>NC_088782.1:7442500-9942500 GCF_958450345.1 Calliphora vicina
TATCTGTCTGTCTGTCTGTCCGTCCGTCCGTCCGTCTGTCTGTCTGTCTGTCTGTTGAAATCAGTTTTCTGAAGACCCCAGATATCTTCGGGATCCAAATCTTCAATAATTCTGTCAGACATGCTTTCGAGAATTTTGCTATTTAAAATCAGCAAAATCGGTCCACAAATGGCTGAGATATGAGGAAAAAACCAAGACAACCTCGATCTTTGACCTATTTTTTTACCTATATCTGGATTACTAAGACATTAATATAGACAATATGGATATCTAATGATAGATATTTCAAAGACATTTGCAACGACGTATATAAGACCATAGAAAGTTGGACCTACAATGGGTCAAAATCGGGAAAAAATTTTGAACCAGATTTTTTTTTTTTTAAAAAAAAAATTAAAAAATAAAAAAAAATTTTTTAAAAAATTTAAAAAAAAAAAATTTTTTAAATTTAAAAAAAAAAAAATTAAATTTAAAAAAAAAAATTTTGAAGTATAATTTGGTGAAGGGTATTTAAGATTCGGCACAGCCGAATATAGCACTATTACTTGTTTTTTTTTTAATTTTGTCCAAAATTTAATTTTCCCAATTTTTTTTCACCTCTGTCTCTGCAAAAAAAAAAATCATTTAAAACTGGTTGTAGAAAGTCAAAAGAACCATACGGTTCGATATTAATTTTTTGACGACTGTCATTTGCTGCATTTCTGTAACAATCTGTGATGTAATTTTTTTTTTAAATTTTTAAAATAAAATATTAATCACAAAATTATCTAGTTTCTGCAGTAATCAAAATATTTAAATACATTTTAGGTGTACTAAAAACAAATGGCATTAAAATGAACAATGAGAATTTTTCAATACCTTTCTTATTCCTGCAAACATTCTTAAATACTAAAATAACAATTAAGAGTTTAACTTCCGTAGATTTTGAATCCAAAAATAGTTTTTAAAACTGCTAAAAAGCTGAATTTTTAGTGAACACTGAAAACTGCAAGTACGATTTTAATTTTATTTGACTTATTTGGGATTAGTGTCCTAAAATTATACAAGAAGATTTGCCCTAGGAGCCGTTTTCAAAATAATTTGTTTGTATAGTAATGTTATTATTTATTTTACTCCATACTGAAGTAATAACATTCATTTTTGAATTAATTCGCGAATCATTCACACAAAAAAATTAAGTGAATGAAATTTGAGACAATTCAAATGAATTTGGTAAAAATGAATTGCAGATCGTTTCCAATTCAAATGAATTTGTAGAATTCGTTTCGAATTCAAATGAATTTGTCAAAGAGAATTGCAATTCATTTGAATTGAATTGATTTTGAATTAATTCAAATGGATTAGAAAAAGAATTAGCAATTCATTTCCAACTCATTTGAATTGACGAAAAAAAGATTTTACAATTTCTATAACTTAGATGCAACAGTCAAAACAGCAATTGTGGTATCTCTTCTTTGTCCACCAATTAAGTGTCTGTGGTTAAAGGTTTGAACTCAAATTTTGATATTGGAAAAGTATGCTGTTCAACAAATGTCTGATAAGGATACACCATGTTTTCTTTGATCAGGCGCGGATCCAGGACAAGGTTTTTCAATTTTTGTACTGAATATTTTGAATTTGGTAGGAGAAATTTTAATTTTTCATTCCCCTAGAGAACTGCTCTTGAATTCGATTGATTGCAATTCATTTTTGATTTCATTCATTTGAATTAATTCAAAATCAATTGAATTCAAACAAATTGGAAATGTATTGCAATTCTCTTTGACAAATAGATTTGAATTAGAAACGAATTCTACAAATTCATTTGAATTGGAAACGAATTGCAACCTTTTCTCAAATTCATTTGAATTGGAAATGAATTGAAATTTATTTCTGCCTAATTCGTTTGAATTGATTCAAATTTCTTTCAATTCTTTTTCGTTGTGAAATGAATTAATTCAAAATTTAGCTAATTCGTAACGAATTAAAATCAAAAAAGAATGATTCATTTACAGCTCTGAGTATTAAGAATATTATTATATATAATTTGAAAGTAGATTTTTAATTTGGCTCAAAATCATTTATTATAATTACTCTGTAATAATTCAAAAATACCACTGTAAATTTATTTTAGAAAATTGGCTAATTGGAATGCAGTATAGTAAAGTATACATAATAATGTAGGTTAAGTTAAGGGTTAGTTAGAACTAAAACCGATACACCAAGGTCATTGTGATATGGACGAAGTCCTCAATGACAAATTGCTAAAGGTTTTTAACGTTATTAAATCGACTGAGAGTAAAAAAAAATGTAATTGCATTAGAGTTCCTTGCCCTACTTCTATGACAGGCAGGCAGGCAGGCCAGGTAGCAAGCACTCTTTATAATTTACAATAACAATTACAATTAATTAAATAATAAATATTACTCGTAATTTATTTACAATAAACAACTAACTAGTTATTTCGTCTATTCGATTTGATTAGATAAATACTTACTATTTTTAATTGAAATTGTTACAAAATCTTGTATGCAACGTGATGCATAAACAAGTTTTTAAACGCACCTGTCTTTGGTGGTGGTATGGTATTATGATGCTGCTCTTGTTGCGGCTTTCTGTTGTTCCACCACAGACTACAACATACAACAACATACCATCAACCACATACATCCAGCAGCAGTAACAGCAGCAGCATACATTCACAACATCCATGATGCAGCATACTGAAAGTAAAATGCGGTCTAACCAGTCTTGAAGAAGCAATTTTTTTTTTATCATTTCCTAACGTAATCACTCTTCACTTTCAATATTTCTTTATTTATTTATTTCTTTATGGTTTAACAAAAATAAAAATAAAGAAAAAACACATATGTACTATGTATATTCAATAATATAGAGTAAATTGTGATGATGTGTGTAATTAAATATTTATTTAGTTAATAAGTTGAATAAAATAAATTGAAACGAGATAAGGAGACACTTGGTCCAATTTTTATTGTATATTCTTTTTTTTTTTGCTTAGCAGGTCCGTTGAACTACAGAACTCTGATTTATTATAGTGTAGGAATCCAAGTAAAGTTTTATATTATTTAAAATGAATGTAATGCAAAATGCATTCATAAATGAATTTGGCGAATTCTAGCTATCGTATCCATGCAAATATAGTTTAGAGTAAGTAGCTATAAAGTGTATAAAATAATCGCTAGTCATTAAAAAAAAATATATATATAAAATGCACTCATTTACTTATGATTTGATTTAAATGACATACAGAGTAGATAAGATAAAGTGTATCTAAATATGTACACGACACGGTACACCCAAAAAAAAAGTAATGAATTTATCAATTGCATATAAAAGAAGTGCCATATATACGAATATGTATGTATTTATTTATTTATTATTTATGTACATTAGGGTTCTCCCACAGCAATAAATTGCTAAATTAAGATCAATTCCAATATCAAAAATAGGATCAATTCCTACAATTTAAATTTAGAATTTGCCGTTAAATCAATATCAAAATACTCATGTGTACAACTGATATATTGATACTACATGTGGGTCCGTGGGATATCTCTGGGCTTTGGATTTTTGCCTATATACGAAAACTAACTAATAAGTATTCATTATTATGGTATTTACAAAACAATGGAAACTTAAAAACACTCTGGCCCTTTTAGCGACTCTGTATTTTGTTAGATATCCCTTGTTCTTTATTACTGCTTTTGCGATCTACAATTTTCCATAGGAATGGAGTTCGTAGATTATAAGGAAATGAATTTTGGAAATGCTACCATCTATAGGGTTTTCCAAAAAGGTAAAATATCTTGGGGTGCCACCTGATAGGACCCTCACTTGGAATTCTCACTTATCCAACACTATAAAAAAAAACTACTAGGGCAATTATGAATGCCAGCGACTTTTTGGTTAAACTCGGTGATAAGGCCCATAATAACATATGCCGCCTTAGCAATAAAGTGGAACAGATGACTCCGAGATCATTACTTGATAAGGTCTATCGCCTCATCTGTATTTCTATTACTGGGTCCATGGGGACCCAGATTACCCGGGATATCCCGTGTAGTGTCGGGTGATCTGGTTGGGCTCATGCGCTTTCTAGGCATCTTTGGGAATGATCCTAGTACTGCAGTATCAGACTACATGTCACCAACTTTGGTGTTACAAGGGAAGTTTAGGGTCCTTATATCTGAAAGGGCAGGAAAATGATGGTTCCCAACAGCCTAATGGTCATATTTATGGACCCAATTTTCAAAAGGTATCCCAATGGAAACATTTCCATCAATATATTTGGTTGTAGCAGCAGTGTTTTCTGAGTTGACAGCCCTTGGCCGAGTGAACTCGGGTCATTCCGGTGCGTAGAACCGGCTGTCGTGGGAATGACGTTCACGTTCATAGGTCCTGAACCGTTCTTTGGCATCCCACGTGGTTACACTATGGAACGTATTCGTTCTTGGGTTGAATCGGCATTTGCCTGATTTTAGGGTAATTTACCAGGACTTAGACAGTCCAAACGGTTCATTACTATATCCAAACGTAGATCTCAATTGTTGCTATCGCTCGGAAAGTGTGACAAGAGTAGCCCGATTTTGTTAATTTCATGATTCTTGCATTTAAATGTTATCAAAAACTAAATATATATAGTGGCAAGACCAAACAAAGTTTTTCATATATGTATTTTGATTCAAAACTTTATTATACCAGTTCAACATACATATTTTATTAATTTTTTGATACATAAGTTAGCAGTAATTATTTTATTTCAACTTTTTTATATTATAACAGACAGACCGACGGACCCAGCTAGATCGTCTTACAATAAACTACCAAGAATATACTTACATATACTTTTGTAAACTAATATTTCAAAGTGTTGCAAATGCAATGACAAAATCAATCTACTGTCATCTTTTTGGTGGAGGGTATAAAAATAATACAAATATTACAAAATTTCAAAAAACTAATTGAGGCACGTGTTAACGATATTATTCTAGCAGAACGTGTAATAATAATAATAACTGTGTTAAAATTTTGCAAATATTTTTTTTGTAGCGGTCTAATGTAGATTCTACAAAGATGACGTATATTATTATAAGAATTGCTGTTAGGAAAATTTTAGTTCGCTGTACACATGAACTTCTATTTTTTCGGTGAATATGTCAACAACAAGTTTTGATGAAATTCTTAATCAGCCCAATTATGAATAAAAGTTCCCCGGGAGTTTTTCCCCTTTTCCCATTTTTCCTATTCAAATTCAATGGGAAAAAACTCCCAGGGAACAAACTCCCGCGTAATTTTTTATTCATAATTGGGCTGAATATTAATATAAATTCAATTCCAAAATTCAATAAGACGGATACAATGTGAAGAAATATTTAGCCCTATATTCAAAAAGGATTATTAAAGTTATCAATGGTTTACAACCAGAATTTTTTATTGAAAAAGTGCTTAATAAACCATTGTTAAGTTTAGTAATAGATTTTGAATATGTACAAAGGAATTACGATTCCTTTGTACTTTGTTGCAGAATCTGAAAATCTAACTTGAAAATATTCAATTTTCATGCAAAACATTATTTATAGTCTTTTTTTTAAATCTTTTTTTACCAATTACTTTTCCAAATCAGATCGTTTGCATCAAAATGTCATCGATTTGATGTTGCATATTATGTTATAATTGCATATTGTGCTTTTATTTGCATATAATTTGCTTACAGGATTTGTACAGACATTTATTACATGAATACTGTTATTATGGCAATGTGTAAAGAAGTTGTGATTAAAGTTTTAAAAAAAAAATTCTAAAGAAGATTTGAGTCCAAAAAATTAATACAAATATAACAAAGTACATCAAAGATACAGAAACATATATGTATGTATGTAGTATATACATAAATATGGGTATGCATTGGAATCGGTAGCTCAACATTCATGCATATATGTACATATGTATATACATCCATACATACATATTTAAGTTATGTACTACATATGTACTTACATACATAGTACATGTGTGGGTTACTGATAAGATTTGTATGCAGCTCTGTGGAAGATTAGTTCAGTTTTCGCACTCAGCGCTGCTAGACGTGCATACTTGTGGAAATTGTTGTGAATTTTATTGTAGATTCTTAATAAAAGTAAACATTTTCAAGGTCATTCGATTTGTAGTATTATAACAAAAGTGAAAGCAAATTATACGAGTACCCGTACATTTATTTATTTATACATACATATGTACATGAATTTCATGACCTAATGTACGCATTTGTTCGTTTATTTGAAATGTTTAAATGTGCATACTTCACTATGCAAGCATTTGAAATGATATAATAAACTCCATTTGGAATTTATTTACGAACATACATACATATGACGATCTTCATTATTATCATAAGATCTTAATTAAATTGCATTTATATAAATATATGTATATGTATGTATGTATGTATATTAATTTTGATTCTTTTTATTCCAATAGATTCTGCCATACTGCCAATATTTTTAACAAATCTACCTCAAACAACTTAGTATGTACTAACTATAAACAAACGCACCTAATAAAATACCTACCTACTTTACTAAAAAAAAAGGATTCCAAAAATATCAAAGAAAAAACAAATCAGTCCGGTTTTATCATGGATATTAACATCTGGACGTAGCCCAGTCAACAGCAACATATCTAGCACCGATCACAAACAAATATTAAATGCAGCCATCCTAGATGTTGGACACAATTTTATAAAGTAATTGGATTTTTTTTAATAGACTAATAATTATGTATTCAGTGGTTACCAAAAATGTCGATAACACGACGAACAATGAACAAAACACTGGAGAATGCAATGCAGACAAATGTCATGAAAATATAGAACCGGCAATTGATAATATTCAGGTAGATAATGGTCATGTGAATTCGAATGCGAATGACAAACGTCGCGATTCAACACAAGTGTGGACACCTCTACTGGAAAATGGCAGTAAAAATTCGGCCTTGACTAAAGCGAATTTAGAAAAATTAAACCATACCAACGAATCAGGTGATGCTATTTACACCGGTGAAGTTAGTAATAACAACGATTGGAATGGCGATAAGATAAAGACAAAAGGTTTAGATAATTCCTTGCATCGTAGTAATAACAATGGACCTGTAATAAATGGAAAAACAGGTACTGCTACTGGACTGATAGATAAATGCGATGAACATGATCCACTAACTGGTTTGTATAAAGAGAAACCAGACATCAAAAACTATGCAGATGACAATTCGAGCATAGAGGAAGAAGGCTGCGGCCTATTTGGCTGCAAGCCCAAATGGGCTCGTAATTTTGCTTCCACACATATGTTTATGGTGGTCTTTTTGGTGGCCTACATATTGCAAGGCATGTATATGACTTATTTCGTATCGGTCATTACCACCATTGAAAAACTCTTTCAAATCAAGTCAAAAACTACAGGATTTCTGTTAAGTGCTAGTGAAATGGGACAAATAAGTACCGCAATGTTACTGACATATTTTGCTGGACGCGGCCATCGTCCTCGTTGGATTGCCTGTGGCATGGTGCTTTTTTCAATTGCTGCGTTTGCTTGTGCTCTACCTCATTTTATATTTGGAAATGAGCTGATACAGTCAACAGCTTTAATGAGTAAAAATAGTCCAATCAAAATGAACAATTCGGAAACCTCTTCATTAGCGTTTCATATGAGTGAACATAGTCACAACTCCTCTTCTATGATGACTGCTCGACACATGGAAATGAATCTCTGTCATGTTGACGATTATCCTCAGAATTCCACAACAGGTAAGTGAATGTTTCAATTCGTGAAAGTTATTAGATTCCTAAAAAAAATGTTAGAGAGGAAAAAAACAAAAAATTACAATTTTTAGTTTGTAAATAATTCGGTAGCTCGTGTATGATTGAAGATATCTTAATGCAATTCCACATAGTCAGTGCTGAGGAGTTTTTGAGTTGATTTGTATTACTGGGAATGGTGTTTAGTGGGCGAACACCCAAATTTGCTCATCTATTTTTTTTTAAAAATTACCAAAATATCTACCAATTAAGATTAAGAGATATGTATTTGTGTTGACAGTTTTTTTTAATATTAGTCCGACTTTTTTTTAGATCTCTGATCAAATTTTAAATAATATTAAACAAGTTTCTTCGGACCCGTATATATTTTGTATATGTTTCTGAAAGAAAACTTAATGTAAATTCGTATCAAATTAAAATTGGCTCACTTTAGGGAACAGGGCCCCGCTCAGCCCTCTCCAAACTAGACCAATTTTTAAGAAAAACTTCAGATTTATCAAACAATTTCTGAAAATCCAAACTAATTGATTGGAAATATTTTTAAAGATAAGTACTATGAAATTAAGACACCGAGTTAATTTTGAATGGATTAATAGAATTGTTGAGAGAATGTATTTAAATAGATTTTGAAACTTGAATTGAAAATTAATTCTTACGAACCTTTGATTACGTCAAACGGGTAATTTATTTATTTCAGTCTTAATTTAATCGAGCCCATATGGAAATACATAACCAATACAGTTGAATTAAATGGAAATTCCGATCGATATCGATCTTATATTTTGGTAGTCCTTTGATTTATGTACTTTGTTTCTAGTGGGATTATTTAATCTGAATTTATAGTTCCTTCCTAATTATGCTTTCTTTTTTAATTTTTTTTTATTTGCAGAGTGTAATGAAGATCGTAAGCTTGAACAAGTATCTCACTCGAAAATCACTGTTATTGTTCTATGTATATTTTTTGGAAGTTTACTTAGTTCAGGCATCGGTCAAACTGCGGTTTCTACTCTGGGAATACCCTATATCGATGACAATGTTGCCAGCAAGCAGTCGGCCATGTATATGGCCATTACAATTGGTGTTAGAATACTGGGACCCGCATCAGGTTTCATTGTGGGTTCAGTGTGTACGCGTTGGTATGTAAACTTTACAAATCCTGGATTTGATGCCAGTGATCCACGCTGGATAGGCGCCTGGTGGTTGGGACCTGTTGTAATTGGTAGCCTAATGCTGTTATCATCGATTGCAATGTTTTCGTTCCCAAAGCAATTGCGTGGTAAGAAGCCTCAACCGGGTGCGGCACAGGAAAAGTCGACGGTAACTTTGAAGGAACCAGCGGAGCCAGAAGAAAAGCCCCGTTTAAAAGGTAAATTGAACATGAAGGTCTAGTTTTTGATAGTTTAATGTTCATTCCTCAAAATTAATTAACTTATCTGATTATTAATTAACATTGTATCAACTAAAAACCCCACTCATAATGTTTAGCTACGTTTAACCAATAATATAGTTGAACAGAATTCCGAAAACTAGACCTAAGTAAAGCTATTAATAATTTATATTTTCACAATTTATAGTTATTTTTTAACCTAAAAACTAGACTTAATAATTTCTACAAATTAATTTCCAGATTTTCCAAAGACTGTTAAACGCCAGCTGAGCAACGACATATTAATGTTTCGGACAGCTTCTTGTGTCTTTCACTTGCTACCCATTGCCGGTCTGTACACTTTTTTGCCCAAATATCTAGAGACACAATTTCGTTTGGCCCCGTACGACGCCAACATGGTAGCCGCTTTTTGTGGCATTCTTGTCATGGGTATAGGTATTGTGGTATCAGGACTTGTTATATTTAAATTTAAGCCAACTGCGAGAGCAGTAGCGGCATGGATAGCATTAACAGCTTTGGTTTATTCCGCTGGTATGGTCATTCTAATGTTTGTGGGTTGTAATATGTATGACTTTGCCGGCTATAAACCAGCAACAAGTACATCGTAAGTAAATAATACGAATGCTTTGTTCTGGTACCAATCAGATTTGCAGGTCGTTGCTATAGACAACATTTCAGATTATTTCTGACCACAGCCTGTAAATTTGACAAATACTGGAACAATGTAAATATTCTGAAGGAGGTCGCTTAAATTTTCAATTACTTGTTTGTATTTTTAGTCCAGCTGTAATAGAGCCTGTTTGCAACGCTGTCCTTAATTGTACGTGTGATAAAGAACAATTCGCACCCATTTGCGGGGTCAATGGAAAGATCTATATTTCATCCTGTCATGCTGGATGTTGGGATTCAGGCATACGCAAGGAAGATAATCATACAGTTTTTTCTCAATGTTCTTGTATTCCGGACTGTGAGTACATACTTGTAACACCTAGAGTTTTAATGGTTTTTTAAATTTACAATTTATTTTGCAGTATCTGAAGGAAACGAAAAATATCCATATGAGGCAATTAGTGGTTATTGTGATAGCAATTGCAAAAACTTTATTGTTTTCATAATTATATTCGCAATTTGTGTTTTTATGCATTCAACTTCGGAAGTGGGTAGTATGCTTCTGGTAATGAGGTGCACACATCCTAAAGGTATAACAGTTAATTGCGTGTACTTGAATTTTATATAATATATTTGTATATATGCAATTTGTTTAGATAAAGCTATGGCCATGGGTTTAATACAATCGGCAATTGGTCTTTTTGGAAATGTTCCTTGTCCAATTATATACGGCGCTGTAGTTGACTCAGCGTGTCTCATCTGGAGGTCAGTTTGTGGCAAACATGGAGCTTGTTCTCTCTACGATTCAGAAACATTTAGGCACTATTTCTTAGGTAAGTTTGACAATCCACCATATTGGGCAAATTTGATAACAATTTATTATTTCTTATTTATTTATTTTCTTAGGCATAACTGCAGGTATAATGTTTCTGGCTTTCATAATGGACTTGGTGGTATGGAGTAAAGCGCACCGCATTGATATAGCGCCCGAAGAGAATGGCGAAAAGAAATCTCCCGAATCGGAATGTCAAAAACCAATGTCGGCATCACCTGATACTTCTGTTTAAACTGAAGACTACCTTATTTACCAATTCAGAAGTCAAGCAACTGAAAGTGGTATCATCATAATCAAATTTATGTACAGATCACAATATTTTAGTATAATATTAATTGTAAGATGATTATAAGACATTTTTTTTTTAATTTCCACAAGTTAAGCCATTTTCCCGCCAAAGAATACACACATTGTGTATTTTTTGTATTCTTAAAAATAAAAAAATGGCAAACTTTTAGAAATTAAAAAAAAATTTTATGTTTAAACTACTGTATGAAGCAGAGGTGTACCGAGTTAATAGTAAATCGGAAGACCCAGGATGCAATTTGTAAACGTTAATACATATTTTACCTATTACAAGGTCTGTCAAAATATTTTAAACAAAAATAGCATTCTTGCATTTAATTAGAACCACAAGAAACTCAACTATGTTAGCTGTGAAAATTTAACTTTAATAAATAACTTAATAACTGATTACAGTAAAAACACACACATTTTTATCTAGACACTTATGAAAACAATAAAATAACGAAGGTCAAGATCAAGTGACATTTTTTTGTAGACAAAATTAAATATTGTATATGTCTGCAAAAATATAGTCCATAGTATATTGTTACTCAATACAAATTTAATTTATTTATTAGTGTCAAATTTTTGCAACTATCGTATTTAAGTTGCTTGTATGTAGTTTCAAAAAAAAATATATATAAAAAAAAAACGTGGCAATGCGATTTTTGTTCATGTGCAATTTCATATAATTTAAGAATTTAGACTATAAGTTAAACTCATTTATATTGCATTTATTGATTGCTCGATCAATATGATTATAACAAACAACTAAAATAATCTCAGTCAAAAGATAATAGACTTGTCCTTATATTTAGCGAATATTTTATACAATACATACTATATATATTATAGATTGATTAACTCAAGTTCAATAAAGGAATGAAACTCAAACACCGCTAATAAAAATGTTTTCTTTATAGCGTTTATCTTTAATTAATAGAGCTATTCACGTCATCACATCACTTCATTATTAAGCCTTGAAAAACAACTCTTTTTTAACAATTCACAATGGTTGAAAATGTTGAGAATTTTTACATCCTTTTATCTTACATTTGTCACATAATTGTTCATATATTATACACATTAGACTGGGTCGATTGGCAAAACAAATTGTTCTACCCCTCAGAAATTGAACTATGATTGTTGTATAAGGATTCCCAAAATATTACGTTTTTGGCGATAGATCTAGATCCTTATAGATACGAAATTCAACTTTGCAATGTCGTAGACATCGATTAAGCTTATTGACATATTTATGTCATCAATATATTTATTGGGTATGAGAAATTGTTGCATACAAATTCGAGTTATATACTACACATTTTCTAAAATAAAATAATTTGTTGTGGGTTTAATAGATTAGTTTAACAATGTTTTTTTATTTATTTTAACAAAAAAAAATACAAACGATTAATGAAAAACATGTGTAGAAATATGGAGTTTGTTGTTTTGGGCTATGTTCAGTCAATAATAACATTTTCTAAAGTCTTTGAAAAATGTTGCCAATAATTTTGCAATACATCTTCAAAGTGTTATGAAATTTACTTGAAAGTGATAATTAACAACTTTAAATAAAATCTAGACTATTATCTGTAATTAGAATAGAATTGGGATTAACTTTCGGGAGACCATAACTTAAATGTACGATCGAAGGATGTGGTAGCTATATATTGCGAGTCTGGTGATATATCTAATGAAACCACTTTGCCATCGTGACCCTGCAGAGTTTTAAGCGGCTGCCAAGTTTTGTTTGACCATATTTTAGTAGTGCAGTCGTAAGAACATGTAACGAGAAAACTGCCACCGTCACCTTGGTACTTGACGTCAGAAATAAGATTTACATGAGCCGGTATTGTGTATACTGATTGACGACGTCGCAGATCCCATATTTTGCAAGTGTTGTCTTGCGAACCGGTTGCAATGTGATAGCCATTGGGTGAAAAGTCCGCACCGAATATAGAACCCAAATGTCCTTCCAAAAACATAATACAGCGACCTTAAAACGTTTTAATTTATGGTTAAATGAATACGTAAATGAAAGTAAAGTTTAGATAAAAACCTGTTCGTAAGTCCCAAACTCTGCCGAAAGCATCCAAGCCGCCTGTAACTATAACACTTCCTTCCGATTGAAAGCTTAAACAATGTACAGCCTTTGCATGACCTTCCTGATGAAGTACTTCAGTCTTTTGCTCCAAGTCCCATAAGCGCCACGATGCATCGTAACATGCTGTGGCTAGGAAACGTCCAGATGGATGAAAATTTAATTTCGACACTCGATGAGGCATATGGCCCGTTATGTCTGCAATTGATTCCTCTGAATCAAATCCCCATAGCTTAACGGCACCATCATGGCCTCCAGAAGCCATAGCCACCACATTTTTGTCCTCAAACGATACTCCGGGACGAAAAGCTACTCCTCCCACATAACTCGTATGGCCACGCAGAGTCTGTTCTAACTTGCAATCGGGTACCCGCCAAACTTTGCATAAACCTGACCAAGACGATGTCATCAAGAGAGATGAATCATGATTGAAAGCGCATCCTCCCAGTGGCCGGGTATCACCTACCTGACTGGAATATGGAGCCAAAGATTGTAAGCGTTTTTGCAATTCCACCATGCGACCAGCTCTGGTAGCACTCGGTATTTCAAGAGCCTCCTTAGCTTTCTCTAAACGTTCCCTCGCTCTGGGTAAAGAATAATCGGCAATCCATAGCCGTGCTATTCTAAGTGTTTCTGGTCCCTCGTGGTACCATGTTGTCTCCTGTTCTTTTTGCAATTGCTTTCTTTCTTCTTCTTCAGCCAATTTTTGTTTTATAGCATTTTCCCCCAACGATGCTAATAATTCTCTGAGACGCCTTCTGCGCTCAGCAGGTCCCTCGCCAAAATAACAAATGGGCTCATTAAGCTGTCGTAAATTCCGTTTGATTTCGGCATCATCGGTAGAAACGTTAATTTGTCGAGCTCGCTTCTTGCGCTCAAATTCTTCTAGTAGCGCTACTTTATCCTTTGATATTTCTGTTTCCAAATCGAAGTAGTCATCGTCAATTTTATTTGCTAGGGCGGCGGCAGTAGGCGGAGGTGCAACTGTTGTTCCTTGTTTTTTCTGTTCATCATAATCTTCATCTGACTCGATATCCTCCAGTTGGGATGATGTCGTTGCAGCAGTAATATTCGACGTACCCCCTGACAGCATACGTTTACGCTCGGCGTCCTCTAGTGAACCATAATAAAGAGTTCTTTGCCGCTTAACATATTGTACATCGTCATCGGACATTTTCTACTCGTGACCGAACAAAAATAATAAAATAAAAAACTAAACAAAATCCAAAAATACGCGTTTGATTGAAACTAATAAAATCTATGATTTTGCCAAAAATTTCTAATTTGTTTAATAAACCCAAATAAAATGAATACAAACGATAAACGTACATAAAAAACCACCGGCAAAAGCGCGATGGCACGCAGTTGTTTTTACAGACCAAATGTTACAGTGATGTATATTTAGGTATGTTAACAAAATACTACTAAATATTAGTTTTGAATTCCAATATTATTTTTGAATTAAAAATAAACATTTTTTTGACTCTCCTTAAGTTGGTTGAATTAAACTCTCAGCGAGGACGGCTGTGATCATTCAAAAAAGGTCCAGAACGGATCACTGATGGACGGCAGATACAAGAAGGCGCAATATTATCAACACTATCTAAAGATTTAACTCTATTTAATGCTTATATCAATGTAAAATTTAAATTATCTTCACTTGGAATAAAAATATAAAAAATAAAAATATTTTTTTTTATAAATCGGGAACTTAATTGGACATTTTTAGATTAATCTAAAATTTATCTCCAATATTAAAAATTGGAGAGTGAAGATGGCGGTCATATTCCCTTAAATGGGACCCATTTATGTTAAGTGTTCTTTACGAGCCCGAAGAAATTTTTTCTATAAGAGAATTTTGATGTGCGTAACTTTTTATAGGGACCAGATAACTGTATGGAACTTTTGTCTAATTTATTTAAAACTTTATCAGGAATATAACTAATATTTCAAAAAACTTTTCTAAGCCAATGTAGATCTGTCAGATTAACAAATAAACAGAAAAAGTCGGCCAAAAATTAAAAAAAAATTATGACATAAATATTTCTTGAACTAAAACATATAACCCACATGCAAGCGTATTTTTGTAGATATTAGGTCTCCAATTCTGAAACTAGCGGTCCTTAATAGTATTTAATTTGTCTAGAAATATTGAGACCAACTCCTTCAAAATATAAAATAGATATTTTCTCCACATAACCAAAACTCAATATATAGAACTCATAATAATTAAAACCACTTCAACTGCTTATGAAAAAGAGATATGAAAAAATTTAATTTGTTGTGTGATCGAAATTATTTTCATTATTTGCCATAGAAAACAATTCACAACCAAACAATATTCCAACAAACACTTGAAATTGTCAAACCTTACATTTTTTACAACTATGCATGTTGCGATTGCAGCGAATGCTTATTGGAGAAATCGTGAAAATTTTAGAAAGAATTAAAATAAAGACATTTGTATGAAAAAATTAATGAAAACGTGCGATTATTTTAAGCAATTGCAAAAATATCATTTATATCAAATTATCAATTATTATTCCCAACAATTTTACAGAACTCGTTTAATTCTTTTATAAAAGAAATACCATTTGTTGTGCTTTTTTATTCTTTTTGCATAGATTTGTGAATGATTAAGTAAAAAGTGCAGAATTATTAATAATTATTTGCAAAAACAATAAGATCAGGACAGCTAGTTATAGTGTTTTCGATATTAACGGAAGAAACCATTCGGTAATTGCAGTAGAACGCAAAAATGGATGAAGATTGGACGGGAAAAGCGGTTTCCATTGAATGTGACGTGAAGCTGGGAGTTTTTCAAGGTATCATATCACAGTGCACACCGTCAGAAATAACAATTGTACGGGCGTTCAGGAATGGCGTGCCTCTACGAAAACAAGACGCTGAGGTGACTTTACGGTCATCGGATATATTAAAGATTAGTTTGATTCCTTCGTATAATGGACAGAGTTCTATGACACCTGCGGTTATCAACAAACCTACACCCGTTAAACAGCCTAATTTTGCCAGTTCTGGTTCTTTAACATTAGTACAAAGTAATACGACATCTAGAGCTCCTGATCAACAACAAATCGAGGGCTTCGATATAAATTCGGCACTCAGTAACAAGTTGACAAAAATGAATGTGAACCCAAATACTAACCATGACACTAGGTAATTTGGTGAATACTTTTTGTATGCTTTGAAATCTTTGTATTCCAAATGTTGTTTTTTTACAGCGCCACACAAAACATATCAAGAGCATCAAGTGCGCAACAGGTTTTTTACGGCAACACGAAATCTTCACCACCACAAACATCAACATTGACTTCCAGTAGTGTTGCAAAATTTTTTGGAAATTTGATTCCGCACAAAGTAGAAGTACGTCTCGCCTCATCTGGAATAGCGGGAGCTTGTTGCTCAGCATCATTATGTTCCACGTCTAATTGTTGCAATGCCGAAAGCTGCAGCAGTAGTGGTGCAGCGAGTAAACCAATTGACATTGTTCAGAATAAAGAAACATTCTACACCAATCAAAATAACGGTACATCGTACTCAAGCGGAAATGGCGGTGGCCAAGTAAATAGTAGAACTCAGCGGACTGCTGCAGGTTATGCTAATAATGCCAATGGTGCTACGAATGGAAACGTTGGTCGTAGCAAGCAACGTAACAAACAGCTACGTAGAGAAAATAGTGTTAAGCATAATCAGACATTTGGCACTTCTATGGATGATCCACTACTTCACGAAGATTTTGATTTTGAGGGTAATTTGGCTCTTTTTGATAAGCAAGCCATTTGGGATTCTTTAGAGGCAGGGAAAAAGCCTGATGTTGTGCAACATGCCGTTTCAGCTCAGCAGCAGAAAAAGTACCGTCATGATGAAAATGTTATAGTCAGCGAGCCGGCTGAAATGAGGCAAATAGAATCTTTATTTGAGGGTTCGGATGATTTTGTAACGGACGAGGGTCTTATCATACCAACTGTACCGTCATTTGTTCGTTCGAAGATTGAAACATGTGCCCAAAAATGCGGTCTGTCGTTGCAGCGTCAACTAGACATGTTGGCGCGGGGAGCATCTGATTTAGCAATACTCTTATTAGGAGGCGCTCGACGCTTAACCCCCAATAATCGTCATCAGTGGCCAACAATTGCAATTATTTGTGAAAAGTCGGATCAATTTAGGCAATATAAAATATATTAATTTTATTGTTAAGACCTTAATAGTTTGTATATTATGTTAACAGATCAAGTAATGTGGGGGCATCAACTGGCCGCCAATTGGCGTCTCACGGTTTAAAAGTTTTACTATACTTGGAGGAAGATTCCAACATTGAGCAAAAAAGTATAGAGATTTCTCTCTTCAAAGCCACTGGCAACACCGTAGTTTACTCTGCAAATGGTAACTAATGTTTAACTTGGTGGTTTTTCTAGTTGTTATTAATGGTGTTGTTGTTTTAGCTTTACCTACTCCTGATCTTGTGATAATAGCGACAAATACTTCTAATTTGTCAATTGATGTGAAAAAATGGCTGAGTGAAAACAGGTAACATTTTAACATATTAGCAAATTGTACTAAATATAAATATAAACAATGTTTTTTTTATAAGAGCATCTATTTTGGCCATTGATCCGCCACCAAGTGGCATTCCTGACGTTTCTATTAAATATGCAATTTTACCCATATTACCACTGAATGGCATATCGAACAATTGTGGCAAACTGTATTTGTGTAACTTAGGAATACCCGATAAATATTATCGTGATGCTGGTATTAAGTACAAAAGTCCATTTGGACACAAATTTGTGATACCAATTCACTCGAAGAACTAAATAAAATCAACATATTACAGTTGTGTCAACAACTCCTCCTCATACAGCATCGTTAATTAAAGTTTTTTTTTGTTTAATATTGTGGCATATTTATATCCTAAGAACAACTGCTTAATTCAAATATGTAATTTTTTTTATTATTTATTTTTCCCAAATGTACTGATATAATGATTTAACATAATTTAATTTTTTACATGGTACCCAACAAACAAAACAACATTGTTAACTCAAAGGAAACTTAATTTTTATGAAATGCCACAACCAAAAATAAAAATGTTCAGAATTTTTGAGAAATTTTCTTTCGTTGTTAAGTTTCCTTTAAAAACAGGAAATTTAATTACGTTATTTCACAAACATTTTCCTGCCATTGTATTATTTTACAAAAGTTCTTAAAAAAAACACATAATAAAAAGATTTGATATTAAAACGATGACAACTATTGTTTTTATTTCTAAAGGAATCAAAATTAACAAAACCAATTTGTTTTAATGAAAAATATCCTCGTAATTTTTGTCCAAAAATTGCAGCAGCAAAAGATGTCACAAATGCATTTTTGAAGTTGTTATGGCAATACTGACAAATATGACTTTGGGTTTATGTCTATGCTAGAATATGTATAACAAGTGGCAGCACCATATGAGCAACACCGCGGCTGACATCAGCAAAACCATTTTTTTTATATGAAGTTTTTACGGTTTAGATTTGGGGGGTCTGTGAGCCAAACATTCCCATAAGAAATACACAGGCGTGAGCATGTAAAAAAAAACCCGGGGAATTTTTATTCATAATTGGGCTGTATATATTCTGGATCCTTATAGATAGCGGAGTCGATTAAGCCATGTACGTCTGTCTGTTGAAATCAATTTTCTGAAGACCCCAGATATCTTCGGGATCCAAATCTACAAAAATTCTGTCAGACATGCTTTCGAGAAGTTTCCTATTTAAAATCAGCAAAATCGATCCACAAAAGGCTGATATATGAGGAAAAACCAGGACTACATCGATTTTTTACCTATTTTTGACCTATATCTGTATTACTAAGTCATTAATATAGACAATATGGATATCTAATGATAGATATTTCAAAGACCTTTGCAACGACGTATATAAGACCATAGTAAGTTGGACCTACAATGGGTCAAAATCGGAAAAATTATTTTTTAACCTGAATTTAAAAAAAATTAAAATAACTATTCAAAAAATTTGTTTTTCCAAAAAATGAAAAAAACTACTTTGGAAAACAAATACATTTTGTTTACCTAAAAATATTTAAAATGTGTATTTTGAAGTATAATTTGGTGAAGGGTATATAAGATTCGACACAGCCGAATATAGCTCTCTTACTTGTTTTATATTAACTTTTTCGTAGCTAGAAATGGGGGGGGGGTCTTCAAACTAATCAATCCCATAAGAAATGCAAGGTGCGTATTCATGTTGGATGTAAGCCAGATGAGCCGGAGTATAAAGTTGAACAAATTGTATAGATCTGGCAGCATTTTATTCTCTCAAGTTTTTTGTAACAACTACTCCATTTTAAATAAAAGTTCTAGAAAAACATAATTTTGGTAGTAGCTACTCGCAAGAAGGACCTAAAAAAATTGATTTAATATTTTAATCTACATATATTCGATTCAGTAATTGTGGTAAGATTATATCTGATTCACAAACAACTTTTTTAATAATAAAATAAAATTTGGTGTTACAGACCAATTTGAAAAAAGGCAAACAATAATTTCATTCTGGAGCCCTTTTCTTGAAATATACCAAGCATATACAGTTTTGTGGCAGATTAAAAAAGATCATTGTGCCGACGCCAAGGAAAATGAGATTAGCATGATCATTGAACAAATGAAAGAGGTGAATCCAGAATCAAATCGGGTACTGGTATTAAAAAACTAAATATATGTATATACTATACACATCTTCATACAAGAGAGAAGTCAAAAAAGTAAAGAACAGCATGAGGTCAGGGTCATCAAAAAATGAACTTTATAAATCTAAATTGTGGTATTTTGACCAATTAAAGTTCTTGGACGACACTGACAGTAACGTTATTGGAATAAAGTCCATAGAAAACGATATGGTAAGTGGAATCTTGTTGCAATAATATCACTTTTTTACCTTACGACATACATTTTTTGACAGAATATTTTTTTATTCCTATTCGGGGGTGGGGTAGTAAATACTAAAAAAGGTTTTAATGAAAAATTGAATAACTTCTACAATTTTCAACCGATTTTAATTTCTTTATATATTGATATACATTTTTATAAGCTTTCATATCAAAATGAGCAATGAAAAGCTACTAATACTGATACATTTTTTGTTACGGAAGTGTGTTCTGACGAAGGGGTAGCTGGGTTAAGCTTTTAGGGACGAAAGGGAATCCATGGGGGATGTTAGTTATTTATAGGGATTTCTTGCCATAACGGAGGTTCATGCCAGGATAATGGAGCATGAAGGGCAGGTTAGGGTGTTGGATGTGGACGGGCTTCTGGGACTGTCGAGAGAATATATTGGTGAATCTAGTATCACTCAAATGAAGGTCGCTCAATGGTTTTCCCAATTATATCTCATTGTGAAAGTCTTACACAAATCGCTAAATAACGGTAGTGGAATCTCTATGTTTATATAACCAGTTATGGAGCCTTTCTCCTGGGTATAATAATGATGAAAATAAAAATTCCGTTTTTTTTTTTATTATTTTTTGTTAATAAGGCTTTTTGTTTTATTTTCAAGTTTTTGTTGTTTAAATTTTAATTTATACTAAAATTAATCTTAATCATAATTTTGTTTTAATAAAATATTTTGCGGATAATGCTTATTTGCTTTGACAATATTTCGTTTTTGTATTTAACGAACAATAATTTTAATTATACATAATATAATAATTGTAATATTACATAAATATTTACACATATACAATGTATACAACTAACTAAATGTGATTTCTACAATATTATTTATATATAAATAAATTTGTATGTATAAAGAAGGTATGCATGTGTTTATTTCTGCATTCAATCATTCATGCATTCATGCATTAATTTATATTAAGAGTAGTTATATAATCAGATTTGGAATTTATTTCTTTTTTTATTTTATTTATTTTATAAACTTTTAAAATTATTATTATTATTACTATTACAGTTACATATATTTACATTTCGATACATTTTTAAAACTTTTTTTTTTACTTATAGCGATAAAATATCTTTTTTTTAGTTTCTTAAAATTTTACTATAATGTTTTTTTTTTACTAAAATTAATTTGTATTATAACTTTATTATTTTGCTGCAACTTTATAGAGGACTTTTTACATAAGAGGATGTTTACTATTATCCTTGCCTAGTTTTAAGCTACGAAAACATAAAATACATACGTAACAGACTTGCTGCTCTATTCGATAAAACATAGTATAGTAGAGTGGTTGGTTGGTTGGTAGGTAGTACATCATTTTAACCGTTCAGATTCAACAGATGATAATAGATATACCAACAAACAACCAATATGTTGAAGTGGTTTGAAAATATTGCAGAACAAGGTTGCAATATTTGATATTGCAATTGTAATCATCGATGATATCATCTCTAAATTTAACTATTTATGTGTTAATGGTGTAAATTAGGAAACAACATGTCATCCTCCTTGCCTCGATATTGAAAGATATTTGCTTATCTAAATTTATAGTTGGTTATTTGCAGTACTAAACGGATTTAAATTTAACAACAAATTTCATTTAAGCGTATGTAATGGGAGGGAGGAGTCAATACACAATCGACAATAACGATCATAAAGGCTTTTTTAAAGTAGACGAACAGTTAGTTTAAAATGAGGAGCAATTTAACATAAATTGAAGAAACTTAATATGGTCAGTAGCTAATGCATGAATTGCAGGGGCAAATATAACAGAAACACTATGTACAGGTTGGTTGGTTGCTTGGTACTTTAGCCATAACCCAAACATCAAGATGAGCAAATATCTATATCCTAAGGAGACCTTTTAAATTTTTTTACTGTACAATCCATCACTTATCATCATCTAACTTCACAATTCTTTTGCAAGCCCAGTATGCTACTGCTGCCGGTACCACTGTTGCTGTTACTGCTGCTGTTGTTTGTGTTGGTATGGTTGTTTTGATTAGTTGTGTTGCTGCTGCTGTTCCCAGTGCTAGCTTGACTCTGATGGGTGGCGCTCATCAAAGAGTTTGAATTTGAATTACTAAGACGACTGTGACCACTACTCAATGCAGAGGATTGACTATTGCTGTTGTCATTGCAATTGCGCGATACCATTGTGACGGCGGTTGGTGTAACTGCCATAGAATGAATTGATTCGGAGATACAAGGCGCCGATATATCATTTAAAGAGCTGGCTGTGTTCGAAGAGTCGTGTATATCGTTGCTCTTGCTCGAGTCAATTACCAGACAAGGCGAGGGTGTGCTTGAATCTTTAGCTGCATCTGCATCAGTTTCTGCCATTGAGGGTGGCTCGCCCACACCAACATCACTTCCTGTGTAATTTGTAAACGTTGCTGCTGGTGATGTTGCCATGCCCAGCCGAGCATTAGCGTCTTCGGTAAACTTTTCAATCTCGTTTATAGAGACAGGTGTGGTCACTGCATTGCTGCAGCTTGTGTTGGAATTTGCATTTGCCAAATCTTCTGTGTTTGCTATTGAATTAGACTTTTTGCCTTTTTTACGCTTTTTGTCGCCTATTACGTAGCCACCACCTTCTGCTACACGTGCCAATTTGAGCCGTATGGGTGCAGAGGGGCCTTCGGGTGACAATACTGTGTTGGCTGTGGCAGGCGATGATCTACTTGTGTCTGTGGCCGTTGACTCTGCTTTGCGTTTATTAATCCTCAATATCAATTTTGGTGGTTCTCCGGGAGATGCACTTGTTGGCTGTTCGATCAATGTGGTAATCATGCTGTTATTCGCTCCACTAATGCAGCTCATATTATCATCGAAATCTTTATTTTTGTGACGTTTTTTATCCTTTTTCTCTTTTTTAGACTTTGACGATTTCATTTTCTTCTGATGTGTTGATGGATCAGCGAGTGTTTTAGATGCAGTTGTGTTAAAGGTAGATGATGTTCGTTTTGTACGTTCATCGTCGTCTCCACCAAACTCTTGCATAACTTGGTCGCGGTAATTCATCGAATCTCGCATTAAATCTTCCAATGTGGGAGTATAGTTCGAGGTCAAGCGCTTCTTTGGTGGACAGGCAACAGATCTGCGGGCGACTTCGTAATTATTAAAGCTACTTTCACAGCTACCGACTGTGGCAGTGGCACTGGCATTGCCCTCGGCAAGGCCTCGAATTTTGATTTTTAGTTTTGGAGCAGGCTCATCTTCGGCTCCCTCGAGAGTCTTACTTCTGCCACGTCTTTTTCCTGCACTGCTAGCCGCGCCTATTTTTACTACACTATTTTCCGCACTTCCAGACGAACAACCGCTACGTCTGCGACCATCAGCACCTAGATTTACCGCCGTCATATCGTTCATATCTGCCACCATAATATCTAGAGAACGTAGTTCTCGACTAGAGTTCTTTTTGAAGCGTTTGCTGCTCGTTGAGCCAGCTGTAAATTCTGACCCATACTCGTCCACTTCACTGCAAACACTTTCAGTTTTTCTGATGGTTTCCGACATGACATTTGAGAGAAGATTTGAATCGGCAGGAGGCAAACCACACGACGAATCATCTCCATGATTGTCTTTCTGCACCACATACAAACTAAGCAGCTCTTTCTTACGCATGCGTCTAGAGTTGGTGCCACTTCCACTCACTGAAGCACTTATAGTGGCGTTAGTGGAAGCCATAGATTGGACATTGCTGATATTTGATTGCACGGATGTAGAAGCGTGTGTAATTACATTTGAATTGTGATAACTGTCAGGATAGGCTAAGGGTCCCTTAATTTTGAGTTTCAATTGGTTTCGAGAGTCCGACAGTGAGGCTTTGGTAGTTAAAGTAGTGTCCGAATCAATCGAAACATCCTCAGATGTGGTTTCCATGGACGTTTGCAAATCTGTCACCAATTCGGCCGAAATCATTGCTGTCGTGATGTTAGTTGACGGGCAGGTTTTGGTTGTTGCAGCTACGCTCATGCTCGTTGCCGAACCTTGAGCATTTGATATGCCGGCAACCGTTGTAGTGGCCATCGTTTCTGAATATGTTTGTATAAGGGAGTTGTTGGCACTGGCTACCGAATCAACAGCATTCGCTGTTCCCATTGACGAGGTATTTATTGAGGATGACAAAGAAATTTGCAATTGCTTTGCTGTAGTTATTGAACTTGTCGTACCCGTTGCTCTTAAAGCTGATTGGAATTCCCGCTCATCCTCCTCATCAAACTCCGAGAGAGTTTGATCAGCTGTACCCGAATCGAAGGCGCCAAGTAAATTATTGTTGTAGGCTTCTTGAGACGCACTGGAATGTTGGGGTTCAAAGCCCAGGTTGTATGTACGCATGTCCACAGGTCCCGGTAACATGGGTTGAACAATTGAATGCAGATTGGTGGTCGTACTACCTTTAATGTTGTTGTTGCAGTTAACTATTGACTCTGTGCTCGATGCGGATGCTGGTACTGTTACCGACGTTGAGCCTGCTGCATTGTGTCGAACTTTACAAGCTCCTGCATTGTAGCTGGGACTACGATATTTTAGACCTTCTGAATTTTGGGCATTTCTGCAATCGAAAGAACGGCGACGATCGCGTAGCGACTGTAGATTTTCCATGCCAGGTGCTGCCATTTCTTCCTCGTAACTGAACTCGAAGGGTGTACCGACCAGATTATCTGCACTCACATATTCAGACATGGGAATTGGTAGAGGTATCAATGCATTTGGTACACTTCCACCTCGGTTACGTCCTCGTCCTCTGCCACGGCCACGAGAACCGCTTCCTGTACCACGAGGCGCTCTTTGGCGCGGTTTACCGGCTAATGTATGTGTTAAGGGATCGTATTTGGTAGGTTTGGAACCCAAATTTGTAAATTCTGTCAGAGAAGTGTGCGCCTGCTGCTGCTGCTGCAGTTGTTTGCTAAGCAATTCCATTTGTCTAGGAGATTTACCAGGAGATTTGGGTTGAGTCACTTGTGGAGATTTATGTGAACTTCGCAGCTGTTGCTGCTGTTGTGTTTGCTGACTATATCGAGACGACGAACGATTTGCCTTTGAGGGTGAGTCTTTTGTTGGAGTTGTGTGATGGGAGGTCGGTTGACTGCTGGCCATCATGCTCTCTGCACAACTTCCCAAATGCATGCTATTGAATGATGTTGCTGTGTTGGCATTATTCGGTGATGTTAGATTGAATTGATGGGTAGGTCGCAATTGATGGTGACGCGGCGAATTGTGGTCGATGAGACTGCCAGACGCAGAAACTCCAACAATTGCCGCCGTCAATGCAATATTGTGCGTCGAAGATGTAAATGCTGCACCACTGTACTGAACACCCGACGTGTTAGTACTGCCAATAGCTGTGTTTGAGTTGTACTGCTGTTGGTTGCCACTATTAGATCCGGCATTCACATTATTTCCTATACCCGGTCCAGCGGGATACATTACACTTGCTCCAGTTCCAGAACTGCCATCATTTGATACAAATGGTATTTGATTAATGTTAGGCAAATTTGAGGCCGCGTCATGAAACAAACCAACTGAACCGTTGTACTGTTGGGTTCTAGACTGCTGCTGTACATTTGATTGTTGTTGCTGAGGTGTTCCTTGCGAAGTTGGGGTCGTGGCTGTTGAACTGTTATAGCTTTGATTGTATATCATCGAGTCTATGCCATTTGGTAACGAAGACTGCTGTTGCGTTTGCTGGTTCAGTTGATTTTGCGTTTGCAGTGGATGCTGTTGGAAGGAGGAGGTCAATGCGAAGTTGTTTATAGAACTGAAGAAGGAGTTCTTGTTAATGGCGTTGCTATTGCTGGCGCTGCTGCTGTTGTTGAGCACATTTGGTGCAATTGTATGTTGCGACTGAACATGGGTATTTTGGAGGGGAATTTGGTGTTGAACTGATGTTTGCTGCTGCTGCTGTTGCGGTTGCAAATCAATCGAGGGCGATTGATCATTCGATTCAGACACTGAGCTTGGTGACGTGGATCTCCTTGCTGCTATTAAATCATTTTCATTCCAGATACGATTTGCCTGCATCGTGTAAGGAGATTGCATGCGTGTGTTTTCGTCAAAGTCACAATCGACCACTAATTTATTGCTACCAATCGAAGCTGAGGAGGCTGCTGCCGCTGCATGCAAGTCCACAAAATCAGGCGTTGTGCCTGAGACACGATCAGCCGAAACATCATTGGAAGACATGGTATTGTTGTTTTGTTTAGAACCAAATGCATCTATTGTTGGAGTTTTACTCAACGAAGAGGTTGCTGCTTGGCTTGCCAGCTCGTTTTGTATTAGCGACGTCAGCTCGGCCACATTTGTTTGCTGGGCTGGTGTGTGTGGTTGCTGTTGTTGTGTGTAATTGGAATTAGGTGTTGTGCCCTGATGAGGATGATGGGGTGTTGGTGTATGTTGTGCAGAATGTTGTTGCATAGGTGAAATTGGTAGTTGTGGTTGCGACTGCATGGATTGACCATTTCCTTCTATGTAAGTGGACAACGACAAGGTATTACTCATGCTACAAATGTTGTCTGCATCAGCCGATGTCCTTGCTGAATCGGCCGAGCTGTTGTGGGACATATTGCCATAAATATCCAGGTTATTATCTTTGTTCGGAACGGCTGCTGTATTTGGTGATGAACTGACTAACAAATTGTGGCTATTGTGTGTTTGTGGAGTTGTTGTTTGAGTTGGTTGTGTAGATTCAATGTTATAATGACCAGCACTATTTGCTTCGAGTGATGACATAGCGTTTTCCTTCTGAGCATGAATAATATCTTCCGGATCGGCTGCGTTGTGAAAGGGAAATACGGATGGTATGGCTGGCGTTGGTGGTGGCAACATAAGATCTGGTTCTTTAGGTTCGTCTGCGCGATTACGTTTTTTCCTGAGTTTTTCCAAGAGATTTCTCGTTGCTTGGAAACTGTCTTCCTCGGAAATATCCTTTCTAATATTGCTGTCGTTCGTCAGAAGATTGTTTAAATTCTCAGAATGTGCATCTAAAACGTGTCCAACTGAATGACTGCCAAACGGAGACGTATTCAAGAGCTCATTTGGGAAACTGTGCATTTGTTGCTGCTGATTTTCTTCCCGTTTCTTCTTTGCATTATCTTCAAGATCAAGTATTGTATCTACTATAGGATGATGAGCACTTTCAAGCGTTGAAGTGTGTGTGCTGATTGGTAATGGATCACAGGAGACCTTAGTAGTAGAGGGAGAAGTTCTTGAAAGGCTTAACGAAGATTGTAGTTTAGTGTCTTGCTCTAACGAATCGATATTTTGTTGATTTTTATTTGATTCCATTTGAGAAGACTTGCCAAAAGATAATGGAGAGATTTCTAATGGCGCCGTATTCAGTTCCAGTGTGGTAGGAACATCTAACGGTTGTTTTTGTGGAGAAGCCATATGATCCGAATTGGAGTTTGAATCTAGATCTATTATTTCCAATGGTTCTGGGGCAATGACTGCTACTCCGGGAGATTTTGATTCGCCAAACTTCATTTCTTCAGCATTAGCAGCTGCCAAGTCCTTCTTACGTTCCTCTTCTAACGCTCGCACTAGTTCCATTTCATTGAGCAGATGTTGAGTGTGATGTGTGTGTTCTTCTTCGGCCGAAATGGGAGGACTGCCAGGGATGGTTCTTCGAGATTTGGTAGTGTGAGTTGAATCTAGATTCTCTTGGTCGTCATTACTGACATTAGATTGATCGTCATTTTCTTCGCAACTCGAACTTGATGAGGGAATTGGTGAAGCTGGCACTGGTGCAGGCGGTGGATCAAGATTGACTAAAAGATCGTCAGTTTTTAATAAAGAACTATTGTGATCACCTGACGGCAAGCTAGTATGTGTTGGTGCAGTTGTGAGTTCCTCATCAATATCCATGGGAACCTCAGAACATAAATCTACACTTACTAAAGAAGTAGGTTTGTCCTCAATAAGCGTAACATCACTATTACTATTTACCACTAATGTTTCATTATTTTCAATACGTTCAACAATAATGCCATCATCATTCATCCGTCTCTCCTCATTTGTGTTGATATTATCCTTGATAATTTCGTGCAAATCACTTGTAGTCACAGGATTTTTCATTTCAGAACTCTCGTCTTCAGGTGCAGTGTTTATTTCTGCAGTAATATGAATAGATGATGTTGATTTCTCACATGCCGCTTCTTTATCGGATTCAACCTGGGAATCTTGAATCTTATTTGTATTATTGCTATCAATTTCATTCTTTGGTTCTTCATCTTCCTCATCTGATTTCTTATTCTGTGTAATAGGCGTGGCTACTGGTGATGGAGATGAAGGCTGTGGCATGGATGTTGAATTATCTTCAGCTTGTGAATCCGAAGTAGTTTTAATTTCAGGAGTTTTCTGCACTGGCTCTTCAACTTGGGACGATTTTCTGCGAGTTTGAATGCTGGATTTATTTGGACTTTGCTCGTCAATGTTGGAGGAAGAGTTACTAACATTTCGCTTTAATTGTTTTTGAGAAGGCAACTTAGAAGATATCTTGTTATCACTGCTGGAGATTTGTTGAGAAACCATAGTTCTAGAGTCAAGCGATTTGCGGACATTTTGCTTCGTTGTATCGGAAACAGCACGTTCCTCAAGCCGCTTTTCTTCAGCGTCACTGGCATCCTCATCGTCGGATGAGGAAGATGAGTAGCTACTGCCGCTATTGCTAGAACTGTCATCACTACCGTCCGAGGAAGACGACGAAGAGCTAGAATCACTTTCCGAACTGGATGTTATAGATACTTTACGTTTCTTATCCATCGACTGTGCAGGACGTTTAGGCGTCGTGTTAATTGTAGTCTGAATAGGTGGTTCGTCTTTTGCTCGTTGCCTGCTACTTGTTGGCGTTTTCTTGGCAGTCATAGTTGCTACTGGCACATCCTGCTTGCTGGATAAGTTTGAAGTAGCCTCCCGCGTAGACATACGACGTGTCGGTGCAGCTTTAGCACTGTGATCTTCTGGAGTTTTAAGTTTTGTCTCCTTTTCAATGCTGTTGACGCGTTCTTTGTCATCTGCAACATTTGTCGCAGTTACTGCTGCCTCTGTATTGGCTTGTGGAGTTTTATTGTTATTTTTCAGTTGTTCTGCCGCTTTCTTTGCTGCTTGCCTTTGTGGCACAACATACGTCACGAGTATGTTGTTTTTAGCATTTTCATTTGATTTTGATGACTCGAGAGTAGTCGAAGACCTACTTTGTGTTAGCTTATCATCACTTGTTTGCGCTGTAGTGGAGGCTGCCTTTTTAGTTTCTTGGTCCATTGAAGTTTGAGGTTCTTTAGCACGACTTGGGCCAGCAGTTTGTTCTGAAGTCGTGGCTGAGGATGTTTGACTAGGCTCGGCAGCTTCTTTTATAATCTTTGGGGGACGTCCACGTTTGTTTATCGTTGGCTTCTCAACCAGTTGGTCGTTAGATTTAATTGTGCTACTCTTCTTTTCCACTTTGTCATCTGATTTTACACTGACACTTTCCTTCTGTTTAGTCGTTTCTCGATGTTTCACCTCTACATCACGTTGCAATGTTCCTGTATTCGAAGTGTTGGCAAATGACGATGACGATCCCATTCCCGTTAATATGTTTGAGTTGGTTGATCTCATGTTTTCTGATGCCTTTTTAGCTGCTTGTCGTTGAGGGACTACTAGCAAATCAGAACTTAACTTTTGCGGTTTCTGCTGAACGATATCATTTGAAATTTTATGCGAGTTGGATTGGATCTCCTTTAGTTTTTCCAAATTTCCGCTAGTGGATAAATCTTTTTGTGTTTTACTGCATGTTTGCTGTTGCAGAGTGAACTCTTTCATTGCTGCTTTCGTTCGTATGGTTTGTTGATTCTGTGAATCGCTGACATTACTCTCGGCCGCACGTTCTTCTTTTTCTTTGTTGTCCAACTCCGAAGAACTATCCGAATCGGAGTAAATTTGTTCAATTAATTTTCGATTTACTGAGGATTCTGTTACTTTCTTCCTTGTTATATAATCCTTGTTTCCTGAATCCATTGACTTAGTTAACTGTTTCCTACATTTCTTTGGTGTTACTTCGATACTTTCATCACTGGATGAACTTGAGTTTTCTTTCGTTAGTGAAGTTTTGTTAGTCTCCGATTGAGATAAAAGTAAATTGGATGTGCTCTGCGATGTTGTTGCTTTGGTAACACCAGCTTCAGTCTCAGACGTATTATTACTGGATTGCTTAACAGGTACTGAAACTTTTTGTTTCTTATTCTTATTGGCCTCTGCTTCAATCTCGCTGGAACTAGAAAGCACAGTAGTAATATCAACTTTGGGGAAGTCTTTAGTCGACTTTGTTGTTGATGTTTTGTTGGTTTCTGTTTCCGCTTTGGACTGAGTGATACTCTTCCTTCTTTGTTTTGCACCCACTTCGAGAGACCGTGAATTAGCTTTTTTCTTTGAAGGACTTAGTTTTTTGAGGGATTTATTTGCTCTGGACGAAGTAACTTTGCTGCCACTCAATGACGACGAATCAGAGTCCGATGAACTAGATGCACTTTCAGTCTCAGAGCTAGAACCACTTCCCGAACTGGAGCCATTGTCCGACGAAGAATCGTCATCGTCCGATGACGAACTGCCGGAGGACGATGAACTATCATCAGAACTGTTTGGTGCATTTTTTGTTTTCGCCGACGCTGACGCCGTCGTCGTCTTTGATGACGGGGTGCGACCTGAACTCGTGCGTTGCCCTGACGTCGGCGTTGTAAGTGTGGATGGTGCAGCAGTTGGAGCAGAACGTCTATTAGTGATTTTCTTTGCCGATTGCTTTTCCACATTCTCGGTCGGAGAGGAAATCAGGGCAGATGCCTTACTAGATATGACACCGCCATTATTAACTTTTTTATTTGGGGATGTTGATGCTTTACCAGCCGAATAACTCGTACTATTCGCTGAAGTAGATGCAGAGTTCGTGGATGTCTTAGTAGTAGCACGTTTTGATGTTGATGTTGAGGCTCTAGAAGCCTTTGTGCCAGCTTTTGGTCCGCTTTTGGCACTACCCAGGAGTTTCTCCAAAATAAACTCTAAACTTTGGTACTGTGTGGGTGTATTTTTGTCGCACGACGAATAAAAGTGATCATATAATGTCGGACCATCGTTGGCATAAATGACTGCATTTTTAAATTGTTCGTCGCTTTTTTCGTTCGCATCACTTGATTGCGTATTTGCATCGGTGAGTACGGATATTTGTTTGTAAAATACCTGTTCTCGTAGTTTGAAAAGAGAACGTGAGAGTTTTTCTCTTCTGCTGACCATGTAACAAAGGTTTCTAACCCTTTCCAAGTCCTGCCTTAGATGAACTACTAACTTGTGATTTTCGAGATCTTGCTGCTCTTGTTTGCGAGCTATCATTTCAACATCCTCCGATTTGGGAGGGATAAGTGCACGATTGTTTCTCGATTTTCGTTTAAGCTTCCAGTAGTTGTAAATGGCCTCAACGGCATCGTCATCCACATCAAAAAGGTGACAACTAATGTCTTTAATGTTAACATGCTTATCAAATTCAGACTCAACTTCCTATATTTTTTTTAATTTTTTATTTTTTGGGAAAATCGAATATAAAATGTATACACACTATTAGCAGAGAATCTATTTGTATTTAAATGAGTTTTAACATACCTGTAGACGACGTGCCCGAACTTGATTACGTTCCTCAGATGTCATATCGGATTTTCGACTCTTACGCCTCCGACAATCATCATCTTCTGTGCCAGACCCAATTCCCGCTGTCAGTCTATTCTTACAACTGGTACTGCTTACTCCTTTGTTAATCGCCTCCTTCTTGCCCTTGCTTACGCTGTGCTTATGACAGTACGATCGAAGTTTAACGCCGTCTTCGGCGTTACCCTCCTCAATGATTGCACGCATTTCCAGTCCATGTTGGAAGGCGCACGTCACGTGATATGCTGTTTTGCATGTTTTTACCGAACACTGTATGCAAGCACCATCTCGGCCGCGACACAGAACACATAACAAAGCCCACCGACTTGTTGGAATGCTTGAAATTTTTGTAATTGGTTCCATGCGGTCAACACATCCAATACTGACTTCTGGTATCCACAGCGCACACGAAACGTGGGCCCAATGTTTGCCCGACTTGGTTGACTTCATTGCACCACCTTTGTTCGGACACAAAACACAGTCCGGTTTGATTCCCATTGAACATGTTCGACAGAGCCATTGACCTGTAAAATTCAGTGATCAGTATTAAAATAAAAATGTACGAATATTGAATTTTATAGACAAAATTGAAAAACCTTGGTATTTCTCATTGTATTCAAAAATTATTTGACGGAGTTATTGAAATTTTAATAGAATTACACTTTTTTGTTTTGAAATATCGTAATGCAGTGGTACTTTTTCAAGCATTTTTTATATCGATTTTATATTACTGTTCTGTTTTTGTGAAAAATTAGATAAAATCTATTTAAAACAATGCGCACTCGAAACAATCCGTGGCCGATAAATAATTTTTATTTATTTTTTTATTTCCCAATACTTTTACAATTTAATAGGATATTAAAGATTTCACCAGTTCCAAATATCAATCATTTATGTACCGAATTGGTTGATTCTTTGAACATAGACAATTCAGATAGTATTCCTGGCATATTAAAATTAAAATTTGGGATACAGTAAATAAAAATTAACAATATTTTAAAATTAAAAATTTGTATATCATTTTGTCATAAAGTTAAGAATACAAATTTGTCGTTTTATTAAATCAATTTATATAAATGTGAAATTTCTTGGACATGTTATTTGTAAACTTCGCATTTTTAAATTAGTGTTGTATTTTTGTTTTTCCAATGTTGTGGTGGTGTATTATCTCTGGAAGAGTTGAAATTTTGTATTTGTACACAATACTTCGAAAGAGTCGTAGTTTCGGCCTTGATAATGTCGCACTCAAAAATCGTTAAATAGTATTTCATTAAAAATACGGTGATAAGTGTTATTCACCGCGTTAGTGAATATAAAATCAGACTTTTGAGATACAAAATCTGATAAATCAATCAACATCAACGTTGTAAGATGGACTATTTTTCCAAAGGAACTTTTTTACAAATTACGTATGAACAGGAGACCTATCGTGTGTAGCTTTTTAGTTTTTTGTGTATCATACTCTTTTAAGGCTTTAGCATATTTGTTGCAGAGAAAAACTTGTTTATCCCTAATTGTCGCTGCCCCGAATATAATATTTTCGTTTTTTATTTCACTAAACCAGTATAACCAATAGAAATTGGTTATACTGGTTTAGAAGTTAGCATAAGTAGCTGTGTGAACCCATATCCAATATGATCCTACTGTGCATTCAAAAATCATTCTATCAAAAGAGCACTCGTGGGAATGTCAAACTCTATAATAAATATAAACTCTATAATAAAAATACATCGCTAATTTAAAAAAAAAAATTCGATACTTTTCAGATTTTGGGAACTCCCAAACTTTTAGATTATATGGTATTTTTGTTCAAAATTATCTGTAAAAATCCAAAGAAAAATTATACTTTTTTAAACGATTTTGTGAAACTATGGACCGGGGGTAAAACTTCCTATTTGTCTCTATTATATGTTGATATCAGAAAGATTCCGTGATTCTACCAACCAATACCGGAGCAGTAGGGCGTATTGCTGTGTATCCGAGGCTATTGGGTTGAATAGGAGAAGTCTCAGGACATTAATGGATTTATAACAGGTCTTTGCTCAATTGGAGCCTTCATCGGTAAATGGGACAGTAACACACAGGATTATTGTAGGATGTGGATGAATTAGAAACAGTAGACCAAAATGGCTAGGTGAATGATTCCACGATGATCTAGAGAACATAGCTAGATATGATCACGGCAATGTACTAGGATTTATCAGGGGAATATGTCGGCAAAGGATAATTCCAAAATTGTATACATATTTTATATTTTCTTTCCTTTAGATACGAATTTCGTTTCGTCTTTAAACCTTAATGGACCTCATTGGTTTCGGAGTGCAAGTACACACCTCTTCTAAACTAAACATTGATTTTATTTATAATTTTCATAAAGTTTATATTTTCTGTTGAAGCTTTTTCAACAACAGATATAAAAAAATTTCCATCGGGGCAACTGTTATTCGAATATTATGAGACACTTATTTAGATTCATAAACTGTTTTTAAATTCATCAAAGGATTACAAAAAGAACTTTGTATGAACATTTTATTTTATAAACCTTTTATAAATTTACACATTTGGGGTATTTACACGGTCTGCTATTAGTCATATTGTCATAATGTCCTAATATATTATAATAGTTGTTGTTGTGTTTTAAACATAGGAACTAGCTTATCCTACAACAATAAATTTCAGTGAATTTATCAAATTAAAAATTGGGAATTTAGCATAAAACAATGTTGAAAATAAATAAAATAAATAAATTTCCCATTGAATTTGAATAGGAAAAATGAGAAAAGGGAAAAAACTCCCGGAGAATTTTTATTCATAATTGGACTGAATATATTAGGACATTACTACAATATGTGAATACCCCAATTGTTTAAAAAATATGAGGGTAGTAAGTATTTTTTTTAATAACACAAGTCAATTTTCATTTTCGATCACTTTGGTTTCTGTGATGATTGAGTTTTTTAAATGTTTAAAAAAACTATATTTTTAGCATATTTTGTCCTGTTTATGTAGAATGTTGGTCAATTTAATGCATAATGGACCTATTGAAGAGTATGTACACTGCTAAGATCAAGTAAAGTGGGCCATACTAGGATATTATACGAATAAGGGCACATGGATTCTCGAGTTCTTGTAATTCGGTTACATCGGACTAGATATTCACGGAAATCTACTACGGTGAGACAACATTCCATAGAGAGTCTTGAGGAATTCCGAATTTGATGATGCATTTACTGAATGATCTAAGATGGAAAAAGTTGGAGACGGACTCTAGGATGCATTTTATAATTCCGAAGGAAGCTTCAATTCTGACGGTATAAAAAGCTTTAGATGAGTTTGCAAATGTAACTCTAAGATTGTAAAACTACCTTATACATAATATAATAAATGTTTATTTTTCAGTTCTTAAATATGAATTTTCCTGTTGAAAATAATTATATAAAAAAAAAACTTAAAACCGAACAATAATTTTCGGTTTAAAGCCATGTTTTCATAGCGGTTTCATCGAAACTCAAGATCAAACCAACACTCAACAACTGCTATAAGGTAATATGGAGAAATAGGACTAACTAACCCTTGATAGGCAGAGTGAACAATATAAGTAGTATTAGGGTAAAAATATGGTTACGGATCATTGTCCAATTAGAGCAATAAGTAGTAGATATGATAATACTCCGGAGTTATTATCTGACATTGCGCAAAACTGTAACGCCACAGACAATTCTATATTATAAGGTAGCAGTGGTTGTAAGTCAGAGAGGCATCAAGTGGTTTTATGGCAGATAATAGTCACACCGAGAAGTTGATTAATACAAAAATATTATAAAAAGAAACAATAATGCCTCGTTTTGGAAAAAAAAATTAAGGTAAGGTTTAAGACTGCCAGCCCTCGCACTTGGATCCATAATCTGCTCCTTTTGTGATAAAAAAGTTGTTTAACTGCTATAACATCTCCCCCAACCTACAGAAGATCGATCAATTCAGCTTCAAAAGCTTTACATTTTGAAAGGTTTCACCTTCGTCTGTATTATATTATTGTGAAAAGAATTTAAACTTTGATCATTCAAAAACTCTCACATTCGGCTAGTTATGCTATTTTGCACTGCATATTTATATTATTTAAGCATTTAATAAAGTTGCAATATAAACATTAAATTAAATTTACCTGATGGGATAGCAGTAATACCATAACACGCCTGATGTACACATATATTGCAATTATCACAGAAAACCATTTCGTTAGCTTCCTCCGAATCAGGCGAACGACATACGTCACATATGACATTTTCATCATATTCGATACCGAGGCCCTCTTCATTCTTCAAAATGACCTGAATTTGCTCCCAGCAACGTATCTGAAAGTGAATGCATATGTTACGTTTAAATCGATTCAACGTTAATTGCGTTGGATAAGCATACTTCTAATTCTTCTATCACACGCTCAAACTGTGTTTCACTGATGGAGAATGCCCCATACTGTTTGCGATCAGTATTGTAAAGATGCAACCATGACGAATCAACCCGGTCGATGTCGTAAGCGCAGGAGTTTTCGGCTAGAGCAACAACATTTGTAAGACAGTGCAATTCGGGTGAATAGTTCTCATCTTTAGTTATGCGCAGGAAGCGATTTTTTGGACTGTGAAAATAATGTATAATGTATATTAAAGATTTCGATTTAAATCTGTATAAATATTGTAACTTACAGTTTAAAATCATGAGCAGGTGGCACTATGGGTTCTGTCAGCACTTCAACATATGGCTCGGGAAGTGAATCCGGATTTACTGGCACTTGAACGCCTCGTTCCCATTCTTGTTTCCATTGATCGTTTACAACGAGGTATTCATAGTTAGCTAATTGTTCAGAATCTGGCAATTTCATCGCGCTTATGAGATCCTTACTATATTAACGAGGAAATGGATGCAAATAGAAATAGAAATAAAGGCAATTCATAGCAACTAGCATATAATCTTACCGATAGAGTTCAGCTGGAGCTTCCGTTGAGCTTCGATTGTAAATGCTAGACATTTTTATGTCTGAAACAGATCGTGCCTGCCACGTTGCTACAGATGATGATGATCCTTGACTACCTGCAGCTTTTGCACTAGTAGAACTGATAATGTCTTCGCCACCGACGGCAGCGTGCTGATTGGGTTCAAGGTCTACCGATGTCGCACTGCTTGTTATTATGGGTCTAACACAATTGACATTTACTGGATTGCCGGGAAAATTTATATTATTGCCGGGCCCACCGCCACTTCCTCCGCCTCCGCCGAGACCGCCGCCCAAACCTCCGCCGCCACCGTTGGGAGGTCGACCTTTACGTCGTTTTGTGGGAGGAGGTTGCGGCTCAACATCAAGTCGTGGGTGGTGTAAATGATTACCGCGTTTACCTCTTTGTGACATTGTTTGTGCAGGATAAACGGAAGCAAACACATGTATTTATTTCGTTGTTAAATTTATAGACACTAAGTTACATACAAATAATGTATGTTTATGGTGTTCTTTTAAAAATTGTGTCTGTCCGTCTGTCTTGTTGTGTATGTGTAATATTTGTGTCTTTATTGTATATTAATCTTTCTACTTGTTGTTTGTTGTAACTGTAACCGGAGTTACTTACTATGTAATGAGTATTCTATTTTCAAAAGTCCATTAAATAGATTGGTATTGAAGTGAATATTGTTATTGTTGTTATGTTTCTCTTGGTTGTTTCTGCTTTAGACATTTTTATATGATTAATATGCAGCGGGAATTTCTGTGATCGTCAAAATAACTTTTTTCCAAATATTTATAGAACTTTGATTTGTTAATGACTCTTTTCCTTGGTTTTTGTTTTCTGGACGTTATTCTTGATAATCAGTTGCAGTAGTAGTGTAAGTAACTAAAAGGTGGTTGTTTCCATTGGTGTGCAGTAAACACACTTGTGCGCAAAGGCGTGTGCTTCTTGAGTTATTATTTTATAGTTTTGATACTTTTTAATACAATTGTTTTTTTTTTCTTTCAGTTTTTTAGTTGAAAATATTGCCGTTCATTAAGTTATCACTTAATTTATAAGTTTTATTATTACTATAGTTAATGATTCCTTTATGCACAATTATCTTATATGTTTTAATTTCAAACATTGTTTGAACACTTTCTATTCTATTGTTTTTGCAGTTTTACTGTGTTTCACTTCTTCGATTCTTTGCTTTGCAATTTCCGCCTTCTTGTTTTGCACTTAAATTCGTTCAGTCCCACAAATAATTTTGTGTGTATTTTATATGACGATTTTAATTAATTGAACGCACCATAATATAAACTTTTCATATTATTCACACTGACTTTAATTTAATGTTGCCTTAGGTGAATTTATTTTAATTACAATTGTATCCTTAGAATCTGTAAATGTAAAAATTTTTGATGAATATTAAGACAAAAAAACACTTTAGTGATGTATTAAAAATCTGAGTTATTTCGTTTTCATCATTCTTCTTCTACCTTTTTTCGCCACAATTCACATTACTTGTAAAGAAAGAAGAAGAAGAAATTAGTAGAATACATACGATTTTAGCAATTATTTTTTACTTAGTCTACTAAATTGCTAATTCTTTGATTTTGCATTATTCTAATAACTTATTTTTTTTTAATAATTATTTCAAATACTATTTAAAACTGCTATAGTTATATTAAGTACATTTTTTTTATTAGTTTCTTTTAATTTTTCTTCGCCGCACATTTGTCTAATTGTCATTGTTGCTGATAGATGTCTCTTATGAAAGTCAAGTCTCAAACCATTGGATTATTTACTTGTTTATTATATTAACCCATTTACAAAAAAATCTAAATCTAGGTAGTTTATTCTGCACCTTTGAATTTGTTTTAAATGCAAAATAAAAAATATGAAATCAACTAAAATTTAAAACTATCAAAAAATATTTATTTTCAATATTTTCCCTCTTTTATTTTATAAAATCTCACTTTGCAAACGTTTTTTATTAATTTCATGTAAACAAAGTCTTTAGCTTAGCTAAATTCTCTAGTAATTTAAATATTAATTCAATTGAATAGATTAACATTATTTATACCGCCATATTATGTTTATTGAACTATAGGTAGCAGAGATTTATTATTACATTTAGGATTAGTAAATGTAATATATACATTTACAATTTTGTTGGGGATATTTTGTTGCTTCTTGTCCAATTTCATTTCAGTCATTCACGTCGCAACTGCGAGCCATCAATTTTTCATTCATTTTTCTTACATACACTCAAGACGAACAACGAAGAAACGATAGTTGATAACACACACTCATTCCCTTTCCACTTTATATATTTCTTTTTTTTCTTTTGCTTTTTTCACATAAGATTTGTATTATATACAAATAATTTGTAATTAAAAAACGCACTTATTATCCTTCTACTATGTTATTAATATTATCATAATTATTATTACACGTTTTTCAGTTTATTGCAAACTTTTTTATTATGTGGTTTCTTTTCAGTTTTATTCGACGTTTCTTTTTTCCTACCGAAAATTTTACCACGAAAGAATGAAAATTTTGCCGCCGTAATATTTCTGTATTTTAGTTAATTGTTACGATTTTTTAACGATTCTTGCTTTCTAACACTGTTAAATATTCCGTTTTTTAGGTTTTTTCACGAAAAAGTTATTAATTTTCACTTAAATACACTTTTTCTTGTTTAATATTTACAAGACGTCTTTGCAGTCGTCGCCATTATTAATTTTTGACTCCATTTTGATTTCGCCGCAATGTTATTTCGCCCATATCCAAAAACAGAGTTGTGTAATGAAGATGATATTGTGAATTAGGGTCATTGTGAATACTCTAGTAACTGCAATGATAGACAAGTAATCGCTAACAGAAAAATTCATAGACCTGAATGTTTTAATGCATATTAAACAAATATTTTATTGATGTATATATGTATATTTATATGTATGTATATGCTTTTATACTTTAAAATAATTTAAGTAAAATACAAATGTATATCGTCACCTTAAATGCAAACGGACGTAACTACACAAAAATTCAATCGAGTATTTGATTGATTGTGGTTCTTTTTATCAAACTACAGGCACGCGCAAATATTTAGACCCCTGCGATCAAAATTTACAACTTTACTAATGAAATTCAAACGCAAAACATTTTATTGTAAACATACTGAATGTTAATATTCCTATTTTGTGGATCAATAGAAATTCAATGAAAGAATTATTATTTTTTAAATAACTACAAAGTAAACCAAAGAAAAATTCTTGACAATATTTATATTACGTAATACATATCTACAAATGTTTAAGATATTTTATAATTTTTCATTTTATTTAAAATGTGTACATAACTATTTCGTATAATTTATCAATAAGAAAAATCGAAAGATGACAGCAATTTTAAAATTTATAAACCGGTAACACTGGTTGGTTTAATTGTATTAAAACCAACAATTGGCAACACCCTATGAGCCGACGCGGCTGACATAAGGAAAATCATTTTCGTTGCTAGAAATGGGTGGTCAAGGCGAATTTATACAAGGTGGAGTCAGTCAAACAGCTGTTTACTTTTTTTGCTTGTTTTTTTGCCTCTTTTTATATTTCAATATCTGTGTACATATTCTAAACTAATTAACAAAATATTTATTTTTTACATAAATAAATAAAGACCTCACTATTCAATTATCTACACTATATTAAGTTTATATACATATTTGTTTTATTTTTTAACATTTGTTAAGACCAATGGTTGTTTTTGTACAACTGCCACCACCTTGTATGAATTCGCCGTGTGGGGGGTCTTCAAACCAATCAGTCTCATAAGAAATGCACGGAGTGTGTGTACTCATGTTGGATGTAAGTAGGGTTTTTAATTTCCCGACCTTTTTTGATTTCCGGGAATCGGGATTTTTTTTCTACATTCCCGGGTACCCGGCTATTCCCGAAATATATGTATATGATACAGTAATTTAGGAATATTGTAACCAAATTTTATATAAAAACTTAGTGTTATAATTATTAAATATCAGAGCTTCGAATTAATTAATAAAATTTTAGCATAATTCACTAAAAGCTTAATCCGTAATTGAAGAATATCAGCCTTTCATTCCATAAATCCATTCCTAATATTTAATTTTTTAGATTCATTCCAAAGCCTTTGTTTAAACTGAATTAATTTTAAAGAATTTATTCAAACCAAATGATTAAATTTTTGTTAAATCAAATCATTTACAAAATTAATTGAAACAATTGTCTAAGCCTAGATTTGAATAATAAAAATTTAATCATTTTGTTATGGATTTGAAGAAGAAATTTAAAGAAATTAGAATGATTCAATAAGGAATAAATTCTATAATTTGCATTTTTTAGTATTTCATAATTTAACTAGCTGTCACGGCAAACTTTCTTCTGCCATAGCTCACACAAAGTTTTAAGACCCCCGCTATAATAGTACTTCAGATATGCAATAATAAATTTGTGCTTTGTATGGGAGGTGCCATGTCCATTGTACTTATATAGGTCAATTGTGAATCTAAACCATCCAGGGACCCTCTCAAACACACAAAACAAATTTCATCGAAATCGGCCCAGCCGTTAAGGATCCAGCGACGAAAAGAAGTAGTAAGAAGGCCTTCTGGAAGGCCTTATTTATCAGACACAAGGGCTTATTTTATTGCCCCATTCCATACTCATGCATTTTTTACACACGATGTCCTAGCCAGCCAAGGCCTTCTGCTTTACCCTCTTCAACAGGTCTGATAGCAGGCTTGTTGTTGAAATATTGTTAAATAAATTTTGTCTTTGATTAAGCCTAAACTATTTTTAAAATTTAATAAGTTACCCGCCCTAAGCGATCTTCTATTTATTTTAATTTTTTATAATAAAAACTAGAATAATTTAAAAAATTCACACAACGCACAACTGCTTTGTCAAAGAATTTCAGCCAAACTATTTTAAGTTTACTTCTTTTTTCTTTTCACTTTTTGCATTTGTTGTTTTGTCATGTGATTTTTTAACGGTATTTTGTGCTTGTACTACGTTTGTAGCAAAAGAAAGAAGGGAGCAGGTAGGCCTTACATAAGGTCTTCCTGAGAAGGTAAGCGAGCATGAGTACTGGATCTAAAAAAAGGTCTAGGAATTGAAGGCCTAAAAAATTTCGCCGCTGGGGAGGAGTTCAGTTACTAACACACGTACAGAAGAATTATATATATAAAGATAATATTAAAAAACAATGGAAACATACTTAGGTTTAATTTTTACAAAAATTGGCAGGCCTTTTAGTGACTCTGTTTTTTAACACTGCTTCAATGCGACGATGTATTGAACCAATTGAAGATTAAATCGTCTACATTGAAATATTTTGAAATACATTTCTTAAAAAAAAGTTAAGGTTTTGCTGTTTTATTTTTGAAGTTATAGTGATTTTACTTCATCGAGTTTAGGTATTTTTGTTTGAATTTTTGAATATTTTCTCCTTACCCCCATTAACAAGAACTCTGGTTATGCGTTAACTAATAGTTATACTGTCGGTTAAAATTATTTTTGTATGAAAACTGTCAGTATAACTATTAGTTAATACATTATCTTGACAACCATTTTTACGTATATCATGATAAAAATTTATCAGGTATAGACAGGGTGTTAGAGAGATAAGACATGGATATCAAATACAATTTTAATAAACAATAGAACTCCGTAGCCTTTCTGGTTTATGCACCATAATCCTAGTAAAATGCATGTTATTGAAACATAATCGCTTGAGTTTAGGGTAAAATTTAATTTAATCGACCCACTTGTCGAAATAATTTTTTTCTAAAAATTTCTCAAAATTTTAACAGATATGCTACATTTAAAATCGTTTTAAATTCATACTTACTATCTGAAGTATCCGGTTAAAATTACAATTACCACAGAGGCATTATTTAAACCATTATGCATTTGTATTTATTTTTCAAAAGATTAAAATATTGACGATATTTTATTTTTAATATGATAAACCAGTATTTTCTTGAATCCAATCCAAGTAACTGGTGACACGTACATAACCAGCTGGGGCTCCAGATTGGCAGCCAGCTGAAGAAACAAATGAGGTGACACCAACAAGAGTATTCGAGGAGGCCAAAACCAAGGGACCGCCAGAGTCTCCGCTGCAGGTTGAGGTGCCATTAGGAGTGGCAGTGCAAATTGTCTTCGATTTGATGACAAGAGAGCCATAGGTCTGGGCACAAACCGAGTTATCAATAACCTGTAAAGTGGCATATTGCAATTTGGAAGCAACGGCAGTAGCAGAATCTGAAGTTAATCCCCAACCGGAAGCGATAGCGTTTTGGCCAGCATAGGTTGAGTAAGAAGAGGAAACTGCGGGTAAAGCAACTTTGTTTATATAGGTTGTGAAGCTAACTGCAGGAATACGAATCAATGATATATCATTGCTCAACAACAATGAATTGTAGCTTTTGTGTTGAACGAAGTTGCTGCTGGCAACAGTGTATGTCACCTTGGGACTAGTACGAACGGTTGCTCCTAGATAAACAGTTGCCGATGAAGCGCTATTTTAAAGTAGATATACATATGATAACATTTACATTGTAATGATTATGCCATTGCATTATCTTACCCACTAGTGCAGTGAGCTGCAGTCAGTACCCAAGTGTTGGCGATTAATGAACCGCCACACCACCAACCTCCACTTGAACTTGAGAAACTTAAGCCCACTTGGTATGGGAATTGTCCTTCAGCAGCCTCCTTGCCATTAGTAATACGTCCTTCAACATTAAGAGCAACTGGCAATTGCCGTGGCTGGATAATTGTGTTTTCTGGCAGGATGGTACCTGCAGAAACCACAGCAATAGTTACTGCGAGAATATAGAAAATTTGCATTCTGTTTAATTGAACTGCAATCACTGATAAACGTTGACTGCGATTTGGTCATTTTATACTTTATTTTCTTTATTTGTTATCGGACTGTATTAAAAACTACAAACCCCCCTACTTTTCTATAGATTATAAATATGATCTATTTTGATGTGTGCTCAAGTGTTATATATAGTGGGTAATTTTTGGAAATATATCATTATTTCATATTGATAATGGCTCACTTCTTAGTTGAAATGTTTTTCAAATAAATTGCAAATTTGACGTCATCTGGTAATACTTTAAACGCATATTGTTTGGTTTTTATTTTTTATTTACCAACGAATAATAATAATAATAATAAAACGTTTAAAGCAGATAATAAACCTTAATCTAATAAATTAATTAGAAAGTGGCAGTTGATTTCCACACATTCATATACAATTTTCTCTTTGCTTCTTTCTAGAGCTTCTGTAGGCCTCTGAAGTTGATTTTCTTTATAATTAAGTACTAAATAATTAAGATACTAGGAAGAACATACATATCCACGGAAATTTCATAAGAAATATTTTATCTACAATAAATGAATATTTCCAAAAATATAATAAAAAGTTTTCACAAAGAGCGCCAAAACACAAAAGTAAACATGATTTAAACAATTAAAAACCGTTGCATATAATTAGGCGTAATAAAATCGCGGGAAACGTTTTTACATTCCATTCTTTTTGTGCTGATATTTTAACAATAGTTCAAAATCAATAATATTTATAATCAATTATAATTCAAAGCTAAATGTAAAACATATTTTAATTTTTTTGCCCCAAAATGGTTGACCTGGATCAGTGCAAGGATATATATAAGTTTGTCATTATATATTCAATTTATGTATACATATATCTATATGTTTGGCATTATATTATATAGGGAATAGTCCCAGTTCGGTTGTTACTTCAAAAAATAGTTTTCACCAAAAATTTTCAATATTTATCTTAGAGTATGCTTTGGTTAATGGTATTTAAGATTAGACACAGCCGAAAATTAGTGGTTTAATTTTTGTACATTAATAAAAAAAACTTTAAAATTCAAAAATTTGTTTGTTATATTTCTTAGAATTTGATTTTTTTATAAATTGAGATATATTTGTATGTGTACTTTGACTGTGTTAATCGACTTAGAAAGTGATTCTGAAAGTGACTTCAATTTTGGTGTAAGGCATGAGATATGCGATAAAAAACACACATCCTATTTTTGTTCTTATTTTCATTATTTATAAATCATATTTTCGTTATTTTAAACTTTAACATACATCCGTAATTTCACAAATTGTTAGCTTTCAAGTATAATTAAATTAGTAGGATATGCCGGTGTTGGCCTTGATCCAATCCAAGTAACTGGTTACACGGACAAATCCAGATGGTTTTCCCGATTGGCAACCTGATGCAGAAACGAAAGATGTAACACCAACAAGAACTTGGGAGGATTCCAAAGCTAATGGACCGCCAGAATCACCTTGACAAGTAGAAGTGCCGCTAGGAGTCGAAACACAAATGGTATTGCCAGTAACAACCGAGTTGCCATAAGTTGCAGCACACACAGTGTTAGTAATAATTTGAAGACGAGCATAATTCAATGGTGTTACAACAGAACCGGCTGCAAAAGTAAATCAGATATAAGTATATTTTAATAATTTATAATAAAAATAAATAGAATTACAAAAGAAAACTTACCATCATTGGTACGTCCCCAACCGGATGCGACGGCATAACTACCAGCGTAGGTTGAATATGAAGAAGAAATAGCTGGTAACCTAATAGGTTTAATATCAGATTTAAAACTGACTGTAGGAATCTTGATTAAAGAGATGTCATTAGCCAAAGTGTTGGCGTTGTAGCCTGAATGTTGATAAATGGAGTTAGAGCTAACTGTATGAGTTACTTTGGCAACAGTGCGAACAGTGCTTCCCAAATAAACGGTTACAGAGTTGACTCCATCAGTGCAATGAGCAGCAGTCAACACCCATCCACTGCCGATTAAAGAACCACCACACCAAAATGAACCAGTTTGTCTTTTTAGCGATAAGCCAGCCTGGTAAGGAAATTGACCGGTACTAGCGGCATTTCCATTTGTGATACGGCCTTCAATAACATTAGCTTCTGTTATGTCTTCCAGAAAAGCAGGCAACTCGGGTATAGAAGCTGCGGAAACGCAAGCGAACGCTAATGCAAGCACTACAAAGACTTTCATGGTTATCGTGCCAATAATTCTTAACTGACTGACCATTAATATAAAAGTCGTCTTGTTTTTATATCATTGCTATTGGTATATTCTGTAACATGGTTTTTCAAATGTTCACATTCAAATTCGGAAATCTAAATTTAATTCTTATCATTTAGTTTCTGATAATATATATATTTAATATGCCACTTGAAATGTTCGAAAATCAATTTGAATACGTTTATTGGTATTATTAAATGCTACTGTATATAAAAATCACAGATAATAAAGGGAAAATACATTTTATTATTATTTTCTTATGAATTTCTTATTACACTGTGCTACAATATAAAATAAATTAACACACTCACCAAGTAACTTAATGCAAGTTTAGTATACAACTTGGATTTTTGCAAATATGTAGCCTTCAGTTCTGGAATTATGACCAGTAACAGTTTTAGGTAAATTACGCATTTTAAAAATTCCAACTCAGTCCAATTTCTCATACGATATTACAACAATAACCCGTTACCAGCATTACCCATAAAGAGCCTTATTAATCGTATATTATCTACTGATTCCAAAGTTTTAATAAGTTTCAATATAATCAGTTTATTATACCCTTCGCCATGAGTGGCAAGGGTATATATAAGTTTGTCATTCCGTTTGTAATTTCTACATTTTTCATTTGCGACCCCATAAATTATATATATTCTGGATCGTTATAGATAGCGAAGTCGATATAGCCCGTCCGTCTGTCCGTCTGTATGTTGAAATCAACTTTCCGTAGCCCCTTACATACATGATTCTTCCGGCTCGGTTGCTATTTAAAATCGACAAAATCGGCCCACAAATGGCTGCATATACAGAAAAAACATAGACAACCTCGATTTTTGCCCTATTTTTATATATATATCTGGATTACTAAGTCATTAATATAGACAATATGGATATCTAATGATAGATATTTCAAAGTCCATTGCAACGATGTATAGGCTATAGTAAATTGGACCTACAATGGGTCAAAATCGGGAAAAATATTTTTTAGCCAATTTTTTTTCATCAAAAAATTTGTTTTGTCATAAATTCTTTTTCCAAAAAAATAAAAAAAATTTTGAAAAACAATAAAAAAAAATTTAATTTTTGTAAAATTCTTTTTCCAAAAAAATAAAAAAAATTTTGAAAAACAATAAAAAAAATTTTATTTTGTTTAAATAAAAATATTTAAAAAAAAATATTTTTAAGTATAATTTGAGAAGGGTATATAAGATTCGGCACAGCCGAGTTGTTGTTAAATTTGTTAGAGTTTTTTATACCCAACGAGGCCTCTCTATTGCATATTTTACTGCTGGGTAACCAGCAGTTTTACAACTTGTTAATCCCTTATATACAGCAATTTTCACTAGTGCATGCTGGGTTCATGCATTATCATTTATTTTACTGTCCCTTATGAGACCAATCTGTTGTCATTTCAAAAATCTAATTATATTTATGGAAAATTTTTGTAATCCAAATAAAATTTAAGAAAAATAAATTTCACGTTGAATGAATTCACTCGAAATAATATCATGACGATCGGTCTATAAATGGTCTTAGCTTCCATATAAGGCCCAATTCCGGAAATTACTCATGAAAAAAATATGGAAATTTTAAAACAAAATTTATTTATACACAATAAATATGGACGGACTTGACCGACTATACTTTCTTACTTGTTTTTAATTGAATCCAAATCTACAGATTAAAATTTATGTATGTAACCATTTTTAAAAACCATACCAAAGGTCAATCATTTTAATGTATGTAATTCAATACCAAATATAGTGGTATATACCAAAATTAAACATTTTAAATATACCTATATCCTACTGTCTTTAATTAAATTTATCCGAAAAATTGGAATTATTGCATTTTGTTATGGATCTCAAACAATAGAATTTATTAATTTTATACCGATTAAAACTACGTTTGTAACAGGACCAACATTGTACAACCAAATAGAGTTATTTTATACTTCTTTTAAAATTCTGATAAATCTCTAACCCCCATTTTTCGATAAACTGACAGTTCTCATACAAAAAAATTTTAATTGGAGGTTTATCGTTACGATAAAAACGATAACCAGATATTGAGAAAATTGGAGAAAGACTCCTTATTAGAAACAATTTTTCTGTGGTTTTTGGTTTAACTAAGTATTACAAAGTTCCCGGGAATGAAAAGCTTTTTTAATTTCCTCCCGGGAAGGGAAAATTAGGAACCCTAGTGATACGTAAAATCACTAGTTCGGGACAATCACCTAGAACTACTGTGTAGTTTACGCTCCATATATGTGAGTACAGTCATTATCATAGACATCAGGAATGGAAATGTTGATACGTTCGTATTTTTCATATTCAAAAGTACAGTAGTATTTCCAGGTACCGTGAAATAGCTCCCAAATGAAATAACTCCCAATGAAATAACTTCCTATGAAATAATTCCCATCAAAAATGAAATAATTCCCAAACTTGAAAAATGAAATAACTACCAAAGGGTAAAATGAAATTACTTCCAATAATCGGCGGTTTCATAATTTTAAAAATATTACTCCCTAAAAAGCGAAATAACTCCCAATGAAATAAATCCCAATAGAAATGAAATAATTCCCAATCCGAAGCAAGCATTGCAGGCATATGGCGTAGCGCAAAGTTTTACTCCTCTGGGATGTGTCAAAAACTGGCTTCACTCAGAAAAGATTTTTGCATTGCAGGCCTTCAGCCGGGCGCTAAAGTTTTCTCCTCTGGGGTGTATCAAAACTGGCTTCGCTCTGAAAAGTTTTTTGCATTGCCGCCCTTCGGCCGGACTCTAAAGTTTTCTCCTCCGGGGTGTATCAAAATCTGGCTTCGCTCAGAAAAGATTTCTTTCATTGCAGAAAGGTTTTATAATATTTCAGAAAGCCGATTTTCATTTCGCACCAGATTAAGAAATCGTTGCAACCTGACAAAGGCCGGCAATGCAAAAAACTTTTCTGAGCGAAGCTAGTTTTTGATACACCCCAGAGGAGAAACCTTAGCGCCCGGCCAAAGGCCGGCAATACAAAAAAATTTTCTGAGTGAAGCCAGTTTTTGAAATTTATGGGTTCTGCTTTTGCAAAGCAGAACCAAACAAAAATGAAATAACTCCCAATACGGTGAAATAACTCCTAATTCCCAAAATAAAATGAAATAAAACCCAACAAAAAATGCATTGGGAACTATTGCATTATTAAATAACTCCCAACAAAAAATTATGAAATAACTTCCTATGCGTTAGGAGTTGTTTCATAATGAAATAAGTCCTAAGTTGTATGAAAAATTTGTTGGGTGTTATTTCATCTTTTCGTGGGGAGTTATTTCATTTGGGAGCTATTTCACGGTACCGTATTTCCATGACTCATTTGATATTTTCAGAGAAATTTCGATAGTTAATGTTAGACAAATATAAACATTTTCACATTCCTATATTGTGAAAGCTGCTTCAGATAAAAACGACATAAAGAGAAACTAATCTGATTACTCTAAATAGAAAATGACTAAAATATGCTCATCTTTATCCAAAGTTACGACTAATATGGTGAAATCTAAATATATTTTAATAATTATTAAATTTGTTTAACTTAATTATGAACAAATAGTTTACAAAATTAATTCGCGATTAAGGATTTTCCGGGAAGGGTTTATCTAAGGGAGTTATAGTGAATTATGGACTAATCTTCATAAAACTCGTTATATAAGTATGTAACTTATTTGTTTAGAATTGTATATAAATTGAGATATATTTGTATGTGTACTTTGACTGTGTTAATCGACTTAGAAAGTGATTCTGAAAGTGACTTCAATTTTGGTGTAAGGCATGAGATATGCGATAAAAAACACACATCCTATTTTTGTTCTTATTTTCATTATTTATAAATCATATTTTCGTTATTTTAAACTTTAACATACATCCGTAATTTCACAAATTGTTAGCTTTCAAGTATAATTAAATTAGTAGGATATGCCGGTGTTGGCCTTGATCCAATCCAAGTAACTGGTTACACGGACAAATCCAGATGGTTTTCCCGATTGGCAACCTGATGCAGAAACGAAAGATGTAACACCAACAAGAACTTGGGAGGATTCCAAAGCTAATGGACCGCCAGAATCACCTTGACAAGTAGAAGTGCCGCTAGGAGTCGAAACACAAATGGTATTGCCAGTAACAACCGAGTTGCCATAAGTTGCAGCACACACAGTGTTAGTAATAATTTGAAGACGAGCATAATTCAATGGTGTTACAACAGAACCGGCTGCAAAAGTAAATCAGATATAAGTATATTTTAATAATTTATAATAAAAATAAATAGAATTACAAAAGAAAACTTACCATCATTGGTACGTCCCCAACCGGATGCGACGGCATAACTACCAGCGTAGGTTGAATATGAAGAAGAAATAGCTGGTAACCTAATAGGTTTAATATCAGATTTAAAACTGACTGTAGGAATCTTGATTAAAGAGATGTCATTAGCCAAAGTGTTGGCGTTGTAGCCTGAATGTTGATAAATGGAGTTAGAGCTAACTGTATGAGTTACTTTGGCAACAGTGCGAACAGTGCTTCCCAAATAAACGGTTACAGAGTTGACTCCATCAGTGCAATGAGCAGCAGTCAACACCCATCCACTGCCGATTAAAGAACCACCACACCAAAATGAACCAGTTTGTCTTTTTAGCGATAAGCCAGCCTGGTAAGGAAATTGACCGGTACTAGCGGCATTTCCATTTGTGATACGGCCTTCAATAACATTAGCTTCTGTTATGTCTTCCAGAAAAGCAGGCAACTCGGGTATAGAAGCTGCGGAAACGCAAGCGAACGCTAATGCAAGCACTACAAAGACTTTCATGGTTATCGTGCCAATAATTCTTAACTGACTGACCATTAATATAAAAGTCGTCTTGTTTTTATATCATTGCTATTGGTATATTCTGTAACATGGTTTTTCAAATGTTCACATTCAAATTCGGAAATCTAAATTTAATTCTTATCATTTAGTTTCTGATAATATATATATTTAATATGCCACTTGAAATGTTCGAAAATCAATTTGAATACGTTTATTGGTATTATTAAATGCTACTGTATATAAAAATCACAGATAATAAAGGGAAAATACATTTTATTATTATTTTCTTATGAATTTCTTATTACACTGTGCTACAATATAAAATAAATTAACACACTCACCAAGTAACTTAATGCAAGTTTAGTATACAACTTGGATTTTTGCAAATATGTAGCCTTCAGTTCTGGAATTATGACCAGTAACAGTTTTAGGTAAATTACGCATTTTAAAAATTCCAACTCAGTCCAATTTCTCATACGATATTACAACAATAACCCGTTACCAGCATTACCCATAAAGAGCCTTATTAATCGTATATTATCTACTGATTCCAAAGTTTTAATAAGTTTCAATATAATCAGTTTATTATACCCTTCGCCATGAGTGGCAAGGGTATATATAAGTTTGTCATTCCGTTTGTAATTTCTACATTTTTCATTTGCGACCCCATAAATTATATATATTCTGGATCGTTATAGATAGCGAAGTCGATATAGCCCGTCCGTCTGTCCGTCTGTATGTTGAAATCAACTTTCCGTAGCCCCTTACATACATGATTCTTCCGGCTCGGTTGCTATTTAAAATCGACAAAATCGGCCCACAAATGGCTGCATATACAGAAAAAACATAGACAACCTCGATTTTTGCCCTATTTTTATATATATATCTGGATTACTAAGTCATTAATATAGACAATATGGATATCTAATGATAGATATTTCAAAGTCCATTGCAACGATGTATAGGCTATAGTAAATTGGACCTACAATGGGTCAAAATCGGGAAAAATATTTTTTAGCCAATTTTTTTTCATCAAAAAATTTGTTTTGTCATAAATTCTTTTTCCAAAAAAATAAAAAAAATTTTGAAAAACAATAAAAAAAAATTTAATTTTTGTAAAATTCTTTTTCCAAAAAAATAAAAAAAATTTTGAAAAACAATAAAAAAAAATTTTATTTTGTTTAAATAAAAATATTTAAAAAAAAATATTTTTAAGTATAATTTGAGAAGGGTATATAAGATTCGGCACAGCCGAGTTGTTGTTAAATTTGTTAGAGTTTTTTATACCCAACGAGGCCTCTCTATTGCATATTTTACTGCTGGGTAACCAGCAGTTTTACAACTTGTTAATCCCTTATATACAGCAATTTTCACTAGTGCATGCTGGGTTCATGCATTATCATTTATTTTACTGTCCCTTATGAGACCAATCTGTTGTCATTTCAAAAATCTAATTATATTTATGGAAAATTTTTGTAATCCAAATAAAATTTAAGAAAAATAAATTTCACGTTGAATGAATTCACTCGAAATAATATCATGACGATCGGTCTATAAATGGTCTTAGCTTCCATATAAGGCCCAATTCCGGAAATTACTCATGAAAAAAATATGGAAATTTTAAAACAAAATTTATTTATACACAATAAATATGGACGGACTTGACCGACTATACTTTCTTACTTGTTTTTAATTGAATCCAAATCTACAGATTAAAATTTATGTATGTAACCATTTTTAAAAACCATACCAAAGGTCAATCATTTTAATGTATGTAATTCAATACCAAATATAGTGGTATATACCAAAATTAAACATTTTAAATATACCTATATCCTACTGTCTTTAATTAAATTTATCCGAAAAATTGGAATTATTGCATTTTGTTATGGATCTCAAACAATAGAATTTATTAATTTTATACCGATTAAAACTACGTTTGTAACAGGACCAACATTGTACAACCAAATAGAGTTATTTTATACTTCTTTTAAAATTCTGATAAATCTCTAACCCCCATTTTTCGATAAACTGACAGTTCTCATACAAAAAAATTTTAATTGGAGGTTTATCGTTACGATAAAAACGATAACCAGATATTGAGAAAATTGGAGAAAGACTCCTTATTAGAAACAATTTTTCTGTGGTTTTTGGTTTAACTAAGTATTACAAAGTTCCCGGGAATGAAAAGCTTTTTTAATTTCCTCCCGGGAAGGGAAAATTAGGAACCCTAGTGATACGTAAAATCACTAGTTCGGGACAATCACCTAGAACTACTGTGTAGTTTACGCTCCATATATGTGAGTACAGTCATTATCATAGACATCAGGAATGGAAATGTTGATACGTTCGTATTTTTCATATTCAAAAGTACAGTAGTATTTCCAGGTACCGTGAAATAGCTCCCAAATGAAATAACTCCCAATGAAATAACTTCCTATGAAATAATTCCCATCAAAAATGAAATAATTCCCAAACTTGAAAAATGAAATAACTACCAAAGGGTAAAATGAAATTACTTCCAATAATCGGCGGTTTCATAATTTTAAAAATATTACTCCCTAAAAAGCGAAATAACTCCCAATGAAATAAATCCCAATAGAAATGAAATAATTCCCAATCCGAAGCAAGCATTGCAGGCATATGGCGTAGCGCAAAGTTTTACTCCTCTGGGATGTGTCAAAAACTGGCTTCACTCAGAAAAGATTTTTGCATTGCAGGCCTTCAGCCGGGCGCTAAAGTTTTCTCCTCTGGGGTGTATCAAAACTGGCTTCGCTCTGAAAAGTTTTTTGCATTGCCGCCCTTCGGCCGGACTCTAAAGTTTTCTCCTCCGGGGTGTATCAAAATCTGGCTTCGCTCAGAAAAGATTTCTTTCATTGCAGAAAGGTTTTATAATATTTCAGAAAGCCGATTTTCATTTCGCACCAGATTAAGAAATCGTTGCAACCTGACAAAGGCCGGCAATGCAAAAAACTTTTCTGAGCGAAGCTAGTTTTTGATACACCCCAGAGGAGAAACCTTAGCGCCCGGCCAAAGGCCGGCAATACAAAAAAATTTTCTGAGTGAAGCCAGTTTTTGAAATTTATGGGTTCTGCTTTTGCAAAGCAGAACCAAACAAAAATGAAATAACTCCCAAAACGGTGAAATAACTCCTAATTCCCAAAATAAAATGAAATAAAACCCAACAAAAAATGCATTGGGAACTATTGCATTATTAAATAACTCCCAACAAAAAATTATGAAATAACTTCCTATGCGTTAGGAGTTGTTTCATAATGAAATAAGTCCTAAGTTGTATGAAAAATTTGTTGGGTGTTATTTCATCTTTTCGTGGGGAGTTATTTCATTTGGGAGCTATTTCACGGTACCGTATTTCCATGACTCATTTGATATTTTCAGAGAAATTTCGATAGTTAATGTTAGACAAATATAAACATTTTCACATTCCTATAGACTAGAGTAATAAAAACCCAACTTTTCGAAAATCGGGCTTCCGTTTATACGAAAAATTTTATTTTCTAAGAAATCAGTTTCGAATACGAATTTAGCGGATTTCATGTAAAAATATATTCAGGTTTTCTTTATTTTTTATTATATAAAATATAATGATGTAGAAATACCTGGGAAGTGATTTTTTGTTTGTTTTAAACAAACAAACTGCGAAGCGTTTTGCTTGTCTACAGAAACACAGAGACTCTCTGGCAGGAATCAAACCCGCAACCCTTGTAGTGATAGTGGTGCACACTATTGTCTAGTCCCATGGTAGGCGTTCATATTGTTCAGGTTACGATGATTTTCGTCAAACAACCCGAATGTGAACAAAATTGTGTGCTTTTTTTACCCAAAAAAGCACACAAATTAAATGCCTCTTTTTGCCTACCAATGGTCTAGTCTATCGGTACTCTCTGTTGATAAGGTTTGTTTGGTATTGAAAATGGACAATGTCGGTCCATCATTTAACCAGTGTTTTACCCGTAACTCACTATTTTGGAGGTGTTTGGGAGATTTCAAAATAAGATTTTTGTTGTACTCGACAACACCTCCCAGAAAAATAGTAACACTTCCCATCCAAAAAAAATATGTCGTACGGTGTTTTTGCCTTCGTACATACGTCATGTTCATTATTTTCTATGCAAAATGGCGGTATCGTTGTGTGATCAAATGTTCTGAAAACCTTGTTCGAACAAGAACATAACACGCAACAAATTCATGTCCGCACAAGAAGTTGTTCGTTGTGTGAACAAATTTATGACTCGTCAATACGGGGGGTAATGAAACAGTGATTTATTTCACTGTGAACGCCGCGGCGCTCCGTTCTTCAAAATTCACGGGATTGCTCGTATCTAGTTCTCTACCACTTCAACATAAACGTGAACAAATCTTTCGTTATTTTGCCGATGTTCTTGTTTATGTTAAGAAAAAGCAATGTCAAGAGTGGCCGGTTGATAAGATTACTGTTGATATCAGACGAAATTCTAGACAACTAAAAATTACTACAAAACACACGTTTAGACATGTTTGACGATTTGCCTATTTGACGATTTAATTTGTTTAATTTAGACCACTCCATGTTAAAAATAATAATTAGAAATATAGATTATGGCTTTGCAGTCGTACGACCTTACTTAAGATTGCACGATATGTGGCCAAATTAAGTAAAATATAGTTTTTTTCGTACGATGGTCATGCGACAAACCACAATATGTTAAACATACTTAATCGTCAAGTATTTCGCAATATTTGTCTAATGGTGTTTTAATATTTAATTTGTTTGTTTGAGATAAAAGAAATATATTTGAAGTGTTTTGTTTGTTTTCAAATATTTTTGTCTACAAAGCCTAACACGATTAGTTTTCCATGTGGTACCATAAAAATGCAAAATTTCAAACCAGTACCGGCTTTTATCAATTATGTATGCAGAGGTAATTTTAGATAATTATAATTCAGCATAGGAGTCGAAGGCCTCAGTTGCTCATACTCTTTTATTTATCTTGTTATATAATAATATTTATTGTATTATATAATTCTAATAAAATAAAATAAAAAAATTCAGCATAGTCCAATGTAACGGTTTTATTAATATTCAAATCGTATTAAACATTAAAGTATTTAGTATACCTTATTTCATTTGTAGAGTTATAAAATGTAATTAGTTGTAGTAACAGTTCCACTGTTTCCAAGAGTTTCTTCCTTAGGAAAAAGTTCTGCTTGATAAAGAGGGTTGTTCCCGGAGCGTAGATCGTGTCATGAGAATGAGATTAATTAGCCCAGTCCAAATAACTGGTTACACTGACAAATGAAATTCCAGATTACCAACCATATGAATTCACAAAAGATGTGACACCAATAAGGCTTAGTAAAGAGTCCAAAAGAAAGGACCGCCAAAATCTCCTTAGCAGGTGGATTTGCAACACAGTGTTTTGCTGGTAAAAAGTGAGATTCCATTGTTTGCAGCATACTCAACATTACTAATAACGTCCATAGCTTGAATGTTGAACAATGTAAAGTGGTAAAGCATCGTAAATTTGTCATTTCGTTTGTAATTTCTTCATTTTTCATTTGCGACTCTTTAAATTATATTCCGGATAGTTATATATAGTAGAGTCGATACGAAGCGAACAAATAACTTACATACATGATTGTCACATCAATTTATCCGCTATAGTCTTGGTTCGGTTGCTATTTATACTATTGAAAATCGGGACAGAAATTGATGAGATTTATATTTGGATAACAAAGTCATTTAAATAAACAATATGGATATCTAATGATAGACATTTCCAACGATTTCTATAATTCGTACCGACATTGAGTCAAAATCGGGTAAAATATTTTTTAACCCGAACTTAACCGAATGATTTATAACATTCGGCACAGCCGAATATAGCTCTCTTGTTCTAAAACTTGGTTTCTTTTTTATAGCATCGTAAATTTTACTTTCACTACTGATACACAGAGAAGACAGATTCGTTGTGATGACCAGTTCGATTATATTCACAGATTTTTACGGTTCTAGTAAAAGAAAGTCAGTTGAGAAAGAAGAATTACGATTAAAATATCCGAATCTTTGTTACCCCAACTTAAATTTGTCAGCGACAACAGAATAATTTGGTCATTAAGACTATGATTCGATTAGCTACAAATTCGGTTATCACAACAAAAACGGTTTTGTCTGTGTATGTTTTCTTGTAGAGATATAATATCGGAAATATGCATATATTTCTTATCATATAGTTTCTGATAGTACAATTGAATTACATCTTGAAGTGTCTCAAAATCATTCTTAACCTAACGTTATTAATGATGTTAGAAATAAAAAATAATACATGTATCTAGAGTAGGTTCGTACATCATGCTCAGTACATGATAAATTAGTATTTATTCATATTCAAATCATATTTTCATTCTAGGATATTTTAAAATTCATAATTTGTTCAAAATGCAGAGTTTTAAAAGTTAATTAGTAGGATATACCAGTATAATACTGAATCCAGTTCAAGTAACTGGTTACACGGACAAATCCAGATGGATTCCCATTTTGGCAGCCAGAAGAAGGTACAAACGATGTTACACCAATAAGCACATAGTCCAAAACTAATGGACCACCGGAATCACCTTGGCAAGTGGATGTACCGCCAGTTGTCGCAACACAAATTGTATTGGCCGTAACTAGCGAGTTACCATAAAATTGAGCGCACACTTCATTTGTGATAACTAAAAGCTGGGCATAATTCAATGACGATACAACTGCTCCATCTAGAAAGTTAAAAACATATAAAAACATTCATACTATACACTTAGAATACTAAAATCATAAAACTTACTATCAGAGGTACGTCCCCAACCGGAAGCGGTGGCATAACTGCCAACATAGGTTGAGTATGCATTAGAAATAGCTGGTAAGCTAATAGGTTGGATTTCAGCGGTATAGGCAACTTCAGGAATTTTGATTAAAGACAAATCATTGGCAAAAGTGTATTGGTTATATTCAGCATGTTGAATAATGGAGCTAGCGCTAACGGTCAAAGCCACTTTGGCAACAGTACGAACAGTGCTTCCCAAATATACTGTTACAGATTCCACTCCATCAGTGCAATGAGCAGCAGTCAACACCCATGAATTGCCGATTAATGAACCTCCGCACCAAAATGATCCAGATTGACTTCTTAGTGATAAGCCAGCCTGGTAAGGAAATTGACCAGCATAGGCAGCAATTCCATTAGTTATACGACCTTCATTACCATTAACACCTGTTACGTCCTTAAGAGAAACAGGAGTTTCTGGTATAGAAGCTGCCGAAACGCAAGCTAACGCTAATGCAAATACTACAAAGACTTTCATGTTTATAGTAGGTATAATTCCTAACTGACCTATAATTCTAAAACTTCTTTGTTTTTATAGTATCGCAGTTTCAATTTTAAATGCTGCTATTGGTTTTACTTTGTGTTTTTCGACATTTATGTCGAGATATAATATCGGAAATCTATATTTAATGGTTATCATATAGTTTCTGATAATACTATCAGAATGCCTCTTGAAGTGTTTCAAAGTCAATATTTTTAGTGAACACTACTTTACAAATAACTGATAATGTTAATATAAAATGTTATATAATGTTATAATAAAATGATAAATTCATTAAATTCCGATGTTATTATTAAAATTTTATGAATTTTTAATTATTCTGTGCTACAAAATAAAAAAAAATTATACTAGAATTTGCAGTCCATGCAGAATTTATGATGTATGTATTATCATAAATTCGTGTTTGGAATATTATAAATATTAGGATCGCCTGGTGGCCAAAATTCGACCACTTTTAAAACTCTTTTTACCACTTTGATGGAAAGAATTTTGAAATATTTTTTATATTGTGCATATCTAGAGAAGTAATCCTTTTAAACCATATATGTTTCATCAATATTGGTGGACAGTAACATACTTAAAAGTGTACCAAAAGAAAACGTGTGGCCTATTTATATATAAGATGTACGCACTTAAAAAATTCTAACACAGGATTTGGCATTGGTGCAAATTATTTTTGACTTCTGGTTGAAACAGGCGCGGATCCAGAGGGGGTGAAATACGAATTCCCCCCCCCAAAACCGAAAAGTTTTCATATAAAAAAAGAAAAATGAAGAACAAATTTTATCTATATCTGGATTAATATACACAATAGGGATATCCAATGATATATATTTCAAAGACGTATATAACGCCATAGTAATTCGGACCATAGATGGGGGTAGTGCACTAATTCTGCAGTTTGCACTAATACTTAGTGATAGTGCAAAATTAGTGCAATCATTTTGTTCATATTTAGTGCTGAGTTGAAAATTAGCAGCCTCACTAAACATTAGTGATAGTGAGTTAAAAAATTTTGCACTCAAAATTAAATTAGTTGATTTAAAAAAATGCAATCATCAGTTTATTGGAATTTTTTTGTAAGCACTAAGTGCATAGTATGAATTATCACTAAAGCTGATAAAAAAATAGTGCAAACTAAATTTTTTGCAATTTTAGTGAGTAATAGTGCACTGCTGATTTCAATCAACATTTAGTGCACTACCCCCAACTATGATTCGGACCAATCATGGGTCAAAACCCGGAAAAGTATTTTTTAACACGAGCTTTTTCACCAACAAAATTTTTCAATAAAATTTGTTCTCACTAAAAATTTTTTTTCTTTGCTTTTTTTAATTGTCAAAATTGCCGATGATACAATTTTTGGTGAGAAATTTGGGCTGTAAGCATTTTTGGACCACACTTCTTCAAAAATGAGGCTGGTCAAGTAGTGACTGCTACTGGTGTTCGATATTGCGCCATGATACTTGTGGAGACACTTTGTTTTACATTATTTTATTTAATCGATGTTGTTTTTTAATTTATTTTAAAATTTGAAAATAAATAAAATTAATTTAGTTTTGTTATAAAATTCAAGAAAATATAACACGCATTTATTTTCCAAAACTGGTGACCCCGACAATAGCTGAACATGCAAAATGATAGACCAGTAACTCGAAGTGTTGCAAGAGCTCAAGCATCTCGTGCAGAAAATGAGAATAATGTTGACGAAAATGAAGAATTTATGGAAGCACCTCAATACGTCAATTTCGAAAATCCTTCAAGGAGTTTATTCGTTTGGATTCGTTTTTTAACTTCACTAACGGTAGCGAACAATTCAGCATTACTATTATTCATTTGGATGAGCGTCTGCATGATGAAGCTTTTGATATTATAACCAATCCACCATCGAATAATAAATTTATCACTCTAACCCCCATTAACACGAAGTCTGGTTATGCCTTAACTAATAGTTATACAGTCGGTTAAAATTATTTTTGTATGAAAACTGTCAGTATAACTATTAGTTAAAACATGGGGGTAAAAGAAGTGATTTTTAATAAATTTTCTACCTCATAAATATCACGTTTAGAGCAATTATTTATTTTATTATTTCTGAATTAGTTGGATGATATTGTTTTGGACGACCAGAGGTTTCAGCTCACTCCATCTTGAGTTTATTTTATACACATTTTATATGCAGTGTCTTAGTAGATGTTAATGCTAACTTTGGTTTATTTTTTTTCATTGTACATTTATTTCTGAAATATTTCTAAAATCCTTAATTTTATAAAATGTTAAGTTTTAAAATCTAATTAGAGTAATTAGTAGGATATGTCGGTGTATAACTTAATCCATTCCAAGTAATTAGTTACACGGACAAATCCAGCTGGATCCCCAGATTGACATCCAGAAAAGGCAACGAAAGATGCTACACCAATTAGTGTAGAGTTCAAAACCAAAGGACCGCCAGAATCACCTTTGCAAGTTGAAGCGCCGCCAGTTGTCGCCACACAAAGTGTATTGCTAGTAACAATCGAGCTGGGATAATATTGAGCACACACATCATTAGTAATAACTGGAAGATTAACATAATTCAAGGACAATACATTTTCTCCATCTATAAAGTTAAAAATGCATTGAAACATATTTTAGGATATACAAATAGAATCACAAAAAAACCTAATAATACTTACCATCATGTGTACGTCCCCAACCGGATGCGGTGGCATAACTACCAGCATAGGTTGAATATGAGTTAGAAATAGCTGGTAAGCTAATAGCTTGAATTTCAGATGTATAGGTAACTTCAGGAATTCTGATTAAAGAGATATCATTAGCAGAATTGTTGGGGTTATAGCCTTTATGTTGAATAATGGCGCTAGAGCTAACAGTGTGAGTCACTTTGGCAATAGTGCGAACAGTGCTTCCCAAATATACTGTTATAGAGTCGACTCCATCAGTACAATGGGCAGCAGTCAACACCCATGAATTGCCAATTAAAGAACCACCGCACCAAAATGATTTTGTTTGTCGTTTTAGTGATAAACCAGCCTGGTAAGGAAATTGACCGATACGAGCGACATTTCCATTACTGATACGACCTTCTATAGCATTAACATCTGGTACGTCTTCCAGAAGAGCAGGTATCTCGGGTATAGAAGCAGTCGAAACGCAAGCCAAAGCTAATGCAAACACTACAAAGACTTTCATGGTTATAGTAACTATAATTGCTAACTGACCTATAATTCAAAAACTTCTTTGATTTTATAGTATCGCAATTTCAACTTGCACTAACTGCAATTGTTATGTTAAGCAATTTGGTTATATTTCCGCATGTATTTATGTCGAGATATAAAGTCGAAAATCTATATTAATAGCTTATCATATTTTTAGTTTCAGATAATGCAATGCCCCTTGAAGTGTTTAAAAGTCAATCTTATTTATGTTATTAGTTTCTACAACTTTATAAATGATTGATAACATTAAAAATAAATTCCGATTTTATTATTGAAATTTTATGCACTTTGTGCTACTAAATAAATAACAAAAATAATACGGTTACCAAGTGACTTATTGAAGGTTATAGATCATACTTTTACTTTTATTTGCATTTTATTAAGATATCGCCCAGTCCAAAAAATGTTGGCAAATAAATTTAAAAATACTAAGGATTGTTTTTGGGAATACATTGGAGATTTTATAACAACATATCGAAACCCAGTCAAAACCTACTTTATTCATAAAACTCATCAGGAAAATACATACAGTAGCCCAATAAAGTCTACATACAGGAATTCAATTTAAATTTCTTTCGTTGAAAGCTGTATTTGTAAGTTAAAAGTAGTGAAATATATTTGTTAAAAAATAAATTCACACTAAAAAAAATTAAAACAACATGACTTAAGTCGGGTTTAGCAACATTTCCTATCACTTCCAAAATTTCACCGTTATTAAATTTTTTGATTCTGAGTCAAATAACGAAAATTTTTTTTGGTTTTTTTTGGCTTTAATGTTCAAAATATTATGAGACTTAAAAAGTGGGCGTGGCCGAGAATAAATTTTTCGTTATTTTACTCAGAATCAATAACTCTAATAACGGTGAACTTTTGGGCGTTATTTGAATTTTTTTTGCTAAAATCGACATAAGACATTTATTATTATATATCTCATAAAAAAAACTAAAAAAACTGCTTTAAATTAAAGTAACATAATAATTTTTCCTGTATGTAGACTTTCTTGGGCTACTGTATATAATGTTTCGCCATATTTCCATGAGAAATAATTTTTTGTTTTTTATATCTCTGGCTAGTACAATATAACGTACAACATGCAATTACATCATTAAAAGATATAGAGACAAAGGCCCAAACAATAAGAATAAGACTTTTCACGAATACTCAGGACAGGTTATTGACAACTGTAACAAGTATCCCAGCGGTAAAAATCACAAGGCCTTCTTGATGGCCAACTAGACCTTCTTTTAGACCCATTGCATATTCGAGCCATCCTTACTTTAAAAGCTGCTTTCACTTCTATAAGATCCGGTACTCATTGTAATATGCCTTTTTAGTAAGATTTTTTTGATATTTCGTGTTCTTAACAACAGAGACTAAACTATCCAGAACCCAAATTCGAACACAATAAAAAGGAAACAATTAAAAACATTTCTTTTTGGAAAAATAAAGTTTTTTCTAATTGTTCTTCAATATTCTAAAATATTCTTCAATATTTTAGCTCTGGGAAAAGTTTGAAAATACAGTACATTCACACTTTTCTAATAATATAGTAAAGATTTCGCCACAAGCGAATATAATATTCATATTCAAATCATATGTTTAAGTTTAAAAAATTTGGTAATTTTATTCTAGGATACTTTTATATTTTAGAAATTGTATAGTTTTAAAGTTTAATTAACTTAATTAGTAGTATATGCCAGTGATAGCCTGGATCCAGTCCAAGTAACTGGTTACACGCACAAATCCAGCTGGAATGTCTAATTGGCAGCCAGCTAAAGAACCAAACGATGTTACACCAATAAGTTGAGAGTCCAAAACTAATGGGCCGCCAGAATCACCTTGGCAAGTGGACGTAGCATCAGTCGTTGCAACACAAAGTGTACCGCCGGTAACAAGCGAGTTGCCATAATATTGAGAGCACACATCATTAGCAACAACAAGAAGATAAGCATAATTCAATGTTGTTGAAACTCCACTATCTACAAAGTTAAACAAAAAGAAAAAAAAAACATATTTAAGGATATAAAAATACAATCACCTACAAATAATACTTACAATCATGGGTTTTTCCCCAACCTGATGCGGTGGCATAATTACCCTCATAGGTTGAATATTCGTGAGAAATAGCTGGTAAGCTAATTGGTTGAATTTCAGCGCTATAGGTAACTTCAGGAATTCTGATCAAAGACAGATCATTAGCAAAAGTGTAGGGGTTATATTCAGAATGTTGAATAATGGATCTAGAGCTAACAGTGTGAGCCACTTTGGCAACAGAGCGAACAGTGCTTCCCAAATAAACGGTTACAGAGTACACACCGTTAGTACAATGAGCAGCAGTCAACACCCATCCATTGCCGATTAAAGAACCACCACACCAACTTGATCCACGTGGTGATGTTAGCGATAAGCCAACTTGGTAAGGAAATTGACCGGGATAAGCTTCATGTCCATTGGTTATACGACCTTCAATAACTGTAGCTTTGTTTAAGTCCTTAAGAGAAACTGGAGTTTCGGGTATAGAAGCTGCTGAAACGCAAGCTAACGCTAATGCAAGCACTACAAAGACCTTCATGATTATGGTACCTTTAATTCTTAACTGATATATAATTATAAAATGTCTGTGTTTTTATACTATCACAATTTCAATTTTCACAGGTGGTATTGGTAATTTATGTTATTTTGTTTTCATGTGACATGTGGTTTATGTGGAGATATAATATCGGAAAACTACTTTTAGTCCTTATCAAATTGTTTCTGATAATAAATACATACAATCTTTATACCTCTTGAAATGTTCAAAATCAATCTTAAGTTTATTGTTATTAGTGAATAATAGTTTATAAATAACAGAGATAATGTTAATAAGTAAATGAGAATTTATGAATTTATAATTACACTCTGCTTCAAAGTGAAATAATGTATTCGACCCTTCATTTTCATTGCTGAAGATTGCAAAAGGAGCATTAATAAATGTAGAAATCATGTATTTTTTTACACTAAAATATGGTAAAAACTTGAAAAAATTCAATTTAATAGAAAATTCGAAATGTCCCGAACTACACCATTTCCATTTGTATTTCAGAATTTTATAATTGTATTTCAGACATATCCAATTCAATTTCCAATATGTTTCAAAATTTTTTAATTGTATTTCAGAAATTTGAGAAATATACATTTTTGTATTTTAGAATTTTCTATTTGTATTTCAGAAATTTACATTTGTATTGCTTTTTGAAATACAATTAGAAACTTCTTAAATACAATTGAAAATGGTGTAGGGACTCACCACTAGTTACATAAATAGCCGCGTGATTAGTTATTATCGATGCATGGGATTCACATATCGGTTACATAGAGTCAGTTACATTACTAGCTGGTTACTGGATTAGCTACATATCTATGTACAGTGCACTCACAATAATGTGAACACTCTAATATATGAACACTCAAAATATGAACACTTTTTTACTTCCATTGGCTTTAAAATATGAACAGCTTGTTTTTGTTTTTTAAAGGATTTTATCTATATACACAGAGTTGAAATCTAAATCCCTAGTTAGTGCACACATTCAGCTGGAATTCCATATTCATTTTTTAAATATAAATTTAACGTGAAACTTTTATTTTTATGGAAAAAATGTTTGTAGATGGGAATTAGGAGCCATTCGCAAATATGAACAATCTTGCAAAAGTGAACTGGCCTGGTTTTAATAAGTTCATATTATAGAGAGGGCACTTTCTTTTTGACCTCAAATTGTCAGTATAAAAGACACTTTTCCTAGACAGTGTAATAATCGATTGCTACAGCACATTCAAATAATCAGTACCAAATAGTCTACGAATAAAATTTTATATTTTTGTTTGATTATTCGAGTTAATAACAATGATAATTTATTAATATATAAACTATAAGTAATGTTAGTAAAAACAAATAAGAGAGCTATATTCGGCTGTGCCGAATCTTATATACCCTTCACCAAATTATACTTCAAAATACAAATTTTAAATATTTTTAGGTAAACAATTAATTTTTTTTTCCAAAATTGTTTTTTTCATTTTTTTTTAAAAAAAATTTCGAATTGTTATTTTAAAATTTTTTAAATTAAAATTTTTTTTTTTAAATTTTAAAATTTTTTTTGGTGAAAAAAATAATTCGGGTTTAAAAATATTTTTTCCGATTTTGACCCATTATAGGTCCAACTTACTATGGTCTTATATACGTTTTTGCATAGGTATTTGAAATATCTATCATTAGTTATTCATATTGTCTATAATATAGACTCTATATTAATGACTTAGGTCAAAAATAGTTCAAAAATCGAGGTTGTCCAGGTTTTTTCCTCATATCTCAGCCATTTGTGGACCGATTTTACTGATTTAAAATAGGAAACTTCTCGAAAGCATGTCTGACAGAATTATTGAAGATTTGGATCCCGAAGATATCTGGGGTCTTCAGAAAATTGATTTCAACAGACAGACGAACATGGCTTAATCGACTCCGCTATGTATAAGGATCTAGAAGATATATACTTTATAGGGTCGGAAAATTATATTGTGGAAATTACAAACGGAATGACAAACTTATATATACCCTTCTCACGAAGGTGAAGGGTATACAAATTGTGTCGTATGATTGATCGACTCTAGATTACTTGGCGCAAGTAAAAGTAATTATACCATAAAATAATGTTTAAAGTAACTTTTCAGGGACAGTAATATGTAAATTGACTAGTCCTTGAATAATTAGACTTTTGAAATGACTGCAGATTGATCTAACAAGTACAGTAAATTAAAAATACACCCAGCATTTAATACATCATAGTGAGTTAAATGGCTTATCCCTAAACTGGAATGAGAAAAAAATGAACATATTACATTTCAGATTACTTATAGACACTAAAGTGACAATTGACAGCACGCTAGATTACCTGGGATGGTAACCAATTGTCTTATCTCTGCACTAGGAAGAGCACATACATGTCAAATCACCCAAAATACATAAATTTGAGTCATCTAAGTGATCAGACGTTAGTGAAAATTACTGACTATACATTGACTACATATAGAACTGCTGAATTGTTTTTTTTTTTTAAAGTAGTTATTATTTAAAAAAATTGATATTTCGATCGTTCAACTTGTTGTTTTATTCAACCAGTCTTTAAATGATCGTACGACAATACCAAAATGCATTTGATTATTTCACAAATACTTAGTACAAGTAACACATCACAAGTCCTTGACTTTGAAGGCTTTCTTGAAGGCCTATTTTATTTAATTCACATTCTCTAGCGCCTTTCTTGGAAAGCCTCGGCTTTACCTTCTAAAAGATCATTGCCTCTCTTTTTGACTTTCCTATTCTTAGCAACATTACACAAAATTTCTAAGGACTTTATTTAGTAATAGTAACAGGGTTTATTTTATAAAACTTTCACAAACCCCTTTTTTATTAATTCTTATATGGCTCCAATAATAGCACCCAATTTAGGCCTTTTAGATGAAGCTAGTGTGGATGGCTTCGATGAATATTGCTCAAAACTAAAAACTTTCGTCACTTGCAACTCTACTGGCAATTTGATATTTCAAAGACTTTCGGCACGGTTAATATAATATTCATATAAAAATCATTATTTATATTATTACATCATGTATTTATATTTTATTCTAGAATATTTTAAAATCCATAATTTTACAAATTGTATACTTAGTTTTAAATCTTAATTGGTTTAATTAGTAGGATATGCCGGTGTAGAACCTGATCCATTCCAAGTAACTTGTAACACGGATAAATCCAGATGGACGTCCTGATTGGCAACCAGTTACAGCAACAAAAGATGTTACACCAACAAGTGTAGAGTCCACAGCTAATGGACCGCCAGAATCACCACTGCAAGTGGAAGTACCGCCAGTCGTTGCAACACAAATTGTTTTGTCAGTAACAAGCGAATTACCAAAATATTGAGCGCACACATCATTAGCAATTACAAGAAGATGAGCATAATTCAATATATCTGCAACAGCTACACTAGCTACAAAGTTAAAAAAATATATATTTTAGAAAATATAAAAAAAACATTAAAAATAATACTTACAATCATGGGTTTTTCCCCAACCGGATGCGACTGCATATTGATTAACATATGTTGAATATTCGTGAGAAATAGCTGGCAAACTAATAGGTTGAATTTCATCAGTATATGTAACTTCAGGAATTCTGATCAAAGCGATATCATTAGCAAGAGTGTAAGGGTTGTATTCAGAATGTTGAATAATGTTGCTATAGCTAACAGTGTGAACAACTTGGGCAACAGTGCGAACAGTGCTTCCCAAATAAACGGTTATAGAATCCGCTCCATCAGTGCAATGAGCAGCAGTCAATACCCATTCACTGCCAATTAAAGAACCACCACACCAAACTGTTCCACGTGCTGATGTTAGCAATAAGCCAACTTGATAAGGAAATAGACCGGGATAAGCTTCATATCCATTGGTGATACGACCTTCAATAACTTTAGCGCTGTTTATGTCCTTAAGAGAAACTGGAGTTTCGGGTATAGAAGCAGCTGAAACGCAAGCTAACGCTAATGCAAGCACTACAAAGACCTTCATGATTATAGTACCTTTAATTGTTAACTGACCTATAATTATAAAATTTCTGTGTTTTTATACTATCGCAATTTCAATTTTCACTGCTGCTTTTGGTAATTTATGTAACTTTGTTTTCTTTTGATATGTATTTATGTCGAGATAAATATCGGAAAACTACCTTTAATCCTTATCAAATAGTTACTGATAGTGCGTACAATCTAAATATATCTTGAAGTGTTCCAAAATCAATCTTAAGTTTTTTGTTATTAGTGTGTAATAATTTAAAAGCAACAGATAACGTTAATAAGTTAATGAGAAATTTATGAATTTATAATTACACCGTGCTACAAAATGAAATAATGTATTCACTCAACAAATTACCTAGTGCAGGTTGCAGGCTTTCGTTGTTATAATACCTATAATTGCTAACTGTCCTATAATTCTCAAAACTTCTTAGTTTTTATAGTATCGCAAATTCAATTGCACTACTGCAATTGTTATGCAACTTGATTTTATTTCCGCATGTATTTATGTCGAGATATAATATCGAAAATCTATATTTAATGCTTATCACATACATATTCAGTTTCAGATAATGCAATGCCCCTTGAAGTGTTTAAAAGTCAATCTAAATAATGTATAATATTATTAGAAAATACTATTTATAAATGATTGATAACGTTAATTATAAAATGAGAAATAAATTCCTAATTTCGATTTTATTATTGAAATTTTATGCACTTTGTGCTTTTAAATAAAAAATAATACGCTTACCAAGTGACTTATTGAAGGTTATAGACCATACTTTTACTTTTATTTGATTTTTATTTAAATACCGGCCTAGATTTTAAAACATTTTAGTAAAGTAATTTTAAAATAATAAGTATAGTTTTTTGGGGATACTTTGGCGATTTTATAATAAAATTTTAAACTTTAAAGGAACACTCTCTAGACCCCAGTCCAGCTATAGACCCATGCAATAAATACAATTCAATCCAAAAACAGCTGCCATATTATTGTGAAATATGATAATATAGCTGTAGAAAGAAAAAATAATATTTTTTATAAATAAAAACGGGAAATTGTTAGGGAAATGTTAAAAACGTAATTATTATATAAATTTGTTGTTATTTTTAACTTTTATTTTAAATTTTAGTTTTAAAACTTATGTATGTATCAAAAAGTACTGAATAATGTACAATTATGAAATCCAGAAACAAGACCGGGAAACAATTTCCAACTTTTTGTATGAAAAACACTCAAAAAAAATTTCAAACATTTTAATATTTTTATTTTAAAGCCTCCTAGATTTTATTTGAAAACAAAAATATTAAAAAAAGGCTCAAAAAGTCGATCGTACGTATACTTTAGTAACTGTGTGTATTTAAATTCTTATTCAGAAACACGACCGGAAAACAATTATCAAGAAAAAAGTTTCAACACAAATAGTATGATTTGATTTCATTGAATTGAATTCAATTCATAAAATTTATAATTAATTTATTTCTTTCTTAATTATATCCCTAGCTCTCATTAGAGCTAGAATTTATTCCATTTCTTTCTTAATTATACCCCTCACCATGAATGGCATGGGTATACATAAGTTTGTCATTATGTTTGTAATTTCTACATTCTTTTTTGGATCGTTATAGATAGCTGAGTCGATATATGTATGTAGCCATGTCGTCGATCATCTGTATGTTGAAATCAACTTTTCGTAGCCCCCAAATAACTTACTTACATGATTCATACAACAATATAGACCCGGTTCGGTTGCTATTTAAATTCGAGAAAATCGGCCCACAAATGCAATGGCATATATGTATAAGATCATAGTAAATTGGACATACAATGGGTCAAAATCGAAAAAGTAAAATATAATTGAAACCCGCTTTGTTAGCTCAGGGAAAAGTTTGAAAATACAGTATATTCACACTTTTCTAATAATACAATAAAGATTTCGCCACAGCATTGTAAGATAATATTCAAATCATATGTTTAACTTTAAGAAATTTAGTATTTTTATTCTAGGATACTTTTATATTTATAATTTTACAAGTTTAATTAAATTAATTAGTAGTATATGCCAGTGATAGCCTGGATCCAGTCCAAGTAGCTGGTTACACGGACAAATCCAGCTGGAATATCTAATTGGCAACCAGCTAAAGAACCAAATGATGTTACACCAATAAGTTGAGAGTCCAAAACTAATGGGCCGCCAGAATCACCTTGGCAAGTGGACGTAGCATCAGTCGTTGCAACACAAAGTGTACCGCCGGTAACAAGCGAGTTGCCATAATATTGAGAGCACACATCATTAGCAACAACAAGAAGATAAGCATAATTCAATGTTGTTGAAACTCCACTATCTACAAAGTTAAACAAAAAGAAAAAAAACATATTTAAGGATATAAAAATACAATCACCTAAAAATAATACTTACAATCATGTGTTTTTCCCCAACCTGATGCGGTGGCATAATTACCCTCATAGGTTGAATATTCGTGAGAAATAGCTGGTAAGCTAATAGGTTGAATTTCAGCGCTATAGGTAACTTCAGGAATTCTGATCAAAGACAGATCATTAGCAAAAGTGTAGGGGTTATATTCAGAATGTTGAATAATGGATCTAGAGCTAACAGTGTGAGCCACTTTGGCAACAGAGCGAACAGTGCTTCCCAAATAAACGGTTACAGAGTACACACCGTTAGTACAATGAGCAGCAGTCAACACCCATCCATTGCCGATTAAAGAACCACCACACCAACTTGATCCACGTGGCGATGTTAGCGATAAGCCAACTTGGTAAGGAAATTGACCGGGATAAGCTTCATGTCCATTGGTGATACGACCTTCAATAACTGTAGCTTTGTTTACGTCCTTAAGAGAAACAGGAGTTTCGGGTATAGAAGCGGCCGAAACGCAAGCTAACGCTAATGCAAGCACTACAAAGACCTTCATGATTATAGTACCTTTAATTCTTAACTGACCTATAATTTTAAAATGTCTGAGTTTTTATACTGTCGCAATTTCAACTTTCACAGGTGCTATTGGTAATTTATGTAACTTTGTTTTCATGTGACATGTGGTTTATGTGGAGATATAATATCGGAAAACTACTTTTAGTCCTTATCAAATTGTTTCTGATATGTATATGTATTATCAGTCTTTATACCTCTTGAAGTGTTCAAAATCAATCTTAAATTTATTGTTATTTGTGAATAATAGTTTATAAACAACAGAGATAATGTTAATAAGTAAATGAGAATTTATGAATTTATAATTACACTCTGCTACAAAATGAAATAATGTATTTACGCAATAAATATATATTAGTATATTTTTAAAATAAGGGTTTATTTTTAAAGATTGTTTGTAGTAGATCATTTGTATGCAAAGTAGTCAATGCATGGGATTCACATATGGGTTACATAGAGTCAGTTACATTTCTTGCTACCTACCTGGTTATATACAGTATTGGCCATAACTAAAGCACCCCCTCAATGGATTTTTTCAAATCATAATTTTTTTGATAAAAACGACTTTTTTGGGATGTATTTTGTATATATTTTATTAACTAATATTGTTAATGTTCATTTAATATTCATTTAGTAAAAGATAATTTTATTAAAAATTAATTTAAAATAATAAATCATATAAAAACTCAAAATGCAACGGACAAAACAAAAGCACCCTCTTATAAGATGTTTAAAAATTTGACTGGGTACTGCATATTTGCAATGTGAATTATCGGGAATCACAATGAATGGACTTAAAAATTCCAAAAGATAAAAATATAGGAAGACATAGTGTGCAAAATTTAAGTTTTATACAGTTTATTGTGAAAAAAACAATGACAAGGAACAAGTACTCCAGTAAATTTAAAATTAAAGTTATTGAAGACTGGAAGACAGGGTTATCACTACATGAATTTAGTAAAAAATATTCAATTAACAGATCAGTTATTTCCAGACTCGTTTCAAAATTTTTTAAGACTGGTCGAAAATCTCCGGTGCATTCTAGAGGTCGTTCGCGAAAAAACACGATATTATGATTCCTTGATCAAAAGAGCAATACAAAAAGATCCTACAGTATCAGCTATTCAAGTAGGAACAAGTTTAAGATTATGCGTTAGTGAAAGAACAAACCCTAGAAGAGTAGTAGAAGCCCGATTATTCAGCTGACGACCAGCAAAAAAACATTTCTATCAGCTAAGAACAAGAAAGCTAGACTGAAATTTGCCAAAGCCCACATCGACTGGAGTGTCCAAAAATTAAAGACAGTACTGTTCCCTGCCGAATCCAAATACAACTTAAAAAGTTCCGCTGGAATAAGGCGTGTACGCAGACCAAAAGGAGGAAGACTGAATCCTAAGTATTGCAAAGGAACAATTAAACATGGAGGAGGCAATGTAATGGTCTGGGGTTGCTTTTCTGGTCAAGGATTTGGGCCAAATCATAAAATTTATGGGATTATGGATCGGTTCATGTACCGTGATGTATTGAAAGCTGTAATATTGCCTTATGCCAGTGAAGAGATACCAATTATAGGGAGCTTCCAACAGGATAACGATCCTAAGCACCCCTCCAAAGGTTGTAAGACTTGGCTACACAGCAATAAGATTCAAGTTCTTCATTGGCCTGGTCAATCTCCCGATCTCAATCCTATTGAGAACTTGTGGCTCATTGTTAATACGAAAATAAATCGTGAAAATTGTTGAAATAAGGATCGGAAATTTTCACGATTTATTTCATGCCGTTAAAATAGCTTGGGAAGTAATATCGAAAAACGCCATAAAAACATATTATCTTCTATGCCAAGAGATGTTCTTGTGCCATCCAAAACAAAGGATTTGCAACAAAAAATTGGGTGTTTTAGTTTTGTCCGTTTAATTTTCTACCTTAAAATATTTTTTGATTTTAAGTTACCTCTTATAGAAAGGTTAACTTTGAAAGTATTTTTTTTATCAATACTAAACATATTAAAAATGAAAATAATACATAATAGATATTTAAAACTTTGATTTTATACAAAAAATAGCATATGAAAAAAATTCATTGAGGGGGTGCTTTAGTTTTGGCCAATACTGTACATATATTTTAATTCATTTATTTATTTCAAAAACTCCTACTTAGTACAATTCAAAACAAATATGATCTTACAAAACACTTCTTCTAAGAGTAAACAACCTCAAACTAATTTGTGCTAAAAACAAATAAGAATGTATAGTCGGTCATGCCGGACCCTATGATACCCTACAAAGTAATTAAAGTAATTTTCGGAAGTGGCCCTTATATGGGAGCTATGACTAATTATAGAGCTATTTGTACAACATTTTATTTAAATACCAACGTTTTTAAGAGATTTATACTAGTTTAAATGATTTTCGGAAGTGGGTCTTATATGGAATCTATGACTAATTATGGACCGTCACAAAATTTGTTGGTGCGAGTTCGGCTTATATAAGACCTATTTGTGCTGAATTTGGTTTGGTTATCAATATATATATTCGTATAATAGACCGATTCTGACCAAATTCAATATGCTTTGTCCTTGGGGCAATACAAAAACTTGTAACAATTTAATCGACTCAGACAGTGATCCTGGGCATATTGGTATACTTTAAGATGGATGTTGTGACAATATTTTTGCTAGTTAAAAACATCAGCACTAACCCAATATACCATATATACTATGGTAGTGTAGTCACTGCAACTTCTCTTTTTGACTTTCGTATTCTCTTTCAAATTCAAGAAGAAAAAATTAAATTTGTTTATTTTTAATTACGCAAAATTTTTTATATTTCAGTCACAAGTATAATAAAACATAAATTTCTAAGGACTAAGGATTTAATAATAGTAACATGGTTTATTTTATAAAACTTTCACAAACCACTTTTTTTATTAATTACACTGTACAACACAATAAAAATTACAAGGTCCGACCAATAAATTTTGATAGAGGAGACAAAAAAAAAGATACGAGTATCATCGTTTTGAAAGTTTACATGTGAATTTCATTTGAGGGGGTTAAAGTTTCCCAACTGCTCTTTTTTGAAAGAATTACAAAAAAGACCCATACCTTGAGGATTTAGAGGATTAAGATATTCTACAAAAATGTTCTTCGTTATATTTTACATAAATTTGCTGAACATATTTTATACACATGGTTTCTTATACCGATTAACAATAAGAATGTGCCAGAGTTGAGAAACTTTAACCTCCCCTCAAATGAAAATCAGACGTAAACTTTCAAAACGCCGATACACGTGTCTTTTTTTGTCTCTTCTATCAAAATTTATCGGTCCGACCGATAAATTTTGTAATTTTGGAAAAAATTTGATTTTTTTGTATAGTGTTTAATATGGCTCCAATAATACCATCAAATTTAGTTAGGCCTTCTAGTAGAAGCGAGAGGCTTCGATCCCCAATGATAAAGCATGTAATTAGACTTTCGTCACTTGCAACTCTATTGTTAAGTTAATTTTTCAAAGACTTTCGGTACTGGTTAATAAATATTCATATACAAATCATTATTTATATTATTATTTCATGTATTTATATTTTATTCTAGAATATTTTAAAATCCATAATTTTACAAATTGTATACTTAGTTTTAAATCTTAATTAGTAGGATATGCCGGTGTAGAACCTGATCCAGTCCAAGTAACTTGTCACACGGACAAATCCAGATGGACGTCCTGATTGGCAACCAGTTACAGCCACAAAAGATGTTACACCAACAAGTGTAGAGTCCACAGCTAATGGACCGCCAGAATCACCACTGCAAGTGGAAGTACCGCCAGTCGTTGCAACACAAATTGTTTTGTCAGTAACAAGTGAATTACCAAAATATTGAGCGCACACATCATTAGCAATAACAAGAAGATGAGCATAATTCAATATATCTGCAACAGCTACACTAGCTACAAAGTTAAAAATATATATATTTTAGAATATATAAAAAAAAACTTTAAAAATAATACTTACAATCATGGGTTTTTCCCCAACCGGATGCTACGGCATATTGATTAACATAGGTTGAATATTCCTGAGAAATAGCTGGCAAACTAATAGGTTGAATTTCATCAGTATATGTAACTTCAGGAATTCTGATCAAAGCGATATCATTAGCAAAAGTGTAAGGGTTGTATTCAGAATGTTGAATAATGTTGCTAAAGCTAACAGTGTGAACAACTTGGGCAACAGTGCGAACAGTGCTTCCCAAATAAACAGTTATAGAATCCGCTCCATCAGTGCAATGAGCAGCAGTCAATACCCATTCATTGCCAATTAAAGAACCACCACACCAAATGTTTCCACGTGCTGATGTTAGCAGTAAACCAACTTGGTAAGGAAATAGACCGGGATAAGCTTCATGTCCATTGGTGATACGACCTTCAATAACTGTAGCTCTGTTTAAGTCCTTAAGAGAAACTGGAGTTTCGGGTATAGAAGCAGCTGAAACGCAAGCTAACGCTAATGCAAGCACTACAAAGACCTTCATGATTATAGTACCTTTAATTGTTAACTGACCTATAATTATAAAATTTCTGTGTTTTTATACTGTCGCAATTTCAACATTCACTGCTGCTATTGGTAATTTATGTAACTTTGTTTTCTTTTCACATGTATTTATGTCGATAAAAATATCGGAAAACTACCTATAATCCTTATCAAATAGTTTCTGATAATAAGTACGTACAATCTAAATACATCATCTGAAGTGTTCCAAAATCAATCATAAGTTTTTGGTTATTAGTGTGTAATAATTTAAAAGCAACAGATAACGTTAATAAGTTAATGAGAATTTATGAATTTATAATTACACTGTGCTACATAATGAAATAAAGTATTTACTGATACGCAAATATTCATGTATCCTCAAAATAAAGGGTTATTTTAAAATATTATTGGGGGATTCAAAGATTTCAAACAATATGCTATTATGTCATAATGCCCTAATATATTATGAAAGATTAAACAAATTGTTAAGCTTGAAACAAAAAAGTATTATTTTAGAACAAACAAAAACATAGTTAAAAAAGTTTTATTAGTTTAGAACTTTTTTGTTTGAAACACAACAAAAATTTGTTTAATCTATCATAATATATTAGGACAATATGACGTTTGACAGACCGTTTGAATCCCCATATGATTTGAAAGCAGTTACGCAAATTAGTCAAGCTTTCGACTATGTGAGCCTTAGCAGCATTTTAGTTTTGGATTGGAATATTTTTGGTTTCAAAAAGTTTAATAAATTCCTGTTAAGTGCTGTTAGGAAAATAGAAAATGCAATACGAAAATGTTTAGTAAACATTGAAATTTCGGTAAAAATACTTAAATTAGCTACAGTGGTGGCCAGGAATTTAAGACAAAAATTGTTTGCTAAATTCCACGTGATTGTCAATTATTTTTTCAAATATTTCCACAAATATGTATGCATGAGGTCTGTTTTAACACACAAGTGTGTTTTATTCGACTGTGTCAATTCAAACATATTCACCACGAACACATACAAATTTTCTACAACTTGACCAAAAAAAATTTTTTTTAAATAAACATATTTTCTCACATTTATATCATTATATTTTTATTATTATAAAATATTCGGACCAAATTTCTTATTTTTAGTTCCATTAGTTTCCTTCATATCATGTCATTAACAGCGGATGTTCGCTGAGGTGGGTCAACGTATTTCCACATATCTTTGTCCATATATGTATGTTTTACCGATTTTTCCAAATATTTTTCAGAAACTAGAAACATTAATAATAAATTTCATACCCTTAGAGGTCCTTTTATTTTGGCGCTATCGCACTTAAAATTCAGTTGATGAAAAAAATTCAAGTATTTGTCTTAAATTGGTGGCCACCACTGTATGTTCACTTATGGTCTGTTTCATGATGTCGAAAGAAAAATGATTCGAACAAATTTGTATGAAAACTATTCGAAAGAATTTAAAAAACTGAGTGTTTTTCATACAAATTTTTTTGGCTAATTTTCCTATCGACATCGTGGAACAGGCAGTTAATATTTAAAGAACAGTAAATATTTAGTTCTAATTTAAAATTAAAAAAGCACTCAGACAATTCATAAATGGTAGTTTAAACTTCGTAACATACTTTCTCAAGATTGTATATGATAAATATATGTAAACTTTAAAATGTGGCAACGATTAAGAACTAGTAGTTTTTGGCATAAATAAATAATTCAGTTGTCAAAAACCTAAGTGAGTTTTTTTATAGTTTCAGCTCTATGTGTATTTCTCTATGATTTTTAGCTCAAATTTCTTAAGTTTTTCCATACAAATCAAAAACCACTTTAAATTTTTTTTTTATGAAAACCAAATAAAAACACACAGTCTGAGAGTTAGGTTTTTGACAATGACGTCTCTTCTCTATGTTATCCTATGAAATAATATCGTATTTTTGTGTTTCTGGAAGTTTTAGTTTTTACTATGCTTAACAACAGACAAACCACTATTTTCTCAATCTCTGTAGCTCGTTTCTGTATTTCTCGCATCGGAAAATTTCTCACATGAAGTGTGAAACAAAAAATTCCATCGTTTCTCGATGTGCGAGAAAAAAGTGTTTCTGTATTTGAATGCGAAAACAGACAACACAGATTCTGTTCTTACTGGAATATTTCCAGTAAATAAGTGTCAAATGCAAGAGAAACTTCAACGAAAAATGAAATTATAATAAAAACAAAACAGTAAAAAGCTAAAAATTAAAATGCCAAAATATAACAATTGTGTTTTATTGATTGTCATCATTTAAATATAAAACAAAAAGTATATTGTTACGCTTATAACTGATGAATTTAAAAAATAATTTAGAAACACATTTTTGTGTATTTACATGTGTATACATAATTATTTTATTAAAACACTGTGCTACTTACATTTTCGGCTGATTTGGGTTCCATATTTATACATACGAAATTAAAAATAGTTTTTCTCTCACCAATCTCAAATGTGACTTGTTTTGACAGTTATTATGAAAAACTTTTCGCAAAATATTGTTACAGAAACACTTTTTCTCACATCCTTCCAATAAATGCTGGAAAATTATTTATATACAGATACAGAAACACTTGCGTGAGAAAAAACATACTTTGTTTCATTTTACACTGTTTTTGTTTCGTTTCAGGCGGAAAGTTTGTCGATTCGAGAAATACAGAAACGGACTGCTGATTTCATAGCGAAAGGTGACGAATAATTCATAATGACAAATAATATTAATAATGGATGATTTATAAATATTTTTAGCATAAAATATTAATTTTTTTTTTAATATTTTGTTCGTGTGAAATACATATTTCGAAAAGAAATAAAATACAAAATCAAACAATCTAATTCGAATGTTAACAACGAATCCAAGGTGCATTTAATACGCCTTTAAATACGCCTTGAACGAATCTTTATCAATATCAGAACTCAACTATTAACAGTGTATCCGGCGAATATTTCTCGAATGTTTTATAATATTGCAAAACATTTGGCACAAGAAAATATAATATTCATATTCGAATTACTTTATGCCATAGATAAATAAACATAGATCGAAAAAGTCCTGTTAAAGACTTAACTCAGTTGTCAAAAATCTAAGAATTTATAATGTATTAGTGAAAACAATAACAACACTCTTATGTGTATCTTTTTACGATTCATGCATATTTTTAACTTTAAGAAATTGAGTATATTTTATTGTAGGCTATTTTAAAATGTATATTTTACAAATTAGAGAGTTTTAAAGCTTAATTACATGGATTAATTAGTATGATATGTTGGTGTAGAACTTGATCCAGTCCAAGTAACTGGTTACACGAACAAATCCGGCTGGAATGTCTAATTGGCAACCAGCTAAAGAACCAAACGATGTTACACCAATAAGTTTAGAGTCCAAAACTAATGGACCGCCAGAATCACCTTGGCAAATGGAAGTACCGCCGGTCGTTGCAACGCAAAGTGTATTGCCAGTAACAAACTGGCTGCCATAACTTTTAGCGCACACATCATTTGCAATAACAAGAAGATAAGCATAATTCAATGTCGCTGCAGCTCCACTAACTATAAAGTTAAAAAAACACATATTTTAGAATAAAAAACACAATTCACAAAAATAATACTTACAATCATGGGTTTTTCCCCAACCTGATGCGACGGCATATTGATTAGCATAGGTTGAATATTCGTTAGAAATAGCTGGTAAACTAATAGGTTGAATGTCCTCAGTATATGTAACATGAGGAATTCTGATCAAAGACAGATCATTAGCGAAAGTGTAGGGATTATATTGAGAATGTTGAATAATGGAGCTAGAGCTAACAGTGTGAACAATTTCGGCAACAGAGTGAACAGTGCTTCCCAAATAAACGGTTACAGAGTATGCGCCATCAGTGCAATGAGCAGCAGTCAATACCCATTCATTGCCAATTAAAGAACCACCACACCAAAGGTCTCCACGTGCTGATGTTAGCGATAAGCCAACTTGGTAAGGAAATAGTCCGGGATAAGCTTCATGTCCATTGGTGATACGACCTTCAATAACTGTAGCTTTGTTTACGTCCTTAAAAGAAACAGGAGTTTCGGGTATAGAAGCCGCTGAAACGCAAGCTAACGCTAATGCAAGCACTACAAAGACCTTCATGATTATAGTACCTTTAATTCTTAACTGACCTATAATTATAAAATGTCTGTGTTTTTATACTCTCGCAATTTAAACATTCACTGCTGCTATTGGTAATTTATGTAACTTTGTTTTCTTTTGATATGTATGTATTTATGTCAAAATATCGGAAAACTACCTTTAATCCTTATCAAATAGTTACTGATAGTGCGTACAATCTAAATACATCTTGAAGTGTTCCAAAATCAATCTTGAGTTTTTTGTTATTAGTGTGTAATAATTTGAAATCAACAGATAACTTTAATAAGTTAATGAGAATTTATGAATTTATAATTACACTGTGCTACAAATTGAAATAATGTATTACGCAAATATTGTTGTATCCTCAACATTAGGGTTTATTATAATATATTATGATTTGAAATCAGGTACGCAAATTAGTCAAGCATTCGTCTATGTGAGCTTAGCATCATTTTATTTAGAATATTGGATTGGAATATTTTTGATGACCGATGAAAACCTAGATAACTAAGTTATCAAAAACCTAAGTATGTGTATTTCTCTATGCTTTTTAGCTTTATTCGGATTTTAATTGAAATTTACTCAAATTTCTTAAATTTGGATGAAAACCAAATAAAAACACGCAATACAAACACAGCGTTTCGACAATATTAAGCATAGAGAAATAGGGTCGAGATACAAAAATACGGCAAGAGTTAGGTTTTTGGCAATAACGTCTCTATGTTATCCTATGAGCTTCATAGCAAATAAACATTAAATAAACATTTCCTTTTTTGTCACACAGAGAAAATAGTTTTGTTTGTCTAGAAATGGAAACCCAAGTCATGGCAAAATTGTTATAATTACGTAAAATTGTGATATTTCAGTCACAAATATGTATAACAAAACATACATTTTTAGCAGACTTTATTTAGTAATTATAAGGTTTACTTTTTACAACTTAATTTCTTCTTATAGGGTTTTGCAAGAATAAGACCCACTTGACCTGATATTCGAAAACAAATGAAGATTCTCTATAGTGAAGATTTCTAAAAGCTAAAATATTCGAAAACTTTTCGGAAATTTTAAATAATATGAACTTTCGTATTATTAATCATTCTCTTCAATTTATCAAATAAAAAAAAGTTTTAACTAGTAAATAATATCGCCATAGAACATAGAACACGAAAAGAGCAAAATTGATAATTAACTGTCTGATTTCATAGCGAATGTAGACAAATAATTCATAATGACAAATAATAGTAATAATGGATGGATGATTTTAAAATATTTACATATTTTTTTTTATTATTTTTTCGTGTTAAATATTTCGAGAAGATATAAAATACAAAATCTTGGTTCGCGATATATTGCAATTAATGTTAACAACGAATCTTTAGCAATTTTGGAACTCAACTGTTATCAGCGTCTCCGGCGAATGCATATTTCTCGATATCGTTAAAGCTATCATATACGAATCCCTTTTCAATACCGAATAAATAACATACAAACTTGTCTCAACGTCGAGATTGAATCTCTAAAGATTCACAATTGATATCGCTACTGATATTATCATAGCAAATTCGAAGCAGAAAAATATGTGATAATCGTTCTCGAATGTTTTATTATATTTCTAAACATTAGGCACAAACGAATATAATATAATATTCATATTCAAATCATATTTTAGTTATTATTTCATGCATAAATAAAAATACATAGATCGAAAACACTCCAGTTAAAGACCTAAAAAAAACAACACTCGTATGTGTATTTTTTTATGCTTCATGCATATTTTTAACTTTAAGAAATTGACTATATTTTATTGCAGGATATTTTAAAATCCATATTTTACAAATTGTAGAGTTTTAAAGCTTAATTACATTGATTAATTAGTAGGATATGTCGGTGTAGAACTTGATCCAGTCCAAGTAGCTGGTTACACGAACAAATCCAGATGGACGTCCAGATTGGCAACCAGCTAAAGAAACAAACGATGTAACTCCAATAAGTTTAGAGTCCACAACTAATGGACCGCCAGAATCACCTTGGCAAGTGGAAGTACCGCCGGTCGTTGCAACACAAAGTGTATTGCCAGTAACAACCTGGTTGCCATAAGCTTGAGCACACACATCATTTGCAATAACAAGAAGATAAGCATAATTCAATGTCGTTGCAGCTCCACTAACTATAAAGTTAAAAAAACACATATTTTAGAATTAAAAAAAAATCTTACAAAATAATACTTACAATCATGGGTTTTTCCCCAACCAGATGCGATGGCATATTGATTAGCATAGGTTGAATATTCATTAGAAATAGCTGGTAAGCTAATAGGTTGAATTTCCTCAGTATATGTAACTTCAGGAATTCTGATCAAAGACAGATCATTAGCAAAAGTGTAGGGGTTATATTGAGAATGTTGAATAATGGAGCTAGAGCTAACAGTGTGAACAATTTCGGCAACAGAGTGAACAGTGCTTCCCAAATAAACGGTTACAGAGAATGCGCCATCAGTGCAATGAGCAGCTGTCAATACCCATTCATTGCCAATTAAAGAACCACCACACCAAGTTGATCCACGTGCAGATGTTAGCGATAAGCCAACTTGGTAAGGAAATAAACCGGGATAAGCTTCATTTCCATTAGTGATACGACCTTCAATTACTTTAGCGCTGTTTATGTCCTTAAGAGAAACTGGAGTTTCGGGTATAGAAGCAGCTGAAACGCAAGCTAACGCTAATGCAAGCACTACAAAGACCTTCATGATTATAGTACCTTTAATTCTTAACTGACCTATAATTATAAAATGTCTATGTTTTTATACTATCGCAATTTAAACTTTCACTGCTGCTGTTGGTAAGTTATGAAATTTTTGTTTTCTTTTGATATGTTTATTAGTCGTGAAATTAATAGTATCGGAAAACTACATTTAATCCTTATCAAATTGTTTCTGATAATACATACTAAATTTATACCTCTTGGAGTGTTTCAAAATCAATCTTAAGTTTATTGTTAATAGTGAGTAATAGTTCAAAAGCAACAGATAACGTTAATAAGTAAATTAGAATTTATGAATTTATAATTATACTGTGAATTAATTGGTCGATTCACAAGGTCTCCGATCATGTCATATTGTTCTAATATTTCACGGCTCGGCGCAGGTCTCTGCTGGTTTGTTACGATAACACAATAAACCTAGCACACAGAAGAGTATTGTTTTAGGACATTTTTTTGCTTGAAAGGCAATAACAACATTTTCAAACCATTGTGAAATATTAGAACATTATGACATGTATATTGTGTAAATTAATTATACAATATACAAAATTCTCAAAATCAGTCTTTATTTTAAAATATGATTTTAGCTTTTCAACGCGTTCGGATCTTGCATCCCCATTGTAATATTAGTTGCAATATAAATAGTTACAACACAATTTACAACATGATAAAGACAGACTTCAAAATGTGACTCCGATGAAAATATCCGATGATTAAATATCACGATAAAAAATAAACATAGAGACAATGGCTCAAATCGAACAGTATACAACATTTGAATCCCACTTTACACATTTCGGTGAACAATAACAAAATATGAAATATTTCCACAAATAGTACATGAGTTAGGTTTTTGACAAGTGTAGTAACTGTAACAATTCCTTTTTTACTATTCTATTTCTATATGTAATATATAGAAAGCCTGCACTACTTGGGAAGCCTCAGATCTAATACTCATTGCAACTTCCCATTTTGACTTTCGTATTCTTAGCAACAGTAACTAAACTATTCGGAAACCATTACGATAACTAGACCAAATTCAAAGCAGATAAAATAAGATAAATGCAAATACGAATTTATTTAGTTGTGTGCAATAGAAGCGCCATTTTTTAATTGCGTAAAATATGCAATATGCGTTCAGTCACAAATATATAATTGGGGTATTCACACGGTCTGCTATTAGTCATATTGTCAGAATGTCCTAATATATTATAATAGTTGTTGTTGTGTTTTAAACAAAAAAAAAGTATTGTTTTAAAATGTATGAATATGAGATTGCATTAGCAGCCTTTGTGTCAGCAAAATAAGCCCGTTTAGAAGCTTCGTTTGAGCATAGTAATAAACCGTTTGGACTGTCTTAGCCTAGCCCCAATGCCGGGCAATTCCGATTCAACTCAAGAATATAAGCCCTAAGCACCGCCTGGCTATTTTCATCAATCTCCTTCTTACACATTCATTATGCTATAATCGGATGACATAAATCTCCGAAATACAACTTTGAAAATTGGGCCCAGTGTTTGGAACCATCGGTAAATCACACCTGTTCGGCGTTTTCATGCCACCTGATTTAACCACCCAACCAGATCACCCGACTTTGCTCGGAATATACCCGGTAGTCTTGATGCAATACTATAGCCTCCAAAATATGTAAGGGTAGGATGTGCAGGATAGCACGCAGACTATACCATATGTTGGGCAGGCCGGCGGCATATGTTATTATTGGCCTTATCACCGTAAATATATTCTCTTTTAATATTCACGTTCACCAAAAAACATAGATTGCCCTAAAGAGCCCTTAGATGTGCCAATCATGGCTCTATAAGTCTTAAACTCTACGTTCGATTGCGATTTCAATATCCAAAGATTTGCATATACTATTTCGATGCAAATCAAATTTTCATTATTACTTAATTAATGCTTATTTTTAATTTTAAGAAATTGAGTATATATTTAATTCTAGGATACAAATTAGACAGTTTTAAATCTTAAATAAATTTATTAGTAGGATATGTCGGTGTAGAATTTGATCCAGTCCAAGTAGCTGGTTACACGGACAAAGCCAGATGGAAGTCCAGATTGGCAACCAGCCAAAGAAACAAACGATGTTACACCAATGAGTTTAGAGTCCAAAGCTAAAGGACCGCCTGAATCGCCTTGGCAAGTGGAAGTACCGTCAGTAGTTGCAACACAAAGTGTATTGTCAGTAATAACCTGGTTGCCATAAGTTTGAGCGCACACGTCATTAGCAATAACAAGAAGATAAGCATACTTCAAAGTCGATACAATTCCACTATCTGCAAAGTTTAAAAACCATGTTAAAGGATTTATAAATTAAATCACAAAAAATAATACTTACTATCATAGTAATTTCCCCATCCGGATGCGGTGGCATATTCATCAACATAGGTGGGATATGCGTTAGAAATAGCTGGTAAGCTAATAGGTTGAATTTCATTGGTATAGGTAACTTCAGGAATTCTGATTAAAGACAGATCATTTGCGAAAGTGTATTGGTTATATTCTGAATGTTGAATAATGGAGCTATAGCTAACAGTGTGAGTCACTTTGGCAACAGTACGAACAGTGCTTCCCAAATAAACGGTAACAGAGTCCACTCCATCAGTGCAATGAGCAGCAGTCAACACCCATGATTTGCCAATTAAAGAACCACCGCACCAAAACGATCCACCTCCGGATCTTAGTGATAAACCGACTTGGTAAGGATATAGACCGGGATAAGCTTCGTATCCATTAGTGATACGACCTTCAATAACTTTAGCGTTTTTGACGTCCTTAATAGAAACAGGAGTTTCGGGTATAGAAGCTGCTGAAACGCAAGCTAAAGCTAATGCAAGTACTACGAAGACCTTCATGATTATAATACCTCTAATACCTAACTGACCTATAATTCTAAAACTTCGTTGTTTTTATACTATCGCAATTTCTACTTTCACTACTGTTATTGATAAGTTTTTGTTTCTTTTAACATGTGTTTATGTCGAGATATAATATCGGAAAACTACTTTTAATCCTTATCAAATTGTTTCTGATAATACAGTCTGACTGACTCTTGAAGTGTTCCAAAATCAATCATACGTTTTTTGTTATTAGTCAATAATAGTTTATAAATAAGAGATAACGCTAATAATTAAATGAGAATTTATGAATTTATAATTAAATTAAAAGTACCCTAAGGGGTTATTTTAAAAGATTATTGTTAGTTTGACATACTACATAAAACATATATGTATGTATACTTGTAAAAACATCATGAATGTCTCAAGAATTATACGAGAGCTTTAACATATTTTTAACGGATCTTACATCGGCATTGAAACAATAGGATATTTTTGGTTTAAATTAAAGTTGAAATTGAATTCCTATTATTTATGGCTCTTAGGAATATGAAAAATGCATAGAAATTGAATATGATTATATATTAAAAAGCAGTAAATATTTGAAATTTAAAACAGGATATATGTGCCATAGAGAATAGACATAGAGCGGAAACTCTCTCTCAGAAACCTAAGTGGTAAGAATGTATTAGTAGAAAAAACTATGTGAAAATAAAAACAACACTCGTATGTGTGATTATTTTGAGTAATTTTTTGTTTGAGATTTTCTCTAGTTTCCGCTTAACCAAAAATAAAGATTATCGGTGACATAAATCGAGTAGAAAATGTAATAAATAATATTTTAGGCAAATTAGGCTGAATCTGCGTTCACTCATATTTCATACCAAAAATCGATTTTTAGTATAAAAAACTGAAATATCTTAAATCGTTAATAACTTTGTAAATATAGCGATTTTAGCCAAATTAAGCTTAATCTGTGATCACTCATATTTTATACCAAAAATCGATTTTTAGTATAAAACAATAAAATATCTTAAATCGTTAATAACTTTGTAAATACAGCGATTTTAGCCAAATTAAGCTTAATCTGTGATCACTCATATTTTATACCAAAAATCGATTTAAAAACTGACTCACTCATATTTTATACCAAAAACCGATTTTTAGTATAAAACAATAAAATATCTTAAATCGTTAATAACTTTGTAAATACAGCGATTTTAGCCAAATTAAGCTTAATCTGTGATCACTCATATTTTATATCAAAAATCGATTTTTAGTATTAAAAACTGAAATATCTTAAATCGTTAATAACTTTGTAAATACAACGATTTTAGCCAAATTAAGCTTAATCTGTGATCACTCATATTTTACCAAAAATCGCTTTTTAGTATTAAAAACTGAAATATCTTAAATCGTTAATAACTTTGTAAATACAGCGATTTTAGCCAAATTAAGCTTAATCTGTGATCACTCATATTTTATACCAAAAATCGATTTTTAGTATTAAAAACTGAAATATCTTAAATCGTTAATAACTTTGTAAATACAGCGATTTTAGCCAAATTAAGCTTAATCTGTGATCACTCATATTTTATACCAAAAATCGATTTTTAGTATAAAAAACTGAAATATCTTAAATCGTTAATAACTTTGTAAATACAACGATTTTAGCCAAATTAAGCTTAATCTGTGATCACTCATATTTTATACCAAAAATCGATTTTTAGTATAAAAAACTGAAATATCTTAAATCGTTAATAACTTTGTAAATACAACGATTTTAGCCAAATTTAGCTTAATCAGTGATCACTCATATTTTATACCAAAAATCGCTTTTTAGTATTAAAAACTGAAATATCTTAAATCTTAAATACAGCGATTTTAGCCAAATTAAGCTTAATCTGTGATCACTCATATTTTATATCAAAAATCGATTTTTAGTATTAAAAACTGAAATATCTTAAATCGTTAATAACTTTGTAAATACAACGATTTTAGCCAAATTAAGCTTAATCTGTGATCACTCATATTTTACCAAAAATCGCTTTTTAGTATTAAAAACTGAAATATCTTAAATCGTTAATAACTTTGTAAATACAACGATTTTAGCCAAATTAAGCTTAATCTGTGATCACTCATATTTTATATCAAAAATCGATTTTTAGTATTAAAAACTGAAATATCTTAAATCGTTAATAACTTTGTAAATACAACGATTTTAGCCAAATTAAGCTTAATCTGTGATCACTCATATTTTATATCAAAAATCGATTTTTAGTATAAAACACTGAAATATCTTGAATCGTTAATAACTTTGTAAATACAGCGATTTTAGCCAAATTAAGCTTAATCTGTGATCACTCATATTTTATACCAAAAACCGATTTTTAGTATAAAACAATGAAATATCTTAAATCGTTAATAACTTTGTAAATACAGCGATTTTACCCAAATTAAGCTTATTCTGTGATCACTCATATTTTATACCAAAAATCGATTTTTAGTATTAAAAACTGAAATATCTTAAATCGTTAATAACTTTGTAAATACAGCGATTTTAGCCAAATTAAGCTTAATCTGTGATCACTCAAATTTTATACCAAAAATCGATTTTTAGTATTAAAAACTGAAATATCTTAAATCGTTAATAACTTTGTAAATACAGCGATTTTAGCCAAATTAAGCTTAATCTGTGATCACTCATATTTTATACCAAAAACCGATTTTTAGTATAAAACAATGAAATATCTTAAATCGTTAATAACTTTGTAAATACAGCGATTTTAGCCAAATTAAGCTTATTCTGTGATCACTCATATTTTATACCAAAAATCGATTTTTAGTATTAAAAACTGAAATATCTTAAATCGTTAATAACTTTGTAAATACAACGATTTTAGCCAAATTAAGCTTAATCTGTGATCACTCATATTTTATACCAAAAATCGATTTTTAGTACTAAAAACTGAAATATCTTATATTGTTAATAACTTTGTAAATACTGCGATTTTAGCCAAATTAAGCTTAATCTGTGATCACTCATATTTTATACCAAAAATCGATTTTTAGTATTAAAAACTGAAATATCTTAAATCTTAAATACAGCGATTTTAGCCAAATTAAGCTTAATCTGTGATCACTCATATTTTATACCAAAAATCGATTTTTAGTATTAAAAACTGAAATATCTTAAATCGTTAATAACTTTGTAAATACAGCGATTTTAGCCAAATTAAGCTTAATCTGTGATCACTCATATTTTATACCAAAAATCGAAAATTAGAGTGTTCAGCCAAATTAAGCTCAATCTGTTAAAATTGCGATTTTAGAGCATACAAGACCATGTGTCTCAATTCACTAAATTTTTTTAACCAAAATCGATTTTTAGCATAGAATACTCAAATATCTTTGAAAGGCCATTGAACTGTTTTACAAAAGTTCTTAAAAAAAACAGATAATAAATAGATTTGATATTAAAACGATGACAACTATTGTTTTTATTTCTAAAGGGATCGTTCTTTCTATATAAAATTTAACAAAATCAATATGTTTTTAAAAAAAAATATCCTTATGAAATGTATTTATTTCCAAAAATTGCAGTAACAAAAAGTGTCTCAAATGTATTTTAGATTTTTTTATGGCAATACTGACAAATGTTACTTAGGGTTTATGTCTATGCTGGAATATGTATAACAAGTGGCAGCACCCTATGAGCCGACGTGACTGACATGACATGGTGGCAACACCGCGGTTGTCATCAGCAAAACCATTTTTATATGAAGTTTTTATGGTTTAAGCTAGGTACTCTGTTCAAAATTTCGTGCGAAATGCTGTCGAACTACATATAACATATTTGGAATGAAATATATGCGAAATAATTTCGCAAAAGCAGTACTCGTTTTTATTGTGGAAAACATGTGAAATACATCTGGCAACCTTATTTTTCCACACGAAATAAGATATACAGCACTTCTTTCGCACGAAATTAAAACCAACAGCTAGCTGTCAAACAGCATGTTAAATTTTTCGCATGAACAGAGTACTAGGCTGTAGATTTGAGGGTCTATGAGCCAAACATTCCCATAAGAAATACACAGGCGTGATCATGTGAGCTGCTCATATTGAGCCGGAGGAGTATAAAGTTGCCAAAATCAAAAAACATGGCATCACTGTTAAAAATTAAATTTCTCCACTCTCCAAAGCGAATTGATAGAAGGTGACCTCTGAAGAACAGCTGCATATTTTCTTCTTCACTTGTTTGGATAATTGAACAGTCAATTGACTTGTGTTTGTTGTACAATGAATACAAAAGCAAAAACAACAACTGAAAATTTTGACAGTTTAATTAATTTGAAACAAAAACAAAGTACATGTTGTTTTTGTACATGTTGTATTTTGTATAGTTCTGTCGTCACCTTCTAAAAATTCGCCTTGATACTGTTTGGAGAAAATTAAAGCAAAATGCATTAAATTATGGAAGGAATTGTTGTCGGTATTGCTCAAATAAATTTTCACCAAAATTTAAGTGGAATAGCGGACGAAAATAGGTAAGAATAATATTAATATATGTAAATACGGTCTATTTTATAGAAAACATTCCAGCTCACCCAATTTTGCTATGGAGTCCTCTACAAGCATGACAGTTTCCGAAAATTATTTGCCCAATACAGAGGAATCACCAAATGTCTGCGGCCAAGATGTCGCAAGTGGTACTTCAATTAGTTTAAGTGAGACAGAGACTATTGGTGATAGTGGTTGGGAGGAAATTGAAGAAGATGAAGATAAAAGTACACGGAATAAAAAAGGCTACACCTTAGCAGAGAGGCGACAAATGCCAACACGAGCATCTAAAGAATCTTCTTTGTTAGGAATAAAAAGACGAACAATTATGAAGCCTAGTAAACGTGTAAGGAACACTGAAGACTTTCAAAACTTAAAACCTGCCGATATAAAGAAAATTTATCTTAATAAAAAACTAACTAATTTTAAGCCCTCAAGTTTGGAGACAATTTTCGAAGAGGCGTCTTCAACAGTTCAAAATAATGAACCAGATTATCTTCGTTTAATGGGTGGTCGTAAGATAAAGCGGTCACTCTCATGTACAGATGGTTTTAGATACAGCAAGACCTTGGTGAATAAACGGCGAGCCAAAATAAAGAAAACTTTTGGCAAACGATTCGCTCTGAAGAAAATATCTTTGGAAGAGTTTATAACAAAACTAAATGACAGCATAGAGAAAAATGATGATGTTTCAAATCACATTCAGGAGCAGCCGAATGAGAATAAAAGCAATTTCAGCGAAACTGCCTCACAATTTCCTTGTTCAGAAATGTTTGTATCAAATATTTCTGGTAATATAAATGACGCAATTATGCCAAAAAACATTCCAACAACCGAGTTGTCGACAGAATTTACAACTAATATGTCTCTATAGTAGAGAAATGCACTATTTTATTATAGTTACAAGACTGATGTGAGTTTTTATAATGCAAACAATGTAGTAGTACTATAACTATCTGACAAACACCTGCAATTAAAAATATGTATACACAACATTTTGCCAACATTTTCTTAATATGAAAAAATCAGGTATCTGATGAAAATCTATCGAATTCAAATCTATCGATTTAATAAGGTGTAATGAATTTCGATCGATTTCAAGAATAATTTTTTAAACAATTGTGTACTTATTTTAAAATTATCAACATTGAAGTTTAAACAATTTACAAAACGAAAAAATAAATACATCACATCTTTTTTCGTTTTCGAACACGATTTCCATCACATATCCGAATATGTTTTTAGTTTAATTTCAAGTGTTGGCAATTTCGTTATCCTATCTAAATTTTGAATAAAATGTTTATGTGTAATTAAAATCTATGTTGTTAAATTCAACCACGGTATGACTATTTTAGCATTTTTATAAAATAATTTTACAAAATATTTTTTGACTATTTTTATTGAATCAATTAAATATAATACTATAACATTTTCCACTATGACTCTCAAATAGGGGGATTGTATAATAATTTCAACATACTTAAAAAGAAATAAATATGAATGTTTCAAAATGTCGATTATGGATGGCAACCGAACTTTAGTTACGTTATCAGATATCAGCACCGAATTTCTGGTTGCCAATTTGGAAAGAGAAAATGATTGCTGCCAGTTGTCATCTGTAATACCATTTTGGAAACTGAAAACGCAGCTATAGTTTGGTTTTCATCCATAATAGACTCATAAGGTTTAATTTATTCAATCATTCTGTTATTTTACTGTATACTATCTAATAATATGGGAAATGCTACGACCACTATTCTAATCCCACCATTTTTATTCCATCTTCATATAATAGTAATAATATTCTCATTGTTTTATATGTTAGGGACCACGATCCCGCCTGTTTTCAGCCAACTACGTACAATGATATAAAAAAGGATGCATACTAAGTTTAATAGTTCTAATAATTTGTATGGTCCACGCCCATTGTACCAACTGGGTCCATTTATAAACGCAAAGTTTAAATACTTTCAACATTATCGTTCTCCAGATAATTGAAAATGACTAATATATGTATATGGGAGTTGTTCATTGTAGTTAATCAGAAAGACGATTCCCTCCCTACAAGTCGATTTAAGCAATAGGAGCCTGTTGTTGGTTTTGTAATAAAATAAAAATACACGAGTAGGTATAAAAACATAATAAATAACGATTTTCATCATCATATATTAGAAGTATTTTTTATTTTATAATTTTATATACATAATTTAAATAAATAAATTTAAAAAAAATGCAATAAAAATTATTTTGTTTTTTAAAATACATGTGTCATTGTTTCCAAAGCGGTAGAGTAATAAGTAAGCATTTAATTAATATTTTAGATTAAGAGAGATGATACCATTTATTTCAAATATATTTTATATTTTTAATAACTTATCAACTTTAATAAATAAAAACAACACATTAACAGCCCGTTTTTATGAAATAAATAAAGCTTTACAAACATTTTAAATTCATCTTATACATTTTAAAACTATTTAATAAAATCAGGCTGTACAGAAATTTGCAGTTTGACTATTTTTTAAATTTTGATAATTTCGAACAGTTAAAACACTTCTGCATCGGGATATTTCCGTAGTCTTGTATCAATGACACCAATACTTTCAGTCTTATCCTTATTTTTGTTTGCTAAATTTAAATTTGCAAACTTTTTCTTTTTCTTCTCCCTAAAATTTTCTTTTATAGCTTTATTAAATGGAAATCTTTTTGTAACGTCTACATTTGGGTCAATGCCAGTCTCGTCCCAAATCCAATCTAAATACGATGCTACTTTTGTAAATGCAGCCGGATAACCACGATCACACCCGAAGATGCTGCCAAACGATGTTATACCAACAAGTACCCGCTTCTTTGATGTACGTCTTTGCAAAACAAGCGGTCCCCCAGAATCTCCGTTGCATGTTGATTTCTGAAAACGCCCACTTGTGCAAATATTTGTAGTTCTGTATGACAAAGGAAAGTTGTTCTTGCACGTTTGGCCATTAACGATGCGTAGCTGTACATAACGTAAAATGTTGCTAATAGCATGGACACCGGTGGCATAACGCCCCCAACCGGAAGCTATGCCCAATTTATCGTCAAAGTTTCTGTACTCATAGTCCCTTTTAGGAAGTTGAATTGGTTGTATTCTTTCTGAAACAAGTGAAATTTTCTATTATTACAAATATGTTTTTGATTGATAATATATTTTATTATTTACGCACAAATTATAAAATGTATATAATTTATTTAGTATAGGATGGATTAAAGTTACAGACATATTTCAAACAAAATTATCATGTAACTTAAGTTCATGTTAAATACAAAGAAAAACAAAAATTAAAAATCGAAAAAATACGCACAAAAAATTTCGATAAATATGTTCATTATTGCAAGAAATATGTATGCTCTAAAAATTTTAAAAAAATACTCTATAAAATTAAAAATATTTAAAAAAATATTAAATTATTGTTAAAATGCAACGATCAGAGAGAAATTATTTTTGTTTGATATACAGTGGTTGACAATAAGTAGGAATCTTTTCCAAATACTCAATTGAAGTTTAAAAGTTTCCATTGTTTTGCCACTGCCCATAAGTATAACCACATACTATTAATGTATTTTTTGTTAAATTTTATACGCTGAAATTGACTATAAGGTAATTCATGTAACCATTTTTTTCCATTGTAGGTATACCTACAACAATACCTATAATAATTATAATGATTATAGGTATTATAAAGGTAAAAACCTTTATATTTTAATAGAAAACCTAGCAAATTTGAATTTATCTTAGAAATGTAATAACGGAATATAATTTTCAAACAAAGTTTCCATTGTCAATCACTGTATATTGTCAAATTTGAATTAAAAAAATATAAAGTTTTTTTATAAAACACAAATAAATATGTAAATGCAAAAATAATCAAAAATAAAATAGCGCAGTAGATTAAAACTAATATCACAATTGAAAGCAATTTCTGTACTAAATGGTTTTGATACTACATATTTTGTTAAAAATTATCTGTTTTGGAAAAGTATTTGATGAAAATTGATTTTGAGTTTTCTGATTATAAACATGAATTTGCATCAAAATCGCAACCTTGGTAATTTGTCTTTATAAATGCACCTTTTTCTCTTGATTAGTTGGCATCGCTGATTTCCGGTGACAAAGTTTTTACGCTCTTTTTTTATTTATTTGCAGAGTTACCATGTTTACTATATATATATATTTGTGTACGTTAGTTTTTAAATCGATATATTTCCATTATGAATTCATGTTACAAATATCTGTATTTACCCCCTGGTTATAAATGATACATTTTTATCATGATAAACTTCAAAATGATTATCAAGATAAAAAATTATCAGGTATAGTCCCCATTAATTAGTAAGATTTCTTCGTTATGAAAAATTGTTAGTGCTTTTGTTTAGACAACTTTGACTTGACAACATATGTCATTTATTGTTATGATGAATATTTGTCACATTTAAGATGTACGACTAAGTTAAATCTGGGAACATTTTGTTCATAATTTTGAAAGAGAAACTTTTTCAATTATAATTTTCCCTAGATATAGTAAATAACCATGATACAATAATTGTAGAAGGTATAATCACTAGAGAGTTTCAATATTTAGCCCTATAACGTCAAATTTTGATTTTGTTTTTTTATATTTTCTTTTGTTTGACGTTACAAGAATTGTATAATTGAGAATTTATTTTCTACTGAGTGTACCTTATATTGTTGTATCATGATAAATAACATTAAGAATTTCAAATTGTATTATGTCTACTTTTGTCACACAAGGAAATAATTTATGGTTGTGATAACCGTATTTATTGCTAATCAAATGATTTGGTCTAACTGACCAAAATTGTACCAAATTTTAGATGTGACAAAAATTCGATTATGATAATAAATCACAAAGAATCTGTTTCATTTGTGCAGAAATAATATTGTAACTTTAAGAATTCGCGAAATTTCCCGGGTATATCTACAAAAATATTCCCGATTAGGAAACCTATGTCAACAGAATTTTATTTTAAAAGAGATTTTACTTAGATTTTCAATAACATCTGTTAAACTGACAATTGTTTAATAGGTCACATTTTGACAGCAATCTCTGCAGATTCATTCACAAAATATTCCAGCAATCTGAATACTACTCTGCTAGTAATTTAATCGCAAAGTAAATTACAGTATTATATTCGACTGTTCGAATCCTTAGAAAAATCAATTTTTCTGGATATTTTTAAAGCATGTTTAAGCCTGAAGAGTATATTTTTGACATTTTCATGTACATTCCCTATTTTTAACATTATTTTGTACTAGGATTATTATATTCCATACATTCCATTTAATAAATAAACCGAACAAAATTTAAGAATTCTTATTATCGGTTTTAAGACTGAACTTTCACAAACAAAATTATTAGAAATTGACATTATTGAACGTGGTTTGTAACAAATAAATGTAGTATATTAAAAGAAACGTACCATTATATTTTACAGATTTCGGTAAATGCACTAATGCAATGTCATCTTTAAGACGGCGTGGATTCCAAGTAGGATATATGAGAAAGTCCCGATGGTAAACCATCATTCGTATTTGGCCAGGCTCATGAGCATTTTTTATGTCATGAGCGCCCAGAAACACCAACGCCCGCGAAGCCCTTAAGACACAAAAAATCAATTAGAACGATATGAGTCGAATGACTACTCTTAATTAATCGCCAAACCCACATATCCACACAGTGTGCCGCCGTTAGCACATACTCAGGTGATATTAACGATCCACCACACCAATACAGACCCTTGGGCCGTTGCAACAAGAAGCCGACCTGATATGTGAAACTGTTCTGATGGGCTTCATTGCCGCCGAATATACGATTCATTGCTTCTTTCGTAATCATTTCGTCAGGCATTGTTTCCTTTTCTAGGTTAAGCACAACTGGATTGTTGTTATCAAACTTGTTATCGTCCTGCTGCATAGATGGCGGTGCTGGATACATGGATACCAGATACATTGGCTTAACCTTATTCCATTCTATGGCCAGTGCAAATTCAATAATGCAAATAATCAAATAAATGCTGAATGATGTTATGAACGAAGCACTTTTCGGCATGACAAAGAAAAACAATTTTCAAATAAAACGATTATATCAATGTGCTTTGCTTGTAATTTGATTCATTCAATAATTGTATTTCTTGTATTGCTTTATAACTAAAACATGTTCATTTTGAGGTGTTGCACTTTCTTTTTCCTCTTTATTGTAAAGTATTTTATTTTATTTATTTAGTTTGAATCTTATTTGTACATATATGTAAGTGTAAACATATATTATTTTTGCGGAAAACTTAATAATAGTTGAGCACGCGCGCTATTCGCCAAACTAAATCGCCTCCACGCTGTGTTATTACCTTTTATAAAATTCACTTGACTAAGTATTACAAATACAGACAGACAGACTATCTATCTAACTATCCAGCTATCAATTGAATAGTTACAGACAGACCACTGAATAATCACTCAATAAGGCTTTCTTTAACATGTTAAACCAGTTTCTGTTTTGTTACTGGGGCTAATTAACTATGCGGCTTTTCCATTCCATTTGCCGTATCAAATATTCGACATGTTGCATCATCAAAACAAAAGCAGTAAATGTTTCATCTAAGTGTAATTGTAACTGTAACTACTACAACAAGTACTTACATATTTCTAATACATAAGTACATTTATACATATGTAAGTATGTATTATATATGTACATAGAAGTATGTACAATGTACATACATATTTATATACAGAAAACAAAACATAACTATTTTACTATCGTGTGCTTTTGTGTTGATTAAGTTTCTGGTGTTGCTTTGATTGTTGTGGAAATTATCATAACTATTCCCACCATTAAAATTCATTTGCAATTAAAGGCGTTGAATTGTGAATTTTAAAAGTTAATTTGGAGTTTAATTACAGCTAAAAGCCATAATAATAATTAAACTTTTTATTTGAAAAATGTAAGGGCCCCACCAAAGAATACCACCATTCCCGTACCTTAATAACAACAATCTATAGAATTTGGAAAAGTAAACATTTTCCTTCTCAATTAAATGCTCAGCATTCGGCACGTTTGGGTGGACATAAAATGATAATGAAATAACGCTTATAAGATAGCAGCCCTATCATCAAAATAATCCAGACTAGGCCAATCACCTGTTACATCAGAATATAACGACTGTAACAGGAATACAAAATAGACAATCGTATACTTTGATGACGAACCCTGCAATCCCCGGATACGATTTGAATGGAATTTGGGTAAGTACTTGCCTCCAATGACATTACCATGTTAAAATAATAAGTTAAAATGCAATAGCATTGGATGGAATGGAAGTCTCATTCTAATCGAATAATCTCAGTCAGATTAAGATCACGTGTCTGGAAAATATCGATCATCCAATGTTATGCACCTTCTGAAGTCTCTGAACCTGCTGCAAAGGAAGAATTTTATAGCAGTCTTATAAGTGTATTATCTACCATCAATCCTTATGGGTGACTTCAATGCTCAACTTGGCTGTGATAATAATAACTACGAACGAGTAATTGACATCATGGTTGTAAGAGCTAAGATCTATTCATTGAGTTGTGTTTAAATAACAACCTGGTAATAGGAGACACTTTGTTTCCACACAGGAATGTACACAAGATCACGTAGGTTTCTCCAGATCATAGAACTGAGAATCAATTAGACCACATTGTCATAAGCAAGACGTGGCTGGGATCTTGGATGGACATACGGAACAAGCGTGGGTATGATAGATTAATGTTAGGATTCCACGGGAGTTTGAGTGGACGAAATAAAATAAATTGTTTTTAGACGGATTCAATTGTCTTTATATGGATTGCGTATTGTGGATCCCAGACAGCAGATATTTATGTAAAAAAATTATTCTGAGCAATTATACTACTGATCGCAGATTTTTACCCAGTTTTTTAAAGAAGCTGCATGAAGTTAGTGGAATACTAAATATATCGAACAAATATCTAAATATATTATTAAATAATCTGATCTATTCGTACTTTATCATATAGATATAACTAATTTAGTAAATTAAAATAGAAACAAAAAAATCGATTTCAGTTCATTGTTTTATTATTTATACTCAATTCAAATAAATTACTTGTTGACAACACCAGAGATTTCTTCGATCCAATCCAAGTAGGCAGTAACTCTGGTGAATACACCTGGCCAGCCCTTTTCGCAACCCAAAGCAATGCCAAATGAGGTAGCACCAATGACATAGTTGACACCACCTTCCTTATATACCAAAGGACCGCCAGAGTCGCCATTGCATGTGGATTTCTTATCCACAGATTTGATGCAAATCATCTTATCGGTAACGGAGCCCAAGTAGTAAGTTTTGCAGGTGGATTGTTTCAAAACGGGAGCTTCAATGTAACGAAGGACTGGAGAAACAGCGGTGGCGGCATCACTATCCCTACCCCAACCTGAGGCCCAAACTAAATCTCCTTCATAGGTAGAGTATTTACCATCCATCTTGGGTAGAGTGGCAGGCTGAATAAGATCGTTGAATTCAACAGGGACGGGCAATTTGATCAAGGAAATATCGTTAGTCAAGGTGCTGGGTACCCAATTGGCATGTACGACAATGTTGGCTTTGGAGGAGTATATTCTTTGTTGACCCTTTTCGTTATCGTTCTTGATGTCAGTGGCGCCCAAGTATACAGTTACACCATCAGCACCATCGGTACAATGAGCAGCAGTCAATACCCAACGGTTAGATATCAAAGTACCACCGCACCAGGCACCAGAGTTTCCGAAGACCAAACTTAGACCAACTTGATAAGGAAATTGACCAGGCTTGGCAAGTTCACCGTTGGTAATACGTCCTTCCAATTCTTCCAATGGCATCACAGGTACCAATGGCAGACGTTGTTCGACAGCAGGCATAACGCCTGCTGATACAACAGCTACGAGTAAACTTAGAGCAATAAATGTTTTCATTGTCAAACCGTATCGAATTGACTACTATCTTTTTGAAAGCAGTATTTGCCTTTATATACACAAAATTTCGCGAACAAATTTCATTTAGAACCACTCACTATCTTATCCGTTTAAATATGTTGACAACGTCTAGTCAAGAATTTGTAATTTTTAAAAACTAAATATTGATATTGATGCATTAATAGCCTAGCAGTATTAACTAAATTTATGAATGGTTTCAAATTATTTGCGGCACAGTTACAAATTTATAAGTGTTTGAAAATTCAAATTTCTGCTGTAAATTTAGTAATTCCTAAAACGTAAAATGAAAATAGGTCTAGAAAAGTACTGTCGATAATTATTGTACAATATAAGTTTAAGATTTATATGCTAAAAGTATCCGCCAAATCAAATATCTATAATGCGAGTTGCATCAACTTCAAAGCTCAGAGTTAAGGGCATAGGATGTACTACAGTGTGTCAAATTTGGGGACCTCGATCAGAGTTATAAGAACTTTGGAAACTGGTTGAACAACAGTGTATCAAAGTTCATCATCTCGATAATGAGAAAGTGCTCTTTCATGGTTGTAAATTCTATAACGAAAACGTTATCATACATCCATTAAAACGACATTATACTCGTGCTATATACATACAATTTATTACTCCAAATACTGATAACTGTGAAATCAAAATTTTAACGGATTTAATTAGAAACATAATCATATTTGTTTTAATCAAATTTCTGGTTTTACTTTAGTTTTCACTAGCATCCCAATAAGCACCAAAGCCCCAAAAATTATAGTACTTGAGAATTTTTTTTTTTTTAATTTAAGTTTGGTTGGCGGAGTTAAAAAAACTCTCAAATTCCCAGGTTATCCCACGTCGATTTTAGTTTATAGGAAATTTTTTATGTGACGACCAATCAAACGATAATCCAGGCGAATTACAATAGCTTTACAGTAGTGACAGTGGAGAAGATATCACATAAAAAAAAACTATGTTAGGCTCATATTTCTTGAAATTTCTAAGTTTGAACTGAATACAAACAATTCGATGGATCTACTATCTTTGCAACGTAAAACTTTGCATAGAGAAATAGTGCTTCAATAAATTCTATGCTCAATTTCATAGGAAATATTAATGAACAAATTATAAAACCCTACTATCAACATACAAATATTATTTTTTTTGTCTAACCCACTGTGAAAATGGCAATGATAGAAATGGATTTTTTCCGAATTATAAATGCCATCTGATAAAAGGCTGATATAGAATTTACGTATTCACATTGTTTACAGATAAACACACACGCGAACGAATGGGTGTATTTTCCAATGAAAAAATGTGTGTGAATAAAATCAGAAAACAGTAGTCTTAAATTAAACCTTACACTTATTATTGCGGTATATACCTACTTGAAAGATAACTTGTTTTATACTTGTCACTACAGATAAATATGTGTCGAAACGTAAACCCCCACTTGAAATAATGCAGATATATAGTTATTCTGAACAAATAACTTGACCAAATCTATCAGGCACGTCGTTTGTTATGAACTAAATTACTACACTGTGGGAGCGTCGACAAAAATGGTATCTTTCACAATTATTGTACAGAAAGTCCAAACCTAATGAATGTCCTTTTGTTAAACATTCCTATACTACATTTTTTTAAAACGATTTGCACTAGTTAATTATTCGTGAAAGCAAAAGTAGCAAATAATTCGAACTCGTATAAAGAAATTATTTGGATTTGAGTGTGATTAATAAAAGAGAAGTGAAGTTATATTTCATTCCTTACTTTTGGGTTTTTATGTTTTTAAAGATACATATGTATATGTACATATGTATATGTATGTTGTAGTATGAGCAAAAGATTTGAAGTTTCGAGTTTGAAGATGAAATATTTTCAAAAAAAATAATTACCCATGTGTTTAAATATAACAATACACTGATTGACAATACAATGGAAACTTTTGTGAAACTATATTTAGTAAATTCAAATTTATTAGGTTTTTTAATTTTAATCATTAACCTTTAAAGAATACATTCTTAGCATTTGCAAAACAATGGAAACTTCTACACGAAAGAAGTCTATAATAAAACTAAAATAATGTGTAAGAAAATTATAAAAAAGTATGTTTTACCTGTTTTTGAATATTTATTTTATTATGATAATTTTTATTTTCGAACAATAAGTTGTTAGTAAAAAATTAACTTCAAGACAATATAATTTAATAGCAATAGAGTTTAAGAAATTCAATTAACAGTAATCTAATTGGAAATTGGTTCTCGAACTGTTTGCCGCACGACAAATGAGGCTGGTCTAGCTAGATAAGCCCTGTAATACTGTTCTCTTTTCCGTGGCAATAATATGGTGTGGAATTTAATGGAATTGGATACAAATCAATTTTAAACGATGTTATATATCCATAGATTCCAGCACGACAATGACCCCAAACACAACCATATGTAGTAAGCGAGTGATCTCAATCCAATAGTTATACTTCGAAAGATTTATCAGATGCGGTTATAAGAGAATTGCAAAATATTTCAAAGGATACGATTGAATCTTTAAGTGGTTCAATGCATCGTAGCTTTGAAGGTATATAAAACAAGCGCTATTCAACAAAATACTGAGTAAATTAAACCAAAGTTTCCATTGTTTCTTAATATCATATTGTAATAATGAATAATTTTTATTTTGTTTTCTAATTTCTGAATCTTCTTATATATAAACAGGCCACACGTTTTTTTGTGGTACACTTTTAAGTAGAATTTCCAAAAAACCGAAGAATTTCAAAACTGCGGTTTCGGTTTTAAAAAATTAAAAACCGATCGGTTTCGGTCGGTTTTGTGATAATTTTTTAAATATCAAGAGTTATAGAAACAAAATCAGTTGATAATATAGGAATAGCTAACAAATTTAAAATTCAAACTTGATGGGTGTTCAAGAGGATAAAGGAAAATTGGTACATTTTATTTTAATGGTACTTTTTTACTATATATTAAATTAGTTGGTTAATATGCTTCTCAGTAAAGAAATAACCAAGAAAAGGAGAACTAAACCAAACTAAGGAGTACTTTTTCGTTCTTCGAAATGGTATTTGAATTTTCTATAATATTGAACCTATAATCCAGGAAATTACTTTGATTTCAAACTTGACGGGGGTTCAATTGTGGAAAATTGGTACTTCATCTTCTAATTGTAGTTTTTATTATATTAAATTAATTGAGGAGCCGCAGAACCAAAGGTACTTTTTCGAATTTTTCTACAAATTGATTTTTTGGTATTTTAATAATATGAATTTGGATTGAAATCTTCTAGAAAAAATCAATTTCCCAAAATTTTTAAATTTTCAAAAAATTACCTTTTGTTCTGCGGCTCCTCATTTTACTTATGTACATAATAGTTGGCAATAGTACTATTTCTTTATTGTAATAGTACTTTTGGAATATTTTATAATAATAAAACTGAATAAGTAAGAATTCGCGAATGGTGACTTTAGTTTAGTGATACATTTTCAATAATTTTTAAATTAAATAAATAAACAGTCATTTGAATTTGAATTGTCAGGAAATACTTGGATGAATCGTTGGATGAAAAAGTTTGTTTTTCATTTCTAAATTTTTAATTTTTCTACTGAAGATAGATTAAAAGTAGACCTTAAAAACCGCGGTTTCGGTTTCGAACACGAAACTCTACTTTTAAGTATGTTATTGTCCACCAATATTGATGAAACATATATACATGGTTTAAAAGGTTCTTTTCTCTAGATATGCACAATATAAAAAACTGTTTAAAAATTCATTATATAAAAGTGGTAAATAGCGTTTTAAAAGTGGTCGAATTTCGACCACCGGACGATCCTAGTTTAATTAATTAAGCTATTTTTTTGTTAATATGTATAAGTAAAGAAAATTATATATTTATAAAAATTTCAAATTTCATTAGAATTTATTATAAATATTTGGACAAGTTTCCATTGTATTGTTAAACCCAATGTATATAATAAATTGATTCCAAAAAAATTCATTATATCTCAAATCCAAAGTTTTACATTTCACAATTTTTTAAACGAAATTATTTTTTTTCTAGGTTCTGATAAATGTCAAATGAGGACCTCATGGTCATGAGAATTTTGGTATTGACTGGTATTATATACACAAAACATTTGAAGCTCCAATATAATGGATAACACATAGAACCCTAAAAAACACTTTCTGAATTGTAAGTATTGTAAGAATCGTCTTAATCAATCCATTAATAGCCCAGAGCTATTTTTAACTCTAAAAGGACTAAAGTTGTGAGTAACAAAAAATTATTATTTAAGTGAAGGGTACATAAAAATCGACATATATACACTTGTTTTGTTTTAAGAACCCGTGTTTATTGCATGTTTAGCTTTTGTGTAGATAACCCCAGCAGTCAAGATGCATTTAATAAGGTATCATCGGGATAATAAGCAAGATATTGTGAAGGACTTCACCAATATTTATCACAACACTTTATAAAATTATCAGTAAAATTTTCTTTAAATCAAATTTTAGGGCAATAAGTATGTTATAACATACAATATAAAACGATACACTAACAATTTATTATATTAATACAATGATTAAATTATAATTATCATCACTCAAGATCTAACAATATTGTTATAACAAATATGTTTGATGTTTATCATCCCACGCCTTGGCACAATAACAAAATTACGGACACAAATTGTTTCACGTCTAGACACATCGTTATTCTTTTAATTGAGATTGTGGCGAGATTGTTACTTGTTTTACTTTTCACGTGTTTTATATTCCTTAAGATTTCTTTAAGTGTATTTATTAGTGTAGCTGTCATCCAAAATGGAACGAGTAGTTGGCAACGCTAATACCATAATTTTCATCAAGGCGAATTCATTATGAGGCGAGAGTGATTCTACAACAAGTACAACATTTACAAAAACCACATGCCAGGTTTTTTGTTTATGTTGGCTGGAGCTGTCAAAATCGGCCTGTTGTTTTTGGTGCTTTTACGTTTGTAGTAATATTCGCAAGAACAAACACTAGTGAATTTGACAGATTGAGCTCTAAACAAGTGAAGAAAAAAATATACAGATGTGGTATCAACACTACCTAATAACGAATACGCCTTGATTTTCATTTTTTTGTGACATTGCATTTGACAGCGACTTTATTATAGACAGCTAATTTTTAATGCAAACGTTGAATAATTAAAACTTGAGCAAAATAAATAATTTATTGTAATAGAAACAATATAAAATGTCAGCAACAGATCAAATGAGAGCTATGCTCGACCAGTTGATGGGCACTACACGTAATGGGGAAGATGGTCGAGGACTTAAATTTTCGGACCCCCGTGTTTGTAAAAGTTTTTTATTGGATTGCTGTCCGCACGATATTCTGGCATCCACTCGAATGGATTTGGGAGAATGCCCAAAGGTACACGATTTAGCATTTCGAGCAGATTACCAAAGCGCAGCAAAATCTCGAGACTACTATTATGATATTGAGGCTATGGAGCATTTGCAAGCATTTATCGCGGACTGTGATAGACGAACGGAAGCAGCCAAACAGCGCCTTAAAGAAACACAAGAAGAACTGACCGCAGAAGTAGCAGAAAAAGCAAATGCTGTACATGCTTTGGCCGAGGAGATTGGTAAAAAGCTAGCCAAAGCAGAGGCGCTAGGAGAAGCGGGTGAAGTTGAGGAGAGTATGTCACTCATGAAAGAAATAGATGAGCTGCGAGCTAAGAAAATTAAAGCAGAACACGAGTACCGCACATCAATGCCAGCATCAACATACCAACAGCAAAAGTTGCGAGTTTGTGAAGTATGCTCGGCCTACCTGGGTATCCATGATAACGATATCAGACTAGCAGATCATTTTGGCGGTAAGTTGCATTTGGGATTTTTAACCATAAGAGAAAAATTAGCCGAACTGGAGAAGACAGCCGGTCCCCGCAAGGCTGAACTGAAGCGTACTGGCAAGATCCATGAACGCGATGATGATCGATCCCGTTCACGTTTCTTTGTCGGTGGCCGTGAATTAGATCGCCGTTCACGTGTTCATCGGTCTCGATCTCGCGAACGTCGTCGTGGCGAAGGCCCAAGCACGACCAGTCGTTCTGAACGTTCTGATCGTCCTGATCGTAGGGAACGGGAACAACGTGATAATGATTCTGATCGCAATAGGAACAGTAGCCGCGGAGCGCCTGATCGTAGAAGAACGCGGTCTCGCTCCCGAGGACGTAATTTCAATTCTCGGCGAAGATCACATTCTCGTGATCGCCAACGTCGTTAGTTCAAACATAATTACACTTACAACAGATTGCTGGAAATGTCGTACAGGTATGTAACATTGAAAGTATAATTATATTTTGGATATTTTCAAACCCTATTGTTTATAATCAACAGAAAATTCATTTGGCAAAAGGAGAGACATCCAGTAGCAGATGCAGTTTCGACACTGACGAAACATTTTTTACCCTTGGCGTCATTTATATAGCACGTATGTAAATTTCGAATTGCTTTTAAATTCACAAACTTAACGTTGTTTAATAATTATTATATTTTTTAATTTTCTAAGCAAACAAACAGAACTTAATTTTTCTCTTAGATTTAAATGTATTCACTTCACTTCTATACTTTCTACACAATTGGACAATTTGATATCATGAATTATGTTGTAATAAAGCAAAATAACGTTTCTTTAGATAATGGAAGGAATTGAAAAAAAAAACAATACAGAAACATTTGATGCATATAAATTTCATAGACAAATAGCAAACTGTACGTATTTAAAACAAAAAAAATCTTAATCCAACATTGGGTATGTACAGTTTGATTTTATTTTACGGGAACAACTGTAGAACATAAACTATGTATTTTTGGGAACTTGATAATTTTAATTAACAACCATTTATTCTTTCATATTAAAATAAGCCATCTATCCACGGCCAAGCTAGCCCAACAGCGAGTTGGTTATTAGATAAACCATCAATCGAAATTAGTGCTGATTTTTGGTAAGGAACTAAGAAACAAAACAAACGTAAACAAACTTTGTCATTTCAGCCAACATACTACGTTGATAGTTTAGTTTTGGGTACGTATATATATATATAAATAACATGGCAGTGAGTGATGTTATAGCTGTATCTTTGATCTTTGTAATATGGTGAGCAATAAGCTTTACATACATATATTCAAACATAGTTGTTAGATTTATTAAATTTATTTGCCACAACAAAAGGTACCACCACCTACCAATCAATTTCTACTTTAACCCTACGATGTATTTTACAGCATTTTGAGCTGAAATGCACACTTGTGTTGACATGATTAGGTTGTTCCGTTCACCCTTCGCCCATTATTGGTACGTATGTACATACAACTTTTTTACACATTCGTTTTTCATCTTCAAGAATAAACCAACATGTGAGTACAGAATTTTTGCTTAATATTCAAATAGATGGCGACTATACTATCACAGTTGGGTATGTATTCTATTACTACATATATAACAAAGATGATGATGATGATGTATTTTATTAAACCTCTGAATGTGCTACAAAATTTTTAGAAGTACTGTAACTCATCCGGTTGACATTACAAATTAGTATTACAAAAAGTGGTAAATAAACTACAACTTGCATTGCGAAGGTTGGGAAAGCAGGGACGATACATATTTGTATGTATGTATGTTATATATCGTATATTATGGAAATTAGTTTGTAAGTCCACGATTCTCAAGATTGCTTTTGACTTCATCCCTTTTCATGGTACGTATTTATGATATCCGTCTTACAATAACAGATTCTTTTCAATTCGTAACAATTGTTTTTTACGTGAGTACTACTACTACTACTACTATCTTAAATGTAAAATGTATGAATGATATGCATTAACATAATTGCCAGGAAATTGTTCAATGTAATTTATTTATTCTATTTCTATTCATACAGTTGTAGTTAAACAAATAAATATGTACTTTTTATTTTCAACATTAAACCAACTTTATCTATTAAGCTTTCTTATCAATATATTTAACTTAACATTTGAATAAAAAACAAACTACTATTCATAATAAATCTTCAATTTGGAAAGCAATAGTTTTAAAGTTATTTTTTTATGATATTTCATATTAGCTTTGAAAAATTAATATTTTATGAAATATTATAAAATATGTATGTATGTATATTCTATATTGTTCGGAGAAGTGAAATAACTTTGAATTAAACATTTTAGATGTTTTATATTATATGTAGAATTTCAAGTTTTTTTCTTCTTCTATATTTTAATATATACCTACCTGTTGAGAGATATATTGAGTTAAAATGTGCTATTAATTGTGCATAATATAGTGTACTATTGAATTGAACCAACTCGTTATAAAACTAAAAAAAAAACTATTGGAAATTTATTCATTAAAACATAACCGTAAATAGTAGTTTCCATTTTTTAATATATCTACCATAAATAAAAGGGAACAGCATAAATAAGTGCATAAACATTTTATAATACTTGCTATCTGGTTTTCTTTTAATAGATTATTATTAGTTTTTATTAAATTTTATGTTTGTGTTAGTTTTTGTAACTCTCAACGTATTTTTTTGAAAAAATCAATTAATTCCTATAGCATACTTACATATATAAGGAAATGTCCACTTAAAATTGCAACTCACTTGGCATATGCCCATAAAACTATCACAAATTAAGCAGATTTATTAAATTTGTCTTAATTATTGTTTGGGACCAAAGGTGAGGGTTACAGGCCATATTAACGCGACATGTAAAAATATTTATGATATTTAAAGACATAGTGTTGTTGAGTTGGTAGCCAAATCTTTTTGTTTTGAATTATTTGTTTTTAAACTAAAATTAACTTTCATTAAAAAGTGTTGCAATTTTAACTGAACTGTACTAGAGATATATGTATACAGGTTATGAGTTTGTAGTAGCTAAAACCATGTGTTGCAATTTTTTTTTTTTTAATTATATTGGGTATATAAAGGAAAAATTTACCAAAAATGTTCATTACTATGGAAATATTAGAATCTGCGTTTACTTGGATTTATATTTAATATTATTTTTAAGAACAAACATGTTGTAATCAGTAATTTAAGCAAAAGTCTATAAATAAAATAAATAACATAAATAAAAAAAAAGATTTGTGTTTTTGTTCTGAATAATTGAATTTATAGCAATAAGATTATTATGACGTTATGATCTGGAAGACTCGCCTAATGATGATACAATCACAAACTTATTCCCCTGCAATTGTCCGTGAAGTCATACTTTACGGTTTATTGTGAGACGGAAACCACTGAGTAAATTATAATTTCAGAAATGTTTGTATATTCTTCTAGAAACCTAGGGAAAAACTAAATTTGTGGAAAGAATTTTATTTCTAGATACCAATCCTATAGATTTCCGCCTAAAGTATTTTTTGGATTTAAAATTTGTTATTTGTTTGTTTTATACCTGCATTCATGGGTAAAAAATGCACAAAACTTCTTTAATACCTGATATTTTCACACCCACACAATATCACTTTTTAAATTTATAAAAGGTTTATAAAACAGAATTTCCATACAAAACATGTTTTATAAACCTGTAATAAATTTATAAATTGATTATGAATAAGGCTTATAAAATATAAAGCTTCTAGCTATTTTCCATATATCTGTGCAAATAAAAATTAGACATTTGGATCTATTTTAGATTCCAATAAATCATTAAGTTTATGCGAATATTACTGCGAATCATCAGTATATTCGTCACAAAAATTAGAAATATATACAGTAGGGTTGGTCAATTTGTTCGCATGAGAAAAAACGTGACAGGCGCATAGCAAAATTGGAATCTACACAAAATTCTAAAAAAAAATTTAAAAAGAAAGTATGGGTCTAAAATTAAAATCTAGCTCCCGCCGAGAGACATAAAGATTTAAGATTTAACTCTGCTACAAAATAAAACTTTTTTATATGAAAACCTATTTCTTTTCGCACAGTTTTTTAAAGACAATTTTATGTAGACAAAAATGAGACATTACTTGATAAAATCGGTTTATATTTGCAAAAGTTATTAAACTTACCTTGTAAGTTAAAAATTTTACTAATATTTTTTTTGGTTTTTTTTCATATGCGCTGGGGTAGAAAATACTAATAAAAAGTGTTAATGAAATGTTGAATAACTTTTACAATTTTCATCCGATTTAAATAATTAGAACTATGTTTTGTTAAGAACTAAATTTCCTTTATACATTGGTATACATTTTTATAAACTTTCATATCAAAATAAGCAATGAAAACTGACTAAAATCAAAATTTTTTAACTGTCTATTTTGAAGCCTTTCAGCGCGAGCTGAGGAAATTTTCTTAGAATTTTTTTGTAGATTACGTTTTTGCTATAAGCCTGTTGACCAAAATAATTGAGCCACCCTAATATACAGTCAGAAATATCAGCAATAAAATAATTGGGAGGGTATGCTAGACAGAACATTATCAATCTTTCTTCTGGTCCCAGACAACATTACCATTGAATCATATTTTGAATTTATTATGATCGTAAAGGTCGGCCGTAATCTAAATCGACAATGATTTTCTGAATATTTCAAAATATATCGCTAATGATGCTATTTGACAAGAATTTTGATGGGAACGTAAGACGAGCTAGCGATAGAGATTTTTGGAACCCCTGTCTGTCAATGTATTCCTGATGAATTGTCACAGTGGAAGAATTGGATACAATGCGGAGAAATATCACGTATAATGAATCTACCATAAATCAGTCATGGTAAAGCATTCAAAGTAATTTAGCTATCAATTCAATTGTTAAAAAATTACAAATCAATCAAATCAAAAAAGGTACCAACCAACACATGTGTAATATTTAGAGTTAGGTACTTTTTTTATTAACACATAAATATATAGGGTTGGGTACTGTTGTCAGAGTCGGAATACTTGTATATTAGGGTGGGTCGATTTCGAAATCGATATTGTGCCATTAATTTTTCAATAGCTTTTGGCGTAAGGAAACAAATTTCAAGTATAATCATTTACGAGACGCCCAAATTTTAGAAAAAGTAAAAAGTGGACATTTTCTCAACTTTTATTTTTGGGTTTTTTTTAGTAGGTAATAAAAATAATCGGCTGATTTAATATTTTTTTTTAAATATTACCTTTTTTAAAAAATAAATTTCGAATAAAAATCATCGGTTTAACAGACAAATTTTGTGTGGTACTTATAACATATTAAATACAAACAATTAAGAGCTATATTCACCTGTGCTGAATATTATATACACTTCACCAAATTACATATCGTCAAATAAAATGCAAAACAACGTATCATCAAAAAATTCGAAATTGATTTTATTATTGACTACGATTATTACATATTACATAATTGTACAAAATTTTAAACTTTTACTATCAAAAATAACCAAGTTATAACAAAAATTGAAACTAAAGTTGCAATGGACTTTGATATTTATCAATAGATATCCATATTGTCTATATTAATGACCCAGTTATAGAACCGATCCGGGAGAATTCCCGATATATTGTATCAATCATGTTTGTAAGTTATTTAGGGGATACGGAAAGTTGATTTCAACACACAGACGGACATGGCTATATCGACTCCGCTATCTATAACTATCCAGAATATATAATCTTTATGGGGTCACAAATGAAAAATGTAGAAATTACAAATGGAATGACAAACTCCACTCATGATGAAGGGTATAAAAATAACGATTCTGCACTGTAATTCGGAAGCCGTACCGTTAAATTAAAAAAAATAATTCGAAGCTCTATTTCCATCACATACATACCTGATAATTCAGATTTTAAACTATAAATTTTCACAGTTTTTGACAAAAATTCACAAATTTATTAGTTTTTATAAATAAAATTGCATTTTGCATTTAAGCATTGAAAAACTAGATTTTTTTTTGGAAATTTTTAGGCCTCCATAGAATGTTCTTACTACGGACACCTTCGGGTTTCCCGAAACGCCATTTTAAAGCCTCACCTAGTTTTAGAAGATAAATATAAATGCAAACTAAATAAATTAATTAAAATAAAACAAATTAATGAATTTTATTTTATTAAGTTTAAAAACTAAAAAAAGACTTATTTAAATCGGTTACAACTTTATAGGCGAAACATAACTTTAATCTAACCATCACTGAATTGAGAACTTTTGGAAGATTCAATTATCGTGTAAAGTTTATTTGTCTGTTAGTGCCCACATTTACTGCTTTTGTTTCGCTGCCGCATAATTGTAATTCAAAAATTGTTTGTTTGTATAACTAGCTATAAGAAACGTAACGAAGTTTATTAAAGATTAAATATGTATAAGAATTGTTTATTAAATAACTTATAATTATTATAAAAATAGGTTTTTTTTTTGTATTCATAAACATGACTTTATCCAATGCAATAATGAATCAATCTATATATATGCAGCATATTTAGGAATGTGTATTTACATAATAATAATGTATTTCTTGCAATACAGTACCAGCACGATTTTCACACACAGTGGAATTGCATTTAGCTCAACATGATGAATATTTAATAATTTATTCATTATAAAACTTAAAAACATAAGAAATTATGAGATTAAATTAAAACTATGGTTCATATCTTCAATATCAATTTAAATTTAATAAAGAACTATGGATGATATATCTTACGAATTAGTTTGAAACTATTACCCGGTATTCTGAACTTTATGGCAGTGATTAAATTATAACAAAACTGAAAATTTAAAACTCTTGTATGGAAATTGTTATAAAAAACCTTTTTGTTACAATTTTTTCATTGTCATAATGTTCAGAATATCGATGTAAATCATATTAAAATATGGAAATGTTTAAATTTGAGAAATTAAGCTTTAAAATGTTGATAACGCCTAAATTTTCTAAACGTTTGTTGCAAATCGTGCTCGTACTGTATTCACATTTTTGTTTAGTATTGCTAATTTTGATGATAATCAATATTCTCATTCAAATTTTAAATGTAACTGCATACAAATTAGTAGTTTTTTGGAAATAGGAAATACATATTTTTTTTTTTTTTAATTTTTTTAATTTTTGTTAATTTAAATTCTTTTTGATTCATAGGTATGTATGTAAATATAGGTATAGTTTAGTTTTTAATGTTATATAGGTGTAGTGAAATACATATATTTGTTTATACTTTATTATAGAATTTAGTTTTAAAACGCGCGTTCACAGTTAACATTCGTATATAAAATAAAAATTTATTTAACTATATTACTATAGTAATCATAATATTTTGATTCACAATTTTAACTACAAAATAATAATAATAATAAGAAGAATACAAGGATAAGAACATAATGTTAAATGAAGGACCAATTTATACATAACGAAACAAAATAGAAAATAAAATAAATTGATGGACAAAAAGTTCAAATTTCTATTAAATATTTCAAAATATCATTCAATGTTTTATCGTCCGTTATACATAATCATGATATACACAAATATGTGTGAGTTTATGTATGTATGTATGTAAGAATATCGCTCATTTGCGAGAAGACCGCAGAAAATATTTGTTATTTTTTTAAGTTGAAAGTGTTTTGTAAAACTTATGTATGTTTAAAGATTATGTTAAGGCTTGCATGGCTAAAAATCCTGAATATAAATATCAAATTTTATTTGTCCAAAATCAAGTTAAAGAATAAAAGGATTATGAATAAATTCAAATTATGAAGGTCTTCTCGCACATGAGCTATATATTGAGCTGACTGTGTACGCTATAATAGATACATCTATATTTTTGTTGACTTTGTGTAATTAATGATTTCTATCTAGATTAATAAAAGCGTCAACATTCATTCCATACAATAATCACTCAATACATATTTATATACAAGATAGATATACTTACTTACATAGGTTTAGATTTAAAAAAAAAAAAAGTTTATAAAAACAAATACCGTTTTTAAGTACAATAGTTATGGAAAAGGCCACGTAGTAATTACGCATCTGTTGTCTATTATTATTTAGTATTCGTTGTACACTTAGTTCAATATATTCACTGACAGCATTATCAAAATGAGATTTTATTAAAATCAACATACAATAAAGTGGTAGTAGACAACGTTTTTGTAAACGTAAATTTTGTGATGCATGTCCAGACATTTGTTGAACAAAATATTAGTCAACACCAGCAAATCCTTGACTACCTTCGATAGCCTTGATTAGTTTATCTTTCAGTTGTAAATAACCTTCATAAGGTGGCAAATCCAAACGATTGAAACTGTAATGAAGAAGTAGTAGGAGAAATTAGTTTTGAAAATATAAAGGTTAGGTTATAGGTTAGCAAATACTTGTCGAGGAATTCATTTTGCCATGAGAGATGATTCATTTGCGACCTTATAAATTATACATAGATATATATATTCTAGGCTATTATAGGTTTGAGATTTAACGATGCCCGTCTGACTGTTGAAACAAACTTTCCAAAGACCTCAATTAATTTACCGTTAGGTAAAAAGCAAAACAGCTAAATGTATTATATTCAGCTGTACCGAATCTTTTATACCCTTTAGATAGATCAAAAATAGGTAAAAAAAAACAGTTCCAGTTTTTTCCTTATATCTCATACATTTGTGGGCCGATTTTACCGATGTTTATAGCGATCGATTTTCAATAAAAAATAAATCAGTTTTTCACAAACATACAAAAAACGATGCTCATTCTATTTTAAAATGATTTGGTTGATTTGCAATAACTATTTAATACAACTCAAATTATTTAATTTGTAATTAAATCAACTTCCTTCCCTAACAATAAGAAATCAAAATACATATATACAAATACAACTTGTTCTTACCATGTGTGAGCCCGAGGGAAATTGTTGGGTGTACCCCACTTTTCGATCGTAAACATTTGAGGTCCATTCGAACCATACAACTCCTTAAAGCCATTCATTGGTACACGCGAGGTGCCAGTCACAAACTGCAACAAACGGGAACGCATTTCGTTCGAGAAAGAAAGCACTGCTCGCCAAAACCATTGAATGATTATATGATTTTGATGATAATCTCCTTTGTACAAAGTATTCTCACGCCAATCTTTAACATCGATATTTTGTATACCGCACATCAACAGCTCTAACTCATGTTCGTCGAAAATTTTAATTAGATTTAAAGGAATCACTGAACCGAAACCATCCAAAAATGCAGTCATTTGTTCTTTAACGCGTGCCACAAAACGCCATTCAATAACCAGTCTATTCAATGAAATATTGAAATAGTATTAATGTAATAAATATAATTCAGTAAATAGTAAAAAAAAAAACTTACTTTATATACTCATCCTTGTTCTCATTAGTTACATCGATATTAGCTCCTTCTCCCTTCAGTTCATGCTGGCTCTTTTGGCCAAATATGTCCTCATCCACGCAAAAAGTGAGCTCCAATTGTCTGGGGTCATTCTCTTTGATCCACATTAGAGAATTGTAATATTCCGTATCAACCGATTCCATATCCTTTAGATCAATGGACTTTTGTAACATCATTTTGTAGAAAGGACGTATGAAAAATGCATCAAGCAATTTGCCATGATAAACTGCCATACCAGCAATACGGCCAATAAATCTATAATAATTAATACATTACAATTTATTAGTTTTCAAACTAATTTCAAACAACTCACTTAAAATAGTGCAAGTGATCTTCGTTACACAAACCACTGCCATTATTAATTTGCAAAGTGTAATTGTCCATGGCTGAATATTCAAAAAGTCCATAATAGGGATTAAACATTTCTTTAGACAACAAATAAAACCACTCTCTAGCAAGACCTCCATAATCTATATACAAATTTAGAATATGCATTTGTTTAGAGAAATTCATTATATATTTTTAATAAAAAATAGATATTTACCTAAACCTGTTTCTCCTTCAAATTCTACCCACAATTTGGTCTTTAATAGATCAGTTTTAGTTACTTGACTGATTATTCTATAAGAATCCTCCAGTATAGATGTTCTTCGTACCCGAATTTCAAATTTATTCGGTACATTTGTCTAAAGCAAACAATTTATATAGTTTTGATTTGATTAACCATCTATGTATGTGTAAATTATAACTTACTGGTTTTCTGAGGTGGCTCTTAAAGTATTCATACTTTTGTTTATAATCTCTAGAATATGGTACAGCTTGTCCAGCAATATTAGGATTTGAAAGTCTTGGATCTTCCCATTGTGTTGTCCTTGTATCTGAAAACAAACAAACAAATATTTTAAAATCGCCCTACATCACTTTCAATTGTTTGTATTCCAATAATTTCTAATTATTTTCCATTTTTATTTCAGAAATTTCTAAAATAAATGGAAATTTTTGCGAAACTTCTGAAATATAATACATAATTCCAAATTTCTGAAGTACAATTAGAAAATTCTAAAATACAATTCGAAAAGGCGTATTTATTCACAGAGAATTATACGTCTCGTCTCTATGTTACCCTACAGTACTTAAAAATAAAACTTACTATGATCTATATAAAAAACGCGGCCATCTGTATGTACACGCTCTTCCCAACCCTCGGGCAGTGGGCCTAAATCATCCTCAACACGTCGTGTTTGATTAGGCATAGGGCTAGCGCGTCCATTGCGTGGATCTATCCAAGTAGTACGTCTAGAAGCATGATCAATGAAAAATGTGCGCCCATTAGGTGCCACTTGCATTGACCACCTGGGAGGTAAGGGCTCTTCGTCCTCGGCTGTGGGTGGAGGCTGTAATTTTTAAATAGATAGATATATTTAGAATCGGTTTATTACATATATGAATTATATTGTGGAAAGCCTTTAACATAATTAAATTTTTATTTATTTTCACTTTTATTGGAAATTTAATTACCTGTTCTGTAACAGCTGTATTATTATCTTCCACGGAATTGCGCCTGGTCGATGAACCGGATGTTTGAGAGCGGTTTCCACTATCAATCTGGTCTCCATCTTCGTTCTGCCAAAGTATATAAATTACATAGCATTATTAAAGTGTTTTTGTATAGTGAAAATTCTTATAAAGTAAATACAAACTATTTAATTACTATACAGTGGCACACATTTCATTTGATGGTTACTCTGTAATTGTATTCGAAAGGAATTACAACGCATTTAACATACAAATTCCAACATTTTCATATTCGAATAAAATTCCGTAGTAATCCCCAAAATTACTTGCAATTATCGAAAATATGTTGTTAAAAAGGGCTGGTTGAAAGAACACTACATCACATCACGTCTTAATTACTATAAGCTCTACCTTGTATTGTGATTATGTAATTTCAAGCGTACTACTAAATTTAAAAGTTTATATGAAAATTATCAACTTCTATATACTATTTAGGCATTTACATTTATGCTAACTTCCTACATGGAATAGATAAATATACATATTTGTAACATCAATAGAGTTTACAAGCAAATATCTCCTAGGTGCAATATTTGAAATTTTATAAAAAAAAAACAAATAAGCTTGTTACTACAGCATTTCTTTAAACAACATTATAATGGAGATAAACCCGTATCCTATATTAGCCTACCTAAAAACTACTACCACACGCATAAAACATTAATTACAAATAATCGCTGCAAGTGAATGCTTTCCTGATTAGAATTAATTTTGTTTTCGATGTTGTTATTTGATCGACATTGTTGATGTTCGACAATATGATTTAAAATATCCTCATCAATACTTTCTTGTTTATCAATTTTACCCAAACGAATTAAATCATTGATTTCATCGTCCAATCTGCTTTGAACTGAACCACACTTGCAACAGCGACCTGTTGTAGCAGGACCATTTGAAGATGTACTTTCATTATCGCTACTGGAACACGATCTACAGGAGCTATCAGTACTAAAAGATCTGCTAAGATCACCACCGTTTGTCTCCTGCTCTGGGATGGTGGTATATTTGAAGTTATTGTTGTTGTTACGATAGGCAGAGCACCTTAAATTACACTGATTGAAAATATGAAGAAGAAATGTTTAATGTCGATAATGTATGTTACATTAGATTTATTGAATACATTTCCTTATGTTTAAGTAAGATTGATATAATCAGCCCTTTTGGCAATAACTCATTAAATTAATTATACTATTTTTAATAACGTTGGAGTCTAATATTTTTTGTGCAACTTTGTTGGAAGTAATTTAGATAGTTTCTAGCTACTAAACCATTAACGTTGTCTTAAATATTGTTTGCCACCAAATTATGCTTGTTGTTTTAGCATTTAAAACACTAACTTGTTGTCTTCGAAGCCTACACTATCTTCATTTACCAATAATGAGATCTTCTGAACTAAAACCTGAAATATATTTTGTTTTAAAGAGTGAGTAAAAAACGTATACACACTAATAGCAAACATTTTAAGGTTCATCTTCACAATGTTTCAAAAGCCATTAAATATTATAAGGAAGACTTGAACATTAAAAGAAAACCTTGATCAGAAAAAGATATAAGTCTAACAGATATTGTTAAGGCAAAAGAAGTCGAATTACTCTTTCGAAGAGCTTCTGTCAGAAAAACAGCTCGTAAAGTTAAATGCTCTGATTATTTTGTGTGCGCAGCCAAAGCTAATGCTGGGTTGAAGTCTTATACAGTTCATGAGCGCAATGCGTTAAAGAACGGGCGAAAAAATTTTAATCAAATTTTATAAAACAAAAAAACAAGTACACATGAGAGATATATTCGGCTGTGCCCTATCTTATATACCCCTCAACAAACAATATTTTAAATATTTTGAGGTAAACAAAATTTAAAAATTTCGTCTAATAATTTTAATTTATTAGTGAAAAAAAATTTTTGGTGAAAAAAAAAAAATTCGGTTTAAAATTTTTTACCCATTATAGGTCCAAATTATGGCATTATTTAAATAGCAACCGAGCCGGATCTATTGATGTATGAATCATGTATTTCAACATACGGACGGACATGATGAAACGACGCCGCTATCTATAAAGATCCAGAATATATATAATTTGTGGGGTCACAAATGATTTTTATGTACAACAAATTTAATGTTAATGTTTAATGGTAAAATCACCAGTAAGTTTTAAATGTATCATTAGTAAACTTCTTGAATTATACAGAATATAAATTCATCAGTGTAATTGATTCTAGAAAAGTTTGTAAGTAAATTCCTCTACTATCGCTTTTTATATCAGCAGTTTAGATTTGAAATCTGACCAAATGGTTGATATGAGTATAACAATGAATATAAATAAATCCACCAAATCCATCAATGGTAAACCTCTATTACCTAACTGTTCCCATTAAATTTTATTTGTACATTGTGAAAAGGGCCATAAACATACGACATCGATAAATTTCAATAGAACTGTACATCCACATCGAATGCCGTAATTTGCTGCCACAAATTAAATTTTATAAATGCCCTCTATTTTACAAAACAAACATCATTTACATTACATTAAAAATAAGTACAGATAACTTACCGATGCTGCTCTATTCGTCTCAGAATCATCCACACTAATGTGAAATCGTCTTTGGAAATCTGATGCGGCAGCTTCCGTATTATCATTTGCATGATTCGTATTTAATCTAGATTAAATGTACAAAATTCTAGTTTTTTGTTTTATATTTAAAATGAGTCACTTACATAGTTGGTCTTTCCCACTGTGTAGTTCGAGCGGTGTGATTAACATAATAGGTTCGGCCATTGGCGTCTTGACGTTCTTCCCAACCAGGTGGTAATACCTCATTTCCACCGTTAATATTATAAGCATTCTAATTTATTATTTAATTAAAAATATGTAGTTTTATAAAATAATACTGAAAAATGTTTATTTATACAAAGGATTTCAACATATTCGGCATTTAAATATACAATATACTACATATAAAGCAAAATGTAATACATTCATCAAATTCATACATACATTTTATTAAAATTATTCCGGTACTAAATCAAAGATTAAAATTAAATTGACTTTAACAAAAATTAACCGAACATTTCTTTTATTATACTTTTTTTATTCTACTTACAAAAAATCAAATAAAATTAATAATAATTAAAATTATTTATTTAAAATAAAAATAAAAATAAAGTAAATTGTGAAATTTGCCAATGTTTTGGAAAACTTTTAACTTTAAATGTTGGAGATTTTAAAATCAAACAATCAATCGAAAATTAAAATAAATCTTTTACAAAAGTATTTTTGCCGAATATACTTAAAGTGAAACTTACAAGAAAATCTATAATACAGTACCTGAGGAGCTGCTCCCGTTAGTGACACATTTTCAATATGCTCCCAATCGCTCGAGTTGGAGGTCGGCTCCACCGCCTCTCGTTGTTCATGTATAAATGCATGATAGATTTCTAGAGTTCCTTTAATGCGCGATTTAGCACTACATTTGTAAAAATAAATTTAAATTTGCATTAACATAACTCGCTAATAGGCAGTACAAACAAAATAAGGCGTTGCAGCACACAAAATGAAAATTAATGGAAAATACACATTAATTAAGACACAATAAAAGCACCGATTAACTACCCACATTATTATAAATAACATTAAAGCACATTTGAACACACACTTTTGTGCAACCATAATGACGTGTTTGGATGAGACACTTAATTCATAGGACAAAACAAATGTTACATATTCCGTAACTTTATCAACTCTGCCACTCACTCTAAAATGGTTGGTTTTCTCTTTATCTCACTCTCTCTATCTCTCTCAATTTTCAAAACAAAAACTAAAATTAAATAATAAGTATTCAAAACAAACATACCCTACTGACCTTCTAGGCCTTAAAGGATAACTTTGCGGTTCAACTTCTTGTCCTTCTTGTTCGGTTGGCAAATTCGCCAATGTAAGTTCTACCATGCCCAAGAAATCATCTCTTGTTAGTCTATTTTCATCAAATACTTGAAATACCAATTTGTGTTCAGCTGGCTTAACCTGTGGAAAATAAAATTATTTATAAAATTAACCATTAACAAAACTATGTATAAATATGTAGTATACTTACTCTAAATACAAATTCTTCATTCCATGTTGGATTTAGAGTCTAGAGATATTTGTAAAAGTAAATTATTTTAATTATTAACATTTTTTCATTTAAATATAAAACTTGCCTTTTTCTTGGTTTTTGTCAAGACAGAGTCAATGTTTATATCACCATTTATTGTATTGAGATCTATTCTTACATATGGATCACTAAGTAATTAAAATTATTTAGAAAATCATTAATAATTTAATGGTATAATTGAATAAATACAAATTATGTACCTGGCTCCAAAAATATCCTTTTTTGCTAAGGTTTTTCCATTCAATACAACAATTCGCAAGTGGCTTGTATCTGATGTGTCATTCTAAAGTATAAAATAAAAAAAATATTTATCAAATTAATTTTATTAAACATGTAGTAGTGATTATAGGATATAATAAGGCTCTTAATTTTATTTAAAACAAATTAACTCTGCAACTTTAAAATATTTTCTGCAGTATTAATTAAATTGTTATTATTGTTACACTTATAAAACCGAATAGCATTGGCAAAACAATGGAAACTTTTAAACTTCTGCAAGAAGCTGAAAATAAAACTAAGATGTAAGAAAACGATGTAAAAATCATTATTTTTTATTAATTTGATAATTTCTTTTTGCTTGTAAAAATTGCGAAAATTTAAAAACAAAATTAATACACGATTTTAATGCTGATTTAAAACAAAAAACTGTCTGTTACATATTCAATTAATAAATCAGCAGTTTCAAAAATTATGAAAATTTTTTTCTGAGACAGGTACTGTAAAAACTCAACATTTGGGAAGAAGGCCTCGTAATACTACTCCAAGATAATAAGATAATTTAATAGCAAAAGAATTTATGAAGTTATCAATAATCAAAATTGGAAACTGTTAGCCGCGGGCAAATGAAGCTGTTATTGGTTGCTATCGCTCAGCGAAAAAAAACCCTGCTCGTATACAATATGCCGAACATATAAAACTGGTCGAGACAGAAATGTAAAACTGTTCATATTTCGGATGAATCCAAATATACACATCTGCTCAAAATAATAGATACACCAAAATTTATTTTTTAATTTATTTATTAAACAAAAGCTAATAAATTTTATCTTAAAAAAATTAGTTTATTATTAAAGTAAAGCTAGTATCCAGTATATCCACCTTTGTTTTGTAAAACTTTCTCCACTCTTCTGGGCATACTGGATATCAAGTTCTGACACTTCTCCAATGGAATCTCGTACCATATTTTTTGCGTTTTCTCCCATAAATCGTCTTTATTTTTGAAAACTTCCTTCGAAAGCCTTATCTTTAATTCACTCCACAAGTTTTCTATTGGGTTTAAATCAGGGGATTGGCTGGGCCAGCTTAAAACAGGTACTTTATTCTCCAAGAACCAGTTTTTAACTAATCTTGAACTATGTTTTGGGTCGTTGTCCTGCTGGAATGTCCATATTAATGGCATATTTTCCGATGCATATGGAAGCATTACGTTTTCCAATATGTCTCTATACCCACTAGCATTCATGGTATCTTCTATTCGGAATATCGGACCAACACCATTCCATGAAAAGCAACCCCAAACCATTATGTTTCCCCCGCCATGTTTTACCGTCTTTTTTGTAAATTTAACGTGGAATTCTTTTCCTTTTGGTCGGCGTACATTTCTTTGGCAGTTGTTTCCAAACAAATTTATTTTTGTTTCGTCGCTCCATAAAATATTTCTCCATTTTTTTCGCCTTCACACCCGGACCATTGTAAGTGCTCTTTAGCAAATTCTAATCTTGTCTTGATATTTTTTTGGCGCATTAGTGGCACTTTTCTGGCAATTCTTCCCGGCAATTTAGCTTGTAAAAGACGACGACGAACTGTTTGTGGACTGATTTCGTTACATAGCTCCGCAGAAATAGCTTTCGATGATATGAAAGGGTCTTTTTTAACCATAAGGACGATCCGCCTATCTGTTTCTGGACTGGTTTTCTTTGGTCTACCGCGAGTTTCTCTTTTTTGTTTTTTAGATAAAGCATTTTGGACAAAATGTAAAGATCTTCCTATGCTCTTTGCTATTTCCCGTAATGATTTTCCTTGATTTCTCATCGTTTGAACAATTTTTTTCTCATCTTCGGTACAATGATGATTTCGTCCCATTTTCTTCAAAAGAGTCCTATTTTTTATAAAATTGTTGCTAAAATTTAAATTATACTTACTGTTTCACGTAAATAGGAACAAAAAATTGCACAAAAAAAAAATTGTATATAAACAAATTACAAATTACTGATGTGTATCTATTTTTATGAGCAAATAATTTTTTGTAATTCAAATAAATTCGTTTTTAAAAATCAACATGAAAGCAAATAGTTGCCAGATTTTTGACTGACATGACATTGCCAGATAGAAATTTTAATAATATGATGTATTCTTAACGCTTGCGAGGAAATTTTCAATGTTACCGCCATTTAAATTTTTTCCAATTAGGTGTATCTATTATTTTGAGCAGATGTGTAATTTATGAGGAGGGGATTTGGGAACGTTTATAAGCCGGCCGAAAGGAAAGAAACTGAATTCCAAGTACACAAATAAGACAGTCAAATTTGGCTGTGGCAACAATATTCATGCCTATTCATATCAATAAATATACTATGAATGAAATCAGCTACAGATACATTTTAAACGATGTTATGTATCCGTACGCTGCGGAAAATATGACTCTTGTTTAGAAACTCCAGCACGAAAATTACCCCAAACACAACTTTAGAGTTCTAACCGACTGGTTACAATCCAATGAGGTATGTGCTTTTAAGTGACTGTCCAATAGCATTGTAGATCTTAAAATATGTACTAAAAATTATAACTCTAAGGACACTTTATAGCGGTTATAAGAAAAAGGCAAAATACATCTCTAATTGGTTCAATGCATCGTCGCTGAGAAAAAACAAGAGATATCCAACAAAATAGTGAGTCACTAAAAGGGCCAGACAATTTTTGTAAAAATGTAACGTTTTCATTGTTTTGTGAACCACTGTATAAAGAGTGAGCCAGATAAAAACTAATACTTGTATAAAATTAAATAAAACCTAAACCGTTTAATATAAAAATTCTCAAAAATTCGTAAATTTATTCAAATATTGTACACATTCATTGAACATAAAATATATTGGCATATTACTCGGTATTTATAAATTTATCCACTTTTTCCGGAAATCCTCCGACTATAGATTTTATAGTTAATTTCGTTAACGAGGTTCTGTGTTCTCAATACCTTTCCACAGGACGAAGTTCTGGACAGTTGGATGGATTTGCCTCCCGTGGTAGGAAATTGACATTATTGTTTGAAAACCGCTCAAGGGCCTTATTTCCATAGTGACATGATGCCAAATTGTTTTAGGAAAGTTAAAAATCGTTTTTGTATATTAATACATATTTCTGTGTTTATCGTTATTGGCTTCTTTTGCCACAACTGCAAATGGCTTGCTACACAAGAAACTTCTTAGGGAATTTTGTTTGATTTTTTGGCCAGTATTATTATTGAACATTACCTCGTCCATCAGCCACATAAAACTTTTGACCGGGAAGTTGTGAAAAGTCTGCCAGTACATAAGTTTCATCATCCATCACACAAAAGGTGTATTATTTTTATAAAATTTTACCTCAATTTTTTCGCTCGATCTTTTCATTCTTTACCGCATTGCGATCTGGAACTTTCCAAACTTTATACGACTTCATTCCAGCATTAGCTTTGGCTCTGCGCACAAAAGACAGCATTTAACTTTACGAGCTGCTTTTTTCATAGAAGTGTTCGGTGCACTTTGAAAGAGTTGTTTAACTTCTTTTGCCTTACCAATATCTGTTAGACCTTTTTTTCTTCCTGAATTAGGGTTTTTTCAATGCTCAAGTCTTCCATATACTGTTTAATGGCTTTTGAAAAAGTGTTACTATGAGCCTTCTGATCTATTTTATTGGAAAATCCATATTGGATTTTTTTTGAAAAGTTTTAATTATTTTTTCATGTACTTTTTCTTCGCTGTCCATTTTTACCGAAATAGCAGTTGAAAATTAATGATTTAGAAAATATAATAGGTATCTGACTTATATTTAAAAGCTAATGATTAAAAAATAATAATTTGTTGAACGAACGATAAGTTTTGGCTGGAATAGTGTGTATAAGATTTTTCTGACTCACTATTTATTATTTAAATATAGAACTGAAAACCAACATATGTGGTTAATCGCGGCTAATCCAAGATTAATTTTTAAATTAACTAATCTGATTATTATATTAGTTGGCATTTAATCTTAGAGTAAAAACCACTTATAAGATCACTATTTCCGAGGCAATAAATAGGAATAAAAAAGATAAACATTCATAAATTTAAAAATGTATTGAATGATTAAATTTTTCTTCTAGGTATGTAGGTACATATTCAAATCTATTACAAAGGCTTACGAGATTTTTTAAAATTCATTCTGTAAGTGATTAAAAGCTAAACAAATTGAATTAATTAATTTGGAGCTCTGGATGTAGAGAGCATAGTGTGTTCAAATTGTTTATTTTATAGTTTTAACTTGGAGCTCGGTTAAACCTTCATTATAAGTTTATGCCACATTTAACCAAAGTATAAACTAGAATGAAATGTAACTGTATAAATACAATATGGTTCCGGAAGATACATTTAATCTGTGTAATATGACAACTGTAGAAACACGTACGTACATATGTATGTAAAAAACCTATTTATATTAAAAACAACAGCAAATAACATTTAAAACGCAAGTTCAACTTACATCACTATAACCATGTACTTGTCCTTCAACCAGAGCTTCAGCCATTATGTTGAAATTTCATTAAATATTAAGTAGAAAAATTCCGAAAATACCATTCAATGTAATTGTAATTATAATAAGGTGTTTTTATTTGTCTTTCTTTTTTATTATTATTATTATCTCAATCTCAATGTATAAAGTTGAAACATGTTGCAAAAAATAACACTCACACACATATGCATGCAAATACAAATTAACACAGTCCGCCGCAAGTAGGTATGATAACTTTAAGATTAAGATAAGCACATAGGTAGCTATTTTTTATTTTTCTTTTTTCGTATATTATATTGTTTCACTTTTTATTTTATTTTCTGGATGATGGCTTTTGTTGTGTTAAGCTTTTTTTTTAAAAAAATGTACTTGCAGCAAATAAGAAATTTTAATTTTCACTTTTCGTTGTTTGTTTGCGCACTTTTTTGCTCGGCTTAATTATTTCATAATTTAATTAATATTTTTTCACTACATGAACAAACGATGACGACACTTTACATTATTTTCATTCTTGAGAAATAGAATTTTTAGCATGACTAATTGTCAAAAATCCAATTGTAGTACTAGGTATTATAAAATAATTACTTTCACACAGAGACAACAACTTGCACTTTAATGATAAGATACTCTATTGATGTTTTTGTTGTTAATTTTTAAGTTTGGCATATGTAAGTACTTTTCTGTTTTTTTTTTATATTTTACTTCATGTTGTTGTTGTAGTATTACATACTACTACTCTAGGTTTTTCCAAGGTAACACCTCAATTTCAATACCAATTTGTACACTTCACTTTTTAGAAAAGATCCTTTGGCGTTGTACTTCTTTCTGCTGTTGTTAATGGTTAAATTTTAATCGTACTTGAATTTTTGAACAAGTGCTAAATCTAGCATAGTTATAATAATTGAAATTTCATTTTATAATTTAACTACGACACCCTAACTTATGTCCGCGCATACACACACAATCCAGATATATACGATGTAGATGTTTAATCTAAATATGTACCTTGGGCCACTCATTAAGGTGTTGACATCTCACAACACAACTGCAACAACAGACATTTTCTTTTTGGTATGTGATATTTAACTGTCAATTTGAGCTTGTTGTTTTTGCTGTATCTGTGTTCTGTTGTAACAAATAATCAAGTGTATTTGACAGTACTATTTCACAACAAAGGGAAAATAAGAAATCAGCTGGTATCATAACACAACCTAAGTGAATGTGCCCTGTCTCTCGCACAGTTGCCAGATTTGTTATGTTATAGTCAGTTTGACAACTGACAGGTTCCTACTGAGAACGACCCGACCTATTTACAATTTTTTCAAAATATTATTTCCAAATATTAATATTATTACATTATTAATTTCAAGAAAATAATACATATATATTATTGACTTGAAGATCAAATGCCAATTAATAATATGATTAGTTAATCGAAAAATAAATCGAATCTAAAGTTAATCCACTTTGATGTTATTGGATTCAGAACTGTCATGTCACGTGTTGTTATCAAAACAGTGAATAATTTATGAATAATTAGAAAATTGTAGCTGGTTGTGTGTGTTGAGAAAATACTTTCCAAAAATTGGCTTAAACTAGCCAATAAAACAAAAAACATTAAGTTTAATCTACAATATTGAAGTAAAAAAAAACCCTAATTTATATACGTACGTATTTATTTTAAACAGATAAAAAAGTTCTGGTGTGAAACTACGTAACTCTATTCGAAAAATTAACAGTCTGGCCCACGATGTTGAAAGAAAAACTATTCGAACAAATTTGTATGAAAACTTTTCGAAAGAATTTTAAAAACTGAGTGTTTTTCATACAAATTTTTTCGAATCGTTTTTCTTTCGACATCGTGGGCTAGGCTGTAAACACTCGAATTTCTATATTTAATTTACTGTAATTTGAAAGTGTTTACTTTTGTATCAAATTATAAAGTATGTAGTTCACCAGGTGCCGAATTATCGCATTTGATATCCGTAATTTTCGTAATTGTCTTATTTGAGAGTATTTCATTCGATATCGATCATGAAATTTAGTACATTAGCCCACATTTTCTCAATCTCTGGTTATTTTTTATCGCGACGATAAACTGACAGTTCTCATACAAAAAAATGTTAATTGGAGGTTTATCGTTACGAAAAACGATAACCAGATATTGAGAAAATGGGGGTTAAAGTACATGTTTGTAGATAAATTTAAATTTTAACTAGTACAGACAAAAACTAATTTGCTATCACAGCTCATTTGCAGTTAACAGAACGCTGTTAATGATTTAACAGCTTTAATACTTGAATCGAAAGGGCATTGCTACACGTTCAATATATATTGACCGCGCAGCAGTCTCATCCGAGCCCCATATCCCCATATTCTTAATTTACATCTATTATTTCAAATCAATATTTTTAAATATTTTTTCTTATTCTGAAATTATTTCCGATATATTACTCAGTCATAATATGTACTTGAATTATGCCTGTTAATTGATAAACAATGCTCTGTTAACGGCAAAATGGGCTGTGCTAAAAAATTTTAAGTGTCTTTTGAGCACATGCATACAAATTGAATAAACTAATTCATGCTTTGATTTCAATACTATATTAAGCTTAAAAAAAAAACTATTACAGAAATATCCCAAAACATCGTAATCATTAGAGCCCGAACGAATATTCGATTTCGGATTAGGATAAAAATTGGCCTAATATATTCGGTCAACATTTGGTTGAACCGAAACCGAAACTTTTTTGAAGGAAAAACAAAGATTATATAATTTTAAATTTAAAACATGTTTTGAATATAATTAAAAGATTTTTTATAAAATAAAAAGTATCTTGTAAAAACTGTTAAACAAAAAAAAAACAGTTCAAGATTCAAAAACAAGATTAATGGAGCACACAATGTGCAGTGGGTGCTTTAAAAATTAAAATAACTAATTTTATTATGGAAATTGGAAAAGTTTAGGTTCATTTTGGATTAGGCCGAATATTAGGTTCGGTCGGTTTCGGCCTGAAAAAAATGGTTTCGGTCGGACTCTAGTAATCACTAAAATCCCATTACTGAACTGAAATGACCCAAATTAACTTCACCGTCTAACCTTTTGAAAAAGTATTTTTAAAACATTGGTGAGAAAACAGATTTATATTTAAAAAAAACTATGCTTTTTTTATATATTGCCAAAATTTGTATCTAAAAATAACTTACCAAAGTTGATAATGATCGGCGAGAAGTTTGCACACTATTGTTACGATATTCTGAAGTAATAGATGGAGCACGACTTTGCTGACCAGCAACTGAGGCAGAGCGACGGCGAGGTGGTGGCCTAGGACCATCACCACTAACAGAAGCTTGCATGGCTACACCTACTGAACCAGAATTTGAGGATCGTCTTGACATTGAATACAAATCTTTTGTGTATGAATCAACTCTTTATCTGAAATTTGAAAAGGGAACATAATTTAGGTGATTTTATATGTTTGCTAATAAATTGGATCATATAAAGATCATGATATATGTATGTAGTTACCAATTTATATCTGTATGATTAATTGTCAAAGAACGTGGATAAACATAGAGAGACGATCAGAAAGTGTAATACAAAATTTAAGCTATAGTACCAAGTAAAGTCTACATTGCTGGTAATCACATTTGTTTAGATTTACATATTTATATGAAAATAGATTATCCCTTAAGATACAGTACGTGAGATAAACTTAATCTATAACTACATAGTATATAATTTATTTACATACATACATGTACATAGTATGTACATATGTATATAAAAATATGTATATAGATCATTTATACATACGATAAATATAGTAAAACCCAAAAATACACCGATATTTATATACTTTCCAAAGCTATTTACACCTTGGACACTTTCAGTCATTCTCTTATTTTAGCAATGATTTAATCACAATTGAAGTTATATTTAAAAGAACTTACAACAGATTACTTGTTAAATTGATGAAAGGTTATTTGTTGACCCCGTTTATATTATAAATTGCCATGCAGCCGAAGTGAAAATACTTTCATAATTTGAAAACTTTCAAAGATTTTCGCACAATTTTTAACTAGTCTATAAATGGTTAAGTATATAATTTGAATTATTTGTTAAATACATTATTGAATATAGTCCATGTAGCAAAAACACCACAATTTAATTTATATGTATGAAATTTATATGTTAGAAAACAGAAAACAATGCAGCTAGTGTTGTGAAAGTATTGAGTAGTTGGGTACTCAGTACTCAATGCTATCCATTTTTCCCGGTACTCAAACCAAAAAGTAAAAGGAATATGGCAACTTCATGAGCAGCCCGTGGTATTAAACTTTGGTATTAAAAAGTTTTTTGCAAGTTGTAGTGGCAACACCGCGGCTGACATCAGCGGCTGACGTCAGCCAAACCATTTTTTTTATATGAAGTTTTTACGATTTGAAATTGGGGGGTCTATCAGCCAAAAAATCCCATAAGAATTACACAGGCATCAGCAAGTGAGCGGCTGATGTCAGCCAAATTGGCTGATGTCAGCCGGAACATGCTACCAATCTGGTAACATTTTATTATTTCTATTCTATTTTTTCTGCATTTTGTCATTTTTTTTGTCATTCGCAAATTTTCTTTATCTCACTTTGTAATAGTTTCGGCTTTGAGCCGTTTCGGCTCAACGTCTGAAAGATTTTATTTCATTAGACAAAAATTATAAATTTATTCGAATATTAAAAAACAATTTTGATTTGAACAAAATGTCTCAGTTCAATTTCTTTAACGAAATTAATAGTGCACTTACCATGGATGGGGAGATCACTCGTGGACCTGCTCCTCGGAGAAATTGGAAGCATCCACCGCTAGTTTAAATGGCAGCATAAATGCTACACGTTCCGTACTTTCGGTCTCATATAACACCAGTTTTTCAGGTGTTAATCCACCCACAAAAACACCGGGCAAAAATGCTGAGGGCAAAACAAAGAAGACACCAACACCAAACAAAGGTTCTAAGACGCCAGGCGGAGGTGACAGATTTATACCCAATCGTGGAACTACAAATTTCGAATTAGGTCATTATTTGGTAAGTAGGAATGGACTAAATCTGAATATGCAATTGTTTATTAAGGATATTTCAGATAAAACAAGAACAGGACAAATCGGAAAATGACGAAGAGAATGAAAGCAATTCTAATAATGCCAACAAAATGACGCCAGCTAAGGCTGAAAGGCAAAAATTAATATCAGATTCTATGCAAGTAGCTGATGGTAAAACTACACGAATTCTATCGTATCAAAATAAGGCACCAGCGGCCCCAGAGTCTCATATTAATCCCTTGAAGGTAGTTTATTCCATTAAAACTCCGATATCGACTAAAAGTGGTTCACGTTATATACCCACTACATCCGACCGCATTTTGGATGCTCCGGACATTATTAATGATTATTGTAAGTATAAAAAAAATTAATAAAAGTGAAATAAACTAAAATACTCCATATTTACACAATAGATCTAAATCTGTTGGATTGGAGCGCGGACAACATAGTAACAGTAGCTTTGGGAAATGCGGTTTATCTTTGGAATGCTGTTACCGGTAATATTGAACAATTAGTGGAATATGAGGAGGGTGATCACGCTTGTGCTTTAGCCTGGATTCAAGAGGGACACATTTTAGCCATTGGTAATAATACTGGAGCTGTGGAACTATGGGACTGTTCTAAAATAAAACGCCTACGTGTTATGGATGGCCACTCGGCACGTGTGGGCTCTTTAGCTTGGAATTCATTTTTGGTGTCATCTGGAAGTCGTGATGGCACTATTATACATCACGATGTCAGGGCCCGGGAACATAAAGTAGCTAATCTGGCTGGACATACCCAGGAAGTATGCGGTCTTAAGTGGTCTACTGACTTTAAATACCTTGCCAGTGGCGGCAATGATAACTTGGTAAATGTTTGGACGGCTGCTAGTGGTGGTGTTGGCACTGGCAATGATCCTTTACATGTTCTAAACCAACATCAAGCCGCTGTGCGAGCTTTAGCCTGGTGCCCTTGGCAGCCTAATGTTTTAGCATCCGGTGGCGGTACTGCTGATAGATGTATTAAGTTTTGGAATGTCAATAATGGATCATTAATAAATTCGGTTGATTCCAAGTCCCAGGTATGTGCTTTGTTATGGTCTCGCAACTTTAAGGAACTCATTTCGGCGCATGGTTTTGCTAACAACCAACTTACAATATGGAAATATCCATCGATGGTAAAACAAGCTGAACTGACCGGTCACACCTCAAGAGTTTTGCAAATGGCCTTGTCCCCAGATGGCAGTACAGTTATTAGTGCTGGTGCTGATGAAACTCTACGTTTGTGGAATTGTTTTGCACCTGATCCTCATACAACTAAAAAGTCCAGTTCAGTTACCAGTAAAGCTAAACAAAGTGTTTTTCGTCAGAGTATACGTTAATATGGCGATTAAGACTCTAGCAAATTTATTGTATTTTGTTTAAATATATTTTGAACATAAAAACAATTTTTTTTAAGAATTTTGCTTGTGTTCTTTTATAAGTTATATATCCCTTGATTTTTTTTCTATTTTATTATTTCTATTATAACATGTAACATTATGACAAAATGCCTTTTTGATAAGTTTGTTAATTATGTATGGCAATTGTATTTGAATTTATATATGTACTATTAATAACTTGTAAGTTTTTAAATAAAATTTAATGATCAATGACAATTTTAGAATTCTTTCAAAAAAATAATGAAGCTTTAAAGGTAATAATTCTAAAATACGAAGTCATTTTAAATCAAATCCACAACATACATTGTGGTATGGTAAAATTTTTAATAAATAAGTAGAGCAACAGAAAACACGTGTGTTTTTTTTATGAAGCACGGACTGATTGAAATCGGTCCATTATTTCATATAGGCCCCATAAAAATGATCTCCCGTATTATAACATTTTTCTCATAAATATCTGGGGGCTAGTTGAACACGATCGAATGTGCGAGATTTTTTTATTTTTGGGATTCTCTTATTCGATATCGAATAAAATATATTGAAAATTATAATGATTATGATCGATAACGATCGAGTTTTTACTCAAACGCTAATAAGCATTTCGATTAGTAGTGCGAAAATTTGCACCCTGAAAAAAACTAAATAATATTCAAAAAGCCCACTTCCGCAAATCACTCATGAATAACAAATTATTGAAATTTTTGCATACATATGTACTCTTGTATGGTCGGTCAAGCCCGATCGCACATTGATATCATGCGCATAAAAATGGCATGTGTTTGTGTGAAGTGACAGATTTGAGGTTATCTTCAGTCGCAGCAAACAAATAAATTTGCATATATTGAACAGAAAAAGTTTCAACAAAATTGTATGATTTCATTCAAATAAAATCTAGAAATATTTAAATTTTCATTTATATTTTTATGTTGTTCAAAAATGTTGATATTAAAAGTTAATAAATATTAAAATTTTTTATACTAATAATTGAAAAGTAAAAAAACATTTATAACTACGAAAAGGTCCTTTTTTCATCATTCCTCTTTTTGCTTTCATACAAGTCTTGCCATTATGAAAAAAATTCCCCGGGAGCTTTTCCCTTTTCTCATTTTTCCTATTCAAATTCTATGTTAAAAAAACGAAAAGGGAACTCCCGAGGATTTTTTTTTTAAATTGGGCTGAATATCTAAAACAGTGATGTTCAAAAATAAAAATGAAGATGTACTGGTGAGAGAGCTACCCAGCAAACATAATGTCAAACACTTAAAATAAGAACAAAATAAAGAATGTTTAGATTTAGAATTTTTGCCAGATATAACCAATTTATTAAATGAATGTAATTTAAATTTTAAGAATATAAAAGAATATACATTATACGGTAGAAATTCTCTCAAATTTTTTATTAATTTCTGACTTTGTTGTTTTGTGTTCAATTGTAATTGAAACGCGTGTGTTTGCTTCGTCCAAAAACCAACCAACAACAATGCTTAATGAATTTCTTAAAAAAATGAAACATTTGTTATGCTCTTTTAAAGAGAATAAGAATATGTGTATTGTTACTCAGCGCGAAAGCACAATGAAATGAACATCATTGATCTAGATCAGTGGTGCCCGAACACATACCTTCAAAGCTTTGGTTGTGTTGGTAAAACAGCGGAGAATTTGATTTTGTTCTGTGAGATAAAATCAAAGCAACAAACACAAGATCATTATAAGAAAACGCACAAGTAAGTTTATAGTGTATGTGTATCAAACTAACGTCAGCAGAGCGAACGAACCAAAACTTGATTTTTATAACAAAAATTCCAAAATGTCCAAAATTGCTTATAATTCGTAAACTAAAGGGCCCAGAGCGAAAATAAAGAAAATCTGTGATCACTTATATTTCACACTAAAACTTGATTTTATAACATAAATTTCAAAATGTCTAAAATTGCTTATAATTCGTAAACTAAAGGTCCCAGAGCGAAAAAATTTATTTTTATAACGAAAATTTCAAAATATCTAAAATTGCTTATAATTCGTAAACTAAAGGTCCCAGAGCGAAAAGAAAGAAATTCTGTGATCACTCATATTTCCACAAAAAATTGATTTTTATAACATAAATTTCAAAATGTCTAAAATTGCTTATAATTCGTAAACTAAAGGTCCCAGAGCGAAAATAAAGAAAATCTGTGATCACTCATATTTCCACCAAAAATTTATTTTTATAACATAAATTTCAAAATGTCTAAAATTGCTTATAATTCGTAAACTAAAGGTCCCAGAGCGAAAATAAAGAAAATCTGTGATCACTCATATTTCCCACTAAAAATTGATTTTTATAACATAAATTCCAAAATATCTAAAATTGCTTATAATTCGTAAACTAAAGGGCCCAGAACGAAAATAAAGAAAATCTGTGATCACTCATATTTCCCACTAAAAATTGATTTTTATAACGAAAATTCCAAAATGTCTAAAATTGCTTATAATTCGTAAACTAAAGGACCCAGAGCGAAAATAAAGAAAATCTGTGATCACTCATATTTCCACCAAAAATTGATTTTTATAACATAAATTTCAAAATGTCTAAAATTGCTTATAATTCGTAAACTAAAGGTCCCAGAGCGAAAAAATTGATTTTTATAACGAAAATTTCAAAATATCTAAAATTGCTTATAATTCGTAAACTAAAGGTCCCAGAGCGAAAAGAAAGAAATTCTGTGATCACTCATATTTCCACAAAAAATTTATTTTTATAACATAAATTTCAAAATGTCTAAAATTGCTTATAATTCGTAAACTAAAGGTCCCAGAGCGAAAATAAAGAAAATCTGTGATCACTCATATTTCCCACTAAAAATTGATTTTTATAACATAAATTCCAAAATATCTAAAATTGCTTATAATTCGTAAACTAAAGGGCCCAGAACGAAAATAAAGAAAATCTGTGATCACTTATATTTCCCACTAAAAATTGATTTTTATAACGAAAATTCAAAAATATCTAAAATTGCTTATCATTCGTAAACTAAAGGGCCCAGAGCGAAAAGAAAGAAAATCTGTGATCACTCATATTTTCACCAAAAATTGATTTTTATAACGAAAATTCCAAAATATCTGAAATTGCTTATAATTCGTAAACTAAAGGTTCCAGAGCGAAAAGAAAGAAAATCTGTGATCACTCATATTTCCACCAAAAATTGATTTTTATAACGAAAATTCCAAAATGTCTAAAATTGCTTATAATTCGTAAACTAAAGCGCCTAGAGTGAAAATAAAGAAAATCTGTGATCACTTATATTTCACACTAAAACTTGATTTTTATAACAAAAATTCCAAAATATCTAAAATTGCTTATAATTCGTAAACTAAAGGGACCATAGCGAAAAGAAAGGAAATCTGTGATCACTCATATTTTCACCAAAAATTGATTTTTATAACGAAAATTCCAAAATATCTAAAATTGCTTATAATTCGTAAACTAAAGGGCCCAGAGCGAAAATAAAGAAAATCTGTGATCACTTATATTTCACACTAAAACTTGATTTTATAACAAAAATTCCAAAATGTCTAAAATTGCTTATAATTCGTAAACTAAAGCGCCTCGAGTGAAAATAAAGAAAATCTGTGATCACTCATATTTCCACAAAAAATTGATTTTTATAACATAAATTTCAAAATGTCTAAAATTGCTTATAATTCGGTAACTAAAGGACCTAGAGCGAAAATAAAGAAAATCTGTGATCACTCATATTTCCACCAAAACTTGATTTTTATAACAAAAATTCCAAAATGTCTAAAATTGCTTATAATTCGTAAACTAAAGGGCCCAGAGCGAAAATAAAGAAAATTTGTGATCACTTATATTTCACACTAAAACTTGATTTTATAACAAAAATTCCAAAATATCTAAAATTGCTTATAATTCGTAAACTAAAGGGCCCAGAGCGAAAATAAAGAAAATCTGTGATCACTCATATTTCCACCAAAAATTGATTTTTATAACATAAATTTCAAAATGTCTAAAATTGCTTATAATTCGTAAACTAAAGGTCCCAGAGCGAAAAAATTGATTTTTATAACGAAAATTTCAAAATATCTAAAATTGCTTATAATTCGTAAACTAAAGGTCCCAGAGCGAAAAGAAAGAAATTCTGTGATCACTCATATTTCCACAAAACATTGATTTTTATAACATAAATTTCAAAATGTCTAAAATTGCTTATAATTCGTAAACTAAAGGTCCCAGAGCGAAAATAAAGAAAATCTGTGATCACTCATATTTCCCACTAAAAATTGATTTTTATAACATAAATTCCAAAATATCTAAAATTGCTTATAATTCGTAAACTAAAGGTCCCAGAGCGAAAAGAAAGAAATTCTGTGATCACTCATATTTCCACAAAAAATTGATTTTTATAACATAAATTTCAAAATGTCTAAAATTGCTTATAATTCGTAAACTAAAGGGCCCAGAGCGAAAAGAAAGAAAATCTGTGATCACTCATATTTTCACCAAAAATTGATTTTTATAACGAAAATTCCAAAATATCTGAAATTGCTTATAATTCGTAAACTAAAGGTTCCAGAGCGAAAAGAAAGAAAATCTGTGATCACTCATATTTCCACCAAAAATTGATTTTTATAACGAAAATTCCAAAATATCTAAAATTGCTTATAATTCGTAAACTAAAGCGCCTAGAGTGAAAATAAAGAAAATCTGTGATCACTTATATTTCACACTAAAACTTGATTTTTATAACAAAAATTCCAAAATATCTAAAATTGCTTATAATTCGTAAACTAAAGGGACCATAGCGAAAAGAAAGGAAATCTGTGATCACTCATATTTTCACCAAAAATTGATTTTTATAACGAAAATTCCAAAATATCTAAAATTGCTTATCATTCGTAAACTAAAGGACCTAGAGCGAAAATAAAGAAAATCTGTGATCACTCATATTTCCACAAAAAATTGATTTTTATAACATAAATTTCAAAATGTCTAAAATTGCTTATAATTCGGTAACTAAAGGGCCCAGAGCGAAAAGAAAGAAAATCTGGGATCACTCATATTTTCACCAAAAATTGATTTTTATAACATAAATTTCAAAATGTCTAAAATTGCTTATAATTCGTAAACTAAAGGTCCCAGAGCGAAAAGAAAGAAAATCTGTGATCACTCATATTTCCACCAAAAATTTATTTTTATAACGAAAATTCCAAAATATCTAAAATTGCTTATCATTCGTAAACTAAAGGACCTAGAGCGAAAATAAAGAAAATCTGTGATCACTCATATTTCCACCAAAACTTGATTTTTATAACGACAATTATAAGGTTTTAGATTCTAAAACCTTATGGGTAAAGGTTTCCTTATGAGCCGACCTACGCAACCACTGAAATGTGTATAGGAACTAGCTTATCCCCCAACTATAAATTTCAGTGAATTTATCAATAATTAAATAATTATGTGCTTGGGCACAATATCTTACTAAAAAAATTAATTTTGTATTTCCAAAATAATTTTGATGATAAAAAATTCATGTTATTAGCTTTACAGTTTTACAGCTTTCCTGGATTTTTTTGCCGCCAGTTTTTCAGTTTTCCCGTCTTTTTTGAGAGACCATATTTCGCCGTAGTTTGAAACTCTTTTGCCTCCTTTTTTGACGGTTTTCCATCTTTTACCATAATTTGTTTTGCTCCCGTTGAAAAAATTCTAAAAAAACTCAATAAAGAATAAATTTTCGCAACATAAATTAGAAAAATAGTGATATACAAGTGAAGCGTTGTAATTTATTATTGAAGTACATCCGAATATTCATACATACGTACTTGGATAATTATATTCTTCAGTTCAATGAATCATCATAGGTAAGTGACATTGCAATTCTAAACGAAATTAGGGAGTAACCCCCCAGTAAATATAGGGTAGGGAGTTTCAATTTGGCGAAGATAGACGGCGTTGAGCATACTTTATCAAAGGGAGCCAAGTGTTTAGAAACCTTCCTTGATACCAAATTATCATTAATTAAAACCACCATAATACTACGTTATGAAAAAAAATGATTCCCACAGTATTCTACAGCTAGTTCCTATATAATTAAAATCAACTCTAAATACCAGCACCTAACCCATTTGCTTTATTTAATAAAATTATTCAATGAATGCCATCTCTTAGTGTTTTATACAAATTTAATAAAACACTATATAATAATGTTATTTTTAAATAAATAAACAATACATTTTGGTTGTTGAGTCATTTATATATTTACAAAAATGTTTTTTGTATGTGTATGTATGTATATACTTATGTATGTATGTAATATTTATTTAAGCCTCCATAATACACCTGTCCCAAATGTTTCTTTGTCCTATTGTTCTGCAACTCCGCTCAATCGCTGCCAGAATTCATGTACCACAAAAGTTCCGGAATTTGTTTTTCAGTAGGACCACAACAAATAGTATCGCCACAGCTGCTGTAAATACTTCAATACTTATAATTTTGGAGTCTACAATGATATTTAACATGTTGTTTATGGATTCGCTGCGCAATTCACTATTACAGCAATCACTCATAACTGCAGGGGCAAATTAATAAAATAGGATCCAGTTAAATATAGCTTAACTTAATTTTTTTCGATTTAAATAAAAACGAAAAGTGAAATATTGTTGTTTTTATTTAAATTGTTTATTGTTTTTCTTTATTTCTGCTAAATTTTTCCTTTTATTTCCCAATAAAAAAAGTTGTCAGCTGATTGATTCACAAATTGTTGGTGTGAAAAATCTACAGGGCGCTTCTTTTAATTTTTATTATTTTCTGCGAAGAATAAAGCTGCCAGATTTTGTGGTTTTTGACGATTTTTAATCTGAAAATATTTAAATTCTATAATTTTCATTTCATCAAAAAAAATTTAAAATTTAAAATAACAATTCGAAAAAAACAATTTTCCAAAAAATTAAAAAAAACTGGAAAAAAAATAAATTTTGTTTACTTAAAAATATGTATTTTGAAGTATAATTTGGTGAAGGGTATATAAGATTCGGCACAGCCGAATATAGCTCTCTTACCCTATCGCAGAATTCCATTCCGATAGAAAGTGGAATTAATTCCGTATTTCGCTTCTTTCTGAATGAATCCACTTTCAGTTTTCAAAATGGAATTGATATTTCATTGTAACTATTTATTTTTCTCTTGTTTTAATATATTGTAAAAAACGCTGTCAAATTATAATGAGAAATACAGAATTATTAAATATTTTTGGAATAAATTTCACGGAATATAAAGAACCATAAATGAAATTGCTCGGAATAAAAACTACGGATTTGAAACCATTCCGAACAGCCCTATACATATGTATATATCAGAGTACTAAGATCAATTTATTAAATTAACAATTGTTAACAGGATATACCTGTTTATATTGAAAATTGGATTTAGAATTAATACTTTCGAAAACAATTATTAAAATTTTTTAGTTTTCTATTTATGACCAATGATGTTGACAATTTTAGTTTTTAAGATTCCAATCTTACGGGCTATTTATGGTCAATCATTTGTTACCAAATGTGTAAATAAAAATCAAAGTATTTTCATTTTTATTATTATTTACCCAACGTTTCGTTTGTTTGTTTCAAACTTCTTCAGGGGTTTTCTTTTATTGTTGAATTGAAATTCTATTGTTTACATTGTCAATTAACTTATTATTTAAAAAACTGGACTTTACGACACAGAATTAATAAATAAATAAATAATCATTACAACACAAACATATAATATAAGTCAAACTTAATACTAATATCACAGAACTTCAACTCAAACGTTGGGTAAATAATAATAAAAATGAAAATACTTTGATTTTTATTTACACATTTGGTAACAAATGATTGACCATAAATAGCCCGTAAGATTGGAATCTTAAAAACTAAAATTAAAATTTTTGTTTCAATGAAAAGTGCATAAAGTTAGTTCCTATAAGTATTTTACTGCTTGATTAAGCATGATCAGGAACATTTTTTTTAACCCTTTGAACATAGGGTAATATATAGACTAATCTGTGATATGGACCAAGGCTAATTGTCAAAAACTTTATTCTGTCAATATTAAACGTGTCTCATCACAATATCTACTGCACAAATTATACAGATACGAAGCAAATGACAGTTCCTAAAACAGTAATATCGAACCGTATGGTTATTTTGGAGTTCTACACCCAGTTTTCAATGGTTGTGGTTTGCAGAGCGGAGAAAAAATACAATTTTCAATAGTGATATATATTTGTCCCTCTTTCCAAACCACAACCACTTTGTCACATTATTGGAACCAGCTTATTCATATCTGTATAATCTATAATCTACTGCATAACTTTGAATTTTCAAATATACGAACTATTATTATTTGATTTCCGTTATATTATTTGAGCCAAAATCACTATAATCCAAAGGAAATGTCACAACATTGTCACTTGTTTAAATTTCATTAAAAATTTACTGTTTTCTTAAATGTCCTTTTGAACAATAACAATATAAAATGTGTGTTGTGATTTAAATTATGGTTTATTATTTTTATCTAAACACTATTCTTTTATAAGTGCAATTATTCATCATTTGCGAACTCAGCTGGGTTCTTGCGACTCAAGTGATGATGTTGAGCCTCAACCAAATTGAAAATCAAATAGCCAACAATGAAAGCTGAAAAAAATAGAATTACAATGAAAATATGTACAAACATCTAAAGTTAATTTTTTTTTGAGAATTTGTAATTACGTGGTGTAACAATGAAGATGTTAGAACGGATACGGCGGAACATGTTGGGAACACCATTTTTAATGGCACCGGCGAAGGCTCTCTGTTCGAAAGGAGAAATCTTGTAGGTCACAATATTGTGGATCTTGGCAAGGTTGCCGAAGTGTTGACCGTTTAAGTATGAGGTAAGACGCATCTTGTTATCTCTGTGTTAGCTAAAAAATTTAATAATTTAACAATACATTTAGCAGTGTACAAATAGAAATTGTAAATGTGAACATTTTTCAACAAGATTAATGATTTTTAGTGCTTATAAAAAGAAAAATCCAACATAGGTTATGTAATTGTTTTTAGTTGGTGGTAGGTAGTGTCTTAATAATTTGATTGAAGGAAATCAATGTAAATTGTCAATTACTTTGGTTTTTAACTTAATGCTCACATTAACAATTTAATATTTTATTTATTAATTGTAAAATAGTTGTAATTACCTTGATTTTAAGACGAATAAAACCTTTTTTGCTTAAATTGCAACAGACCCTAGTCCACACGTTCCCACAACGACGTTCGTAAAATTTTTTTGACAGCTATGAGCAAGGCGAATTTATACAAGGTGCTATCAGTTCTACAAATACAACAATTGGTCTTAACAAATGTCAAAAAACAAAAATGAAAAAATAAACAAATATGTATTAAAACTTAATGTAGTGTAGATAATTGTATAGTGAGAGCTTTACTTATTTATGTAAAAAATAAATAGTTTGTTAATACGATTAGAATATGTAGATATTTAAATATAAAAACAAGCTTTGACAACTGTTAAAACCAAAAAGCGAAAAAAAAAATTATCAGCTGTTTGACTGACTCCACCTTGTATAAATTCGCCTTGGCTATGAGCGAATAGTTCTCATTCGGTTGAATTGGAATTGTTTTTCACAGGGTGTATCATAGAAATTTGTGATTGAAAGTTATTTTAATTTGTGTTGGCAACAATTAAATCTAGTCTACACAAGAAAATAATGTTTAGCTATATTAAAAGCAAGGAAAATTATGGAACATTTTGCCTTTCATCGTGGTGATAAGCGGGGCAACCAAAAATATGCAATTCATATTTTTAGCTGTGTGTCGTATAAACATATGAGTTAGTTATTTATCCGTTTCAGACCATTTTAAGAATTTTGGCATCAATTTGTTAGTGCATATTTTCCTCATTACTGCATATTTAAGCATATTTTGTATTTTATAGCATATTTTTGCATATTTAACTCATAACTGCTTATTTTTGTTGCATAATGTTGGTCTCATTCGCCAAAATATGGACAAAAAATTAGTTTTTCTTGAAAATCGAAAAATTTTAATCGCATGTACGAAAAACTGTAAGAGGTATTAAAAAAATGTTTTCATATTTTTATTCCCCATTATAATCTCAATAAATCCCAATGTGATGATCAACAAATTTAGAAATTTGTTTAACAAAATTATTAAAACTTTGAAAATGGAGATTTGAAACTGCCGTTAAAAAAATTAAATGTTTTTAGTCATACCTGCGAACAGGTTAGCGGTATCCTACGAAGACAAAAAGTCATAAACAAGTAAATACGGATATATTTTAAGTAAAAATTACATTTTAGTTTAATATTTCTCAAAACATGTTAATTTTTTTCCTAAATTTATTGTTCAAGTGGCCTGAGACACGTTAATGGTCTGGGGAATTTGTAATAACTTTAACATTTTCTAACCAATTTTTGTAATTTATATCTTATTACAACGACAATTACGTACACATTTCGATTCTTTTATATTCAATTGCAAAATTATTTATTTGGTAGCAACATTTTTACAAAAACCGATAATAAAGTTTTTGGGCCATTTTGACCCAAAGGAGATACATGGTTAATCTCCAAAAGATTTTTTTAATATAATTATCATTAATATAAAGAAATCAACATATTTCCGGAAAACAATGCAGAAAGCTAACGAGTTTCACCTATTTATTTCATATATTTCAGCACTTAACTTTTAGGTTTAGTGTCACAATATTCCACCCGGTACCCTTCAAAATTCGAACAAAAATTTTTTGCCATACAACTGATTGTCACTCTAATAAATAGTAACAGAAAGTTGAAGTCAGTCAGTTGATCATAGGCGCGGTTAGAATTAACATCAACTGCATTGCCAGTGTGTTTTTGTACATTATAAAGTGTGTGTATTAAAACACGGAGTGACTATTTAAACTGTTGTTGTGTAAATTTGAATAAATAAAGAGTTGTTACAATTTAAAACTACAATATTGTTTTTATTTGTAAATCACCGTTTTTAAAAGGTAAAAACGCAAATATATATTAATGGAGAAGGCTATGTATACAGTATTCCTCCAATTGTAATAAAATTCTAAGTTAAATGTCAAGAGTCGTAAATATTTATTTTAGGCTAGATATCAATCTAATTTTCAACTGTCTACTTCGCTGTCCTACTCCTACTTTCTTCTACTTGGTAAGAAACCGTCCTTAAAACCATTTAATAAATAATTAGAAAATATCCTAATCACTTTGTTTTATTTCACTCTTTTCTTTTTTTTCATATTTATTTGTCGAATTGTTCTCAAAGATTTTGGACATCTCTTCCAATTATCTTTACCCGGCTTTCAGCTAAACATCCTTAAATAATTTATTACAAATTAATTCTTAGGCTTAATTCCTAAGTACTTTATACGTATTGTATTCATTCTTTATATAATTTACTCCTTAATGAAGAATCAAAGAATGAATTCACTACGTTTGAAGTACTAACAAATTATGCCTAGGAATTAATTCGTAATGAATTCCTTAATGGAATGTTTAAGAGAACAAATTTAATTTGATGTTGAAAATTGAATTAAGAATTAATTCTTTTGAACATTTGATTTACACTATTGAATAAAAGTTAATTTTTTAATGGAATTAAATTATAATTTTTTTCTTATTTATTTTTATTAATAACATTTCTTAAACTCATGAGATAGCACTTTTTACAGTTAAATAACACAAAATGTTTCAATAAATACATAAATTTTTTTTATCTAAACAGAATGTGTATTTATGTATTTTCCTAGTATTCCTATTAATTGATTAAAATTTCCAAAATATCTTAATTATTAAACTTGAAATAACGTTTTATTCCTTTCTTTTTTGGTATTTTTTTAGGAATATTTTCTCAATTAAGCGGAATACAAGGTAATTATACTTAATATAAGAAAAAAACAAAATACTTATAGGTAGAATTCGTATGAAATGTACAATAACATTTAAAAACAATATACAAATGTCCAATACAAAGCATTGAAGGCAAGAAACATTACAGGGAATAGAAATCTTGATCGTCGATCAATCCACATTGCAATTTCCTGTGGTGTCATGGATGTGAAGGTCGCACTTTCGCCATTTTTATTATTAGCATCTTTATTATCCAAGTTTATAACATGATCGGCACTATTTTGATTACTGGAAATTGATACGGTATCGGGACTTTGTGTGGTTATTATTGGTAGATTCTGTAATAAAGAATAGTAAATTTAATTGTGGTAAAAATCAAATTTTAATAAGAAAATAGTAGGAAATATATTAAAGTAAGGCGACCAGATTTTGAAAATGATCAAGCTTTTAAAAATTAAGATGACAAAAGATGGTAGATTAGGAAAAAAAGATGACAGATAGAGGACACAAATTTTATAGATGACAGCCAGTTGAAATAGATGATCCTCTAAAAAAGAGGACGTATGGCCACCTTAATTAAAGCAATGCAAAATAGAGTTTTTAACGTGAAATTCACTTTATTTTTTGTAATAATTTCTAAGGAAGTAAAGCTCTTTAAATGTTATAGAGACAAATATTAATTTATTAATTGTGACCGATTTGTCAAGGACCCGGTCCAATGTAGATATTATATAAAATATATATACTTACATGTACCGTTAAGTAATTATTAAAGCCCGGATTAACGTTGCCATTCATTACACTCTCCGTACTGGAGACAATATTATCTAAACTGGAACAAGATCTGGTACGCGATTGATTGTTAAGGCCAAGTTCACGACGGGCAGGACGCGGTGTAAGCGTAGACTTTAAAATGTATTTACTATTGACTTTTTTCAGTTCAATATTTTCTTTACGTCGCCAGATGGTATTCACAAAGGCAAACTCTACCAGGCTGCCAAATATGAAGAAAGTACAGCCAAGAAACCAGACTTCGGACACCTTAATATAGCTGACCTTGGGTAAAGTTTTACTTTGTGAGGACGATAATGTAATGAATGATAACATAGTACTGGTGCCTAAAATACAATAAAGTAAATTATAATGTTCCATATATTCTAGAAAATCTGCATACCCAACATAATGCGAGGCGGTGAGGCATCGGCTTGTAACCAAAATGAAACCCAAGAAATGGCCACTATCATCATTGAGGGTAAAAAGTAGTCCATAAGATAAAAGCCAATTTCACGATTAAGATTTACAGTGAAACTCAACGAACTGTAATTGCCAACTAAAGAATATAAAGGTCAAATATAAACAAATACATATATCTAAATCGTTTTATTGAATACTTACTGAAAGCACCATGTCTAAAATGCACTTCATTGGAAACAACCACTGTTTCATTGTACCAATAGTGTTGCATATTATATTCGGTTAGACGCATATCAGGATCAAAGGATATGGGTGTTTTTTCTTCCCACTCTAATACCAATTCTGTGGTATTATACATCCCTAACAATAAATAAATTATTTCATTTGTTATATTGTTTAATTTCTCCATAAAAATTTACTTACAACTTTCGAGCACCGTCGAACAGTACTGTTCATCAAATGGAAATTTCTTAAAGTTCATCCAGCAATATAGAGTCGCCTGCAAACGTGTAGAAATAATCACTTGACCTTCGGGAGATATCGATGTTAGAACATCTTTTTCGTCTGTACCCAAAATACTAGATTCACGTTCGTTGGCAAAGAATATATGTGGCAGCCATAGACGTTCACTTAAATGTTTTTGACCCAAAATATTTTCCTTACGATTCGGTGCATAATTCGTGTAAGCTAGACGCTCATCGAGAAATCTTAGCTGCAAGAGGGCATGCATTTTGAACTGCAACAAATCTGAGTTTAGATTCTGCATGTAGTAAATATAAATTCGAGCCTTTACACTAATCGGCAGACGTTCTCCGCTCCCCGTATTATATTCTAAAGTTTAAAAATTGAGCAAAGCATTAGGGAATATGTAAATATTTAAATTAATATTGTTGAAAACCTACGTATGGGTCTTTCCAGACGATCGTATCTGCATACATGTGTTAGTCTTTGAATTAATTGAGATTGCTGTAATGATGCGGCATTTTCAAGCGATGGGCACTCTTCTTCGTCTGTGCTGGCTGACGCACTGTAAAATATAAAGGAAATGTATTAATATTACTTATACGCGGGGTGTTCACATTAGGATCTGGCAGATATGTTTTATACTACAAGGACTATATGAATTTTTGTCTAAATGATCAAAAAAGGTATTCAAAGCTGAAATGAAAACAATATATTGTTACGAAATTATATTTGAATTCAAATATAGCGGTTTTAAAGTTAAAGTTTAATGTTTCTCAACCTTTCTATTTCTGGAGACTTTGAGTTGATCATTGTTGATCATTTAGAACTTTCAAGAAGCATTGATAGATGGAGCTGGAATGAAGCAAAATAATTTGTTTTGTTGGGAATGCTGACATTCTCAATTAAGATTTTAGGGAATTAAAGCTTAAATTGAATTAATTAATCCCGAGATTCGGGCGATTTGCACTTGGAACTTACATTATTTTATTATTGTATTAAGAATATATACAAAATGAAATCCAAAAAGTATTATCGCTAAAAGTGCATGACTTAAAAAGGGGGGCTTTTTAAAATGTTTAGCTTTTATTTTGATATTGGCCATTATTAGCTATGCCCAAAGAACTGCACATCTTTTGAGGCCAAGGACGAATCTAGCCAATCTCGGATACTCTGTTCTGAAGGGAAGCGTATCCCAGAGAGAGCGTTCTGCATCGATCGAAACAAATAGTATTCGAACGGGACAAGGTCTAGACTATAAGGCGGGTGAGACAAAACACTTTTTTATAAATAGTTTTTAACAGATATTGCAACAGATCTGGCCGCATATTCTGGGAGTTTTTTGGCCAATGCTCGCTTTAAACGAATCAGTTGCGTTCGGTACAGGTTCCCAGATTTCAGCAGATCATAATATATAGGATCCTTGGCTAGGGATATTTGGCTTTGGTATCGATTTGGCTGGTTTTCTGAAATTCTCATATGATCTCTTACGCTTCGGATTATCGAAATGGATGCATTTTTCATTACAAGTAATGATTCGTTGCAAAAATTATATTCTTTAATAGCGTTGAAGCAGGATTTCAGACATACTAAATCGTATTTCAAGGTCTCTCGGCTTCAATTCGTATGGTACCCAATTTTCTTGCCTATCTATCAGGCATCTGACATCTTGTTTTAGTTCATTACTTAGCAGTTAAGCAAGTAGTCAATGTATTCCTTGTAGACAGTAATTGTCACTAATGCCTTATCAGTTGGCTGACTCCAATTTATATATTTTGGGTCATTTGACAAGTATGTACTCTTTGTAGTGCAGAAAGAAGACAATTGGTTACTTTATACATCCCAGGTAACCTAGCGTGAAGTCAATTGTCATTTAAGTGTCTCTAAGTAATCTAGAGTGTAGTCACTTTAATCATATTGTGAGTAAGTCTATTACATGTCTTTTTAACTGATTATTTAAGGTACATTATCCCCCGTACATGTTAAAATAACTAGTTCCGTAGCTGATCAATTAATCAGTTATGTAGCCAAAAGGGTCAGGACATGTACGTGATAAAATAACTAGTCACGTAGCTAGTTATGTAACTAGTTGTCACCCTAAGTGATAGTTCGGGGCAGTATCCTAGAACAGCTGGGTAAACTTTCAAATAATTGAAATTTAAAGCAGATGGTGAAAACATTATTAAATTCTAACTTTTTTATACAATTGCTTGTAAAATCGTTATTACTGATAGTATTGTGACGAGATGAATTTATGTGTAATGAATTGGAGTGACTAAAAAGCTCAATTTCGAAAAAAATTCGAGTTAGGGTCTTTTTATTCGTACTATTGAATTTAATAGTTTATTGTTATTTATTACGTTTGAATCATTTTAGTTGAGCTAAGTGAGTGAAAAAATTTGAACTTGTTCATTAAGCTCAATCAAGTGAATCGTTCAATTGAACTAGTTCGCTCATGAACTACCCAAGTCTATCACTGAGCCTCGAATTATAATGCAATGACATCCCCATGTTAAATTCACCAGTTAATAACTTTGCTCGCGAGTTTAAAATTCACTAGTAGTAGTTCGACGTAGCGGAACTAGTTCAATAAACTGCAGGGAATTTTTTTTATATTACAACTTATTTTGTAAAAATCTCTTTTTTCCGAACTTTTCTTTATTTTTCGAAATTTTAAAGTAGTATCCTTTTATGTTCCATGTAGACGAAAACGTTTTTTTTTTGGCTTCAGATGCGAATACATTCTGTATTTATTTAAAATATTATTGAATGAGTAAATAAACGTAAAATACACATTGATTGGTGGCTGGTTGCTTGCTGACTACTTCCAGCAAGCACAAATAAAAAAGTAACGTCTGTGTTTTTTCTTATTCTTTAAATAACTTTTTTTTGTCAACGTTTTTAAAATATTAAGCTAGATACTATTGGAAAACAATTGCGAAACAATCTAGGCAGGTCGACCAGACTATACCCTAAAGTAGCGTGACTTTTGTTATTTGTTTATTAATAAACAAATACAATTTATATAATATTTGTTGTACCTGTTGTTGTCTTTTAATTTAAATGTGTATTAAATTAATTTCTTTTAGATATGGAAAAATATACAAATGCTTTGTTATTTTAATTAAAAAATAACAATTTAATTTATAACGTTAATAAATAAGATGGTGGCGTTGACAGTACAACATTTTGGTTCGGTAATTGTTAGATGGTGGTGAAAATTGAAAAGAAATGCTGATATTCTATTATGTATGTATGTAGGTTTGTAGAAGTGAAATTGAATATAAATATAAATATAAAGTTAGTTAATTACTGTAAACAATGCACACTCATATTTATTTGTATTTACAAATAAAATTGTGACGACGATCATTAAATTAATAAATAACGTTATACATATTTGTTAAAAATATCTTGTTATAAATACAGTTACTCTAAACTGGGATGTCACCATTAGCATGAAACCAAAATATGTAAATCTTCTGAATGTTTTACTTTTCTATAATTTATTTTTCAATTATTTGTTGTAAGGAAATTACTAAAAATTGCTTTAAACGTAGAATCGACTATGTCTCCTGATTTAACAGATATCGGAATTAAGACATTTTGTACAGTTAATTTTGACACCCACTGCCCTCTGTTCGCAATTCGAGTGTAATAAACGATTGAACAACTGTTTCAACTTTCAATAAACACAACTCTATTGAACTTTATTTAAATATAAATAAATATTTGTTTTAAAATTGCTATGAACGTATCCACGAGTAGGTATTTACTCCAATAAGTTTTAATATTTATTTTCTTAAATAATGCATATTAACGTAATTAAATATTCACCTGATGAAATTTGAAATTAATATTTCCTATTTTAAAGTGGTTTCTAAAGTTTTAGCCCAAGGGTTCAAAAGAATTAATTCTTAATTAAATTTTCGAAATCAAATTAAGTTGTTTTTGTTAAACTATCCCTTAAAGAATTTAATTCTTAGTACTTAAACTTATTGAAATCATTCCTTTGAGAATTCATTTTCTATAGAATTAATTCCTTATTGAATCATTCATGTTTTCTTTAATTCAAATCCATTACAAAATATGCAGCTTGATAATATGTATTGAATGAATCAAGTATTGTTCAATTCAAATCTATTACAAATAGTCTTTAAATAAGTTTTTACAATTTATTTTTTAAATGATTAAAAGCAAAGCAAATTGAATGAAGAAAACATATTTTCATTAAATTTGGATTAGATTTGAATTAACAAAAATTTAATCTTGCAAAGTTTTAAAACATTTTATTATAAATTAATTGTATTATGAATTAATTAATTCAACAATGAATGAATTATTCTATTAAAAACCATAACACAGTACAACACATGATTTTGGGACTCAATTCTAACAATTGCACGTGAAAGTAGCCCCAAAAATAAGAACTTATGCATCATTAGTTTTGTCAATTTGGCTGCCGTAATAATTTAATGACCATACGAATTTTTTTTCCTCAAGGTGGATTTTTATCACTTTTTCTATATTTTAGCACGGTTATATCTCGTATACCGTACGGAATATCTCTTTTGTGGCTGGAGAAAAGTTGTAGATATTGAATAGTAGAAAAAAAGTACAAAACATACCTACCCGAAAAAGGTGCATCCAATGCTTAAAAAATCGCAAAAATTACCATTTTTTAAATTTTTTACCAATTTTTCACCTTTTTTGCTCAATAACTGGATTACAAATCCAATTATGGACTGATCACCATGAAATTAGTTCGTGTGATTTGTGTCTGTATGAAAGTTATTTATCATGAATTTTGTATGTATACCATAATTTTTAACAGATTTATTCACTTTAAAGTGATTTTCGGATGCGGGTCTTATATGGGAGCTATGATATATAAAACTTAAATTTGTGTAGATAATATATAAATTAAACATTTATGACCGATAAAGTCCAATTTCGGGAGGACATTTGTATGCGGGCTAGGTGAAATAATGAACCGATTTCAGCCAATTTCAACAGGCTTCGTCCTTGTGCCGAGCAAATTATATGTACCAAAGTTTTTTATGATCGGTTCATAATTATTCATAGCTCACATATAAGACCCGCTTCCAAAAATCACTTTAAAGTGAATAAATCTGTTAAAAATGATGGTATACAAGCAAAATTCATGATAAATAACTTTCATATAAACACAAATCACACGACCTACTTTCATGGTGATCAGTCCATAATTGGATTTGTAATCCAGTTATTGAGCAAAAAAGATGAAAAATTGGTAAAAAATTTAAAAAAATTGGCATTTTTGCGATTTTTAAGGCACTGGATGCAACTTTTTCGGGTAGGTATGTTCCGTACTTTTCTTCTACTATTCAATATCTACAACTCTTCTCCAGCCACAAAAGATATATTTCGTACGGTATACGAGATATAACCGTGCTAAAATATAGAAAAAGTGATAAAAATCCACCTTGAGGAAAAAAATTCGTATGGTCATTAAATTACTATGGCAGCCAACTTGACAAAACTAATGATACAGAAGTTCTTATTTTTGGGGCTACTTTCACATGCAATTGTCAGAATTGAGTCCCAAAGCAATGGATTGAAAAATGTTGTACTGTGTAAGGAATGATTTTATGAATTGAATTGCTGACACTGAATTAATTAATTCGATGCTCTGCTTAACTTACGAGAGACGACTAATCATAATCCACTAGCAAGTCACTTGCGGAAGAACTTCTGCTAGTATTTGGTGAAGTGTTTCCACACAAACCGAAACTTGCGGAAGTCTGCTTCCAGAAGTAGTTTGTAGAAGTTATTACGTCGAACTTGCTGCAAGAATTTGCAAACTTATTTACACACAATGTGAATACAGCTTGCAGCATATTTAATTAAAAAGAAACAACAAAAAAAGAAAAAGATTTGCCAACCGAATATTCCATGCTGCTGGGAAATTTTCTGAGATTGTGTAATGATGATTTTGAATAGATGCTATCTTTATTTCAAACAAGTATTCAAAAGCAAGATACCAAATTAGTTACTCTTCGAACTGAAAACAGATGAGAATATCACATACCGTTTACCCGACGTATAACCGACTCTTCTGCAAGTCTTCAAAACATCTGTAGTTCACAGCAAGTCGTTCAAGTTACTTGCAGCAAGCAACAAACGCGTGTTTCCACATAATTGCTGCAAGTAACGTCTACAAGCCGTGACTTCTGGAAATCGACTTCTAATACGTGTTTACACTACAAAAACTTCAAGAAGTCTCTTCTGGAAGCAACTTTCGCAAGAAAACTTGATAGTGGACACACGGCTTAATATGTATGTAAGATTGATTCAAAGTCAGCCTTATCCGTCAGGTCAACATACTTCCGTTTTTGTCGTCACTAGAATTGAATATACCAGCAGTTCTAGGAGGCTGTCCCGAACTATTGATTTTACCTAACATTTAGGGTGACAACTAGCTACGTAACTAGTTATTTTAACATGTACATGTCCTAAGTAGGGGGTCAAATTAACTCTTTTTGATTACAATGAGACTGTATGATAGCTGGTCCAAAGTAGTCAATGCATAGAGTCAGTCAGATTGCTTGTAAACAAATCATCCTTCGACAATTCTCCAATAATTAACTACTTTCTAAAGTGCAGTATAAAATAAACGTTTAAACTGACTACACCATATAGATTACTTAGAGACACTAAAGTGACAATTGATCTCACGCTAGGTTACATGAGAGCTCAGTTTGTACTAGGGATGCCAATCCCGAAATCCCGATCCCGAAAATCCCGGGATTTTTCGGGATCGGGATTTCCCGAATCCCGGGATTTGTGAAAAAGAATCCCGGGATTTTTCGGGATTAACAAATCCCGAAATATTATGAGATTTTTGATATTTTAGGAAGATTTTTGAAGCACCCAAAATACTTAGAAAGCTAAATTTCAGCATATTTATAATACTAATATCGCTTCAAATCCAAACGCAGCCAGATTTTTTCATTTGAATCAGGGAGCAGCACGTCTCCCTTGCATTGACAGGCTTTTACACAATTTACAGTTTTACGAAATTTATGTTCAAGTTATTTTCTGAAGCGGACTAGGGGCAAATGCAGCCCGATTTCCGCAGTATTCTACAGTATAATTTCAGAGTACTTACAACTTATTTTGTGCAAAATTTTATAAGGATTGCCGCATAATCAAGATATTTATGACTGCTCAAACAGTACTCCGGGGGACAATTGTATGGAGCTAGCGGAAATCATGGACCATTTATTTTAATTTAATGCATTAGTTTTTGATTTGTTATATTTTTACTTAAATATATTAATGAAATTAATTGTTTTTATTGTTGAATTTGATGTTTTTGACGTTTAAGTAAAATCCCGAAGTCCCGAAAAATCCCGAAAAATCCCGGGATCCCGAAAAATCCCGGGGTCCCGAAAAATCCCGGGATCCCGGGATTTACATTTCTAAAATCCCGAATCCCGGGATTTGTAAAACCCAGTCCCGTTTGGCATCCCTAGTTTGTACTAATTACTCATAAAACGTTTAAAGTAATTATAGTCTACAGATTACTTAGAGACACTTAAGTGACAATTGATTTCACGCTAGGTTACCTGGGATGTGTAAAGTAACCAATTGTCTTCTCTCTGCACTACAAAGACGTGTCAAATGACCAAAATATATAAAATAAGAGTCAGTCAACTGATAACACATAAGTGACAATTACTGTTTATAAGGGATAAATTGACAACTTGTTTAACTGCTGGGGTGTTCAGTTGTCGGTTAAATTTCTCATGTTTCATCAAATATCAATTAATTGTTTTGTTAAGTGAAATACACACATATCTACTAAATATATATATGTAAATACTTATGTACAATGTATATGTAAGTAAATATTACTGTATACTTATTTGAAAACATCAATAGAAACATTTTTATCACTATCGATAACTAAGGTCGTTACCGTTGTCTCTTTATTTTGTTCATTTATTTAATGGCAATTAAAAAAAATGATATACGAGTATAATTTCACAGCGAAAAACGTTTGGAAGCATGGTTTCTGCACTCAGTTTTAAGAATATTTAAACTACAAAATTGGTGAAAAAAATTCACTAAAGCAAAACGAAGAATTGCCTACTGCATCCCTGAAGCTCTAAGGCAGAACCTGTTGGAGAGGAATCACGGGTTTTTAGCGTATCCAACAAAGTTGTAGGTGCTTCCGATTGTACTGAAATATAACATGATTTTTATTTTTGATTCCACCTTAATGCTTCCAGGAAGCGCAAGTTTAAATCTTGTGAGAAACTGTAAGAAAACAAAATAAATGCAGTTGCTCTAAATTCAAAATATTTTTTGCTGGGTAACTGATCGATAGTAACGATACAAATATATTCCCAAAATATTTTGCGGCAACCTTAAAATTTAATACAAAATAAAATGAAGACTCATTGAAAACAATAGAGAAACTAGAAAAAAACTCAAACAAAATAATTATAAAATATATTACACATACGAGTGTTGTTTTTGTTTTCTCACAGTTTTTTTTACTAATTAATTTAATTACTAATCTCATCGCTTAGGTTTTTCTCTATTTCTCTGTGACTAGAGCACAAAAACTCCTGTTGTCAAAAACCTAATTGGTGAGATAGACATTCTTACACTTACAGATAGACATTCTTACACTGTCTGACCAATAAAGACGTAGTATATGAATTCAGTGATAGATGCGCCGCCTGACTGTCGACAAAAATACAAATATTGCTAACGGAAGACCATGACGGATACTTATTCCACTGGATCTCAATTTAGAGCTGTCTTTATTATGTATATATACATAAAGACATAAAAAAAGGAGTTGTGTAATTTTAGGTCGATAATATTCGGTAAAGTTTTGCTAATATTGACCTAATTTTCAGCAAAACTGTTTTAGAGTGTATATTAGGGTGGGTCAATTTGTTCGGGCCCAAAAAACGTGGTAAAGCGTATAGCAAATTCGTAATCTACGGAAAATTCTATAAACTTTTTCAGAAGAAACCATGGTTCTAAAATCAAAATCGAGCTTACGGTTTTTTACGAGAAGATTTGGAGATTTGTGTTCCGATTTCAAAAAAATTACATATATATAGAATCTTCTCGTCGAGTACTACGTAGCTATATATTCTTTATGCATCTTCTTAGAAATTTTTTTAGATAACTTAAAAAGAATAAAAACACCTTTTTCCCAAAAAAAATAACGAAAAATCGCCTTTTTTAATTTTTTTAAATTTAAGCATAACTTTGGACTCAGTCATTATTTTTAATCAATTTTTTCTTTATGTAATATATACATTTCTTGTTAGTCCTATAAATTAAAAATAGAGAAAATCGGAAAATATTTGAAACCGCGGTCATCAAAAAACTGGAGTAGGGTGGGTAAAAATGTTAAAAATGTATTATTCAAATGCCAATATCTCTTACGCTATAAGAGATAATTGATAGCTACGGGATGTTATATGTAGTACTCGACGATTCTATATATATGTAATCTTTTGAAATCGGAACACAAACGAAGAAATGTTATTATTTTTAAAATTGAACATACCCGAGGTCTCCTAGCAAAAGTGGTCTTGAGCTCCAAATCTTCTCGTAAAAAACCGGAAGCTCGATTTTGATTTTAGAACCATGGTTTCTTCTGGAAAAGTTCTTAGAATTTTCCGTAGATTAGGAATTTGCTATACGCTTAGTAGTCAAAAAAATTTACCCACCCTAGTGTACATATCGAGCTCTTAGCGCCAAATTATCGTAAGCGACAAATTTTACAGTAAGGTTTTTTTCGATTATTTTGAAATGTATATATAGAATTAAAAATTTTATGATGCGATATATTATAATTTCGTTCAAGCTATTTGTCTATTTTTCAAAAATATTTATAACTTTTGACAATTAAAAATTCATGGAATACTTTATAGAAAATTATGACAAAAAATATTTTTTATTGAATTTTTGCACAGATACAAATTTTTCGAATTGAAATAAAATATTTATTTATGAATAGTTTTTAATGAAATTTCACAGTTATGTAAAATTTTCTATTTTAAATGGAAAAATAAAAACGAAATTTTAAATTTATTATCAGCAATCCCGCAGTTCCCAAAAAAGTGTTCAAAAATTCCAAAAATGGAAATTTTTAGTTTTTTGGCTATAATATCCATACCAGGGTCGCAGTTATCGGAATCCTTTACAAAATAATTAAAAGCATATTGGGCCATCTAAAATCGGTTATTGTATTTTGATATCGAATATGCGATTTGAGAATTTTTGCCCTAAAATTTAATTTTACATAAAAAATAGGTGTTTTTTGAATAGACCTGGTCCCCTCGGTAACAAAAATTTTGAATTTTTTTTTCATTTAAAATATTTTATGAAAACTTAGCTTTTAGAAAGTATAAATTCCTTATACATCCTCTTAGAAATTTTTGGCGATAACTTGAAAAGAAAAAAAGTTATTTTTTCCCGAAAAATTTGCGAAAAATCGGCTTTTCAAAATTTTTTAAATTCAAATGCATATAACATTATTTTTAAACAGTTCTTTTCTTATTTGACACATACGTATGTTGTTAGTCCAATGAAGGAAAACTGGAAAAAATCGGAAAATATTTGGATACGCTGTTATCAAAAAACTGGAGTAGGTTGGGTAAAAATGTTGAAAATTTAATTTTCAAATGCGAATATCTCCTAAGCGCTAAGAGACAATTGATAGCAACTCTAGGTCTTTTGTATCACTCGATGAAAAAATTTTATGTGTGTAATTTTTTTGAAAACGGAACACAAACTAAGAAATAGGATCATTTTAAAAATGTAATATAACCGACGTGTCCTACTTTGAGGACCCTTGGTCGCGGCCCTGGTGGGCCCATGAGGTCCACGTTCAGAACTTAAACTCGAGAACACTTCTTCTTTTCGCATGTGAAATTTCATTCAAACCAATCTAACCATTTAGAAGTTACAGATTAATTTCCCTCTTTTTTTTTCAATACCACTATGTGTCGCTTACGATAAAATTCGTTTACTGTAAAATGTAAACATTGACTTACGATAAAATCTTACCCCCTATAATTTTGAAGTTATTAACAATTTTGATATTCTGAGAACGCTAAAACATCAGTCGGTCCATAAAATTTTAATTTTTTGCAATAAAAATTTTTTTGAAAATGTCGCTTACGATAATTTGTCGCTAAGGGCTCGATATATCCTGGTATCATAATCGTCCATGAGGTTACCACTACACCACTCAGTCCTAGAGGAAACTATAACTTTGTACAAAATCGCGATGATTTTCCCCTCCTTTTGCAGTCTTGGAATATTCGTTTCGGACTGTTTGGATACCGATGCACAGGGTTATACAGGAGAATGTGAGGTTGCGTAGGAAGAAATCTTGAATAATATACTACTACCTCATTACATTCATTGCCTACATGGTATTGCTTACAACAAGGACGAATAAGTTCAATACTTGGGTTTGTTTGACATGCACAGCAACTGATTGTTAAGACCAATGATTTATTTCAGATAAAATTGTGTAAGAAATGGATGAACTTATGATGCCAGTGATCTTTATTGGATCGGCGACTTCGATTAACTGTCAGAGCGAATATTGAAATAATGATTTTTCAACATAATTTTTTTAATTTTTTTTTATAATGTTCAATTTCCAACATATTGGAGAGAAAAAATAGATTTGTATGTAAATATAATGAAAGTTGACAACCCATAATAACACATAAAAAGCTGATAATATATAAATTTTGAATCAAAATGAAATGGTCCATGTATGTAATCGCATCACGCATAAAAAAAATGTCTGGTAAAACTAGGAAATTTTAAGTTTTTAATACACATATTGCCTCCTTTTCACTTCTGGTTTTTCTAAATAAGAGAATTTTTTTGGAAGAACTAACAGCAATGTCTCCTTTTCACTTCTCATTTTTTAAGTATGAGAAAATTTTAGGAAAACTCAAAGAACGAAAACTTCTCATATTTGTAAATAGCTACCGAGCGAAGCGGTCAGCTAGTATTAAATAAAACGTTGTTTTCCAAAATATTCTTTCAATAAAATAAATCTTTGAATATGGATTCTATTACTCGAGTTGTGTATTTTTAACTGTTGTAATGATATTTTGTAAATGTTTGTATTTATGGCAATTATTTTCAGTGTTTAAAAAGCTACGATAACTAACAAATTTTTAACTGTTGCTACAACTACTGCTTCAAAAAAGTGTATGTAGCGGTAGCAGTAGCATTTGTCTTTTTTAGTTTTCTTGTTTTTTTAAAACTACTGCTACCTTCAAAATATAAAACTCTTAACAGAGCAGTAGTAATAAAACGTGAATTGTAAATGGAGTAGTAGCATAAAAATAGAAATCATTGCTACTGCTCTATATCGAGTTTTAATTTTTAAGGTAGCAGTTAAGTAGCAGTTGATGCAGCAGTTAAGGTAGCAATAAAAGTAGTCAAAAAAGAAAATCTTCAGTCATAACACCAAAATTGACAGAATTAAACACTGTGTTTTATTTTTGTTTTGAGAGAGTTTGAAAGAATTATTCGTTTTTATTCGTCTCAGATGTTCGTTGCTAACAGAAAGATCGTGTTTTCTGTGTGTATAACAAAAAAGCCGAACTTTTGTTTACAACACCAACAACATACTTTTTTGGCTGAAGATTTTTATTTTTGACTTATTTTATTGCTACCTCAACTGCTACTTAGCTGCTACTTCAACTGCTACTTCTTCTACTAGCCCAACTGCTACTTCTATTACTACTTAATTAACTACTGCTACCAAAATGTGAAGGTAGCAGTAGTAGTAGTAATTATTGACTCCGAGTTTTTATTAATTTTTTAACTAGACTACTTGTGTTTTTTCGTTGCTACTGCTACTTGTAGTCTAGTTTTTTAAACACTGATTATTTTGATGTTTTTACTGGATCATCTTTTTTGTGAAATTGTGAATAGTCTTTTGTGGAGTAGAACTCCCTTGTATAACAACCGATAAAGGTTGTTATAATAATTGCAAACTCACAAGATTTCACTTTTTTTATAGAAATAATCCAGTTTAAAAATTGGGAAATATTCCACATTTGGTTAGATAACAAGATGGATATAAAAAGCGTTTCAAAATATATAAATAGCAAGATTCTATTTGAAATTAATGATGAATTGAATAATATACATATATTTTTTCCAGATTGATTCATGAGCATTTCAAAACCACATTATCAAAATAAATTTATTAGTCCCATTGCATATTTTTATATCCTTCACCTTCGTGAGAAGGGTATATATAAGTTTGTCATTCCGTTTATAATTTCCACAATATAATTTTCCGACCGTATATATATTCTGGATCCTTAAAGATAGCGAATCCTTAAGCTATGTCCGTCTGTCTGTCCGTATGTTGAAATCAACTTTCCGAAGCCCCCATACATCAATATCTCCGGAATCCTTCCGGCTCGGCTGCTATTTAAAATCGAGAAAATCGGTCCACAAATGGCTGAGATATAAGAAAAAAACCATAACAACCTCGATTTTTGACCTATATCTGGATTACTAAGTCATTAATATAGACAATATGGATATCTAATGATAGATATTTCAAAGACCTTTGCAACGACCTATATAAGACTATAGTAAGTTGGACCTATAATGGGTCAAAATCGGAAAAAATATTTTTTAACCCGAATTTTTTTTTCACCAAAAGTTTTTTTCGCTAAATATTAAACAAAACAATTTTTTTTTTAAATTAAAAAAATCATTTTAAAAAATCAATTCGAAAAATTTTTTTTACAAAAAATTAAAAAAACAACTTAGGAAAAAAAATACATTTTGTTTACTTAAAAATATTTATTTTGAAGTATAATTTGTATAATTTGGTGAAGGGTATATAAGATTCGGCACAGCCAAATATAGCTTTCTTACTTGTTTTAAACAGTTTTCAAATTAAGGTTTCTTAAAAGAGGGCATTTTTTAATATTTTCTTAATTGATAAAAGGCTATACAGTAAGTTCTATAGCAGTAGTTTACTTTTATGTTAATGCTGCTTTTGCAAAAGTTAAGATCATATGGGAGCCCCAGGAAAAAATTTACATGACTTTCATAATTTTTTAAGGTTTATACAAAAGTATCTACCAAATTATAAAGAGATTTTTAGTAAATATAGTTTTTTTATGCATTATTTTTTCGAAAATCCTCGTTATGGGCGGGCCAGTACAAAAAAGGGGCGTTATTGCTCATTTTTACTCAAATCGAATATTTTGACAGTAGAAGACTGACCCAATAAGATCATAGGTACGAATAAATTATAAGAGTTATTTAATAAATTATATACATTTTGTAAACAACTTTTTATACATAGGTCTTAATATTGAATAATTTCATTGAACCACAAAACTCAAAATTTATTTTGGTTAAATTTTGATTAAAAGATAATTCAATTCATTATAAGAAAATGAAAGCTCAATCAATTTTGGCCAAAATTTAATGTCGATGGGTAACGATATCCGATTATCCATATTTTTGTAGAATATGTTTTTATCATAACTGGAACAATTCTAAAGATATAAATTTGTTTTGAATGGATTTGATCTTTAGCATCTAAAACAAACTGCTGCAAAAGCAATTAACCGTGCCGGAAATCAATTAACAGTTATAAACAATGGGTCCATTTAGGATTTCATAAACAAATTTACATATAAATATTTTAAGGTCAGATTTAATGTTTATATAAACATTGGAAAGGGGCCAGGATTATAAATATCAATTGGAAAGATTATTTAAGCAACATCTCGGCAAAAGTTGATTTTTGTTTAAAATTGTTTTGTATTCGTGATAAGAGAATCTCTTTTACTTTGTTTATATATACATATATTCCAAGAATACTTCTTAATTAGTCATACCTACAACATTGGTTATATCTAGGTAAATACTCGAACTATATGCAAAATTATTCGGTTAAGAATATTTACATATGTACAACATATGTCTAAACTTAGTGTTCATTTTGTATCAGTTGTCATCATTACTTACGTTGTATTAATTTGTGTGACAATCAGTACCAAGGTTATTAATAAAACTTTTGTAAAGATTTGAAAATATATATTTGCCATAGCTTTTGGAGGTTTTGGATTTAAATTTTTTTTATTAATTTTTATTTATTTTTTATTTTATTTTGTTAGAATTTAAGGAGAACTATTCAATATTTATTTAACTTTTTAAACACAACATGTAAATAATTTTTGGTTGTTTCCTTTTAAACTTAAATAATTTTGAGACATTGAATTTTTAGATTTTTTTTTGTTTCAGTAATATCTGTGAACGCGTTGAGTTATCTTAAATATTAATTGTATTGTCGTTATTGTTGTTGTTTTATTCTTAACGTATTTAAAAGGTTGTTCGCGTTAATTGTTGGCCACAGCAATACTTTTTTAAAACTAAAAGTTCTTTTGCCATATTATATCATTTTTATTGTTTTAAGATACTGATAACGTACAAACGATTTCATTAAAAAAAAAATAAAGTAAAACAATGTTGATGTTGATTTCGTAGTAGTATGGGGTGGCGATGGTGTTAGTTAGTAATGGTGGAGCTGCTGTTCTTATTGTTGTTTTTTCTTTTCTTATTTATTGTCACCGATTGTCACAGCACTGATCGTGCTACACACAACCCCCAGCCAAAACCCTGAATATGGGCCTAAAGAATAAATTTCTTCTTCGTTTAGTACGAACCTTTTCGTACTACGTTAACGATCAAAATGTTCTCAGTGAGAATATTTTTTTATTAAAGTACTTCGTGTATAAGTATTTAGTACTCTCGTATATGTGTAAGTGGCTAGACAAATATTTAATTGAATTGGCAGTAAGAAAATATTGGCTAATTAAAAGCACAATAAAATAATATGATATACATAGATCCCACTCCAGACACACAAGATCATCAATATATAGGGTCCAGTGTGTGGATGTGTGCGTTATAATGTCCATAGCAAGTGTTCAAGCGATAGATAACCCTTTCTGAAGGCTTTATCTGGCATCTTATTAAATGTGAAAAATTTATGTTGTTTTCCAATGCAGTTCTGTTTGAAGTTATTTTTTCTAAAGTTCTTAAAGTTGTTAGTCACCTTTATAATCTCTGCACAATATTTATATTTTTATAATACTATACTGATTCAATATTTGCAAATAATATTTCGATTTCTGTCGCATCTTATTAATGCTAAATAAAATGCAAACATTGGCCGAAATTGTAATAACATTGACAATTTTTTTGAGACTGCTAGTGGCACTGCTCATACCTACGAGAATAGTCGAGAGTGTACGATTCATTCTAGGGACATCGAAACATCACACAGTGGGGGAATTAAAAAAAAGTGGAACAAAATCTGTAACTTCTAAGCGTGTTGTTCGATTTTAATAATATTTCGATTTAAGTTTTGAATTTAAACATAGAGAAGGGGGGGGGGGGTGTAGTCTCAAGACAGTAAAATGGGGTACCTCTAATAAATTCCAGGGAATTCATTCATTATAGAATTAATTCAAATCCATTACGAAATATCTTAATAAAATTTATTGTATAACACTGTCCTACAGCATTTTTGGAACAGAATAGCGACCTTATAATTCTGAAAGGGCAAATAATTTTTGTAGAATAAACTTATAGTCCAGTTGGTCTGAATTTCTTTTTACAGTGGGTCAAAGTCTTAATTTATTGATCGAAGGGAGCATTATACTAACTGAAAAAATTTTATGGGGATCATTTTTGTGGAAGATCTTAACCCTCAGCTCCTCTCTTAAGGGGTCAATTTGGTCATTCGGCGAACGGTTTGAACTATAAGGCGGGTAAAACAACAATTTCCAACCACTTCATTCTAAATAATTATACCAGGTATTGCAACATGAGACCTAGTGTTTTCAGGATTACGGTTTCATGTCTGACCGTTTATTCTGGGCGTTTTTCGGGAAATGCTCACTTCAAACGATCACAGGTTCCCACAAAATACAGTGAATTCGGCTAGTTCACATACGATCTCTTACGCTGCGGGTTATTGTAATGGATCCATTTTTCATCGCATGTAATGATTCGGTGCAAAAATGATTTTATTTTATAGTGTTCAAGCACATTTCGGTCATGTAAAATCATATTTCAAGGTCTCTCGGCTTAGATGAATCCTGGTCTTCAAACTTTTTTGTCTGGCCTTTGGCGATCTTTGTTTTCTTTGTCAAAATCACCATTTCTGAACCGAACAAACCTTCTCTCACACGTTGAAACCGATGGAATACATTCACCATAAGCTTTGGTGTGCAATCGGTGTGCTTCAGCGTCACTATTTATACCTTTCACCTTCGTGAGAAGGGTATATATAAGTTTGTCATTCCGTTTGTAATTTCCACAATATAATTTTCCGACCCTATAAAGTATATATGTATATTCTGTAATATAATTTTTTTTTTAATTTAAAAAATAATTTTTTTTTAGTTTTTAATTTTTTTTAATATTTAGTGAAATTAAAAAATATTTTTTCCGATTTTGACCCATTGTAGGTCCAACTTACTATGGTCTTATATACGTCGTTGCACAGGTCTTTGAAATATCTATCATTAGATATCCATATTGTCTATATTAATGATTTAGTAATCCAGATATGGGTCAAAAATAGGCCAAAAATCTAGGTTGTCCTGGTTTTTTCCTTATATCTCAGCCATTTGTGGACCGATTTTCTCGATTTTAAATAGCAACCGAGCCGGAAGAATTTCGGAGATATTGATGTATCATTCGTGTATGATTTCAACACACAGACGGACATGGCTACATCGACTCCGCTATCTATAACGATTCAGAATATTTATACTTTGTGGGGTCGCAAATGAAAAATGGAGAAATTACAAACGGAATGACAAACTTATATGTATATACCCTTGCCACTCATGGTGAAAGGTATAAAAATGAAAAAAAAAATAAAAATTTTAAAATTTAATTTAAAAAAAAAACAATTCGAACATTTTTTTTTTCCAAAAAATTTTATTTAGAAGTATAATTTAGTGAAGGGTATATAAGATTCGGCACAGCCGAATATAGCTCTCTTACTTGTTTCAAATTAAATATGTAAAGCAAAACTTCCCGCATATAGCGCTTTGTTGGTACAAAATTCGACATTTTCGTAGCAAAATAAGATTTTGTTACATTTTAATGTTCAATAACTAAGTGAGAATAATAATATGTACCCTCAAAATGACATATCAGTTATTAAAAGCAAAAACGGCGTTCAAAAGATACGCCATCTATCGTAAATCCAGCATTTTTAAGTCATACACCCAATATAAAATTATTTATTGCCAGTATTATTATATAACGGTATTTTGGATTATTTCGGTAACAATTATTGTTATTATTATTTTGGATTGACGTTAGTTTGGTTGAAAGGGTATTTTAATGATAACGGTTTTTATACTAAATTAAGAAATTCTAGGCAGCGTTACAAACATCCACATTCAATTCCATGTTCATCCATTTTCAATTAAATTTTATACAGTGCATTATAAAATTCTGACATTGGCATAGCATCACTGTGTTGTGTTGTTTTATTTTTTATTAAATTAAATGTCACATTCATTAATAATATGAGATGTAAACATTTGTACTTTTAAATACCTACAATAAGAAACGAATGAATAGCTACAAACTTTCATTCACTCTACGCATATTTTTTTGTTTAAACCTTAAACTCCACTGTATTGTTTGTGTGCGAATAATTTGTATAAATTAATTGAAACACCTTTAAATTATTTTTATTGTCACGTAATAATTCATTTATCCATACAAGTAACTATTTATAATTGCTATTGATACACTATTGGTATTTGTATGTCGATTTTTTTTTTGATTGTTTGTTTTATTTTTTTTGATTATTTGTTAATGTGACTGAAAGAAGAAATAAATACCTAAATTGATTATAGCAGTTTATTAACCCATTACTTTAGCTATGCGATGATGTTGTTTTTGCTTAATATAACACGAGTATTATTGTGGGTTAGTGAACTAAATGAAAGGAACTGCCTTCACATAGCCCAAATCTAGCGCAACATTGAATTCATTCATGAGTGCATATTCAGAATGGAACTCACTCGGCTTTATTGTACATATATTAATGTAGACATACATTATTTTGTCGTACTGTTTGTTACGTTAAGGCCCAAACACATAAAATACTTTAGCTTCATGTGAATGTTTCTCATACTTAATACAACATTAACGATAAAAGTAACAAAACTTTGTTTAACGTTACGCTAAAGTACGCTGTAAGCTAAAGAAATGTATTCAGTTTGAGCGTATTTTTTATTTGCTTAAAAAAAAATGTTTTTTAGAAAAGTTCCTATTGGTTTATAAATATAATTTATTGAAATATAATAAATATACTTACGTTGGTTTTTAATTATAAATTTGTTATATTTTTTTTAAACATATAAATATTGTAAATATAAACGTATTTGTTGTACCTGGGGATGTTTTCATACGTTCTATTTATTTAAGTTTTAATGACGTTAAACATTTATCTCTGGCTTGTGTTTTTTTTAAATATTTGGTCTACTATTTATTTTAGACTGCATATATTTATTTAGACTTCTTAAAAATACGCAAATCTTTACTGATAATGTTTCCTTAAACTTGGCGGCACTTTGAATTGCTATTTTATATTTATTTAATCTGAATAATACTGGTTATTTGTACAGTTCAGTTAAAATGTGTATATAAATAGTCTATATTTAGATATTGTAACAGATTTTTTTACACAAAATTTAACATACATAGATAATTTTATATACATTAGGTTACTTCAATAAAAAAACCTTTAACCCTACGATCTGTAATTTTCACCCGAATTGTTTTGTTTACTGTGGTTACACCTTGAGCAAAAAAAAAATAATCAGATTGTTTGGACATCCGTTAAGCAAGGTCGTATAAAAAGATAATTTTAATTATTATTTCCGGAACGTTATTATAGCAGTAACGGTATTTGCTGTTATTTTGGCAATGATATTTTAATGATAAAAGTAATTTAAATGATGTATCTTTTGATTGCGGTTTTTAATAATTTATATGTCATTTTGAAGGGTACATATTAGGGTATTCGAATTATTCGATTTTTCTCTTGTTCGAATAAAACGAATAACTCGAATAAGAGATCTTAACTTGTTCGAATAATTCGATCACACATTTAAAATTAATCGAATTATTTGAATAATTTAATTTTTTTTTAAAAGTAAAGAATGAAGTTTTAATGTCGATTTTTTAATATTTTATTGTTAAAGAAAAACAAAAAAAAAATAACGTTAAATAAAGTTAACAATTCAAGTATTGATAATGTTAAAAAGCATTCGAAAACAAAGTCCATCATTAAATTTTCAACAGAAATATTCTGATCAGATTAACTCAGATTTGAGATAGTTGGACATGATCCTGAATTCAAATACAATATAAACGTATTAGAACTATTTTATGACGTTCATTAATTCCGGTTTTAAATTGAGTAACTAATTCTTTAGTAAATTAATTATTCACTATTTCTAAATTATTTATAACAAATTGTATTATACATCCAGTTCTAGCCGAATCTTTGCTTAATAAAGTGATCTTGGGGAATTACACAATAAAGGGTATCTGTCCAAAGTTTGATATCAAAGTTTGATATCGTCAGTGGCTAATTTGAAGTCAGGCAGCGCATGATTGACTCATTTACAAATACGCAAAAAGTTTATTACCATGTTCGACAAAGATGTTCAACTATGTTCAAAATCATGTATAATACGAACTCCATGCTTTTCTTGCAACAAAACGTTAGTTTGCAATATTTGTGTTTGTCATTCGATTTGTTAAATATTTTGCAACACTTACGTACGCGGTTAATATCATTACTAATATACATATATTTTAAGATCATGGCCTTCATCTATTTCAATGTAAATATTATAAATGTCATCCTCAATATCACTTTCGACGACCGTTTCAAAATCACATTCTCCATCACATTCAACTCCTCTTTAATCTAAGTTAATATTGTGATTATTAATTGCGATTCTTCTAATATTTTGACAGCTAAATAATAAATATTTTATTCCGTAACTTTTATTTTCATTGGTTAAAGTCCTAAGTTAAAAATTTTGAAAGATTTTTTTTAGATTTCTAACTTCTTGCAGTAATATTTATACATTTATAGAAGGAGCTATTGGAACACTCATCTACAGTGATCGAAAGTCCCTTTGTCTTTAGTTATTTGTCGAATTTCAGAAACAATACAATTTTTGTGAGTCTTATTACTTATTTAAATTTGAAGTTATGAAAAATTTTAAGCAATTTAATAAATTTAAATATATTTGAACATTTATTCGTTTTATTCGATTATTCTAGATAAAATTGTTCGAATTATTCGTTATTCGAAAATGGCCATTTTTAAATTGTTCGAATAATTATTCGTAAGAAATTATTCGATTAATCGAACGATCATTAGTCGAGCGAATACCCTAGTACATATCTGTCATTTATTCTAACTTAGTTATTGTACATTATAGTGTAAGCAACTAAGTTTTTTTTTGCTTCGAAAATGTCGAATTTTGTATCAAAGAATCGGCATATACGGGAAGTTTTGCTTTACTTCTTCAGTTTGAGAGAGTAAGAGAGCTATATTCGGCTGTGTCGAATCTTGTATACCTTTCACCAAATTATACTTTAAAATAAAAAATTTAAATATTTTTAAAAAAAAATGTTCAATTTATTTTCTAATTTTTTAAAAAAAATATTTTTTTTAAAATTTATTAGTGAAAAAAATTTTATAACAAAAAAAAAATCGTGTTAAAAAATATTTTTCCCGATTTTGACCAATTGTAGGTCCGTCTTACTGTGGCCTTATATACGCCATTGCAAAGTTCTTTGAAATATCTATTATTGGATATCCATATTGTCTATATTAATGACTTAGTAATCCAGATATAGAAAAAAAAAATAGGTAAAAAGTGGAGGTTGTCCCGGTTTTTACCTTATATCTCAGCCATTTGTGTGCGGAGCCGAGAATTCCCTCCCGATTATGGTGAATAGGTTTCGTCAGAATTGGTGATTTTGACAAGGAAGACAAAGATTGCCCGGTTCAGCCACAAAAGTTTGAAGACCTAGAATTAGAGGCATTACTCCATGAATATTGTTGTAAAACTCAACAAGAGCTTGCAAAACATTGGGAACTCAATCAATAATTTCAAAACAGGAATCATTCAAAAGTAGGGAAATTGGGTACCATACGAATTGAAGCCGAGAGAAAGACGATTTTCCATGTCCGAAATGATACTTGAACGCTATAAAAGAAAATCATTTATGCACCAATCATTAATTGTGGTGAAAAATGGATTTATTACGATAACCCGAAGCATAAGAGATCATATGTGAAGCTTGGCCAACCAGCCGAATCGACACAAAAGCCAAATATCCATGGTGGGATCAAAAGGGTCCCATCTATTATGAGCTGCTGGAAACTGACCTGCCCATTAAAAGCAACCTGTATAGAACACAACTGATTCGTTTGAAACGTGTATTGGCCAAAAAATGCTCCCAATATGCGGCCAGACATAAAACCATAATATTCCATCATGACAACGTTCGGTCACATGTTCAAAATTATTTAGAATGAAGTGGTTGTAAGGTTTTGTCTCACCCGCCTTATATCCCAGACCTTGCCCAGTCTACTATTATTTGTTTTGATCGTTGCAGAACGCTCTCTCTGGGATACGTTTCACTTTGAAACAGACTAACCGAAATTTGCTTGATTCGATCTTGGCCTCAGAAGATGAGCAGTTGTTTTGGCTCGCAATTGATATGTTGCCAGAAAGATGGTAAAATTTCATTGCTAACAGTGGCCATTACTTTGAATAAATTTATATTGTAAATTTTAAATTTGAAAAATTCCCGAATTTTTAAGTCGTACACCCAATAATAAAGTCAGCTTTTAATTAATCCCAATAATCACCAAAGCCCTAAAAATACAAGCACCTGAAAATTTTTGGAATTTGTCTTGACTGTTTTAAACATGAAAAATATTTGAAAATATTAAATATTTTTCAAACAAAAAACAAATGTATGACTTGAATTTATGTTTCTTTTTACTTATACATCCCAGGTAATCTGGCGAGAAGACAATTGTCACTTAAGTGTCTCTAAGTAATCTAGAGTGTAGTAACTTTAAATGTTTATTTTGTACTGCACTTTTTTGTGAGTAATTCGATATAATTCTCATACAGTTTATTTTCTTTTTTCTTAAGTATACTGTCATCCCATTTAGTGTCTCTAAGTGACCTAGAGTGTAGTCTCTTTAAACATTTATTTTGTACTGTTTAGAAAGTAGTTATTTTACCCACCAGAAGTAATCTATTGTAGAGTTGTCGAAAGAAGGTGTGTTTAAAAGCAATCGGTTATTGGACTGTCAATTAGCATCCGCTTATGCATGAATATGTTAAAGCAACTAGTTATGTATCTGACCAAGTAACCAATTAGGTAGCTCATAAGGTATTTGACTATATTTAACCGGTATGTGAATCCAATGCGTTGACTACTTTGGACCAGCTATCATACAGACTCATTGTATTCAAAAAGGGTCAATTGAAACCCAGCTTAAGACACGCACGTGTAGCTTGTTATGTAACTAGTTGTCACCCTAAATTATGGGTAAAAACACCAGTTCAGGCTGTATCCTACAACTGCTGGGTTTCTCTTTCAAGTTAGTGTTTAAATTTATAATTAAGAAAACAGCTGATTACATTTTTTTGAACAATTTGTAGTCAAATTGGTTTCGAGTTGCGTGCAGCCAACGTCACAGCTGTCAATTTAAATGAACTTGAAAGCAAAACTTTAACGTGTGGCTGCAGGGTTAAAAAAAATATTTTTTTTTGGTTGTAAATTGCTAGACGTTATTGGATAAAAATGTATCCTATTAGAAAGATAATTCAATATACACACAGCCTCAAAAGTAAATAAACACCAGTGAATTTTTAAATTGTTTTAAGATCATGAAAATCATTATAGTTCGACTTAAATCTTTTTTTTTCAGAACCGAATCTATTATTCAAACCAAGCTCCAACAAACCAAAACTTTTAAATTTTAGTCGGTGGATAGATTTTAGGATTTTCATTATCTTTAAAAATAAAATAATTGTTGCTGTTTACTCACTCTTGAGGCTCACTGTATACATATATACGAGTATTTTATAAAATAAATTACGATTATTAGCAAACTTTAAAGGGTCAATATATTAACACCCCAAATTATCCGCGATTTTAATAAAAATGTTAACCAAACTTTATTAAGATGAGGTACAAAACGGAATTAAACTTTGCAAATTAAGTGATATTAAAAACTTGAGCATATATTTAAGTAAAAATGGATTCAACCGGTTTTTTTCTTCAATTTTTCTAGTATTTTTTATCTACTCTACTGTCAACCGCACAGACATGAATTAGTCACTAACGTTTTAATAACTGAGATTACGCTCATTTATTTGCTGTTATTTACTTATTTCATTTATCATTTTCTTTTTAGATAATATTTACTTCCGATTCTTAAGAATTCTTAAAATAAACTAAAAAAAGTGTTTACATCAGCCGACCGATAACAATTAAATTGATTGGACGTTATGTGAATGAACATGAGAACAAAGCGACTCACGACTAACAAATGGATGGATCATAGGAAATGATTTAGGTTAATTCAGTTGCAAGTTGAAGGGGTGAAATGAGTGATTATTGTGGTGAATGCATTGAATTACAATTTAGACGAGAGTACAATGCTAAAGATTGTCATAATTAATCTTTATTATCTGTTTAAGTAAATTCAAAATTAATACGAACAATATTTGGATACATTTTTGTTTGTTTGTGGTTGCTATTGTATTTTTTTTAGTGTTCTATGGGATAGTTGTTGAACTAATTGCAAATTTTTATTATTTTATTTTTGATTTTATGTCACTCGATATTTGCTCATACTCTTTTGTTTTTATTGGTTTTTCTATAAATCTGTAATGAAATTCGCACAATTTTCGTTTTAAGGTTAAATATGTTTTGTTGTATATGTATATTAATTTAAACTAAATAATACTTTAAGACTTTATTTGTTTTGTAGTTTAGTATTTGAATAAAAGATATTAAGTATAGTCGAATGGTAGAATCCCTTCCATTTATTTAACTTGTATTTTTTTACTTTTATTATTATTATTATTGTTATTATGTATTTTGTTTTTATTCATTTCGACTGTGTATTTTAGAGGCGAAGACAACATTTTTTTTCTTTAAGATTTGAAAGTATTTTTTTTTGGTTTGGTTTTTTTCGTACCTATATATTTATTATATACACATATATATGTAGCTATTTATATATATATATCTATTAGAGACCCTCGATCTGGGTTATATGTAATTTATTCAATATAAATGTCTTCAATGGGATAAGCCGTCTCAATGAATTTTTGATAGAAGCGTTGGAAAGCTCGTCTGAAAGTTATAGAAAAAAAATTGAAATTTAAAATTTATCTAGTTTAGATTTAGAGTTAGGAATTTTACCCCACAGCCTCTGCAACTGGTCTGGTGGATTCTGAACCCTTGAAAACATGACATGCAAAACGTTGTACCGTTGGATGTTTGGTAATGAAGCCAATAAAACGATGATCCCTTGGATGAAACGCACAAAAAGATACGTTTTTGAGCGAGTAAAAATAATCAATGCAAGGTTTCTTGTCCTTTTTATTCTGTTGAAAGAGAATTGTTATTAAAATAATATTGTAATACTGTAAATATTTAATGGGGTTTAAACTTACATTCGGTCCGGAACGATCTACCATGCGTAAACCTTGATCTGATATTTCCAAAATGCATACTTGACCTGTAGGCGAATTACCGTATTCACCGACAATTTTACGCACCGCCTGACAGACAACACCCGTACCTTTGTGGGCCAATGTCTCCACGGAACCGAGATAGCCCAAAAGGTAACGCTCCTTCTTAACCTGCTGCACGGTTGGGTCGAATTCATTGTAGTCGAGGTCAACGGCATAAGCCGATGGAAAGATACCCTGACGACCGGTTCGTAAATTAACACCCTCACACCATAGATCGTCGGCCTCCTTTTGTACATACACCGGATCACCGATTTCAATTTCGATCTCATCATGATGACGTGGTATGAATTTGTGCAGACCCCTGTGTGTTGCCTCGAGCATTTCCAGGTGGGCAAAGGGAACCCCACCGAAAGGTTGCGGAATGGGAGATTCCGATACAGGAGAAGTAATTTGTGGAGACATGCTCTTAAAGTCGTTTGGAGAGTGAGCGGTGCTGTGACCACTGTCCACATCGCCCAAACTTTGCAAACGTTCCGAATCCGGACTGGAGTCTTCGTCTAGAAGGTAACTGTGTTTGAGCGTCAAAAATGATCGTTGATTATGCCGGCCCTGGGGACCTGTCATCGCTCGACTACGACAAACACCCTGACCGTTGGACATCTCATCTGCCAATGAAGACTGTTCAAAGCCACTGCCACCACCACCACCTAAAAGATGCAGAATGGAAGCTGCAAAAATCCGTGATCAAATGCAATTAAATAAAAATCATAAATCTACAGTTCTTTTGTAACTACAATAAAAAAACAAAAAAGAAGATTCTATGACACCGTCACAGTGAATTTAGGAAGCAACTTCTCACTCACATTTTTTATTCTTAGGGATTTCGGGCAACTTGCGTCGACGTCTCTGCTGCTGTTGTGTTTGTGAATTATTTAAAATACCAATGGGTAAGCTGTGAGTTGTGAGGTTTACTTGATGCGAGCCACTGTGAGCATTGCTGGAGCCAATACCCACCAAACCACCAATCGCATCTTGATGGTTTAGTGGATGATGATGGTGCGAATTAAACGAATCATTGGTATCCAAGGAACCGTCCGATGACAATGACACCACCTTTAGGCCATCTCCAATTTCATCATCTTCCACTTGTCTGTTGATCTTATTGCTGTCGCCATTGTCTTCCTGGTCCGAGGTATCACTTTTCGAAGAGGGGGAATCCTCCAGATCATCATTGGGTATTAAACTGCAATAAAATTCCAAAAACAAACGGAATTTTCAATTAAAAAAAAAACAAACCCTCAACTTTAAATTTAAAACTCATTTTATTTTCATTGATTTTTCACCACTCTGATTTGTGTGTACATATGCTTGTGTTTGTATGAATTTTTTTTTCACTTTCTCCAAATGTCCTTCTTTTAACACTTTATTTTTTTTTTATTTTTAATTTCAATTGAATTAAACTTTTATTAATTTTTTGCTTTTTCTGTTTAATTATTGTAATATTGGAAAACTTACGAGTAAAATGTATGCGGATTGGGTTTTTTGGCACCACTAACGGTACTATTGGTGTATTGTATTGTGTGTGATTCAAATATTGGACGATGGAATTCCTCGAATTCACTGTCAGCCATTATGAGCTAAAAAATGAGTTCCTACGGAACAGGAAATCGTGCAATTTAATCTCTACAAAACAGTGCTTATAATTTTTAAATCATTTTTAAATGCTTTCACTCCGTTTTAAATCAACAAAAATCACTTGCACTGTTTTTGTCTTTAATTTTAGATGTTTTATGCGAAAAAATCAATAATTTCCTTGTACTGCTCACTCACTGACTTTTTGAACGCAAAAAAGTGGTTCAGCCCTTGCAAATGTATGTGTGTGTTGTTTTATGTCGTCAATATGTCTTGTGTAGTTTAGTTTAGTTTTTTGTCCTTAGTTTTTGACAAGAGGGATGAATATTATTGTTTTGTTTACAACTTGGAACCTGTCATCATATGACCTAAACGTTGCATGCGCAAGCGTTACAACTGGAACATTCGGTTTATGTTCTCTTTTATTTTGTGTGTCATTCTTCGTTGGGTTTGTTCAGTAAGCAAATGGAAGATAGTAGTTTTACCGTTAAACATTTAAATGCATTATTTGAATTTGACGTTCTTTTGTAACAAAACTTGAATTTTCGTGAAAATATTCGTTGGATTAGAATTGTATAGATTCATAATCATTGATTTAATATAAAAAGGACGTATCTCCATTATATGGTTGACAGAATGGTATTTGAGAAAGTACGTATATCAAATTTATTTGGCTACCTTTTTCAGATGGCTATAAACTTGTCATTTGCAATAAAAAGACTCGGAAAAGTGTATTTACACTGTGAAATTTCGAAACAAAACGAGATACACTGGTTGACAATAAGTACAATTTAAACTTTTCTTATGAAATTTTTTCCAAATTTTAGCTTTTATTTTGAAACATTTGTACAATATAAATTTATTCAAAGTATTGGCCATTGTTAGCTAAGACCTTTTCCCAACTTTCTTGCTAAATATATTTTCCGAGCCAAGTGAACTGCTCATCTCTTGGGGCCAAGAACGAATCAAGCTAATTTCGGATACTCTGTTCTAAAGTGAAGCATATCACAGAGAGAGCGATCTGCATCGATCGAAACAAATAGTAGTCGGACAGGGCAAAAACTGGTAGTCGGATGAAGCAAAAATTCTCAACTTCTTCTTTCTAAATAGTTTTTAACATGTATTGCAAAATGTGGCCTTGTTTTGTCATGATGGAATATTACGGTTTAGTGACGTTCGGTACAGGTTCCCTGTTATGATCTGGCCAGATTTCAGCAGCTCGTAATATATTGTATCCTTTTGGTGCCATCAAATACAGAGCATTAAATTAACGCTATGGATGTTTGGCTTTGGTGTCGATGCGGCTGGTTGGCTGGGCATCACATATGATCTCTTAAGATTCGGATTATCGAAATGGATCCCTTTTTCATCGCAAGTAATAATTCGGTGCAAAAATAATTATACCCTACAACACCATAGTGGGGAGGGTATTATGCGTTTGTGCAGATGTTTGTAACGCCCAAAATATTAGTCTACACCCACCTTAAAGTATACCGATCGACTTAGAATCACTTTCTGAGTCCGTCCGTCTGGTCGGCTGGCTGGCTGTCAATGTAAACCTTGTGCGCAGAGTACAGGTCGCAATTTTGAAGATATTTCGATGAAATTTGATACATATTATTGAAACTGGCTGAAATCGGTCCATTATTTCACCTAGCCCCCATACAAATGTCCTCCCGAAATTGGACTTTATCGGTCATAAATGTTTAATTTATAAATGTATCTCCACAAATTCCGCTCCAAATAAGTTTTATATACACAAAATTCATGTCACCAAATTTTGTTACGATCGGTCCATAATTAGTCATAGCTCCCATATAGACCCTTCCGAAAATCACTTTAACGTGCATAAATCGCTTAAAAATGTTGGTAAACACACAAAATTCAACATAGTTAACTATAATATAGACATAAATCACACGACCTAATTCCATGGTGATCGGTCCATAATTGGTCATAGCCCCCATATAAGGCCCACTTCCGAAAATCACTCAAAAATATAAATTAATGAAATTTTAAAAGAAATTTTTGGTCGGGCTTGACCGACCATACTTTCTTACTTGTTTTCTTTTATATTTAAATTTTTCTTAGCTTCAATTCGTATGGTACCTTAATTACCTATTTTTGGATGAATACTGCTGCTTGCAAACGTTTTGAAATTGCTGATTGAGTAGCTCCCAATATTGAGTTTGACAACAATCTTCATGGAGTAATGCCTCCAATTCTTGGTTTTCAAACTTTTTTTCCTGGCCTGGGGGATCTGTTCATATTTTTGTGTATATTTTTATAACAAATTGTCCAATTTTTATAAACTTAGTCTTATATTAAGACTTAGAAGTTTTTTATTCTAATATATTACTAAAAAAAAGCATTTATTTTTTTTTTCTCAAATGCAGTAGAATTAGTACAATTGAATTTAATAGTGAAATGGTATGCAGAAATTAAATTCACCATTAACATTAACATTGCGCATGGGTTGACAATTCAATAGTAGTAGTTCTTCTAGATCAATGATATTACAAAATTTTGATCTAATATAATACAGATGCATATAATCAATCATACTTTAACAATGTTTAAATCAATAATTATCACTTTTTCTAAATTATATCTAAAGTATTTTTCATTAACATTACCTTCTATGTATTTATTCTATAAGTCAAGGGGTGTATCAGATTTTTTAAATAAATTAATGTTGATTGTTTATTTCAAAATAAAGTAACTTTTAAAGATTCAAACAAAAGATTAGCAACATACAATTTATAAAATAAAAATTATTTAAAATTTTCATTCACATTATTTTATAAATACCCTGCAGTTTTATGTTGTCAAGTACATATCATTAGAGTTGTCACTGTATATATTTTTTTTTTGGCGGGTCAAGATGGGAAAATGCGATACGCATCTAACGAGATCGTCAAGCTCGTCGTATGCCAGACTCATTTGCAACCGGCTAAAAACCCACCTCGTGCCATCATCGGGGGATTGTACCACCTCGGAACCGTTTCCACATTACTTCGAGGTGGCCCCTTATATGGTAATTAAACATTTCAATACTTTGTACCCGCATCCGGGCTCCGCTTTTCACGCCACTGCGTCTATGTCCACTTTCTTTTCACGGAGGACATGTTCTACAAAACTCATTACTGCATTCCAGCAACATTCATCGTTTAACATTTTTTGTATGATGTTTGTCACTGCTATGGTTGTCACTGTATATAAAAATATATAAAATCGCGATAATCGAGAAATATTTGGACCCGTTGTTATAAAAAAAAACTGGAGTAGGGTGGGTAAAAATGTTGAAAATATAATTTTCAAATGCGAATATCTCCTAAGCTATAAGAGTTAATTGATAGCTAAAAAAGGTTTTTTATAGTGCTCGGCGAGGAGATTCAATATTTTACATACCCGAGATGTCCTACTTTGGGAACCCCTGCCCGCGCACTTGGTAGGCCCATGAGGTCCTAATTCAAAACTTTGACTGGACAACACTTCCTATTTTCGCATGTCAAATTTCATTAAAAGCAGACCAACCGTTTAGAAGTTACAGATTTATTTCCCTCTTTTTTTTCTACACCACTGTGCAGCGCACTCTAGCGTGAGTTTTAGGTAAAAATAAATATCAAAAATGGATTCAAAAATGGACCCCAAAAATAGTAAGATACCACAACTTTCCGGGATAATAAAAAAAAATATTTTTTCTTGTTAGACAGCGCGCTGCAGCGTTCCAAAATCACTAACTTCAAATGCGTGTAAAAAAATCTAGCGCTGAACTGAAAAAAACCTTGAGGGTTATGTTATGGAAAACGAAAGCTTTCATTTGCTCCCATTCCGATTTTTGGTTGTTGCACAGTGTTATTTTAACATGTATGAAACTGCAAAGATCACAAAGACCAAACTGCGGACTATAAAAGACTCTTAGTGACAATTGACACCCCAATAAATTACTTCTTGCAAAAATACATATAACAGTTTATGTACCATATAATACCCTACACTAAGTAAAAGAGCAAAAACATTTTTCTTTTAAAATTTCAATAATTTATATTTTTGAGTGATTTTCTGAAGTGGGCCTTATATGGGGGCTATGACCAATTACCATTACCATGAAATTAAGTCGTGTGATTTGTGTCTATATGAAAGTTTACTATGTTGAATTTTGTGAGTATACCAACATTTTTAAGCGATTTATGTACGTTGAAGTGATTTTCGGAAGCGGGTCTATATGGGAGCTATGACTAATTATGGACCGATCGTAACAAAATTTGGTGACATGAATTTTGTATATACAAAACTTATTTGGAGATCAATTTGTGGAGATACATATATAAATTAAACATTTATGAGGACGTTTCGGGAGGACATTTGTATGGGGGCTAGGTGAAATAATGGACCGATTTCAGCCAGTTTCAATAGGCTTGGTCCTTGTGTATCAAATTTGATCGAAATATCTTCAAAATTGCGACCTGTACTCTGCGCACAAGGTTTACATGGACAGCCAGCCAGCCAGCCAGCCGACCAGACGGACGGACATCGTTTAATCGACTCAGAAAGTGATTCTAAGTCGATCGGTATACTTCAAGGTGGGTGTTAGACTAATATTTTTGGGCGTTACAAACATCTGCACAAACGCATAATACCCTCCCCACTATTGTGGTGCAGGGTATAAATATAAATTGGAGTTAGCCAGGTAATTAGAGATTAGTGAAAATTACTGTACAAAACAGATACATTGACTTCTTTATCACCCATTTCACAAAGGCCAATTTTTAAATATTGTCTGTCATCTTGTCATGTTTATGTTTAATATACACCTTTTTAATGAAATTATATTAATCAGTAAAAAGCCTTACAAGTATATTGGAGGGTAACCAATAGTGTTTTTGCTCAAAACAGAACTATGTAGTTGCATGCGCTGCAGGGTGTATCTATGTATGTTTTCAACAGTTGGCTTTAATAAATTGAATTATTAAAAATTATTGCTGGTAATTGACTTGATTGTATGCGCATATACTAATTGTGTGACATTCAAATATAAACTTTGGCATTAGTTTTTTTCTCTTATAAATATGTAGGCATGTACATTGTACATACATATATTCCATGAAAGATGAATGACATCTTCGAGATAAACGAATTGTTTTATTATTAATTTAAGTACTAATTTTTAATTTAAACTAATTTTTTTGTTTAATATAAAAAATACTGCATTTGAAATGTAAATTCAAAAAACTAATTTATACTGAATTATTAAGGGTTTCATACAATAGTAAAAAAAATAACTATTTTTCCTCAAATTCAGGACACGATCCTGAATTCAAGTACAATATAAAAGTATTAAAACTTTAATATGTCATTCATTAATTCGGGTTTTAAATTGAGTAACTAATTCTTTAGTAAATTAATTATTCACTATTTCTAAATTATTTATAAAAAATTGTATTATACATCAAGCTCTATCAATGTTGCCGAACCTTTGCTTAATAAAGTGGTCTTGGGGAATTACACAATAAAGGGAATCTGTTCAAAGTTTGATATCATTGTCAGTGAACGTGGCTAATTTGAAGTCAGGCAGTGCATGATTGACGGATTTATAAATACTCAAAAAGTTTATTACCATGTTAGACAAATATGTTCAATGATGTTCAAAATCATGTATAAGACGAACTCCATGCTTTTCTTGCAACTTAAAGTTAGTTTGCAATATTTGTGTTTATCATTCGATTTATTAAATATTTTGCAACACTTACTCACTTTTATACATATATTTTAAGATCACGGTCTTCATCTATTTCAATGTAATTATTATAAATGTCATCCTCAATATCATTTTCGACGATCGTTTCAAAATCACATTCTCCATCACATTCAACTAGAGTTTCGTTTTCGGTTTTAATCGAAAGGGAAACCGCGTTTTTTCAAAGCCTAAAACCGAAACCGACAATTAAACTATTTCCCAAACCGATCGGTTTTCAATTTTTTAAAACTGACACCACGGTTTTGAAATTCTTCGGTTTGTTGGAAACTCTACATTCAACTCTACTTTAATCTAAGTTAAAATTTTGATTATTAATTGCGATTCTTCTAATATTTCGCCAGCTAAATAACAAATATTTTATTCCGTACCTTTTATTTTGATTGGTTCAAGTCCTAAGTTAAAAACTTTGAAAGATTTGTTTTTAGAATTGTAACTTCTTGCAGTAATATTTATATATTTATAGAAGGAGCTATCGGAACACTCATCTACAGTGATCGAAAGTCCCTTTGTCTTTAGGTATTTGTCGAATTTCTGAAACAATACAATTTTTGTGAGACATTATTACTTATTTAAATTTGATATTATAAAAAATTTTAAGCAATTTAATAAATTTATATATATATGAACATTTATTTATTCGTTTAATTCGATTATTCTACATAAAATTGTTTGAATTATTCGTTATTCGAAAATGGCCATTTTTAAATTGTTCGAATAATTATTCGTAAGAAATTATTCGATTAATCGAACGATCATTAGTCGAATGAATACCCTAATAATATCATTTGTTTTCTACATTACCCCTGTTGGGAGCATATGGCTTCAACAAATCATCTCCGTCTTACTCGGTTGGCTTCTGTTGTTTTCGCACCATTCCACATAAGATTACATTGTTTTAGTTCTTTGAGTATCGTGCGTTTCCAGGTGTTTTGGGTCGACCCTGGCTTCTTGAGCCTAGAGGATTCCATTCAAGCGCCATCCTTGTAACACTATCGGGCAACTTCCTGATATTACGGCCGATCCACCTCCATTTTCTGCGTTTGATTTTTTTCAGTATGGGTTCCTCAATGATTGAGTTTCAGAGATCCGTGTTGCTGATGGTGTACGGCCAGAATATTCTGCATATGATTCTGAGGCTCTTATTGATGAATATAATTTTTGCGCGATTGTGCTCGATATTAACATTTTTTCACTTCCGTACACCAGGAATCGGCACTCATAGTCCCCAATGAGCGAATATGATCGGTTATTTACCTGTAAACAACACAAATTTCAAGGAAGCCAGTGAAACTGATGTATACACATTTAAAAACCAATTATTCTGATATTTTACCTTTAATATTTCGAATTTTAGATAACTATTAATGTTGAGGCTAATTTTGTAACCCCACTTTTTTATTCTGGGAATATGTAATTCACCTTTTCTTAAGTGGGCTAAATATTAAGGTCAAACGTTTGTATTTTAACTATTATTCTACTGGTATATATACTATATGTATGTAGAATAGTTAAATCAGAGTTAATTAATAATTGTTGTATGTTAATTTGCTGCTATTGTAAGTGTTGTTGTGTCATACGAAAAAAAATCTATCTATTATACTAAAACCCTCATTCAATTAAATTAATACCCGTATAGTTTTTCATTCATTCTTAGGAAATACATACACAAAAGGAAAAACAATCTTGAGAATGGCAAACTTTAATATTGTTTTATTCATTCATTCATTCATTCATATATACCAACGTTCAAATTACATACATATCTACTATATACCATCGACTGTGCAATGTTGCCACTAATGTTTTATTCTTAAGATATTCCCAAGCCGAATGATATATTTTCTAAATTGAATTAAGAATTAATTCGATAGAACTTTTGGCTATACACAAGATTTTCAATAAAAAGTATTGCGTTAAATGACATCAGATACCTTGTATTAATTGTGTTATTACATTTGCACGACTCTCTGTTTTTCATTATGGCGAAATTTAATTCGAAATAAGAAAACCTTCATTCCAACAACAAATTAAATCCTGGTAAAATTGCAATCAGATCCAGAGAGGAAGCATTTAGAATCTGGCGTAATATCATAAAGGATCTTCATGTGCCAAAGTGCGGCGCCTTCGAGCTAAAGATCTTACTGCTCCCTGGGGAAGTAAAAGCCCTTTGTCATTCGCTAAAAGGTACGGCTCCACTTCCATAAACACATTCAAACACTCACACATTTTACTGCACTCATAAACACCATAATCCTGAAACCATATCTTCTATATATATAAAAATGAAATGGTCCATGTATGTAATGTCATCACGTGAGAACGGCTGGAGCGATTTGGCTGATTTTTTTTTATTCGATTTGAAATTTTCAGGAGATGGTTTGTAAAGAAAAAAATTCAAAAATTCCGGGTAAAACTCGGAAATTCTTTTTTTTTGTGAGTCCAGTCAACTGTAATAAAAAAGCTCCCTAAAGTATGCAGTACAAATTTAGATATTTTATTTGCAAATAAATAAGAACAGGCTGGTGTGAGTGGGTTGGAGAAACTTGAAGAACTAACATTTGTAAATGCTACCGGGCGAAGCCGAGGCGATCAACTAGTATTTAATATATTTGAGTCTCGTTTGTTATCGGAATTAACCAGACAAATCACACCACGAACTAAGAACGGCCATGCACCACCACCCATAGATTCGAGAAAGAGCTATCAATCTGTCTTACACACTTATGTTCGGACCTGCTAAGTTTTCCCGTGTTGAGTCAAATTAAGCCACAGGCTCCACTCCTGGTGGTACCCTTCCGTCAATTCCTATAAGTTTCAGCTTTCCAACCATACTTCCCCCGGTGCCCAAAAGCTTTGGTTTCCCGTAAAGCGACTGAGAGAGCTATGATAGTAGCTACACCCAATTGCTAGCTGACATCGTTTTTGGAAAGAACTAGGGTGGTATCTGATCGCCTTCGAACCTCTAACTTTCGTTCTTGATTAATGAAAACATCTTTGGCAAATGCTTTCGCGTCGTAGTACTAATGCCTCTTGATATAAAAACCAATGAAAATAGAACAGAGGTCTTATTTGAAGCAGTGTTCTTTGACGCTAGCTCGTCCATTAGCAAACCTTTTCAGCACTTTATATCGTGCCGGCAAATTTCCTGTCTATTGGAAGATTGATAATGTACCGTCAATTCCTAAAAAGGGTTCTGCACTTTCCAAACTTATGGAGAGTATGGTTAACTACCATCTTGTGAAATATTTAGAGTCCAACAATCTACTCAGCAACTGGCAGTATTGCTTTCGTAGAGGACACTTTATGGGAGACGGCGTCGTTCCATTCACTGTTTCGTCGAAAGTAAAGTGGTGGCTCCAGATTAGGGTGTGCATGGTGCGCTTCTATCAAAACATATTGTTTTTGGTGTCGGTAATAAGTTTCGGTAAGATCGTATTATACGAATTGTTGTCGATGGAATCTCATCAAACGAGTTCAAGATCAATTCAGGGATACTGCAAGGCTCCGTCTTTCTCCTACTCTATTTCTTAACTTTCTTAACGACCTTCTACGTCAAACTTTCAACCCTATATATTTGCAAAAGGGCAGCCATTCATATTCATTAAATTATAGACCATACCTGTAGGAGATTGGAGCAATGAGGCAAAACATGAATGTTATGATTAACCAAGATCTTGTGACAATCTCGACTTTAATGCACGCAATACTCAATGTTGAATGTAAATACACCAGCCACCGACAGATCATGTTACTTCATCTGTTTTTATGTTAAATATTAATGAATCAGAAGATCTCGATGTTCTTATTTTTCAAGAGCCTTGATTTTCTAAAACGGTTTAGGAAATACCTCACTCCATCTGATCTCCTTACTATTAACATCTCACTTAAAATGGAATGCCACTCTTATGTATGGGCCGGTGCTTCGAAGTATATTTTGGAGTTATTAGACCGCTTATTAGGTGCTTATCGGTGCCAGTGGGGTATCCAGCTCTATTGACTCACTGGAATATCGTCGCAATGTGGGAACTTTTTTCCGAAACCCGTAGTTTCGAAGGAAGGTGTTGTCCATCGCGGTCGACTGGACAACACCTTCCTGCTGAAGTATTTCCTGACACTTTCAATATAGGAAAATTAAATACAAACACAACTCCCTCTACCCTCCATCCCATAACCTATTTTCCTAGTTCCAACTAAAAACATTGCATAGGTTGGGTTCCCCTGAGTGCTGGTACAAGCAAACAAAAGTAACTCCAAACTTTCTCTTTTAGAGAACTTTATAATTTTTATACCCTAAAATACTACATAGGGTATTATGCGTTTGTGCAGATGTTTGTAACGCCCAAAAATATTAGTCTAACACCCACCTTTAAGTATAGCGATCGACTTAGAATCACTATACCAAAATTCTGGGATTCTGAAAAGGTCAAAATTTCATCTGACTAACAAGATATTTTTGTTCTGATGACATTTTACCCAATGTATGAGAAAAGCAACAGGTAAAACTACTTCCCTATTCTGAAAGTTAACTGCCCTCATCTGGCTACATTGGATGTTGCTGCCACTGCAGTTGTTCCATAGATATTGTAGATGTGTACATAACAGTTTTCTTTTATGTCCTTTTAATTTTTTTCCTTTTTCTGTATTTGTATCCATTTTATTCACTATCATTTCGATGTTAAATCAAATAAATCCTCTTGAGTGCGAACATACTTAAATGGTTTGTTGTACAAATAAACGTTTTACTTTCACATTCAATCACTTAGAATGGGAATTGAAAGAAGTAGTAGCTACAAGAAAAATAAAAAAAATTACTCAACTAACTTAACAGTTGTTGTGCTGTTAAAAAATATATGACTTCTCGAGGAGGTGAAGAAGTTAAACGGATGTAGGATTGCCAACAATACGAGTATTTCATAGATAACTAGTTTTTTTTTTTAATTAAATTGTTAAATACTTTAAAAAATTCAGTTTCTTTGAAAAAAGCCATCTTTAGTTTTTTTAGAAAGTTAAAAAATAGACCAACTTGTGTTTAATATTTTAGGGTAACTCTATTTTCAAAAAGTCTAGTTAGCAAGAAGCAACTAACAAAGGGCTGGTTTTAAGACGTTACCACTAAATAAACATAAATACATACCAATTTATGTACATTTTACCCTCAAACTTAACACTTGACAATGAAATCTTTTCAGTTTTATTTATAGTTATCCATAAAATGTTTGAATGATTCTATCAATATGTATTTTTGAAATTTATTTAAACAAAAATCTTTAAGATTTAACTTTTTTCTATACAAAATAAAAACTACAAATAAATGTATAATAAATATTTGAACGAAATTCAATTTGTGTGACTATAAATAACAAAAAGGCTAATGAGGAAATTTGAGTTTGAAATTCAATCTCTAAAACACAGGGAACGTAAATTTATTTGTTAGCAACCCTATACAAATGTTAATGTATTTTCAATGCAAGGATTTATTGGTATTTGGCTTTAACCTATTTTAAACAAAGGACTAGTTTTCTATATCCCTGTTAGAACATCTAAAGGAAGTTCCCTTTCCATTCCGATATCAAACTCTTATTTTACCATTTCTTTATAGTTTTGATTTGCTGAAATCAAGATTGTTTACTAAATATTTTTAACAAACATTTGTTTACAATAATACTCGCCCATTTTTTAAGTTTAATCCCGATAAAAATTTTGTCCATGTGCCACGGTACTACGACACAAAATTTTCAATTTCATTTGTATTTAAAAAAAACATGTCATTGTTTACATTCAAAAATATCGGCTAATTAATAAATAAAAAAAATATTGTATTAACAAGTTGTGAAGTTTGATTTCTTTTAATCTTAAGTACTATCAATAAACAATTGCCTGCCGTATTTAAACAAAGTCCTTATCTTTTTTGAATACGGCTACTCAAGTCAACAATTGGCAGTAGCAAGATGTTAAAAATAAATTAAATACATTCATTCATTTACTATTTTTTATGTCGTTGATAAATATGAACTGATAGCGTTTAAATTAAAATTATTAGCTTAATTAATGCATTTAAGCAACAGTCTAGTAATTAGCCTAGTAAAAAAAAGGTAGATGTCTGAAGAATAAGCAAATCCCACTCACATACAAAATGTATGCCGCCGCTGATGTACTATTGAAATTTTGGTGGCGGCTTAAAATCGCCTGTCAGTTAAAATACTTGGTAATGCATGACATTACATATTTTTTTAAAGGTCTGAACCGAACCAAAAATATCAAGTGAAACTAGCTTATCCCCCAACAATAAATTTCAGTGAATTTATCAAAAATTGGGATAACATGAAAACTAAATCTTACCAAAATTTAAATTTATTTTTCAGTCTGAAAAATAATTCATATTCAGCCTTATCGTGCAAGGCATAGGCGACGCACAGTGGGTTCAATGGTACCTAAAGTGGCGATTAATTCATAGAAGCCGTAGTTTTAAAATATTATATTTTTTTATTGATGAGTTATTAAAATTTTTTATTTTATGGAAACAAAGACCATAGTTCACAATTTATGCTGTAACTTTGGAATGGAAAGCGATGAATTAATGAATAAAATTGGAAATTAAAGCATACTTAATGTGCTATTAAAAAAATTCTTATTATAAATTTATTATATGTATTTATATTAGTATAAATTTAATTTTAAATCAAATTTTTGTTTCTCACATAATTTTATAAATGTACAAATTTTTCAAAAAAGTCACAAAAGAGAATATTATAATTTTTTAGTAATGAATAATCATAAATACATAAAAACACAACTTAAAAAAAAAATGGAAGAAACATTTTTTAACCGTTTTATTTCAGCATTTTTTTGTTGCAACGGAGTTCTTTCACTATAACTTAAATAAGTAAAAAACCTCAATAAACCCGCACTATTTTTTTTGGAATATATAAGCTGAAATGTCATATTTTAAGAGCATTTAATGAAATTTAACCGATCTCGCCCTGAACTTTTTTAAACTCCATCTATATATCGAAAAAACCCCAATAATGGAGCACTTAAAAAAATAAATAAAAAATATTTGCTAAACATTTATCTAAACAAAAAATATTTATTTATGTTCTCAAATACCTGTAGTTGATGGTTCCATTTTAATATTTCTACTTTTAACAGACTTAACAAAAAATATAAGCTCTCGAAATATCACAATTTGAAATTTTAACCACAGCTCTCAAAATTTTATAAAAATTATTTGACTTTGACCGCTCACTGCCAATAAAGTATGTTAATCACAACTGTACTTTTAGCAGTTAGTGATGTATTATTTAATGCACTTTAACCCAATACCAAACATGATTTTGACAAATAAAGTTCAGCTTTTAAATTAATCGCCACTTTTTATACATTTCCAGCCTCTGTGCGACGATAAGACTGATTTTATTACCAATATGTGTGAAAAGAGAGTAATTTTGTTTAATTTTTTCCATTGACATTTCTTTCTCCTTCCGTTCTATGTATTTATTCTATTATGTAAACTACATATTTAGTTTTAAGGAAATTAAGTTTGAAAGTAACACAAAAATATATGTAAACTTTCCTAACTCCATCGCCAATGAGGAGCCAAAAACTTTTAGACTTTTTTTGCAGTGTCATACTCTCAATTTATTTAAATATCTTAAAGCCAGTATCAAATAAACAATTGGGGTATTCAAACGGTCTGCTATTAGGACATATTGTCATAATGTCCTAATACAATATTATTATAGTTTAAACCATTTTGTATTATATTTCAAAATTCGTTCAATACAGCAATTTTTGCAAGATCTTTCGTTGTTGACGACATTTTAAAAATGAACTTGCACTGCATAGTGTAGTTTTGACACTCAAAAAATATTGTAGTTTTTTCGGTGTTTTTCGATGATAATACATATTCCTTTCTTATAGGTAATTACTTGCATGTGGCAACGGGGGTTATTTATTTTACCCAACACACACTTTATTATACCCTACAGCACCATAATGGGGAGGGTATAATGCGTTTGTGCAGATATTGTAACGCCCAAAAATATTAGTATAACACCCACCTTAAAGTATACCGATCGACTTATAATCACTTTATGAGTCGATTAAACGATGTCCGTCCGTCCGTCTGGTCGGCTGTCCAGCCAAGACAGCCATGTATTTCGATCAAATTTGGTACATATTATTTTTTCGGCCCAAGAACGAAGCCTATTGAAACTGGCTGAAATCGGTCCATTATTTAACCTAGCCCCCATACAAATGTCCTTTCGAAATTGGACTTTATCGGTCATAAATGTTTAATTTATAAATGTATCTCCACAAATTGCGCTTCAAATTAGTTTTATATATACAAAATTTATGTCACCAAATTTTGTTACGATCGGTCCATAATTAGTCATAGCTCCCATATAGACCCGCTTCCGAAAATCACTTTAACGTGCTTAAATCGCTTGGTATACTCACAAAATTCAACATAGTAAACTTTCATATAGACACAAATCACACGACCTAATTTCATGGTGATCGGTCCATAATTGGTCATAGCCCCCATATAAGACCCACTTCCGAAAATCACTCAAAAATATAAATTATTGAAATTTTAAAAGAAAAATGTTTTTGCTCTTTTACTTAGTGTAGCGTAGGGTCAAGCCCGACCATACTTTCTTACTTGTTTTTATAATATTCTTAAACTGAAATTTAAAACTAAGTACTTAGAAATAAGGAAAATTACAAACTTCATTAATGCAGATGTTGGTATTTTTGTTTGTGCGTTTTTATTGTAAACAGATTTTTCTAATAAAGTTTAGTTTAATAGTTTAATTTATCTAAAACTCACAATTATTTTGAACAGAACAGAGTACTAGGCTTTATAGAATAAAAATAACGAAATTCTAGCTATAACGGTAAGTTGGAAGGGCTAAAACCGAATTTTAGGCATAACGGAAGCCAGCCAACCTTAATCAAAATCGAGTAATTTCAAAAACGTTTTTTGTTTTTCAAAAAACAATATTTGAAATTTTTAATGTTCTGAAAATCGCCAGAATTTAAACATAAATGTTTTTCATTTGACAAATATTTTGAATTGTTTAAAAAAAAAATTAAGATGCCAGTCGAAATACTGAAATGAAAATATAAAGTTTATGAAAAAAGACCTTATTATATATTCCAATCGATTCTATTAGGAGCATAGAGCCTCAACTAACTTCTTCCATTCATAACTGTTCATCGCAAAAGTTTTTACTTCACTCCAGCTTTTATGTATTTTTCTAGCCTCGCTATCAATTTGTCTTCGCCATGTATATATGTATGTATGTGCTGGTCGGCCTCTTCTGCGACTCCCCTGAGGGTTCCGTTTGATAGTATTCCTGGCAAGATCGGTGTGTCCAATCCAGTTCCACTTGCTTCTCTGTATTTCTACACAAGCTTGTGTGGCTTTTTTATTCGGCTTACAATGTCTTGACTAAATCCGGCTTATAACAGCTCCGAGGTAACATAATCTTTCAACTTCTTCTAATATTTCAAAACTCCTTAAGCTTAAATAAATATCATTTTGAAGTTTAATAAAAAGGTGAAATAAAAGATGAAAAACATTTTGAACTTGTGCCCCGTATACTACTACTATATATCGTTGTATACAACGACAAATATATTTCTATAACCTATATAATTGATTTATTTAAAAAGATACAAGAAACAATAGCTGTGTATCAGATTAATAAAAAATAAAAATCTATGAAACAAAATTCAAAACCATAAAAGAAGTTTGCACAACATTTGACGTCACACGTTGTGCCATTAAAACTTTAGGATACAAGTTTCAGAGAGCCTGCTTTTTCAGTTATTTAACCAATCAGAGTTTACAATAAATATCCACCTACACAGATACTTACACTCACTTTTATATTTTGTTATTTCCCAGCAGTTAAGCAAGTAGTCAATGTAACCCTTATAGCCATTAATTGTCACTAATGTCTTATCAGTTGGCCGACTCCAATTTATATATTTGGGTCTCACTTTGTAGTGCAGAGAGAAGACAATTGCTTACTTTATACATCCCAGGTAATCTAGCATGAAGACAATTGTCACTTAAGTGTCTATAAGTAATCTAGAGTGTAGTCACTTTAAACGTTTTGTGAGTAATTCGTAGAAACTGGTTTTATACAAATTGTGTTGATATAATTCTCATACAGTTTATTTTTATTTTTACTTAAGTATACTGATATCCCATATAAAATAGCGTGATGTTAACAGTCACTTTAGTGTCTCTTAGTAACCTATAGTGAAGTCACATTAAACGTTTATTTTGTAGTGCACTTTAGAAAGTAGTTATTTTAGCCACTAGAAGCAATATATTGGAGGGTTGTGGAAGGAAGGTTTGTTTAGAAGCAATCGTTTATTGGACTGTATATGATATGTCTTTTTAGCTGACCATTTGAGGTCAATTAGCACCCGCACATGTTAAAATAACTAGTTATGTAGCTGATCAAGTTACCAGTTAGGTAACTAGTAAGGTAACTGACGCTATTTAACCAGTATGTGAATCCAATGCGTTGACTACTCTGGACCAGCTATTAGACAGCCTCATTGTAATCAAAAATGGTCAATTGACCCCCTGCTTAGGACATGCACGTTAGACTGTTCCAAATTTTTTATTTTTTTTTTTGAATTTTGGAACACATTCCATCTATTTTTTTTATATACATATGTAAAACTATAGTTAAATAAAAAGTTTTGTCTTTCTATCATTATTGATTTTTCTGCTGTTTTTGTAAATACTAGGCTTTGTGTTATATTTCTCATCAAAATCGGCCCAAAAATATATAACATTACGCTATTTTTCCATGATAAATTCCAAATATTGAAAAATTTAACTTTTGACCTTCTCCATTTAAGGGTTGGTGTTTTCCGATTTTAGTAAAACTTTCAGACTATATTTAAAATTACACGGACTATAATATTCTTAATAAGGAAATTCGGCTCATTCGCCAAAAAAAAAAATAGTTTTTCTCGAAAATCGCAAAATTTAAATCGCAGGTACGGAAAAACATATTTTTATTCCCTATTATATTCGCAATAAATCCCAACGCGATGATTAAATAATTCCGAAATTTGTTTAACAAAATTTTTAATAGGAATAGGTTAACGTTATCCTAAGAAGTCAAAAACTCATATACAAGTAAATGTGGATATATTTTAAGTAAAAATAAGCTTTTATTTTAATATTTCTCAAAATATGTTAATTTTGTTCCTACATTTCTTGTTCTAGTGGCCTGAGACAAGTTAATGGCCTGGAGATTTATTAATAACTTTAACCAATTTTTGTGTTTTAATCTTATTAGAAGGACAATTAATTACACATTTCGATTCTTTTAAATTGAATTGCAAAAGTAATTATTTAATGGCAAAATTTTTACAATTTTTTTTTTCCCTCAATGAACCTCAGAACTAAATCGCAGTCGGCTCGGTTTGCAATCATGATAGAAAGACAAAATTTCTTATTTAACTATAGTTTTATATACATCTATATATATAAAAACAAGTAAGGAAGTATGGTCGGTCAAGCCCGACCATATAATACCCTACACTAAGTAAAAGAGCAAAAACATTTTTCTTTTAAAATTTCAATAATTTATATTTTTGAGTGATTTTCGGAAGTGGGCCTTATATGGGGGCTATGAACAATCATGGACCGATCACCATGGAATTAGGGCGTGTGATTTATGTCTATATTAAAGTTAACTATGTTGAATTTTGTGTGTATACCAACATTTTTAAGCGATTTATGCACGTTAAAGTGATTTTCGGAAGCGGGTCTATATAGGAGCTATGATTAATTATGGACCGATCGTAACAAAATTTGGTGACCTGAATTTTTTGTATATAAAACTTATTTGGAGCGGAATTTGTGGAGATACATATATAAATTATACGTTTATGACCGATAAAGTCCAATTTCGGGAGGACATTTGTGTGTGGGCTAGGTGAAATAATGGACCGATTTCAGCCACTTTCAATAGGCTTGGTCCTTGAGCCGAAAAAATAAAATGTACCAAATTTCATCGAAATATCTTCAAAATTGCGACCTGTACTCTGTGCAAAAGGTTTAAATGGACAGCCAGCCAGTCGACCAGACGGACATCGTTTAATCGACTCAGAAAGTGATTGTAAGTCGATCGGTACACTTTAAGGTGGGTGTTAGACTAATATTTTTGGGCATTACAAACATCTGCACAAACGCATTATACCCTCCCCACTATGGTGGTGTAGGGTATAATGAAATGGTCCATGTATGTAATGTCATCACGTGAGAACGGCTAGAGCGATTTTGCTGATTTTTTTTAATCGATTCGAAATTTTCAGGAGATGGTTTGTAAAAAAAAAAAATTCATAAATTCCGGGTAAAACTCGGAAATTCTTTTTTTTGTGAGTCCAGTCAACTGCAATAAAAAAGCTGCCTAAAGTATGCAGTACAAATTTAGATATTTTATTTGCAAATAAATAAGAACAGGCTGGTGTGCGTGGGTTGGAGAAACTTGAAGAACTAACATAAGTAAATGCTACCGGGCGAAGCCGGGGCGATCAGCTAGTGTATATATAAAAATAGAGGGTATGATTTCTAAAATTCCAAAAAAAAATTAAAATTTTGGGACCCCTAATGCACGTGTTAAAATACCTAGTCACGTAGCTATTGGAGTAATTAGTTCCCACCCTAAATGATGCGTAAAATCACTAGTGCGCAACTGTCTCCTAGAACTGCTGGGTTACCTTAGTGCACCGGGTACTAAGGAAGGAAATAAGGGAGGGTGGGAGTAACGAAGGTATTTTTAAGTCTAAGATGATCGAAATGTCATAAAGTGAATAGTGTTATTTCAATATTTGTAGCATCATTAAAGAAAATCATTAAGATGACACAGATAATCTGGGTAGTAAGAAGTTAAAGGCTGATAATTAGTATATGCAATCGAAATTCATGCATATTTACATAAAATGCATGAATATGAATATTAATAATGAATAAATAATATAAATAACTAGATGTACATGGGATGTATCTTGATGCAGATAATGTCAAAAGCAAAAAAAAATAACGATGACTGACCACAGGAATTTAAAAGGCAGGATTAAAATAAACATGGGAGATAAAAAGCGTTTACACTGTTTAAATGTTCATATGTACGTACATATTAACAATTTGAACATTATATAACACACACTAGATACTAAATGGATGAATGAAAGAATGAATGAATGTTCCATTCAATTATACAATATATGTATGCATGAAAGTGTATCTATGAGGGTGTGTAACTGTGTGTTAAAGAAACTTGTGATAATATATACAATTGAATATTTATGTATGAATGTATGTATGTTAGTTGTTTGATTTTTCAAGTATCCTTCCAACTGTTGCTTTTCCATTTTCTTGACTTGTTGTTGTAGTATAGTGTGATGATGATGATGATGCCAATAAAGATGCGGGAGCAACAGTATAAAAACCAAAAGGATGTACAGGAATATTTTAGTCGTTGCGTGGAATTCACTTAGAACGAATGTTACTTTGATAGTTGCTGAAGCAAAAGAAGGATAACAATTTTAAAAGAAAAAAAGAAATGAGTGGTTCGGGTAAAGGTTTATTGGGCTTGTGGCTCTATCGCAGTGGTGAACAAGAGTGGGCCGTTAAACAAGGCAGTCCATTGCATGGACAACGCTCAAATAGTAAAGAAACTTCTGGAAGTTCTACTGCTATAGTAAGGACAATTTATTGTGTTAATTGTTTAAAAAATAAATTGTAATTGTGTTGTCTTTTCAACTTGCCAGGATAAGTCTGGATTTAGTGTTAAAAACAAGGAAAATCCGGTGGTAAATGAGCAATTTTTCCAGTACGGTTCGGCTGGAGACCGGGTATCGATAATTTTCACTTTGAAGAATCAAGTGGGTAATTTGGCGCGGGCTCTGCAGGTATTTCAAGAGCTAGGCATAAATGTATTGCATTTGGAATTGTCACCACTTGAAAGTGCTACGAATCAGGTATGTATCATAATTTGGGTTACTGAATTTTCGAATATTAGTAGAGCCAAAACCCTTAAAGAGATTTGAAAATTTGTTTAAACCATTTGAAGTTTGGAATCTCTCCCTGTTATGTAGATCTGAATAAACAGGATTTACTCGTTTCAAACTTATTTCAAAGTTTAAAATCGTGCGATTTGCAGAACATCAATTTGACAATTGTTCGTTCTTGAAAATCATTTTTGAAATCAGTCGATTTTCAGAACAAGTGCCCGACAATCACACTGGATTTTTTTAAAAAAAAGAAAACAAGTTAAATTGATATATTTTAAAATATCGGTAAATATTGTTCAAATATTTACCGACATAGCTGTGAATGAAAATATTTATTTTAATGAAAAAAATACAGGATCGTATTGACTTATGCAAGTTTCCAAATAAAGAAATGAGAACGAAGATTCAGATATTTCCAGTATTTCTAATATTGTCTGTATATATTTACTTGAATCTGGGTCAGTTTATTTTGAAATTGTTTTATTAAAATTGAGCTAAATAAAATGATTGACAAATCCTGAAAAACTCAGAATTGATCTCGAAGGTACGACTATGTTATGAGAGGTATTGAACTGATTCCAAAAAGCAATTCTTAAATTTTTAGAATTGTTTTTAACAAAATTAAAAAAAAATAAATAATTGCTATACAAAAGTAACCTGTTTAGTTCACTTTAGATTACAAACTTCAGAGCCGACGCTCTCTGTCCAAATTAGCTAAAATATTATAGTTATTTCCATTCCGGATTCATTTGATTTTCGATGACCGGCTTTAGTATTTGGGAATGGAGAAAAATTTCTTTTATGTCGTTCAATTTATCATTTAGTTAGAACGGAATCTTAATCTAGAATTAAATATTTCTGAAAGCTTCGTTTGGAAAATTTAAAAATTTAAGTTATTAAAAATTCTCCCTTTTAGAATTGTTTTTGTTTGGATTTTTTTAAGAATATATAAGATAATAACAGAAAAACTAAGAATTATTTCAATATATCTAATAATTTTGCCGTACCTGTGGTTTGAACTTTAAGGAGTTCTGGAATATCGACCTATTTGTCGCCATAACTCAGTTTTAATAACTCAAATTCAAAATATTATTGCTCAATCTGGAAACGTTAAACCTTTCACAAAGGTAAATTTTAGTGTTTGTATAAAAATATGTTGAATTATTTTATATTTATTAGCAGATTTTAATGCAACTTTAGGGAAATTTTCCAAGAGGTCCGGGGATTAAATTTTAGTAAAAATAAACCGTTTGATGTACTTGTAGTCAAAATAAGTAGGTAGACCTTTTAAAGCTATTATAAAACACGGTCTGAGTGAAATATTTGAAATTGAACATTGGATTATTATGGATTTTTATATTAAAAATTCGGGATTTTTTTTTTAAATATTTAGCTTTTATTTTGAAACATTTGTACAATAAAAATTTATTCAAAGTATTGGCCATGTTAGCTATGACATTTTTCCATCTTTCTGGCAATATATGGATTATAGTAGTCGGAGGGGGCAAGGTCTGGGCTGGTGAGGTATAACTTTCCAACCACTTCTTGTAAAATTGTTTTTAAGAGGTATTGTAGCATGTAGCCTAGCGTTGTCATTAACCCTCCGTTAGTCGCAATCATTTTCAATTGAGACTAGTCGCAATGTATCAAATTGATATCAATAAAGAATAAGTCGCGTTTGAAAATAATCTCTTCACTTTTTATTTCGTTAACATAAAAACAATATTAAATCGAAAGTATTTAATAGAGTAACCAAAATAAAATTTCAGTAAAAACTATATTTTTATCAAAAAATAGCATCAAAAAAAAAATTGTTGGTGTATCAACCAGATCAGTTGCGACTAACGAAGGGTTAATGGATATTCTGGGTATTTTTCGGCCAATGTTCGCTTCATACGAATCAGTTGCATTCGGTACAGATTACCTATGATAGTCTGGCCAGATTGCAGCAAATCATAATAGATTGGACTCTTTTGTTCCCACAAAATACAGAACATTACCTTAGCGCCATGTATATTTGCATTGTTGGCCGGGCTTCACATACGATCTCTTACGCTTCGGGTTATTGTAATGAATCCATTTTTCATCGCTAGTAATAATTCGGTGCAAAAATGATTTTCTTTTATATCGTTCAATCATCATTTCGGACAAGCAAAATTGTTTTTCAAGGTCTCTCGGCTTCAATTCGTATGGTACCCAATTTCCTTGCTTTTGGATGAATCCTGCTGCTCGCAAATGTTTTGAAATTGCGGAGAGAGTAACATCAATATCTCTTCAATTTAATTAAGTTTCAATTCAGATTAGTTTTTTTTTTTTTGTTATATCTTTATTTTATTGTTGACTGAATGCTACCTTATTTTATTATTTATGCAAAGGACTTAAATCTGTTTATTTTGAGACAAGAACCATCCCAAATTTCCCTGAGCACGGCCGGAACATAAGTAGCCCATCTCAGAATATATAGAACCTTAATGGTTCGTCCGTTACAGTGTCAAAATCTCCACTTCTGAATCTCACAAACAATCTCTCGCACGTTAAAACCTATGCCACACATTACCATAAGCTACGGTGAGCAATCGGTGTGACTCATCGACACTTTTTTCAAATTAGAGAAGTAAAGCAAAACTTCCCGCATATTAAAATTCGACATTTTCGAAGTAAAAACAAGTAAGAAAGTATGGTCGATGAAGCCCGACCATATAATACCCTACACTAAGTAAAAGAGCAAAAACATTTTTCTTTTAAAATTTCAATAATTTATATTCGTGAGTGATTTTCGGAAGTGGGCCTTATATGGGAGCTATGACCAATTATGGACCGATCACCATGAAATTAGGTCGTGTGATTTGTGTCTATATGAAAGTTTACTATGTTGAATTTTGTGAGTATACCAAAAGTTTTAAGCGATTTGTGCAGGTTAAAGTGATTTTCGGAAGCGGGTCTATATGGGAGCTATGACTAATTATGGACCGATCGTAACAAAATTTGGTGGGATGAATTTTGTATATATAAAACTTATTTGGATCGCAATTTGTGGAGATACATTTATAAATTAAACATTTATGAGCGATAAAGCTCAATTTCGGAAGGACATTTGTATGGGGGCTAGGTGAAATAATGGACCGATTTCAGCCAGTTTCAATAGGCTTGGTCCTTGTGCCGAAAAAATAATATGTACCAAATTTGATCGAAATATCTTCAAAATTGCGACCTGTACTCTGCGCACAAGGTTTACATTGCCAGCCGACCAGACGGACGGACGGACATCGTTTAATCGACTCAGAATATGATTATAAGTCGAACGGTATACTTTAAGGTGGGTGTTAGACTAATATTTTTGGGCGTTACAAACATCTGCACAAACGCATAATACCCTCCCCACTATGCTGGTGTAGAGTATAAAAACTTAGTTGTTTACACTATAATGTTCATTAACTAAGTGAGAATAAATGACAGATATTTATGACAAATAAGTTATTAAAAACAAAAACCGCGTTCCAAAGATACAAATTTTTAAAAAGTTTAAAATTGGAGTTTTTTGTCTGGCATTTTTGGCATTAGGCTATTATATCATTATATCAAGTGTCAGAATAATCTTTTTACAAGTTTCATAATAATAAAACTTATATCGAGCAATTGCCGCGAAAATTTCTTAAAAGCTTGACATCAAACTTTACAGGAGAAGCTTTTTTTTGATTGTTGGTTAAGATATTTTCGCTGTTAGGGCTCGATATCTAAAAAACATAGTTTTTCGGCAATGATGACTTTTATTTGGATCCAAACTTAGGCTGATGTACTGGTAGATGTGGAATGCGATCAAAAGCGTTTAGATCAAGTACTGCAAATGCTTAACCGGGAGGTACATTCGGTAAACTACACCTCAGTGGACAAGAATGCCATAGTAAGAGCTCCATCATTGTCTGCCTGTTCTAGTTTTGGTGAGTAACTGCTAAAAGTATCCTTAAAATTAATTAGTTATAAACAAAGATTTTTATAATATTTGTTAATAGATTTTGGTGAAATGGTTTGGTTTCCGCGCAAAATATCTGATTTGGATAAAGCCCAAAACGTATTGATGTATGGTTCTGAGTTGGATGCTGATCATCCAGGCTTTAAGGATCCTATTTATCGCAAAAGAAGGGAAAAGTTTTCAACAATTGCCATGAATTTTAAGCAGTAAGTATAGATAAATTAAATGTAAACAATATTAATTAAAACTAATAACTTTAAAACTTAAAGTGGTAATCCAATTCCTCGTGTGGAATATACAGGCGAAGAGGTCAAGACATGGCAAGTATTTAGTATGAAATTGTAACATAAGAATTTATTAAATTAAATTATTATTTAAGGGGCACGGTATTTTGTGAACTCCATCGTTTGTATGTAAAATATGCTGTACCCGAATACATGGAAAATTGGCCAGAACTAGTGAAATACTGCGGCTATAGGGAGGATAATATACCACAATTGCAGGATGTTAGTACTTTTCTGAAGCGCAAGACTGGCTTTCAATTAAGACCAGTGGCGGGTTATTTATCGCCTAGGGATTTTTTGTCCGGTTTGGCATTTCGTGTGTTTCATTGTACCCAGTATATAAGGCATTCATCAGATCCATTTTATACTCCGGAACCGTAAGTTTTGAATTAGTGGAATTTCTTGTCAGTTGTAATATTTTCAATTTGTTTATAGTGATTGCTGCCATGAATTATTGGGTCACATGCCTTTATTGGCCAACTCTAGTTTTGCTCAATTTTCCCAAGAAATCGGTTTGGCTTCTCTAGGCGCTTCTGATGCTGATATTGAGAAATTGGCAACGGTGGGTTAATGACTAACTAAATAATAAAATAAAACTATAGTAATATATAATAACATTTAATGCTTTAAAATTTCAGCTTTATTTCTTTACTGTGGAATTTGGCCTGTGTCATCAGCCCGACAATTCATTTAAGGTGTATGGTGCCGGTTTGTTAAGTTCGGTGGCTGAATTGCAGCATGCCATTGCTGCCAAAGAAAAAATTAAAAAATTTGATCCCGAAATAACTTGCAAAGAAGAATGTATAATTACTTCTTATCAAAATGCGTATTATTACACAGACTCCTTTGAAGACGCCAAAGAGCAAATGAGGTGAGAATCCATAATGGGGTCAAATCTATACTGATTTACCCTTTTATTTTTTAGCTTTTATTTTGGGACATTTATACAATATAAATTTATTCAAAGTATTGGCCATTGTTAGCTATGTCCTTTAGCCATCATTCTGGCAACATATGGATTCCGAGCTAAAAGAACTGCTCATCTTTTGAGGCCAAGAACGAATCAAGCCAATTTCGGATACTCTATTCCAAAGTGAAGCGTATCTCAGAGAGTGCGTTCTGTATCGATCGAAAGAAATAGTAGTCGGACCGTGGTCGGTCTGGACTATAAAGCGGCTGAGGCAAAATTACCCAACCACTTCGTTCTAAATATTCTGTGCGTTTTTCGGCCAATGCTCGCTTCAAACGAATAAGATGCTTTCGGTTCAGGCTCCCTGTGTTTGTCTGGTCAGATTTCAGCAGCTCATACTCTTTTGCTCCCACCTTTGTCGATTCGGCTGGTTTCCTGGGCTTCACACACGATCTCTTACGCTCCGGGTTATTGTAATGAATCCATTTTTCATCGCAAGTAATGATTCGGTGCAAAAATTATTTTCTTTTATAGAGATCAAACATCATTTCGGACATGCTAAATCATCTTTCAAGGTCTCTAGGCTTCAATTCGTATGGTACCCAATTTCCTTGCTTTTGGATGAATACTGCTGCTCGCAAACGTTTTGAAATTGTTGCTTGATTAGCTCCCAATGATTTTACAAGGTCTTGTTGAGTTAGACAACAATCGTCATGGAGTAATGCCTTCAATTCTTGTCTTCCGTGCCAAAATCTCCACTTCTTAACCGCACAAACCTTTACCCACAAGCTTTGGTGAGCAATCAATGTGCTTCAGCGTAATTTTTAAAGAAGTAAAGCAAAACTTCCCGCATTTAACGATTCGTTGGTAAAAATTTCGACATTTTCGAAGTAAAAAAGCTTTGTTTACAAATGACAGATAAGTTATTAAAAACAAAAACCGCGATCAAAAGATACGTCAACTATTGTAAATCCCGCATTTTTAAGTCATACACCCAACAGTAAATATAGATTTTTGTACAAAAATATGAGTGATCACTGATCGATCTCCTTTTCTCAATTCATAACTATAACAAAGTTATTAAAAAAATATGCACTTAAAAATAGTTGGTTATTATTTGATTTCAAAATTTCATTAAAAAAATATATATGAAGTAAATAAAATATTGAGCTCATAAATTAAAATTGGTTATTATAGGATTAAATTTCGATTTTACTGACTTTGGAACTACATGAAAATAGTTTGATTCAATTCATTTTATTAAGTTTTAAAATTTTTAAACTAAATCTTTGTTTTAGATTTCCGAGTTTCTTAGACAATCTTAATCAATTGATTTGTCTCATCTTTTAAACTGCCTAATACTTCAAACTTTTTTTTGGTAATTAGTGGCATAATATTTTACTTTCTCAATCCATGTGTCCCAATGTTTATAGGATCCCTACTGAGGATGTACCCAATCAATTTCTCGAAATGTTTCTATTCTATATGAAGCTTTAAAAACTTTTTTACCATTTAAATAATAAAAAACTCTATTAATAGCCTGTGTCATTTTATGGTAAAAATTGCAATGGATTTTGGAGCATTCATCATGTATCTAGATTAATATCTGAATACGGCTTCTAAAATTTAAATAGAATTATAAAATAGAATTACAATAGTGGAATGACTGCAATTAAAAAAAATATAAAAAAAACTTTTTATTCAAGTTTTATCATTGGGACTCAAAATTACCATATTTCTCCCTTTCTTATCCATTGTATCGTCTATCGGTATCCACGTATATTGTTTTTTAATGATTTCTTAATGACTTTTTTTACAAGTTATGTAAATGCATATATTAATGGGTTTTGAACGCGAAATTTTCGATGGATCTTACTATTCTGAACATCTGTTGAATACTTATTCAAGCTGCCTTAAATTCCTTCTTTTAAATGTATCCAAAAATTTGTTATGAAGTTGCCAATAATAACATACAATTTTGGAATTTTCGTTTAATTTTTTACGTATTTTTACTATTTGTTAAATTTTAATATTTGTGTGTATATATTTTTAATTTAATTGAAATATATGGAAACTAAGCACTCTTAAGTCAACGAAAATTCTATGAAGATAAGTCGATTATGGGTACTCTATTTTTGTATTTAAGTAGCTTAGACCAATTATCATTGGACCTCAACAAAATAGTAAAATATAGAAATGAAAAAGTGCAATACAAACAATAAAATTATATCAGGAAAATAAAATAATGAAAAATAAAAGAAAATATGCAGTTATGAGTTAAATATGCAAAAATAAGCTATAAAACGCAAAATATGCTAAAATATGCACTAACAAATCGATGCCAAAATTCTTAAAATTGTCTGAAACGGATATATAACTAACTCATATGTTTATACGACGCACATCAAAAAATATGATATTGCATATTTTTGGTTGCCATGGTTATTAACAATTTTATATAAATTTTAAATATGTCCCAGCTCCTTTTAACAATTAAACGCTTTATAACAAAGTTATTAACGAGCTTTTCATAGAAAATTTAATTTTTGGTGGGTAAAATGAGTGATCACTGATCGATTAAACAGATCACATATCAAGCTCCTTTTCATATAAAATATAAATTTCTCCTTTTCTCAATTAAACGCTTATTTACAAAGTTATTAATGATTTCAGATATTTTAAGTTTTTTATAGAAAATATAGATTTTTGTTGAGTGATCACAGGACGATCTTTTCTTAATTAAACGCTTATTCATAAAGATATTACCGATTTAAGATATTTTGAGTTTTTCATAGAAAATATCGATTTATTGTAAGAAATATGAGTAATAATAGATCGAGCTTCTTTTCTTAATCAGAGATATGAGTGATCACAGATCGATCGATCCCCTTTTCTTTATTAAAGGCTTATTTACAAAGTTATTGAGGACTTTTGTAATTTTGTGGTTTTGAGTCATAGAAAATTTCGATTTTTGTCAAAAATACGTGTGATCGCCGATTTCTTAATCAAACACTTATTTACAAAGACTTTTGTAATTTTAAACAGAAAATTTTGATTTTGGTCAGAAATAAGAGTGCTCACACATCGTTTCTCAATTAAACGCTTATTTACAAAGTTATTGACGATTTAAAATTTGTATTAATTTTTCTCAATAGATTGTTTGCCGAAAGTATACAACGGCCTTTTGGTGTACGCTACAATCCCTACACTCAAAGCGTTGAAGTGCTCTCGAATGCCCAGAAAATAACTGCTGTTGTTAGCGAGCTGAAAGGGGACTTGAGTATCGTGTGTTCGGCCTTGCGTAAAATTTCAGCTACAGACGAAAATTTAGACGTTGAAAGTATTGCCAATATGTTGCAGACAACTTTGAATGTGAGGGGAGGTGACAGAAGTCCCAACAGTGCAATAAGCCCCGACAATTCAGATACTTCGCAACATTCAATTGTCGAGAATGGAGAGCAACAGTAGATGACTCAACGGCGGTAAAGGACAACGACTCACAATATGTATATGGAACATGTTTAGGGACCAAACATTAATTCTTAGTAGTAAATTTTATTATATTTAATTAATTATGTACGAGTACTTAATGTATGTATGTATATGCAATCAATATTTAAACTTTGTGTAAAAACAACAATTTTAACATTACTAAAGCCACTTTTATTTAAGTATTCTAATTGTTAATGTCTTAAAAATTAATTAATAACAAGTCATATTCTATTTAAATTGCTTAAATCAAAAAAAAAAAAGAAAACACAAACAAATTATTAAATGCTTCGTAAACGTCTAGCTGAGTATTGAGTTTTTGTTATTTAACTACAGGAAATCGTTTTATAATTTTAATTTTTAAAATTTACTTTAATTTTATTTATAAATTAAATCACAGTCACTGTTTATAACAAACGTACGATAGAGTAAATTCGACGAACACTGTATAAAGTAGTTGGGTATGGTCCACACACTAAAGGCGCTCCATTGGGGCCGTATGCGACTCTTAATTCGATTTAACATACGAAATACATTGAATTTGTGATACCAACTGCTGCTGAGTGCCGATTTTTTCTCGCTTACTGCAAGACGTTGCACCTTTTTCGTTGTCTGCTGATGACTAATTTTTTCTTTCATTTCAACACGTGGTGCTATTTGGATTTGATCTACTGTTTCACAAATGTCCTCGTTACTCAATAGAATTCCGGCAACAATATAGATTACTTTGAAATATCTGTAACAAGAAAATCTAAAGACATATTAAAAAAAGTTCACTCGAAATGTATTTTTGTGGATTTAATCAATATGTAGTTATAAATTCGATTAATCACTTGTTATTTACCTGACGGTTCGTGACATCTTTATATAAAATGGGTATAATAATTGTTTTAAACGCTAAATGTTGACGTAGAGTCTAAAGTAAGAAAGAAATAAAAAACGAAATATTGCAATTATTAATTTAATTAATTTATATAGAATTTACTGATAAATACATATACATGTATATATTAGGTATTAGGTGGGCCCCTACAAAATATATTTATTCAGTTTAGCCTGATTCAAAATACCGTTTCTACAAATTTTTGTTTAAGGTTTGCTGAACCTGAAAATAAACAGTAATCTTTTCGATTTGTGTAACATTTTGAATAATTTAAAAGGAATTCCCAAAAAATTCGTATCTATTTTAAAATTATCCAGTTTTTTAGAATATTATAACTTATTTATCTGGAATTATTAGCCAAAATTCTAACAAAATATATCGGGCTATTTTATCCTCTATAAGTAGAGCAGTTAATTTTTTGATGTCCAACCCCCGCAAATATTACACGAACATGTAAAAATATAAATTCTTCTGATCTTTCTAAATAATGGCCCAAAATAATAAAAATAAAAAAAATATTTAAATAAATCTGTAATTTCTAAACGGATAGTCTGATTTTAATAGCATTTGCATAGAACAACATCACCAGACCACACAAGTCCACCAAATTGAGAAACATGAACATTTTGCCTTCTGATTCAATTCGAAATATATATATGGAACCTACAAAAAGTAGTAGAAATAGTACTTTTTTAAAAAATGTAGTAGAAATACATTATTAAAAGTATTCAAAATACTCCTTTTTAAAAAAATAATAAAATACTACTCTTTTAAAAAGTTGTAAAAATAATACCTTTAGAAAATAGTAGTAAAAATAACACATTTTTTAAAAAAAGTAGTAAAAATGCTACTACTTACATACTACCAGCTTCTACTTCTGAAAAAGGAAGTAAAAGTATACTTTTTGGAAAAAGTAGTCCAAACACTACTTTTTGAAATACTACTTTCTGCAAAAGATAGTAAAAATACTACTTTTTGAAAAAAGTGGTAGAAATACTACTTTTTTTTAAAAAAATAGAAATATGTACTGCTTTTTGAAAAAAGTAGTCCAAATACTACATTATGAAAAAAGTAGTCCAAATACTACTTTCTGAAAAAGGTAGTAAAAACACTACATTTTGAAAAATTTGTATAAATACTACTTTTTGAAAAGAGTAGTAAAAATACTACTATTTTTTTGGAAAAAAGTAGTAGAAAAGTAGTTTGATAATAGTAGTAAAAATACTAGTTTTGAAAATAGTAGTAAAAATACTAGTTTTGAAAATAGTAGTAAAAATACTATTTTTGGAAATAGTAGTAAAAATACTACTTTTTTGTAAAAAAGGAGTATTTTTTTAAAAAAGGTGTAGAAATAATACTTTTTGAAAAATGTAGTAAAATACTAAATTTTTTTAAAAAGGAGTATTACTATGCAAAAAGTAGTAAATATAATACTATTTTTACTACTTTTTTCAATAAGCAGTATTTCTACTACCTTTTTCAAAAAGTAGTATTTCTACTACTTTTTTCAAAAAATACTAATTTTTTTTAAAAAAAATTATTATTTTTACTACTTTTTTCAAAAAGCAGTGTTTCTACAACTTTTTCAAAAAAGCAGTGTTTCTACTACTTTTTTCTAAAAACACTCCTTTTTTTCAAAAAGTAATATTTGTACTACTTTTTTCAAAAAGTAGTTATTTCACTACTTTTTGCAAAAAATGCTCATTTTTTAAAAAAGTAGTTTTTTACAACCTTTTACAACTATTTTTACTACTTTTTCTACAAAAGTAGTATTTTTACCACTTTTTAAAAAGTAGTATTTCTACTACTTTTTTTAAAAAATACTCCTTTTTTTACTATCTTTTTCAAAAAGTAGTATTTTTATTACCATTTTCAAAAATTAGTATTTTTACTAACTTTTTCAAAAAGTAATATTTTTACTACTTATTCCATAAAATACTTTTTTATTAAAAAAAAGTGGTATGTATTTATAATACTTTTTAAAAATATAGTAAATAGTAGTAAAAATACTACTTTTTAAAAAAGCTGTAGAAATACAACTTTTTGAAAATATTTAGTAGTAAAAATACTTCTTTATGAAAAAAGTAGTAAAAATACAAATTTTTAAAAAAAAAATAATTATTTTTTGAAAAAAGTAGTAAAAAAAGTACTTTTTGAAAAAGGTAGTAAAAGTGCTACTTTTTTTAAAAAATAGTAGTATTTTTGAAAAAATAGTAGTAAAATACTACTTTTTTTTAAAAAAAGGTTTATGGGTTTATGAATAAAAATTACGGGGGAGTTTTTTCCCTTTTCTCATTTTTCCTATTCAATTTCAATGAGAAAAAACTCCCGGGGAACAAACTCCCGCGGAATTTTTTATTCATAATTGGGCTGAATATATGTAGTAGTAAAATACTTCTTTATGAAAAAAGTAGTAAAAATACTACTTTTTTTAAAAAAAGGAGTATTTTTTGAAAAAAGTAGTAAAAAAGTACTTTTTGAAAAAGGTAGTAAAAGTGCTACTTTTTGAAAAAGGTAGTAAAAGTGCTACTTTTTTAAAAAAAATAGTAGTAAAAATACTACTTTTTTCAAAAAGTAGTATTTTTACTACTACTACTTTTAGAAAAATATACAAATACTACTATTAAAAAATGTGGTAGAAATACTGCAAAAAGGAGTAAAAATACTACTATTTAAAAAAATAGTAGAATTACGTACTACATTTTAAAAATGTAATAAAAATTATATTTTTTTAAATAGTTGTCAAATACTACTGTTTTTTAAAAAGTTAACTAAAATTCTTTTTGAAAAAAATTGTAATATAGTAGTAAAAATACTACTTTTTTTAAAGTAGTACTTTTTTTAAAAGTATTAAAAATACTACCGCAAGTATTATAAATACTACTTTTTAAAAAGTGGTAAAAATACTACTTTTTGGAAAGTTGTAAAAATACTAGAAAAAACTATAAATACTACTATTTGAAAATGTAGTAAAAATACTAATTTTATAAAGTAATAAAAAAATAGTGGAAATACAAATGTTTGCAATAGTTTTAGTGTCAACAAATTCTAGATAGAAAAGCTTTCAAGAAAACAAACTAAATTTAAATTTTTATCAAAAACATCTACAACTTTTTTGACACCACACAAGTGGGGCCATCCTAATGTATTCATACAGATATTTGCTAATATTAAATCGGAATAATAAATATGTCTAACGTTTTAAAATGTACATGCGTTTTTGCAAATTGATAACAATTTCTTAAATGAAAAGTACTCATGAAATATAACAAATTTCTTACACATTTAAAAAAAAATATAAACAAAAATATGTATCTATGATAATCATTTCAGTATTTAGCAAAACATCTTTACACAATTACTCTCAAATTGCAGTAAGGTTTGTATTTGTGATCGGTCCACAACTATATCTAATAATACAAATGATGATAATAAAAACACGCTTACGCCGAGAGGATGTTGTTGGTTGTATGATGATGAATGACGACTGCAATAACAAAAACTTAAAACTGCTGTCTACACATTTGCCCTTGATTTATATTTTGAATCGGTTTAATGTTGTTTGTACTTCGCTCCGTTTCTCTTTAAATTCTTTTTTTTTTTAAATCCCGATAAGTTAATCGCACACACTATTTTTCGAATTATTTAGTAGTGGATGTTCCGTACTCTCAAAGTATTTAAATTAGACTGATGAGATCATTTAATGAAACAAAAGACAAATGTATAAATCTCGTACTCGTACTTAATTTTTAAAAGATCATCACATTGCATGTCTCCCGATTTGCTGTTTATTTGGCGACGATCAATTCAAGTGATAAGCCCGACATTTTTTTCAAACGTCTATTGGTATAACACTAATTTGAATAAAAATAAAAGTTTTATTAATAAAAAATACACAACTACAGCAAAAGTGAACTTTTTCGAATCAGATTGTAGGTATATAAACAAATATAAACCAATGAATTTGTCAACAAATAACAAAAAATCCCTTTCTATCTGTGCAGAAATAATCAGCCCAATTATGAATAAAAATTCCGCGGGAGTTTTTTCCCTTTTCTCATTTTTCCTATTCAATTTCAATGAGAAAAAACTCCCGGGGAACGAACTCCCGCGGAATTTTTTATTCATAATTGGGCTGAATACTTTAAACTTTCCCGGAAAAATTGCCCCGATTATGAACCCCACATTCTGTGATTCAGATTACCATAAAAATTCTTTGTGTTTTAAGACATTTTCAACATAAGATTAGTTTTAATTCAATCAAAATTATAAATGTTTATTTCAATTTTAAAATATCAATATGTAGTTTTTTCAAAATTTTGTTAAACAATTTTGAAAAATTTGCATTAATTCTTGTTGTTTTATTAATATTTACTTTTACTCAATTTAAAGGAAATTAGTCATTTTACATCTGGAATCTTCCTTACTCACTTATAACTTTAAAGTGCTTATTTATTGGTATTTTGGTAATCGTTACGGAATATTTTTACTAACAGGTAAAATAATACTTACAGTAATCAACTGTAAGTATTATTTTTTAAAATTGTTTCAAATAATTCGTTGGTGTGCCATCGCACTTTTCTGGATAGAATTGTATCAAAAAACAAATAAGAGTGCTATATTCGGCTGTGCCGAATCTTATATACCCTTCACCAAATTATACTTCAAAATTTTAAATATTTTTAGGTAAACAAAATTTAATTTTTTTTTGTAAAAATTTTTTTTTCGATTATTTTAAATTTTTAAATTTTTTTTTTTAAATTTAAAATTTTTTTTTTAAATTATCAAATTTTTTTTTTAAATTTTAAAATTTTTTGTTTTGTTTTTTCAATTTTTTTTCCGATTTTGACCCATTGTAGGTCCAACTTACTATGGTCCAACTTACTATGGTCGTTGCAAATGTCTTTGAAATATCTATCATTAGATATCCATATTGTCTATATTAATGTCTTAGTAATCCAGATATAGGTCAAAAATAGGTCTAAAATCGAGGTTGTCTTGGTTTTTTCCTCATATCTCAGCCATTAGTGGACCGATTTTGCTGATTTTATGTAGCAAAATTCTCGAAAGCATGTCTGACAGAATTATTGAAGATTTGGATCCCGAAGATATCTGGGGTCTTCAGAAAATTGATTTCAACAGACAGACGGACAGACAGACAGACGGACATGGCTTAATCGACTCCGCTATCTATAAGGATCCAGAATATATACTAATACATTATAGGGTTGGAAATGAAAAATGTAGAAATTACAAACGGAATGACAAACTTATACCCTTCTCACGAAGGTGAAGGGTATAAAAATAAAATTGTACCAACTTTGTTTGCCACCCCTGGGCAACACTGATACTTATCTACTTAGTAAATTTATAACGCTAAATATTCATATTAATGTAATTTTTTTAATAGAAATAGCTTTTACGGTTCGTGATTTCGATACCTGTTAGTTAGTAGTTGTCATTTCAAACGGCAGATGTCACCCTAAACACTTATTGCTGCACAAATTGTTGATATTGAAGACACAAACCATAAGCAATGCAAACATTACCATTCACAATAACACTTTAAAAATAAATCATACTGTGAATGAAATTGTGTTTTAAATTTGTAGTGACGTTGAATAGTAACGCTATTTTTTAAAGTTCATATTGGATTTTTTTGAAAAGTTTTAATTATTTTTTCACTTACTTTTTATCGGTGACCATTTTGACCATTTGAGTTGTAAATGAATTATTTCGAAAAGACCAAGGATAAGTTTGGAATAGAGTGTTTACGTTTTTTTTTACTTACTCTTTATTATTGTATGTATTAACAAAATTAAAATTGGGTTTCATTTTTACAAAAAATTTTTCCTTTTAGTGACTCAGTATTTAGTTTTTTATTACTGCTTCACAGCGCCGCACAGTGGTATAGAAAAAATAGACGTAAATGAATATGTAACTTCTATTCCGGTAAATTCTCTGCGAGTTGTTAAGTTTTTCCTAATTACTTTACACATAAAAAATATAAGGGAGACATATTATACATATGGGCTAATCCTGCGTGACGAACGTTTCATTCGTACACGTTTTCATATTTAAATATGAAAATTTTTTGGTTTTTCAAATAAGATACCTCCAACGTATGCTATAGTGAGATTTAAATGCAATTCCAAATGGCATAAGACATTTCCTTTTAATTGCCATTCCCTGCGGAATAATTGATCGCAAAATTTTGTGACTCACGTTACAAAAAGTGGAACTAACTTTAAAAGTTGAAGTGTTTATTCGTAATTTTAGCGAATTTGGCATAATAAAGCACACAAAATCTTCTTCCTAAAAGAAAGATGAATGAAAGAGAATTCTAATATAACTTATTTGCATGAACAATCATTTGCCGTTTTCATAAAAAGCCGAGAACATTTTGTTACGCACGTTACGTGACGCTCGTTACAAATTATCCAGATGCTAGAAAATTTATCTCCTTTTCCGTGAGAAGTTGCGAAAAATTCCATTCAAAGTGAAATTACTCAAAATTCATTTGTATTTAAATTGAATGGTCAAAAATATAGCTGTCAATCGAGCCATCTTGTTAACATTTCACTAATTATAAAAACACATTAAAAAATTAAATTTTTTTGTATAGAATTAAGATATCTGACCTAGTGTTGGATTTGATAATCATTTTTGTATGAATGACCATCAAAATACATTTTGTTTATATATAAAATATAATATACATATCAAGTCTAATACAGTAGTTTTGACTTACCTGCCTTTCACTTAAGAGAATTTTGCATATAAGTGCACAAAACTTGTGTTTTGTATATTTATTTACCAAACTCCATATAAATTCGTTAATTTAAGTGCATTGTTCATACCTGCACATTTAAGATAAGTGCATAATACTTTTGGAAGCTATAACTGGTTTTCATGAAAAAAATTTAGTTTAGCTGCCTAATACAAAATTAAATTAAAACAAATAAGAAAAATACGATTTTGAATGAAAAAATATGTTGTAAACTTCTTAATAATTTTAAAAGTAGCTAAAATATCAATTTGACTTTTTTTAGACGGAAAAATCACAAAGCTTCGTGTAAATTATTTGCCGTTAGCTGCTTTTTTGGGCAGTAAACTGTAAATGCACTTACCAGCATCAATGAGCAGGTAAGTGCATTGAGGTTAACTGCATTTTTAACTTACCTGCACAAAATATCGTGCAAAGTTGATTGTGCAGGTAAGTCAAAATTACTGTATTACAATTAAGAATTCCATGTTTGATTCATTTAAAATTTTTTTTGTTGGTAGACTGTTTCTGGGACTTGCCCATATATCAATGGATTTGTTTACATAAAAAATATACGTTTTTTTGAATGAACCTGGTCCCCTCGGTATCAACAATTTTCAATTTTTTTTTCATTTAAAATATTTGATGAAAGTACAAATCCCTTATACATCCTCATAGAAATTTTTGAGTTAACTTAAAAAGAAAAATCGATTTTTTTTAAATTCATATGCATTCGAATTTCGAACTTTGGACTTAGTCATTATATTTCAACAATTCTTTTTGAAATATTTTGCTTCCTTCGAGGTATAATTTGAGTCCGTATATTACGATCTAAAATTTCCCACTGGTTTTCTATGGGATTGAGATCTGGCGATGGGACAGACCAATTCAAAACAGGTACCTCATTGGATTGTAACCACTCGGTTACAACCCTAACGTTGTATTTGGATCAGATTAAGCTGTGATATATTCATATTAAATTCATGATTTTTGTGAAATATTCAACGTCTTCCGTTGAATATTTCCGTTAAATATATCAAAGCTGAAACGCTACTAATAAAATGTGAGTTTACTTTAAAATATTTTTAAGAGCATTTTTAACGCTAGTGCTGTGTATTTGGGTCAGATTTATGATTTGGGGTCATTGTCGTTCTTTTCGCAAATAGTATAAAAAACAGTACTGTTTTTTTTAGAAATAACAGATTTTTCGCGATAGAAACCAAGACCAGTTACAGTTTGAGAGGGAGTAATTTTTAAAAATTTCTTGCTATTAAATTATCTTGTGTTGGAGTAGTTTTTCGAGATCTATCTCCCAAATATTGAAATTTTGTTTCTTTTAATTTTCGAAACTTTTTATTAATTGAATATTTATCATTGATAGTTTTTTTTTTGCACAAAAATTGTTTATTATTTTGGTTTTTGAATTATTAAAACTTTTTGTGCGAAAAAATTACAAAATATTATAAATTCCATTTAAAAATTTTGCCATATTTAAAATTTAAATGATAGTCAAATGTAGTTAATTCGTACATATACTTTTTTGCTACATTAGCCAAAATAAAAATGGTCATCTAATATAATAGTTAGGGGAATTTGATGAATCATTCACTAAATTATCTGTGCTCATTAAACCTACTCAAAAAAATTATGTAAATATTTTGTATGGGGAATAAAAATTTATTTTTCCATACATTTTTTTATTTTAATAAACATTTCGTCATTTAATAGATGTTTTAAAATTATATTTTTACGTTTTTGCCTTTTAAAAACGTAGGTTTATTTACTTTAAAATAAACCGGATACTTTTTATTGCAAATAAAAGCAGTTTGGTAGTTTAAAATTGTAACAACTCATTATTTATTAAAATTTATACAACAACAGTTTAAATAGAAACGATAACCAGATATTGAGAAAATGGGGGTCAGTGTTTTTATACGCGTTTATAAATTCTTAGAAATACACACACTTAAATTTCACACTGGTAATGTACAAAAATACACTGGTAATACAGTTGATGTCTTTACATAACCATGCTTTAAATTAGACTGACTGTTTTGGTGTTCTCACGGCTCTATTTCTACATTGATCATAATGCTATGTTCACACTTGGGCTTTTAAACGCGTTTAAGCAAAATTTTGATTAAGTTAATCAAAGCCGTTCACATTACATTTGAGATGATTAAGTTGACACTAAAATGATTATGTTGACAAATAAGAAACAACAAAGCAAATTTATATTTCTTTAAGGCATTAAATATGGAAATAAAAACTTTATTAAAGATATCAGCAGATAATTTTAAACTTTTTAATTATGAAATTGTGAACATTGATGAATTATTTAAGGTTTTTTAAGGGAAAAAAAAACTTCTGTCAAAATTTATTTATCGGTAATACACTAAAAGGTGGCCGATGCTACATCATCATCAGTTTGGGGTATGTTCAGTCGATTCTACGCGATTAATGAAGTGATTAAGATTTAATCATGGCAATTTGAAGTGATTAACAAATCATTTAAATGTATGGATAATCATCTCGATTTTGAAGTGATTAGAGCTTAATCACGTTTGAGATGATTAACTCTGCAAATGTGAACATAGTATAAAACTAGTATATTCGAATTCAAGAGGTTTCGATGTGAATGTTAGCAGCTTAATTATTTAGTGTGGCCATACCTACAAACAATGCTCAACTCAAAGCTTTTATTCAATGTTGTATGTTCCACAGCTATGTCAACTGCTGTTAACATAAAATAGGAAGGTTGAGAACATTGTGCAACTTTAAACCAGCCGTTAAAACTGTCATATTTGAATTCAAGTAGAATTTCGTAACAATATATTATGCAAAAAATAGCCATGTTGTAAGTATTTTTCAGATAGGCAGTATTTGTGGACGTTTCCTATATTGAAAGTGACAGGAAAGACTTCAGCAGGAAGCTTATTCCACATACGGATGGACTGTATGGGTTTCGGTAACAAGTTACCTAGTTTTTGCAGTAAAACACAACCCACATTTCGACGATGTTCCAGTAAGTAAATAGAGCTGGATACCCTAGTGTTACAGTTAATCACCTTAGCCAAAATAGACTTCGAGGCACCGGAACATACATTAGAGTTTTATTCCATTTTAGGTTGGAGATAAGTAGTGTAAATAGTAAGGAGATTACATAGAGTGAAGTATTTCCTACAACGAGGTGTAGGAACGGTGCACCGCTTAAGAAAACTAAGGCATTTGAATGCTTCCTTCGACACTTGAAAAATGTGTTTAGTCCATCGGACATCGCACTGAATACTCATGCCTAGAACATCAAGAACTTCTGATTCTTTAGTATTTATGCCACCCATAAAAACAGATGAAGCAACTTTAGCTCCGAGGCGCTGCTAGTGTAGAGATTTTTCACGCCTCAGCACTTTACTGTTCCCCGTAAGCACGGACCACAATAAAGTTAGATATGATTTATAATTCTTTTAAAAAATTAAGTCAAGATTCTTTTTTAATTACACAATTTCAAGTTGAAATGAAGTAAATACAAATTAGAATTCAGAAAAGCAAACTAATATTAAAAAACTCAAACTGAAAAGTGGAAATCCAAATTAATATTGAGAAAATAGAAATTTTAATTCACAGATGCAAGTTAATATTGGGAAAAAAATAATTTAAATTAATATTAAGAGAACTATTTCAATTGGTTTTTTCTCATTATTTTAAATTTGATTTAATTCGATTTCTCAATTTCTATTAAGTTTTTCTCAATACATATTACTTTGGTATTCTGAATTTCAATTTGTAATTTCTCAATAATACTCGTAATTGGGAATTCTTAATTTTTATTTTCTCAACATTAAATTGAATTTCTCATCTTCAACTTGTATTTACCAATAAATTAATATTGGAATAATAGTTGAATAAAAGTTGAAGATGAGATATTCAATTTCAATATGGTTATATTCAATATATGTAAATTTGGATTTTCTCAATTTCAACATGAAATGGTGTAGTTTAAAAAAATCGGTTAGAAAGTTAAAGTAAAAATGAAAATCTAATATCATTTTCAGAGTCCATACATAATAGATTCTTTGTTCTGATTGATAAAAAGTTTGACATGTAATGTTTTCCTGAGTTCTTCGCGGTCCTCCATTTCAAACCCGTTGCTCTAATCAGTAAGTTTCAAATATAAGTAATTAGCTAAAACAACCTTTTATAATAGAGTTGAATATATTCAGAATTTGTGACATGCCGGAAGAAGTGGTCATAAATTTGCATTGTATTTGAGTAAATTTACGATTGTATGTTTGTATGGATGTGTGGCATCGTTTTTTTTTATCAGTGTAACTAAATTATGAAATTGTATTTTGATTGAAGTTATGAAAAGAATGTCCGACGAAATTTAAAACGTTAGTAAAAAGGTAGACAACATTAGAATAACTATAGATGTATAGTACTTTCCATAAAGAAAATTTAGCTAAATTTTTCTTGGAAAAATAAATTTCTATATGTAATGATTTTTATGTAATGTAAAAATTTCAGATTGAAATTTGAAACTATTAAACATAAAAACAGCTATCGTTTCTGGTAGTTCTTACGAACACTGATTTATAAAAGTACTATCATGATACTTTCTGTGCTTACAAGGCTTACTAACCTTTGAATAATAAGTAGTTACCTCGAATTACAAAATTCGGTTTCTCTATCTTCAAGTCTTTCTCAGTCTTCAGAAGGATTTCCATATAGAAGTATCGAGAGACTAACTTTCGATAACTTTATTGTTCGTTCATCAGAAAGTTTTCGATATAGAGGTAACCTATTGCAATTGACTTCGAGTGTCTACCTTTCGATCGCTTTATTTTTTGTTCGTTCGCGATCGAGGAAAAGGCCAAAATTTCAAAATTTCGGTTTCTCTATCTTTAACTCTTTCTCAGTCATCAGAAATTTTTCCATATCGAGCGATCAAATTTCAATCGGCTACTATGTTCGCTTTGTTTGTGCTGCATGATCGGTTTCCCTATCTTCAACTCTTTTTCTGTCATACGAAAGTTTCGATAATTTCAATCGGCTTGGAGTGACTAGCCATAGAGAATAGACATAGAGTGGAAACTCTCCTGTCAAAGAATTAACTCAGTTGTCAAAAACCTAAGTAATATATTAGTGATGTTAAACACACTGGTCGTCCAAAAACATCCCGTTCAAATGTCAATATAAATATAAATTCATAACATGTTTTGAGTGGATTTTGGCTGGAGGCATCATTGGACCACACTTTTTCGAAATTGTTTAAGCAGTGAATGTTACTGGTGCTCGATATCGCGACATGTTAACAGAGCTCTTTCCACCTAAATTGGATGATATTGATGTGGATGTCATATGGTTTCAGCAAAACGGTAAAACAATTTAATTACTTCTAGTGACATTCTCTCTCGTTTCCAGGATCAGAATTCAGCCCCTAGATCCTGTGATTTAATATCATTGGATTTGTTCTTAAACGCGGCACCAACGAAATTCAGCAACATTTATCCAAAATTTTCATGGAAATTTTCGATAAAATAGTGCGCATGTGACAATATATCCATGGAAGCCATTTGCTATGTGCTATTCCATACATAACCATATCTTGAGTACTTTATGATTCAATAATCTTGCTTAATTTTGGGATCCCCTTTATTATTAATTGAAACATTTGTACAATATAAATTTATTCAAAGTATTGGCCATTGTTAGCTATGAACTTTTCCCATCTTTCTGTCAACATATGGATTCCGAATCAAAAGAATTGCTCATCTTTTGAGGCCAATAATGAATGAAGCCAATATCGGATACTTTGACGGGGCATGGTCTGGACTATAAAAACTTTCCAACCACTTCAATCCAAATACTTTTTAACAGGTATTCCAATATGGTGGCGAGCATTGTCATGATGGAATATTACGGTTTCATGTATTACGGCATATTCTGTGCGTTTTTCGGCCAATATTCGCTTCAAACAAATCAGTTACATTCGGTAAAGTTTCCCTGTGATGGTTTGGTCAGATTTGCTCCCAACAAATACATAGAATTACCTTAGCGCAAAGGATATTTGGCTTTGGCATCGATTCGACTGGTTGGTTGTGCTTCATACACCATCTCTTACGCTTCAGGTTAACATAATGGATACAGTTTTCACCGCAAAAATGATTTTCTTTTATACCGTTGAAACAGCATTTCGGACATCAAACATCTCTCAACTTCAATTCGTATGGCACCCTGCTATTGTATGGAGCCTTCTGATCTCAAACGTTTTGAAATTAGCTACCAATGCTCCCAATGATTTTGCAAGCTCTTGTTGAATTTGACAACAATATTCATGGAGTAATTCCTCCAATTCTTGGTCTTCAAACTTTTTGAAGCCTGGGCGATCGTTGTTTTCCGTGTCAAAATCACCACTTCTGAACCGAACAAACCCTCTCTCGCACGTTGAAACCGATGGAACACATTCATCATAAGCTTTGGTGAACAATCGGTGCTTTGCTTGCACTTTTTTCAAATTAATAAAGAAGTAAAGTCAAACTTCCCGCACAAAATTCAAACATTTTAGACCAAATTTTAGCCAGAACATCATAGGGAACCTGTACCAAATGCAACTGATTCGCTTGAAGCGAGCATTGGCCGAAAAACGATCAGAAAATGCGGCCAGACATAAAATTAAATATTTCATCATGACAACACTCGGCCACATGTTGCAATACCTGTTAAAAACTATTTAGAAAGAAGTAATTGGGAAGTTTTACCTCAATCGCCTTATAGTCCAAACCTTGCCACATCCTTCTACTATTTGCTTCGATCGATGCAGAACGCTCTCTCTGGGAGATGCTTTACTTCAGAACAGAGTAATTGAATGTATTTATAATATATATGGAATGACCGATATGTATAACAACCGCTTTAGAATAAAGCAAATCAAATTGCAATGTAGGGTAGAAAAAAAGGAAGAAAAATTATATTTATATATGAGACGAAATGACTGTTATTCATCTAATGTAGAAGTTAAATGGTTTTTATTTATTGTTATTTTTTTCAATTTCAAATTTATGTTTATTACGAGTATTTGCCATATTAAAAAAACTAATGTTTTTTACAATAGAACAATACAACAAACATACATATTTAAAATCCTAAAAGACAAAGTATGTAACAAAAATACAGCAAAAAATAGAAGACATTAAAAGGATAAAGCAACAAATTTACAAGTACGAGTAACTAAAATTTAATTTATTCATATCGGCGAAAGGGTTTTGAGTTCAAATTTGATATCTAAACAATTTTCTTTTAAATATTAAAGTGATATTAAAGCTAATTTCAATAAAATATTAATTTATAAACTGATTGAAAATAGTTTTAAAATTCCATTTCCCTGCATAAGACAAATTTCTTTTAGTTTTTGGTTTTTTTGATTTTCAAATTGCAAAAACTCCTCCTCCTACAACATATTCTAAGAACTAATATTTATGTATTTGTATCTGTATCTGTGTGTGTCCATCAAACGTAACCTATACAAACACACGCATTTCCATACTTTTGTTACACAAACACTCAAATGCCTCTGAACTACAGAATAAGTGGGTGTGCGTATCGTTAAAGTGTCCTCGAAGAGAATATATTGCATTGGAGCAAAAAGGATCACATTAGAAGTTGAAATTTCAAAGAAGCAACAAAAAAATCTATGAATGTTTTTGTATGTATGCAATTTAATATCCTGCCAGCATTTGGCACAACGCAAATATAGACACACTGCACCAGCTCACTCCCAGCTCACAGATGCAAGAATTCAAGAAAATAAATACACAAACGCAGCAACAACATCGACAGCATACAAAAAAAAAAACAAAAACCAGCTGCTGGGCTCTCTAAAGTCGCTAAGGTACGAGGAGCACTTGGATGGTGGAAAGGAATATGCGTTGATTTTTAGCGCATAAAGACTAGTGCGAATTTTAGATGACTTTCTTTCTTTGGCTGTATATTGCCATTTAGAAAATGTATTGTATAATAAATATGAAGCAAAAGGAGTTGGGAGTAAAAGGAAACATGCATTTCGTTCGCAATTATAAATAAAATTTTTCAAGATTGGCTACCGTTAACGCTAACCTGCAGTTGCCTCTAAAATACCGTTATTACTTTTACATATAAAAGAATAACGTTACAGAGTGACTCATCATCGCACAGCCAAACTCCTGAAACTGGAGGCATGAAATAGTAGGTGCAACTCTTCCTATATATTTCCACTAAGTAGGGATTTTTTGAATTTTTAGGAGATAAAAAAGGGTAAATTAAGTCTTCTAAACGTTGAAAAGAAACCATTTAAAATGCTTCTTCTTCCATTTAAAAAAAAAGAGGAGACTGGTGTTTGGTATTTTTTTGAAATTGGAACCCTTTTGCGAATAAAAATTGTATTTATCTAAGGAACTTTTTTCATTTATATTATATTTTGTTATGAGCTCCCTCTACATTACTGAAATTTATTTCTATACTTTTTGTATCATCTGCATCGATCGGGCCGCGATCTAGACTTTAATGCGGTTGAGATAAAACTTCCCAACCACTTCTTAATAGGTATTGCAATATGTGGCCGAGCGTTGTCATGAGGGAATATTATGGTTTCATGTCTGGGCGTTTTTGGAACAATGCTCCCTTCAAACGAATATGTTGCGATCGGTACAGGATCCCTGAGATGGTCTGGTCAAATTTCAGGTCAAATTTAATTTGGTAAGCTCCCACCAAATGCAGATAATGACCTTAGCGCATTGGATATTAGGCTTTGGTGTCGTTTCTTCTGGTTGGTCGAGCATTACATACGATCTCTTAAGCTTCAGGTTATCGTAGTGGATCCATTTTTCATCTCAAGTAATATATTATATTGATTCCTATGGTTCCAAGGTGGAACAAAGGGCCACAACAAAGTTTTTCCATTGTGATCTGCTATTAGCTTCACTTCGGCCCAAGACTTTCCAGTTAAGTTTGCTTCAGTCTCTATTTGTCTCCTCCAGGTGTTAGCGGGTCTGCCTCTTCTTCTACTGCCCTGGGGATTCCAATCAATTGCCATCTTAGCTACGTTGTCGTTGGTGCGTCTGAGAACATGGCCAATCCAACTCCATTTATGAATGATTATCTGGTTACGTATTGGTGTTTCACCTGCTCTTTCCCACAGGTCTCTGTTTGAGATAACATTCGGCCAGAATATCTTGAGCAGTTTTCGTAACGAGCGATTAATGAATACCTGCAAGGATTGCAAGTCGCTAGCTGTGGTGTTCCAGGATTCACAGCCATACAACAGGACGGAGCGCACGTTAGATGAGAAGAGGTGGAGCTTGGTCTTCAGATGAATTTGGGGTGATTTCCATACTTTTTGCAGTGCCGCAAATGCTTGATTTGCCTTTTTGATGCGATTTGTAATATTTTCTCGCGAGCCAGCTGTTGCCGATATGACACTACTCAGATATATAAACGATTGGACATCTTCAAGATCTGCGTTGTCTATTTGAAACTTTTGGTAGTTGGTGGTATTTAAACGCATTACCTTGGTCTTTCCAATGTTAATATGCAAGCATGCATCACTTGCCGTGGTCTGTATTTCCCCTAGTTTGGCTGCCATATCGTTGAATGTGTGGGCTAGGAGACATATGTCGTCGGCATAATCTAGATCCTCGAGGTAATGATTTGGTGAAAAAATCATTTTCTTTTATAGCGTTCAAGCAGCATTTCAGACATACAATTTTTCAAGGTTTCTCGGCTTCATGGTACCCAATTTCCCTGCTTTTGAATGAATTCTGCTGCTCGTAAACGTTTTGAAATTAATGTTTGAGTAGCTCCCAATGATTTTACAAACTCTTGTTGAGTTTGACAACAATCTTCATGGAGTAACGCTTCCAATTCTTATTCTTCAAACTTATTTGGCTGGCCTGGGCGATCTTTGTCTTCGTGTCAAAATCACCACTTCTGAACCGCACAAACCATCACTCGCACATTGCAACCGATGAGACACATTCACCATAAGCTTCGGTGAGTAATTAAAGAAGTAAAGCAAAACGTCCCGCATATGACGCTTTGTTGATACAAAATTCAACAATTTCGAAGCAAAAAAAACTTGTTGTTTCCACTATAGTGGTATAGGCGGGTAATGTGGTATAGCTGCTTTTCTCTAAAACTAAGAGCATAGGAGTAGCGGTACCAAGCTAAAGAGTTTTATGATCTCAAAAAATTAATATTGGGTGAGTGTAGTTCATTTTTGCAGGTCATGGAAATAGTCAGTTGGAAAAAATCAGCATTATCTTATGGTAGATTTTTTTTGTGATCCGCTAAAAATTATTTTTTTTCTAAAATCACGTGTTTTAAACTTCATTAATTTAATTTTAAAGTCAAATAGGAATATTTTGCTATTGGAGAACATATGTATGTAACAATATAGCATATTTAGTGTATATGTTTAATTTTATAATAATATCATTAAACCACGTGGTCGGCTAATGTGGTATAGCTAAAGATTTTCAAGCTAATAATATGCCAATGAAATGTGAAGTATGAAAATGGGCAGCGGAAGATTTGAAGAATGCTATCTGAGCTATTAAAAACAACAAATTGAAATTTTTTTCGCATCAGTCATTCAATGTCTCCTACGAAGCGAAGAATGTATCGAGGAGCTTCCGGTAAGCTTGGTCAGCCGCCAACTTTAACCGAACCCATTGAAGATGATTTAAATAAAACGCAACTCATTTGGAAATTAAAATACTATACATCGGTTATGTGGTTTAGCATACAATATCAACAGAACATAGTATACCACATTACCCGCCAATTTTTTCAATGGCTTGTTTATGGGCTTTTTCTCTTTTTCCCAAATTTCTCTAAAACTTGAACCTAAAAGACTTTTTTACTTTCATGGATGTAAACCCAACACTTGTAGTAGAACACCAGCTGAGAACTGTTCCAATCGAATTAACATTTTAAAAATTATAGTCAAATAAAAAATAGGTATACCACATTACCCGAACTTACTCTAATGTTCAATAACTAAGTGAGAATAATGAGAGATATGTACCCTTCAAAATGACATATAGATATGTTATTAAAAACAAAAACTGTGAATGTATGAAATGAAAACCCTTTATGGATAAAATTTTTATTTTTTTTTGTACTTTTTTCTTTTTCACTTTATTTTGTTAATCAAAATTATTAAATAAATTTTAATTAAATTTCAAACATTGGTTCATGCTGTCAAAAACCAAATCTTAAATTATAGTGTGCTATTCGGAACTCGTATGAGAACTCGTTGGTTAGGTTTTTGACAACAGACTTGGGTTTTTGACAATTACGTCTCGTCTATATCGAGCCATAACTGCCAAAAAGACGTAAGCGCCATGATTATCAATTTTCGTTTTTCGATCATTCGCATCATCTCATAAAATACCATCGCTGTATAATGTACCGTTATGATTTTACAGCAAAAACAATTCAGACGTAAGTACAATTTATTGTTTTTTCTACATATTTTGTGAACAAGAAGTGGCGTTTACGTCTTTATTAGTTTTAAGAAATTAATTAATATTAGTCTTTTAAGGTTAAAAACGTTAATTTGAATTTGTGTAAATGAATATAATATGAACAATATAAAAAAATTTAAACATTAAGTTGTGTTTTTAATAAAATTGGAAGGGTGTATCTGCCAGCGAAAAAGACGTAAGCGACATAAATACCCGTTATCTTGGAAATATATGAAATAAAATAAATGCAATATATAGTTAAGAAGTAACTGTGCATACATACTCAATTTCACGGTAATACTTAGACTTCAACCAAGGATATTTAAAAAAAACCTTCCTCTGTAAAATTTGGTTTTTGGCGCTTATGTCTTTTTTGCTGTTATGACTCGATATGTTACCCTACGGTGTAAACAACAAAGATTGTTTTGCTTCGAAAATGTCGAATTTTTGTGCCAACAATGCCTCATATGCGGAAGTTTTGCTTTACTTCCTTTTTTTTGAAAAAATAAAGTTAATGGTGAATGTGTTCCATGGGTTTCAACAGATGAGAGATGGTTTTTGCGGTGCAAAAGTGGTGATTTTGACACGGAGGACAATGATCGTCCAAATCTGACCAAACCATTACAGGGAAACTGTTTCGAATGTAACTGATTCCTTTATAGAGAGCATTCGCCGAAAAAGGCCTAGAATATGCGGCCAGACATGTTACAATACCTGTTAAAAATATTTAGAAAGAGGAGGTTGGGAAGTTATGGTCCAAACCTTGTCCTGTTCGACTACTATTTGTTTCGATCGATGCAGAACGCTCTCTCTGGGATACGCTTCACTTTGGAACAGAGTATTCGATATTTGCTTGATTCATTCCTGTCTCAAAAGATGAGCAGTTCTTTTGGCGCGGAATCCATATGTTGGCAGAAAGATGGGAAAAGGTCATAGCTAACAATGTCCAAAAGCTAAAAATTTAAAAAATCCCCCACTTTTAAGTCATACTCCCAATATATAGAAAACTATCATTGAGCTAATCCTCTTTAAAAATTATTTTACAAAAATATTCTTGAGACTTATGTATTAGTAAGTAATTTAATGTTTGCCCTCAGTAAATGTTTCACGATTTTCTTTTAAACAGCCAACAAGTTGTTATTCGGAGTTCCTTTAAGGATTTTTTTTTTTTTGTTAATGAAATTATGTTTCCTTTAATTATATTTATTTGGCCACCTAAAACAATGAATCAATATTTTTCAACTCTTTGCTGTTCATTTTGGGCGCTGTTTCTTAGTTAGTGGCCGTCAGAGTTTCTAAAATCAATTTTGTATGAATTAATTCGCTTTTATCGTCTTGTTTTTCCTTTTAAACAATTTTTACATTGTTTTGTTTCAATTTAGATTCTTCGTGCTTTTCCATTTGCGAATACCAATAATTGTATTTTTCTTTTCTTTATGGGTTCTTTTTTTCAGATTTTTTTTTTTGGTTTTGGTTTCTTTATGAAATGTTCTTGTTTGAAATGGTTTTGCTTTATATTACATTTATGTGGAAGCGTTGTCCACTTCCTGTATATTTTTTCTATTTATTTTTGGTTTTCAACTCTTTCTTTTCTGACGCGGATGTCGTTATTTTCTGGTGCTTTTTTTTTCGCTTTCTCTCATGTCGCTTTAATTTTTTCTTGTCTTGTCTTGTGTACATTATGGTTTAGTTTATCTGGTCGAATTTCAATTTGTCGTTGTACTTTAAAGAATATTTCAATACATTAGCGATGCATTTTTCCTGCCATATTATATTGTTTCTTCGGAAGCCATTTTTTTTAGACGGAAACAGTTTTCATTTCCCATTGAGTGTAGACATATTAGAAAACCCGAACGTTGAACTGCTGCAGAAATACAAACAAACAAACATATTTAAATAAATCTTAAATGACCATTTCTCATTAAATGTAAATTGCTACACTTAAGAATACATAATAATAAAAGAAAAATGTACATATAATAAAATAAATCTATTGTTTTTAGAAATATCATGAAGTCAACCAAAAGCTTTTGTATATTTTTCGACAATATGTTTGACTTTTAAATTATTCGCTTAAATTTAGGCCATAGAGAATAGACATAGAACGGAAACTCTCCTCTCAATGACCTAACTCAGTTGTCAGAAACCTAAGTGGTGAGAATTAGTAGAAAAAACTATGTTATAAAAAAAAAAAACATGATTATTTTGAGTAATTTTTTTGTTCTCTAGTTTTCGCTCTATGTTTCTCTATGATTTAGGGCATAGAGAAACATAGAGCGGAAACTAGAAAAAAAACTCAAACCAAAAAATTACTCAAAATTATTACACATACGAGTGTTGTTTTTGTTTTCACACAGTTTTTTCTACTAATACATTCTCATCACTTAAGTTTCTGACAACTGAGTTAGGTCATTGACAGGAGAGTTTCCGCTCTATGTCTATTCTCTATGATTTAGGGTATCAAGAATTTCCATGATTGTTTTCTACATTATAAAATTTCTGTATCAAATAGCTTAGTCCTTATTCACTCATGTTTTGAAGTTTGGGAAACGAAAAATATACATTAATTCGAGTCTCTTATTTGAACCGAAAAAGTATTGTAATGATGAAGACCGATCCGGGTGTGGGGGATGATTTTCCTTAGATCATCAACAATACCTGGCAAACAAATGGAAATTAGCTGTTTCTTGGTCTTATTGATGTCAGGTGGTCGGTCTATATGTGAAGTAAAACCTTGGAAAAATTTGAAACAAAAATATTGGAAAGATCGGCTCATGTTTGGCTCTGTGTGAGAGTTCTTGCAAGGGGATTCGGTTAGTTTTGTAATTTTATAATGTATTTTTCACGGACATTCCTGAACTCATCCTTAACTAACGGTACGTGTAAGTCCCTATGGATTTTATCATTTCTTATGTACCATGGTCCTAAAAATTTTCGATTGGGACCTTTTTCGACAATATTGGAATAACTAATCGTTTCCCACAATTGGATAGAGAATGACTTTATAGTCAAGGATACATTTTGATTGGTCATTGATCAATCAGTGAAAGCTAGAGGCTCTTAACTTCATGTGAAGTCTCTTGGCTTCTATATGACGACGCGTCGCGACGCCAAGTAAAGCTGGAGGTCCACACTAAGCATCTTCGCGTCAAAGCATTGCGTGCTTTTCATACCTACTTCGCATTATACGCTTCAAGTTACATGCGATGCTTTTTAAGCGTCAATTTTTTGTTTTATTATTAAAAAAACGTCGCGTTTTCTGCAGCTTTTATTTATTTGTTCACCATTAAACTTGTTTTAATTTATTAAAATTGAAAAATACACATTAAAAAAAGAATATAAATTGTCAAAATCAGCTGACAGTAGAAAGTACACACATCCTCAAAAGTGAGTGAACACCAGTGAATTTTTTTAATTTTTTTTATGATCATGAAAATCATTATAGTCCGAGTTAAATCTTTATTTTTCAGTGCCGAATCTATTATTCAGTCCAATCTCCAACTAACCGAAACTTTTGAATTTCAATCGACGGATAAATTTTAGGATTTTCATTCACCCCTATCGCGAATCAATATTTCACATGAAATATTTTCCCTTTTCCTTTTTTCGTTCATCAACTTTGTTCACGTGAAAAAATCCTCTTCTTGTGAAATTTTTGGATGGAATTTTGTAAACAATAAACAGCTGTTACGAACAAAATCAACTATTGTGAATGTAAAGTTCATCGTGATATTGCCGATAGCAATTTTAACTTCGAGGGAAATGAATATTTCATGGGAACAAAATTTCACATGTTATTGCCGATAGGGGTGATTATCTTAAACAAAAAAATCAAATAATTTGTGGTGTTTACTCACTTTTGAGGCTCACTGTAGATCTACTTTAAGCATTCTACGCGTCAAGGCATTCTACGCTTTTGTACTTGTAACTTGCTGCGAAGAATGCGAGAAAGCATAAAACGCGTGGTGTGGACCTCCAGCTTAAGTCGTCTATCCAAGTGAATACCAAGGTATGTAACAGTATCTGTTTAACCATATCTCCACGAGTCTGAGATAATTGGCTAAATCCGTAGAAACTACCTGCATATCTGCACGGGAGCTAAGTATTGACGTATCATCAGCGAATGTCGATATGGTAAGTCTATCGCACACAGGCAAATCAGAAGTATAATAAAGTGTTGCTTCGTGAACACTTCCCTGTGGAACACCAGCATTAATTTCATAATTTCCTGTTACATAATCGCAATATTTCACTCTATAAACTCGGACTGATATGTATGACACCAGCAATCCATTTGTCATTGGAGGCAGTAGACATATAATTTGGTTTATTAACCCGTTATGCCAAACATTGTTCACTTACTATGATTTGATCATACGTTGTCTCATAAACAGGAGGATTTTTCATTACAATCTTATTGTTGCGTGGATTTGGCTTATTTTCAGTAAAACTTGTAACAACTTTATGTATTCTTCTTATTGCTGAAAACTCAGTATAAGACAAACATGGAATTTAGGTATCTAGAATCAAAATATTAATCATGCTGATATCGCAATTAGCATTTTACAATGCCATGACCGGACAAGCCGAATGGATCTTGAGATCCAGAAATTATGCAATGATTTGTAAACAAATGGGCTGCAAAAAGATTGAAAGACTTGAAATTACTGAATAACAAAGACTAATACCGTCTACACTACTTTGAAGTAATTTAATAATGAGTTATTTATTAACTGTTCTGTAAATAATTATTTTAATCATAATCACTGTACTGTGTTCATTACAGTGATTATGATTAAAATAACGTCTTAAAAATTACCAATATAATTCTCTTTTTAAAGATATCTTTCAAATCGTCTTTAACTTATCATTTCAGAAGTAAAAATCCAACCGCCACCTGATCCGTACCGTACCGTAGTATCTAACCTGATATCACATTTTTTTTTTACTGATAATGGTATCTATAAGTTCTGTAAGTCATATGGGACCAAGCATAAAGCATTTATCCGTTTCAGAACTTTTCAAGAATTTTGCCATTGATATGACCTTTAAAGCATATTTATGACAAACAAGGATGGGTCGAAAAGTCCATGGCTTTCTTAATGAAACACAGGTTTTTTGGATAAAAAATTATTTTATTTTTCTATGATCTGATCTGATCTATGCTCTTTGTTCAACGTTTCTCGAATTTTTTGTATTGCTTCCAAAAAATAAAATTTATCATTGGAGACATTTCTTCAGGTTTGGCAACAAGTAATAGTCACTCTAAATCCGGGGCTAAGTCCGGAGAATAGGACGGAAGAGGGAGCATTTCGTAGCCTAATTCATGGATTTTTTCATGGAAACTGCGCCATCTTGCTGAAAGCTTTCTCATACCACTGAGCCATGTGAGATGCCTATGGCTTCCACAATCGCTCGCACTTTCAATCTCCGATCGGCCAACACCATATCGTGTTATTTATCAATTGTTTCGGCTGTACTGGACGTCTAGAACGTTCGGCATCTTCTGTGCTTGTACGGCCACAATGAAATTCAATAAATCAATTTTTTACCACTGAAATTGATGGTGCAGAGTTCCCATAGTATTTACAAACTTAGCTTATTTATTGTTTTGAGTGATGTTTTTTTTCCGCAAAAAATAGTGGTTAAAGAGCAAATGAAATTCACTTTATTTCAAATTTCTTCTCAAGTCACGAGGTAATCTGCTTGAATGGCAAACTGTACATGGCAAGCCATACACTATTTCGATTTCGAAAAAGATGTCCCCGAAAAGATTTGTAAACTAATCAAGTCACAATACCTAAGATTTGAAGGTCACGTGAGGCATGACTTCCAAATCTCTTCCTCGATTTCTATAAATTTGGGCATAGGGCAAGGTTGCATGTTAACTCCTCTACTATTTCTCATTGTCATTGATGAAATACATATTGCTTTCTGTAATTGACAACGATCGATAGCGTGACATAATTTGGCACCAATTTCGAATGGAACATTTTAATGGCCTTGCGTATGCAGCCGATATTGTTCTCCTATCCAAATGATACAATGACATGCATAGCATAATAAATGACGTCGCCGTATCGGCTAGTTGTTCTTGCCAATTCATCGAATCGGTAGTCGAATTCTGCTATTTGGGCAGTCAAATTTCACCAGGATAATGAAGGCGTTTCCTAACCTTTACAAAATTTGGCGCTCAAATCAACTAAGTACCAGGACAAAACTGCGTCTTTTCAAAATATATGGATGCGAAACCTGATTCTCCTCCAGCGAAATTGAGAGCAAGTTGCATGCCTTTATCAATAGATCGCTGGGCTACACTTTACGAATTTGGTGGCCAAACAACTGGATATCAAATGTCAAATTATACCGTAGGTGTAATGTTATTCGAAGAGTTGTTGAGATACGCAAAATGAAGTGGAAATGGGTTACTGGAATCTCCAAAGAATTAGAAGGTGTGGGAGACCACGAGATAGCTGGAGACGAAGCCTTGAGGATGACCCAAAATTATATCCAGGAAATTAATCATGGAATAGAGTTAAAAACTTTTGTTCAAGTAGAAATTAATGAAATAACTTTGATTAAAATAATTTTTTTCTCAAATATTCTTTGTTGATCAGAAATGCTTGGTATTGAAAATGGGCAATTGGTGAAGTAAAACCAATATCAAAATGTGAGACAACCCCCAAAAGGTTTTTTTGGAATTTTCTTTAAATATATAGCAGATAATATATTGAAATATTGCATACATTATTCGTATTATACTTAAAACAATAATTTGATAACAGTATTTCAAAAGATCGTGAGATAAATCAATGTTTTACTGGGTGCATGACTTAAAAATGCAGGACTTACAATAGATGGATAAATAACTTATATGTCATTTTGAAGGGTACATACCTGTCATTTATTCTCACTTAGTTATTAAACATTGCAAAAGAAAATCAGTTTTGCACCGAATCATTTCCCCAAGAAACCATAGGTCTAAAATCAAATCCTATCTAGCGCATTTCGTCGTTTATCCAATGATATTTCAGGTACCGTGAAATAGCTCCCAAATGAAATAACTCCCAATGAAATAAACTTCCTATGAAAAAATTCCCATCAAAAATGAAATAATTCCCAAACTTGAAAAATGAAATAACTACCAAAGGGTAAAATGAAATTACTCCCAATAATCGGCGGTTTCATAATTTTAAAAATATTACTCCAAAAAAAGCGAAATAACACCCAATGAAATAAATCCCAATAGAAATGAAATAATTCCCAATCCGAAGCTATTTATTTATGTAATCTGAAAAAAGGAAAGTTTTACTCCTCTGGGATGTGTCAAAAACTGCCTTCACTCAGAAAATTTGTTTTGCATTGCCGCCCTTCGGCCGGGCGCTAAGGTTTTCTACTCTGAGGTGTATCGAAAACTGGCTTCGCTCTGAAAAGTCTTTTGCATTGCCGGCCTTCGGCCGCACGCTAAGGTTTTCTCCTTCGGGGTGAGTCACAAATCAAAGGCAAATACATTCCGAAATTTTGAGAAGGAAATGGAGATGGATAGCCACGCATTACGAAGACCACCCAGAGATGTAACTCGCAATGCCATTGACTGGAATCCGCAAGGTAGTAGAAGGAGAGGACTTAGACATAGAGGCTTCGCGAGCAGGAAAAAGCTGGAATGAAATCAAGAACCTAGCATCAAAAGGAAACGATTGGAAATCTATTGTTGAGGCCCTATGTTCCTTATAGGAACTAAAGGAATTTATAATAATAATAACTGAGACTCGTTCTGGGATAATGAGGAAAAGGGAAATCTGGAACAGATTTTTTTCCATTAGAAAGTAGCGATTTTCATTTTAAGAAGCTATCGGATTTTGATGTACATATAGGAAACATTGAAGAGATCGTTACATGGTGTTGGAATCATATTTTGAAAATCTGTCCTTGGATAAACGAGCCCTAATTCGTTAGTTCAAGATAAGGATCTATAGAGATAAAAAGTTGATTAATAACATCCAAGATATATTCGTAGATATATGTATAAAGGGGAATTAATCTTATATGTTGTATTTATACATACATACATATTTAAATATTAATATAGTATAAATATTTAAATGTGTATGCGCCCTGTTTTCAAACAGGGCGCATGTAGGCCTCTGCCGATCTGCCAATGACAAAGAAGTGGGTTGCAACTTTTTATATGTGACATTACGAATGTTTTAATTCGCATGTTTATATGTGAGTGAGTGTGTAGGTGCCATAATATTATATACCATATAAATACAAACAGACATCTGTATGTAGGAATGTGACTAAACATACGCACACTTGTATATATTATATACTAAATTAAAATATATATATTGTATTGTATTGTATATACACATGCAAACACATTTGTCAACATTAAAATATTCAAAAGGTCATCAGAAATAAAATATAAATAAAGTGGTGGTAATGCCTATACATTCATTCATAGAAAGTTGTTGCTGTTGTCATGAATCACGTGATGGAGCAAAAATAATTCCACAAACAATTGTATGCGTTTTCACATATACACATACACACTCACACACACTTCCATCATCATCCTCATCCTTTGCACACTTTGAGAACAGTGTCCTGTTTGAGACACCCGCTTTGGCCCATAAAACGATAAAAATAATACATTTAGCTCCACCTCTTCGGTGACGTCACAGCACACTCGTACTGTATGTTGGTGTAGTGTGTGTTTGTGTAAATGATAAAGTATTATTGTTGTAGTTGTTGTTATTCAACTCATATAATAAAATGCAAATACAATTTTTCTTTTGTCTTGCAAGTTCTATAGAAAAGCGACTCTTTCGAGTAAATTATTTTATAGTAATATGAATTTGTTTTTGCTCTTTTTGCATTTAAGAGAACCCTACCATCCAAAAAAAAGAGAATAACTGTGAAAATGTTTACTTACGTATGGGTGAGTGTGTGTGTTTGAATTTTTTAAGGTTGGGGCGAACGAAACTATAAGTTTTTAATGTGAATGGGGAAGAAATATGAAGAAAACGTAAAAATCAACTTTTTTCGCCGCCAGCTGTTAGATGTTAATGTGAGTGTTTGTGTGCGTTTACTTTTGAGGCGTGGCCTAAATCTTAACTTGTTCTTTCCGATGTGAATATGCATGTTTCTTTTTCTTTCCACTCTTACTCATTCCTTGGGAGCTAAACAATTGTTCAAAAAAAAAAAAAAAAAATTGAAAAAATAACAGAAAACTTGCTAGGCAGAAAACTAGAAAAACTTTTGTTGCAAATACGAGATAAGAATTTCAAAGCACATTCACACAAACTCTATACTAACCTAACTAACTAACAAACAGTAGCATGTTGGCCATAAATACCATATACCAAGAATACCACACACATTTCCCTACGTGTGTTGTAAAGCACACACATGTATATTTACATCCTTTCGCATGTGTGTGTGTATGTATGTGCAGATGGATGGTTGCATGAATGTATGAAATTTAGACACATTTCTGCAACCCTTTCTATCCTTTTCTTTGCTCGGGCTTACTCACACAACAACGATTGGCTAACAAAAAAGTTGCAATTAATATCTTAAGACTGTTCTTTGCCACTTGATTATTTTAAAAAGAAATGTGAGTAGCAGGTACTTTTTCAATTTTAATGATTTTTCTGCGTATCGAAAATTTTGATGCAAATACTCATGCATACATTTGTATACATATGTATGTATATGCAAAATATTAATTACATTTACGCCGATATTATTACGTAATAAAAGACAATGATTTATTCTGTCTTAATGGCTGATTTTGTATACTTTTTATACTAAGAGCTTTCGCTATGTATTTTTGTCCCCATTATAACATTTGATTTAAAAATTATACTTTATACTTTACCATAAATGGGAACGATAATATTCACTTCTGTTGATGTTGGAATCATAGAGCGGAAACTAGAAAAATCAAATCAAACTAAAAAATTATTCAAATTAATCACTTTTTGTTTTCACATAGTTTTTTTATACTAATACATTCTCACCACTTAGGCTTTTGACAACTGAGTTAGGTCTTTGGCAGGAGAGTTTCCGATCAATGTGTAGTTGTCTATGGTTGGAATGTTCAATAATAGTGGATCCACAATTGATCCTGCATTATATATTTTCTTTCTACCTTGTTTATATGATGCCTTTCTTTGTAAATATTTTATTTAAACTATACATATTAGGGTGGGTAGATTTTTTTCACAAAAAATCGTATAGCAGAAACGCATTCAATTGAAAATTCAAAGAAATTTTCCCCAAGAAACCATAGGTCTAAAATCAAATCCTATCTTGCGCATTTCGTCTTTTATCCAATAAAAAACTATTAAAAAAAAATTATATTGAAATATCAAAAAGTAAAAAATCATATAGCAGAAACGCAATCTACGGAAAATTCTAAGAAAGTTTCCTCAAGAAACCATAGGTCTGAAATCATATCTTTTATCCAATGATGTTTCAATATAATTTTTTTATTGGATAAAAGACGAAACACACAAGATAGGATTTGATTTTAGACCTATGGTTTCTTTAGGAAACTTTCTTAGAATTTTCCGTAGGCTGCGTTTCTTCTATACGATTGTTTACTTTTTGATCCTCCATACAAATCGACCCGGCCTAATACATATATTAGAAGTATCAAGATACCTAATTTAATAAAATTTGACAGGTTTATGTTTTAGCCTAAGAATGAAATATATTGAAATTGCTAGGAATCGGTTCCATTAAAATACCGTTACCGATAAGCAACTGTTTCCGAAATAACTGCAATTAACGTTACCGTTTCGAATCGATAGCCAACCTTGTAAAATACCTCTTCCGGAACTTAAATTGAACTAATGACTCTCAGAGAATTTATAAAATCCTGATAAATTTTGCACAAATTATTTTTAACCCTATAATGCTTAAGCATTCGGGAAAGTCTAATAGCTGGGCCCTTAAAAATAATTTAGAGCCTTATACGGTTTAAACTGGCTTATAAAGTAAGTTTTTGCTGGGTATGAAACAGAAGATCATGTACCCTCTAATTCTCAGGCATACCCAAGGCACTTATCGTAAAATGCCAATAAATGCAAATATAACTGATATTTAATTTCGAAATTTTTTTTAGCAACTGTTACATGAGTTTTTGAAATGCAGAATAAGTTATTAGACTTTCCCGAACTAGTGATCTTATCTATCCTTTACGGTAACAACTACTTAGTTACATAGCTAGCTACGTGACTAGTTATTTTAACACGTGTATGTCCTAAGCAGGGTTTCAAGTAACCTTTTAGATTACAATGAGACTGTCTGATAGCTGGTCCAAAGTAGTCAACGCATTGGATTCACATACCGGTTACATAGTCAGTTGCCTAGCTAGCTACCTAACTGGTCAGCTACATAGTTATTGCAACATGTACGGGTGCTAATTGTAAACAAACCTTCCTCTGACAATTGGCTACCATGAATCTATTTTCTCTGTGTACTTGTTTAACTGCTGGGGGAAAGTAATGAGCTAATATGTTAATATAATTACACGTCACTATTTATACATTGGCATTTATATTTTAACAAACGCTTACAAATTGGGTTTAGTTGGACATAATCGTTCTTTTTACTGATAGATCATTTTTTTCAGATCAAATAAATGAACATGTTTGTTCTTTATGGTTAAACGATTTATCTGTGACTCAAACGATCATGATTTTTAATAATGAAAAAATATAAATAAAATTTAATTAAATTCACCCAATTTTAATGGCATTTAAAAATGATTCAAACTTCTATAGTAATGCCAAACGAACAATAAAGAACCAGAAGACTGAACAACTTCACACTGTTCATTTGACTGAATTGTTCAATTGAATTTGTTCGTTCATGAACAGCCAAACTATAAAATAGGGAGTTAGATAAGTTATTACCACGTTCGCTTATAAACAGGGACTTCAATAAATTGTTACTATTAAATCTATAGCAAAAGATCTGAAAGTTCATCGTCACACTGTTTCCAATGCCATTAAACAGTATAAGGAAGACTTGAACATTAAAAGTACACATAGATGAGGATGAAAAAGTTGTAACAGATATTGGTAAGGCAAAAGAAGTTGAACAACTCTTTCGAAGAGCAAAGAACACTTCTATCAGAAAAGTAGCTCTGATTCTTTTGTGCGCAGAGTCAAAGCTAATGCTGGGTTGAAGTCGTATGAAGTTCAGAAAGTTCCAGATCGCAATTCGGTAAAGAACTTAGATGCAAAAGAACGAGCCAAAAAATTTAGGTAAAATTTTATAAAAAAAATACACCTTTTGTGTAAAAACTTATGAAACTTATGTACTGGCTTATTTTCACAACTTCCGGGTCAAGATTTTTATGTGGCTGATGTTGAAGAATAAAACAGGACAAAAAAACAAACAAAATTCCTCAAGAAATTTCTTGTGTGGCAAGCCATTTACAGTTGTGACAAATGTGTGAAATATAAAAGTATTACGGAGTGGCTACAAAAACGGATTTTACCTTTCTTAAAACAGCACTATGGAAAAAGGCCCTTGAGTGGTATTCAAAACAATAACGCCAATTAAAGAACACAGGAAAGAATACATTTTAAGCGTAAGTGGATCTCACCTCGTCCAAAAATGTAACGGAAGCAACTATAAAATATTTAATGGGATTATTTCCGGAAAAAGTGCATAAATTTATAAATACCGAGTAATATGCCAATATTTTAATACTAAATGAATTTGTACAATATTTGAATAAATTTAAGTATTTTTGAGAATTTTTATATTGAATGGTTTAAGTTTTATTTAATTAAAAACAAGTATAATTTAATTTTGAGTTTTTCCTTTTTCATAAATTGTCTGCAAGGAAACTTTGAGAAAATCGGGAAATACTTGGATCCATTGTTATCAAGAAAACTGGAGTAGGGACGAGGAGATTCTATCAAAAAGACATACCCGAGGTGTTCAAAACTTAAACTCAACACTTCTTCTTTGTTCATGTGTGATTTCATTCAAATCGGACATACAGTTTAGAAGTTACATATTTATTTCCTTCTATTTTTTTTCTATACCACAGTACAACGGTAGCTTAGCGGTAACTATAAGTAATTTGTTAGCTGATCGATAAAAAATTGGACTACTCCCGTAAATCAGTTGAGCGTTAAATTGGTCGAGAATGTAATATTTGCGTTTTTACTTTAATCAAGGTTAGTTTATTATAAAAAGTAAGAAAAAATTAATCAATACATGAAAAAACCACTCCATTCCAAGGTTTTTTGTGGATTGAAGTGGTTAGTTTACTAACCACGGTGGCGGTTGTCATTAAAAATTACTATGATATCAATTTTTGTTTCGTATAAATTTTTGGACAAAATTTTCTGACCAAACAACCGAAATAGCAAAGTAAAACTGAATTCGAACACTCTGTGCTTCTTTTTTATTGAATGTGTGGAAGTCTCTTAAAAAAACTGATTTTTACAATATTTTCAAATTAATATATTTATCTAAGCAGAGCACCCTGATGGCAAAGTTTTGCAAAAAATCATAAACGATGACTTCGAAAAATATAATTGTTTAGCAATATGGCAATAGATGCCAATAAACTATGTTTTAAAGACTATAGAAAAGGTGGTTAGTAAAGTGACCACTCAACCGCAAAGAGTTAAATGGTCATGGGTTTAAATATGGTCGAAATAATATTTTTGGCGGATATGTTTCATAAATAACAAAAAATATAGTTGTACATGTTTACCATAATCATTTCAAAATTTTTACAAGTTTTTTTAAACAATATTATGGTCACTGTAATTATTTATATGATTGCGGTAACCATAATATGTTTAATTTTACCATTCACATGATTGCAGTAATTAAGGATGTGTTTGTGGCAATCATTGTTATGTTGTAATACTTCACCATATTGTGTTGTTCTCAAATTATGGTTATCATACTCTGAGATATAATGATTCATCATGGACATGTTTGCCATCATTTTGTACAATTTTGTGTACAGTATTATAATAATCAATAATAAAATGGATTAGCTTTTTTATCCCCTCCTAGGCCAACACCATGTCCTATAAATTTTTTCTCTATGATACTTATCAAGAAACTATATTAAGACCGTTGTATATAACATATTTTTTTTTCTTTGGTGATCTAACTTTTCGATACCATGTGCACAAGATAAAAAAAACTTCAGAATGAGTGTTCAGATATGACTTTATTATTTATGAATCAATATTTTAAAATATAAGGAAATGATTACGAAATTATGTGATTTTTTTTACTGTAGTTTTCATACAATCGTGTTCATTTAATGATCTTCAAATAGTCATTTTATATCAATAAAAGTAATTTTAAATTTCAGGTGTTATGTATACTTGTGGTTGGATTCCAGTGTTCAATACAAAATCCATGTCTAATTCATAGACAAGTAAATTTTGGCATTATCGAGTAAAAATAAATGGGGCTATAGCATTTTATGTAAAGGCCTTTACAATTCATATGAGAAGCCGCAGAACAAAAGGAGCTTTTTCGCACATTTAAAATTTTTTGGAAATGAGTTCTATTTATTTCGCCCCTTAAAAACTGCATGAACCTGGAAATGGTAACAAGTTTCTTACTTATCAATAGATACATCTAACTGCCATAAGTTAAGGATATTTGATATAAAACCATTTTAATATCGGAAAAAGAACCTTTTGTTAAAAAATAAAGAAAAAAAGTACGTTTTGTTAAAAACCAAATTGAAAAAGTTGTTTTTTATGAGTTTTTTTTTAAAGATAATATTTTAGATGAATGTTTTTAATAATTTAAATCTAATAAAAAATAAATTACACATTGAAATTAAATAAATATTTTTTTTTCGTTTTATACTAGTGTTGTACGTTTTATTAAGTACATTTTTTAGAACCCATTTTCTTAGTAAAAAAATTTAGCTGAAGATTTCAACCCAAATATTATAAAAAAACAATTTTTGATAAGATGCGAAAAAGTACCATTTGTTCTGCAGCTCCTCATATGTAAGTTATTAAACTATAATTATCTTTGCTTATTAGTCAGATAATGGCAGATATAAGATAGTTTATATGTCATAAAGTAAAATCATGAAGAATGCTAATTCTGATGTCGCTTAAAATAACTTAATTGAATATAGACAACTATAAAGACATTATAAAATTATTATATTTAACTATAAATCAAAACTATACAAATTTAACTTAAAATACTTATTATTTACATACATACCTACTTTGAATCGTTTTTATTTTGGCTTAAAACACCTTTTAACAAACCGTCTTTTTGGTAACGAAGTCAAAAATGCTCCCATAAAAAATACTCTCTTTAGAAATTGTCGCTCGCTGAAAACAAAAAACAAATGCTCTTGTTTTCTCAATTATTTAAAACAAATTCGCCCCGAATTTAAAGAAAATGTTTCATTTTCCATAACGTAACTCAAAAACATAAACATTTGGATGGACAAGACAAATAAACGTATGTGGAATGAATAACCGGAACAAAATATTCACTCACACCCCCGACAGGATGATGGGAAAACAAACAAACAAACAATAATGAATAAAAGAAATGGTGAACGCTCACTTACCAATACCTGTACACTCACACGAATCACAAAACTCACGCACATTAATACACTTCGTGAGCGAGAGAGGATTCAGTGTTTCCGTCGCAACGTCGCTGCGACGGAGACGCAGCCGAGCTCATGGATTGTGTGCTGGCTGTGTGACCACAACCAAGTTTCATTCATGGCACAACAATCAGTCCACATTCAACCGTCGTCGTCGTGTGTACGAAATTCTAATAGAATATCGCGTGTGCAAGTGCAAGTGAATGAAAAAGCAAAAAAAAAAACAACAGCAACAAACAAAAAAAAATAAGATATAAAAACAACAACATTTTAGAAATGCATGTGCAAGTGTTAGAAAAATAAACAGAAAATATCTAACGAATGACTAAAACTAAGATCATTTCAATTTAGCCAAGTGTTTAAAAAAGTAAACCAAGACAAATGTTGTTTATCCAACAAATAGAAAAGTGAACTAACTGTTAAAGTTGAAATAGAATTTATTTTAAAAATAATAAAATTATACAGAAATTAAAAACAAATAAATTTGGAGGCATAGAGATCAGCTAAACCAATACTAAGGAAATTCAAAAATAAAATTCCAATGAAAGGTATATAAATAATATAAAAATCAATTTATGATCGTGTAGCATGTTTTTTTTTTGTTAAAGATCTTAAGCTGGAAACGAAAAAAAAAAATATTTATAAGAAATTGTGATTCAGTTGTTTTAACTCTATATAAATAAAGTATTGAAATGTTTCTATTAAGTTGTGGGTTTAAGAGGAGAGCGCTCGTAAATTTGTTTTACATAATGAAATTTTAATTTTTCCTTGCCATGTTCAGTTTACAAAAATCGATTTTCGTGTTTAACTCAAAAGAAAAAGTTTTTATTTTATTTTATTTCGCTGTAAAATCAGCAGCTTACAGCTTCAGCAGTTACACATAAATTGTAATTTATTAATTTATAACACTACTCTGCCATACAAACCTCCGATTTCCTTTGCTTCCTTAACTGGCTGTTTGGCTGGCTGGTTGGCTGGCTGTCGAACTCCTTACCCCCTCCTCAGCCCCCACCACTCCACAATTTACAACATTCGGCAAGAGTCTTGAACAACACAACGTGCTGTGTTTTGCTGCTCATACTTACCATGCCCCAGCAGCGCACAATAAAAACTTTTCCCATTACTGCTGGAGATGTTGATGACAAACAAACAAATAAACAAACAAACATACAACGAACAAACGAAAGAACCAAAACATACAAATACACACACAGCTATAGATACATTTGTGTGCAGTTGTTTATGTGTGTGTGTGTGTGTGTGTGTGTACGTGCCGCAAGTGAGTGGGTGGCAATAAAATTGGTCACCCGTTGAGCATTTTGTATGCGAGTTTTCGTTTTGTTGAAAATAAATTGTGGCAAAGAAAAACAAACTTTCTTTCTTTGTTGCCACAGAAAATTTCAACGTGCATCATCAGCTTAAGAAGTCACCGACCAGGATCTCAGTAAAATTTCCACCAGCTAAACACAAAACTAAGAACAATAACCAAAAGCGCGCGCAATAAAATTTATTCTTACTTATTAACAGAAAAGAACAGAGGAGATAGTACCTCTACAAATAATAAAGAAAGAAAGCAAGCAAGCAGTATGTCTCCTTGTACAAAATAAAGATTTCAAAATGTGGGCTTCAGTGGAAACCCCACCATAGAGTAGAGGTGGCTGGCAGAAGTACAGCAATAATTTATTAAATGTTGGTGTTGCTGAAAGTGTATTATGTGAGTGTGTGTGAGTGTGTGTGGATACAACTTTGTTTAGTTTGTTTTTGTTCTTATAAATTAAAAACCAATGCAAAACTTTAGAAACAAAAAAAAACAAAAAAAATACAAGATCCACCATCTCTCTACCTCCTTTAGTGTGGCTCTGCTTTAGTTTCAACATCATTGCAGCAGTACTTAATGTCGACACTTGTATAATTTATGACGTGCAGCATTAAATATTAATAAAACATATACATACACATAAACACACACATTTATACGTTGATATAAATATTTCAGAAAACTTATATCGAAATACATACAAACTTCATTCATTCTACAGCATGCTGCAGATCCAGACAACAAAGCCAGTCAGCCAGCGAGTCAGTCAGTCAGTGAGCAAGCAAGTTGTTCACTGGGAAACCACAATTTCAGGCAGCACGTAAATGAAGCATGGCGCTCAATATGCTGCGTTCATTACTCGCTCATACAACCAAATAAACATACATACATTCATTCATTTATGTATATCCACCAACTACAAAGAGTATGTAGTCAGAATACAATAAAAATATTTGCTGCTACAAAAAAAAGAAAGAAAAAATATAATAATAAATTAATTTAATTAAATTAAATAAATTATTAAAATGTATAAATTTCTTATATATTGTGTGTTTTTGTTATTGAGCAGTTGAGAGTGTGTGTGTGTGTGTGTGAAAGCGCGTGTATTCATAAATTTATTATTTATGAGGCAGCCACCAACAAAAGTTCACCCAAACCACCCTTATACACACAAACACACTTCCATACACTTCCATACAGTGGCAATAAACACTGCTGAGCTCAGCAGTTTTCACTAATTTACTCAAACAACAACAGTCAGCTAAATATTCAGAAAATCTTATAATACGAGTAGAGTAGTATTGAAATCAAATGCAGATACTTATTACCCTGCCCATGCCATTTGTGTGTCCAAATTACTTTTAAGAATTGAGATTAATACTTATGTGGATGCCTCTGTCATATGCTAAAGTAATTAACTCCACTTTTTGGATTTTTTTCTTTGAAATATTAATGTTAAGACTCGTGCCTTAACTTAATAAAATTCCAAAAGACTACACAGAATTCTGTTGTTCGAAAAGATAACCGAATTCATCAGATAGTAATACTTATGTGGATGCCTCTCTCATATGCCAAAGTAATTATCTCTACTTTTTGGATTTTTTTTCTTTGAAATATTAATGTTAAGACACTTGTCTTAACTTAATAAAGTTCTGTTGTCCGACAAGACATCCAAAATACTATTGGCAAGAAAATATATCCATCCCGCGGAATTTAAATCTCTAATAATGTTAATCAGTCCAGTTTCTATTAACTCGGAAAGGTCGTCTTGTATGCCTAAACATAGAGTTATGTCTGTTAACATAATAAGCCATATATTCATAGAGTTTTCACCACTTCTATGAATATAGTATGGCTCTCAATCCCGGCAGTCCGAAACTACTCGCATGTTTACCCATTAATATCAAATGTAGATACTTACTATCCTGCCCATGCCATTTGTGGGACCAAATTACTTTTAAGAATTGAGATTAATACTTATGTGAATGTCTGACTCATATGCTAAAAAAATTAACTCTACATTTTGATCTTTTTTTAAATGTCTTAACTTAATAAAATTCAAGTAGACTAGAAAGAATTCTGTTGTCCGACAAGACATCCGAATTCGATTTTCTTTAGATTTAAAGTTTAGGGCAAAACCAAATACTATTGGCAAGAAAATATATTCAATCCTTGGAATTTAAATCTCTAATAATGTATCCAGCTTCTATTAACTCAGAAACGTTGTCCTGTATGCCCAAAAATATAGTTATGTCTGTCACGGGAATTCCGCAAAATTTTCAATCCCGAAATCCCGGGAAATTGTGCGAGAATTCTCGGGAATTATTTTCCTTAGTTTTATGTGATGTTTTTTGAACTTGAGTTTCTCTAAAAGATGCTTAAAGCTCCAAAACAAATGCAGAAGATTCATACAACACAAAAGATTTAACCCAAAGTTCAAGTTTTAATTAACATATTTACTTAGTTTTTGATATAATAAGCAAAACATTGCCCCGATAGACCAGTCGATAGTGTGCTGAACTGTTAATCTGAGGGTTGTGTGTTCGATTCCCGCCAGAGACTCTGGGTGTAACTGCAGACACGTTTGTGTTTTTTTTTTTAAATTAAATTAAAAAAAATAAAATTATTTTTTCCGAATTAACAGAATTAATTCTAATCTAACGAAGGTAAAACAAAATCTAATGAAAATTGAAGCCATTCCTATACAAATGACAAATGGTGACAGGTTTGTATATAACCAAAATTAGAAATCGAGTCAGTCGATATTTTTATATTAAATGTTTATTGGTTTTCTTATATTTGTATTCAATTACATTTTAAAACCAAAGTCAATTTTAGATTTTTAACGAAGTCTACATTCTGAAAATTGAATAACTTGTTCTAAGCGGGAATTCCCGGGATATTTTAAAATGAATACCGATTTTCCGGGAAAATAACAACTCACATAATAAGCCGTATATTCATAGAGGTGGTGAAAAACTGTCTATTCTCGCAGTCCAAATCTAAATCTAATGTATAATGTTTCTCGCCTTTAGGTAGTTAATCTATTTGTCAGCTGAGACATTCATTCATGTATTTATCAATTAATTAAATCATTGCTGAGTTTGTTAGTTTAAATCTGGAAAAACCTCGAATATTGCAGTAGAGCAATAAAACTGTTTCGAATACCCAAGAAATCCCCCGGGAATTGTACCCATTAACACTATAAATACTCTATTCTGAAAAAGAGTGTGAATGAATCAGTTCTGAAAGAATTTATCTTTTTTTAATTTTTGTAGAAATTTTTTTTTTTAAATTATTGGAATCGAAAAATTTATAGAAAACCAAAATCGTTTAGGAACTATATATATCTATGTGTCACATAGAGCTACCAATTGAATCCTTTATTTCAAAAACCAGTCAAGCAACAAATTATTGATTTTGAGTAAATCATAGAAAACTTCCTAGCAACCTAAAAATTACTTTTCCAAAATTTATATATTTTTATGAATGCTAATAACAAATTAACATTTTAAAGTGTTTAACATCATATTCTGAAAGAACTATTCGTCATCCACCCGTTCTACAGTGCATTCTGCTTCCGTTGTAGGCCATTGAAAAATATTCCCCTATCCAACCTTGAGCTTGTAAATATTTTATTTTTGTCACATTTATTGGGAAAATAGATAGATTAGATTTTTTGCCTTTACAAAACTCAATTTAAGATTATTTGTTGATTGACTGGTTTTTGAAATAAACGATTCAATTAATTAATTAAATTGTAGCTTCATTCAGTATTATAAATGTCAGACAATAACAATTTCTTTAGAATAGAATTTATTTATTGCTGAAGTAATTCATAAGGGAATTAGTTCATAATAAAATTTATTCTACCTTTGAATGATTCGTTCAAATCTTTTGCTTGATTGTTTATTCAAATCTAATACAAATTGCATTATAATATATTTTCATCATTCAGTTTGTTTTGGTTTTGCTTTTAATCATTTACAAAATAATTTGAAGAATTGAAGAATTGTTAAGGGATTTAAATTAAGAAAACTTGAACGATTCAATAAGGAATTAATTCTATAAAGAATGAATTCTCAAAGGAATGAATTCAATACGTTTGAAGTAATAAAAAATTAAGCGTAATGAATTCTTTAATGTAACCGTTAAGAGATAAAATTTAATTTGATTTTGAAAATTTAATTAAGAATTAAATCTTCACATCAATTGAATAAGAAAGAAACACAAACGATTTTTTGAATTTTTACTCAAAATACCTCCAGTTTTTCTTATTGAACAAAACTGGTATTGTAAAAAGAGTGTGAAAGAACCGGTCCTGAAGTTTGAACCAATATTTGGATCGTAATATATACTGAATTATGTTTCAAACGATATATGTATAAAAAAATTAAAATTAGTTGAATATTATTTAAATTATTACAAATTTTCACGAAAAATTAATTTTTCGAATTTTGAAATTTTCGATGTTGCTTATTTTCAGTTTGCATTTAACCTAAAGTTCTCCTGACTTTAATGCTCTCAACTTATTTCATTGATGTTTCGAGTATTCCCATTCTTGAGAGATCTTAAAGTGTCTTTTGTGTTACTGAAAAGGGTTTACAAGGGATTTTGAACAACTGACGATTGCTGAGGACGACCGTAGTGAGTCAGGAAATGTACTTTACATTTGAAATATGTTTCAGACCAACCACCAACACATTTCGTTTAAATGTGTGAAGATTTTGATTGTAAATCCCTGGTGAATTTTTCTTTTATTAAAAAAAAGTAGTGTGAACGCATAGGCCCTGCTGCCCTTTTTCTGCCTTTTTATACAAAATCTTTTTCTCTTTGGATTTTATCTCTCGATTATTATTGATAAAATATTAAAGAAAGATATTTAGGTTTTTTTTAAATTTATCAAGTATAATCGAGAGAATCAAAGCCAAAGATAATTGCATGAATATCTTTTCTAATTTAACGATTGCCGCGGCAATTTCAATACAACGGATTTCGGAAAAACAACATATTTGACAATACCAGTCTTAAGAAAATATTAAATTCATTCGGCTAATTTTCCAATTAGTCTGTTTAGCATTTAAGACTTATTTCCGAATTGGTAAAATAACAGTAAAATTCTGAAATAATTCAAAGAGTATCCATAATTTAACAGTTGAACAAATGGTGTTAAAGAAAAACGCTTCTAAGCCGCTAGGGCAAGGTACACAATATCCTTTATTTTAAAATAAAATTAGTAACTATGGGAGAGATACGTTGATCATAATTTTTTTTATTTATCTCGATTTGGAAGTTCCTATTCATAATCGATTTATAAATTTAACACAAGTTTTTAACAAAATTGTTTTTATTTTTACACTTTCTTTTACAGGCATTTCTCGTAAAACCACATAATTTTGAAAAAATCGCAAAAACTAAGAAAAATCTTATTTTTAACCCACAAAAGCTCGTATTTACCAACATGCACTAAACACAAAGCAGTTAAACAATAAAAACGCCATTATTTTGCAAACCACTTAAAGGTAAAACCCGAGACCAAAATGGATTTAACAAAAGAAATAATTGACTTTACACAAAAAGTAGACTTCACAGAGATAAAGAGTTCCGAAGCGAAAATTCTAACCGGTGAAGATTTTGGTATTTTTGGTAACATGGAAAAGATCAACATAACCGGACAAAATAACAATGCTTTACCAGCCACAGAACTTAATACAGAAAATAACGAAAATAACAAAATGCCGACGGCTCCCTTACAAAAGCCCACAACACCCCAGCTTATAGAAAATACAGCCAATGTTTCGGCTATAAAAACACCAATGGGTAGAGATATATCGCCGCCACCCAGACCCTTGACTTCTAGCGAAGTGGTGGGTTTCATAACCACACTAGAGGATCCCGAAATGCAATTGGATCCTAATGTAGTACTCAACAAATCCCGATCTTTACCAGCTTCTCCTAATCACTTGAACACCTCACACTTGTCTGAGTTGTTTACATTTAAGCCGGAAAAGCGCCGGGGTGAGGTGCCCATTAAACAGAGCGCCTTTATGGCCGATAAGAAGTTAACAAATATAATCAAACCAAATGCAGAGGCATTGACACGTAACAATCAACAGTTTTGTTTGCGCTGGAACAACTATCAGACCAATCTAACCAATGTGTTTGATGAACTGTTGCAAAATGAATCATTTGTGGATGTCACTTTGGCCTGTGAGGGTCAATCCATAAAGGCACACAAAATGATTTTGTCTGCCTGCTCGCCCTACTTCCAGGCCTTGTTTTATGACAATCCTTGCCAGCATCCCATAGTTATTATGCGTGATGTGAGATGGCAAGAGTTGAAGGCTTTAATGGAGTTTATGTACAAGGGCGAGATCAATGTCAGCCAAGATCAGATAAATCCCTTGTTAAAAGTGGCGGAAATGCTAAAGATACGAGGACTGGCCGAAGTAAGCACTAATGGCAGCAGCATGGCAGCTCAGCAATTGATACCAGAACAGCGCATGACGGTGTTTGATGATGAGGAAGATGAAGAGGTGGTGGGAAAAAATAATGACAATGAGGAGGACAAGGAAGACTGTACGAAAGCCAAAAGGCCGCGCATACAAATTTCGGCCAAAAATTCAACGGCTTCAGATTTGAAGTTGGCAGAACAAAGGTTACGCAAGCGTTCCAGGGATGGTCTATTAATGGATGAGGATCGCTTGGCTGGCCAAACGCTCAGTCGATCACCCTCACCTCAAATGCAAGAAAAATATTCGGAATCAACACCACCACCACCCATTGTAATGACTGCTTCTACCATTGTGCGAAATCCTTTCGCTTCCCCCAATCCCAGTAATCAACCCGTGGCTACAAACACCAGTGCAACATCTACTTCGTCTTCCTCTTCAAGTTCCGGATCTGGTTCGGCTAACTCAGCCTCTTCGGTTTCCTCCACTTCTGCGCCGGTGACATATCGAGCCAGAGACAGAAGCATTTCTCCATCTCTCATAGCATCACATGCTGGCACCAGCAGTCTATCATTAGCTTCGCCCATCAGCAGTTCCACTCCGCAAATATCCATACATCCGCATCCAGCTGCCACAGCAGTGGCGGCAGCCGCTTTGGCGAATCCCCATCACCCCCATCATCATGCTGCTGCAGCAGCTCAACAGTTTGCTGCCCAACAGCAATTGCATGCTGCCCACTCACATGCCGCCATGGCCAGTGCTTTGGGTGCTTCCTTAGCGGCAGCTGCGGCTGGAGCTGGTTCAACATCTGCCGGCCCCACCAGCAGTGCCGGCTCATCCTCCCATCACGATGACATGGAAATCAAACCCGAAATTGCCGAGATGATACGCGAAGAGGAAAGGGTAAGTCTTTAATTTAATGATAATAATAATAATAAACAGTGATACAAAGTGAATTGAAAATTTTAAATCAATGCAATTTAGCTCTACATGCATACATAGTTTAATTCATTTACTTATTTTTCTTCAAATTATCTTGACAAATATTTACATTTGCTTCATTTGATGACTGTTGCATGTTGACGGATACAACGCACACAATCACTCAATAACTTATTTACTTATTGTTATTAAATAGTTGTGGACGGACAGAGAGACAGACAGACAGAGATACATACTTGCTTGCTTTAAGTAATTTTGTCATTAACTTGAAATTATTTCCACACACAACTAACGCACTTAATGCCACGCCAAAGTATGCTCAAGTTTTTAACAGAGGCCTTACTTACACACACACAACACATTTTTACTATTTATTAAGATACAAAGATACATATCGTTAGCTAAACTTTAAAAAGTCCTAACTAACATGTCAGTTAGAAGAAAGCGAAAAAGGGGTTAAATCAGTGATCGGCATAAAGTGACAACGAGTTTTCTAATCATTCACTTTGAAAATTTTGACGAATTTCGCTCTTATTCGTTTTGTTTACATCTGAATAGTAGATTAGGTTCGGCTCCTGGTAGCTATGAGTGCCGGCCACTGGTTTCAATATAATACTGCCAAAATATATTAAAAGTACTGACGATAAACCTGTTATAAATACTAAAAACACTTTTACATTCAATATTTTTATTATTTTTAACTGATTTTCCTTATCCCCTGTTAAATTATTGACATTTTAGTTAGGGCTTTCTGCATTTTTAGAGGCTATATAAATTTATCGACATTTTAAAGCATGTGTTTGTATGTGTGTGTGCATCATTTAAACAAATACCACTAAAGAAACCTGTAGTATTTTCTAAATTATAAACAATTTATTTAAGTTGCTAATGCAGCAACAATGAAAAACGAACAACAACAAAAAAAACAATCATAAATAAAATCAGAGGAAAACGCAATTAACTTGTGTACTTATTTAACAAACAAACGAACAAAAAAAAACTGAAAAAAGGTTACGATTAAGTTTTCAGCGCAGACTATTTTCATACAATGGCAAAAATACAAAATAAAAAATACAAAATATTATTCCAGTACAATTTAAATTCAGACATACATTCACACATTTTTATAAATTTTTCTACATTTATGTATCTGTGTATGTTTATGTATAATATTCATTAAAACAAATAATTATAATTATCAAATACTCTTATACTAATAATTAAATCATTTGAACTGTTTGTACACAGAGAAAACCGATTCGTGATAGCAACCGAATTTGTTGACAATCGAATGATTCTACCTTAAAGCTGTGACTACAAAATTTTAGAAGGAGTAACAAATGTTAGGTTGCTTCAAACGAAATTCTTCTGTATCAACTGACTTTCTGTTGATAGAACCGACAAATTCTATGTTTGCAACCGAATCATTCGATTGGCAACAAATTCGGTTGCTACTACGAATCTGTTTTCTCTGTGTATGCATTGAGAAAAACTCATTTACAAATTCATTATTTTCTTTAATTTATTAAGCATTATTTATACAACAAAAAAAAATATGCAAAGAAATATAAATATGGCGCCATTTCAGTTTTCCTTCCCCTTCCCCTTCCCTTCATAATAATAATGTTATTTTACTGATGAAGGAAAAAGGATATTCTCTGTTTTGATACCTTTTCTTTTGTAGCTGTGTGTTAGTGTCCGTTATAAGGTATGAAATTCGAAGAAAACTCAAACCATAACCCATGTCTCGTTACCTCCTTTGTTGTGCATTAAATAATATACAATATTTTAAATATCTTAGAGATGTAGAATTTGCTATCGAATAATTTTGAATACATGTTAAATTAATGAATTATTATCAGCCCAATCATGAATAAAACATCGGCGGCAGTTTGTTCCCATTTTTCCTATTCAAATTCAGTATTAAAAATGGGAACAGGGAAAAAACTCCCACGGATTTTTTATTCATGATTGGGCTGTATATCATTTAATCATTAATGCAACAGAATTGTACTGGCAATTAATAATAACAAGCGAAAGCAAACAAAATCAGTTTCGGCGTAGGTTCAAAATCGGTCCTGTAATCAATAAAAAACAAGTAAGAAAGTATGAAAGTATGAATACCCTACACTAAGTAAAACAGCAAAAACATTTTTCTTTTAAAATTTCAATAATTTATATTTTTGAGTGATTTTCGGTAGTGGGCCTTATATGGGGGCTATGACCAATTATGGACCGATCACCATGAAATTAGATCGTGTGATTTGTGTCTATATGAAAGTTTACTATGTCTGCTTTTACACAGGGCAAGTTTACTTGAAGCAAGTCTCGTCGATTCCCTTTTAAACTTGCTCGTCTGTTTACACACAGCAAGACTGTGAGCAATTTTGTATGTCAAAAACTAATAGACGCCATATTGAAAATGAGAAAACAAAAGAGAATTGAAGAGACTTGCCAGTACAAGCAAGTGTGTACCCCTCTTCTTTCTTCTTGCCTCTCTCTCCTATAAACTCTAAACTTGCGTAAGAAAAATTGCCCTGTGTAAAAGCAGACTATGTTGAATTTTGTGTGTATACCAACATTTTTAAGCGATTTATGCACGTTAAAGTGATTTTCGGAAGCGGGTCTATATGCGAGCTATGACTAATTATGTACCGATCGAAAGAAAATTTGGTGACATGAATTTTGTGTATATAAAACTTATTTGGAGCGGAACTTGTGGAAATATATATATAAATTAAACATTTATGACAGATAAAGTTCAATTTAGGGAGGACATTTGTATGGGGGCTAGGTGAAATAATGGACTGATTTCAGCCAGGTCCTTGAGCCGAAAAAATAATATGTACCAAATTTTATCGAAATATCTTCATTGACCTGTACTCTGCGCACAAGGTTTACATGGACAGCCAGCCGACCAGACGGACGGACAGGCGGACATGGTTTAATCGACTCAGAAAGTGATTCTAAGTCGATCGTTATACTTTAAGGTGGTTGTTAGACTAATATTTTTGGGCGTTACAAACATCTGCACAAACGCATTATACCCTCCCCACTATGGTGGTGTAGGGTATAATTAAACTTGAAAAAAGGTTTCAACATTAAAACGGTAAATATATTGTCAGGAGAATAAATTGTGATATAGTTTTTGTTTCCATCCGGGATATGCTTAGTCTGTCCAGGTTCTTTAAAGGTCTGCTTCTATTGAAATCTTTTTTACCACACAGCTGTCTTGTATCTTTGTTTGTTAATGGGCGAAGCTTCTAATAGAGGATTCGACAAGATAAATGCTTTGGCTCTCGGTCGGCTAACGACTTATTATTATAAAATAAATGCAGCGGAAGCAATCCAAGGTGATCTATTCGTTGGCTCTATAAAAACTAGCTACTGAGTATAATCTGACATGACTAATTATGAGTAATGGATGCAATCCGAGGAGATAAATTCGTCTGCTCTCATCGGCTAACTACGTCTTATTGGCCACTCCTAGCTAACGAGTACAAACCGACGAGATAAATGTTTCGTCTCTCTTTCGGCTAAAGACTAATTGTTGGTAAACATAGTTTTGGATGCAATACGAGGAGATAAATTCTTTAGCTAATCATTTGCTAATGAGTGCAATCCGACGAATATGCTTCGGCTCTATTTTTCGAATTTGTCCGATTTTTTTTGAAAAAGATGGCTGATTCGGATCATTGTCCTGCTGAAACTCCTATCTCAAGGGCATATATTCCTCAACAAATGGAAGCATTATGCTTTGCAATATATTTACGTAGTCCGGGGCGCATATTTTGTTCTTAATACAATATATTGGACCGACACCAGAAGAGGAGAAACACCCCCATATCATGATCGATCGGCGGTGGATTTGTTACTGTTTTCTCATCATTTAGGTTTTTGACAATTGAGTTAGGTCTTTAACAGGATAGTTTCCTATCTATGTGTATTTATTTATGGTTTGAACATTTCTTTAAAAGAGAAAGGACTGAAAATTATAGATTTTCTTAAACAATTTTTATTGAAAATTCTTTTTAGCATTTAATTACAACGTAATTGGAATCTATATCTACCGAAGGATATATAAAAGGATAAACGAAAAATCAAAGGAATTAAGTCAACACATCTCCTATTTTTGGTATGTATGTAATGTTTTAAACAAACACAAACTGCGAAACTGCTTTTGACTTGTCTGCAGAAACATCCAGAGTCTTGGGCAGGAATAGAAACCACAATCATCAGACTAATAGTTCAGTGCACCATAATTTTTCTATTGGTGCTCCCTTTTTGATAACAAAACAGTTGTTCTTTCAATTAAAAAAATCCAATATATTGGGTAAATGTCTTAAAATTTTTAGCTTTTGTTTTGAAACATTTGTCCAATATATATTAATTCAAAGTATTGGCCATTGTTAGCTATGACCTTTTCCCATTATTCTGGTAACATATGGATTTCGAGCTAAAAGAACTGGAAATTTTTTAATACCAAGAAAGAATCAAGCCAATATCAGACATTCTGTTCCAAAGTGAAGCGTATACCAGAGAAAGCGTTTTGCATCGATCGAAACAAATTCTAGTCAAGTCAGATTGGGCACTGTCTGGACTATAAGGCGGATGAGGAAAAACATACCAACCTTTTCATTCTAAATACTTTTTAACAGGTATTGCAACATGTCGCGGAGCGTTGCAATGATGGAATATTACGGTTTCAATGTTCACTTCAAACGAGGTAGAGGTTCACTGTGAAGGTCTGGTCAGATTTCAGCAACTCATAATAGACATGACACTTTTGTTCCCACCAAATACAGAGCATTACCTTAGCGCCATGGATATTTGGCTTTGGTGTCGATTCTGCTGGTTGACCGCTCTTCACATACGATATCTTACTCTTCGGGTTATCGTAAGGGATTTTTCATCGCAAGTAATGACAAAAATGATTTTCGTCGTTCAAGGTCTCTCTGCTTCAATTCGTATGGTACCCAATTTCCCAGCTTTTGGATGAATCCTACTGCTCGCAAACGTTTTGAAATTGCTGCTTGAGTAGCTACCATTGATTTTGGAAGCTTTTGTTGAGTTTTACAACAATCTTCCTGGAGTAATGCCTTCAATTTTTGGTCTAACTGAGAATAAACGAAAGATATGCACCTTTCAAAAGTTATTAAAAACAAAAGTCGCGTTCAAAAGATAAGCGATTATTGAGTCATACTTCCAATATTTAAAGATTTTAACTTTGATTCCAGAGATAAAAGGTTTAGACATGTTTTAGTTGGGCCAGTACTCACGGAATAGCCCCTACACAATGCATTGTGTTGGAGCTATTAAAAAAAAATTCATTCAATTTGGTTGTCTCTTGAACTTCAAGAGCTTCCTATTTTGTAATATTTACATTGTATATGTAGATATAGAAGCATATCATTCATCTGATATTCATTCGTTAAAATAAAAGATTAAGTCTTACGAGAATTGCAAGATAAACTATTTGCATGACCCCATTCATAGATTTTCACAAAGTTCCTGATATAAGATAATCTTAATTGCTCCATTATCCGATAGACTTGTCCTATTACCTACCGAATGGCAAATGTTGCTGTCATCTGTAAAACAATAGAAAGGATTTGGAAGAATTTGTAAACTTCAAATAAATACAAAAGTTCTGTAAAATAAACAAATAACCGTTACTTATGCCAAAAAATTGTGCTTCACTAATAAACAGGGTAAACTTAAGGTTGTTTGATTATCTTCAACTTGTTCCTATATGCTGAACTCCTATTATTTAATAAATTTCACAACTACATACCCTCAGATACTTATGTACACAAATAAGTAGAAAATAAAATAAAAATAAATACAAATCCATACGAAAGAGTAGAGTATTTGTGCGAATGTTTTGTTTCTTATACTTAACCTACTACGTAATAAATACGTTCATACGTACGTAGTACGAGTAAAAAATATGTTGTTCTGTTTATTTGCACTTGAGGTTGGATGTTCCAAGTAACAACTGCTCAAGTTGTGTTGTTTTTTTTTGTATTCATTCAGTTTTTCATTCACAAAAATTTTGCAGTACAACTTCACAACTACACAACTACACAACATAACACAAACTCAATTTGTTTGTTAAAATGTATGTTTAACTTTTTTCTTTTTTTTTTTGGTTGACTGACAGTCACACAAGTGATTGAATGAATGAATGAATGACTGACTGACTGAGTGACTAACTCATAGTGTGGATGGCTGACTGATTGTTTTGGTGGGGGGACATCAAGAAGCCGCGCGCGTTTGCCTTCTTTCTTTCATTTATTGTATCTGTAAGTATGTTTGAAGAATGGCAAGTCACAACAAAAAAGCTAAAGGAATAATAACAAAATACATAATAAAATATAAGAAAACAAACGTAAAGGCCTTTTTATATGGATGTATGTTTGTATGTATGTGAGAAGTATGTTCTGGCTGTTTAAAAATTGTGTCTCAATTTTTACTTTTCCATCCATCTGTCTGCCTGGCAAATTGGCAATTGGGAAAGTTGGAAAGCGTTTGTTGGTTGACGCTGTTGCTTGTCTGTTCGTTCACTCACTCATTCATTCAATAACCTATTACACGTGTGTTTACAGAAAAATCATTATTGTGTGTTTTTGTTTATGCCGTCGCTGAGTTTAAGTTCCTTGACTTTTGGGTCTGGTCAGTGATGCCAAACAAATTTTGAGAGCGAATTTTCTAACAATTTGTAATATGACATAATTTTAAGAAAAAGCAAGTGATGATTTTTTTTTTGTATAGTTTTGTATCTATTATTTTGTTTAAGGATTCCTTTTGGAAATTTATTATTTTCTTAATAGAGCGAAATCCGCTATATTGGCATTACTTATTTGGATTTGCATGTTTTTGTGCGTATTTCTGTAGTATCTGTATCGATGGAATTGTGCTCCTTTTTTAGCTTTTGAAACATTTGTTCAATATAAATTTATTCAAAGCATTGTCAATGACCTTTTCCCATCTTTCTGGCAACATATGGATTCCAAGCCAAACAAACTACTCATCTTTTGAGGCCAAGAACGAATCAAGCCCATTTTGGTTACTCTGTTCCAAAGTCAAGCGTATCCCAGAGAGAGCGTTCTGCTTCGAGCAAAACAAATAGTAGTCGGATGGGGCAAGGTCTGGACTATAAGGCGGGTGAGGCAAAACATTCCAACCACTTCATTCTAAATAGTTTTTAACAGCTATTGCAACATGTAGTCGAGTATTATCATGATGGACTATTACTATTTCATGTCTGGCCATATATTCTGGGCGTTTTTCGGTCAATGCTCGCTTCAAACGAATCATATTCCCTGTGATGGTCTGGCCAGATCTCAGCAGCTCATAATAGATGGGACCCTTTTGGTACCACCAAATACAGGGCATTACCTGAGCGCCATGGATATTTAGCATTGGTGTCGATTCGGCTAATACGATCACGAACGATCTCTTATGGTTCCCAAGCAATGATTCGATGCAAAAATTATTTTCTTTTAAAGCGTTCAAATATATTTCGGACATGTAAAATCATCTTTCAAGATCTCACAGCTGCAATTCGTATGGTACTCAAGTTTCCTGCTTTTGGATGAATCCTGCTGCTCGCAAACCTTTTGAAATTCCTGCTTGAGTAGCTCTTAATGATTTTGCAAGCTTTTGTTGAGTTTGACAACAATCTTCATGGAGTAATGCCTTCAAGTTTTGATCTTCAAACTTTTTTGGCTGGCCTTAAAATCACCACTTCTGCACCGAACAAATAATCTCTCGCATGTTGAAACCGATGGAACACATTCACCATAAGCTTAAAATATTTTTGTGATATAGGGGTTATATGGGGGGTAGGGTCAATTATGGACTGATCCTCTAAAAAGTTGTCAGAAAGATTTACGTTCATTATTACAAATATGCATCAAATGACAGTTTTCAACAAAGTAATATCGAATCCTTGGGATATGTTGACGTTCTATAACCTTTTTTCTTTAATGATTGTGGTTTGAATTTTTAACAGACAACGATTGTCTCTCTTTCCAAACCACAGCCATTTTGACATTTTCTTGAACTAAAACCAACTGATTCATAACTGTATAATCTGCGCCATATATAAAGAATTATTACAAAAACTATGGGATCTTAGCCTTTGAAGTCATTAAATAATTCATTCAAATGGTACGAGTGAGTACATTAAAGAAATAAATCATAATATTAATAGGCAAGTCGATTTCTTTAGACCCCTTTTACGCTCACATTATACATTCAATTTAGGAAAGAAATATACCATTTTAAAGGGATTTATTCACAGAAGTGCAGAATATATATTTTATTGAAATCGGTTCAGTTTTTTAGGAGTTATAAGCGTTTAAAGATGTTACTAACACATATGCAAAAACGTGTACATGTGAACCTTAAGCTAAAAAGTAAACCAAGCAATGCGTGTTGTTGTTGTAAATAAATAAGAATAACAATTAAACAGTATTGATTTCGCTCTGTTTTAAGTGAGAGTTGTTATAGAAAACAATGAAGAAGAAGATTTTATTAAAGTCGCTTGAAAGAAATATTTTGAAGGTTTTTTTTATTTTCTCAATATGTAATTGTGAGTAAATAGTTATTTTATAATATCTGCAGAACTATAATTGCGAAGGGCTTTAAACTTTATACGAATCAATTTCTTATCACTGCATGAAGTTTAACCAAAAATGAGATGGATCGGAACAGGTGGCGAGTCACCTCCCATACAAAGTAAATAGTTATTTTTAAATATTTTGTGAACTATAATTTCAAGATTTTTCAAACTTTGTCTATATGGCTCTTTTATCATTTTGCATAGTTTCGCTGAAAATTTTCGGGATTGGAATAGTGGGCGTGGCACACCCTATACAAAGTAAATATTTAATTTCGAATATCTGGAGAACTATTACAATTATAAAAGTGTTTAAGCTTTTTACGAATTAATTTGTTATTACTCTGCGGAGTTAGCTGAAAATAGGCGAAATTAGATTAGAGGACGTAGCACCTCCCATACAAAGTAAATATTAATTTCGAATGTCTGGGGAACCAAAATGGGAGGGTCGGAAAAGGATGTGAGTCACCTCCCATACAAAGTTATAATTACATGGTTCTTCAAACTTTGTCCGCATAGCTCTATTACCATTTTACAGAGATTGGCTGAAAGTGGTCGGGATTGCATTAGTGGTGGCACATCTCATTCAAAGTAAATAATTAATTTCGAATATCTGGAGAACTATAATTCTAAAAGTATTTAAAATGTATATCAATCAATTTATTACCATATTAAAAACGAATTTATTCTTGATCATTTTACAAAGTTTAGCTAAACATGATCGGCTTAGTTGGAATGACGCCTCCCATATAAAGTAAAGTTAAAGTGAATATGAGTTATTTTTTTACATAAAATACATACAAATGGGTGGGATCAGAACAGTGAAGTAGTGTCTCCCATACCAAATTAGTTAATGTTTGAATATCAAATAAACAGTAATTGAGAGATTCTCAATATTTTGCATGTGTTATTATCATACCATTGTACATAGTTTAATTTTACTAGGATAGGGGTAGCGAAGTGCACCGGGATATACTAGTATTAATAAAAGTGTAAAAAGAAAAAAACACATAAAAATAACATTGTTTTTTTTATATATTAATTTATTTATTTATAACATTACAAATTAATAACGAAGTATTGTGGTATGAGTTTTGCTTCCCTTTTCCCTTTTCTAAAATTCACAAACACTACCATAGTTAGAGAGAGAGAGGGAAAGACACGCAGTTGGGTGGAAAAAATTAGGTACCAAGTTAAATAAAAATAAAGCAATATTAAACTAATAACACAGAAAAAAGTTTCAATATAAATATTATGATTCGAATTCATTGATTTCAATTCATAACATTTATAAATAATTTCTTAAATAGTATGATTTTTTTAATATTTTATGTTTTGAAATAAAATCTAGAAGGCTTGAAAAATATAATTTCAATTTCATTTTTATTTTTATGTTCAAAAATGTTTGAAATTTTTCATGGAAAATTTTTAGTTTTTTTATGATTTTCAGCTACAAGATGATATAAAAAGCGCGAAAATGATTAAATTGATTTAAGAGGATGAAATGCTTTTATATTTATGAATGTTTTATTATGTTTAATGATAATTTTTAAGTTTCAGATATTCTCCTTTTTATCTTAAAATATTGGCCAATATATGGCTATTATGCAAATATTCTTGCACTAATTCATTATATAATACAATTATAATGCAATTTATTAAAAAAATTAAGTAAAAAAAGCAAAAATTTCCGTCATGTAAAATTTTATAATATTTATGAACATGTTCTTATTTTGAATGAAATAAGTTTGGGAAAAAAAAGTCAAGTTCGATTAATAATATTTATTACAAAATTCATTCCAATTATGAATTTTTTTTTTCTGTGAATGAAATATTTTGTTAATTTCTTCATTCAAATTTTTAAAACCAGAAAATTAGGAAATTTCAGGATAGTTTTTTAAACAAACGTCAGCAGGACCAAATAAGCAGGTTTGTCAGTAGTATTGAAATTGCAGAGCAGGATTCATCAAAAGCAGGATACTATGCGAATTGAAGCTGAAAGCGATTTTGTATTATTCCGTTTATGTTGCTATATATTTTAAAAACTATTTAGAAAGATGAGTTTGGGATATTTTGACTCATCCGCCCCGTCCGACTACTATTTGTTTCGATCGATGCAGAACGCTCTCTCTGGGATACACTTCACTTTGGAACAGAGTATCCGAAATTGGCTTAATTCTAAAATAATCAGTTTATTTTTGTTACATTTCCTTAAAATCCTTATAAAACACAGAATTTACCAGCATTTGCAACAATTTGAACACAGCTGTTCCCATTTTCCTGTGTGCATAATTCATAGTATCTATGTAACTTTGCCACGTACGTGTGTATTCACTAATTCACAAAATTTATCTGTATGTAATTTATTATATTTAATATTTATTTTCTTAATGTGCCTGATGATTATAAATATTCTTTTTGTTTTTTTCTTCCCTTTGGCAATTTGTTGTTTGTAATTTTCATTTTCTTAAATGTAGTTTATTTTAGTTTTTATAATAAAATATATATTTCCGTTTGAAAGGCAGGCAGGCATTTAAATACATTTTTAGCAATTATTTCAGTTTTTTAGTTTGGCTCGGGGTTGTTTGGTTGTTCTTAACATGAAATCTGATGTTTCACGGATTTCAAAAAAATTTGATTTTTGAATATGTTGTGCTGTCAAGTTAGGATTTGAAAGAAATGTATGAAAAATACTATGCCAAAAATAAGTAGAACTCTAATGGGATTTAGAAAAATTGGGATTTGTTAATGCAAATTTGAGAACGATTTGTTATTATATAGATACAGTGACGGACAATACAATAGAATCACTACATATGAATTCGATTAAAGCGGTAAAACTACAAAATTTGATTTCAAAATTTAAAATTTGTTCATTATATATATATTAATGCTCATAACGTAAACAATGAATAGAAAAAAATAAAAGAAAAAAATAACACATTCTTATGTTAAAAACGATGGCAAATCTAAAAGACTAAATAAAATATGCGACATTCAAATAGAATCAATCAGTCTTAAAATGATTAAAAATAAAAAATCATCATAAGAATTCGTTGTTTTCTTAATATTTTGTTGCATATCAATTATTCCTAATAACAGCATCAAAATTTTTGGGGATTGAATTTAATAAACTTTCGCATGTATATCGGGAAATTGCATACCATATTTCCTGAATTTTCTGCCAAAGTTCTTCCTTGTTTTTCAATTATTCAGGTCCGAGTTTGTCTTTTACTATTTTCCATAGGATTTAAGTCTGGTTATTGAGACGGCCATTCCATAACATGAATTTTGTTATATAAAAACCATTTTTTGACAAGACCTGACGTGTGCTTTGGGTCATTATCTTGCTGGAAGAGCCATTTTAAGGGCATATTCCATTCTGCATGTGGCTTTATAACATTCTCCAAAATATTTACATACAAGTGCTTATCCATATTTTCTTTAATCCAATAAATTGGACCAACGCAATACCAAGAAAAGTATCCCCATATAATAATATTTCCCCAACCATGTTTAAACGTTTTTGGTTTTTGCCATTTTTTGGACGTCTAACCCATGTCTTATCATCAATACCAATTAAATTAATGGTCGTTTCGTCCGTCCACAACACATTTTGCCACTTTTTTATATTTTCTGGCCCACACCAATCCTTATGATTGCTCCTGGTTTTAAATGAAATATTGGTAGTGATTCTATTGTAATGTCCGTCACTATATAGGAATTTGGTTAGTAATAATCGTGGGATGATATGAAGTACTGCTTACCCGGAAGCAATATAATGAGTGGACATGTTATTTTATATTTATAATATTTTAAACAAATTATATTAATCAGCCCAATAAGCATTTTTACTGGAATTCAAGTTTAAAGCAAGTGTAATTCAAGTGCAATTCAAGTGCAATTCAAGTGTAATTCAAGTGCAATTCAAGTGCAATTCAAGTACAATTCAAGTACAATTCAAGTGTAATTCAAGTGCAATTCAAGTGTAATTAAAAGTTGAATTTATTCAAACAATTGTTTTACACTTTATATCAAGAGCATTATCCAGTACAAAGGAAACATAAATTCAAGCCATATGTTGTTTGTTTGAAAAATATAAAATTTTGTCAAATGTTTTTCAATATACCAATAAGCATTTTTACTGGAATTCAAGTTGAATGCAAGTGTAATTCAAGTCTTGAATTATAGACAAGCAATTGAATTACTGTTGTTTTACACTTTATTTCAATAGCATTCTCCTATAAAAAAAAGAAAACATAAATTCAAGCCATATATTTTTTGTTTGAAAAATAATTTTTTACATTTGCATTCATGTCAAATTCAAAGAAAATTATGAAAAATTTTGGGGCTTTGTTGCTTATTGGGAGGGGATCGATACGGCATCCGTTTTGCAAAACGTTTTATTCAACAATACCCGATAAGCACCAAAGCATCAAAAATTCAAGTACTTGAACATTTTGTTGGAATTTGACTTGAAGGCAAATGTAATTATGTTTTAAACTTGAAAAAATTAAATATTTTTCACACAAAAACATATGGCTTGAATTTATGTTTCCTTTTCACTGGAGAATGCTATTGAAATAAAGTCTAAGATTTAAATTACACTTGCTTTCAACTTGAATTCCAGTAAAAATGCTTATTGGGTAATTTGTAAAGTTTATTAAATATTAATAAAATAAAATGCCAAGTAATATTTGTAATAAAATTGAATTTTTGAATTATAATTTAGTTACAATTTAAAAGTGGTTGTTAAAATTTTCAAGGAAATGCCATACAAATATTATTGTTAGTTTTTTATAACCCGTAATATTATAAACGTCATTACATTATATTATTTAGTTTTATTGTTATATTATTATCGTTATTATTAAATGAAAAAACCCTTATAAATACATGAATTAGATAAAGCAGGTAACCATTAATAGTAAAATGTAGTAATCTTTGAATTGTGTATAAAATTTAATAATAGAGGTGAAATTATTAGTTACTAATTTTGTCTTGGAGATGTAGTCATGAGTATATTTCATATGTTTGCGAACGATTTCGCTTAATCGCGAAAATAATCATTTAATCTGGCTAAGCTTTAGTAATTTTGATACAAATATTTTAAATTTTATCCAACTTTATTAAAATAATGTGCTGTATTATTGTAATAATTATTAATTAAATATAATAAATTATTGTTAAAAAATTGTTTACAGTATTTTTGGTTATTTGTTATCAAAAGTAAACATCAGTTGTTAACACCTATTATGGGAATTAGCATGCGAGACTTTCCTGCATGAACTTATTCATGTAAATTTCATTTGAATCATGAATTAGATTAATTATTAAATAATTAATTAATTAATTTAAATGTTTAATACAATTATATATGATGTTTACAACATGGTGTACATATTTCCATCAACATTTGGTTTATTAATTTTCTAGATAATATTAAACATTTCGTAACTTTGTCCTTTCTATATTATTATTATTTTTATAACTTACTACATGAACTTTATAATTGATTTAACAAAATATTAATTTAATATAATAAAAAGTTAACAATCTTATCTAAACATTATTTTTCTATTCGCTTTAAAACTGTTTTTTCTTTTTATATATATTTTTATCAGATTAAACTATTAAAGCTTATAAAAATTAAATTTAAAAAAATATACATCTAATAAAATGTAGGTATAATTTACCATTTTATAATAATTCATTTATATGTATAACTATTTGTGATGTTATTTAGCGATAATGTTTATTTTATTACGTTTACTTATCATAAAATTATTTAATTACTTATTTATTTAATCAAAAAGCTAAAAAAACACATTGAAATACGAAAATATTTAACACCGTTTCGCGTTTAAAAGACGTTTAATTGTTGTAGCAACCATATAATAAGTGACTCGTCTAAATTTATTATTTATAACTTTAATGTTAGACTTATCATTTGGTATTTGTTATAAATTATTTTATATTTATTAGATTTTTTTTTATTATAACACGTCTAAAGACTTTATTATGATTAAGAAATTATGGATTTTCATTAACCTTGTTTTGGTTTTTTTCCCCAAAAATTTGTGGTTATGTTCAGCGTTGCCGCTTTGGTCCAATTGGACCAAAATTGGTAGTTTGAAGTTAACAAATTGACTGTTGGTAGTTTGGTTGGTTTGTTCCGATATTTGTCGTATTTTGGTAGGCTACGATATTTCTGAATACAGAAGTATTTTTAAGAACAAAATAATTAAAATAATAACGAAAAAACTACTTATGTTAAGCCAAAATAATAAAACTACATATTTGTAAAATATGAAGATAGCATTTTCTAAAATATTTAGTTTAGTCAGGTAAATGTGTATTTATTTAGTAGTGTTGAGTTCAAAAAATGCCAAAGGGCTCTCAAAACTTTTATTTTCTAATAATATGTGTTAAACTCTGCTTCAATATCATTCTTCCTCTGGATAATTTTATAGCAGCAATAATATAATTTTAAGTTAACTATTAATTTTGAAACGAATTCATATAGCATTTCTCAAATATTTTAAATTAGGTAGGTTTTGGTAGGCTTTGGTAGTTTTTAATTAGAAATTTGGTAGGAAAAATATTTTATGAGTGGCAACGCTGGTTATGTTTAAGATCAGTGTTAGGCTCTCTGAGAGAGAGAGAGAGAGAGGGAGACAGAGTAAGCTTTATTTATGTGATTGTTATAAGAGACAATTCAAGCACCAAACCAAAAAGTCAAGCACTTGAACATTTCAATGGAATTTAACTTGAATGCAAATGTAATAATGTTTTAAACTTGAAAAATATTTAAAAAAATTAAATATTTTTCAAACAAAAAACATAAGGCTTGAATTTATGTTTCCCTTTTTACTAGAGAATGCTATTGAAATAAAGTGTAATTCAATTGCTTGACTATAATTCAAGGCTTGAAATACACTTGCTTTCAACTTGAATTCCAGTAAAAATGATTATTGGGAAGTAATTATTTTTATTGAGTCTCAACTTTTTGCCACAATATATCTTATTTTCCCAAGGCACGGGACTAGAACGTTCAAAACAATTGACACACATTTCTTGGAGAATTTTTAATTTTTAGTAATTGTCACTAATGTCTGATCATTTGGCTAACTCCAATTGACATATTTTTTGTCATTTGACACGTATGTGCTCTATGTAGAGCAGAGAGAAGTCATTGGCTACTTAATACATCCCAGGTAATCTAATGTGAATAAAATTGTCACTTAAGTATCTCTAAGTAGTCTAGAGTGTAGTCACTTTAAACGTGTATTTTGTGAGTAATTCGTACAAACTGGTTTTATACAAATTGTGTTGATAAAATTCTCATACAGTTTATTTTATTTTTGCTTAAGTATACTGGCATCCCACTGGTAACCTAGCGAGAAGTCAATTGTCACTTTAGTGTCTGTAAGTAGCTTAGAGAAAGGTTTGTTTACAAGCAATCGCTTATTGGACTGTCTTTTTAACGGATTACTTGAGGTCAATTAGCAATCGTAAATGTTCAATTAACTTGTCATGTAGCGGATCAAGTAACCACTAACGTAGTAATCTGAATCCAATGCTTTGACTACTTTGGACCAGCTATCTGTCAGTCTCTTTGTAATTCAAAAGTGTCAATTGAAACCCTACATAGGACATGCGCGTGTTACAATAACTAGTCACGCAGCTTGTTACGTAACTAGTTGTCACCCTAAATGATGGGTAAAATTGCTAGTTCGGGACAGTCTCCTACAACTGCTGGATAGTTTCACATTAAAACTCCTTTAATATTTAGGCCACAAAATCACTGTAACAAAATTTTGGGAAGTGCTCATATATGAGTGCATTTCGAAGCTTTTCATAAACATAAACGTTTTCAATTTATTAAGACAACATTGAGTGACGCTGACAACAACAAAGTGAGCACAAGTGCAATACATTTTTTTTTGCCTAAATACTCGCACACGAACACACATGTACTTTCGTGAAACCCAGCAAACATTGAGCTTTGACAGTGAATTAAAATAAGAGAGAAAAGTGTCACTTTATTACTTATGTAATCAATCACTTATGTAATCAATTTGAAATTAATTTTTTTTTAAATTTATTAGTAAAACAAATTTTATGGCAAAAAAAATGATTTTTTTTAAACTCATTAGTGAACAAAATTTTTTAACAAAAAAAAATTATTTTGGCAAAAACCCATTGACCCATTGTTGGTCCGATTTACTAGGGCGTTATATAAGTCGTTCCAAAGGTCTTTGAAATATCTATGATTAGGTATCAATATTGTCTATATTAATGAATTAGTAATCCAGATATAAGTAGATCAAAAATGATAAACAAAATCGAGGTTGTCCTGGTTTTTTCCTTATATCTCAGCCATTTGTGGGCCGATTTTCTCGATTTTAAATAGTAACCGAACCGGGTCTATAGCGGATATATTGATAAATGAATCATGTATATAAGTTATTTGGGGGTTACGGAAAGTTGATTTCAACATACAGACGCACAGACAGACATGGCTATATCGACTCCGCTATCTATAACGATCCAGAATATACATACATATATACTTTGTGGGGTGAATGTAGAAATTAGAATCATGGTGAGGGGTATAACCTCCAGTTCAGGGCTGCTGGTTCGATTAGATTTTTTTTCCAACCTTTGTTCTTATGTTTGCTGGGTATTGGTGAATTTAAAAGAATTTATTGTAGATTTTGAGTGTGTGTGTGTGTAGATGTGAATGTCTGTAATTAAAAGGTAGAGTTCGCCTTTTTTCTTTAGAAAACCAGATGTAATTAATAAATTTTTACATACGTAACTTACGTAAATATCTAATAAGTATTTGAAAGATAGAAGAAACAAAAAGAAAAATGCATACAAGATGATGTGAGTTTACAATTGAAAAGAAAAAAATATATGAATGTAATTTATATTACATGACTGCATTATTAGCCAGGTACATATGAACATACATTTGTATCTATTAATGTTTGCGTTTTATTTTTGTTTCTTTTTTTATATATTTTGTGCATAATAAGTTTTCATGCGTGCCCCTTTTTAACCGACTGATTTGCAGTGCTGTTTTAGCGTTTGCAATACAAGTCGTAAAGTGTTGGATTTTTGCTTTTATAAACAAATACATATGTTTATTAGTAGGGCCCAACAATTTTCAAAGGAAATTGTAATAAAATTTCAATAGTTTAAAAATTGTAACAAAAATTGACTGCAATCCGATGCTACTATTTATATCCACAGTGCCATCTTCTAGTAGTTTCATGAATTATCTTAACGGACAAAACTAGAATGTTCTAGTTTTAAATCAAAGTCTCTAAAAGTCTCAGATTATAAAACATTTTCTCGAAAGCCCTAATTTAAACGATTTTTTGTGGAAATGAAGTTTCTTTGGCTGCACTCAAAAGGGGTCATCCTAATGTATAAATACATATTATTTGTAAGTGTGCAAATGTTTGAAACTATGTCGACGCATTCATGTTTGGCTGTCTGTGTTTGTGTTTGACTGTCTGTCCGTCCGTCTATCTATCAACATACTATTTATATCTTAAGCGTTTTTCATCTTTGTATGGTAAACAATAAATATAAATAATTACTTTGAAATTTCCATTCTTTTTTATTTCAACATTTGATGTGTATGTAGTACGAGTGTTTTAGTATGTAGCTAGCTGGTCTCTAGTTTATGTGAATAGTATTGTAATAATAAACGAGGTTATGTAGATATAACGGTTTATATTAACAAATAAATAATAAAATATAATGAAAAAGAAAACAACAAACAAAGTAATATTAATAATAATAATAAAAATATGAAGGAAAAAAAAAAAACAAAAAAACAATAATAATAATAAATATTTGGTCAACTGTAAGTATGTAGCAGGTAAATGTTTTAAGTTAATGGCTAACTGAGTAACTGAAATTTTTACCAAGTATTTACATTTATTTATACCTAAAGCAAATTATAGATGAGTCGTTCTTTAAAAATGTGCCAAAGCATTAAAATGAGTAATATACCCAATATACATACTTAGTTCTAGATATAGTCGTACATCCCAGCAGTTCTGCATGGACTTTTAAAGAAGTCAATGTATTGCTTTTAGAGAGGGTTTTTAACTTGAAGATTGGAGATTAAATTAAGTTTAATCTAGGACTGGTTGTTTTGTTTTATTTGCTAGTTTAAGCGCACAATACAGGCGGGCTAAACTCTGCTATAAATCCGAAAGTACAAACTGCAGATGCAAAATTAGTTGATAATAAATGGATCAGTCAAGTGCTAAAACAGATTTAGGAGACTTGAAAATATATTATATGAATAGATTTTTTGATTTTCCCGAATTCTTTCAATTTATTTTCTCAGGTTAGCTTAAATTTTCATCTTCTTATTCATAAATTGAATCGTTTATTTCAAAAACCAGTTAAGCTACAAATTATTGATTTTGAGTAAATCAAAGAAATCTTCCTAGCAACCTAAAAATTTCATTTACAAAATGGATATTTTTCCTATGAAAGTTAAACATAAAACTTTTTTTTATCCATATTAGCATATATTTAAAAAATAATATAAAGTTTGTACTTGACTGTTTTCAGAAAAAACAACCATCACTATTGTAAATTTCATAAAAATATATTTGGTGGATTCAAACGGCCTCCTATTAGGTCGTATTGTCATAATGTCATAAAATATTTTTTTAGTTTAAATAAATTTTTGTTGGGTTTCAAACAAAAAAGTTATAAGTTGTTTGCAGCACAACAAGAATTTGTTTAAACTAAAAATATTTTACGACATTATGACAATACGACCTAATAGCAGACCGTTTGAATCCCCCAATTGATTATATTAGGAACTTTAAGTAAAATGACAAATGGACTTTTTAAAGAGTTTAACATCATATTCATATATAAATATTTGTTCTGAAATAACTATTCGTCGTCATACACTCTACAGTGTTTTCTGCTTTTATTGTAGGCCATTGAAAAATATTCCCATAAAACTCTTCATATTTTAGAGCTTGTAAATCTTTTATTTTTTTCAGATTTCAGATATTGAAAAAAAAATAGATTAGGCCCTACCATCACTTGACTTCTTTCCGCACTAAACACGGATTTCTCGGCTTTGCTTCACCATAATAGGGTTCCAGTATTTAACTTTTTTAGCATTAAATGAAGCATTTACCTTTACAAAACAGTAATCGCCCAATAACTCAATTTAGAATTTTTTGTTGCTTGACTGGTTTTTGAAATGAACAATTCAATTACTCTCTGTTTTAATAACAAAATCTAACATTATGTATGGCAATACTTAAACTAGAAACCAAAATCAGATTAGATTTATGTTAAAAAGTTCTTTTTCAATACGAATTACGAATTATTTTCCCGATCTAATTAGTTGGACTTCTTAAATCTTTCAATAAAATTACATACATTATTGAATTTTGATCGATTATTTAAAAATTTTTACTTTTTTTGCACTTTATTTAGTATTACAAAATCCCGGAAATGGAGAAATTAGAAACCTTACTTTAGTGTCTCGAAGTAATCTAGAGTGTAGTCAATGTAAATTTTATATATACATCACTTTATAAATTAGTTATTTTAACCACCAATAGTAATCAATTGGAGAGCTAATTGTCACTAAGTTTCGATTTAGCCTACCTCCCAGGTTTACAACTAGGCCATGTCACCCTTCATTTTGTCATTCCATTTGAATGTCGGAGTCGATATAGCCATGTCCGTCTGTATGTTGAAATCAACTTTCCGTAGCCTCCGAATAACTTACATACATGATACATACATCAATATATCCGCTATAGACCCGGTTCGGTTGCTATTTAAAATCGAGAAAATCGGCCCACAAATGGCTGAGATATAAGGAAAAACCAGGACAACCTCGATTTTCTATATCTGGATTACTAAGTTATTAATATAGACTATATGGATATCTAAAGATAGAAATTTCAAAGACCTTTGCAACGACATATATAACACCATATTAAGTCGGACCTACAATGGGTCAAATCGGGAAAATTATTTTTAACCCGAATTTTTTTTCAACAAAAAATTTTTTTTGCCTTAAAATTTGTTTCACTAAGAAATTATTTTTTTTCAAAATTTAAAAATTTTCTTTTGTAGTACAATTCTTTTATTAATAAATATTTTTTTTTTAAATGTGAAATGTATCTCTACATTTTTGGGTCATTTGTTAGCTTTGTAATGCAGAGAAAAGGCAATTGCTTACTTTATAGATCCCAGGTTATCTAGAGTGGAGTCAAGTGTCATTTTAGTGTATCAAAGTCATCTAGGAAGTAGTCACGTGTATACTCATAATGCTATGTTGAAAGTAGTTTTTACCTACCAGCAGTAATCAAGTAAAGAGTATATTGTCTTTAAGTGTCCTTTTGAAATCCGGAGTTTGCTCTTTGTGGTCTATGCAGGGTAAATTGATTTTCGCTTAATATAACAAGTGGTGACCCTAAATGATAGGTAAAATCACTAGATCGGGGAAGTTAACCACAACTGGTGGGTGCCTACTTCTTAGACAGTAAATTTTAATATCTAAAATTGGGTAATTCTGTATTTTTTTTGTACTGCCCTTGTTGGCGAAGTTTTTTTACCCACCATAAAAATCTATTGGAGAGTACTAGAACAAAGTTTAGTCTCTGTTATCTATTTTAAACAAACACAAACTGCGAAGCGTTTTGCTTGTCTGCAGATACACTCAGAGTTTCTGGCGGGAATAGAACCCATAACTCCCAGATTATTAGTACAGAACATTGTCGGCTACTCTATCGGGACAACCTAGTATACGAACATATTCAAATAAATAAATAAACCAGTGGTAAAATCACTAGTTGAGGATAGGCACCCAGAACTGCTGGGTATGTTTACATTTATGTGTGTAATATTATATTAATGTATCTGTGAATATGTAATTGCTAGTATAATATGTACCAAACTGCAAGTTGCCTGTATTCTAGTTACTCGTACCTTCATTCTTCATACAATTCCACATATTTCACACTAAACATGATTTCTATTTTTCTATACATCATGTGCATTCTAGCATTTTGGCAAATTTGTACTAAACATCCTTCCTTTTGAGCCGCATGATGCAGCAAGCAGTACATGCATACATAGCTCAACATATAGTACATCAAATAGAAAAAAGGGATTTTTCTTATTTTCCGAATACAATTATGTTCCTTCAATTACACAAACACACTAGCACTTGAAACTGCAGTTTGTATTTTTTTTTTAGCACTTTTGAATAAAAACCTTTACAGTTTTACACTCAGTCGTTCAGACTATCTCTAACTAACAGTTACTCAACTCACTCTTTCACTCAGCCTCTCATTCGGTTTCTGTATCATTGATGCATTTTTCGCACTGGCCGTGAGTTTGCCACACATTCTTTGACTTGAATAGAAAGCGTCGTGTAATTTTAACACAACACAACGCAACACAACACATTTTATTACAAGTACAAACAGACATATTTACAAATGTACTTAAACTGTATATATCCCAGCAAACACAAAGTCAATAGATTGAGAAATAATCAAACATTATAATCAGGGAAACAGGAATCATGCAAATGCATGTTTTTTCCTGTACATCCTATGGAGCCGAGCCTAAGGTATTTATCCGGTTCACAACATTTTGAGAATTTTGGCATCGATTTGTTAGTGCATATTTTGACTTTAAGAGCATATTTTTGCATTTGTTAGTTTTTATAGCATATTTTTCTACTTTCACAGCATATTTAATGCGGATTAGCCTTCGCTTTACCAATACCCACCCGGATGACCTCTCGGTTTTTATTAGCTTAATAACTTTTTTCATTTTCTTTTGATTTATATAAGACTCACTGAACAAATTTAAGAGTTCTATATAATTTAATAAAAAAAAATGTAAACTTCTTCTGTACATAAAAAAATCTTTGGTAAAGCGAAGGTTAAACACTTTTTGGAGCATATTTCCGGTTAAAACAAATCTGTAAGAAAATTTTACTTAAAACACCCTATCAAAGCATTCTCCAAGTTTTATATTTGAGCAAGGCTTTCAAATCATTACCAATTTGGCATCAAACATATGTGTTTGATGGGATATACATATTTGTGCCTACATAGGTGTGTGCCCTTAAGTATATGTATGTGTCTGTATATATGTTTAGAAAGCCTACTCCTAGAGATGTCTATTAAAGGTATTTACTTTTACTAAAATTCTATGTTGAGAGGCCTTTGACTGTGTACGCCAGTCAGTCAGTCAGCCAGTCAACCAGCCAGCATTCTGTGGTAATTGTGTTTTTATGCAAATGTAATTTTGTGGAAAATTTCGATAGGATGTATTATTTTCAATATATAAACACATAGTGCATAAAAACAGACAACATAAAAATCCATATATACTCATATATGTATATTTACATACATATGTATTCTTATATGTGCCCTTAAGTACAATATATGTATAGCTTGTTACATAAGCTTTTATAACACTTGTTTTTAATAATTGTAAAGTGTTTAACACACTTGATGACTAAAAACACATCTGCAATTTGCCATCATTTCACTCTAGTGACAAGACAAAGATAATTTTTATTTCTTTAAATATTGCTATAATCATTTGATACTCAAAATATTTATTGCTTTAAAGACTCAAATCTGGTACAATACACTCAAAATTAAAATTTTATTATTCAGACTCTAGTACTTTTATTTGTAATAATTCACAGTATATACAATAAATATATAGAATTTAGACCATTAGCAAAGTGCAATGTATTTTCTGACCCGCGACAGCTTACCTCCGCAATCTTTAGTTGTCCAATATCTTTTGTAAAGATGTAAAGATTTCTATTAAACTCGATATTATTAAAAAATATAATTCGGGATTATTTTTTAATACACACCAAATCAGATTTCTTTACTTTTATTTAGAGCAACTTAACTTTCGCTTTACCAACGGTTTTTTATGTACATGGTTTACCAATACCCACCTAGGTGCTACTGCACTTCTTTTAATATATATCCGACGAATAAAATTTTAAAATATTGAAAAAACCTTATAAAAAGTTCGAAATATAAAAAGTTCAGGTTAAGGCTTGATTCTATTGTTTTAATAAATTTTCTGTCACATAAACTTTCTATTCTATTGAAGATCAGTTAATTCCGTAAAAAAATGTAAAAAACTCAGAAAAAAAGCTTTTTCAAACAAAAGCTTTCACACTTAAGCTGTGGAAAATACAATTATCTCAAGATTCAATAATTTCTTCTGTCCATAAACTTTTTATTGTTCAGTTAATTCCGTCAAAATGTTGGAACAAATCACAAAAAAAGCTTTTAAAAAAATGATTTTTGTCAGATTAAAAAACGATTTTTAACAAAAGCTTTTTTACAAAAATTATTTTTTTGGTTTGTAAAAGCTTTTTTAAACAATTTTTAAACAAATTTTGAAAACATAGATTTTTTAGTTTTAGCTCAAAAAAGTGCTTTCATCAAAAAAGTTTTTTTATAAGAATTAAACTTTTTCACAAAAAAGCTATTTCACGACAAAATAATTGTTAACCAATAAAGGATTTTTATAAAAAAACTTTTTCAAAAAAAAGCTTTTCCCAGTTTTTTTTTAATTTCACTTCAAAAATTTAGTTTTTAAAAAAAGATTTTTTAGAAATACTTTCTACTAAAAAGTAATTTCTCAGTGCTGTTTTAGTTTTTTCTTAAAAAAAATATTTTCTACAGTAAAATACTTGTTTAACAATACACTAAAAAATCTTTTTCACAAAAGAGCTTTTTCTCAATTTTTTTTTAATTTCACCTCGAAAATTAAAAGAAATTAAAAATTATAGAAATTAAACTTTTTCACAAAAAAAGCATTTTCCCAACATGAAAAAGCCACAATAGAAAGACTTTTCCAAAAAAGCTTTTTTTTAAATTCTAAAATTTAAATCGTAAAGAAAGTTTCTCAACAAAAAAATTGTCTTTCCCACAAACGCTTTGTCACCAAAATAGCGTTAATATACAGAAACTTAACTTTAAGAGGTTTTTCCAATGGCGAAAAGACAACGAGAAGCAACTAATTTTATACACAAAATACTTTAAAATATTGTTCACCAAAAAGCTATGTAAGGACACCTTTTCACCCAAAAAGCTTAGATGTACAAAATTTAAACTTTTAAAAAATGTTTTTCAATTAGCAGAACCAGCGTGAAAAAGCTGGTTCCGGATTTTTTTTGCACAGAAAATCATAAATTTTCTTTGTAAAAATATTTTTTCTCATAAAAGCTTTCAGTAAATTTGTGAGAGTTTGATATTTTACTTGCATTTAAAGTATCAAACTTGCAGAAATTTACATTTAGTTTTATTTATTAACATATAAATGTACATAAGTATTTACTTACATACTTGCATCTGTATTTTTATACTAATACATTATTTAATTAGGATGCTGCAGAAAATTAAACAAAAGAAAAAGAAAATTAATATAAAGATTTAGTTAAGCATGTGTTTGCTTGTGAATTAATCAAATTTCAGTAGCCTCCAAATAACTTACTTACATAATTATATATCCGCTATGGACCCGGTTTGGTCTCTATTTTAAATCGAGAAAATCGGCCAACAAATGGCTGAGATATAAGAAAAAAGACAGGACAACCTCGATTTTTTACCCATAGATAAGTCTATTAGGCTGTCCCGTCTTTGGATGAGAAACATGTTTTTTCGAACTACACTTTCACAAGAGGTATCAAAATTTACGTAATTTTACACAGATTACGGAAAATATAAAAAAAATCGGATTACATGCCATCTTGAGGGCTCTACTTTTGAAAACGTTTTTACAAACCTGAACCGTATGCTTAAAAAAACGAGATACAAATTTTTTTTATTGATATATTTTATACTTGCAATTAATGTACAATAAAATAAAACTTATAATAAATGACTAACCGTAATAATTGGTATATAATTTGAAAGTGAATGTTTTGGGTCAGGAAAATTTTTTTTTCCGGAATTTTTATTCGTTATAAACGAACTCCACTGTATAGCAAATTTGTAGTGTCGTTTTTATATATAGTCGTGGCATATTTATAATATGTGTCGAATTTAAGGATAGCGAAATATAATCATGAAAATAACTACTTTTCAAAACTTTGAAGATCGGTAGAGCCCTAAAGATATAGTTTCAATTTATTTTTAAAATCATTTTGGTAATCTACGATCAATTACGCAAATTTTAGGAGGTCTTGCGTTAGCGAAATCGGTAAAAATATTTTTTAAACCGATTTTTTTTTTCAAAGGAAATGTTTGTCATACAATTAATTAAATTTAAAAAAAAAAAAATTTTTTAAAAATATAAAAAAATTTTATTTTAAAGCATAATTTGGTGATTATTGTATTTTGTATTTGAATTCTTCCCCCAGCTATCGCCTCAATAATACAATAGAAAGCCGTCCTTCAATTTGTAAAATTTTTTAACAAAATTTTCAATATTTTGAGATTTTGTAAATTTTGTACAATTTACTTAAAATTTGTTACACCCTACCAACTGTGAGCAGTCTAATATTGTAACCAATAATTATATTGGGAAATTCCCGTCTACATATAATGAAAAATAATAACAATTACTTGATATGCGAGGTTTAATTATATTTTATTTCAATTACTACCATTATAGTCGACTATAATAGTTATATTGTTGCTGTATTTGTTGTTTTTATTTAGAAATACATTTATACATAAATACAATACGTATTATTTATTTAACTATTTTAATTGTATAAATATAAATAAGTAAATTTATCTAGAAGATACAAATAAATTTATTTGTTTTGCTCGCCAATAGATGAAGCAATAAAGTTAGCAAAAATTAAAAAAAGCGGATAGAGAATAAACAAATAAGCAAAACATCGTTGAGCTAAAAATGTAAATTATAAAGAGAAATTAGTTTTTAGAGAAATTTAGGTTTTTGTATGTTTTATTTATATATTTTAATATTTTTTAGCCACTGTGCAGCGCCAAGTGTGTAATTAATGTTATTATTTTTTTTTTAATTCAAAAAAATAAAGAAATATGTTGCTGAAATATATATTTAATTTTCTTTCTTGAATAAAAGAGTTCGGGTATACATTAACAGTTGAGAGCTTAAAAATAGAAAGAAAATTTGTAATTTTACTTCAAAGATTAATAAATGCGTCTACGAGTCTAGTAATAACTTGATTGAGTGTTTTCTTTTAATAATAAATTCATATTTGTTTAGTTTGTAATATTTTTGTGAACACATCTCTACTTATCTTTGTGTGTATTCCATGTATCTATGAAGTAGTTGTGTTTATTAATTAAATCTGTGCTCTGGCAAGGGGTCTGCGCTGAATGGTACTGTTTTTTTTTACTTTTTAAGATGAGTAATTTGTTTATTTGTAAAAGAATTATTTTCATTCTGGCGGTCTTTCTAAATGTATTGAATATGAGGAGAAAGAATAAAAAAAAACTTACCAAAGCAAATAATTTGTTGGGTGAGGTCTTTGAACCTCCTCACACATCAACATATTCATTCACTCATATTAGAATAAGTTAAACACACATGTGGTACACACATATTTCCATACACACACAAATTAATGTGCATAGATATACAGCGGTATATTGGATTAATCCAAAAGATGAATTGTGAATTATGTGAATTTTCATCAAATTCAATCACTTTTTTTTTAAAATAGCTAAAAAACTAAAATCGTTTAGAATAAAAAATTCAACAACTGTTGAGTATGTTTTTACCAAAATTGGGCACCTTCAACCTTAACGATCTCTCCAAAAATTTGGAATATTACTGAGTTTTCGTTCAAATATAAAGAAATATGTATTTAACAGATTCAGGACAGTAGTTTGTAAAGTTTTTAAAGACAAAATTTTAATAGTAAATTGTGGGCTCCAAAATAACCCAATTATTTTCAGCATTAAACAAAAACAATAATTAAAAGTGATTAAACATATACATATGTATACAAATGCAAGGCCTGACTCACTCACCGACTCATCAACGCCCAGCCTTGAAATTCGGTGCACAGGTACCTTTTTCCATGAGCAGATTTGCTAAGAATGGATTTTTTTAAAGTCGATCCCTAAAATGGTAAAAACGACTAAAGTCGTTTGAATTGAATCAAAATTCAAAAAGCAAATGAAAGCCGTCAAGAAATAAGCGGACATTTTTTGATAACTCGCATCCCAAAAAGATTTTGAAAAAATTCAAAAATTGTATGTCTTGAGTTACAAAATATTTATTTTGATAGATATCCCACTCGCATCCCAATAAGCTACCAAAAAGGTCTTTAAGGAAAATATAAGCTTTCTTTTGAGCAAAAAATTAAAAAATGGTCCATTTTGAATAAAGAAGTCAACAAAGTATTTGATTTAAAAAAAATTAAAAAATTGTTTTTTTTATTTTTTTTTTTTTTTCGAAAGATTGAAGAAATAGCTATCTAAACTATAAATTACTTGGATGAGAAAAAACACCTGCTTGGCCAAAATGTCAAACTCTAACTCAGAGAGTTCTCCACCGATCTTGTTTAAAAATTGTGGCTGAATTACTGCCCAATAGAACTAACCTTGGTGCAAATTTCATTCCGATCGGAAGACATCGATTTAAAAAGTTGATTCACTTGACATGAAATCCCTCATAAAATTATGAAATACAAATTATTTCCTAACTCTTAACTATTTAAAAGTTTTGACCTTTGACCTTTATAACAAAATTGTCTAATTTGAGTATAAATTGACTTAATATATTTGTTAATCTATTAAAATTGTTAAACAAGGTAGGTATTTTAGTAAAATCTCGATTCGGCTGGTTGGTCGGGTTTCATATACGATGTTTTACGCTTCAGGTAATGGATCCATTTTTCATCACAAGTAATATTTCGGTGCAAACATTTTGTTTTATAGCGTTCAAGCAGCATTTCAGACTTACAAAATATTATTCCAAGGTCTCTAAGCTTCAATTTCCCTGCTATTATATGAATCCTGATACTCGAAAACTTTTGATTTTTAATGATTTTTCAAGCTCTTGTTGAGTTTGACAATAATCTTCATGGATAAATGCCTCTAATTTTTGGTCTTCAAACATGTTTGATTCGCTTGGGCGATCTTTGTCTTCCGTGTCAAAATCAACACTTCTGAACCATCTCTCGCAAGTTGAAACCGATGAAACACATTCACCATAAGCTTTGGTGAGCAATCGGTGTGATTCAGTGGCACTTTTTTTCAAATTAAAGCAAAACTTCCCGCATGACGCTTTGTTGGGACAAAATTTAAAAATTTTTAAGCAAAACTAAATTTTTTTCACACTGTAATGTTCAATAACTAAGTGAGAATAAATTACAGATACAAACAGGCTCAAAAGTGAGTAATCACCACAAATTATTTGTTTTTTTTTTAAGATAATGAAAATCCTAAAATCTATCCATCAATTACGATTTAAAAGTTTCGGTTTGTTGGAGATTGGGCTGAATAATAGATTCGATTTTAAAAAAAAAATTAAAAATTTACTGGAGTTTACTCACTTTTTGGGCTGTCTGTATGTTTTCTTCAAACTGACATAGGAGTTATTAAAACAAAAGCGCGTTCAAAAGAATACTTTAAACTGGTTTAGCAGACTATTTTATGACAATTGTTAAAAATTTAAATTATTGACCTTTGAACTGTACTGTAACATTGTTTGATTTTTATTAAATTTTTTGGAAATGTGCACTGTTTAATCCAGTCTTCGATTTTTATACCCTTCACCTTCGTGAGAAGGGTATATATAAGTTTGTCATTCCGTTTGTAATTTCTACATTTTTCATTTCCGACCCTATAAAGTATATATATTCTGGATCCTTATAGATAGCGGAGTCGATTAAGCCATGTCCGTCTGTCTGTCTGTCTGTCTGTCTGTCTGTCCGTCTGTCTGTCTGTTGAAATCAGTTTTCTGAAGACCCTAGATATCTTCGGGATCCAAATCTTCAATAATTCTGTCAGACATGCTTTCGAGAATTTTGCTATTTAAAATCAGCAAAATCGGTCCACAAATGGCTGAGATATGAGGAAAAAACCAAGACAACCTCGATTTTTGACCTATTTTTTTACCTATATCTGGATTACTAAGACATTAATATAGACAATATGGATATCTAATGATAGATATTTCAAAGACATTTGCAACGACGTATATAAGACCATAGTAAGTTGGACCTACAATGGGTCAAAATCGGGAAAAAAATTTTGAACCCGATTTTTTTTTTAAAAAAAAAAAAATTTAAAAAACAAAAAAAAAATTTTTAAAATTAAAAAAAAAAAATTTTTAAATTTAAAAAATTTTAAAATTTAAAAAAAAAAAATTTTTTAAATTTAAAAAAAAAAAAAATTTTAAAATTTAAAAAAAAAAATTTAAAATAACAATCGAAAAATTTTTTTTTCCAAAAAATTCAAAAAACATCTGGAAAAAAAATTAAATTTTGTTTACCTAAAAATATTTAAAATTTTGAAGTATAATTTGGTGAAGGGTATATAAGATTCGGCACAGCCGAATATAGCACTCTTACTTGTTATAAAATAAAATCATTCAAAAATGCAAAAGATTTCATGAAAATTCCGTAATATTTAAAAAAAAATTGTCCAATTTTGATCAAAATTTACTGAATATATTATTTTAATCCATTTCATAATCATTCAAGTATTGAATGAAAATTCAAGTTTGACCTTTGATACATTTTTATTTATCAAGACGATGAGTTTTATTAATAAAAATACACGATATTTCATGAGAACTCTTAAATATTTATATAAAATATATGACCTTTGATCTTTAAAGTAATATTGTCTGAATTGGGTAAAAATAAGAAGAATATATTATTTTAATCTATTTTAATATGTATTTTATAAAATATTTAAAAGACTGACCTTTGACCTGTTCTTTAAAGTTTTCTAATTTGCACCAAATTTGCAGAATATATTTAATCTAGTAATATTTCAAAATGTTTTTGACAAATAGAGGCCATACAGAATCTAAAATGATCAAACATATAATATTTTCTTCAAATGCAATAAATGAAAATCTTTCAAAATTCAAATTATCTAAAATAAATCCAAGCGGAAGATATTTTAAATCTAGCGAATTTGTTTAACAAAAAATTACTTAAATTAATTAATGAAGCATAAATTCATATTATGAAATAGATGGAAATTTTGTTTTGAAAACCTTTGATATATTTAAAAATTGATTATAAGTATGGGGGGGGGTTAGACTTTTTCTTATTATATGTAAGATTTATAAAGTAATGTTGCCTCAACTAAAATGTCGTTAGATAGACTTTACGTTAAAATAGAAAAGATGCTCAACGTGAATGCGGAAAAAGTATAAATTAAACAAAACTCTATATTGTTTATTTAAACAAATAAATAAAATTATTGTTTATACGTAGTTCTCTTTGAAGTCTCTGTGTTTGCTGTACTTTTAAGAAAATAAAATCATGCCTTTTAGAACGCATAAACTCTTCTGTTCTCTGCATTTGTTAAAATGCTTTAAATATAAGATGTACACACACCCTACTTGCAACATCAAGGGCATATTAGTTTAGCATACAATTTACTTTGCATGTCTTTTACCTGGTTATTTAAAGTTGCTCCTTTTAGCATCTAGAGAAATTCTATTCCTATTACTATAGATACATATATGGTGTCTTAAATTCGTTAGATACCGTCATTAAGTTGTTTTGTTTATTTCATTGTTTGTTTACATTTTTCATACAGATTGTTTTTTATTACTTTACGAATTTTAACACATCTGCTTCAATGCATTAAAACGTGTAATTTATTAAAAAAAATAAAAAAAAAATAAAATAAAAGAATGAAGAAGAATATCTATGTAGGTACATATCTGTGTGTTTGTGCATTTCTTAGTTTTGATATGACAAGATACCAGAAAACTGCAGTTGTTCGTTCGTATGTCTTATTGACTTTGGTTTAAGGCTTATGAACGAATGCATTCGTTCAGATACATCTATCTACACACATCCAAGATACAACCATCATCATCATCTTCATATTCATCTACTTGTGTGTTTGTTCAATCTGCTGTTTACAATGTGCATTCATCAATATTTAATAGTTTATTATAAGAAAATGAAGAAATATACAAATCGAAAAATACGAAAAAAAAACAATAAAATGAAAAAAATAAATAAATATTTAAAAGATACACACGCACACATTTGCCTACACACATATATAAATACTTTGTATGGTTTTGTAAAAAAAATATTCGGTTTTTAATTTTCCTGTTTGATTTATCTTAAAGAAAACCAAAATAATAATAAAATAAAAATAATAAAAAGTTATGATCATTATTTAGCTGCATTTGTAAATGGTTATGGATATTTCCACAGAAATGTCCACAGTGATTGAAAATGAAAATCATCATAAACAAATGATTTTTTTTAAATAAAAATTTAGATATCTTTTTAATATAATGTATTTTCAGCTAAACTGAGTTGTTATCATGAGGAAATTGAACGGAAAACTGAAAATATATTTGTTCTTGCTCTTAGGTACTTTTAATGAAATTTTCTCTTTAGTATTAATTGCTTACATATTCATTTTATAAAATATTTCTATCAACAACAAATTAAAAATAACAAAGCTCGATTAACGCTAAATTTTTCATTTGATTTTGTTTATGTCCCAATGTCGCGTTCCTGTAGCTAAATCATCAAATTATTACAAACAAATTCAAAATAACAAAGCTCGATTAACGGTAAATTTTTCATTTGATTTTGTTCACGTTCCAATGTCGCGTTCCGGTACCTAAATCATCATTTGTTATCAGTACTCCAAGTTTGTGCTAATAAGTTGGAAAATCAAAATTTAGTAGCTTTAACTAAAAAAACAAGTTACTGCATATATTAATTACACTAAATATTTTATTTTGATATTCAAATTGCGTTTCGTTCGGAATGTTTTTAAAATTTTTTAATTTTTTTTGTTATTTTCCATATAAAACTAACAGCTCAAACGGAGTAGTATTCACTGTAATATTGGGTAAATGACTTTTTAACATTTTTAGCTTTTATTTTGAAACATGTGTACAATATAAATTTATTCAAGGTATTGGTTATTTGTTAGCTATGACTCTTTCCCATATTTCTGGCAACATTTGGATCTCGAGAAAAAACTGCTCATCTTTTGAGGCCAAGAACAAATAAAGCCAATACCGGATAGTCTGTTCCAAAGTGAGAGAGAGAGCGTTCTGCTTCGATCGAAACAAATATTAGTCGGACGGGGCAAGGTCTGGACTACAAGGCGTGAGAGGCAAAACTTCCCAACCACTTCTTTCTAAATAGCTTTTAACAGGTAGAGCAACATGTGGCCAAGTGTTGTCATGATGAAATATTACTGTGGGCGTTTTCGGTCAATGATCGCTTTAAAGGAATCAGTTGCGTTCAGTACATTTTCCCTGTGATGGTATGGACAGATCAGCAGCTCATAATATATAGGACCCGTCTGCTCCCACCAAATACAGAGCATTACCTTAGCGCCATGGATATTTGACTTTGGTGTTGATCTAGCTGGTTGGTTCACATGCGAACTCTTACGCTTCGGGTTATCCTAATGGATCCATCTTTCATCTTAAGTAATGATTCGGTGCAAAAATTAATTTATTTTATAGCGTTCAAGCAGTATTTCGGACATGCAAAATCGTCTTTCAAGGTCTCTCACGTTTAATTCGTATGGTATCCAATTTCCCTGCTTTTGGGTGAATCCTGATGCTTGTAAACATTTTTAAATTGCTGATTGAGTAGCTCCCAATTATTCTGCAAACTCTTGTTGAGTTTGACAATAATCTTCATGCCTGCAATTCTTGGTCTTCAAACTTTTTTGGTTGGCCTAGGCGACACTGTATGAAAATTTTCTTTTTTATTTAGATTTTTTCGATAGTGTATTTGAAATTTAGACACAATTGCATTTTTACTGTAATTTTAAATCCATTCTCACCTAAATATAGGCATTTTCAGGATTCCGAACGTGACATTCGAACGTCTTTAAAGTGAACAAAATCACTCAAAATCACTTCTGAACAGCACAAATCCTAGAGAATAGACATAGAGCGGAAACTCTGCTGTCAAAGACCTAACTCAGTTGTCAGAAACCTAAGTGGTGAGCATGTATTAGTAGCAAAACTATTTGTAAATAAAAACAACACTCGTATGTGTAATTATTTTGAGTAATATTTTTGTTTGAGTTTTTTCCTAGTTTCAGCACTATGTTTCTCTATGACACAAACCATTTATCTTACGTTCAAAACGATGAAACACATTCACCATAAGCTGTGGTTTGCCTCAGCGGCACTTTTTTTCATCATATCAAAAGTTGTAAAACAACCCTCAATTGATAGCCACATTATTTCATTTCTCTAGAGGCAGTTGAAAAGGCGTTAAATTTTTTGTCACGTTCGGGATACCATGTTTATATTGGAAACAATTAATTGACAAACCCTTTTGCTTATATTTCAGATTTCTTTATCTTTTTTTTCTCTTCAAATGCGTACGAATGTCGCATGTCTTTGCACCATGGAAATGCCCATATGTATGGGTATTTGTATTTGAATCTGTGATCGCCTGTGCAGACATTTCATGATGGTGTGTGTTCCATCTATTCAAATAAATTATTAATATTCTTTGATGTAGCAGCGTTTGTTCGAGGTATTTCTTTTTTTTTAAATTCTGTATGTAGAAATGTTTTTGGACAGTTGTTAGAGTTGTTAAGAATTTCGTTTGAAATAAATGTTTGTCTAGGATTGTGGTGTTAATTATTTATATTACTTACACAAAAATTCATATATGCTTTTTTAAATTTGTAATTAAAACTAAAAAAGTAAAACATCTTCAAAAATTCACATTTGGTTTTAATAAAAAGAAAATCTTTTTTTATACATTTATATTGTATGTATATAAACTTATGTATGTATGAACATTTGTATTTATTATTAATACTGTATACCTAGTTATTATTACAATTACATTGCCTCTTTTAATTTTACTTTTAAATTATTTTCCATTAAAACAAAAAGAATAAAATACAATATAATATAAAAAAAAATAACAAAGTAAACTTTAGTATTAACGCCTTCGTTTGTAATTAAAACTTAATTACTCATAAATAAAGTTTATACGAAAATATTATTGAGAAATTTCTACATACATACAGCTCATTTGATTGTACATCCATTTATACATTCATATAAATGTACCCAGTAGTTAAGCAAGTAGACAATGTATCCCTTATAGACAGTAATTGTTACTAATATTGATATATTTTAGGTCACTTGAAAAATATGTGTTCTTTGCAGTACAGAGAGAAGTTAATTGGTTGCTTTATATATCCCAGGTAATCTAGGGTGTAGACAATTGTCACTTAAGTGTCTCTAAGTAATCTAGAGTGAAGTCACTTTAAATTTATGTTTTGTACTGCTCTTGTTTGTGAATAATTGGAAGAAACTGGTTTTATACATACAGCTTATTTTCATTTTGCTTAAGTATACAAACATCCTATGCAACCTAGCGTGAAGTCAATTGTCACTTAAGTGTCTCTAAGTAATCTAGAGTGTAGTCACTTTTATACTGCACTTTAGAAAGTAATTATTTTACCCATCAGAAGTAATCGATTGGAGAGTTGTTGGAGGAAGGTTTGTTTACAAGCAATCCGTTATTGGACTGTCTATGAGATGTCTTTTTAACTGATTACTTGTGGTGAATAATCACTCGTATAATTAGTTATGTAGCTGATCAAGTAACTAGTTAAGCAGCTAGTATGTAAGCAGTGTATGATTCACATGCGTTTACTATAACTAGTAAAAATAACTAGTAACGTAGCTAGTTATGTAACTAGTTTCCACCCTATATGATAGATAGAATCACTAGTTCGGTATAGTCTCCTAGAACTGCTGAGTATGTACTTATGTACTAAAGCGTGTATGTATGTTTGCATCAAGTATAATAAAATACAAATAAAATAATAACAAAACTACAGTAAAACAATTTATAATAATTCAGGGGAATTCACGGAGACATTTTATCTAAAGTAACCTTTAACAGCCTGTGCATTGGGGCGAAACAATATGTTAAAGTTAAATTGTTTTTAATTAATCAAACCAAGCTTTCATGAGAATATTTTACATATAAATACTTAATTTAACTATTATGTTTCATGTTTTTTTTTTTTTTTAAACTCTAAAGGCAATCTAAAACGAGTTTTATTTTTGGGATATAATGTTTATTGCTAATATATTTGAAAAAACTAATTGACAAAACCTCTCTTTTGCTTCAAATAAGCTATTGAAAATCTTAAGAAAACTAATTATCAAATTTCTTTATTTTTTCTCTTTAAAGGCGTTCGAATGTCACGTTCGGGTCCCTGAAAATGCCCATATTTAGTTGAGCATAGATTTAAAATTACAATAATAATGCAATTGTGTCAAAATTTCAAATGCGCGATTGAAAAATATAAATAAGAAAAGAAAATGTTCATATTTCTTGTACGAATGTCACGTTCGAGACCCTGAAAATTCCCATATTTAGTTGAGAATAGATTTAAAATGACAGTAAAAATATAATTGTGTCTAAATTTCAAATACGCTGTCGAAAATTCAAAATAAGAAAATAAAATTTTAATATTTCTTGTTCTAATGTCGCGTTCGGCAAACTGAAAATGCTCACATTTAGCTGAGAATAGATTTAAAATGACCGTAAAAATGCAATTATATCTAACTTTTTAAATACGCTATCGAAAAATCTAAATAAGAAAAGAAAATTTTCATATTTTTTTGTACGGATGTCGCGTTCGTGAATCAGAAAATACCCATATTTAGGTGAGAATATATTTAGAATGACAGTAAATGTATAATTGTGTTTAAATTTCAAATACGCTGTCGAAAATTTAAAATAAGAAAAGAAAATGTTCATATTTTTTTGTACGGATGTCGCGTTATTGAACCTGAATATTCCCATATTTAGTTAAGAATAGATTTAAAATGGAAGTAAAAATGCAATTGTATCTAATTTTCTTCTTTAAAAAAAATAATAATAACGAATGAAGTTAGGAAGTACTTTAATATTTCTTAACTGGCTTACAGTTTAGTTAGTATACAGAGCATTTGAAAATTTAAAACTAAACAAAATACTAATGATCATGCACATGAACACCGCTATTAATAACAATGCTACAAACATATATAATAAATAAATTTAACAAGTAAGGGTGTTTTATGCTGCTGTACCGAATCTTAAATACCCAACACCTATATAAGACTGACAACGATATTTGTACATTTATATATAGGGATGAAATTCCAATCGGGAACCTAGGAGTTCTATTGGTTAGAGTGGGTAAAAATTCTCATCCATTTAATGTTCTAAGAAAAATGTGTCCCAAAATTTTTGACTTTTTTTTTTGCAAAATCAAAAACTTTTTTGAGTTTTTTTAATTTTTTTGCTTTAAGAGGTTTTTGATCGCTTTGTGGGATACGAGTGTAAATGTTTTGTAACTTAAGACATACAATTTTTGAGTTAAAATATTGTCGCAAATAGTTTAGATAGCTATTTCTTCAATCTTTCGAAAAAAAAAAATAAAAAAAGTATTTGATTTCGGAAAAAATTAAAAAAAAATTTTTAAGTTTTTTTCGAAAGACACATTTTGCTAAGAACAATATGTCATAAGTTATATGGATGAGATCATCCGATCGATGGATTAGATGGATATCTTTCAAAGACCTTTCCAACACGTATATAACGCCATAAGTCGGACCTACAATCGGTCAAAATAGGGAAAACAATTTTGTGACAAACAGAATGACAGAATCAATATACCACCCATATTTTTGGTGGTGGGTATAAAAAACATACAACTGTATCTACTACACATGTTTGTGTGTAGACATATAAGTATAATTTTTATTTTATTTTTAATTATACACATTGCGATGCATTAAAATAATAAAAATTATTCGGAGCAAATGTTATTGTTTGTTTGCTTTTTTTATACAAACATACATGCATACATCCATACATATGTATATAAATATACACATGTATTGTATATTATTAATTTATTATTATATTTTCCAACAAATACAATACAATACATTTAATTAATATATATTTTTTTATACTCATTATTTATATGATTCTTATTAAAATTGTGTGCGTCTGTCGGTCTGTCCGTCTGTCTGTCTGTATGTATGCAGGGGGTATGTTTGTGCTGATGTGTGTGTTACAATTGTAATTATAAGTTTTCGTTAGATTTCTTTAAAGTCATGATGACAGTGCGTGTTTTCTTTTTGATTTTATTTTTTAAGTTCAACATTTAAATAGAAAGGTACAAATGAGTTTGAGGTATTTATTTGAATTGAATTGCATTTTTGTAATCATACATACATACACACATACATATGTATATCTGTATGTTGTGAAACTTAAAGGCGTTGATTTGTAATTAAAACATTATTTTTTCTTGTGGCAGGAAATAAGAAGTAACAAAACAAAATAAAACTAAATAAATAAATAATTACAATAATTCAGAAAAAAAGTTATTAATTTTATTAAAACTACATACATATACATACGTACTATGTAGTATGTAGGGGGTTACAACACTTCTCTATGCTAATGTATACAAAATGAATTTGTTTAAATTAATTTTTTAATTAAAATATATGTATGTATGTACGTACATTTCCACGCTAATGCTTTTGAAAGTTTACTCCCTAAACTATGTATAAATAATGACTTTTATAAAAGACAGTACCAGCACTTCTTAGTGCATCACAGTTTCATGGAAAGTAATTGTTTTCCTGTTCTTTTCTAGTTATTTTTAACATCTCTATAAATCAAAAACTTATCATCATTACAGCGCTCTCAATTTAACATTTAAACGGTTTTGAAAATATATATAGCAGGGACCGTTAAGAACTGTTATACAGAAAATTTGGAATCAAAAACTCTCTATGTTAGAGTCAACGGAGACCTATACTGTTATATACCAATAGATTCGTATTGACATGCTCTCTCAGGATCTTTTATAAAAGTTATTATTCAACGTAAAAATAAAAGTTTGCATGAAACTCTTAAAAAAAGAGTTTTAAATAGCCGTCATAAAAAACTCATTTGAGGAGTTTTATTTTTCCCGTCAGAAAACAAACTCATTTGAGGAGTTTTATTTTTCTTGTCAAAAAATAAAACTCTTTTCGTTTGTTTTCTACTTTTTTCAGCATCTTTCTTTATTGACAACAAAAATTGGATAATAGGAGTCCAACAATAACAAATTAAAATTCCACTTGATTTTATTTTAATGACAATTTATTCAATTGCAACTTTACAAATTCTAATGCCCTGACCAGCGGCAAGCTTTTGGTGTAAATTTACATAAAATGAGTTTTATTTTCTGACGGGAAAAATAAAACTCCTCAAATGACTTTTATTTTATGACGAAAAAATAAAACTCCTCAATTGAGTTTTTTTATGACGGCTATTCAATACTCTTTTTTTAACAGTTTCATGCGAACTTTTATTTTTACTGTGAAAAATAGATGGATTTTTATTTTTAAAGTCACAAAATAACTGTTATAAAATAACTTTTTCGATATCACTTATAACCGTTACGGTCCCTGAAATATAGTGAAAACAATACTCATTAATTTGTCGCAGTTTAGGAAATGTTTAAAAAAAAATATATGAAAGGGCGGTCAATAAGTCCGTGAATTTTTGAATTTCCGGCCTGTTAGCTGCAAGGGCAACACTGCTCCTGTCAAAAGGCATCTATCAGTTGACTCCTCGTTTTGCGTTTGTGCAATCGTGTGACAAATTCGGAGAAGTGTTTGGCGTTTTTCAACCGCAATATATACGAATTTTTGAGGCGTATCGTAACCGTGAACGAAACACAACACACCAGATACAAAACAGCATTCAGAACATTGGGTTTGTCGGTGTGAATCGGCCAACAAATGATTATCTTTTCACGCCTGACACCTTTATATTTTCTACTACCACTCGCAGCTCTAACCAAAGCCCTGAGCTGTTCGGTGCTATCAATCTCATCACTGTCCTTGTTTTTTTCCGAACGGCTTGTAGTTGGAGACGCCAGATCGGCCGCAGCATCAACCTGTTGCTCTACAGAAGATGACTCTTCTAAAATTATACTTAATGGGCCGTAGATTCCTTCGAATCTAGTGACGTGCTGCCTGTGTTTCTTGATCTGTCTCAAAGTGCATAAAAGGTGTCAATTTGCCCCCATCATAGCCCAACACCATGTTATAATGACATACATATAATATATAAAACGTCATTGGACTACTTCTAGGTAATGTAACCGGTAAGTTATTCAGTAATTGCAAGTTATTATCAAGGTTTTGTTGGAATATTTATCCAACACTAAAACTATTTTACACCTAAAATAAAAAAATTGTTTAGACAACTCTGTTTGATAATTGTTATGCATCTATTCCAACATAAGAAAATTAACAAACTAAACGCGTTTTTAAACTCAATAAATGCGGCCGTTAAACTGGGTCTTAGTAAATATGTATATACTATATGATTTATATATTATATATGAATTGTATTAATATGAATACATACATATGTATCTCGATTGTTGTTTTGTTTGTTGTTCTGCTTAAAAAAAAAGATCCACAACAACAAACTTCAAAAATTAAAAAAAAAATGAAATAAAATAAAAATCGTTACACGTGCGTTCTGATTTTTTTTATTATTAATTTTCATGTTATTTACGTACGTTTGAATACTTGATTCAATTTTTGTGTGTGTTTTTTTACATTTTTTTTATCGTTAAACTTTTTTTTTATAACTTTGTGAATTTATTGTTTGCATTAATAATTAATTTATTTAAATATTAAAAATTAAATGAACAAATAAATACATTGTGTAGTAGACATGTACCATGCACGCTTGCGTAAATCAAACAATTTCTACAGTTTTTATGTATTTCAATTTCGATATGGTGTTGTAACAACAATTTGGTAAATTTTATGGGCATTTCATGAATTCAGATCATAGAGTTTTTAGTTATGTATGAGAGACATATGAATCAATACAAATCCTAGTTTGGCAAAGGATTTGAATATAACTGATTATTTCAAATTCTTTTTTGTTAAAATCGCTTGGTACTTTCTTACAAACCAAATACTAAATCTTAATATTTACATTTTCTGTATAAATATACGAATACATACGTATTTAAGAAATAAAATCATTTATATTTTTTTTTGTTTTTGTTATAAAAACCGAAATATATTTAAAAGCTGAAATTGACATAATAAAAATAAAACGTGTCTGCATAAATTAATTAATAAATAATGCTTAAAGCTATGAAGTATAATAAAAATAAAACCAATAAATATATAATGTTTCAATGTATGCGAGTTTTATTAAAAGTTAAGCAACGAATATCAAATGCTCTACATTTTACTTAAAGGTTGGTCTTTAGTGCATTCAACCAGGGAAAAAATATAGTTGTACTGTAACCATTTCAAAAATTTTACAAGTTTTTTTAAACAATATTATGGTCACTGTAGTTATTTATATGATTGCGGTAACCATAATATGGTAAATATACCATCGGGCAACAAAATCGAAAAAATTTTAGAGGCTTTTTAAACCACTACACAATTTTGATGTATTGTGGTTCCAGTAGTACAAATATGGTCCAAATTTTAACCCTCCGTTAGTCGCAATCATTTTCAATCGCGTTTGAAAATAATCTCTTCACTTTTTATTTCGAAAACATAAAAACTATATTAAATTCAAAGTATTTAAAAGAATAATACAGTAGTTTTGACTTACCTGCCTTTCACTTAAGAGCATATAAGTGCACAAAACTTGTGTTTTGTATATTTATTTACCAAACTCCATATAAATATGTTAATTTTAGTGCATTGTTCATACCTGCACATTTAAGATAAGTGCATAATACTTTTGGAAGCTATAACTGGTTTTCATGAAACAAATTTAATTTAGCTGCCTAATACAAAATTAAATCAAAACAAATAAGAAAAATACGATTTTGAATGAAAAAATATGTTGTAAACTTCTTAATAATTTTAAAAGTAGCTAAAATATCAATTTGACGTTATTTTTAGACGGAAAAATCACAAAGCTTCGTATAAATTATTTGCCGTTAGCTGCTTTTTTGGGCATTAAACTGTAAATGCACTTACCAGCATCAATGAGCAGGTAAGTGCATTGAGGTTAACTGCATTTTTAACTTACCTGCACAAAATATCGTGCAAAGTTGATTGAGCAGGTAAGTCAAAATTACTGTACAAATAAAATTGCAGTATAAATATATTTATATTAAGAAATAGCTTAAAACTTATGGTGTTTAAAAAAATTTACAATCAACTAGATCAGTTGCGAGGGTTAAATTCTATGGAGAAATTTTTTTTAAATTTTTGTTTGTAAAATTGTTAATTTTTTTAGACGTTTCTCCACATATTTTATGATAACTCAAAAAGGGTTAGTACGATATTATTAAAATAAACTTAGAAAAATTGGAATTTACATAGCCTTTAATCCATTTATATATTGTGTTTTAATCGGCTCAGTAGTTTCGGAGTTATAATAACAAATTGAAGCAAAAATATATATTTTTTACGTGAAAATAGCAAATTTGTTTGTTTTAAAAAACTCATGAAAAATAGAAAACGGCAGAAATTGGTCAGGTTTATTGCTTTACCGCAAAGCCACATATAATAGCAACAAAATGAGATATTGATCATAAAAATCCATTGATTGTTTTCGAATTTATTCACAGTTTGGTGAATTCGCTAATTTTCACAAAATTTAAATTTTTTGTTTGATGTACATAAAATTTAGTAGTTAATGTTCTTCTTTCGATTAGTTGAATTTTGAAAATATTTTCCCCATGCTATGTACAAATTTTCACATATATATTGCGTTTCAATCGGCTCTGTAGTTTCGGAGTTATAATAACAAATTGAAGCAAAAAATTTATTTTTTAAGTGAAAATAGCAATTTTTTTGTTTAAAAAAAAATCATGAAAAATATAAAACGGCAGAAAATTTTCAGATTTATTTCTTTAACGCAAAGCCACATGTAATAGAAACAAAATGAGATATCGATCATAAAAATCGATGGATTCTTTTCGAATTTAATCACAATTAAGTGAATTCACTCATTTTAAAAAACATTTGAAAAATTATTGCAAATTCAGTTAGAGTCAGCAGGTTTACATATGAATGTATATAATACTGAGCAGAAACATTTAGCTGGATATGGGTTCTAGCCATTTTCAGATATCTTTTTTTTACACATCAGTTACAAACAATTGCCCAATTTAACCAGCATCTCTCATCTGGCAGAAAGGTGTAGAAAATTTATAAAAAAAAAAATAATCGTAAACAAAAAAAAATAAATGAAGAAATATAAATAAACAAACAAATATTTAAAATGTCACTAATTAATAATAACAATAATAAAAAGATATCTGGCAGATACATACAAAAACAAAACCAAAAGTGTGCGAATATTTAATGTGTACGAACTGAGACTGAATATATTTTACTCTTGAGTAAACGATTAAAGATACAACAGAGTACAACAGAAACCGTTTTCTCGTATTGAGTTTGACAATGAAGTTTTGAAGATGAGCATGATGATGCTGTGTTGTATTGTGTTGGTGGTCATGATGAATCATAAAGAAGCTTAAAATAATTTATACAAAATTTTAATCGTTTAATGATCATAATTTTTAGAAATAAATTATATAACTCCATGTGAGAACGAACTACTAATTAATGTATAATATATGTATACAGATATATTTATGTGTATTTGTTTTATAAAGAGAAACAAAGAAGGATATAAATTTGAATATTCAAAATAAATTATAAGAAAAAGTATATTTCTTCGAATTCATTTTTATTATTAATTGCAAAGATTCATATTTAAACAAAGAGCTAAATGTATGAATATAGCTTTAGTTGGTGTATTTAACACAAAGAATGTTAATTTCAGTTGTCCTCAATTTTCTCATCGTAAAACGCTTAAAATATTCAACTCAACTTAATATACAATAGGATTTTTTCAAATTTATTTGTAAATTTTCAATGTAATTCCCTCTTTTAGTGTAAAAACAAGTTTTGCTAAATATTAGTGTAATGAAATAGTCTCCTCTGCTAAATCGTTCGACTATTTAGATGTCTACAACACGAATGTGAGCGAATAACGTTTAAATTATCAAAAGGAATATAAATGAGGAGATTGCATTAAGAACACAGTTAGAAAATTCGCTTAAAACAACATTTCAATATACGAGACTATTCCAAAGTGATGAAATCATAATGAATATAGTCTATGCAACACTTTATTTTGTCTAAGATCACTGGTTTATTGTGTCTTAGCTAAATTATGATTTCTGATTTTTTTTATACGAAAAACAAAGTACAAATTATATAGTTTCAAGTCAAAATTTATATTTTCTTGCAGTATCAAAATAAATAAAGAATTTGAATCGCTAAGTAAGAAATGAGACAGCATTAAATATGCCTTATATTGTTATGTTTTTATCTTTTAAAAAAGGTGGTTTATTAGTTTTGCAGTTAAAAATTGTAACAATTATTTACTTATTTAAATTTACACAACAATTTAAATAGTTAATCTCTTCGAACACTTAAAAACACACTTTATAGTGTACAAGAATACACGTGTAAACTAACCGACTGCAATCCCCTGCTTCAATTTATATACACAGTATCATCTTCTAGTAGTTTCATAAATTAGCTTAACTGACAAAACTAGAATGTTCTTTTTCTAGAGATTTTAGCAGCTTTAACAGTTAATGTTGTCATACTTAAAAACAATGCTAATCAACCGCATGCTATCAACAATGTTGATAAGTAGAAGTTTCTGCTGATGGAAATGTTTGTAAACAAAATATATTTTGCAGTCGTTACAGACCGTTAAATTCAAATTGATAGGGCAATTTCGTAACAATATGCATATAAAAGTCAACATTTTTTAGACTTAAGAGTTTAAGAGTTTATTCCTTCTTCATGTAACAGTTTATAATAAATGCAGCAAAATACAATTTATTATAGAGAGACAAGTTTGATTTTTCAAATCACTTTTGAAGGCTTTTAGAAGGAGAAGCAATGCCCTTCTATAACGTCTTCTGAGAGAAGGCAGAGTGGCAGGTCTTTTAGAAGACCTAGCCTTAGATGGGTTGCACATGTAGCCCCTAGGTAAAACAGCAAAACTTGAATTCTAATCATTATTTGTTTCATAATTAAAATAATATTGAAACATCAGTTTGAAAAAATATTTTAGTAGCGCAAAATTATTATTAATTAAGCAATCGCTTGTGATACTCCAAGCATTACAAAAGCGATATAAGTCAAGAAAACAAAAAATGGTTTTAGTGTTTTTCAAAAAGACGCTATAAAATACTAAGAAAGTTAGTAACAACATGTAGATACAAAAATATTGCAGCAACATGTTTATGTAGCAAAAGTTACAGCATTACTTTTATAAAGAAAACATGTTAATAGAGACAATTTTTTAGCAACATGTTTATATAGCAAATTTTATAGCAACAAAATCGTATAACAAACATTTTCAGCAACATATAGAAAAATGTTGCAGAAACATGTTTATATACAGAACATTGTTACAGCAACATGTTTATATATAGAACAGTCGAGCAACATGTTTATTTATAGAAATATGTTTCAACAACATGTTTAATTATAGAAATATGTTGCAGAAATATGTTTAAATATAGAAAAATGTGTCAGAAATATGATTAAATATAGCAAAATGTGGCAAAAACATGTTTATACATAAAAAAATGTTGCAGCAACATTTTTATTTATAGAAAAATGTTGCAGCGACATGTTTATATATAGAACAATGTTGCATCAACATGGTATAGTTTAGGAACATGTTGCAGAAACATGAATATAAAGGAGAATATTGCAGCAACATTGATATATATTATAATGTTGCTGCAACATGTTTATGTTTACAAAAATGTTACAGAAACATATTTTTATATAGTATTTGTATAAATGTTAGAGCAACATGTTTTTATATAGAGAAATGTTAGCAATATGTTTGTATAGAAAAATGTAAAACTAATTAAAACAAATTTTCAGTAACAAGTTTATAAATAAAAATGTTGTTTATAAGTATGTATACACAAATGTTTTAGCAACATGTTTATAGAGAAAATTTGTCTGCTAAATGTTCTTTGCTGAAACAAGTTTTTAACAAATATTTTATGTTTCAGCAGCATCGTTATACAAACATTTTAAGCAATGCTTTGAAAGAGGAAATAAATGTTGTAGTAATAAGTTTAAGATCAAATATTGCAGCAAAATGTTTAAAGAGGAAATAAAATATATATTAGCATTTTCTAAATATTATATAGGAAAAAATTCGATCGAACAACATTTAAAACAAAAAAATAAATACTTTTACACTCAAAAGCCATAAAATATGACTTAGACCACTTTCGTAAAACCGGGCTGGGCTGGGCTGGCTCATTTATTTAAATAAATATCACAAGACTTTTGTCATTGATCGCAACTGCTTGTTTGTATGGATGGATGGGAGTGCGTGTGTTTATTATTTTTTATTTGTTATTTTTTCCAATGTTCGATTTGTTGTATTTTATTATAATTATTTAAATTCTTTTTAATATTCTTATATATACAATTTATTATTTATTTGTATGAATGTGTTCCGTTCCGTTTCGTTTTTTTATTATTTAATTTTAGCTTATTGACATTTTTTTAAATCGCACGTGTAAAATTAATACATTATTATTTTTGTTCCAATTAAAAAAAAAAAACACTTTCAAACATACACGCGCATCTATTATTAGGGGAAATTTGAATGATTTTTAAATAAATTTAGAGTTTGAATTGATGATGACTTGATATCAAAGTTAAACTTTCAATGAAGTTTAAATGCTACAAAGTTATTTTCATATTTTGTGGGACTTTTAATTATGGCATACGTAATTTCTAGAAACTTGGAACAAACATATTATGATATGGTCCCACTAGACTTTATTTTTATATTTCTGAAGATTCTTTTAATAGCCTAGAAGAAAATTTGTTTATTTTTACTTTAATCGATCGATTTTTTTTCACGAGTTCATGTTTAAATCAATTTGAGTCCTCTAAATGCATGCAAGTCTAATATTTGTTTTGTTGCTTTTCTAAGAATTTTCAAAACAATTGCACACAAATACAACGCATGTACCCACACATACTCACCTTCTCATACATTTAAAATAGAAGCAACACCCCCACTCATACAAAACTTTACGTCAAAAGGAAGAAAATAATTTAATGGCATTTTAAATAAGAAATTTCAGTCGCTTTTAATATTTTATACGAATTTCGGTTAAATACACACTGATAAATGTATGTAAATTAATATAAACAAATACACACACGTAAGTATATACATATGTATGTGCATATAAGAAAAAAATTGCAATAAGGATTTTTTTTATAGGACAAAGTAATCAAGACCAAAAAAAGAACTTTGTGAAAACAAATAAAAAAAAGAAATAAAATACGCATTACTACATACAAATACACTCATCTTTTTCTATATGTATTAATGTATAGGTAGTTGTGTCAATATGTGCAAATGTGTGTGTGTGTGAGTGTACGTTGTTAAATTTAAAGAAATAGAAAACCTGTTAACATTTCTAAAGTAAAGTGGTACTTTTTATGCATTCTATTACAACTCAATGTAAGGGGACGTTTAGTAATGTTATTTTTACTTTTATTTTATTTTTTGTAAATCAGGCACCAACCCAACTATCAAGATTTTCTTGCAATTCACTCATACAGCCACAACTACATGCATGTATATTAGAGCAGCTCGATTTTTATACAAAAAATATTTTCAGTCTGTCACTAAATTAAGTTTGCTGAAGAAATAGTTTTATTCAAATGAATATCCAAGTCGATTTGTTAGTCTTTCTGTGTGTTTAAATCATTCTCACATCTAAAGTACAAAACGTAAATGAAAACAATTTCATTCATAATGTTTGTCATACTTCTAAATAGTTTGGTATTGAAAATCAGCAAAATCGGTTAAGTAGAAAAAAAGTTAGGAACTAAAATGTAAGGCAACATTGAAAAAATTCCATTATGTATTTATATGCCTGTGAATCGGTATCATGGAGGATATTTAACTCTCTAACCACCAAACTTTAAAAAGCTAAAAAAAAGTTGTCGAAGAATTTTTTTTTATTATTTTACACCGAATCAATATTTATTTTTTTATTTACAAATTATTTAAATTTGCAAAGGTCACTCATATAAAATATTAGGAAAATATTGGTTTTTGAACAATAACTTTTTAATTTACTATGGAAATATATTAAAATTTTTATTTTTTATTTTCTTAATATCAAAAACCTTCAAAGCGAATGCCCAATCTTTTATCTATATATGTATATAAAAATGAAATGGTCCATGTATGTAATGTCATCACATGAGAACGGCTGGAGCGATTTGGCTGATTTTTTTTTATTCGATTCGAAATTTTCAGGATATGGTTTTTGTAAAGAAAAAAATTAAAAAATTCCGGGTAAAACTCAGAAATTCTTTTTTTTGTGAGTCCAGTCAACTGTAATAAAAAAGCTCCCTAAAGTATGCAGTACAAATTTAAATATTTTATTTGCAAATAAATAAGAACATGCTGTTGTTCAAGTTGGAGAAACTTGAAGAACTAACATGCTACCTGGCGAAGCATTTATCAACTAGTTTTTAATAATAAGAAATTTTGGAAAGGGTCCAATATAAACAAGGTTAAACTATATTTCTGTTTGAAACATTTGTACAAAATAAATTTAATCGAAGTATTGGCCTTTGTTAGCTATGACCTTTTCCCATCTTTCCGGTAACAAAAGGATACCGAGCCAAAAGAACTGTTCATGTTTTGAGGCCAACAACGAATCAGGCCAATTTCGGATGCTCTGTTCCAAAGTGAAGCGCATCTCAGAGAGATCGTTTTTCATCGATCGAAACAAATAGTAGTCGGACGGGGCAAGATCTGGACTTCCCAATCACTTCATTCTAAATACTTTTTAACAGGTATTGCAACATGTGGTGAAGCGTTGTCATGATGGAATATTACGGTTTCATGTCTGGCCAGATATTAAACGCATTTTTGGCAAATGCTCGCTTCAAATGAATCAGTTGCGTTCGGCAGCTCATAATAGATATAACCAAATAAAGAGCATTACCTTAGCGCAATGGATATTTGGTTTTGGTGTCGATTCGGCTGGTTGGTCGTACGATCTCTTACGCTTCGGGTTATCGTAATGGATCCATTTTTCATCGCAAGTAATGATTCGGATGCATTTCAGATATTCAAAATCGTCTTTCATGTTTCAATTCATATGTTATCCAATTTCCCTGCTTTTGGGTAATCCTACTGCTTGAAAATATTTTTGAAACTGCTGCTTGAGTAGCTCCCAATGATCTTGTTGAGTGTTGCAACAATTTTCATGGAGTAATGGCTCCAATTCTTGGTCTTTTTTGTCTGGCCTGGCGATATTTGTCTTTCATGGCAAATTCAATACTTCGAATCGAGCAAACCATCTTTCACACGTTGATACCGATGGATCACATGCACCATTAGTTTGGTGGGCAATCGGTGTGTTTCAGAACTTCACACATATTGCGTGATTGATTTCCCGATTATTTTTAAATATTTTGTATGTCAATTTGAACCTTACTGTGTGTAATTGAAATATGCAATCAAAGCAGCACTTTCGGTTAAATGCAAATTATCAAAATCTGGAAAATTTAGTTTTCAATTTATTTTACGAATATTTCTGTTAATAAAATTTTACCCTATAGCTGATGCACAACTGGAAGCGTTTACAAGTTCCTTTCTTCACTAATTCAGATTACAGATATGTAAAATTTCTTCTTTTATGGCTGCCTGATGAGCAAAAAAAATCCAAAAATAAATTATTGGGTGATTATTGTTTTGTAAAGGTAAATGCAGCGTTTAATGCAAAACAAATTAAATACTGCCCCCTATTATGGTGAATCAAAGCCGAGAAATCCGTGTTTAGTGCATAAAGAAGTCAAATGATTTATGTTGTACTGAAATATTAGGCTCTAAAAGATTTACAAGCTCTAAAACCCTAATTGGTTGGATATGAAGAGTTTTGTGGGAATAATATATTTTTTCAATGACCTACAACGCAAGTAAAATGCTCTATAGAACGAGTGTATGATGAGGAATAGTTATTTCAGAACAATTATGATGTTAAACTCTTTAAAAAGTTCATATGTCATTTTACTTTTGAAGTTCTTAATAAAATTAGAATATTTTGTATGAAATTTACAATAGAATTCAGAATCCAGTCCTTTTATTATTTTTTAAATATATTTAATTATACACAGTTAAACAAATGGTTAACTTTTTTATAAGAGAAAATATCAATTTTGTAAAAGTAGTTTTGGGGTTGCTAGGAAGTTTTCTTTGATTTGCTCAAAATCAATAATTTGTTGCTTGACTGGTTTTTGAAATAAGCGATTTAATTATAGCGACTAGGAATATTTAGTTTCCAATTTTTGCTCCTTTGAAGGTGGTATTTTGCGCATTCTAAAGAGTCGGCATCACAACATCCTCATTTGAAGCAAATCTCACGGGAGAACTTTATTATCATACCAGAAGTCCAAATTTGAAAAAGGAACTTTTTGTTTTAAGGTCTGCACAGATTTTTAGTTCTACTACAAAAATCATTGAAATTGTAACTTCAATGATTAAACTAAACTGCATTTCCTGTAGCTTTCGAGAGTAACTTTTGCTGGTGAACAGGCCTAATAAACAGTCGTATAGGTTTGTTTGTTTATATGCACGCAGCACAGAAAAAAAGGCCTCCTGTACCTACGAACGGGCGCAACTACGAACGAGTACAATTGCTTAGAATGAATAAGTTTGGCTACGACTGTTACTGTTAGCCCTGATGATTGTTGTTTACTTAATATCTATGTATGTATGTATGTACACAGACGTATGTATACAAACATACATAGATACATAGATATGTACCCAGCAGTTCTAGGAGACAGTACCGAACTAGTGATTTTACCCATCATTTAGGGTGGGAGCTAGATACTTCAATAGCCACGTGACTAGTCATTTTAACACGGGCATGTCCTAGGCAGGGGGTCAATTGTCTCTTTTTGATTACAATGGGACTGTCTAATAGCTGGTCCAAAGTAGGCAACGCATTGGATTCACAAACTGGTTACATAGCGTCAGTTACCTTGCTAGCTTTGTAACTGGTTACTTGATCAGTTACTTGACTAGTTATTTTAACACATGCATGTTCTAAGCAGGGGGTCAATTGACCCTTTTGATTACAATGTGACTATTGGATAGCTGATCGAAGGTAGTCAACGCTTCTGGTGGGTAAAATAAACTGCAGTACAAAAAAAAGTTTGAAGTGACTTCACCATAGGTTGCTAAGAGACACTAAAGTGACTATTGACTTCATGCTATGTTACATGCGATATCAGTATACTTAAGCAAAAACAAAAATAAACTGTATGAGAATTATATTAACACAATTTGTAAAAAACCAGTTTGTACGAATTACTCACAAAACGTTTAAAGTGACTACACTCTAGATTACTTAGAGACACTTAAGTGACAATTGTCTTCACGCTAGATTACTTGGGATGCATAAAGTAACCAATTGTCTTCTCTCTGCACTACAAAGTGCACACACGTGTCAAATGACCAAAATATATAAAATGGAGTCAGCCAAGTGATAAGACATTTGTGACAATTACTGTCTTTAAGGGATACATTGACTACTTGCTTAACTGCTGGGTATGTATTTACGTACCTCAGTATGTATGAATGTACATATGTATATGAACATGAATGGAACTTGCATACCTTTGCAGTGTTCTAAGTAACACACTCATTTAATATTTATTTCTCTCTAAATATTAAATATTATTTCGAGGGTTATTCTGCATTTCAAATAATATGGAGTAGACTCTTTTTCCATTTCTAAACACATTTCTGCTACACACATTCAACTACATATGAATGTATAGGAAAGTGTGTAGCAAGCAGCAACATTCTAGATTCATGAGTGAATAATTTTCTACGTGTATGTCCAAATATGTATGAATGTATGTATGAATGTAAGTATCTGTGTGTATATTTGTCCATTAGATTTAAAACATGTGCACTAACCAGTCATCTATCTATTCATTTGTTTGTGAAAGGGAGGTACCTGTGCGGATTTCAAATATGTCACGTTTACTAAACGTCCTTTATATACATTTAAATATACACACAGATACGGACACACATTCGCACACTCTGGTGTGTATGAATTTGTTGCAATATTCTGTTTTTATATTGTGTCGTTTGTCAGAATTATGGACTGCATTCAACGCATTCAAGGTACTGAAACATATTAAATACATTGTACTCGTACTACACACATATCCATACATATACTAGATGTTTTATGATGTTTCCTTTCTTTATTTTTGTTTTTTTTTTTCTCTGCACTTTTTTTTGTGCAAGTGGTGTACGATATAAATAAATATTGCAACGGTTGCATTTTTTATTTAACTTTTATAACAACAACTAGTAGCAAGTAGCTGGAAAAAACTGAAAGAAATTTATTTTTTCGCACAATCTCTGGCAGTTTCATTTAGAAAATCGTCCTGTTTTTCTTCTATGCATAAATCTTTTTCTTTTTTTGTTGCATTTAACTTTGTAGGTTGTACGTAGTAACTCATCCATACATTTACAAGTTATCCATACATACTTACATTCATACATCCATATATTTTTTGTTTTTTGTATTTATAAGGATCTCTTGGGTTTTGTGTGTCGTTAATTAATTATTAATTTAACTTTGTTTTTATACCTACTAAAAGTATAAATACAGTTTGTTACTGCGTTTTTTTTTTTGTACAGGCAAAGCTTTTGACAAAAGAATTCTACATGTTCCCTTATTTATACATAAATGTATGTGTAATGTCTTTTGATAATTTGTAAAAAAATTAAAATAAAATGCTTTTGACCTGTGTATCTTTAAATATTCTTTTAAATGTATCTATCTGCATGCATTTAGCTCTTAACAAATAATACACAAATATGTATAATCATTTAAGTTTTGCTATAATAAATATTTTCTTCAGTTATTGCAATTTTCATGCAGTAAATGGTTTATTATGCCTGATATGACTTAACCAAAATTTCTTAATATTCATTAAGCTAAAAAATTGAGATCTCTTTCGCCTCTCAGCAGCTCATTATTTTATATATAAGGACAATATTTGGTTCAGAATTTTTGTATGGAAGACCATCCCAAAACTTAATCAATTTTATAATAATTGAACATAGAAATGATATAAATATTTCAATTTTAAATCTGTCTTAAAATAATTAAAAAAAATATTCAATTTGGAGAAGACTGGCATAAAAAATTTGATTTGATGACACATAACTTTTCAATTTTATATCGAAATTTATTAATTTGGGAAGGTCCTTCATTCATTAATTGATAGATTTTAAAAACAGGTTTATATCAAAGAATTGTGTTTTAGGTCAAAAATCTAAAATTTCGCAACTATTTTGTATGGAGACTATTCCAAATTTAAACAATTATTGGATGTATAACCTAAAAATGCGCGATTCACAATAGATGGCGTATCTTTTTGTTTTTAATAACTTATATGTATGGCACTTTGAAGGGTAATATCAGTCATTTATTCTCACTTAGTTATTGAGCAGTTTTTTTAAGAAAATGTCGAATTTTGCAACAACAAAGCGCCATATGCGATAAGTTTAGCTTTATTTCTTTAATTTGAAACAACTAAGATAGCTACTATATTAGCTGTGCGGAATCTTATATACCCTTCACCAAATTATACTTTAAAATACAAATTTTAAATATTTTTAGGTAAACAAAAAATTTTTTTTTTTTCAAAATTGTTTTTTAAATTTTTTTTAACTTTTGAAAATTATTTAGTGACAAAAATGTATGACAAAAAATTTTTTTATGCAAAAAAAAAATTCGGGTTAAAAAATATTTTTCCCGATTTTGTCGCATTGTAGGTCCAACTTACTATGGTCTTATATATACCATTGCAATGAACTTTGGAATATTAGATATCATATTGTCTATATAATGACTTAGTAATCCAGGTATAGATAAAAAAATAGCCCAAAAATCGAGGTTGTCCCAATCAGGCATTTGTGAGACGATTTTCTACATTTTAAATAGCAACCGAGCGGGGAGAATTCTCGATATATACATAGATGTATCAATCATGTTTGAAGGTTATTTGGGGACTACGGAAAGTTGATTTCAACATACAGACGGACATGGCTATATCGACATCGCTATCGATAACGATCCAGCATATATGTATATTAGGCCGGGTCGATTTGTATGGAGGTTCAATATGCAAAAAATCGTATAGCAGAAACGCAATATACGGAAAATTCTAAGTAAGTTTCCTCAAGAAACCATAGGTCTAAAATCAAATCATATCTTGCGCATTTCGTCTTTTATCCAATAAAAAAACTATTAACAAAAAAAAAATTATATTGAAATATCATTGGTTAAAAGACGAAATGCGGAAGATAGGATTTGATTTTAGACATATGGTTTCTTGGGGAAAATTTGTTAGAATTTTCCATATAATGCGTTTCTGCTATACAATTTTTCGTGAAAAAAATCGACCCACCCTAATGTATATACGTTTTTAATGAAAAATGTAGAAATTAAAAACGGAACGACAAACTTGTAATACCCTTGCCACTCATGGTGGTGGGTATAAAAAAGTGCCATTGAAACACACCGATTGATTGCTCATCGGTTTCAATGCGAGAGAGATGGTTCGTGAGATGGTTCGTGAGATTCAGAAGTAGTGATTTTGACACGGAAGACAAAAATCGCATAGGGCAGTTAAAAAAGCCTAAAGACCAAGATTTGGAGCCATTACTCCATGGAGATTGTTGTCAAACTCAATAAGAGCTTGCAAAAACATTAAGAGATACTCAAGCAGCAATTTGAAAACGTTTGCGAGCAGCAGGATTCATCCAAAAGCAGGGAAGTTGGGTACCATACGAATTGAAGCCGAAATACTTTGAAAGAAGATTTTGCATGTCCGAAATGATGCTATAAAAGAAAACTATTTTTGCAACGAACCATTATGAAAAGTGGATCCATTACGATAACCCGAAGTGTAAGAGATCGTATGTGAAGCCCGGCCAACCAGTCGAATCAACACCAAAGTCAAATATCCATGGCGCTAAGGTAATTTGGTGAGACCAAAAGGGTCCCACCAAATTACCTTAGAGCCAAATCTGACAAGACTTTCACAGGGAACCTGTACCAAACATAACAGAATATGCGGCCAGACATGAAACCGTAATAATTCATCATGACAATGCTGGTAGACATGTTGCAATGCCTGTTTTAAAGTAATAAAGATGAAGTGGTTTCGATCGATGCAGAACGCTCTCTCTGGGATACGCTTCCCTTTGGAACAGAGTATTCGATGTTGGCTTGATTCGTTCTTGGCCTCAAAAGATGAGCACGAAGATTGGTTTGGAATCCATGGCAAATATTTTGAATAAATTTATATTTTACAAATGTTTTAAAGCTAACAATTTGAAAAAAAGACTGCATTTTTAAGTCATATACCCAATAAATTTTATAATGAACTATGTATTCTTTAAATAGATTTTAAACAAATGTCTGATGATTAAGTTAAAGAGTAGAAAAATACTAAGTTTTTTATTTAATATCAAATTTCAAACCTTTTATCAAATCTTTAATAGAAATACTTTCATTTCAAATAATTTTCAATTATAGATCAGACCTCTGTGTTTGCGTTTATACACAGAGAAAACTGATTCGTGATAGCAACCGAATTTGTTGCCAATCGAATGATTCAACCTTAGTGACCTAATTTTAACAAAAGTTTGGTTACTTCAACCGTGTTTTCTCTGTATAGCTAAAATGTGATTTGTGCAGAATGATTAATTCTATATCAAAACTTTTCTAATTGGAAACTAATAAAGAATCAAAATAAATTTTAGGTTACAGCATGGTAATATGCTTGCGTGAACCGATCTAGTATGCAAACATTTTCATAAAATATATTCATGTGGCCAACCAGTCAATTCCCGCAAAGATTTATTTTACCCTGCTTCATAAATAAAGTTTGAATATAATTTGAAATTGTAATGTAAGAAAATAAAGAAATAAAGAAAGATGAACTTTTTCTTAAATGTTAGCAACATTTGTGTAACAAATGGGGGGTAACAAAAATTAATTACTTATAAAATAAATATTGTAATTAATTAAATTATTAATATTCTAATGACATTCGATATGCAATAGTCATATACAATTCTGAATTCTTGAACATAACAACCCGTATATTCGTTTAATTATAACTCCAAATAAACAAGAGTTTTAAAACTTATTTATATATTTATTTCCCTATGAATTAGAGGTTATAAAAAGTGCATTAATAATAAAAATTTCTCACTCGTACTTTTAGGAAATGTTACATTACAGTGAACGAGTGTTGTATGTTTTATGTGGGTAAATATTTAACAAATAAATTAAATAGAGAGAGAGAGAAAAAATATAGGTGCGTACATTTTATTAGGGGTTTAATAATTAGTGTAAATACACAAAAAGAAAACAAGTATCTTGCATAACTGTCATTAAAATGTAACCGAATATGTGGATACTTAAAAGAGTTTCAAATAAAATTCTATTGTACATTATTTTACAACGCCCTGCTCTGCGTTGCCCCCGTCTGTTGGTATTAAGATGCTTCCTAAATAATTATATTATATTGCTGTTTAAACTTACAATTGTTTTGAACATTCATTTATTTTATGGTTTAATTAATTTAATTTTATTTGAAACAAGCGCGTCTTTTCTCTTTCCACTAAAACTTATAATTGAATTTTCAGGCGTACTTCAAGCAGTCTTTAGCCACATTTTTCAACATGCTTGTATGACTATAGTTCGTATATACATATGTATGTACGTTTATATATTGTATATATCTACAATATATTTATATATACATATATATATATAAACAAAACATAAAGCGCACACGACAAGTGCCTCCAATGTAACAAACAAAATGCAGATATACATTTTAATGTCTGTCTCTTAACAGAGTTAGAAAGGAACTAAATCAATGAATAAGAGCTAATATTTTATTAAATGAATTATTCAATTGAATACATATTTTTCACATCAACCACACTAATGACAAATCTTACCCAGCAAGCATAAACTCAAACATTTAAAAAATTATGAAATTTTTATTTTTACTAAAATGTTTGTTTAATAAAGTTTTTGAAAAAAATCCACCACCACCACCATCCAAGAAAGTCTTTGATTTGAAATCATTCTGCATTGGAAATGAAACTTCCTTGTTTGCTGGGTTATATAATATACTATGATGCTGTTGATGAATTTTCAATGTAACTCTTATTAGGATTCTTTGTCTTCATTCTGTTAAAATGTGTTCTCCAAAACATATTAGGATGGTCTTAGAATTGTTTACTAAAATATTGCCCATATAAGTAGTAAAAATCAAGCAATTATAAAGTCCCCTACTAAGTATGTGTCTTAAACCAGTGGCCGGCATTTATAGCCACCAGAGGCCGAACATTATTGGTTATTTTCCAGTAAACAACACGAATGCCAACGAAGTTTATTCAAATTATCAAATAAGTAACAAAATTTACAGTAGAGAAATAAAGTGCACAACTTCTCATTATGCCAACCACTTACTTTTTCTTTCTGAAGATTAATAAACTGTCAGATATGAAATTTGTCTAACTAGTATCACCAGTATTTATCAAAAATTGCTGAATTTTAACATCATTTTCTAACCTTCGATTTCTGACCCTAAATATACCCTTTCCGCTCAACTATCGTTACCGATATTCTATAAATAATTTGAAATTGTAAAAAATCAAATTTTAATGAAAATATTATTTTAGCTTTTATTTTGAAAGTATTGGCCATTGTTACACAGAGAAAATAGCAACCGAATTTGTTGCCAATCGAATGATTCGGTGCACACATAGAATTTTTCGGTTCTATCAACAGAAAGTTAGATGGTAAAGAAGAATTTTGGTTGAAGCAACCAAACTTTTGTTACCTCTTCTAAAATATTGTAGCCCGAATTGTAAAATTCGGTTACTAAGGTAGAATGATTCGATTGGCAACAAATTCGGTTGCTATCACGAATGTGTTTTCTCTGTGTAGCTATGACCTTTTCCCATCTTTCAGGCAACTTATAGATTCCGCGCCAAAAGAACTGCACATCGTGTGAGGCCAAGAACGAATCAAGCCAATTTCGGATACTCTGTTCTGAAGTGTATCCCGTTCTGTATCGATCGAAACAGATAGTAGTCGGACGGGGCAAGGTCTGAACTATAAGGCGAGTGAGGCAAAAATTCTTTAATAGCGTTCAAGCAGCATTTCAGACATACAAAATCTTTAAAGGTCTCTCAGCTTCAATGCTGCTTCAGTAGTTCCCAATGCCAGAGATTATTGTGAATGTGTTCCAACGGTTTCAACGTGCGAGAGATGATTTGTGGTGTTCAGAAGTGGTGATTTTGACACGAAAGACAAATATAGCCCAGTCCAGTCAAAAAAGTTTGGAGACCAAGAATTGCAGGCATGATGATTATTGTAAAACTCAACAAGAGCTTGCAAAATCATTGGGATCTCAACTCAAGCAGCAATTTCAAAAGGTTTGTGAGCAGGGAATTTGGTTACCATACGAATTGAAGCCGAGAGACCCTGAAAGATGATTTTGCATGTCATAAATGATGCTTAAACGTTATAAAAGAAATGCAGCAAATCATTACTTGCGATGAAAAATGGATCCATTATGATAACCCGAAGCGTAAGAGATGGTATGTGAAGCCACGCCAACCAGCCGAAGCGACACCAAAGCCAAATATCTACCGCGCTACGACAATTCTCTGTATTTGGTTGATGAATGGGTCCAACAAAGCCACAAATGAAACAGTAATATTTCATCATGACAACGCTCTTCCACATGCTGCAATACCTGTTTAAAAGTATTTAGAATGAAGTGGTTGGGAAGATTTGTAAAAGCCCTTAATAGAAAGTTGTCAAAATTATTTTAATCAGATTGCTTTTTACCGTTTAAAAATTCTCCGGTCATTTTGAAAATATTAATTTTTGACCCCTTCCAGCGAAAGGGTTAAAACTTGTAATGTGTTAAAATCAAGAAATGTTTCTCTTAATTAACTGTTCTATGTGTAGCTTCAATTATATGTATGTATGTAGGTATGTATATCAGTATGTAAGATTATTAACAAACTTATACACAAACTCAAATAAAAAGATACACTTATAGATACTTGGTCGGATGAATTCAAACAGACATATATAGAGACAGACAGACAGACAGACAGACATACATCCATATATTTGTATACATATTTATATTTATATATAAAATATATTTTAATTGTAATCTACCATTACTCATCGTGCTGTTTTGTTTTCCATGCCGCTTTTCAATTCAATTCAGCATTGGAAGGTGAAATATGTGAATGCATGCAAATACTTACGACAACGGTGAAGAGAGGAGGCAGATGTGGGTGGTTGGGTTAAATGAATAAATGAGTGAATGAATGAATGAACGAACGAATGTTTAAATGGATGGCTGGGTGGTACGTTGGAGATACGTTGTGTACTGAAAGGCTAACAGAATTTACCTACATAAACTGTGTGTGTGGACTTTTACACACCCCATTCATATAATAATTTATTTAATTAACTTTTTGTTGTTGTTGTTGTTGCTGTTTTTGTTTCTTCTCTGCAACTACAATTTTCTATAAAATTTATTGATTATTTGGTTGTTGTTGCTGTTGCTGTTGTTAGTGCTATTTTGTTTTCCCTACATACAAAGTTTAGTGTAAATGTAAGTGTTTTTGCATGTTTGTATGTGTAGACGTAGACAATTTTACTTTTGCAATTTCCTTCTACTTTCTATTACTTTTGTACATACACTTGCATACAAATGTGCCCGCTCATGACTGTGTATGAGTATGAACAATTTTAGATCGTTATAAAAACAAAAATAAATATAGAACTTTTTGCCCTTTTCTCCAACTCTCCAACTGCAAGACTTTATAGCTCACACTAGTGTTGCAAGCAAAAATATGTTTTTTTTTCGTTGATTTTTTTTTTGTAACTCGCTTTACTCGGCGTCTAATGCAGTTTTAATTTTTACTTTACAACAAACTTATATTTTTCTTACTTTTATTAAATTCACTCAAAAATTAATGCCAGTTGAAATTCATGAATAATGGCTAAATTGATTAACTCCAATTACCGATATTTTTTTTTTTTTTAAATTTTAATATCAAAGTACTAGATTGATTCTTAAATGTTATATTCAAAATAAATTCCCTTAAAAAATATTGAAGCAAACAAGGAGGTTTAATGAGAATTTATGAATATTATGAAATCCATTTTTTTTTAAATGTAAATAAATAAAATATTATGAATATTTTCCATCCATAGGGAGTTAATCAATTTGGCAACTGAGGTATTCTAATATTTAAACTGTACTGGATCTACTTCAGACAGGAACCATTTAAGGAAAGTTTTGCTATTGTTCATTTTCATCACAATTTTAATTTTTCTACAAACTTTTTGTAATATACTTTAATTGAATCGTTTATTTCAAAAACCAGTCAAGCAACAAATTTATTTATTTTGAGTAATTCAAAGAAAACTTCCTAGCAACCTCAAAATTGATATTTTTTGCTATGAAAGTTAACCATTTGTGTAACTGTTTGATGAACATAAAACTTGTTTTGCACTTGACTGGTTTCTGAAACAAACAACCCCTTCAAATGTAAAATGACAAATAAACTTTTTAAAGAGTTTAACATCATATTTGTTCTGAAATAATAATTCGTCATCATACATTCGTTCTACAGTTGCAGTCCATTGGAAAATATTCCCATAAAACTCTTCATATCCAACCAAGTAGGGTTTATGGCTTGTAAATCTTTTACTTTTTTGAAAAAAGATAGATTAGGGCCTAGTATTAAATAGTATACAATAAATCACTTGACTTGTTTCTGCACTAAACACGGATTTCTCGGCTTTGTTTCATCATAATAGGGGGCAATATTTAATTAAATTTTTGCATTAAACGATGCATTTACCTTTACAAAACAGTAATTGGCCAATAACTCAATTTTTGATATTTTGTTGCTTGACTGATTTTTGAAATAAACATTTCAATTCAATTAATTCTTCGGGTGTTTTGAAAACTGACTCTTCTGCAGAAAAGGAAACAAATGCATATTTAATGTCTTACATATACAAATATACATACATTCATATGTATCTATGTGTGTATGTATACATGTAGTATGTAGATGTATGCATAAAAAATATATAACACTTTATTTATAATTCATTTTCGATTTCAATATTTCCGCCATGTTTATACTTTTGATGTTACCTTAGTTAACAATGTACATAAGTGTAAATAAATATAAATATGTATACATACATACATTGGCACACTGTAACAAATATACTTACATACATATGTGTATGTATAGAATAGACTTTTGTATACCTTTACACCTTTTACTTGACTTTTGAAGCTACTTGAAATTTATTTGGAAATTTCTATGGTCTTATGCAATTCGTACAGGAATGTTTCTCAAGACCAAAACTTTAGAATTGTTGGGCGTTACTAACATCAGCAGAAACTCATAATACATTCCACTTAATGGTGTTGTAGAGTATAAAAAGGAAATTTAAATAATAAAATAAATATGTATGTTTCAAATTCGATCGAAATATCTTTAAATTTGCGGCCTGTACTTTGCACACACGGTTTACTTGGACAGCCAGCCAGCTGAAAATGATTCTGAGTTGATACTTTATGGTGAGTGTTAGACTAATATTTTTGGGCGTTACAAACATCAGCACAAACGCATTATACCCTCCCTACAATGGTGGTCTAGGGTATAAAAACTCATTCGTTGAGGCAACTTTTTTACGCATTAAAAATATCTTTAAAATCTTCAATAAATGTTTGAATTCAGTATTAAAATTAATATAAATATCGAATAAAACTCATTAAACTATAAAAAACTTAATTTTTCAAAAAGTACTTCTTTGGTACTTTGTGCCTTCATAAAAATTATGTAAAAATACAAAATTTTCTTTAAATATTACTCAAAAAGTACTTTTTGACACTTTATAGAATGATGCTTTTGAAACCAATACCTCTTTGGTATTATTGTAAAAAGTGTACTTAGAAACCTGTCGTCAAGTCAAATTATAGTTGGGATAAACATGACTTTAGGAAAAATAATTTTTCTTGTAATATTGTGAAAAATCGTTCAAAATCTATATTTTCCATTTTAAGAATATAATAAAAGTACAGTTGAAATCAACTATTCAAGTACAAATAGCTGAAAAACTATAGAAAATAACATTAAAAATTTAATTCGGAGAACAGCATTTTAGAATAATAATTGTTAGTTTTAAAAAAAATTATGTAAATATTTAAAATTTTATTATAGAAATATAAACATCTTTGGTACATTTTTTAAAATAATATTTATTTTAATTTTAATATAAAAATTAAGCTAAATATCAAATCAAACTCTTTAAAGTATCAAAAAACCAAAAATTGCAAAAAGTACTTTTTTGGTATTTTTTAACTTTACATTTTCTTTTAATTTACTTAAAATGTACTATTTTAGTACTTTAAGGAATAATATATATTAAAACAAATATTGGTACTATTGTAAAAAGTATTCTTAAAAAACTGTCATCAAATCATTTTATAATTGGGAAAAACATGACTTTCGGAAAAGTACTTTATTTGGTACTATTTAGAAAAATCGTTAAAAATCTATATTTTCCATCCCAAAAACATAATAAAGTAAAGTTTAAATCAATTCTCCAACTATAAAGAGATCCCAAATAACTAACATGAATGAATATATATCCGCTATAGTACTGGTTCCTTTCATATTCAAATTCGGTCAAATCGGCCCATAAATGGCTGAAATATAAACAAGAAAGCACGATTTTTTACCTATATCTAGATTACTAAGTAAATAACATCGACAATATGGATATCTAATGATATACATCTCACAGAAATTCGGACCAACAATGGGTAAAAATCAGGAAAAATATTTGTTAACACGATTTTTTTTTTTTAATTTTTTTTTTTTAGCAAATTGTTTTCAATCTCTATCTTAAAGAATAATATAGTGAAGAAAATTATCAATGAAAGAGTCCACACAAAGTTACAGTTCATGCTACATTTTGAATCTTTATAGAAAGGGTATCAGTTTCCCTGTTGAAATCAACTTTTCTAAGGAACAAGATATCTGTAGGACCCTAATATTTTATCAATATATCAGATATACCTTCGAAAATATTGGTATTGAAAATCAATCTATAAATGGCTCTGATATTTATCTATATATATAAAAATTAAATGGTCCATGTATGTTATGTCATCATGTGAGAACGGCTAAAGCGATTTGACTGATTTTTTTTATTCGATTCGAAATTTTCAGGAGATGGTTTGTAAAGAAAAAAATTAAAAATTTTGGGTAAAACTCGGAAATTTTTTTTTTTGTGAGTCCAGTCAACTGTAATAAAAAATCTCCCTAAAGTATGCAGTACAAATTTAGATATTTTATTTGCAAATAAATAAGAACAGTAAATGCTACCGGACGAAGCCGGGGCAATCAACTAGTATCAAATAAAAAGGATGGATAGGTCATCCTCATTACCATATGTTTCTTCTGGACATATTTCCAAATTTCTGGATCCTTGTGTCACGAATAATGTGATCAATCTGAAAATTTTCAGGCTGTTGAAAGAAACAATTGTGATACACTTGTGTATGTTGCCTTGTGTTTATATATGTACATTAGACAAATAAAAAATTTGTGTTAAAATATTTTGCATTATTTTCATATTATTTATTATGTTTATTACATTTTATTAATTCATGTCTGGGGCCTAGATCAGCTGCCAAATTTACAGGCAGAGCAAAAAACATAACTAATTTCATATTTTCGAGTTTTATTTATTTACTTTCATTTTAATTCATTCTCTTAGGACACTTACAAGCTGTTAAGTTATAGAAATAATATAAAAAAATATTTATGTTTAACAAAAAAAAAAAAAAAAACGTGAATGCGAATGTGGTACTGGATAGTAACATTAGGATGTCATAATTGCTAAGGTACAAAAAAGTAAGCAACCAGATCGTATATATAATGTTTTCATTCCAATATGATACTAAACAAACCATTTTATGTCATGTATTTTTCTGTTTGACACTTAGAGCTGCTTAATAAAATTCTGAAGGACAAATGCAATATTCTGAAATAAAATTAGAAATTTCTGAAATATGTATAATTGGAATTTTTTAAATATAACCAAATAAGCATTTTTACTGGAATTCAAGTTGAAAGCAAGTGTAATTCAAGCCTTGAATTATAGTCAAGCAATTGAAATACAGTTGTATTACACTTTATTTCAATAGCATTCTCCAGTAAAAAGGAAACATAAATTCAAGCCATATGTTTTTTGTTTGAAAAATAAATAAATTTTCAAATATTTTTCATGTCTAAAGTATAATTACATTTGCATTCAAGTCAAATTCCAACAAAATGTTCAAGTGCTTGAATTTTTGGGGCTTTGGTGCTTACTGGGTAATTAGAAACTTCAGAAATGCAAATGGAAATTTCTGAGATTCAATTAGAAACTTGTGAGACACAAATGGAAATGGTGTTGCAATAGTCGTGGGTGAGTTCATATGGAGCCACAAAGATTTTTATTTAGGTTTTTTAACTCTTTCTTTGGATCCTTCCTAATATACATAGTATTTGTAAGGAGAGACAACTGGGTGGAGTAACTTGGATTATAAAATCCAAAAAAATAAAATAAATTAAATTGATGTTTGCTTCGTGTCAGAGTGAAATATACTTGCATTTAGCTGGGCGCTTAAGACAAAAAAATAAAAATAAACTTGACTACTTGACCACTCATACATACATTCATATATGATGATGGTTGGCAGGCCTTGAGAGAGAGGGCGAGCTGCTTAAGCCTGCATGCATTATTTGTATTTAAACTTGCACCGTCTAAAACTATAGATTACCAACAAACAACTAAAACTTACAGTGCAACATAAATAACCGAATGAATGAAAGTGTAGTGGAACTGATACTCTATGACTGACAAGATACTCGTGCCCTCAAAGCAACCAAGTAAAACCTAAAGTCTGACACACTCAAACACTCATATTTATTACATACAAGTTGTAACTATAAAAATTTTGTAAAAGTTATAAATGTATTTATGATTGTTGCTCTCTTATTTTGAGTGAAAAAATTGCCTGGTTTTTGTTTGATTTTTTTTGGAGTTGAAACAGAGGCAACAAGCATAATATAAATTGGGTTAGTTATAATAAAACCTTTAAGGTAATAAGGGACAAGTTAGTGTGGCATAAAAATGGAGAGATAAAAACATGGCAAAACAAAAAAAAAAATAAAAAAAACAGAAACTTATATAAAATGAATGAAATTTGCAACTTCGTAGTCATAGTCGTGCAACGTTAACGGTGGTCCAAACTGTGTTGCCTACAACAAAGTGACCAATTCGTGTTGTAATGAAATTGACATGTTATACTGGTCTTGCAGCCTTAGCAACACATCTTTAGTACCACTGTGCATTTGAGGTAACTTCTTGTCCAATGATCACATAGTATGAACTATGTAGTAGCACATGGACATGGACATGAACATGCATGCTAAGGTAAAGGCCATAAAGTATATGAATAATTGACGAAGAAACAACAACAAAAATATCTATAGTATGAGTACGAGTAAAGGAATAACTAAAATAACACAAAATGAATATATAAAATTGGATAAAAAAAAGTCGGAAGTGTTTTTATAGTTTCGTGTTTGTGCAGCAAGCAAAAAAAAACCAGCGTCTAAAACGCCAACAAGAACAATAATAATGGTAATAGCAATAAAATTGCAACAAACTAAAACTAGCAGACAAGGCTACAAAACGTTGCCGGTACCACTCCATTATATTACATATTTTGTGTGCTACTGTTGCTGCCACCACTATTGCATACTTCCACTAATATCAGCGTCATCATCATCATTATCAATGTTGTTTTCTTCGTCATCATCATCATCATCATCATCGTCAGCAACTTCATCAACCACACCAGCCATCCAGCCAGCCATCAACGCCAACACCATGCACAAATAGTTTACGAGAGTAAATTTATTGCTGTAGAAGGGGGCTTGGCTTGATGACTGCTATTTGAACATGGGTTGGCTGGTTGCTAAAAACCCAGCAACAACAACATCAGCAGCAGTAGTAGCAACAACAACCACATACATGCAATATTATAACTAAAGATGGCGTTAGTGATGGCATAGATGGTGCTAAAACGAAATTGTAAAATACTTTGTTTGATGAATTTTCGCCGACAACATTTTAAAATGTCATGCAGCTGCAATTTAGTATTTGTAGTGCATTTTAGTACTTGTATTTAATAGCGGCAGTAGCATGGCTCAATTTGTATGGCAGTCAAAATAAAAGTTTTCAACAAATTAACTAATATAAAGATATGAAGTAATATTATGGTTTCAATCTTAACCCTTAAATGCATGATTTTTACTCTTATTTTTCTATTAAGTATCAAATATTTAGTTGATTTTTATTTATTATATTTCATTTAGCTTCAGTTTGATTTAGAATTTCGTTAGCTGAAACTATTTGTACTCCATTTGATTTTTCTGAATTAGAATCTGAATCAGTATCAAGTTTATATTCGTCTAAAATTAAGTGGAACTGAAATATAGATAATTGGCAACAATATGCATTAAAGGGTTAAAGGCATTTCAAGAGACTCATAAAATTTGGATCTGAGTTTAAGTAACTGAAATTTTTCTGAATTTATTAGTCAAGATTTGATGTAGATGCAGATAATGTTATTTGCGTTTTTCGAAATTCCTACTACACCATTTCCAATTGTATTTCAGAAGTTTCTAATTACATTTCAGAAAATTCCAATTCTATTTCGGAAATTTCCACTTATATTTCAGAATTTTTTAATTTAATTTCAGAATTTTCCAATTATATTTCAGGAACTTCCATTTGTATTTCAGAATTTTCCATTTTATTTTAGAAATTTCCATTTGTATTTCAGAAAAAAGAATGTATAGTCGAACATGACCTTCGAATAGAGATAATTTATTTATATTGGGATTTTTACTTATGTGGGATTTTTTTCAAATTTTTAGCTTTTAGTAAAAAGTATTTGCCAATATTAGCTATGATTTTTCCCATGTTTCTGGCAATATATGGATTCTAAGCCAAATGAACTGTTAATTTAGTTCAAGAACGAATCAATCCAATATCGGGTACTCTGTTTTGAAATGAGGCATATCCCAGAGAGAGCGTTTTGGATCGTTCGAAACAAAAAGTAGTCGGACGGCTCATAGTCTGGACTATAAAGCGGGTGAGGCAACCACTTCATTCTAATTATTTTTTAACAGGTATAGCAACATGTTGCGTTGACATGCTGGAATATTACGGTTTCATGTATGGCCGCATATTCTGATTCAAACGAATCAGTTGCTTTCGGTACAGGTTCCATGTGATGATCTGGTCAGATTTCAGCAGCTCATAATAGGCATGACCCTTTTGCTCCAAACAAATACAGAGCATTACCTTAGCGCCATGTTTATTTGGCTTTGGTATCGATTCGGCTGGTTGGCCAAGCTTCACATACGATCTCTTACGCTTCGGGTTATTGTAATGGATTTATTTTTCATCGCAAGTAATGATTTTCTTTTACAGCATTAAAGCTTCATTTCGGATATGCAGAATTGTTTCTCGGCTTGAATTCGTATGGTACCCAATTTATCAGCTTTTGGATGAATCCTGCTGCTCGCAAACGTTTTGAAATTGCTGCTTGAGTAGCTGCCAATGATTTTGCAAGCTTTTGTTGAGTTTTACAACAATCGTCATGAAGTAATGCCTCCACTTCTCGGCGATATTTGTCTTTCGTAACAAAATCACTATCACTAAAATATAATTTTGTTTAAAAAAAAGTTTTAAAATCAAATGTAATACAAAATTATAAACATACATACAACTATTAATATATTAATTGTCGATGATGAATGATACAGCATTAATGGCGCACACTGTACTGAAGCGGCATGTCCCAAAAAAAATTTTTTTTAAAGAACATATCCTTGGCTATAATTTCACTGAAGATTTGTAATAGATCAGATTAGTAATTATAAAGATATAATTAAAGCGCCACCAGATTGGCCATTTCTACCACTGTGCGCATATGACGTTTTTTTGGAAAAAAATTCGATATTTTTTAAGCAAAAAAAAAACAGATATGTGCCCTTCAAAATTACACATAAGATATTAAAAACAAGAACCGCGTTCAACAGATACTCGATCTATTGTAAATCCCTCATTTTTAAGTCAATCTTCCAATAGAAATTATGTTTTAATATGAAACTCATTCGTGTTGAAGTTTATATTGCCACAGCCTCTAATATTTTGGAAGGATCACTAATATTGGAGATCTGACCGATATGGGATTCCCAGAATTTGTTAAAGAATCTTATATAAAAAAAACATGATCAACATTTATAAAAGATTTTCTAGACTATCTTCCAAAAATTTGGTAGATTATTAACGTTATTATGAAACGAATTAATGCAGAATTTGATTAATATGATATGAATAAGATATTCAAAAATATGCCTTATTTTAGATGTTCCGAATTTGGATGCTTGTAACCTATTCTAGGGACCAGATATTAATCAACCTTTTAGGTGGGCTAGAATCAATTACAGGATCAATAAAATACCGATTCACACAGAATTTGATAGAGTGATTAATGTGTAATACATCTCATTTATGATGAATTTTATCTCAATATGTACTTTATGTACTGTGAAAAAGAGAGTGGAGTATATACATACATATGAGGGATGGGGTAAATATGGAACTGATCCTCCCAAAAATCGGTAGAAGGATTTCTAATAACATTTCTAATAACATACATCTTATTTGTGGAGAATTTTCCCATGATCTTAGTAGCAACATTTAAATGAAATTTATGATTCTTAAAATTTCCTAAAGTTACCTTTACAATATTTAACATATTTATGAATGTTTAAACGCAATTGCACAATAACATTTGAATGAAGGCTAGTTAGAGTTCGTCTTTGGAGATACGAATCAAAGTCTTTGGAATTAGCTTCAAAATTAGGATCTCGTCTTGTACAGTGCAGACTTTTGAACTAGTTCGCGGGGCGAACCAATAACTGAAAAGAAAAATCAAAAAAATCATATTTAGGGGGTGAATTGATACTCCTCTACATAACTATTCACTACTGAAATTACTAATGATGAAGACACAACTTTTTTTGAACACCTCCTACTTATTAACAATTTGCAAATAAATTTTATTCAGCCCTCTCATAATCATTACTTACCACAATTTATTCTTGCTATAAATGTTAAACAAATTTACATTTGGCCTTTTTTTATTTAGACATTTATGTATCACTGTATGTATTTATACTTAAGTAGTTACAGCTTATTTAAATTAAGACATTTATTTAACATAAATATTTGTTTCTTTTATGGTTGTTTTTTGCAGGCTAAAATGATTGAAAGCGGACATCCTTGGATGGCTGGTGCCTCAACCTCCTCAGTAACTGGTAAGTTTTAATTTGCATTTGTCTTTGCAGTTTTATGTTCTTTATACAATATATTTTTACTACCTACATATTTGCCGTTTTATTTTGTGATTGACGGCTGTGTTATCCTTTTGCCATTTTTCTAAACGTTTCTCGTCAATTTCCGTTTCCTTTTTTCTATTCGTTTTGTTTCTTTACAACAGACAGCTATCAATATCAATTGCAGTCCATGTGGCAGAAATGTTGGAATACTAATCAGCAAAATCTGGTGCAACAATTGAGATTTCGTGAGCGCGGACCATTAAAATCATGGCGTCCCGAAGCCATGGCAGAGGCCATTTTCAGCGTACTCAAAGAAGGTTTATCGCTGTCACAGGCAGCCAGAAAATTTGATATTCCTTATCCCACATTTGTTTTGTATGCAAATCGTGTGCATAATATGTTGGGCCCCTCCTTGGATGGTGGCTCTGATCCAAGACCTAAAGCTCGCGGGCGACCTCAGCGAATACTGTTGGGTATGTGGCCGGAAGATTTAATACGTTCGGTTATAAAGGCTGTCGTGTTTAGAGATTATCGTGAAATTAAGGATGAGATGGGCGGTCTGCCGTTTGCCAATGGACAGCCACATGTGGTAGGTTAAAGTTTTTTTTAAGTTATTCAAATTGTAAAGAAGGCTAATAGGAAATTTTACATCTTGAATGATTTTTCCAACTGCTTCTATATACAAACCTTGGTAATTGTAATGAAAGTGGACTAATATAGATCTTCTGGTTTTATATAGCTGCAGATGAAAATGAAACCAGAGACTTGAAACTTCCCTAGCAAATTAAACAACAAATAATAATAAAGTTCTATTTCATTAATTTCCTTTCAGGCCATATTTGGCTCTTCGCCCAGTAGCTCGGCTGGTGTTTCTAATGGTTTCCATAATGCTGCCAAGCTGGCAGCTCAAAGCTCTGGCATGGGACAGGAGGCAACCAGTCCCCTCTCAACAATGACTGAAAACCTAAGGCGCCAGATAATGTCTCAACAGCAGCAGTCTCCCATAGCACAAACCATGAACATGTACAAGTCGCCTTCGTATGTGCAACGCTCCGAAATAGAGGAACAAATATCGGGTGCAGGTGCTAAACAGCAAGCTGATCGACGTGGTTCGGAAAATTTGCCAGATCTTAGTGCTTTGGGCCTTATGGGTTTGCCCGGAATAAATGTGATTCCTAGTGGTGGTTCACGCAACAGCCAAATGCACTCCAACGCTGTAGCCTTTTCGCGAGAGCGCGAACGGGAAAGAGATCGCGAACGTGAACGAGAGCGAGAAAGAAATCGTGACAGAGAGCGGGAACGAGAGCGAGAACGTGAGCGAGAACGAGAGCGTGAAAGAGAAAGGCAATACAGCAATCAATCACGTGGTTCGGCCACGGGTGAATCACAGAAATCAACGGGTTCTGCTTCACCTTATTCGCAAATGAAGTTAAAAGAACATCCCAACTATGCCTACAACAAACGATTTCTGGACAGTTTACCGCCGGGCATAGACTTTGAGGCCATAGCAAACGGTTTGCTGCAGAAATCCACCAACAAAAGTCCGCGTTTTGAAGATTTTTTCCCAGCCCAAGATATGAATGATCTAATGGCGGGGCCCGAATCAGCGAGTGTAACACATTTTCCACCCCAGCGTGAAACCAATCTTATGAAAATCAAATTGGAACATCAACCCACAGAGCTGCAACATGAGGATTGATTCAACACTACCGAGCTGTAAACGATGGACTTTAAATCATCATTTCACTGATGGTAGTTTATAAAGTATGATTACAAAAATGAAAATATATTAAATGTTTTTTAAACATAATGACTGCTATTTATCCCCAACGTTGGTAGGTTAAGTTCAGTTAATTACAAGCATATAAATAGAGTATATATACAATATAACACTTACATACACCCCCTTAAAAATATACATACAAACTAAAACTCCTACACCCAAATAGGTCTTAATCTTAGAATTATCTGTAAATGTAAATTTTTATTTCATTCTTTTAAACCTAGTGATACAAGCATAACCTAATAACTCTTAACTTCTTTAATTTTAACGACACTTTTCTTAAGTGCTACTTGTTAGACCCCGATAAGGGTTTAAACCAAAATCAGAAATTGTAACTCAATTCAAAGAAACTTTTCGGCCTTAATGACATTTACTACAAACTATGCAAATAAATGTGTATTCCAATTTCATTTCATTTCATCAACACTCACTCACTCTATAAACTAAATACCACTTACCCCATTTATGTTTAAACACTATAACATCGTATCTATATAGCATTTCCAATAATTATGACCCATCATTCTGTTTTTAGAGATTTTATTATTATTATTATGTAGAGAGAGTTGTATTACTTCTTTAAGTTTTAGTTTCGTTTTTTTTTCTCCTTCTTTACTGTAAATAGACATTGTACAAATTGTAGCTGTAAGATTTATTTAGGTCCATTTAGTTTAAGCAAACTTATATACATAAACTACTTATATCTATAATTAAACATTTATAAATGCATATTTACACATCTACACACCCCAACATATACATATGTATGTATATGCATTAAATTGTAAAACAATAAATATTTTATTTAACAATTACAATTACAAACACAAACACACACACATACATACACATGTACTTTTAATTATAACTAAAATTATGATTGATATACGAGTAAAACATATTTTTTAAAGAGACAAAATATTAATTAATAAAAATTAAATGAAGAAAAAACATAAAAAAACATCGCATCAAATTATTTTGTTTATTATATAAAAAAAAGTGAAACAAATACAAAAAACCTTCATTAGTATTATACGAGTAAAGATAATGAAAACTTTAATTCATAATTATTATGTGAAGAAAAAAATATAATTAAAGAAAAAAAAACAAAACAAAATAAAACATTTCAAATGTGAATAAAACTTTTCAGTTAAATATCTGATACAAAAAAAAAAAACAACACCATCTCTTTTATTTTTATATATGGAATTGTGGATTACAATTGAGAGTAAGTATGCCGATAATCATTTACAGTAGGGTGGAGCTTATTTTGTACTTTGTCGATTTTCGATTCATCCAAGGTCTAAAATTGTTTTCCCTCATCTAAAACCAAAAATTTGTTGCATAAAACGCCAAGAGGTAGAAGAAGTGGCCACTTAAAATCCGTACGCACTGCAGTAATCATAACAACGCACTCTGTTATCAAAATGGAATAAGATTTACATACGTTTTTAACAACAAATCTTATTATTATTCTACAATGAATTGCAAGTCATTATGTTTAGTTTTTAAAAGTGTAGACACAATGGAATTCTGATTTGCGGCCGATATCAGATCAAAAATTTTAGTTCTTGGCAGCTCGAGGTTGTGTGGCCTTTAAATATGAATACGTAAAATTGAATATAAATATTAATTTTGCAGGCAATCCGCGGTTTGAAGAGTCAAGCTTTTCACACATGTTTTTAAAGAATTTTCAGAATTATATATAAAAAGAGAGTTTGGAAAAGCGATTGGTGTCATTTATAAGACATCACATATCTGATACAAAGTTTTAGCCAAGTTGTCATTACTCAATGACAAGTTGTCATTACTCAAATACAACTATGAAGTGGTATAATGAGAATAATATTGATGTTATACCAAAACATATCTATTAAACAAATTGCCCAAATCTTTGTCCAATCGAGATATATTGGGAAATTGTTAAACGTAAATTGAACAAGTAAGGAAGTATGGTCGGTCAAGCCCGACCATATAATACCCTACACTAAGTAAAAAAGCAAAAACATTTTTCTTTTAAAATTTTAATAATTTATATTTTATATCGGGACTATGACCAATTATGGACCGATCACCATGAAATTAGGTCGTGTGATTTATGTCTATATTAAAGTTAAGTATGTTGAATTTTGTGTGTGTACCAACATTTTTAAGCGATTTATGCACGTTAAAGTGATTTTCGGAAGCGGGTCTATATGGGAGCTATGACTAATTAAGGACCGATCGTAACAAAATTTGGTGACATGAATTTTGTGTATATAAAACTTATTTTGAGCGGAATTTATGACCGATAAAGTCCAATTTCGGGAGGACACTTGTATGGGGGTTAGGTGAAATAGTGGACCGATTTCAGCCAGTTTCAATAGGCTTGGTCCTTGAGCCGAAAAAATAATATATACCAAATTTCATTGAAATATCTTCAAAATTGCGACCTGTACTCTGCGCACAAGGTTTACATGGACAGCCAGCCAGCCGACCAGACGGACGGACGGACATCGTTTAATCGACTCAGAAAGTGATTCTAAGTCGATCGGTATACTTTAAGGTGGGTGTTAGACTAATATTTTTGGGCGTTACAAACATCTGCACAAACGCATTATACCCTCCCCACTATGGTGGTGTAGGGTATAAAACGAGTGCAGGTACAGTAAATAACCAGATTTTGATGAGAACAAAGTGGAATAAATATGCTAGAATAACGGTAGGAGTTGGAAGAAAAGTTGTGCGGCTATTAATGGGAAGCATAATAAGAAAAGCCAGAAAATTTATTCGCAATAAAGACACATAAACCTACAGTTATATTTTTTTTAAAGCTGAATAAAGTACCTTTAATTTCATGTATAAAATGTTAACATACGTAGTTTCTAGGGTATTCATTCGACTAATGATCGTTCGATTAATCGAATAATTTCTTACGAATAATTATTCGAACAATTTAAAAACTGCCATTTTGGAATAACGAATAAGTCGAACAATTTTATGTAGAATAATCGAATAAAACGAATAAATGTTCATATATATTTAAATTTATTAAAATGCTTAAAATTTTTCATAATTTCAATTTAAATAAGTAATAATGACTCACAAAGATTGTATTGTTTCTGAAATTCGACAAATAACTAAAGACAAAGGGACTTTCGATCACTGTAGAAGAGTGTTCCGATACCTCGTTCTATAAATATTTAAATATTACTGCAAGAAGTTACAATTATAAAAACAAATCTTTCAAAATTTTAAAAGAATCGCAATTAATAATCAAAATATTAACTTAGATTAAAGTGGAGTTGAATGTGATTTTGAAACGGTCGTCGAAAGTGATATTGAGGATGACATTTATAATGATTACATTGAAATAGATGAAGACCGTGATCTTAAAGTATATGTATATAAGTGATGTTATTAACCGCGTACGTAAGTGTTGCAAAATATTTAATAAATCGAATGATAAACACAAATATTGCAAACTATAGGTTCTGTTGCAAGAAAAATATGGAGTTCGTCTTATACATGATTTTGAACATCGTTGAACATCTTTGTCTAACATGGTAATAAACTTTTTGCGTATTTGTAAAGGCGTCAATCATGAACTGCCTGACTTCAAATTAGCCACGTTCACTAACATGATATCAAACTTTGGACAGATTCCCTTTATTGTGTAATTCCCCAATACCACTTTATTAAGCAAAGATTCGGCATTGATAGAGCTTGATGTATAATACAATTTGTTATAAATAGTTTAGAAATAGTGAATAATTAATTTACTAAAGAATTAGTTACTCCATTTAAAACCCGAATTAATGAACGACATAAAAACGTTTATATTGTATTTGAATTCAGGATCATGTCCAACTAAAGCATAGCTCCAAAACTGAAACTGATTGTTCGGGAGTTAATCTGATCAGAATATATCTGTTGAAAATTTAATGATGGACTTTGTTTTCAAATGCTCTTTAACATTATCAATACTTGAATTGTTAACTTTAACGTTTTTTTTTGTTTTTATTTAACAATAAAATATTAAAAAACCGACATCAAAACTTCATTCTTTACTTTTTTAAACAAATTTAAATTATTCGAATAATTCGATTAATTTTAAACGTGTGATCGAATTATTCGAACAAGTTAAAATCTCTTATTCGAATTATTCGTTTTATTCGAACAAGAGAAAAATCGAATAATTCGAATACCCTAGTAGTTTCATTTAAAATTTATGCTCGATTTAATCCATTCCGATTTTAAGTGGCCACTTCTTTACATGAAATTTGGACTATACACGCAGAAAAAAACATGGCTGTGGTAAACATAATCAAATATATACAAAGAAGAGATTTTTGGAAGGTTTAGGGCGTTAAAAACGGGTAAATGCAGTAATCTTATATCATCTAACCTAATACACAAACTAAAAACATTTAATATGCATATTATCTACTTAAAAAATTAGCAGACAGTTGTTGAGAATATGTTTTTCCTTTGGTCGAAAAACCAACAATAAAGCATATTTTCCATCATTTTTTACCGATCGACATATTTTTTGATGCATTCTTTGTCACACATGACAAATATTTGACGAAAAATACGTAACCACTAAATAAAATATATTTGAATTATTTTATTTATTTCAAAAGTTTATTTTACTTAGGATGATTCAAAACAAAATTTAGTTTTAATGCTGTTTGATCTTACAAAACAATTGTAAGAGTAAACACCTCAAACCAATTTGTGTAAAAAAGTGGTTACGTTTTTTGCTTTGTTTGATGTTGTTTTTCTCAACATTCACTATATAGATCATAAAGGTTGGATTAGCCGACCGTAATGTAATGTATCCTTAACGGAACGGAACAGTTGATCGTTTTTGTTTTGTGTGAAGTATAGAGTATCCAAAACCGAAAACCGGTCAACCAAAAGCTTAAAATTCGATATCCTTAAAAACTACATCAAATTCCCTTTAAAATCTATTTTTAATTACAATTGGGGTGGTGAAGCGCGCCGGGTCATACTCATAAATATTAAATGTATCTTGAAAACAAAAAAATTATAAAATTTCATGCACATCTTAAATCCAATATTTTGCATTTCACAACATTTTTTTTAACGAAATTCTTATATTTTTGTGATTCTAAAAAATGCTCAATGAGGATTAAATATGCAAATTTTATCTTTTTATTTAGTTTGGGTTAGTGCGGGAACCAATATGTTTGAACTCTATTGAAAAAGTGGGAATCAAAACGATCTGTTAATTTGTGAAGAATATTTGATTTTTTAATTATGTACATATGTATATAGAGGATTTCATGTCAAGTTTCAATCGGTCGAAAACAAATAATGCATTCGTTTGAAAAATAAAAACAAAATAACAAAAAAGGTCCCATTTTGAAATAAGTGGATCAGAAAAAACTCCTGTTTGGCCAAAATCAATTTATGGTCTAATTTCACGATTGTCATTACCAGCGCTCCAATTTTCATGCAAATGCATGTTACTTTTCGAATCCAGATGATTTCCAACAAAATGTCATCGACTTTATGTTGCATATTTTGGTATAATTGCATATTCTAATAAAAAGATTTTGCTCCTAACTTAAAGTTATACTGACAGTTTTCATAGAAACATTATTTTAACAGACTGTATAACTATAGGTTAAAATATAACCAGACTTCGTGTTAATGGGGATTAGTAAAGAAAACTTATACTTGTATTAAGTTAAATAAAACTTAAACTGTTCAATATAAAAATTTGTATAAATACGTAAATTTATTCAAATATTATACAAATTCATTAAACATTAAAATATTGGCATATTACTCGGTATTTATAAGTTTATCCACTTTTTTTGGAAATCTTCCACTTAAAGATTTTATAATGGCTTTCGTTACATTTGGACATGTCCTGGGATACACTTCTTATGTTCTTTATTTTTTTTTGCCATTCCAGAAGATCTTAAAAGTTGGGTGGATTTGCCTCCCGTGGTATAAAGGGACCTTTTTTCCATAGTGGCATACAAATGGTTGGCTTGGATGTTGGGAAAAGTCTGCCAGTACATAAGTTACAATTAGGGTTTTTAATTTCCCGACCTTTTTTGATTCCCGGGAATCGGGAAATTTTTTCTACATTCCCGGGTACCCGGCTATTCCCGAAATATATAATGATACTGTAAATTAGGAATATTATAGCCAAATTTCATATAGAAACTTAGTGTTATAATTATTAAATATCAGAGCTTCGAATTAATTAATAAAATTTGAGCTTAATTCACTAAAATCTTAATCGGTAATTAATTAATGACAGCCTTTCATTCCATAAATCCATTCCTAATATTCATTTTTTTAGATTCATTCCAAAGCCTTTGTTTAAACTGAATTAATTTTAAAGTTAATTAATGACAGAATTTATTCAAACTTTGAATGATTAAATTTTTGTTAAAACAAATCATTTACAAAATTAATTGAAAAATTGTCTTAAGCCATTTTGTACTAGATTTGAATTGAAGAAAAATTTAATTTAATAAATTTTTGAAGCTATTTTGTTATGGATTTGAAGAAGAAATTAGAATGATTCATGATACGAAATAGACTCTATAAATAATGAATTCACTTTTAAATTTTCATACGAAAAACCCCAAATAAATAATAATAAGCGGTCTATTATTGCAGAGACATAAGTGAAAAACTGTAAAAAACTTTTCACTGTTTTTTGGTGAAAAAAATAAAGTTCTAACTTGTTTTCTATGTATTTTTGTCAGTTTTTAATTCCCGGGATTCACGACTAAAAATCCCGGGAATCGGGTAGTGCAAAATTGGCAAAATTTCCGGGAAATTTGTTCCGGGAATTCCCGGGATAAAAACCCTAGTTACAATCAATCACACAACAGTCTTACCAATATATGTTGGACCTTCTTTTCTTTCTGATCCAGGTTTTCTTTCAATGTTCAAGACTTCCTTATACGGTTTAGGGCCATTATTACAACTTGTCGTTATAGTTAAAGGTAACTTTAAGCAATAGAAAAAGGTACCTTTAAAGCTAACTTCAACTATAACGGCAAGTTGTAATAATGGCCCTTAATGGATTTTGAAACAGTGTATAGTAGGTAATTTGACCTACTTTTTAGGCCATAATTAATTTCATCCAAAGTGTTGGACCGATATGGCTGAAATTTGGAATTTAAGAATTTTTCATGAGCACGTTTTTTTGATTTTTGTAATAGTGAATATTTTTAGGGTTCCGAAAAATAACAAAAAATAAAATCAGAATTTTTTTTATTAACACTTTTCATCAATGAAAAATACGGCAGTCCACGTCACGTCCAACATTATCAAAAGCTTATGCAAAGTTTATATTTATGGAAAAAGTCATTATTTTGAGGTTAAGTTAGAATTACACGTTTTGTTAACCAAAGCAATAACGTCCACCAAAAAATTACTTATTATCTCCTCTCTTTACCGTATTATTCACGATTTCCTTCTATTTGTTTAATAACTGAAAGAACGTTTTAATTCATATCAAACTACACTTTTTGTGCAGCATTTTGAACGCTGCTTGCAAATGTCTACTTTGACTGCCCATAAATCAGCTGATATTTGTTTTTTACAAAAACCAAATATGCAGTTATTTGCTTTGATTTATTCTTAATCAAACATCATTAACAAAAACATTATAATTGTTAGTGCAAAAAATTATTTTTAGCCAAGATATTGGGTCAAATTACCTACTGTGCAGTGTGACGATAAACCTTCAGATCTTTTGCTATTTTTATACCCTACACCTCCGTGAGAAGGGTATATATAAGTTTGTCATTCCGTTTGTAATTTCTACATTTTTCATTTCATATATATTCTGGATCCTTATAGATAGCGGAGTCGATTAAGCCATGTTCGTCTGTCTGTCTGTCTGTCTGTTGAAATCAATTTTCTGAAGACCCCAGATATCTTCGGGATCCAAATCTTCAATAATTCTGTCAGTCATGCTTTCGAGAAGTTTGCTATTTAAAATCAGAAAATAAAGACATTAATATAGACAATATGGATATCTAATGATAGATATTTCAAAGATATTTGCAACGACGTATATAAGACCATAGTAAGTTGGACTACAATGGGTCAAAATTGGAAAAAAAAATTTAACCCGATTTTTTTTTTCACAAAAAAAAAATTAAAAAAAAAAAAAAAATTATTTAAAATAACAATCGAAAAAATTTTTTTTCCAAAAAATGAAAAAAACAACTGGAAAAAAAATAAATTTTGTTTACCTAAAAATATTTAAAATTTTGAAGTATAATTTGGTGAAGGGTATATAAGATTCGGCACAGCCGAATATACCACTATTACTTGTTATACCCTTCAGCTTCGTGAGAAGGGTATATATAAGTTTGTCATTCCGTTTGTAATTTCTACATTTTTCATTTCCGACCCTATAAAGTATATATATTCTGGATCCTTATAGATAGCGGAGTCGATTAAGCCATGTCCGTCTGTCTGTCTGTCTGTCTGTCTGTCTGTCTGTCTGTCCGTCTGTCTGTCTGTCTGTTGAAATCAGTTTTCTGAAGACCCCAGATATCTTCGGGATCCAAATCTTCAATAATACTGTCAGACATGCTTTCGAGAATTTTGCTATTTAAAATCAGCAAAATCGGTCCACAAATGGCTGAGATATGAGGAAAAAACCAAGACAACCTCGATTTTTGACCAATTTTTGACCTATATCTGGATTACTAAGTCATTAATATAGACAATATGGATATCTAATGATAGATATTTCAAAGACATTTGCAACGACGTATATAAGACCATATTAAGTTGGACCTACAATGGGTCAAAATCGGGAAAAAAAATTTTTAACCCGAATTTTTTTTTTCAAAAAAAAAAAATTAAAAAACCAAAAAAAATTTTTTAAAATTTAAAAAAAAAAAATTTTAAATTTAAAAAAATTTAAATTTAAAAAAAAAAAATTTAAAATAAATTTTTTTCCAAAAAATGAAAAAAAACAACTAAAAAAAAATTAAATTTTGTTTACCTAAAAATATTTAAAATTTTGAAGTATAATTTGGTGAAGGGTATATAAGATTCGGCACAGCCGAATATAGCACTCTTACTTGTTTTAAAGTCATATTGGATTTGAAAAGTTTTAAATATTTTTTCACGTATTTTTTGCGTTGACCATTTTGACCAAAATAACAGTTGAAAATTAATGATTAGAAGAAATAATATCTGACATATTTTTAAAAGCTAACATAAAAGCTAATATTTATAGTGCATTTTTTCTGTTTTTAGTGTATATTTCTGCATATTTTCGTTGTTCAATATTGATGTTTTAGTGACCTTTCACAATTCAAACCAATAATAAAGTTTACGTAAATATGGAATTTCATATGAGAAATTCATAAGACATTTATCACAGGATAAAAATTATAGATTTAAAGAATTCCCTGAATTCCTCTGTTCTTTAGATTCTATTTATACATCTTATTCAAATATAAATACAAATAGCAATTATAGTGTAAAAAATAAAAATTAACTTCACAATTAACTTCCTTCACAGAGAAATAGTGTTTTATATATGTAAATATTTAAATTGTTTTCTCAATTACTTACTACTAATAGAGTTATACCAGCTTATCACATTATTAAAATAGAGATTAGCAACTGTATGAATGGCTTCGTTAAGCCACATTTTGTTATCTTTGCGGTAAAAAAAAGGAACGAGAAAAAAGAACTTTAAACGTTTGTGAATAAAACAATAAAGTAGTCATGACAGCAACAAGTATAAAATATGTTCTAGAATCCTTTTCAAAGGACAACAAGCACACAAACAAGCACATTAACATAGACATGCAGAAGACACAAAAGGATAAAATGTAATAAAAAATATATAAATAAAAGACATCAACAACATTTCGTTTGTTTTGTGTTTTGGTTGAATGAGATTATCTCAGAAAATTATGATGGTTGGAAGTAAAAAATTAAATAAATAGAATTTGATACCAGTTTTACAAACAATTTCAGATTCAAGAGAAATTTAGAGTTGAGAAGCATTAAAGTAACTTGACCCAATATTGTTAAAAATCTGCAAGGCTATAATTAGAGTATCTGGCTTTATTTGGTCTGATGAGCAATTTGATTTGTTACATATCTTACATGGGTGTTGAATTGACATAGTGCCCGAAGATGTGAAAGAGGAATTTTTAAAAATAGAGAGTCCGTCGATACTTTGTTTTCTACATTTAAAAATATAATGTTGAAATAATTTCATTCGATGTCAACTAAACAGTTAAACCAGTTTTTATCGAACTCGGTTAACTGAAACCCCGTTTACCCAAAAATGGCAAGTTTTCGGTTAACCGACAAACCAGTTTTTAAAAAAGTCGGGTTTTTATAAATGTAATTTTTACACAAGACGTCAACGTTTAAAATTGTACTTTTCAGTATAATTTTCGAGTGTAATTTCCATGTTTTTTTTATTCTGCACCAGAATATTCCCGTTCTTTTTTGCTTGATGTTTTCATAAAATTAAACAAAATAATAAAGACTGGTTGGTACAAAAAGGATTCAGCTAAAACAGTAGAAATTATAAATCGGAGAGTGACTGACTGACTGACTAACTGAATGAGTTTAACAATTTGTCGCCTATCACTGGCACTGTAATGAAACCGTTGTATTGTGGCTGGTGTTGACTGAGTTAATCGCTTGTAGAATAATTGTTCATTGTGGATCAACGAAATGCTTTTTGCTTGCAATAAAGAATGGGCAAAGAGGCACTGTTAACCTTTTGTTTTACAAGTATTTTTATAAATGAATGTTCTTACTTAGTTGTACTCGTGTATTGTTTAAATGTAAGTATTTATCTTTGAGACATCCAATGCAGGGCTTAAAACAATTGAAAGTTCTGGTAATGGTTAAACTGAAGTGTGTATGAGTGTCACACGGAATAATGTTGCTAAAACTCGTGGTATATTTTGACCTTTATTTGCGGATAATAACTAACCCACAAAACATTTTAGTTGAAATATGCTATATGTATTTGAAGTATTTTAAATAGGTTTTTTTAAGTGTATTGTGAGACATAACTTAATAACAGGATCACAGGACTGAAATATTTTTGGCTTACACGAGAAAAAATATTTCACCAACAAATTTTGATGAACACCTTTTTTCATTAACATTTTCTTTCTTTTATTGAAACTATAGCAGATTTGAAAGTATGTATGTACTTAATTTATGATAAATATTTAATTCCCGGAGATCTCAAGATAAAATGTTTAACATATAGGTTTATATTTGAAAATTTGGAAATTTAACATATTAAGAGAAAAAATGGTGATATGTTTTTGGAGTCGATTTGGATTTCATATTTTTGATTAAAATATACCTACAGTTACAGTTTTTTTCACAGATCAATGTCTTAATGTCATATTATTATACCGTACACCATGAGTGGACCACTTTCAGCGTAGACGCTTCCAATGACTTTTTATTCTTTAAAACACTTCAATTTAAGAATTTGTTTAAACAATTTAAACTTACTCAAATGTGAAGTAAATTTATTATTTCAGACATAAGGTTACTGGTTTGAATGGATTTTAAAAACAATTTATCGAGAAATTTATAGAATATGGTTGCACACATAGAATTTTTCGGTTCTAGCAAAAGAAAATCAGTGGTTAAAGAAGAATTTCGATTAAAGCAACCAAATATTTGTTACCACTTCTGAAATTGTGTAGCTACAACTGTAAAATTCGGTCACTCAGGCAGAATCATTCGATTGGCAACAAATTCAGTTGCTACTACGAATCTGTTTTCTCTGTGTACATTGGCATTTTAACTTATTATTTTAACACGGTGATGTCATTGGAGGCAAGTACTTTCCACGTTCGCTTACAAATACGGACTTAAATAAGTTATCTATACAAATTGTCTTTAAAAATTTATTCTGCAAGAAATTTAATGAAGCTAACATATTTTAAATCAATTTCAATTAACAAATATGCAATCATTTAAAGTTTTAAAAAGAGTTTTATAATGATTTATTTATTAATTTGATAAAAAAAAGTACTGTATATCAGATTACGTGTCAGTCATTACAAAAGTGCTTCTAAGTAATACACACGGTATGAAGTTATCATTGAAATGTGTGTTGTTCAGTAATTGCAAGTCATTACCAAGTATTTGTATAGACGATTGTCAGATCAAACAATGTTGTCAGATCTGGCAGTGTACTGACAATGAACAATTATACGGTGCTACGATGGAAAAAAAAACTTGGAAAACGCCCTAGCGTGGGTTATAGGGCTTGCCGAGTACATTAGAAATTTTGTCGAAAAATTTCAGAAACACCCTCAAATTCAGAAATAATTCTGAAAAAACCGTTTTCAGTGATGTTCGTCAACTTATCGACTTGTAACTCAGTCAGTCTCTGTCCGACTTTAAATTTTTAAACGGGGTTGGAAAGAAAACTGAATGCGCTTTAAAATGACGTGCATTTTTTGATACATTTTTAAGTCATAAGTATTATTTTTGTTAAGAATATCTAAAAGAAAAACTAAATTTGTCAACTTTTTTGATTTTAGTTGCTTTTTCTTGCTTATTTTGATATGGAAGCTTATACAAATTTATACCAATGTATTTAGGAAAATTAGTTCTTAACAAACCATAGTTTTAATTATTTAAATCGGATGAAAATTTTAAAAGTTATTCTACTTTTCATTAACACCTTTTTTAGTATTTTCTCCCCCTGGCCCATATGAATAAAAAATAAACAAAAAACTGTATAAAAAAATGTTTGTACAATTTTTAATTTACAAGGTAAATTTTGCAAGTATAAACCGATTTTAATAAGTAATGTCTCATTTTTGTCTATATAAAACTGTCTTGAAAAAACTTTGCAAAAAAAAATAGGTTTTCATAGAAAAAAAATTAAAATAACTATTGTTGAATTTGAAAAATTACGAAAAAAAAAATAAAAAAGAAAGCGAAACTATTTATAAAAAATTACACAATTTCTAGGAATATAGATTTTATACATACATTTTATGAAAGCTTAATTCTTTACCTAACTTTAATTGTTTAAAATTTTGAAATCTGTCTAAAAATGTGTGAGTTAGAGGTACTAAAGTACTACGACCTACCCTAAAACCGTTTTTTCAAAATAACTAAAAATTTTGAGGGTGTTTCAAAATCTTTTCAAACGGTTTTAGTATGTCCTCACCTAGGCCTACACACTCCATTAGGTGGCTTTTCAAGTTCTGACAAAACGTGTCATTTTGTAGCAGAGTGTTATTAGCAAAAGGTAAATTGTCGCCCATACGATTGTAAGAAAACCTTATAATTTCATTGACTAACAATAAATTTATCTGCAAAAAAATGTTCAGTGCAAACGGTTGTCAGATTGTTCTATGGCAAAAATTTATAGATCTGTTAGACATTGCCAGAATTGTCAAATCATCTGAAATAAACAATTTGGTATTGTTTATCAGTGCCTTGGCCTTACTTATTCTTCTGAATTTTTCCAATTTTGTTGATGAATTTGATAATATTTTCCACATTTTAGGGGTAGGATTTCTGTTGGGGCCTTGATTTGTTACCTCCTTAAGATACTGGATAAGTCAATTGGCTCATAACTCCAATATATGACTCAGGTTTCATTAATTTAAATGTCGCTATCCATTTCATATTTAATAGGTTTTCCAATTTTAATTCACTTTAGTTTTTTAATACTATTTCTTTTAAATGGTCTTAAACATAGACAACAACTAGATAGGTAACTGAGAGCCAGAAACCTAGTTCATGAGAATGTATTTCATGTATTTAGTAGGGTGATCGATTCTTCGACATTTTTTAGAAACCGGTTTTCGGTTTCTTCGAAAAATTGCAATTTAATATAAACCAGTTTCGGTTTCGGTTTTTAAATAATAACCGGTTTTTTGGTAAAATATTAAAACGCCTAGAAATAAGAAGAAAATCTGTTCTATTTATTAAAATAATAGTGATTAAAACAATTTTGATTACTTCTTTTAACCTTCACAAGGTATTCGGTTCAAATTTGCCCCATTTTGAAATTAAAATTAAATTTTTTCTAAAAGTTATTGGTTGAAATTTTATTTAATTTCAAATGTCAACAACCATGTTCAGTTTTTAGAAAAACATATTGGCAAAAAATATCTATAAACTTCTTTGGACTTAAAGTACTTGGGTCATATTTGACCTGGAGCAAAATTGAATTTTGTTACGCACAATCAAGTCAAAGTTTTTCAGAGCTTTGTAGCTCTAATATATATCTGTCTCTTTTCATCATAATTGCTGTACATTATACTCGATTCCACTGATAAATACCGAAGCTATTTTCTTATCCTTCATAAGGTCTTCCCAATTTTACCCATTTTAAATTTAAAATTAAATTTTTTCTAAAAATTTAATTTATTTAATTTCAAATGTCAACAACTTCTTTAGGTTTTCTTTTAAATTCGCAAAAAAAAAAATTCTATTTGGGTCAAATTTGATTGTTACGTTAGTAAATTTCAAGAACTTATGAAGGTTAAAATAATCTCTTAGAAATAAAATACAGTTTTGCTTTTGAGTATATCGATATTTTCTTTTGTTTTTATAAAACTAGACATTGAAAATGATCTTTCACTCAGTGTACTTGTAGGACCTTCCAGATCACTTGTGACATTTGTCTAAATATAAAAAGTCTTTTAAAATAGTTTTTTGAATTTTGAATGTTCTTTTAAGTTTTTAATACACTAAAACTCATGAAAACACACTTTCATTTCTTCAGAAAAAGGAAAACGAAAATTTATTTCTTTGTAGAACTTAATGCAAAAGCTTATAAAGTAAAATATGACGCGCTGCAGCGCTGTCGAATTAAAGTCAGAAATAAAAAATTATTACATATTTTTAGAATTAATAAATTACATGGAATCCAAAGAACATAAAACGAAATCGATCAGAATAAAAACTAAGGAATTGAAACTATTCCGAACAAAATGCGTGACATGCCTGTATTTTACCGTTACATTCCCATCTATGCCATGTTATTGTTGCATTTCTTATTGTAGTGGCCTAAGCCAGACAAGGATTCAGAAAAAGTTTAAACTTTAACAAATTTCTTTTGAATGATTATTTCCCACACCATGAAAACGTAAATTAATCAACCTATTAAATCTTGGAGAAATCTAATTTACAAACCTTCATATACTTCATAAATTCATGTAAATATTTTGTTTTTGTTTTACTTACCATTTTAGCTGTTAATATAAATTTAACCGCTGACATTGTTAGGTTAATTTCAAGGACATGTTACAAAACTTTTCAAATTGATTGTTAATCCTTATAAAGAAAGAAGAGAACAAAAGTCACAAAAAAAAAGTTGACACCAGCTACAAGTGAATGAAATAATTACAAAAAAATTGATGTTAATAAAATGGTCAAGAGTCAACTAACTTACAGCATTCAAAACATATTCAGTCAAGTCAACTCAGGAAGCATAAACTGCAAAAATTCTATGACCAACAATGTGTGGGAATGAGTATGAGTGAGTGTGTGTATATGTATATGAAGTAGTGTTGATGGTATTGGCAACATGTGTTGGCATCCAGATCCAGCTTTGTCATTTGGTATCGTGGTTAGTAATCTTGACAGTCATTTGTTGCTTCTTTTGTGGCTGCTTGTCTGTTTATTTGTGGTGTGTTTGGAAGCATCTCGGAAACTGGCAGACAATGGAGTTACAAATTGCTTGGCTTTATGTACGTAAATATGTATGTAGAAAGGAATGAATTGTCTTGAGTGTTTTTTAAATATACATAGATACTTATATTTGGATTATTTATTTCTAAATTCTACGTCACGCTACATATGTATTTCCCCTACTTTTGTTTTAGATTAATTCGGTCAAGGTATTAAGTATCATACTCTATTCTTTCATTTAACTTGGAGCCATCTAATGTTATTTATATATGTTTGTACATATGTATAGGTATTTGTGTATGTACATGTGTATGTACAATACAATTTGTTTATTTACGTATGTTTATGTGTTTGTATGTATGTAGGAAAGTATGGACAAATGACAAGGTCGTTGAGTGTAAGTATTTGTTGAATGAAAACAATAGTTGTGGCAATCAACAGCTTAACGCCCCAAAACAGTTCCCAGACGGACAGAAATACAGACATGCCATACAAACATTTGTACAATAACACACTCAGCTGGGAAGAAAGCAGCAAAGAAAGACACTGGCAAAGACAGACAAAACCCACAGACAGACAGACAGTTATAAAGACACTTGGGTAATGTGAGATATCACCAACACCATCGTTATCAGCATCAGCAACAGCAACATCGTCATTATCAAGGTCACCCAGAGCTAAACGAAGTAAAAGCAGAAGAGGAAATAAAAAACAACACAACACAACACAAAAAAGAAGCAGCAGCAGCAGCAAGGGAAACCAAATGAATGTTAAGTATTCATGCTAAACACACTTGAGCAACAGCATTAGCTCATCTCAAGTTGGCATCCTTTGGAAATTCACAAGAACAAACAAACAAACACTCTTCCACATTCGTTTTCGTAGTAGTGGTAGTAGTCGTGGTAGTCTTGGCATTCTTAGCAAATCATACACAAAGACACAGACACTTAGTTTTATACATTTGTAGAGACACATGGATTGTCTACGACTACGACAACTTACAAACACTTGAACGTTAATATATAGTCAACTCGACTTCCAAATAAAAATAATGTTTCTACACAAACACATTAACACAAGTATGTTTATTAAGGTGGCCCCATTTGTTTCGACTCCCGAAAAGTTTTCAATAATTCCATCAACTTCATTTGAAAATTCCATGGTGAAATATTGTAAACATTCAGTTTTCAAAATTTGGCTTTCTTCGAAGCCCAAGATTGTATGCAAGCTAAATACAGGCACTTTGAAAACCAATCTGAGAAATAAATTAAAGCTCTATGCACAAGGATTGTACAAACCCTTCGTGAACTATCAAGGCTTGCAGAGTTATAACACCAAATGGCATCATATAATATCGAAGTCCAAGGCAAAAGCGAAATGAGATGGAATAATAATGGCGAACTTATCACTATGTATGATAATACTATAATCTAGAAAGGAAGATAATATCAAAGAAACTCTCTCCAAACATGGAAGCCTACATCAGACTCGCTTCAAGAGTAGAGTAAGACATATCACCATGATACGGTTTTACGCACCGACAGAAGACGCTGGTGATACTAAGAAGGATAAATTCTATGCACAACTTACATCCACACTCAACGAGATTCGAAGAGGAGATATCATAATACTCGTGGGTGACTTAAACAACATCAGCACAACCATTGGAACGCACGGCTTTGGAGTTAGAAACAACAACGGAGAGCTGTTAATTTGAACTCGTTATAGGTGGATACTTCATTCCGCATAAGGTGATATACAAATATATGTGGACATCACCTAATAGCAACTCACGCAATCGGATTGACACATATGTGTGAGCAGAAGATAAAGAAGCTCCTAAATGGATGTCAGAATCAGAATTGCTGACATCTGTAGCGAAATCAATATCAAATTGAAATGACAAAGAAGAACAACCAAGAACACAAGACGAAAACGGCTCTACCAACAAAACTTCCAGAATAACGATACTAAGAGCACGTTAGCGGCGGTAACTCCACTCATGGGAATATATCACAGCATTGGGTACAGCGCAACCACAAAGAAAAGCTTGGATATCAGACGACAATTGGAACCTAATTTCTCAAAGAAGGAAACTCAAGCTGTATTTAAACAACAACACTTTTAGACAGCAGTACCAACTACTGGCAAAACAAGAAAAGAGAGCTGCAAGAAAGTTCCTAGAACGGCTTGCAATGTCGGCAGAAGAAGCGGCTAGCCAGAACAATTTGAGAAAACTACACCAGACGATAAACTGTCTCACCAATCGAAAATGTAACTGGAACCAACCAGCTGCTGATCGCAAAGATGGAGAGAACATATCGTAGATATTAGTAACATCGCCACAGATGCACCTACTGAGGACAACGAAATTAAAAACAACAGCCCTGCAAAAAATATCCTAAGAATATCAAGCAGCCCCCCAGTATAAGTGAGATAAAGGAGGCCATCGGGAATTTAAAAAATAACAAAGCAGCAGGCGAAGATGAAATACCAGCTGAAATTCTTCGGGTTGACATCGAAACCACCGCTGAACTTCTACGACCGCACATCACATCAGTCTGGGAGAAGGCTACCACCAACTTGTAATCATCGTTAAGTTACCGAAAAGTGGTGACTTTGAAGACTGCAACTAGAGTATCCAAAACCGAAACCGAAAACAGGTCAACCGGTTTTTTCATCTTTGTAAACTCCACCGGTTTCAGTTTTTTTAACTTTTCGGTTTTTTGACAAACCGGTTTTTGTATGACGGTTAACCGGTTTTATTGAAATATATTTTCTAAAGATTATTCAAACATATTTATGAAAAACTTTGATACCATTTTCAAAAATATTGATTTATTTTATAGAAAATTGTAGCATTTGACAACATTTCGTAAAAGATATAAAATAATTGCATAAAGAATTCAAAAATGATAAATTTCCATTAAATAAAAATTTAATATAAACCGAAACCGCTTAAACGGTTTTTTTTGAAAGACAATAATTGAATCCGGTTTTTTCAAAAACACACTTTTTCGGTTAAGACTCTAATTGCAACAATTGGAGAGGAATTACTCTGCTAAACATCATATAGAAGATACTAGCAGTAATAAGACAGGGAAGGCTTCAATTTAAAATGGGAACTATCTACGAGATGAACAGGCAGGTTTCCGGCAAAACAGGAGCTGCGTAGATCAGGCCAACATTCTACGCATTATAATAGAATAATCCCTAGACTGGCGTACTATCCTGTACCTACTGTTCGTATATTTGGATGCCATCAGACGGACTGCCATATGGAAAGCATTGAGAAGAAAAGGAATACCTTTATGGCCATCTAGAAAAATTCATGATTAGTCGAATTTCATTATCCACAGTAATATCTTATGATCTATCTTCTGATCATTCTCCATAGTTACTCATTGCGAGAGAACAAACATGCTACTTTAAGACAAATCGGCCAAAATATAGGAAATATCTCAAGAGTCATATCCACGAGAGTCCTAGCTTGCAGTATGAGAAAGCATTGGATATAAATATCAATGATAGTTTCGGATCTGGATCATCATAAGTGGGAAAAGCTAATACCGGAAGGGAAATTGTTCGTCTGACACACTTAACAATGTTAATATATGTTCCTTAGTCCGATTATGTTATATAGACGAAATATACTTCACATGCAGATAAAAAGCCTTCAGTGACCAATAAAAATTAAGCTTTGACTATAAAGTCATCTTATATAAAAGCGTTTTAAAACCAATTTGGAGATATAGAATCCGATTGGAAAATTCTTATGTCTATGACGGGTGCACAATGGTACAGAAGCAATTAGAACATTCCAATGGACATGAAAATACTACTAGAGAATTATGAGTTTAATAATGTCCCTTGGCTCTTTTCGCACACAGCCAAGATCCATTGACGCTAAGATGAGGACCATTTGATAGAAAGAAATAAAACGTTAAAAAACAAAAGAGATCACCTGTCGCAAATCAGAGGCTACAGTTAGGGAACTGAGAAGAGCTCTTCACTTAGAAGACAATCGCAGAAATAGCCGACATACTCGTTTTTTTAAAATATATTGTCATTGCGAATGCAATATTATATGGTTAAAATGACCTTCGTGGAACCGAGAGGTTCAATTTGCAATAACAGGTATCGCCTCGATTATAGGATAAATTGAAATCTTTGATGGGGATTGTATCTTTATTGAAAATTTACATTAAACATTTATAATTTTTTTCAACCCGTCTAACGGGGTCATCCTAATGAACATAAATATGTTTGTTTCTCTGGGTAACCTTAGAGATGAGTATGACTATGAGTGTTTAAGTTTATATGTGAATGTTTGTTAATACAACTTCCTTTCGAGAAATCAAACCAAAAAATTCTACACTATGACTTCTTCTTGGTCTGCTTACAATGAATGTATGTATGAACGTATGAAGGAAGGAATATGCAAGTGTTTGCTTAAATGTTCGTTGGTTCATTCATTCATTTACTTGCTCGTTTTTAAGTTAGTTCGGACTTTTATTTGTATGCAAACATACACAAACACACACACAAGAATATTCTGAGAATATTTTTGTTTAAATCAGTGCTGCATTTTGTACTCTTTGTGTATGTGTGTGAGTGAGTGTGTGTGTGCTGCCTTTCATCGCCTTCGTCTCAAACCTAATGCAGTTAGTCGTCACGAAGTTGAAACTAAACAGCATGCTAATACCTTAAAATTTGCACTTGCACTACAAAAGGAAGACAGCCACAACGACCCTCTTGTCTTCAGGACGAGCATGAGAGAGAAAATAGTCTTAACAAGGACGAAATCTAGTTACAGTACGAGAAAGTACACTTTGCTTGCCGTTGTGTTGTGTTGGTTGTTCTGTGTGTATTAAATATCTATGCATATGATTCTACTTATTTTTGGGTTGTTGTGTATGTGTGTGTGGAAATGTACACACATCCTTATGTGCTTCTAAGTATGTACAGTGGCGGTGAAAACACAAATTTGTTTGCCTTTAAAAATATTTTCAATTAGAAACCATAGTAAATACTTACAAAATCTAAAATCCTTAACAACATTGTAAATATCACTCATATTTCTGTCCAAAATCAATTTTTCATATGAAAAATCTCAAAAATCTAAAATCCTTAATAACACTGTAAATAAGCGTTTAATCGAGAAAAGAAGCTCGATCTGTGATCACTCATATTTCTGTCCAAAAATTGATTTTTTATATGGAAAAACTGAAATATCTAAAATCCTTATTAACTTTGTAAATAAGCGTTTAATCGAGAAAAGAAGCTCGATCTGTGATCACTCATATTTCTGTCCAAAAATTGATTTTTCATATGAAAAAACTGAAAAATCTAAAATACTTAATAACATTGTAAATAAGCGTTTAATCGAGAAAAGAAGCTCGATCTGTGATCACTCATATCTCTATCCAAAAATCGATTTTTCACATGAAAAAACTGAAAAATCTAAAATCCTTAATAACTCTGTAAATAAGCGTTTAATCGATAAAAGCGGCTCGATCTGTGATTACTCATATTTCTATCCAAAAATCGATTTTTCATATGAAAAATTCCAAAAATCTAAAATCCTTAATAACATTGTAAATAAGCGTTTAATCGAGAAAAGGAGCTCGATCTGTGATCACTCATATTTCTGTCCAAAAATCGATTTTTCATATGAAAAAACTGAAAAATCTAAAATCCTTATTAACTTTGTAAATAAGCGTTTAATCGAGAAAAGAAGCTCGATCTGTGATCACTCATATTTCGTACCAAAAATCAATTTTTCATAAGAAAAATCCCAAAAATCTAAAATCCTTAATAACATTGTAAATAAGCGTTTAATCGAGAAAAGAAGCTCGATCTGTGATCAATCATATTTCGTACCAAAAATCGATTTTTCATATGAAAAATCCCAAAAATTTAAAATCCTTAATAACATTGTAAATAAGCGTTTAATCGAGAAAAGTAGCTCGATCTGTGATCACTCATATTTCGTCCCAAAAATCGATTTTTCATATCAAAAATCCCAAAAATCTAAAATCCTTAATAACATTGTAAATAAGCGTTTAATCGAGAAAAGAAGCTCGATCTCTCGATCACTCATATTTTGTACCAAAAATCGATTTTTCATATGAAAAATCCCAAAAATTTAAAATCCTGAATAACATTGTAAATAAGCGTTTAATCGAGAAAAGGAGCCCGATCTGTGATCACTCATATTTCGTACCAAAAATCAATTTTTCATATCAAAAATCCCAAAAATCTAAAATCCTTAATAAAATTGTAAATAAGCGTTTAATTGAGAAAAGGAGCTCGATCTGTGATCACTCATATTTCTGTCCAAAAATCGATTTTTCATATGAAAAAACTGAAAAATCTAAAATCCTTAATAACTCTGTAAATAAGCGTTTAATCGATAAAAGCGGCTCGATCTGTGATCACTCATATTTCTGTCCAAAAATCGATTTTTTATATGGAAAAACTGAAAAATCTAAAATCCTTATTGACTTTGTAAATAAGCGTTTTATCGAGAAAAGGAGCTTGATTTGTGATCACTCATATTTCGTACCAAAAATCGATTTTTCATATGGAAAATCGAGAAAAGGAGCTCGATCTGTGATCACTCATATTTCTGTCCAAAAATCAATTTTTCATATGGAAAATCCCAAAAATCTAAAATCCTTAATAACATTGTAAATAAGCGTTTAATCGAGAAAAGAAGCTCGATCTGTGATCACTCATATTTCTGTCCAAAAATGTATTTTTCATACGAAAAATCTCAAAAAATCTAAAATCCTTAATAACATTGTAAATAAGCGTTTAATCGAGAAAAGGAGCTCGATCTGTGATCAGTCATATTTCTGTCCAAAAATCAATTTTTCATATGAAAAAACTGAAAAATCTAAAATCCTTAATAACATTGTAAATAAGCGTTTAATCGAGAAAAGCAGCTCGATCTGTGATCACTCATATCTCTATCCAAAAATCGATTTTTCATAAAAAAACTGAAAAATCTAAAATCCTTAATAACTCTGTAAATAAGCGTTTAATCGATAAAAGCGGCTCGATCTGTGATTACTCATATTTCTATCTAAAAATCGATTTTTCATATGAAAAAACACAAAAGTCTAAAATCCTCAATAACTTTGTAAATAAGCGTTTAATCGAGAAAAGGAGCTCGATCTGTAATCACTCATATTTCTGTCCAAAAATCGATTTTTCATATGAAAAAACTCAAAAATCTAAAATCCTTAATAACATTGTAAATAAGCGTTTAATCGAGAAAAGAAGCTCGATCTGTGATCACTCATATTTTGTACCAAAAATCGATTTTTCTCGATCTGTCATCACTCATATTTCTGTCTAAAAATCAATTTTTCATATGAAAAATCCCAAAACTCTAAAATCCTTAATAACATTGTAAATAAGCGTTTAATCGAGAAAAGGGCTCGATCTGTGATCACTCATATTTCGTCCCAAAAATCGGTTTTTCATATCAAAAATCCCAAAAATCTAAAATCCTTAATAACATTGTAAATAAGCGTTTAATCGGGAAAAGGAGCTCGATCTGTGATCACTCATATTTTTGTCGAAAAATCAATTTTTCATATGAAAAATCTCAAAAATCTAAAATCCTTAATAACATTGTAAATAAGCGTTTAATCGAGAAAAGGAGCTTGATCTGTGATCACCCATATTTCTTTCCAAAATTCAATTTTTCATATGAAAAATCTCAAAAATCTAAAATGCTTAATAACATTGTAAATAAGCGTTTTATCGAGAAAAGAGCTCGATCTGTGATCACTCATATTTCTGTCCAAAAATCAATTTTTCGTATGAAAAATCAATTATCCAATATGTTATAACCGATACTGTATGTACTCGTATGTAGTAGTGTAGTGCAGTGTGATGAACTCAATTGTGGCAATTGTGTTTTCATGTTGTGTTGCTTGTTTTTGGATTGTTTGCCAATATGTGAACTTTAGTCTTCTTATTCTTACAGTAAGTATTTGTATGTTTGTTCTAGTTATATATATGTATGTAGATGAGTGTACGTAGTATTTAAGCAAAGAAGTATGTGTGTAGAAGTCTGTCTGTCTGCCTGTCGGAGCGCTTCTGTATGAGAAGAAGTAAGTAGTAAAACGTCCTTGTCTACATGACTTTTGTAGACACACTCTTATATTTTGTACATATGAAGTCAGTCGTCTGTCGGGATGTTTGTGTTGTGCATAGTTATGCTTTTTGTATGTATTGAATCATGTTTCTTCACATGGGAGCAGTTGCTCCTTGACTCATGTGGGTTCATTATGTTGCTTCTTCTTCTTTTATATTTTAGTTTTTGGGGAGTTCTTTTACGTCTCAGAGGAAATCACTTTCTTGGTGTCGAGAAATTACAGATAATTTTCAAAATATGTATGAAACAACTCACACACAATGAATGTTGTTCTGATGTGTTGTTTAATGAAAAACAATGTGTGAAAGTGAAAGTTCTTCCTTGTGTACATCCATACATACATCCATACATATTTATATATGAGAGTATGAGAGTGTATGTGTATTTAAGGATATTGCAGTGTGGCTGAGAGGAAGGAATGAATGAATGAATGTAACAGTTTGGCATTGTGTGTTGGTGTGTGGAAAAGTGGTTCACTTAGTTGTTCTGTTAAGATGCTGTTGCAACTTTTGAACTCCTTTTTGATACTTATTTTTCAAATGCTTACACTTGCACACAGACAATCTTATTCATACTTAGCATGGTCTCTGACTGTCTGTCCGTCCGTTCTTCCTTCTATATAAGTAAGTAAGTTAGTTTGCAGCATATAAGTAAGTAAGTATAAGTAAGCATGTGTGTAGGTTTATGCACTATTTCCATGAATGAAGAAAATATGTGGCAAGGACTTTTGGTGCATTATGTGTACATATTGCCAAGTTGTTTGCTTGTGTGTTTGAACGAATATCTTTATATAAGATTCATATGATTGTCAGGCTAGACATTGAAGCAGACACAAAAATATCTTGAAAGAATGTATGTACATGGATGTATGTATGCTTTGCATACGTCTGGCTTGCATTAGCAAGACAAGGGAATTCCTCAAGGTTACTGGCACAAGTAGTCCATTATAAAGTTGTAATAGTTTTTGAGTATGCGTACAAATTTACGTACGTACGCATTTGTATATTTTTCAAATCTGCAGTAAGTAAAATACAAATACAAAAACAAAAAAAAACTAATACAAAATTTTCTCAAAATATTAACTTCTAGTTACTGCAGCTTCTTATCTCTGTGCAAGGGGTGGAGGCGATTTAAAATGCAAATGTTTATACATTTCTTTGCGTTTGTTTTTGTATTTATAGCAAAATAATAATATTTTGTCATTTTCATTCAACTTGGAATATATTACTATGTATGTATTGTATGTATGTTTATTCAATATATACAATATGTAGAAAAAGATTTTAATTAAAAGTATACATATTCATGCCATAAGACACAAACATAAAAAAAGAACGGGTTTGAATTTTTTATTAAAACACAATCCACTAGTTATTGATTTTGAATAACTCTTAAATCTTTTTCGATATTAAAATATGTATACACAATAACTTTATGCATAATAATGTATTTTTCCAATATAAACCGCTTAAGAATATTTCACGTTACTGCTACATACATACATAGTAGTACACACTAGGATGATCCCTCAAAATAAAAATGGCAGATACGTTACTTTCTCTTAAATTAAAGTTTTGTTGGATTAAAAATACCATTTGTGACCATATTTATTCAACTATTGATTAGCTGAATAAAATACTGTTGTTAGTTCTTAGAAAACATGATCCCAATAATATGTTTCCAGGGTTATTCTTTAAGCAGAATAAAAAAGGACTATCTATGCGGGATTTACAATAGATGGCGTATCTTTCGAACGCGGTTTTTTAATAACTTATATGTCATTTTGAAGGGTACATATCTGTCATTTATTCTTACTTAAGCTAGGTACTCTGTTCAAAATTTCGTGCGAAATACTGTCAAACTACATATAAAATATTTGGAATGAAATATATGCGAAATAATTGGAATGAAATATATGCGAAATAATAATTAATACTCCGTTTTTATTGTGGAAAACATGTGAAATACATCTGGCAACCTTATTTTTCCACACGAAATAACATAAGCAGCACTTCTTTCGCACGAAATTAAAAGCAACAGCTAGCTGTCAAACAGCATATACAATTTTTCGCATGAAAAAACCATGATTTTTCGCAAATATGAACAGAGTACTAGGCTTTACGCAGAGAAAAAAGATTCGTGATAGCAACCGAATTTGTTGCCAATCGAATGATTCGGTTGCAAACATAGAATTTTTCGATTCTATCAACAGAAAATCAGTTGATAAAGAAGAATTTCGGTTGAAGCAACCAAACTTTTGTTACCCCTTCTAAAATATTGTAGCCACAATTGTAAAATTCGGTCACTAAGGTAGAATCATTCGATTGGCAACAAATTCGGTTGCTATCGCGAATCTGTTTTCCCTGTGTCATATGCGGAAAGTTTTGCTTTATTTCTTTAATTTTAAAAAAGTGCCGCTGAAGCACACCGATTGCTCACAAAAGCTTATGGTGAATGTGTTCCATCGGTTTCAATGTGCGAGAGATGATTTGTGCGGTTCAGAAGTGTTGATTTTGACACGGATGAAAATCATTTTGCACCGAATCATTAATTTCGATGAAGAATAGATCCATTACGATAACCCGAAACATAAGTGAACGTATGTGAAGCCAGGCGAACGAGTCGAATAGACATCATGGCGCTAAGTTAATACTCTGTATTTGGTGGGAGTAAAATATCTCTATCTATTATGTTCTGGTAAAATCTAGTCAGACCATGAAAACTGTACCTAATGGAACTGAAGCGAGCATTTTCCGAAATATTCCATAATATTCCATTAAAGACTATGAATGTATGAAATGGTTGCGGAGTTTTGCCTCATCCGCCTTATAGTCCAGACCTTGCCCCTTCCGAACACTATTTGCTTCGATCGATGCAGAACGCTCTCTCTGAGATACGCTTCCCTTCAAAGCAGAGTATCCGAAATGGCTTGATTTGTTCTTGGCCAGAAAGATGGGAAAAGGTCATAGCTAACAATGGCTTATACTTTGAATAAATGTAGAAATATTTCAAAATAAAAACTAAAAGACTGCATGACTATATTGTAATTGGGATGTTAAAAGGATTTGCCATAATAATGGCTTTTAAAATACTGATAAAAAAGTTAATTTTGGCAACCAATAGATTTTGAAGCCAACCGATGATGCAGCCTTAATGGCCGAAAAATTTAGTTGTTGTTGCAATTTATATTTATAAATTGACTTTCTGTTGCTAAAACCGGGAAAGTATATATGTATATGTAATCCAGATATTCGATTTATAACAAATTCGGTTGCCACAACGATTTTGTTTTCTCTGTATATGAATTCCTAGACACGTTCCATCATATGATTATTAGCCATCGATATTCATGTTGGTTTGATTGTATGATGTGAGTATTTCTAACTCCCATTGATCCATTTCTGGAATTCTCTAATATAGTCAATACCTAAAATTCTTATAACGATTATATTACAATATGATGTCAATAATCAATATAATCTTCTACCTCGTGGCTATTAATCTTGCAGTTATTAAGCCTGAATTATTTGATTAGATACAAATTCGGTTATCACAACCAAAACTGTTTTCTGTGGTATATATTTATTGGTGATATTGGGTGATTTGACTCATCGGCTTTTGTCTAGATAGTTCTCTTTGTACTGCTAATGATTACACACCAGTGCACAGTGGTATGAGAAAAAAAAAAGAGGGAAATAAATCTGTAACTTCTAAACCCTTAGTCCGATTTGAATACAATTTCACACCCACAAAGGGGAAGTGTTGTCGAGTTTAAGTTTTGAATCTGGACCTCATGAGCTCACCAGGAGCAGGGCCAGAAGTCCCCAAAGTAGGACACCTCGGGTATGTTCAATTTTAAAAATGATCCTATTTCTTCGTTTGTGTTCCGATTTCAAAAAACTTACATATATAGAATCTTCTCATCGAGCACTACATAAAACATCGTAGTTATCAATTATCTTTTATAGTTTAGGAGATATTCGCATTTCAAAATTAAATTTTCAAATTTTTACCCACCCTACTCCAGTTTTTTGATGACCACGGTTCCAAATATTTCCCGATTTTCTCCACTTTTATTTTATAGGATTAACTTTCTTTAATTTTCTGCTAAATGAATACGACACCTCTAAAACAAAAAATCGGTCGCCCAAGCAGGGTCTTGAACCCTAGACCCTTAGATTAAAAGTCCAATGCTCTACCGACTGAGCTACCCGGGAATATATGTATATTTCCATTTTCTTTCTTACATATCTCAATTACATACATCGGATTAACAATTTAATATGTAATGTCAGACTTAAATAAAATAACGTAAATAACGGTTATCCAGAAAATTTTAAATCAAAAAGTCTCTATGTTAGAGTTAATATAGACCTATACGGTTATATACCAATAGATTCGTATTGCCGTGCTCTTTCAGAATGATATCAACTCCACTGTTAATAGTTAGTATTCAATGTAAAAATAAAAGTTCGCTTGAAACCATAGAGAATAGACATAGAGCGGACACTCTCCTGTCAAAGACCTAACTCATTTGTCAGAAACCTAAATGGTGAGAATGTATTGGTAGAAACAAATATGTGAAAACTAAAACAACATTTGAGTAATTTTTTTGTTTGAGTTTTTTTCTAGTTTCGGCTCTATGTTTCTCTATTAGAAGAACTATTTTGATGATAGCTTTCCAAATTGGTATATATTTTTGAAGCTATTTCTTCGTTTATGTTCCGATTTCAAAAAAATTACACATATAGAATCTTCTCATCGAGCGCTTAAAAAAACCTCGTTATAGCTATCAATTATCTTTTATTGCTTAGGAGATAATCGCATTTGAAAATTAAATTTTCAACATTTTTACCCACCCTACTCCAGTTTTTTGATAACAGCGTATCCAAATATTTACCAATTTTCTCCAGTTTTCCTTCATTGGACTAACAACATACGTATGTGTCAAATAAGAAAAGAACTGTTTAAAACTAATGACTAAGTCCAAAGTTATACTCATTTGAATTTAAAAAATTTTGAAAAGCCGATTTTTCGAAAAATTTTTTGGGAAAAAAGAATTTTTTTCTTTTTAAGTTATCGCAAAAAATTTCTAAGATGATGTATAAGGAATTTATACTATCTGAAAGCTAAGTTTTCATAAAATATTTTAAATGAAACAAAAATTAAAATTTCATTAAAATCTATTCATAAATAAATATTTTATTTCAATTCGAAAAATTTCTAGCTATGCAAAAATTCAATAAAATATATTTTTGGTCATATTTTCCATGAATTTTCAATGGTCAAAAGTTATAAATATTTTTGAAAAATAGACAAATAGCTTGACCATGATACAACAACATAAGGTACAACCTGTAGAAAATAACTTCTCAATTATACAATTCTTGTAACGTCAAACAAAAGAAAATATAAAAAAATATAAAAAAATCCAAATCAAAGTTTGACGTTATAGGGCTAAATATTGAAAACTCTCCCTAGTGATTCTACCTTCTACAATTATTGTATCATGGCTTGAACGAAATTGTAATATATCGCATAATAAAATTTTTAATGCTATGTATAAATTTCAAAATAATCGAAAAAACCTTCTCCTGTAAAATTTGTGTTTGTCGCTTACGATAATTTGGCGCTAAGGGCTCGATATGCTCAACATATAGCATCGGTGGTTCAGTGGTAGAATGCTCGCCTGCCACGTGGGCGGCCCGGGTTCGATTCCCGGCTGATGCAGCTTTACTTTTTTAATCAAATTTTAAGTGATGTTAAAAAAATCAAGTAATCCCTATACAAAGGAAAGTATTGTTTTTGAAACATTTTTAAGAAGGAAAACAATGTTTATTTTAATAAAATAACACGATAAAGAAAATTAAAAAAATGTTGCTCGCCCGAGCAGGGACTTGAACCCTGGACCCTTGGATTAAAATACCAATGCTCTACCGACTGAGCTACCCGGGCTCACATGTCTTAGTACGACGCTTCAGATAACAAAGACAGAAATTCAGAAATTCTAATTATGTATAGGAGGCAAGGATCACAAACGATTTAATTTAAAATATAGATAATTATTTTGGGGGGGCCATCCTAACATACTTACATTCATACAGATAAATGCATGTATTAAACATAGATATATATGGATAGATGTATGTAAGTATTTATGCAAACAATAAAAAAAACAAGAAAAATGAAAATAATAAATATTCTATATACACTCGTACTCTATATACTCAATCATTGAAAGAACAGTGAAAAAAACATAATAAAAATAATAATAATATTTAATCCAAACGGTATGTGTAAGTACTCGTTGAAGGTAGAAAACTTAAGCACACATACATTAATAAAAAAAAAACACACACACTCACACACACATGTATTATAATATGTTTGTAAGAGTGTAGAATAAAACAAATCTATATAAAATATAGAATAAAAAATAGTAACAAGTGCAGTTGTAACAAAAATATCAACAGCTACAACAGCAAGCAGCAGCGGTAAAAACAAAACGAAACGAAACTAAAAAAATAAAAAAAAGAAGAAAAAATACAACAAGAACAACATATATTTTAATTAAAAATTCAATTTTAATCAATGCATTAGCAAAAATGTCTCGCTTCTACCTTCACAATAACAAAATAACAGCAACAACAATAATGCAAAAAAAAACGAAACGTAAAACAACATTCACAACTACTACAACAAACTAGCAGCGGTAGCAACCGTCAACACTACCAGCATTAGAACCGATAACAGTAAAGACACTTGAACCTCCATTTCCCTTCTATTCCAGCAACCAGCCTCCGCCTGAACATCACCATCGAAATCGTCATCACCGCCACTACAACTACCACTGCCTCCGTCACCCAATTCCATCCAACATCGTCATCATCCCCACTCTCATCATCATCATCATCGACAACGAGAACGACAACGTCATCTCAGTATTGAAGTACTATTGAGTAAAGCAATAATTTTTTTCTCAAACTCATATAAATGGTTTGCATAAGGAAAAAATCTATAGAATCACCATATTCTAATACAACTTTGTTGTTTTCTATCTACGAATACATGCATCCATGTACATATGTATATTAGGGTGGCATCCAAACAAATATTGTAGATGTTTCCAACTAAAATAAAACATTATTTAATTCTAGATACCCTTTCTATAAATTTCTGTCCTGGGTTCAGAAATTGTTGAGCAAAGGAAACATATGAAATGTTGATCATGTAAAAGGCATTTAAAAGGCCATCCAAAAAAAATTGAAGGTCAAGAATTGAAAGAATTACTCCTTGAAGATTGTTGTTAAACTCAACAAGAGTTTGCAAAATCATTGGAGCTACACAATCAGCAATTTCAAAACATTTGCAAGCAAATTGAAAAACAAGGAAACTACTTGCGATGAAAAATGGATTCATTACGATAACCGGAAGCGTAAAAGATCGTGTGCGAAGACAGGCCAACCAGCCGTATCGACAACAAAGCCAAATATCCATGGTGCTAAGGAAATGCTCTGTATTTGGTGGGAACAAAAGGGACCTATCAGTTTTGAGCTGTAGAAATCTGGGCAGAGATTCGTTTGAAGTAAGTGTTGTTAAAAACTACTTAGAATAAAGTGGTTGGGAAGTTTTGCCACACACCTTATAGTCCAGACCATGCCCCATCCGACTAGTGTTTGTTTCGATCGATGCAGAACGCTCTCTCTCTCTGGAATACGCTTCACTTCAGAACAGATTATCCGAAATTGTCTTGATTCGTTCTTGACCTCAAAAGATAAACAATTCTTTTGGGTCGGTATCCATACGTTGCCAAAAATAAAAAAAAAGAATTTGAATATTTTTGATACGAGAATTCAGATACGGCATTGAAAGCACCTTTAATAAGAAACCAACATTTCATATGTTTCCTTTGCGTGAAATATGAAAAAATCATAAAAATCTTAAAAGGAAAATTTTTATTCTTTGATCCAGCTTACCAAACACTGACCCCAGAACAAGAAATGGTCTCTTCAAACTTAATTTTAGTTGGGAACATCGATATCTTAGTTTTCCTCCATACAAATGGGGCTACTCTAATGTACATATGTTTGTGTGTGTGTGCATGCAAAATAGAAAAGAACCTAAAGCAAAAACAAAATATTGGAAATAAAAAAAAATAAAAAATAATTTATACGAGTACTCATACATGTCTGTTTGTATGCAAGCATGTGTGTATTTTGTGAAAGGGTACAAAATGTTTCATGATTGTGTGTACGTACGGGTATGTGTGATTGAATTTAAGTTTTCCTCTGTGAGTATGAGTGTCCTCACAATTCTAAAATATAAAATATCTAAAGATTGGCTACGGTTATGACGAACGTGACAATTTCCCAGTACTTCCAACACAGCTATGAAACTGAATAACGACAAGTCTCGATGCAGAGACAATAAAAAATAGAAAGATCCTGATAGTCGCCATGAATTCCTGTACATAACTTAAGATTGTTACTTATAGAACCAAGAAATAGTTGGATTGAAAGTTCCTGGCCTAAAAATTATTTTTTTTTGTTTTTTGGATCAGTTCCAACCATAAAACTATATTTATGTTGGTTCCCTTCTCTAGTTTGGGAAAAACCATAAACATTAAGAGCAGCAAATGTTTATTTATTACTTAGATGACTTTTATTACAAAAAACAACCTCAAACAATAGAATAATGATCTTATATTGTGATATCTTTAAACTTAAAAGCTGTTCATTTTAATTTATCTATATATATAAAATACAAAAAATGTTTCTACCTATGTCCGTTATAGACTCTGAGACCATCCAACCGATTAGCCCCAAACTGGTATCATTGGAAAGGAAATTTTCTGAATATGGTTTTGGACACCTAAAATACTACATTAGGTCCATTCGGTGCTTTCGTAAAGAAGATTTTCGAATTTTCTCATACAAATATTTTTCATCCATATATGTATATAAAAATGGATGTATGTTCCCAATGAACTCAAAAACCGATGTACCGATTTTAATGAAATTTTCAGGGAATCTTCAGAATAGTCTAGCAGGTAACACTCTAAAGTCAGATTTTTGATTTTCGGTCTGTGAGCGGAGGGGTGTGGCAAAATCAAATTTTTACATTATACCGCTAATGCCAACTATATATATAAAAAACCGCTGGACCGATTGTGATGAAATTTTCAGGGAATCTTCAGAATAGCCCACACTATATAGTTAGATTTTTAATATTCGGTCTGTGGGCGGAGGGGCGTGTAGAAATCCTATTTTTACATTATAACGCTAATGCCATATATTTCATAAAAATATGTATGTTCCGTATGGACTCAAAAATGGCTGGACCGATTTTGATAAAATTTTCAAGGAATCTTCAGAAAAGACTTTTGGGTAACAGTGTATAGTTAGATTTTTGAGTTTCGTTCTGTGATAAACAATTTTGTTTATATTAAAATCGAGATCGCGATGCAATATAAAACAGATGTTTTCTACAGGCCAGCAACGCGGACCGAGCTCAGCTAGTATTTGTATAATCGAAAAAGAAATGTTGATAGAGTATAATGAATAACTACATAGTATGTTACGTAATAAAGTCAGAATTAACAAAGTTGAATTGTCAAAAAATGCAGCGATCCGTAAAAACCGTGATCACTAAAAAGATCACGGTTTTTACGGATCGCTGCATTTTTTGACAATTCAACTTTGTTAATTCTGACTTTATTACGTAACATACTATGTAGTTATTCATTATACTCTAGGTTCGTGTTTTTAAGCAAACTGCGAAGCCTTTTGCTTATCTGCTGATACACCCAGATTCTCTGGCGGGAATCGAACCCACAACCCTCAGATTAATAGACAAGTCTATCGGGACACCAATAGATGTTTAAATTACAACTTGATTCCCAAAATATCATAAAATTTCGTGCTATCTCAAATCGCAAATTGTATTTAAATATTTAATATCAATGTTCTTTATATATGACTTCGAATGCAGGATTTACAATAGATGGCGAATCTTTTGAACGCGGTTTAATAACATATGTATATGTAATTTTGAAGGATACATATCTGTCATTTATTCTCACTTAGTTATTGAACATTTAAGTGTAAACAACAGCATTTGTTTTGCTTTGAAAATTTCGAATTTTGAACCAACAAAGTGTCATATGAAAAAAGTATCGCTGAAGCACACCGAAGCTTATGTGTTCAATCGGTTTCAACGTGCGAGAGATGGTTTATTCGGTTCAGAAGTGGTGATATTGACACGGAAGATGAAAATCTCCCATGTCAGCCAAAAAAGTTTGAAGATTAAGAATTGGAGGCATTATTCCATGAAGATTGTTGTCAAACTCAACAAGAGCTTGCAAAATCATTGGGAGCTACTGAAGAAGCAATTACTTTTGCGAGCAGCAGGATTCATCCAAAAGCAGGGAAATTGGGTATCATACGAATTGAAGTTGAGAGACCATGAAAGACGATTTTGCAAGTCCAAAATGATGTTTGAACGCTATAAAGAAAATCATTTTTGAATCGAAACATTCCTTGCGATGGAAAATGGATTACGAAGCTAGAGAAATCGTATATGAAGCCAGGCCAACCAGACGAATCGACACCAATGCCAAATATCCATGACGCAAGGTAATGCTCTGTATTTGGTGGGACCAAAAGGGTCCTATCTATTATGAACTGATGAAATCTGACCAGACGCAACTGATTCGTTTGAAGGGAGCATTGGCCGAAAAACGTTCAAAATATGCGCCCAGACATTGTTGCAGCAAATGAGTGTTTGTATATCCAAAAATATTTGGAAAAATCATCGATTTGCTACTTTTCAATACAAAAGTTTTGGGTTTTGGAACGCATATCTGATATTAAACTGGAAAGTTCATTTCAGCAAACATACAACCAACCGCATTTCTTAAGATTAAGAATTTTTACCAAAAATTCTACAATATTCAAAAAAAGTTTTTGGGTAATCAATCGGTTAAACGTTATTCGATTAATCAGGGCTATTTACTGTTTGAGTATTGTAAAACGCTGACATTAAAATAACGACCCTAAGATTATTTAATTTCGAATAATCGTCTAGTAGAAATATCTTTCTAAGAATTAAATAATAATAAATTATCAAAGTTGTTTACGTTATCCGTTGGACTTTTCCTTCGACTGCATTTAACTCTAAAATATACCTACCAAATTAACTGCAATTGCGGTTACCGACATCAGCGCAAAAGTGTTGTAACTCTGGTGTTATATACAGTCCTTACAAGCTACCTTTTCGTATTCAAAAACAGATGGAGTTGAATAAAAATGTTTTCTTCAGAGCATAATATCACAAAGTAAAGTAGCAAAAATGGTGTAAGTTTAATATAACACTAAATAAATAGTTTGGAGTTACACCACTTTTGCACTGATAGCCTTATACATACATACATTGGGGAGCACACATGAGTACATGTTTCTATTTTGTGCACTTCTTATGGAATAAAAATAAAACTAATAAAGCAATTCCAAAAATTAGTTCTATCATTTATTTCATGTTTAATATGTAACAAAATGAATTACAATTCAAAACAAAAAACATCCAGTTTAAATAAAAAACAGACAAAACTAAAATAAGTCGCATGTACTCAATTTTGCACCCCACAATAACTTTAGGGAAGAATTGCACTTTTTAGAATTTTTTTCAAAATCCGTTATTACGTAAATAAATTTTTACACGCATTGGCATATTTTCTACCAATTTTCTACATTAACTTTATTTGGAATACTCTCTCTCTCTCTCGTGCTCAATCCGCTGTTAAAGCTCGTACTAATTGGTAGGAGTTAATCGGTATTGTTTCAACCGCCAATTCACGATTCACTAAAAATTCTCAATAGGATTGAACTCAGGACATTGAGCTGGTAACGGCATTAATAAGAAATTTTTCTAGGAACACCATTCTTTACGATTTTTGACGTGTACATTGGTTCGCCATCCTATTGAAAAATTACTTCTTCTGAATGATGATCGAGAAATATTCAGTACAATTTAAAATAAAACTGTGACAACTCAAATTGCAGGTATTTTAATGTTGATCTTTCAAAACTTTATATTGAACGACGATTGATATGAAACGAATCAGTCTGAAGATTAGTTTTGTTTTGTTAGGAAGATTGTAATGGATTCCTGCTGATCTGGCCTCAGCAACCATTCAAATTTAATATAGACCCATAAAATAAAGAGAACTGGAATAATTTATTTTATATTTTCAACAAGATGTTGCACTCAATACTAAATGCAAAACAACCTGCTATTTTGAAATTTAGTCCTGTAAATCATGAACAAAATTTCGAGTCTAGGGTTTTGCATTTTATGTTTCGAGCAAATGAAAACCGTAGCTGTCAAAACAATTCATGTTATCGGTCGAATGTAACTGAACACTACTGTATGTATCAATAGGTATGGATGGACGAATACTCGTATATTTTATTGGTATGTACGTGCATCGATGTGTGGTTGGATGTATGAAAGATATACAAAAATATAAACTTGTATACGGTGAATTTTTATTATAAAGACTTGAAAACGTTGATAACTCCGCCTATTTCTAAACGTAACTTATTCTAGCTACGACGTTTCTACAATAAAGTATAGAATAGAAAACAACACCATGGGCATGGATGGCATGATGCTTGCAACTCGAATGGTTGGTAGGGTGGTGGCTGGCAGGCAGGCAGGTGGCAGCAGGAGGCAATAAGTGTAAGGTTTGTCTGTATTTATGTGTGTGTGAGTGTAACTAACATATGAGTGTAGAATTCGATTCAATTTAATATGCATTGCATACAATGTTACATACTGCTCGTACAAGAAAAACAGACATGGGCTCCATAGCGTGAGAGCTAGAGGACAAACGAAGTAAGCAAGCACATCAATACATGAATGACGTTGTTGTAAATGTTGCTGTTGCTGTTGCTGATGTTGTTGTTGGAGTCGTTTTTCATGACGACGACGATGATGATGATGACGATGATTTTTCGAATGTTGGGAGCAAATGAAGTTTTGCTGTAATATTCCACACATCTGAGTCTAGTTGCTTCTAATTTTTCCAAATCGGAATGGTATGATGATTTTTAAGGCATCAATAACAGCCACCCAGTTAGACACAGTAGCTGTCGTAATGCAATCCAAAAGTGAAAAAGTTTTTTTTCCAAAGAAACTCATGACTTTGCAGTAAAAAGTTCTTCGTTAGAAAAACGTTGATGCGTATAGAGGAAAAAAAAACGTATACGAATCCTTTTGGTGCATCAATATGTTACGTACATACATTGGCAGGATTTTCGTTCACTATAGTGTAGTTACCACAACTCCCGTGCTCTTGTACGGAGTACTGGTGGTAAAGGTAAAGTTGCCACTAAAAACCGTATGATCTGAAGTCTGATAGGAGTTTCATAAAATCTCATCCAACATACACGTTCATATAAATACAAACACTGTTGTTCCTTTGACTATCAAATTTTTATATATGAAAAAAAAAATGCATGGATTGTTGGCTGGTCCTTCCTAGAACACACTTACCCACACACATATTCACTCAGTCACTAACTCAAGCCTACTTCTTCTATTCTTTTATTAGTATTTATGTTAGAGAAAGAAGCCACATCTACGGAATACATACATATCTATGTATGTATGTATGTATGTATGTAGATATTTAGTTTTACATACATTGTTTAATGTCGGTATGTTTATGCAAATCCATACATGGAGGAAACGAAAAAGAACCTAAAGAATTGCGTTACTCAGAATCAATCCATATAACAATAAAGAACCGTAAACACTATATACAAACATACATACACAGCATTGCTTAGATGGACATTGGAACAGAACACGAACTCCCAAGAATACAGTCTAATGCACCAGCAAAAACAACGTACAGAAGCTACAATATAAAATAGAGAGACACACAACAAAAAATAAAAATATCGCTGTATATATTTTGCTGATCCTAGATTTTTATGTGACTTGTTCGAATGACAAACATACATACCCACATGTTCTTATGTATCTTTATGTTTGTATATAAGAAGATACATAAAATATACGTTTTGCTTGTATGATGCAATACATAATTGTTGGAGCCAAATATTTGCCACTGGTAACATCAACCAAACGATGTGGTAGATGGACGCTGGTGATGAGTGAAAATTCATAACAAAAAAAAAAGAAATCATTAAAGAAAGTTGAGAGTTGGTGACAAAACTTCGATTCGTGCCCAGTGTTTAGTTATAGACAATAAAACTATTTAACATAAATTGAATAAAATAAATCTGATTTATGTTATTGTCATTCTAGACTAAGGATGCCGTAATGTTTCCTTAATTTCATTTTTCGTTTCCGCTTTAAATAATAAGACATATTGATTCCACACATGCTTTCTATTGACTCAAATTTAAATTTTTATTAAACAAAATCAATACAATTTTAGTACTACATGTGTATATATGTATGTAAATTGGGAATGCTGGATCCTTGTACGTTGGACAGTCGACTTAACCATATCTGTTCATAACTTTTCGGAGCCACCAAAATCCGATTTGCTTTAGGGTAATTTTCTCTAAAATCTAATTTTCATAGACAATTTTTCGAACAGTTTTCTTTCGAAGGGTCGTGTTTTGTTCGATATAATTTCTAAAACGGGTTGGAATGTGATTTCGATCAGAAAACCTATTTGATGGCGCACTAATCCACAGAAAGGACTGGATGTTACTGATTTTAACGAGAATTTATTCAGAAAATATTCGCTAGAATTTAGATTCTTCAGATCGCTCATTCACTATTGGTAATCTATTGGACCCCTGATAAATTAAATATTCGACAGTTGTGATCACTAACACAGGCAAAACAATAAATTTGGTAAAACATGTGAGACCCTATTTCATTTCAGATTAACCGGAGATCGATGAGGTTGATATTTGCTGAGAGTATCAATAGCAGAGAGCTGATCAGTGAGTGGACTGAGATGTTTAGGCCAAAGTTGTATACAGTTAGAGAGGAAGGCCCAGACAGAAGGAGAATCCGCAAGCATTATACATCAAATATTTGACTTCAAAAAAACCGGTTAAACGGTTTATATTAAATTTTTATTTAATGGAAATTTAGCATTTTTGAATTCTTTATGCAATTATAATTGCATAAATATATATATAATATATTTTATATCTTTTACGAAATGTTGTCAAAAGCTACAATTTTCTATAAAATAAATCAATATTTTTAAAAATGGTATCAAAGGTTTTCATAAATATGTTTGAATGAGCTTTAGAAAATATATTTTATTAAATCCGGTTAACCGTCATACAAAAACCGGTTTGTCAAAAAATCGAAAAGCTAAAAAAACCGAAACCGGTGGATTTACAAAGATGAAAAAACCGGTTGGCCGGTTTTCAGTTTTGGATACTCTAAGTGGCACGTGTCAGCAGAAAGATTCACATATCAGCAAGACTGTGGCTCAATAAATAGTTGATAAGTAAAAAACCTAAGTATAAAATAAAAACTTACCCATAAGAAAACCGAGGTCTACCCAAACTTTCAACCCGGAGTAACCGGTACTTCATTTGAAAACACAGAAAATGTCTCAGTGCTCGGAAACTAATATCAGAAAATAAATAAACTAACCCTACCACTCGATTAATCAGATATAATATAATTTATTCGTTATGCTGACCTCGAAGAGTTTTTATAATCGGCTTAAGTGAAATCTGGCTAAGAAATGACACTGAAAAAGGGAGTCTGTTTGTTAATCATTGTATTTATCCCGAGCATATCAAATAAAACATTTGAGTTGCAACCTGTTGTACATCATTTTAGAGTAGATAACTATTACACTACGTTTTAAGATTCGAGACATCGAAAAAGCTATTGTATTGTATCATCTAAAATATCAAGGGTATTTGAGTAGATATTTATGAACATGTTGTTCTTGATGTTATTTAAAAATTGTTGCATTCCGAATTGTCAATTTGTATTTAGAATTACATACAGCACTATCGCACTATAAGAACGTCATCATCGACATTTCTGAATCGATTATGAGATGAAGGTTTAATATATTCGGTGTATGACTTAAAAATTAGGACTTTTTTTAAAATTTTTAGCTTTTATTTTGAAATATTTGTACAATATAAATTTATTCAAAGTATTGGCCATTGTTAGCTATGACCTTTTTCCTTATTTCTGGCAACATATGGATTCCGAGCCAAAAGAACTGTTCATCTTTTGAGGCCAAGAACAAATCAAGCCAATTTAAAAAAAATTACAAACACAAATTGGGACGCGTTTTGCTTGTCCCAGAGAGAGCGTTCTGCATCAATCGAAACAAATAGTAGTCGGATTGCCTAGCAGTTTCATGTATGGCAGCATATTCTGTGCGTGTTTCAGCAGCTCATAACAATGCCCTTTTGGTCCCACCAAATACAGAGCATTACCTTAACGTAATGAATATTTGGCTTTTACGTCTTACGCTTCTGGTTATAGTAATGGATCCATTTTCCATCACAAGTAATGAGTCGGTGCAAAAATGATTTCCTTCGCTGTTGAAGCAGCATTTCAGACATGAAAAATCGTTTTTCAAAGACTGTTGGCATCAATTCGAATGTTACCCAATTTCCCTGCTTTTGGATGAATCCTGCTGCCAATGATTTTGCAAGCTCTTGTTGAGTTTTATAACAATCATCCTGGATTAACGCCTCCTATTCATTGTCTTTAAACTTGTTTGCCTGGCATGGCCGATTTTTGACTGATTTTTTTTTATTCGAGTAAAACTCGGAAATTTTTTTTGAATTCAGTCAACTTTAATAAAAAAGCCCCCTAAAGTATGCAGAACAAATTTAGATATTTTATTTGCAAATAAATAAGAACAGGCAGGTGTATGTGGGATGGAGAAACTTGGCGAAGCCGGGGCGGTTAACTAGTCTTTAATAAATGGTACAAAATATGTTGGCAACATTTTGTGTCAGAAAAGGAAACGCCATAAGAGTGTTGTATACCCAACATCAATATGTGTCAATAAAATATTTTTCTGATATAGGGTGGTGGGGTCAATTATGGACTGATCCTCACAAAAGTTGCTATAAGGATTAAGGTTCTTATAAAACTAGATTATGTACATTTTCATCACGATATTAATTATAATTATGAATATTTAGACAATAAACGGAATATGAAAGTTTTCTATTGAAAACAATTCGATTAAACCTTTTGTGACATCCCAGCAATGTTATTCAGTAATTAAAACCGAATATTTTGATTGGCAACAAATTTGGTTTCCACAATGATTGGAATTTACATGTGAACCAGAGGAATTGGTTAAGTATATATGGAACATACATAATGTATGTATGTGAACAAACTTTTTAAATAATATGAATAAACTTTTGATAAAACCCTCGTATGTATATAAGTTTATGCTTGTATGGCCAGAAAAATATTCATTTTTCTCAGCTTTATATCACTTCAAATAATGTTTAAACACAAAATAAAAAAAAAACATAAAATAAACAAGAAACAAATTTCCTTTGATACTAAAACTAAAGCACATTGCTACTTCATAGACTTTTACACTTTTCTCAGGAGCTTATTTTAACCTTCAGCACCATATAGTTCTTTGTTTTAATAGTTTTTTTTCTCTTGACTTGAATTATTTTTTTCTTCTGTACTATGTGCAAATTTCCGTATATAGATACAAATTGTAGATATAACTGCATATACAACATACTAGATATATGTATGTATGTATATGTTGATCTATTTTTTTTTTTGCTGAAGTAAACCTTTTAGAAAATGGATTTCAGATTGACATTAGAGTTAATAGGCATATGGCTCAATGGTTAAGGTAATAGTTTTGTGTCAAAGAAACAAATGGATGGTAGCACAACAATTTATTATCTCAAACAAAAACATAAGAAAACAAAAAAATATAAAAACAAAGTTGCAACCAATATTAAATTATGTATTTGTTATGCAAAATTTAAGACGAGCATCATCAAATACATACAATTTACGACAGCTACTTATTTTAGTATTTGAACTTCTAAATAATGGGGTTTTTGAACTTTAATTTCGTTCAAAATTTATTTTATTTTCAATGTTCCCACAAATCTACATACAAAAAAAACACAAGAGCAGAAAAAAAGTAATAAATAAATAACCACTACGTTCGTAAGTAAACCATAATTGGATGATATTAACAAAAACAATTCGAATTTCATAATAATAAATGAGCGAACAGAAAAAATAAAAATATGTACAAATAAAAAAATAAAAAAAACAGAACGATATTAAAACCATTAAAACGCATTATTGCAAACGACAAGAAACTTCAAATATCTGTATTCGCATTCAAAGAATGAGAAGAAGAAAAAAACAGAAGACACCAGCCACAGCAACAGCAACATCAATGCTGCAACAACATGAGATAAGAAAACAAAAACAATTTAGCACAACATCTACAATAATAATACATTATAATAATTTGCTGAAAATATGATTAAAGGTACTGGCTGATGGACGAACGGGCGGACGAAGTGGTGCTGCTGATGTTGCACTCTATACTTAAAGCAAGAGATGATTCCTTCTTTCAGCCTGCCTGCCTGCCTGCCTGCCAACCTACCTACATGATGCCTGCCTGCCTGTTTTGCTCAAAATTATAAATTATAAAAGTAAAACGCATTTGTTTTTTAAACATGTAGAGAAATGTAAAAAAAATATTAAGCAAAACTAAACAAAAACCACGCTAAATGAAAAGAAAAGCTTAAAATTTTAGCAAAAATGAGAAGCAGTAAAAAAATGCAATACCAAATCGTTCGTTGTGGGCATATTCCACCATTATAATGGTCAAATAACTACAATTTTGATAAAACCGAATAAGCACTGGAGCCAGCTACAGTGAAACTCAAAATGCGATAGTAATATTTTATTTAAAAATTGCTACTACTCAAATGCTATATATCGCTTTGTGGAAACATAATCCATAAAGCGGTAGTCGGCAGCACTTAGGGCAAGGACATATAAACCTTGTAGGACATCTAGAAGGCGATTGATCAATTACTAGTCAATTAAGACAACGTATTTGGAGTTGGCATGTTGTGATGTACAGTTCAGCTTTAAAGAGAGACCGACGAAGAATGATGATAGGGAGGGGAATGATGACCCCGCTGGTGGACTAAAATCGAGTCCGATCACATTATTGATGGAAAGGCCAAGTGCAACATAACCCGATCATGCTTGATTCACTAGTTGTTACAATACTCTAAATTAGGCGGATCAGATCATTTCCTGATCACATCTTAACTTATAATCCGACACTCTCCAATGTACCCGAAGCAGAGACAAAGTTCCTGGAAACTGTCCCCGCAGCAGCCACGCGCTTCATTGCTACTGGTCGACTATTCATAGGGCGACCAAACATCCTATTAAAAAACAACCTGACCAGTAGATGAGCCAGATAACATCCGAAGTTCCATCACAGGTGACCCAAGGATTGTCAAGTTAAAACTTGACGACAGTTGATCTACGGTTTGTTTTGAAGATAAGTCTAAATTCGATCCTAAATGAGCATCCTGATAATGACAAGATGAAACAAAACGTCCACACCACGGATTTAATCTCCAACCAAATTTTCAAAGGTCATCAAACCATACAGGGCTATTGGCGCCAAGGGTATATCGATGTTGATGTTGACGCTCTTTTGCTATTGGCGAATTGAGTACCTGACAACGGAAATGTCTTACCCATACTAAAACCTGGAAAAAATGTAACGGAGGGTTAATGAGTCGATATCCTCCTTGTCAACTCTTGAGGCTGATCTCCTTCACCATCTGACCCGTCACCTACCACCAGCACATTGCGATTACCACTCAGAAGGCATTTGAGACTGTCACGATACCAACTTTGAGAGCATCCAGCAGTCTCGCACAAATTGTGAAGTAGAAATATGGCCCACAAAGCACTAGTCACTTAGTTGACAAAATATAAGACTTGGTTCTTAAAGAAAGACTGACGAAGAATGAATGGTCGTTATTATGTTTAAAGATACCTCCATATCGAAACATGAATACGAAGTCTCTTGAGACTGATCACCTTCATTGATGCCCAGTGAATAATATTCAAAGCAAACTAAATGCTACCTTAAGAACTGTCAGGAGCATACCTCATAACAATATATACACGAAGGTTCCTCCGGTCATGGAGCAAACTGTCATGTTAAAATATCAGTTCCTCTTGGGATGTCATCGAAGGAGTCATCCTAGCTACAATATCATACAGTTGGTATGTACAGAATACAAAGGAAATAAATCTGGCATATCTAAACTGCTGGTCCAATCGGGATAAAATTTGACGTGAGCGTAACCAAGGAGTATTAAGTTTCAAGTATCAAGTTTAAGTTATTAAGATGTGCCCTACAAATTCTCCAGGGCGCTATGGGGGCCGAAGTAGGTACCTTCGAGAGGTAACATTTTTAAACATGTGCCATTTTCGGTTTCCCATCCGATTTCAAAGATTTTTATATTTTTGGAAAGCGTTCGGCTTGCACATGCTTGCTTATAAGAGATAATAATTTCCGAGTTATAGGCATTTGAAAATTGAAATTTAAAAATTTTGCCATACCTTGGTCCCCTTTTTTAAAAATATAGGGCGTACTTTTGGACCGAATGTACTCAAATTTTTTTGTTAGTTTGACAACTAAATTATTAATAATTTACAAAAGATCTCAGATTATGGATCAAAAAATAAACGATTTTCAATTTTAAATTAAAAAATGAGTAGAGTTTTGCTGTTTTTTATTAAAAAAAAACTTTCTTTAAGAAAGAGTTATGTTTCTCAGTAAGGTATCTTTATGGAGTACATTTTGGTATAAAAAATATGTAATATTTTTCGAAAATGTCCCCAATACGCTCTTCGGAATTTGACCAATTTTTTTTATCAACTTTGGGCCACATGTTCTAAAATCCCAAAGCTGGGATCTGAAAACGGAAAGTAGCTTTGGAAACCTTGATGTGTTCCCTATTTATCACCAAAGTATTTTCCCAGCCCCTAAGGAAATGTGGGGAAAATTGTAAAAAAATATTTTTTTAGATTTTAGCACCAATTTTTAGGAATTTCCTTTTGAAAAGTTTTTTTACACTTTGTTATTTAGAATGACAAATTTAAAACCATAGAGAACATAGAGCGGAAACTCGAAAAAAACTCAAACAAAAAAATTATTAAAAAAAGTTACACATACGAGTGTTGTTTTTGTTTTCACATAGTTTTTTCTACTAATACATTCTCACCACTTAGGTTTCTGACAACTGAGTTAGGTCTTTGACAACAGAGTTTCCGCTCTATGTCTATTCTCTATGTTTAAAACATTTTGAAAATTTTATTCAGTTTTGTTAATAAATAAAGATTTTATTACATATTTATTGAGTTTCTAAAACTAAAATTGGTATCAAAATTTTAATAGGATTGCAAATATAAGTTTGGGAAAAAATTAAGTATCTGTCAGATCATTAGTAAGCTTGATCGGAACATTCGCCAGATACTGTACTTATGCCTATCAGTATGTCTGTATTAGTTTGTACGATTAAATGTATATGAATATAATATTATACAAATGTATGTATGTAATTGATGAATATGCGATATTTGTATGTATTTATGTATTAATAATATTAAAAATAAGAGAGAGAAAATGTTTGATGCCAAGAGCAAAAACAGTAGCTCATAATTCTAGTCATACATCCATAACCATCTGACCCTGCAACCATTTAGACAGACAGACAAAACGTCCGTCCAATCGACAGCCCAAACGTTGGCCAACGAATGTCAGTAAGATATTTAAAAAAAACAACCGATCAATCAATTCCAACCATACTCGTTCGTACCAACAAAGTCTGTGAACGCCAAACTCTACATGCAGCCAGCACCAACAGACACTGAACACTGATCGGTAGACAATTTGTAAAAGCAAACGCTTAGAACAGCAAAGTTTTCGTGTTTTTAGTGACTACTGTTTGATGAGTAGTTAGAATTTCTGACTGACTATCCCTTGATTTAACTCCTTCGTCAGACTTGGCTCTGCTTGTTGGCTGGTTGGTTGACTGTTTGTCTGGCCGTCTGACGGACTGGCTGCCTGGCAGGTTAACTAAATAATTCCTCATCTTTGGCATATGCAACAAGTGAGAGATGGATGGATGGATGGCTGCATCAGGTATTGCTTTTGTAGTGAATCAAAAGAAATGTTTATTATGTTGCAAACAAGCTCGTCATGCAGCTTCTGTTGTACGCAGTAATTTTGCACATTATCCTGTACGAAGGGGGATTTTTTTTAGACTTGTCTATATGTTGGTATGTATTATCCCAGCAGTTCTAGGAGACAGTATCGAACTAGTGATTTTACCCATCATTTAGGGTGGGAGCTAGTTACTTCAATAGCCACGTGACTAGTCATTTTAACACGGGCATGTCCTAGGCAGGGGGTCAATTGCCTCTTTTTGATTACAATGGGACTGTCTAATAGCTGGTCCAAAGTAGGCAACGCATTGGATTCACAAACTGGTTACATAGCGTCAGTTACCTTGCTAGCTTTGTAACTGGTTACTTGATCAGCTACTTGACTAGTTTTTTTAACACGTGCATGTCCTAAGCAGAGGGTCAATTGACCCTTTTGATTACAATGTGACTATCGGATAGCTGATCGAAGGTAGTCAACGCTTCTGGTGGGTAAAATAAACTGCAGTACAAAAAAAAGTTTGAAGTGACTTCATCATAGGTTACTAAGAGACACTAAAGTGACTATTGACTTCATGCTATGTTACATGCGATATCAGTATACTTAAGCAAAAATAAAAATAAACTGTATTAGAATTATATTAACACAATTTGTAAAAAACCAGTTTGTACGAATTACTCACAAAACGTTTAAAGTGACTACACTCTAGATTACTTTGTACGAATTACTCACAAAACGTTTAAAGTGACTACACTCTAGATTACTTAGAGACACTTAAGTGACAATTGTCTTCACGCTAGATTACTTGGGATGCATAACGTAACCAATTGTCTTCTCTCTGCACTACAAAGTGCACACACGTGTCAAATGACCAAAATATATAAAATGGAGTCAGCCAAGTGATAAGACATTTGTGACAATTACTGTCTTTAAGGGATACATTGACTACTTGCTTAACTGCTGGGATGTTATTTAATATGTGTGTGTTTGTATGTATGTTTATGTACAAGTATTGATAATATTATTAATATGTACATAAAAATGTTGATTCGTGCGTTACAAACTGTTTATTATCATTAAAAACAAAATTATTCGTGATCTTAACGATCTTTACGTTTTGCAGCTTTCAATTTATAAATGAACGTCAGAAACAATAGAAAAACTCAAACTACAAACGATTTATTTAGTGATGTTATAGACTAAAATAAATTGTTTTAAACCCAGTATTTGTTGTCAGAAATTAAGTTTAAATCGTTCTTAACATTACTTTAGATATACATACATATATTTTTTTCTTTCTTTTTATGAGAAACTAATTTCTACGCTTAATTTTTCACATATTTTAGATTAAGTGTAGACATATAAAAATACAAAGTATCTACAATAGAATTATAATGATTTATACATTTTGTAAACAAGAAAGAAACAATTAATGATCTATCTATTTGTTAAAAAAATGCTCGGGAAATTTGTTTAGGAAATTTTTGTCTTAATTTTACACTATTATTTCTGCACAAAGAAAATGTATTTATTATGATCACCCAATTTGTTGCCAATTGAATGATTGCATTATATTCATCGATTTCTAGGAACAGTTTACGATTGAAATAACCGAATTTGTGTTAACCCAACAACAGTTTTTAAAACACAACAAGAAAATCGGGTATTAAGTCTGAATCATTTGAAGACACTGTGCAACAGTGAAAAAACACACGATTTAGCTTTTTCGTGCTCTTTTGTAGAAAAAATATAGGAAGAAAATTTCTTTTTTTTACTTTTTTTAGAATAACTTCCAGGGTCTCCTAATTTTTCACAAACAATGTTTAGCAAATGTGTAGCTATGGACAAGTTGAACAACTCTTGAGAACATATCAATGCATTCTGAACGTGTCTAGTCGCTCTAAATAGCACATAAATATCACTTTATACTTTAACAATTTTAGTTTTTACTATTTTTTGACGCTAAAACAAAGATTTTTTGTTAAAATAGTATGATCAAGTCCACACTTCTATGTTGTGCTGTATTATTTACTCGGCTGAGGTGTTCGGAATGGGGATCGCCAAAAATCCATTTATGATCCGAATGAGCTGAAATTTAAAATATAGATAGTCCTTGAGAAGGTCTACAAAAAATATGCATTTACCTGAAGGTTATCTCTTTTAGTTCAAGAGATATTTAGGTTTAATTTTTTTAAATTTTGCTCGATCTTTTTTTCGCATTTTATATATCATGGGCCTACGAAAGGTCGAAATTTGTTTTTTATATAGGACGTATATTTGCGATATAAATTTAAAAAGAAAATAAAACAAACCTGATAACAATTATTTTCGGTACAAAAATGATTTTCTTTTATTGCGTTCAAATATCATTTCGTACAAGAAAAATCGTCTGTGAAGGTCTCTCGGCTTCATTTCGAAATTTCAGCTTGAGTAGCTCCCAATGATTTTGCAAGTTTTTGTTCAGTTTGACGCTTTGTTGACACAAAATTCGACATTATGGAACCAGAAAAAAACGTGAGACTAAGTGAGACTAAATGTTATTTAAAACCAAAACCGCGATCAAAAGACACGACATCTATTGCAAATCCGATTAGAACAAAATTTTGTTAACACTGACTAAACAACAAGGATGTTCATGAAATACTATTGTTTCTACGAATCAAGGAGTTATATCGATTAAAAAAAAATATTACAGAAATTCATAATTTTCTAAACTTTTAAATTTGAAATCGATTTATTTTTAGAGTCCAATATTTTGAAAGACACACACCATTATGTTTTTTTTTTAAATCCAATCAAAGTCTTTAATAATATATTACTTAAAACTTTGAAATTAGACTAGTATTTAAGAATGTTGTTTGTCTCCGATGCCCTTTTTTGATATCCCACAACTAATGTTGTGGGATAAAATTTAATAATTCTCAGCTTCATTTTCAGAATATTTTAATTTTCCTCTTTTCTTCATTTTCATCAGCATATCCTTTTATATTTTTGCAAAGATCAACTATCCTAAGTGTCCAGATAATTTAAAGACTTTATTGATTTTGATCAATCAGATCCATTTTTAAAATTTTCAAAAGATTTCGAATATACACATTAGAGTGACAGCCAATTTTTTTTTAGATTTCAAAGAATGCCGCGTGGAGTATTGTGACACTAGGCCTAAGTTTCATTAAAATCGACCCAAAATATATAACATTTCGCTAACTTTTCATTAGAAATTCCAAATATTGAAAATTTTGATTTGACCTTCACGATTTAAAGGTTAACGTTATCCGATTTTAGTAAAACATTCAGACTATATTTAAAATTACCAGGGCTATAATACTATGAATAGATTTTACTTAAAGTGTGTAACAGTAAGGAAATTGGGCTCATTCGCCAAAATATGAACAAAAAAATAGTTTTTCTTGAAAATCACAAAAATTTAAATCGCAGGTACGCAAAAACTGTAAGAGGTATTGACATAATTTTTTCATATTTTTCTTCCCTATTATGATCTCAATAAATCCCAATGTGATGATCGAAAAATTCTGAAATTTGTTAACAAAATTTTAAAATGGAGATTTGAAACAGCCGTTAAATAAAATTGTTTTTGACCATACCTTGCGAATAGATTAACGGTATCCGACGAAGACAAAAACTCATATATCCGTGAATACGGATATATTTTAAATAAAAATTAGCTTTTATTTTAATTTTTCTCGAAATATGTTAATTTTTTTTTTAAATTTCTTGTTCAGGTAGCCTGAGACACGTTAATGGTCTGGCGAATTTGTAATAACTTTAACATTTTTTAACCAAATTTTGTCATTTATATCTCATTACAACGATAATTACGTACACATTTCGATTCGTTTGCATTCAATTGCAAAAATATTTATTTAGTAGCAAAATTTTTACAAAAACTGAAAAATTTGCATTTTTCTCGAATTTTGGCGATAATACAGTTTTTGGTTCAATTTAAAAAATTTTTTTTTAATGTAGTATTCATTAATATAAATAAATCTACATATTTCTAGAAAACAATGCAGAAAGTTAACGAGTTTCACCTATTTATTCCAATAAATAGTAAAATTTAGCATATATCTGAACTTTGACCTCGATGCGCGTCCAGAAATCGTTGTCCGATTTGGCTAAAATTTTCAGCACTTAACTTTTAGGCCTAGTGTCACAATATTCCACGGCACTCTTCAAAATTTTAACAAAAATTTTTCCATACAACTGATTATCACTCGAATACACATATTAATTAATCTTTTGAAAATGGATCTTGAAAACATGGTTAACTTGAAAACAGAGTAATCGATTATGTTACATTACAAATATTTGATTTCGTTTATCGATCATGTACCATCCCACAAAGTTCGACAGTTTAATTTTACATATGATCGGAGACAGACGTGATGAATTTTTGTGATATATTGGTTGGTGTTAGAACATCAATAATAGTTTACAATAAGGGAGAATAATTGTGTTGATAAATTAATTAGACGTGTGAAAATAACTATATTAAAGCACAGAACTTCTCCTGGGGCTCATATGCCAGATGCCTGGTGAGGTAGTTTTCGTTATTGTTATATGATGGCCGAAACTAGCTCATCCTCCAAGAATGAACCGATCAGCTACAAGACATTTATTTGATGTTGATATGTCACAGTACAATGTAGAGTAAAGTTTTGATAAAATTAATTTTAATTTTTGCCCCATTGCAGATTGACACCATGGGTGGAACGTTTTTGGTCACTGTAAAAATGTTTAAGAAACTTATAACAAGAAGAGATAAACAAGATTGAAATAAGTAAAACTAATGCTCCTTTTTATCTGCTTTAAATCAGATTGTATCAAAAAAAGTAGAGTTTGGTCCCCTTTCTACCCTATAATTGTAGCAAGAGGTATACGAGGGACTTTATTAGAAAAATTGCCTATTTAACTTAAAAGTTATTTTATTAATATTTTCTTTAAAGCAACAGCTTTGATTTGAGGTTGATGAATGGATACTCATAACATTATGTCTGTTTGCAATTTTTACTTTTAATTCTACTAACGAAATAAAGAATATGTGCATAATTAATATAAACAAATGCAACAAAACATTGAATTAAATAAATACATACATATGTAGCTATTTAGTGTATAGTATATATTTCTAACAACGAATCGATAACAACGAAGTTTTCAAATGTTTCCATGTTATTCAACCACAGGTCTAATTCGTACTCCATACTCCTCCTCTAAACAGAATACGGAAAAATTCAACTATTTCCAGGACTTAAATCCAAAATTAGGCATCATCAGCAAACGACGTTAGTTTAAAAGTTTGAATGCAAGAAAACAAAAAATTAGAAAACACAAAACGCACACACACAAAACTAAATTCAAATGCATTCGCAATTGCAATTTTTAGTTTGGGTTAACGGGAGAACATGATGCAAGTTTCCGAAGAGGAGAGTGAGAGAATTCAAGGTGGCAAACAATTTTCACTTGTATGCATAATGCAATTTAATATGTTACGCATAAGAACACCACCACCTCCAGCTCCAACTCCTAAAAGTTACACATTTTTAGAACGATGCAAGAGAGTGTCTAACGATGCCTACCAACAACAAAAACAACAACAACTACCCAAAAACAAAATCCTAACGAAAAATACATCCTCATTTAGTTTCGGTGTGTGTGTGTGTGTGCATGTGTTGTAGAATTCTCCTGGATCTAATAATAACTGGTGCAACCGAAAGGGTTCCTGTGCTTGTGTTCGTATACGTACTGTAGTACCTCTCTTATTCCGTACAGTGGGGGAATTAAAATAAGTGGAAATAAATCTCTAACTTCTTAACGAATAGTAACATTTTAATAAAATAGAAGATGTTTAGCTGAGTTTACATTTTAAAGACAAATGGGGCAAAGTCAAAGCCCCAACGTGGTGTATCTCGTGTATATGAAACATTAAAAACATTGCCAAATTTTTGTTCCTAATTCGATTTAAAAGATTTGTATGTATATGAATTTAAAACTTTTGAAAAAAATCCAATATGGACTTTTAAAAAAATAGCAAAAGATCTGAAGACATGTTTCCAAAGCCATAAACAGTATAAAGTAGACTCGATCATTGAAAGTAAACTGGGATCAGTTAGAAAAAAGTTCCAATAGATATTGGTAAGGCAAAATAAGTCGAACAACTCTTTCGAAGAGCACCGAGCACTTCTATCAGAAAACAGCTAGTAAAGTTAAATACTCTGACTTTTTATGCGCAGATCCAAAGGTTGTAGTCGTATAAAGTTCAGAAAGTTCGAGATCGCAATTCGATAAAGAACCTAGAATCAGAAAAAAATTAGGTAACATTTTATAAAAAATTACACTTGTTGTGTGAACATCCAGGTCAAGATTTTTATGTGGCTAATGGATGGGGTAATGTTCAATATTAATACCGGCCAAAAAATAAAACAAAATTCCCATGATGTTTCCTGTGTGTCAACCTATTTGCAGTTGTTGCAAAAGAAGCAAATCATTTGTGACATTTAACCGTAAAATGTCATTAAAAGGGATTCATAAAGAAACTTTCCATTGCATTCTAAAAAAATCAAGAACAATTTTTTTCTTATTTTTGCAGAAAATATTTCATGAACCTAATAACTACATATTTAAAATTGAACACATTTTTGAAAAGAGGACACAATTTCCTACAGTTTTATAAACCATATTTCATTATACATACATATATTCGTTTGAAAGACCAATCGATGCCATATGTCATCGATTTTCCTTGACTATGGCACATAAATCAGGCTGAATTTGACCTACATGGGTAATGTTCGCTTTAAGGACAGCCTTGAGACTTAAGAAAACATAAAAATTAAAATTTTAACCGGGTCAAATCTCATGTGGTTCCATGTGACATGAGCTGTGTAGTAAGTAGCGCCGTCCTATTGAAACCACATGTCTGTCGTTGGTGATCATATGATTCAATTCAGGTCTTCTTTTTGTAATTATCGACCTATAGATGCGGATTAGTATCTTCCCAAATTCGACAATTTTGTTTTGACGATTTTATCATTTGTACTGGTTGATGAATGCTATATCCGCCCATAGCGATTTGCCAAAACAAACTGAATAAATGACAACCAATTCGATAGATGTGTCCAAAAGCATACAGGAAATTTGCAGAATCTTACCGTGTTGTAATATATTTTTTGTCACTGCATTGTCGACTACACATTTCGTTTATTTTAAATTAAATTGCAAAAGTAATTATTTAATGGCAAAAATTAAAAAAAAACTGAAAAAATTGCATTATTTCCCCTTGTAAATGCACCTCAAAACTAAATCGAAAGTCGGCACGGGTTGCCCTTCTTAGAACAAGCTAAAGATTTTTTGGTGGTATTTTAGGTCATTACGAAAGTTTTCAGGGAGTACCGTTTCAACATTTCAAAAAATTTAATTCTAAGGGACACTCTAGTGTACATGTTGGGTGTTCTGTTGCAAAGTGAAGAGTATCCCAAAGAGAGTATTCAAAGCAAAGCTGTGATGATCTGGTGAGATTTCAGTAGCTCAGAACAGATAGGACCCTTTTATTTCCATGAAATATATATGTATATTTGGATATTTGGCTTTGGTGTCGATTCGGCTGATTGGCCGCGCTTTACTTACGCTTAGGGTTATTTTAATGGACGCATTTTTCATCGCAGGTAATGATTCGGTGCAAAAATGATTTTCTCTAATCGCGTTTAAGCATAATTTCGTTCGTGCAAAATCGTCTTTTGTCTTTCCCTGTTTTTGGATGAATCCTGCTCCAAACGTTTTAAAGCAGCTGCTTGAGTTGTTCCCAGTGATATTGCAAACTCTTGTTGAGTTTGACAACAATCATCAAGGAGTATTGCCTCCAATTCTTGGTCTTCAAACTTTTTTGGCTGGCATGGGCGAAATCACCACTTCTGAAACCGATGTAACACATTCATCATAAGCGTGAGCAATAGATATACTTCAGCGGCACTTTTTTTCAAATTAATGAAGTACATTTTCGAATGTTCAATAACTAAGTGAGAATAAATGACATAGATGAATCCTTCATATACCCAACAAATTTTGATTCAGTTTTTAAATTATGTTAATTAAATAATAAAAAAAAATCGGGAAAGATTTTGATCCCCTATCAGTTTTCAAATGCGAATATCTTATATATATTCAAACCCGGATTTAAACTGAATCGAGAACAAACTTTTTACATAATTTTTAAATGTGGTACCCCACTAGGGGGTCTTGAGGCTCAGTTCCACTTAGTGTTTAAATCCAAACCTTTAACATACCCCTATTCTATAACCATGAACAATTTTATTAAAATCGGACTATCCGTATAGAAGTTACAGATTTATTTCCACATTTTTTTCCCCACTGTGCTCCGTTTGTGTCCCGGCAAAGCGGTTCGAAATGTACAAATAAGCCATGTTTTTTTGGGCAGATGACTGCAGATGCGTGTGAGTTTGTGTGTCTGTAGAGTTGAGGTTTTGTAGAAGCTAAAGTTTCTCAGCGTACATGCGTGAGTGTGTGTCTGTCTACATTTGCATATGTATGTCGGAGCACAGTGTAGCAGGATTGGTGTCTGTGTATGCGAAATAAGAGAATAATGGGTGCGTATTCAACATACGTAGAATTATTCGGCTGCAACCATACTACAAGCCACGCAGACCCTACAAATCAATTCTAACTTCCACACAGAAACTACAAACCTTCAAACTCGTACATTTTAAGCCTCTACTCGAATCGCATTCGTACGCTTTTTCCGTTTCTTTTTTTTTTTTCTTTCTCATTTTTCGTATTTCCGCACTCCAGCATCATTCATGTATTTAGGTACGCGCGTTTGTAGTTTGTGTGTATTTTTGTGCGTTCGCAACGTTCTGGTGGAGGTGTTTACTATTGTCGATGGATGCATCGTTTTAGGCTCAACTTGTTCTAATAAATGATGGTGCCATTATTTTCGTTTCGAACGAAGCCTTTTCAGTTGTCAGGAGATTTTATTTTTCGGTACTGTAGGCCTTGGGCAACGTACATATGTGTGATTTATTTTTAATTGAAATTCTAGAATGCGTTCAAAACTGCACTGAAACAAAAAAATAGTATAAATATGTGTATGTGCGTGTATGTTTGTATTAATTTTTGTGTGTATGTGTGTAAATACGTACGTACATTCGTTAAGCATATAAGCAGCATTAAAACAATAGAACGCACAGTCTAACAACAACAAAAACATCTATTAAAGACCAACAACACAGCGTCGTATAACTACAAAAACTATGACTACTACATGGCTGTATGTATGTTTGTATGTATGTATTTATATGCAGAATTGTTTGGAGGACCAAATTGAGGAAACTAACTCGCACACACTTACACAAACGAACACACACACGCATCTACATATGTATGCATATAAAGTATAAAATATAAATGCGTAAACGAAACACTAGATGTGCTGCTCAACTCTCACATACAAATCTATACAATACACACTTAAGAGAGTGGTGGACAGTAGGTCGAGTCCAGCAAGAGTACACGAGTCGTCGAGGTACGAATCGTAGATGGTTGGCAAGGTGGGCAATCGACAAAATTGACGTGAAGGGACAAGTGTGTGTAGACCCATCTAAATTTAAATTGCGTTTGTATGTTCTTGATTATGCGTTTTCATTCACACAAATCTACCTACAAACGTATGTTAGGATGGCCCCAAAAATAAAAAAAAAATTCGAAGGTGCCAATTAAAAGTTCTTCAGAATTTCGAAATTCGCTTTAGTTTGATTTCTATGTAGCTTCAAAGTTCATATTTTTAATCGATGCGTTGAAACTATGTACCTAAAGCAAAACTGTTAATAACTTTAGAACTTTTAGTTTGTTTTTACTATTTTTCATATTTGTGAAATATGACAGGTCCTTCCAAATTTGTATTTATTATGTTCTTAAAGATGTTATTACATATATTGTTAATGGCTGACCGTATATAATCTTATGTGTAAAAGGGGTTCTTAGCAGGTCCTTCCAGATTATTAATAAACTAGTGTATAAGGCCGTCAATGCCATGGAAACCTGCTGATCTCTGATTGAAATTAAAAAAATCAGTATTATAAGTATGTCGAATTTTAGCTTTTGGGATTTGTTAAGTCCGAAATATCCCGGATTTTTTTTTCACAAATTCGAAGATTGGAATTCCTAATATCTAATGACTGAATCTACTTAATGGCCTACAGATCTCAGTAAGATAACCGATCTAATTGAGTTTGCCGTTATCAAGACTTGCTGGATCTCTCGGCAGACCACGATATGATGTTTGATTAATTCCTACACATGTATTCATTTAAAATAACATCACTTTAATTTGTTAATGTTATAAATTTGTTATATAGAGGACACAGAGTGCTAATTATAGATCAAATTTTAGAATCCTGGCCTGGAGTGCAACGCTAAAAAACATTTAAAATTATATTTTAAAACATATTATAACTCGGCTCCAAACAAATAGGGCCATCCTAATGTATATATCTGTAGTGGATGTGTCTTCTAACAATGTTTATGCTGATGGTGATGATGATGACGACGATGACGACGACGGCAACGAATACGACCATGGCAATAGTAATATTGATGGTCTTGGTGGCAGCAGCACACAATTTTCTACAAAACTTAAATGGAATTAATTTTTGTTTTTAGACATTTTTGATAGAGCTGACATACATACATATATATACACACACACGCATACACAAGCAATTGCATGTTAAGAATAAAAATCTAAATAGAAAGAAACGTTCACACACATAAATCTAAACGCATACACACACTACATACACATACATACATACATAATAAGCTAAGGTATTGGTGCATTTGGTGCTTTATGACAGAACGAATCCTTTTTCTAGAGGTTCGCTCTAAATCGTACAAAGAAATGTAAATTTTGGGAAAACTAATTTCGAAATCGTCTAATTCTGGGCTTTGTTTAATAGTGAAATCTTATGTAGAGAAATATTATTGGCGTTAGAATGAAACAGCCACCAACATTAGAGAAGTAAGGTAATAGTTTTAACGTTCTTTATCACCACCTGCTTGGGATGCTGTAAGAAATTTGTTAACAATGAATTATATTCTTTGAAAAATGTACTAAGTCACAAAAAATAGATTATAAAACTACAAACATTTTAAAGGTGTATTTAGGTATGTAACTACCAAAGATTGCTAACCACCTAGCAAATGTTAAAGATATGCTTAAACAAATGTATTGTATATACATTTAAACTCTTTGCCACCCATATTAATTGTTATTTCCTAGGTTTTCTTGAAATGCTTATTATTTTATGTTTTTTTTTACTGATCAGCGAAATGGCCGTCGAATGGCCAAAACATTAGCCCAACTTTAAACAGGAGAAATGCGTAAAACCTTCAAAGGCAAAGAACAACGCCTTACTTCTTAAACCACTATATGGAACTTATATACCCACCATACATACACACATCTGCAGTGTCGATCAAAACACCTTGGACTTAAATTTATACTACACTATTTCTATAGGGAAAACAAATTTGCTTGTTTTTTAAAACAAAATATAGTATATATGATACGACTAGTTCCAGTCCTTGTAACTAATACAACACAAAATGATAAATATTTAAAAAGTAAGAAGAATAATAAATAGCATGTATTAAACAAGCGACAAAATATATTGCACAAAAGTGGTTATGTAGGAAAAAGAAAATTAAAAAATGATCGTTACAATATTTCAATCAAAATTTTAATTGACGATCATTCTTAAATTTACGCTAAACTATTGGGTAAATAAAAAAAAAGTAAACTAAATGTGGGATATTTTTTTAAAATTTGTATCATTTATTTTGAAACATTTGTTCAATATAAATATATTAAAATTATTGGCCATTGCACCAAGTCAGCGCTTTCCCAAAATATAAAAATCTTTGAAATCGGATTGGAAAAAAAATGGCACGTGTTTAAAAATTTTACATGTCGAAGGTACCCTATTTTGAGCCGCCATCGCGCCGCGCCTGGAGTATTTGTAGGGCATATTTTAAGAAATTAAACTCGAATACTCCTTGGCTAAGCACGCATCAAATTTTATACCGATCGAAGCAGCCGTTTAAAAATGCCCCACTCTGCAGAATCGTTCTGGCAAAATATGGATTCCGAACCAAAAGAACTGCTCATCTTTTAAGGCCAAGAACGAATAAAGACAATTTCGGATACTCTGTTCCGCAGTGAAGCGTATCCCAGAGAGAGCATTCTGCATTGATCGCAACAAAAAGCAGTCGGACTATAAGGCGGGTGAGGCAAAAATTTTCAACCACTTCATTCTAAATACTTTTTAACAGGTATAGCAAGATGTGGAAGAGCGTTGTCATTATGGAATATTACGGTTTGATGTCGCACCGTTTTTCGACCAATGCTCGCTTCAAACGAATCAGTTGCGTTCGATAAAGGTTCCCTGTGAAGGCCTGGCCAGATTTAAGCAGCTCATTTGCTCTTACCAAATACAGAGCATTACCTTAGTACCACGGAAATTTGGCTTTGGTGTTGATTCGGCTGGTTGGCCGGGCTTCACATATGATCTCTTACTGTTTGGATTAACCTATTGGATTCAAGCAGCATTTCAGACATACAAAATCCTGTTCGTATGGTAACAAATTTGCCAATCATTGGATAAATCCAGCTGCATGCAAACGTTTTGAAATTATTGAGTGAATAGCTTTCAATGATTTTGCAAGCTCTTGTTGATTTTGATAACAACCATCATGGAGTAATGCCATCAATTCTTGGTCATGAAACTTTTTTGACTATCCTGGATGATATTTGTCTTCCGTGTCAAAATCACCACTTCTGAACTCCACAAACCATCTTTCGCACGTTGAAGCCGATGGAACACATTCACCATAAGCTTCGGTGAGCAATATTTTTTTCAGATTAAAGAAATAAAGCAAAACTTCCCACATTCGTTGGTACAAAATTCGACAATTTCGAAGCAATTTTGCACTATAATGTTCTATAACTAAGTGAGAATAAATGACAGATATGTACCCTTAAAAATTACAAATACGTTATTAAAAACAAAAACTATACAATAATATCAAGAACGACTGCAGTAATTATCTTTAAGTATTGAGGTAAATTATAGTAAGAAATTATTTACGATTTTATACTAAAATAAATTAATCTTCCACCAATATAATTACAATGGCTGGAGCAAAATAAAAATAAAATTAAAACAAGTAAGAAAGTATGGTCGGTCAAGCCCGACCATATAATACCCTACACGTAGTAAATGAGTAAAAATATTTTTCTTTTAAAATATCAATAATTTATATTCGTGAGTGATTTTCGGAAGTGGGCCTTATATGGGAGCTATGACCAATTATGGACCGATCACCATAAAATTACGTCGTGTGATTTATGTCTATATGAAAGTTATTTATGTTGAATTTTGTGTATATACCAACATTTTTAAGTGATTTAAGCACGTTAAAGTGATTTTTGGAAGCGGGTCTATATGGGAGCTATGACTAATTATGGACCGATCGTAACAAAATTTGGTGACATGAATTTTGTATATATAAGACTTATTTGCAGCGAAATTTGTGTAGATACATATATAAATTAAAGATTTATGACCGATAAAGTCCAATTTCGAGAGGACATTTGTATGGGGGCTAGGTGAAAAAATGGACCGATTTCAGCCAGTTTCAATAGGCTTCGTCCTTGGGCCGAAAAAATTATATGTACCAAATTTTATCGAAATATCTTCAAAATTGCGACCTGTACTCTGCGCACAAGCTTTACATGGACAGCCAGCCAACCAGCAGACGGACGGACGGACATCGTTTAATCGACTCAGAAAGTGATTCTAAGTCGATCGGTATTTTTGGGCGTTACACACATCTGCACAAACGCATAATACCCTCCCCACTATGGTGGTGTAGGGTATAATTAATAACTATTTACCGTGTCGGATCACCAAAATGCACAACAGCTTTGTGAAAAATCAGTAAAAAAGATCAATACATTTTAGCTGCTAGAGTAATACTTACAGTATTGACCATAACTAAAGCACCCCCTCAATGGATTTTTTCAAATCATAATTTTTTTGATAAAAACGGCTTTTTTGGGATGTATTTTGTATATATTTTATTAACTAATATTGTTGATGTTCATTTAATATTCATTTAGTAAAAGATAATTTTATTAAAAATTAATTTAAAATGATAAATCATATAAAAACTCAAAACGCAACGGACAAAACAAAAACACCCTTTTATAAGATGTTTAAAAATTTGACTCGGTACTGCATATTTGCAATGTGAATTATCGGGAATCACAATGAATGGACTTAAAAATTCGAAAAGATAAAAATATAGGAAGACGTAGTGTGCAAAATTTAAGTTTTATACAGTTTATTGTGAAAAAAACAATGACAAGGAACAAGTACTCCAGTAAATTTAAAATTAAAGTTATTGAAGACTGGAAGACGGGCTTATCACTACATGAATTTAGTAAAAAATATTCAATTAACAGATCAGTTATTTCCAGGCTCGTTTCAAATTTTTTTAAGACTGGACGAAAATCTCCGGTGCATTCTGGAGGTCCTTCACGAAAAAAAAACACGATATTATGATTCCTTGATCAAAAGAGCAATACAAAGAGATCCTATAGCATCAGCTATTCAAGTACGAACAAGTTTAAGGTTATGCGTTAGTGAAAGAACAATCCGTAGAAGAGTAGTAGAAGCCCGATTATACAGCTGACGACCAGCAAAAAAAACATTTCTATCAGCTAAGAACAAGAAAGCTAGACTGAAATTTGCCAAAGCCCACATCGACTGGAGTGTCCAAAAATTAAAGACAGTACGTTCCCTGCCGAATCCAAATACAACTTAAAAAGTTCCGCTGGAATAAGGCGTGTACGCAGACCAAAAGGAGGAAGACAGAATCCTAAGTATTGCAAAGGAACAATTAAACATGGAGGAGGCAATGTAATGGTCTGGGGTTGCTTTTCTGGTCAAGGATTTGGGCCAAATCATAAAATTTATGGAATTATGGATCGGTTCATTTACCATGATGTATTGAAAGCTGTAATGTTGCCTTATGCCAGTGAAGAGATGCCAATTATAGGGAGCTTCCAACAGGATAACGATCCTAAGCACCCCTCCAAAGTTTGTAAGACTTGGCTACAGAGCAATAAGATTCAAGTTCTTCATTGGCCTGGTCAATCTTCCGATCTTAATCCTATTGAGAACTTGTGGCACATTGTTAATATGAAAATAAATCGTGAAAATTGCTGAAATAAGGATTTCATGCCGTTGAAATAGCCTGGGAAGGAATATCGAAAAACGCCATAAAACATAATATTTTCTATGCCAAGAGATGTTCTTGTGCCATCCAAAACAAAGGATTTGCAACAAAAAATTAATAAAAAAAATGTTTTATAGTATATCCTTGAAGGGGTGCTTTAGTTTTGTCCGTTTCATTTTCTACCTTAAAATATTTTTGGATTTTAAGTTACCTCTTATGGTAAGGTTAACTTTGGAAGTATTTGTTTATCAATAATAAACATATTAACAAATGAAAATAAAAATACCATATGAAAAAAATTCATTGAGAGGGTGCTTTAGTTATGGCCAATACTGTAGATTCTCTTAATCTAAGGTCAAGTGTACCAACTGTACAAAGAAGAGCAGTTTCAGCTGGGCTCAAGCGCTATAGAGCTGCAAAGAAATCATTTATATCACAGAAAAATCTTATTTTCCGATATAAATTTAATTTTATGGATTTTGATACAATGAAGAGATTTCGATGACCTGTCAATAATAAACTAAATCTCAAATACTGTAATGGAACAGTTAAGCTTGTAGGTGTGATTGATTTTCTGGTGAAAGCTTAGGACCTTTGTACAAAATTGACAACTGAATAAAAATAGATTGCAGGAGAAGAGGCTGCCTCATGCCCATGATAAAATGAATGATAAAATGGATATTTAAACATGACAATGACCCTAAACCAACATCTAAATTGGTAAAGGGGTTTTTAGAACAGGAAAGCGTGAAGTTTATGCATGAAGGCGTTAAGTTCACCCGACCTAAAGAAAATGTATGGGAAATAGGAAATTGAAAGTAAATCGGGAATTGTCACATCGAGATCCAAACATTCCAATGACAATCATAGAAAATCTTATTAGTCCTACGACTAAAAGATGTGCGGAAGTTTGAAGAATTACGGTTGAGCAACGAGATATTAATATGTGTTGAGTAATCCAATACGTTTTGTCGTATGATTGTTTTATCTTTTTTTTCATTTTTTTAATATTATCATAAGTAAAAGTGAAATTTAAATTCATTGTTAATAATACTGAAGATGTATAATTATTTTAGAGTGCATTTGTTGTTTCTTAACTGTTTACTTTCTTTGGAATTGGAAAAAGTTATAAAGCGATTGTTGTCCAATATATTTTGACCGATACTGTATATATACCACTGTAACTATAAATATGTATGTATGTAGATCTATGTATATAAGTACTAATGTATGCGTATGTCCCTGAATGCGTATGTTTGTACGTATGTACAAGATGAATACTAAAGACCAGTGGCTGATGAACAGCATCAACGGAAATCGACAAAACATTGTGAGCACCAATGACCATTCATGAAAAAGAACGGCAACGGCAGGCACCAACAACAACAACGACATGGAAACTATTCTCCTTAATCCCAAGATGTGTTTTCTCTGTATGATTTCGTTGCTGTAGTTATTGTTGTTGTAATGGAATTGTAGCTGTTTTCTTTCTATTTTAGTTTTTTCGGTACAATTTTCTTTTTTTTTAAACTTTTATGCAAACACACGAGCATCGAGAATTCTTTCTAAAAGTGATGAAAACAAAAAATCATATAAAAACATTCACACACACATACACTCAAGCGTACATACATACAAATACAAATCTAGTTGGAAAGTACATGAGTTGGCGGAAAACGAAAGAGTAAGAGACCGAGGCAGGCGATGCGATGTGTAGAAGATGGTCTGACAGAAGGTGTTGCCACTTTTAATGACATCCATATTATTCGCTTTAAAATATCCTAAAAAGCAATTAAAACGGCTTTTTTGATTTTGGTCATGACTACCCATTACTTTTTACATTCCTAGGTAATGATAGGTGATTCTTGATTATATTTACTTGTATACATTAGGTTGGCCCCGTTTTTTATGCCAGCAAAATAAGGTGTCGATGTTCCCAACTAAAATTAAACCTTAGTTTGTTTTGAGGAGATCATTTCTTAAAAAGCGTGTCCTGGCGTCAGTACTTTTGGCAATGGAAACATATGTAATATTGCTATCCGGTTGCAAGGTCTTTGAAAGGGGCTTTAAACAAACGTTCGCGTAAGTTCGAAATTATTTGAACTTTTGTAATCATCGTCGGAAAGGTAATTTTATGTGTAATACTGTGAAACTAAACAAATAAGACACCAAAATCGGCTGTGCCGAATTTTATATAGCCATAAAATTTAAAAAAAAAAATAATAAAAATAAAAGAAAAATTAAAATTTTTTTTAATTTAGTATTGAAAAAAATTATATGACAAAAATTCTTTTGTATTTTTTTTTAAATTTTAATTTTTTATAAATTTATTAGTCCGACTTACTATGGCTATATAATTGCGACTTAGCCAAAGACTTTGAAATATTTATCATTAGATATTCATACTGTCTATATTAATGACTTAAAGTAGGGTCACACATGGCAAATGTTTACTCAAAAAACGGTAAACCATTTTTTTTAGCACAAATTAGTTTGACGTGTTTACTCTTACAAGTGTTTTGCAAGATCAAACAGCATCAAATAAAATAAAACAAAAGTTTATGTTTTGAATCTTCCTAAGTAAAACTAGTTATACCCTACACCACCATAGTGGGGAGGGTATTATGCGTTTGTGCAGATGTTTGTAACGCCCAAAAATATTAGTCTAACACCCACCTTAAAGTATACCGATCGACTTAGAATCACTTTCTGAGTCAATTAAACGATGTCCGTCCGTCCGTCTGGTCGGCTGGCTGGCTGTCCATGTAAACCTTGTGCGCAGAGTACAGGTCGCAATTTTGAAGATATTTCGATGAAATTTGATACATATTATTTTTTCGGCTCAAGGACCAAGCCTATTGAAACTGGCTGAAATCGGTCCATTATTTCACCTAGCCGCCATACAAATGTCCTCCCGAAATTGGACTTTATCGGTCATAAATGTTTAATTTATATATGTATCTCAACAAATTCCGCTCCAAATAAGTTTTATATACACAAAATTCATGTCACCAAATTTTGTTACGATCGGTCCATAATTAGTCATAGCTCCCATATAGCCCCGCTTCCGAAAATCACTTTAACGTGCATAAATCGCTTAAAAATGTTGGTAAACACACAAAATTCAACATAGTTAACTTTAATATAGACATAAATCACACGACCTAATTTCATCGACCCATAATTGGTCATAGCCCCCATATAAGGCCCATTTCCAAAAATCACTCAAAAATATAAATTATAGAAATTTTAAAAGAAAATTTTTTTTTGCTCTTTTACTTAGTGTAGGGCATTATAAGGTCGGGCTTGACCGACCATACTTTCTTACTTGTTTTTGAAATAAATAAAAGAATTAAAAAAATTTTATTTAATGGTTACGTCTTTTTCGTCAAATATTTTCCATGTGGGACCCTACCTTTAGTAATCCAGATATAGATTAAAAATTGGTGGCTACGGAAAGTTGATTTCAACATAAGGACGGACAGACGATCCAAAATATATACATATATACTATGTGGGGTCGCAAATGAAAAATATATAATTTACAATTGGAATATATACCCTTGTCACGCATGGTGAACGGTATAAAAATAATATAATGTTTGTTATTTAACATTAACAGACAAATTTAAAAAATACTGCATATTTAGACAAAACTTGTGAAAGGTTTGAATATCAATAATTGGTATTCATTGATTGCATAATCAATGGGAGGTGCTCAAGAAGCTGTTTAAAAGATCCAAAGTATCCTATCTACTGGGTGGGCCATTTACAATTTAATCGATTGTTTTAGCTCGAATCTCTTAAAGCAGTCATATGAATGATATTGAGCTCCATTCTTAAATGACAAAGTTCAACCTTTCCAATAAAACCAGAAATTTGAAAAAATAATTTAAATTTTAAATTTTCCCACCCTATATTATGAACTGCCCAGATCGTCACAGGGAACCTGTACCGAACACAACTGGCCGAAAAAAGCCCAGAATATGCGGCCAGACATGAAACCGTAATATCTCATCATGACAACACTCCGCCACAGGTATAGCACCTTTTAAAAAGTATTTTGAATGAATTGGTTGGGATGTTCTACCTTTCTAGCTTTATAGTTCAGATCGATCGATGCAGAACGCTCTCCCTGGTATACGCTTCACTTTGGAACAGAATATCCGATATTGGCTGGATTCGTTATTGATCTCAAAAGATGAGCAGTTATTTTGCATTGGAAACCATATGATGCCAGAAAGATGGGAAAAGGTCATAGCTAACAATGACCAATACTGTGAATAAATTTATATTGTACAAATGTTTCAAAATAAAAGCTAAAACAATGTGAACAAATAGAATTTCAGATATTTCATACTAGTTTTTGACTGTGACAACGACAACGACACTGGCAATAATTCTGAATTGATCTATTACCAGGAAGTCATTATATATCGACTTAAAGTTAAACTTGAGAAGGTTATATTGTAGCGGAATTTATTCATGTGGTCTCAATATGAGACCACATTTTATAAAATTTTGTGGTTTAAATTCTGAAGACATTATTCAACAATTGCATTAAATAATAAAGGCAACAATTTTGGGCCAATGGCAATTTCAAATTTGTTTAATAAAATCTAAAGGATTTTGATGAAAGAGCTCCTTTCCAACTGGGATGCTAAGAATTTGTTAAATCTATTAAGAATATTTTGGCTCAAACGAAAAGAAATCTGGCAACCAGTGACATTCGATGGCTACTAACAATCGCATACACATCGTTAAAACTTAAAACGAGTGTTGAGAATACGAAACGCATACTCACTCGCATAGACACACACACACACATAGACTTGGCATTAGATGTAACAAAAACAACAACAGCATAAAAGAATTTTACTTTATGTGTTTGTATTTTGCGTTAGTTTTCATATTAGATTTGTACATATGCACATACATACATACATACATACTTATGTATGTATATTTTGGAACATACATATAAAGAACACATACACACTCATATTCACATACTTATACATATATAGATATCCTTTAGAATTGGAATACATGGCCAGCAGAAAGCCTCACGCATACATGAAGTACATTTGTTATGCATGTACCAAGTATATGTATGTATGTATGTATGTGTGTTTGTTTGTGTATGTAAAAAAGTTTCGGTGTGTACACACACATACATACATATAAAGCTTAGACCAGCAAATGTTGCAAAATAGTCGAAATGGAAAACAAAGAGAAAAAAAATTTAACGGAAAATTTTAGAAAAGATCCATGCATGCAGGCTCCTATACCAACACACATAGATACATAAATGTACAATACACACATACATATATGTATGGGTATGTATAAGAAAGTCTTGAATTTTTTGTCACTATAGCGTTAGTTTGAACCATCATTGGAGTGGTCATGTATATTTAAATACAAACTTATTATGTATTTACTTACGAGTTTTGTATATACTCATACATATACACGATTATATACACTTACAAGCATATACTATGTATGTATGTCTGTATGAATGTATTTATTAACATATGTATATGCGATCGCATTAGTAATAAATTGAATACATTAAATTGCAAATAAGACAAATTATTATGCTGCTATTTCTTATCAGTTTATGCATATTTAAACAGACAAAAGAATGTTAAATAATTTATCCAAAAAGGACAAACACTAAAGATGGAATAGTTGGATTTTATTTATGGGACTTGTATTTACATTGAACGATTTTTGCATAAAAACTAATTAATTATTGATTGAGCCAGTTTCGCTGTTATGACCGATTTCCTGGCTGTAGATAGAAAAATTCAGTTGGCAGTTACGCAAACAAATAAGCAGTTGGCAAAAAGTCATTGTATAAATTGTATCTTATGCAAGTCTAAAATAATTCCGTATTCTGAGGAAAAACCTTAATAAATTAAGAAAACGTTCAAATTCATATAAAATATACCAATACTTACGCAATATCTTGAAATTATTGCGGGATTTTTTCAAATGTTTAGCTTTTATTTTATAACATTTGTACAATATAAATAACATCAAAGTACAGGTAAGCCTCCATTTACGCGGTACTTTATTTACGCGAATTCGATATAACGCGAATTCAAATTAACAACCATTTTTTCAAATACGCGACTTTTTTTACACGATTTTTATATAACGCGTCAACAAACAACCAGAAACGAAAAAACACAAGCGAATAACAGATTTCTTTTTTGAAAACTTCGTTAATTTTTATAAATTTTTTGTTATGTTTTGATCTCTTTTACGTATTAGAATATTTTGTTTTTTTTAATTGACATTTTTGCCTTAATTTTCGATAAGAAATATTTTTTTTAGTTCAGTTTTTTACTTTTGTTTTAAGTAAGATTTTAAAAGTACAAATAAAATAAGTTTACTTAAAGTATATATCGTTGCCTTAAATACAAACGGAGCACAGTGTGGTAGATCGCAAATCTAACTTTACAAAATTAATAAATCACGCTGGGTTCACTTCTAACTTATGAATCATATAAAAAATGAGTTCAAATATATAAACGATTATAAAAAACCAACTTTTTTTTCGCAATGTATTTTGGGAGTTTTTACCGATTCTTCAAAAATTTTCATTCGTGAAAAAGTAGAAGTCATACTGGAAAAGTGAAAAAATTTATGGCGGTCGCAAGAATGCGCAAGATATTTTTGATTTACCTTGAAGTGAACACTTGAAAGATTAACCCAAATATAGTTTTATAGCGGAACTATGCGGAATAAACAGCTTTAACTCTACTTGAAAAAAGGAAATATTTTATTTTTTCCAATTTCTGATCTTTTCACAAAAAATAGTTTTTTTTTTAATAGTTACAATGGAAATAATTAAATGAAAATTGTTGCATATTTCCTTGAAATAGAGCTTAATAATAATGTAAAAAAATTATGACAATAAAATCACAGTAGCCTTTTTAATCATAAACCAAAGTCACACAAAAAATACACTTCTCTTTGAAATCTTAATGTACCTGTTGACAACAACTGACTTTAAAGCTTAGTTTTTCCTAATCGGATCTAAAAACCAAAAAACAAAACATGAATTACAGTTCCCTATTGTATTGAGAAGCTCATTAAATGATCAGAAGGAATGTTGCCAGACATTTATTTTTTAATTTTGTCCAGCTAGATTTGTGATTTACCACAGTGTGCGGAGGTAACTACATTTTTATAGTTTTTACAGGATACGTTATAAAATCAATAATAATTGTTTAATCAATAGAACCTCTTTTTACGCGAATTTGATTTACACTCTATTTTTTGGGCCCAACAAACCGCGTAAATGGAGGCCTACCTGTATTGGCCATTGTTAGCTATGAACTTTTCCCATCTTTCTGGCAACATATGGATTCCGAGCTAATAGAAGTGCTCATCTTTTGAGGCCAAGAAAGAATCAAGCCATTTTCGGATAATAAATTCTGAAGTGAAGCTTATCCCAGAGAGATGATTCTGCATCGATCGAAAGAAATAGTAATCGGACGGGGCGAGGCAAACATCCCAACCACTTCTTTCTAAATAGTTTTTAACTGGTATTGCAACATGTGACCTAGCGTTGTTATGATGAAATTTTACGGTTTCATGTATGGCCGCATATTCTGAGCTCGCTTCAAATGAATCAGTTTTGTTCGGTTCAGGTTCCATGAGATGGTCTGGCCAGATTTCAGCAACTCATAATAGATAGGACCTTTTACTCCCACCAAATGCATTACCTTGGCGCCATGGATATTTGACTTTGGTGTCGATTCGGGTTATCGTAATAGATCCATTTCTCATCCTAAGTAATGATTCGGTGCAAAAATGATTTTCTTTATAGCGTTCAAACATTATTTCGGATATGCAAAATCGCTTGCTTGCAAACGTTTTTAAATTGCTGCTTGAGTAGCTCCCAATGATTTTGCAAGCTCTTGTTGAGTTTGACAGCAATGTTCATGGAGTAATGGTCTTCAAACTTTTTTGGCTGGCCTGGCGATCACCACTTCGGAACCGAACAAACCATATCTCGCACGCTGAAATCGATGGAACACATTCACCATAAGCTTTGGTGAGCAATCGGTGTATTTCAGCAGCACTTTTTTCTAATTAAAGAAGTAAAGCAAAATGTTAATTTTTGTTGGTATAAAATTCGACATATTCAACACGTTTTTGATTAAAACTTTTAACCCAAATATTATTTGATTTTTATATCAAGTTATCAATGGCAATTATGTTCATTAATCAGATTAAAATGAGTGACGATAAAAAAGTGCGTACTAAAATTATTAAATATTTTCAACAAAAAGTTGGCAAACAATCAAAGATATGCCGTCAAACTGATTCCAATGGTATTAAACAGTATTGGGAGAAGGAATGGTCCACATGATGTTTCTATAGCCAATAAATAGAAAGCATTTTCAAAAGAGCTCCCAACACATCCGGTAGAAAAGCAATACCGAAAAGTTAAAGTAAATGAGGTTTAAAAACATACATCAAAATATACCTACTGCATAATGGATGACGAAATGTACGCATGGAAAATTTGCTGATGATCGAGGGAATGTTCTAGAACAGTTTAGGACCCAAAAGCAGAAAATGTTCCCAAAAAGTTCTCGGCATGGCAAGCAATATGCAGTTGCGGCAAAAGAAACCAAACATTTGTTACAATAGGCTCTATAAATATCGAAATGTACATCAATTAATCTTTACCAAAGAGGATGCTTCCATGATTCTTAATGTGTCCACTTATTTTTGGCCTAATTTGGCATCCTGTCACTATGGTAAATAAGGTCTTGAGTGGTACAAGAACAATAATGATGGTGTTTTCTGCAGATTATAACGACCTCGCGTATACAGACTGTTCTTGTTGGAAAAACCTTTAAAAAATCGTTTTTTGGTCGGAAATTTTAGTGATCGCTGATCAAGCTCCTTTTTGGCATTAAATGGTTATTTACAAAGTTATCGTGTTTATGCAAATAACAGATTTTCATTCATAAATTTGAGTAATCACCGGTATGGTATTTTTTTCCTGATTTTGAAAAATATTAAACATTTCAGATTTTCAAATAAAAAAATGTAGTTTGTGTGATCGTTTTGGCGATTAAATGCCTATTAACCAAGTTATTTATGTTTTAAAATATTCATAAAAACATGTTTAAACCAGATCCAGATAAATGGCCATTTAACCATTTTAAATTTTAATTCACAGAAAAGGTGATTGAAAAAATTAATTTTTTTAGATTTGTATTTTGTTGTAAGATCATTATTGTATGATGCGACTGAGAAACAATAAACAAACTACGAGTACAAAGAAACGGAACAGAATCAGACGGCATCTGTAATATAAACAAAACTTTATGCATTTATTATCGCACATTAATATACAAATACTTATAAGCACACACATCATAAACATTCCCAATTGACCATAATATCGAGAACGAGATTTCCGCAAACGTTTCTAGGAATTAAGTACATGAAGCATTTATGTGTGAGCACTAGGGTGGCCCTTAATAAACGAATGTTGGATTTTGGCCATTCTCACCCCCCAGTTTGGTAAACATTAGTAAAAAAATCATCCTGAAAAAATTTTATGTAAATCGGTTGGGGTTAAGACGTGCCGCAAGCCCTCTGAAGTTTTGAGATGCATTTACAAGGGGAAATTTTTTTCAGGATGATTTTTTTACTAATGTTCACCAAACTGGGGGGTGAGAATCTCCAAAATCCAACTTTCGTTTATTAAGGGCCACCCTAGTGAGCATTGTAGATCCACCAAACAATCGAAAATTTACGAAACTTCTCAAAAGTGAATAATTCTCGAATAAATATATGAATGTTCACAGTAATGAATAATTGCAGATAATTTTTATAACGTTTTTTTTTTTTTGTAAAAAATATCAAATTTTTGTAAAGTAAAGAAATCCCGATCTACCAAGCAGCAGATGAGCATATTTTGAATCGTTTAGTCGTTCTCTAATGTTTGTAAGAAATAATATAAATTTATTAAAGGTGTTGGCCATTGTTAGCTATGACCTTTTCCCATCTTTCTAGCAACATATGAAACTGCCAAGATGGAATCAAGCCAATATCGGGTACTCTGTTCCAAAGCGAAGCGTATCCCAAAGAGAGCTTTCTACATTTATCGAAACTATAAAGCGGGTGAGCAAAATTTCGCAACGACTTCATTCTAAATAGTTTTATGTCCGCATATTCTGGGCGTTTTTCGGCCAATGCTCTTTTAAAATGAATCATTGGCATTCGATACAGGTGGATTATGATGATCTGATCAGATTTCAGCAGCTCATTATAGATACAACTTTTTTGATCCCAGCAAATACAGAGCAGCTCATAATAGATAGAACTCTTTTGATCCCACCATAGATATTTAGCTTTGGTCTCGATTCGGCTGGTTGGCCGGGCTTCACATTCGATCTCTTACGCTTCGGGTTATCGCAAATATTGATTCAGTGCAAAAGTTATTTTCTTTTATAGCGTTAATATTTATACATATTTTGAAGTTTTAGGGGTGAACAATGGAAACTCTCTCTAATAATTGTACCTGGTAATTACTTATCTGATAAATGACAGATAATTACCCTGTTTCACAAGCTCTTGATGAGTTTATAATAATCTTTAAAGAGTAATGGCTCCAATTATTGATCTTCATACTTTTTTGGCTGGTCTTAGGGATCATTGATTTTCTTCTTAAAATCACACACGTTGAAACCGCCGAATCACATTTACCATAAGCTTCGGTGTGCTTCAGCGACAGTTTTTTTTCAAATTAAAGAAGTAAAGCCAAACTTCTCGCATATGACGCTTCGTTGGTATAAAATTCGACATTTTCGAAGTAAAATAAAACTTATTGTTTTAATCATTGTGGAATTAGCAAGGTACAATTATTAGAAAGTATGTTATACATTCCCTATAACGTCAAACAAAAGAAAATTAAAAAATATAAAAAGGAAATGCCAAAAAAAATAATTGAATTAAAATTTTTATTACAAAAATTTACTAGCAATTGAAGAAAAACTATATTTTTTTTATTAAGTGTTTATAATTTCAGTTAAAACGTAAGAAATTTAAAGAATATCGCGGTAACAAATTAAAAAAAGTTAAGTTAAATTAAGTTAAATACATAGTTTGACATTTTAGGGGTGAACATTGGAAACTCTCTCTAATAATTGTACCTGGTAACTGATTGTACCATGGTTTTAATAACTAAGTGAGAATAAATGACAGATAATTACCCTTCATAATTACATATATGTTATTAAAAAGGCTTAAAAGGTACGCCATCTATTGTAAATCCCGCATTTTTAAATCATTTAATTCATTCATTAAAACAAGTAAGAGAGCTATAATCGGCTGTGCCGAATCTTATATACCCTTCATCAAATTATACTTTAAAATAATTTTTTTTAGGTAAACAAAATTTAATTTTTTTTAAATTGTTTTTAAAATTTTTTTTTTTGAAATTGTTTTTTAATTTTGTTTAAAAAAAGTTTTTTCCAAATTTTTTAAAAAAAAAAAATTTTTAAATTTTTTTGGAAAAAAAATTCAGGTTAAAAAATAATTTCCCGATTTTGACCCATTGTAGGTCCAACTTACTATAGCCTTATCTACATCGTTGCAATGGACTTTGAAATATCTATCATTAGATATCCATATTGTCTATATTAATGACTTAGTAATCCAGATATAGATCAAAAATAGGTAAAAAATCGAGGTTGTCCCGGTTTTTTGCTCATGTCTCCGTTATTTATGGACCGATTTTGCTGATTTAAATAGAAAACTTCTCGAAAGCAAGTCTGACAGAATTATTGAAGATTTGGATCCCGAAGCTATCTGGGGTCTTCAGAAAATTGATTTCAACAGACAGACAGACAGACGGACAGACAAACAGACAGACGGACATGACTTAATCGACTCCGGTATCCAGAATATATATACTTTATAGGGTCGGAAGTGAAAAATGTAGAAATTACAAACGGAATGACAAACTTATATATGTATACCCTTCTCACGAAGGTGAAGGGTATAATAAATTTCGAATAATTGTGTAACGAAAGAATTGCTCGTTATTTTTGTGGAGATTATTTATTGCGAATTGTTTTAATTCTATTGTGAGAGTTCGTTAAAATTGTGATGTCTTTAAGCGATTTCTGTACTTTAGCGAATTTTCGAATGTTTGATTAGGCGGGTATTATTTATACTACATACGATTATATTCCTATAAACATGTTTGCATTTTAATATTAAAGATCCCCAACAAAGGTTGTCAGTTTTATCATTGTGCGCAAATACGATCACGTTTGTCGGCAACGTCTGGATTGTGTGCAACAAAGTTGCTCAAATCAATGTGTGTTAATGAGTGAAATATAATCTAGAAGGTTTTATAACAGTGGTTGGCATAAAGGGATCAAGGAACATGGATTAGAATAACATGCTGTAGTTTTATGAACTTCGTTACCTTTTATACTGTTTGCAGTTAAATAACTTAGGCCCCTGGGGGATATCAGTGCCGACCAAAGATTAATTTAACAAGACTATTTCTTTTTAATACATATACTCCATTTATACATCATATTTATTTGTTTAGCAAGAAATAAGAATACAATGCAACAAATAAAACAAAATGATACAACACACTGCTGCTAAAAAGTAATAAAATTAAAATAAGAAATAACAAATTAAAAATCGAATTCCAAAGAAGTATGCAATCAATTTATCTTGAACAAAAATATAAAAAAACGAGTTCAAGATTGTGTGTCTTCATCAGCGTCTTTCTTGGATGGAGTGGAATGAAGTAGAGTATTCCAAACTATGACTCCATGCATACAATGTATGTACGCTAATGTTAAAGAAAAATAATAAACAATTATGAATATATGTATATATGTATGTATTTTTGTTTATTATTTTTTTATTATTATTTTTTTTACTGCTTATTATTATTTTATAATTTATTTGCTTTTGTATAAATTTATACACAGTACACTGGTGTATGGGATATGATATTTATGTTATGCATGGATGTATGGAGGTTTGTAAGTACGTGTAAATATTGTATTTTATCAATAATTAAAATTTCACTTAAGCAACATTGTAGCGGCATATGTTTTGCATTTAAAGAAAATATCAAGTTTCATTATACCAGCCTTAATACAGGCATCCATTCATTCATTCACACAAGGGGTTCACATAGTAGCTGGCCCAATTATCCAGGATGTGTCTGATATTTCGATTTAAAATTTCTTGTAGAGTTGATTTTTTGATATTGCGAGAGGTTTGTTATGAAACTAAATCATGGTATTCACAATTATTTGGCCATTTGCTGTATAAATTTATATAAATACAATACAAAGTATGCATAAATATGTATGTGCGAGTTTGTAAAAGTATATGTTAATACAAATAAACAGTTTGATTTGTTAAACATTTAAATATGTATTATTTTAAATATTTTATTGAGTAATATTGCAGTGTGGTGGTGAGCAGGATCTTCGCTTCAGAATGGCTGTAGGATGGTTAACAACGGGCAAAATATTATACAAATAAAAAGCAAGCAAAAACAATAACAAGCAGTCAACAAACAAATCAACAAACCATCGAACCAAACAAACAGTCGTCATCATCATCGTCGAATGCAGCAAAGCCAGACAGACAGACGGATGGATGGACGGACAAACGACACTCATCCAAACTAACAGAAGAACAGCAGCCTACAACAATGTTGCAAGCAAACATGCGTTTTACATGTTGAAAAGCCGCAATTCTTTCGATTAAATCCATATTAATATGAGGTTTTAACATAATTTTTAATAAAAATGTCAAATATGCAGCAAAGAATTGTCAATAAATTGAATTCTTTATAATTAAAATGTGCAAAAGCTGCACAGAAATATATTGGATAAAATCGTACTTACATCCATACATACGTACATACATGCATCCGAAAAATACAAAATATGTTTATTAAAAATACATTCACATTCACACACAGATACAGATACTAACTAACAAACACACACACACATACATAATATGATGAACAGGTTACTTTTATTCTTGTATTGTTATTGTTATTGTGTTTTATATTCTCTTTTTATTATTTTCTTGCATTCAGATGCACAATTAATGAAAATGAGAACAAACAAATACAGTTGTAATGCCACTAACAAAACAAAATAAAAAAAAAAAACAAATAATAATTAAATTCATACACAAACTCAATGCATCCGGCCAAACAAAAAAAAATAAAAATAATAAAAATTATTACGACAGTTACACATAAAGTCTTTCAATAATGTTCACTCTATTACGCGAAGCTTCCTACCTAAATAAATGACTGAAAGTATCCAGCATCTTAAACTTCCCTTAACAACTCTACTACTATTCTAGATTGAAATATAGTGAAATAAGTTCCATTGATAAGCCACTGAAGAACAATATCAGAAATAAAATTTATGAATTATTAAATAGTCACTAAGGTTGTCATTCGAATAAAAATTATTCGATTAATATTTATCGAATACTCGAATAATTTTATATTTAAGCTAAAATTCGAAAACAAATTTTATATAAATACTTAAAAATATTAACACAAAAGAAACAAAGCCATTAATTCGTAATGTTAAACAAAAATGTCCATCATCGTACAATTTTATTAGAAACATATTTCTATTTAATAAAGATGGTGGTATATTGATTTTGCCCTTCCGTTTCTAACACATCAATTCATCGCAGACCTACAAAAGTATTTGTATTCTGGTATACTCATAATATTCTTAGACGATCTAGCTATTTCCTTTCGTCTGTCTGTCTGTTGAAAACACGATAGTACCCAAACGAAAGGAGAAAGCTGGCTGAAATTTGGTATTAAAAATGGGCAATATCGGATCATGACCCCATACAATAGATACCCCGAAATACTGGTGGAGCAGTCATAAATATATTGATTATGCGGCAAACCTGATAAAATATTATAAGTTCTATGTACTTTGAAATCATACTGTAAATTATGGCCAAAATCGGGAAACATTTATACAAGATCCCCCTCACAAATTGACTTGAACATACATAATTGTCTTATAATAACACTCTGCTACAGAATGACACTTTTTGTCAGAACTTAACAAAAACAATACTTATAACTAACAAATGTATAAAAAAATGCACTTCATTTTAAAGCGTAATCAGTTTTCTTTTTAACCCCGTTTAAAAATTTAAAGTCGGACAGAGACTGACTGAGTTACAAATCGATAATTCCACGGACATAACTGAAAACGGTTTTTTCAGAATAACTTCTGAATTTGAGGGTGTTTTGGAAATTTTTTGACACAATTTTAATCTAATGTACTCAGTAAGCCCTATAACCTACGCTAGGTCGTTTTCCAAGTTTTTTTCCATCGTAGCACCGTGTAATTAATATCGCCATGAAATTGGATATAAACAAGTTTTATACGAAATAACTCTTTCGAAACATGGTGTTCTTTATCGCCTACGAAAATATAAATTAGCTTAACTCTCCAACCGGCCAATTTTATTTTGAGCTAAAAAAATATACCAGGTTATTGTTTGAAAAAAAAAACTTGGAATAAAAACAAAAAAAAACAAAAGACAAGTGCACGTTCCTGTTTATCACAATAACTAAATTGTTTGTCTCTTTACACATATTTAGCGTTATAACGGAAAAATAAGAAAATAATGGAGCATTACATACATTTAACATACCCCGCCTAAAGGCAGGCTTGCCGGTTAGAGGGCTACAGCGGCAACGGTCAAGAAAAGGAAATAATTTTAATATTTACAAATGGAAAGGAGTCAGTCTTATGTTACCAGATCCGTCGAAATTTCTAGGTATAAGTTTAGACTGCAGATTTAATTAGCACTGGTCCAAAACTTTACTATTCAAATTAGTTCCTCTCCTGTAATTTTTCTGGTTAGATCCTGCATGCAAATACCGATGATAGGCGAAAATAATCTTCAACATAAAGAAGAATATAACATAGAGTATGGCAAAATGAGCAAACATATTGTTACGAAATTGTACTTGAATTAAAATAAAACGGTTTTAACGGCTGGTTTAAAGATAATGCTTCTCAACCTTTTAACAGCAGTGCTTCTCAAACTTTCTATTTATGTTAACAGCAGTTAACCATAGAGCGGAAACTAGAAAAAAACTCAAACAAAAAAATTACTCAAAATAATCACACATACGAGTGTTGTTTTTGTTTTCATATAGTTTTTTCTACTAATACATTCTCACCACTTAGGTTTCTGACAACTGAGTTAGGTCTTTGACAGCAGAGTTTCCGCTCTATGTCTATTCTCTATGCATACAACATTGAATTTATGGAATCCATTAAATACAACTATGAAAAAAAAAATTTAAATTCGGGGCTCATTGAAAATGGGACCACTTCTTTCACAATTAAAGCTCCATTGATGGATAGTACAAAATTGGATATACTGAAAAATATCTAGTCTGTAAAAATAAAGAAATTATGTTCGAAATAACTTTCCATAGCCAACTTTGGAATAAGCAGACAAGTAAGCACTCTGAAAGGCCTACAATATACACCAATGTAATTAACGGTAGTAATTCTGACAAATTGTCATCTACAACAGTCAATTTGCTTGTAGTGAGTGGTACATTAGCTACCGATAATAATTCAACATGATACAATTCAAGCAAATACTTAACAAACAAACCAAAAAATAAATATCAATAAAATACTGACAAGTGATTTCAGTTTAAAATAAAATTATAAACAAATTTCAAAGAAAACTAAATATATAAATAAACAAATACTTGACAAGACAAGAACAAAATAGACAATTAATTTGTAAAAGCGGAATATCTAAAAAAAAATTAATAATAACAGAGCAGAGCAGACAAAAACACATACAATATTAACAATAATAACAGAAATAAATATAACACCACTGTGGTAATAAAATCTTTGGCGGTATCGCAAACTACTCGATGAAGCAACGATCAATCTATTGATCTATTGATTTTCTAATTGAAACTTGTTCAATTCAAGTATCAACAACGATAGCTGTGTTAGGCTGGTTGTTTTCTGCTTTACTTGACTAAATGTCAGACTGACTGCCAACTGATTGTTAAGAGAATTGACTAACTGACAGACTGACTGACTGAATGATCAGTTTGTGTTGTTCACTTAAGGTGGCATGATTTTATCAACAAATAATAATAATAATATGTATTAATAAACTGTACAACTGAACAGTTTTATAATACATTATTATTGAAAATAAGAAATATGTACATTATTTACTTATTTACTACTTATATGTACTGTATTTACTCGTAACAATATTACGATAAGACTTAAATTTCAATTTATGATAATAATTGGTAATTTTATTGCTGTAAAATAAACTTGTTATAGTATATTTCTACTAACAATTCTTAAACAATTTTCCATAAAATTCATTCGTATCAAATATTGAACAAAAAAAAAAAAGCGGAATTTTAATTATAAATTGTTTTATTTTATGTTGATGATAAGCAAAAACAAAACAAAATACAAATAATAATTTAAACAAATATTTGATAAAAAAAAAATACCAGAAACAAGTTAAAGAAACAAATCAATTCATTTTGAATTATAAAATGTTAAGTAAGTGACAACAAAAATTAAAAATTAATAATCGATAACATGCAACACTACATAACCTAATTCCATCATAATTGATTTTATTGTAAATAAAAACAAGAGATGAAATCAAAATTCAAATAATTGTATGTGAGTAGGGGAAACAGCACCTGGAAAAGTTTTATTAAATATAAGAATTCCTATTCCTATTTCCTACTTGCAACTAATTAGTTCCATTTGAATTTGTTTATTTTTGTTTTTATTGAAATGTATGGCAACTAATAAGCAGACTCAAATTCCTTCAAATTGTATGTATAAACAAAGCGAAAAATACAAATTAAAAAAAAAATAAAACTACAATATATAGAATAATTCTACTTTAATCCATATGCAACTCCAGACATTGGAACTCCTCTGTGTTTCTTTGTACACTTGTTTACAGGCTGCCATACACTTACTTATTGTACAAACACACACGCAGTATTGACTGACTTGCTGACGGACGAACTGGACTGACTGACTGACTGACTCTCTTTTTTTTGCAGCTCTTTTTCGCATTGCAATAAAAAATTATAGTTAATGTATAAACATTTAATGGCGACTCGTTTATTACAAATTTTATTTCAATTTATATTTTTAATGCTATTAATGCAACAATGTTGTGGCATGCACCAACTCCAGACTTCATGGCCAAAACAGAGGCCTCAAAATCCAAAAAAAAAACAAACACTCGCTGCTATAACAAATAGTTTGTATTAATATTTTTATTACAAGACTATCAATGTGTGTGTGTGTGTCTTTATGAGGTAAACGAACTTATCTAAGCAAATCTTTTAGATAGATCTTTATTGCAAGATTTTTATTAAAATTAAAAGTATTTTTATTTTTTAACACGCTCTCGCTAAACTCCTTTATAAGTAAAAGGATTGCAATATTTTACACATCAAAAAGGTATATTTATGGGAATTATGTTGTTATTAATAAACTCGTATTAGGCAATTTTCAATTTATGTGGAAGAGTAAAAAGTACAAATTCATTAATGATCTTAATTTATAGAATCCAGCGGAAAAGGTTTTTTTCTTGTCGAAATCTAACCGACACTAGTATTCGGTAAAAAATTCCACATTTCGAATAAGCCGAAAGAAACAAACTCGAAACTATTGGTTTCAGAAATATTGGATGTATAACTTGAAAAAGCGAGATTTACAATAGATGGCGTATCTTTTGAAAGCGGTTTTTGATTTTAATAACTTATATGTATGCCATTTTGAAGTGTAAATATTCGGGTGATCGGCTGGTTTTTTTTGGTTAAGTCACATAACGAATATCGAAGAAACCGGGGTTTTCCACTCGAATAGCCGATTTTTCTAAAAGTGTGTTTTTATAAGTTTTAATGTTTAAAAAACAATATTAAAAATCTGAAAAACTTTTTTAAAACAAATACTCAAACTATTTTAGAAGATTTGTATACCCTACACAACCATAGTCAGGAGGGTATAATGCGTTTGTGCAGATGTTTGTAACGCCCAAAAATATTGGTCTAACACCCATGGCTGTCCATGTAAACCTTGTGCGCAGAGTACAGGTCGCATTTTTGAAGATATTTCGATAAAATTAAGTACATATAATTTTTTCGGCCCAAGGACCATGCCTATTGAAACTGGCTGGAATCGGTCCATTATTTCACCTAGCCCCCATACAAATGTCCTCTCGAAATTGGACATTATCGGTCATAAATGTTTAATTTATATATGTATCTACACAAATTTCGCTCCAAATAAGTCTTATATATACAAAATACATGTCACCAAATTTTGTTACGATCGGTCCATAATTAGTCATAGCTCCCATAGAGACCCGCTTCCGAAAATCACTATAACATGCATAAATCGCTTAAAAATGTTGGTATACACACAAAATTCAACATAGTTAACTTTCATATAGACACAAATCACACGACCTAATTTCATGGTGATCGGTCCATAATTGGTCATAGCTCCCATATAACCCCACTTCCGAAAATCATTCAAAAATATAAATTATTGAAATTTTAAAAGAAAAAGGTTTTTGCTCTTTTATTTATTTATTTGACCGACCATACTTTCTTACTTGTTTATATATAGACAAATGTCACAAGCGATCTGGAAAGCTTGAAAACTTACTCAATGCTTTGTTAACTACATGGTCAAATTCGTAACATTGAATACCTCATATAACGAACGTTTCAAAAATTGTATGCTCGATATAACGAATGGTGCGAAAAACAAACAAAATCAAACAAACGACCAAATTTTTAACATTGATAACCTTATATAGCGAAGATTTCGAAAATTGTACACTCAAAATAAAAAACAAAAGTTATAAAGAATGTAAAAATAAGAAAATAAGTCCTTAGAGTACCGTTTTCAATGGTTACTTTTCTTCACAAGTTAGGGAATCCAAAATCAGCTTTCTTTCACTTAGAATGCGAAGGAAATCTTTCATTAGATATTGTGAAACTGGCTATAATTGTAGAAGAATTTCATCGAAAGAAAAAGTAAAAAATTTAGATGAATGAATGAAATATGGAATAACAAAATTCTCAATATGTATTTTTGATGAAAATAAAAACATACATTTTAATGTGACTAAATGTTTCCTGTAAATTATCTTCACAGAAATAAAGTGGAATCTTGAATCTTCAAAATCTTTTTTTTTGAAATGTTTGTCCCTGAGATTAATTTTCAGAATCGAAATTAATTACAATGAATGCTTTATTAATCGTGGATAATGCACCAAGCCACCCTAAATTATTAGAAACTACATACTAAAGATATACAAATTTGGACGATATTCATGCTTCTTCTCAAACAACCTATGGAAATTAAAAAATAAAAAGTCTCGATATAACGAATTTTTCAATTTAACGAATGGGCCTGACAACATATCGTTCATTATACCGGGATGTGCCTGTATGTGTCCTTCAAGTACACTGAGTGAAAAATCATTTTTAATGTCTAGCTTTATAAAAACAAAAGAAAAAAATTTATATAAAAAAGCATTTAAAAAAAACAGTGTTTTTTCCTAAGAGATTTGTTTAACCTTCATAAGCGGTTCAAATTTACGATCTTCGGGATCTTTGACCTAAATAGAAAGTAGTTTTTTTTGCCAATTTTTTTTTTTAAACCTAATGTAGTTGTTGACATTTGTTAACCAGTTATTATTAAAAAAAACCGAAACCAGTTTATATTAAATTGCAATTTTTAGAAGAAACCGAAAACCGGTTTATAAAAAATTTCGAAGAATCGATCATTCTAGAGAAGGGTATATATAAGTTTGTCATTCCGTTTGTAATTTCTACAGTTTTCATTTCTCACCCTATAATTATAGATAGCGGAGTCGATTGAGCTATGTCCGTCTGTCTGTTGAAATCATCTTTCCGAAGCCCACAAATAACTTACATACACGATTCATACATCAATATCTCCGGAATTCTACCGGCTCGGTTGCCATTTAAAATCGAGAAAATCCACTAATGGCTGATATATAAGGAAAAAACCTGGACAACCTCGATTTTTGAACTATATCTGGATTACTAAGTTATATAGACAATATGGATATCTAATGATCTTTGTAATGACGTATATAAGACCATAGTAAGTTGGACCTACAAAATCGGAAAAAATATTTTTTTTTTCACCAAAAGTTTTTTTCGCTAACTATTAAAAAAAATTAAACTTTGGAAAAAGAAAATAAATTTTGTTTACCTAAAAATATTTAAAATTTTTATTTTGAAGTATAATTTGGTGAAGGGTATATAAGATTCGGCACAGCCAAATAAAGCTCTCTTACTTGTTTTTTCTCACTTAGTTACTAAACTTTATAGTGTAAACAACAAAGTATAGAATAAACGCATAGAACGGAAGAAGAGAGGAAAAAGTTAGTTTTGCTTTACTTAATTAATTTGAAGAAAAGTGCCGCTAACCAAACCGATTGCTCAGCAAAGCTTATGGTGAATGTGTTTCATCGGTTTCAACATGCGATAGATGCTTTGTTCGGTTCAGAAGTGGTGATTTTGACGCAGAAGATAAATATCGCCCAGGCTTGCTAAACATGTTTGAAGACCATGAATTGGAGTCATTACTCCAAGAAGATTGTTGTCAATCTCAACAAGATCTTGCAAAATCATTGGGAGAAAGAAGTGGTTGGGAAGATTTGCCGTTTTATAGTGCAGACAACTACAGACACTAACATTGTGACACGAGATTTTTATATATTAGAAGATATAAGTCCGTCTTGAATTTTATTTGTTATATTCATAACTTATTTCTGCTTACAAATTTGGGTATTCGGCCAACATTTTCAACCTTTTGAACAAGGTTGGCTACTGTTGCCGTTAAGATAAATTATGAAAATATAAATTTTGTTTTTCGTACTTGATGTTATTTAAATTTATGTTAAAATGTACTAGTGATACTAATCTGTTTTAGGGTTAATATTAATTTTAAGATCGATATAAAAATCTCTTATCATAGATGTAAAATTATAGAAGTAGTCATAGAAGAACATAAGTTCAAGTGACCTTAAAATATTTATTTGAAGCATTGAACACGACTGGCAATTTCATAGTTTTCCATAGAAATTTAACAAGACAGATTTCATGTGATTCAGATCCAAATATTACTTCATAATGTCTGAAAAAGAGAAAAGTAAATTCTGTAATATTGATGCAGGTCAAGATTCGGTAAAGTAAATTACCACATATCCTGGGCAGAATTAAAGCCACGATTTTCATTGAAAAGTGGTATGTATCTGTTACAATTTTCTACTCGTATTAACGAAAACTCCTGAAATATTGGCATTCGAGAAAGTCGTCAAAATGAGGAAGAAAATGAATGCGATTCTAGTACAAAAATAGAATAAAGAGGATGATGAAGAAGTAGCCATATTCAAAAAATGCGCCTTAACATTACCAGATAACTATTTCATTTTTCTTTTTTTGAAAATCGAAAATCATGTAAACAATCTAAAGTCTAAGGCCTTTCTGAATGATCCAAATCCTTCCCAAAGATTGACAAATACACAAAATAGATATAACCTGAAGAAAACAGTAAATTCCGCACTGCATGGATTTAAGGCCTGCAGTCCAGTTTCCATTTCCAAAAATTAAAGTTCCAAGACAAAAACCGGTTGCTAAATCTCCATCTGTAAATAAATCCCTAAAAGTTCGCCCGAAAAATAAACGCCCTCGAAAACATGGCGGAGGCGTTAAATTATGATAAACGTTGTCGGCAACGGCTGTTCCTAATTCGCTTTACTTTTTTTTGGACATATCTTTTTCATTTTTAGGGAAGTAGCAGTCCATCCACAATTAATCCTATTATTTCTAAAAAAAATGGAGTATCGGATATATAAAATTCATGCCGCCTTACAATTTTATCTGAAATTTCCAATTGTAAATAAATCTTTTTTGAAATCTTTGTTCGTGAAAATGTTTTACGAATATAAAATCTTCGTGTTCTGCTCATATCTCGATTATAATACAAGCAATCTGGAAAACAGATTTTTTACCTATTCTCTTCTCCTATTTTAAACTATTTTCGTACATAATTTTTTCAAGTGTATTGATATTGTTTAATATTTAAACACAAATCTCGATCTCGACCCTTTTTAATACAAGTTTGTTTATACGAGTATCTAAATATAAACATCTGATTTTTTTTCATAATTATTTCTATTCAGTTGAATATGTCTTTAAATAAATAAAAGAAAAACCATTCAAAGAGTTTTACCGCCAGTTTATTTATAGATATGTATACAGTTGTAGTTGTCAGAATCCACGAACTCGTGAGATGGGATGTCTGGATCAAGTGTATAAATAAGAGAGGGAAGTTTTTTCGATTATTTTTCATTAATTAAATTTATGGAGTTTGAATAAAATCATTGAAATTCTGACGGACATTCTTATTATTAGTTTTAGGAATCCTTTGGCATTTTAGTCCTAATCATACTCCAGATTGTTTCATACATTTGGTCAAATGTCAGCAGGACAAAATTAGCAGGTTGTCATTTTAAAACCATTGACAACCTGAATATTTGTATCAAATCTAAGGAAAATGTCAAGGAGTGTCATAAGGTTTTATACTGGAGTAGATGAAACCGTGTTCCTAAGAAATATATGTAAAACCCAGATTTTATTCAATTAGGAGAACTTTACAGTGCGGCCCAGATACATACATCTTCTAAGTTTTGATTTTCCTCGATTATTTACATTTTATTAACGGTTTCTATGTGTTTTCAAAGGGGCTTCATCAAAGGCGACGACAATATTTTTTTGTATTTTTGAATTGTTGTATATAAAATTGTTGCATGTTCAAATAAATAGTAAACAAATATGTAAATAAACATCTGCGGAATCTTTTACATTGACATCTTCATGTGTGTGAATAAATGTTTGTGTAAATGTGTGTGTGTGGTCTTATATAAACCAATTCTAATACACACTCCTACCATATGAATGTAAGTTCAAACATGCATTTCTAAACTAAACAATTCTGAATGCTGTGACTATTAAATATGTTTTTTTTTATTTTTATTGTTTGTATATTTTATAATTTTTTACTTTCTAATGCCAGATACTGAAAATGTACTCGTATGTCTGCTTAGGGAAATGTTGCAGTGTAAGTACGTCGTGGCAGCTTGTTTGTTGCATGTTGGTGTTGATGTATACATTTTAACAAACACCAAACACGTCAAAGATCAAAGTAATGTGTCATCGAAGATCATTTCAAATTGAAATTTAAATATGTATGTATTTTTATGTAAACATTTAACGAGCATAAAAGAAAATATAAAAATCTTCCGCTTTATACAAAAAAATAAAATATCGAAATTGTTAAGGGGTTTATGGGATTTGTGGAAATTACTTATTACACGGGTCAACAGCAAAAAAGGCTTTAGTAACCACTATATAGATTTGATGCATCATGTTTACCTAAGTACAAAAATGGTAAACTTTTTGAATTCTATGGATAGATTTTTTTTTTAGATTTTTTTTCTAAAATTGAGAATTTATGATAACTCAAAAAGGGTTAGTCCGATATTATTAAATAAAACTTAGAAAAGTCCAAATTTACATATCCTTCAATACGTTTAAATATTGCATTTTAATCGGTTCAGTAGTTTCGGAGCTATAATAATAACAAATTGAAGCAAAACAAGTAAGAGTGCTATATTCGGCTGTGCCGAATCTTATATACCCTTCACCAAATTATACTTCAAACTTTTAAATATTTTTAGGTAAACAAAATTTAATTTTTTTCCATTTTTTGGAAAAAAAATTTTTTCGATTGTTATTTTAATTTTTTTTTTTTATATTTAAAATTTATTTTTTTTAAATTTTTTTTTAAAATTTTTTTTTTTTTTAAATTTTAAAAATTTTTTTTTTTAAATTTTTAAAATTTTTTTTTTTTAAATTTTTTTTTTAAAAAAAAAATTCGGGTTAAAAATTTTTTTTCCCGATTTTGACCCATTGTAGGTCCAACTTACTATGGTCTTATATACGTAGTTGCAAATGTCTTTGAAATATCTATCATTAGATATCCATATTGTCTATATTAATGTCTTAAGGTACGGTCACACACAGCTAATATTTGACGTTTATCGTCAAACATTTCATTGCCTGAATCTGACCACAAATAAAATTTAGAGCAAACAACAAAACAGATGATTTTAGTCAAACAAAATTATTTGTCGGCAAACAAAATATTTTCTTAATGTGAACAAAGTGTGACCACTAGCTACATAAATACCTAAAAAATATATAATTTGATCTTGCAAATATTTTTAAGGTTAAAACACTTATTTCGAATTGTAAAGTAATCATTTTATTAGAGATTTATTGAATTTTGTTATCATATATTGAATTTTTGTTTGACCAAACTGCTGCGAAAAAGAATCAGTAAATATATTTGCCGTGTGGTCACACTATATCAAACACTTTCATAAAATAATTGTTTGATCAAATAGAAAAAAACAGAAAATTATTTGCTCAGCATGGCGGAAAAATAAGAGGAGATTATTTAAATATTTTTCGTACTAAATTAAAGACACAAATTCACTATTTTTTTTTTAAACATAAATACATATTCAATATTTCTTGAATATTTGTTATTTAAATTATTTTCACTAAATAATTGCATCAATAAATGAAGTCTTCTTCTTCACATAAAAGTCATTCAGCCTAGGATGACATACTGGGAGAAAAACTAATTGAAGACATGAAGTCTATGTTGCGATTTTTGCAATTTTATGCGATTTATATTTTTATACGTTTAACATAGTCTGATGTTTGATTATTTTTTATTTATACATGGAGTTTGTCTAGTTTCATAATTTAAAATTGCTCATATGTACATATGGAATATTAACTGAAATTTTATATAGATTGAATTTAAAATCAAAGAAAATTTTTCATACATACATAAATAGTATGAATTGATTGTAATTAAAAAATAATTCTTAAACAGTATGATCTGTTTAATTTTTTTTTACTGCAGAAGAAGAATATGTCTAATAGCATTTTTCCCTTTTCTGATTTTAGTATCATACAAAAATTTTTATTATAAATTTTTAGATAATGCGATTGAATTGGAATTAATTAAAAAATTATGTAAAAAAGGTAAACATTTCCATAAAATTTAACAATATTTGTGAACATGTTCTTATTCTGAATGAAAAAAGTTTAGAAAAAGTCGTGTTCGATTAATAATATGTATTAAAAAACCAATAAGCATTTTTACTGGAATTCAAGTTGATAGCAAGTGTAATTCAAGCCTTGAGTTATAGTCAAGCAATTGAATTACAGTTGTATTACACTTTATTTCAATAGCATTCTCCAGTAAAAAGGAAACATAAATTCAAGCCATGTTTTTTGTTTGAAAAATATTTAATATTTCAAATATTTTTCAAGTATAAAACATGATTACATTTCCATTCAATTTCAATTATGAATTGTGATAGTAATATAATTTAATAAATAAACATTTAATAATTATATTATTAAATTGTTCAAGCTTGTGTTCTTTTCGCGATTTGTTTTCATTATTTAGCGATTTTTAATTTAAGATAAAGCAACACTACTTTTGCGATAACACATGATGCAACAGCTGTTATTTGACGCTGTTTGATCTTGCAAATTAATTGCAAGATCAAATAAAAAAATACCCAAAATGCAGGAAAATATTTGCTGTTTAGTGGTCACACATTGGTCACATTACAAGAATGTTTTCATATTGGCAAATAAATTTGTTTGACCAAATTCAGCTGTTTTCTTGTTTGCAGTGCAAAAATATTTTCTGTTCAAACTAGAAACATAAAATATTTGACGCTTAAATAAAAGTACTGAAATTTCATAATTCTTTCAAATGTAAAGCAAAATCTGGTAATATTTTACTTTCTAGAAATGTCTTTTTTATTGATGAAAGAAATTAAAGTTGTTTTGCAGCTTTATTTAATAATTATTTAGAACAAATATTACCATAAATGTGACCACAAGTCAAATATATTTTCCCCTTTGTGTGTTTGATAGTATTTCGGTGTAGTTTGATTAAACAAATATGGCAAATAAATGTGTACAGTGTGAACACAAAATCAACCCATGAATTATTTGATGTAGTTTTGATCAAACACATGAAACATCTTGTGTCAAATAATTTGCGTAGTCTGACCCTACCTTTAGTAATCCAGATATAGGTAAAAAATAGGTCAAAAATCGAGGTTGTCTTGGTTTTTTCCTCATATCTCAGCCATTTGTGGACCGATTTTGCTGATTTTAAATAGCAAAATTCTCGAAAGCATGTCTGACAGAATTATTGAAGATTTGGATCCCGAAGATATCTGGGGTCTTCAGAAAACTGATTTCAACAGACAGACAGACAGACAGACGGACAGACAGACAGACAGACAGACAGACAGACAGACAGACAGACAGACAGACAGACAGACAGACAGACAGACAGACAGACAGACAGACAGACAGACAGACAGACAGACAGACAGACAGACAGACAGACAGACAGACAGACAGACAGACAGACAGACAGACAGACAGACAGACAGACAGACAGACAGACAGACAGACAGACAGACAGACAGACAGACAGACAGACAGACAGACAGACAGACAGACAGACAGACAGACAGACAGACAGACAGACAGACAGACAGACAGACAGACAGACAGACAGACAGACAGACAGACAGACAGACAGACAGACAGACAGACAGACAGACAGACAGACAGACAGACAGACAGACAGACAGACAGACAGACAGACAGACAGACAGACAGACAGACGGACATGGCTTAATCGACTCCGCTATCTATAAGGATCCAGAATATATATACTTTATAGGGTCGGAAATGAAAAATGTAGAAATTACAAACGGATTGACAAACTTATATATACCCTTCTCACGAAGGTGAAGGGTATAAAAATATATTTTTTTTTGAAAACAGCAAATTTTTGTGTTTTAAAAAACTCATGAAAAATCGAAAACGGCAGAACTTGTTCAGATTTATTACTTTATCGCAAATCCACATATAATAACAGCAAAATCATATAACGAATATAAAAATTCAAAATTGAAATTTTAAAATTTAGCCAAAACTTGATCCGCTTTTTTTGAAAATATAGGTCTTACTTTTTGAATCGAATGGACTCGAATTTTATTTAGACAACTAATTAGACAACTAAGTTAGACAACTAAATTACCAATTATATACAAAAGATATCAGATTAAGAATTTAAAAAATAATAGATTTTTGCTGTTTTTTGGGCGAAAAGGTGACTTAACTCTTTTTTTTTAATAAAAAGAAAACATTCTTTATGTATAACAATTTAATGTTTTTCTGTAAGGCATCTTTACGGAAAAAATTTTCGTATAAAAAACATGTCATATTTCTAATATATGTTGCCCCTACGACCTTCGGAATTTGACCTATTTTTTTTTATCAAAATTTAAATTTTGGGCCACATGTTGTAAAATCCCAAAGCTGGGATCAGAAAACTGAAACCTTGATGTGTTCCCTATTTATCCCCAAAGTATTTTCTTAGCTCCAAAGGAAAATTGTTAAAAAAAATACCATTTTTGGGATTTTCGCTTAAATTTTTAGGAATTGTGGGATTCTCATTGAGTTTTCGACATGTTTTTTTATACTTTGTTATTTAGAATGACAAATTTAAAAAAAAAAAAAAAAATGTTATTGAGTTTTGTTAATAAATAAAGATTACATATTTATTGAGTTTCTAAAATTAAAGTTTGTATAAAAATTTTATTAGGATTGCAAATATTAGAAACAATTTGATCCACATTTATTCCGAACTAATTTATTGGACCGTTCAAAATATTGCACCGTTTAGAAATTCCAGATTTATTTCCAAAAAATATCAAACCTAATCAAATATAGCTGTAAGCTTAGAGAATTATACATGTGGGGGATTCAAACGATCTATTAGGTCGTATTGTCATAATGTCCTAAAATATTTTTTTAGTTTAAACTAATTTTTGTTGGGTTTCAAACAAAAAAGTTATAAACTAATAATACGTTTTGAATTATGTGTGTTTATTGGCTTGTCATAAAAAATCACTTTTTTTGTTTGCAGCACAACAAGAATTTCTTTAAACTAAAAAAATATTTTAGGACATTATGACAATACGACCTAATAGGAGACCGTTTCAATACCCCAATAGAAACAAAATAATACAACAACAAAATACATTGACTGACATGTATTTTGTTGTTGCAAGAGTTAGGTTTTTGAAAACAGACTTAGGTTTTTCACAATTACGGCTCGTCTCTATGTTACCCTATGGCTGTAAGTAAAATACAATAAATATTTGAAATTCCAAATATTTTTGTCAATATCTTGGAAACAAAGGCAAATTTGACTTTTATATGAAAATCTGTGACACTTCACCGGACAAATTTACCGCAGGAGAATATTTGGGGCAATTGGTAATAGTTTGCGAAACTAGAAACAAGTATAAGACAAACTTCCTTACAAAAATTCTTTTGACCATTATAACATTTTGAACTAAATTCAATTATTTTCCCAATATCAAAACTTTAAACGTGTTATTTTCGAAATCAACAGAATCTTCGATGATACCAAAGCTTCTCAATATCTAATACATGCTGAGATCTCCGACTTATTCCAAAATTCTAGTGTTAATAATTTTTCAGTTAATTCTGTTAATTTAACTTTGCATCGTGATACGTTTCTTTATGCTGGTGTTGAAAACGAAGACAATATCGTAGTTAAAGCATCTACTTCAAAAAACGCACTCGAGGGGGGCTGGGGACAGGGGCAAAAGCAATAGCATCCTTTGTATGAACACAGAGGTTTTTAGCTACTCCTGGATACGCACAGAGTCCTGGACAGACATGATAATATCCTCTTTAGATTACAATGCATGTTTTTGCTTACTTTTGCTTTAGGTTTTGGCACACCCACACCACATACATACCCACAACTACATATAGTTGTATGAACCACCCTCTTCATCTTCATCTCACATTCAGTCTAACTAACTTAACGCAAAAATAAAAAAACAAACATCTATATATGTATGTATAGTAGAAATGTGCCTCAATAGAAGATTCCCCACAGTTCTCATTCAATATACTGGTCACTAACTACCACTACCGCTAGAAAAACCCCCCCTATTTCCTATTCCTCTGATGATATGATGGTGCTTGCATGTTGTACGGCAACCTAAAAGTATACGTTATACGTTTTATTTTTGAATCGGCAAATGTATTTGTATTTTGCTTGATTTCCTGCGTTTGCAACTGCTATCATCTAGGCCTCTATGCATCCTCACGTCCTTACATGTCCACGTTGTGTATCTACGTTAGACGAAGTATAACTGTGGGCATGTGTGCACGAATGTGTATGCGAGGGTATGGGCTGAAAAAATCCTTATTTTCTCTGTATTTACTTTGTGTGTTCATATTTGGTGCACTTGTTTAGATGTCGTCTAAACGAATCGACTGCTAACAAACACAGTGGGACAGTTTAGTAAGCATTCAATTAAGTATTTTAAGGTTGCCCTTATTGTTTCTGGAAATTTCCCCTTGACGATTCGTGTGCCTGTGCCAACAGTACTGAGGCAAGAATAATGATCGGGTTTTTACCACAACGAAAACAAAACTCTCAACAACTTTTTGAGAGTTTGACTCCAAAGAGCAGATAAAAGGTATTATGTGCCTTGATGGCCTTCGTGAGAGAACTGGAAATATTACTATTCTACACGCAGAGAAAAAATATAGTTGGGCATGGTTACTGTATCCATTTCAATATTGTTACAAGTTTTTTAACTATATTATAGTCACAGTAACCATTTACATGACTGTGGTAACCATAATATGGTTAATTTACGATTCACATGATTGTATCAACCATACATATGGTTACAGTAAACAAATATATGTTTGTGACAACCATTCATATGATGAAGGACTTATCATATTATGTTGCTCTCGGCTTATCATAATCTGAGAACAACATATTATGATAAAATTATTCATCATAAATATGGTTGCCACAAACATATATTTGTTTATTGTAACCATATATATGGTTGATACAATCATTTGAATCATAAATTAACCATATTATGGTTACCACAATCATGTATTTTGTTACTGTGACTATAATATTGTTAAAAATCTTGTAACACTATTTAAATGGTTACAGTAACCATGCCCAATTATATTTTATCTCTGCGTGTAGTTGATAGTTCAGTTGATAGTTCGGAGAACTCAATGATCCAAGATCGGTTTAGTAAGTCTCACAGATCTACGCGTTGTGAATGGAAATTGATCAGCCCTCTTTTTTCGCACCATTTTAAGGTTAGATGAGCTGCATCAAATACAATATCCCTCTATTATCAAACCAGCTCACAAACCAGGTCACATATACATATAAGGAAAATCTACAATTTTGGAGAATGCTTGAAATTGAATTCAGATGACTTACATACATACATATATTTCTTTTTGTTTCGAAATGAAAAAAAATAAGTGAAAAAATAAAATTTAGCATTAGCTAAATAAAATGTTGACTATAGCATTTGAAATATGTATAATGAAAGTTCCAATAGTTTAATGTATATCTTGTTGATGGCTGATCATCAGGAGTATAACACAACTTTTAAATTATTGCCGTTGGGACAATAATACGCCGCCTTCTGAACAGCTCATGATCGTCAATAAGGTAGCTCCAGATGTGTGGAACTTCTTTAAACTCTTGACCAGTATGTTATGTACTTTCAAGTAAAAGACCGAGCTAAGAGAATATAAACCACTTCTCTATTCAATGTGGTAGGAGCAGCTGGTAGAGAGGAATGGAAGGAAAATTTCCTATCTAACCCAAATTTTGTAATTTAATTTCAGACTGTAATGATCAGTTCCTCGATCTCAAATGAAAAGTCTATTGAAATTGGATTCCTCTATTTCTACAACTTTCCTATGAACATGTTTAAACATGGCATAGACGAAGGTCTGGTTGAATTCAGAATAGATTATAATATTTATAACTATTTTTTTTCTCTTTGAGAGGGAGGATAGAGGGAGTAGTGTTTGTGGACATTTGATTTGAATTTTCCTGAAAGTGACAGGAAACACATCGGCTAAAGAACGATTTTTTTCTGTAATGTGTTGTGCGATCCACTGTCCAGTCGACAACGAATTGACGAGCCCTTGCCGAAGAACGAGTGTTGCGTAAAAAACTACAGGTATTTGGGAAACAAGTTCCCTAATTTCGGCAGAGCACATACCATGTAGTATCGATAGAACTGTTAAATACAACCCACATTGCAACAATGGAGCTGGAAATCCAACTGTCACCGATAAGCACCTTCGCCCTCTCCTATGTAATTGCAAAATAGACTTCGAAGCATCGACCCACACATAAGAGTTGTATTCCATTTTGAGTCGGACATAAGTGTTGTAAATATTAAGGAGATCAGATGGAACAAGGCACTTTCAAAGCTTCTTTCGACATTTGAAAAATGTGTTTTGTACAGCAGACATCGCACTGGATATTCATGCCATTCTGATTCCTTAATATTTACATCACCCATAGAAACAGATGGAGCAGCATAAACTGTTTTGCTTTAGTGCGTTAACATACAACATTGAGTCTTGTGTGCATTAAAATCGACTCTATTCGCACAACCCCATTCAGAGATTGTCACAAGTGTATCACCCCCTGTCTATACTAGACAAATATTAATCATAACAATAAATGACATTTGTTGTCAAGACAAAGTTGTCTGAGCAAAAGCACTAACAATTTTGTCATAACGAAGCAATAATACTAATAAATGTTGACTATACCTGATAATTTTGTATCTTGACAACCATTTTGATGTTTATCATGATACAAATTTATCAGGTATAGACAGGGGGTCATTCATGTTTTGACTCATTTCCCCAGTCTCCTTGGTCTCTTTGAGGTAGAAGGTAGTTTAAAAAGATAAGAAATAGTGTAGGAGAAAGGACAGAGCCTTGCGGTACCCCTGAATTGATATTGAACTCGTTTGATGAGATTCCATCTATAAAAACTCGTATAGTGCGATATCTGAGAAAGATCGATATAAATTGAAAGAATTTAGTACCGACACCAAAATCAATAAGTTTTGATAAATGCGCTCCAAGCCACACTCTATCATACACGTTAGAGCCACCACTTTACTTTCGAAAAAGGGTATATGGAACGATATCATTTTTCCGATAGGAAGGCTAGCAAGTCACACGAAGAGCGTCCTTTATGAAAGTCATACTGCCGGTCGCTGAGTAAATTGTTGGACTCTACATATTTAACAAGATGGTAGTTAATCATACTCTCCATAACTTTGGAAAGTGCAGAACAAATTGGGCGATAATTAACAGGGTTGTTGCTTTACCCTTTTTTGAATTGGCGTGTTACATTAGCAACCTTCCAACATACAGGAAATTTGCCGGCACGGTATAAATTAGCAAATGGACGAGGTAGCATCGAAAAATACTGCTTCAAGACCAGTGCTGTTATAACATCAGGCCCAGGAGACTTGTTTGTGTTGAGATCCGCTAAAACCCTTTTAACTCTTAAACAGCAAAAATTAATAGATAAGTAATGAGCTCTGATATAAGTGGTTTCGACACAACTAGGTTCCAAATTAATGAATATATTCGAAAATATAAAAGACTGCAAAATTTTGTTGGTATCAAAGCAAAGTATCAGTTTGATTTATGCTTGGATTCCGATAAACCCAATTACAACTTCCGTTCATTCAAGGACAGTGATCATCAAGACCTTAACTATCTTGTTCACTACTCATATACCTGCTAACATACCAAGCTAAGGGTCCACAAAACCGATCACTGTTCAATGTGGTGCGCGCAACTAATAGATAGGATATGAAAATAAATTTCCAATCTAACTGAGAAGGTTGCTAATTAAATTTGCGCTTGATCGTTTATTTCAAAAACTTTCTGAAGAACGTGGATTTGAGGAAGGTCTTAATGAATTCTGAATAGTTTTTAATAGAACTACTTTAGATGATTTGAAAGAAATTAGATGTTGAGTCCACTGTGCATATTGGTTGTATAACTATACAAACTTACACATACACAGTCAAACACAAACACACACACACTCACATTAATATATTGTATTTCATATGAATTTTCTCAATTTTCAATTCTATTTTTCGTAATGTTTTTGTTGTTAATTCTTTCATTTTGTTGCTTTATTTTTATGTGATTGTCGTTGTTGTTGTTGTTGTTAGTTCCATCTATAGTATATTGTACACATTCAGATGAGGGCTTATGTATGCGGCGTCGTCGTCGTCGTTAGTTTTGAAAGTTTTACTGTTGTGGTTGCACTTGTAGTCGTGCACGTCGAATGAAGGGTAGTGTGGTGGAGTGTAGATGAGATGGTCGAGGTGCTTATGCGTTTGTGTTTGGGCTTGTTGTAGTTTTTGTGTTTCTAATGTCAATTCTAAGCGAAAATTCGTTTTGTTGCGCCTAGTTTCGTATGTGAATGCAATTTAGGAATCAAGTATTTTTGCATGCATACGTAATGTTTGCCATAGAGTGGGATTGGGTTTATTTTTCGTTTGGCTTGCTGGAAATATGAATGTAGGGGAGTTTGTGCGTGAATTTGCACAAGTTTTATGGAATCGTATATTGAACAGTAGGATCTCCAGCAAAACCGGGTAGACAGACATAGGAGCTCACACACACACATCTACATTTACATACGTATTTGAAATGGTATACGTGCAGGGTTCTTTCTGTATGCCCGTTGCAGTCAATGGTGGCACTGATGATGATGATGATTTCTGCATTATTCTCTATATGCCTGCTGATGTTAAACGACTGTTTTGTTTGTGCGTTTCCTATATTCATTTATATCCTGGCGCTGTTGTAATTCAAATGTGGCTTGTGGTGGCTGCTCGCATTGTCTCGGCCTTCTTTTTCCACAATTTTCTTTTTTGTTTTTTTGTTTTGTTGTTGAGCGGTCTTCTATATTTATTTTTGTTTTGATAGAGAGGATGGGTGGGTCGCCAGAGGGAAGTGTTGTGGGTGGGTGTATGGGTTAAATTTGGAAATTTTACAAAGAAACTATAAACACTATATTATCTATTTTTGTGGCTCGACGGCCGCAATATACAAGTCCATTTATACGTGCATACAAAATATCAGCTACAAATTATTAATAAAACAAAAAAATACACAACATCTAACAATAACTGTAATAGAATACAGCAAAACTCCAACATAATGTTGTATGTATGTATAACCAAATTGCAAAATTCAGTTAAAGTATTGTTACATAATTTAAAAGAAAGTTTTATGAAATACTAAATACGCTAAACATTTTGTTCGACATGGTCAAATATAAAACGACTTGAACCGAGCACCAGTTAAGTTGAAAATTTAAAATTATTTGCTGCAATAAAACGCTATAGTTTCTAACAAACTCAGTATTGCAAGAAGGATGAGCAATCGATTCGATGTTTGGTGAGCTCCAAAGAGCACATTTTGAAGCCCAATTTTATTGAGTTTTAGAATAAACTTTATGAAGATTTATTCTCATAGAATTTCATATAGTTATGAAGATACTTTTTTCCAATCCGAACAAAAGAGAACTCACATTTGATCTGTAGGACCAAAAAGTAGTACATTACTGTCAAGTCTAGATTGTAAAACGGGTGATGTTTTGCTTGAAATACTTACTAGATCCATAGATCCTCAAAATCACTATAAGTAATATAGCGATCATACAATATATGTATCACAACAACATTATACTGCCAATGACGACCTTGATTGAATGCGAGAAATTTGGGGAAATGAGGCTTTAATTTATCATTAAAAGAAGAAGCGAACATTATCTAATAATTTGGTAATACATTTTCATATTATCCATGAGTATTAAAGCTTTTAGTGAGATTCAACATAATTTAATGAATGTTTTATAGTTTGTATATCAAAAATTCATACATGAGTTTTATATTGATTACTCACCGATCAATAGTCTAAATATGTGTACTGAGGAGCATCCTCACATATGCTCTAGGTGCAGTCTTTTGAGGCCAAGAAAGAATCAAGCCAATATCGGATACTCTATTCCAAAGTGAAGCAGAAAGAGCGTTCTGGATTGATCGAAACAGTAAATACTTTTTGACAGGTATTGCAACATGTGGTCGAGCGTAGTCATGATGTAATATTAAGATTTCATGTCGCATATTCCGGGTTTTTTTTTTTGGCAAATTCTCGTTTGAAACGAATCAGTTAATAATAGATCATTACCTTAGCGCCTTGGATATTTGGCTTTGGTGGTCGATCGGCCGGGCTTCACATACGATATCTTATGCTTCGGGTTATTGTAATGGATCCATTTTACATCTCAAATAATGATTCGGTGCAAAAATGTTTTTTTTTTATAGCGTTCAAGCATCATTTCGGATGAGTCAACTCGTCTTTAATTCGTATGGTAAAGTATTTCCCTGCTTTTGGATGAATCCTGCAGCTCTGGTTGAGTTTGACTACAATCTTCATGGATTAATGCCATGAAGACCAATTATTCGTCTTCAAACTTTTTGGCTGGCCTTGGCAATATTTGTCTTCTCTCTCTAATTCACTACTTCTGAACAGTACAAAGCATTTCTCTCACGTTGAAACCATTGGAAATTATTCAACATAAGTAAGCGGTGTGTTTCAGCGGCACTATTTTCAAATATATTCTTTCGAGCTCGTGCTGTAAAAAGGGTTTTATCGGATCTCAAAGTTAATAAGTCTCCTAGTTCCAGTGTTCTTCGACGTTAGCTCATCTATTTGTTAACGTTTTGAGCACTATGTTAGAAGTTTCCAAATGCCATGCAAATTCCTAAAAAGGAAGAGGCTAATAACCCTGAAAATTACCGTCCAATAGCAATTTATTCTGCACTATCCAAAGTTATGGAAAGTATGGTAAACTACCATCTGGTTAATTTGGAGTCCAACAATTTACTTAACGCCCGCCAGTAGAGGACGCTCTACGGGAGACTTTCTGGCCTTCCTATAGTTTTGACGAAAGTAAAGTGGTGGCTTAGAGTCTAGAGCATTGGTAGGCAAATAGAGGAATTTAGTTTGTGTGCATGTATGGGTAAAAAATAATATATCCGCAACAACATCAAGCTACTGAATGAAATTTTTGTATTTTTACGCTCTATTACACTCTATTGTTTACATTCGGGTTGTGTAACGTGTAAATTCACGATAATCTTCGTATCCTGAACAATACGAACGTCTACCAATGCTCTAGACAGACCAAGTCTGTCGGAAATTGGGGCAATGAAGCAAAAAATGAATGATTACCTTAATCGGGACCTTCTAACAATCTCTGAATGGGGTCGTGCGAATAGAGTCGCTGTCAACGCTCGCAAGACTCAGTTTTGCATGTTGGCACATAAACGAAAGACAGATCATGTCGCTTCATCTGTATTTATGGGTGGTATAAATATTGTGGAATCATACGCCATTGATGTTCTGGGCATGAAATTACAATGTGATGTCCGCTGGTCTAAACACATTTTTCAAGTGTCGGAAAAAGCATGTTAGTGTTTCGGATATCTAAAACGGTGTAGGAAGTTCATCACTCCATCTGATATCCTCGCTATTTACGCCACCTATGTATATCCGACAGAAAATGGAATACTACTCCCATGTATCAAAGTCTATTTTTGAGCTTCTCGACCGCATACAGAAGATGGCGAAGTTGATTATTGGTGACAGTAGGGTATCCAACTCAATTGATTCGCAATGTCGATGTTCTATCGGAACTACAATGGAATGTGTTCTGAAGAAATTAGGGAACTTCTTCCTGATACCCGCAGATTTTTAAGTAATACACGTTTTTCAACAAGAGGCATGAATCGGGACATGTTATGGTGTGACGTTGTAAGCACCAACGAATATTTTAAAAATTGTTCGAATTATTCGTTATTCGTAAATGGCCATTCTTAAATTGTTCGAATAATTATTCGTAAGAAATTATTCGATTAATCGAACGATCATTAGTCGAATGAATACCCTAGTTTCGACCAATACTGTTTATAAAAAAAGGTTCAATTAACAATTTTGCATTTCGCAAGCCTGGGAAATTGATCGGTGAATGTAATTAAAGCGCCTCAAAGAACAATTAAATCAGTTTATAATAAAATAAGATTTTAGTTAGATTAATAAATTGGTGAAGTTTCGTAGACATATTTTGCTTCGCGAAATTTATATTTAAAATCTGCCGAAGTTCTATAATTCCACGTCAAATTGCTATCAAAAAGATAGAATAGTTACAAATCTTCAGATACCCTGGTAAAGGTGTTTATTGTCTGGAAGACATTTGTCAATATACACAGATTGCAACAAGAACGCAAGATCCAGATTCTACCGATATAAGATGAAACAATTTATAAGAGCAAATGTTATACAATAAATATCAAATTAAGCACAAATCCAAAATTCAACACAATTTTTAATATTGAAGCGAGTTAATATTCATTTCTGACAATTTAAAATACTAAATACAACAACGAATATGCAAAAAAAATAATAACAGAGAGCCAGGTGAAGAGGTGGCATCTGTCAGAAGGAGTGACACAAACAGCCGTTCAACACTCAAACCCAGCGAAATCATATACATATCAACAGTATTTCGGATAGTTGTTGCAATTAACTGAATGTTTGTACAATAATGAGTATTTTTGTTTTTGTATTTAGTTTTGCAGATACTACTCGTATTATACTTGAACTTCCTTAATAGAATTTTTGAATATGTACACATAAACAACAACAACAACGAAAACGAAAACAACAAAAATTTGTGAAAGAATATAAATAATGAGCAAATGAATTATCATGGACGCACATTCAATTCAATAATTGTCGTGGACCATGGATTCTATGATGTCCTTTACATACGCATAAATACGTATGTAAGTATTCGTATTTATATGTATGTAAAGCAGTATTCATTCGAGTGTTTGTTCATATGTATTTAGATATGAAATTGTTGTAAAAACATACACAAATATTACAGCAAATAAAAACAAACATACTTTTATAGTATTCGACTGTGTATCTACGTAAAATATACAATCATATAGTGATTCATTTAGAGGTTTTTTCTCACAGATCATCATGGAAACATATACACCGCAGCAATGTCTCCATATTATTTAGCTGTATTACGAAAATCCGCATTATGTGGGAAATGTTTTTCGTGAAACCTTCGACCTTCGTGAAAGCCTTTCGAAAGTCCGGTTCTGTGAAATCAAAAGATTTTGTCGATAAACCAGCTACGATTGAAGACTTGTAAGCTAACATTACCCTCATAATTCTCGAGTTACTAGTAGCAATGCTGGAAAAAGTGATCGAAAGTGATCGGACCTTCTTAATGGATCAGTTATGTAGTTGCGGTCAACATTTGAATGAAATTATCTTTAAAAATTAAATATCAGAGATTGTTCATTCGGGTCATAATAAAGATTCAGACATACAAAATTATATTTTAAGTGTTTTATTGAAAATTAAAAGAAAAATAAAAATAAATCACCCTTTTTATGTTTGTATGTAATAAATATTACTAAATACACACACTCGTATATGGCCAGTAGCAAATTTAAAAACTTTATAATTATCAGCATTTCATTCATGATTTTTCATTTGTTTCCATTGCAGGAAAAAAAGCGAGCAAATCTAAGGAATTTCGTGACTAAAATATCTTTGGCCTGTTTTCAAATAACTGTAAAGCTCTAGTTTATAGCCATAAGATGAGAAATCCTGAAGGATAAACATATTTTAGTAAAAGTTCATGAAAATATATCTAATGGTTCACTAGCTATCAGATTTTTTTCCATAATGATTCTAAACTATGCATACGTCCGTCCAACATTAAACTATCGATTCCACTATAGGTTAAATGACTACTTTTTCTGTGCTAAATTAATAACGACTACAAAATCATGGTATTCAAACCAAAACCTTAAAGAATTTCGAAAGTAAGAATAATTCTATTAAAAAAATGTAATTTAACCCACTAATGACCAACAATTAACCAATTTACAATCATTAATGCAAACTTAATACATTAATTTATTTTAATTATACTAAAACTTTTAGTAATTGCTTAAATCTAATTTATTTTGTAAGCTTAAATCAAAAAGGTCCTCTTCGCTTTCATTAATTTCATTGTCTTGGTGGCTAAAGAGAAATTCTTCCATGGGTTCACTGCAACATAACAGTTGAATTACTTCTGGTAGAAGTGGGTTTCCGGGTTTGTAAGCGCCTATCTAAAAATGATGTGGAAATTAATGGATCTGAGGTACAGCTTAATATTAATATTAATTCGGAGTTTTAAAAATATGTCTTCTCCGCTTCCATTACAGCGTCTTTTTGCATCTCAAAAATTTTTCAGCAATATGAAGTAAAATAGATTGCAAAGAAACTTTGGCAAGAGTCTCATTTGCTTTTAAAATTTCAATAATTTATATTCGTGAGTGATTTTAGGAAGTGGGTTATATGGGAGCTATGACCAATTATGGACCGATCATCATAAAATTAGCTGACATGAGTTCCGTATATATAAAATTTATTTGGAGCAAAATTTGTGTAGATACTAGGATATTCGAATTATTCGATTTTTCTCTTGTTCGAATAAAACGAATAATTCGAATAAGAGATTTTAACTTGTTCGAATAATTCGATCACACGTTTAAAATTAATCGAATTATTCGAATAATTTAATTTTTTTTTAAAAAAAGTAAAGAATGAAGTTTTGATGTCGGTTTTTATACCCTTCAGCTTCGTGAGAAGGGTATATATAAGTTTGTCATTCCGTTTGTAATTTCTACATTTTTCATTTCCGACCCTATAAAGTATATATATTCTGGATCCTTATAGATAGCGGAGTCGATTAAGCCATGTCCGTCTGTCTGTCTGTCTGTCTGTCTGTCTGTCTGTCTGTCTGTCTGTCTGTCTGTCTGTCTGTCTGTCTGTCTGTCTGTCTGTCTGTCTGTCTGTCTGTCTGTCTGTCTGTCTGTCTGTCTGTCTGTCTGTCTGTCTGTCTGTCTGTCTGTCTGTCTGTCTGTCTGTCTGTCTGTCTGTCTGTCTGTCTGTCTGTCTGTCTGTCTGTCTGTCTGTCTGTCTGTCTGTCTGTCTGTCTGTCTGTCTGTCTGTCTGTCTGTCTGTCTGTCTGTCTGTCTGTCTGTCTGTCTGTCTGTCTGTCTGTCTGTCTGTCTGTCTGTCTGTCTGTCTGTCTGTCTGTCTGTCTGTCTGTCTGTCTGTCTGTCTGTCTGTCTGTCTGTCTGTCTGTCTGTCTGTCTGTCTGTCTGTCTGTCTGTCTGTCTGTCTGTCTGTCTGTCTGTCTGTCTGTCTGTCTGTCTGTCTGTCTGTCTGTCTGTCTGTCTGTCTGTCTGTCTGTCTGTCTGTCTGTCTGTCTGTCTGTCTGTCTGTCTGTCTGTCTGTCTGTCTGTCTGTCTGTCTGTCTGTCTGTCTGTCTGTCTGTCTGTCTGTCTGTCTGTCTGTCTGTCTGTCTGTCTGTCTGTCTGTCTGTCTGTCTGTCTGTCTGTCTGTCTGTCTGTCTGTCTGTCTGTCTGTCTGTCTGTCTGTCTGTCTGTCTGTCTGTCTGTCTGTCTGTCTGTCTGTCTGTCTGTCTGTCTGTCTGTCTGTCTGTCTGTCTGTCTGTCTGTCTGTCTGTCTGTCTGTCTGTCTGTCTGTCTGTCTGTCTGTCTGTCTGTCTGTCTGTCTGTCTGTCTGTCTGTCTGTCTGTCTGTCTGTCTGTCTGTCTGTCTGTCTGTCTGTCTGTCTGTCTGTCTGTCTGTCTGTCTGTCTGTCTGTCTGTCTGTCTGTCTGTCTGTCTGTCTGTCTGTCTGTCTGTCTGTCTGTCTGTCTGTCTGTCTGTCTGTCTGTCTGTCTGTCTGTCTGTCTGTCTGTCTGTCTGTCTGTCTGTCTGTCTGTCTGTCTGTCTGTCTGTCTGTCTGTCTGTCTGTCTGTCTGTCTGTCTGTCTGTCTGTCTGTCTGTCTGTCTGTCTGTCTGTCTGTCTGTCTGTCTGTCTGTCTGTCTGTCTGTCTGTCTGTCTGTCTGTCTGTCTGTCTGTCTGTCTGTCTGTCTGTCTGTCTGTCTGTCTGTCTGTCTGTCTGTCTGTCTGTCTGTCTGTCTGTCTGTCTGTCTGTCTGTCTGTCTGTCTGTCTGTCTGTCTGTCTGTCTGTCTGTCTGTCTGTCTGTCTGTCTGTCTGTCTGTCTGTATGTCTGTCTGTCTGTCTGTCTGTCTGTCTGTCTGTCTGTCTGTCTGTCTGTCTGTCTGTCTGTCTGTCTGTCTGTCTGTCTGTCTGTCTGTCTGTCTGTCTGTCTGTCTGTCTGTCTGTCTGTCTGTCTGTCTGTCTGTCTGTCTGTTGAAATCAATTTTCTGAAGGCCCCAGATATCTCCGGGATCCAAATCTTCAACAATTCTGTCAGACATACTTTCGAGAATTTTGCTATTTAAAATCAGCAAAATCCGTCCATAAATAACGGAGATATGAGCAAAAATCCGAGACAACCTCTGAAAATTTCATCAAAAAACACAATGTATTGCATGCTTTGACAAAAAAACAACAAAACGAATGGTTGGATGTGCAAGCTATGCGTATTTTGTTTTTTTTTGTGTTTTGTTTCTTTTGGCGTTGTTGTTGTTTTTTATACAACTAAACGTTTGTTTGGTTGTGTGTTGGTTTTTTTGACAAAAAATCAACAAATCGTATGTTTGAATGTGCATGCTTTGCGTATTTTGTTTTTCTTTTGTGTTTTGTTTCTTTTGGCGTTGTTGTTGTTTTTTATACAATTAAACGTATGTTTGGATGTGTGTTGGTTTCATTGCCTTGCGTATTTTGTTTTTTCTTTTGGTGTTCTGTTTCGTTTGGCGTTGTTGTTGTTTTTTGTGTTCTTGATAAATTTAGGATGCTGTACGCTGAAAGTGGGCAATGTACATACATACCTATATACTTATTATAAAAAATAATAATGCATCCACAACAAAGGTGAAGGGTATATAAGATTCGGCATAGCCGAATATAGCACTCTTACTTGTTTAATATTTTATTGTTACAGAAAAACAAAAAATAACGTTAAAGTTAACAATTCAAGTATTGATAATGTTAAAAAACATTAGAAAATAAAGTCCATTATTAAATTTTCAACAGAAATACACTGATCAGATTAACTCCCGAACAATCTACAAAACAATTGATTGGGAAAACCTTTAGTTTCTGTTTTGGAGCTATGTTTAAAAAAATTTGAGCTAGTTGGACATGATACTTAATTCAAATACAATATAAACGTATTAAGAACTTTTTTATGTCGTTCATTAATTCGGGTTTTAAATTGAGTAACTAATAAAGGGAATCTGTTCAAAGTTTGATATCATTGTCAGTGAACGTGGCTAATTTGAAGTCAGGCAGTGCATGATTGACGCATTTACAAATACGTAAAAAGTTTATTACCATGTTAGACAAAGATGTTCAAAATCATGTATAAGACGAACTCCATGCTTTTCTTGCAACAAAACGTTAGTTTGCAATATTTGTGTTTATCATTCGATTTATAAAATATTATGCAACACTTAAGTACGCGGTTGATAACATCACTTATATACATATATTTTAAGATCATGGCCTTCATCTATATCAATGTAATCATTATAAATGTTCCTCAATATCACTTTTGACGACTGTTTGAAAATCACATTCTCTATCACATTCAACTCCATTTTAATCTAATCGCCAGCTAAATAACAAATATTTTATTCTGTATCTTTTATTTTCATTGGTTCAAGTATTAAGTTAAACATTTTGAAAGATTTGTTTTTAGAATTGTAAGTTCTTGCAGTAATATTTATATATCTATAGAAGGAGCTATCGGAACACTCATCTACAGTGATCGAAAGTCCCTTTGTCTTTAGTTATTTGTCGAATTTCAGAAACAATACAATTTTTGTGAGTCATTAGGCTATTTAATAAATTTAAATATATATGAACATTTATTCGTTTTATTCGATTATTCTACATAAAATTGTTCGAATTATTCGTTATTCGAAAATGGCCATTTTTAAATTGTTGGAATAATTATTCGTAAGAAATTATTCGATTAATCGAACGATCATTACTCGAATGAATATCCTAGTAGATACCTATATAAATTAAACATTTATGACCGATAAAGTCCAATTACGGGAGGAAATTTGTATGGGGGCTATGTGAAATTTCACCCAATTTGAATAGGCTTCGTCCTTGTGCCGAAAAAAGTGGATTTATTTCAAGCATATTAAACAATTTTCTCACATTTTTTAACAAATAACATTACTTACATAGTTTATTGTTCTCCATTTAACAAATAACATTACTTACATAGTTTATTGTTCTCCATTTTCACTTTCTTGTTTATAACTCGCGAAATTATTTAAATATGCAATTGAAAATTTGAAAGCAATACAGGCTTTTCAAAAAAATTTATTAAGTAATTACGATGCAATGTCTTTGACTGCGTGTTGTCAAATGGAATTTAATATTTACCAAAAACAAAAAGCGGACTTAGTTAATTTGGAGTATTGGTTACAAAATGGCATTAAAAAAAGTGCAATATTTGCATTTGAAAAATTGGACTATAGCACAGTTTTGGTAGCCGTTTACCCTATAGTGGATTCGGAAAATTCCGAAAAAAAATTTAAAAAAATGTTTAAAAAACTTTTTATAAAAAATTTAAAAACATTTCAGAAAAAAATTGAAAAACAATTTTGAAAAACAATTTTGAAAAAAAAAATGAATTTTGCAGAGACCAAAAATAACTGTTATTAAATTTTTTGAGACTGAAAAAGTTAGGCATAAATCAATGAATAATTTTAACGTTTTCAAATCAGAGTTATTCATAATAAATATTTTTTTACGTTGCTCATAACTTTTATTTTCGATTTATATTTTTTACGTTGCATAATAAGTGTTATTCATAATATATATTTTTTTACGTTACTCATAACTTTTATTTTCGATTTGTATATTTTTAAGTTACCTAATAAGAGTTATTCTAAATAATAAATTTTTTTCGTTGATCATAACTCAAAAAATGTTTCTTTCGTCACCTTGCTTGCATTTCATCAGTACATACATTGTATTTAACCTTTAAAGTCGCAAAAAATAAGCTTGGTATGAGGTGGATGGTTTTTACTGTGTGTTTTTTAATTATGAAGAATATTGTTTCACAGTCAATGTTTTATCAAACGCATTGTCCGCCAAGTTGCTCCTTTTCTCAGTCAACAAAATACGCAAAGCAGAAAATGCTCTTTCAATAGAAAGCCGTTTAGCCGGCAGTGTATAGACAATATGAACCAATTTATTTAATAATTGCAAAAGTATGTTTTTTCTCTTCCTAATATTGCAACAAATCGGCTTCTACGTCCAGTCTCATAGGTTTAAAGCTCTCTATTTCAGCTATAGCTGCTAATAACTCTCGCGATGTATTGCCTTTGTCATCTTCTGAAGATAAATCCACTTCAAGTTCTCTAATTGATGTTCCGAACAACGATGACGTATTTAGATTCGTCAATCAGAAAATCGGATATTGGTTGAAGTGGAGATACTTCAGGTGAAGTTATATCGAAAATAAAAGTTATGAGTAACGACAAAAATATTTATTATTAATAACTTATTAGGCAACGTAAAAAATATAAATCGAAAATAAAAGTTATGAGTAACGTAAAAAAATATTTATTATGAATAACTCTGACTTGAAAAGCAAAACTTATTTTCATTGAGAATAACTATTATTTAAAGAAACAAAAATTTATTTCTACAATATAACAGTTATGGCTAATTTTTTTTAGATATTTCTTATAACAGTTATGTCTCTGGAATTTTGTTTACCTACAAAATTTATTTTAATGTATAATTTGGTGAATGGAATATAAGATTCCGCACAGCCGAATATAGCTCTATTACTTTTTGTTTATATAAGTTAATTTCTCAATTAGATTCAAAAATATGCCACCTTAAAACTCCGTCCTTCAAAAATATTGCACTTTTTCGTATTTTAGTTTAGTTCCGATCGGATCAACAGTTTAGAAATGCCACATTTATTTCCAAAAATTTCGATTCTGGACCACTGTAGAAGACAATGCAAGGATGCAGTTTTCCTGGCAAAAATCCATGAATTAGGCTACGTGTGACTATTTCTTGTTTCCAGACCTGAAGAAAGGGCTCCAACGATAAAATCATCTCACAAATAAATACATATTTTGCTGACCTCGACAAATCTTATTTTTTGGAAGGGATAAAAACAAATTGGAGAAACGTTTGACAAAGTGTATAGAGCTCAAAGGAGACTAAGTTGAAAAATAAAATGATTTTTTATCCAAAAATCTCGTATTCACGACTGATCATTATGTTAGCAGAGGCTTTTGACCTGGCAATAGGTATTCGGTTTAGACATTCCGCTTTACTATTTCCAACTGGTTGCATATCTATCTATATATCTTTGAATACACATCAACAAATATGTGTTGTACAACAACACATACATTGATTAGAAATTATGCACACACACAAAAATACATACGTAGATGTGAGTTGTTGGACAAAAAGTCACAAAACTATGATTCGATAAAATATCCGACGAAACATCCCAAAACGTGCAACACACTCGTTATATGAAAAATAATACAATAATGTTGAATAGGCCAATGCTGGAGTTCAAATAGGATGGATGTATGTTGGCTGACGGACAGTGGTGGGTGGCTGGCTGGCTGGCTCTCCATCGCTCAATATTATAGAATTCTACGAAAATTCTATTTAGTTCGTTACACATTTGCATTTTGACTTACAAAACTTTTATTGTCAATGAGATGAAATCATAGACATATTTTTGTTACATCTTTCATAAATTCATGTGAACGGCGAACGAGTGAATGTATGGAAACACAAAAAAAAATATAAAAAAAAACAGTCAGGCAGTCAGTCTATTTCCCCTTGTCAATGGTACATTTGTGTGTATTAGAATGTGTGTGAATATGAGTGTATGTGAGTGGTAGTGTGTTTCATGAATTAAAAATTCTACAATACATTAGATGGATACTGATGCCTGCTAACTGTTTTTACCATGCACCATGTCATGCATCAAAATAATTGCAACTAAGAACAACAGCAACAACAACAACAACAAACAAAATAAACTAAAAACAATCTCTACATAAAAATAAATAATTAAAATCAAATTTTGATGCAATCATCATCAAGTTAAATAAAATTGAGTCGATTGTAACAAGACCATGCAAATTCAAATCCAATCTAAAGAATACATATAAATTACTCTACACATAAATACTCGCACACAAACACACACACTTTTACTCACACATAATTCTCGTATGTATACACAAACACATACATACATCCATACATATATACATTAGAACACTTAAATATGCAGAATTAAAAAAAGCCTTATAAAGGAATTTAGTATCTGTTAGATACGTAAATATACATACGATCATTTATTTAATTTCATCCGATATTAAGATGATTGCAACTTTTTTTTAACAATTTAAGGAAATAAATGTTTGAAGATATATTTTTATTCTATTAATAAAATCCACTTTATACGATCACGATTGGGAGAAATCAAAACGGAATTTGCAATGAAACCATTTGATATTGAAAGAAAAGACGGATGAACATTTAGTCTGTATCTTTTTAAATTTTTCCAATCCCAAATATAGCTGAACAAAATTATTAACATTTGTGTCTTCAGAATAAAGCGAAATATATTTTGTATAATAGCTAACAACTCATACAATGTAAAACAGTTTTAATGCGCGAATTTCAACAAATGACTCATATTTTTTATAAAATTTTTTATCAACTTAATAACATATAGTTCATGAGTTTTAGCCCATACTTTAAATTTATATTGAAATTAGTTTTTATCAGAGACATAACTGTTATAAGAAATATCTAAACAAATTTAGCCATAACTGTTATATTGAAGAAATAAATTTTTGTTTCTTTAAATAATAGTTATTCTCAATGACAATAAGTTTTGGTTTTCAATAAGTGTTATTCATAATAAATATTTTTTTACGTTACTCATAACTTTTATTTTCGATTTATATTTTTTTACGTTGCCTAATAAGAGTTATTTATAATAAATATTTATTTTTCGTTACTCATAACTTTTATTTTCGATTTAACTTCACCTGAAGTATCTCCACTTCAAACAATATCCGATTTTCTGATTGACGAATCGACGAATCTAAATACGTCATCGTTGTTCGGAACATCAATTAGTGAACTTGAAGTGGATTTATCTTCAGAAGATGACAAAGGCAATACATCGCGAGATTTATTAGCAGCTATAGATGAAATAGAGAGCTTTAAACCTATGAGACTGGACGTAGAAGCCGATTTGTTGCAATATTAGTAAGAGAAAAAGTATACTTTTGCAATTTTTAAATAAATTGGTTCATATTGTCTATGCACTGCCGGCTAAACGGCTTTCTGTTGAAAGAGCATTTTCTGGTATGCGTATTTTGTTGACTGAGAAAAGGAGCAACTTGGCGGACAATGCGTTTGCTAAAACATTGATTGTGAAACAATATTCTTCATAATTAAAGAACACACAGTAAAAACCATCCACCTCATACCAAGCTTATTTTTTGCGACTTTAAAGGTTAAATACAATGTATGTACTGATGAAATGCAAGCAAGGTGACGAAAGAAACATTTTTTGAGTTATGAGCAACGAAAAAAAATTATTATTTAGAATAACTCTTATCAGATAACTTAAAAATATACAAATCGAAAATAAAAGTTATGAGCAACGAAAAAAAATATTTATTATGAACAACTCTTATTTGAAAACTTAAAAATTATTTATTGATTTATGCCTAACTTTTTCAGTCTCAAAAAATTTAATAACAGTTATTTTTGGTCTCTGGTTTTTATTAAATGTATATGTTATGTATGATTTAAAAATGCGGGATTTTTTCAATATTTTTGTTTTTATTTTGAAACATTTGTACAATATAAATTTATTCAAAGTATTGGTCATTGTTAGCTATGATTTCTTCTCATATTTCTGGCAACTTATGGATTTCACGCCAAAAGAAATTCTCATCTTTTGAGGCCAAGAACGATTCAAGCCAACATCGGATACTCGGTTTCAAAGTGAAGCATATCTCGAAACAACAAGAAGTCCAACGGGGCACGGTCTGGACTATAAAGCGGATTAGTCAAAACTTCCCAACCATTTCGTTCGAACTACTTTTTTTCATGATGGAATATTCCGTTTTCAAGCCTGGCCGCATATTCTGGTTATTTTTCGGTCAATGCTCGCTTCAAATGAATCAGTTCCTTTCGGTACAGATTCCCTTTGATGTTCTAGTCAGATTTCAGTAGCTCATAATAGATAGGAGCCTTTTTCTCTAACCAAATACAGATAATTACCTTAGCGCCATGGATACTTGGCTTTAGTGTCGATTAGACAGATTGCACGGGCTTCACATACGATATCTTACGCTTCGAGTTATCGTAATGGATCCAGTTTTCATCGCAAGTAGGGTTTTTAATTTCCCGACCTTTTTTGATTCCCGGGAATCGGAATATTTTTTTCTACATTCCCTGGTACCCGGCTATTCCCGAAATATATAATGATGCTGTAAATTAGGAATATTATAGCCAAATTTCATATAAAAACTTAGTGTTATAATTATTAAGTATCAGAGCTTCGAATTAATAATTAAAATTTGAGCTTAATTCACTAAAATCTTAAATCGTTCATTCTTTAAATCCATTCCTAATATTTAATTTTTTAGATACATTCCAAAGCCTTTGTTTAAACTGAATTAATTTTAAAGTTAATTAATAACAGAAAAAAAATCCCGGGAATCGGGTAGTGAAAAATTGGCAAAATTCCAATTCCAAAAAACCCTATTCGCAAGTAATGATTCGGTGCTAAAATGATTTTTTTTATAGCGTTCAATCAGCAATACCCAATCTCCCTGCTTTGGGATGTTGTTGTTGAAGCAGCGTAAACAATTTTACAATATTTAATCTGGGGGTTCTTCAATATCAAGTCCAAGAAATTGTGCTACTTCTACTGGGTGGGTCCATAAATCCACGGGATGAAGTAGGGCTGGCTGAACATTTGAAAATGTGGAGGGTGTCATTGGTACCCTGACCACATGCTGGGCATAAGTTGAGGACGGCACGGTCTGTGCTGGACCAAAAGGCATTAAGCCTGTTGCTCCATCCTGGTCTTAGTTGTGCCAGAACGACTCTTGATTTACGCGACACAATTTTCTCGGTGTCTGCTATTGGTGGTGGGCGACCTCCAAGTACGACAATCATACGGTATCCTGCTATGTCGTTCTGTATGCTCTCCTCGTATTTTCTAAAGTCCTGGGGAGACTCCAACTGTGTGATGTTGAAGTTTGGATGACTTCACCGGTGACATCCCAGAAGGAACTGTTGCGTCAGCATGACGTTATGTTCCCTGACCGGTAGAACCTTAGTTTCCTCGTGAAGGTGGTGTTCGGAAGTAATTTGGAGGAAGCCTGTGACGGTCCTTAAGGCTGAATTTTGACTTAACGAGGGCCCCCACACTGAAGCAGCATAGTTAACCACTGACTGGCCAATCGTGTTGTAGGTTGAAGCTTGGTTTTTTTGTCCATACCCAATGCCGGCTAGTGCATTGAAGACCTTGTTCATATTTCTTAGTTTATGCGTGATTGCAGTAGTGTGTGCTGAGGAGGTAAAAAGGCTATCAAAAGTGACAAGCAAGATTTTCGGGTGGTTCACTGTCGGAATTTGTACGCCTTCGACCACGATGCCTAAGTTGAGTTTTACCTTCTTCATCCAGGTGGTGAATACATTCCCACGACAGCCGGTTCTTCGTGCCGGAATGACCCGAATATCTTCGGTCAAGTGCTGTCAACCCAGCAACAACAACTATACAATTTGTATCTTCAATTTTTGTTCCGCATTTTACTGGTCAGCGCCGGAGTTGATGAAAATCCCGGATCATGGTTATGCACGTTTTGCCAGAACCAACTGCACTTGCTTTAGAATGAATCCTGCAAACATTTTGAAATTGCTATTTGAGTAATTCACAATATTTTTGCAAAGCTCATGTTGAGTTTTACAATAATGACTCCAATTCATGGTCTTCAAACTTTTTTTAGCTGGCCTGGGCAATCTTTGCCTTCCGTATCTCACTTCTGAACCCCACAATCGTTCATTGAAACCGATAGACCACATTCACCATAAGCATTGGTGAACAATCGGTGTGCTTGAGCGGCACTTTTCTTCAAATTAAAGAAGTCAACAAAACTTCGCTCATACGACGATTTGTTGCTAAAAACTTCTCTTGTGGTAGGTCCGTAAGTTATCTGGTTGCTTTGGGAAACCTATTTCAGCCAGCCAATTGACAAATATCGCTTAATAAAGGTCACAACCGAATATTGAGGAAGACAGGATTTCAAAAAATAGTTTTAAAGTTTTTATTATAAAAATTATTATTTGAAAGTAAAGGCATTTAAGTGACTTTTATTGTTTGCAACTAAACGTATAGCTAGTAACTAAAAACTGCTGGTACATACTCCTAAATACAAAAAAAATAGTTGCAGAAAAAGACAATGCGAAAACACTTTGAAGTTGAAATTGTCATAATTTCACAATTACATGTAAATGTTCTTCTCTTGTTGTTATTGTTGATGTAGTTGGTGGTTTAATATTGTATTGTTGTGTTGCATGTATTTAGCATACAGTAGTTGCGGAATACAATTAAAGAAAAGATGAAGAAGAAAAAAAAGAACAACAACAAATCATGCCTAAAACAATGGCAAATTTTTCTTTAACAATTACATAAATATTTACTTATTTATTTATTTACGAGTACGTAGGTATGAATGATGTTGCACTAAACATTGTGGTTGGGTAGACATACATACATAAATGACGAATGTTTATATCGTCAATAGAAATGCAAAAGGAACTGACAATATAATGGTAGTAATTTGTAAGAGAAGGGAGAATATCTTGCATAGAGGGGCAGAGATTTGGGGTGACTTTTAATATTGTGAATGTGACTTTTAAATTTATTAGTGAAAACTTTACTTCACTTTACTATTAAGTTTTTACAAAAACATTGGTAAAATTTGGTCTTAATGTTTATTTATGAGTATTTTTCGATTTTGTTCATCTTGTATACCGAACGAAATGAAAAATTTCGAAAAAAAAATAATAATTTTTGAATTTTTACTCTTCTGAATTCGATAATATTTTTAGCATATTACCCGCTATATTCTGATAGTATATTTTGATATTAAAATAGGTCCATTATTAATTAAAGTAAATTAAAAAAGTACCAATAGTACTTTTACAAATTCTAACACATTCATAAATATGTGTATAATTTCATGATTCTACACGCAGAGAAAAGATATAGTTGGGCATGGTTACTGTAACCATTTCAATATTGTTACAAGTTTTTTAACAATATTATAGTCACAGTAACCATTTACATGATTGTGGTAACCATAATATGCTTAATTTACGATTTACATGATTGTATCAACCATATATATGGTTACAGTAAACAAATCATATGATGAAGGACTTATCATATCATATTATGCTGCTCTCGGCTTAAGGATTATCATAATCTGAGAACAACATATTATGATAAAATTATTCATCATAAATATGGTTGTCACAAACATATACTTGTTTACTGTAACCATATATATGGTTGCTGCAATCATGTGAATCATAAATTAACCATATTATGGTTACCACAATCATATAAATAGTTACTGTGACTAATATTGTTAAAAATCTTTAAATGGTTATAGTAACCATGCCCAATTATATTTTTTCTCTGCGTGTATATTTATTAGATACGATAAATGTATTTATAAAGTACATACTATTATAATAAAGGAGCATCCCACTAGCTAGGAACCAGAAAATAAAATTTACCACTAAATTCTCATTTTGTGAATTCTAACACATTAAGGAACACATTGCACCGGTTCCTCTAAAGAGCGTCAACTCAAAATTTTCACTTTTTGCAAGAAATCGATGGTTATTTCTACCCATTGTAAAAATCTGTTATCATTCCGTCTTCAAATTTCATTGTAATGTATTAAAAAAATAAGTTTTTTGCTTCTACTCAAAATTTTTAAATTTTAAGTTGACTCTTTTTAGAGGAACCAGTGCGATTTGTGTCTAATTTTATAATTCTAGTTTCATTATTATGAAATATTTAAAAAGTCCCATTAAGTCTCCATTTCTAGATCCATTATTATATAAAATTCAAAAAGTACCGTTAGAATAAATAAAATGTACCATAATGTCTCTACTCGCTTAGATATAAGCCTTATATCATGTTCATTGGTGAAGAAAATACAAAAAGTACCATTCGAATAACGAACAAGTAAGAGAGCTATATTCGGCTGTGCCGAATCTTATATATACTTCACCAAATTATACCTCAAAATAAAAATATTAAATATTTTTTTAATTTTGTGGAAAAAAAAATTTTCAAATTGTTTTTGTAAAATTTTTAAATTTAAAAAAAAAAATTTTAGGTGAAAAAAAAATTCAGTTTTTTCCCGATTTTGACCCATTGTAGGTCCAACTTACTATGGTCTTATATAAGTCGTTGCAAATGCCTTTGAAATATCTATCATTAGATAGTCTATATTAATGACTTAGTAATCCAGGTCAAAAATAGGTTGTACTGGTTTTGTCCTTATATCTCAGCCATTTGTGGACCCAGGAAGAATTCCGGAGATATTGATGTATGAATCCAGTATGTTCGATATTTGAGGGCTTCGGAAAGGTGATTTCAACAGACAGTCGGACTGACGGATATCGGAATCGACTCCGCTATCTATAAGGATCCAGAATATATATACTTTATAGGGTCGGAAAATTATATTGTGGAAATTACAAACGGAATGACAAACTTATATATACCCTTCTCACGAAAGTGAAGGGTATAAAAAGTACCAATTCCCCTTTTGTCTCCTTTTTTCAAAAATTCTTTGTGCTACAGACATGTCTCAAACAATTAAAATCTGTACCAAACTGTTCACCCGGATTTGGTCCAATATACATCTTGTATGAATCAAGGAACCAATGTTAAACATTTTATAAAAATTGGCTTAATAATTTCAAATAAAATATATTTTCCCATTGTGGTTCCACATCAAAATCTAGGTGGACAAAATTATGAAAATCGGTATCTTCAGAATTTGGAAAAACTAAGTTTTTTCGGTAGCTGACAATCTGCTCTTCTCCAATACAAATGGGTTTTCAATTGGACATTTCGTTTTCTCGACAGAAGCGCCAGAAGTTCAACAAATTTTGAATCATATTTTCGTTAATTTTTTTTAATATTTTACTGCTTTACTAAATTAGATATATCTCAATTGTTTTACCATATAGAAATTCATACTTCAAAACATAGATAAACATTGATATAGGCTTTTATTAAGTGTATATCTTACACTTATGGGCCTCTGCATTTTCATGTTATAGTCCTTTAAACTTGGGTCTCAAATATACTGATATATTTTTTTTCTAAAAATGTTATATAGCTTGCCAAAAAACAGACCATCGAAGCCCGTCCAATAACTATATACATCATTTAAAGAAACTTCTGGGGAATGTCTTTGTAAAAAATTGTAGCCGCCAGCAACCTCCGAAATACTTTTTTTTAATTTTTACGGAATGGAATTTTTAGAAATATTTCCTTATTTATTATTGATTTTTATATATCCAGACCCTACTGTAACTTCAAAAAAGTCGGAATCGGAGATACCAATTCTATATAAAAAAAGCGCCAAATAATTTTGTCCACCTAGATTATGATTTGGAACCTCAGTGCCCCTTTTTGGTGTAAATTTTTATTAAAATATTTTTTTTCGTTACGTGGTGGTATCTCATAATGAAATATTCATATGTCTAAAATGTACCAAAAATAAACACAATTTTCTTAAGGGTTCAAATTTCCAAAAAGTATTAAATTCATATTTGGCTAAATAGTACGAAATAGACCATAAAGAATCTGTGTACCGAGTTTTAACAAATTAGCAACGGGTAGGGTCCGATGCCTTGTCGAAAATTTTTGTTTCCTCCCAACATACATATTTATTTATTAATATATGTATTAATTAGGCCCGTTGGCGTTTAAGATGACGATAAGTATTTGCTGAACGGCGTGTGATTGTGTGCGGTATAATAAAACATTCGAGTACATTTATAAACATAAAAACGCAACAGAACATAAAAATATGTACAATGTTTAAGAAAAACTCCAAATTTTGTGCAATTTTTAAGAAAACCCACCAAAAATTAAAAAATAAAATAAAGAAAAACAAAGTCAAGCAGCTTTAAATTGATTGTATGTATGTACGTACATATTTAATCCTTTTGTTCTCCTTTGCGGCGTAACTTTAATAATTGTGATGATGAGGGCGCCAGGGGTTGGCAGTTTGGCATTTACTTTTCTTCACTGCCTAAGCGCCGCAGCGGACCATCATCGGCTTTATTGAAACAGGCAGATTTGAATACAACTTTTTCGTATCGCCCACGACGAACACGAAAACGTGAATTCTAAGTCGTAGCGAAAAACAAGTAGGAAAAATAAGAAGACCAAGAAGTAAATGTTGCTGTGTAAGGAGAAGCAGCATTCAGTAGCGTTAATAAAGTAACAACATAAAAACGCAGGCGCCCATGCTCAACAAATACAACTTGCAACGATTGAACAATAATGCAAATGCTACTGTCTTACATCTTGCAACAATGCAACAAGCAAACACACAGATCTCAATAGACATTTAAACGTACTCGTACATTGAAACAATCTACCAAATAAACAATAATAACAACAAAATCTCCTTTGTTGGTCTCTTTTTTGTTGTTGTTGTTGTTGTTCATATTGCTGCGTTGGGTTGTGTTGTGTTGCACTAAACTCAAATGCAGAGCTGAGCTGTGTTATGCATTTATGAACTTCATTCACTTCAATGTATTCACAACATTATTTGTTAACTTTTTAGTTTTTTTTTGTTGTTTGGTTTTTGTTTTTGCTTTTCTGGTTGTTTGTTGCTAATGTTATTGTTTAATATCATCAACTCACTACGTATAACGTACATACATTCATCCATCCATACTTACAATTGCTGCTGTTGCAGCAGCTGAAGCTGAAGTTGTGCTGATGGTGCTGCATTGTTTTGCATGGCTTGTAATATCTTCACTAAAAGCCTTATAAAGTTCCTAATTTCATGCTTCCATACCTGTCTTGTACTACCAACTTTACCTGTCCCCTGATAAGTCTACCAACAACAACAATTACTCCCTCTTGGCTTCTTACAAATGCCCTCTTGAGAATTGTTAGGAGTTTACGTTTCTTTTTCTTTTTTTTTCCTACGTACGTTTAAACGTATGTACGTACTTTCGTACTTGTATTTATTTATATGTTGGTATTTGGTTGGTTTTGTTTTTTGTTTTTTTGGTTTCTATAGATGTTATTGTTTGATCGTTTCTTACTGAACTTATTTTTCCCCTTAGACAGGTTTAATAAATATGTTTAAGGAAATGTTGTGTTTGGTAATTGTTTTATGATCGTTACTTGTTGCTATTTTGAATAACATTATACACTTGAAGAAATTTTCAAAATTATTCATATACCCAGGAATACTAAAATTTTATAAATTACCCACCAAAAATGTGGTAATATGTTGCAATTCCCAGTAGTTAAGCAATATAATTAATGAATCCCTTATAGACAGTAATTGCGATTTATGTCTGATCACTTGGCTGACTCCAATTTATATAGTTTGGGTCATTTGACATTTATGTGCTTTTTGTAGTGCAGAGAGGAGTCAATTGGTTACTTTATAGATCCCAGGTAATTTATCTTGTGGGCAATTGTCACTTAAGTGTCCCTATGTGATCTAGAATGTAATCACTTTAAGCGTTTATATTGTGTTGCTTATTTTTGCAAACAATTCTTTCAAACCGGTTTTATACTAATTGTGTTGATATTAATCACCAAGGCAACCAAAAATATGCTCTAAAAAAGTGTTTTAAATACGAAAAATATGCTCTTAAAATATAAAAATATGCACTTAAAAATAGTTGGTTATTGTTGGATTTCAATGTTTTATTAAAAATAATATAAGAAGTAAATAAAAATTTGTTTAGTAATTAGTTGCATAATTTTGTAGAGATAGGATATTAAGAATTTCTCGAAATGTTTCTATTCTACATAAAGCTTTAAAATCTACTTTTTTATCATTTGAATTATGTTTCCAAATCGCTATAGAGAGCGTTTGTAATTGTTTGGTAAAAAATTGCAGTGGATTTTGGAGCATTTATCATATATGAAGATTAACATCTAAATTTGACTTCCAAAATTTAAACAGAATTATCAAAAAGCCTAACAATAGTGAAATGATTTGTTTTCATTAAAACTGCGGAAAAATAAAAAAGCCTTTTTTGCATTTTTATTATTGGAACTCAAAATACAGTGACATTTCCTATGTTTCTTCCTTTCTCATCAATTGATTGTTTTTTAATGATTTCCTAATATCTTTGTTACAATTTGTAACAAACGTGATATTTTCGATATTTTTGAACATGATATTTTCGATGGATCTTACTATTCTGAACATTTGCTGAAAAGTTGTTTAATTTTACATTAGTGATAAACTGTTAATGCCCAACCATAACTGTCTCAAGCAACCTTAAGTTTTTTTTTAAATGTATCCAACATTTTGTTAAGAAGTTGCCCATTTTATTTTCTTTTTATTTTTTATGTATTTTTTACTATTTGTTAAATTTTGATATTTGTGTGTGAATATTTTTAATTTAATTCAAATATATGGAAACTAAGATAAGATAAGTCGATTATGGGTACTCTATTTTTGTCTTTAAGTAGCTTAGGCAAGATAGATAACTAACTCATATTTTTATACGATGCACAGCAAAAAATATGATATTGCATATTTTTGGTTGCCCTGTTAATCACATACAGTTTATTTTATTTTTGCTTAAGAGTACTGAAATCCCTTGTAACCTAGCGTGAAATCAATTGCCACTTTAGTGTCTCTAAGTAAACTAGAGTGTAGTCACTTTAAATGTTTATTTTTTACTGTACTTTTAGAAGTAGTTAAATATTTTAGCCACCAAAAGTAATATATCGGAGAGTTGTCGGAGGAAGGTTTGCTTACAAGCAATCGGTTATTGGACTGTATTTGTTATTACTGTAACCATTTAAATAGTGTTACAAAATGTTTAACAATATTATAGTCACAGTAACAATTACATGATTGTGGTAACAATAATATGGTTAATTTACGATTCACATGATTGTATCAACCATATATATGGTTACAGTACACAAATATATGTTTGCGACAACCATTCATATGATGAAGGACTTATCATATTATGTTGCTCTCGGCTTAAGGCTTATCATAATCTGAGAACAACATATTATGATAAAATGATTCATCATAAATATGGTTGTCACAAACATATACTTGTTTACTATAACCATATATATGGTTGATACAATCATGTGAAACATAAATTAACCATATTATGGTTACCACAATCATGTAAATAGTTACTGTGACTATAATATTGTTAAAAATTTTGTAACACAATTTAAATGGTTACAGTAACCATGCCCAATTATATTTTTTCTCTGCGTGTATGTTACCGGTATGTGATCCAATGCGTTGACGACTTTGGACCAGCTATACAGTCTCATAGTAATCAAAAGTGGTCAATAAAATAACAAGTCACGTAACTAGTTGTCACCCTAAGATTGGTAAAATCACTAGTTCGGGACAGTCACCAAAGACTGTTGGGTTAGATACTAAATAGTATACTTTTCAACGATTACTACATATTGTATGCTCTACTTAGAAGTAGTCTAATAATGACATATTTGTTAGACATTTACATAATGACTTATTGGAACGCTCTCATTTAGTTAAAAATATATATCCTTCACTATGAGGGCATATTTAAGTTTGTCATTCCGTATATATATTCTGGATCGTTATAGATAGCGGAGTCGATTTTCATTAATATAAACAATATGGATATCTAATGAGAGATATTTCAAATGACTTTTCAACGATGCTACTGTGCCCGTTTTTACCATTTTTAGGTAAAATTTTCAGATACAATATCTCGATAACTAGGCAGCGGATGTTTTTCAATATTTCTCAACTTTGATGGAAAATAAAAAAAAATTACTCAATATATATTTGCCATATTTTAAAAATAAGTTCTTTGATTATTCCTTTACCTAATGCATAAATGTTCAGCTGCCGGGCCCCATTTTTTGCTAGAGGTAAAATTTAGAAAAAAGACATGGTTCCAAAAATGTGTCAATTTATGACATACAACCGTGAAATCCCTTCGATATACCTTTTTTTTGGATTACGAGCAATATTTTACAAAAAAATTTAAAAATAAATTAAATCTTCTAGAATATTTGCCAAAAATGTAAAAATAAATTCATAAAAAGAACAAAAAAAATCAAAAATTTTAAAAAAATATTTTATTACTTCCCACAAATTTCAACTTTGCTAACCTATAAACAGGCACCTGAAAGGCGTAGAACCCTTTTCAGACACTAATTTCATAGGATGATCAATTATCTATCATATGCCTTTTAAATTTTTTGATTATCTCATTTGGTTCATATGTTATGATTTTTACAACGAAAAAACCTCAAATGGCGCCAATGTGCGATCCACAGTGGTATAGAAAAAAAGGGAAATAAATCTGTAACTTCAGAACCCTTAATCTGATTTTAAGAAATTGGACATGCGCAAAGTAGAAGTATTGTTGAGTTTAAGTTTTGACCTCATGAGCCCACCAGATGCGCAGTCAGGGGTCCCCAAAGTAGGACACCTCGGTTATGTTACATATTTAAAACGATCCTATTTCTTCGTTTGGGTTCCGATTTCCAAACAATTAAATATAAAGAATTTCCTAAAGAAAAACCTCGTTGTAGCTATCAATTATAGTTTAGAGATATTCGCATTTTAAAATTCAATTTTCAACATTTTTAACCCACCTACTCAATTTTTTTTTATAATAGCGGGTCCAAATATTTCCCGATTTTACCCATTTTATTGGACTGACAACAATTGTATATGTTAAACAGACAAACAATTTTTTAAAAATCATGACCGACTTCAAAGTTATATGCATTTTAATTTAATGAATTTTTAAGAAATTAAGAATAATTTTCAAAAATTAAAAAACAAATTTTTGAAAAAAATAGTTTTGACATAAAATTTTATTCACTATTAAATTTAAAAATATTTAGAATTTAATTTGAAGGGTATATAAGATTCGGCACAGCCGAATACAGCTCTCTTACTTGTTATACCCTTCACCTTCGTGAGAAGGGTATATATAAGTTTGTCATTCCGTTTGTAATTTCTACATTTTTCATTTCCGACCCTATAAAGTATATATATTCTGGATCCTTATAGATAGCGGAGTCGATTAAGCCGTCTGTCTGTCTATTGAAATCAATTTTCTGAAGACCCCACATATCTACGGGATCCAAATCTTCAATAATTCTGTCAAACATGCCTTCGAGAAGTTTCCTATTTAAAATCAGCAAAATCGGTCCACAAATGGCTGAGGAAAAAACCAGAACGACCTCGATTTTTTACCTATTTTTGACTTATATCTGGATTAATAAGATATTAACATTGACAATATGGATATCTAATGATAGATATTTCAAAGACATTTGCAACGACGTATATAAAACCATAGTAAATTGGACCTACAATGGGAATTTTTTTTCAGCAAAAAAAAATTTAAAAAACAAAAAAAATTTTTAAAATTTAAAAAAAAAAAAATTTAAATAACAATTCGAAAGAAAAATTTTTCCAAAAAATTAAAAAAAACAACTTTGGAAAAAAATTTGTTTACCTAAAAATATTTAAAATTTTTATTTTGAAGTATAATGTGGTGAAGGGTATATAAGATTCGGCACAGCCAAATATAGCACTCTAACTTGTTTTTGATGCTTTTGAAAATTAAATTAAACTTTAGTTAAAATTATAAAATAAAAATTATTTTTTTTTTAATTTATTAGTGACGCTTAGATGCTTAGTGACGTACGATAAAAAATCGTTAGCAGTGTTGTAAATTATTCGTGTTCAATTTTGAACGAATAAAAGTTCATGGAAGTCATTATTAGACATACCAAAGCTCGATAAAATTGATTTTAGGATTTAGGAATAGCTTAGTGTGCTAAACCTAGATTGAACTATTTCAGCTAACAATTATTTTGCCAGTGTACCTGTACTCCAATATAAAATAATCGTTGTTTTGTATTATTTTTTTTTCTTTAATATAAATGTAGCTACTTTACATTTATAAAAATTTACTGTAAAACTTTAAAAAAGGAAATCTCCGCAATGGACCTTCACTATCAAAACTAAACGATCTTTGCATTTTTTTTTTCATGTGGCATCTATAATTTTGTTCGTACTGAAAGATGTAGTAAATATACTGCTACTCAAATCATATTGGGAAATTCAGCTATTACGTATTCATATTGAGCAATTCAAAGTACAGCGTTTAGAAAAATATTTTAATATGTTACAATAGAAAAAAAAACAAATATTTAAAAAAACAAAAAAAAAAACAGAAAATTAAGTAATACGAGTACTACTTACTAAATGGATTTAATGAGGTGTACAATCGCTACTGCTGTAACAGATTAAGTAAATAATAGGTATTTATTTAGGTATTTTTAATGCTTAAATATTTTAATATAATATATAAATTCTTAAATTTATTAATAACTCTGAAAGGCAAGCACTTCCTTTCTATTTAATGTTAGTAGAATCGTTTTTGACTAATTAAAACGATGAACTTTTATATCACAAAGTTATTATTTAGAATAACATTTCCATGTTTAAGTAATTTTAGCTTTCTTTAGGTGGGTAAGGACATGCGGAGATTACATTGTGTCTTTAACAGAAGCGCGATTTACATGTGTGGAGAGGTACGCTTTTGATTGCCTTTGAACAGAGTTGTAATGCCATTAACAACCATTGCAAACAGACATAAATATGTTTCTAACTATATGGATTTATACTTATGAACATACACATATATGTAGCTGCATGTGAATACATCTACACTGTCTATACACATATCGAAATACGCCCAGCAGTTAAGCAAGGTAGTCAATGTATCCCTTATAGACAGTAATTGTCACTAATGTCTGACCATTTGGCTGACTCCAATTTACATATTTTGGGTTGACACATATGTGGTATTTGATGTGGCAATTGGTTACATAATACATCCCAGGTAATCTAATGTGAAGCCAATTGTCACTTAAGTGTCTCTAAGTAAACTAGAGAGTAGTCACTTTAAACATTTATTTTATTCTGGACTTTTTTGTGAGTACATAATTCGTACAAACTGGTTTTATACAAATTGTGTTGATACAATTCCCATTATGTTTATTTTTTTTTGTTTGCTTAAGTATACTGACATCCCATGTAATCTAGCCTGAAGTCAATTGTCACTTTAGTGTCTCCAAGTAAACTAGAGTGTAGTCACTTTAAATGTTTACTTTGTTCTGCATCTTAGCAAGTGGTTATTTTACCCACCAGACGTAATCTATTGGTGAGTTGTGGGAGGACGGTTTGTTTACAAGCAATTGGACTTGCTAAGAGATGTCTTTTTAACTGACTATTTGAGGTGAATTAACACTCGTACATGTTAAAACCACTACTTATGTAGCTGATCTAGAAGCAGTCAGGTAGCTAGTAAGGTAACTGCTTTGGACCAGCTATCATACAGTCTCATTGTAATCCAAAAGGGTCAATTGACACACTACTCAAATAACTACTCACATATCTATGGTATCTATGGTGATAGGTAAAATCATTAGTTCGGGACAGTCTCCTGGAGTTGCTGGGCGTAGATATCTATGTAAATTAGCTCATACCCATGTAGTTTTCATTTATATACACACTCGCAGTTATGCAGATTTAAGCCACCATTGAACATAAAAGAAACAGGCTCCAATTTCCGACAACAACAAATAAATAAAATAAAAAAGAAGAATTATCAAAAAAGACACGAAATGGAAATCACTGTCTATTTTGTTGGTAACCAAAAATTGTTTCTATTTACAGAAACAGAGTGAAGGAAAAATAAAAAAAACAACACATCACATCACACATTTTCTACAACTGCAAATACATATAAAATGGCAAAAATAAACAAATAAGTTAATATTTTGTCCGCATCACAGGAGTTAAAAATAAAAGCAAGAAACTATCTATTATTCATCCATCCATCCGACCATTCAACCATACAAACACTTTGAGATGGCAGGAGTTAAATTTGGAAGGGCATATTTTGGGTACAACGTTTATTCTCACATCTCAATGCTGATGGTGGCGAGCTTGAAGTGAATGGATGATGTTGATGTCATGTTATTCGTAGCATTTTCTCCACATTTTTTGTTGTTGTTACCTCTCCGCCCCTTTCTCACGCTTTATTTATTATTTTTTTCTATGAAATATTTGCGAATGTCATGTATAAGCGGGTTTTCTGGGATTCGTTTAAATTCAAAATATTATTCACTAGAAAGAAGCAGCAATATTTGCACATTTATTTGGAAATAGAAGAAAAAACTCCAACATTTTTTTGTCGTTTTTGTTTGGTTTTTGCTAAAACTGATAATGTTTTAAAGCGTTTTATTTTAACAGAACATTTTTAGCTTATTTGTTTGTGAAGAATAGACTGGAACATCATTTTACTTTATTTGCAATTGTTATTGAATAAATATACTTATAATTTTAAATAATATTGGTTTCTATGTAGCTTTCTTTCAATGTAGAAAGTTTAATCACATACATATATTTCCTTAGTTACAGTCCCAGTTCGAGAGCTTATGGGAGAAATTAAAAATGTGTTTTCATTAAAAAAATATATTGATATATTTTCTATTAAGAACTATATGAGCTACTTACTTTGGATTTTCATGCATTTATTGTTCAAAACATATATGCACTATGGATCGCTTAATGCCCAAAAATTACACAACAGAGTTCCCAGCATATAGAACTTTTCAAATTAAAATAACAATTAAATACTATAGTAAAAGTTTGAAAATTATAATTGTTCTTCTGAGAAAACGATTAAAATATTAATTCTAATATATTCGTTTTAATATTTTTAATAATCTTTCGGAAACGAAATATCTTATAAATCGAAATAACAATGAAGAAAAATATGAATGTTTTTGATACTTTAATGAATTAATGAAAAATGTTTTGAAATGATAATTTTCAATTGCTGCTAGAGAAATGAAGAAGAGTTACAGCCACTGTCGAAAGTGAATGAAGTTAGTCGAAAAAAATTTTGACGAGAAAAATAAATTATACCCTACACCACCATAGTGGGTAACGCCCAAAAATATTAGTCTGACACCCACCTTAAAGTATACCGATCGACTTAGAATCACTTTCTGAGTCGATTAAACGATGTCCGTCTGGTCGGCTGGCTGTCTGGCTGTCCATGTAAACCTTGTGCGCAGAGTACAGGTCGCAATTTTGAAGATATTTCGATGAAATTTGGTACATATTATTTTTTCCTAGCCTATTGAAACTGGCTGAAATCGGTCCATTATTTCACCTAGCCCCCATACAAATGTCCCCCCGAAATTGGAATTTATCGGTCATAAATGTTTAATTTATATATGTATATCCACAAATTCCGCTCAAAATAAGTCTTATATACACAAAATTCATGTCACCAAATTTTGTTACGATCGGTCCATAATTAATCATAGCCCCCATATAGACCCGCTTCCGAAAATCACTATAACGTGCATAAATCGCTTAAAAATGTTGCTATACACACAAAATTCAACATAGTTAACTTTAATATAGATATAAATCACTCGACCTAATTTCATGGTGATCGGTCCATAATTGGTCATAGCTCCCATATAAGGCCCACTTCCGAAAATCACTCACGAATATAAATTATTGATATTTTTAAAAGAAAAATGCTTTTGCTCATTTACTTGGTGTAGGGTATCGGGCTTGACCGACCATACTTTCTTACTTGTTTTTATTATAAATTTGGAGGTATATGCATATAGATATGCATTTTGAATTAATATGTCACAAAATATCCAAAAATATGGCCAATTTTTTTCATAATCTTAAATCTTTTTTTGAAATTGTTTTTAAAAAAAATTTTTTTTTTAAATTTTTTCTATTATTTTTAAAATGTATTGAAAAAAAAATGTATAACAACAAAATTTTTTTCAGCTATCTGTGGGATGATTTTAAGTATCAACCGAGCCGGGAGAATTACCAATATAATAATGTATCAATCATGTTTGTAAGTTATTTGGGGGCTACGGAAAGTTGATTTCAACATAATATATGACCACTCCTGGTGAAAGATACCAAATTTGCCTAACATCTCTAAAATCTTGATTTAGGAGTAAGAAATGATATGGTCGAATGGTATATAATATATATATGATATTTAAGTCACCTTGAGAAATCTGCGATATTTGAAATCTTTTATAAATGGGGCTTTAGCGTTTTTAGAAATTTGTACATAAATCTGAAATTTGCATTCAAAATTTTCCAAGTTTGGAGACTGCTGAGGTGGTGGTTGATGTATAATTTGGTGAAGCGTATATAAGATTTGGCTCAGCCGAATAGAGCTCTCTTACTTGTTTTAAATTTCATTAAGATATCTCCAGTCGCTCACATTCAGCTATAGAATTATTTATTAAATTCAAATTTATTTGTTGTTTTCAATATAAAATATGAAAAAAAAATTTCGTTCGCATTTAGTGAGGCACTGTGCTAACATACTAAATAGACGAATAGTAAAAAGTCATTTGAAAGCTAGATTTATAAAGGGTGACCCAACCTATGATTTTACCCTCATTTGAACAGTAAAATGTTGCCAACCAACAAAAAAAAACATTTGACTGCTGACAGTTTAGGTTTAGTAACAATGCATCATTACACGAGACAACAATCCGTTTTTATTGTTAAACTATATTTCGAAAATAATAAAAGTTTGGCTGTCACAATTTTGGATTTTGCCACATTTATTTCAAAAATGAAATAAGTCCACAACGTGCAACTATTTGTTGCGGATATTGGGCTGAAAGTATTATTGGAGCTGGTAAAGCAGAGACTTTTACTGGTGCTAGATACTGCGACATTTCAACATAGTTATTACTGCATGAGACATTTCCTGATAGAGTAACTACTCTCTCGTTTCGGTGATCATAATTGGCAGCCTAGACAGTGGATTCTTTTATGATGTTATTGGGTGTATGACTTAAAAATGCGTAATTTTTTAAAATTTTTAGCTTTTATTTTGTTATATTTGTTACTCAAAGTATTGGCCAATGCCCATATTTCTGGCAACATATGGACTCCGAGCCATACGAACTGCTCATCTTTTGAGGTCAATAACGAATGAAGCTAATATGTCTGTTCCAAAGTGAAGCGCATCCCAGAGAGAGCGTTCTGCATCGATCGAAACAAATAGTAGTCGGACGGAGCACGGTCTGGAATATAAATCGGGTGAGGCAAAACTTCCCAACATCATTCTAAATACTTTTTAATAGGTATGGCCACATACTCAATGCTCGCTTCAAAGGAATATATAGCGTTCGGTACAAGTTCCCTTTGGTCAGATTTTAGCAGCTCATAATAGATAGGACCCTTATGCTCCCAACAAATACATAGAATTACTTTGCGCCATGGATATTTGGCTTTGGTATCGAATCGGCTGGTTGGCTGGGCTTCACATACGAACTATTATGCTTCGGGTTATAGTAATAAATCCATTTTTCAACGCAAGTAATGATTGGTGCTTAAATGAATATCTTTTATATCATTTAAGCAGCATTTCCAAAATGCAAAATCGTCTTTTAAGGTCTGTCGGCTTCAATTCGTATGGTACCCCCAGCAAACTTTTTGAAAATACTACCCAATGATTTTGCAAGCTCTTGTTGAGTTTAACAACAACCTTCATGAAGTAATGCCTCTAATTCATTGATGAATTTTATTTTATTTTTTTAATTTAAAACGAAAGAAAATAGCAAATAAAAAATCGGATTTTTAAAGGAATACTAGCTGTCCCGGCAAACGTTGTTCTGCCATAGCTCACACAAAGTTTGAAGACTCCCACTATAATAGTACTCAGATATGCATTAATAAATGTTTACTTTGTATGGGAGGTGCCATGCCCATTGTACCAATATAGGTCAATTGTGAATCGAAATTTCATCGAAATCGGCCCAGCCATTAAGGAGGAGTTCAGTTACTAACACACGTACAGAAGAATTATATATACAAAGAAGATGGTAGCATGATTTTTCATAATTAAAGTAAAAGTCTGAAGATTAATATGGCGACAAAAATAAAAAATGTGTGGTTGTATCATGGGTGATACAATAACAATATACCTCATGAGTTAGGTTTTTGTCAACAGACATAGGTTTTTGGCTCTCTAGTTGTCATATACTAGAGTAATCGAATTATTCGATTTTTCTCCTGTTCGAATAAAACGAATAATTCGAATAAGAGATTTTAACTTGTTCGAATAATTCGATCACACGTTTAAAATTAATCGAATTATTCGAATAATTTAATTTTTTTTAAAAAAGTAAAGAATGAAGTATTGATGTCGGTTTTTTAATATTTCATTGTTAAAGAAAAACGAAAAATAACGTTAAAGTTAACAATTCAAGTATTGGCAATGTTAAAAAACATTCGAAAACAAAGTCCATCATTAAATTTTCAACAGAAATATTCTGATCAGATTAACTCCCGAACAATCTACAAAACAATTGACTAGCAAACCATTTAGTTTCCGTTTTGGAGCTTTGTTTTAAAAAAATTTAGCTAGTTGGTCATGATCCTGAATTCAAATACAATAAAAACGTATTAAGGACTTTTTTATGTCGTTCATTAATTCAGGTTTTAAATTGAGTAACTAATTCTTTAGTAAATTAATTACATATTCACTATTTCTAAATTATTTTTAACAAATTGTATTATACATCAAGCTGTATCAATGTTGCCGAATCTTTGCTTAATAAAGTGGTCTTTGGGGCATTACTCAATAAAGGGAATCTGTCCAAAGTTTGATATCATTGTCAGCGAGTGTGGCTAATTTGAAGTCAGGCAGTGCATGATTGACGCATTTACGAATACGCAAAAAGTTTATAACCATGTTAGACGAAGATGTTCAATGATGTTCAAAATCATGTATAAGACGAACTCCATGCTTTTCTTGCAACTTAACGTTAGTTTGCAATATTTGTGTTTATCATTCGATTTATTAAATATTTTGCAACACTTACTTACGTACGCGGTTAAAACATCACTTTTATACATATATTTTAAGATCATGGCCTTCATCTATTTCAAAGTAATCATTATAAATGTCGTTATCAATATCACTTTCGAAAACCGTTTCAAAATCACATTATCCATCACATTCAACTCTACTTTAATCTAAGTTAATATTTTGATTATTAATTGCGATTCTTCTAATATTTCGCCAGCTTAATAACAAATATTTTATTCCGAACCTTTTATTTTCATTGGTTGAAGTCCTAATTTAAAAATTTTTAAAGATTTATTTTTAGAATTTTAACTTCTTAATAATATTTATATATTTATAGAATGAGCTATCGGAACACTCATCTATAGTGATCGAAAGTCCCTTTGCCTTTAGTTATTTGTCGAATTTCAGAAACAATACAATTTTTGTGATTCATTATTAGTTATTTAAATTTGGAATTATGAAAAATTTTAAGCAATTTAATAAATTTAAATATGTATATGTGAACATTTATTCGATTATTCTATATAAAATTGTTCGAATTATTCGTTATTCGAAAATGGCCATTTTTAAATTGTTCGAATAATTATTCGCAAGAAGTTATTTGATTAATCGAACGATCATTAGTCGAATGAATACCCTATCATCTACATATGCCTTTGATATTGTTGAATCACACGAATCGAAACTTATTATTTCTCTTTGAATGCCTCAACAAAATACTTTGTGCTAAACACCTAATCATGTAAAGTTTTAACCAATAAATATATTGAACTTATAAATAGTTGTAATTGTTATCAGGGTTAATATACATGTATGAACATTAACATACGTTTGTATGTTTGGAATCTATGCACAATTTGTATAAGAGTGGCGTGTGTTTGTGTGGCTGCTTATCACAATGTAAGCGACAGTTAGGTGTGACATCCCCTAATAAGTTTCAACAGTTTTGCACTTGTTCATTCAATATCTGATGTTTTTTTTTTGTTAGTTTGACATGAGTATGAATGAGTATGCGTGCATGATATTTTTGCATTTTTCAATTCTTTTTACGTTTTTACTTTTTTTTTTAAAAAAAACATTCAATGAATGAAAATTTGTAGCGCGTGCCACAGTACATGACATTATTGCAACAACTCAAGCATTGGAGCGGGAGTACATGCAGAATCGCAATGCATTGAGTCATGTATAAACATACAAACATTTACACCAACACACGTACGTACATACATACATACTTGCATACATATGTATGTATGTATGAATGAATGAATGTATCTGTGTTTGGAATATGTGCAATATGCATTTGTGGATTTGTGTGTTTGTTATGGATGAATTGTATTTTTCGCAGTTTACTAACCACTAAAAAAAACTAAAGCAAAAAATGTGTAAATCGCTTTTTTTATAGACTGCAATTTGTTGATGACAGACTCACTGGTGCAACTGGTTGTATCGTTTCGTTTTTTTCAGTTTGTTGTTTTTGTATTTTTCTTCTTTTTTTTGTTGGTGTATTGCTGTTGTTGTTGCTCTGCACATAGATGCAATTGCAACTAGCGACTATGCTGACTTTACAAAGAGTGTGAGCACAAAACTGATTTTTTTTTCTTCCAATGCACCTTTTTTTTGGTTCTATGATGACGTGTTGCCGTGATTTTAAATCGTTGGGTTTTTTTAACATTTGGCTTTTTTTCGTTTTGTTTTCATTTTGGTCACATTACTGCTACTATGTATATGCGACCATTGAAAACGAAAGTGTTGCACTTTTTTAAAGCACCTACTACGTCAGATGTTTTAAAACGTGTGTGTATTATTTTATATGTATGTATGTACGAGAGTGTGGCCTGGTGCTGTCTCATGTCAGTTGCAGTTGTTAACAACAACATTGATGGTATTTAATGTTTGCAATCGTTTTAGCCACTTTGCACTACAAAGCTTTTTAATCGTGGGAAAATTATTAACACTGCAATACCAACCAATATGAGGTAGGTATGAGCTGGATATTATTGCTGGCAGGTTAGATGGTGTATGTTTGCATTTATTTTTTTTTGTATTTTGGCTTGATTATTATGCAACAAATGCTTTTAGTGTGTGGATAGTATAAAAAAACTTGTTGCATTTGTAATTTCATTATAATTTATATCATAGCATTTTCTGGCATGTTTATTTGCCGGTTTTGTAAATGTTTTATTGATGCTACTGGTTTGTTTTACAAATAAATATGTATTGTAATGTTATTAGTTTCTAAATTCGTAAAACTTTTATATTTTCGGATGGAATGGCAACAATTATGAAACCCTTATTTTTAATAGATACAAAAATAAGAACATACAACATATCGAGCCCTTAGCGCCAAATTATCGTAAGCGACAAAACACAGATTTTACAGGAGAAGGTTTTTTCGATTATTTTGAAATTTATACATAAAATTAAAAATGTTATGCGATATAATATAATTTTTGATAAATCCCAAACATGGAAATTTTTAGTTTTTTGGCTATAATATCCATACCAGGGTCTGAGTTATCGGAACCCTTTACAGAATAATTACAAGCATATTAGGCCATCTAAAATCGGTTACTATATTTTGATATCGAATATGCGATTTGAGAATTGTTGCCCTAAATTTTAATTTTACACAAAAAATAGGTGTTTTTTGAATGGTCCTGGTCCCCACTGTATGAGACATTTTTATTTTTTTTCAATTAAAATATTTTACTAAAACTTAGCTTTCAGAAAGTATAAATTCCTTATACATCCTCTTAGAATTTTTTTGCGATAACTTAAAAAGAAAAAAAGTTCTTTTTTCACAAAAAATTAGCGAAAAATTGGCTTTTTAAAATTTGTTAAATTAAAATGCATATAACTTTGGACTTAGGCATTATTTTTAAACACTTCTTTTTCTATTTGACACATACATATGTTGTTAGTCTAATGAAGGAAAACTGGAGAAAATCGGAAAATATTTGGATACGCTGTTATCAAAAAACTGGAGTTGGCTGGGTAAAACTGTTGAAAATTTAATTTTCAAATGCGAATATCTCCTAAGCTATAGGAGGTAATTGATAGCTATGACTAGGTCTTTTGTAGCGCTCGATGAAAAGATTTTATATGTGTAATTTTTTTGAAATCGGTACTCAAACGAAAAAATAGGATCATTTTAAAAATGTAATATACCCAAGGTGTCCTACTTTGAGGACCCTTGGTCGCGGCCCTGGTGGGCCCATGAGGTCCACGTTCAGAACTTAAACTCGAGAACACTTCTTCTTTGCTCATGTGAAATTTCATTCAAACCAATCTAACCATTTAGAAGTTACAGATTTATTTCCCTCTATACCACCATGTGTCGCTTACGATAAAATTCGTTTACTGTAAAATGTAAACATTGACTTACGATAAAATCTTACCCCCTATAATTTTGAAGTTATTAACAATTTTGATATTCTGAGAACGCTAAAACATCAGTCGGTCCATAATATTTTAATTTTTGCAATAAAAAAAAGTTTTGAAAATGTCGCTTACGATAATTTGGCGCTAAGGGCTCGATATTTCGAAATAAATATTACTCATACCCCTCGTAGTCCTAAATATTTTATATTGAAAAACCAATCAAATCGGTTCATAAACAAGTAAGAAAGTATGGTCGGTCAAGCCCGATAATTATGGACCAATCGCCGTAATATTAGGTGGCATGACATCTGCATATGTGTCATGCCACCTAATGTTTGTTATTTGAATACCAACATTTTTAAGAAATCTATACTCATTAAAATCATTTTCGGAAGTGGGCTATATGGGAGCTATGACTAATTATGGACCGATCGTTATAAAATTTAGTGACATGACTCTTGTGTTAATATAAATTATTTGTGTTGAATTTTATTGGCATACCAACATTTTTAAGAGATTTATGTTAGTTAAAGTGATTTTCGGTAGTGGGGCTCTATGGTAGCTTTGACTAATTGTGGATCCATCATCACAAAATTTGTTGAGGCGGGTTCGGCTTACTTAAAACTTATTTTAACCGAATTTGGTTTGGATATCTATATAACTAAGATATTTATAAGAGCCTAACTATTTTCAGATAGGGCAATCGTATGGGGGCTAGGAGAAATAATGAACCGATTATAATCAAATTAAATAAGCTTCGTCCTTGGGACAATAGAAGAGCTTGTCGACTCAGAAAGTGATTCTGAGCAGATTGGTATACTTTAAGTGGGTGTTGGACCAATATTATTGCACGTTACAAACATCAGCACTAATCCAATATACCCTCACAACTATGATGGTGTAGGGTATAATTACCAAGACCAGATTTTCACAGAAATAAGTATTAACAGGTTATTTAAACTGGGATTTAATGGACAATTTTTAATAAATGGAACCGTATATTACTTTTAGTGTTCAATTTTAAACAATGCCCAAACAAAGTCCAAATAATACAATTTCCGACAAATTTTTAAAACGAGGATGCTGTTTTTTTTGGAAATTTCACATAAACATTCCTTGAAATGTAATGTTTAAATAAAGACTTGGATCAAAATAAATTGTTAAACTCTTGAAAATATTGTCTGATTTAAATGTTTGAAAGTTGATCTTTAGCATATTGTTACGTTTTTACCTTTTAAAAGCGGTGGTTTATTTCCACTAAATAAATCGTATTCTTTAGATTGCAAATAAAAGCAGTTTAGTAGTTTAAAATTTTAACAACTCTTTATTTATTCAAATTTACACAAGAGTTTAAATAGTCACTCTATATATACACATATATTTTAATACACATACTTATATTGCACACTTTATAATGTACGAGAAACACTGGTAATGCAGCGCCTATGATCAACTAACTAACGACACAGCGCCATCATTATTTCAGTAGCTTCACGAATGATTTTAACTGACAAAAAGAACAATTCTAATAACTGCGTGCTAAATGGATATTTAGCTTTGGTGTCGATTCGGCTAGTTGGCCGGTGAAAATGTGTTGACGTTATTAACCGTGCGATAGTAAAAAAACTTTGTATGTGTTTAAATAAGATATAGGGTTATACAAATATGGAGCCTTTTCGAGTAAATAAACCTAAATATCTTTTCAACTATGTAATTAATTACATATGAAGGGCGCAGAACAAAAGCTAATTTTTTAAAAAAACAAAAAAAAATACCTTTTGTTTTGCGATTACAAAGAAAAAAGAGCTAATTTTGAAAAAAAAAATTTGATTTTGGAAATATTTATTTTTTTATTTTTATACCCTTCATAATGAGTGGCAAGGGAATATATAAGTTTGTCATTCCGTTTGTAATTTCTACATTTTTCGATATAGCCATGTCCGTCGGTCCATCTATCCATTTGTATGTTGAAATCAACTTTCCGTAGCTCCCAAATAACATATTCGATGATTCGGACATCAATATAACGGGAATTATTCCGGCTCGGTTGCTATTTAAAATCGACAAAATCGACCACCATATGGCTGAGATATAAGGAAAAACCAGAAGAACCTCGATTTTTGGTCAATTTTTGATACATATCTGGATTACTAAGTCATTAATATACACGCAGAGAAAAAATATAATTGGGCATGGTTACTGTAACCATTTATATAGTGTTACAAGATTTTTAACAATATTATAGTCACAGTAACCATTTACATGATTGTGGTAACCATAATATGGTTAATTTACGATTCACATGATTGTATCAACCATGTATATGGTTACAGTAAACAAGTATATGTTTGTGACAACCATATTTATGATGATTAATTTTATCATAATATGTTGTTCTCAGATTATGATAAGCCTTAAGCCGAGAGCACCATAATATGATAAGTCCTTCACCATATAAATGGTTGTCACAAACATATATATGTTTACTGTAACCATATATATGGTTGAGACAATCATGTGAATCGTAAGTTAACCATATTATGGTTACCACAATCATGTAAATGGTTACTGTGACTATAATATAGTTAAAAAACTTGTAACAATATTGAAATGGTTACAGTAACCATGTCCAACTATATTTTTTCTCTGCGTGTAGACAATATGGATCGTAAGACATCGATTTCAAAAGTTGGTTCACTTGACGACTTCATATGCATACATCCATCTGTTCTGTCTGTCTGTTGAAATCAACTTTGAAAATCCCCCAAATAACTTACATACATGACTGATACATCAATATACCAGGTATAGTGCCGGTTTAGTTGTTATTTAAATTCGAGAAAACCGAATAGCTCACACATAAATACCTGAGATACAAGCAATGATCTAGTTTTGTATCTATATCTTGTCATTAATATAGACAATATGGATATCAAATTATAAACATTTCAAATACCTTTCTAACTATGGATAGAATGCCGTCTGTATGTATGTTGAAGTCAACTTTCTGAAGCCACCAAATAACTAACATACATCATTGATACATTAATATATCTGCTATAGTCCAACTTAGATTGCTATTTAAAATCGAGAAAATAGGACCACAAATTGCTAAGATAAAAAATTACCAAATTTTTTTTCACCAAATTTTTTTTTTAACAACTTTTTTACCAATATTTTTTCAACAACAATTTTTGCTGAAGTTTATAAAGAATTTGGCTCAGACGAATATAGCACTCTTACTTGTTTTATATGTAATTTAAATTTTTTTTTTTTGAAATTTATTTTTTGAAAAAAATTAAAATTTTTCCCTTGTAAAACTATTTCTAAACTTCAGGGCCGATCGGGCTTAGTTTCTCATTATCCATTTTAACCCAAATTTTTAGAGTTTGACTATTTTATGAAGTGTTATAATAATCCGAACAGCACTCCACAAAATTGCCAAACAAAAATATTCCATAAAAATGTTTAAAACCAATGACTTCCGATCGGAATTTGCACCAAAGTTAGTCTTATTGGATAGTAGTTTAGACACAATTTTTCAACAGGATCGGTCAAGAACTCTCTGAGTTAGAGGGGGTCAAAATTTGACATTTTGGCTACACAGGCGTATTTTCTCATCCATGTAACATATTACCAGGGCAACCAAAAATATGCTCTAAAAAAAGTGTTTTATGCGCATAAAATATACACTTAAAAACGAAAAATATGCTCTTAAAATATAAAAAATATGCACTTAAAAATAGTTGGTTATTGTTTGATATCAAAATTTCATTAAAAAAATATATATGAAGTAAATAAAATATTGAGCTCATAAATTAAAATTGGTTATTATAGGATTAAATATCGATTTTAGGGAATTTGGCACTACATGAAAATAGTTATTCAATTCATTTTATTATATTTAGAAATAAATTACTATGTGTTTACTTAAGTTCTAAATTTTTTTAACTAAATCTTTGTTTTATATTTCCGAGTTTCTTAGACAATCATAATCAATTGATTTGTCTCATCTTTTAAACTGCTTAATACTTCAAACTTTTTTTAGTAATTAGTGGCATAATATTTTACATTCTCAATCCATGTGTCCCAATGTTTATAGGATCCCTACTGAGGATGTACCCAATAAGTTTCTCCAAATGTTTCTATTCTATATGAAGCTTTTTTATCATTTGAATAATGTTTCAAAAACTCTGTGAATAGCGTGTAATTTTTTGGTAAAAAATTGCAAAGGATTTTGGAGCATTCATCAGGTATCTAGATTAACATCTGAATTCGGCTTCTAAAATTTAAATAGAATTATAAAAGAGCCTTACAATAGTGGAATGATTGTTCTATTTAAGACTGCGGCAATTAAAAAAACTTTTTGTTCAAGTTTTATCACTGGGACTCAAAATACCGTGACATTTCCTATGTTTCTTCCTTTCTCATCCATTGTATCGTTTATCGATATCCACGTATATTATTTTTTAACGATTTTTTAATAAATTTTTTACAAGTTGTGTAAATATATCAACGGGTTTTAAACGCGAGATTTTCGATAGATCTTAATATTCTAAACGTCTGTTGAATACTTGTTTAATTTTACATTAGTGGTAAACTATTAATGCCCAAACTGTCTCAATCTCAAGCTGACTTCTTTTAAATGTATCCAACAATTTTTTAAGAAGTTGCCCATAATAACATACAATTTTGGAATTTTCTTTTAATTTTTTACGTATTTTTACTATTTGTTAAATTTTAATATTTGTGTGTATATTTTTAATTTAATTGAAATATATGAAAACTAAGCTCCCTTAAATCAACGAAAACTCTGTGAATATAAGCGATTATGGGTACTCTATTTTTTATTTAAGTAACTTAAGCCAATTATCATTGGACCTTAACAAAATAATAAAATAAAATAATGAAAAATAAAAGAAAATATCCAACAAAAATATGCAATTATGAATTAAATATGCAAAAATATGCTATAAAACGCAAAATATGCCAAAATATGCAGTAAAGGGCAAAATATGCAAAAATATGCGCTAACAAATCGATGCCAAAATTATTAAAATTGTCTGAAACGGATAAATACTAACTCATATGTTTATACGACGAACAGAAAAAAATATGATAATGCATATTTTTGGTTGCCCTGCATATTACCTATTGCTCTTAGCAAAATGTCTTCCAAATCGTAGATAGCTATTTCTTCAATCTTTCGAAAAAAAAAAAATTAAAAATATTGATTTTTTTCTTTGGAAAATTGAATATAAACTCAAAAAGTCACATATTTTTAATTTAATTTTTTTTTCGAAAGATTGAAGAAATAGCTATTTAAAATATTTGTGACAAATTTAGCTATATATAAAATTGAATAAACTTGTTTGATATGAAGAAACTTAATTATAAAGAAAAACAGATTCGGTGTACTACTACTACTAATTAATTTTACGTCTAGATTCCTTATTTTTTGTCCGAATTTCATCACAGATGCCTCTTTGAAAAGGCTTTGAAATTATCTATTTTTCTGTATTATAAAAATATCTCTTATTTGCATTTTTTCGATGTTGGTACACTTCTGGATAAAGTTGCGCAACATTGTCAAACCAATTTTTTTGTAATGGATTAAAAAGGCGATTTTCGGGGGTAACATAAAAAAACGATATCTTTTCAAAAAATTCTGAAATAAAAAAGTCGTAGAACAAACATTGTTTCTGATACCCCAGAGATTAATTTTCTAAAATAAAAAAGTTCTTTTTCGCAATAATTTGATTTTGAGATATTGATAAGTATATGATTTGATTTGATATATAATTTTATAGTTTATAAGTATTTGACACTAGATTTTAAAACGGAAATATAAAAAAAGATAACAATAGTTTTATAAAATATAAAAGTGGATATTTTGACAAACTTTAAAAAGAACCTAAACCTCAAAATAACTAACTGCAGTCCTATGGCACACAAACAAACATGTTAACAGTATGTGTGTATGAATGTTTGTATGGTTTTGTGTATATGAATATGAAAGGAATCGTTTATTATTGCGGCAGGTTATTGATTTGCGCGTATCAAATATTAACATGAACATATACATACAAACATGCATTCACACACACACACACTTACAATAGCATAATGTTTGTATGTATGTACAATACATATATGTATACATATGTATGTGTTATGCAACTACATATGATGTATGAATGGGTGTTGGTGTGTTTATGTTCTAATTGACAGTGTGTTTGTATCTATGATATTTATGTACGAAATACGAGTATGTACAATAACTAAATACATATGTATGTATGTATGTATGTGCAACCAATGTAGATATGAATGTGTGTAAAGCACAATAATGTACTCGTATTTTTGAACGTGTATTGAAGCGCCGTTTTAGCTGCAATATTGCAGAGTCACCGATACATTGCAATGAAAGTGCATTGGCCACTCACTCACTACTCACTGCATACATACAGCCAAACATGGATGTGTGAACAATATTCCTACAATCACACACAGTATGTATGTATTTAGTACATACAAATGTTGTATGTATAAGCACGTGATGATGCTACTATCACAAAAACAAAAACTGGTGGCATTGAAAAATTTTGTAAAAAACACAAGTGTATTGCAGCACGTGAAAAAATGGATATGCGGCGCCAAAACAAGATACTCCTCATCAAACAAAACCAAAAAAAAAAACATGAAACGAAACGAAAACACAAAAAAAAAAAATAAAAGAACAGAACTGATTTCAAATAACATCCCAGTAAATACAAAAAAGCGAATAAAAAAACGAAAAACACATTCACACAGCAACACAGGCACTGGGAGTGAAAAACAAACGCGATACAGAAGTGCAGCAGCATTAATGGTAGCCGTGTTGCAGCATGTGCATTCGTTCGACCGAACTTCGAGTATTGGTTGGCATAATTTTTCAACGTGACCTTGACGAGAGTGGTGTCACTGATGCGTGTTTAACAATCATCTAGGTCGCGGTCAAATTCAGTTTATGCTGCTGCCGCTGTTGTTGTTCTTGTTGTTGCATATTTTTTGTTTGGTGTTCTTTTTTTTGCGCGACTGGGGTTTCCCCCGAATTTCAAAATGGGATAATAGTGTGTTGCAACTGCATGTCTGTGTGAATGAACTTATTCACGTTTGGATATTTATGTGTGCATGTGGCTGTTTGACTTTTTTTTAAGTTAAGGGTGAATACTCTCTGTGTGCAATTGAACGTTTTTTGTTTTTGTTGGTCTGTTGTTACTGTGTGTGTGTGTGTGTGTGTGTGTGCGGTTTCATTTTTTATAGCAGCAACAATTTTTGATGCATCGTACCCCCAAACCATCACCAACCACCACCACTCATATTAAAAGTCATACAATTTGTGTGTTGCAGTTTAGCTTCACTTTTGTATCCATCATCCATCCATCCATCTATCCATCCATCCTCCATACGTCAGTATGCAGATATGTTCATCTACTTACAAACATACGAGTACATCCATCCATACACATATGATGCATTCATTCATGTAGCATTTGTGTGTGTGTGTTTGTATGGTTTGTTGCAAGTTTATTGTGATGCTTTTTATTACCCGGCTGTTGAAGATCATGACAATTACGTTGGTTCAATAGCGTGCGTACAACATTTATTAAATAAGACTCTTTGTATCTTCGATGGTGGGGCCACAGATTCTGATGTGATGTTGCTGTTGCTGCTGCTACTGCTGTTGTTGATGTCTGTTTTCGTTACGGCTAGTAAGTGATGCACTTTTCCCGTGTTGATGGTGGTGTTGTTGTTGTATGTTTAATGTGCAAAATGGCTTAATGAACTGCACAGATTTTTAACCAACTTCTTACATGTTTGCGATTACACCTTTAGTGTATAAATTTTACTCTCACACACACACAATATTTTCGTATGTATTTCCAACAATTTTAAGCGTGAATAACGAAGTTCTTATTATACAGTTGACTTGTTACATTCGCCACTTGATAAAGCGTTTTTGACTTGATGTCTACAAATACATACATACATACATACATACATACATACATACATACATACATACATACATACATACATACATACATACATACATACATATGTATGTATATGAAATAATAGTTTGCCAGATATTTTGTCAATAGCGTGTGATGAATATGAGATTCATATTTATTTATATTTGTGTATAGATAATCCATTAATTGTTATTCACCGTGGTAAGGATATATAAGTTTATCATTTCGTTTGTAATTTATACATTTATCATTTGCTACATCATAAAATACATATCTATGGGGGATTTCATGACAACTGAACCAACTTTTGAAATCGATGTCTTCCGTCAAAATTTTCCCCCAATATCGGTAAAGAACTCTCGGAGTTAGAGGTTTTTTTCTCATCCATGTAACTTATTACCTATTGTTCTTAGCAAAATGTGTCCCTTTTTTGATTTTTTTTTTTTCAAAATGGACATTTTTTTATCTCAAAAGAAAACTTAGATATTTTCCTTGAATACCTATTTTGTCAATTAGTTGGATGCGAGTTCGATATCTATCAAAATAAATTTTTCGTAACTCAAAACATACAATTTTTGATTTTTTTTTGCAAAATCAAAAACTTTGTTGACATTTTTTTTCAAAATGGACCCTTTTATACCCTTCACCTTCATGAGAAGGGTATATATAAGTTTGTCATTCCGTTTGTAATGACGTAATATAATTTTCCAACCCTATAAAGTATATATATTCTGGATCCTTATAGATAGCGGAGTCGATTAAGCCATGTCCATCTGTCTGTTGAAATCAAATTTCCGAAGCCCCCAAATAACTTACAAAAACGATTCATACATCAATATCTCCGGAATCTTCCGGCTCGGTTGCTATTTAAAATCGAGCAAATCGGTCCACAAATTGCTGAGATTTGAGGAAAAACCCAAAAATATTTTTTAAACCGAATTTTTGTTTCACCAAAAATTTTTTTTAGCTTAATATGAAAAAAAATAATTTAAAAAACAAAAAAAAAAATTTTTAAATTTAAAAAAAAAAGATGAAAGCATGGTCGGGCATGACCGACACCAAGTAAATGAGTAAAAATATTTTTCATTTAAAATATCAATAATTTATATTCGAGAGTGATTTTCGGAAGTGGGCCTTATATGGGAGCTATGACCAATTATGGACCGATCACCTTAAAATTAGGTCGTGTGATTTATGTCTATATGAAAGTTTACTATGTTGAATTTTGTGTATATACCAACATTTTTAAATGATTTAAGCACGTTAAAGTGATTTTCGGAAGCGGGTCTATATAGGAGCTATGACTAATTATGGACCGATCGTAACAAAATTTGGTGACATGAATTTTGTGTATATAAAACTTATTTGGAGCGAAATTTGTGTAGATACATATATAAATTAAACATTTATGACCAATAAAGTCCAATTTCGAGAGGACATTTGTATGGGGGCTAGGTGAAATAATGGACCGATTTCAGCCACTTTCAATAGGCTTCGTCCTTGGGCCGAAAAAATTATATGTACCAATTTTTATCGAAATATCTTCAAAATTGCGACCTGTACTCTGCGCACAAGGTTTACATGGACAGCCAACCAGCCAGCCAGACGGACGGACGGAAATAGTTTAATCGACTCAGAAAGTGATTATAAGTCGATCGGTATACGGTGGGTGTTAGACCAATATTTTTGGGCGTTATACACATCTGCACAAACGCATAATACCCTCCCCACTATGGTGGTGTAGGGTGTAAAAAATTAAAAAAATAACTTTGGAAAAAAAATAAATTTTCTTTACCTAAAAATATTAAAATTTTTTATTTTGAAGTATAATTTGTTTTATTTTTCTCATTTTATTAAGCACCAATTTTTTTAAAACCCATTCACTTAGTAAAAAAATTTAAAAAAATATTGCTAACTTGATTGTTTCTAGAAGATTTCAACCCAAATTGTGGGATTAATTTAAAAAAGTACTGCTGAAGCCCACCGATTGCTCAACCAAGATTATGGTGAATATGTTACATCGGTTACAACTTGCGAGAGATGGTGTGTGCAGTTCAGGAGTATTGAATTTGACACGGATGGCCCAGGCCAGCCAAAAAATGTTGAAGATCTTGCAAAATAATTGGGAGCTACTCATGAAGCAATTTCAGAACGAGGATTTTTAGGATTCTTCCAAAAGCAAATAAATTGGTTACCATACTAATTGAAGCCAAGAGACCTTGAAAGACGATTTTGCATGTCCGAAATAAAGTTTGAACGCTATAGTCAGAACTTGCAATGTAGAATGGATCCATCACGATAACCCAATGTGACATCCCAATCGTCACCAAAGCCAAATATCAATGGCGCTAATGCAATGCTCTTTATGTGTTAGGACCAAAAGTGTATTATCTATTATGAGCTGCTGAAATCTGAATCGAAGCGAGCATTGCCCTAAAAACTCCCAGAATATGCGGCAAGAAATGAAACCCTAATATTCCATCATGGCATTGCTCGGCCACATCTAAAAAAGTATTTGGAATGAAGTTTTGGGAAGTTTTGCCTCACCCGGTTTATAGTCCAGACCGTGCCCCGTCCGACTACTACTTGTTTCTATCGATGCAGAACGCTCTCTCAGTTCTTTTGGCTCGGAATCCCTATGTTGCTATAAAAATGGGAAAAGGTTATAGCTAATAATGGCCAATACATTGAATAAATCTATATTGTACAAATTTTTCAAAATAAAAGCTAAAAATTTAAAAAAAAATCTAGCATTTTTAAGTCATACACCCAATATTTATTTGTTATGAATAAAGTATTTCTAATTTTACTTTAATTTAATAAAATTTAGAATTGTCTTTACGAAATATGTTACATATTACCAGGGAAACCAAAATATGCAAATGCATGTTTTTTCTGGTGAGTCCAATGGGCCAATGGATAACGTTTCAGAACTATTTAAGAATTTTAGCATCGATTTGTTAGTGCATATTTTACCCTTAAATGCATATTTTTGCATATATTTGTTTTAATAGCACATTTATGTCATATTTTTGGGTTTTAGTGCATATTTTACTGTTTAATAGCATATTTGGACTTTATCAAAAACAAATTTTGTCTTACTTATTTTTCGCTGTTATTTTACTTCCTTTGTTTAAAATTCAAAATTGAAAAATATATGGCTTTTTTTAAATATCAAATTTTAGTTCTAATTCAAACTTAACCGTTCTAAGTGTAAAAGAAATATTATCTTTTAAATTTGCTCCTATAACATCAATTGATGTCGAAAGAACATTTTCTATGTATAAAAATGTTTTCAGATCCAATAGACAACGATTTTTATTTGAAAATTTAAGTCAACATTTTGTAATTTATTGCAATAATAACCTTAATTGAAGAAGAGACTTTATATTTATATAAAATATCATCTCGAGGCCTTTTCATAACTTAAATTCCTATTGTTTGTATGTTGTATTTATTTTTTGTTATACTTGTTTTAGTTTTTGTTCTTTTTGTTTATTTTATGTTACTTTACCTTTTTAGAAATGAATTGTATTGATTTTTTTAAATAAAAGTATATTTTTTGGTTAAAAATTATGTAAAAGTTTGTTTTTTAAGAGCCTATTTTAAAGTTTTTACTGCATATTTAAAGCGCTTAAAACGCTTTTTTTAGAGCATATTTCCGGTTTCCCTGCATATTACTAATCTCAAAAGGGTATATCACCTTAAACATGTGATCGTCATAAAGACAACATGCATTTTATTACTCTATTGTCATCTGTCAAACTATTCCTTGTGAATTTTGTTTCTTTTAAACTTTTTTTAAACTTCGTGAACATTCGATTTGTTTCCAGAAAAATAACCGATAATTTTCAAATACATACGAAAAAATAAACAAATTCTTGTGATTTATAAAAACCAATTTATATAGAATTTCATTATAAATATTTAAAAACAATCTACACGTTTGTCATTTCAGTAGGTTTATTATATTTTATTCATACTCCTAAATGACTACTGTACGTGGATTTATTAGAAGACATCTTCTATTCACTTTGACTTGTGAATACACAATTGTTTATATTTACAAAACAGAAAATCTACAAACAGTTTTTTATTAATATATATAGTACCACATTTAAAAAGACTGCGAATAGATTGATACAAAAAAAAAATCCTTTGTTTTTATTTCAATATTTTTCTAATTAGCACATTGTGACTTCTTTGTTTAAAGTTTGTTATATCGCGAAAATTATTTTCATAGATATAAAATAAACCAAGAAAAAGGGAAGAAAATATTTATATTTCTTTGTGGAAGTTTAGACAAATTTAAGGGATTCCAGTTGTGGTTAAATCGAAAAATTTCCTGCAAAAAGGTGGTAGTGAGTTGCAATTACTAAATTACTTATTCTGTTTTTACTGAAATCGGCTTCTGTAAGTTCTTAAGATCAATGAAAAAATTATTGACTTTTTAAGTAGTTTAGTTTTGTATGGCTTACTTATTAGTGGTTGTGGTAACTATTTGCCACCTATCACCGTATTAAAATACTAATGAGATAAATGTCTACCAGTTTGAGCCGGTATTGAGTTTATATTGATGTCTTTGTAATCAGAAACCCTAATAAAAGCAACAAAATATCCTTTGAAATGCATTATTATCATTATTATTATTGTGAAAAATGAGACAAAATCGCAATTATTTATTTTTTGCATCTTAATCAACCCACAAAACAGTCAGCCAATTTTTTAATCAATGACAATGCTTTTTTTTTTATTTTTATATATATTTTGTACCTGATTTATGTAAAAGTTGCAAGAAAGGGACAATATTAAGAATTTAACAAGGGAAACAAAAGGAGCAATAAAATAAGCAAGAGTGCTTATTTCGGCTGTAACGAATCTTATTTGCCTTTAACTTTGTGAATTTTAAAATTAAAAATAATTTTTATTTTGGGGAGAAGATTTATTACACAGGGCAATAAATTGTGACTTTTGATTGGAACAGAATAGCGACAATATAATTCTGAAAGGGCATATTGAGTAGATCATTTTTGTAGAATAATCCACCTGGTATGAGTTTTTTTTACATTTAGGAATTTCAGTATTTGAAAATAAATAAACCTAAATATCTCTTGAACTAAAAGTGATAACATACATATGTATGCACATTTTTTAGACCTTCTCAGGGACTATTTACATATATATTAAATTCAGCTCATTCGGATCACAAATGGATTTATTTACAACTTTGGTGTCTTTGGTGACACCCACTGAGATTTTTCGGCAAACATTTTCATAGAATATTATAATCCTTGAAACGACTTTTTTTGATTTTCTAAATTGACCCCTAACGAGGGGAGCTAGAGGGTTAAGATCTTCCACAAAAATTATCCCCATAATAATCCAGAATATAACTCTGATAATAAGAATTCTCTCAGACATTAACTTACAACATTTTTTTCATTTAGTATAATGCTCCCTTCGATCAAAAAATTAAAACTTTGACCCACTCTAAAAAATACACAGACCATCTGGACTATAAGTTTATTCTACAAAAATTATCTACATGGCCTTCCACAATTATAGGGTAGCTATTTTGTTACAAAACTGAATAAAAACAATTTTTGATGAATAAACTTTTTAGTACGAAATTTTTTAAAACGGCAACTTCATTAAAAAATCCATAGAATATTCTTAGTTCCCGCAATATACATATATATTCTTAACAAACAAACCTTATCAACAGAGAGTATTTGTGGGAAATTTCGTGTTTTCAATAGACTAAAGGACAAACATGACCGATGAATATTTCGATTTGGGTGTATGACTTAAAAGTGACACTCATTCTAAATACTTTCTAACAGGTATTACAACATGTGGCCGAGTGTTTTCATGATGGAATATTACAGTTTCATGTCTGACAGCATATTCTGTGCGTTTTTCGGCAAATGTTCGCATCAACAAAACAGTTGTATTCGGTAAAGGTTTCCTGTGATGGTCTGGTCAAATTTCAGCAGCTCATAATAGATAGGACCCTCTTGGTCCCAGTAAATACATAGCATTACCTTAGCGCCATGGAAATTTGGCTTTGGTGTCGATTCGGCTGGTTGGCCGGGCTTCACGTACGTTCTCTTATGTTTCGTTTGCTTCAGCGTCACATTTTTTTTCAAAGCAAAAAAAAGTTGTCGTTTAACACTTCAAAATGAAATATAAGTTATTTGAAACAAAAATATCGTCCAAAAGATACGCCATATATTGTAAGTCCCGCATTTTTAAGTCATACACACAATACAAATGAAATCACAAAATCAATATACCCCCATCTTTTTTGATGTTGGGTATAAAAATCGATTTGTTTATAGCTCAGCCATTTATGGACAGATTTTTCTAACGTATATCTGATATATTTCAACTAACAAACACAAAGAGTTTTTTTCCTTTTTATTAAGCAGATATGGAGGAGCAAGAATACTGTATGTGTTAGCAAATTTGTTATATATGTTATTACTCAAACATCGTCCGGTAGAAAGTTATAAATTGCTAAACTCTGAAGCCAACATCTTAGAGATTTAATTTTTTTTTTGACCAGTCCAAATACTACTGATATAATTATGCTTCGTTTAATACATATAAAGGGTGTTCTTTAAACGTTCGGCGTAACGGGTATGTAAACAAGCAGAATTGTCGTTTTTTTTAATTTAAAAATTTTTTTTTTTTTATTATTTAGTGAAAAAAAATTTTGGTGAAAAAAAAATTCGGGTTAAAAAATATTTTTTCCGATTTTGATTCATTGTAGGTCCAACTTAATATAGTCTTATATACGTCGTTGCTCAGGTCTTTGAAATATCTATCATTAGATATCCATATTGTCTATATTAACGATTTAGTAATCCAGATATAGGTCAAAAATAGGTCAAAAATCGAGGTTGTCCTGGTTTTTTCCTTTATCTCAGCCATTTGTGGACCGATTTTCTCGATTTTAAATAGCAACCGAGCCGGAAGAATTTCGGAGATATTGATGTATCATTCATGTATTGGGGGCTTCAGAAAGTTGATTTCAACACACAGACGGACAGACGGACATGGCTATATCGACTACGCTATCTATAACGATTCAGAATATATATACTTTGTGGGGTCGCAAATGAAAAATGTAGAAATTACAAACGGAATGACAAACTTATATATACCCTTGCCACTCATGGTGAAGGGTATAAAAATCACAGTTTGGTGCGGTTTACATGCCGAAGGCATCATCGTCCCATATGACTTTATGACATTACCGTGAATGGCGAACGCTACTACTTTTTGTGGGGTACATCAAATCTCTGGTCTATGCTAAACCAGCAACAACTGTTCATTTAGAAGCCAACATTCGACACAATTTTGACGATATAAGAACGGGTATGCTCGAAAATGCGCATTCGCGGAGATCCGAAATTAGTTTAAACATTAAATGCCTCGAAATTTTGGAGCTAAAAAAAAACATTTAGGTAATTTCATTAAATTTGTTGTGTTTTATTTTAAAAAAAGTTCTATGCCTCTAAAAAAACACCCCTTATAAATGATGTCACTTTAAAAACTGAAAGAATTGCCACAAAAGTTCCCAGAAAAATGTCAAATAAACTGATTTATTTCGTGAATTGAGTTTTCTTTCGATCATGAGAATTTCACAAAATTTATCAAATATTTATATAAAATACTGTGGAAGAGCTGTAGCGAATTACTAAAGTGCTAGAGTTTAAAAATTATTTAAATACATTTTTGTAAGCGGAAAACAAGTTACACTTATCCTAACACATTTTCAGTTTTCAAAACTGAACGTAATAGTAAGTTTACGGCAAACATTATATGAAAATCGAGAGGGCCCTTAAATGACATAAATATAAATCGTTGTAAAAAAAGGATATCTGTATAATTTCTATTAAAACTTAAAGCGATTAGTAAATCATTGTGTGTTAACTTTTACTTATTGTAATAATTGTACAACTCTTCAAACATTCGTGTATGTACGAGTACATCATGATTAAAATTTCTAGAATGCATGTAAAATTGAAGACTTGATATTTGGATTTAAATTCTTATAAATAATATAAATGAAAATACAATAATTTATTGTAATAGAGTTGAAAAATATTTCTTTTTCCTAAAATATTAAATTAAACTTAAATTTCAATAAAATTTCATAGGGTCTCAAACGAATATTGTAGAAATTACAAGCAGAATAACAAACTTATATTTATAAAGCCTGACCATTCGTGGTGAAGGATATATTCAAATATCTACAATTTATATCTAAGGAAATATTAAAAATTAAGTATTGCCAAAAGTATTTATAATATTGTTGTACTTTATTCAAAGGAACAGAATAAGGTAAAACAAAATAACATAAATTTGTTATTTGTATGAACGAAATTAAATTTTAAAGTTAAATAGAAAAAAAAAACTGTCCATGTCAAAAGATTCAATTCAATTTCTTTTACACACAAAAACCAGTAAAAAACACTAAAAAATAAAAAAATGTAAAAGGCAAAATAAAAACAAAAACAAAAATATGTAAAAAAAAAATAGGAAGAATTTGTTGTTAACTTGCTTAGAAAGTCTTCACTCCATCATGCCCTGGTCAGCGGCAAACATCCATAATTTTTATATACTACAACATCATATAGAAATATGAATACGACGAGTACAACTCGTAGTTGTTTTACTAATGGTCTAGACATTTTTGGCCACGTACACTTCCGCTAACCCCCCCAAGTAGTATAAATGTATATTTATGAATGTATGTATGTTTTCATGAATATACGTATCTACATTCACACATACATAAATACATATTTATAATACTCATTGGGAAAAAAATAAATATTGTGCAAAAACCAAAAACAAAACTAAAACAAAAACAGCAACAGCAACAAAAAAAATATAATTCAAATACGAAACAACAACAAATCAAAAAACATTGAAAACAACTGCAATATCAACTAAAGTGTTCCCCCATTTTTGTCACTAAAAGCATGCAAATGAAGCTTATATCTAAGTATATGTACAAATACACACACACACTCACAGATCCATACACTCACTTACATGCATACACATTAAGGTGGCCCTTTTGTTGCACTTTTGCGATTTTCGATGGTCTGAAAGAGTAAAATTTATCTCAGTCATCTAAGAATCAAATGCTGAAAATTTGAACAAAATCTTTTGAAGCTTAGAAGTTGCGGATTTTATTAATGGTTTCGTGTTTTGGGACAAAGAATTCAAAAAAAATTTCAAAAATTAAAATTAATTTTTCGATAGCATATTTGTAGAACTATAATTTGTGTAAAATATATTTCTTATTGATTAGTTGTTTTCAATATATTAGCAATAAACGTGGTATCCCGAACGTGACAAAAAATATAACTCTTTTTCAATTGCCTCTAGAAAAATGCAAAATTCAGCGAATTGGAACATTATTTATTAAAGAATTTTTTTTTTTTTAATTGAGAGTGTGTTGTCTTGTTGAAATGTTTGCATAGGTTTTTGTTTTACTACTTCTAGTAGGATTTGTTACGTGAAATATTTTTGCGTCATGTTTGTAATACCGATTAGTTAAGTAAATTCAACTTAAAATGTATACAGATCACGAACGTGACACATTTTGATATAACTTTTTTTTAGTTAAAGCCACTAAATTTTGATTTGAATTTTAATTAGAACGATCTCGGTGTAATAATAACAAACGATAATTTAGGTACCATAACGCGACATTGGAACATAAACAAAATCAAATTAAAAATTTACTGTTAATCGATCATTGTTCACCCTATTTTAATTTTGGCGTATCTTTTTGTTTTTAATAACTTGTATGTCATTTTGAAGAGTACATATCTGACATTTATTTACAGTTATTGAACATTATAGAGTAAACATCAAAGTTTATTTTTGCTTCGAAAATGTCGAAGTTTGTACCAACGAATCGTCATATGGGGGAAGTTTAGCTTTACTTCTTTAATTAGAAAAAAAGTTCCCCTGAAGCACCGCGATTGCTCACCAAAGCTTATGAATGTGATCCATCGATTTCAATGTGCGAAAGATGTTTTTATCGGTTCAGAGGTGGTGATTTTAACACGGAAGACAAATATCGTCCAAGCCACCCAAGAATTGTAGACATTCCATTAAGATTGTTGTCAAACTCAACAAGAGCATGGCATATCATTGGGAGTTGCTCATACAGCAGAATTCATCCAAAAGCAGGGAAATGGGGTACCCTACGAAAAGAAGCCAAGAGACCATGAAAGATGATTTTGCATGTCCGAAATGCTTCAACGCTATAAAAGAAAATAATTTTTGCACCGAATAATGAAAAATGGATCCATTACGATAACACGAAGCGTAAGAGATCGTATATGAAGCAGGGGCAACCAGCCGAATCGACAACAAAGCCAAATATACATGGCGCTAAGGTACTGCTCTGTATTTGGTGGGAGCAAAAGAGTCCAGACCATCACATGTATCAAACGCAACTGATTCGTTTGAATCGAGCATTTTCGGAAAAACGCCCAGAATTTGTGGCCAGACATAAAACTGTAATACTCCATGATGACAATGCTCGGCCACATTAGGTATGCAATACTATTTAGAAAGATGTGGTTATCCTCACCAATCTTCCGAATGGTATTTGTCTCGATCGCTGCAGAATGTTCTCTCTGAAATACGCTTCACCTTAGAGTATCCAAATTGGTTTGATTCGTTCTTGGCCTCAAAAGATGAGCAGTTCTTTCGGCTCGGAATCCATATGTTGCCAGAAAGATGGCAAAAGGTCATAGCTAACAATGGCCAGTACTTTGAATACATTTATATTGTACAAATGTTTCAAAATAAAAACTTCAAATTTTAAAAATCTCGCAATTTTAAGTCATGCACCTAATAGAAAAATTAATTTGTTTATGAATATTTTTATTTTCGTTCACGATGGTCCTTTCTGTGGAAATGCCCAAATTTTTAAATTTTATGCTTAAACATCTACGCGTATAATAGCAAATTGTAATAATGACCCTAAAACTTATTATACCTTTCACATTCGTGAGAAGAGTATATATTACTCTTTGTCATTTCGTTTGTAATTTCCACAATATAATTTTCCGACCCTATAAAGTATATATATTCTGGATCCTTATAGATAGCGGAGTCGATTAAGCTATGTCCGTCTGTCTTTTGAAATCAATTTTCTGAAGACCCCAGATATCTCCGGGATCCAAATCTTCAATAATTCTGTCAGACATGCTTTCGAGATGTTTCCTATTTAAAATCAACAAAATCGGTCCACAAATGGCTGAGATATGACGAAAAAACCAGGACATCCTCGATTTCTGTCCTATATATGGATTACTATGTCATTAATATAGACAATATCTATATTATATTATATATCTAATGATAGATATTTCAAAGACCTTTTCAACGACGTATATAAGACCAGTAAGTAAGTTGGACCTAAAATGGGTCAAAATCTGAAAAAAATATGTTTTAAAATGAAACTAAATATGTTTAAGATTCGGCATAGCCGAATATAGATCTCTTACTTGTTTTTAATTAAATTTATTTGCAGCATTTAATTTTTATTTTTTTTAATACTTCTATTTTGACCCAAAACTTGAAATTTGAAATAAAATGTGCAACATCTAAATGTTATTCGATTTTCAACATTGGATTTTAGAATCTAAATATAGATGAAGATAAACAATTTTAGATCTTGAAAGCATCGAAAATCTAAAAAAAGGCCACCCTAATTCATATGTACTAGTATGTGTAGATAAATACATGCATAGATACTAGATGTTCCATGTAAAATATATACAATACTTGATGTTTTTGTTGTTATTTAATAAGAATCTACATTCTAAAACATACAGACACACAACACTACTCACACTTACGAAAATGCATGATTTGAATGTGAATGTGACTGTGAAGGAGCACCATGGCTCAAAGGACAGTGTCAAAATAAAAGAAATCACCGTCGCCGCTTCAAAAGGATCAGTTTTTAGGTTTTCAATGTATTACTCCAACTCCTCCGAATCATAGTCGTTCGTAGTAGTAGTAGTCGTAGCTGATGTTTGCATTTTCCAAGAAAATAAATATGCAAAAATGCTTAGAAACAAATTTGTAGCCAAAGTACAATGAAAATCAAACACGTTGAACATGAGCTTCGCTCACAAAGCACAGCGAGGGCAAAGGAGTACGAGTAGGTGTTAGACTGTGTGCATATGAATATGAAAGTTTAGATGGTAGGAAAAGCATTCGTTGGCCAGTGGTTAGAGTTGGGTAGTGTTACCGTTATGGTCTGAACCAAAATGACGGTTTTTAACAGTGACGCCTTAAAATAAAGAAAATCAACCAAAATCAAACTAAAATGCTGCTTGACTGCCTGCTTCCCAAAAGATATCAAACATGAGAAATCTCCGTCCAGGGTTAGGGCAGGCAGTTCGTCACAAAATACACTACAAAGCAGCATCTAGCAGCACCACAATAAAAACGTTATAGCAAAATAACAACTAAAACAAAATCTATCTATACTCATAGTACATGAAAGTAAAGCCCAGTAAAACACACATCACAGCAACGACGAACGACAAACATCGTCGCATCACATTCCAATTTAAAATAGAAGAGAACAGTATAAAATCTAACCAAATAAATATAAAAAGGAATGAAATAGAACAGAATATGTAGAATAGAATACCATTGTACATCCATGCATACATTTGTATATGTAGTAGCATGTGGCATAGAAAACGCGTATCGTTTCGTATCGAAATATTGCAGACACCAATATGCAAAAATACAAGTCGCCAAAAAGAAATGCAAGGATGAGAATCACTACAAGAGTGCTGCACAATAAAACACAATAAAAGTGCACGACTACAACAAATCTAATAACACAACGCCTCGTCCACTCGTAACGTAAGTCGTCACTAAGAGCTGCGGATATTGTGCACGACCACTGCATACACATCACCCCTCCCCCTCACCATCAACGGCCAAACACCCATCTACCTAAACAACCCCTGCTCCCTGGTTCAAAATTATTTCCCCAACTCCGGTAATATTATAACTCCCACATATACACACACACACAATTTCTACGATGATGATAAATGTATTGTATGCGAGATGTATGTATACATGCATCATTAGTGTGCTTCTGGATATCGTGAGTGGAAAATGAAATTTGAATTATTTAGGGATCGAAAATGTCCACAGATTGGTTAGATGCATACACATTACAGATCATGCAGAACTCGTAGATTAGTACTAATTCCAGCAACCTAATCTACTAACATACATTCTCCTTTATGCACTTTTGCTACGGGGCCTAGAAGAGCCTGATACTTAATTGCCCAGCAATATTGTTGAAACATAAGCGACATTCAAGATTTTATTTTTGGTTCTCGGCAACGATAATTAAAAGGCCACAACATTATGACTCAGTTTCTCCAGGTTCGCTGCCTTTGAAATAAAATAGGAATGTTTTCGTATTTTTATCTATTTGAATTTCCAAAATTATTCAGCATTTCAGTGGTATTAAATGGAAACGGCGGAACAGTGAGACTGAAACTTATATGTTTGAAACCATGGAGTTGTCTCCATAGATGAAACGATGGAGAAAACGATAGAATCTCAGCTAATGGAAAAGAAAATGAAATATGTAGTCTGGTATGAAAAATACTTAGATCAGTTGGCTGAGTGTGGTACCACTTTTAACTAAACAGAAATGCAACTGATGCAACAACAGAACTTGTTCTAAAATAACTAATAATAGATGATGCAATTACTTCTGGTATTCATTATGTAGAACGCTATTAGAATTCTAAACTCATTCCATTGGGTGTTTGACTTAAAAATGCGGGAATTTTCAAAGAATTTACCATTTTTAACTATGACCAATTTATTCCCATCTTTTTGGCAACATATGGATTCCGCATCAAATGAACTGCTCATCTTTTGAGGCCAAGATCGAATCAAGCTAATTTCGGACACTCTATTCTAAACTGAAGCGTATCCCAGACAGGGCGTTCTGCATCGATAGAAACAAATAGTAGTCGGACGGGCAAGGTCTGGATTATAAGTAGGGCGAGGCAAAACTTCCGAACCACTACTTTCTAAATAGTATTTAACAGGTATTGTAACATTTAGCCATCGTTGTCATAATGGAATATTACGGTTTCATGTCTGACCGCATATTCTGGGCCTTTTTCGGCCAATGCTAGCTTCAATAATAATGATATCTTACGCTTTGGGTTATCGTAATGGATCCATTTTTCATCGCAAGTAATGATTCGATGCAAAAATGATTTCCTTTTATAGCATTCAAACAGCTATTCAGACATGCAAAATCATATTTCGAGGTCTATCGGCTTCAATTAGTATGGTACCAAATTTTCCTGCTTTTTGATGAATCCTGATTTCAAACGCTTTTGAAATTGCTGATTGAGTAGCTCCCAATAATTTTGCAAGCTCTTGTTGATCTGAATTTCCCACACAGTTTAATATTTTTTTTTATTATTATATTTTTATTGAATTATAAATCACACAGGATCATTGCTGGCACATTGCCGTACTCTTTATCAAAATTTTCCTTCACCATATTGCTTAAATGTGCTAAATTTCGTTGATGTAATGTTGAAAATCCTTCTTCATTAGGGCCTTGATGGCAAAGCCCTTTGGCTTTAGATAACCCTATAAATATAAATCCAATGGTGTTAAATCGCACAATCTAGGGGGCCAATTCTGCTCACCCAACCGAGAGATGAAATGTCTCAAGCAGTAATTGAATGATTTCACAGGCTCTATGACAATATTGTTCATAAATAACTATGTTATCAAGTCGCGATATCGAGCACCAGTAACACTGCCAGTCACTGCTTGTTCGGTTTTATTATACCCTACACCACCATAGTGGGGAGGGTATTATGCGTTTGTGCAGATGTTTGTAACGCCCAAAAATATTAGTCTAACACCCACCTTAATTCGACTTAGAATCACATTCTGAGTCGATTAAACGATGTCCGTCCGTCCGTCTGGTCGGCTGGCTGGCTGTCCATGTAAACCTTGTGCGCAGAGTACAGGTCGCAATTTTGAAGATATTTCGATAAAATTTAGTACATATTATTTGTTCGGCCCAAGGACCAAGCCTATTTAAAATGGCTGAAATCGGGCCATTATTTCACCTAGCCCCCATACAAATGTCCTTCCGAAATTGGACTTTATCGGTCATAAATGTTTAATTTATAAATGTATCTCCATAAATAGCACTCCAAATAAGTATTATATATACAAAATTCATGTCACCAAATTTTGTTACGATCGGTCCACAATTAGTCATAGCTCCCATATAGACCCGCTTCCGAAAATCACTTTAACGTGCATAAATCGCTTAAAAATGTTGGTATACTCACAAAATTCAACATAGTAAACATTCATAGAGACATAAATCACTCGACCTAATTTCATGGTGATCGGTCCGTAATTGGTCATAGCCCCCATATAAGGCCCACTTCCGAAAATCACTCTAAAATATAAATTATTCAAATTTTAAAAGAAAAATGTTTTTGCTCTTTTACTTAGTGTAGGGTATTATATGGTCGGGCTTGACCGACCATACTTTCTTACTTGTTTTTAGATATGTATGGTCCAATGATGCCTCCAGCCCGTAGTCCTTCTAACAATAACATGTGACTTCTCTGTACCTCAAATGCGGCATTTTTACTTTTAACAAAGCCATCAAGGTGAAAATATGCTTAATCGGTTAGGATGATTTTGTTCTAAACTTTTATAATTATTGAAATATTGTTTAAAAGTTAAAACGCGTTGTTATCTCATGTCATGCTCCATTTCTACTTAGTCTAAACCAGGGAAGCGCAAAAAGAGAAATTGTAGTTTGTGTGCATGTATGGGTTAACAATAAAAAATTCGCAACAACATCAAGCAACAGAATGAAATATTTGTATTTTTACGCTCTATTGTTTGCAACTAAATGAGTTATTTGTATTTTGTACGCTCTTGCTGTGTGTTTTGTTTACTTTCGGTAAACAACGTGTAAATTCACGAAAATGTTCGTAATCTCAACAATATGAACGCCTACCAATGGTCTAAACTATCAGGTGTCAGCTGTCAGCTGTCAAAAAATTTTTTGGTTGGCAGTAATTTACTGTACAAATGACGGCAAATTCAAACCTTTATTGAATTTTGCGATATAGTATCAATGTTTTACACCTTTTATTTTTCCAAAAATTCCGGAATAATGTTATTATCGTATTTGCTAGGCAGCAGGGGAAGTATAGACTAGCCAGAACTGTAATTTTCCAGAAGGAGAAGAAGATGTATACAGTGCATCAGTAGGTTTGATATGAAGGTATCTGATTAATCACATCGAAATATTTCCATATAACTGTTGGAGCTATTTAACAAAGAACTGTGTATCCACACCTGTTAACTGAATATTGAACCCATATAGAAGAATCGGGAAAACTATTGTAGTGTATATGCAGTAAATGCCACTTAAAGTCAAGCCTCAGCAATTTCCAATGTCCTTCTACAGGATTAAATAAATGACCAACTATTGCTTTCTTCACCCCTTTACATTCAGTCTTAAGTTGAACTTACTGCCCATAATTATAACAAGAGATGTCGACATATCGGGAAGATTGATATCGTTGTTAATGATAGATAAATGGAATCAGTTTCTTGTACATACATCCTCAAAAAGAAAACAAGTTCTTTTTTGGAAGGTTTTATAACAAGATATCCATGTAGAATGATCCTTATGATGCGAAAAATATTCGGTAATTCCTTTAAAACAAACACAAAACGAAAAACACAAATTTCATAGCATTTGAACAAAGACTAAGTAAGGTTACAAACAATTGTATTCCTTTGTACTCCTTCAAGTTTGTTTTTCACAAATTTAAGTTTTTGATAATTTAGATGTTTCTCAAACTTCAGGCCTGAGTTAGCGATTATGGTTGCAATGAAAAAAAGAAAACTTGCAGCATAATGTTACCTTACCTTTACAAGCTTGCAGCAGTCTAATATGCATACACATGTAGGTAAGTACGAGGATGTGTGTTGGTATGTAGGTATAGAACTACTAGCTAGAATACTGCAGAATATAGAAATTTAACTTAGTCTTTTACTTTGTCCATCGATAGAACTACTAGCCAAGGGGTAACCGTCGATGACTCCAACTCGCACCTCAGTCCATCGGCACTGCCCCACCCATAGGCCATCGAAGTTTTTGGTTTTCTTTTTTTTTCTTTTCTCTATTTCGTATGTACGAGTATGTTTTTCCTCTACTATACACTCCATACAGAAAAACAGTTGATGGTTTGTAGTGGCGGTACGTATGGATGTATGTATGTATTCAGATGTGTGTGTATGTAGTGGCGTATGGAGTAAGTGTGCAAGTGCCATCTCAGTTACCAGCATCATGGATACAAAGGCAACATTCCTATTCGCTTTAGGAATGGGGACCTGCATTTAACGAGGAATTTCACTTGCGGCACACAATAGCGTATAAGGGTCTCGTAACGTTTGTTCGATTGTTTGTTGTATGTTTTAGTACGTCTATTTGTTCGAACACACATGCTGCGATAGACTTGACCATTTTGACGTTAACATATACACAAACACACACACACAACACATAACATAACATAACTTGTACATTTGCCTATGGTTCCTTCTTGCATTAGAAATCAAGTACAGTTTCGCGTTTAATATTTCGCGCGTTCATATTTTAGACGAATATTTTGTAAGTATGCAATCGTAAGTAAGTATGTGAATGTACGTACATATGAATGTAAGTAAGTTTAAATGTTTGTATGTATATGAGTTTATGTAAGACTAAAAGGGTGTTGTTGTATGCATATTCACAAATACATACAGATGTATTCGTGTTCGCTTATTGTCCATGAGCGTCTGCTCTTATGCGAATTTATGTCGAAATGGAAGTACATATCGATATTGAAACTAAACACAATTAGCAATAATCGATGAATTTGTTAGGAATTATAAAAGTGTTATCTGGAGCCGGGTTTAGATAGCAAGAAAATTTACTAATTTTGTTAATAAAGATCTGAGATCTCAGGGCTTTCTCTTTATGATGAAAAAATTATATTTAACTTGGCTCAAATAATAAAACAATTTTTTGGTCTAATTTTAATAAACCTTCCCATGCCTTAGAAGTGGTATAGTTGTGCTTTGCACAAGCTTCATTGTAAAAACTTTGATGCGATTTTAAGTCTACAATAATTATCGTAACACCTAACGAGATCTTTCCATTTAATTCCTTATTTGGCACTCTGCAAACTGTTTGTTGGACTCTGGCTACATCTTAATCTTAACTATTATTAAATCGGAATGCCTGGCTCTCTAGAATCTCTTCCGGAGTTGCTGAACACATCCACTGATCAACTCTTTATAATTGGTTATCAATCATTAGTGACTCTTTTACTGTTTCTTAGACTCTAAATATATCTTAATTTATATATAAATTATCATTAAATCGGAACGCCTGGATCTCTGGAATATCTTCTGGAGATAACCGCATTTGATTAAGCTCACAAGTCCATCATTTCTCTTCAAATAATCAAATAATTATATTTAACTTGTCTCAATTTACCAAAACAATTTTTTGGTATTTCAAAGAACATTTTGTCAAAATCTTTAGTACAAGCTTCTGTTTCCAAAATGACTTCCACAATTTCACTGACTTTACCGGCCCTTCTTTTCGAGTTTGTAATGTTAAAAGATGGTTCAAATGAAAAAAATGGAAGCAAATCTGTATTTTCTAAAAGGATAGTCTAATTTTAATAAACCTTCCCATGCTTATAGAAGTGGTTGTGTTTTGTACAAAATGTAATGTAAAAACGTTGGTGGATATTCCCATTTGATTCCGTGTTTAGCACTCTGCAACCTCTTTCTTGGAATGCCTGGCTCTCGGAACTTCTGGATTTCTTGAATCTATTCTGAAGATAACCGCATTTGCTTAAGCTCACAATTTCTCACATTTCTCCTTACTTGGCTTCGTCGTTCATCATTAACTGAGCACATCCACTAATCAACTCTTTAGACACGGTCATCAATCATCACTGGCTCTCTGACTGTTTGTTGGACTCTAAATACATCTTAATTTACATATTATTAAATCACCAAACCTGGCTCTCCTGAATCTATTCCAGATCACATTTCTCCACAACTTATAAATCTCGCAAATCCATTTTTTCTCCTTACTTGGCCTCGTCGTTCATCATTAACTGAGCATATCCACTGATCCCCATGGTCATCAGTCAACAGTGCCCTAAAATCATCTATTGTCAGCACCAAATTAGCTGTCCTAATACCTTCCGCAAATTTTCCGCCCGTATTTGGAACATATCCAAAGTAGATTGAGTCAGAGTTTTGTCTCCTTATTTTTAAGCCTTCTTACGTTTTGTCTAAGCGGGCTCTCCTGAATTTATTAATCAAAATTTTGTAGTTCAGCTGGCTTGCTGCATGTAACCCCAAGAACACTGCAATGCCTTCAAAAACATTGCACTGTCAACGTCAAAGAATATATTTTAACTTTTCAGCAAAACATACTACAATTCCAATTTAATAATCCCACAACTTTCATCTTAGTGTCAAGAGCAAATACCATTTGATACGCCATTGAAGTCTATTGTCCATCATTCGTTCATAGAACGTTAAACTTGACAGCAACGAGAAGGAATGAACGAACGAACGAAAACAAAAAAAAGATATTAAGCTCCAACTAAGTTATTGCGAGACATAAGCCTCCTCTAGTAAATGGAACAGAACTGATACTGACCCTTCGAAAAGAACTCACACTGCTCCCTATGTCCTGGACAAATGCTTGTTAGAATGGCGTTAGACGGCACAAATGGAAGGCAGTACCAATCGTTAACATCTCAAATGCTGGCTGCATAAAATTGGACACAAGTCACTGCACACACACACACATACATAAATATTCATATGCACATTTATACAAACACAAACATGGATACATAAATATTGCATGTGTATGGGCCTCAGTCTCCACTCGCACACATGCATCCATTTGCATTCATACATGTAAACACATGTTGTTATGATTTGCGCGTAGTTGTGCAAGGCACTTGTTCAGTCTTTTTGGGTGACAGATAGAAGGAGATTTTTCAATTCCTCCACGAAAATCAACGATGTTGCCCTTATCGTTGACTCATTTCATTTAAGTTTTTGCGTTGCCAAGAGTAGGGATTTCGATCCCATTTCGAAAAACTAAAACATTAACTTGTTGCTGCAAAAATCAGTGAACGTCCCGATCAGTCAATTTGATAGTGGCTCTTGTATATTATCAAGAGTTGATGTAAAAGCTAATTAATATATTTGTTTTCAAAATCAATTATTGAAATACTTCTCCTTGGAGATCGTTTCATTCCGATCCTAATTATTTCCTGCTTAGTATAAGAAATACACGATCTTTTAATGCATTTCTTACTTTAACTTACAAAAAACCCTATCAAGAAGAAGTTTAACTTACCCATTAGTTGGTGAATGTGCTCGTTTGGTACATCATTTACTTGATGCAGAGCAACTGCAACAGTCTTCGAACCACTATGTGTATGAGCAAAAATAAATGCAACAACACAAAATATTGTATAAAAAACAGGAACAAAAACCAAAACGAAAAAAATACTTGTTCAGCCAACCAATGCAATGCTTTATTTGGCATTTCTTCTACTTCTTCTTCTTCTAATGCACCATGTATCCATCCATTCGATGCCTGTTTTTTTTTCGTATCTATGGATGGATGGATGGATGGGGGGAGTGGGCACAGAAATGAAAAATAGAAAAAAGTCAAAACAAAACAATGCAGACGAAAAATATTTGTTGAAGGATATTTCTAACGTAAACTTCATTTCATTTCATTCCTTTCTCTTGGCCATTGTACTGACACATGTGATTGCTTCAATAACAGTTAAACTACGTTTGGTCACCTTCATGCACTTTAAAATTTCATTATGATGTTCATTCTCAAATACGAAACATGTTTGCGTTTGTAATTGCGGGTGGGTGTTTCTCTATTGTATGTATCAGCATGTGTATGTTTGTATTTAATGAAATAGTTTTAAAGTCCTTTAAACAATAAGAACTCGTTTACATTTTAAAGAATTTCTAGAGACTATGTTCAACATTTAAATCAAAATTATGTCGACACATTTGATTCCACCAGAATTAAACAAAACGAGCCTTAACCGTTTATAGCAACAAACTTTACAGGAGAAGCATGTTTTAATTATTTGTAAATCAAATTCAATTTCACATTTGGCAAAATCATAACATAGCTTTTAATGAATTATGCGGAATTTAATTTTTCATAGTTTTATTGTGTGTAATTGATTCTGAAAAAGTTTTTAAGTAAACCCATCGTCCTCTACACAGAAAAAACAAAAATTCAAATCCAATTACAAAATTCTTAAAGTCAATTGAATATTTTATTGAAATGGGACCTATCACAAAAATCACAAAATCTAACAACAAATTTTGTAATTATTTTATTGAAAACAAAAATTTTTTTTCTTATTATAATTCTGTGGAGGTTTGGAAAAACTTGAAAAAACTGAATAGAGAAACATAGAGCGGAAACTAGAAAAAAACTCAAACAAAAAAATTACTCATAAAATTACACATACGAGTGTTGTTTTTGTTTCCACATAGTTTTTTCAACAAATACATTCTCACCACTTAGGTTTCTGACAACTGAGTTAGGTCTTTGACAGGAGAGTTTCCGCTCTACGTCTATTCTCTATGACTATAGGTAACTTCAATTTTTGAGAAAATATTAAATTTAAAATATTAAATAATTAGTAGGGCGTTCAAACCGGTTATTAAAAACCGGTTTTTAATAACCGGTTATAACCATTTTTTTTTAAAAAACTCACATTTCGAATATCGAAGAAGGTTTTCTCCTCGAATAGTCGGTTTTTTCTAAAAGTGTGTTTTTATGAGTTAAGAAGAAAAAAGGTTTTATTTAAAGTGACCTTTAAGGGTACCTTTTTCTATTGCTTAAAGTTACCTTTAACTATAACGGAAAGTTGTAATAATGGCTCTTAGTGTATTAAAAACTTTAAAAAATATTCAAAATTCAAAAGAAAAATTTAAGACAAATACTTCAACTATTTTAGAAGACTTTTTTTTATACCCTTCACCTTCGTGAGAAGGGTATATATAAGTTTGTCATTCCGTTTGTAATTTCTACATTTTTCATTTCCGACCCTATAAAGTATATATTCTGGATCCTTATAGATAGCGGAGTCGATTAAGCCATGTCCGGCTGTCCGTTGAAATCAATTTTCTGAAGACCCGAGATATCTTCGGAATCCAAATCTTCAATAATTCTGTCAAACATGCAAAAAACCGGGACAACCTCGATCTCTTACTTGTTATATTTAGAAAATGTCACAGGTGATTTGGTAAGCCTGAAAACTTACTCAATGCTTTCTTTTCTATATGTCCTACAAATACACCGAGTAAAAGATGATTTTCAATGTCTAGTTTTATAAAAACAAAACAAAAAAATCGATATACTCCAAAGTTTACTTATTCATAAGAGATTATTTTACCTTTATAAGGTCTTCAAATTTACTGACGTTAACGATCTTCGGGTCAAATTTGACTTAAATAAAAAATAGATTTTTTTAAAAAAAACCTAACGTAGTTGTTGACACTTGAAATTAAATTAAAGTCATAAAATATCAAAAATTATTTTTCGAAAAAATGCAATTTTAATTTCTAAATGGGTAACATTTTACCCGAAGACCTTATGAAGGATAAGAAAAGCAGTAGTTCAGCAAGTATGATGAAAAGAGACAGATATATATTAGAGCTACCAAAGATACATATATTGTAGTGCTACCAAAGCTCTGAAAAAATGTAACTTAATTGTACCTTAAGTCCAAACAAGTTTATAGATATTTTTTTTTGCCAATTTGTTTTTCTAAAAACATAACATAGTTGTTGACATTTGAAATGAAATAAAATTCATAAAATATCAACCACTCACTTTTAGAAAAAATTAAATATTTATTTCAAAATGGTCCAAATTTGAACCGAAGAACTTGTGAAGGCTAAAAGAAGTTATCAAAATGGTTTTAATCACTATTATTTTAATAAATAAAACCTTTTTTCTTCTTATTTCTAGGCGTTTTAATAGTTTTCCAAAAAAACAGAAACCACACGCAGAGAAAAAATATAGTTGGGCATGGTTACTGTAACCATTTCAATATTGTTACAAGTTTTTCAACTTATTATAGTCACAGTAACCATTTACATGATTGTGGTAACCATAATATGGTTAATTTACGATTCACATGATTGTATCAACCAAATATATGGTTACAGTAAACAAATATATGTTTGTGACAACCATTCATATGATGAAGAACTTATCATATTATGGTGCTCTCGGCTTAAGGCTTATCATAATCTGAGAACAACATATTATGATAAAATTATTCATCATAAATATGGTTGCACACAAACATATATTTGTTTACTGTAACCATATATATATGGTTGATACAATCATGTGAATCATAAATTAACCATATTATGGTTACCACAATCATGTAAATGGTTACTGTGATTATAATATTGTTAAAAATCTTGTAACACTATATAAATGGTTACAGTAACCATGCCCAATTATATTTTTTCCCTGCGTGCAGTTTATATTAAATTGCAATTTTTCGAAGAAACTGAAAAACGGTTTCTAAAAAATGTCGAAGAACCAATCACCCTTCTAGGTATCAAATAAATGTTTTTTAACTATCTTCTTTATCTTTATATATATAATTCTTCTGTACGTGTGTTAGTTACTGAACTCCTCCTTAATGGCTGGGCCGATTTCTATGAAATTTGTTGTGTGTGTTGGAGTGTGTCCCTGGATGGTTTAGATTCACAATCGACCTATATAGGAACAATGGGCATGGCACCTCCCATACAAACTAAAAATTTATTATTGCATATGTGGAGAACTATTATAGTGAGTGTCTTCAACCTTTGTGTGAGCTATGGCAGAACGTTTGCCGGGACAGTTAGTAGACTATAAAATTCAAAACACTTATATTTGCATATAAGACAAAATAAGTGTATAATGAATAGGATAACTTATTCCAGATTCATTAAAAAGCATTTTGTAGACCTAGTTTTAAAGATGAACATTTCAAAGCCATTTCAAATTCTATAGTTCAAGTTGCAGAAGTAGTTGTAGATTTTGGGAGACATAACATAATTTGAAATTAAAACGCGAAGATTGGGTAGAGCTTCCCTCAAAAGTTTTAAAAGTTAAAGAATTACTTTCAAAATTAGAAGTAAACCACGACGCACCACCATAAGTAGATAACAGATATGAGGAGCCGCAGAACAAAAGGTACTTTTTCGCTTCTTTTAAAAAATTGGGGTTTTGGTATTTTTATAATATTTGGGTTGAAATCTTCTAGAAACAATCAAATCAGCAAAAATCCCGGGAATCAAAAAGTTCGGGAAATTAAAAACCCTAGTTGCGACTAACGGAGGGTTAATGTTCCAATATATGAATTTTAATATTTTTGTGCCATGATGTTGTGATTACAGTTTAAACTTCGCTTGATATGTTATAGGGCATGTTAAGCGATTTACTGATAGAGAGAATGAGAACTTATATTAGTTCCTGGACTAAAATTAGTTTTTTGCGACGTGAATATGACACCGCAATGCATGCATATATTGCGGTATTTATGTGTTGGTAAATCTGTGTGTTGCCAAAACTTTGAAATTATTATGCTGCACAAGCATCTTTAAGGATTTGTGCATGTTTCAGCTAAGGAATTTCATATACATACAATTATAAACGAAGATATTAAAATGCTATTCACGATTTCCACTTTCAGATACATCCATACATACGAGTACATTCAATTCACATGCTTAATCAAATAAAGTTATGTTTAACAACAATCTATTGCATAAATTGCTGATAATTCTCTTTGTGCGCCAACTCTTCAAATTGCATACAAATAATAATTTCAATAAATTTTATTTGTCACAATACAATTTATTGTAAATGCTTTGGGTTTGTTATAAAACACAAAACAAAAACAAAGAAAATTTAAATACCAATGGCCATACGAGTAGTTTTTTTTTCTTTTTTTTGTATATATTTTATATATTATATGCATACATATCTAGATACATTTTACTATACAATTACATCTACTAAATCTCTATATAATAAGTATGTGTAAGTGTCTGTGTGTGTGTGTGAATGTACATAGGTTTTTGTTGTTAAATATTCTCTGTTTCGCTTTTTAAATGTTTTTCTTTTTTGCTTTTGTTTTTGTTGGTTTTGTATGTGTGTGGTATAGTACATATAGTATTTACAAACTAAACGTGTAAAACCAACGCACAGTATAAAAAAAAATAAAAAATAAAAGCAAAAACAAAACAGACGAATAAAATAAAACAACTTATTCAGCCAGTATAAATGGAAACTTTTTATATATAAAATTATACATACATCTATTCGTACATACATACTATAGTTAGTAAACGAACAAATTCCATCCATCGTTCGTTCTCACTTACTCTTTTTATATTTTAATAGAATAAAATATATTATTTCTATAATATACTCATCCAAATATACATATACACACAGATACACAGTTATACATATATTTTTTATTTTTTTGTAAAAGTAGCATGTAGAGGGAATATTATATACATTTATATATATAAATATGGATGTATGTACGTATGTAGGTATATATTTTATATTCACACATTATGCATATGGACTAGGGTGGTGCTTATTTTGCACTTTTTGATCTAAATTTGTTGTTTGTCATCTAAAAACCATCGTATAATCTTTAGAGGTTTAGAGTAAGTAATACAGTGTACTCGCGATAATATGAACACTTTTTATTCTAAAATATGAATTTAGTGTACAAAAGCTTTAAAGTATGAACAGCTTATTTTTGTTTTTTAACGTATTTTACACAGAGTTATATATAAATCAACTGGGTAGTGTCTAAATTCTATTTCAACTGCATAATAATTTGGTGATTTCCCTAGCTGTAGATGGGAATTAGATGCGATTCGCTGGTTTTAATTAGTTCATATTATCAGGAGTACACTGTATGTTCAAAAAACAATACCCTTCACCAAATCTATCTTATATACCCTTCACCAAATTATACTTTAAAATAAATTTGTTTAATTATTTTTAGGTAAACAAAATTTAATTTTTTTTTAATTCTTTTTCAAAATTTTTTTTAAAAAAATTTATTTCAAAATTTTTTTAAAAAAAAATTTTTGACAAAAAAATTTTTTCATGAAAAAAAAAAATTCGGGTTAAAAAATATTTTTCCCGATTTTGACCCATTGTAGGTCCAACTTACTATAGCCTTATCTACATCGTTGCAATGGACTTTGAAATATCTATCATTAGATACACATATTGTCTATATTAATGACTTAGTAATCCAGATATAGATCAAAAATAGGTCAAAAATCGAGATTGTCACGGTTTTTGCTCATATCTCCGTTATTTATGGACCGATTTTGCTGATTTTAAATAGCTAACTTCTCGAAAGCATGTCTGACAGAATTATTGAAGATTTGGATCCCGAAGATATCTGGGGTCTTCAGAAAATTGATTTCAACAGACAGACGGACATGGCTTAATCGACTCCGCTATCTATAAGGATCCAGAATATATATACTTTATAGGGTCGGAAATGAAAAATGTAGAAGTTTCAAACGGAATGACAAACTTATATATACCCTTCTCACTTGGTTCAATATGTTCTGTATAAGGTTGAATACGAACAGGCAGATCAATGTGATCTGTATCAAAATTTAATTTATATTTTATGGTATCATCTGGAACATATAAAAGAGATCTTAAATTAGATACAGTAGGATCGTTCTTTACTCGTCCTGGTCTAATGGAAGAAAAAATATATTTGAAAATTAATTATTTGAAAAGATAGAGGGTTTTGCATTCGTAAAAAATTCATTGTGTAAGATAGAGAAATAACAAAAATTCAAATACATACAGGGTATTGAATATAGTCTCTCGATATACAGAATACATGTCACCAAATTTTATTACGATCGGTCATAATTAGTCATAGCTCCCATATAAAGCCCACTTCCGAAAATCACTCACGAATATAAATTACTAGCTAAAACAAGAGAGTTCTCTGAATTGGCATCATTTTATTTTTACTTAAGCAAGTTTAAATTTTGAGCTATGGTATTTAAATATGTATGGCATTTTCAAAATACCATATTAACGAAAAATACTATTTTTTATTAAAAAATCTATTTTTCCAGCTTAAATTATAAATCTCGGAACCAATTAAATGAAAATCAATACAAATGTATGGAAAATTGTGCTTCGGTTTTAGTCGTTTCAGTTTGAGTCGCATTTCTCTAGTCCCAATTAGCAGCGCGAACCGGGATATTGGTGTATGAGGAAATAGGCTACAAAATATTTTTAAAGAAATTTGTGACAAAAACTAAATTTCCACAAAATACGCCAATTTGAAATTGGTACCCACTACAACTACACAGAAAAAAGTTTCAACATCAATACTATGATTAGATTTCATTGATTTCAATTCATAACATTTATAAATAATTTCCTAAATATTAAGATTTTTTCATATGTTATGTTTTCAAATTAAATCTAGAAGGCTTGAAAAATATAATATACATAAATTTTCATTTATATTTTTATGCAGTGTTTAAAAAGCTACAATAACTAACAAATTTTTAACTGTTGCTACAACTACTGCTTCAAAAAAGTGTATGTAGCGGTAGCAGTAGCATTTGTCTTTTTTCGTTTTCTTGTTTTTTTAAAACTGCTGCTACCTTCAAAATATAAAACTCTTAACAGAGCAGTAGTAATAAAACATGAATTGTAAATGGAGTAGTAGCATAAAAATACAAATCATTGCTACTGCTCTATATCGAGTTTTAATTTTTAAGGTAGCAGTAAAGTAGCAGTTGATGCAGCAGTTAAGGTAGCAATAAAAGTAGTCAAAAAAGAAAATCTTCAGTCATAACACCAAAATTGACAGAATTAAACACTGTGTGTTGTTTTTGTTTTGAGAGAGTTTGAAAGAATTATTCGATTTTATTCGTCTCAGATGTTCGTGTTGCTAACAGAAAGATCGTGTTTTCTGTGTGTATAACAAAACAGCCGAACTTTTGTTTACAACACGACCAACATACACAAATATACATTCACAACAACAACACATAATATCATTTTTTGGCTGAAGATTTTTATTTTTGACTTATTTTATTGCTACCTCAACTGCTACTTCAACTGCTACTTAACTGCTACATCTTCTACTACCTCAACTGCTACTTCTATTACTACTAAATTTTAAAAATAGCAGAATTAATAAAAAACTAATGACTGCTACATCAAAACCTTTTCTTTTTTAAGGTAGCAATAGAAAATAAATTACTCTGCTACTTTTAAATTTTTCTTTTATTAGTACTACTACAACTACTGCTACCAAAATGTGAAGGTAGCAGTAGTAGTAGTAATTATTGACTCCGAGTTTTTATTAATTTTTTAACTAGACTACTTGTGTTTTTTCGTTTTCGTGCTACTTGTAGTCTAGTTTTTTAAACACTGTTTTTATGTTGTTGAAAAATGTTTGAAATTTTCTTGAAAATTTTTTTATTTATTTTTTAAGGGGATGATATGCTTAATGTTTATGGATATTTTATTATATTTAATGATGTTTTTTAATTTTCAGATATTGTTATTCATCTTAAAATATTTGCCAATATATGGCTATTATGCAAATAGTTATAAATTAATTGATTAGATAATGCAATTATAATGCAATTTATTATAAAATATTATGAAATTTATGCAAAAAAAGCTAAAATTTCCGTCATGAACAATTTTATAATATTTATGAACATGTTCTTATTCTGAATGAAAAAGTTTGGGAAAAAAAGTCATGTTCGATTAATAATATTTATTACAAAATTCATTCCAATTATTTCTTTTTTCTGTGTATGTATTAAAATTTTTATTTTCAATTCTAGTCCTTTAAGGTTAATTAGAATCGAAAATATTTTTTTGAAATTTCGTAAATAAAATGAAAAATGTATAATTTGAGATATGAGATATCCATGAATTTTTTTGTTGTTATCGGTTATGATAATTTGTATATTTGTGCTCAAATTTTCAGCATTCAGATTTTAAATTGCGGAGAACAATTATAGACTTTAACAGCATCGGTAATTCAAATATAGATCCACCCTAATATGGATGTGTCTATGTATGTGCGTACGTATGTTGTATATATTGTTTATACGTTAGAGTACATTGTTGGTATCGTATGAGCAATGTACGAAACTAATACAACTAGTATTTGAAGGTGTGTGTCTATGTTTTTTTTTTTTGGGTGAGATTGAATGGGGCCTTGCACACATGTGAGTGTATTAAAAATCAAGAGCACAAAAAACAACATCTAAGAGTATGAGAAACTCTGAGAAACAATAAGCAATCACTAAGAAACAACAACAACAACAGCAGCAGCAATATCATCATAAAAAATATAATAAAATAAAACTACACTCGCAGTACTCGCAGTTATGGGTGCATGAATGTGTGTGTGTGTGCAAATTTTGTTTAGTCACACAGATACTTAAACACAAACGTAAAAGGCTAGTTGGCTGGTTATTTCGCTGGATGGCTGGCTGGTTGCTTGACTGATTGACATGCAAACTTTTAAAAGCAAGAACCTGTTACGGATGTGCATACACATTCACACACACATGTACATATACATATGTATGTATATGTATAGTAAGTAGTATGTAGTGGGTTCAAAAGCAGTAGGGGCCGGACTTATTTGAAGGCGTTGAATTAAAGAAGAAACTAACAACAACAACAATGCACAGCCTGTCATTTTAAGCGTTATTCTTTCTGCAAGCCTACTCACTGCCTTACAAGTGTATTTGTGTGTGTGTAGGGACACCTACGCATGTTATGTCGTACAAGAATGTATGTAACAGTAGTACGAGTATTTCTAAGGAAAAAAAAATATCGAGAAAAAAAAGTTTAACAAAATATGTAAAAACAACGACAAAAAGCAATAGCTTTTATGGCTAAAAAGAAAATTCTGCCTCGTTATTGTTGTTTTGTTTGTTTAGTTTTTCTAACTCAACTGTTGAAAAACTTAAGAGAGCACAAGAAACTTTGTAACGAAACAGGTCTTCGTGTTTTCGTTAATGTTCTCAAGATAAGAGTATCTTGCTTTAAACCAAACATTTGTTTTGTTTTTCAACATTTCTCTCGCCTTAACTTGTGCGGCGAATTCATCTCAATACAAGTAGTAGTTTTCATTCCATTTTGTATCTCTGTTTGTTCTTGTTTAGTTTAAATCACACACAGATACTCACACACATACAGATTTACCAAAAGAGGCCAATATCCATACAAGAGAGGCCGAGATAGAGTGTGCGAGAGCAGGCAATATATGAGAGCAAATAAAAATTAAAAATTATTAATTTCGGTATTAATGCATTTGCGATGATTGTTACTACAAATGTGTGCGTGTACTAGACTGCTGCCAAAAAATGGGTTTTGCGAATATTGACCCTTAGAGTAAAGTTCAGTTTTCCGACCACTATATGCCCCAGCAAACTTGAGGAAGTAATGTAATAAAATATTGTCTATGTTTTGGATAATTTTCTAATACAAGACTTTTTAAACATTCATGAAATTCATAAATCTTTAGATATACATTTTTATCTAACTAGAATATCGTTTACACTGTCTCAAGTATGACCGAAATAGCTAATGTTTTTGACGGATTTTTGAAACACATCAGGGTATTATTAAAAATTTCTAGACCTCAATCGGATAGCATACACTAGCTGAAATCAAAGATAAGTTTATATTAAATTGTGGGTTATTTTTAAATTTGAAAAAGTCCTCCAACTCGAAGGAGTGGCGCAGGAGTGAAACAAAGTTGGCGCAGGAGTGAAACAAAGTTGTAAATTTCGCAAATATTAGCCGATTTTAAAAGAAAAATGTGATTTTAAATACATTAATACCCCGGTTTACGTCACTAATTGGGCCTGGAGAAACACGACGCAGATCGAAGCACTATTTTCCTTACATTTGTATTGATTTTCATTTAATTGGCTCGCAAATCGAAGGATTAACGACGTAACTTCGAAGCCATGCGATGCAAATTGAAACAAAATCGACGCAATTTCGTAATCACATAAATTTTAAAAAGTGGATAATATGGCTACAATTGACAAGAAAGAATATGTGATGGATGTCTTCAACAATGTGAAAATATCCTCAGTATTTGATGCTATAAGTGGCTAAAGGCTTAATCAATGAATAACAAACTATATGGGGAACATCCTCGAGGGCAGGGCCATAAATGAAACTTTAGTTTCGGACAGTACATGGAAGTTTGCCACTCTTCTGGAACCTTTTTTTAAATTGTGAAAAAGCACAAAGTTACACGCAGAGAAAAAATATAGTTGGGCATGGTTACTGTAACCATTTCAATATTGTTACAAGTTTTTTAACAATATTATAGTCACAGTAACTATTTACATGATTGTGGTAACCATAATATGGTTAATTTACGATTTACATGATTGTATCAACCATATATATGGTTACAGTAAACAAATATATGTTTGTGACAACCATTCATATGATGAAGAACTTATCATATTATGGTGCTCTCGGCTTAAGGCTTATCATAATCTGAGAACAACATATTATGATAAAATTATTCATCATAAATATGGTTGCAACAAACATATATTTGTTTACTGTAACCATATATATGGTTGATACAATCATGTGAATCGTAAATTAACAATATTATGGTTACCATAATCATGTAAATGGTTACTGTGACTATAATATATTTAAAAAACGTGTAACACTATTTAAATGGTTACAGTAACCATGCCCAATTATATTTTTTCTCTGCGTGTAGTTGCATATACTGATGAGAACGTGATCCTTACAAACATGATATTTCTTTACACTATAAATGAACTCATGGAATCAGATTTGGACATACGTATAAGTATTATAGGCCAACGAAAATGGTCAAGGTTTCAATCAAGCGAAAACCGAAAATTCGGTTTCCAATCCTCCTCCTAGATGGTATTACTCAGGAATATTGAAATCAGATTTATTCTACACTTGATAACAGCACATACTTACTTGTAGAGCACTTATGTCGAGGAGACCAAAACACAGCTATCCATTCTATATAATGTGCAGATATTCTCTTTCTATCATTGGGGCGATGAGATCCACTCCTTAAGCCATTTTAGAGATGCATTACATACTTTTCCTTAATATTTTCATTAGAAGACTTAAAGAGTCAGGCGAACTGTAGCATTGACAAGCCAATCTGGGAAAGAATTAAGATTTACACGAAGGATATGCCCGACCTGAATAAACGGGTATGCAAACTATGTTCTTCGGGATTGTGCAATTTCAATACACACTGGTGGTTCAAAGATGGAAACAGACACTAGTTCGGGTATTTTCTCTGATGATCTTAAGCTTAGCGTATATTTTATTTGCACCGTTTTCCAACCCGAAATTTTCTCCGATAATGTTGACCTGCGGTTATCTCTCAAACTCTCAGGATTGGATATATATCAGTACGCCAAGAGTTGTTTGTACTAAGAAGAGGCAGAATCGGTAAAATACCTTCTGTGTGAAAGCATTATAAAAAAAGCAGCTTAAGATAGTTCCAAAAGTTTCGCTAATGGCTGCAATTAGATTTTTTGGGAGTTCCTGATTTCCGCCTAAAAACTCAATTCGCAACTTCAAGACCAGGTTGGCTTAATAATAAATGATTAACCTAATTGTCGGCACAATAATACTGGAACAAGTTCGAAATAAATTCACAATTTTATTTTTATGCTGCAGCCTAATGTACACACACAGGCAATTGATTTGTGTTTAACTGCAATGCAATGCTAAATGCACACATCAGATAATTATTATAAAATAAATTCGTAAGATAATTAAGAATAATATAAGTTGTATTAAAACTATTTATACAAAATCTCAAAAAACAAAACGTAATTATATTTAGTAATAATTAAATTAATTAACTAAATATGTAATTAAGTATCCATATTCAACTTTTAAAAATGAATATGTAGTTGCTGGCATTTTGTCTAAAAGTCATGTATACTAATATTGCCAACTAACTATTTGAGTAGACAGCCAGAAAATATTCTTATTAATTATTAAAAACAAAAAATCTCATTCTCTTAATTAACATCATTGCCTACCCCACTTTAGCTTTTAATGTACCCCGCCAAGCTCTTCCCTACCACAACCCTTTCGTCATTTCACCTATTTTTTGCGTTCCTAATGCAGCAGTTGTTGTGTGCAGTTGGGCCCATACAAATCGCAATAAAATAGTGCAACAATAACTATGAATGTGCTCTCATAATTTCTATGATTTTTGTCTAACTCGCCTCGCTCTACACACTCTCACTCTTTCATTCATATACATATATTGTAGAATACATTCATACCTACATACATACGTTAGAGATACCTTGCTGGCGTCTTTGTATTGACGTCGACGTCAAGCTGTACGTGAACGTTAACGTTGATGGGTCACGAGTGAAAATGAAATTATTATATGACTTTGGCAAAAGACTCAGAGTTGAAACACAACAAAAAGAGAACAGCCGAACTTATTAAGCACTAAGGCACACAGCAAATCTCACCGATTACTTTTGCGAATGATGGCTATAAAAATGCAGGGAGAAATTGACATGATGTGCGGCGGCGACTGGTTGGTACTGGGGCAAGAAAAGAGCGCCGTTTTTGCCGTTTTGTATTATGACTTGCATGCCTGCTTGTCAGCGATGTTCACAGCTACCACTTGTTTAACGAAATTGAGCAAATAGAAAATACATCTATTGTACATTAAAGCAGCAGCATGAGATATTGCAACGACTTCAGCAGCGGCACGGGCAGCAGCAGCAGTAGCTGCAAGAGCAGCAATACATCTCATCGTCACCGTGATGTGCTGTGCTGGTGCCGGCTACAGTGGATAATAATATGTGTGCGAAAAATTCCTTAACATGGAAAACAAACGCGCCGCAAACTTTACGTTTGGTTATTATGACTTCGAAACAAAAGATATCTGTTGGTTGGTTGGCTGACACACTGGATGGTTGGTTGGTTGTTTGTTCGTTTGCTACGTTAGCTGGTGAGCGCGTAAAAATGCTCTTTGTATTGACAGTTCACATGGCTGAGGATGTTGAAGTAGTAGTAGTTGTAGTAGTGATACATTTGATGGTGTTGGTGTTGCATTAGTTCAGTTGCTTGCAATTTTTCTTGGGCCTACGACGTCTACGAGTAAGTATTTTGAGAAATGCATAATCGTTGCATGACTTTAGCTGCGCGTATGTGTGCGTACATGTGTGTGTTGTTGCCACATACATACACGCAGCGTTGCAAATACATACAAGTGTTTGTAGGTAGGTTCATGTGGTTCTTCTTTGCGCCAACTTATGTATTTTTGTTTTGTTTCTCGGCGTTGTGCACCAAAACATCTCACTAGGAACGTTGGGTGAGGAGCAGCAGCACCAACACCATCACCACCACCATCACTACCAGTACCAGTACGCGAAGTTCAATACTTTCGCCATTCAGGCATTACTTTGTATTTGGCTGTGCAGTGCAGTGTAGTGCCATGGCAAGTTGTTGTACGTAAGGAAGTAGTTTTTCTAATTCTTGTTGGTTGATTTTAGATTTAGACGCCTATTGCAACGTCGTAAACGACGCATTCGCGTCAAATTCAAAATCACATTCACAGTCACAATCACAATCACAACGACATCTGCATCTACGACATCATCACCATCTACAAGAGTAACAACAACGACAACAACAACAATATTTACCCAAAAATCAGAAAACGTTTGCTGTTGCCGCCTCGAAAAAGTTATTGTTTGTGGAATTTTCATACTTACACATGGTCTTGGTGCCTCCGTTTAAAAAGTGGTGAGAGTGTTCATGTGTGTGTTTGTGCAAAAAAATAGAAAAAAAAAACCAAAAAAGAATCCAACAATTCAAGAGCAGTAAAAGTAGCAGAAGAATTTCGAGTAGTTTGCGTGTGTGTTTGTGTAGTTGCAACACAGAAGACTAAATCGAAAACTAAACTAAAACTGCTTAGCAAAGTGCGCCTTCTCGATGTCGGTCTCGTCGTCGTCGTTTGAGTCATCACCATCATATTGCATGGTGCTTTTATTTGTTGTTGTTGTTTCTGTTGTTTTTGTTTTCGTTTTCTTTTCTGTTTGTTGTATGTGCTTCAGTTTTCCCCATACAATACATACAACAATTTTAAGTTTGTTTTGAGTTTTCCGTATTAAAATGTGCGAAACAATTTCAGTCTAAATCAGACGGTCGTGCTGAGAAGACTTTTACGTTAACAGACAATTTATACGAAACATTCGAGATTCGAGATTCTTGTTTTCCCAGAATCATTTTTCCATTTGGCTTGTTGGTTGTTGTCGTATGTTTTCGCAATGTTCTTGCCACACTTTTAACTGTTTTATATGGCTGGTATTGTTGCTATTTTTGTCATTGTAGTTGTAGTAAAAGATTTTAATTATTAGTGAGCGTGTGTGAGTGTTTGAGTGTGTGTGTGTGTGTGAGTATATGTGTTATTCACAGTGAAATAATAGTCGTTGAAAGGGAGATTAGTATCGCTACTCGACGACTACTACTGCGACACATCTACAACTACAACTACCAATACTAACACAGCTAGTACTCGTGCTCACTCATACACCTACAAATAAATATCGATTCGTTGATCTACGTACCAGCCACATGCCATCAATACACCAACAACAGCAACAAGAACAACAAAAAACCAACAATAGCGAAATGAATTTAAAAAATAAACAATGTTGCAACTTGTAAAAGATTAGCAGCAGCTCTAACGGCAGAATTCTATAAAATAAAGAGCGCAAATTTGCGTGTTCATTAACATCGTTTCGCTAATTTTTGTTTTTTTTGGGACAAATTCGCGCGTGTTACAAAAAACAGACAATTCTCTACTTCCGGTTACAAAGTAATGAGCACAACCACGATGCCAGTGTGCGTATGAACTGAGTTACTTAAAAAAAAGAAAAAAAATACGTAAACGTTTATGATGAAGTTCGCGATAAATCCCGACTGGGGATGAGTTAAAGAAAAATACCGAAATTATTGCTACATTATAATTACAATAGTCAATAACTGTGTTAATACATAATAATGGATACAAATAGCCCTCCACCACGTGCTGTCAGCAGTCAAGGGCAAGCAGGTACTGCCGGAGTTAGGGAGGTAGATTCGCCGTTTCGGGATTCTCAGGAGACGAAGCAAAGCTCATCAAGACCTCCTTCAAGACCCTCTTCGGTTCTGCCCCATATATTGGCTTCTTTTGTTAATAGTCCTACAGCATCGAGCAGTAAAAAGGCCAGTCCTGACAGAAGAGAAGAATCCTTAGGGTGTAAACGCAGTCCAACCTTAAAATCACCCTTAGCACACTCTGATAGATGTCCCTCAACTCCTATCTGTGGCGTGCCACCTTTCTCACCTCAATCGGATCGTTCGTCTTGCGGCTCGACATCCGCAACTGCGCCCCAACAGTTTTGTCTACGTTGGAACAACTACCAAAGTAACCTTACCAGTGTCTTTGATCAGCTGCTGCAGAATGAATCTTTTGTGGATGTCACTTTGGCCTGTGATGGACGTTCCATTAAAGCTCATAAAATGGTGCTGTCGGCCTGTTCTCCCTACTTCCAGACGCTCTTCTCCACCACACCCTGTCAACATCCCATAGTCATAATGCGTGACGTCAACTGGTTCGAGCTTAAATCCATAGTCGATTTTATGTACAAGGGAGAGATAAATGTAAGTCAAGAGCAAATTGGCCCCTTGCTACGAATAGCCGAAATGTTAAAAGTCCGAGGCTTAGCCGATGTCAGCAATATCGCTGGTACCACCCATCTTAGTACACAGCAAGATCAGTCTAACGAAAAGGATTTGTACTCCTCACAAACCATAATGGAGTCACCGAAAAGACATGAATTACTCACATCCCCCTCAACGAAAAGACCTCCGAGCCAATCGCACGATTCTGATAACGAACGATCCGAACACGACAGAGACATTTGCTCGTTGACAGAAACGGAGCGAAAAAGTCGTTTGGAGCAATCTGATTGGGACATAACGGGTTCAGTAAAAACCTCTGAGAGTAGTAGTTTAGAATTGCGCTTATCGCCCTTGCAGCACCAACAACATTTACTGGGAAGAAATGTTCGAAAACGTAGATGGCCGTCCGCTGATGCAATATTTAATCCGCCCGAAAGTCCACTAAGTAGTTTAATTGCCGCCGAGAGAGCCGAACAGGAAAGAGAACGAGAAAGAACGCGAGAACGTGAAAAGTCGCGAGAAGTAACACTTTTCACACCACCAATTCCCGTTACAACTTGTTCTTCCGGCGCCACCTCAAGTCTCAATAGTGGCATGAGTACAACCGTACTGGATTCCAGAGTACTTATGGATATAACATCGCCATCACCAACGCCCACACCAAATCTACTACCACCTGCAAGGACTCCGTCGGGAATGTTGACGCCATCACCTCATTTACAGATCTCACATCATCATTCTCATCAGCCACTTCAGTCTCATCGCTCATCACCTGCCTCGTCTGTTACTTCAACGCACCCGTCCAGCATTTTAAGTAGACCTTTAACACCTTCCCCAGCCAATGTGGGTCATGCTGGTACCGGCAGCAGCCGACTGGAGGGCAGTCAAATGTCTGGAGACTCCCATCGATTTCCTCTAGGTCCCGCTCAAGCTGCAGCTATGGCGGCGGCAGCTTCACAAATGGATTTAGGTAATACAAATACCATGGGTATGAGACCACATTCCTCCTCAGGTCCTCCTATGGTCTCAGTGCCGGGTCATCATACAACATCGCTGGTGGAAGATCTAGAAATAAAACCAGGAATAGCGGAAATGATACGAGAAGAAGAAAGGGTGAGTTTTATTTTCTTATTTTTACCTTACATCTATTTAATGTCTTATTTAACTTATTCAATTGTATTATCTACAATGTTAAGCCGATTTATTGCTACAATTTGTTTTGCTACTCCATTCGTAAGTTGTACGTAAGTAAGACTATGATTGCGATCAACGTCTTTGTTTGACACACACTCTTCAACTAAACACACACAATTATTTGTTAAACACACTGCGCAAAGGTTTTTGTACAAATGTCATGTTGTTGTGTCATTGTTGAGTCATGCAACAGCAACTCTTATACACAGACCTGTTGTTATTCTCTCTAGTTAGGAAAGAGTGTGAGGGCTTGCGGCTATGCAGTTTTTTTGTTTTCTGGTCGGCGCTAATATTGATGTTGCACTTGTGCATTTTAAACACTTTGACGCATGTGTACTACATAGTATGGCAGGGCTCATTTGTATGGAGTTAAAGAAATGTTGTTGCACTTGTACATTTTAAGTAATTTAACGCATGTGAACTAGGAAGGCTTTATTATAGTTTAACTTATGAGTTTAACTTCAAAGATACTATTAAAAACTTGTATTTTTGCATTAGCCGTTGGTAAAATTACCTTAGTTCGTTGAGTTGAATTTTAAAAGTATGATCTACGTTAATCTTTGTTACAAAACCATATAATTTTGTTGAATTTTGACAAAACAACTTAAGTGGAATTTTCAAAATTTTCAGGAGAGCGTAAAAACTGTTGAATTGATTAATAATTATTATATTATTTAATTATTTTTACTTTTAATTGTTTGAAGAAAATTAAATCAATAGGTGTAGCAAAGTCCACAATATGTGGCATTAAAAAAATACAAAGTGGAATTCTATGCCACAATAAAAGTGCTTTAAAAAAAAAAAAAACTTTGCGAAAAGCGGAATGTCCCAGCGTTGAAAAAATACTCCATAATTGACTTTTGAAGCAGCGATGTAAAAATTTGCCTGTCAGTGGAGAAATGCTTAAGGCAAAATCAAAAGAAAACACACGAGCAGTTACACGATCAGGAGGTTTCAATGCAAGAGCAGGCTGGCTTCAAGGGTATAAAGCAGCAACTCAAGCTGTTCAAATTTTTTAATAATCCATTGACTGGGCTGATAACAATACTAAAGATTATGAAAATATCTTAGTTTTATAAATTTGATTTAGCAGTACAAAAAGCCAAAAGTACATGTACAAAACAAGCAACCATTAATGATTTATTTGTTCCTTTATAAAAATATAATAAAATTTACATTTTTAACATAAAATCTTATGAATTTTTAATAATTTTTACAGTCTCGATAAAGTGAATTTATTGGATAAAGTGAACAGGCCTTGCATTAATTAGTTCATCTATCCCGACTCAACTGTACTATTATTTAGGTACATTAGAGTGCTCCAAAAAAATTAAATTGCGAATTTTTACCAAACACACCCCCCTTTAGAATTATTCTATGTATTGTAGAATGTATTAGAAATGATAGGATAACGTCAACTGGTGAAGTTTGGTGGAACATTTAGTTTTAGAAAAAAATTTCTATTAATTGTCGTTCCAATGCGATATAAAAGACAATAATTGGTTAAGGAATGTTAAAGTTATTCAAAATTCCCCAGACCATTAACATATCTCAGGCCACTTGCTCAAAAAATGTTGGAAAAAAATTAACATATTTTGAGAAATATTAAAAATAAAATCTAAATTTTACTTAAATTTAACTGTAATTTTCATTAAAATAATTAAATCTACACATTTCTGTAAAATAATGCAGACAGTTATCGAGTTTCACAGATTTATTTGACTTCGATGCGTCCCGAAATCGCGTTTGCAATCTAAAAAAATAGAGTATGTCACCTTAATTAACATATATTTTGCCATATTTTAATATTATTTGTAGCATTCATTATTATTTTATATAACTATTTCTAAATTATATCTAAAATATCAACCAATAAGAGAAAAAATTAATATAATTATTTTATCAATTTCGTATATAACAATTAGTGATGAATAATAGTGTCTCAATAACGAGAAAAACTTAAAAAAAACAAGTAAGAAAGTATGGTCGGTCAAGCCCGACCATATAATACCCTACACCAAGAAAATGAGTAAAAATATTTTTCTTTTAAAATATCAATAATTATGGACCGTAATTATGGATCGTAACAAAATTTGGTGACATGAATTTTGTATATATAAAACTTATATGGAGCGGAATTTGTGTAGATACATATATAAATTAAACATTTATGACCGGTAAAGCCCAATTTCGAGAGTACATTTGTATGGGGGCTAGGTGAAATAATGGACCGATTTCATCCAGTTTCAATAGGCTTGGTCCTTGGGCCGAAAAACTGACATGTACCAAATTTTATCGAAATATCTTCAAAATTGCGACCTGTACTCTGCGCACAAGGTTTACATGGACAGCCAGCCAGACGGACGGACGGACATCGTTTAATCAGAAAGTGATTCTAACTCGATCGGTATACTTTAAGGTGGGTGTTAGACCAATATTTTTGGGCGTTACACACATCTGCACAAACGCATAATACCCTCCCCACTATGTTGGTGTAGGGTATAATTACAGTTAAACTGAAGGATATTTCCATTTTGATAGAAAATATGAGTTAAAATCTATATAAGTAAACATTCAAAATAATACAATCATTTTAAGGAACATTTTATGGTATTAATTTATACTTTTGCCATATTTATCTTTACAGTATGGTCTATTATTTAAATAATAGTGTACCCAATTTTCCATCGGACATACGCCAGCTTGACAAATTTATGTACCTACGATTAATACAAGGCTTAGTTTATGAAAATCGGACAAATAATTACAAAGATAAGCTTAAATAAAAATATATCTGATGTGTTTTGATTATTCTTAAAAATAATTTTACTTAATATTTATTACCTCGAGATCCCCTCATGGTCCTACTAAATGTATTGTTAACCATATAATGGCTTATAATAGAGGAAAATCTTAAAAAAAATTTAAGATATCTTTATGAGATATCCTTTCTTCAAGGAAATTTTTGATTAATATTCTGCATTCAAAAGAAAGAGATTTATAGGAAAATATATTGAAACTAGGTTACATAAGCATCACCAATATTGTAGAAATAGGATAAGTGTTTAAAAAGTTATACATTTCAATAATTTTACATCATTTTTATATTGGGTATATTCAATCGATTAACCGTTAATCGGTTAACCGATTAAAAAAGTTGACGGTTAACTGTTCGAATAATTTAAAATTGTCAATTTTCAAATAACAAATAAACCGATTAATTTGTGTCGATTAACCGAAATTCCTTTTTTATGCATTTTAACATATTTTTTGTATTTATTTTTCCATTTCAATTCAAATACAAATTTCAAATTAAAATTATATGTATATTTTTCGAACATCCAAGAAAAATGTTTTGTGAGAAAAAACTGAGATATTGGATATTCTTTATCATGCTTTCAATTATCCAACATCTATAATCAGCGAGAGAGTCTTTTCCAAGCCAAGTTTATTTAAATCTAAAGAAAAAAATTAAATTATATTCTTTTTTTAAAAGATTATTTCAGAAGATCTCACTAAAATCCTACGTTCTGTTTGTTTTATATGTTTTTGTACACAAAATTCGTGGTTGTATTTTCAATTTAAAATTAAAATAGACATTATTCGGTTAATCGAATAATTTTAAATTAACCGATTATTAACCGAATAAATCTAAACACCGATTAATTATTTGCTCGGTTAACCGATTAAACCAGAAACCCGATTAATTGAATACCCTAGTATATGACTTTTGTTTTTTGTTTTGAATAACTTATCAGGCCTGTCACTCATTTTGTTCGGAATGGTTTCAATTCCGTGGTTTTATTCCGATCGATTTTGATTCTTCAGATTCCGTGTAATTTGTTAATTCCAAAAATATTTAATAATCTTGTATTTCTGTGTTTTTTATACTAAAACAAAAGTGAAGTTTTTGCAACAGAAATTGATTCAACATTTTACAAAAACGAATAATTACAATGAAATAACAATTCCATTTTGAAAACTGAAAGTTTTACTTTTTACAAAATACGGAATTAATTCCACTTTCGATTGGAATGGAATTTTTGTGACAAGCCTGTAAATATCTGTCATTTATTCTCACTTAGTTATTGAATATTATAGTGTAAACAATAAAGTTTTTTTTGCCTCGAAAATGTCGAATTTTGTACCCACGAATCGTCATATGAAGGAAGTTTAGCTTTACTTCTTTAATTTAAAAAAAAGTGCCACCGATTGCTCACCGAAGCTTATGGTTAATGTGTTTCATCGGTTTCAACGTGCGAGAGATGGTTTGTGCGGTTCAGAAGTGGTGATTTTTTGGCCAGCCAAAAAAAAATTTGAAGACCAAGAATTAGAGGCATCACTTCATAAAGATTGCTGTAAAACTCAACAAGAGCTTGCAAAATCATTGGAAGCTACCCAAGCAGCAATTTCAAAATGTTTGCGAGCAGCAGGATTCATTCAAAAGCAGGGAAACTGGGTACTTTACGAATTGAAGCCAAGAGACCTTGAACGACGATTTTGTTTCAAATGATGTTTGTACGCTATAAAAGAAAATAATTTTTGCACCGAATCATTACTTGCGGTGAAAAATGGATCCAATGCAATAACCCGAAGCGTAAGAAATCGTATGTGTAGCCCGGTCAACTAGCCAAATCGATAACAAAGCCAAATATCTTATGTCGCTAAGTAATGCCCTGTATTTGGTGAAAGCAAAAGGATGCTATCTATTATGAGCTGCCGAAATCTGACCAGACCATCACACAGAACCTATACCGAATGCAATTGATTCGGTTAAAGTGAGCATTGGCCAAAAACATTCAGAATATGCTGCCAGATATGAAACCGTAATATTCCAAGATGACAACGCTCGGCCACATGTGGCAATACCTGTTAAAAAGTATTTAGAATGAAGTGGTCGTAGTCCATCCGACTACTATTTGTTTCGATTGATGCAGAACGCTCTCTCTGTCATACGCTTCACTTTAGAACAGAGTATCCGATATTCATTTATGACATAAATCACACGACCTAATTTCAAGGTGATCGGTCCATAATTGGTCATAGCTCCCATATAAGGCCCACTTCCGAAAATCGCTCAAAAATATAAATTATTGAAATTTTAAAAGAAAAATGTTTTTGCTCTTTTACTTAGTGTAGGGTATTATATGGTCGGGCTTGACCGACCATACTTTCTTACTTGTTTGACTTTATATTTGTTTAAAAAGATTAAGATAGATTACGATGCCAAATTAAGATACTAAATTCAAAATATAATACAAGTATTTAGTAAAAGATGTTTTGCAAAAATATTGCACTTCCTAACTCTAGAGGAGAACACTAAAATGTTCAGTGTTCATACCAAGTATCTTCGAAAACAAATTGGAACTAATTGGGTTTAATTCACATATAATTCAACGAAAATTATATTTTTTATTTTCCGAAATTCGTTCCATTTTGAACATTAATCAAAATGTTTGTTAACAATTTTTTAATGTTAGTTAATGTACATTCCAAATGGTCTCAAAATTGGTATTTAATAAGATTAATTAGATTTTCATTTCCCCGGAAATCGGGATTAATTTTGAAATTTCCCGGAATCCCGGGAATTCCCGCATAGAACAAATTATTCAATTTTAATAATGTAGGATTCGTTAAAAATTTAAAAAATGTCTTTGGTTTTAAAATGTTTTTGGATACAAATAAAAAAATCCAATAAAAATTTTATATAAAGAGATTAACTGACTCGATATCTAATTTTGGTTATATACAAACCTGCCACGATTTGTATCGGAATGGTTTCAATTTCCTTTAGATTTTGTTCTACTTTCTTTGGACTCCAATTCGCCAAAAATAAATATTTTATTTTTATACCCTTCACCATGAGTGGCAAGGGTATATATAAGTTTGTCATTCCGTTTGTAATTTCCACATTTTTCATTTGCGACCCCATAAAGTATATACAGTGGTGGCCACCAATTTAAGACAAATACTTGAATTTTTTTCATCAACTGAATTTTAAGTGCGATAGAGCCAAAATAAATGGACCTCTAAGGGTATGAAATTTATTATTAATGTTTCTAGTTTCTGAAAAATGTTTGGAAAAATCGGTAAAACATATATGGACAAAGATATGTGGAAATACGTTGACCCACCTCAGCGAACATCCGCTGTTAATAACATGATATGACCGAAACTAATGAAACTAAAAATACGAAATTTGGTAAGAATATTTTATAATAATAAAATTATAATGATATAAAGTGAGAAAATATGTTTTTTTTAAAAAAAAAATTTTTTGTCAAGTTGTCGAAAAATTTTATGACTTCGTGGTGAATATGTATGAATTGACACAGTCGAATAAAATACACTTGTGTGTTAAAACAGTCCTCATGCATACATATTTGTGGAAATATTTGAAAAAATAATTGACAATTACATGGAATTTAGCAAACAATTTTTGTCTTAAATTCCTGGCCACCACTGTATATTCTGGATCGTTACAGATAGCGGAATCGATATAGCCATGTCCGTCTGTGTGTTGAAATCAACATTCCCCCAAATAACTTACATACACGATTCATACATCAATATCTCCGAAATTCTTCCGGCTCGGTCGCTATTTAAAATCGAGAAAATCGGTCCACAAATGGCTGAGATATAAGAAAAAACCAGGACAACCTCGATTTTTGACCTATTTTTAACATATATCAGGGTTATTAAGTCATTAATACAGACAATATGGATATCTGATTATAGATATTTCAAAGACCTTTGCAACGACGTATATAAGACCATAGTAAGTTGGACATACAATGGGTCAAAATCGGAAAAAAAAATTTTTAACCCGAATTTTTTTTGTCATAAATTCTTTTTCCAAAAAAATTAATTAAAGAAATTTAAAAAAAAAAATTTTTAAAAAAAAATTAAAAAACAAATTGGAAATAAAAAATTTTTTTAAAAAAATTTTAAAACATTAAAAAAAATGTTTGATTTTGTTTAAATAAAAATATTTTTAAGTATAATTTGGTGAAGGGTATATATGATTCGGCACAGCCGAATATAGCTCTCTTACTTGTTTTAATTTTGAATTGGCTATGTGGTGCTTATTAAATCTAAAATTAAGTAAAGATATTAATTAAAACTTGAAGAAAACCCAATAATATTAAACAAAATTCAATTTAACCGTAGGTAGTTTTATTACAAAAATTTTTGTTTTATTCTTTGTAAAAAAGCTAAATACTAAAATAATTCCATTTTTGATCGGAATAGAATTCTGTTACAGCCCTGAACATTCACGATTTTTTTGAATAATTTGAATAATGAACTTGCTATTGATATATTTGGGTTAAAACTTTTTTGTTGTATGAATCTTCTGCATTTGTTTTGGAGCTTAGCATCTTTTAGAGAAAGTCATGTTCAAAACACACCAAATAAAACTAAGGAAAATAATTCCCTGGAATTCTCGCACAATTTCCCCGGATTTCGGTATTGGAAATATTGCAGAATTCCCGGGATTTCTCGTGCCGGGAATTGCCGTGAAAAACTCTAATTAGATTACATACAAGTTCCTTGAAGTTGAAAGTAAAGTGAATCGTTGAGATTTTTATGAATGTTAGTCGAAAGAATTTTAAAAACTAACTGACAGTTTCATGATATTGAAAGAGTGATTATGTAAATAACTAATAAATATTAGACTACTTCTAAGTAATGAAAATGGTATGTAGTTTACATTGAAAATTATGTTATTCAGTAGATGCAATTCATAACCAAGTTTTTGCTGGGTTTCGTTTTAAAATGCAAAAACTAAAAATTTTGTAAAGCATGATATATATTTTATTAACATTACTATTGCATGGGAAAAACAATATAATTAAGATATGATCGAACACTTTCTCGAAAATATCTTTTGGATTATTCAATTCCCCTAACGAATCCCTTTCATTTTAGTTGGAAATATTGCAAACTTTATTTTGGAGCCATTCCAACGATCACAATTAAAATACAACTAAATGTTTTAGTGAATGTTGCAAATAACATAAGATCACCCAAATAAAATATTAATCAAATTAAATACTTCACATACAAAAAAATAAAAGCTTTTGTTTATATTCAAAAAAACAACTCAAAGAAGCTGGACTGCACACCAAGCAACAATAATATAATATTTAACTGGTTCATTGAACTCCTAAAGTCAGGCCGATATACAAAAGAATTAAGAAATAAATTTAAAAGAAGAAAAAAATAAATAAATAAGTAAATATATGTATAACAATAATATTTATTAAGAATATGTGTGAATGAATGTACGTATGTATATTTATACAATACTTATTTATTATATAAATGTAGATGCATTAATTTTGTTAAGAAAAATAACACACCAATATAAAAATGCAATTAATCAAAACCTAAAAGACATGCGGTGTATAAATCCCCTCTGCTTACATTATACATTACACAGCCACACAAACTACTGCTCGCTTCCATACAAATTCATACATAAATTCATATGAAAATGTATACACACTCACTCTCATGCAGGCAGACAGACGGACAGACATTCTGACAACCAAATCGACCAAACGACCTGACACTTATCTCTTTTTATCTGCATTTAAAATTTATAAAAAAAAAATCGGAAAAAATAATACAAGACAAAAAACACACAGTCACAACCGAATACTATAAATTGATTCTTTTACATTTAATTCGTTCAAATGAATGTTGTTTTTTTCGTTCTCATCGTTGTTGTTGCTGTTTTTGTTGGTTGCATCGGTATTACTGATGTTCGGTCATTAGTTTACGAGTGTGTGTTCGTATTTATCCAACGGAAAAATAATGCCGAAAAGAGGCCTTCCTAAAGGCCTTATTTTGTAGATTTAAGGACAGTTAGCCGCATTGCAAAATCGTTTAAATTATATATATTGGGCAATTTCACACATATGTGCTCTTTGTAGGGCATCGAGAAGTCATTTTGTTACTTTATACATCCCATGTAATCTAGCGAGAAGACAATTGTCACTTAAGTGCGTCTAAGTAGCCCAGAGTGTAGTCAATTTTAACTTTTATTTTACTGTACTTTAAAAAGTAGTAATTTTTTGGTCGGAGGATGGTTTGTTTAATAGCTACAGTTATGTAGCTAATACATAATTGCATAAAGACTTTGGTTTTACTTTTCGAAATGTTAGTGAGAATGAAATTTACAATTCGATGATGTCTATAAGAACTACTTAATGCTACTGGACCTGATGGAATACCTTTAAAGTTTTTGAAGCTTATATTTCTAGTCAATTGCAGTTCATTTTTAATACTATTATAACTTATCCAAAAATTTCCAGACAAATGGAAGAGTTATTCCAGTACCGAAAGTTAAATCACCTCGCAATGTTACTGATTATCGCCCAATAAGCATATTGAATACTAGTCCGAAAATACTTGAGATTTTATTGATGGAACAGCTTTTCGAACATCTTAATTCTGGGAGTATTTGAATCGATATCAATTAGGTTTTAGTACTATATTACTACGGGGTTGTTGTTAGATACCGTTGAAGATATAAAAAGCAATATGGATCGAAAAATTAGTACATCTCTTATATTTCTTGATTTTAGCAGAGCTTTCGACTCCTTAAGTCATGAAATACTCTGTAATAAATTATTTTGTCAATTTGACTTTGGGTCATCCGCATGTAAGTTAGTCTGGTCTTTTCTTAATGACAGGTACCAATATGTACAGTCAGGCGATACTATTTCATCAACATTAAAAACCAATAGAGGAGTGCCGCAAGGTTCTATTTTGGGACCTATTTTACTTACTTTTATTTATGATTTACATTAGACATTTTGGAACGGAATGTTAATGAGGATTTGAGGCTCATCAGTGAATGGTCCGAATCTAATTGTTTATGTCTGAATCCTTCTAAAACGCGATGCATGTGGTTTTCACAAGTTATTAGAAAACCATTATTGATAATGGGTACTGACGAGATGGAATTTGTTTCATACTATAAGACTTTGGGATTATATATAGACGAAAACTTGAGTTTCGTTTCCATGTGAACCATGTTAATTCTATGGCATTGTGTCTTCCTATATTATTAAATGGTTTGGAAGTATATTCGGGAATATCACGGCTCGGTATCAGTAAACTAAAGCAATGCTTTAATAGGGTAGCTCGGTATATCTTTGGACTAAAATATATATCTCATACGCACATGACTTATTTTACTATTAATCTTCTGCAATATGATTTTGAAAGTTTTATTGATCTTAGAATATTGTGTCAATTTTATAAGATTCTGAAATATGGAACGCCATCGTACCTTTTCAACAGATTTAATTTTGGCCTGTCTACTAGAACTAAGGAGTGAGATCGAAAAATTCTTAACATACATATATGTTTATAAAAAAGAAACCACTAAACTTACAGCTTTAATTTTTTTTTTATTTGATTGAAATTATTATTACAATTTACAAAAAAAATTATTTTTATAGTTTTAATCACTAGTGATGAAATTTTGAACCTTTTTCGGAAACCCTTCCATTAACGTTTTTATAGTGCTTTCTGTCACTTTGCTCGAACATGTAGTCCATCTCCGTTTAAAATCTACCACACTTTTGGACACCTTTTTTGTACTCTTCAATTCTCTTTTAACAAGAGCCCAATATCTCTCCACTGGCCTTAGCTCCGGGCAGTTTGGAGGATTTGCCTCTCTTGGTACAAATACCACATTATTGTTCTTGTACCACTCAAGGGCTTGTTTGCCATAGTGACAGGATGCCAAGTCAGGCCAAAAATAAGTGGACACATTATGAAGTCTTATGAATGGAAGCAGCCTTTTTTGTAAACATTCCTTGATGTAAATTTCGGTATTTATAGAGCCCGTTGTAACAAATGAGTGGCTTCTTTTGCCGCAACTGCATATTGCTTGCCATACCAAGAACTTTCTGGGAAATTTTGTCTGCTTTTGGGTCCTAAACTTTTCTTCAACATTCCCTCGAGCATCAGCAACATAAAATTTTTGACCTGGAAGTTGCGAAAAATCTGCCAGAACATACGTTTCGTCATCCATTATGCAGCAAGAATATTTTTTTATAAAACTTGACTTCAATTTCCGTGCTCTGTTTTTGGCCTCTAAATTTTTAGTAGCGTCCCTGTCAGGAACTTTTTGAGCCTTGTATGTTTTTAAACCTGCATTAGCTTTAACTTTTCGTACCAAATAGTCCGAGCACTGAGCTAACCGGGCTGCTTTCCTACCGGATGTGTTGGGAGCTCTTTTGAAAATGCGTTCTATTTTTTTGGCTTTAGAAACATCATGTGGACCATTCCTTCTACCTGAACCAGGTTTTCTACCAACTGACAAGTTCTCCCGGTACTGTTTAATAACATTGGAAACAGTTTGACGGCAGACCTTTGTATGCTTGGCCAACTTTTTGTAAGACCAAGTTGGGTTTTGTTGAAAATATTTAATAATTTCAGTACGCACTTTTTTCTGGTCACTCATTTTAATCAGATTAACAAAAAAATTAATATAATTGACATTACACATAATAACTGACATGTTTTTCAAAGGTAACTTGATCAAAAAAAAATTCAAATAATACTTGGGTTAAAAAATGTAATGAAAAACGTGTGTTAAGAATTTTTCGATCTCACTCCTTAGCTCATTAATTATACCTAGATATTGCTCCCAGATTATGAATAGATCTTTTGTCGTCCGAGTTTCGAGACTATGGAATTCACTTGTGCCTTATAGGGACCGAAAATAATACAAGGCCTAAAAATTGAAGCCGAATTGAAGGTCTGCTGAAACGAAGCTGTATAATGGGTTATTCGGAAAAATATTCTTAATAAATACATAATGGACTTTAAATAATAGCTCATACAATTTTATAAACAACTAAATTTTTTAAAAGATTGTTTACCTTCTTCTGGTTTCATGTAACAGTTTATAATAAAGAAAGTTAAATTCATTTAGAGGAATAATTACAAAACCAATTATGTTAGATTTTGAAATAAATGTTTGTTAGACCTTATTTTGTAATGAAATTTTGATTGTGTATGAAATTTTTTAGAAGGAGAAGCAAAGTCCTTCTAAAACAACTTCTGAGAATAGGCAGAGTGGAATGAGCATCGATCGGATCTTATAGAATCTGTAAACAAGTCTTTCATAAGGCCCACCAAGTGAAAACCTAGCAATTTCTTCCGCTGGCCATTGTTTTCTGTATTTATCCACAAACGCACACTCAAAGTATAAAAATTCATCTGTCAATATTTAAGTTTTACTGTTGTTCCTTTTCCAAATACCTTCTCGTTTAATGATGCTGTAATGCATATTAAAAAAAAAAAAAAACTACAATATATTATTAAAACTCATATAAAATTGTATAGTTTGAGTTAAGAAGAAGAAAACATGTGGATCGTTTGGAAGATGACACACAAGAGAATAAATTGTTGGAAATCTTGTGCAAATAATTAAATAAAAAATAATGTTAATAAACTCTACTACGTTCCATGATCATAATTATTATTAAATTCAATTAAAATTATTTGCATTTAAAAGAAATGTATTTGTAATTACCAAAATGTGCTTAAATTAGATATTTAACTGCACAAATTGTCCTTGACAGAACTTTAATTTTAATACAATAAATTAGAAAAGAATATACTGATTTATTGCGTGAATTGAGTTATTTTGTCTATTAAATTACTGAAGTGATAGAGTTTAAATGTTTTTAAGCAGAAACCGAAATACTATTATCTTAACACACTTTGCAATGGTAAGCTTTTGACAAACTTCATCTAAAAATCAAGGGGGTCCTTCGAAATTCGAAATCTTTAGATTTATTGGATAAAAAACTAATTTGTAGTACAAACAATTTTCTCTGAATAATTTCTTTTAAAACTTGAATCGATTAATGAACCAATACATTTTAGATATATAAAATACTAAAAATGTGTCTAAATACCTATTTCCTTTATAGACTTTGCAAACATCTAACTGGTTTCATTAGAAAGGAAGATGGTTTTAGACACCTAAAACACTACATTAGCTCCATTCGGTCGAACTTTCTAATTTTTCCATACAAACATTTTTACCAATTTTGAACTTATGAAAATTTGTCTTGAAATTTGTACTTTTAAAAGGATAAAATGAGCAAAAACCTAGTTTTGGTCCTTTTTTTAGTAAATACCAAAAATTGTTTGACTTTTTTCAAGATAATGAAAATCCTACAATCTATCCATCGCGATTTTTTGAATTTATTATTTGAATTTTTTAATAGCACATTAAGTATGCTTTAATTCAAAATTAATTTAAAAGTTTCAGTTTGTTGGAGATTGGGTTGAATAATAGATTCGGTTATGAAAAAAAGATTTCTGTAGGACTATAATGATTTTCATGATCTCAAAAAAATCCAAAAATTCACTGATGTTTAAATTTTAATGGAATTGTTGTTTTGCCACTTTTTTGAAATTTGAACGTATAAGGGGTCCAATTGATCCCTCTTGTTGGTACTTTTTTTTTTAAAAATAAAAAAAAGACATATCGCTCATTTGCTGCAACAAGTGAGTAATACAAAATATGCGCCGTTCTTTAGTCTTTCATATAGTTTTATCAGTTTTTAAAAAATTTTTTTTGGTATGAGATTGTTTTTTTTTTTGTTGTAAACGTCAACATTAAAATTCATGTTTTCTCGTATATTTGACAAGTAAAAATTTGAGTTATATACAGATTAGAAAGATATTAACATTTAATATTTAAATCAAGTTTTATTTCTGAAATCGCATGATCTGTTGAACATTTATTTAAGAAATAGTAAAATGCCATAAAACATTCAAAGCCGTAAATGAGCGATATGTTTTTTTCTACAGAGAGAAAATGTCCCAAAAACGGGTAAATTATGCATAGTGCGGCACTTTTTGAAACATAATGGTTCCTGGAAAAATTTTAGTAATCAGGTATCATCAGCTCATACAAAACGTAGTGAAATTTCGGCCATCAAAATGTCTGTTCCGCTGTGTAATGATTATAACACTAAGTACCCAGCAGTTATGCAAGCAGTCAATGTATCCCTTATAGACAGTAATTGTCACTAATGTCTGAAAACTTGACTGACTCCAATATGTATATTTTGGGTCATTTGGCACGTACGTATGTGTTCTTTGTAGTGCAGAGAGAAATCAATTGGTTATTTCATACATCCCATGTAATCTAGAGTGTCGTCACTTTTTTCGAATTACTCACAAATGGTTTTATAGAAATTCTGTTGTTATAATTCTCATACAGTTTATTTTCTTTTTTTCTTAAGTATACTGACATCCCATGTAATCCAAATGGGTCAATTGACCTCCTGCTTAGGACATGCGTTAAAATAACTAGTCACGTAGCTATTTGTCACCCTAAAGGATACGTGTAATCATTAGTTCGGTGCAGTCTCCTAAAACTGCTGAGTTATTATATGAATTTTGGCCATAATATTTAAAATTTATATTATAATAATACCCTACACCACCATAGTGAAGAGGGTATCTAACACCCACCTTAAAATATAAAGATCGACTTAGAATCACTTTCTGAGTCGATTGAAACTGGCTGAAATCGGTCCATTATTTCACCTAGCCCTCATACAAATGTCCTTCCGAAATTGGACTTTATCGGTCATAAATGTTTAATTTATGTAGGTATATACACAAATATCGTTCCAAATAAGTTTTATATATACAAAATTCATGTCACCAAATTGTGTTACGATCGTTCCATAATTAATCATGACTTACATATAGACCCGCTTCCGAAAATCACATTAACGTGCATAAATCGCTTAAAAATTGTGGTACAGTAATTTTGACTTACCTGCACAACTTTGCACGATATTTTGTGCAGGTAAGTTAAAAGTGCAGTTAACAACAGTTAACTTACCTGCACATTGATGCTGGTAAGTGCATTTATGTTTACTGCCCAAAAAAGCAGCTAACGGCAAATAATTTATATGAAGTTTTGTGATGTTTCCCTTTAAAAATAACGACAAATTTGGTATTTTAGCTACTTTTATAATTATTAAGAAGTTTACAACACAATTTTTTATTCAAAATCGTATTTTTCTTATTTTGTTTTGATTTAATTTTATATTAAGCAGCTAAATGAAATTTTTTTCATGAAAACCAGTTATAGCTTCCAAAAGCACTTATCTTAAATGTGCAGGTATGAACAATGCACTTAAATTAACGAATTTGTATGGAGTTTGATAAATAAATATACAAAATACAAGTTTTGTGCACTTATATGCAAAATGCTCTTAAGTGAAAGGCAGGTAAGTCAAAACTACTGTATACTCACAAAATTGAAACGTAGTTAACTTTCATATAGACATAAATAACACGACGTAATTTCATGGTGATCGGTCCATAATTGCTCATTGCTCCCATATAAGGACCACTTCCGAAAATCACTCAAAAATATAAATTATTGAAATTTTAAAAGAAAAATGTTTTTACTCTTTTAAAATTTTACTTAATGTAGGATATTATATGGAAGGGCTTGACCGACCATACTTTCTAACTTATATATTTCGGGAATACCTTGTTACACGGGAAGGTACGAAAAAACTGCCCGATTCTCGGGAATCAAAAAAGGTCTCGAAATTAATTAAATAATACTTTCGAATCTAGTTTTAAAGACACTTAAAAAACTAATAACATAATTTTTATAACATTAAATTCTATTGATGACTATGACTGGCACTACTGCATAAACCTGGAACTTTTTAATTCTTCTTAACAAATAATTAAAAGTACACAGTTTTTAAATATGATCTAAATACAATAATAAATTGTACCAAAATCAAATGAGTACCCATCGATTTATTAAATGTTTGGGAAGAATAAGTATGGATATTACATTAAGTACTACCGGCATTATTACGAATAGAAGACATCTAATGCTCAGTTAAAATGTCAAATATCTGTGAGGGAGGAAAAGGTGACATAAATGAACAAAAAAAAGTACAACCTTCAAGAACAGCACTTGTCATAAATACACACATACACTCTTAAACATTAATATAAAAAACCATTGTATCCCAGCAAAACAAAAAGTCGAGTGTTTAAAAAATTATGTTATTTTCAATGGATAACAAACGCTAAAAATACTCAAATTATTCTTATAACTAATATTGATTAGATTTCTTTATTCCTTAATTTTTATTAAGAATTTGCAGTATTCAAGACGATACATATTAAAAACTTTCAAAAGACACCTAACTCAGTTTTGCAATTTACTCAGTTCTGTCATCTAGAATTGTAAAATGTTGGTACTACTCGATGATACTCAATGCTCAATATAGATTTTGGGTACGCAAAACTATTCAATACCTCTAAAAGCTGAATTTAACATTTAAAAAATCTTATTTCAAGAATAGAATTGCACTTTTTCACTGACAAATACTGAAGTTTATTCTTTTATTGTACTGAAAAATACAACTCCAAAAATATCGAGAAGAAACTTTTATATGACGATTAAAATAATATTTAACGAAAGACATCACTCATAGTTACAGAATATATCTTAATTTGTTAACAAATAGAAATGTTTGTTGGGTTACAAGTAACACACAAACACAGAGGCAGTGGCAGAGGCAGACACATAAAACAAACAAAATGAATCCAACCAACACTGAACCCACCGACAAAACCAAGTGTCGAGTGTAATGACTTTTGTCGTTTGGGTTAAGTGGATTGTTGGCTTCCTTTCCTTCAATTGCTTTTGTTACTGATTTCTAAGACTGTAAGTAGTTTTGCACGTGAGATATTATTGCTGCTCAAAATGTCTTGCAAATAGAATTTCGATGCTAAATTATAATAATTCTAATGAAAATATGTATTACATTTATAGTATGAACACTGGTTGGTACTTACTGGCATCTACATTGCGATGTACATTGTAAGCACTATGTAGTTTTGATCAATGGGAAGCGTATTAACAATTGAAGTGAAATGTATTTAATTCATATTCATTTAGAGTACATATTCCCTACAACTGTTATAACTTAAATTATTTATTCATAGAGTAAGTTCGTGTAATGTGGTATACCTATTTTATATTTGACTATAATTTTTAAAATCTTAATTCGATTGGAACAGTTCTCATCCATGAAAGTAAAAAAGTCTTAAAAGACTTTTTTACTTTCGTTCAAGTTTTAGAGAAATTTGGGAAAAAGAGAAAAAGAGAAAAAGCCCATAAACAAGCCATTGAAAAAATTGGCGGGTAATGTGGTATACCATGTTCTTTTAATATTGTGTGCTAAACCACTTAACCGATGCATAGTATTTATACCCTACACCACCATAGCGGGGAGGGTATTATGCGTTTGTGCAGATGTTTGTAACGCCCAAAAATATTAGTCTAACACCCACCTTAAAGTATACCGATCGACATAGAATCACTTTCTGAGTCGATTAAGCGATGTCCGTCCGTCCGTCTGGTTGGCTGGCTGGCTGGCTGTCCATGTAAATCTTGTGCGCAGAGTACAGGTCGCAATTTTGAAGATATTTCGATGAAATTTGATACATATTATTTTTTCGGCTCAAGGACCAAGCCTATTGAAACTGGCTGAAATCGGTCCATTATTTCACCTAGCTCCCATAGAAATGTCCTCCGGAAATTGGACTTCATCGGTCATAAATGTTTAATTTATATATGTATGGCTGGCTGGCTTGCTGGCTGGCTGGCTGGCTGGCCGGCTGTCCATGTAAATCTTGTGCGCAGAGTACAGGTCGCAATTTTGAAGATATTTCGATGAAATTTGATACATATTATTGTTTCGGCTCAAGAACCAAGCCTATTGAAACTGGCTGAAATCGGTCCATTATTTCACCTAGCTCCCATAGAAATGTCTTCCCGAAATTGGACTTCATCGGTCATAGATGTTTAATTTATATATGTATCTCCACAAATTCCGCTCCAAATAAGTTTTATATACACAAAATTCATGTCACCAAATTTTGTTACGATCGGTCCATAATTAGTCATAGCTCCCATATAGACCCGCTTCCGAAAATCACTTTAACGTGCATAAATCTCCTAAAAAGGTTGGTATATACACAAAATTCAACAGAAATAACTTTCATTATGACATAAATCACACGACCTAATTTCATGGTGATCGGTCCATAATTGGTCATAGCCCACATATAAGGCCTACTTCCGAAAATCACTCTAAAATATAAATTATTGAAATTTTAAAAGAAAAATTTGTTTGCTCTTTTACTTAGTGTAGGGTATTATATGGTCGGGCTTGACCGACCATACTTTCTTACTTGTTTAGTTTGTAAATGAGTTGCGTTCTATTTAAAATCATCTTCAATGGATTCGGTTAAAGTTGGCGGCTGACCAAGCTTACCAGAAGCTTCTCAATACATTCTTCGCTTCGTAGGAGACATTGAATGACTGATGCGAAAAAAATGTCCATTTGTTGTTTCTAGTAGCTCAGATAGCGTTCTTCAAATCTTCCGCTGCCCATTTTCATACTTCACATTTCTTTGGCATATTATTTGTTTGAAATTCTTTAGCTATACCACATTAGCCGACCAAGTGGTTTATTGAAATTATTATAAAATTAAACATATACACTAAATATGCTATATTGTTACATATGTTCTTCAATAGCAAAATATTCCCATTTGACTTTAAAATTAAATTAATGAAGTTTAAAACACGTGATTTTAGAAAAAAATTAATTTTTAACAAATCTCTAAAAAAAAGTCTACCACAAGATAATGCTGATTTTTTACAACTGACTATTTCCATGACCTTCAAAAATAAAATAATTTTCTGAGATCATAAAACTCTTAAGCTTGGTACCGCTACTCATATGCTCTTAGTTTTAGAGAAAAGCTAGCCGCCTATACCACATTACACGAACTTACTGAGTAAGTTCGTGTAATGTAAGTCTTACTCTGTTTAATTCGGTATAACTATTGGAACTGTATAGAGCAGACATCGGCAGAGAGGAAAATTGCCTTTGCACACTAACACCACTTTGCGTTTTTTGAGTACCGCTCTCTGACTTTCAGTGCACTGATACAAAGGTTTGTAAGAATGATTTCTTGTATTTTTTTTGCCAATTACGTACGTGTGAAAGAAAATGAATCCAGAGAGCTCTTAAGGTGGCTCTTTGCCGATGTCTGGTATAGAGGCTTTTGTTTAATATATTTAATGGATTTAGATTTGTATAATATTAAAATATATATTATAAATTCCTTTCTAGAAATTGCTAAAAAAAAACGTTGCATATTAGGGCATTACATTTTATTAAATCAATCTCTGATCAATTCAGTCATATTATTTTATATTTTTATTTATATTATTCATATTTATTCAAACAATTGCATCATAATTCATTTACTTCTACTTAACTAATTTGAACACCCTAATGCCAGTGCTAACAAATCGCTAATATTGTTGTCTTGTATTAAATCTTAAGAGTTCGCCATACTGTTTGGTTGCAAGTCTGGCGTATTGGTTTTGTGGATTTATGGGCATAAATTATTTGTGCTGACTTTGGTAACATACAACAAAAAAAAAACAAATAAAAACAAGTAAGAGTGCTATATTCGGCTGTGCCGAATCTTATATACCCTTCACCAAATTATACTTCAAAATTTTAAATATTTTTAGGTAAACAAAATTTAATTTTTTTTCCAGTTTTTTTTTGAATTTTTTGGAAAAAAAAATTTTTCGATTATTTTAAATTTTTTTTTTTAAAATTTTTTTTTTTTTTAAATTTAAAAAAAAAATTTTTTTTTAAATTTTAAAAATTTTTTTTTTTTAAATTTTAAAATTTTTTTTTTTTAAATTTTAAAATTTTTTTTTGTTTTTTAAATTTTTTTTTTTAAAAAAAAAAATTCGGGTTCAAAATTTTTTTCCCGATTTTGACCCATTGTAGGTCCAACTTACTATGGTCTTATATACGTCGTTGCAAATGTCTTTGAAATATCTATCATTAGATATCCATATTGTCTATATTAATGTCTTAGTAATCCAGATATAGGTAAAAAAATAGGTCAAAAATCGAGGTTGTCTTGGTTTTTTCCTCATATCTCAGCCATTTGTGGACCGATTTTGCTGATTTTAAATAGCAAAATTCTCGAAAGCATGTCTGACAGAATTATTGAAGATTTGGATCCCGAAGATATCTGGGGTCTTCAGAAAACTGATTTCAACAGACAGACAGACGGACAGACAGACAGACAGACAGACAGACAGACAGACAGACAGACAGACAGACGGACATGGCTTAATCGACTCCGCTATCTATAAGGATCCAGAATATATATACTTTATAGGGTCGGAAATGAAAAATGTAGAAATTACAAACGGAATGACAAACTTATATATACCCTTCTCACGAAGGTGAAGGGTATAATAAATAAATAAAATAAATTGGCCCAAGAAACTAAAGCTGATTATAAGACACAGATGTGTAAAATTATACACATACAAATGTCTGTGCACTCATATACATACATAAATATGCATATGTTTGTATGGATTAATGTACTACATATAAACTTTGATGTAGTTGCGACCCTGCAACCCATGAAACTATTAAAAACAACAATTGGTTACCCACCAACCTACGTAAAAGGCTTTCAACTGGCGAATTTAACAAGCGTAAGTCATTGCTTGATCGTTTTAGAATCATAAGATTCTAAGATTCCATCCGTCTGTCTGCTGAAAATACAATAGGGCCCAAACAAAAGGAACTAGCTGGCTAAAATTTTTCACGAATACTCTCTGTAAGGTTTGTTTGGGATTGAATATGGGCAATATCGGTCCATGATTTCATCTAGCCCCACGGAATAATTAGCTCTAAGTTCTCTGAAATAATACTGTAAAGTATGTCGACAATCAGGCAACCTTTGACCCTAGTAACCTTACAAGGTTCCCTCAGAAAATGACTTGAACATTCATAATTTTCTTATAATAACACTGTGCAACAAAAGCAAATGAAAGCTTACGTTTTACATAACAAACCCCTCAAGGGGTTTTTATAGTTCAGCGCTAGATTTTTTTACACGCATTTGAAGTTAGTGATTTTGAAACGCTGGCTAACAAGAAAAAATCATTAAAAATTTGATAAAACAATGTCTATTTATTTTTATTATCCCGGAAAGTTGTGGTATCTTACAATTTTTGGGGTTGGGGAATCCATTTTTGATATTTATTTTTACCTAAAACTCACACTAGAGGGCGCTGTACAGTGGTGTAGAAAAATAAAGAGGGAAATAAATCTGTAACTTCTAAATGGTTTGTCCGATTTTATTGAAATTTTAAATGCGAAAAGAGAAAGTGTTGTCGAATTAAAGTTTTGCATTAGGACCTCTTGAGCCCACCAAGAGCGCGGGCAGGGGTTCCCAAATTAGGACACCTCGGTATGTTAAATATTTAATACAATACTATTTATTCGATTGCTCTCTGATTTAAAAGAAAAATACATGTATAGAATATCCTCGTCGAGAACTACCTTGTCTTAGCTATCAATTCACTCTTAGGAGATATTCGGATTTCAAAATTAAATTTTCAACATTTTTACCCATCCTACTCCAGTTTTTTGATAACAGCGGGTCCAAATATTTCCCGATTTTTATTAAACTAGAAACAAACGTGTATGTAAAATAAAAAAAAAGAATTGTTTAAAAATCAGTACTGAGTCCAAAGTTATATGCATTTGAAAAATAGAAAAAAGGTAATTTTTCGCTAGTTTTTTGGGATAAAAGTACTTTTTATCTTTTTAATTTATCTTAAAAGATGAATAACAAATTTATCCTTTTTGAAAAGCTAACTTTACATCAAATATCATAAGTGAAAAAAACTTTAAAAATTTTCTATACCGAGGGAACCAGGTCTATCCAAAATACGCCTATTTTTTATGTAAAATTTAAATTTATGGCAAAAATTCTCAAATTGCATGGTCGGTATTAAAATATAGTAATCCATTTTAGATGGCCCAATATGTTCTTAATTATTTTGTAAAGGGGTTCCGATCTCCCCACCCCTAGAATGGATAATATAGACAAAAAAATAAAAAATCCCATTTTTGGGATTTTTCTTTTAAATCAGAGAGCAAACGAAGAAATAGTATTGTATTAAATATTTAACATACCGAGCTGTCCTACTTTGGTACCCCTTCCGGCGCTTTTGGTGGGCTCATGGGCACTGTGCAGCGCCCTCTAGCTTGAGTTTTAGGTTAAAATAAATATCAAAAATGGATTCCCAGACCCCAAAAATAGTAAGATACCACAACTTGTAAAAGTGAGCGGTTTTTTGATATTTTATGAATTTTATTTAATTTCAAATATCAACAATTACGTTTTAGAAACACAAATCTGCCAAAAAATATATATAAAAAATCAAATCTTAAATTTTTGTTACGCACAATTAAGATAAATGTTTTCAGAGCTTTGGTAGCACTAACATATATCCGTCTCTTTTCATCATACTTGCTGAACATTATATTTGTATGAAAACTTTTGGTTGGATTCCCCTTGTAAATACCAAAGCTATTGTTTTCTTAAGATATTCGGGTAAAAATCTCGGTTTCTTCGATATTCGAAATGTGATCTTTTCAAAAAAAACCGAAACCGACTTAACCAAAAAAACCGGTTTAACTGGTTATTAAAAACCGGGCTTGAGGCATGAGTGAAAAACTCTAAGGTAAGAATAATTATGGTAATTATGGTTGACTGGTTCGGAAAATTTATTTTGAATTGTAGAATTTTTATTTTGATAAAATTGGTTTTCTCTCCAAATGAATTAATTATTATAGATTTGTTAAGATTTCCAATATTTCCTTACTACTCTACACCCACATATTTAAGTTTGTTTAGAAAGATCTCCAAAAATCAGAATATAAGACAAATTTATATTAACAGAAAACAAAATTCAAGAACCACTCTTAGAATGCACTGATATCAAGAATTAAAAATGTACCGCACTCTCCCACTACTGCATTGTTTAACTAAACTGCATAAATATTGTAATTATTTTATTTATTTTTTGGATAATTTTCATTGTTTATTTCTTTTTTCTGCGAGTTGTGTTCATCGTTATGATTTGTTCTTGTGTTTTTTCTACTATGTTTATTTTTAACTAATTAAGTTCTTTTTTTAAAAAAAAACAATAAAAAAACAAACTAAAGATAAAAACTTTATAGCTTGTGAGTTCCTTGTTTTCATTGGATGTGGTTCCATATGTTGTGCAGATGTTTTATGTCCATGTTGAATCCAATGAATGAATGAATGTTTATTATCACTGTGAATATTATTATTATTATTATTTATTATTAACTTTTTTTCTACTTGTCATATAAACAAAAAAGTGAAGATTTTTTGGGTGGACAAACTTGCAAATACCTGATATAAAGATTTTCTTTAGAACGTTTTTATACAAATTTAAGCATTAGATATTAGTGGGTTCCAATATAAAAAATTATTTATTTTAATAATTTTACTTGTAAAACATCTCTTCATACAAAAAGATATTAACAACAAAGAAAATAAAAAAACATTTAAACATATTTCATCATTAAAATAATATAAATTTATAACATACACACATAAATCCATAAATATATTTATGTATGTAAGTATGTGTTAATGTGAATTTGTATGGATGTGTAGCATAAAACTGCTAAATAATATTTTATTGCCTTTTGCTTCATATTGTAGGTTTGTGTGTTTGTGTGTTTGTTTTTTATATAATAAAATATATTTTTATCTTCAAGAACTAACAAACGACCAGGAGATTTTAACAAACTCTAAAAAACAGCACAAGCAAACGCAATGATTTCAATGTGCTACTGTAGCGGTTTTTATATGTATACCCACCATCAAAAAAAATATAAATTTATTATTCCGTTTGTAACACATCGAGATATTTGATGCATTAGTATATTTATTCTGGGTCTTCATAAAATTCTATGACGATCTAGCTATGCCCGTTAGGCTGTTCGTCCGTCTGTTTTTGTTGTTTACACTATAATGTTCAATAAATAAGTGAGAATAAAGGATAGATATTGTACCCTTGAAAATGACATACATATAAGTTATTAAAAACAAAAACCTCTTGAACGCGGTTACGCCATCTATTGTATATCCCTAATTTTTAAGTCATACAGCCAATACAAAATTGTGCCTCCAAATATATTTGTTGAATTTTATTATTTGTCTTCAAAATGTTAGTAAATTTTTAGCAAATTTTTATAATCTGGAGATCACCTCATGATCCTACTCTGATATGTTGTTAACCAAACAATAACGTATTTGTGTTCAATGTCCTGTGTTCAAAAGATTTGGATTTTTTAGGAAAATATGTTCAAACTAGGATACATAAGCATTAATATGAGACTACTATTGTAAATATTGGAATAGCAGGTAAAAAGTTATATAACCGATTTTACACCATTCTTATATAAAATTGAACTTTGAGCCTGGATAAAAGACAAATCAAAGCAAGTTTAAAATTTAAACTTAAAATTTTGTGTGACTAGGAATGGGTAAGTTCCGTAGTCTTTGTTTCCTCTCCATAAGAAATATATTTGACCACTTTCTTAGTTGCGTTATAACAAAATTTATTTCTTTTCCAAAGTGGTTTTGTGGAAAACAAATTTCTAAATTGTTATTAAAATTTTTTTTTTTTAAAAATTTTAAAAATTTTTCTTTTTTAAATTTAAATTTTTTTTTTAATTTAAAAAAAAATCGCGTTAAAAAATATTTTTTCCGATTTTGACCCATTGTAGATCCAACTATGGTCTTATATACGTCGTTGCAAAGGTCTTTGAAATATCTGTCATTAGATATCCATATTGTCTATATTAATGACTTAGTAATCCAGATATAGGTAAAAAATCGAGGTTGTCCTGGTTTTTTTACTCATATCTTAGCCATTTGTGGACCGATTTTGCTGATTTTAAATAGGAAACTTCTCGAAAGCATGTCTGACAGAATTATTGAAGATTTGGATCGAGAAGATATCTGGGGTCTTCAAGAGACAGACATGGCTTAATCGACTCCGCTATCTATAAGGATCCAGAATATATATACTTTATAGGGTCGGAAATTTATATTGTGGAAATTACAAACGGAATGACAAACTTATATACGTATACCCTTCTCACGAAGGTGAAGGGAATAAAAATGGAGGTAGTCTTGGGTTTATGCTTATATCTCAGCCATTTATGCATCGATTTTGCAGATTTTGAATATCAAAATAATAATGCCTATACCAATTATATTAATACCACATTGATGACAATAGGCAAACTGCTGGCTTCACAAAACCGATTTCAACTAACACACGTGTAGAGGGGCTTTGCTAAAAGCCCCTATGCTAAAAGCGAATCTGGTATCTATAAGGATGTAGAAGGAATATGTATGAATATTATGTTATCAGATAAATTAACGCTTTTTTGATAACGCACATAGTTGACACCTCTGCAACAAATTATGAATGTTGCATAGAATTCAAAGGAAAAGGAGTTGTGATACTCGTACTACCGCACAGAGCAGAGCTGCAACACCAACAATAACAACAACAGCACAATATAAGGTAGAAACTAAAAGCAACAAAAACAAAAAGAGAAACATTTGTAATATATGATGATGTTAAATAATACAAAGGAAGAAAACCCAACAACAGCAACAACAACACAAAAAGAATCAACGAAATTACACTGCAACTAAATGAAGACAAACCCGATCAACGACTCTCAAATGTATTAAAACATTCTTTAATTTAGTTGAATAAAAAAAAAGCAACAACAACACACAACATCACAACAATAACAAGAGCAAGAGTAACAAAAAATGTGAAATACAATAAACATAAATATAAAATAAAATAATAAAAAAATAAAAGAAAAATTATATATAAATAAAATAAATAATATACATTTGTACTTAAATCGATGGATGTGTTTGTTGTATGGGAGTGTGTGTGTGTGATGTATAGTTTTGTTGTATTAAGACGAATATAAAAATTGTATCAAGGAAGGGAACAACACAAAGCCCGAGAGGGAGCTGCAGAGCTGAGAACGTGAGGGAAGAGAAGATCTACTTATAAAAAGTATACATTGTTATGATTGTTTTTATTATACAATATTTTTGTTTGCTGTTCTTGTTGTTGCAGTTAGTGCTGGTGGTGGTAGTTGTTGTGTTCTGGCTGTAATTTATAATTTTTTTATAACGATGTATAAGTTTTTTTGTTTTGTTTTGATGAAAAAAAAGGGCAAACAACTCAAGGTACAGTGGTCCAAAGATAGAATTTATTAAATTGTTTTTACAAATTTCAAAATTTTAGAATTATTTTAAAAAGTCCTTATTCATGAACAATTTTTAAATTTATAAAATTTTTATAAAACAAATTTTGTTTTCTAAACCTTTGAAAATTTAAATTTTTTTTTATGAATAGGGGGTAAGAATTCAAATTAGTTTAGAAATGCAAAACTTTCATTTGCGACCCCATAAAGTAGTTGAAATCAACTTTCCGAAGCCCCCAAATATACTATATGAATAATTCATACATCAATATATGTATGTATTTTTTTTGACCGATTTTAGAGCCCTTAAAAAATAGATGTTTGTATGTATGCATGTTCCATATGGACTTAAAAACGGCTGTGGGTGGAGGGGCGTGTAAAAATAAAAAAAATTAACATAATTAAAAAAAATAAAAAATTAATCTTGACCAAATTATTACAAAAGTGCCACTAAAAAAACGAGCATTGGTAAAAACACAACCAAACCACTGAAGACCAGGGAAAGAAGAGCAGCTGAAACAGCTGTGGAATTCGAATCACGTCTTCAGGAAAATCGAGAAAATCGGACATCTACGTCTAAAGACGAGGAAAAAGAATGAGAACGTCTTGAGGTATATCGCGATAGGGCATCTACTAGGGTATTAGAATTATTCGATTTTTCTCTCGTTCGAATAATTCGATCACACGTTTAAAATTAATTTTTTAAAAAAGTAAAGAATGAAGTTGTGATGTCGGTTTTTTAATATTTTATTGTTACAGAAAAACAAAAAATAACGTTAAAGTTAACAATTCAAGTATGGATAATGTTAAAAAAACATTCGAAAACAAAGTCCATCATTAAATTTTCATCAGAAATATTCTTATCAGATTAACTCCCGAACAATCTACAAAACAATTGACTAGCAAACCCTATAGTTTCCGTTTCATGATCCTGAATTCAAATACAATATAAACGTATTGAGAACTTTTTTATGTTGTTCATTAATTCGGGTTTTAAAATGAGTAACTAATTCTTTAGTAAATGAATTATTCACTTTATCTAAATTATTTATAACAAATTGTATTATACCTTCAAGTTCTATCAGGGTTCCGAATTAATCAAGTTGTCTGTTCAAAGTTTGATATCATTGTTAGTGAACTTGGCCAATTTGAAGTCAGGCAGTGCATGATTAACGCATTTACAAATTAAAAATTTTTAATTAAAGTGTCCAAATTGAATTTGGATACTATGCTAGACAAAGATGTTTAACGATGTTCAAAATCATGTATAAGACGAACTCCATGCTTTTCTTGCAGCAAAAATTTTGTGCAATATTTGTGTTTATCATTCGATTTATTATATATTTTGCAACACTTACGTACGCGGTTAATAACATCACTTAAATATATTTTAATATCATGGCCTTGTCTATTTCAATGTAATCATTATAAATGTCATCCTCAATATCACTTTCGACGACCGTTTCAAAATCACATTCTCCATCACATTCAACTCCACTTTAATCTATGTTAATATATTGATTATTAAATGCGATTCTTCTAATATTTCGCCAGCTAAATAACAAATATTTTATTCCGTACCTTTTATTTTCATTGGTTCAAGTCCTAATTTAAAAATGTTTAAAGATTTATTTTTAGAATTGTAACTTCTTGTAGTAATATTTATATATTTATAGAATGAGCTATCGGAACACTCATCTACAGTGATCGAAAGGCCCTTTGCCTTTAGTTATTTGTCGAATTTCAGAAAGAATACAATTTTTGTGAGTCTTATTACTTATTTAAATTTGGAAGTATGAACAATTTTAAGCAATTTAATAAATTTAAATATATATGAACATCTTACGGTTTCCGCAAATGCGTCGCAGTATATCGAAAGAATAGAATGTTATATAGCTTGCCAAAAAAAGACCGTCGAAGCCCGTCCAATGACTATATACATCATTTAAAGAAACTTCTGGGGAATTTCTCGAAATACATTTTTTTTTAATTTTTACGGAATGGAATTTTTAGAAATATTTATTTATTTATTATTAAATTTTATATATCCAGACCCTACTGTAACTTGAAATATAGTAAATAAAGATCTTTTTAAAAATTTAGTTTCAGAAACACATGAAAACGTATTTTTTTTTGATTTTTTATTAATGAGTTTTATATGTATATATAGACCCTACACGCAGAGAAAAAATATAGTTGGGCATGGTTACTGTAACCATTTCAATATTGTTACAAGTTTTTTAACTATATTATAGTCACAGTAACCATTTACATGATGGTGGTAACCATAATATGGTTAACTTACGATTCACATGATTGTATCAACCATATATATGGTTACAGTAAACAAGTATATGTTTGTGACAAACATTTATATGATGAAGGACTTATCATATTATGGTGCTCTCGTCTTAAGGCTTATCATAATCTGAGAACAACATATTATGATAAAATTATCCATCATAAATATGGTTGCCACAAACATATATTTGTTTACGGTAACCATATATATGGTTGATATTGTATTGTGAATCGTAAGTTAACCATATTATGGTTACCACCATCATGTAAATGGTTACTGTGACTATAATATTGTTAAAAATCCTGTAACACTATATAAATGGTTACAGTAACCATGCCCAATTATATTTTTTCTCTGTGTGTACTCTAACTTGAAAAAAGTTTATATTGATCTTTTAACATTTTTTTTTGGAATCGGAGATACCAATTCTATATAAAAAGAGCGCCAAATAATAATCGAATAATCGATTTAAAGTTGGCGGTGACTACAGGAATCACAAGGACGTGCTGATTGGCGCAATGAATTTATTTCACTGGAAATGAAGATGCAGAACGAACACGCGTGTGCATTTGCTGAAGACACTTTTTCCAATTGATCCCGCAACAAATAATATTTCGTTCTCGCCAAATTAATATTCAAGCTCTTGTCGACAAGGTATTCCCAAGTCAATTCATAATTATAATATCCCATTTGCCTTAAATACATTCGCTTTTTATTAAGGTCATAGCATGGTACTGTACTGCTACAACTTTGTAATATCTGGCTACAGATACTAAGTGTTTCGAGTGCGAAGTCAGGTCGGGGGAGTCCGTGCTTTAGTTTTGTCCGTCACTGCAATATAAAACAGAAGTTTTCTAAGGGCCATCAACGCGAACCAGGTTCAGCTAGTTCTAAATAATTTTTAACAGGTATTGCAACATGTGGCCGAGCGTTGTCGTGAAATATTACGGTTTGGCCGTTATTCTGAGCGTTTCCGGCCAATCCTTCCTTCAAACGAATCAGTTGTGTTCGGTACGGGTTCCCTGTGATGGTCTGGTCAGATTTCAGTAGCTCATGATAGATAAGACCCTTTTTGGTCCCACCAAATACAGATTATTACCTTAACGCCATGGATATTTGGCTTTGGTGTCGATTCGGTGAAAAATTATTTTCTTTTATATCGTTGAAGCAGCAATTCAGACATACAAATTCGTCTTTTAAAGTCTCTCAGCTTCAATTCGTATGCTACCCTATCTCACTGCTTGTGAATGAATCCAGCTGCTTGCAAACGTTTTGAAATTGATTATTGAGTAGCTGTCAATGATCTTGTTCGTGGTCGTGGTCTTCAAGGTTTTTTGGCTGGCCTGGTCGATCTTTGTCTTCCATGTCAAAATCACCACCACTGAACCGCACAAGATATCTCTAGCACGTTGAAACCGATGGAACATATTCACCATAAGCTTTTGTGACCAACCGGTGTGCTTCAGCGGCACTTTTTTGTCAAATTAAAGAAGCAAAGCTTTTCGAGATTTTCAAGGCAAACAGAAACTTTGTTGTTTTAATGTTCAATAACTAAGTGAGAATAAATGTAATTTTGACTGATATATACCGTTTAAAATGAAATATATGTTTTTAAAAGTAAAAACCTGATTCAAAAGATATGCCATCTGTTGTAAATCCCAATAGTATTCCAAATGTTTAATGCAAAACTATAATTTATTAGTTTAGAAGTTGTTTGTATCTAGACCCTACTGTAACTCGAAAAATAAGTAATACAGAGGATTTAGCTACCCCAAATCCATATAAAAACGCGACCAAAAATTTGTTCCAGCTATATTTGAATTTGGAACCACAGTGCATTTGAAGTATTTTGGGTTTAAGGATCCTATGTAATTCAATGTAAACTATTATTTTCATCTGCAAACTCAGTTTTCATAATTAGGTTCCGATCATCTAAGGTTCATTTAATAGAATATTTTTAAGACTAATTGCACAATTTCTGATCTGAGAAAAACTACATACATTTATTTTAGAAACTATCTATGTATTTCATGTTTATCGCTCCACTGTCAATTGTAGCTGTATGTGTGTGTGTTTGTAAATTGCAGCTGCGTAGGAAATAATTCTTAAAAAATTGAAGTTTATGACGATGAATGGATTCGTTTTTCTTTAATTTGTTCAAACACTGACGGTCAGACAAATAAACAAACCAAACAGCGAACAAATGAACATTCAAACCGTCATAAATACATAACGTACGTATGAACGAACGAAGGAATATTTTATAAGAAACTTTCTTTAAATCAATAAGACTCGCACACTCTTTAATGACCCTAAATTGTTATTTTAACTCTAAACTATTGCTACGAGAGGCCTCTTCGGCGTTATAGGTAGAAAGACCGAGGCAATACTAACTGACTGACTGACTGACCACATTGATGCATTTCGAATGCCACACAAATTGTAGGGGAATCCAGTCATAAATATAAGAAATGAAAATAAAATACTGCCATTCATTTTTATAATTCGTTTGTTGTATTTATTACATACAAAGATCCATACAAATGTACACACAGAGATCCATCCACAATCGACATACAAACAGACAAATAAACAATCCAACTTATATTTTTATAAGTCATTTGAACGAAAGACGGCCGGTCGGCTGGCCGTTGTTCATTTTTAAGACACAATTCGATGGTTTGAGATGATGAGGACGATGATGATGATGATGGGAATCCATGAACATCGAACTCTTTCAATATTTGTAACTCAAAAGAAAAACAGAAGTACTACAATATTATAAAAACTGAAACAGAACAGACGACGTCTTGCTCTCTCGAATTGTTCTTGAGTTTATTTATTATGGTCAACATATACAAATATATATACAAAGTGGCTGTCGTATAGTCCGTCCATCCATACGTCCGTCTGTACCACGTTTGTTCCTTCCTTCATTCAGTCAATCATTTGGCCGCTTGCTTTTCTCTGTCTGTCTGTCCGTCCGTCTTTGGTCGGTAAGAACACAACAAAATTATAGAATCTTTGCTGTTTTTTGTTGGCATAGTAACTGCTGTGTTTGTTATTGTTTTTGGTTTTGTTGTTGTTGTTATTTATCATTTAATTGATTTCTGGAGTATTTATAAAATTAAAGAAAAAGAAAACAAAAACACAAACACAAACAACAACATTTTCAAAATAATTTACAACATGCGAACAACAACAAGAACATATGACTCTTTTTATTTTATAAACAATACAACACTTGCACTCATTGCCAGCGGTTTGCCATAAGATTGACCGGTCGACCGGCGGTTACACAGATCTTAGATCCATCTTAAGAACTGCGTATTATTTTATGAATTTCCAGGATTATAAATACTTTATTTTCTATTTGATGTGAATTACCAGGCAAATATATATTTCTACTCAGGTTGATTTTTTATAAACCTTACTTATGTTTAGCTTAAATTTAAAGATAAAATGCCACCTGTTTCTTTAATCGCAAGAGTACGATAACATAAAATGACGTACACAATAAGGCTGAATATCTGATTCGGATATCTCACTAAGATTCCCGATATAATTGACTTTGTAGTAATCAAGATATTAAAATAAAAATTTTTATATTAATGATTTCTTGTAGTAGTACTTAGCAAGGCGAAAGCCGTATTAATTAGCTATTGTAACTATCTTCAAGTATTGGGTGTATGACTTCCAAATGCTGGATTTTTTTTTTTCAAATTTTTAACTTTTATTTTGAAACATTTGTACAATACAAATGACCTTTTCCCATCTTTCTGACAACATATGGATTCCGAGCCAAAAGAACTGCTCATCTTTTGAGACCAAGAACAATCAAGCCAATTTTTGTTCGGTGCAGGTTCCCTGTGATGGTCTGGACCCTTTTGGTCCCACCAAATACATACAGAGCATTGCCTAAGCACCGAGGTTATTTGACTTTGGTGTCGATTTGGTTAGTTGGCCTGGCTTCACATACGATCTCTTACACTTCGGGTTATCGCAATGGATCCATTTTTCATCGCAAGTAATGAATCGGTGCAAAAATGATTTTCTTTTATAGCGTAGAAGCAGTATTTCAGACATCGTCTTTCATTTCTCTGATTTTGGAAACGCACACCTAATACAAAACCACTAACGTTATCTCGACACCAAAATTTTTTTTATTTACGAGTATTTGTTGACCTGTGTAATACATGTATGACATTTGTATAATATATTATATTAATAAATATGCATTTATGCAACAACAACAACAATAAAAGCAAAATAACTTCACCCATCGAATATAACAAAAAGTACTAACTTCAACGAAAAAAAGTTTAAAAACAAAGGTAAACTTATGAAAAATACGCTTAAATGTAACAAATAAAATATATTTAAAAAAAAACAAGTAAAAAAGGCAAGCAATACCATACAAATAATACCCTATACGCAACGCTCAAGTTAAAATAGATTATGAGCTATTTGTTGTTCATATAAATATATGTCTAAATTTAATCGAGGTTCGCACATTATAATATGATGGAAATTCACAAAATTTTGCTGGGCAATTGACCACTGTCCTGGTTCTGAACCGTTTGGTATACATATTTTAAAAAGTAGTATTTCCACCACTAGTTAAAAAAAGGTAGTATTTTTTGGAAAAAGTAGTATTTCTAAAACATTTTTAAAAGTAGTAGAAATTCCTACTACTTTTTTAAATAGATAGTATTTCTACTAATATTTAAAAAAAGGTAGTATTTCTACTACTATTTTTAAAAAAGTAGTATTTCTACTACTATTTTTAAAAAAGTAGCAGAAATACTACTATTTTAAAAAAGTAGTATTCTTACTACTCTTTTAAAAAAGGTACTATTTCTACTACTATTTAAAAAAAGGTAGTATTCTACTACTATTTTAAAAAAGTGGTATTTTTACTACTATTTTATAAAAAGGTAGTATTTCTATTAGAATTTCTACTACTATTTTTAAAGAAAGTAGTATTTCTAGTATTTTTACGTCGAATATTTCGATTTTTGTGCCAACGAAACGTCATATCCGGGAAGTTTAGCTTTACTTCTTTAATTTGAAAAATAGTGCCGCTGAAGCAGACCGATTGCTCACTAAAGCTTATGGTGGATGTGTCCCAGCGGTTTCAACGTACGAGAAATGGTTTGTTCTGTACAGAAGTGGTGATTTTGACACGGAAGACAAACATCGCCCAGGCAAGTCAAAAAATTTGGAGATCAAGAATTGAAGGCATTACTCAAGCTCAACAATAGCTTGCAAAATCATTGGGAGCTATTCAAGCGGTAATTAGAAAATGTTTTCGAGCAGCAGGATTCACCCAAAAGCAGGGAAATTTGGTACCGTACCAATTGAAGCCTTAAGAACTTTTAATTGCATGTCCAAAATGATGCTTGAACGCTATAAAAGAAAATCATATTTACACCGAATCATTACTTCCGATGAAAAATGGATCCATTACGATAACCCTAATTGTAAGAGATTGTAATTGATGCCCGGCCAACCAGCCGAATCGACACCAAAGCCAAATATCCATGGCGCGAAGGTAATGCTCTGTATTTGGTAGGATATTCTATATATTTCGCTGATGAAATTTAGCCTGACCATAACAGAGAATCTGTAAGGAACGCAACTGATTCGTCTGAAACGAGCATTTGCTGAAAAACTCCCAGAATATGCAGCCAGATATGAAAGCGTAATATTCCATCATGACAAAAGCTGTTAAAAACCGTTTAGAATAAAGTGGTTGGTAAGTTTTGCATTCAATTTGGAACAGAGTATTCGATATTGGTTTAGTTCGTCCCTGAACTCAAAAGATGAGCAGTTATTTTGGCTCTGAATCCATATGTTGCCAGAATGATGGGAAAAGCTCATAGCTAACAATGGCCAAGATTTTGAATAAATTTATATTTTACAAATGTTTTAAAATAAAAGTTAAACATTTGAAAAGATTCCGCATTTTTAAGTAATACGCCAATAATTTTATGAAAATTCACAATCATTTATTGAGGATTCGACCATCTGAACAAATTGGTTGGCCACTATTATGTGTGTAGGGTATAAAGTTTTTATGTTTTTATTCAACAAACATATTTATACATGTGTATATTTAATACCTCCCTCCTCCTTTCTGATCATATTTATTTTGAATGATGGCGTCTTCAGTACTTTTTGAACACACATTTTTTTTTGGTTTTTTCTTTTTGTACTAACGTTTTATAAGAAATTTGTGCAAGAAGTATTTCTTGCACTGTGCAGCACTAACAAATATTTTCGACTTATTGCTACATTGCAACTAAGTTAGTAAGTAGTGTTGCAGGGAGTAAGTTTGTTTGAATGTATGTATGGAAGTGTAAGTGATGTAATAAGTTTTTATTTTCTTCTTTATTTTGTTGAGTGACTGACTGAACGCCTGATACAATGGCTGGTAGAAAACAACAACTACTACTGCTTTCTAGTCGCTTCCAGTCAATACATGTCAGTTGATTTAGTAGTAATGTCATGGACTGCAGTAGCAGACTTAACTTTTTACTTCTCTATTTTATTCAATCCTAATACTGATTCAGTTACTACTAAGTACTATGTATGTTACAGCTAAAGTTAGGAAAAAATAAAGGAACATAAGAAATAAATGTATTTATTACTCACATATATATTATTTTACTTATACGGTACTTTTTGGAAATTCTAACTCTTAAGGGATAAATATTTGTTGGTGGTTGGTTTTCTTAATAATTTTTATTAACATTCATATATCTAAACTGATCTAATCATATTTATTATGAGATCCTACTACGGAAATACCTATTTCTAATAGATATGAGTCTTGTAACTGCCAAGTGGGTCAAAAAAAGTACCAACGCCTTTAATTGTAATTTAACTAATAGTTAGTCAAACAGATATCTCTTATATCTTTGACATTGGTATACAAATTTACGTTTAGTTACTGGAAGTTACAAAAATTAAAATAAATAAATTATGAATCTTAAGAAATGAACAAATAATTCCCCACCTGTTTTCATTAACGTTATATAGATGGCAACAGGTTTTGTAAATCTTTTAAATTGTTTAGTTTTGAATTCTTATTCTTAATGAGATTATTATTTATTATTTCTATTTAGAATTTGTGCTTTTCAATATTTGTTCTACGCAACTCGTATTTGGCAAATAAATATGAACAACACACACACACACAATTCAACTGTGTATCTGGCAAACTATATGTATTTAGAAATACAAATAACGACCTACAGTCAAATATTTACTTTGAATTAGAATAATATGTGGCACAATAAACATTTGAATTCATATAAATATATACCATTTCATACACAAAACCACAATTACAGTTGATATAAAAATGTAAAAAAAATCTTCAAGAAAAACTTACAGTCCATAACAACTAGGGTTGTCATTCGAATAAAAATTATTCGAATAATCGAAGAAAAAATATATATTTTATTCGAATGACTAATCTATTCGATAAATATTTGCCGATTAATCGAATAAATTTAGTTTCAAGTTAAAATTGAAATAAAACAAAAGTTTACATAAACCACAGAGAAACATAGAGCGGAAACTAGAAAAAAACTCAAACAAAAAAAATTACACAAAATAATAAAAAATTATTCAAATAGTTTTATCTACTAATACATTCACACCACTTAGGTTTATGACAACAGAGTTAGGTCTTTGACAGGAGAGTTTCCGCTCTATGTCTATTATGACAATATGACTAATAGCAGACCGTGTGAATACCCCAATTGTTTTTAATAATTTACAATATGAACTGAAACTGAATAGATTTGAATAAAATATTGAATTCAATTCATAATGAATTTGAAACTTTGTTTACATGTTAATATGATGGTTAAAGGTCGATCAAATATTTGATGTCGGATTAAGCCAAAAATCGGGTTTCGGCATTCAGAAATAGATTATAGAATACTAAAAGAGAAACAAGTTAATAATATCATAATCCATGGACTTATATTTGATTACAGAGTTTAAAAGTTTAAGTTTTTTGATTTTCAAAAGCTTAAATAGATTAAGACATAACTATTAATAAATTATTGATTGTATGACTTAAAACTGCGGGATTTACAATAGCTGGCGTATCTTTTGAACGCGGTTTTGCTTTTTTGTACAAAAGGTTTGGCTTTACTTCTTTAATTTAAAAAAAAATGTGCGAGAGATGGTTTGTGCGGTTAAGAAATGTTGATTTTGACACGGAAGACAAAGATCGCCCAGACCAGACAAAAATGTTTGAAGACCAAGAATTGGAAGCATTGCTCCATGAAGATTAGTTTCAAACTGTACAAGAGCTTGCAAAACAATTGGGAGCTACTCAAGCTGTAATTTCAAAACTTTTGCAAGCAGCAGGATTCATCCGAAGCAGGGTACCATATTTCGTACCATACGAATTGAAGCCGAGGGACCTTAAAAGTCGATTTTACATGTACGATGCTTGAACACTATAAAAGAAAATAATTTTTGCACCGAATCATTACTTGCGATGAAAAATGGATCCATTACGATAACCCGAAGTATTTGGTGGGAGCAGCTCTTTTGGATCGGTATCTATATGTTGCCAGAAAGGTGGGAAAATGTTATAGGTAACAATGGCCAATACTATGAATAAATTTATATTGTATAAATCTTTCAAAATAAAAGCTAAAAAATAAATAAATAAATCGCTAATTGCGCCAATAATTATGGGTTGCATCATTGACAAAGTCAAGCGTTGAAAATGTGAAGTGATTTTCATTTATATCAAAATCAAGGTCAGCTACCGATTCGAAGGTTTAAAGATAAGGTAAATTTTAGTTATTTTGCTAACTTTATTTTAGCGGTAACGTTATTTGACTTATTTAGGTAATGCAATATTAATGCCGACCTAACTAAATTATTAATCAACTTTACAAAAGTTAATAAAAAGTTGACAAACGTTGTTTTATTATTTTTTACTTTTTAAACTCAATTACGGATAGAGAACATTTTAAATTATTTAAAGAATAACGGTAATACTATTTTAGAGGTAGCGGTAATGGTAATTGTAGTTATTTTGGTTGTTGTATTTAAAAAGAAACAGTTTTTGGAACCGAATTGATATTCTAGTGGTAACGGTAAACAAACATAATATTTAAGAAAATTTAAGAAAAATCATAATGGGAAACGTTCCCTGTAGTTAAGCAATGTATCCCTTATAGACAGTAATTGTCACAAATCTCTGATCATTTCGCTAACTCCAATTGACACTTATGTGCTCTTTGTTGTGCAGAGATAAGTCAATTGTTTACTTATACATCCCAGGTAATCTAGCGGGAAGTCAATTGTCACATTACTGTCTCTAAATAACCAAAATTGTAGTCACTTTAAACGTGTATTTGTACTGCACTTTAGAAAGTAGTTATTTTACCCATCACTAGTAATCTATTGGAGAGTTATCGGAGGAAGGTTTGTTGTTGTTTGTTTTTATCTTTTTTAACTTTTCGAATTTTTGACAAACCGGTTTTTGTAAGACGGTTAACCGGTTTTAATGAAATATATTTTCTAAAGCTCATTCAAACATATTTATGAAAAACTTTTTTTAAAAATATTGATTTATTTTATTGAAATTTATAGCATTTGACAATATTTCGTAAAAGATATAAAATAATTGCACAAAGATAGAGATTTAAGAATTCAAAAATGCAAAATTTTAGCAGGGGTAACAAAACTTTGGTTGCTTTAACCGAAATTCAACTGGCTTTCTGTTGATAGAACAGAAAAAAGCTGCATGTACAAGCGAATCATTCGATTTCGATGAATGTGTAGTACATATCGAACCCTTAGCGCCTAATTATCGTAAGCGACAAAACACTAATTTTACAGGAGAAGGTTTTTTCGATTATTTTGAAATTTATACATAGAATTAAAAATATTATGATGCGATAAAATATAATTTCGTTCAAGCTATTTGTCTATTTTTCAAAAATAACTATTGACAATTAAAAATTCATGGAATACTTTATTGAAAAATATGACAAAAAATGTTTTTTATTGAATTTTTGCATAGACAAACATTTTTCGAATTGAAATAAAATTGCTATTTATGAATAGTTTTTAATGAAATTTCACAGTTATGTAAATTTTTCTATTTAAAATGAAAAAATAAAAACGAATTTTGAAATTTATTATCAGCAATCCCGCAATTCCCAAAAAAGTGTTGAAAAATCCTAAAAATGGAAATTTTGGATATAATACCTATACCAGAGTCGGAGTTATCGGAACAAAATAATTAAAAGTATATTGGGCCATCTAAAATCGGTTACTATATTTCGATATCGAATATGCGATTTGAGAATTTTTGCCCTAAAGTTTAATTTTACATAATAAACAGGTGTTTTTTGAATGGACCTGGTCCCCTCGGTAAGTAAAATTTTTAATTTTTTTTTTCATTTAAAATATTTCATGAAAACTTAGCTTCCAGAAAGTATAAATACCTTATACATCCTCTTAGAAATTTTTTGCGATAACTTAAAAAGAAAAAATGTTCTTTTTTCCCAAAAAAGTAGCGAAAAATCGGCTTTTTAATTTCAAATGCATATAACTTTGAACTTAGTCATTACTTTTAAACAATTCTGTTTCTATTTGAGACATACATATGTTGTTAGTGCAATGAAGGAAAACTGGAGAAAATCGGAAAATATTTGGATACGCTGTTATCAAAAAACTGGAGTAGGTTGTGTAAAAATGTTGAAAATTTAATTTTCAAATGCGAATATCTCCTAAGCTATAACATAGAATTGATAGCTACGACTAGGTCTTTTGTAGCGCTCGATGAAAATATTTTACATGTGTAATTTTTTTGAAATCAGAACACAAACGAAGAAATAGGATCGTTTTAAAAATGTAACAATACCAAGGTGTCCTACTTTGAGGACCCTTGGTCGCGCCCCTGGTGGGCCCATGTGGTCCACGTTCAGAACTTGACAACACTTCTTCTTTGCGCATGTGAAATTTCATTCAAACCAATGTAAGTACTTAGAAGTTACAGATTTATTTCCCTCTTTTTTTTCTATACCACTATGTGTCGCTTACGATAAAATTCGTTTACTGTAAAATGTAAACATTGACTTACGATAAAATCTTACCCCCTATAATTTTGAAGTTATTAACAATTTTGATATTCTGAGAACGCTAAAACATCAGTCGGTCCATAAAATTTTAATTTTTGTAAAAAAAAAAAATTAAAAAATGTCGCTTACGATAATTTGGCGCTAAGGGCTCGATATACATATGTATGTGTGATTTCCTTGCAAACGCGAAAAGTAAAAGAACGAACGAATATACATATTTTGTTGCATGGTGTGTGTTTGAGCAGATTTTTTCATAAATTATTGTTTATTTTACATTATTTATTTGTTTTAACGCTTTACGTTATAAATTTTAATATCTTCATCTTCTGCTGCTTTTTCATTTTATTCTTAGTGTTAGTGATGTTGTTGTTGCTGCAGTTATTACTTTTGTTGTACTTCTCCATTAATATTTATTTTTTTTATTTATTTATTTGTGAATTTAGTAGTTGTTTGTAAAAGAAACCCACAAAAAAAAACAGAACACAAAGTATTAAAAAAAAAAAGATTCTATTGAACGAGTAAAAGGTTATTGACACACATACACAAGAGTATGTACATAGATACACTTAAACAAAAATAAATAAATAAATAATTTAGATATAGTAAGAATTATGAATCACTTGAGTTGTAGAAAAAAAATTAAAAATTTCTTAAAAAAAGAAAAAAATAATAAAAACGCATACATTTTATTTTTAATGCGAATACGTATGAGAATAAGTATCTGAGAATCTGATGTAGATGATGATGATGATGACGATGATGTTGTTAAAATCTAAAATCTACCATGATTTTATTTTAATCAATTTCAATTTTATTACAACAAAAAAAAGCAGAAAAAACAGAAACGTCAATGTAACATTACGAAACACACATCCAGGCATCTCTTCCATAGATGGATGGATGGATGGATACTCTGTGTTGACTGTTCGTTTGTTGGTGTGTGGATGGTTGGTTGGATGGATGCATGCGTTACAATCACACATTTTGTACAACAAGTTTATTTGCAACAAACTTGTAGGATCGTTAAAAGTGTTTGTTTTTCTTGTTGTTGTTGCTGTTGCTGTTTTTGTTTTTATTTTTATTTTATAGATGAGTTCTAAAAGTTGTGTTTATGCGTGTCGGGTAATTTATAAAACTTAAATTAGTTATATGTTCATAAATTTCAGAGTTGTTAGCAATAATGTGCGCATTTATTTGTAGTTTTTGTATGTAGTTGGCTTTGTTTTAGATGAAACTCCTGCTATAGATATAGATTCTGTTGCCATCACTTAGTCAGCAGCCATGAATACAATGAAACCGGCAAAATTTATATTTTCATTCATTAAGTTTATTTTGTTTTTATTCTTGTTTTCTCTTCTTAAACATATAAAATCTGAAAACATTGCACTAGATTTTCATTAAAACGGTGGCAAAAACTGTATAAACAGCGCCAAATTCAGCTTGAGGAGGCTGCCATTGAAGAATTTGCAAGAGATGTGTGTCGTGCCGCACTGCATAGTCGCCCGTATAATGACACATGTATGTATGTTTGTCTGTCTGTCTGCATGTAACTAAGTACCATGTACATTTTACCCTTTTACGAGTACCTACTATGCAGTATGTAGTACCTTGGAATTGCTGTTGTCTAAGGCAAAGTGTTGGCAATAAAAGTGCAGCGGCAGCTGTTGGTTGAAAATGCAGGAAAACAGGAGCAGCGGCATTAGCAAGAGAAGGCAAAGCTAAATTCTGCAATAATTTTACGAGTACCAACACAGTCGAACACGCCAACCAACACTCTACTCTGGCAGCACACTATTTGGTCATAAAATATCCCCTTTTTTTCTTACATTCATACATTTATAATTTTTTATTTTTTTTTTAAAGGCGATCTTTTTTTCACAATTTTATTTTTTGTTTTTCTTGGTTGGTTTGTTTGTTATATTTCATTGCAAATTGTAATTTTTATTATACATGTGGATGTTGGTTGGTTGGTTGGTTGTTTGGTATCTGAATACATTTGGCTCTTACCACTCAAGTATTTTTTATGCGTTTATTCGTCACTTTTTTTTTGTTATTTTGTTAATTTTATTATTTCTAGTTTCTTTTATTTTCTGTGTTTTTTTTTTTGTTTTTTGGCAACATTGTTGCAGCATTTATTAGAATTATTATTACGACTTAATGGTTAATTCTAATGATATGCCGCCTGCAATAAAAACGCAATCAAATAAAATGCAACAAAATATAATGAATATGAAATCAAGAAATAAACACACATCATATACAGTTTGTGGCATTCATTATAATGCCCAATACAATGATGCAAAAATGATTTCCACTTTAATGCAATTAAGTTAAATTAACAACTTTTTGAGTGAAATTACTTTTTAGTAGTAAAATAAAAATTGTAACCGTTTTTATGGCTTTTATAATTTACAATTTCTTTCTGCTAATACCAGGACTTATGGCGGAATTTGTTAAAGCAATCAATAAAACTTAGCTTTAATGGCCACTGAAAGGAGCACCCCTTTAGTAATTATAAAACAATGTTTAAGTAGACGTTATAAAACCGCAAGGTTTCATAATACTAAATTGTTAAGGCCTTCATTCACTATGGTTTCATAGTCGTCGTAGAAGAATCTGTTAGAATTATTTTCCATTCAAAATTAATTTCCAGAGAAGCAGCTCACTTGAGTCCATTCAGAACTAATCCCATTGTGATACCCAAGAAGTAAACAGCAGAATATAATACGTCCGTTGTTTCCAAGATGAACCAACCAGATTCTCTGATGAAGAAGTGGTTGGGTCTTAGATTCATCCTTGATAGCTCATGAAAACACGATAGGAATGGGGTTGTTAGGATATGTTTCATTAAGTTTGACATTGGCGGAATAGGTGGGACAAGGTCTACTCCTCCTCTTCATTTTCTAGCATGTGTTCCATGTAATCTCCTTTCACATTAGGCAATTTAGTTGCGCAAGTCTCTTGCCCAACAACAAAACAACATGTAACATTTTCTTCTCCTTAACCCGACCTTACCTCTGACATCTACCTATAAACACAAGAGACTTGGGCATCTAAATTGCCTAATGTGAAAGGGGTCTTAAACAGTGTCCTGTAATAAAGGAGACAATTAGCCTTATTTGCTCACACGGATTTCCATAGCATATTCGTCCTACCTGCATCGTATATGGTCCAAGTCGACCTCGCGATAACACAGGTGGGTTCATTAGTCCACCTGTTCTGCGCAGTCTCATATAGTCTCTGTTTCACAACCATATTACATTTGACAAGTTAAATATCAGAAAAGGGAACGATCGCCTCATCATCCATCATCGCACCCCTTTAGGCCAATTAGCCAGCATTCAGTCTCACAGCAGAATTAAGAGCCATTTGTATCAACATCAACTGGTAACCAGTTTAAAATAGTAAAAAGTGCCTTAGAGGAGGTAGGTAGTAGCAATAGTCCATAGAACTCGTTCCATTATCCAAGGCATGCCACCACACTAGTACTCCATAGAACAGAATAGTTTTAACAACAACTTTTAATATCGAATTGATACCCTTCAGCCCAATACCCCAGTCACTACCAATGGTCCTCCTGTTCTGTATGTTGAGTACTTTGCACTATCCCTCATCTCAGGGCTGATGCCATTCAGTCTTGTACCTCCCAGTGAAGCGAACCAGTTCCGTCTTTTGGGGGGTTCGCACTAAGTCCACACGAAATATTCCATTCACTTAGCGTACTTAATGCAGATTCCATACAGCTAATACCGCATCCTTGTTATTATTCTGTTATCCATTTCGAGCAACAGGGTATTGAGAGATATATTCCACAGAAGTGGTGATAATACACCTCCCTGCGGGGTTCCGCGATTAGCCACTTTTGATATACTAATGTCACCTAACGTAGCACATATGGCTCTATAACCAAGTATCTTTTCGACTATTCGGCGTATACATAGGTCAATCCCAAGTCCATCCATCGCAGAAAGGATAGCATTGTGCTTAACATTATTAAAAGCAACTTCTATCTCGAGGAAGACAACAAGTGAATACACCTTATGCGATAGCGACTCTTCAGTGGAGCCGACTCGCGAATGTAACCTTGGTATAGGCATGTTGTGATTTAGAGATGAGTTCCGGTGGAATGGTCATTCTCAAGTTTACATCAATCACCCTCTCTAGGATTTTCAACAGAAAGGATGCAAGACTAATTGGTCTACAATCCTTTGGTTTTATTAAAAAATATATTTTTATACCCCACACCACCATAGTGGGGAGGGTATAATGCGTTTGTGCAGATGTTTGTAACGCCCAAAAATATTAGTCTAACACCCACCTTAAAGTATACCGATCGACTTAGAATCACTTTCTGAGTCGATTAAACGATGTCCGTCCGTCTGTCTGGCTGGCTGGTTAGCTGTCCATGTAAACCTTGTGCGCAGAGTACAAGTCGCAATTTTGAAGATATTTCGATGAAATTTGATACATATTATTTTTTCGGCTCAAGGACCAAGAATATTGAAACTGGCTGAAATCGGTCCATTACTTCACCTAGCCCCCATACAAATGTTCTTCCGAAATTGAATTTTATCGGTCATAAATGTTTAATTTATATATGTATCTCCACAAAATCCGCTCCAAATAAGTTATATATATACAAAATTCGTGTCACCAAATTTTGTTACGATCGGTCCATAATTAGTCATAGCTCCCATATAGACCCGCTTCCGAAAATCACTTTAACGTGCATAAATCGCTTAAAAATGTTGGTATACACACAAAATTCAACACAATTAACTTTAATATAGACATAAATCACACAACCCAGTTTCATAGTGATAGGTCCATAATTGCTCATAGCTCCCATATAAGGACCACTTCCGAAAATCACTTAAAAATATAAATTATTGAAATTTTAAAAGAAAAATGTTTTTGCTCTTTTACTTACGACCATACTTTCTTACTTGTTTTTAATAATATTATGATCACTGTAATTATTTATGATGTAATGATTCATCATGGACAAGATCGCTACAAACATATACTTAATTACTACAATTATATGGTTGCCGCAACATTTTAGGGGAAAAAAGATTATTGATGTTCACAACTAAAAGTTAACTTATGGAGAACTTTTCCGAAAATGTTTGTCCTGGTGTCAGTAATTGGTGAGCGTTTTTAAAAGGCGCTTTCAATGCCGTATCTAAACCGTTGGTGGCCAAACACTACCCCTGGGTAGTTATGTTATTCTCACTAATACATACGCATTCGTATTGCTCTGAGTAAAAACACAAAATAAACTCAAAACAAAAACAATTTCATACAATTTTTTCAGTGCAAAGCACATGTATTTCCATTTGTGTACTCTCTTATTTTTTCACTACTGCATATGTATTTTAAGCACTTTCTCGTTGGCCACCACTGATCTAAACTCTCGTGCAAATCCAAAAATATTTGAGGTTTTGCAATTTTTGTCAAACATTTTAAATTTGTTTGTATCACAGTGCAACACATAAAATGCAAATTCCTTCTCGTGTGGAATTTTTCGAAATACTTATCGCTAACAAAACACTATTTGGATTTTGCTAGATTAGCTGCGTTCGGATTTTATGGCCTAATGTACATATATTTTGGCTAAAACTTGTTTTTTTTCCAAAGAACATGCAATTTTTCTAATGGTTATATCTCGGAAACGAATTGGAATTTTGTTTTCTTGTCTTCGGCACAATTGTAGCTATAGACTAGGAGAAAGAAAGAACAGAATTTTATTTGAATTTCCTTTCATTGCCAACGTTGGATGTAGTAGTTTTTCGTAGTTTTGTAGTTTCGAGGTAGTTTTTCTTTTGTCAACATTTTGAAATAACTAAAGGCCAGATTTTCAAATAGCTTTTTAAAGTATTATGACAAAATATCACTTAATTCAAAATGAGTCCCGAAAAACCTATAAAAACCTATTTTTAAACAATTTTTTCCGCATACGTTAGCTAATATCATGAAAAACCCTCATTGCTAAATCCAAATCTCAATAATATAAAAATATGTATTTAGGAATGTGTAGGTATTAACATTTTCTATTATTTAGATTTCAAATTATAGGTATGCATCCTCACACTACTAAATTTATACGAAAAAAACAAAAACAAAACATAGATACAATGCATTTGTGTATATATTTATTTATGCATGCGTGTATATTTATGACTTTAACTTGTATATACTTAATTAAATCCCTTCATCAAAACGATAACATTTAATTAAAGCCACCTTTTTTATTTTTTTTACAAATAATGTTTACAATAAATAATAACGAAAAACACATGCTGCAATATACACATTCACGCTACAGACAGTAAATAAACAAATTAAGTGTAATAAATATCTTGTTCGTTACTTTGCATATATTAAACTGATTTTCTGAGGCATTTGGTAAAATTTTAGCAGGACCCTAAAGGTTATTAATAAAACTAAAACGTTTTCCTATTACTGCAAAATATCTATTAAAAATATCATAAAATTTTCAATATTATATTTCTTAAAGATGTTTTATTTTAGGTCAATTGTACAAATTAAAATATTTTTTTTTCGAAATTAACCGAAATCTTAACATCTACTATAACACTCTCTTAACGATCTAAAAACCAAAGCTAGCATTGGAACCACAACGATCGCAGCTACAAATAAAACGATGAAAACACTCTACACACAAACCTTAGAGAAAAGAACTCGTATCTTCAGTGATTGTATCGATTGTATATAAAATGTTTTCTTATTTATTTTCATTTATTTTTTTTAATATTTTTTGTTACATGTATGGCAGGCATCCAACATCTTCTACTGCTGCAGTTTGTAGATTTTGTGTGTCTTCCTTCGTTTTCATCTTGTTATTTTCATTAAAATAAATTTCTTTAAGTGAAAAAATAATAAATTAAAATTAAAAATAAATAATAATACTTAAAAAAGACAAACAAATAACAATCCAAGACATTGAAATGGTATGGTATGAGATGAGGAGGCAATAGGAGTCTGTTGTCTTCTCTCTACAACTTGCAATTGGTAACAAAGGAGAAGAGCTACAAAATAATATAAAAAAAATCGAAAGAAAAAAAACGATTGAATACAACGATGTTTATCTAAAAATATAAAAATTAAGTTGCTCTGCAAGTAGAAATGATAAAATAATAAAAAGAAATCAATGCAGCAGTCAGAATAAAAACTAAATCCATTTGATATGGTGAAAAAGGTATTATCAGACACTTGGTTATTGAACAATATAATGTAAAGAACAAAGTTATTTATTGCTTCGAAAATGTCGAATTATGTGCTGGAAGTTTTGCTTTACATATTTAATTTGAAAAAAGTTCCACTGAAGCACACCGATTGCTCACCAAAGCTTATGGTGAATGTGTTCCATCGGTTTCAACGTGCAAGATATAGTTTGTTCGTTTCAAAAGTGGTGATCGCCCAGGTCAGCCGAAAATGTTTGAAACCATGAATTGGAGCCAATACTCCATGAAGATTGTTGTCAAACTCAACAAGAGCTTGCAAAATTATTGGGAGCTACTCAATCAGCAATTTCAAAATGTTTGCAAGCAGCTGGATTCATCCAAGATCAAGGAAAATTGGTACCATATGAATTGAAGCTGAGAGACCTTGAAAGGCGATTCTGTATGTCTCAAATGCTGCTTGAAAGAAAATAATTTTTGCAGCGAATCATTACTTGCGATGAAAAATGGATCCATTACGATAACCCGAAGCTTCAAAGATCGTACATGAAGCCCGTCCAACTAGCCGAACCCACATCAAAGCTAAATATCCATGGCGCTAAGGTAATGCCCTGTATTTGGCGGGACCAAAAGGGTCCTATCTCTTATGAGCTGATGAAATCTGACTAGACAGTGAAACTGTACCGAACACAAGCGATTATCTTGAAGCGAGATTAAACCGTAATATTCCATCATGACGACGCTAGTCCACATGTTGCAATACCTGTTAAAAAGTATTTTTTTTACCTCACCCGACGTGGTTATATTAATTGTGAAAGGTATACAAAAATGGCATATGTCCTCTTATTCCCAGAATAGATACACCATCACAACATTTGCTGGTAACGTATCAAAGTCTGAACAACAAAAAATATAAATGTATGGTTCTCATTATTTAATAATCATAATCATAATTTCAAACGCATGTGCAACACATTTGTATGTTGGATGGCAATCCCAAAAATATTTATAAAAATACATATTATTAGCTTACTTTCAAGAGACAAACTAAACAGCAAATTCAGCAGAGTCAGAAGATCGGGCCCATATGACTACAGCAAAAAAGATTATATATTAAACAGGTTGCCATATTTGAAAAAAAGTCTATTTCGAAAAAAGGTTTACCAATTAAACATTAGTTTAAATGTTTTTATACAATATATTAATAATCCATTCAAAAAGTCCTAAAAGTACACAGTTGATAGCCTTGTTTTTGCCAGCAGCTTTAGGCTTCTCCACTCTTAGTAGCGCCAATTCTTGGTGGTCAATGATCTATGGCTGCTTATGTTTGTGTACTTTGCCACCAGTTTCTTTCATTGATCAACAAAAACAACTGCAACTAATGATTAATAATACAATTATTTATATAAAGAGAAGGAAATTTATTTCTTAAGAACAACATTTTACAACTTACAATGATAAATACAACAGTAAAATATGTATTTCTAAATTCCATAACGCATGAGTGTCTAAAAACAAATATGTGTGTGCGACAGGCACACTGGCCAACAAATTAAATACGAAATAAACACAAAGTTTACAGTGAATATCAAAAATAAAGTTTCGATTGACATACTCTGACAGGATTCAGCAGTTTATTGCTTCACTTATTTTCCTTTATATATGCAATTCAATAAGAAAAGTTTAATAAAAAATTGTTGTTCTGTCCTCAGTATTTGGTGAGCTGGATCAAATTATAAAAAAGTAATTTTTTAAGGAATTTGAGGATTTATAGTGCTTCGAGTGTTTCGGTTGTATAAACTGAAATTTAATTGATATAAACAAAAATTTAGCTATAAAACGATAAACCTTGCAAATAACCTTGGCCACCCCCACGTATACGATCAATCCAGTAGTATTTCTGATATGAGAATTGGCATAAATGTTCAAGAGTCCATCTACTACTTGTTTCAATATGATTAGGTAAAAATGCTTGGAACTATAAAGGTAAAACAATTTGTATATGCTTAAATTATTAAATTTTATTTTACTTCAAGTTTTCTCCCATACTGTAGACTTACAGCTTTTTTTCAGTTCCACAAAATAAAGAAAATTACTCTCAAACATAAATACTTGAACATTTTTATTCATTAAGCAAAATGTAGCAGATTTTCAAATGGTACTGATCTCTAAACAAAAGAGTACTGAGTAAGAATGAAAGTACTAAATTACACAGTGATACAAAAGCGAATGAACCAAATATGCAGGGGTTCTCATCCAAGAACCCAAAAAATATTTGGTGGGAAATATGAGTGATCACAGATTATTGTCGTTTTCCCTCTAGGACCTCTTATTAATGATTTATGAGTGATTTTAGATTTTTCATATAAAAATCGATATTTGGTTGGAAATATGAATGATCACAGATTATTGTCGTTTATCCTCTAGGATCCTTTGTTACCGATCTATGAGTGATTTAAAATTTTGAATATAAAAATCGATATTTGGTAGGAAATATGAATGATCACAGATTATTGTCGTTTATCCTCTAGGATCCTTTGTTACCGATCTATGAGTGATTTAAAATTTTTCATAAAAAAAAATCGATATTTGGTGGAAAACATGAGTGATCACAGATTATTGTCGTTTATCCTCTAGGACCTCTTATTAACGATTTATGAGTGATTTTAGATTTTTCATATAAAAGTCGATATTTGGTGGGAAATATGAGTGATCACAGATTATTGTCGTTTTCCCTCTAGGATCTCTTTAATGATCTATGACTAATTTTAGATTTTTCATATAAAAATCGATATTTGGTGGGAAATATAGTGATCACAGATTAATGTCGTTTATCCTCCAGGACCTCTTATTAACGATCTATGAGTGATTTTAGATTTTTCATATAAAAATCGATATTTGGTGGGAAATATGAGTGAACACAGATTATTGTCGTTTATCCTCTAGGACCTCTTATTAACGATCTATGAGTAATTTAAGATTTTGCATATAAAAATCGATATTTGGTGGGAAATATGAGTGATCACAGATTATTGTCGTTTTTTCTCTAGGACCTATTAATGATCTATGAGTGATTTAAGATTTTTCAAATAAAATTCGATATTTGGTAGGAAATATGAGTGATCACAGATTATTGTCGTTTATCCTCTAGGACCTCTTATTAACGATCTATGAGTGATTTAAGATTTTGCATATAAAATTCGATATTTGGTGGGAAATATGAGTGATCACAGATTATTGTCGTTTTCCCTCTAGGTCCTATGAGTGATTTTAGATTTTTCATATACAAATCGATATTTGGTAGGAAATATGAGTGATCACAGATTATTGTCGTTTATCCTCTAGGACCTCTTATTAACGATCTATGAGTGATTTAAGATTTTGCATATAAAATTCGATATTTGGTGGGAAATATGAGTGATCACAGATTAATGTCGTTTATCCTCCAGGACCTCTTATTAACGATCTATGACTGATTTTAGATTTTTCATATACAAATTGATATTTGGTAGGAAATATGAGTGATCACAGATTATTGTCGTTTATCCTGTAAGACCTCTTATTAACGATCTATGAGTAATTTAAGATTTTTCATAAAAAAATCGATATTTAGTGGGAAATGTGAGTGATCACAGATTATTGTCGTTTTCCCTCTAGGACCTCTTATTAACGATCTATGAGTGATTTTAGATTTTGCATATAAAAATCGATATTTGGTGGGAAATATGAGTGATCACAGATTATTGTCGTTTTCCCTCTAGGACCTCTTATTAATGATCTATGAGTGATTTAAGATTTTGCATATAAAAATCGATATTTGTGGGAAATATGAGTGATCACAGATTATTTTCCTTTTTACTCTAGGATCCTTTGTTAACGATCTATTCGTGATTTAAAATTGTTCATAAAAAAATCGATATTTGGTGGAAAATATGAGTGATCACAGATTATTGTCGTTTATCCTCTAGGACCTCTTATTAACGATTTATGAGTGATTTTAGATTTTTCATATACAAATCAATTTTTGGTGGGAAATAAGGGTGATGACAGGTTATTGTCTTTTTTTCTCCAGGACCTCTTATTAACGATCTGTGAGTGATTTTCGATTTTGCATATAAAAATCGATATTTGGTGGGAAATATGGGTGATCGCATAATATTTTCCTCTAGGATTTCTTATTAATTATCTATGAGTGATTTTACATTTTTCTTATTAAAATCGATATTTGGTGGGAAATATGAGTGATCACAGATGATTGTCGTTTTTCCTCTAGGACCTCTTATTAACGACCTAAACTAAGATCTATGAGTGATTTTTCATTTGTCATATAAAAATCAATATATGGTGAAAATTTGAGTGATCACAGATTATTGTCGTTTATCCTCTAGGACCTCTTATTAACGATCTATGAGTGATTTAAGATTTTTCATATAAAAATCGATATTTGGTGGGAAATATGAGTGATCACAGATTATTGTCGTTTATCCTCTAGGACCTCTTATTAACGATCTATGAGTGAAATCGATATTTGGTAGGAAATATGAGTGATCACAGATTATTGTCGTTATCCTCTTGGACCTCTTATTAACGATCTATGACTGATTTTAGATTTTTCAAATAAAATTCGATATTTGGTGGGAAATATGTCGTTTATCTTCTAGGACCTCTATTAACGATCTATGACTGATTTTAGATTTTTCAAATAAAATTCGATATTTGGTGGGAAATATGAGTGATCACAGATTATTGTCGTTTATCCTCTAGGACCTCTTATTAATGATCTATGACTGATTTAAGATTTTGCATATAAAAATCGATATTTGGTGAGAAATATGAATGATCACAAATTATTGTCGTTTTTCCTCTAGGATCTCTTATTAACGATCTATGAGTGATTTTAGATTTAAAAATCTATATTTAGTGGTAAATATGAGTGATCACAGATTAATATAATAAACAATTAAATAAACCGTTTTGGTCTTTTAAAGAAGTCTACAAACTTCTGATAAACTCAAATAGTGTAAAGGTATTTTGAATTATGGAGGAACTAATTTCGCTGGGTTGTGTTAGTATTTTGAAATTAAACTTGTGCGTGAGTTGCTGCATTTTATTTAATTGCATCTAAATACTTTCGTGAAATTATAGTTTCATTTGTTGCTACAACTCATACCCCTCAGTCTAAAATGAAAACGATCACAATAATGATGAAGAATTGTACATCGTTTTTCTTAGTGTAATTAATGTGCTGATCAAATCTTTTAATTTTTATTTAAAGAATTTTAAATTTTTAGTTTTGGTTTTAAAATGCACAAGTAAATAATAATTTAGATATATTTCTTTTGATGCTAATTCTTTTAGTTCGTTTTAATGTCTGTTATTTTTTCTCAAATTTCATGTGTTTGTAGTCTCCCAGCTGCTTTTACAGCTTTGCTTCACTTTGCTCTAGCTATAGGCCGAACTTTATAACTAACTAAATGTGATTGTTGTTGTTAGTTACTTTTTTAAGTAAGGTTAAGCAGAGAATTTCAATTGCTTTTCTCTGCACTACCTTTCACCAGAATAATCGTTAGTGTGATATTTACATTAAGAATCAAACAAAACTGAAAATGGTGTTTTGTACTGTAAATCATAATATAGATGAGTTATTAGCGCATACTAAATTCGTTCGCTCAAGTCAGGTAATCAATTTTTCACTGCAATCTCAGTTCCAAATGATGCAGGGCTGTTCTTCTATCAAGCACTATTCATGTTCAAATGTATGTTTAAAAGCGGTACTACTTTTTATTACATTTTGTTTTTAAATCAAACGGAAAAATCTAATTCAATTGTGTATGCCGTCCGTAGACAAATGTATGTATGTTCTCTTAGTCTCGGCTACTTCTTCGTTTTGGTCATATTTGGCTAATAATTGAGGGTTGAAATTTGTATTAGACAAATGTTGCTGTCAATGTGCTAAATAAAACATTTCCACCTATAAACTTGAAAAGGACATTTAATTATTTCATAAAAAGAACAAGTTATACTGAAAAAAGTACTCCTATGCATTATAAAAAAATAAATAAAATAGAGACAGAAAAATCATTGCTGTTATGCTATTGATTGAGGAATAAATAGCAACTGAAGACATTATAGACATTTTTTAACGTCCGCGCATTCTATAAATTGAGCATAAAAAAATAATAATAAAATGTAATGAAATTATTGTCATTTGCCAGTATTACGCCATATTTTACATTTTATTTTTTTATATTTATGTAAGTATGAAATATATATATTTTGTTTGCCTTCATAAACATCAATAAAACAAAAGAATGTCTTGAAATTAAAAGGAAGGCAAAGTAATAAAAAAACAAACAACGAATGAAATAATATGGCTGCTTTTATTGTTAAGGAAATGGTAAATTTAATAAATAATTTGTAATTGCAGTTGAAAAATAGCATTAAAATTTCCATATAAAACGTTTGTTGTTTCACTGCTAAAAAAACATCGAGTTGTGAAAAGAGACTGTATTTAAAATACAGGCAATCAATATTAAAGCTTTGATGTTTTATAAATACAAACCCTTTTAAACATCTTTTTGATTTTGAAATGATAGTGCAACAAAATTAAATTAACTTTATTTTCATGATTGCTTTGCAAATGTAACCCAAAAGGATACATGTAAGATTATTTTGTTTTGAACATTTTGCGTTTTAAAACTGAACTAGAACTGAACTAGAACTGAACTAGAACTGAACTAGAACTGAACTAGAACTGAACTAGAACTGAACTAGAACTGAACTAGAACTGAACTAGAACTGAACTAGAACTGAACTAGAACTGAACTAGAACTGAACTAGAACTGAACTAGAACTGAACTAGAACTGAACTAGAACTGAACTAGAACTGAACTAGAACTGAACTAGAACTGAACTAGAACTGAACTAGAACTGAACTAGAACTGAACTAGAACTGAACTAGAACTGAACTAGAACTGAACTAGAACTGAACTAGAACTGAACTAGAACTGAACTAGAACTGAACTAGAACTGAACTAGAACTGAACTAGAACTGAACTAGAACTGAACTAGAACTGAACTAGAACTGAACTAGAACTGAACTAGAACTGAACTAGAACTGAACTAGAACTGAACTAGAACTGAACTAGAACTGAACTAGAACTGAACTAGAACTGAACTAGAACTGAACTAGAACTGAACTAGAACTGAACTAGAACTGAACTAGAACTGAACTAGAACTGAACTAGAACTGAACTAGAACTGAACTAGAACTGAACTAGAACTGAACTAGAACTGAACTAGAACTGAACTAGAACTAGAACTGAACTAGAACTAGGACTGAACTAGAACTAGAACTGAACTAGAACTAGAACTAGAACTGAACTAGAACTAGAACTGAACTAGAACTAGAACTGAACTAGAACTGAACTAGAACTGAACTCGAACTGAACTCGAACTGAACTAGAACTGAACTAAACTGTATTTGCAGTCAGATTCTTTAAATGACAATAAACTCAGAGACAATTTTCTTAAGGTTTATAGCCAGTCTTTTTTATCTTGGCATTGCAAATGCTTACCTGTCAGAGTTACGATTTTTATATGCTGAATTATTTCTAAGAACCAATGTCCTTATAGTCCTAGCCTGGTATCACTAACAGTAACAGAATAAATTACTTGAAAAGAATACTAGTTATGAAATACTAAATTATACACTAGAATTTAATAAATATAATAATTTTGTTAAGCCAAACAAAAAATCGTGTATGTCTAAATTAAATATAAATTTCTCAAATGATTCAATCCGATTACTCTGCACTTTTGTTTTTCCTATCTACACATGTATTTAGTATAAATATTGCATATTTCATATGAATATAAATACTACCATATGTAAAAGCATATATTCTTAATAAAAATTTCCCATTTAATGTGCAGACGATTCTTGGCTGAAATACCAAGAATATAAACAAAAACAATAACAACAAATGGAAGAAAAAATACAACAAAAAAAAAATTGCAAGAAACATTTAAAATTCACCAAAAGGCTCTAATTGAAGTTGCAAAATTATATGGTACAACAACACAAGGCAAAAGAGAACAAAAAAAGCAAAAGAAAAATAAAAACTGAAAGAAGCACAAAAATTATTGCTTCCAAATACAATAATGCACAAGTGGTCATCATTTGTTGTACGTACATATACGATTGAGTACACGGTGCACGGTGCTTTATTTAAGTCGATATGTAAATTTGACTTAATGTGAAAAAAATGCAACAAAAAAAATTGAGGAAAAAACTATACAAAATAAAATATTGGTGAGGAACATTTATTTAGAAACCAAACTGAGCCAAACCATGCAATACAACGTTTGCAATACAATAAAATATACAGACATACCTATACTTTCAGATGTACTTACTGGTGTATGTATGTATGTATTTATGTATGTAAACGAGGAGTATACATAAACCCTAACATTTTAAAAAGAAATAAAAATATAAATTCATTTCCGGAATATGATTAAGATGCATCCCAAAAAAATATATAAACACATATGTATTTCAATATTCACCCAGTAGTTTTAAAGGTGACAATTATGCATTAATGTTAAACCGGAAGTGTCTACATTACCTGTCGCCCACAAAGTCACTAGTCGATTTTCACATTAAGTGGTTGACAGCGAAACAAATAAAGAATACACTAGCTTTGTAAGTCTCTGGATCTAATTCGATCAGAGGCATACATGGCTTATTCAAAACATACTGGGGAATATAAAACGGTATTCCTTTGGGGTTTTGTAATATTCAACTTTAAAGTCACCCATTTTTGAAATCGAATAAAATAATAATTTCAAAATTTTGTGTATGCGATCAAAAACAAAATTTTCTAAACAAGAGATTTAATTTTAGTAGAAATCAGAGTAAAATTTTCGATAGTTTGCGAATTCATAAATATATAATCTATTGGGTATAAGACTTATAACTGCTGGATTTTTTTAAATTTTTAGCTTTTATTTTGAAACATTTGTAGAATATAAATTTATTCAAAGCATTGGCCATCGTTAACTATGAACTTTTCCCATCTTTCTGGTAACATATGGATGCCGAGCTAAAAAAACTGCTCATCATTTGAGGCCAATAACAAATCAAGCTAATTTCGGATACTCTGTTCTAAGTTGAAGCGTATCCCAGAGAGTGCGTTATGCATAGATAGAAACAAATAGTATTCCGACAAAGCAAGGTCTGGGCTATAAGGCGGGTGAGTCAAAACTTCTCAACCACTTGATTCTAAATAGTCTTTCACAAGTATTACATAATGTGGTCGAGCGTTGTCATGATGGAATATTACGGTTTCATGTCTAGCCGCATATTCTGGACGTTTTTCGGCCAATGCTCGCTTTAAACGAATCAGTACCGCTCGGTACAGGTTCCTCGTGATGGTCAGGTCAGATTTCAGTAGCCCCCCCCCACTAAATACAGATAATTACCTTAGCGCAATGAATATTTGGCTTTGGCCGGGCTTCACGTACGATCTCTTACGCTTCGGATTATCGTAATGGATCCATTAAGTAATAAGGAGAGGGCCCTTAATTTTATTATGTACCCAAAAATCGACAACTAATGGTACTTAATTTTCTGTAATAAGTAATAGACCTAGAATCAGAAAATTAAACAGTCATGATGCTGAATGAGTGTATCCAAAAAATGTGTATAATTATACTACTTTTTCTTTATTTCTACTAATCAGAAACAATCTACTTATCAACTAATATCAATTGATAACACCCTCTTATAAACATTTGGTCAATTCACAAGGTCATTATCATAATGTCCTAATATTACGCTACTCGTTGGCTCGGCTTAACCGACTCTTAGACGTTCGGCGCAGGTCTCTGCTGGTAGCAGTAGTAGTATTATTTTAGGACATTTTATGCTTGAAAGGCAATAGCAACATTTTTAAACAATTGTGAAATATTAGGACATTGTGACAATATGACATGATAGGAGACCTTGCTAAACTGTTAAAGCTGCTAAAATAAACATTAAATCTTATTAAATATCTAGGTAATCATTGTGGAAATAGAACATTCTAGTTGTAGCCGTTAGATAATTCATGAAACTACTAAAAGATGGTACTGTGTATATAAATAGTAACAGCGAGTTGCAGAGGAGTCGGTATATCGTAGGCGCTGTTAGATTTAATATCAACTGTATTACCAGTGTATTCTTGTAAATTATAAAGTGTGTGTATTAAAAGAGAGTGAATATTTAAATTGTTGCATTAAATAAATAAAGAGTTGTTACAATTTTTAAACTACGGATCGCTTTTATTTGCAATTAAAAGAATACGGTTTAGTTAAAGGAACTAAACCACCGTTTTAAAAGGTAAAAACGTAACAATATATTGGATTCACCCAAGTACCTAGACAGTAGAAAGCACAACTGTCTTAAAGGTGTTTCTTGTCACTATCAAAACTCCAGGGTAATGTTCATGTTTGTATGTATGTATGTATGCATATGAAATATTTATTAAGAAAAAAACAATTTTGATTTTTTTTTTATTGTTTCTGTTGTTGCTGCTTTATAAAAATCTTCAAATGTCCATAATAATTTCAGCAATGTATTCGATGATGTGTGTGTGTGAGTATTATTATAAAGATAATAATTTATTAATTATGAAAATGATGCACAACAATGTAGTTTATGAACCCAACCCAAAAAACCAATTACATATTTAATATGCATCCACAAAAAGCGTTAATAACGAAACAAAATTATTTAAATGATTTTAATAATAAGACAGCAATAAAAAGTTACAAAGGTAGAATTAAAATTAAAGAAAATATAAAAAAAATGTTTAGTTAAGTGGTGGAGTAAACGATAATAACATGGAATCAGTGGATCATAGGTGAATGTAGTAACTACAAGAAACCACCTTTGGCAACTCATTAACCAACCTGTAATACTTCTAACTAGCAAATTTAACAAGCGGGGGTCATTGTGAGAAAATTAGTTAACATCTTGCGCTTAATAGTTTACTGATGAAATCACTAGTTACCTTGTTATTTCTTAAACAAGTTAAATTAAATAAATTAATTTGACTTAAGTTCTCTTTTAATTGTTATAATTTCCTTGTGTTTCTTTAAACTTTTCAATATATTCTTCAATATTACTACAATCAAAATAGGACTTGAGTCAGTTTAAATTATTGCAATTAATTAAACAATTTATGTTTAAAATATTTTCTTTCCTGAAATGTCTTTATTCTTTTAATTTTAAAACGTATCATCAAACTAATCCATAAAAGAATTAAATGCAAATTTCTACAGATTTAAAATACGACAGACACACTTACGACTGCATCCCCAACCATGCAGGATTTTATTACCAATGGATGTTATTTTTCTTTTTTAGCATATATGTACCTGACAACATTGTATTTATTTATTTGATTATGATAAAATATAAGGAAAAAAAAATGAAGAAAAATGTTGCACAACGATTAAAGAAATCTTCCGTACAATTTAAGAGTTAAGAGCCATAGAAGAGAAATATGTAATAAAAACAGGAACAACATTGTAACGAAAATTTAGTTTAGAAAAATAAAATGCATTCCAATTTTGATGTGTCCACATTTAAGATTATTTTTATATTTTTATATGAATCCTCCAGCAACAAAGTATTTTGTGGAGTTGTAATAAAATGATTATAACATGCAGTTTAGTTTTTATTTGTGCATTTATATTGTACACACAAACATACAGACACAATTAGGGTGCTACATTTTTAATCGAATATCACATTTATTCTTACCGCAGCAGTAGCCACGACGTAGTAAACAGTATCGGCCAATCTGAGATATATCCATTGCCAGTTCCGACTTTGCATCGTCAGTGTTGTAGTATGCTTTCATACACCTCAGAGGCCGAGTAACTTCAGCTATTTACATGTGTATTCAATTAATCGGGTTTATAGTTTAATCGGTTAATCGAGCAAATAATTAATTGGTTAATTTTATATTATTCGATTAACCGAATAACTTCAATTCTAAACTGAAAACAAAACCAAGTATTTTATTAATAAAAAGAACAAAAACATAAAAAATTAATAAAACATAGCAATTCCATCTCGACTTGGATGGTAAAGAATATCCAATATCACAGTTATTTTTTAGATTTTTCTAAGCATATTAAATCTCCATTATATGTAGCATTGATGTCCTTTTTGGATTTTTTAGATTTTAAATACTTTTAATAATTTCTATAAGTTCTGATGTCTCCACTTTCGTCTATTATCATGTTCTTATCCGACAAATACATGTAAATAAATATGTCAGTTCTTATACTCACTAAACATGTTTCTTGAATATTTAATTTATTTTGACATATGTATTTGAATTAGAATGGAAAAATAAGAAATTTCGGTTAATCAATTTTGAATTAGTCGAACAGTCAACCGACCAAAATTATTCGGTTAACCGATTGAATGCCATAGAACTTACACAACATGAAGAAAATTCTCAACTAAGAGCGTAAACAAAACAAATATTTCATTCAGTTTAGGCCGGGTAACTTATTAAAATTTTAAACAATGTTTAATATTTTTTTTTTGTATGAAAAAAATATATTTAAACATTGATTATGCCTTAACTATGTTTAACATTTTGATAAGTTACCTGGCCTTAAGGCCCAACTATAATATGCATACACTAGCTTAAGTCAGCTTAAGCAAATGTGCGAATACATATAAAACGTATGTGACAAACTATAACGTACTTAAGAGAGTTTCGTCAAGTTTCGTCGAATTTTATTTGCTTAAGCAAAGTGCGAAGCTGGTCGCACATTCCGTACGGAATCAGCTGTTTATTTATTTTATACAAAGAAAATAAAGAAATAAATGAAAAGGATGAAGAAAATGTATATATTTTGATAAAATAATAAGAAATACGTATTTTTATAATTGCAAGTTGCACATAAATGTTCAAATGGGGCTAAATAGTTTTGAATGCACGTAAGTACATTATAGCCACCTAAAAGTTTCTTTGAATTTCCTTAAGCATTTGACAGACTTTTCGTTCGGTTTTGACATTACCTTAAGTTAGCTTATGCATATTATAGTTGGGCCTTTAGTGTTGTAAAAAGTCGATAATTTGAAATACTCGATACTATTCTATACTTTTCATACTCAATACTTTAATGCTTGTTTTTTCAAATTAAAAAATAAACAATATACAAAAAATTATTTTATTGCCATTTTGAAGATTAATACATATGCAGACATACATATTGTTAGTTTAGTGATCAAACAGCTCAATTTATGAAAATTGAGATTTGAATATTTGAATACCCCACTGCAACCGCGCCTGGGCAGGGGTATATACAATTTTTTCATTTCGTTTGTAGTTTCTAAATTTTTCATTTGCCACCCCACAAAGTATATACAGTGCAACTTCGACAGTTCGGACATGCGCCAGTCCGGTCACTCCAATAATTCGGACGCTTATACATTTCGGACAATTTAAAATGTTTACCTCTAGAATCCGGACAAATGTTTTTTTACACAGAGAAAACAGTGATAGCAACCGAGTCCGTTGCCATTCATATGTTTCGGTTGGACACATAGAATTTGTCAGTTCCACCAACAGAAAGTCAGTTCATAAAGAAGAATTTCAGTTGAAGCAACCAAATTTTAGTTATCCCTTCCAAAATATTGTAGCCATAACTGTAAAATTCGGTCACTAAGATAGAGCCATTCGATTAGCAACAAATTCGGTTGCTAGCACGAATATGTTTTCTCTGTGTATGCAAAACAAAAATTAAATGCCATTTTAAGCTCGAATGGTTTGTTGTTCAGACTTTGATCCACATTTTGCACTGTCATTACTTCAGTTTCCGTTCTTTCCCTCGTAAGCGTGTTTGTCTAATTTCGCAAACATAAAACACACAAACTTCAAAGGAAAAGTGGATATTTCACCAAAGTCTTGATTCGAAAAAAAATAATTAGAAGATAAAAAAAGATAATTTCGAATACCTATAACTTGGACCCGTTAACATTTGAACCAACATAATGTATTGAACCATTTTCATAATCAGCCCAATTATAAATAAAAAATCCGCAGGAGTTTTTTCCCATTTTTGGTATTCAAATTCAATGTTAAAAATGGGAGAAGGGAAAAAACTCCCGCGGATTTTTTATTCAATAGAAATAGAAAAGTTATGAAATAAGCAGAATTTTGGTTTTTGAGTAAATATATATGCACCAAAAGAGTAAATTCATGTTTTAATTCACTCAGATTATTTCAAGAATTTTCACTGCTAAACCACTTACTAAACCATTAATATAGACAATATTTAATGATAGATATTTTAAAGACCGTCGGACATACAATGGGTTAAAAACGAAAAAAATATTTTTTATCCCGAGTTTTTTTCACCAAACATTTTTTTTTGGCACAACATTTTTTTAACTAATAAAACTAAAAAAAATTTAAATAAAAATTTTGCCAAATTTTTTTTTAATTTTGTTGCCTAAAAATATTTTTAATTCTAAGATTCAGCTCTGCCGAATATAGCTCTCTAACTTGTTTTGTATTCAGATGTTTGGAGGCTCAAGCTGTCACATTCATTAGTGTTTGTTGTTGCGAATATTACAACAAAAACAAGTTACATGTGTTTTCTGTCACATTATAATGAATTCGCCATGGCACGACTATTTTTGTTATCCATATTAAAAAATACAATCACGATCAAGGTATAATTAATAAGTTATACTCGTTAGACCAGCTGCCCATAAGCTATTTTACCCCAACTGTCATCATTTGTATTTATGTTAGATAACATTGAAAAGTGACAAAATAAAAAAAGTTTAAAAAAGTAAAATATGTATATTGCAAATTTTGAAATATGCATGCAAAATTATTACGAAATTCAAATTTTTTCTATGTATTGGAGCATGGTGATTGTGCTGGGTACCTGGCCATGAAGGTCACGCTGCCAATGAACGTGCTGATTGTCTTGCCAACAGGGGCGCTCGACGCTCGTTTATAGGTCCTGAACCGTTCTTTGGCATTCCACGTGGATACACTATGGAACGTATTCGTTCTTGGGTTGAATCGGAATTTGCTCGTTTTTGGGGTAATCTAACAGGTCTAAGACAATCCAAACGATTCATCACCCTATACTTACTGGATTATTCACCGGACACTGTGAATTGAGGTATCACCAATTTATGTTAGGTAACGTTGAGAATGAACAGTGCAGGTTCTGCGGACTTCATGCCGAAACCTCTCAACATGTTCTATGCGACTGCCCAATGCTGGCAATATGCAGAACTAAATGTCTCGGAAGGGCCTTAATGGCCCCGGGGGACGTAATTGATATATCACATAATAGAATACTTAGCCTAAATCTATTAGGATGAAATAAATATAGGCTGCACAAAAGATCCGTTGGGTCGCAGTGCGTAGAGCCTCACTAATAATAATAATAAATGGTGATTTATTATTTTTGAACGCTACTTTTTTGAGCCCAACAAACAGCGTAAATGGAGGCCTACCTGTACCGAGTTTGCTGTCCAGTTATCTCTTGTCACTATGCTGTCTGTGCATCAAATTCCCCTACATTGAACCGCCTACGTTTTGCTGGTGCTGAAGCTTAGAGCCGATTCAGAAGAATCCATGGAGCCAGTAATAGCAAAATAGTAATGGAGGTGTGTTCGACTTGTTCATATTGTCGGCTCTATTCCGAACAAAAAACAGTTTTGCCTCAATTTTTGTTAATTGTTTGATGTGTTTTTGTAAAGCACAGGAAATTTTACCGAAATTTCTAATTGTCTTCATGAAGATATCAATTCAGAGTCAACTTCTGGATTAACTCGATCATTTTGTTTTTATGCAAAAGTTATTTCTAAAAAATTTGTAATATTTTGGAAACTTAGAACATTTTTTTTACTCATAACATCTAGCAGCAGTCTAATGCACTATAAACCATTTCAAACAAACTCACACATGTACTCACAATTTTATACATCCTAAGAACAGTGCTGTCAACTTCGGAGTTGAAAGGAAAAACGCAAACCAGTAATTAGTTTCCCAATAATAGGTCAAATGCCAGCTAAATATAATTCGAAGATTTTCAATAGTATTACTGAGATTTTTTGGATTTTACTGCACTGCTATAATGAAACTTTAAAATAGATGTTGATTTCTATCTTCTTTAAACGGTATCATGGGAAAGACAACTCCTGAATTTCTTATAATTTACATCAAATGAAAGCTGCTCAAAGGTTACTAGTAGTACTGAAATGTTGTTGAACAAAAATTTATTATAGTTTTCAGTCACTGAATACCCTTAATACATTTAAAGTTGGCTTTGGAGCCTGAGGTGTATAACAAGCACTCAGTTGGCATCACCGATTCTCGCAAAGAGTTGTTTGTGCATGGGCGGTGTGGCGTGTAGTTGTGTGAATACAATTTTGCAAATAAATATTTTATTTCTTTTTCTTTAGTTGCGACTTGTTTAATGCATGAATTTCTTTATTTTTATTTCGTATTTTTTTTAACATCATATTACTACTATATAGTTTTTATTGCATTACATATAAACCAAGTTCAAGATGCGTATTTACAGCATTTGTTCAGTACTTTAGGTTTAGGGCAACATGTGTGTTAAGTTAAAATTGGGAATATAAAACAAATGACCATAAATCGGACTAGAAACTAAGTTAAGGTAATAATCTATGTAATAAAGGTATTAAAAGAATTTTGGGGTACAAAGTTTTTAGTCGAATGTCTTAAAAATTAATACTTTCACCATTCTTTAAAATATACTTGAGAATAAGCCTTTTCTACATACATGCAAAGTTTCAAGGTGGTCGGTCCCCCGATTAATTAAAAAGCCAAAATACGATCTAATACGAAAATAAAACGACTCACAGTGGATCCTGTTCTTCTAATCCAGTGGTCCAATTAAAAGCCTTGACTTTGGTCCAAGCTTTCAGAAAATTGTCATTGTGTAAAACCTGTTAAAATATAAATGAGATGCCGGGTGGCATATTACACCACTCTAAATTCAAACATTTTAATCCAATACCTACCAAGAGCCCAGAGAGTTTTCGTCCTTTTCTTTGCAGAGAGTACCAGAACATTTTGGATATTCTACAAGTGATAGTTAATCGCAGACCGTATCTTCCAAAACCTATTCGTCTTTTTAATTCGATACCACAACCAAGAGCAAAAGAATTTAATTTTCGGTTGGAGTTATATCAAAGACCGATTAATTAGTTGCGCGCTAATTAGCGACATTTCGACCTTATTACGTTTCAGTTGAGAGCATTCACTAATGATGTCTATGTTGATATTAAAGATAGTGGCATCTATTGGGCAGCCGGAGAGAAACCATGAGGCCTTGTTCATCAGAGAAAATTACCGAGCCATTGCCCTTTCCATCATTGAACCGTATAGACTGATATCCGATATCGGTGCAATGACACCCTGTAATTCAAAATGTATCTAAACAGTATGGTTACAATATAGTTTTTCTCAATGACTGAAACATCTTCAATAATATTTCCATACATTTAGTTTCAATCAGTAGTTTAGAAGTTACAAATTTTGAACCAAAATATTGTGAGAAGCAAGATTTTCCCACAAATTTCGAATGAAAAATTTACGGACATAAAACGACATAGCCAATAGAAATTTTGAAACAATATTAATTTATTCAAAGTATTGTTAGCTATCACATTTTCCCATCTTTTGGAAACATATGGATTCCGAGCCAAAAGAACTGCTCATCTTTTGAGGCCAAGAACGAATCAACCCAATTTCGGATACTCTGTTCCAAAATGAAGCGTATCCAACAGTGGGCGTTCTACATCAATCGAAAGTAGTCGGACGGACTATGAAACGAGGCAAAACTTCCAAACCACTTCATTATAAATATTTTTTAACAGGTATTGTAACATGATGAAATATTACGGTTTCATCTCTGGCCGCATATTCTCGGCGACTTTCGGCCAATGCTCGCTTCAAACGAATCAGTTGCGTATGGTACAGCGCCGTACAGGCCTTAGCACCATGGATATTTGGCTTTGGTGTCGATTAAGCTGGTTGGCCGAGCTTCACATACGATCTCTCATAGCAAGAAATAATTCGGTGCAAAAATGATTTTCTTTTATAGCGTTCAAGCATCATTTCGGACATGCAAAATCGTCCTTCAAGATCTCTCGTCTTCAATTCGTATGGTAGCCAATTTCACTGCTATATTCTGAATCCTTCTGCTCGCAAATTGAAATTGCTGCTTGAGTAGCTCCCAATGATTTTGCAAGCTCTTGTTGAGTTTTGAAAAATTAGTTGGTTGACCGGGCTTCACGTACGATCTATTACGCTTCGGTTATCGTAATGGATCCATTTTTTATCGCAAGTAATGATTCGGTGCAAAAATGATTTTTTTTATAGCGTTCAAACATCATTTCGTACTTGCAAAATCGTCTTTCAATTCGTATGGTGCCCAATTTCCCAGCTTTTGGAAGAATCTTGCTGCACGCAACGCAAACCTTTTGAAATTGCTGCTTGAGTAGCTCCCAATGATGTTGCAAGCTCTTGTTGAGTTTTACAACTATATTAATGGAGTAATGCCTCCAATGAAATTTTTTGCTGGCCGGGGCGATCTTTGTTTTCTGTCAAAATCACCACAAGTGTAAGTCAAGCAATTGAATTACATTTGTTTTGCGCTTTATTTCAATAAATCCAGTAATAAGGAAACATAAAAAATTCAAGCCATATGTTTTTTGTTTGAAAAATATTTAAGTTTTCAATTATTTTTCAAGTTTAAAACATAATTACGTTTGTATTCAAGTCGAATTCCAACAAAATGTTGGAATTCAAGAAAAACCTTAAATATTCTCGAAAAATTGAAAGTACATTTCGAGAATTTTTTAGATAATACAACTACAAAATCAAATTTTCTTGCGGAAACTTGAGTTTAAAGAATTCACAAAATATTGTTACGTTTTAACCTTTTCAAAACGTTGGTTTATTTCCTTTAAATAAACCGGATACTTTTGATTGCAAATAAAAGCCGTTTAGTAGTTTAAAAATTGTAACAACTCTTTATTTATTTAAAATGTACAACAACAGAATTAAATAGTCACTCAATGTTTTTTTTTATACACGTTTATAAATTCGCAGAAATACGGACACACTCTTTATAATGTACACGAATTCACATGAAAAACATTTAGAGAGTTGCAAACTATTACAAGTTCTATTTTGAACTCTTAATAGTTAGCAGTTTATATTTCATATGTTTTGTTCTATTGTTTATTTTATTTTTGTGGTGAAAAAATGTAAAAAAAAGAATTTTCAATAAAATTGAAGAAAATGTGAGCATTATACAATTTAAAAAGAATAAAATTAGAAAATTGTGTGTATAAAACAATTGTTACTGGAAAAGCGTTCATTTACCTTTTACTATTTTTGATAATTTAAGAGAATAATTTTGCAAATTTTGATTTTATTCTCTCGTTGCAAGTATTTACTGGGAAAGTAAATGAACAGACCTAATATACAATAATTTTGAGGCAGTCTACTGTAGCATGCATCACAATTCTAGAATGTCTTCTTTATATTTTCAAAGTTTTTCATTTGTTTTACTTTTTTTTTTTTTAATTCCATTTAATTTTTATAACCAACCTTTAGTTGAATTTCTTATATTTTCTTGCCGTGTTATTGTTATTACAGTTGTTGTTATAGCTATTTTGTAGTTTTCACCCGGCATGTTGTAAGACATAAAGGACGTTTGCAAGGTTCAGGGTGTATGACTGACTGAATGAATGAATAAATGAATGAATGGATGTATGTATGTGAGTGCAATGCATTTTATTTTATTCCATTTGTTGGTGCTGTTACGTGCAACATTTATTGTTACTTCAGGGTGGTCATTGCACACTCAATGGCAACATTTTATGTTTTATGGCCAACAATAAGAGAAACTCAAACTAACTAAAATAAATAAATAAAAAATATATAAAAAGCTCGCATACACACACACACACAGTAACAAACGACCAAATAAAAATGGGCTCCTTTCTGCAGTCTATACATAAATGCATACTTGAATTTTGTTGCAACAAACAAAACTGTTGCAAACTGCTACAATTTTAACGTTTTCCCCAACGTCACACACACTCTATCTCACACTCATTCTCTATCGCTCTTTTTACTCTCTCCCTCTCTTAGAAATTTGATAAAAATAAAATATGTAACATTCCGGTTGTAAAATGTTGCACGAAGTGAAAAAAGAAAAACTTTATAGGAAAACTATAAAAACAAACAACAACAACAACAACAGAAAAATGTTTGTTACAAGAAATGTTTATAATATTAAACACATTTTGTATGTTTTAATGTGAGTGCATTTGAGTGTGTGTCGGAATATATTTATCCTTTTGATTTGCTAAAAAGCAAAAACTTACAAATAAATATTTTCTGCTTAAATGTGTGCGTAAGTATTTGGGTGACTCAATGTATCTGTGTGTGTGTGTGTTTTGGAATATTTTACAAGCGCATAAAACTAAAAGAAAATCCTTTATGTTGAGCAACATTGTACAAAGAAAACACTGCCACCACAAACAACCAGCCAGCAACTGCGTATGTCTAATGTGAAATCCAAAGCAAAAAAAACAATAAAAATAAAATGAAATACAATAAAAACAACAAATAAAGAATTAGTTGAAGAATGGATGGTTGGTTGGTTGGTTGCTTCATTTTAACATGTTCATTTTCGTCGTTGCATTTTGCTTTTTTGTTATTTTTTTTATGAATGTTATTGGCTCAAACTGAGCGTCATAATAAATTTCAAGTGGAAAATAGCAAAACTTTCATATAAAATGCGTCCGATTTACGGCTGCTTTGCAAAAAAAAGCTAAACAAAACATTGTTGCGAATATCTAGATAAAGAATTCATGGTCGACTTTATGATGTACTACACATTATTAAGGAATTGCTGGCATGATATATTGCGTCATGCTAAAATATGGGATAACTGAGAGCAGACTGCAGTTGGTTTTTACATCACTGATTACAATGATACTTACAACACTTATTATGTATTGCAAGTCCATATCAAATCAACATCATTTTGATTCCATAGTCTTTCCGGTCAAAAAATAGAACATCTTGAAAATACATAGGGTAATTCCCAAAAATAAAGTATAAACCAAATTTATATTTTTTATATCCATTTAAAGTTAAACAAGATGTCCATTTTAGTAAACATTTTGCAATTTTCAGAATTGAATAACTTTGGCGCGTCTTTCGATTTTAACAAAAATGGTGTCTTTTGTATAAATACTAGGGTATTCAATCGATTAACCGTTAATCGGTTAACCGATTAATTTTGGACGGTTAACTGTTCGAATAATTTAAAATTGCCGATTTTCAAATAACAAATAAACCGATTAATTTGTGTCGATTAACCGATTAACCGAAATTCCTTTTTTGCACTTTAACATATCTTTTTGTATTTATTTTTCCATTTCAATTCAAATACAAATTTCAAATTAAAATTATATATTTTTTCAAACATCCAAGAAAAATGTTTAGTGAGAATAACAACTGACATATTTAATTTACATGTATTTGATTATTTTATTTATTTTTTTTATTTTATTTTTATTTTATTCAGTAATAAAAAGCCAATTCGGCCAAAATAATATTACATAGTAATACAATAAACCTAAGTATAAAAAGGTTTAAATATTCAATAAATTTCATGTTACAATACTTTCAAATGGGCAGAACTTAACGAAACTATCAAAAGTATTCAATATTTAAAACAATCCGATGATATAACGAAATATTTGATATGCTTAGAAAAAACTAAAAAAGCTGAGATATTGGATATTCTTTATCATGCTTTCGATTTCTCCAACATCTACAATCATCGAGAGAGTTTTTTCCAAGTCAAGTTTTATTAAATCTAAAGAAAAAAATCGTTTAAGAGGAAAAAAATTAAATTATATTCTTTTATTAAAACATTATTTCAGAAGATCTCACTAAAATTCTAAAAAAAAAATTTAGTTTTTTATATACAAAAAGGATCTAAAATACCTTATTTGCTATTATTTTTTGGTTGAATTGTTATGTTTTGTTTGTTTTTTATGTTTTTGTACACAAAATTCGTGGTTGTATTTTTAATGTAAATTAAAATAGACATTATTCGGTTAATCGAATAACTTTAAATTAACCGATTATTAACCGAATAAATCTAAACCCCGATTAATTATTTGCTCGGTTAACCGATTAAACTAGAAACCCAATTAATTGAATACCCTAATAAATACTTTATAAAAATTCCAAATCCTCTTAGCAAAACGACCTCCAAAATCGGAAAGTGTCCTTTATTATTAGATATATCAAAACGGATCTCTTTATTTTCTTAATTTTTTACACCAAATAGATAATAGAATTATAATTATTGTGTGAAAATGACAAAATGGGATTTTAATGGATTCAAAAGTTACAATTTAGTATATGTGAAATCCCACATCAAGTAAACCAACTTTTAAAATCGATGTCTACCGATCGGGATGAAATTTACACCAAGGTTAGACCTATTGGATAGTAATTCAGACACAATTTTTCAACAAGATCGGTCCAGAACTCTCTGAGTTAGAGTTTGGAGAAAATTTGACATTTTGGCCAAACATGTCTTAGCAAAATGTATAAAAAAATTTTAATATTTTTTTTCCGAAATCAAAAACTTTTTTAAATTTTTTCTAAATGGGCCCTTTTTTTCTTAAAATAAAGCTTAGATATTTTCCTTGAAGACCTATTTGGTCGCTTAGTGGGATGCGAGTTTGATATCTATCAAAAAAATGTTTTGTAACTCAAAAATGCAATTTTTGACTTTTTTTGCAAAATCAAAAACTTTGTTGACTTTTTTTTTCAAAATGGACCCTTTTTTAATTTTTTTGCTTAAAAGAAAGCTTGGATATTTTCCTTTCAGACCTATTTGTTGGCTTAGTGGGATGCGAGTGGGATATATAGCAAAATAAATGTTTTGTAACTCAAGATTGTATATCGAACTTTTTTTTCCAAAATGGGCCCTTTTTTAAAATTTTTTTTTTTGCTCAAAAGAAAGCTTGGGTCTAGTCCTTTAAGATCTATTTGGTCCCTTAGTGGGATGCGAGTGGGATATATAGGAAAATAAATGTTTTGTAACTCAAAATATACAATTTTTGATTTTTTTCCGCAAAATCGAACTTTTTTCAAAAGGGGCCCTTTTTTAATTTTTTTTTTTTTTGCTCAAAAGAAAGCTTAGGTCTATTCTTTTAAGAGCTTTTTGGTCTCGTAGTGGGATATCAATCAAAATAAATATTTTGTAAGTCAAGACATACAATTTTGTCTTAGAACATTTATTTTGATACTATCCCACTCGCATCCCACTACTAGACCAAAAAGCTTTATTCAACACAAATCATTGGTTCTGACTCAGTCACATTAAGAAAATTTATACAAATTCTTTAGTATGAAAAAGTGCAATATTTTTGAAGGACGGAGTTTTAAAGTGGCATATTTTTGAATCTAATTGAGATATTGACTTGAAATTTTTTTTGTAAATCCAAAAATTAACTTATCTAAACAAAAAAATATGGATCAAATTGTTCCTAATATTTGCAATCCCATTAAAATTTTGATATAAATTTTAGTTTTAGAAACTCAATGAATAGGTAATATGTAATAAAATCTTTATTTATTAACGAAACTCAATGAAATTTTCAGCGTTTTTTAAGTTTCTCATTCTAAATAACAACGTGTAAAAAACCTTGTCAAAACGTCAAAGGGAATACCGCAATTCCTAAAAATTTGGAGCGAAAATTCCAAAAATGGTATTTTTTACAATTTTGTCTATAGGGTCCACATTTCCTTCGGGGCTGGGAAAATACTTTAGGAATAAATAGGGAACACATCAGGGTTTCCAAAACTGCTTTCCGTTTTCTGATCCCAGCTTTGGGATTTTAGAACATGTGGCCTAAAGTTGAAATTTTGATAAAAAAATAGGTCAATTTCCAAAGGGCGTAGGGCCGACATGTTCGATAGGACATGTTTTTTATATCAAAATGTTCTCCGTAAAGAAACTTTATAGAAAAACATAAAATTGTTATATATTCTTAAAGAAAGTTGTTTTTTAATAAAAAAAAGAGTTATTACAGTAGTTACAGTAGTTACAGTAGTTACAGTAGTTACAGCAAAAATATACTATTTTTTGAATTTTTAAATTTTTAAATTGAAAATCTGTTATTTTTGGATTCGTAACTGACATTGCTCTGAAATCTTTTGTATGTTGTTGCTAATTTAGTTGTCTAACTAACAAAAAAATTCGAGTCCATTCGGTCCAAAAGTGCGCCGTATATTTTTAAAAAAGCGGACCAAGGTATGGCAAAATTTTAAAATTTCAACCAGGAAATTATAAGAGATAAATAGCACAAGATCTAGCCGAGCGCTTTCCAAAAATATAAAATTCTTTGAAATCGGATGGGAATCAAAAAAATGGCACTTTGAGCTCCCATAGCGTCGCCCCTGGATTATTTGTAGGGCCCATTTTAATAATTTAAACTCGAATACTCCTTGGCTACGACCAATTCAAATTTTATCCCGATCGGACCAGCCGTTTAGAAATGCCAGATTTATTTCCAAAAAATTTCGATTCTGCGCCACTGTGCAGCTGATAATATGATTCTTCTTTACAACTGTTCTTTAAATGAACAAACTGTCTATTTCACTTGGCCTCGTTTGCCAAACTGCACATATAGTAGTCTATCTGGACAATCATCTGATCTGTTTTCTCCGACGCTACTGCGAGGGTTCAGACATATAGGACTACTAGGAATTCAGCTGGAGTATTCACTATGTTCTCAATTATTCGAGTTTAATTTTAATCAAATAAAAGTTTAATCTTTTTTTATTATTCGATTATTCGAACGCAATATTATACGAATAATTTAATAAAATATATTTAAAAGCAGACAATTTCCTACAATTAGTTTGAAGAATAATACAAATACAAATGTAAATAATAATAAATAAGCAAAGCAGAAAGTACTATCGAACATGTCCCACTATGCCCTACATCAGCTACTTATTTAAATTTGAAAATTGTGTTTCAGTCCTTTAATTCGAAATATATGAAAAATAAATGTAGAAAATAGTTTTAAATACTATTTTGTATGACGAACATCTTTGTTTATAATTATAAATTATTTGTTTTGTTTATTTGAGATTTTTTCTTAAATAATTGTATTTAAATAAATCATTTTTTTTTTAAATTTTAGCTTGAAAATATTTTTATTCGATTATTCGAAAATTATTAATCGAATAGTTTTTCATTCTAAACGGAAAAATTTTAGTCATTCGAATAAAAATATAAATTTTTGGCCAATCGAGATAATTTCTCTTTGATTTCAGGTATCTAGACCGAAAATAACTCATCCACATAATCAAAATATCCAAATTGTGATTTATATTTTGTGATAACAAATAAATCACTCAAAATAACAGTAATGAAATGACTTTTATTTACATGGTTTGCTATGACTTTTATTAGGTGTTGTGATTTTTTAATGTTTATTATCTGTATGACTTAAAGATGAGGGATTTTTTAAAATTTTTAACTTTTATTTTGAAACATTTGTACAATATAAATTGTCTGGACTATAAAGCGGATGAGGCAAAACTTCGCAACCACTTCATTCTAAATACATTTTAACAGGTATTGCGACATGTTACTTGGATTTTTAATTTCCCGACCTTTTTTGATTCCCAGGAATCGGTAAAATTTTTCTCTACATTCCCGGGTACCCGGCTATTCCCGAAATATATAATAATACTGTAAACTATTATTATTATACCAAAATTTCGTATAAAAACTTAGTGTTATAATCATTATATATAGATCTTCGTATTAATTAATTCAATTAGAGCTTAATTCACTAAAATCTTAATGCGTAATTAAAAAATGTCAGCTTTTCATTTCATAAATCCCTTTCCAATATCTAATTCTTTAGGTTCCTCCAAAAGCTTCATTTAAATTTAATTAATTTTGATGTTAACAAAATTTATTCAAACTTTGAATGATTAAATTTTTGTTGATTCAAATCTACTACAAATGTTTTTTCTTCATTCAGTTTTATTTAGGTTTCAATAATTTTCAGTAAAAGGAATGAATTCAATACATTTAACTGAATAGTTACGAGATAAAATTTTAGTTGCTCTCGAAAATATCAAAATTATTGGATTCAAAGGCGAATTCTGCAAAACACACTCATTATAAAGCTGTCATTGCTACCAAGGACTATTGCTGTGTTTCCTTTCAAGAACAAAATCAATTCTATACTTGAAAATACCCAACGGTGTGCCGCCATCAAAAGTATGGGCCTTTGTTCTATTAGTGTTTTCTGGAATAATTCGCACCGGTCAATCTTGGCATTGAAGATTATTCACCTTTATTTCTAGAACGTGCAGTTTTCCATATGCTTTTTAAAATGTTCATTCGAAAAACCCCAAATAAATACTAATAATAAGCGGTCTATTCTTGCCGAGATATAAACGAAAAACTGTAGAAAAAACTTTTCACTTTTTTTTAAAAAAAAAATATAGAGTTCTAACTTGTTAATCCTGACAAAATATGCCGGGAATCGGGTAGTGAAAAATTTTCAAAATTCCCGGGAATTCCCGGGATAAAAACCCTACATGTGACCGAGCGTTGTCATGATGGAATATTACGGTTTTATGTCTAGCCGCATATTCTGATCGTTTTTAGACCAATGCTCGCATCAAACTAATCACTTTAGTTCGGTACATGTTCCCTGTGATTTTCTGGTCAGATTTCATCACCATATACAGAGCATTACCATAGCGCCATGGATATTTGACATTGGTGTCGATTCGACTTGTTGACCTGGCTTCACATACGATCTCTTACGCATAGGGTTATCGTACTGGATCCATTTTTCATCACAATTCGCTTCAAAAATTATTTTCTTTTATATCGTTAAAACATAATTTCGGACATGCATACTCGTCTTTCAAGGTCACTCGGCTTCAATTCTTATGGTATCCAATTTTTCTGCTTTTGGAAGAATGTTGCTGCTCGAAAACGTCTTGAAAGTGCTGCTTGTCTAGCTGCCAATGATTTTGCAAGCTATTTTTGAGTTTAAAAACAATATTCATGGAGTAATTCGCATGTTGGAATAACGATTTGTAAGTTTTTTTGTGTTGTAAAATTTGTGAATTTTTTAAGAAGTTATGAAAATGAACTTGAGCCGAATTATAATTTATGATTATATACGTTGATTTACATCAAATAAATTTTTATCATTTTTTACGCAAAAAAATTAATTATAAATAATTCATCTTGATTTTTTGTGTTTTTTTTTTTTTACTTTTCTAATAATGATTAGGCATTTCTTTTAAACAAAACCACATGAAAGAAGTAATTTTTCTTAATTTTAAAATTGACCGCCCAAGAAATATGTATGTAGAATTAAAAAATCGATCAATAAGTGTATGTTTAAGTAATTTCAGTGACAGCTAACATAATTTTGTCGAGACGCTTTTAATGAACACCAATAAATGTGTCTTCAAATACATAAAATCCGAAACGAAAAGATATAATGACTACAACAAGCTCTATTTAATCAAAATGCGTTTTGTACGAGTACTCGTACAATGAGAATGCAATGAGAATTTGTTGGTTTTGCAACAGCAGACGTTTTTCGCTCGCTGCAACTAGAAGAATTTGAAATTAGAAAAACTCACGGCACACAAAATGCAGAGAAGTGCGTTACGTTTAATGCTGCTGCATTTAACAGAAGCGCAGATAAAATCGATACGCGTTTGTTTGTTGCATGTTTTGTAGTTGTAGCTGAATGAAATATCTATTTGATGACAACAACAAGAAAATCCCAGAACATAGAATTTTCAAATAAAAACACCCTAATTTTTGCCACCATGATTACTAGGCGAATAGAGACGCGAAAGTTTGCTGGTGTCTGTAGTTTTGTTGTTGCTTTTTTTAGAGCCATCCAAAAGGAATCGTACAATCGTGCATACGTACACTTTAGTTCACATACAATCGTGAGAGCTGAGATACATATAACGAAATACAAAAACAAATACAACCAGAATGCAACAGCAAAACGATAGAGAAGAACACCCAAACAACGAGTCGTAGTCCGCAGTCCGCAGTCGATGGCGGTGGGTTGGCTGGGTTAGTTTTTAGAAACTAAAGCAGCAAGAACAACAATAACAGCGGCAACGAAAACGACAACGACAAGTGCATCTAAATCGTTGTTTTACTTATACTACAGCCAAATAAATATAATCGTATACACACTTACTATTTAGGAGATACACAGATAGATAGATAGAGAGATACATTCATTTGAAACGCAGCATATCGAGGATAAAATAAATTTTTCATACAAAACTCCCTCCCAAAACCTTTGCACATGTAGGAATATGAGGGTTTGAATATTTTCAAAATCTAGCATTTGGTTGCTGGTAGCGCTACTAAAACAACTTGCTACTGTTACCGCATGCTGCATCTAGCAGCATTTAGATTGTGGACCACACGGCGTATGAAGAATGAAATTTGTGCAGTTCTAAATTTCATTGCGGTTGCATTTGTAGTGGCAAATTTTGCAACGAATTTTGCATTAAGAATATCTTACAATAACGCATTAAATCCCATAGCAAAAAGATGCTAAAAAATGCAGTTGAATTCTACTGCTGTATGCTGACCAGGCGTTCATCTTTTGTTAGCTAGTTTATTAAGACTTTTCAAAATGACGACATCATCTATAAGGAAGGAGAAAAACTTTAAGAAAATTGCGCGCCTTTTTCACTTTTCTTTGCTATCTTACAACAGCAACAACAAACCTAAAGAAAAGAAAATGTGCAACCAAGTTAATATATACATATATATAAGAAATAAACCCAACCAAATATTCCAAGACAACAAACGATGCAGTCATACTCTTGTAGTCTCCTGCTCTAGACAACAGTGTGAGAAACTTTTTACTTACACCCAGCTACATAGCTGCCCCTTCCAACTATGCTGCTGGTTACACTTGTCTGCAGTAGAAAGTGGAAGTTAATTTCTTATAAAATTACTTACTCCTGTTAAATTTATACTAAAAGAAATGAAATAAAATAAAATGAAAAAAAATAAACCAACAACTATTTATTGCAGGCAAAAGTTTTGTGGAGTGAGCGCAAGCAAGCAAATGAAAAATAAATAATGGAAAGAATTACATTTTATTCCTGATAAAAGTAAGAAATGTTGAACTGAATAAAATAATTATGGCAACAAAGGAAATCATCATATACATAGTTCCTTTGTTTCTTTTCTTAATGTTGGTATTTTTAAATAATTAATACAAATCTTAAAATACTTTATTCGATATTTAGTAGATTTCCTGCATCGTTAGTGCATTTTATTATTGTATAACGCCCAAAGTATTGTACATAATAGATCTTAATGCAAAATTATAAGAAACTTAATTTAGAACCTTTCAAAAAATTTTCCTAGAAAACTTGTTCCTTACTCTAGAGTCTAGATAACCTCATTTGGAATGTCCTTTCAAATACGGCAGAGCTAATCTATTTAAAATCTATTTTATTAGATCAAAGTATACTTTTCTAAAGCTTTGAGCTGAGCTGAAGCCGAAACGAACTTGCCCATCACATCAAGTTTTCGAGATATCTTAGTCTAATTTTTGAAGATATACCGTTTTTCGGCATATTCGACACAGCGCGAATTTACCTTTATTTATAAAATTTGTTATGCTGTCTGAAAGTTCTACGAATTATCTTTAAAATAAGGGTTTAACCTCTGTTATATCTTATTCATTTTTTGAAATATCTTAACTTAAATTTCGATAAAACCGGCTTATTCATGGTATTTTCGCTTCTGACTGATGGACTTTATCGGTCATAAATGTTTAATTTATATATGTATCTCCACAAATTCTGCTCCAAATAAGTTTTATATACACAAAATTCATGTCACCAAATTTTGTTACGATCGGTCCATAATTAGTCATAGCTCCCATATAGACCCGCTTCCGAAAATCACTTTAACGTGCATAAATCGCTTAAAAATGTTGGTAAACACACAAAATTCAACATAGTTAACTTCAATATAGACATAAATCACACGACCTAATTTCATGGTGATCGGTCCATAATTGGTCATAGCCCCCATATAAGACTCACTTCCGAAAATCACTCAAAAATATAATTTATTGAAATTTTAAAAGAAAAATGTTTTTGCTCTTTTACCTAGTGTAGGGTATTATATGGTCGGGCTTGACCGATCATACTTCCTTAATTGTTTAAATTAAAATTAATTTTTATTTATTAATATTTTTTAATGAAATTTTACAGTTATATATGTACCTATGCATATATGTACATATGCATAAACAATTTTTAAATTTATAAGAGGTTTATAAAACAAAATTTACATACAAAATCTGTTTTATAAACCTTTGATAAATTTATAAACTGTTTATGAATATGGGGGGTAGACTTTTATATTAGATATAGAAAAATAAAAACAAATTTTGAAATTTATAATCAGGAATCCCGTAATTCATAAAAAAGTTTTGAAAAATCACAAAAATGGGATTTTTTAGTTTTCTTGCTATAATATCCACACCAGGAGCGTGGTTATCGGAACCCTTTACAAAATAATTAAGAACATATTTGGCCATCTTAAATAGGTTACTTTATTTTGATATCGATTTGCCCTAAAGTTGTATTTTACATAAAAAAATAGGCGTTAATTGAATGGACGTTGTCCCCTCCGTATCAACAATTTTTAAATTTATTTTCATTTAAAATATTTAGCGTAAAGTTACCCTTTCAAAAAGTATAAATTCCTAATTAGGGTTTTTATCCCGGGAATTCCCGGTACAAATTCCCGGGAATTTTGCCAATTTATAACTACCCGATTCCCGGGATTTTTAGTCGGGAATCCCGGGAATTAAAAACTCACGAAAATACATAGAAAACAAGTTAGAACTCTGTTTTTTTCACCAAAAAACAGTGAAAAGCTTTTTACAGTTTTTTGCTTATATCTTGGCAATAATAAACCGCTTATTATTATTATTATTTATTTGGGGTTTTTCGTATGAAAATTTAAAAAGAGAATTCATTATTTATAGAATTTATTTCTTATTGAATCATTCCAATTTCTTTAAATTTCTTCTTCAAATCCATAACTAAAATACCTTCAAAAATTTATTAAATGTTTAAATTTTTCTTCAATTAAAATCTAGTACAAAAAGGTACAATTTTTTCAATTAATTTTGGAAATGATTTGATTTAACAAAAATTTCATCATTTAAAGAGTGAATAAATTCTGTTATTAATTAACTTTAAAATTAATTCAGTTTAAACAAAGGCTTTGGAATGAATCTAAAAAATTAATTTTTTAGAAGCCCTGATATTTAATAATTATAACACCAAGTTTTTATATGAAATTTGACTATAATATTCCTAATTTACAGTATTATTATATATTTCGGAAATAGCCGGGTACCCAGGAATGTAGAAAAAAATTTCCCGGTTCAAAAAAGGTCGGGAAATTAAAAACCCTATTCCTAATACATCTTATTTGAAATTTTTTTAAACCCAAATGCATATAACTTTGGAGTCAGTCACGATTTTTAAATAACTCTTTTTTTGTTTGACATATACATTTGTTGTTAGTCAAATAGAAGAAAAATGGAGAAAATCGGGATATTTGATCGCGGTGTTATCAAAAATGTAGGGTGGATAAAATTGTTGAAAAAATACTATACTTTGCATGTGTTTTACTATGGATACCCAGGTATGTATGCTGTTGACATAAGGGTGCAACTTTGTAAATGGGATTTATCATCCAAACGGTTGAACCAAACTTGGGAAAATTGCGGAAAACTGTTTTGGCTAGGATATCAAGTCAATCCGAATATCCAATTCAGAGATACAGTATTTTGAAAATTCAAAACATACCCAGGTATGTTGCCGTTGACATAAAGGTTAAAAATCGGTAAAAAATCGAGTTTGTCCTCAAAAGCCTTACGTATAGAGTAACTATGCTTTAAACCTGGTCTATGGTGCCTTTCCTCTATACATATGGGGTTTACGCATTTAAAAATAATTTCAAAAAGACAATTGATAAAGAGCTTATTGGGCGATAAGATACTTGATACCTGACTTAGGTATCATAATTACTTCGGATATTTTTCATGATTAAGGGTAGAAACCAGTTTGCAAGATGAGTTGAAAATGAATAAAACTAGTTTAAGGGCAGATGTTTGGTAGCTCACCAATAATTTTTCCTGAAATTTTGTCCATGCCAGTATTATTTTCAGTTTTTTTATTGCTGGAGTTAAGAACGAGAATCGAATTAGCTGGTAAAGTTATGCCTGAGCTAGAAATATTAGGCGTAAACACTCTTTCGGGGTGATCGGCAATTCCTTCACCTTTATTATTATGAGATCTAGCCAAATTACCAAATTATAACTAATAGCAGATTAGTATCTTGTTGGGTGATTTTGTTGGATCTAGACCTTCCTAAACAGCACTATGAAGGATTCTTTGACAGTGGTTTAGTTAGGAGAGCGCTGTAGTTGCCATTGTCTTCTAAGATTTCTGTTTTCATTTATAAGGTTTTGAATGCTTGTTGAAAATTTATTATTTTTAGTGCCGTTGTAGCATTTAAAAGGTGTAGCTACTTTTGCTGCAGGTGATAATGTTTCCGAGAACACATTTGTGGCTTCTTGTATTTCATTATCGAATTTAAGTGAAATATATTGAACCAATTAGTATGTCTAATAAAGAAACAAAATGGTTTTTAGATGTATTGCCAATTGAGCATTGATATAATAGTGGGAGAGTGGACAAGAGGGCAAGTGAACAAAGAGACTGTAGAAAGCTGATCACGTATTATCTATTAAATAAGGAGTCTTTTGTAGATCTGAAGGCTAATAAGTGGACTGTCCTTCAGATATAACGTCAAGTTTAAAATATGAGACAGATTTTAATAGCTGCGAACCCTTAGGAGTAGTAAGTCGTGAGACCCAGAACGTGTGCTTTGCGTTGTAATCTCCTGCCGCTGTAGATTTATTGCGGCAGTATAAAAAGATATGGTGATTGTGGCCGAGAGGCGTTGTGATGAGGTCTGAATATGATCTATTTTATATTCCAGTATTGAGAAATGGATAATTCAATTACTAATTATTACAGCTGCCACTCGCTTTACCACTTGGATGTTCGAAAATACTTTTTAACGTAAAATGCGTTTCAGAAACCAGCAATATATCAATAAACTGAGACTTTAGTTATTTGTAGATCTAATAGATTCCATATCGTTACCTTAATATAGAAAGGCCCTAATTCGGATTTTTTTTAAGTCGAGATTTTTTGACTAAATATGAGCGGAAATAAACGAAAATCTGGGCTTACAAAAAAACACTAGATAGTACCTTTCTATATTACGGTAACGATATGTATATAGTAAAATCTTCCAATGTTCCCCACTTTGCGGCCTTTTTGAATTCAAAAAACTGAATTACACCTTCTTAGCAATGGGAAATTTTATTAAAATCGGACTATTCGTTGAAAAATTACCGACTTATATCCGTTTTCTTAAAAAAAAAAACATCATTGTGGGCTGATTAGAAATAAACAAATTATTAGTATCATCAGGATCTACATCATTGAGATGTTCCAATACACACAGTCATTCTTTGTGCTCCTACACCCGAGTATGCATGATCTCCCTTGATTTCAACCATGAATAATCACTGAAATTTCAACGCCTCTTAGTATCAACTCCTACATGATCCAAACACATCATATCAAATGCAATACTGTCTCGATATTCAACATATTGTTCATCATCTAAATTCCAGGATATTGCATTTGGGCTTTTAAAAGAACCAACAATATTTTGTATCAACTTCAAAGTTACAACAAATTCAGTTAACTGGTGCTATGGTAGTTGCAATTAAAATTCAGAGAATTTCAATAATTGTTTACAGTTGCTGAGTTTTAATAAAGTGTGGTTACCGATTCGAAACAGTTAAAACGTTAACAATAATTTGGATTATTTCATTAACGGCATTTTAGCGGTAACGGTAGTTGCTGTTATTTCGGTAACGGTGTTTATGAGGGCAATTTCGGTAAAAACAAAAACGGTAATGGTTTCTTAAAATTTCAATCAACTGTATTATTGAAATCAAAAATAGTCAGTTTCATTTAAAATTATTTATAGAATATTGGTAATATTCTATAAATATTGGTAGAGGTAACGGTAAAGGTAATCGAGTTAAAATTGTAGTTTAGGTATAACTTAGACGTAACGGGTTTAAAGTAGATTTCGAGAGCGAATTATATTCCAACAAACATAATTTCAAATTTGAATACTGGTATACAAATACCGTTTTAAGATTCTATAAAGTATAATCAAACTACAATATAGTTTATCCCTACCCTTCTAGGAACAACGTACTACTTGCATTAACTGTTTACATTTTTCAAAATCTTATTATTATTTCAACATGGCAACGCCTTTATCCATTTAAATTTAAAACAAACACAACAATAACAATAACAGAAAACCTTTTCAATTAATACAACCCTCTACATGACCCCACTGGTCACATGTTTGAAAATCACATTTGCATACAAGTCTAAACGTGTGATTATTTCATTATTTTTTCCAACTATTTATTTATCAATTTGTTCATTATCTGTTTTTTTTTTCTTTATTATTATTATTGTTATTATTACTAGAACTATTGTTGTTTTATTGTTTCTTTTATTTGTAAATTTCACAATACATTTCTCTAGTAGTATTTAATTTGTTTTAATTGTGATTGTGGGGAGAGGGTAGTAGAAGGTTGACTCACAAATGAAATTAATTACATTAAGTAAAAGGGAAATATATCTAATATAAATATAAACAAATAAATTAAATTAAATATGAGAAATACGAAAAACTTTAAAAGCAGGACAAGCGCATTCCCACTGTGAAACTTAGCAAAAACTATTGCGAAATAGGACTCAGTCATATATTTCAAAATCAAAAATGCGGTTTAAATTACAAACTACTTATATTCATTCACCATAAGTAACAAGTTTTCAATAAGCTTATTCTTGAGACTTCTATAAGATGGCGCTGAGTATATAAATAGTAACAGTATGCTTTGTTATAAAAGAATCCGGTTTATTTAAAGCAAATATGCACACAACCATGAAGAAAAAAGCATGGAAAAATATAAAATAAAGCTTTAAATAACTGTAATAACAATTTTGTTTACAAAGAACATTGTAAAAGTTTTCCAGTTTTAAAAATTAAGATATCCTTAATTATTCCATAAAATGACCAAAAAAAAAAAATAATATTTTGTAAAAAAATTAAGAAAACAAATCCACAAGAAAAATTAACAGACAAATTAGATGATATTTAAATGCAAGGTTCTGCAAAAAATGTATTTTTGTCTAAAAACTTGTGAAATATGCAAAAGCTTAATTTTCAAGTAAAAGTCATGAAAAACTCGAATAGACCTCCGGCTAAAGAAAACCCCACCGCATGATCTTGGAGGTCAGTTCACATCATTTACACGTGAGATGGCCATGCCCTAAAATCGCTCGTACAGAGTAATAAATATGGCACGTAGCGCTGTCCTGTTGAAAACACATGTTGTTGGTGTCCCTATCATCGAATTCAGACCAAAATATGATGGTATTCATCGACCTATAGCACGTTCACGAAGCCCAAAATCAATATCGGGATGCATTGGCCGCTCATGGATCTCATGTAGATTCGTATCGTCCCAAATTCGACAATTTTGTTTGTTGACGTACCCATTTTCAGAATTTTATCACTTGCAAGTGTTATTGAACGCTATATCTGTCAATTGTGATTTGGCAAAACTAGCTGAAGAAATGACAGCCAAATATACCCGCTATCAACAAAAAAATATTAAAAGTCAAATTAATCGTAATATTTATCCATGTGTTGGTTGAAATACTTCTTCAGTAGGCCCCAGATTTCGAACGGACCCACATTTTATATCAATATATCAGATATATTCATGGAAAAATTGGTGTTGAAAATCAGCAAAATCATCACGTATTAGAAATTTGGATCGCCAATGGTCTAATTTCTGGACAGATATTTTGGGAATCGTATTTTTATTTCCAGAGTTTTTTTTTTAAAAATTTTCAGTAACTATTTGTTTACACAAAAGAAGTATGCTAAGTAAATTAAGGTATATAAAATTCAGATCTAACACTAACTTGTTTAATAACCAATACAGATCAGACTTTTTTATCAACTCTGCAGAAATAGTATAATAATTTATAATGGCAATAAAATAAGTACAAATAATTAATAATTTCATGTCAAACTAGCATTTGACATACATTTATTTACAGATGTAGTTTATACAATAACAAATATACAAAATATACCCAGCAAACATTAATTAAAATGTTAAACAAATATTTCTTCAAAATCTAAAAAATTTTGGAAAATATTAAAATTTATTACAACCACAGCTGATCAGTATACAAATGTATCCAGTAGTTGTGGATGATTGAGTCGAACCAGTGATATTACATATGATTTAGCATCAGCACTGCTTATATATTATATAGTTATTTAGTCGGAAGTCAATTGAACCTAAATATATTACAAAAACTAAACTTTAAACCTTAATGTCAACTGGGATATTTTAATATTTAAGTGAACCAGTATATACATATAAGTATTTATTAAATAAACAAAATAAATTTTCAAATAAATAATAACCACAAATAAAGGGTGTTTTTTAAGCCCGTTTAAACTTCAAATCCATTTCTCAATTCCATTTTTCGAATTCAAATTATGAGCATATGACCTCATCTCTTTGAAACCTCTTGAAAACTCATATATATTTTACAAAAAAAAATCATTGATCATCATTGATCATGGTAACGATCTCCATAACTCTAGCTCAGGCTTCAATTTTGAAGAAATAAGGTCGGCAATGTAGTGCGAATTGATGACTGATTTTCAAAGAAAATTTGAAAAGTTTGGTTGGTTCAAGCATCAATGATGTTTTGCCAGAGTATGCTGATCACAAATATCAAAAAGAGAGCGCAGTGTGACAGTTATATCGGCCTTAAAAAAACACCTTTTATAATGAATATTACTACAAACAACTAAAGTTGCAAATAAACTTAGTAGTGCCACATTCTGTGTCATTACTATTAGTTTGTTCTTGTAAAAAAAAAGTAAAAATAAAAACCAAAAAGTAAATACCTAAAATAATAAAGAGTCATACAAAGTACTTTCGGACATACATGCATATAAACATGTAAGTATGTTTAAAACAACATCTGTGTTAACAGTTATGGGCGAAAAGATATTAGTAATAAATAAGTAATTATTAGTTTTCATTAAAAAATAAATAATTTATTGTTATGTTTAGTATTAAAAAATATTTTTTTTAACATTTACTCTTCTGAATTCGAGTTCTCCAGAATTTCGAAATTCGCTTTAGTTCGGTTTTTATTTCACACTTTTTAATAGATGCATTCAAAATACGTAAAGTAAAACTGTTAATAACTTTAGAACTGTTAGTCAGATTTTATAATTTTTGAACTCATATTAAAGCTAATAAATCGTAGATTTTAAATATTTTTTCTAGAAATCCGTTCCTAATCAAAAAAATGATATAGCATAGAAAATCGTCCTTGAGCAAAGGATATCTCAAAGATTCTCCTTAAATGTGAACCATTGCACTATTAAAAAAATATTGTTACGTTCTTACCTTTTAAAAGCGGTGATTTATTTCCTTTAAATAAACCGATCAGTAGTTTAAAATTTGTAACAACTCTTTATTTATTTAAATTTACACAAAAAGTCACTCGGTTTTAATACACGCATTATTTTGTATTAAGCTCTTATTTTAACGGTAATTTAAATTATTTCGATAACAGTAGTTGAACTGAAAGGGTATTTTATGGCTTATGGTAGCTTAGCGGTAGCGGCAGCCTAACTTTTGAATTTTGTTTTCATTAAATGTAGTTCATACTATGGGAAAAACGTGCCAACAATTTTAAATGAGATTCTAAGTATGTCGTAAGGTAAAGGTTACTTTTGCAAAATGTAACAGTTTCTGCTATGGAAAATTGGCCGTATAACAGTATTTATACCCACCATTAAAAAAGATGTGGTATATTTCTTTTGTCATTCCGTTTGTAACATATTCAAATATTGGTCGAAGAAGTTTCTAAGACGATCTACCTATATCCGTCCCAAATATCGGGCCCAAACGAAAGGAGCTAGCTGGCTGGATAAAATTTTGCACAAATTAGTTCTAGGTACTCTGAAATTATTCCTTAAAGAATGGCGAAAATCGGGCAAAGTCCACATACAGGAAAATTTCTTGAACGTTCATAATTCCCGGGGCGCATAATTCCCGGGATTTTGCGCCCCGGGAATTCTCGTGAAAAAACTGTAGTTGCTACTTATGGCTATTGCTTAAGATTCTCAACTTCGGAACTAATTTGACGGTAGCGTACTGAGTCGAACGGTTCTTAAATCAATGATTTTTTTCAACATCGGAACTATTTGTATTGCAGCAGCAGGATATCTATTCTTCCGAATACAAACATCAATATAACGACAATATATAGATATCCAACATATATAGACTGTATAGGGTCAAACATAAATATTGTATAGCAAACCTATACTTTTGAACACATCTGTAAAAATGTGTGTGTGTACAGAGGAATTACAGTGTAAATTTAAATGTATCGACAGATAAAAGTTCGTACAAACTTGCAACTATGTACTACACATCGATTCGATAGAACGCTATCGTGTCCGCTTGACTCTCAATCTTAACAGACAAACATGCATTACACCGCACTACTACCACACCAACACCAACAACAACAATAATATGTTATAATAACAATAACAGCAACAACAAATATAACAGTGCGAAAAATATGCATGCAGTATAAATTATAAAAGCCGGCAACAAAAGTATGCAACCAGCAATTGCAACAACTACCTGTACCACAATTCATTTAATGTACGGACGTTCATAACTATTTACGTATAAAGAATGTATCAACTAAAAACAAACAAACAAATAAAAACACAAAGACGAACAGACAAATAGACGGTCAGACGAACTCACAAAGAAACAAGCAGCAGCAACAAAATAACAAAACAAACTCACGTTTTAACGCTACTTTAAACAATACAACTGAATTTACGAATATTGTACTGAGATACTTGCAATGTCACAGATACCACTCGTATGAAACGATATTAAATCGTCCGTTACAGCACTCTTCCCTTTCAAAAAATACATACTTCTAGAATCTAGACTGTCTCTGACACTAGCTGCCTGACTGCCACCATGTCTCTTTGTCGGTTTGTCTTTTTGTTAACTCCTGCCTCCCTCTGCTGCCCCACTGTATGTATGTATAGACGTGTGTGCGTCTGAAAGTTGTACAAAAACAACGTTTATTACAATGTTTCCCGTAATGTGTGCAAAAAGAAAAAACGTCAATTAATATTTATATTTTTGCTTGCCACAATAAAACATTAATAATGACATTTGTTCATTCATTCAATGTTTCATTCATTCAGTCAGTCATTCATTCGTACGTTCGCTTGCTCGCTCGCTGGCTAGCTGGCTGCCTCATACCGCCAGCTCAATGTTCATAGACACAACACAATTTTGCACAGCCATCCAACCAACCGTCCATATAAATGCGACAGCAACAATAAATGTAATAAAATAAAAAAGAAAAAGAATAAATAATAAAAATAAATTAATATAATATTTTATTGTCATTTTGTAATTATTTGTTTGTATTTGTAAGATATTGGAATTGGACACACAAATTGTGTAAAACATTTTTCTGCTTCTCATGCGTTATTTTTTGTATTTTTAATTTTCCGTATAATAAATTTAGTTCGATTCCACTTTTCCATCAACCATTTGGACAATAAATAAATAAGTTTGTTTTACTTGAACATTTCTACATACATAAATAAATTTTAAAGAATTGCTGTCGTATTTATTTAATGCATTATTACATTATCTATATTACGCTTTTAGAACCCTATAATCATTTACACTGATCAGCTCAGATTGGATTTAATCAGGTCTACTCTACTTTTATTTTAATAGGACCTCCAAAAAAACACTAAACAGATACATACAGGCAAATCTCGGTATAACGAAACTCACTGTTTTCACTATATCGAATGAACGATTTCGTTCCCCAGCAAAAACTTTACTCACCTAGTAAGCCAGCAAGTATAATTGGAGCAAAGCGATAACTACTTATTATTTGACTGAAACACTACTTACCATTGTTCGAGATTTTTAAAAAAATTCAGGGGTCAAGCTTACAAATGTACTTACAATCAGTTGAGAAATAAGTAGTAAATTCACAACAAGAATATGTAGCTAAAAAAACACAAAAATATTGCCTTGTGTGGGAATCGAACAGTCACATTATTTGCTTGTGTTTGATAGTCAAGCTGCTAACTCACTGCTCCATGTACGAGTTATTTTATTGGAAGTTAACAACAGTTTTAACATCAACATATAAATGAATATGATATGAACAAAAAAATTAAAGGCTTTGACAGGTGGCGAACCACTAACCTCCCGTTTTCCAGTCAAACACACTAGATAGCTGTGCTAAATGCAAAAGTTCATTACCAGCCTGTATAAAAATAAGTACTTATTCTAGTAAATAAAATAATGTGCTGGGTAACCACCACTCCTTACAAAAGAATGCATGAAATAACTAGTTGTCATTACAAAAATTCACAAAATTTTTGCTGGGTCGCATTCTAAGCTAAAGAAAACTGGTTCGTTCACATGAAGTTAAGGAATCCAAAATCAGATTAGAATGCGAACGAAATCTTTTATTCGATATTGTGAAACATGCTATAATTCACGTGAATTAAATATGGAAAACCCTAGAAGAATTTCATTGAACGAAAAACTAAAAATTTAGATGAATGAATGAAATATGGAATAACAAAATTCTCAACATGTATTTTGAAGAAAATAAAAACAAACATTTTATCGTGACTAAGTTTTCTCTGTAAATTATCTTAATATTAAGTGGAATCTTCAAAATCTGTTTTTTTTAATGTTTGTCCGAGTTTAATTTTCTACAGGTTGAATCATTTTCAGAATCGAAATCCCTTACAATGAAGGCTTTATTAATCGTGGAAAATACACCAAGCCATCCTCCAGAAGAACAATTAGTAAAAACTACTAAAGATATACAAATTTGAACGATATTCTTGCCTCCTAATGTCACACCGCTCATCCAACCAAGGGATCAAAACGACATAGGTTTAGTTAAATTCCAAAATAGAAAAAGTTGTCCAAAATTAAAAAAAAAAATCATCTCGATATAACGAATTTTTCAATTTAACGAATGGGCCTGACAACATATCGTTCGTTATACCGGGATTTGCATGTACATACATATATTAAATATTATAAATTTTCCATTTTCTGCAAAAATATGTTCGAAATGTTCAAATTCAAATATTAGTTTACAAGGGAATGATTGAATTTCCGAGTAACATTATTGGAACTTGTGATAATAATATAATATAATGAGCCGCAGAACAAAAGGTACTTTTTTGAAAATTTAAACATTTTGGGAAATTGATTTTTTCTAAAAGATTTCAACCCAAATATTATAAAAAGTCCAACAAAATTCTATTTGTAATCGTTATAGATAGCGAAGTCGATATGGCAATGTCCGTCTGTCCGTCTGTATGTTGTATATCGGGAATTCTCCCGGCTTGGTTGCTATTTCAAATCGAGAAAATCGGCCAACAAATGGCTGGGATATAAGAAACCGGGACAACCTCGATTTTTGGCCTATTTTTTATCTATATCTGGATTAATAAGTCATTAATATAGACAATATGGATATAGACAATAAATATATAAGGCGGAGTAATTTGGACCTACAATGGATCAAAATTTTAAAAAAAAAATTTTAAATTTTCAAAACCAATTTTAAAAAAAAATTTCTTTTAAATTTTGTTTACCTAAAAATATTTAATATTTGTATTTTAAAGTACAATTTGATGAAAGGTATATAAAAAAGATTCTATCTATTATGAACAGCTGAAATCTGACCAGACCATCACAGGGAACCTATACCGAAGGCAACTGATTTACATTGGCAAAAAAACTCCCATAATATGCGGCCAGAAATGAAACCGTACTATTCCATAATGACAACGCTCAGCCGCATAATGCAACGTTCAGCAATATATAATATATGACTTAAAATGTTTAGCTTTTATTTTGAAACATTCGTACAATAGAAATGTATTCAAAGTAGTGGCCATTGTCAGCTATAAACTTTTCCCATCTATCTGGCAACATATGGATTCCGTGACAAAAAAACTGCCCAAAAAAAACTATTGAGGCCAAGAACGAATCAAGCCAATATCGGATATTCTGTAAAGCAAAAGTGAAGCGCATCCCAAAGAGAGCGTTTTGCATCGATCGAAACAAAAAGTAGTCGGACGGGGGACGATCTGGACTATAAAGCGGTCGAGGCAAAACCTCCCAACCACTTCATTCTAAATACTTTTTAACAGGTTCCATGTCTAGCTGCATATTCTTGTTGTTTTTGGCCAATGCTCACTTCAAACGAATCAGTTGCGCTTGGTGCACGTTCTCTGTGATGATCTGACCAGCTTTCAGCGGTTCATAATAGATAGGACCCTTTTGCTAACACCAAATACATACAGAGAATTACTTTAGCGCCATCGATATTTGGCTTTAGTGTCGATTCGGCTAGTTGGCCAGTCTTCACATACGATCTCTTACGCTTCGGGTTATTGTAATAAACCCATTTTTCATAGCGTCTTTCAAGGTCTCTCGTCTTCAATTCGTATGGTACTCAATTTCCCTGCTTTTGGATGAATCCTGCTGCTCGCAAACGTTTTCAAATTGCTGTATAAGTAGATTCCAATCATCTTGAATGCTGTCGATATAACAATATTCATGGAGTAATGTTTCCAATTCTTGGACTTCAAACTGTTCTAGTTGTCTTCCGTATCAAAATCACCACTTCTGAACCGCACAAACCATCTCTCGAAAGTTGAAACCGAGCTTTAGTGAGAAACTGGTGTGCTTCAGCGCCACATTTCTAAGTCATAAACCCAGGTTCGCCTTTAGAGATTCTAATTCATTTCGGATTATATGCGTCTAATTTCATGATCATTCGAGTAAAGAAAAAGTACGTTAAAAATTGTGATGTTATTTGAAATAGCTCTAGATATTTATATTAATAGAATATAGAAAGTACATACAGTTGGAAATACCTCGTTCGTACCTTTTCAATGTCGTTTAAAAATTTAAATTCGTTAAATAAGGACTTAGTTAAGAATGTTTAAATTTGCGGGTCCAAAAAAATATACTTTTGCCTATATCTCGAAAATTTGAGGGTGCATTGGAACTTTTAAAACCGGTTTTGTAATACACTCTGCTAGACCTACAACATGTATTAGGTCATTCGTCAAGTTATTGCAAAAAAACATATTTTATGGAAAAAGTACCAAAAATAAATTAAATTTTTACCCCTTAATCGAATTTCCAAAATGTGCCAAATTCGTATTTGGTATAACAAAGCATAGTTTTTACCCATTTTCTCCCAACAACTGGTACATTTCTGAATTTTAAAAAATTACCACTTGTTAAGTAAATGAAGATACATTTAAAATTTTCTTTGTTGCTGTATTAGTTTAGAAGCACATTATTTTACAGACTTTCCTTTTAATAACCAAGGCAAGTTTATAAAGGTTTTTGCTTGAAAATATATTTTGGAATATTTCAAATATGAGCTGCATATCTTTAAGCAAATTTTTTGTTTCAGCTGATATTTAGCTTCTTGATTATTAAACAAATCTCATATGTATGTTAAAATCGTTTACATAAATATGTTTTTTTTAAATCTTCTACATATGAAGTTAATCCCCACATTGTTAAACAATTAACATACCCACATTGACCTCAAGATTTCCACTTAATTGACTTACAGAGAATAAAATAAAATAAAAATAAAAACGAAATACAAAAAATACGGTATTCACAAGAGCTGGTTGATACAAGTATAGTAAGTGTTGACTGCTTTATTTGTAACGTGATGTTTTTTTGTTTTTGGTATTTCTTCTCAAACCTTTTTTCCGTTTCCTTTGTCAGTTATTTTTGCTAAATTGGCGCACAAATGTGTTGAATACAACAATAGAAACAATGTTAAGTAAAAGTGCTACCAACTCAGACAACAAGGACGAACGAACGAACGACCGACGGACCAACCCGACCCTCAGACAACAATAACAACAACTACAATAACAGCTACTACAACTAAATATTACAATAGAACTCCAATTGTAGGCATTAGTTGTGGGTTTTCAGTGGTTTGCAGTAAGTTAAATAAATGGTTGGCGCCTTTTGCGACTACAAATCTATAGAAACAAAAAAAGGAATAGCATAAAATAAACCGAAAAGGAACAAAAAAAGTTTCAAAATAGAATATATGTATGTATTGTGGGTATAAAAAATAATCATTAAGCAAACACACATTTAATAGATTTCCTTAGAAATAAAAAATTATGGCAAATAAATAAATATTTAAAACTAACGCGATTTAAATTCGATTGTTATAGCGCAGCTAGCAAAAGACTAAATAAATGATGATTGTCAATATTTAAATTGTCCCTAAAAAGACACTCCATACACATAAACGCACTTATACGAAAACACACTTACATAAATAACCCAGCAGTTCTGTCTGGGTGACTGTCTGAAACTATAGATTTTACCTATCATTTAGGGTGACAGCTAGTTGCATAAGTAGTTACGTGTTAGATTACAATGAGACTGTCTGATAGCTGGTCTAAAGTAGTCATTGATTTGAATTCATATACTGGTAATTGCCCTCAAATAGTCAGTTAAAATGACATATCATATACACTCCAATGATAATCCAATATAAAACAACTACTTTCTGTTTCTTGCAGTACAAAATAAACGTTTAAAGTGACTACACACTAGTTTACTTAGAGACACTAAAGTGACAAATGACTTCTTGCTAGATTACCTGGGATGTATAAAGTAACCAATTGACTTCTTTCTGCACTGGTGGGTGGAAGAACTAGTTTGTAAAGTGCAGTACAAAATAAACGTTTAAACTGACTACACTCTAGATTACTTAGAGATACTAAAGTGACAACTGACTTCACGCTGGATTACCTGGGATGTATAAAGTAACCAATAAACATCTGTTTGCACTGATGGGTAAAATGAATAGTTTGTAAAGTGCTGTATAACATAAACTTTTAAAGTGTCTACACACTAGTTTACTTAGAGACACTAAAGCGACAATTGACTTCTTGCTAGATTACCTGAGATGTATAAAGTAACCAATTAACTTCTCGCTGCACTGGTGGGTGAGAGAACTAGTTTGTAAAGTGCAGTACAAAATAAATGATTAAATTGACTACACTCTAGATCACTTAGAGACACTAAAGTGACAACTGACTTCATACTAGATTTCCGGGGACGTATAAAGAACCACTTCTCTTTGCACTACAAAGAGCAAAACAAATGATCCAAAATATATAACGTGGAGTCAGCCAGTGATCAGACATTAGTGACAATTATTGTCTCTTGTATAACTGCTGGGAAATTATTTATTTAAAAAGTCATTGTTGCAAATATTAATGAATAAAGGCAGGGTGGGGTTAAATGAAATACATTTAATATGGCACCAACATATGAACAGCAGGTTCGCTCGCTTGCTCGCTCCTTCTTCACCTTTAGACACCAGCTAAAACCTCAAGTAAATTATCTTACTCTTTATCCTGCCCGACCCGGCCAGACCACAGAACCCAAACCCACTTCAACACCCCTCCTCCAACCCCCTCCTTATCTTACACCTTCACTCACTTGCAATATTTTACAGGCCCTCAAACACACACACAAATGCCTCCTTAATATTTTATAATGTAATTTTATTTTTTAGTAATTTCTGCTTTTGTCTTCGACAAAAAATAATAAAAGAAATTAAAGAATAAATAATAATAAAAAAAAACATAATAAAAATAAAAGAAATCTGAATGTGGAAGTAAAACGAAGAAAATCCCATTACGACACAAAAGTCAATTTGCATAAAATCGATTTTTTTCCTACCAGCCATGCAGTGTTTAACTTTTTTTTTTTTTGTTTTACATATTTTTTTCGTTTTTTTTTTCTGTATTATTATAAAAATATAAATGTTTTTTAGATTAAAAATGCTGTGTAATGTTTGGTAAATTGTATTAAAAGTACATAAAAAAAAAAGTAAATAATAAATGGCAGGCGAAAACGAAGACGCCGCGTCGTAGAAGAAGCAGCCAGCAGCAGAAACAAAGACACAGTAAAACGACTAAGAAATGAATTGAAATAAATATAATTATGTTTAATATGGCTGGCAAGTGAAGAAAATGAAAGAATATTAATAATTGCACAATGGTTTGGTTGGTTGGTGGTGGCGCACAGAAATGATTTTTATTTATTAAATATTATTTACAAATGTAAATGTAGTTTATTATTATTTAACTTCTTTAACACAAAACCAGCAAACAGAAATATTAAATTTGTGCTTAGTGAATCACATTTTCAATACTCGGCGAAAATAGTGAAAATGTAGTAGTGCCAAACACAACCAGTTCTAGAATGTGTTTCACCAAAAACCGAGTACCGAGAAATATCCAAACAAATTTCCAAAACTCAAGGTAGTCATGTTCGAAAATAGTTTTAGTTTTTCTCGATCACTTCATTTTAGTGAAATGACAGTAACAAAACATGTTGTAAATATGTTGTTTTGAAACTAATTTATAAATTATTTTCTTTATTTGTAAGATATGAGTTTTTCCCATTAAACAGAAAAGGATTTGTTAAAATCAGAATATGTACTGTCAGCTAAGTCTTCTACTAACTATGATTTAAGATAAAGATTGAAAATATATTTTCTGAAAAACTTTTATTAGTAAAAAAAAGCAAATAAGGAGCGGCTGTGACAAATCTTATATACCCTTCACCAAATTAAACTTTAAAATAAACATTTTAAATATTTTTAATTTTTATTTAAAATTTTTTTTTTTATTTTAAATTAAAAAAATTGTATGGTAAAATTTTTTTTTTACTAATTTCTATTTTAAGTTTTTAAAATAATTTTTTTTGTTGAAAATTGAAAAAAATTTTAGGAAAATTTTTTTTTAAAAAAAAGGGTCGGTTTCAAAAATATTTTTCTTATTGTATGTCCGACTTACTAGAGCGTTACATATTGTCTGTATTAATGACTTATTAATCCAGATATAAAACAAAAATGAGTCAAAAATCGAGGTAGTCTTGGTTTTTTGCTTATATCTCAGCCATTTGTGAACCGATTTTCTCGAATTTAAATAGCAGCAGAAATGGCTCTATAGCGGATATATTGCTGTATGAATTATGTATGTAAGCTATTTGGGTGCGACGGAATGTTGATTTCAACATACATACGGACAAACAGACATTTTGGGTGAATGACTTAAAAATGCAGGATTTACAATAGACGGCGTATCTTTTGAATGCGGTTTTTGTATCTAATAACTTATATGTACTTTTGAAGGGTACATAGTATCTGTCATTTATTCTCACATAATTATTGAACATTATAGTGTAAACAACAAAGATATTTTTTTGCTTCGAAAATGTAGAATTTTATACCAACAAAGCGCCATATGCGGAAAGTTTTGCTTTACTTCTTTAATTTAAAACAAGTAAGAAAGTATGGTCGGTCAAGCCCGACCTACACTAAGTAGAAGAGTAAAAAATTTTTCTTTTAAAATTTCAATAATTTGTATTTTTGAGTGATTTTCGGAAGTGGGCCTTATATGGGAGCTATGACCAATTATGGACCGATCACCATGAAATTAGGTCGTGTGATTTTTGTCTATATGAAAGTTTACTATGTGGAATTTTGTGAGTATACCAAAATTTTTAAGCGACATTTATATGGGAGCTTTGGCTAATTATGGACCGATCGTAACAAAATTTGGTGATATGAATTTTGTATATGGGGAATTTCACGTCAAGTGAACCAACTTTTGAAATCGATGTCTTCCGATCGCGATGAAATTTGCACCAATGTTAGTTCTATTGGATAGTAATTCGGACACCATTTTTCAATCGGTCAAGAACTCTCTGAGTTATAGGAGGTCAAAATTTGACATTTTGGCCAAACAGGTGTTTTTTTTTATCCATATAACTTATTACCTATTGTTCTTAGCAAAATGTGTCCCAAATAGTTTAGATAGCTATTTATGCAATCTTTCGAAAAAAAAAATTAAAAAAATTTAATAAAATATTTTTGATTTTTTTTTTTTAAATCAAAAATATTTTAAACTTTTTTTTTCAAAATGGGCCCTTTTTATTTATTTTTTTATTTTTTTTAAGAAAGCTTAGCTCTTTTCCTAAGCGACCTATATGGTCGCTTAGTGGGATGCGAGTAGGATATCTATCAAAAAAAATATTTTGTAACTCAAGATTTAAAATTTTTGAATTTTTTTGCAAAATCAAAAACTTTGTTGACTTTTTTTAAAAAAATGGACCCATTTTTTAATTTTTTTTTATATATATATATAAAACTTATTTAAAGCACAATTTGTGGAGATACATTTATAAATTAAACATTTATGACAGATAAAGTCCAATTTCGGGAGGACATTTGTATGGGGGCTAGGTGGACCGATTTCAGCCAGTTTCAATAGGCTTGGTCCTTGAGCCGAAATAATATGTACCAAATTTGATCGAAATATCTTCAAAATTGCGACCTGTACTCTGCGCACAAGGTTTACATGGATAGCCAGCCAGCCGACCAGACGGACGGACGGACATCGTTTAATCGACTCAGAAAGTGATTCTAAGTCGATCGGTATACTTTAAGGTGGGTGTTAGACTAATATTTTTGGCCGTTACAAACATCTGCACAAACGCATTATACCCTCCCCATTATGGTGGTGTAGGGTATAAAAATCCAATAAAAATTTAATATAAAGAGATAAACTGACTCGATTTCTAATTTTGGTTATATATGAACCAATTACCATTTGTCATTTGTATCGGCATGGCTTCAATTTCCATTAGATTTTATTCTACCTTCGTTAAGGTACGGTCACACACAGCTAATATTTGACGTTTATCGTCAAATATTTCATTGCCTGAATCTGACCACAAATAAAATTTAGAGCAAACAACAAAACAGATGATTTTAGTCAAACAAAATTATTTGTCGGCAAACAAAATATTTTCTTAATGTGAACAAAGTGTGACCACTAGCTACATAAATACCTAAAAAATATATAATTTGATCTTGCAAATATTTTTAAGGTTAAAGCACTTATTTCGAATTGTAAAGTAATCATTTTATTAGAGATTTATTGAATTTTGTTATCATATATTGAATTTAATTTTTCACTTTTTGTTTGACCAAACTGCTGCGAAAAAGAATCAGTAAATATATTTGCCGTGTGGTCACACTATATCAAACACTTTCATAAAATAATTGTTTGATCAAATAGAAAAAAACAGAAAATTATTTGCTCAGCATGGCGGAAAAATAAGAGGAGATTATTTAAATATTTTTCGTACTAAATTAAAGACACAAATTCACTATTTTTTTTTTAACATAAATACATATTCAATATTTCTTGAATATTTGTTATTTAAAATTATTTTCACTAAATAATTGCATTAATAAATGAAGTCTTCTTCTTCACATAAAAGTCATTCAGCCTAGGATGACATACTGGGAGAAAAACTAATTGAAGACATGAAGTCTATGTTGCGATTTATATTTTTATACGTTTAACATAGTCTGATGTTTGATTATTTTTTATTTATACATGGAGTTTGTCTATTTTCAAAATTAAAAATTGCTCATATGTACATATGGAATATTAACTGAAATTTTATACAGATTGAATTTAAAATCAAAGAATATTTTTTATACATACATAAATATTATGAATTGATTGTAATTAAAATATAATTCTTAAACAGTATGATCTGTTTAATTTTTTTTCCTGCAGAAGAAGAATATGTCTAATAGCATTTTTCACTTTTCTGATTTTAGTATCATACAAAAATTTTTATTATAAATTTTTAGATAATGCGATTGAATTGGAATTAATGAAAAATTTATGTAAAAAAGGTAAACATTTCCATAAAATTTAACAATATTTGTGAACATGTTCTTATTCTGAATGAAAAAAGTTTGGAAAAAGTCGTGTTCGATTAATAATATGTATTAAAAAACCAATAAGCATTTTTACTGGAATTCAAGTTGATAGCAAGTGTAATTCAAGCCTTTAGTTATAGTCAAGCAATTGAATTACAGTTGTATTACACTTTATTTCAATAGCATTCTCCAGTAAAAAGGAAACATAAATTCAAGCCATATGTTTTTTGTTTGAAAAATATTTAATATTTCAGATATTTTTCAAGTATAAAACATGATTACATTTCCATTCAATTTCAATTATGAATTGTGATAGTAATATAATTTAATAAATAAACATTTAATAATTATATTATTAAATTGTTCAAGCTTGTGTTCTTTTCGCGATTTGTTTTCATTATTTAGCGATTTTTAATTTAAGATATAGCAACACTACTTTTGCGATAACACATGATGCAACAGCTGTTATTTGACGCTGTTTGATCTTGCAAATGAATTGCAAGATCAAATAAAAAAATACCCAAAATGCAGGAAAATATTTGCTGTTTAGTGGTCACATTACAAGAATGTTTTCATATTGGCAAATAAATTTGTTTGACCAAATTCAGCTGTTTTCTTGTTTGCAGTGCAAAAATATTTTCTGTTCAAACTAGAAACATAAAATATTTGACGTCTAAATAAAAGTACTGAAATTTCATAATTCTTTCAAATGTAAAGCAAAATCTGGTAATATTTTACTTTCTAGAAATGTCTTTTTTATTGATGAAAGAAATTAAAGTTGTTTTGCAGCTTTATTTAATAATTATTTAGAACAAATATTACCATAAATGTGACCACAAGTCAAATATATTTTCCCCTTTGTGTTTGATAGTATTTCGGTGTAGTTTGATTAAACAAATATGGCAAATAAATGTCTACAGTGTGAACACAAAATCTACCCATGAATTATTTGATGTAGATTTGATCAAACACATGAAACATCTTGTGTCAAATAATTTGCGTAGTCTGACCCTACTTTTAGAATCCAATTAATTTTGTTCATTAGCTAAAAAATAAATATTTTATTTTTTTAATTTTGAATTGGCAAAATATTGCTTATTAAATCAATAATTAAGTAAAGATGTCAATTTAAACTTGAAGAAAAACCAATTCCAAAAAATTTAATTTTCTCTTTGTTAAAAAGTAAAATATTTATATTTGTGATCGGAATAATTTGAATAATGAACTTGTTTATTTGGTCTATTTGGCTAAAATCTTTTTTGTTGTATGAATCTTCTGGATTTGTTTTGGAGCTTTGGTTTTAAATGTACAAAAATATCTTGTTTAAAATATTCTATTACTATTTTATAGCTTTTACTTCATTCTTTAAACATTATTCGAAAGTTGAAAGTTGCGTGTGTAAAGTGTCTTTTAGTTTGGATTTATTTAATATGAATAACAAAAATGTTAAAACAGAAATAATGAAATGTAACATATTATCCCAGTATTTATGTATTTATAAGTTGCACTTAACTAAAAACGACATACAATTAATTGGTTAATTAATTTATTATGCTAATTGTCGTAATATTAAACATTAAGTAACGTACTTATAAACGTTTAAGTTTTAAATTAATGAACCAACCAACAAATAGGTAAAAAAAAACAAAGAAACAACAAAGTGACTGACTGACTATCTAAATATTAATACGTCTACTTATATAAACAAATACAAATATGTATCTATGTATGTCTGTATCTATGTATGTTAACATGTAAGTGTTGTATCTGCCTGTAAGTCTGTATTATTAATGTGCGTGAATGTTTTTGATTATTTTTGTTTTAATTTGAACTTCGAAATAATAATAATTTCATTTATTAATTATTAAATTTTGATATAGATTTATAAGTATGACATATGTATTTATTCCGACACTTTATAACATAATGGAAAACTACATTAGTTTTCCTAAAAAAATAATTTTTGAATTGTAGATTCGAATAATTGTGGATTTCATAAAGAAATACTTACAGTGGTGGTCAAAACATATGCAACTAGCAACATAATTTTACAATAGTTGTTTAAACTAGCTTTAAAGGTAAAAAAAATATTCATTTGCTTGTAATATTTTTTTATTAAAGCTTTAAAAATGAGAATATGAAATTTAATTCAGAATTGTTTGCATTGAAAAGAAAAAAATTTTAAAAAACAGCACGATAACGACCCCAAGCACTCTTCAGATGTTGTCAAGTCGTGGTTAGCACAAGAAAGAGTTTCGGTAGTGGAATGGCCACCACAATTACCAGATCTAAGCCCGATTGAGAACCTTTAGGAATCGTTAATCAAAGAATCGATGCCGAAAATTGCACTAATTCAGATATTATGTTTCAAGGATTGGTATATATCACAGTATATGTCAGCCATTACTAAACTACTTCTAAGTAATGCAGATGACATTAAGTAGTCATTGAAAAATAAGTTGTTCAGTAATTGCATGACATTACCAAGTTTTTGCTGGGCTAACGATTGCTTGAAATATGTTGAAATTCTACATATTTTCTTTTACCAAACAACTGTTTATTTATATAAAAAAAAACAACTTCAATCATAAAGCAAATAAATATTTTTCACCACTTTAAATAAAAATCTGTTGAAATATTTTTTTAACATTGTTGGTCAATATATACGAATAATAATTAAAATAATCCACCACCAAAATGTCATTATTTATATTTCTGATGCCTTCTTTCGAGCAAACAGACTTAACATAAATACATACACAGCAAAAAATAAATATTAATAACATAAATTTATAAATAATTAAAATAAAAACGAAAAAAAAACATAAAAATGTAGAAGAAGAAGAAAAAAAAAGAAAAAATTTTGAATGCATAAATTAAAAATCCACCCCGATTAAAATCATATTGTACATTTTGAACATATTCACTCACATACAGGAATATTAAACAAATCACCCTCTACTATGAACAACAAAAGACGGGGAACAACGACGACTGTTGTTTAAATGATTATATTTATTATTAAAATATAAATAGAAAATCGTAATAATAATGTAAGCAAAACAACAACAACAAAATTCAGAACAGAACAGAAGAACGATGAAGCAAAAAAGAATTATTATATTGTATATATTTGAAAATAAATAAACATAAATTATAGAAAGTCATACTTTTTTGTTCACTCCATACTACACACTTAAAGTTACACGCATTTACAAACTTACATACAAATAATACACTTGCATAAGTGCAATACTAGGGTTGTAAATTATTCGAGTTTTATTTTAATCGAATAGAATTTTATAATTTCTTTAGATTCATTTAAAAAATTTTTCCGATTATTCGAACGAATAACGAATACAACATAGTATTCGAATAATTTAATTTAATGAAATATATTTGGTCAATTCACAAGGTCTCCTATCATGTCATAATGTCCTACACGCAGAGAAAAAATATAATTGGGCATGGTTACTGTAACCATTTATATAGTGTTACAAGTTTTTTAACTATATTATAGTCACAGTAACCATTTACATGATTGTGGTTACCATAATATGGTTAACTTACGATTCACATGATTGTCTCAACCATATATATGGTTACAGTAAACATATATATGTTTGTGGCAACCATATTTATGATGAATAATTTTATCATAATATGTTGTTCTCAGATTATGATAAGCCTTAAGCCGAGAGCACCATAATATGATAAGTCCTTCATCATATAAATGGTTGTCACAAACATATATATGTTTACTGTAACCATATATATTGTTGAGACAATCATGTGAATCGTAAATTAACAATATTATGGTTACCACAATCATGTAAATGGTTACTGTGACTATAATATAGTTAAAAAACTTGTAACAATATTGAAATGGTTACAGTAACCATGCCCAACTATATTTTTTCTCTGCGTGTAATATTTCACAATGATTTGAAAAGGTTGTTACATATTGCCCTTCATAGCATACTAATCTGTATGCTATGTTTATTGTGTTATCGTGCCGAACGCCGAAGAGTCGTGAAATATTGGGGCATTATGACAATACGACATGATAGGAGACCTTGTGAATTGACCAATTTTATTTAATACCAGAAAATGAGAGCGACAATAAAAATATTGAGAGTATAACTTAAAAATGCGGGATTTTTTCAGATTTTTAGCTTTCATTTTGAAACAGTTGTACAATATAATATTTTCAAAGTATTGCCCATTCTTAGCTATGAAATTTTTTCATCTTTCTGGCAACATATGGATTTCGAGCCAAAAGAACTGCTTATCTTTTGAGGCCAAGAACTAATCTAGCCAATATTGGATACTATGTTCCAAAGTGAAGCGTATCCCAGAGAGAGTGTTCTGCTTCAATCGAAACAAAAAGTAGTCGGACGGGTCACGGTTTGGACTATAAGGAATACCTTTTTGAAAAATATGACAAAAATTGCATTTTATTGAGTTTTTGCCAAGATAACAATTTTTCAAACTGAAATTAAACTATTATTTATGAATATTTTTTAATTAAATTTTACACTTATATAGATTTTTCTATTAAATATTAAAAAATAAAAACAAATTTTGAAATTTGTTATCAAGAATCCCGTAATTCCCAAAAATGTTTTCAAAAATCCAAAAAAATGGATTGTTTTTGTTTTTTTGGCTATAATATCCATCGAAACCCTTCACTAAATAATTAAGAACGTATTGATTGGGCCATCTAAAATGGGCTACTGTATTTTGATGTCGACTATGAGATTTGCGAATTTTTGCCCTAAATTTGAATTTTACATAAAAAATAGGCGCTTTTTGGATGCACCTAATTCCCCTAATACATCTTTATAGAAATTTTTAAGATAACTTAAAATAAACAAGTAAGAGAGCTATATTCGGCTGTGCCGAATCTTATATACCCTTCACCAAATTATACTTTAAAATAAATTTGTTTAAATATTTTTAGGTAAACAAAATTTAATTTTTTTTTTTATTTGTTTTTCAAAATTTTTATACCCTACACCACCATAGTGGGGAGGGTATTATGCGTTTGTGCAGATGTTTGTAACGCCCAAAAATATTAGTCTAACACCCACCTTAAAGTATACCGATCGACTTAGAATCACTTTCTGAGTCGATTAAGCGATGTCCGTCCGTCCGTCCGTCTGGTTGGCTGGCTGGCTGTCCATGTAAACCTTGTGCGCAGAGTACAGGTCGCAATTTTGAAGATATTTCCATCAAATTTGGTACATATTATTTTTTCGGCTCAAGGACCAAGCCTATTGAAACTGGCTGAAATCGGTCCACTATTTCACCTAGCCCCCATACAAATGTCCTCCCGAAATTGGACTTTATCGGTCATAAATGTTTAATTTATAAATGTATCTCCACAAATTCCGCTTCAAATAAGTTTTATATACACAAAATTCATGTCACCAAATTTTGTTACGATCAGTCCATAATTAGTCATAGCTCCCATATAGACCCGCTTCCGAAAATCACTTTAACGTGCATAAATCGCTTAAAAATGTTGGTAAACACACAAAATTCAACATAGTTAACTTTAATATAGACATAAATCACACGACCTAATTTCATGGTGATCGGTCCATAATTGGTCATAGCCCCCATATAACCCCACTTCCGAAAATCACTCCAGAAATATAAATTATTGAAATTTTAAAAGAAATTTTTTTTTTGCCCTTTTACTTAGTGTAGGGTATTTACGGGCTTGACCGACCATACTTTCTTACTTGTTTTTTTTGAAATTGTTTTTTAAAAAATTTTTTTTTTAGTTTTTTAAATTTTTTTCGGAAAAAAAAAGAATGACAAAAAAAATTCGGGTTAAAAAATATTTTACCCAATTTTGACCCATTATAGGTCCAACTTACTATAGCCTTATCTACATCGTTGCAATGGACTTTGAAATATCTATCATTAGATATCCATATTGTCTATATTAATGAATTAGTAATCCAGATATAAATCAAAAATAAGTCAAAAATCGAGGTTGTCCCGGTATCTCCGTTATTTATGGACCGATTTTGCTGATGTTAAATAGCAAAATTCTCGAAAGCATGCCTGACAGAATTATTGAAGATTTGGATCCCGAAGATATCTGGGGTCTTCAGAAAATTGATTTCAACAGACGGACAGACAGAAAGACGGACATGGCTTAATCGACTCCGCTATCTATAAGGATCCAGAATATATATACTTTATAGGGTCGGAAATGAAAAATGTAGAAATTACAAACGGAATGACAAACTTCTCACTAAGGTGAAGGGTATAAAAATAGTATTTTTTTACAAAAAACTAGCGAAAAATCGACTTTCTTAATTTCAAATGCATATAACTTTGGAGTCAGTCATGAGTTTTAAACAAAAATGGAAAATATCGGTAAATATTTGGATGCGCTGTTATCAAAAAACTTGATTAGGGTGGGTAAAATTGTTGAAAATTTAATTTTCAAATGCGAAGCTATAAGAGATAATTGATAGCTACGACGAGGTTTTTTGTAGTGCTGGACAAGGAGATTCTATGTATGTAACACAAACGAATAAATGGGATCGTTTTAAAAATTTAACATACCCGAGGTTTCGTTCTTTGGGGACCTTTGGACAGCCCCTAGTGTAGCCATGAGGCCCAAATTCGTTACAGATTTATTTCCCTCTTGGCCGGGCTTCATATATGTAGGTTCTCTTACGCTGCAGCGGGTTATCGTAATGGATATATTTTTCATTGTAATGATTCGGTGCAAAATTATTTTCTTTTATAGCGTTCAGGCAGCATTTCAGACATGCAAAATCGCCTTTCAAGGTCTCTCGGAGTAATGCCTCCAATTTTTGGTCTTCAAACTTTTTTGGCTGCCCTGGGCGATCTTTGTGTTCCATGTCAAAACCACCACTTTTGAACCGCACAAACAATCTCTCGCACGTTTAAACTGATGGAACACATTTACCATAAGCTTAGTTGAGCAATCGGTTTCACCGGCATCTTCTTTTAATCAAATTAAAGAAGTAAAGCAAAATGACGCTTTGTTGGTACAACATTTGACATTTCGAAGCATAAAAAATCTTTGTTGTTTACACTATAATGTTCAATAACTAAGTGAGAATAAATCCCGTATTTTAAAGTCAATACCTGGGAAGGTTTACTAATTTGCTTGTAGGTATTGTCGAGTACGACAAGAATTATTTTTTTTAATTTGCCAAACACTTCTAAAATCTTGAGCTACGGGTAAAATAAACAGTTTTTCGTACTTTTATATGTACATTCTAAATTGAAAATTATAAAAAGTAAATTTTTTCCTCGATTATTTGAATAATTTTTATTCGAATAGCAACACTAATAAACACACATTAATATGATATACGTGTGAGTGTAAGTATGTGTGTGTCTGAATTTGTCGAAGTATAATAAAAATACAATAATAAAGACAACGGCAGCAGTGGAAGCGTCAGGATAAACGCAAACGATAACTACCACTACTCTCACTCACATTAACAAATACAACGAATTCTCCCTCATGACTCTCACTCACCTCTACCAACAGCAACAGCAACAACAACAATTGCCACTCAAAATAATTTACAATTATTTGTAAAAAGTTTAAAATATGGAATGAAATTTATATTCTACAATATATATTTTATATTTAACACAAAAAATACAAATAAAATAAATGAAAAAAAAAACGACCAAAAATATCCAAAAAAAAAGTGAAGCGAAATAAGGCGCAAAAGAAAATTATTTAAATGGGAAACCAAAAAACGTACGTACGTACATATGTATAAGACAACAACAACAAAGTATTTAATGTAATGCAACAACACTGGCCTCAAACAACCCACTCCAAATAATGTTTACTTCAGGGAAACAGTATAATATAGTAGACGATTTTCGTACTCTGCCACTGCCACTACCTCAGACACTGATACATACACCCACACAGATACACACACACACACACATATATTTATATGTAGTTACAACGATCGAACAAAGTTCTATAATTCAAGCAAAAGCCACAAAGTCGTCGACACCAGTAGTAAATATTCAAACATTCATTCAGACATATAAATATTTTTGTAAGATATTGAGATGATATAAAGAAGTCAATGGTGTGACGTCTACATGAAGAAAATATGAAGTAACAGAAACACTCACAGACACCCAACCAACTACAACAAGAAAACACCAAAAATGAAAAATAAAAAACAAATGCAAACATTTTTGTTAAATACAAAACGAATTTAAAATGAACTACCAGGAATAAAAGGAACCAAGTCTACAAAAAATCACATATATAATTAGGATAGTGAAAGAAATAGTCCCCAAGAATAAGGTGACTTGGTCGGTGGATCCTTATAAACTATAACCGGTGCAGGATAGCTTTTTTAGTTTCGGGACATGTACCCCGGTGCCAAATGATCCCCCATCAACATAGGTTAGGTTTCCAAGCAACCGCGAAGTGGAGACAGGAAAGAAGAAAGTAAAAGGATAGAAAAAGAGGGACAGATGAAAATGAAAAGGGGACAGTAAGATGTGTTGAAGAGTTTGAAAAGTGAAGCCAATTGTTATTCCTGAAAAAGGCATTAATGCAATCTAGCCTCATGTCCGAGAGCTCAAAAAGACTATTTAAGGAACGATGTCCCAGAAACCTTATGCATAGATCACTTAATGCCAGACAATGACAAAGGAGATGAAAAATTGTCTCATACTCCTCTTCATTTTGACAACTTCTATCCCCATATTTGCTGTTAAATATCAACACATTTTCAAACTCAGGTAAAACACAAGACCTCCTCTTAAAATAATTTTCCTCTTATTTTGGATTTTTGATGATTTCAAGATATTGTTCCTAATTAAGAACAATTTAATGGGAATTCCTGGGATTTTTTTTTTTTAAATTTCCAGAATATTTTTGTCGTGAAATTACGGGAATTTAAGGATATGTACGTTTTTTTCTTAAATTTTTTATACTAGAAACAGAAAATTAGTTGACATCGCAATTCTTCGAATTAAATAATCTAAAATTTGTCACGCGAACTAACATTTTATAGCCACAACAGAAAAATGTTGGTCAATTTGACGGAATCATTTGATAAATTACGATCTTTTTCAGATTTTAATTAGTCGTTCCTCGACAATATTTTAATCAAATAAAAATCTGATCCAAAATGAAGCGTATCGATATATGGCCAGACCATCAATGCTCATAATAGAAACGACGATTTTGGTGCCACCAAATACATAATATTACCATGGCTCCATAGATATTTGTTTTAGGTGTAGATTTGGATGGATTATTCAAGTTGGTTCAAGCAGAATTTCAGACATACTATCAGCTTCAATTCGTATGGTACATAATTTCCCTCGTTTTGGATGAATCCTGCTGCTCGCAAACGTTTTGAAATTGCTGCTTGAGCAGCTCTTGTTGAGTGTGACAACATTCTTGGTCTTCAAAGTTTTTGACTGGAATGGGCGATCTTTGTCTTCCGTGTCAAAATCACCACTTCGGAACCGCATAAACTATCTCAGGCACGTTTAAACCGATAAAACATAGTCACCATAAGCTTTGGTGAGCAATCGGTGTTCTTCAGAGGCACTTTGACTTTAAAGAAGTAAAGCAAAACTTCCCGCATATGACGGTGCAAAATTCGACATTTTCGAAGCAAAACAAAACGTTGTTGTTGTTGTTGTTTACACTATAATGTTCAATAACTAAGTGAGAATAAATCACAGATATGTTCTCTACAAAATGACACATAAGTTATTAAAAACAAAAATCGCGTTTAAAAGATGCCGCATTTATTGCAAGTCCCGCATTTCTAAGTCATACACCCAATAGTATTAAAAGATTCCTGGGAATGGAAAAAAGTTCAGGAAATTAGGAATCCTATTTCAAGGTCTAAAATTGTCAAAATCAAAATCGGATGACGCACAGTGTGGTCGATTGGAAAAAAGTGTTAATATCTCTGTAGTTAGTAAATTACTCTGTAGGACACAAGCTTTTAGAAAATTTAATTAGTGGCCATCCTGTTAGAACACAAGGTGAGCTACAGGGTATCAAAGTCGACCATTCCTTTAAATTTCAGGGACATTTTTAACCTGTCCTAGATAGCAAAATTCGACCTCAAATTTTCGATAATAACCACCCTAATAATAACATGCCATTTGTAGGGTGCTAAGACGCAGAAAATAAACAGGAAACAGCAGAATGCACAGTGTTGCTCAGTGCGTTTATAATTTTTCATTAAAAGTTGGCAATAAAACTTTATTTAATGGTAGCACAAACACACAAACACACAGACACACACACATTCGCAAACCAAAAAGAATAAGGGGCCAAGTTGTATGTATTTATGTCTATTTTATATTGTACGTGTGTAGATGAGTGAGTTTGCTAAGAAAGCACAGTGCTGTTGCCTTTAATATTTTATACTTAAATTATTTTAATGATACCTACAATAACAAAAAAAAAATATAAAATAAAATATATATTTGTAAGTACATACATATAATACGGCAAAATCAAAAACGTACATATTTAGTATGTATACGACGTTATATTAAATTTATATTGTAAGAAACTATAAATGTTAACATATACATTGTTACATTTTTATGTAAATCTATTTATAATTTATTAAACTTATAAAAACCAAGTTTAACTTCATGAAAAACTTTTTTCTCCATTATATATTGTACATAACATATAAAAAGACTAGAAGGGAACAAGGTAACCGGAAATATTGTTTTTTAATCAATAATTTAAAAAAAAAATATTCCAAAATTATTGTAGTGCCTACAAAAATCAAATATTTATGTAATAAAGGCAATGCTAAATATGTTACTGCAATACTTTCCTTATTAACATGTTGCTGCAGTACTTTCCCTAGCAAATATGTTGTTGCAACATATTTTATATAATCATGGTGCTGTAATATATTTCATATAAATATAATACTGCAACATATTCTCTATCAACATGACAACGTGTGGTCTAATAAAAGCATTTTCAAAACTGCAATATGAAATGTTTGAAAGTTATGTTAATTCAGTTCTAAAAATTTAAGATTTAACATGTTGCTGAAACATATTTTCTATGAACATGTTGCTGAAACATATTTTCTATGAACATGTTGCTGAAACATATTTTCTATAAACATGTTGCTGAAATTTGTTTCCTATAGACATGTTGCTGCAACATATTTCCTATAGACATGTTGCTGCAACATATTTCCTATAGACATGTTGCTGCAATATATTTCTTATAAACATGTTGCTGCAACATTTTTCCTATAAATCATGTTGGCGCAACATTTTTCCTATAAACATGTTGCGAAAACATAATTGCGTTTATTCAAAATCCTCTGTATCTTAATAATTCTATTTGTTTTGTTTCTTTGTTGCTAAGAACAAAATTTATTCCAAATAGTTTAGATAGCTATTTCTTCAATCTTTCGAAAAAAATATAAAATAATTTACGATTGTTCCATTTTTTGTCTCGACTTCCATTTTTTGTCTCGTTCTTGATACTACGTTTATTGCTAATATATTGGAAATAACTAATTGACCTATATTTTACACTAAACATAGTGCTACAAGTATGATATCAAAAAATGTAAATAAGAAAAAGAAATTAAGATTTCTAGGTTACGATTGTCGCGTTCGCTACCGTGGAAATGCCCATATAATAAATAGTAGTAGTTGAAATACTTTATGCTACATTTAAATTAATTTAATTAATATAAATTGTATTTATCTTTATCAGCACACATTTACCAATGTGTCTTTTTACAAATCTTATAGTACATATGAAAATTTTCTCACAATTTGTTCAGATTACAAAAATTATGACGAAATATTGTACTACACACAATGTGTACAACATACAACATACTTGCATAAGTACATACGTTTATTATTGTACATAATTAGGGTAAAAAAATTTAATGTATAAAATAATAATATTAAAAAAAGCATACAACAACTAAAACTATTATTTATTAATATAAAACGTACACACACACACGTGCACACTTATAAATAAATACAGCATTAGGAAAAAAATAGAAATCATTTATGAATGACGAGTGAGTGTCTGGTATCTACTTCTCTACACACTCTGACAACAACAAAACCAACCAAAAAAAGAAGAAAAAAACTGCATACATTTGTAACAAATTTATATCGAACGAAGTACTTACATACATTTGTATCATACATGTGTTTGTATGTAAGTTTTTAAGCGTTTTTTCTTTTTGTTTTTGTACTCTTTGCGCAACGAAGCAAAATGCAGCCAACAACTGCAATAGTTGTTGCAGCCACACAACAATAAATGTTGCACTATGTCTACAATTTAAATTTATTATTTAGCGGATGTTTAATTGTATCTATTTAATTTTATTTGTTTTTTTTTTTTGTTTCTTTATTATTATTTACTATTTTCATTGCATTTAAATTGTTGTAATTGTTGTCCGCCAGTCAGTTAGTCATACATTGCAGTTGTTTGTTCGTTCATTCATTCATTCTTTTATTTAGCCAACCGGTCATTCGTATAAGCAGCCACTTCGATTCTAATATATTTTTTAAAATTGTTTTAGTTGTATAAAATTAAATATAAATTATAATTAATACCTAGTAAAACTAAATTAAATTCTAGTTATGTTATTTCATTGGGAACATATTAATTAAAATCGAAAGAAAAAAGCTATGTTTTCTTTAGTCGAAAACTTAAATAATTACAAGTTTCCACATAATTTCTATAAACATTTTATAGAAACATGTTTTTTTAAAAGTGTTTCATCAACATTGCGTCTATAATTATAATACTGCAACATTATTCTTATAAACTTATTAAGGAAACATATTTCCTAGCAACATGTTGCCCTAACATATCCTCAAGCTACATTTGGAGAAACGTATGTATCTTCTAGAAACGTTTTGCTATTATGTTCTGGATTTTCTAAAGATCGAAGTCATAACATTTCTAAATAGGTTTGTTAAAATTAAGAAACCTGTTGTCACAGGACAGCAACATGTTGCTAGAAGAGTCAACAACATGTTAATAGAAGAGTCAACAACATGTTAATAGAAATGTCAGCAACAGCTAGAGAGTTTAGCAACATGTTGCTAGAGGGATTATCAACATGTTGCTAGAGAGTTTAGCAACATGTTTCTAGAGAGTGTAGCAACATGTTGCTAGAGAGTTTAGCAACATGTTTCTAGAGAGTTTAGCAACATGTTGCTAGAGAGTTTAGCAACATGTTGCTAGAGAGTTTAGCAACATGTAGCTAGAGAGTGTAGCAACATGTTGCTAAAGTGTTCAGCAACATGTTGCTAAAGTGTTCAGCAACATGTTGCTAGAGAGTTAAGCAACATGTTGCTAGAGAGTTTAGCAACATGTTGCTAGAGAGTTTAGCAACATGTTGCTAAAGAGAGTATAGCAACATGTTGCTAGAGAGTGTAGCAACATGTTGCTAGAGAGTTTAGCAACATGTTGCTAGAGAGTGTAGCAACATGTTGCTAGAGTGTTGCTAAATAGTGTAGCAACATGTTGCTAGAGTGTTGCTAAAGAGTTCAGCAACATGTTTCTAGAGAGTTTAGCAACATGTTTCTAGAGAGTTTAGCAACCTGTTGCTAGAGGGTTTAGCAACATGTTTCTAGAGAGTTTAGCAACATGTTGCTAGAGAGTTCAGCAGCATGTTGCTAGAGAGTTCAGCAACATGTTGCTAGAGAGTTCAGCAACATGTTGCTAGAGAGTTAAGCAACATGTTGCTAGAGAGTTCAGCAACATGTTGTTAGAGAGTTCAGCAACATGTTGTTAGAGAGTTCAGCAGCATGTTGCTAGAGAGTTCAGAAACATGTTGCTAAAGTTTTGCAACATGTTGCTAGAGTTTTGCAAAATGTTGCTAGAGTTTTGCAAAATGTTGCTAGAGTTTTGCAACATGTTGCTAGAGTTTTGCAACATGTTGCTAGAGTTTTGCAACATGTTGCTAGAGAGTTCAGCAGCATGAAGAGTTCAGCAGCATGTTGCCAGAGAGTTCAGCAACATGTTGCTAGAGAGTTTATCAACATGTTGCTAGAGAATTCAGCAACATGTTGCTAGAGTTTTGCAACTTATTTTTGTGCTTATTTATATAGTTGTTTGTTTTAACGCACTGTCTGTATTAAACCGCAAATTTGTTTTCTCTTTCTATCGAAACAATTTCAAAAAAAGCTGATTTTAGTGTTTTTGAACTGTCAAATTTGACGCCTCTGTATACTTTGTGGCGTTTGTTCTGTTAAAAATTTGTATATAAAACAAAAACAAATTTTTGAAATTTTGTTTTTGCTTTCCACTTTGGGACATGATTTACAAAATTAGGGCCTATATTTCCTTTTTGCTAGAGAATGCTATTGATATAAAGTGAAATTCAACTATAATTCAATTGCTTGACACTGGATTCAAGGCTGGAATTACACTTGTTATTCATACAATTTACAAAAATTTAAAATAATTTGACAATGTTGGTATTCTATTATATTTTAAATTTAATTTATTTATAGAATATCGGAAACGGTATTTAGAATTAATGGTATTTTCAGTAACGGTATATTAGAGGTAACGGTAATTGCAATTATTTCGGTAGCTTATCGGTATTGGTAGTTGAGCTGAAAGGGTATTTTAGGGTGCATCCTTGTGCATTAGTAAATGAGATGATCAATAAACATTATCATTACTACAATAGATTATTAATTTCTCAAGTGATCTCTACTTTGTATATCCTGTATTTTATATAGATTATAATTATGATTAATTATAACTAAATTGATCTTCCTGTTTATTCTGTTGTACAATTCTAAATCCAAAAATTTAATCCTTTCACACAATTTCACAATTCTCAATTTTTAACAAGTGAGTTTGAGATAAAAATAACATTTACCCCATATTCAATTGCTAAATAATGTTATATTAATACAATCAGTCGTACAAATAAATAAATATTAATAAATAAATTGAGATGTATTTCTGTTTAATAATATGTATTTACATATGTAGTATATTCATAAATACTTATATTGTGTATTAATATGTATTTATGTATGTATATCTAGGTATTTCATTATAATCATGATATTTTGTTTAACAATGAAAATGTTTCGCATGTTAAAGATTTTTCCATTAATCACTTGTTTTTTTTTTATTCAGCATTTTAACGACGGTATAATGAAAATATTTATAAAAAAAAATAATAATAAATTAAATGAAAAAAACTAACAACAAAAATAACAAATATTATTTCCACACATTTCACATGCAAAGGAAATCATAAGTAATATAAATAATTGTTTTCATTTCGTTTCGTATTTTTTGTTGTAAAGTTTCTTAGTTTTGTACACATGTATTATTACACTTGGAAAATTGTTTTACTGGATTTGTGTAATAGATTAAAATAAAATGTCTTAATTAAAATGAATTATTTTTAGCAACTTGTTAAACGTGTTCAAAGAAATGGACATAACCTTTAGACGTATTTAACAAGGCTATTTACTCGGTTCTACATTAGATTACATTAGAACTGTGCACAAATCCATATGAATACAAATTCAAGATATTTGGTCAATTTACAAGGTCTCCTATCATGTCATATTGTCATAATGTCCTAATATTTCCCAATGGTTTAAAAATAATTCTACTCTGTATGCTATGTTTATTGTGTTATCGTAACCAACCGGCAAAGACCTGCGCCGAACGCCAGAGAGTCGGTTAAGCCCAGCCACCGAGTTGTGAAATATTAGAACATTATGACAATATGACATGATAGTAGACCTTGTGAATTTACCAATTGTTTTTAATACTGTGTACATACATTTGTGTACATCTGTTGAAAAGAGCAAATATTTATACTGTTTTTCTTTCTGAAACAAAATGTTGCCTTTTCTCTGTCCCTTGGGCAACATATTCTGCCATAAAAGAAAACGATTGTGTAAAAGTGTATAATATATATATCTATAAAGGCTTCTAATAAATATCTGCATTTTTTCCATATAAAGTATATGTAAAGTCTTAAAAAGTTTTTAAAATTTTAATTCATATCATTATTACCACTTAATTTTTCACAGTGTTTTATTAAAAGTAATACACTAAGTAAATAAATGCTAGCAGTAATTTTTTTTACTTTTATTCCATAATATTATACACATTATTTTAAATTATGCAAATTGTTTTGTATATTAAAAAAAAATTAAAAAGATTTTTCACATCAGATAAAAGTGAATCTTACAGAAAAAAAATAAAATAATTTTAAATCTAATTTTGTAAAATGATAATGATTTAATGTAAATACACAAAAAAAAGTAATACTATTGAAATTGAAACTGCATTAGTTTACGATGTAAATAATGCATTAGAAATAGTTAACAGTTTATGGAGGAGCACTCTCTGTTATTACAATAAGAAAAATTACTTACTATAATCTACTATTTTTCAAATTTAATGAAATAATAATTAAGCCAAATCGAGCAATGTTAACCAATTCCACATCGACTTTGAATTTTAAAAACTCGTTTACAAGGGAGTTTGGTTGTTAGGGGTCTTAATAATATCGGTGAAAACTCAATAATTTGGTCAATAATTGTTTAATACATATCACTTGCAGGTTCAAACGTCAAATTTTGAAATATTTGGAATTTTTAATTTTCATAAAACTTCCGAAAAATGTTCCATGATGATGAAGATTTAACCCCTTAATGTACATAGAGTCAAAATAGTTGGTTTAAACTGTTATAAATTATTGTAAGTTTGTTATTCCGTTTGTAATTTCTACACTTTTCATTTGCGACCCCACAAAGTATATATATTCTGGATCGTTATAGATAGCGGAGTCGATATAGTCATGTCAGTCTGTCCTTTTGTATGTTGAAATCAACTTTCCGTAACCCACAAACAACTTACGTACATCCATATATCCGCTATAGACCCGGTTCGTTTGCTATTTCAAATTGAGAAAATCAGCTCACAAATGGCTGTTATATAAGGAAAAAACCTGGACAACCTAGATTTTTGACTTATTTTTGATTTATATCTGAATTACTAAGACATTAATATAGACAATATGGATATCTAATGATAGATATTTCAAACACCTTTGCAACGCCATATTAAGTCGGACCTGCAATGGTTCAAAATCGGGAAAAATATTTTTTAACCCAAACTATTTTTTTTATCATAAAATCTTTTTCACTAATAAATTAAAAAAAAAAAATTTAATTAAAACAATAATTTTAAAAATTACATAAAATTTTTTTCACTAAAAAATTAAAAAAAAAATTTTTTTAAAAAATTTGAAATGAAAATAAAACAAACAAGTTATTTTACAATTTGGTGAAAGGTATATAAGATTCGGCACAGCTGAATATAGCTCTCTTACTTGTTTTTGGTTAATTTTGGTTCACAAAACAAAAACTGTCGGTATGTAAGCGTGCAAGTCATTCGTTAATGACCGGTACGTTTAGATCTCGATCATCATGTTACTCGGTTGTAGGATTCGGGTACGGTATGCAAAGCTTGTGGTCTTAATGCTTCAAATTCATCCGTTAGGGAGATTACCTCATCTAGGTCAATGAAATCGTTTCGTCGAACGTCTGTATTCAGTAAGCCATTACACAGTGGTTTAAAAACATTTTTTTTTTTTGGAAATAATTCGGTATCTTGTGAATTGTTGGATATATTGTTACGAAATTTCACATGGTTTGAGCTGAGGTGTTTTCGAGTTGATTTACGTTTGTTCAGCTTCCTAGCAATAATTTAAAAAAAAATCTCCAAAAATCCATTTATGATCCGAATGAGCTGAAATTTTAAATATAAATAGTCCTTGAGAAGGTCTACAAAAAATAAAGTGTAGGTTATCTCTATTAGTTGAAGAGATATTCAGGTTTATTGATTATTTTTTTTTAATTTTGCTCGATCTTTTTATGGTTTTTTAGATATGGCGGGCCTACCGGGGGTCGAAATTTATTTTTAAAACAGCTATATTGACGATAAAATTCTAAATAAAATAAAGAAAACTTGCTAACAGTTATCTGTTCCCTATAAAAAGTTATACGCATCCAAAGTTGGAACTTGTAAAAAGGGCCGTATTTTTTTTTATTTCCAAAAAAAAAGTTTCCACTGTGCATTATAAATTCGGTGCAAATTTCGTTTTATTCGTAGTTATTTTTAAAATTTTCGGTGTAAATTGTCAGCTGTAGCTCTCATTCGTTATGAAAGAAGATGTTCGTAGATGTGTGATCATTTAATCAGCAATATTTTTAAACAACTATTTTGAGACTGCCTTAATAACTGTTCTGTTTTTAATATGCCAACCCACCGAATGAATCGTGTTTGCTATTCTCGAAATATTGGCCTGATTCTATCTGGTATGATGCATTATTTTTTGCGAAAAAAAGCCATCACTCAAATAAAGGCTAAGCTCTCTCTCTCCGCACCATCAATCACAATGGTAACAAGTGGTTTACTGAATTTCGTTGTGGCCGTGCAAGCATTGAAGATGCCGAACGTTCTAGACGCCCAGTTGAGGTCTCTACGCCCGAAACAATTAAAAAAATCAGGATATGATGTTGGCCGAACGGAGATTGAAAAAGCGAGAGATTGCGGAAGCCATAGGCATCATACATGGCTCAGTGGTTTCAATATTAAATGATCACTTGGGCATGAAAAATCTTTCCGCAAGATGTCTGCCACGTTTGCTCACAATCGAGTGCACTAAAGGGTACACACATGTGCAGTTTCCATGGCAAATATCCATGAATTAAGCTACGAAATGTTCCCCCTTCGCCCTCTTCTAGGAACAAATTAGGTCCGAGACCTTGTCGGAAAATTTTCTTTTCTTCCCTTTACAACTGTTGAATTGAAACTGAAACATTATTTCGATGCTAATAGCAGATGAACTGGCCAGACATGGCTCAGATCTGGACCATAGTCACTAATATAGGCTAATATTTAAAAGATTCCGTGACTCCACCAACCAATCCTAGAATACTGTATGCAAAGGTAACCAAAACACTCAGAACTCTACACGTGAATTGAAATCTCTAACCACTTTCACGCTCTTTACGTAGATTTGGATTTTTCTTTTTGTAAAACACTACTTTTCTTCCTCTTTGTTTTCTTTATGTCTCCCAATTTAGTCATGGCATACTTTTTTCTGAATCTGACTCTTAAAGGGAATCAAGAAACTAAACTTAAAATTACATCCCTGACCTTATTTATTGAAAGCAGAAGTCCAACCTTAAGCAATATTTTCTCAACATTTTGTAAAATTTTAAGAGTTATAACAATGTTCTAAACTATTTGGGGGATTAAACAGGTCTGCTATTAAGTCATATTGTCATAATGTCCTAATATATTATGATAGTTTAAACATATTGTTGTTCCAATAATAAATGCATCAAAATCCACCCCCTAGTCATAAATTTATTTATACAAGCACATGTTAAAGTGTTTGAAGTATCATATTATTTAATTACTTTTAATCTAATACAGTAAATATTTGCTAAATTGCTAAAAAGGCCACAAAGAACATTTTTAGAAATCTTCAGGGTTTGAGTTCTCACAACCTAAGAATCAATCATTTCAACTTTTATAAATGAAGAATGTAAATACATTTACACCTACCAGCAGAGCTAACTGGCTGACATGATTTAATTACTTCTCTTCCATTTTTTTATATTTCATTTAAACTTTTTAAGGTGAAATTATTTATGATTTTTGTTTTAATTGGTTGTTGTTGTTGTTTTAGTAGGTACATTTTAACGTTAATTAAAGCAACAAATTATAGTAAATTAGTGGTTATTAAAACAAACCAAACCAACAAATACTACTCGTAATAAGCAATTGTTCGTTCGATTCGTTCTATTATTTTATTAAAAATAAAAAAAAAAACATTAAACTTAGAGGAGTTTAGCGCAACTCATCAACACAGCACAGCACCACCGTACTGCGAACATCGAACACAACACATTAATCAATACAAGGTTACCAACCAGCCTAAGTGCACTTATTCAGAATGTTTTCGTTAAGTAAAGTCAAGTGAAAAGAGCAAAAAATTATAGGTAGGTATTACAAAAACACAAAAAAAAACAAAAAGAAAAACAAGAAATGAACTGAATTGAATTGAATTGAGCAAACCAAATCATAATCAATAATCACACAATTTTATATATATTTATATGTATGATTTACCCAAGTTTTGTTTATAATAATGACTACTCTGGATGTTTGAAAGAAGGTGCCACAACACTAGGGCCTCTACTAACATGTTTAGTGTAGGTTTTTAAAAGAGAAAAACAATCAAAAGGTTCATTGACCTACTCCTTCTAGAAAACTCAATGACATTTTCATTTCTAATTAGGTTCCCGATACCTCAGAGAGATCGTTCAGAAAAAGGAAAATAGGACATTCAGAGGAAGGTTATAAACTGTTTCTTCCTTTCAGCGATCCCGGAGACAGTAACTGCTTACCGATCACCATGTGACTCCTTAAATAGGAGGTCTTACTCCCCGGTACCTAATACTATGGTCCAGATCTCAGCAATGTCTTGTGACCTGGTACCCAATACAATCTGATTTAGTAGTGTACTCTTCCAGAGCTCTCCAGCAGTCTGCCACTAAGCTAGAATGTATTTCAGAGCCTCATTTGCCACCTGACTGTCTACATAAATTGTCACTGCAGACCCCTCTGTGACTTGTGCTTTTATAAACTCCATGGCTTTCCAGATCGCGAAGATCTCTTCCTGGAAGACGTTGGATTCGTCAGAGTAAACATGTACCAAAGTCCTTCTTCGATCCATTATTGAAAACTGCACCTCCTTGAACAGTTGATTGGATTCAATCCATTCATCCCTATTGGGGAACTCTACTGGATGTGAGACACCGAAGTTAAAGGTCGCGACCCTATGACCCGAGATTCCCATGGGAATATTATCCTGACCGATAAGACTTGCCTCATGCAATATCTTTATGTGAGCTTCCCGCAATGTTTTTACTAACAAGGACTCAGGAAGGTAATAGACAAATCAAATTGAGCAAATATACTTCATTTACCGATGTCATGAATTTTGGAAAAAATCATCCAAAAGCAAGATTAATTTTTCTTAAACACCAAATGGTTAAGCTTCCTTGCATCTACAAAAAAGAAAAGGAAGATACACATCCAGTTTAGCATGTTTGTTCATGCTTGTCTACAAATAAAAAAAAATAAAACATAACACTTCCTAATGAATATGTGTAAAAGTATTTAACAAAATAATAATTAAAAACAAAAGTACAACAAAATACTAGTATGTTGCATAAATGTATGTATGTTTGCAGCAACATGTTTGTAAGTGCAACATTTTTTTTTAGTCTACGTATGTAAAATCTGTATTTAAATACTTGTGCCACTAGAGATTTACTCAAACACAAACACATAACACACATTAATATGTTTAAATATTCACATTGTAGAGTCTATCTTTTTTTTATATTGTAAATACTGAAATGATGCCAGTTGTATCTGTCTGTCTGTCTTTCGTTTAGTCGGTCGTTGGTTCTGGCCTCTATTTGTGAACGTAACTACTGTTAAAACCTACTTACAGGCAAATAGAACAAACGGTACGGTACCTAAATGCAACACCACCTCTCTTATCCTCACACTCTCCTTCCCTTTACAATCGCAATCACACTCACTCTCTAACACAAAATACAAAATACATTTAAATTCAGTAAACTAGGCGAAGGAATAAAAAAAAAACAATAATAATAACAACAACATCAACAACAACAACTAGAATATATTATAACAAACAAAATGTTCGAAATACAAAAAAAAATAGAAAAAAAAACTAATACAACAAACTAAATGTACAACAAACAAAATATTAGATATCTACTACATCATCGCCAGCACAGTCTCCAAGGAAAGTCTTTTGACAAAGAAACAATTTGCAAATTATCTCAGTCCACTTGAATAATGATATCTAACGATATCTGTAAGACTGGTATTTGAAGTCGAAGGATTTAGGTTAAATTATAATCAGTTTTAGTAACATTCAATGGAATTAACACTCAAAGACCAAACTAACTAAAAACACCTTAATTAACCTCTGAAATATAAACAGGATGTATCCGAGTATTCGAAAATTTTGCTATTTCTAATATATCATCCAAACCAAACCTGTTGAGTTTTAAAATAACGTCATGTATTTAATACTCGAATCCACGAAGTTGAGTTGCTTGAGCAACTGTCTGCAGCAGTAAGAGTTATATCTTGCTTTTAAAAGATCCTACAATATCAAGATATACCAGATCATATTCTCCATGGTCTACTAATAGCCTTGCCATTGATGCTAAATCATGAGGTGTCTTTTCCTCGTTTTACCTTTAATACAAATTCATCGTTTTTTTTCCTTATATGATTAAAAATTAACTCTCTACCGTTTGAAGTGAAAAAGGAGACATGCAGATCAATCTATAAAATTGTGTTTTTACTGATCTGTGATATCAACACCAGTTGAATGTAAATTTAGTGGTAAATAGAACCTTTAATGCAGCATAACCAGATTATTTTGAACATATTTTTTGCATTGACATCTTGTTTATATCTTTACAAGACAGTATTTACATCATTACAATACAGTCTTTACAGCTATACAAGGCAGCTTTTACAGTATTTACAAGACAGTCTTTACATCATATAAGACACTCTTTACAAGACAGTTTTTACAAGACAGTATTTACATGACGGTCTTTGCAAGACAGAAGACAGTTTCTATATATGAAAGCAGTTTTTACAAGAAATTTTTCTGCATGAAAACAGTATTTACTTCATTCTATGTTTGAAGCCAAATAGTTCATAATACTTATATGAACAATTCATAGAAAGTGGAAATTCTCTAAAGGAATATCCTACAAAATTTCGAGAACTTAACGTCCAAAGTTGTCGCCAAAACGATTGAAAATCGATATGATATACAAAAAGTAATGGAAATACTTAAAGGTTCAATGAAACATTTTACTAGTAGCAAAGTTTTTTTTTTTGCTTCGATAACGTCGAATCTTGTGCCAACAAATCGTCATATACGGGAAGTTTTGCTTTATTTCTTTAATTTGAAGCAAGTTTAAACCGAATCAAGTCGCTTGCTCACCAAAGCTTATGGTGAATGTGTTTCATCGGTTTCAACGTGCGACAGTTGGTTTGTACGGTTCAGAAGTGGTGATTTTGACACGTAAGACAAAATTTTCAATGGCCAGTCAAAAAACAGTTTGAAGACCAAGAATTGGAGGCAGTTCTCCATGAGTATAGTTGTAAAACTCAAGAGGAGATTGGAAAATCACTAGGAGCTACTCAAGTAGCTATTTCAAAACGCTTACTAACAGCAGGATTTTGCATATCCGAAATTATGCTTGAACGCTGTAAAAGAAAATTATTTTTGCACCGAATCATTACTTGCGATGAAAATTGGATCCATTACGAAAACTTGAAGCGTAAAAGATCGTATGTGAATCTACGCCAAGGAGCATAAGGAAATGTTATGTATTTGGTGGGAACAAAAGTGTCCTATCTATTATGAGTTGCTGAAATCTGGACAGATCGTCATAGGGCGCCTGTACCGAACACAACTGATTCGTTTAAAGGCCGCAAAATGACCAGAATATGCGGCCAGACATGTAACTGTAATATTCCATCATGACAACGCTCGGCCACATGTTACAATACATACCTGTTCATAATTATTTAGAATGAAGTGGTTGGGAAGTTTATAGTCCAAACCTTGCCACGTCCAACAACTATTTGTGTCGATCGATGCAGAATGCCCTCTCTGTGACATGCTTCATTTTGGAACAGAGTATGACTTGATTCGTTATTGGCCTCAAAAGATGAGCAGTAATTTTGGCTCGGAATCCATATGCTGCCATAAATATGAGAAAAAGTCATGGCTAAAATGGCTCATACCATGAATAAATTTATATTGTACAAATATTTGAAAATAAAAGCTAAAAGTACGAAAAAATCCAGCATTTTGAACTCAATTATTAAAATTATTATTTTTTTAATTTCAAATTGAGCTGAAAGGGTTTTAGAGGTACCGGCAACTTAGCGGTAACCAACAAAAAGTATTGATGAAAATAAAAGGAGCGAAAGAATTGTTAGTGAAAAAATTAATTAAAACAAGTAAGAAGAGAGCTATATTCGGCTGTGCCGAAACATATATTTCAAAATACAAATTTTTAAAATTTTTAGGTAAACAAAATTTTTTTTATATAGTTTTTTTTTTCATTTTTTATTAAATTTTTAAAAAAATCCTTGCAAAGATCTTTGAAATATCTATCATTACATATCCATAGTGTCTATATTAATGACTTAGTAATCCAGATATAGGTCAAAAATAGTTCAAAAATCGAGGTTGTCCTGGTTTTTTCCTCATATCTCAGCCATTTGTGAACCGAATTTGCTGATTTTAAATAGGAAATCATTTGCATCCCGAAGATATCTGGGGTCTTCAGAAAATTGATTTCCGCTATCTATAAGGATCCAGAATATATATACTTTATAGAGTCGGAAAATTATATTGTGGAAATTACAAACGGAATGACAAACTTATATATACCCTTCTCACGACAGTGAAGGGTATAAAATTGGTTATCAGTAGTCACTAGTTTTTTTTTCAAATTTATTTAAGCTCCAAAATCTGCTTATACGAAAATTTCCATTGATACCCTCAGATGCATACTTATTTATTCTCTTAGATTTTCTGAAGGATTGTGTGCTTTCTAGATGATCCTTGAAATCAGAAAAGTTAATTTGAGTTGTTGTTTCTTTTCAGTTTCGAAATTGTATTTCGCAGATTTGTGTGCATGATGTAAAGTCTGGAATGAAGAAACCTAAACGATGTTTTCATGTTTAAATTATAGGTTATTGTTATAGTAATCTATAATTCGCAACCACAGTTAAATAAAAGCGGAATTAATATAAGATATCCTCACTAGAATGACAATTATCAATTTAGTATTTATTAGTATTATAATGTAGTAGTAATAGAAAATAAAGATTTAGTTCCCCCGCAAAACAAATAAAAATTAAATAATTACACTATGCAACAAATTTCGGGTCATCGCCACCAGCCTCAACAACCCCAATGGGAAATGAAAGTTCACCATTATCTTACCAAAACTGCCAAAGGGTTTTAAAAAGTTAGCTCGAGTTTCATTTGTATGGCCTCTTGAAGTTGGGCCATTTTGATCATTTTTTACAGTATGAGTGAAAAACGTATAAATATATAAACATATTTAATGGACTGTAATTGTGTGTACTTATTGTTGCCTGAATCCAATGTGGAAAATATATTTGTTCTTTATTTCCTTTATGGTGGGCGGATTGGATTAAAAAGCACTACATGTCTTCATTGCCTTTTTGTAGAAAAATTTAAAACTATTCTAGATCAAATGAATCTGATTCTATTGAATACTACAATTTATTTTCAGAATGTGATCTGAATATTTAAAAAAAAAATTTGTTCGTCTAACTCATAGTGTAAAAAATTATCAAAAATTGCCCAAATTCAAGAGGCTATAAAAATGAAATTCGAGCTAACTTTTCATTTGGCAGTTCTGTTTACTTAATGGTCTACTTTCATTTTCCATTGGAACTGTTGGGCTGTTTTTTTTTTTGCTGCATAGTGTTATCAGAATTAATTTTCGTTTTTGTCCACAGACTTTGTTGATCTACAGTAGAATTACACACATGCTTACATGTATGAATGAATGTTAGTGTGTGGCTGTGTGAGTAAATGTGTGAATGTATTTAGTACATTTTAACATTACATTTTGAACATTTTAACATTTTATATTGCACGTCATTACAGACAATTAAATGCAAAGTAGTTTCCTGCTAAACGTTTAATTTTTTTTTTACTTTTTTTGTTTTGCATTATTTTCTACAATCTTGTTTTTCTTCCATTATTATTATTTTGTTGTGCTGTATAGTTGTTGTTTTGCTGATAGTTACACTATTCTGAAATTGAAGATTTAAATGGTTTTGATGCAACAGCAACAAAAAAAATACAATATTTTACCATAAATTGCGAAGGCGCTGTAAGCAGCCGAATAATAATAAAATATAAGCAGTTGCCCGTTGATGATCTTGTTTTGCTTAAAATCCGTTTAGAATTGAAATAGAATGTGCAATAATTTTTATTCTTTACATTTATTTGTAGGGGGTATTAAGGGATTAAAACTGTTTTTTTATATTACAAAAATTATATAAAAATCATTGTTTAGCTTCCTTAGTTCCTTTATGAAAATGTTAATTAAATAGTTAATTTATTATTTGGCTTTTTTGCCTCCCCACCAATGGAGAATGACTTTTATTCATAGAGTATTTTTTATATATATTTGTATGTATAAGTGTGAGTGTTTAGATGTGTGTGTGTATTTAACCTAAGAAAATCATTATTTAAGAGCAATAAGTTATTTGCTTTATGCAGAGTAAATATTTACAAATAAGTTTGCATGTAAAATGCATTTGAGTTGTATTGGTTCTCGCTAGGTAACCCAGTGAAACATTTATAGAGCTGTTTCGAATACTTTTATTTCACGATTTCTTCCACGTTTTTAATTCAAAACTGTGTTAGGAATAAACATATTCATTCTATAAATAAAAACTTGCATTAAATCCAGACGTAAATATTTATTTTATTAGATGTGTAAAATTACAGTCAGATCCAGAACTTGCAAAATTTGGCCAACCAATAAATACTACGACAAATGTAGAAATACGTATGTAAATTCTTGTGGTCATTCCTTAGAACATTAGTTCTTAAATTCCGGGTCATTTAAAGGATGAAGAAACACATTTTGCCTAAATGGTTTACAAGTATTTCTTACATGACGGAAAACAATATACCATCGAAATCTGCCAAATATATTCCCTCGATTAAACAGATTTAAGGGGTTCTCCTGGGCCATATGTAGTGATGTAATGGCCCAGGAGCTAAATATTTCTGCACTTTATACAAAATCAATCACGATACAATTGTTTCTTTCGACCACTTCGTTTATCCATGATCTTTTGAATATAGCAACGATCTTCTGTACAAGGCCTGATTCACTCACTGACTCATCAACGCTCAGCCCAAACCGCTAAAGCTAGAAACTTGAAATTCGGGTAATAGGTTCCTTTTACATCATATAGATCTACTAAGAATTTTGAAATTATAGCGCTAAGGGAGATTACATGGCAAAACGGGTAAAACCTGTACATCCCCAAAATATATTTTTAATGTGTCCGCCTTTAATTAAAAAAAATAGCCGACAGGTCCGGTTTTTTTTCGAAATTCGATATACTTAATGGCCAAAAAGGCTAAAAATAGCACCATTAGAACCCTCTATTAACACTTTTATCTCCTAAATTAGTTAAAATAGACATATAGTTGGTAATTGTCATCTCATTCGCCTCTATTCATCATATTGTTACGAAGTTGTACTTGAAGTCAAATATAACGATTTTAAGGGCTGATTTAAAAGTAGCAGTGCTGTAATAGCAAACTGTAACATAGCTGTGGGCATTATTAAATAAAAGCTTTCAGTTGACCATTGATCGTAAGTTGGCAACGAATTCGAATATTCAGTTAACTTGGGGGTTACACGATCAAGTTTTGCCTTTCAAGTTTTAATACACTCACACTTTTTTACTAATACACTCACACTTTTAAGAATTGAAACGAACTTGCATTCAATTTCACATTCAAGTTGGTGTTCAATTTTTCATTCAAGAAAACAGCTGATTACATTTTTATGTCCAATTTGAACTAAAATTGTTTTCAAGTTGCGTGCTGCCTACGTCACCGCTTTCAATTTTTATAAATTTTGACAAACAGTATATGTAAAAGACTATCAAGAAAAACTTGATCGTGTGGCTGCAGTGTAAAGAACATTGTAGAAATAGAGCTTTCTAGATGGTAATGCAGTGTTATAAATAGTGGCAGAGGTTGCAGTAGTGAGTTGAGTTTATCAGAGACGCTTTTCGAATAAACATCAACTGAGTGCCTGTGTGCTGTGTTTTTCAAGTGAATTCGTGTACATTATAAAGTGTGTCTGTATTTCTGCGAATTTATAAACGTGTATAAAAAAAAAACATTGAGTGACTATTTAATTCTGTTGTTGTACATTTTAAATAAATAAAGAGTTGTTACAATTTTCAAACTACTAAACGGCTTTTATTTGCAAAAGTATCCGGTTTATTTAAAGGAAATAAACCAACGTTTTGAAAAGGTTAAAACGTAACAATATTTTTGTGAAAGACTTTCTATTTCAAACTTCCTATTCTACGACATCCTATAACATTCGAATTCATTTATAAATAGGCCAAACCTTTTGCAGATTGGTGTCCTGAGACAAGACATTAATGATTCACTTAATCAAAGCCTTGCGTCTGTTAAACAAAAATTAGGATTCCGACCACTAGTTGAACATAAATTGTAGAACAGTACATATTAAGCCTCTGTCAACCTCAGTTGCGTCAAAACTATTCTTGTTTTCCACGGCAGGTACTTCTCTGCATCTACGATAGGCGGTATACGAACTGCAAGTACAATATTCATGTGATATCCAGCTGTTTTGGAATTGATGGAGTAATATAATAATGTTGTTCGATGAGGCTGTATACAAAGATCCTTTCAGACATGTCTTAGGAGAGATCAGCTGTATGATGTTGTAGTTAGAATGACTTTTTCGCTGACACCGTTTTACCAGGAGGAAATTCTTTGACAATAAAACTTTGTTCCATGACCGGGAGATCATTTGTTCCCGGTCATGATCATGAAGATTATATTTCGAAGTAATTTGTAATAGTGACGATCCTTAACCTTTGTAAAAGGTTTCGATGTTTTGAAAAAGTGTAAGATACTTCACTCACACCATAGGGTAACATAGAGGCGAGACTTAGTTTTCAAAAACCTAAGCGGAATTGATGAGGTAATTTATGAATGTTGTTCGAAGGGGCTGTATACAAAGATCCTTCCTGACTTGTCTCAGGAGAGGTTTGAACTGTATGATGTTTTAGTTAGGATGACTATTTCGCTGACATTCTAGGAGGAAATTCTTTGTCAACAAGACAATGTTCCATGACCGGAAGATCATTTGATTTTTCATGAAGGTTATCTTGCGAAGTAATTTGTAATAGTGACGCTCCTTAACCTAAGTTTTGATAATTTTGTAAAGGGGTTCGATGTTTTGAAACGGTGTAAGATACTTCACTCCATAGGGTAATATAGGAACGAGACGTAGTTGTCAAAAACCTAACCATTTTGCATAAATGGTGCTGAATTTTGTTGATTTGACGTTAAATCACAAGATTTAAATGGTGACTTCGGATCACCAAAACGATCAGGTAATGTCTCATGCAGTAATTGAATTGTTTCTTGGGTTGCATGTGATACCATCTTATAAATCATGAATGACTGTCCTCATTTTCCAAGGAGTATAATCTAATGATAGTGACACGTTGTGGAAGAATTTGTTTTTCGACAATCACAATCGGGAGCCCCGATAGACCTAACGATAGAGTGCTGGACTGTCAATCTGAGGGTTATGGGTTCGATTCCCGCCAAAGACTCTGGGTATAACTGCAGACAAGCAAAAAGTTTCACAGTTGGCAATCGAGCAATTTTGACGATTAATAAATTATTTTATAATTTTCGTGATTATTTTTGTATCAATTTCCTAGTTATTTGTCATAGTTTGTTGGGTTATAATTCCTCTCTCTCTCTCTCGTTCTTCCTTCGTTACTCTAACTTTATTATTCACTCATCCAATAAACACATTTGGCCTGTCAATGTACAATTTGTTTACAAACAACTACAACAACTACAACAGCAACAACAACAACAAAATTATTACTACAACTACATTGTTTAATTTATAAGGTTCACCACTTTATTATTGTAATTTGCATTTTCCACTGTGTGTTGTTTTTCTTTCCTTATTTTTTTTTTTGTTTTTTGATTTTAATATGAATTTTTTATTATATTTTTTTGTTTTCTTTCATTTCTGCAATATATTTAAATATTTTTATTGTAGTGTAATTATTATTTTCAGTTCAACTACGAGTATACATATGTATTTACTGTGTTGTTGTTGTTTTTGTTGTTTTCATTGTAATTTCATTTTGTTATTATTTTATTTTTGCTGTATTTTGTATTATAATTATGTATGTTGAATTGAAAACGTGCAATTAATCGTCATGCTAACCTAACAAACCAAATACAACTGACACAGTGTAACGTCATGTGCTTGTGGTTAGAGCTATTTATTACACATCAACAATTAATAAAAAAAAAATAGATTTAGTGGAGAAGTAAATTTGACATAATGTGTTTGGACAAAATCAGAAGAAAGTAATTTTACTCCACCACTGATTACCGTTGAATGTATGCAGTATAATACAATTTGAATTTGACTACACCCTAGATTACTTAGAGGCATTAAAGTGACAATTGACCACAGCCTAGATTACCTGGGATGTTTAAAGTAACTAATTGACTTATACATAATTGCATTGCTAAGAGAACACAAGCATCAAATCAAATAAGAGCGCTCATTCGGCTGTTTCGATTTTAACATAGCATTCATCAAGATATATTGGGTTTATGAATTAAAAAGGCGGAATTTACAATAGTACGCCATCTATTGTAAATTCTTTTGAACGTTTTTAATAACTTATAAGTAGGGGGCGGATTTATATGCAAATGCATGTTTTTTCTCGAACGTCCAAATACAATGTAGACTAATTATCTATCCGAATCGCACATTTTGCTGCAAAATGACATCGATTTGTTAGTGCATATTTTTGCATATTTTATTGATAATGCATATTTTGTTATATTTTACCTCAAAATGCATATTTATATGCATATTATGGCAATTTTTAATAAAAATATAATTTTTTGTCGTTAATGGGCAATACATTGTTTCGACAAAAATTTGTTTGTAGCATTTGTCATAGAAATAGCAGTAAATTTTATCGACTAACTTTTTTCGACATCGAGAAACTGGAATTATGTTCTTCATTTCTCTATCAGTAATTGAAAATTATCATTTCAAAACATTTTTCTTCAAAAAAGTTTAGTTTTTTTTAAGTATTAAAAATCCATTAAATGTGTCGGAAACATTCATATTTGTTTTCATTGCAAATTCGATTTATAAGAGATTTCGTTATCGAACGATTTTGTAACTTCACCTACACAGTAACTGCTCCTGACAGTCATTTCCAAGCAGTTCTACGAGACTGTCGTAAACTAGTGATTTTGGATAACTTAGAGACAAATGCACTACACAATTAACGTTTAAAGTCCCTACACTATAGATTACATAGAGACACTTAAGTGACAATTGTCTTTATGCTAGATTACATGGGATGTATAAAGTAACCAATTGACTTCTCTCTGCATTACAAATAGCACGTCAAAATATTTAAATTGAAGTCAGCCAAGTGATCAGACATTATTAACAATTTCCGTCTATAAGGGTACATTTACTAATTGCTTAATTGCTGGGTTATTACGAGACAAAAATTAAGGTTGGATGCTACTTTACAGCATGATCAAAATATTGAAGATTTTAAAAAGAAAGTCACAATATAGAAGCTCTATGGCTTTAAACAAGTATTCATCGTTTTTTCAGAAGAAACGTTATTTTAAAAATAGTTTTAGAACTTTAATTGTTTAATTCCTGGTATAATTTAAAGAGTTCATACTGCAGGCAACAGTGTTGTGTATTTTGGACATTTCGAAATCCGTACTTAATTATTTTATGTTTCTGCACAAAAATATAAGTGCATATTTCTTAAATTTTTAGGTCATATTTTGATTTTTTTGAAGCATATTTTAGGCGCATATTTTCCAATAATAAATGCATGAAAATCCGCCCCCTATTTATAAGTCATTTTGAAGGGTACATATCTGTCAATTATTCTCTCTTAGTTGTTGAACATTATAGTGTAAACACCAAAGTTTTTTTTGCTTCGAATATATCGAATTTTGTGCCAACATAGCGTCATATGCGCGAAGTTTTGCTTTATTTCTTTAATTTGAAAAAAAGGGCCGTTGAATCACACCGATTGCTGACCCAAGCTTATGGTGAATGTGTTCAATTGGTTTCATCTTGCGAGAGATTGTTTGTTCGGTTCAGAAGTTGTGATTTTGACACGGAAGACAAAGATCGCCCAGGCCAGTCAAAAAAGTTTGAAGACCAAGAATTGGAGACATGACTCCCTGAAAATTGTTGTCAAACTCAACAAGAGCTTGCATAATCATTGGCAACAACTCAAGCAGCAATTTCAAAACGTTTGCCAGCAGCAGTCTTCATCCTAAAGCAAGCAGGGAAATTGTGTACCATACGAACTGAAGCCGATAGTAAAAGATCGATAACCCGAAGTGTAAAAGATCGTATGTGAAGCCCGGCCAACCATCCGAATTGACACCAAAAAAAGGGTTCTTTGTATAATGAGCTGCTGAAATCTGACCAGACAATCACATGGAAATTGTACCGAACGCAACTGATTCGTTTGAAGCGAGCATAGGCCGAAAAACGCCCAGAATATGCGGCCAGAAATGAAACCGTAATATTCCATCATGACAACGCTCGGCCACTTTATAGTCCAGACATAGTCCAGTCGCACTACTATTTGTTTTGATCGATACAGATCGCTCTCTCTGGGATGCGCTTCACTTTAGAACAGAGTATCCAATATTGTCTTGACTCGTTCATGGCCTCAAAAGATGAGTAGTTCATTTGGCTCGGAATCCATATTGTTGCCAGGAAGATGGAAAAAGATCATAGCTAATATTGGCCAATACGTTGAATAAATTTATATTGTAACAAGTAAGAGAGATATATTCGGATGTTCCAAATCTTATATACCCCTCACCAAATTATACTTTAAAATAAAATTTTTAAATATTTTGAGGTAAACAAAATAAATTTTTTTTTTCAAAATTCTTTTTTGAATTTTTTATTTTCGATATTGTTTTTTAATTTATTTATTTTTCCCAATTTTTTCCAAATTTAAAAAAAAAAAAATTTTTTAAATTAATGACTGAAAAAAAATTTATAACAAAAAAAGTTCGTTGGTAAAAAATAATCGGGTAAAAAAATATTTTTCCCAATTTAACCCATTGTAGGTCCAAATTACGATAGCCTTATATACATCGTTGCAATGAACTTTGAAATACCTATCATTGGATATCCATATTGTCTATATTAATGAATAGCCAAAAATCGAGGTTATACCGGTTTTTTCCTTATATCTTAGCCATTTATGGACCGATTTTGTCGATTTTAAATAGCATCCGAGCCGAAAGAATTTCCGATATACTGATGTATGCATCTTGTATGTAAGTTATTTGAGGGCTACTGAAAGTTGATTTCAACATACAGACGGACATGGTTATATCGACTTCGCTATCTATAACGACCCAGAATATATATACTTTGTGGGGTCCCAAATGAAAAATGTAGAAATTACAAACGGAATGACAAACTTGTCACACATGGTGAAGGATATAAAAATGTTTAGCCTTTATTTTGAAAACATCTCACATTAATTGGAGTCAGTTAAGTAATTAGACATCAGTGAAAGTAAATGTATAAAAACGACACATTGACTACTTGTAGATTTTTAAGTACTTGTTATTAAGAACCTGCTGACATTGTGCTTCATACGTTTAAGCCAATTTATATGAAAGAATTCTAATATAATATAAGTATTGAAAATGTCAGCTGTAAAATAATCCCACACAGAACAGAACCGAATTTGTTGCCAATCGAAGGCTACAAAATTTCAGAAGGCTTAACAAAAGTTTGGTGGCTTCTTTATTAACTGATTTTCTGTTGATAGAACCGAAACATTCTACGTGTGCAACCTTATCATTCGATTGGCAACAAATTCGGTAGCTGTAGTAGCTACTAGGGTATTCAATTAATCGGGTTTCTGGTTTAATCGGTTAATCGACAAATAATTAATCGGGATTTTGGTTTAATCGGTTAATAATCGGTTAATTTTAAATTATTCGATTAATCGAATAATTTCTATTTTAATTTTAAACTGAAAAACAAACAAAACATAACAATTCAACAATCATTTTTATATACAAATGTGAGTTTTTTTTTAGGATTTTAGTGAGATCTTCTGAAACAAATCTTTAAACAAAAGAAAATAATTTAAATGTTTTCCTTTTAAATGATTTTTTTTTCTTTAGTTTTAATAAAAGTTGACTTGGAAAAAACTCTATCACTGATTGTTGATGTTGGAGAAATCAAAAGTAAGACATGATAAAGAATATCCAATTTCTCAGTTCTTTTTTTAGTTTTTTTTTAAAGACTCATTTCTGTAATGTCATCCGACTCATTTGGACAAAGTTATTCATAGAACATTCTAGAAAAAAAGTCATTTCCAAATTCCTTAGTTTTAGTTTTGGAGCTATACTTCAAAAAACTATTGTTAGAAGGGAATGTTCATGAGTTAAGACATAAAATTTGAGTGTTTAAAACTATATTTCTATATAAAGTGGAAAAAAAGAAATTTCGGTTAATCGGTTAATCGACACAAATTAATCGGTTTATTTGTTATTTGAAAATCGGCAATTTTAAATTATTCAAACAGTTAACCGACAAAAATTAATCGGTTAACCGATTAACGGTTAATCGATTGAATACCCTAGTAGCTACCGAATCTATTTTCTCTGTGCAGCACTTTCCAAATAAATTAGTTTCCTTCCAAAAAAGTTCTAATATCTTTTCAACCTATTCGTAACACGGTTACTTTAGTGCACTGCTTTATACAACACATGTTGTTATATTTGTGTGCCAAATGCTGTTTGTTTCTTCTTGTTGCAAGTAGTTCACTGTAACGTATAAATGTACATACATATGTATATTTATTTGTTAATTTATTTATTTATTATTTTTTATTCTATAATTTGTATAATTCGAAACGAAAAAATCCCTACATAAGGAGTGAGATCGAAAAATTCTTAACATACATATATGTTTATAAAAAAGAAACCACTAAACTTACAGCTTTAATTTTTTTTTTATTTGATTGAAATTATTATTACAATTTACAAAAAAAATTATTTTTATAGTTTTAATCACTAGTGATGAAATTTTGAACCTTTTTCGGAAACCCTTCCATTAACGTTTTTATAGTGCTTTCTGTCACTTTGCTCGAACATGTAGTCCATCTCCGTTTAAAATCTACCACACTTTTGGACACCTTTTTTGTACTCTTCAATTCTCTTTTAACAAGAGCCCAATATCTCTCCACTGGCCTTAGCTCCGGGCAGTTTGGAGGATTTGCCTCTCTTGGTACAAATACCACATTATTGTTCTTGTACCACTCAAGGGCTTGTTTGCCATAGTGACAGGATGCCAAGTCAGGCCAAAAATAAGTGGACACATTATGAAGTCTTATGAATGGAAGCAGCCTTTTTTGTAAACATTCCTTGATGTAAATTTCGGTATTTATAGAGCCCGTTGTAACAAATGAGTGGCTTCTTTTGCCGCAACTGCATATTGCTTGCCATACCAAGAACTTTCTGGGAAATTTTGTCTGCTTTTGGGTCCTAAACTTTTCTTCAACATTCCCTCGAGCATCAGCAACATAAAATTTTTGACCTGGAAGTTGCGAAAAATCTGCCAGAACATACGTTTCGTCATCCATTATGCAGCAAGAATATTTTTTTATAAAACTTGACTTCAATTTCCGTGCTCTGTTTTTGGCCTCTAAATTTTTAGTAGCGTTCCTGTCAGGAACTTTTTGAGCCTTGTATGTTTTTAAACCTGCATTAGCTTTAACTTTTCGTACCAAATAGTCCGAGCACTGAGCTAACCGGGCTGCTTTCCTACCGGATGTGTTGGGAGCTCTTTTGAAAATGCGTTCTATTTTTTTGGCTTTAGAAACATCATGTGGACCATTCCTTCTACCTGAACCAGGTTTTCTATCAACTGACAAGTTCTCCCGGTACTGTTTAATAACATTGGAAACAGTTTGACGGCAGACCTTTGTATGCTTGGCCAACTTTTTGTAAGACCAAGTTGGGTTTTGTTGAAAATATTTAATAATTTCAGTACGCACTTTTTTCTGGTCACTCATTTTAATCAGATTAACAAAAAAATTAATATAATTGACATTACACATAATAACTGACATGTTTTTCAAAGGTAACTTGATCAAAAAAAAATTCAAATAATACTTGGGTTAAAAAATGTAATGAAAAACGTGTGTTAAGAATTTTTCGATCTCACTCCTTATACTCGATACGAAAATGTTCATATGAACGAAACGTCGGACCAGACCAGAAAATAGAAAAGCTAGAAAATACATTCATACTTTTATTTAATTTATACACTTTTTTTTACTAAATACATGCGACTACAACAATTTACTTATAATTTCGTATTATTCGTACGATGATGATGATGGCTTATTACAATTAATTACTTGGCGAATTTAGAACGACAAATGGCAATAGCAGCAGATACGACGGAAATGCAGACATCCATAGATGCAATTGTATGGGAAATACTTGCAATTGAAAATATCAATATTTAAAATATCGACATTTAAAGTTCCTGGTAAATACTGTCTGACAGCCCTATAAAAAGGCAGCTGACTCCGCATGAGTTTCAAAAATATTAGGTAAAATGACACCAGTACCAAAGCAAAATGATGCTAATAGATATTTGATACTTAAAACATAGGAAACTTAGAGGTACAGACTGGAATCGAAAGTAAATAATTGAAGTTAATCAATTTGGAAAGTTCATAAACCCACAGACACATGAAGGCCCAGCAGTTCAGGGTGACTGTCCCAAACTAGTGATTTTAGCTATTTGAACAGGGTGAAGTTAATTGACCCCACATAGATTACAAAGACTAAACTCTGGATTACAAAAAGACACTTTGTAACAACTGGCTTTCCAATAGATTACTTTTAGTGAGTAAAATATCTCCTTACTAAAGTGCAGCCCAAACAATGTTAAAAGTGACTACACCCTAGATTACTTAGAGACACTAAAGACACTATTGACTTCATGCCAGATTACCTGGGACATATAAAATAACCACTTGACTTCTCTTTACATTACAAGCAGCAGAGCAAATTACTGTATTATTTGGGTACCTAAAGGAGGATAATTTTAACATATTCATAAACTCCTCCCCAATTGTAGCTGCTGGTGCTGCTGGGATAGTAAAATTCAAAAATGTTCCAGAGTATTACCCTTTCGATTAAAAAGTTAAATACTGTCTTTATAAGATAAAAGAAATAAGGTAATTGTTTTCCAAAATCTTTCTATATCAAAATATGTATTTTTATACATATATTTTTTTTTGTATATTATTTAGGGTATATTTTTTTCTGTTTAAGGAAATGTGTATTGTATGAACCACTTGTTGCTTGTAAATAAATGTACGAGTATTTTTGAATTTTGTACAGAGAGTTTGATTTTTGGTCAACTTTTACATACTCTGACAAACCTACAAATAAAATGTATGGATTTATATAGTAAAATTCATTGTGCATGAATGTGTTAAATGTTTGCCTTAATTTTTATGTTTTTTTTATGCAGAAAAACATACATTCGTATATAAATGTAGGTAGGTATTTATTGTAGTATGTATAGCAAGTGTTTTAAGTTCATAACAATCGTTTGTCACAGAATTAAAGAATTTTCGGTAAATTTTTTTATATAAATCAGGATTATGTTCTTGATATATTACTAGGATTAGGCAACAAGGGTTTAATTTTCTATGAAAAATACAAGATATTCATAATTTACAGCCTGACTTTTGTTTAGATTCATTTATTTATCATCCCATCCGTTCCGAATTAGGCATTATACCTAACAGTTAGGGTCATAACTAGGGTTCCTAATTTCCCGGACTTTTTTCTTTCCCGGGAGGAATTTAAAAAATCGGTTCATTCCCGGGAATTTTTTAACACTAAATTAAACCAAAAACCAGAAATTTTTTTCGAATAAATTGACTTATAATTGTACAAGGGTTTTAAAAGAAGTATAAAAAACCCATAATTGGTTTACCTTTATAAGGGTTTCTAATTTAATAGTGACATTTTATCGGAATTGCCACAGTCGTAGTTAGAGACATTTTTCATATCTGATTGTAGATAAACAAATTTTAAACACTATTATTGTTATTATTTTCACTAAATATGAATAATATTCATTGAATAACCCTAAAAGTTGTAATTTTAGGCATCTTAATAATTCCTCTAAGAGAAAAACTTTAAATTAAATTCATTTTTAATAACCAAATGTTTCTATTGTTGCTTGAGTAGAGTAATAAAAAATTCGGTTATTCTACCCGTAATACTTCTTTGCCAAGTCAATATCAGATGCTAGAACCGAAAAAATCTATGGATATAATAGAATGATTCAATTAGCAACAAATTTGGCCATCGAAACGAATCTGAAAATTGTAACTTTTAGAAGAAAACTTATGAAGAAATTCCCGACAAACATTTCCCGAAAATTAACAAAAAAAAATTCCCGGGAAATTTTTACCGAGTGGGAACTCTAGTCATAACTAGTTACATAATTAGTTATGTGACGATTGACTTCACGCTAGATTACCTGGGATATATACAGTAACCAATTAACTTATCTCTGTATTACAAAGAGCTCATACGTAATTAGACATTAGTGAAAACAAGTAAGAGAGCTATATTCGGCTGTGCCGAATCTTTACCAAATTATACTCAAAATAAAAATTTTAAATATTTTTAGGTAAACAAAATTTATTTTTTTTTTCAAAGTTGTTTTTTTAATTTTCTGGAAAAAATTTTTTTCGAATTGTTTTTTTTTAAATTTTTAAAATTTAAAATTTTTTTTTAATTAAATTTTTTTTTTGTTTTTTCAATTTTTTTTTATTATTTAGCGAACAAAACTTTTGGTGAAAAAAAAAATTCGGTGAAAAAATTTTTTTCCGATTTTGACCCATTGTAGGTCCAACTTAATATAGACTATCATTAGATATCCATATTGTCTATATTAATGACTTAGTAATCCAGATATAGGTAAAAAATCTAGGTTTTCTTGGTTTTTCCTTATATCTCAGCCATTTTTTGGACCGATTTTCTCCATTTTAAATAGCAACCGATCCGGAAGAATTCCTGAGATATTGATGTATGTATCGTGCATGTAAGTTATTTGGGAGCTTCGGAAAGTTGATTTCAACAGACAGACGGACGGACATGGCTTAATCGACTCCGCTATCTATAAGGATCCAGAATATATATACTTTATAGGGTCGGAAAATTATATTGTGGAAATTACATACGGAATGACAAATAAAAGTATATATATAATATATACCCTTCTCACGAAGCTGAAGGGTATAATTACGGTTTAATAGCGATACATTGACTTCTTTAGTAGTCGCAGAACTGCTCGGATATGAGAGTATTCAAAATAAATTTGTATTCAACTCATACTTTTTAGAATAATGAAAAAATTACAAGTTTTAAATGATGTTTTCAGTTTTAATAAATTGTGATGCATATTCTTTAGTGTGTTCATTCTGAATGTACCCCGAGAAATTGTATCCCCGACTGATAATTTAGCGATTGCAGGTCCTGTGCAGTACAATGTTGCCAACCGAGAGAACAACGCGTTTTGAATGTTGATCAATATTTCGAAAATAATGAAAGTTTTGTGGTCACAGTTTCGAGATGACTCATCTATAACCACATTTTCATTAAAATCTTGTGTAAAATTTGATTTTTTCAAAAACCTATCCTCTGGCTGATCCTTCCAACTCAAATCAAAACATAAAGATATCGGAAAATGTAATCAATAACTCATTTATTCATAAAAATTTAATTATGAATAAGACCCTTAATATGTAAACACATAATTGGGAAGTCTTGACGCAACCTCGCAAATAACATATGAGGAGCCGCAGAACAAAAGGTACTTTTTTGAAAATTTAAAAATTTTGGGAAATTGATTTTTCTAAAAGATTTCAACCCAAATATAAAAATACCAAAAAATCAATTTGTAAAAAAATTCGAAAAATTACCTTTTGTTCTGCGGTTCCTCATATGTATGCGGAAATATGGAATTTTTTCAAAATATTTAGAATCTGTTTGTTAACCCTCTAACCGGCCAATAATATACCTGGTTATTATTTGAAAAAAAAAGAAATAAGTTGGAATAAAAACAAAAGACAAGTACACGTTCTTCGTTATCACAATGAGTAAATTGTTTGTCTCTTTACACATATTTACCGTTATAATGGGAAAAATAACCAAATAAAGCAGCATTACATACATTTAATATATCCCGCCTAAAGGCAGGCTTGCCGGTTAGAGGGTTAATCATGTTTTACCCCGAACATATCAAATTCAACAATTGAGTTGCCACGTCTTCTTTAAACTCATGTGTAACCTCCAGGAGTTGACAAATTCTATAACAAAATTATAATTTATTAAAAAAAAAGGTTTTAAAAAAATTTCCAATTGTTTCATTACGTATAATTGATTCTGTAAAGTTTGTAAATAAATTCGTAGGCATAGAGAAACATAGAGCGGAAACTAGAAAAAAACTCTAACAAAAAAATTGCTCATAATAATCACATATACGAGTGTTGTTTTTGTTTTCATATAGTTTTTTCTACTAATACATTCTCACCACTTTGGTTTCTGACAACTGAGTTAGGTCTTTGACAGGAGAGTTTCCGCTCTATGTATATTCTCTATGTTCATAGGCCTATTCATACTATTAAGAATTTTTATAATGCTTGAAAATGTGTATTTTTAATTCTGCAGTTTAGATTTCAATTCAAACTATATATTTGAAAAAATAAGGTGTCGATGCTCCCAACTAAAATGAAAGTTTAGTTTGATTGAAATGACCATTCCTGGATCAAAGGATGTTAAGGTTCTTAAAAGTCACTTTTCGTACCGTATCAGAATTCCGTGCAATTCCAAAAATATTAAAAATTTTGTAATTTTTGTCAATGTTTCTTGATATTTTGAAATAAAATTATTTAACGTAATTAGTTAAAATTCAAAATTCAATATAGTTCTAAATTCATTTGAATTTTTCATAACCAATTTTCTCTGCGATCTCATTTTGGCTTTAACTAATTGCATCTCTAAAATCTAAAATTTTTCAAACTCGAGGTAGGCAACTTTAACATCCTATAGTTTACGTTGTATTCTAACAGGGTTGTTACAAAATCAATTTTTGAAAAGCCTAGTTCCTCCTCTATAATTTATATACAAAGTTCATTAATCGGTTCAGTAGTTTAGAAGATATATATTAAAGGTCAAAGTTCAAATTTTCAAAATATTTTAGATTTATCATGAAAATATAAAAAAAAAAATAATTTTTTAATCCAATTTTCTTTCTGCTGAAAGCCTTGAGATATAAATGGAACTCTCCTTAGCTCAGATCCGTTTTTAATCCTGTTCAAAATTAACCTCTGAAACAATTTGGAGTCACTTCTAAAGTTTTCAACAAACTTCAAAGTAGGTTACAAACAAGTCGTTAACACCTTTGTATGATTGTAGTATACATTTTAGACAAAAAGTATTTGTTACTAGCATTAAGGACCTTTTTTGTTTAAAATATTTTTACAAAATCGCCCAAAACACAAGCAATCAAAATGTATGTGGGGTGTAAGGACAGAAGTGTATAAATTGTGGTCATTCACTAACTTCTCATGCTAATTTTCTATATACGGCAACATGTGATGCTTTGACCATTTAAAACAAAGGACACGTGTAAAGTAAAGCAACTGTTGCTCTGTACTCATACTGAGTAAAGAATTTGTTATTATTTAATGTAAAAATAAGGAAATCCCTTAAAGAGACAGTACTTTTCAGTACTTGCTCAAACTTTCATGAATGGTTCCAATGAAAGCTTACATTTATTTCTTAATGCGTGTAAAAATTTCTAAAATTTATTTCTTACATTGAAATTCTTTACAACATTTCTCTAATCTTTAGCAACATTTTAATTAGAATTTTGAACTAAGAAAACCCTAAGATGAAAAACATTTTAATGATTTTTTTTCTGTTGTGTGTAAAATTTTATGAATATTAATTCGTTTCACGTCTTTAATCTTCAATACAGATGATGTTGATTTTGTGTTCTTGAAATGCATTTACTTTTATGCGTTAAATTAAAAATCTTTTTTTATATATGTTTTCATATACATATGTATGTATATAAAAAGAGAAAATAATAATAAAGAAAACAAACAATAAAAAGAAATGAAAAATTATCCCAACCAATCCCATCCTTTAACTTATAGAATGTTATTTCATCTCTACATTCATACATGAAGAACATATATATTCATAGTAGATGATGAATATTTTATAACTTTCGGCAACATGCATTCATCTATGATACATTTTTAATGAAACTTGAAATCTTTATGTTGCATGCATTTTACATAGATACACAAACACACATATACATACATATGTACATATGTGTATTATTATAATATATAGTATATGTACTTGCACTTGCACACTCCCAGCTACCCACAGCAGCATACAAACTAACTTGCACATAAACATTAATATTTACAAAATTCTATACTTTTTATTTATAACAAAAATAACAGCAAACAAAACAACAACAACAAAAACGTATTCATTCCCATCTAATACATTGGTATTCATTCCTACTTACAAATGTATCTGCAAGTATGTGTATGTTTCCAGTTTATAACTAAGAAACAAAGCTCAACAAAAAACAAAATATTAAAAATAAAAATATAAAAAAAACAAGTAATACGTAGTACATATCCGGTGTTTTCATTCCATACAACAAAACACCTGTGTCTTCTTCGGTTAACTGAGGTGAGATTTCAAAGATGGGTGGGGGAAAGTGTTACAGCTGCCTTAGAAGGAGATACACTCGTTTATACGTAATGAATGTGAAAGTGCAGGGCTGTATTGTTATTTTGTTGCGAAAATATGGCACCTAAAGAACAAAACAAAACACACACACACAAGAATGTCAAAGGATGTATTTAAAATAAAAAAAATACAAACAAAAACGAAAACACACAACTACACTTACCATTCTTCACTTATTTATGTATGTATTCACATACACACACATATATAAACAAATAAATCAATGTATCCTTGTACGAAAACATATGAATGTATAAATGTTTTAATATAGACATTCCAGCAGTTCTGGAAGTCTGTCTCGATTTCTTCAAATTATTGGCCATTGTTAGCTATGACCTTTCCCCATCCTTCTGACAACATATGGATACCTTGCCAAAAGAACAGCTCATCTTTTAAGGCAAAGAATGAATCAAGCCAATATCGGATACTCTGTTCCAAAGTGAAGCGTATCCCAGAGAGAGCTTTCAGCATCGATCGAAAAAAATAGTAGTCGGAAGGCCCAAGGTCTGGACTATAAGGCGGATGAGACAAAACTTACCAACCACTTCATTCTAAATACTTTCAACAGGTATTGCAACATGAATCAAAATTTGTTGGAAATAAATCTGGCATTTCAAAATGGACCATACAAATGATCCAGGGACCATACAAAGGAGCACAGAGGGATTTTGGTGTCAAAAAGTCAATTTTTCAAACACTCAATTTTAAAAATCAAATGATGCAGTTTTGCAGAGAAATGTTTAAAGATGAAATGTACACTTATAGTTTTAAGAAAAATTTTATTTTATTTTTAAAAAATTGAAGTAAAGTCCATGCAAGGTTGTTAGCAAAAATTTACTTATATTTTCACGCAATTCAGTGGTTTATATATGTATAATTTTCCTAATAATACCATTTACCTTTAACATATTTTAAAAATATAACATTTCTCCATAAATATGGGGATATCATAAACCGTTAAGAAGATATGCCCAAATCTATAAGTCTCTAAAAATTATTTTATTTTTGATTTTCCATGGAGAAAAAAAATGTAGCCCCACTTTCCCCCAAGCTGTTTCTTTAATAAAATGAAAGTTGGGAGTGTCTTGTTTCGATTAAAAGAAAAAATAGGTTTTGGAAGTTTTCAGAACAGGATGAAAACTTAAAATTTTTTGACGAATAATAAAAGAAATTTAAAAAAAATCCTAATCTATGTATGGGTTTCGTGGGCGGTGGGCATGGCCGATTTTATTGAAACTTGGCATGCGTTCTTCTTTTGTTTAAAAAAATATATGTACCAAATTTCTAGACTTTTACTTGGATAGGAAAAATTGAATGCGAAAAAATCTATTTGGATTGTATGAGCAGTGGGCGTGGTCGATTTTGATAAAATTTTTTTTTTTTATTAATTCAGTCCATATAATTCTCGGTGCCAAATTTCAATACTCTACGACCATTCCTTATAATTTTTATACAAAAATGTATTGCATTTGGATTGCATGGGCGGTATGCGGTGGGCATGGCCGATGTTATTGAAACTCGGCATGCGTTCTTCTTTTGTTTAAAAAAATATATGTATCCATTTGGACTGTATGGGCAGTGGGCGTGGTCGATTTTGATAAAATTTTATTTTTTTTCTTAGTTTGGTCCATATAATTCTCATGTGTGTGAAGATAAATTCGTATTTAACTAGCACAGACAAAAACCACATTTTTTAACATTGCTCATTTTACAGTCAACAGAGCACTGTTAATCACTTAACAGTCTTGATAATTGAATTATAATACAAAAATACGTCTGAAATAGGTATCAGAAATAATTTCAGAAACAATTTCAGAAATATAAAAAATTAAAAAAAATATTTCAGATGTTTTTTTTATAATAATATTAAAAAAAAAACATTTTGAAAAAAGTCACTTTTATGATGAAGTTCAGGCGACGAATTTGGAAAAATATGGAGTTGCACACGTAACCCACTATATACGAATGGTAGTCCAATGGGTCCTAAATGCGACTGCATAAGTCGAATTTCTGAAATAATTTTGGAATTTGAGAAAAACAGTTTTTAAAAAAAGTCTATTTTGAAAAAAGTCACTTTTATGATGAAGTTCAGGCGACGAATTTGGAAAAATATGGAGTTGCACACGTAACCCACTATATACGAATGGTAGTCCAATGGGTCCTAAATGCGACTGCATAAGTCGAATTTCTGAAATAATTTTGGAATTTGCGAAAAACAGTTTTTAAAAAAAGTCTATTTTGAAAAAAGTCACTTTTATGATGAAGTTCAGGCGACGAATTTGGAAAAATATGGAGTTGCACACGTAACCCACTATATACGAATGGTAGTCCAATGGGTCCTAAATACGACTGCATAAGTCGAATTTCTGAAATAATTTTGGAATTTGAGAAAAACAGTTTTTAAAAAAAAATCTATTTTGAAAAAAGTCACTTTTATGATGAAGTTCAGGCGACGAATTTGGAAAAATATGGAGTTGCACACGTAACCCACTATATACGAATGGTAGTCCAATGGGTCCTAAATGCGACTGCATAAGTCGAATTTCTGAAATAATTTTGGAATTTGAGAAAAACAGTTTTTAAAAAAAGTCTATTTTGAAAAAAGTCACTTTTATGATGAAGTTCAGGCGACGAATTTGGAAAAATATGGAGTTGCACACGTAACCCACTATATACGAATGGTAGTCCAATGGGTCCTAAATGCGACTGCATAAGTCGAATTTCTGAAATAATTTTGGAATTTGAGAAAAACAGTTTTTAAAAAAAGTCTATTTTGAAAAAAGTCACTTTTATGATGAAGTTCAGGCGACGAATTTGGAAAAATATGGAGTTGCACACGTAACCCACTATATACGAATGGTAGTCCAATGGGTCCTAAATGCGACTGCATAAGTCGAATTTCTGAAATAATTTTGGAATTTGCGAAAAACAGTTTTTAAAAAAAGTCTATTTTGAAAAAAGTCACTTTTATGATGAAGTTCAGGCGACGAATTTGGAAAAATATGGAGTTGCACACGTAACCCACTATATACGAATGGTAGTCCAATGGGTCCTAAATACGACTGCATAAGTCGAATTTCTGAAATAATTTTGGAATTTGAGAAAAACAGTTTTTAAAAAAAAATCTATTTTGAAAAAAGTCACTTTTATGATGAAGTTCAGGCGACGAATTTGGAAAAATATGGAGTTGCACACGTAACCCACTATATACGAATGGTAGTCCAATGGGTCCTAAATGCGACTGCATAAGTCGAATTTCTGAAATAATTTTGGAATTTGAGAAAAACAGTTTTTAAAAAAAGTCTATTTTGAAAAAAGTCACTTTTATGATGAAGTTCAGGCGACGAATTTGGAAAAATATGGAGTTGCACACGTAACCCACTATATACGAATGGTAGTCCAATGGGTCCTAAATGCGACTGCATAAGTCGAATTTCTGAAATAATTTTGGAATTTGAGAAAAACAGTTTTTAAAAAAAGTCTATTTTGAAAAAAGTCACTTTTATGATGAAGTTCAGGCGACGAATTTGGAAAAATATGGAGTTGCACACGTAACCCACTATATACGAATGGTAGTCCAATGGGTCCTAAATGCGACTGCATAAGTCGAATTTCTGAAATAATTTTGGAATTTGAGAAAAACAGTTTTTAAAAAAAGTCTATTTTGAAAAAAGTCACTTTTATGATGAAGTTCAGGCGACGAATTTGGAAAAATATGGAGTTGCACACGTAACCCACTATATACGAATGGTAGTCCAATGGGTCCTAAATGCGACTGCATAAGTCGAATTTCTGAAATAATTTTGGAATTTGAGAAAAACAGTTTTTAAAAAAAGTCTATTTTGAAAAAAGTCACTTTTATGATGAAGTTCAGGCGACGAATTTGGAAAAATATGGAGTTGCACACGTAACCCACTATATACGAATGGTAGTCCAATGGGTCCTAAATGCGACTGCATAAGTCGAATTTCTGAAATAATTTTGGAATTTGAGAAAAACAGTTTTTAAAAAAAGTCTATTTTGAAAAAAGTCACTTTTATGATGAAGTTCAGGCGACGAATTTGGAAAAATATGGAGTTGCACACGTAACCCACTATATACGAATGGTAGTCCAATGGGTCCTAAATGCGACTGCATAAGTCGAATTTCTGAAATAATTTTGGAATTTGAGAAAAACAGTTTTTAAAAAAAGTCTATTTTGAAAAAAGTCACTTTTATGATGAAGTTCAGGCGACGAATTTGGAAAAATATGGAGTTGCACACGTAACCCACTATATACGAATGGTAGTCCAATGGGTCCTAAATGCGACTGCATAAGTCGAATTTCTGAAATAATTTTGGAATTTGAGAAAAACAGTTTTTAAAAAAAGTCTATTTTGAAAAAAGTCACTTTTATGATGAAGTTCAGGCGACGAATTTGGAAAAATATGGAGTTGCACACGTAACCCACTATATACCATTCGTATATAGTGGGTTACGTGTGCAACTCCATATTTTTCCAAATTCGTCGCCTGAACTTCATCATAAAAGTGACTTTTTTCAAAATAGACTTTTTTTAAAAACTGTTTTTCTCAAATTCCAAAATTATTTCAGAAATTCGACTTATGCAGTCGCATTTAGGACCCATTGGACTACCATTCGTATATAGTGGGTTACGTGTGCAACTCCATATTTTTCCAAATTCGTCGCCTGAACTTCATCATAAAAGTGACTTTTTTCAAAATAGACTTTTTTTAAAAACTGTTTTTCTCAAATTCCAAAATTATTTCAGAAATTCGACTTATGCAGTCGCATTTAGGACCCATTGGACTACCATTCGTAAATAGTGGGTTACGTGTGCAACTCCATATTTTTCCAAATTCGTCGCCTGAACTTCATCATAAAAGTGACTTTTTTCAAAATAGACTTTTTTTAAAAACTGTTTTTCTCAAATTCCAAAATTATTTCAGAAATTCGACTTATGCAGTCGCATTTAGGACCCATTGGACTACCATTCGTATATAGTGGGTTACGTGTGCAACTCCATATTTTTCCAAATTCGTCGCCTGAACTTCATCATAAAAGTGACTTTTTTCAAAATAGACTTTTTTTAAAAACTGTTTTTCTCAAATTCCAAAATTATTTCAGAAATTCGACTTATGCAGTCGCATTTAGGACCCATTGGACTACCATTCGTATATAGTGGGTTACGTGTGCAACTCCATATTTTTCCAAATTCGTCGCCTGAACTTCATCATAAAAGTGATTTTTTTCAAAATAGACTTTTTTTAAAAACTGTTTTTCTCAAATTCCAAAATTATTTCAGAAATTCGACTTATGCAGTCGCATTTAGGACCCATTGGACTACCATTCGTATATAGTGGGTTACGTGTGCAACTCCATATTTTTCCAAATTCGTCGCCTGAACTTCATCATAAAAGTGACTTTTTTCAAAATAGACTTTTTTTAAAAACAGTTTTTCTCAAATTCCAAAATTATTTCAGAAATTCGACTTATGCAGTCGCATTTAGGACCCATTGGACTACCATTCGTATATAGTGGGTTACGTGTGCAACTCCATATTTTTCCAAATTCGTCGCCTGAACTTCATCATAAAAGTGACTTTTTTCAAAATAGACTTTTTTTAAAAACTGTTTTTCTCAAATTCCAAAATTATTTCAGAAATTCGACTTATGCAGTCGCATTTAGGACCCATTGGACTACCATTCGTATATAGTGGGTTACGTGTGCAACTCCATATTTTTCCAAATTCGTCGCCTGAACTTCATCATAAAAGTGACTTTTTTCAAAATAGACTTTTTTTAAAAACTGTTTTTCTCAAATTCCAAAATTATTTCAGAAATTCGACTTATGCAGTCGCATTTAGGACCCATTGGACTACCATTCGTATATAGTGGGTTACGTGTGCAACTCCATATTTTTCCAAATTCGTCGCCTGAACTTCATCATAAAAGTGACTTTTTTCAAAATAGACTTTTTTTAAAAACTGTTTTTCTCAAATTCCAAAATTATTTCAGAAATTCGACTTATGCAGTCGCATTTAGGACCCATTGGACTACCATTCGTATATAGTGGGTTACGTGTGCAACTCCATATTTTTCCAAATTCGTCGCCTGAACTTCATCATAAAAGTGACTTTTTTCAAAATAGACTTTTTTTAAAAACTGTTTTTCTCAAATTCCAAAATTATTTCAGAAATTCGACTTATGCAGTCGCATTTAGGACCCATTGGACTACCATTCGTATATAGTGGGTTACGTGTGCAACTCCATATTTTTCCAAATTCGTCGCCTGAACTTCATCATAAAAGTGACTTTTTTCAAAATGTTTTTTTTTTAATATTATTAAAAAAAAACATCTGAAATATTTTTTTTAATTTTTTATATTTCTGAAATTGTTTCTGAAATTATTTCTGATACCTATTTCAGACGTATTTTTGTATTATAATTCAATTATCAAGACTGTTAAGTGATTAACAGTGCTCTGTTGACTGTAAAATGAGCAATGTTAAAAAATGTGGTTTTTGTCTGTGCTAGTTAAATACGAATTTATCTTCACACACATATAATTCTCTGTGCCAAATTTCAGCGCTCTGCGACCACTCCTTATAATTTTTGCCAAAAAATGTATAAAGCCATCCCTCTGTGTGGCGGCTCAAAATAGGGTGCCTTCGACATGTAAAATTTTTAAACACGTGCAATTTTTTTGTTTCCTATCCGATTACAAGGATTTTTATATTTTTAGAAAGCGCTCGTCTAGGTCTTGAAAAAAATGCTTGCGTGTGCTATTTTTTTTTATTAGTTAGACAACTAAATTACGAATAACATACAAAAGATTTCAAACATACAAAAGATTTCCCAGCCCCGAAGGAAATTTCCTTCGGGGCTGGGAAAATACTTTGGCGATAAATAGGGAACACATGAAGGTTTCCAAAGTTGCTTTTTGTTTTCTGATCCCAGCTTTAGGATTTTAGAACATAAAAAAAAATAGGTCAAATTCCGAAGTGCGTAGGGGCAACACATTCTAAGACTAGGACATGTTATTTATATAAAAAAATTCTCCGAAATGATATCATGCAGAAAAACATAAAATTGTTATATGTTCTTAAAGAAAGTTTTTTTTTTTAATTAGAAAAGAGTTAAGTCACCTTTTCGCCAAACAAACAGTAAAAATCACTATTTTTTGAATATTTAAATTGAAAATCGTTTATTTTTGGGATCCATAATTGATATTGCTATAGGCAAAATTGTAAAAAATACCATTTTTGGGATTTTCGCTCCAATTTTTAGGAATTGCGGGATTGCTTTTGACCTTTTGACAAGTTTTTTTACACCTTGTTATTTAGAATGACAAACATAAAAAACGTTAAATTGAGTTTTGTTAATAAATAAAGATTTTATTACATATTACATATTCATTGAGTTTCTAAAACTAAAATTTATATCAAAATTTTAATAGGATTGCAAATATTAGGAACAATTTGATCCACATTTATTCCAAGCTATATTGTTTTGTTTAGATAAATTAATTTTTGGTCTTGCGCAAAAAATTTCAAGTCAATATCTCAATTAGATTCAAAAATATGCCACTTATACCCAAATATCCATGTACCTTAGCACCATGGATATTTGGGCTTCACATACGATCTCTTACGCTTCGGGTTATTGTAATGAATTCATTTTTCATCGCAAGTAATGATTCGGTGCAAAATCGTCTTTCAATGTCTTACAGCTTCAATTCCTATGGGACCTATGGGAAAACGTTTTGAAATTGATGCTTTTGTAGCTCCCAATGGTTTTGCATGATCTTGTTGAGTTTTATACAATATTCATGGAGTAATGCCTCCAATTCTTGGTCTTCAAACTTTTTTGACAGGCCTGGGTGATCCTTGTCTTCCGTGTCAAAATCATTACTTCTGAGCCGAACAAAGTCTGACGTTGAAACTGATGAAACAAATTTTTCAAATTAAAGAAGTAAAGCAAAAATTCCCGCATATGACGCTTTGTTGGTATAAAATTTTCGACATTTTCGAAGCAAAAAAACTATGTTGTTTACACTATAATGTTCAATAACTAAGTAGGAATAAATGGCGGATATGTGCCCCTCAAAATTACATGTAAACCATTAAAAACAAAAACCGGGTTCAAAAGATACGCCATCTATTGTAAATTCCGGCAATCGGTTATGGGACTGTCTATGAGATGTCTTTTTAAATGACTATTTGAGGTCAATTAGCACTCGTACATGTTCAAAAACTAGTTATATAGCTGATCAATAAAGTAACCACTATGGTAGCTAGTAAGGTAACAGACTCTATGTAACCAGAATGTGAATCCAATGCGTTGATATGTAAAATCACTAGTTCGGAACAGTCTCATAGAACTGCTGGGTATATATCTTAATATACATACATATGAATGTATTTATTTATAAATGTGTGTGTGAATAAGCACACAAAGGTTAGAATGGTTGGCTGAATGGTTTTTGTTTAAGAAAATATTAAACTTTTGACATTACAATGACATATTATTCAAAATAGAATACAAGAACTGCCAAGGAAACATAGCCGGTCAACCTTCGTAAGCTAAAAGATTATTAGAAAGAGTATTAGAAACGTGTTTTTTTTTTCGTTTGAATAATCGAGAAGATCATAAAAGTTAGTTAAGAAATGCCAGGTTTTACTTTCAACAAGGATCTATTAGATAAGTTGAGTTAAAAAGTTATATAACTTCAAAATGTACCCAACTGCTCACCCTAATTACCTTAGAACAAATTTTATCTGATAATAGAAGTCTCCACAATAGCCCCCATTTAAAAATTGAGATCCGCAATTTTTTCCACAAAATTTTATATTTTTTTTAACTTTAATTTTATGTTTAAATCCTATTATTGTGGTTTTACTTGCTCAAATTTTTTTTAATAATATGCATACATAAATTTAGTTGCATCGTAAATTATCCCTCAAATATATTCTGGATCTTTATGAAATTCTAAGACGATCTAACAATGTGTGTCTGTATGTCTGTTGAAAACACGAAAGGAGCTAGATGGCTGAAATTTTCCACAAATAGTCTCTGTTGATAAGATTTGTTTGGTATACAAATGTATCCCGGAATACTGTTTGAGCTGTCATAAATATATTGAGTATTCGGAAATCTTGATAAAATGTTGCACAAATCAGTTCTAAGTACTCTGAAATTATACTGTAAAGTATGGTGATAATCGGGCAACATTTTTCCCTAGTCCCCATACAAGGTCCTACTCAGAAAATGACTTTAACATTCACAGTTGAATCGTTTATTTCAAAAACCTGTCAAGCTACAAAAAATACAAAATTGAGTTATTGAACGATTACTGTTTTGTAAAGATAAATGGATCTTTTAATGCAAAAAAATAAATGAATAAATACCGCCCTCCTATTATGGTGAAGCAATGTAGAGAAATCAGTGTTTAGTGCAGAAAGAAGTCAAGTGACAGCGCCTACTATGTAATACTAGCCCTAATCTATTTTTTTTAATAAATGTTGAAGGTCTCAATAAATGTCAAGCAAATAAAAGATTTCCAAGCTCCTCTACTTGGTTGGTGTTGGGTGTTTGTATTGAAACAAATTATATTTTTATAAAATATTAAAACAGTAAGTTCTATTTATTTAAGAAGTCAACGTAGGAATTAACATAAAAATGAAAATTATTTGAAACCTGAAATAATAATATTTTAATGTACTAATGTTATGAAATAATACTTATAGAACAAGTTGTTAAATATGAAAGTGTCTCATACACTTGTATATAAAGATTTTTATGGGAATGTTTTCAGTGGCCTACAACTAGGCACAGATCCAGGTCAACCATTTGCGGGGAAATAAAATAAAATTAATTTCACAATTTTTTTTTCTTTTTTTTATATGAAAACTTTTCGGTTTTGGAGTGGGAAATTTCCTGTTTACCAAACTATCCCCCTATTCGCGCTTGTCAACAAAGGAAGCAGAATGCACTGTATAACGAGAGTATGATAACGAATAGTTATTTCAGAACAAATTTAAAGTTCCTTATGAAATTTACAATAGTGATGATTGTTTGATTCAGAAACAATTCAATTATCTTATAATAACTAATATCGTGATGAAATTGGACATAAACATGTTTTATATGAACCAACTTTTGTGAGGATCGGTCCATAATTGGCCCTACACCCCATATAAATAAGAAAAATGTTTTATTGTCAAATATTGATGGTAGGTATGCAAGATTCGGCAGAACCAAATATAACACTCTTAGAGAAATTATTACAACTTGCCATTATAGTAAAAGGTAAGTTAAAGCAGTAGAAAAAGGTACCCTTAAAGGTAACTTTAACTATAACGGCAAGTTGTAATAATGGCCCTTACTTGTTTTAATTAATTGCCCAATTCACAATTGGTGTAGTAGCGTTGCATCGTTGTATGTCATAATTTTTTTTATTAATAATTTGTTTTTGTTTCGAAAAATTTGTTTGAAAAATATTTATGACATACAATGCACAGTGGGGCAGAATCGAAATTTTTTGGAAATCAATCTGGCATTTCTAAACGGCTGGTCCGATCGGGATAAAATTTGAATTGGGCGTAGCCAAGGAGTATTCGAGTTTAAGTTATTAAAATGGGTCCTACAAATAATCCAGGGGCCTTCGACATGAAAAATTTTTAAACACGTGACATTTTTTTGTTTCCCATCCGATTTCAAAGTGCTATTTATCTCTTATAATTTTCTAGTTAAAGGCATTTCAAAATTGAAATTTTAAATTTAAATCTTTTTTGTTAGTTAGACAACTAAATTACCAACAACATACAAAAGATTTCAGAGCAATGTCAATTACGAATCCAAAAATAACAGATTTTCAATTTAAAAATTCAAAAAATAGTATATTTTGCTGTTTTTTGGACAAAAAGGTGACATAACTCTTTTTTTTATTAAAAAACAACTTTCTTTAAGAACATATAACAATTTTATGTTTTTCTATAAAGCTTCTTTGCGGAGAACATTTTGGTATAAAAAAGATGTCCTATTTTTCGAACATGTCGGCCATACGCCCTTTGGAAATTGACCTATTTTTTATCAAAATTTCAACTTTGGGCCACATGTTCTAAAATCCGAAAGCTGGGATCAGAAAACGGAAAGCAGTTTTGGAAACCCTGATGTGTTCCCTATTTATCTCTAAAGTATTTTCCCAGCCCCGAAGGAAATGTGGATCCTATAGACAAAATTGTAAAAAATACCATTTTTGGGATTTTCGCTCCAATTTTTAGGAATTGCGGGATTCCGTTTGACCTTTTGACAAGTTTTTTTACACCTTGTTATTTAGAATGAGAAACTTAAAAAACGCTGAAAATTTCATTGAGTTTTGTTAATAAATAAAGATTTTATGACATATTACATATTCATTGAGTTTCTAAAACTAAAATTTATATCAAAATATTAATAGGATTGCAAATATTAGGAACAATTTGATCCACATTTATTCCGAGATAAGTTAATTTTTGGTCTTACAAAAAAAATTTCAAGTCAATATCTCAATTAGATTCAAAAATATGCCACTTTAAAACTCCGTCCCTCAAAAATATTGCACTTTTTCATATTTCTGTTATTTGTCGAACTTTAATGAATGATTAGTAAATTATTCCGGCTTGAATTCATTCGATTTTTTACCTTAAAAAGAAAATCTTTTTGTAAAAAATCACTTTTGAATTAAATTGTTAAAGCAAAACAGATTTTACAAACTGAATAGTCTTTCTGAAATATCTTGAACCACAAGTTATCTTGCAACTTTGAAAAATGGACTTTAGTAAAAAGCAGAGGCAGTTGTGGATTTCAGCTTATATCCCAGACATTTATGAGCCTATTTTGCAGAGCAAAATTCTTCTTGTTGCTTGCTATGCATGTATAAGATATAGTTGGGGCCAAATTAGGTATTTAAACTCACCACAATTATTTAGTTGCCAATATCTATGTTATTATGAGTCTATGTGTTACAAAGTGATTGCAAAATAAGTAATGTTGCAGAATATTGGATTGAATGGTAATTTTTGTCTGGGAATTAAAGAAGAATTCTGTTACTTAAGTTTAGTCATTTATCTGGTATCTTCATGGAATCTTATATTAAAAACGAAACTATTTACGTTGCCCCAACTGTGGCATTACGCCAGTAAGTGCTGAAAGTACAATGGATATATTTGGTTGTGTCTACAATAATAATAAGTACATACAGCAGCTATTGATATATAATCGTTTATTTGGAGTTTTATGAGTTTGTATCGTACAAAAAAAAAATAAATAAAACTCAGTTGTTGTTGGCTCTTGTTATTGCTGCTGTTGTCATTAATAAAAGAAATATTGTATTCATAATAATTATCATTGCATATTTTATGTTCAGATACATGCAGACACACACACACACACAGTTACACACATTAGTTCAAACCATACACTGGAGAAAATTCAATTAGAGTTGAAGTTAAACATAACTTTTATTACTTTTTTGAATTGCACGCAAGCTTTGTTAAGCGGTATAGTTACAGGAAACTTGAAAAAAGTAGATACTTTCATGACTAACATCTCATTTTTATATATATTGAGCGGGAAATACTATTTATGTTTGTTAATTAATTTACAATTTGAAATTGTTTTAATTGAATTTTCCTCACTGTTCCAGCACGGTTTGGTTTGTGTGTATGATGCAAGTTTCAAACATAAGTAGAGAACCAGCATACATGCATGCATACATACAGTGTCGGTGAAAACGTCTAAAAAACACAAGATGATATTTTTGTAATTAAAAAGTAAGAAAATTAATAAAACAAAAAATATCATGTAATTTGCCAGTGACAAAACATATTGGACTAAACTTGTTATGTATGAAAAAGAAAATAATGTACTATCGTCATATGCGAGAAGTTTTGCTTTACTTCTTTAATTTGAAAAAAGTGCCGAAAGTGGTGAATGCTACATTTTGTATGCGAGGAAAGGAATCATTTAATCCATATTTTGAAACCTTCCAATAAAGAATGTTAACAATTCATTTAAAGAATTGTTCATACTCCTCTTAAGTAAACTCCAAATTTAAAATATCAAACTAATATCAGTTGTCAAATATTTATCAAACAATTTAATTTTTTTCATATTATCAAGTGATTCTTGTTTGTGTAATATGAAAATATTTAGGAAATAAGCCCAAAAGAAAATAACCGAAACCGATCGGTATTAAATTTTAAACTTTTTTAAAAAAGCAGTAAAAATACTTTTCCAAAATGTTTTAAAAGATATTTTTTCAAAATTAATAAAAGGGACCTTTATCAAAATATACTAAAGAGATGTAGAAAAAGTATTAAAAAAGGACCTTTTCAAAAACAAGTAAACTTGTTCAAAAAGTATGAAAAAATTACTATGTACATTAGAGTGACAATCAGTTGTATGGAAAAAAATTTTTGTTAAAATTTTGAAGAGTGCCGGGTGGAATATTGTGACACTATGCCTAAAAGTTAAGTGCTGAAAATTTGAGCCAAATCGGTCAACGATTTCTGGACGCGCATCGAGGTCAAAGTTCAGATATATGCAAAATTATACTATTTATATGGAATAAATAGGTGAAGCTCGTTAAATTTCTGCATTGTTTTCTAGAAATGTATAGATTTATTTATATTAATGAATATTACATTAAAAAACATTTTTTGGAAGTTAACCCTGCATCTCCTTTGGGTCAAAATGACCCAAAAACTGTATTATTGCCAAAATTGAGGAAAAATGCAAATTTTTCAGATATTTTAAAAATTTTGCTACTAAATAAATACTTTTGCAATTGAATGCAAAATAATCGAAATGTGTACGTAATTATCGTTGTAATGAGATATAAATGACAAAATTTGGTTAAAAAATGTTAAAGTTATTACAAATTCGCCAGACCATTAACGTGTTTCAGGCCACTTGAACAAAAAATTTAGGAAAAAAAATTAACATATTTCGAGAAAAATTAAAATAAAAGCTAATTTTTATTTAAAATATGTCCGTATTTACTTGTGTATGAGTTTTTGTCTTCGTAGGATACCGTTAACCTATTCGCAGGTATGGCCAAAAAAAATTATTTTTTTTAACGGCTGTTTCAAATCTCCATTTTCAAATTTTTAAAAATTTTGTTAAACAAATTTCAGAATTTTTTGATCATCACATTGGGATTTATTGAGATCAAAATAGGGAATAAAAATATGAAAAAATTATGTCAATACCTCTTCCAGTTTTTCCGTACCTGCGATTTAAATTTTGCGATTTTCAAGAAAAACTATTTTTTTGTCCATATTTAGGCGAATGAGCCCAATTTCCTTAATGTTATAAATTTTAATTAAAACCTATTCATAATATTATAGTCCCTGTAATTTTAAATATGGTCTGAAAGTTTTACTAAAATCGGAAAACGATAACCTTAAATCGTGAAGGTCAAAGGTCAAATTTTTCAATATTTTGAATTTCTAAAGAAAAGATGGCGAAATGTTATATATTTTTGGGCCGATTTTAATGAGACTTGAGGAAAGTATAACTTAAAGTCCAGAATTTAAAATAACGGCACAAAAATGGAATTTAACTCTTAGCAGCACTTGGGGTCCAAATTACCCTCAACATTTAAAATCACGAAAAACACAGCCATTTTGACCCCAAGTGCTCTTAAAGGACTAAATCCATTTTTGCACTGTTGTTGTAAATGTTAGACCCCAATGTATATTTTGCTCAAGTTTCATTAAAATCGGCCCAAAAATATATAACATTTCGCTATCTTTTCTTTAGAAATTCCAAATATTGAAAAATTTGACCTTTGACCTTCACGATTTAAGGTTATCGTTTTCCGATTTTAGTAAAACTTTCAGACCATATTTAAAATTACAAGGACTATAATATTATGAATAGGTTTTAGTTAAAGTTTATAACATTAAGGAAATTGGGCTCATTCGCCTAAATACGGACAAAAAATTTGTTTTTCTTGAAAATCGCAAAATTTAAATCGCAGGTACGGAAAAACTGTAAGAGGTATTGACATAATTTTTTCATATTTTTATTCCCTATTTTGATCTCAATAAATCCCAATGTGATGATCAAAAAATTCTGAAATTTCTTTAACAAAATTTTTAAAAATTTGAAAATGGAGATTCGAAACGGCCGTTAAAAAAAATATTTTTTTTTGGCCATACCAGCGAATAGGTTAACGATATCCTACGAAGACAAAAACTCGTACACAAGTAAATACGGATATATTTTAAATAAAAATTAGCCTTTATTTAAAATTTTCTCGAAATATGTTAATTTTTTTTCTAAATTTTATGTTCAAGTGGCCTGAAACACGTTAATGGTCTGGCGAATTTGTAATAACTTTAAAATTTTTTAACCAAATTTTGTCATTTATATCTCATTACAACGATAATTACGTACACATTTCGATTATTTTGCATTCAATTGCAAAAGTATTTATTTAGTAGCAAAATTTTTAAAATATCTGAAAAATTTGCATTTTTCCCGAATTTTGGCGATAATACAGTTTTTGGGTCATTTTGACCCAAAGGAGATGCAGGGTTAACTTCCAAAAAATTTTTTTTAATGTAATATTCATTAATATAAATAAATCTATACATTTCTAGAAAACAATGCAGAAATTTAACGAGTTTCACCTATTTATTCCATATAAATAGTATAATTTTGCATATATCTGAACTTTGACCTCGATGCGCGTCCAGAAATCGTTGCCCGATTTGGCTCAAATTTTCAGCACTTAACATTTAGGCCTAGTGTCACAATATTCCACCCGGCACTCTTTGAAATCTAAGAAAAAAAAATCGGCTGTCACTCTAATGTACATATTTCAAAAAGTAATTTTTACTACATTTTTAAAAAGAGTAATTTTTACTACTTTTTTAAAAATGTACTTTTTACTACTTTAAAAAGAAACTTTTTACTACTTTTCTAAAAATTAAAAAGTACTACTTATTTAAAAAATACTTTTTACTACCTTTTTAATATTTTTTAAAAACTATCTTTTTACTACTTTTTTAAAAAAGTAATTTTTACTTCTTTTTTAAAAAAGAACTTTTTACTACTTTTTTAAAAAATAACTTTTTACTACTTTTTTAAAAAATATGTTTTTACTACTTTTTTACAAAAGTACTATTTATTACATTTTTAAAAAAGAACATTTAACTACTTTTTTAAAAAATATTTTTTTAATACTTTTTATTTAAAAAAGTAATTTTTACTACTTTTTTAAAAAAGTACTTTTTATTACTTTTTCAAAATATACTTTTCTAAAAATTAAAAAGTACTACTTATTTAAAAAATACTTTTTACTACCTTTTTAATATTTTTTAAAAAATATCTTTTTACTACTTTTTTAAAAAAGTAATTTTTTTTTACTACTTTTTTATAAAAGTATTTTTTATTCCTATTTCAAAAAAGTACTTTTTACTACTTTAAAAAAAAACTTTTTACTACTTTTCTAAAAATTAAAAAGTACTACTTTTTTAAAAAATTACTGTTTACTACTTTTTTAAAAAAAAAAACTTTTTACTACTTTTTTAAAAAATATATTTTTACTACTTTTTTACAAAAGTACTATTACTTTTTTAAAAAAGAACATTTAACTACTTTTTTAAAATATATTTTTTTAATACTTTTTGGAAAAGTACTACAACTTTCTATTTTTGAAAAAATTGCCATTTTACTATTATTTTATGTTGTTTTTTTTAAACAAAATGGTATTAAGATGAATATAATAAAAACAATTATGTAGTTACCCAGAGCTGTAAATGAATCATTCTTTTATGATTTTAATTCGAATTAGCAAAAAAAGGAATTGAATGAAATTTGAATCAATTCAAACGAATTAGGCAAAAATGAATTTCAATTCATTTTCAATTCAAATGAATTCTGTAAAAATGAGTTGCAATTCGTTTTCAATTCAAATGCATTTGTCAAAGTGAATTGCAATTCATTTCAATTCGTTTGAATTGAATTGATTTTGAATTAATTCAAATGAATTAGAACAATGAATTGCAATTCAAATGAATGAAATCAAAAATGAGTTGCAATCAATCAAATTCAGGAGCAGATCTCTAGGGGAAATGAAAAATTTAAATCATACCGAAATGAAAATATTCAGCAACCTTTGCCATTTCAATAATGTCTGCTTCAGTGTCAATATCAAAAATTGTGTTCAAAGCTTTTGAATTATTCATTTACAGCTCTGCTACTCCCATAAGCAGACAAATTTGTCAGTCTCTTAGGTGTACGCTTATGAGAGAGTACACTGTAATAAAAAACAAAAACTGTGGAAACTATTCATCGAGGCGAGGCGATCGACCAAAATGCATAAAAGCTAAGGAAAATGTACGAATTGTGAAAGAGTTCAAAAAAGATCCATATACGTCAGCTTCTCTCAATCTGAAGCTATAAAGCTGCGATGAAACCATTTATATCACAGAAAAATCTTAACATTTTTTTTAAATTTGCTCGAAAACACTTGAACTGGACTGTTGCAAAAGGAATTCCGTTTTATTATCCGATGAGTCTAAATTTAATGTTGTGGATTCATATGGAAAGAGGAAAGCTCGATAATATTTCAATAACAGACTAAATCCTAAATACTGTACTGAAAAAGTTAAGCCTGGTGGCAGACATGTTATGGGATGCATTCTGATGAAAGCTTAGGACCTCTATACATTATTTACGGTGTTATGGACAAACAAGAGTTTAAAAATATATTGCAGGAGAAGATACTGCCTGAGCACACATCCAAATTGGTGAAGGGGTTTTTAGAACAGGAAGGCGTTAATGTCATGCTGTCCACTGCATGACATTAACGCCTTCACACAGTCACATTTATGGAAAATAGTAAAGAATGGTAAATCGGGAATTGGCATATCGAGGTCATATACATATTATTATCTATTCCAAAGACAACCATAGAGAATCATATTAGTTCTATAAATGATCAACTGCCTAAAATCTTTACTTTCTTTGGAACTGGAAAAAAAGTTATAACTCAAATTGTGTCTAATATGTTTTGACCGACACTCTACATACTTGGTTGCATGCAAATGTTGATGCACACATACAATACATACATGTACATATGTGAGTTTGTTTTGGTATGTGTGTCATATGATTGGTTATTAATATTTCTGAAATTCATTATTATTGTTTTATTTTCTGCGTTTTCCTTTTTACTCATCTTTTCAAAACCACACATACATAAACCATTAAAACAATTCAACCAACACAGGATGAGTATCATGCAACAACATATTAACTCGTGCAACAACTACTACTACTATAGCTACTGCTGCAACAAATACTACTACTACTGCCACTGCTACTCTTGATGAGGATGACGATGATGCATTTGTACCAGGGATTCGTATTAAACAAACCCAAATACAAAAAAAAACCCTGTAAGAGACTTGGCATAAATGAATTGAACAGTGAAATAAAAAATGCAAAACAAAATCAGATGGTTGTTAAAACACATACACCAATACTTGTGTATGAAACGATGAAAATAATCGACAGAGAGAAAGAGAGAAAAAAAAGAACGTAAATAAATAAATAAAATGCGAAAGTGTTTGTTGCATATTTTGACACTTTCATTGCCCGATACTGGTGATATTAACGAAATTAAAAAATAAACAAGTGAATATTAATAATGCCACATCAGCAATCCAGCGGGAAAATAATGCTAGGTCTTCACTTTGTAGGCCTTCTGATTTTCTTCTTCTTCTAAAAAATGTCATACATATTTATAATCAAACATGATTGGTTTTGCAATTATTCCTATCTTTACAAATTTTTAGCTTTTATTGTGAAAGATATGTACTATATTGTACATATCAACATATGGATTCCGAGCCAAAAGAACTGCTCATCTTTTGAGGCCAACAACGAATCAAGGCAATTTCGGATACTCTGTTCTGAAGTGAAGCGTATCCCAGAGAGAGCGATCGAAACAAATACCATGTCTGATTTATCCACTCATACCTTTCAGGTTAAGGATCATAAACTTCCTATCTAACACCAGAGTTGATAACATATAGTCTGCTACTGCAATAGTAGGACCATTCCCAAAGATGCCTAGAATGTGCATTTGCCCAACCAGATCACTCGGCATTACACGGGATATCCCCAAGTATTGGCAATTGTTAGCTATGACCTTTTACATCTTTCTGGCAACATATGGATTCCGCGCCAAAAGAACTGCTCATCTTTTGAGGCCAGGAACGAATAAAGCCAATTTCAGATACTCTGTTTCGAAGTGAAGAGTATCCCAGAGAGAGCGTTCTGCATATATCTAAAATAAATAGCAGTCGGACGGGGAAAGGTCTGGACTATAAGGCGGGTAAGACAAAACTTCACAACCACTTCTTTCTAAATAGTTTTTAACAGGTATTGCTAGATGTCATGTTGTCATGATGAAATATTCTTTGCGATTTTCGACCAATGCTCTCTTCAATCGAATCAGTTGTGTTCGATACAGGTTCCCTGTGATGGTCTGGCCAGATTTTAGCAGGTCATAATACATACATGCTCTCAGTAAATGCAGAACATTACTTTAGCACCATGGATATTTGGCTTGGAGCCGATTCGGCTGGTTGACCGAGTTTCACATACGGTATCTTACACTTCAGGTTATCGTAATAGATACATATCTCATCGCAAGTAAAGATTCGGTGCAAAAATTATTTCCTTTTATAGCGTTCAAGCAGCATTTCAGACATACAAAATCGTCTTTCAAGGTCTCTCAACTACAATTCGTATGGTACCCAATTTGCCTGCTTTTGAATGAATCCTGCTTCTCGCAAATATTTTGAACTAGCTGCTTGAGTAGCTTCGAATGATTTTGCAAGCTCTTGTTGAGTTTTAAAACAATCTTCATGGAGTAATGCCTCCAATACTTGGTCTTCAAACTTTTTTGGCTGGCCTGGGCGATCTGTGTCTTCCGTGTCAAAATCACCACTTCTGAACAAAAAATCTCTCGAACGTTGAAACTGATGGAACACATTCTCCATAAGCTTTGGTGAGCAATCGGTGTGCTACAGCAGCACAATTTTGAAATTACCAACGATTCGTTTTTACAAAATTCGACATTTTCGAAGCAAACCCACTTTGTTTGTTACATTATAATGTTCAATAACTAAGTGTGAATAAATTTCAGATATGTACCCTTCAAAATGTCATATGTATTGCTAGTCCCGCATTTTTATTAAGTCATACACCCAATATTTTCCCTAATAACCATCATTAAAATCTTCTTCAGCTGACCTTCAATTAGGATTTAATTTTCAAGCCTTTTAATAGAAGTTCCTATGTAGACATTCTATGAGGCATTACGTGGCAGGTATCGTTACAGGCCTTCAATGGAAGACCTTCTTAAAAAATTCTATCAGCGCTCTAACATAAGTGAGTTTGCAAGACCATGTTTCCCAATGACACGCCGCGGCGCGCCGTTTAAATTATAAACGATTTTGCAATGCGACTTCGTGGCCTTGTGTCTGCAAAATAAGGCCTTTAGAAAAGGTTACTTACTGCACCTTTTTCCTGCTGGGAATGTACTTGAACGTATGTATGTGGAAATGTTTGTGTATACATATGTAAGAATGTATAAGTAAATATTTGGCAGAACTTTAAAAAGCAAAATCTCTGGTGGTAATAAAACAAAAATGCCAATAAACATCCACTATAAACATATAACTAGAAGGGAAACTCTATTACAACTAGCAAATTTTTGAAACTCTTTAAAACACTGTGCCAGAAATTGTGATCATCCGAAACAGTCCTACTAAAATTGAAAGTAAATATGTAGATTAAAACCCTCATAAGAGTTTGAAAACTCTCCTCTGTTTAGATCACTTCAAATCCTCCGGTTAGATCAATTAATCCAAAGTTGCACTTGTAAAGGTCTGTTAAGTGTTTGTGTAAAAGTGTGCGTTTAAATGCGCCAGTATGTACAATTATTTGTTTGTACAACATTGTTGTAGTTGTATATGAAGCAATAACAAAAAACAGCAACGACAATAATAATAATAACAACAACAAAAACTATAGCAGCAGCAATAACAACAATAAAGTGCGATTTTTCACACCATCTCGATTATGCGTGAAATAAAAAATCATATGTAAGGATATGCATGATTGAACGAATGTTCATCCACACAAAGAAACAAACAAACACAAACATGCACACGATAACACCTACATACTTATACAAATACATACGTATACGTATATTTATATATGAAAAACATACATACATGCTTCAATAGGGTGCTTCAAACAAATGTATGCATATTTTGGCGGAAACTTTTGCTAAAAAATTTGATCATTAACTTAGTAACTCATAAAAATTATGATGTTAGACCTCATTCTAACTCCTTAAACGATTCTAAGACAATCTTGCTATGTATGTCGTTCTGTCTGGAGGGAAGGGCCTAGGGGGATGATATTCCCAAATATTCTCTGTAGATCAGAAATGTTTGGTTTAGGAAATACGCAAACTCTGTCCAACCAAAATAAATGTAGATGAGACCTAGAAATCCGAGAGCTATTGCTAATATTTTGATATTGTTACGTTTTTACCTTTTAAAAACGGTGGTGTGTTTCCTTTGGGTACTTTTGATTGCAAATAAAAGCAGTTTAGTTGTTTAAAATTGTAACAACTCTTTATTTATTCAAATTTATACACAACAATTTAAATAGTCACTCTCTTTTAATACACACACTTAGGGCCGTTTTCTCATTAGATGATTATCTTTTTTCCCAACGAAAAACTGCAGATTAAAGAAATTTGGTTTTCTCAATGTCTCATTTGCTTCTATTCTGTCGCAAAGCTAACCCGACCTCATCTGCCAATTATTTATTTATCGTACAGATAAATTCAATCAGCTGACTGCTGTTCTAGTTTGTATTGTGTTTTTGTAAATGAAATTAAATAGATTTTATAAAAAAAAAGTTTAATAGAGGAATTAACATTAATTTGATGGAGGATGAACTCGAAGAACATGAGTTCCAAGTGAATGCTGAAACATTTTATCATGCCAGGCCTAACTACCTGGCAGACATGGCGGATAATGAATATTTCAAAAGATTCCGGCTGTCGATGGCCACCTTAAACAGCTGATTTATGTAAACATGTTGTCAATTGAAGGCAGGGTTCCCAACTTTCACATCTATTTTGAGAGGTATTGCCAACTGAAAATAATCTTTTTTGTCGGTATATTGAGACAAACAAAATTGTTAACGGACAGTTTATCGGCCTAATAAATTTATGTCGACATTTAGTAACAGGCAGTTTGTCGACACATTGAGAAAACGGGCCTTAAAGTACAAGTATACACTAGTAAAACAGTACTCGGTTTGCAACCGCGCCATTTTCCTTCCAGTAGCTTCATGAACGTTCTATTTTTACAATGATCAAGTCAATGCTTTTATTCAATGTTACAGCTATGTTAATAATATCCACAGTTATGTCCGTTAAGCGCTGTTAATCGGCCGATAAACAGCATTGTCCACAATTAGAAGTCTCCAGAAATAGAAATGTTGGGAAACATTATGCAACTTGAAACCGTACAATATAAATTTATACAAAAGTAAAGCGTATTCCAGAGTATTAGTAGTCGGCGGTTGAGGCAAAACTTCCCAACCTCTTCATTCTAAATACATTTTAACAGGTATTGCAACATATGGTCAAGCGTTGTCATAATGGAATATTATGGTTTCATGTCTGACTGCATATTCGGTGCGTTTTTCGGACATTGCTCGCTTCAAGCGAATCAGATGCGTTCGATACAGGCTGCCTGTGATGGTCTGATCAGATTTCAGCAGCTCATAGTAGATAGAAACCTTTTGGTCCCACCAAATACAGAGTATTTCCAAAGCACCAGGGATATTTAGCTTTGTTGTCGATTCGGCTGCTTGGATGGGCTTCAAGTTTTTTTATCCCATATTCAAGCATTATTTCGAACATACTAAATCGTATTTCAAGGTCTCTCAGCTTTAATTCGTATGGTACTCAATTTCCCTGCTCTTGGATGAATTCTCTACTCACAAACGTTTTGAAATTGCTGATTGAGTAGCTCCCAATAACTTTTCAAGCTCTTGTTGTGTTTGATAACAATCGTCATGGTCTTCAAACTTTTTTGGCTGATCGTGGACCATGTCAAAATCACCACTTCTGAACCGCACAAACCTGCATAAGCTTTGGTGAGCAATCGGTGTGCTTCAGCGGAACTTTTTTTCAAATTAAAGAAGTAAAGCAAAACTTGCAGCATATAACGTTCCGTTGGTATAAAAATCGACATTATGGAACCAGAAAAAAAAGTTGTTGTTTACACTATAATGTTCAATAACTAAGTGAGAATAAATAAAAGATATGTACCCTTCAAAATGACATATAAGTTATTTAAAACAAAAACCGCGTTCACTATATTGTAAATCCCGCATTTTTTAATCATCCAATATAAAAAATCTTTCAAATCGGATCAAGAACACAAAATTGGCGTCACTTGTTTCCAATCGAATGATTCTGTACATTTGCACCGAAATTCCATACATTTGCACCGAAAAAAAGTTCGTTTCAGAAATCGACAATGAAAATTGGGAACGAAACGGCACCGATCAGTAACGAAAAATCATTTGGGGCCGGAACGAAAACAACTTCAAGTAGGTTGTTTTCGGTGCTGTAGGAAGGAAAGTATTTCAATTATTTTTGATTTCAAATTTAAAGAATATCCAAATGAATAAAATAAATTAATTTTCTTTATTGGAAGAGGAAAAAATAATAGATTTTATCAAAAATGATGAAATTCTATTTAATGTGCGACATCCAAAATTAAAAAATAAATTAAAAATAATTTAATGTTTTATGCCGCAACGCACCCAACTGAAACGAAAACAATTCAGAAACGAGACAGTGACGAACAGCAACGTTTTTCAGTTTTCGTTATCGGCGCCGATTACGGTGTATGCGGAAACCCAGCTTAACAAGAGATTCATTTTCAGTTGATACAACAGAAAAATTCTACGTGTGCAATCGAATCATTCGATTAGCAATAAATTCAGTTGCTACAACGAATCGGTTTGCTCTGTGTATAATCAAATTTAAGCGGGTTATATCGAGCATTAGTCACTGTTCGATCAGCCTTATTTTCGAAGAAGTGTGTTCGAATGATGATTCCAGTCCAAAATTGCATTTGTTTTTCGACAATGCTTGAGGAATTTTGACGATTAATACACATTTTCAAGTTGAAAATTTGTTTCATCGCTTAGAAAACAGCTTGCTCGAAAATGTGGCTGCCAACTTTCATTATTTTTTGAAATATTGTTCAACAAGTGAAATGTTTCAGTTTTACTAATCCTAAAATTGGTTTTGTTGGCAACACTTAACGGCACAAACAATTCTCAAATTGTTTGCGAAAACAATTTTGTTTAAATCCAGCCGAATTTATAAAGTGACTACAACCTAGATTACTTAGGGACACTAAAGTGACAATTGACTTCTTGACAGCATACCTGGGATGTATAAGGTAACCAATTAACTTATATAGGTATTAAAAATAATACATATGAAACAAATAGAGTATCCAAAACCGAAAACCGGTTTTTTCATCTTTGTAAACTCCACCAGTTTCGGATTTTTTAACTTTTCGGTTTTTTGTAAGACGGTAACCGGTTTTAATGAAATATATTTTCTAAAGCTCATTCAAACATATTTATGAAAAACTTTGATACCATTTTTAAAAATATTGATTTATTTTATAGAAAATTGTAGCATTTGACAATATTACGTAAAAGATATTGTTACGTTTTTCAAAACGTTAGTTTATTTCCTTTAAATAAACCGGATACTTTTGATTGCAAATAAAAGCCGTTTAGTAGTTTGAAAATGGTAACAACTATTTATTTATTTAAAATGTACAACAACAGAATTAAATAGTCATTCAATGTTTTTTATACACGTTTATAAATTCTCAGAAATACAGACACTTTAAATGTATACGAATTCACTTGAAAAATACAGCACACTTTAAGGCACTCAGTTGATGTTTATTCAAATAGCGTCTCTGATAAACTGACTCACGACTGCAACCTCTGCCACTATTTATAACACTGCCATCTGCACTCCAGATTGTTCTTTAACTGTCAAAATTCGAATATTCTAGATCTTAAATTCGAATATTCTATCATCTGTAGTGTACTTTCTACAATGTTCTTTAACTGAATATTCGAATTCGAATACAGCGTTGCCAACTTACGATCAAATCAACTGAAAGCTTTTATTTAATAATGCCCACAGATATGTTACAGTTTACTATTACAGCACTGTTATTTGAAAGCATTATGCTACTTTTAAATCAGCCTTTAAAATTGTTATATTTGAATTCAAGTACAATTTCGTAACAATATAAAATAATTGCATAAAGAATTCTAAATTACTAAATTTCAATTAAATCAAAATTTAATATAAACCGGTTAACCGGTTTTTTTGAAGACAAAAACCGAAACCGCTTAACCGGTTTTTTGAAAGACATATTCGAAACCGGTTTTTTTAAAAACAAACTTTTTCGGTAAAACCGGTTTTTTAAATTTGCCGGTTTTTTGGGCACTCTAGTAACAAATGAACCAAAATTATATAATATGGATGACAGCCAAGTAATTAGGCATCAGTTACTGTAAAGATAATAAATTGATCGTCAAATTGCATTGAATTGATCGTTGAATTTGCATCGCCCTAATGTTTTGTGTATGTGTATATATTTGTAGTTACATTTGTGTTTGTGTGAAAGTGTGTACATATGTCTGGCATCATATCATAATGATATTATTTGTGTCATTTAAATAATTCAATAATTTCATTTATGGTTCGTTATGAATTTTCATGCTGACACTTATCGTTTACGCAGTCAATACTACTATACATATGAACATATACATTATATTTCTCATCAACTCGTTGCAGTTTTCTTCTTTTTTTAATACATAATTTTTTTGTTTGGCATTATTGGCCAAAAAGTAAAAGAAACAAATGATGGACGAGCTATTAATATCGTAGGATTCCTTTACTAATGCATTTATTATAAATATTTCTTTTTTTTTATTTAATAGCCATAAAAGAAAACCTCAATTACGGTCTTAAACTCAAGGATTAAAATTGAACTTTAAATAAAGAAGGTTTTTTGTAAAAAAAAAAAAAAAAACTAAAGAATGAATTGTACATGACAATAAAAGTATGTATGAATTTTATCTGGTCTATTTATATGTATACAGATCTTTATATACTCGTACATATATATAAATGAGTAGTTAAATTTTATTTAATATCTTTGACTTATCAATTAGTCAGTCAGTCGTTCACTGTATTCGTTTTTATTTTTTTAAATATAAATTATCAATTCGTGTTACTTTTTAATTGAATGTTTAACACCTGATCTACTTACTTTGACACTGGTATAAATGTTGTTGGCTGGTATTTTTTTTTTTTTTGTTGTTGTTGTTTCTTCTTTTCAATTCACTTGAGTTGCAACTGTTAAATTGACAACCACAAATGTTTCACATTTAAAAATTACTATTGAACAACAACCAATCAAATGAGTGTCGTGTCGTGTCAAGCAAGAGACTCTGTTATGCCCACAAAAGTAAAAACGACGAAAAAACACAAATAAATATTTTTGTTGTTGTATTGATTTCAGCTGTTGTTGCTTGTTAACAACAACAGTAACACTATTACTGCCGCCACCTGAACCACAACTACTGCTACTATTCACTACTATTACTGCCGCTACTGCTGCTATTGCTATAAAAATAGCCGGAAGGAGAGTTGGTTGGACAACATTACGTATGATCGACATTTACAATAAAATTCTCATACACATCCATACGTTGAGCATACGTTCTCACAAATACAATCCGTACATAAGAATGTATAGCAAACATACGAATGAATATTTTTACTTTTAAAACTATGTGGAAAAAAAAACAATAATTTAATTTTTTGACATTCGCACATTTTTATAATCGTATGATTTTAATATTAACAACAAATATCAACTATAGATTCAATACTTATTAAGTACATATGTATGTACCTACTGAGGAATAATAAACAAATAAACATGTAATTGCAAGTGCACAGAAATTGTGGCTAAAATCTTAAACACTTTACTTCTGACATGTTGTCGTATTAATATGTACATATTAATTTGCGCCAAATTATCTAAGCGAAATTTTTTCAATATTTTGTTTAATTCTGAAATTAAAATTTTATGGACCGACTGATGTTTTAGCGTTCTCAGAATATCAAAACTGTTAATAACATCAAAAATAAAGGGGGTAAGATTTTATCGTAAGTCAATGTTTATATTTTACAGTAAACAAATTTTATCGTAAGCGACACACAGTGGTATAGAAAAAAAAGAGGGAAATAAATCTGTAACTTCTAAATGGTTAGATTGGTTTGAATGAAATTTTACGTGCGCAAAGAAGATGTGTTGTCGAGTTTAAGTTCTGAACATGGACCTCATGGGCCCACCAGGGGCGCGACAATGGCCCTCAAATTAGGACATATCGGGAATGTTACATTTTTAAAACGATATTATTTCGTGGTTTCAGTTCCGATTTCAAAAACATTATACATGTTTCTACATCTTCTCATCGAGCACTACAAAAAAAACCTCGTCGTAGCTATCAATTATCTATTATAGCTTAGGAGATATTCGCATTTTAAAATTAAATTTTCAACATTTTTACCCACCCTACTCCAGTTTTTTGATAACAGCGTATCCAAATATTTCCCGATTTCCTCCAGACTAACAACACATGTATGTGTCAAATGGAAAAAAAATTTTTTAAAAATAATGACTAAATTTAAAAAAAATTTTAAAAAGCGAATTTTCTTGTGAAAAAAGAACGTTTTTTCTTTTTAAGTTATCGCAAAAAATTTCTAAGAGGATGTATAAGGAATTTCTACTTTCTGAAAGCTAAGTTTTCATAAAATATTTTAAAGGAAAACCAATTTCAAAATTGTTGTTACCAAGAGACCAGGTCCTTTCAAAAAACACCTATTTTTTATGTAAAATAAAACTTTAGGGCACAAATTCTCAAATCGCATATTCGATATCAAAATATAGTAACCGATTATAGGTGGCTCAATATGTTTCTAATTACTTTGTAAAGGGTCCCGTTACCCCGACACTGGTATGGATATTATAGCAACCAAAAAAACTAAAAATTACCATTTTTGGAATTTTGGATTGCTGATAATAAATTTCAAAATTCGTTTTTATTTTACCATTTTAAATAGAAAAGTTTACATAACTGTGAAATTTCATTAAAAACTATTTATAAATACAAATTTAATTTCAATTCGAAAAATTTTTATCTATGCAAAAATTCAATAAAAAACATTTTTTGCCATATTTTTCTATAAAATATTCCATGAATTTTTAATTGTCAAAAGTTATCAATATTTTTGAAAAATAGACAAATAGCTTGAACGAAATTATGCTACATTTTTAATTCTATGTATAAATATCAAAATAATCTAAAAAAAACCTTCTCCTGTAAAATTTGTGTTTTGTCGCTTACGATAATTTGGCGCTAAGGGCTCGATATCTTCTATTAAAATGGAAGTAGCTTGAATATAATCTTTTCTAAAATTATGTAATTCAGTGCATTTAATGGATTTTCCTATTATTATTGCTGTACCACCATGCGCTGTGTTGTCAGGATGATTAGTATAAAATATTGAGTAGTTTGGTATGGCTATAAAGCTTTTTTGTGTGAAATGGGTTTCAGAGACAAGTAACACGTCAACTGAAAAACGATTTAAGAATGATTTTAGTTCGAGTGTGTGTTGGACAAGCCCGTTCGCGTTCCATTGTACTATATTAAGTTCACTTAGCCTGTCCATCCAGCTTTGTCCATTAGTTAGAAGTACTGTAATAATGTTCATCATGTTTGATACTTGAGAAATCAGTTGCTTTAAGGTCTTGATTATCATTATTTATTTGCGGTGTAGTGGAACTGCATAAAGAATTACTAATAACGGACATTACCTCAGCATTAGGGTTTTGATTATGTGCTGTTGCCTGAGCGTAAGTCACTTTAGGATTTATACTACTGGTTGTTGTGGGTACGTTCTGAGAATTATCAGCTTGTTGTTGTGTTTGGTCTTCTTGGACGGTTATTATTTCTTTGTTACTTAGTGGTGGAAAGTACTAAATTTTGAGGGATTTGTATACCACACATCCTTTATAATTTGCGGTATGATTTTCACCGCACAACGCGCATTTAATATGTTCGCTTTTCTGTTTGATTGGGCAAAGCATAGTTTTGTGATCTCCAGCAAACGCGGTTTTTGGTGGGGTCATATTTTTGGCATTACATGTTAAAGAACAGGGAAAACTACATAATACTTTTCAGCTAAAGACTAACTTCCAATGAAAAGAAATGGTTGTAAAGTTTTCTACTTGGAAAATTATTATAATCAAAGATTTGACGAAGTAAGTTCATACAGTTTTTTATATATCTATAAATTTAATAGATCTTAAGCTGGATCTGAAATTCCAAATATTTTGTGCTCCAGCCTCGTACATACACTAATTCTAACGTTAATACTCGTACATAAACATATGTACATATGTATAAATAATAGTTATAAAAATGTGCATATTAAATCGGAAACAATAACAAAATACATACAGACGTACTCTAAAACTTAATACACTCGGAATACTTAGTCCAAGTAACAACGTTTTTGCCTGTTAACTGCTTGTGTTCCGTCTGTTCTGTTGCGTTGTGTCAGAGTGCTGGAGAATAACAATAATTTTAAATGTAACATTTGTTTGGTATAAAGCACGTAGTTGGCCTCAAGTTGAAAAACGTTAAAAGGAATAAAAGGGTCTTGACGAACAACTGAATACAAGAGTGTCTATATGTCTGCCTTGGAGAACAGGAAAAGTTATATGTAAAAAAGCAGCAAGTAGCACTTAATGCAATTGTTTTATTATTTGTTAAAGTACTACACAACTACATACACAAATATATTTATATTTATATGTATGTTTGTATATATATTGTACAATAGGTATATTATTATACAATTTGAATAGTGTAAATCTTATTGTACACAGAAAGTCACAAGTAATTCAGAAAATTTAAGGGTTTATAATAAGTGCAGGTAAACTGAGTGGGTAAATAATATTAATAAATATGTACTTATGTGTGTATGAATGTAGTATATTTGCAATATATGTCATGATTTATTGATTATTTTACTCTGGTGATTATATAATATTAACATCATTAACTGTTTAAATTGTTTTAATTTGTTTAATAAAGTTTAAATTGAAAAAAATAATGATTTGATAGACATGCACAGACAAAAAATTGTAGTGGGTGGCCCTCTGAAAACAAACTTTGGCATTTTCTAAGAATATTCACGAATTATTTCCCCTGCAAGGTCTTTTACGCATCTAAAAAATACAAATCATGAATAAACATGTCGCAGCTTTCGTAAAAATTCACAAAATCATAAAAATGCTGAATTTTTTCAAATTTTTAGCTTTTATTTTGAAACATTTGTACAATATAATTTTATTCAAAATATTAGCCATTTTTAGCTAAGACAATTTCCCATCTTTCTGGCAACATATGGATTCCCAGCCAAAAGAACTGCTCATCTTTTGAGGCCAAGAACGAATAAAGCCAATATCGGACACTCCGTTTCCAAAGTGAAGCGTATCCCAGAGAGAGCGCTCTGCATCTATGGAAACAAATAGTAGTCGGTTCAAAACATAAACTCGACAACACTTCTTCTTTGTCCATGTTTCGGACTTACGGTTTAGAAGTTACATATTTATTTCCCTCTATTTTGTTTTTCTATACCACTGTACGATTCTTGGAAAATTCTTTCGGAGTAGATGTTAAATAATAGTGGGGATAATATGCAACCTTGTCGGATTTCCCTGAAAACTATAAGATTTTCTGTTAGCTCTCCGTTGACATAAACTTGCGCTTTTTGATGCAATACAGACTTCTTATACAGCAATACAACGCTACGACACCAATTATGAATTGGGCAAATGAATTTTCTTATCATCTAGACCTATAGACATAAGAATTTCCATCAGTTTATCATGCAGCACCGTGTTGAAGGCTTTTTATAGTCAATAAGGCGTAGGAAAGCATTTGTCTGTACATTTCTGCATTTCTGAAGCATATGCTGGGCATTTTCGGCCAATGTTCGCTTCAAAGGACTGAGTTACATTCGGTACAGGTTCCCTGTGATGGTCTGGCCAGATTTCAATATATAGGATCCTTTTGCTGCCACCAAATAGAGTGCATTACCTTATCGCCATATATATTTGGCTTTGGTGTCTATTCGGTTCTCTTACGCTTCGGGTTATCGTAATGGATTCATTTTTCATCGCAAGTAATGATTCGGTGCATATATAATCGTCTTCAATGTCTCTCGGCTTTAATACGTATGCAATTCGTACGCAATTTCCCTGCTAACGTTTCGAAATTGCTGCTTGAGTAGCTCCCAATGATTTTGCAATCTCTAGTTGAGTTTTACAACAATCTTCATGGAGTAATGCCTCCAATTCTTGGTCTTCAAACTTTTTGGCTGGCCTGGGTGATCTTTACCTACCGTATCAAAATCACCACTACTGAACCGCACAAACCATCTCTCGCACGTTAAAAACCCATGAAACACATTCACCATAATCTTTGGTGAGCAATCGGTGTGCTTCAACGGCACTTTTTATTATTATAATAATTAAAGAAGTAAAGCAAAACTTCCCGCATATGCCACGTTGTTGGCACAAAATTCAACATTTTCGTAGCAAAAAAAAACTTTGTTGTTTAGACTATAAAGTTTAGGAACTAAGTAAGAATAAATGACAGATATGTACTAGGGATTTCCCGAATTTTCGGGATTAACAAAACTTGAATCAGTATTTATGAATGAATGAAATTTATGTTAATATCATTATATACAAATTATTTATTGACAATAAAATATTTTCTGATATAGAGGTTATATTATTGACTGGTCCTCACAAGAGTTGATAGAAAGATTAATTTTCGTATACTACTTGTTTATTCAATTTTATCACTATATTAATTATTATAAGACAATTATGAATGTCAAAGTCATTTTCTGAAGGGGACCATGTATGGAGACTAGGGACAAATGTAGCCCGGTTTCCGCAATACTTTATATATATTTTAATTCAATACATTAGTTTTTGCTTTGTTATATTTCTACTTAGTGTATTAACGAAATAAATAGTTTTTATTGTTGAACTTGATGTTTTTAGACATTCAATTAAAATCCCGAAGTCCCGAAAAATCCCGGGATTTACATTTCTAAAATCCCTAATGCCGGGATTTGTAAAACCCAGTCCCGTTTTGCATCCCTAATGTGTACCTTTCAAAATGATATATAAGTTATTAAAATCAAAAACCGCGTTCAAAATATACGCCATATATTGTAAATCCCGCATTTTTAAGTCATACACCTAATGTAAGACAATTATGAATGGTGAAGACATTTTCTGAAGGGGACCTTGTATGGGGACTAGGGACAAATGTTGGCCGATTTTCGCTATAATTTACAATATAATTTCAGAGTACTTAGAACAAATTTCTGCAAAATTTTATCGAGATTCCCGCATAATCAACATATTTGTGACAGCTCGAACAGTATTCCGGGGTTTCACTTAGCCCCCATACCCTACATACCTTATCAACATACAGTATTTGTGGAAAATTTCAGTCAGCTGTCTCCTTTCGTAAGGGTTCGGACGGACATAACTAGATCGTCTTAGAATTTTATAAGGTCCCAGAATGGGGAATTTCACTTCAAGTGAACCAACTTTTGATACCGATGTCATCCGATCGGGATGAAATTTGCAGCAAGTTTAGTCCTAGAATGGTGGAGAACTCTCTGCGTTAGAGGTGGTCAAAATTTAAAATTTTTGCCAAACGGATGTTTTTCTCATCCATGTAACTTATTACCTATTGTTCTTAGAAAAATTTGTCCAAAATAGTTGAGATAGATATTTCAATCAATCTTTTGAAAAAAAAATTAATTTTTAACTTTTTAGACTTTTTTTCCAAAATTCAAAAATGTTTTTGATTTTCAAAATAAAAATTCTATGTCTTGAGTAACAATATATTTATATTGGTAGATATCCCACTCGCATCCCACTAAGCGACTAAAAAGCACTTCAAGGAAAAGACGTAAACTTGCTTATGAGAAAAAAGGCCCCATTTTTTTCGAAAAATTCGCTATCTAAACTATTTAAGACAAATGTGTCTAAGAACAATTGGTAATAAGTTACATGGATGAGAAAAAACACTCGTTTGGCCAAAATGTCAAATTTTGACCCCTCTAACTCAGAGAGTTCTTGACCGATCATGTCGTTTAAATCAAAAACTCGTTTATATAATATGACATTTGTATATAGTTTATTCGAATAAAAGTCAAGTTTCAAGTAAATCCTTAAAAATATAGGCCCATAATCATAGTCAAACACTAAAGTCGGTTCTTTTTAAAAACAACTTTAAAATAAAAACTGCTTTTTATTAATTTGCAACCATAGTCAAAATTAAAGTATGTTTTAAATTGAACCGACTTTAACTGGGTGCCACCGCAAATGTAGAAAATGTTTTCATACAATATACAACAAAAAACAGACAAGTGGCAACGCTGAACAGCTGACATACAAAATTAAAAAAAATCACAAAAACGTAAACAATAAAAGTAACCGGGACATCTAAAGAAAGAAAGTTGTTTGTTGTGGAAAAATAGAAAAGATAAGATTAATATAATAATTACGATATTTTGGTACTAATTTTATTGATAACTGTTCAATAATTTCAAAATCTCTACCAATATCTTGTAACTTAAACATTTTTTACTTTGTGACGAACTTTTTTACTCGGCGAAGAACAGCTGATGCTGTTGTTAAACGTGTTAAAAACAACTTCAGCTAGTTTTATATTTAGAGTCGACTTCAGCGTCAGAAGTATACTTTAACTTGTCTATGATAGACCTAAAGTCCACTCTTAAGTAAAATCGAGTTTAATTCTCTTAAAATGTACTTTATTTTTGACTATGATTATGGGCCATAGTGTCTCATAATCCTCGTTAAAAAAGTCAAAATTAGTTTTTAGGGGACCTCTAAAAAGTGTTTGTATTTTGACTAACATTAATGCACATATGACCAAGGGAAACATAAAATATGCATTTGAGACATATATAAGATAAACATTTATCAATACAGTGCAATTTCAGAATTTTGGCTTCCATTTCACCATTAACAGCTTTTTTAGCATATTTTGCTTCAAAAAGCTTATTTAGGGCATATTAAAATTGTTTGCTTATCTGGGGACCATTTTATAGTTTATTACAATGTATTAGCTTAATTAGTCTTAATTTTATAAATAAATTGGAGCTGCAAATGCTTCATTGCCTACAAATTTATTTGTATTAAGTATTTAAACAGTTACTTTTTGGCAAACTTATTAACATTACAACTCAAATCATTAAATGCAATTAGTGTATTTTGTTGTTTAGTTAAAAAGTACACAGTTTTTTTTGTTTATTATTTGTTTCTTCTAATAATAAATTTTTCCACCTCATAAAACTTATAGAAATTATCGTTGTTTTTAGTTTATTTTTAGCAGCAGTTTCTAGTTAATACTCTCTGGTACTTGTATTGTATTGTTTTCAAACAATTGATATCTTTTCATTTCATTTTTTTTTCTATTTATTTGTTTCAACTATTTGTAATTTCATGTTAAATTAGTTAAAACTTTGTAAAATAAACACATGTATTAAAGCGCGCTGAAAGTTGCGAATCCAAATTAGTTGTTTTCAGTTGCAAGTCCTTAGTCCGTAGTCCGCAATAGTGTGAGAAGGGGGGGGTTGATAAACCTTCTATATATGAGTCGAACTACACACATACATGCATATTTATTACTTATTCTCAAAGTCTTCACTTTGGCAATTACAGTACTTTAATGTATGCACGAGAGTATTTGTATGTGTGAGAATAATTACTTGTCGGAGTGTGGGCTGAGAAGGACTATATGCGTGTTGATTTTGCTGGTATACAAGGACAGTAGGGGCCGAAACTAATGGAGTTGTTAATGCAAGAAAATAACATAATTCTTTTGAGTAAAAAAAAGAACTTCCAAAGATGCGAAAAAGAAGACATATTTTTAATACGCTAGTAGCGATGAATTTTACATACATCAATGAATTTAACACAAGGCTATAATAAGATTCATTTCCTTCCACTTTAATTAAACCTATCAATAAAACAAAATAGTACTTGTCAGCTAAAAAAGAACTTCCAAAACAGCAATGAAGAAGTAGAGTTTGCTATTTGCAAGTAGCGAACAATTTTATAATAACCAAGGAATTTAATACATGGTTATCCTGTAATGAATGCTGCCTTTGTTTGATTTCTACTCATCGAACCTGAATAATGAAAAGAATAATAACTTTCAAGGAAGCGCAAAAGAAGTAGTATTTTGAATACGGGAGAGCGAAACAGTTTGTAATCGCCAATGAATTTATTATTGAGTTATCCAGAATGGACTGCCTTGCTTCTTTATTGAAGTTCTTAAAAAAGCACTATAAAACATGCAAGCTCAAAAATAACCTGCAAAATACATTACTACCAGAATGCATTTTCTTTCTTTACATTTGAAATTCTCAACATTTTCTTTATAAGAATTAAAAACAAAAATAAAAGAACTCCCAAAAAATCTTCCGATTGCTTGAAAATTGTCGAATTTTGCACCAACAAAACTTCTTTAATTTGAAAAAAGTGTTGCTGAAGCACACCGACTGCTTACCAAAGCTAATGGTTTCAAGGTGCTAGATATGGTTTGTGCGGTTCAGAATAGTGATTTTGTTACGAAAGACAAATATCGCCCAGGCCAGCCAAAAATGTTTGTAGACCAAGAATTGGAGGCAATACTCCATGAAGATTGTTGCCAAACTCAACAAGAGCTTGCAAAATCATTGGGAGCTACTCAAGCAGCAATTTTAAAACGTTTGCGAGAAGCAGGATTTATCCAAAAGCAGAGAAGTTGGATACTATACGAATTAAAGGCGAGAGACCTTGAAAAACGATTTTGCATGTGCGAAATGATGCTTGAATGCTATAAAAGAAAATCATTTTTGCAGCGAATCATTACTTTGGATGAAAAATGGATCCATTACGATTACCCGAAGTGTAAGAGACCGTATGTGGAGCCCAGCCAAGCAGCAGAATCGACACCAAAGCCAAATATCCATAGTGCTAAGGTAATGCTCTGTATTTGGTGGGAGCAATAGGGTCCTATCTATTATGCGCTGCTTAAATCTAACCAGAGCATTACAAGGAACCTGTACCGAATGCAACTGATTCGTTTGAAGCATGAATCCGTAATATTTCATCATGACAACTCCCGACCAAATGTTGCAATATCTGTTAAAAACTATTTGGAGTATTTTGCCTCACCCGCTTTATAGACCAGACCTTGCTCTGTCCGACTACTATTTGTTTCGATCGCAGTAGAACGCTCTCTCTGGAATACGTTACACTTCAGAACAGAGTATCTGAAATTTGACGATTTTTCATGTCCGCACTGATGCTTCAACGCTGTAATAGAAAAGCATTATTGCACGGAATCATTAATAGCGATGAAAAATGGATCCATTAAAATAACCTGAATCGTAAGAGATCGTATATGAAGCCCGGCCAACCAGCCGAATCGACACCAAAGCCAAATAACCATGACGCTAAGGTTATATTCTGTATGTGGTGGGAGCAAAAGTGTCCTACTTATTATGAGCTGCTGAAATCTTACCAGACAATCACAGGAAACCAGTACCTACCGCAACTGATTCGCTTGAATATGCGACCAACATGACAACTTTCGGCCACAGTATGCAATACCTTTCAAAAACTATTTAGAAAGAAGTGGTTGGGAAGTTTTGCCTCACCCGCTTATAGTTCAGACCTTGACCCGTCCGATTACTATTTGTTTCGATCGATGCAGAACGCTCTCTCTGGGATACGCTTCACTTCAGAACATAGTATCTGAAGTTGGCTTGATCTCTTGACCTCAAGAGATGAGCAGTTCTTTTGACTCGAAATTTATACGTTGCCAGAAAGATGGGAAAAGGTCATAGCTAACAATGGCTAAATGTACGGTCACACATGGCAAATATTTACTCTAACTAAACTTGAAAATCAGAGACCGAAAATAACTGGTTCACTTTCATTTCAATGGTAAATTCTTATTCACAGCTATTTAAAAATAATTTTTTGTGATGTATCACTGAGAGAGTGATTTATTCTAGAACATTTTAGGTTTGGGGTTGAGAGAAACAGAAAAGAAACAAACATAAATAATCTAGATGAGTGATTTATAATTTATTTTTCTCGTAAAGGTCAGCTTGTGACTTTTATTTGCGAACATGAAAAATAAATCGCAAAAATGCATTTGATGCAAATCAACGCTTAAATATATACAATTTATCAAAAGATTAATAACAATTTAAAAAAAAATTCTCATTTCTGTTACTCAGACTTCATTACTTCATACTTATCATATTATTTCCATAATTTGTTAAAAATTACTAATAATATGTTATTGTATGTAAATAAAAGAGAAAGTAACAGTTATTAAGAACAAGAACAAATGAATTGTTTATCTCACTCCAAACCATTAAAAAACAACAAAAACGAATAAAGGTCATACCAAAACATTTAAATTAAAATCATTTTATAACTGTTATTTTCAATGATTTATTTTTATCACAAAAATATAAATCACAATTTCGGTTTTTTGGTATATGGACGAGTTATTTTCGATCTCTGTTTAAAATTAATGTTTTTGCAGAGTTGTGATACCTTTGATAGAGAAGAGCTTGAGAATAAATTTATATTTATGAAGTTGTTAAAAAAAGCATACAAAGAACAGCAAATTATGGACTTGATCAAGTCGAATTTATACCAGACTGCCACCAGTCTTAAGCAAGTAATGTGTTCAATCATGTTTAGTTTTGTCCAATACTGTTTGTTATTTTGCACTTATATGAATATGTGTGCGTTTTTATTACTAAATGTACAGCAATCTAAACGCATTTTGTTGTTATTTAGTTCTAATTTGAAAATGATGAAATTCATTGAAACATAAGTACATTTTTTTTTTATTCCAAACTCTGATAATAAACATACATAGAATGTATTTATTTACATGTTTACATACATCAATACATCCATATGTATTGAATTGTATGTTTAAATTGTACATGAATGTATGAATGTATGTATTGTTGTATGTATAAATAAATCTATGGAATTGTATTAGTTTTTAAACTTCTTTTTTTTTCCCTGCGATTTACACAAAACAAAACAACTATTAAAAAACAAAAAACTATAATAATTTACGTAATTTGATTGCAGCAGTTAAGAGTCAAAAGTTGTATAAATCTGACTAGTTGTTGTTGTTGTTGTTTTTGTTCTGATTTTATTCGCTTGATTTGCACATTATTATTATTGCGTCTATTTAGAAATATATCGAGAGGAGTGAGGGCGTATAGAAAGCTTAACTTTTTACTAGGATTTTGTTTAAATTAACACACACATGATTTAACTGATAAAAATGTTTACTCGATCATATATAAGCAAATAAGTATATATTAATTCATACATATGCATGCATGTATTGGGGTTAAAGTTTCCCCATAGGTGATGGTACCAGTTCTAAAAACCACCATTAGTTACCTTCCAACCTACTTGCAAAGTTTCTACTGGCGAATTAAACAAATTAATTGGGGGGATGGTGTGGTTTCATACTTTAATAACCTGCTAGTGAAATTACTAGTGGATCGAGTTCACTTAGTGGTGTAAATATATTTATAATTAAAAGCTCAAGTTATTCTTGGTAAATACTTTAAGATCTCTTCAAAAGTACACAAAATAGCTATTTTTTAGCAAAACATTTAAACAAAATTTATTTGGTATACTCTTAGCTATATTATTGCCATATATAGTTAAGCGGTATCACCAAGTCTTAATTAGCTGTTGGCCATAAACTAATGATACCTTTTTTTGAAGGCCCATGATTTTCAGAATCTTTGGAGGCCCATACAAAAATTGGTCGCCAAAATCTCCAAGCTGAGTATAGGGTTTTACTAACCTTTGGTAGCAGAGTCGAACCTATGCTGTCATGACTGTAGGTTTTTCAAAAGTATTCATTTGTTGCATAGTTTTATTGATCAATTCAACAGTTTTTACGCTCTCTTGAAAAACTTTAAAATTCCACTTAAGTTGTTTTGTCAAAAGTCCACAGATATAAATACAAATTCATGAAAATAAATAATATAAAATAACAAACGTTTTTCTGCTATAGCTCACACAAAGTTTGAAGACTCCCACTATAATAGTACTCCAGATATGCAATAATAAATTTTTACTTTGTATGGGAGGTACCATGCCCATTGCACATATATAGGTCAATTGTGAATCTTAACCATCCAGGGACCCACTCAAACACACACAACAAATTTCATCGAAATCGGCCCAGCCGTTAAGAAGGAGTTCAGTTACTAACACACGTACAGAAGAATTATATATATACAGATTAGGTATAGAAAAGAAGAGCTCTTATCCTTTGTTAGTTCAATTGGATCATAATACGATCCCTAATGATCATGTTATGATTATTTACTGTGATTTTATGATTGTGATTCTAAATCACAACCTGTGATAATTTCCTATTCCCAATCATCATAATGTTGTACTGAGTTGTGTGGATTTAAATAAAAACGCATATAATTTGTCAACTTTTTTTAATTTTCAATAAACTTTAAGGGATAAGCTTTTTTGTGATTGTTTGCCTGAATTAATTGCGTAAAAAACTACGGGTTTCGGGAACAAGTTGCCTAATTTATTCAGAGCACATTGTGTAGTATCGTTAGAATTGTTAAACACAGCCCATATAGCGACGATGTTCCAGTGAGTCAATAGAGCTGGATCCCCTACTGTCACTGATAAGCACCTTCGACCTCTCCTATCCAAGTAAAAATCTAGGAATTTGGTATATATATTTTCTGAAACAAAAGAAGAACGTATTCTAAGTTTTATTAAAATCGGCCATGCCCACCGCATACCGCCCATGCAATACATTTTTGTGCTAAAATTATAAGGAGTGGTCGCAGAGCATTGAAATTTGGCACCGAGAATTATATGAACTAAATTAAGAAAAAAATTAAATGTTATCAAAATCGTCCACGCCCAACGCCCACTGCCCATACAATCCAAATTGATTTTTATACCCTTCAGCTTCGTGAGAAGGGTATATATAAGTTTGTCATTCCGTTTGTAATTTCTACATTTTTCATTTCCGACCCTATAAAGTATATATATTCTGGATCCTTATAGATAGCGGAGTCGATTAAGCCATGTCCGTCTGTCTGTCTGTCTGTCTGTCTGTCTGTCTGTCTGTCTGTCTGTCTGTCTGTCTGTCTGTCTGTCTGTCTGTCTGTCTGTCTGTCTGTCTGTCTGTCTGTCTGTCTGTCTGTCTGTCTGTCTGTCTGTCTGTCTGTCTGTCTGTCTGTCTGTCTGTCTGTCTGTCTGTCTGTCTGTCTGTCTGTCTGTCTGTCTGTCTGTCTGTCTGTCTGTCTGTCTGTCTGTCTGTCTGTCTGTCTGTCTGTCTGTCTGTCTGTCTGTCTGTCTGTCTGTCTGTCTGTCTGTCTGTCTGTCTGTCTGTCTGTCTGTCCGTCTGTCTGTCTGTTGAAATCAGTTTTCTGAAGACCCCAGATATCTTCGGGATCCAAATCTTCAATAATTCTGTCAGACATGCTTTCGAGAATTTTGCTATTTAAAATCAGCAAAATCGGTCTACAAATGGCTGAGATATGAGGAAAAAACCAAGACAACCTCGATTTTTTACCTATTTTTTTTACCTATATCTGGATTACTAAGACATTAATATAGACAATATGGATATCTAATAATAGATATTTCAAAGACATTTGCAACGACGTATATAAGACCATAGTAAGTTGGACCTACAATGGGTCAAAATCGGGAAAAAAATTTTAACCCGAATTTTAAAAAAAAAAAATTAAAAAAACAAAAAAAAAATTTTTAAAATTTAAAAATTTAAAAAAAAAAAATTTTTAAAATTTAAAAAAAAAAAAATTTTAAATTTAAAAAAATTAAAAAAAAAATTAAAATAACAATCGAAAAATTTTTTTTTCCAAAAAATTAAAAAAACTGGAAAAAAAAATTAAATTTAGTTTACCTAAAAATATTTAAAATTTTGAAGTATAATTTGGTGAAGGGTATATAAGATTCGGCACAGCCGAATATAGCACTCTTACTTGTTTTGCATAAAATTGTTTATATCCAAGCAAAAGTCTAGAAATTTGGTACATACATTTATTGAAGAAAGAAGGAACGCATGCCGAGTTTCAATAAAATCGGTGGGCATGACCGATGACACGAACCCCATACATAGATAAGAATTTTTTTGATATTTCGTTTATTATTCGACAAAAAATTTTGAGTTTTCATCCTGTTCCGAAAACTTCCGAAAACTATTTTCTCCTTTCATTTTATGAAATAAACAGCTTGTGGGAAAGTGGGGCTACATTTTTTTCTCCATGGAAAATCAAAAATAAAATAATTTTTAGAGACTTATAGATTTGGGCATATCTTCTTAACGGTTTATGATATCCCCATAATTTTTTTTTATTTATGGAGAAATGTTATATTTTTCAAATATGTTAAAGGTAAATGGTATTATTATGAAAATTATACATATGGGGGATTTCACGTCATGTGAACCAACTTTTTAAAATCGATGTCTTCCGATCGGGATGAAATTTACACCAAGGTTAGACCTATTGAATAGTAATTCAGACACAAGCGACCAAATAGATCTTAAAGGACTAGACCCAAGCTTTCTTTTGAACAAAAAAAAATTTTAAAAAAAGGACCCATTTTGGAAAAAAAAGTTCGATTTTGAAAAAAAAAAATGAAAAATTGCATGTTTTGAGTTACAAAACATTTTTTTGGATAGATATCAAACTCGCATCCCACTAAGCGACCAAATCGGTCTTCAAGGAAAATATCTAAGCTTTATTTAAAAAAGGGCCCATTTTGAAAAAAAGTTAAAAAAGTTTTTGATTTCGGAAAAAAATATTAAAATTTTTTTTGTTTTTTTTAAATATTTTTTTTCGAAAGATTGAAGAAATAGCTATCTAAACTATTTGGAACACATTTTGCTAAGAACAATAGGTAATAAGTTACATGGATGAGAAAAAACACCTGCTTTGCTAAAATGTCAAATTCACCCCATCTAACTCAGAGAGTTCTGGACCGATCTTGTTGAAAAATTGTGTCTGAATTACTATTCAATAGGTCTAACCCCATATATAAACCACTGAATTGCGTGAAAATATAAGTAAATTTTGCTTAACACCCTTGCATGGACTTTACTTAAATTTTTTTAAAAATAAAATAAAATTTTTCTTAAAACTATAAGTGTACATTTCATCTTTAAACATTTCTCTACAAAACTGTATCATTTGATTTTTGAAATTGAGTGTTTGAAAAATTGACTTTTTGACACCAAAATCCCTCTGTGCGGCCCTCAAAGCCATCGCTCAAATTCAGTCTGATTTATGTGCCAGAGTCATGGAAACTTGGACATTTTGTATGCGCGCCATCCAGACACATGGATTGTGTTATGAAATCGCCAGATCTTAATGCTATGGTGAACATGGCAATTTTAATTTGGCTGAAGAGCCGAAAAAAGAACTCTAGAAATAAGGTCATGTTTCAAGTGAATTGTCTTTAATTTTCATGTTTTTAACTTAAATATGAATAAACACCACAATTACATAAAAAGTTAATTTCCTTAAATATAAACGCGAGTAGAGTTCAACGCCAGCCCAAATCTTTAGTGGGTATTTCTGGGTACTTATTAATGTATTCACAGCCATGCTTACAAATGTACATATGCACAAAACTACATACAATCATACTGGTATTGATTTTATATTATTATATTATATACATACATACATATATATGTACGAATATGTACATAGTACATTTATACATAAGGATGTATTTATGTATTTACATATGTATGTATGTGTTAAAGTGAATACCAATAAGAGTATGTATGTATGTAGGTAAGTTTTGGAGTAGTATGTGCAAGTTACCAAAGTGCGAAAATATAGAATTCGACATTTTCTAGTCATATCCGAAGGAAATTGTTACCCATTAAACGGTGTTGACACACACACATATACCCATACACATGGTCATGTATCCAGCTACATAAACACACACATGTACAAAATATTTTTACGCTAATTAATTCTAAGATTTGACTTGTGTACAACAGAATGTTCATTATAATTCTTGAAACCACCACTTGATAATTTCCTTGACAATTTTCTTTAAAATAAATATTTCCAGAAATAACATAATTATTTATAAATATTTTGTTGTTGTTGCTGTTGTTGTCGCGTTTAATTTTAAACCAACAACTAACAAATATTGAATAAACAAATATGTATGTATGTGTAACGTAAGTAAGCGATGTGTTTTTAATAACTCACATCCATATACATAGACATGTTGTTAACTGGCAAAAATTGTTGCTTCCTGCTGAGAATTAATAAAATTTTATTTGCCATCAGACTAAAGGAATAAACCCCTTTTTGTGTAAAAAACCATAAATATATACCACCTAAGGCAACCTGTCAGGCAGTTTTTGGGATGTTGTAAAAAAATCAAAAAAAAAAAAAATCAAAAATAATAAAAATCAACAAGCAGTAGATTTGGATAAAAAAATCCGAACAACTTCAGTTCACCACAATCAAGTGCACTTTAATATCACCGCAAAGTCAAGCGAAAAAGACGAAAAATTATTAAGTATGGCAGTTCATACGACAAAAAAAATATTCACTGATTTTTTACACTCAATTGCTGGTTTCACGCCTCAATAAATGCGTAAATATTGAAGCTACTATACACAGTCACTAGGGTAGATACTTACAGACACATAAACACATATTCAATCATAGATATTTACATATTTATATATCTATTAGTATGTTTGTCATAATGTGTGTGTATAAATATGTGTTTATGTGGGTGTATCCTATAATGGATACGATTATTACAGAGGAAAATATTAAACAAAAAGAAAACAACAAATTTAAGAACCGGTACTACGTTTAGAAACTTAATTTCATTCACACTTGTTGGTGGGCGATATTGACAAAAAGTTTCAATTGCACTTTGATTAAAGCATTCAAATTTATCGTTTAAAACTCCCATTTCCTGGTTCCATTATCATTTTTAAACCTCTTCGTTAAATAATTCGGGAGTATGTTTTTTGCATTTTTCATACATTTCTTTATTTATTTGAAAGAATTCGAATTAAGCATGCCAACACCGTTCTCATTAATCAGAAAAATGATTGCGCACTAAAGCTTTATACACTTGGAACCAGTACCGAAAGCAACATATTTGTTAGAATATGTGTCAAAATATATGGCCAGACATGAAAATGTAATGTTCCGTCATGACAACACTCGGCCACATGTTCAATACCTGTTAAAAACTATTTAGAATGATGGGTTAAGAATTTTTGCGTCAGCCGCTTTATAGTTGTCCCGCCCGACAACTATTTGCTCTCTGCGATACGCTTCACTTTGGAAACGGAGTATCCGATATTGGATTGATTCGTTCTTGGTCTCAAAAGATGAGCAGTTCTTTTGGCTCGGAATACATATGTTGCCAGAAAGATGGGAAATGGTCGTAGCTATGGTTTGGGGTATGGGAATTCCCACCAGGGAATTCCGGTCGGAAATCGGATGTCAGATGACTACTGAATGCATTAGTTATTTTGAAAACTAATTTTTTTAAATATAGTTCTATGACGAACATATAACATTATTTCTATGAAATAATATTTAATTTTATAGTAACAAACAAAGTATACCAAGTAGTCCAACTCTCAATTTTTTAAAATTACTCTCCCACATATACGGGTACCGTGTGAATTCAACACCCTTGTGAGAGAATTGAACACATCAAAATACTTGAAATTTTAACTACTATTTTCCGACTAAATAAAGACCGAACCACGTATTACACTTCTACACAATATTTTACGAATTTTTTGAACACTTTGCTGGACACTTTTATTCCCGAAACCCGTTAATTTTGCTCAAATGAAAAAAATATTTTTTTATTAATTTTTGACACATAATTTTCTTTGTGGTGAATTTAATTTATAGAACAGAGTTTCAATTTTTGGCATTGGAAATAGAAGAAAATTTAAATAAATTAAAATTTAAACATTTTTATAGAACTCTGTTTGTCTGGTGAAAATTAAAAAGGCACCAACACGTGTACATTTTTGTTACTAACACATATTTAGACTTAGGTACTTTTTCACTAACACATGCTTAGAGTTAGGTACTGCTGTCAAAGAGTTGGACTACTTGTTATACTTTGGTAACAAATATTCTTACCAAATGTTTAGTTTATTTTATGTTAATACAATGGAATCATAATATATTGTTTTTCTTTTTTTTTTTAATAAAATTACACAATTTTATAAAATAACTTTCTATTTTACTTATTTTTCTAGTTGCAAAAAAATTCCCGAGAGGGAACGGGAATAAAAAATTCCATTATCCATTAACCTCAAACCTTAGACATAGCTAACAAGGGCCAATACTTTGAATAAATTTATATTGTACAAATGTTTCTAAACAAAAGCTAAAAATTTTAAAAAATCCCGTATTTTGATTCTAATTTATGTTGAATTTATTAAGAGATAAAATATTAGTAACATAAGATTTTGGATTCACAGGATTTTTTCTATGGTCTACCGATATTTGTCACTGATTTTGTTTCATTTCAGCTATAGTTGTTTTCCCCAATACCTAATCGCGCCGGATTGTATTCATTAGCTATTCTTAGCCAACTAACGTAGCTTGCCAATTGAGAGCTGAAGAATTCATATCGTGGAATTAACTTTAGTCATTTAAAGTTCTAGATCAAAAGCAGAATAACTGCATTCGAAACATCTTCCCAGTTATACCGAAGATATAAATTTTACCATAAATAGTATTTTTAAACTCCCCTACGCGGGAAAAATTTCGGAAAATTTTTGTCGGGATTTTTCGGGAATTTCTTTCTACGTTTTCTTCTTAAAGTTTCAATATTCCGATTTGTTATGATGGTCAAATTTGTTGCCAATCGAATGATTACGTTATATTCATAATTTTTTTATCGGTTCTAGGCAACATATAGTTGGCAAAGAATCATCATTGTTGAAATAAACGAATTTTTGTAACCCAACTACAATTTTTCAGCCACAGCAGATAAATCTGATCATTAGGAATGAATAAAATTTTAATTATAAAAATTAAAATAAACAAGTAAGAGAGCTATATTCGGCTGTGCCGAATCTTATATACCCTTCACCAAATTATACTTTAAAATACATTTTTTTAAATATTTTTAGGTAAACAAAATTTAATTTTTTTTAATTGTTTTTCAAAAATTTTTTTTTTAAATTGTTTTTTAAAAAAAGTTTTTTTCAAATTTTTAAAAAAAAAAATTTTAAAATTTTTTTTTTAGAAAAAAAATGTATGGCAAAAAAAATTTTTGATGAAAAAAAAATTCGGGTTAAAAAATATTTTTCCCAATTTTGACCCATTGTAGGTCCAACTTACTATAGCATTATCTACATCGTTGCAATGGACTTTGAAATATCTATCATTAGATATCCATATTGTCTATATTAATGACTTAGTAATCCAGATATAGATCAAAAATAGGTCAAAAATAGAGGTTGTCCCGGTTTTTTGCTCATATCTCCGTTATTTATGGACCGATTTTGCTGATTTTAAATAGCAAACTTCTCGAAAGCATGTCTGACGGAATTAATGAAGATTTGGATCTTCTGGTCTGTCTGTCAACAGACAGACAGACGGACATGGCTTAATCGACTCCGCTATCTATAAGGATCCAGAATATATATACTTTATAGGGTCGGAAATGAAAAATGTAGAAATTACAAACGGAATGACAAACTTATATATACCCTTCTCACGAAAGTGAAGGGTATAAAAAAAATGTTCTTAAAGGAATTATAGTGTGCATAACATAACAACTTCTATGGATATTCATATTTAAAGAAAATATTAACAAAAATAGTGGTTTAAATTTGTTTGATTGGCGAAATGTCTCTTTCGAAGTGAACTAAGCATGTTTTCCAGATTAAACATAGTCGAAAATTTTAAGTTTTTTGCAATAGATTTTATACCGATTAAAACTAAGTGTTTGGCCAGATTGGCCAATTCCACTATTATAGTATAAAACCTTAAAAGTGTTGGACCAACATTGTAACATCTTTTAAAACGCTGGAAAAAATCTAAGACTTCTTATTCGAAAAAAAAATTTACTGGATTTTGGTTTAATTTAGTATTAAAAATTTCCCGGGAATTCCGAGGAATAAAACGATTTTTTAATTTCCTCCCAGGAATGGAAAATGTTCGGGAAATTAGGAGCCCTACTCCCCTTGTAAAAAGAAAAAGTAGCATTAATAGTCTCCATATGGTGTTTCCAGGTTCAGCAATATTGTACATTCAGACTTCATTAGGGAACATAAACAAGTATATTAATTTACAACATCCAAAAAGGAACATTAAATTTTCCTTAGATAAGGTTACACTATATACAAATAAAATTCGTTATGTTATGAATCTAGTTTGTCATTGGTTACTAATTCGACTAAATCTAGGACATTAACACAGTTAATGTACCAGCGTTGCCTCCTATACGATCCAGATACGTATTTAACTCTGTATATCCAGTTAACTCATTAACTAGTCTGCTAAGTGCTTGCCACTTAGTTATCGAACAAATATTGCATTGTTTTTTGTTTAAATTTAAAGGTGCATTAAAACACTAGCACAGCTAATCAGCTTTTTCAAACTTCATATATAAAACATAACTAGCTATTCTGTAACGATAAAGCGCAACATAAAGCGGTTTACTTTAGCACACTTGAATTCTCAAAATAGCCTATCTTGGTGAAATTTAATTATGATTCATAAGATTATAAACCTGCGTTTATTTGCCCAGGAAATCATTTAAAAAATTAGCAAAATCCAATTCAATGTTTCTTGATTCTAGTTTAGAAAAATCTAAAAGATTTATAAAATCCTTTACAGTTGTCAAGTATCAAAATGCATAAAAATGTTCATTTAATTTTTATTAAGTTCTTAACTATATACGTTTTTGGCTAATGTAACATTTCAAGTCAACTATGTCTATTTATTTACATTATTTTCCATTCAATTGTTATTCCCAAAAATAAAAAAAAAACGCCGACGAATTCTTAATTCGAATTAATAAATTTATAAACCTAAAACCTTAAAATCTTTCTTCACGAAATTTGCACTTTAAAAGCCTGTTTAAAAAGCGCTAAAACAGCCCAGCGGCCCACATGCATTACTGTTATTAGTCCAGCCGATCTGTCGCCTATTTAATATGGGTATGAGTGATAAATGTACATGTGTCTACGGATGTATGATTGTGTCCAACTGCAACTACGAGTACTCCAGTATGTCGTATTCTCTAGTATTATTTATCATATATGTAACATATTCACATACATCCATACATCATCCATCCATACCCCAATATCTATGTAAATGCATGCTTATTGTTGTAGTATATGTTGTATTTGCTTAAGAGTACCCTGCTGCTTTTGGTACTAAATAGTTATTAGTTAACGAAAGTGTTAGCTACAGAAAACTCAGCAAAGCTGACATATTAAATATGCTCATGTTACAACATCCTCCCCATAATTTTTAACTGGTGAAGCTACTGTGGTCGCTTGGTGGCATGTTAACTTGTTTGTTGTTTATTCAGTTTTTTTTTTAGAACAGAAATTTAATGCTGAAGAACAATACTTTGTCTTAAATTTTGTCAGTTCAATTGATACTGACATTTAAATACCCATCTTAATTCAAACTCAGCTCAACATTAAAATGTGGGCATATTACTCAGTATTTATAAATTTATCCACTTTTTCAGGAATTTATGCTGAAAAAGTTTTTAAGTAAACCTATCATCCTCTACTATTTAAAATCATTGTAGTTCTTAAAATGTTTTATCTAAAGAGGTTTATATTGTAAATGAGCAGTTTAGGTTTCAAATCAGACCAAATGTTTGATATAATGTGTACACAATGAATATAAAAAAATGCAACAAAACATGAGATTTATTAATTTCAGTCCCAAATTTTTAAAACCGGTTAACCGAGTGATATAAACCGGTTAACCGAAAATAAACATTTCAAATTAACCGGTTTGCAAAAAACCGAAATTTTGAAGAAAAACCGGTTTTTCGGTTAACCGGTTATCCGGTTTATAAACTCGCATCCCACTAAGCGATCAAAAAGCTCTTCAAGGAAAAGACATAAGCTTTCTTTTGAGAAATAAAAGTTTTATATTTTGTAAAAGTCAAACATTTAAATTTTTTTCCAAAAATTTAAGAAATAGCTATCTAAACTATTTGGGACAAATTTTTCTAAGAACAATAGGTAATAAGTTACATGGATGAGAAAAAACACTAGTTTTGCCAAAATGTCAAATTTTGACCCCCTCTAACTCAGAGAGTTATGGACCGATCTTTTAAAAAATTGTGTCTAAATTACTATCTAATAGGACTAACGTTGGTGCACGGTTCGGAAGACATCGGTTTCAAAAATCCCCCATATATGTACTTAAAACCGGCCCACAAATGGCAGAGATAAAAGCAAAAAAACTGCGACTACCTATAGTTTTTACCCAACATTTTTTTTTAAATTTGTTTCACCAAAGCAATCTTTTTTCACCAACAAATTTGTTCACTCTTACTTATTTCAGAGTACATTTGTTGGTTCTAAAATATTTACTTTCTTTGGAATTGGATAAAAAGTTAACAACAGTCTCCTTTCAAACTGCCGGGTAGCTGTAGGTATGTCCGTCCGTTCGTATGTATGTTTTTGTATGTCTAATATTATGGTGTATTTGTATACGCCATTTATGTGACATTATTTGAATGGAGGTGCAATCATATTCGAGTGTTGGGTTGTAGAAATGCATCTATACGAAACTGCATAAATACATATGTATGTATGTAATTCTGAGTGTGTGTGTGTGTTTGTGCATCGTGTGCATAATTTCGATAATTAGTGAAATACTTTTCTCTAATGGGCACAAAAGAGAAACATTCTGACTGTCAAATATGTATTTAAATGCAAGGGAATAGAATACAAATCTAATTCCATAAAGGGCCACTCAACTCTGTAACATTTGATTTATTCGTATATCACAACAAGAACAGACATGCATTAATATTTCAAATGTTATAATCCGTAGAAAATTTAATTATATTATATTATACTTTACTTTACTTCACAACACAACACAACACAACAACGTAACGCAACACAAAACATCACATCACTTCACTAGTACATATATCGTGTACAATTTCCGACGACGAATGGTTTAATAAACAATAAATGCATACATATATACAAACACGTCTATATATAAATTTACATATATATATGCATATATAGAGTTATATAAAATGCATTTTACATATATACTACACAATTCAAAGAGTGCACAACCCATCTTAGTGGAATACAACACCTTCAATACGTTTGTGTTGCAGTACGCGCTTTGTAGTAGTACCTACCTACCAACTGCATCATGCAATTATTATTACTATTATTGACAGTAAATAAATATGTAAGTACAACTACCACAACTTTAACAATAACTTATTTATGTTATTTTAAGAAAATTAACGGAAACCATGAATACATTGTAAATACATTTATATGTACATATATGTACTCGTTTATTGTGTTATGTAAAGTACATTGTATGTATATTAAATGTATGTATTTGCAGTGTAACTATTTTACATTATTTAAAAAAACGTACTTTTGAATATACTTTTTTAAAGGTTCTCTAACATTTCGGTATGTTTTGTCCAACAAAAAAAAAAGTTTCTCATGTACATACTTCCATAAAGCACTTCTTAGAATAGAACAAAAGTAAGCTTCAAGATAAACATAAATTTTTTTTGATAAAAAAAAGAGTTTTAAAAAAATTTAAAAAAAAAAATATGTGAAAAATAATTTGTTTCAAAAATTTGTTTATTGTGGAATATACAGCCATAGTCGTATATATTTACACACACTAAAAAAATTAAGTAAGCTAGGATAAAATCAAAATTTTGCGGCCTTGTAAATAAAATTGGAAAAAAAAAGATTTCTATCACAATCCATAGACTTTATAGATAATGATAGCTAAGAAATTTTATAAATAAATCTACCAATTAGTGGTTCAAATCGAAAAAGAAGTTCATACCATTAGTTTTCAAAATTATTTACACATCATTAAAAATAAGATAAAACAACAAAAAAGTAACGTTTTTTTTTAATAACCAGATAAATTTCCATCCGCGTCTATAACAGCTTGTAGTCTATCTGGAATTGAATCAACTAATTTTCGCACAAAGTCAATTTCCAGGCTATTCCATATACATTTCACTTCTTCAATTGTTTCCTCTCGTTTACGGCCATTTTTCAATGTTCTCCTCCTTTTTATGGCTGCCCAGACATTCTCAATTATATTTAGGTCAGGACTCTGTGGTGGCCACGGAAGAACATCTTGTCCAACCCTATTTAAAAAGGTAGTTGGTAACCATGCTTTGTGGCATGGAGCATTATCATGCTGAAGAATCCAATTTTCACTAGCAAACAGTCTTCGTGCGGATGGAAACACATGGTCATTTAATATATCCAGGTATCCCGATTGGTTTAGTGTCTCTTTAATTGGTATTAGATCCCCATATCCATTATAAGAGACACATCCCCAAAACATTACCGAGCCACCACCAAATCTATTAAAAGGTTGCAATGCTTTTTGCCTTGATCCCTTTGAAAGATGCATATATGTTCTTCCAAATGAACCTTCAAATTGGAAAGAAGATTCGTCTGTCCATAATACATTTTGCCAAAACTCCTTTGGCTTATGGATATACTCCTTAGCAAACTCTAGACGTTTTATTTTGTTTTTGGGAGATATATCTATTATTTTTCGGACAACATAAGTCCTTATATCATAATTCTTTAATCTTCTTCGTATTGTACTGTCACTTATATGTTTTCCAATAATGTTTTCTGACTCCTCAGCAACTTTAATTGGACTTGCATCTGGATTTTCAGCGAATACTTTCACAATTGAACAATCTTCCTCTTTGTTTGTTCTCATTTTTCGACCACTTCTACTTCTATTTTGAAGACTTCCGTATGTATTTTTCTTTTTTACTAAATTATATACTGTTTTCCGACATATTCCATACTCTTTTTCTAATTCCAACGCCGATACACCCATTCTAAATTTGGTTACAATTTCAGTTCGCATCTCGAGGGGAATTTCCCTTATTTTCACCATTTTGAATGCTTTTTATAGACTTTTTTTAAGAACATTTGAATTTAACTAATAACAAAAACTGACTAGCAAAAACCATGACGTTTTTTCCAAGACTATAGAGGTTTTAGTCGCTTTTAAGGAATGTGTAAATACTTTTGAAAAAGAATAAATTTGTGTAAATATTTTTGAAAACTGAAGGTTAGGTCTACTTTTGCGAATTTAAGCAATAACTAGGACCTTTCTTCGTAATATTTTTTAACGAACGTGATCTACACCCTTTAAGGATTGTAGTAATGAACATTTTTTTCTTCAAATGTATCTTTAAAGTACCAAAATGTTGTTTTATTTCGAAGAATACTTAAATTTTCAGTGTGTGTAAATAGATACGACTATGGCTGTATTTGTATATTCCTCAATATTCCTACACATATTCAGTATTTTTTTAAAATCTCAATTTTTTTTTCAACTTTTCAAAATGAAGGTATCAATATTTTTCTGAAATTTAATTAAATTTAACATTTTTTTAGACTGTCGCTCATGTAGCCATCAATAGAGTTAATAGAAGACTTTGCATCGTCCAGCTTAAAAATAAGAAAATAAGTCGCTACAGTACCGTTTTCAATTGTTAATAATTTTTCAATGGTTAATAATAAGTGCTGTCATTTTTTCTATAGTGGTTTCAATTGCTTGTTTTCACAATATCGAATAAAAGATTTCGTTCGCATTCTAAGCGAAAGAAAACTGATTCTTTCACATAAACATGAAGTTAGGGAATCCAAAATCAGCTTTTTTCGCTTAGAATTCGAACGAAATCTTTCATTCGATATTGTGAAATAGGCTATAATTCACGTGAGTTAAATATGAGAAACCGTAGAAGAATTTCATTGAAAGAAAAACTAAAAATTTTGATAAATGAATGAAACATGAAATAACAAAATTCTCAACATGTATTTTGAAGTAAATAAAAACAAACATTTTATCGTGACTAAGTGTTTCCTGTAAATTATCTTTACACAAATTAAGTGGAATCTGGAATCTTCAAAATCTGTTTTTTTAATGTTTGTCCCTGAGTTTAATTTTCTACACGTTGAATCATTTTCAGAATCGAAATACCTTACAATGAAGGCTTTATTAATCGCGGATAATGCACCAAGCCATCCTCCAGAAGAACAATTAGTAAAAACTACTAAAGATAAAAAAAAAACATCTCGATATAACGAATTTTTCAATTTAACGATGGGCCTGACAGCATATCGTTTGTTATACCGGGATTTGCCTGTATATGTATGTATGTATGTATTAGGCGGGTCGATTTTTTTCACGAAAAATCGTATAGTAGAAACGCAATCTACGGAAAATTCTATGAAATTCTCCCCAAGAAACCATAGGTCTAAAATCAAATCCTATCTTGCGCATTTCGTCTTTTATCCAATGATATATCAGTATATCGCACTCATTCAACAATACTGTATTAACTCAAAATTTTAAAATGTTCAGTAAAGGGCAAAAACTGTTTGTGATTACATTTTAAGAGAATTTGAAAATCCGAATACATCCGAATACATAATTTTATCATAATATGTTGTTCTCAGATTATGATAAGCCTTACGCCGAGAGCACCATAATATGATAAGTCCTTCATCATATAAATGGTTGTCACAAACATATATTTGTTTACTGTAACCATATATATGGTTGATACAATCATGTGAATTGTAAATTAACCATATTATGGTTACCACAATCATGTAAATGGTTACTGTGAATATAATATTGTTAAAAATCTTGTAACAATATTGAAATGGTTACAGTAACCATGCCCAACTATATTTTTTCTCTGCGTGTGTGATCTGGCCACAGATCGTGCGATTTGATTTGCGGATAAGCCACAGACGGCGCATAGTGTTTTTTTTACAGGAGAAGCAAAAAACGTTATCCAATCAATAATAATAAAGTCAAACGTCCGATTGAATTTAATTTTTGATCGCAGGGGTCTAAATATTTGGCTGAGCATGTAGTTTAATAAAAAGAACCATATTCAATCAAAAACTCGATTTTGAATTGTTGTGTGGTTACGTGCGTTTGCTTTTAAGATGACGATATATAGCAACTCCTGTCTTGCAGGCTTGGAGATATTCCCATTTGAAAATTAAGTTTTCAAAATTTTTACCCACCCTACTCCAGTTTTTTTATAACAGCGGGTCCAAATGTTTTCCGATTTTCTCCATTGAACTAACAACAAATGTATGTAGCAAATAAGAAAAGAGAACTGTTTAAAAATCATGACTGACTCCAAAGTTATATGCATTTGAATTTAAAAAATTCGATTTTTCGCTAGTTTTTATTGAGAAAGAAATACTTTTTATCTTTTTAAGTTATCTAATAAATTTCTAAAAAGATGTAGGGTAGAAGGGGGATCATTCGCCAGGGGCACATCTGCCAACACCAAATAACTTAAAAACCGAGTAATCGATTTTGTTACATTATCAAGTTATGTATTCTTTTATCGATTATTTATCATTCCTGAAAGTTTGAAAGTTTAATTTTACATCTGATGTGAGCCAGACGCGATTAATGATTTTTCAACAAGCTGTGAATATATTTCCACATGCGAATTTTTTGTATTAACTTCTTTAGTTTTTGTGATACAAAGAAGATATTGGTTGGTGATAGAATGTCAATAGTAGTGAACAATAAGTGACAATAGTTTTTTCGGTCATTTAATTTGAAGTATGAAAAAACGTTATATTAAACCTCAAAACTCCCCCTTGGTTACATACGCCAGATACAAGGAATCCCTGTGATGTAGAGCAAAATTTTGATAAAATATTGAAAAAATCAGTCACAATTTGTTTAAATTTTTGCTAAGTTATGTGAAATAAACAATAAATATTTAGTTTCTTATACTTTGTTTTGTGAATTAAGGTATAAAACAGTAAAATACGTTTATATTTTTTGAGTTTTTGTCTTATTTTACAAATGACAAATCTTCCCCATCCCTATGGCGTATTTACCCCATGGGTGGGGTGGTTTCACCATTTTTGGTCAGTCTAGAAATGTTAAAAAAATTTGTATATTAAGATGAGATAGGCAAGATTAAAATGATCAAAACTAAAGCCAACATATCTATGTAAGTATCCGAAACAAGAGAAATATTAAGAATATGTATAGTGGTTTTAATTTGAGAACGCCTCTAAAATAAAGTGGCGTTTGGTCCCCTTCTACCCTATAAGGAATTTATACTTTTTGAAAAACCAACATTACACAAAATATTTGAAATGGAAAAAAAAAATTTAAAATTGTTGATACCGACCAGGTCCATCCAAAAAAAATTAAAATTTAGAAAAAAAATTCTCAAATCGCATAATCGATATCAAAATATAGTAACCCATTTTAGTGGCTCAATATTAATAAATTATTTTGTAAAGGGTCCCCGACATTGGTATGGATAGTATAGGCAAAAAACAAAAAAATCCCATTTTTGGATTTTTTTAAACTTTTTTGGGAATTGCGGGATTCATGTCTACCTCATCTTTTTTACGTGGCACGAGCGATTTGTGTGAGATGTGAACTGTACACCGAGATCGTGAGATTTGACCCCGTTAGACTTTTTCTTGTGGGGTCTTCTTAAGCCACAAACAACAGATGCCTTCAGAGCCAACCCATGGCATCATTCAGCCTGATTTATGCACCAGAGTCATGGAAAATTTGACATTTCGGATGCGTGCCACCAATCGAAGCTGCGGGGGACATATGCACGATGTTATATTCCATACATAATGGCTTCGATAGGCCTTTCAAACGAATAAAAAATGTCGATGATATCTCACAATTTGTTTTCATTTTAATTTAAATATAGAAAGACCTTTTATATTAGGAACAGTAAAAATATCAACAAAATTCAATATGGCTTCACATAACTAAACAATATGTATTCATTAAAGTGAATTTTTTCGTGCAAATTATTCGAAAAAATCTTGTAGTATTAGCAGAAATTACAAAACAAATACGAGTACATTTAGCATATTTATGTTGCATATACCCAGCAAACACAAAGTATATTTTTTCCTTTTGATATCAAAAAAAAACAATTTGGTAAATACCATAATAACCATTTTTTCCCATTTTATTCGAATCATTCTCAATTCAAGATGCAACCTGAGTGTTTGCTGGGCATACCTACAATTTGTTGATTTTTATAAAATTCAAACGTAAGGAGTGACAAACGTAAGGATTGCATACATTCAGTCATAAGTATTCAGTTGTCTACGAGAGTAAATGTATGAGATTTTTCCTTTTAAATACAGGTCAAATTAGCAAGTCAATATATATTGAACAGTTGTTATTGTTGTTGAATAAATACATAGAGAAATATTTAAGTTAATGCAGGCTTAATTGGGTTTTGAATTTGAATTTTCTGTGTGATGTTAACGAAATATGTTTTTATAATAAATACCTACATATGTACATATATATAGACAATGTTATTGAGTAAAATTCAAATTCAACCTTTATTTTCAGGCGAAAATGTTGGAAAATTCGCATGCCTGGATGGGAGCATCTAGTTCATCAATAGCAGGTTTGTATACATACATATTTAAGGAAGTTGAAAGTTAAAACGATATACTTGAATGCGTTAAATGTTTTTTTGATTTTCTCTTCTTTAGCAGACAGTTATCAGTATCAATTGCAGTCCATGTGGCAGAAATGTTGGAATACAAATCAAAGTTTAATGCATCATTTGCGATTTCGAGAACGTGGTCCTTTGAAGTCATGGCGTCCCGAGACAATGGCAGAAGCTATTTTTAGTGTGCTGAAAGAGGGTTTGTCACTTTCGCAGGCAGCACGAAAGTATGATATTCCTTATCCCACATTTGTGTTATATGCCAACCGGGTGCACAATATGCTGGGACCATCTATTGATGGAGGCCCCGATTTGAGGCCGAAAGGCAGAGGTCGGCCGCAACGCATTCTGCTGGGTATCTGGCCGGATGAGCATATCAAGGGTGTCATAAAAACTGTTGTCTTCCGCGATGCCAAAGATCTGAAGGATGAAGGTCTGGGTCACATGCCCTATGGACGCCATTCGGTAGGTGATGTTGAAGAGACAAATCATTAAGAGCAGACATTGCATGCTAACTTGTTTTTATTGTTTTTAGCCTGTTTTTCCATTTCAGGAGGGACCATTAAGTTATTCTGGAGTTGCTGGACAATGTCCTAATGGAATGCCAGGTGCCACCGGCGACCAGATGTCGCAAGAAGCCACAGCTGCAGCAGTGGCGGCAGTTGCTCATAATATACGTCAGCAAATGCAAATGGCGGCAGCAGCTCAACAACAACAACAGCAGCTTGGCGAGGGCCATGGTGGGCCGAATCTGTTTAATCTTCCGCCTCATATGGCTAGCGGTGGTCCCATGACGGGACCGCCTGGCTCAGGAGGAGTGCCTCTACCTAAAGCAAGTATTTCTCCGGCACTAAGCTCTTCATCGAATACGGCTGGCATTAGCTCAATGATGGGGCCACGACATGTTCCTTCACCTTGTGGACCCAATTTGCCGGGTATGCCCCAACTGCCGCCTGGCATGGCTGTGGCTTTGCACATGGCAGGCAGTGGTCCGGGTGGTCGTTGTGATCCCAGTAGTGTTTTAAGTCAACAGCAACAACATCAACTCCAACATTTGCATTTACAGCAGCAACATGCTCTTCATCAACAACAACAGCAGCAGCAGCAACAACAACAACAGCAAAAGCATCAACAGCAACACCAAATGACATTTGGGCCACACACCTCATCACTGAGCCACTCCTCGATTGGCGGCACCCCCTCACACACGATGGTTCATCAATCACTGCAAAAAACAACGACGGCTTCCTCAACAAAACCACACTCTTCCACATCATCGCCGTCCAGACGCAACAGTCCCCACAGTCTTACGCCATTACATTCCCCCCTAACCGAACTGGGTTTAGAAATGAGTTTCAAACCATCCCGCCCATTTTCACCCTCCCGTCTATTTTCCGATGATATTTCCGATATTGTTGGTGTTGCTGCCTCACCCCTGCGATCACCCTCAACATCGTCGCATCCATCATCATCAGTAGCAGTTACGACAGCAACGATAACCACCACTAGCAGTATTAATACAGCCACCGTCAGAGCATCTTCCTTAGAGCCATCAGCATCCGCTACATCACAAATGCAACAAGCAACAGGAGCAGGATTAGGATCAGGAGCTATTGATAGTACAGCATCCGCATCAAGCAACATAAGTTCCACGGGGATTAAACTCGAACCCATTACGACAACTAACGATTAAGGTGATAATACTATACTATACATTGCTAAAAAACGTATAGGTATTATACAAGTATATGTATATTTTTTAAAAAGATCAACAACCTACAACTATAAATAAATAAATAAATAACCATCGTTCCAGTATTTAAGTATTTTATACTCACACCAATTTATGTTTGTATGTATGCAAAGTAAATGTTTCGAAAATCTAATTTTCACATTCTATCAAATCATCTCTAAATTTCTATCAGAATTTTCGTCCAGCCATCGGACCTTAATCGTCAAAACTTGGTAGATAGGTTATTTATTATTATACCCTTCACATTCGTGACAAGGGTAAATATAAGTTTGCCATTCTGTTTGTAACTTCCACAATACTTATAATTTTCCGACATTATAAAGTATATATATTCTGGATCCTTATAGATAGCGGAGTCGATTAAGCCATGTCCGTCTGTCTGTTGAAATCAACTTTCCGAAGCCCCCAAATAACTTACATACACGATTCAAACATCAATATCTCCGGAATTCTTCCGGCTCGGTTGTTATTTAAAATCGAGAAAATCGGTCCACAAATGGCTAAGATATAAGGAAAATCATTAATATAGACAATATGGATATCTAATGATAGATATTTCAAAGACCTTTGCAACGACGTATATTTTTTTCCATTACCCAACTTGGGGGTATTTGGCTTCCACAAAGCATCTCCATCTTATACGAATTGTTGAAGTAGTTGTTTTTATCGCGTATTTCCCAAGTAGCCCGATAAAAATTATTGGAGTATCGTGCTAATTATTGGAGTATCGTGCGTCTCCATGTACGGTGTTGCCATTAAATCGATTGTTATTGTTTGTAGCAGTTTAAACGGTTGTTGTTCCGGCTAAGTAGATGATTGGTTTGCTGTAGCGGATCTTCGGATACATGTATGATGTTGTCATAGGGATTCAATGGATTGGTATTATTGCCTTGTGTCAGTTTCGTTAAACAATGCCCTCTGTGTATTTGGTGTAGTGGTGGGGAACCTTGCTGATCTTTGATTCCTACCTTGTGGGTGGCGGTCTGCCTGACCTTTTCCATGATGTTATCCTCTTTTCCAGGTGAAGGAGTGGTCAGGGGGCTTCTTGGATGGATTGTTTACAGGAAGGTTAATTTTAAAAACTCGAAAACCATGATTTAAATTTTTCGTCCTCTGCCAGGGATCGAACCTGGGGTGCTTGGTTTTGTAGTCAAACACTTTAACCACTACACCACACAGAGGGATGGCTTCATAAATTTGTTGGCAAAAATTATAAGGAGTGGTCGCAGAGCGCTGAAATTTGGCACAGAGAATTATATGGACCAAACTAAGAAAAAAATAAAATTTTATCAAAATCGGCCCATACAGTCCAAATGGATTTTTTCGCATAAAATTTTTCCAATCCAAGTAAAAGTCCAGAAATTTACATATATTTTGTAAAACAAAAGAAAAATGCCGAGTTTCAATAAAATCGGCCATGCCCACCGCCCACGAAACCCATTACTACGAGACATTGAGCGGTTCCTAATTTCCCGAACTTCGAAACTCTGGAGAACTTTAAATTTTATACGTGCATTGAAAACTTTTATACCGAAATATGTTCGTACTCGAATAACTTTTGTTGGATTTATCTTTTCTTTCGGGCTCTTAGTAGAACCAAATGTCTCCCTCGACTTAAAATGTTAGAATTAATACTTAACTACACTGATTTCCTTGACCAGACACCTGCAATTTTTGTCAAAAGGACTTTCAAAACTGAAAATTCTCTCATCATTCATATGTTTGTTAATTTCACGGATATTAGCGACCCCTAATTGTAAGATTTTATATCGGAACAATTGCATACATACAAATTTACACACATACCCTACATACATATGTAAATATATTAGCAATACAAATGCAACAAATCGTTGGTCACAAGTTGACATCTCGTAACTAAGATAATCTTGCCAAACTCTTTCTCATACAGATGTTCGCTGGAATTATTAACGCAAGTTGATACGACTATAAACCAGTGACCACCGATCTGCATTCATGTAGATTCATTTCAACATCAATATTTTTAAACGAAAACTAAACCTATAAAGATCTCTTCAAATGTATTACTTATTTAGTTAAACATGATTATTATGTATTATTTTTCTATATTTTAAGCATTCCAATTTAATTAAGATGTAAATTAAGAATAATAAAACGAAAAACAACAAATTAAAAATTAAAAATTACACGAATCAAAATGAATTTACGAAATGTGTGCCCAAAATTATACTTGTATGTATTTTTTTAACTTAAATTATTTCAATTATATTTTCAACAAAAAAAAATAAAAAACATTTAAATTGAAAAGAAAAAAAAAACAAAATGTACAAAAACTGAGAAAATCTTTTTGGATAAAAAACAAACATTTAGGAAAACAAAATTAAATTTTAGAACATTAAAAATTAAAAAAAGAAAAACTAAAAAAATGCCTTTCGGAATAAAATTCAAAAATTACACACTAGAAAAATATAACGAAAAAGAAAACAAAAATTTAACTCAAAAACAAAATATATACATATATTTATATTAAATCAAAATTTAGAATAAGTTTTATATAAAAATATGTATGTATGTGTAGATAACGGGTGTCAGCGTTTACTGGTTATTTTAAAAAGAAAACAGGTTAAAATGCTGTCTACAATAGCTCCTAGACTTAAATAAATTCCACTCGTCTCAACATTGATGCTGATTCACACATACAATCACTCTTGAACCTACTAATATTAAGTTTATGCGAAGACCGCATTTTTCTAAACACCTAGCCTAATTTGTTGACTAGTAATTTTGGTTACGATTTAAGATCACTATTGGTTAATGAATGATGAAAGTGACAAATAATTAACCCTTGATGGATTACAAGGAGATAGTCTGGTAATCTGTACAAAGTATGTCCTTAACATTTATCCAATCATTTTAACATGTATGTTTTCTTGGAGAAAATTAACAGACCCTAATCGGATACTTTCTACAAAGGAAATTTTAATATTCGTTTCTTTTTTGTTAATAACCCCTCCTACGATTATGTATACACTTCAGTGAGTCCATTCTTTTACTCTTCAGATACATAAAGAGACCAAAGGAAAAATCCATAGATAAATAAACATATCGCACACTAACTACAATAACGTCACAACTCAAAATTTTTCAAAATTGGCATTTTTCCATAAAATGTTTCACAGTACACATACATATTTACCTACACCAAAAATTTTGTCATTCTGTTTTTAACTTCCAAAATACTTATAATTTTCCGACATTATTATTATATTCTGGATCCTTATAGATAGCGGAGTCGATTAAGCCATGTCCGTCTGTCTGTTGAAATCAACTTTCCGAAGCCCCCAAATAACTTACATACACGATTCATACCTCAATATCTCCGGAATTCTTCCGGCTCGGTTGTTATTTAAAATCGAGAAAATCGGTCCACAAATGTCTAAGATATAAGGAAAATCATTAATATAGACAATATGGATATCTAATGATAGATATTTCAAAGACCTTTGCAACGTCGTATATTTTTTTCCATTACCCAACTTGGGGGCATTTTGGCTTCCACAAAGCATCTCCATCTTATACGAATTGTTGAAGTAGTTGTTTTTTTCGCGTATTTCCCATGTAGATTGCACAGTCCTTCCTAATTATTGGAGTATCGTGCGCCTCCATGTACGGTGTTGCCATTTCTCGTCACTCGTAAATTACCCCAAAAACGGTCAAATTCCGATTCAACCCAAGAACGAATACATCCCATAGTGTATGCACGTGGGATTCCAAATGGATAAGGACCTATGAACGAGCGTCGGGCGCCCCTATTGGCCAGACAATCATCACGTTCATTACCAGCGTGGCCTTCATGGCCAGGTACCCAGAACAAGGTGAGTTCATTGTGTGCACCGAGTTCATTCAAAGATTTCCAGCTGTCCTAAACATCACCAGACTTCACTTCATATGATGATAAGGCTCCACATATTCCTTTCAGTTATAGGCCACTGCTACACCTTCAATATATATTGTGATATTTGGATCGAGATCCATTGTAATGGATCACGCAAAATTGGGTTATTCTGCGACTTGGATCGCGATCCATCAATACTACATGCTACATGTGCAATAAATATCGGGATACTGGATCGCGATCAATGTATATTGAACGTGTAGCAGTGCCCATAAGGACCCAAAACGTCCAATGTAACAAAGATGCCTATAAAACGCATGTGCCCAACCAGATCGCTCGGCATTACACGGGATGTCCCCAAGAATTGGACATTGTTAGATATGACCTTTTCCATCTTACTGACAACATATCGATTCCGGGCCACAAGAACTGCTCATCTTTTGAGGCAAAGAACGAATAAAGAAAATTTCGGATAATCTGTTCCGAAGTGAAGAGTATCGCAGAGAGAGCATTCTACATAGATCTAAAATAAATAGCAGTCGGACGGGGCAAGGTCTGGACTATAAAGCGGGTGAGGCGAAACTTAACAACCACTTCATTCTAAATAGTTTTTAACTGGTATTGCAACATGTGGCGGAGTGTTGTCATGATGGAATATTACAGTTTCATGTCTGGCCACATATTCTGGGCGTTTTTCGGCTTCAAACGAATCAGTTGTGTTCTATGCAGGTTCCCTGTAATGGCCAGATTTCAGTAGCATGCAATAGACCCTTTTGATCCCACCAAATACATTGCATTACCTTAGCGCCATGGATATTTGGCTTTGGTGTCGATTCGGCTGGTTGGCCAGGCTTCACATACGATCTCTTACGCTTCGGGTTATAGTTTTCACCGCAAGTAATGATTCGGTCCAAAAATTATTTTCTTTTATAGCCTTCAAACATCATTTTAATTGTGAAAACTTATTACATATACATATTTGGAAAGTTATTGTGTGTCAACGTCGAAAACCCGAAAACATCAATTTGTCATCATTCTCAACAACTTAAAATTTCACGAAGCACTAAGCAGCGAATTTTGACAAAAGACCTCCACTTTCATGCGTACAAAATTCTACTTACTCATGAGCTCAAACCAGCAGACCATGAAAAGCCAGACAATTCGTTCAATGGGTAATGGAGGAAATTTTTTTTCCGGAAAAAGTCGTCTTATATACAAAAAATTATTGAATTTGGAGCTCAGAAAATCATCATGCAATCCATGAGAAACAAATGCACCCACAACAAGCAACTGCCTGGTGATTGGGCCATACTTTTTTGAAGATGAGGCCGAAATTGGAGTGACTGTGAACGACATTCGTTACAGAAACATGATAACATGATCTGGTTTTAGAAACGATTTCCAGAACAAATTATCTCAACTGGCCATCAAGATCATGCCGTGCAATTTTTTTCTTTTGGGTTTTGTAAAATCTCAGGTTTTTTGAGAATAAACCAGAAACAATTCCTCAGCTCAAATCCGAGATCCAACGCGTCATCGCCACATCTCTGTGAAAAACTCATGGAAAATTTCATGAAAAGAGTAATGGCCTGTCATCAGATCAGGGGGGTGGTCCATTTGACGGATATTTTATTCCATACTTAATCGGAACAGGTCTTCTTTACAATTCAATAAAAAAAATGCAACCATCTCAAAAAATACGTGTTTTTATACCCTTCAGCTTCGTGAGAAGGGTATATATAAGTTGGTCATTCCGTTTGTAATTTCCACATTTTTCATTTCCGACCCTATAAAGTATATATATTCTGGATCCTTATAGATAGCAGAGTCGATTAAACCATGTCCGTCCGTCTGTCTGTCTGTTGAAATCAATTTTCTGAAGACCCCAGATATCTTCGGGATCCAAATCTTCATTAATTCCGTCAGACATGCTTTCGAGAAGTTTGCAATTTAAAATCGGTCCACAAATGTCTGAGATATGAGGAAAAAACCAGCCCAACCTCGATTTTTGACTTATTTTTAACCTATATCTGGATTACTAAGTCATTAATATAGACTATATGGATTTCTAATGATAGTTATTTCAAAGACCAATGATGTATATAAAACCATATTAAGTTGGACCTACTATGGGTCAAAATCGGAAAAAATATTTTTTAACCCGATTTTTTTTTTCATCAAAAGTTTTTTTCGCTAAATATTAAAAAAAATTGAAAAAACAAAAATAAAAAAAATTTTTAAATTTAAAAAAAAAAATTTTAATTTAAAAAAAAAAATTTTTAAACTTAAAAAAAATTTAAAAAAAAATTCGAAAAATTTTTTGTAAAGAATTAAAAAACTGCCAAAAAAAATAAATTTTGTTTACAAAAAAATATATAAAAATTTTATTTTGAAGTATAATTTGGTGAAGGGTATATAAGATTCGGCACAGCCTCACATTTTGGTTTATAACTTCGTTTCTACAGAACTAATTTTGATGATTTTCAATAGCCAACTGCTTAGGACAATGATTAACAGTATATGTTAATCTTATTAATATTAATTCTGTATTTTGGATATGAGCGTGATTTACACAGACAGTTATAGTTAAAACGATTTAAAATTTCATACAAATCAAGAATTTCTAACAAAACAAACCTATGTTAATATTCATTAACTTCTAGTGGTAATTGGAGGTTGTAGAATACAAGCAAATTATAGCTAAATATAAAAAATATAACCAGTAAACGTCTAAATCTTTAATACATACACATACATATTAAATATTTTATTTAAACAAAAATATATTGTATATGATTTTTATAATTAAGAAAATAAATAAAACAAATACATTCAGTTTGATTTCATCATGGTCTGTATGCAAAATAATACTGCTTAATACTTTTGATTTTAAGACAAACATATTTTAGACTTTTCGAAGAAGAAAAAACCAAATATCAAAACAAAAAGTCCTTATTTTAAAACATTTTTTAGTATGACTTTACAGAGTCTAGTAGGAAGTGCCTTCTTTTTCAAATGAAATACAAAATAAATAACATAAAAAAAATATCTAAGTTTTTTTAGCTTAAGACGACTACTAAAGACGACTGTTCAGAACACTGATTTATAAAACTACATTTACAATTAAAAACAATATGTATGTATGTAGTTGTGTTTATTAATTATTATAAAGACCAATACAAAGTATTTATTTCAGTGCATACAGATCGGAGGTGTTACAAATTGTTTGTATTACTTGCATTTATTTTATTTATAAACATTTAAGTTTTAACATTTTTAAACTTTAGGCAAACAAAAATTTTTGGCAAAATTTTATGCTATATTTTAATTATGATTTACTATATAAATTACTTTTTTTATTTTTCGGTAAAATGGAAATTAAAAGCACACAGTTTCTATTAAATCATACAAATCAGACATACATATGTTCAACACCTACAAGGTTAAAACAGTATTCAAAATGGTTTTGAACGTATTAGCTTTCATATGCTATAATACAAATTTAATAAAAAAAATATGTATTGAAAAACCAGTGATCGGCACACACAGAACATTCCACGTTGATAAATATATTGTTACGTTTTAACCTTTTCAAAACGTTGTTTTATTTCTTTTTAAATAAACCGGATACTTTTGATTGCAAATAAAAGCCGTTTAGTAGTTTAAAAATTGTAACAACTCTTTATTTATATAAAATGTACAACAACAACAGAATTAAATAGTCACTCAATGTTTTTTATACACGTTTATAAATTCGCAGAAATACAGACACAATTTATAATTTACACAAATTCACTTGAAAAATACAACACACTTTAAGCACTCAGTTGATGTTTATTCGAAAGGCGTCTCTGATAAACTCACTCACTCACTACTGCAACCTCTGCCACTATTTATAACACTGCATTACCATCTAGAAAGCTCTATTTCTACAATGTTCTTTAACTGAATATTCGAATACACGGTCGCAGCAAACAGCGTTGCCAACTTACGATCAATGGTCAACTGAAAGCTTTTATTTAATAATGCCCACAGATATGTTACAGTTTGCTATTACAGCACTGTTACTTGAAAGCATTATTCTACTTTTAAATCAGACCTTAAAATCGTTATATTTGAATTCAAGTACGATTGAAACAATGTTAATAACAGTGTGTTATCAACATTGTTGATAAGTAGAAGTTTCTACAAATGGAAATGTTTATAAACCTGATGTTGCAAGCAGCTGCTTGGTTTATAAACAATTCCTTTAGTAGAAACTTCTACTTATCAACAATGTTGATAACACACTGTTATTAACATTGTTTCAATGTCATACTTATACATTAACTATAAAGCAGCTTTAAACGCTCTGGGGGTCATTGTGGAAATAGAACATTAGAGTTTTTCCTTTAGATAATTCATTAAACTACTAAAATATAGCACTGGGTATATAAATAGTAACAGCGAGTTGCTGAGTAGACACTGTATCGTAGGCGCTGTTAGAGTTAACATCAACTGTATTATCAATGTGTTCTTAAAGTGCTTGTGTATTAAAAGATATTGAATATTTAAAATTTTATGTAGATTTTAATTAATAAAGAGTTGTTAAAAATGTTTAAACTACTAATCGTTTTTATTTGCAATTAATTGAATCCGGTTTATTAACCCTCTAACGTAACAATATGTTGAACATTTGAATGAGTTTCGCTCACATTCGTGTTATCGATCTCGTTCTGCTTCTGGTGGCTATGTGTGCCGACCACTGGCTCGTATAACAGCGAACGTTTTAAAATTGCGATTTCTTTCAAACCCCACATTGAAACTTTTTAACCTACAAACACTTACAAACATGAAATAATATAAAAAAGAAAATAAAATAAATGAAATGAAATAATTTGTACCAATTTAATTTAAACTATTTATTATACACTTATAGCTACACCTGTGTTTACCAACCAGTGTATGTGTGAATATTTAAATTTGCTCTATTCCTGCAGTTTTCGGTTTTAACGCTTTTAGTCAGAATTTCTTTATAATTTTCGTTTTTTACTAATTTTGACTAGAACCTGTAATGCCGTCAAGTGTGGAGGAATTGCAGCAATTAATAGATGTTTCAATTTAAACAAAAGAAAAAAATATATAAATATTTAACATAAAACTACTTACATATTATTTTCAAATAGTCAAATTCCAATACATTCAAATCAAAATAAACAATAAAGCAAAATAGTAAAAACAAAAACACAAAGTAATAATTAAATAAAACAAAATATATATATAAATAAAACTGATCATTTAATCAAAGACATAACTTCATATATATTTACATAAATGTGTGTAGTAGACTGCTTCAGATTGTGAAAACCAGCGTGTGCTAGGTCAATGACAATTGACCCTACATAAACTACAAAGACTAAACTCTGCATTACAAAAGGACACTTAGTGAAATTGACTCTCCAATGGACTACTTCTGGTGCATAAAATATGTACTTTTTAAGTCCAATCCAAAAAAAGATTAAAGTGTTTACACCCTAGATTACTTAGAGACACTAATGTGCCAATTGACTTCACGCTAGATTACATGGGATGTATAAAGTAACAAAAATTACTTCTTCTCTCTGCTTAACAAAGAGCACATCTAAACTGGAGTGAGACATTTATGGCTTCACTCAGCCAAAGTTAAAGACGACATCACATCATTCCAAAAGTAACATTAAAGGAGTTGCAACCAACCTGTGGCACTTTTCCTCATACCATCAACCTGTAGCAGTCTAATAAACACCCTCACCGAAGACACACCCATTTATGTAACCAGTGTATGACAGCAATAATAGCCATAATTATTTATTATTATTATTATTATATTGTATACAAAAATAAATGTAGTTTGTATTTAATATGTGGACTTTTTGATTCTATTCAATTTGTTAGTATGTACGTTGTATCAAAATATTAATTGTCTCAAATAATATGTATTCAGCATTCATGTATTATTACAATTACAAAGTGTAATTTTAAATTTCTTTTATTTATTTCTAAAGCTAAACAACAACAAGAAAAAAAAACAAATAATAAAAATTAATTATAATAAAACTTATTGTAATATGAGAATTACAAAAACAAAAAAAAAGAACTAAATACCCACTTCATGACAGAAGAAAATCTTGACATTTAATAATGTCAAGATTAGAGATTAAACTACGTTTAATCTGCGAATGTTTTTTTGTTTTATTTGCTAGTTGGTGGGTTAAACTCTGCAATAAATCCGAAAGTGCTGTAAGCAAAAACATAAAAATTGGATACTTACAGCCCTTAAGAAGATTTAAGAGAGACTTGAAAATACACATATTATTTGAATAGATTCTTTGTTTCTTATTCATAAATTAATCACTGTTTTTTATAACAAAATGTGACATTTGCTGACGTTGTGTATGGCAATATTACGATGTTTAAACTAAAATCCAAAAACATCAAAGTGGATTAACGTTAGATTAGATTTACACATTTTTAAATTAACTAATATGGTTACACTATCCAACAGCATTTTCGGAACAGAATAGCTACCCTATAATTCTGAAAGGGCATATTGAGTAGATCATTTTTGTAGAATAAAATTATAGTCCAGCTGGTCTGAGTTTTTTTACAGTGCATCTAATTGAAAAAATGTTGTAAGTTAATAAGTGAGAGAATTCTTATTGTCAGAGTTATGGAATTTTATGGGGATCATTTTTGTCCAAGATCTTAACCCAAGATCTTAGTTCCACTCTTTAGGGGTCAATTTGACCATTTTTTTTTTGTGCGAGAAAATCAAAAAAAGTTCTTTGAAAAAGGACATTTAAGGATTGAAATATAAATTTTTGCCGGAAAATTTCAGTGGAGATACCAAAGTTGTAAATAAAGCTCTTTATTGGCATTTGATATTCAAGTAAAAAATCCGCCCTAAAGCTGGAGGTCCACACCACCTGTTTTACGCTTTATCGCATTCTACGCGGCTGTCAAAAAAGTAGAATCAATGCATTTGTACGCTGCGAGTTACAAGTACAAAAGCATAGAATGCCTTGACGCGTAGAATGCTTATAAGCATCACAAGCGGCGCCCGAACATGTCAGCTGATTTTGACAATTTATATTCTGTTTTTAAAGTGTATTTTTCAATTTTAATTAATTAAAACAAAAAGCTGCAGAAAACGCGAAGTTTTTTTCAATATAAAAACAAAAAAATGACGCTTAAAAAGCATCGCATGTAACTTGAAGCGTAGAATGCGAAGTAGGTATGAACCTCCACCTCCAATATAATACGGGCACCGATTGTTCTGCGTTTTGTTTAAAAACATTTTTTTTGTTAGTCCTACTATTACTAGAAAATATCTGTGGTAAATTTCACATTGCTTGAGTATTATTTATTTTCCGGTTGAAGTATTAGGGATCGATAATCAAAAAGCCCAGCAGAAAGATATGTGAATACTTAAAACAGATTTGTTTTAAATTTTTTATCAATATCGATATTTATGTGATTTTTCGGTTATGGGCCTTAGGCCGATCTTTATAATATGAGGATTATTGAAGGCGAATTTACTAGGGTATTCAATCGATTAAACGTTAATCGGTTAACCGATTAATTGTGGTCGGTTAACTGTTCGAATAATTCAAAATTGACGATTTTCAAATAACAAATAAACCGATTAATTTGTGTCGATTAACCGAATTTTTTTTTGCAGTTTAACATATTTTTTGTAATTCAAATACAAATGTCAAAGTAAAATTATATATTTTTCGAACATCCAAGAAACATGTTTAGTAAATATAACAACTGACATATTTAATTTACATGTATTTGTCGGAGGAGGACATGATAATAAACCAAACAGGAGACATTATTGAAATGTGTATTTTATCAGAACTTATTGAAATTATTAAAAGTATTCTAAATCTAAAAACAATCCAAAAAGGACTCCAATGGTATAATGGAGGATTTTATATGCTTAGAAAAAACTAAAAAAAAAGAACTGAGATATTGGATATTCTTGATCATGCCTTACTTTCAATTTCTCCAACATCAACAATCAGCGAGAGAGTTTTTTCCAAGTCAATTTTTATTAATTATTTTTTTTTTTGGTTGAATTGTTATGTTTTTGTTCTTTTATTAATAAAATACTTAAAATAAGTACTCAAAATTCGAGGTTTATATTCAGTTTAAAATTAAAATAGAAATTATTCGGTTAATCGAATAATTTTAAATTAACCGACTATTAACCGATTAAATCTAAACCCCGATTAATTATTTGCTCGACTAACCGATTAAACCAAAAACCCGATTAATTGAATACCCTAATATTTACTATATATGGCAACTATGGTCTAATATGGACCGATTCATTATCATAAAATTATTTTGTATGATCAAATATGGACCGATATTTTACATACATATAACTTATATATAGGTTCGAAATCGATATTTGTAAGATATTTATGTAGGTTAATACGTTTTCCGGAATTGGTTCTTACATGGGAGCTATGACCAATTATGGATCGATCTTCATATTCCGTAGCCCCCAAATAACTTACATACATGAAAATAGGACCACAAATGGCTGAGATATAAGGAAAAAAGCCAGGACAACCTCGTTTTTCATATATTTTTGGACTACTAAGTCATTAATATAGACAACATGGATATCTAATGATAGATATTTGAAAGGTCTTTGCAAGGGCGTATATAAGGCCATAGTAAGTAGGTCCTACAATGGGTCAAAATCGGGAAAATTATTTTTTATCCCGAAATTTTTTTCACTATACAAAAAAAAAATTTTAAATATTTGAAAAAAAAAATTAAAATTAAATTTTGCAAAAATAAATAATTTTTAACATTTTTTTGGTCATAACATTTTTTCGATAATAAATTACAAAATTTTTTTGTTACCAAAAAATATTAAATATGATACAGCCGAATTTATTTTCTGTGGTCGTAAGAAAAACTAGGTAACTCCATTTAAACGTTTTAATCATATTTCACTGATTATTTAATATGAATTTATGTTATTATGCATACGCATTAAACAAAACATAATTTTGAAGATTTCTGGTTCCATTGAACTCATTTTTGGACATTAAAACTGAAAATCGATGTCAGTTACCTTGTTTTTTCGAAAAATGGAGTTACCTATAGTTTTTCGAAAAAATTTATTTTTATATTTTACGGAATTAAGGCAACTTTAGTAATCATTTGTGAAAAACATTAACTATTTGACTAAACATGTTAATTTACCCGTTATTTTACGAAAATATGGAAAAATAAGCCGAGTATTTTTCTTTTTTTACGTTCAAAATTTTGACCCAAAGAGCTTGTGACCCAAATGTATTCTATTTCGCTATTGCTGCCTTAATTTTAAGAAACTATGGAGTTACCTTGTTTTTTCAGAAAATGCTACTCCATGAAAATAACTTTTAAATGAGAAACTATATCAAAATTTCGATCTGACAGAGCGATAGTAAATGAAACGCCCTTTCTATTTTTGGTGTTATCTCAATTTTCTCAAAATTTGGAGTTCCTAGTATTTCCATACGGACACGTGCATAAACGGCTCAATATTGGTAAGAAATTTAATTTTCAAGATCAGAATCACTTTTGTATTGCTCTAAAAATGTATTTAAAAAGTATTTAATTGAATACGCTCTTTTTATACCCTTCACCATGAGTGGCAAGTATATATAAGTTTGTCATTCCGTTTGTAATTTCTACATTTTTCATTTGCGACCCCACAAAGTATATATTATATAGTCTGGATCGTTATAGATAGCGGAGTCGATATAGCCATGACCGTCTGTCCGTTCTTGTGTTGAAATCAACTTTCCGAAGCCCCCAAATAACTTACATACACGATTCATACATCAATATCTTCGAAATTCTTCCGGCTCGGTTGCTATTTAAAATCTAGAAAATCGGTCCACAAATGGCTCAAATATAAGGAAAAAACCAGGACAACCTCGATTTTTGACCCATATCTGGATTACTAAATCATTAATATAGAAAATATGGATATCTAATGATAGATATTTCAAAGACCTGTGCAACGACGTATGTATGTATATAAGACCATAGTAAGTTGGACCTACAATGGGTCAAAATCGGAAAAAATATTTTTTAACCCGAATTTTTTTTCACTAAATTAAAAAAAAAAAAAATTTCGAAAAAACAACCTCAATATTCATAAAAAATATTTGAATTGTCAAAGGTTTATAATATAAATTTATTTGGGTATGCCGGCCTTGAGTTAAATTTTTGTTTTTAGTTGTGCTATTTACATAAAATTATGAAAAGATAAGTACATGATGTAATAAGTAAGGTGAGAGAGTTTCGACAACAAACACAATATTTCTTGCTGACAAGTTTTGTCAAATAAAAAATAAACAAATTTTATTTTTGCATATTAACTAAAAAACGGCCGTTAAATTTAAATTATTTTTGAAAAAGAACAACGGTTTAATAGTGCTTTATCAAAATTTCATTATATGAAATATTTTTATTCACATTTTCATTCATGTTTTTTGATTTAAATTTTTTTTTCTTTGAAAATAAAATTTATTATTTTTTCAAAATAAATTCAGTTTGACAAAACACAAGCACTTTCAAAATAGATAAATAAAAATCAGCTGTGTTGTTGATTTCACCTTAGTTAGTGCATCCTGGATAAGTGTTTTATTCCATTTTTATAAAATTTTGTTCATACATTCTTAATCTAGAGAAAATTATCTTTTCAACGATACCAAACACTTATGGTTAAAACCAACGGTTGATTAATCACCAAATTTAATGCAGTTTTGCCCCCACATGCACTGAATAATTTGTGTCGTGCCACATTTAACAATAACATCAACTTAGATTGGGCACAATGCTTGCTTCTTCTTGTCTACAGACAAAGCTCCTTACATATAATAACAACAATAAAGAGTTAAAACAACAACATCCACAAAACAAAAATGCAATAATTGTAATTAAAACTCGGCCCAACTTTGTAGTATTTATAAAACTATTTGTTTAGTTAATAATAACAAATAACCAAAATTAACCTGATAATCTATCAAATTTTAAATATAAACAAAAAACTTACCGACACTAGTGCTGCTTTTAAGAAATTGCACGTAAATACTTTTACACAACATTATATTTAACAAATAAACAATTGCATTCATTATTGCTTAATTTTTTACACAAATACACTTTTTACAACTAAATATTTCTTAAAAATTTCACTTTTTCCAATAAGAATTGCTAATTGCACTGCAGTTAAATAAACACTAATAAGAGATCGCGTCCTTAATGAAATGGAGGGAATTTACTAAAGCAGTAATGTTGTTGTTGTTACAAAGTGTCAAAAATGTAACTGTTTTGGTTTAAAAAACAAAACAACAAAAAGAGAATTGCAAAAACAGAGATGTTATGCAAATGGCGGAAAACAGGGTTGGATAAGTAGGTATACATGCATTGTACTTTTTAGTACAATTCGAGCTAAAAAAAAGTACAATAGGCAGCCAGCCACACAGGAAAAGACTATTTTATAGGATTTTAAAGAAAATATTTTAACAGAACTGAATAAAAAAAATCAAATTTGATTTCCCATTACGAAACAGAACAAAAAATACACAACAATAAATAACATTGGTATAGAGTAGTATGCATATAATTATCTTACAATTTAGGGAGTTTTTATTAAAATAATAGTTTTAATTAGGAGTTTTTCACAATCAAAATGTGTACATTTGTACAAATGAAATATTTAAATAATACAGTTTTAACATTTTAAGCACTTGATTAAGACTTTTTTTGTGGAATTTACAGACGACCTATTGCTTAAAATTTGCACTTGGTTATAATGGTGTTGTTTTGGAATTGGGAACTTCATCTAACAGGTCAAAATTTACAAGTAGTCAAGACGTCGTAGAGTTGGCTGTGTAGCAGCAAACATCATTGTCATTTAGTAATTGTGCAGTTGTCAACTAATTAACACTTGTTGTTTCGGAGCGCGGCGTGTTGATCTCCTGATGACGTTGCAAAAGACTCAGGCACTGGTGCAGGCATTGCGTACTGGCGGTAGATATTGCTTTTAGGATAAGTAAATCAGGATCCGTGGGTGAGAAGGCATCACAATCTATATTTTCTATAGCACGAGCCAAAGAAGCATTGCTAAAAGAAAATTAAATGTAAGTAAATGCAACACAATTAAATTATCAATAATATGAAGATAATAAATGTTTATAAATAAAAGAAAGTATGAATCACCATTGTTCAGTTAAATAAAGTGCTTGTCTAGCGGAAACCATAGCGTCCGATGCCGCTAATAATTCACGAGGTGGCAACGGTGTTGAATTATTTATATCCATTGCCTTTGTATGACTCTCGACAATAGCACGTAGTCCATCTACCCATTCCTGTCGTGCCCTGGCATCGGCAGCTCGCAATTTAATCGTATCCCCAGAAGCGCAGGCAATTGAAAAAGTTCTAGAATCTTCATCACTGGGGCAAACAACTGCTCCGGCCAAGTGGACTTGACCACGGGGAGAGCTGGTTAGCACATGAGTTGGCGGTGGTACATCATCACCAGCTGAGTTACAATCCGATAAATAATAACTTAAGATTCCGCTTTGTGGATCAACTGTAAACCATCTGTACTGCCAACCTTAAAAGTAGAAATTTCTTGGTGTAAAAATATTTCTCTTATATATTTTTCGTTCTTACCTTTCATTACATTAGTGTATTTACACAGCAAGCCATTTAGCTGATGTCGTACACCTTGATTCAACACCTTATTTAGGTTTGTTTCCATTTCAACTGATATACCTTGGTCACTAGTTGTGTCCTCAACTAATAGTTCTTTGTGATTGTCCTGGTAAACACTTTGTGCTAGAAATTGTTGCTGGAGACTTTCGCTCTCAGTGGCACTTTGTTGTAGTAAATTGTTTGATGTTGTTCCTGATGTGTTTATCGATAACTGTTGAGACTTAAGACGTGACTTATTTTTACGATGTTGTAAAGTAGACTTTATTTTACGCAGAATTTTTGCAATTTTTCTAATAACTATAACAAAAGAAAAAAAGGAAGGAACGAACGAAACAACTTATCGTATAAAAAGTTGTGTATGTTGGCCTGGGATTCTAATTTGTGAGTTCTTTCTTGTTCTTTCCACAATAAACAGCTGTACCATTGACATATAGAATGACAGCTAAAAACAAACGTCAAATGTCCACTGGTCCTATGTGGGAAGACAATGGTTGTGAACTTGGATAAATGGGAAGAGATAGAAAGAGAATGTTAAACTAACAATTACAAAAGAATGTTGTCTACTTTTACAGAGAATAAAGAAGTCAAATTAAGTTATTTGAAATTTAAAAAATCAGTCGAAAATGTAAGTAGCACAGAGTTTGAATAAAATAATTGCATATATATACATGTAAGTACACAAAAATGTGTTTCTAAATTTTTTTTTAAATTCAGCAGTTAGTCCCGGTCCACACTGTGAAACATTTGCTGCAAAACATTTGAGTTTGTTGATGAAAGGGGAAAGAGGAATGAAATAGAGAACTTTGTTTCATGTACATGAAGTTTTTGTTGAGTATGTCATTCACCTTTATTCGTTCGTATTCGTACTGTACAGAAATGTCAAAAACTGAAAAGCAAAAACTTCACTGTGTGTACACGAATGCAGTTTCAAAAGTGAATTTAAAAATGTTTTGCAGCAAATGTTTCACAGTGTGGACCGGGACTTATAAGCGCCACACTATAAATTTTGTTTTATATTTAAATGATGACAATCAATAAAACACAATTGTTATATTTTGGCATTTTAAATTTGTTTAGCCTTTCACTGTTTTCGTTTTATTATAATTTCTTTCTTTCGTTGACGTTTGTCTTGAATTTGACACTTAATTACTGGAAATATTCCAGTAAGAACGGGATCTGTGTTGTCTGTTTTCGCATTTAAATACAGAAACACTTATTTCACGCACATCGAGAAACGATGGAATTTTGTGTGTCACACTTCATGTGAGAAATTTTCCGATGCGAGAAATACAGAAACGAGCTACAGTGCTTTATATTTTGCTCTTTATTAAAAAGCAATGAAATGAATGCAAAAACCCTACGTTGTTATCACTGATAGAAATACAGCTCTGAAAATTTAGCTGTATATCAACACTGGTTTTTGAGTACTCACAAAAAAATTTGTCAAGACAGACATGGACGTCGCGTAGAATATTTTTGCGAAATTTAGCGAATTTATAATACTTTTAATTGTTCTGTAGTTAAAATATAAATGTTTAACAAATATTTACAACATTTTCAATCAACTAAAGTGTAATGTTATTAACAATTAAGTGAAAATGTAGTTAAAAGTTAGTACCGAAAGAGACAAATAAGAAAAAAATCAATGAGCATCATTTGAAGAAGAACAAGCAGCGGGGCACCAACTCAAACACCAGCCAGTTCACCAACAATAAGAAAAATTCTTGGCTTCTTTCTGTGTGTATGACTGTTTCTTTTCGTGTGCAAGTGTGTGCGTGTGTGTATTTTCCTTTCTTTTACAAAATCTTATTGAATAAAATATGTGAAATTTGTTGAAATGTTAAAAGAACAATATTTTCTTGGAAATCTGCATATACAGGGTAATATTGTAATGCAATTATAAACAAATTAGCCTTTGTCGAATTCCATCTGCAAAATTGATTTTCATTGATTTATGACGTTTTACATGGTACGCACAGTTGTGCATGTACATACATACATATGTGTGGATGTTTATGGATGGATGGTTGGGATGTAAGTAGAGGAGGAACAACCAGCAGCGGTGACAACGAATAAATATTATGCCGTCTATATTTGCTTTCTTTATATTTATTTCTATCTGTCCACTGCCAGTTTCTGTTTTCTACAATATAAATCACATGTATGAGTTCATACTTATTCATTTTAATTAAGTTCCCTTAATAATGAATGTGGTCTTGGTTGGAATAATTGAAAATGCATATGTACTCATTTTATAACCCTCTGTCGGTCAGTATTAATACATATTGAAAATGCACTATGCAAGGGGGTGGAAATAATAATAATGCACCATTTCGATAAATGTCAGCCATATCAATCAGAAAGCAATGTCTGTTGGTTGGTTGGTTTGTTTGCTAAGCATTCCATCTTCTCCAAGTCATGTCGTCAGTGCACAGAAATAGTTTGTGTATGTGTGTATTAAAAGAAAAAAATATTAAATAAATGAATTGTGTAAAAGGAAAACTTAAAATGTATTTATTATTATTATTTGTTCGCTTGAAAAGAACAACAACATATTAAAGAAATATGTACACAATAAACTTTAATTGCAGAATATTTGCTGTTGTCTGTATGGAGACATTGTTTGTTCGTTTTCCTCTTCTTTCGATGAGTTTGTACTTCAATTTCAATAATAATGTTTTATAGATTAGAAAGTAATAGAAACAAACAATGAACAGCAGAACTAATTGAACAAATAACTAAAGTACCATGTGTATACATTATTAAAATAAAAACAAAAGTTTTAAAAAATAAAGAAAACAAATAATAAAAAAGTAAGTAGTTGATGCAGTCACTCGGTATTTATTGAATTCTGTTGTTTGAGTTGTATTTGGTTTAAGCCCACATCGTCATTATTAACACTGTCTCGCTGACGTCGTCATTATAAACAACATCAACAAAAACTAAAAAAACAAAAAACAGAAAAAACGACGTTGCGTGGATGGTGGTGTTGACTTTAGTCTGCGGTATATGTTTATAATTTTATGTCTTTCATTTATTCTTGTTTCTTTTGTGATTTCCATCGTGTTTTAAATACTTCTGTGTATTTTTGCACTAACGTGTATGTAGTATTGTTTGTATGAGGCAGTATTTAAATTTCTATTTGGAGAAAAAGTGTTGACCATGAAAATGTTTGCCAAATATTTGTATAAATCGATAAATATATTCGAACTAAAACAAAATTCACAATTACTCTACTAATATAATATAACAAGGATAAAGAAATTATCAAAAAAAAAAAAATAAATAAAAACAGTGAATAGTGTTTAGAAAAAAAGAGGAATTTAAACGAAAAACTAACTATTATCGTTCACAAGAACAAAACCTTAAAGGAATTTATCCGCTCACCATTATTTCTATAACGTCAAAATGGATGGTCAACGCGCTCGCGACATACTCACATTGTTGCAGGAGCGCGTCGTTTTCCTAACCGGTGGACGGGATCGTCGTGGAGGACCGCTGTTATGCTTTCCGGCTACACCAAGGCGTGATCGTTTGAAGCCAGATGATTTAAGGCGGCTCTTGAGTTATCTCATAATGATACCAAGGTAAGAATAAGTTTTTTTTTTCGATTATCTAAAAATAATTTTTTAAATAAAAAGAGAATACTAGAATACCTATTAAAATATTTAACTTTATTATTCCCGAGAAAAATACAAAAATTCTCTCATTGTCGAGTTTTTAATACTAAATTGGGCAAATATCACACCATTTCGAATTGTATTTGAAAAGTTTCTAATTGAATTTCATATTTTTCTAATTGAATTTTAGAAATTCATAATTATATTTCAAGAACACTTGATATTTCAGAAATTTTATAATTGTATTTTAAAAAATTCTAATAGAAATGAATATTTTTAGAAATACAAATAGAAAATTCTTATATACAGTTGCGAACAAGATAATAGCAGTACCACGAAATTTTGAAATATTTTAACTTTGTTCACAGTGTACTGTGTTTGACATACAGAAGAGGATGGACGTCGAATATATTGACTACAGCCTGAGCTTCCAAATAAAACCAGTTTAGACCCGCCAGTTCACAAAATATTGCGATATTTGCTTGCAAACCAGTCGGCATTCAGCGTACTCCAAACGAGTACCACTATGTATTTTTGTTAATAGTGGCTTTTTCCTTGGACTTCGTTCTGTGAAGTTTGCATCAAGAAATCATCTCCCTACTGTCATACCAATAACTTCTAAAGTTCATTCGGTTTTTATTTGCTTGACAGATTAAATGGATTGCATTTGATGATTCTGACGATATTTCGATCGTCCTGAGGTGTAGTTTTCCGTTTGCAGTCCCTTTTTTAATTTTTTTCCTTCTATTCAATAGCGTTTGATATAAAGTTGAATATGTGGAAAAGATTTTCCTTATTTTTTTAACTTTAAAATTTATTTTCCCTAAGCAATAGTGCAATGTATTGCGCGACCCACTAAAACAGGAATTATATAAAAAAGAACTGTTTTTAATCTTAAATATACAATAAATTCAGCATATTTAACTAAATTGTACTTTAATCTTAAAAAATATTTGACTTCTTTAAAAAAAAATTCAAAAAAATTAATTTAATAATCCGGCACTGCTATTTCAATGTTAATAAAAAAATACATATTGTCATATATAAGAGCCTTTATTTCCAAAGTTATCATTATTTTTACAAAAAGATTACATCATAAAAAATTTACAGGATTGACCGATTATGGGTATAAACAAAATTTTAAGTTTAACATTTTTAAAGACGTTGTACGCCGTTTCAAAAAAATTTCCTAGTGGTACTGCTATTTTCTTGTTCGTAACTGTAGGTACAATTGGAATTTCTGAATTACAAATAATTGGAATTTTTTCAATTGGAAATGGTGTTAAAAAGTTAATTTTTACAATTTACATAAATATTTTTCTGTTTTTTGTCACAAAGAAAAATACCTAGTTTTGGTTGTGATAACCGAATTTTTTGCTGATTAAGTTCAAATTTTTCTTTTATGGCTAAAAAAATATATGGTAATTCTTCCATGTCAGCTGATCTATTGATAGTTTCGAAAAAATCTATTGATGTAATAGAATCTATGCTAAAATAATGCTGTAACTTTAAGAATACACCTTATAAAGAATTTCCAGAAATTTGTCGACAAACATTTCCAGGAAATTTCTATACAAATATTTTAGGCCATTAGGAATCCTATTGTTAATAGCTTTATATACATTTGAGAGCTCTTGAAGACTTATTGGTACACTACTCAATCAGATTGTGTTGGGTACCAGGGCACTGTAACATACAGGAAAATGAGGTAGCAGATGATCTGACCACACATGGCTCTGACCTCCGATTTGTCACTACTACAGGCTAATATTTGAAAGATTCCGTGATTCCACCAATCAATCCTGGAATAGTAGGAAGGATTGAACCAAAATTGGATGCAAAGGCAACCAAAACACTAATTGGGTTGGATAGGTGTAGTCTCAGAATTCTAGTAGGAATGACAACCGGTCACTGCTCAATTGGGGACTTCATAGGTAAATGGGATAATAGCACACAGGGGTTTTGTAGGATGTGTGAGGATGTAGAAGAGTTGGAGACAGCAGAGCACATTATGTGCAACTGCCCGAGACTACAGAGTCATAGATATAAATGGCTATATAACAGATTTCTAGATGTACTTGGTAGTGTTGCTGGCTGTAAATTGAATAACATAATAGATTTTATCACAGGAATATGTTGGCTATTTAAAAGATATTCTACAGTGACTTCAAATCCGTAACCAATTTTTCCTCTTTTTAGAGATTTGGATTTTTATTTTTGTTTCTCTTTTTGCTATCTCTGAGACACTACCACCTCTTTGAGGAAAGGCATACTTTTTAGTGTAGTAGGGCTTTGACTAAAGTATAATTTAAGATAAATTAGGAATAAAATAAATTTTATTAAAAAAAATTTTTTTTTGGAAAAATGTTAGTAGCGACATATTAATGTATCAATCATGTTTGTAAGTTATTTGGGGGCTTTCGAATATTGATTTAAAAAGACAGGAGGACATGTCTATATTGACTACGCTATCTATAACGATCCATAAAGGGTCACAAATGAGAAATGTCGAAATTACATATGGAATTTGTCATAATTCCAAAGAACCTATCTCTTTTAGATTCAGAGGATCGATCTCATTACTGATCATAGCTTCCATAAAATCACATTAAAGAGAAGCTGTTTTTTTTAAATAATTTTTTTAAAGAAAACTCCATCTAATATTATTAACATGGCCAAAATACTAGCATGTTTGACTAAAATTTTATCTACAAAACAAAAAAAATATTTCTATAACACTTACTTTATTCGTGGAAGAATATTATTTCTTAGATTTACGATATGATTTAAGAACTTTTTTGACGATCCACGTAGTTTTTTTTTTTTAATACCCCGCATTTTTCTACAGTTTTGAATCCTCCTAATGTACTTACAAGTAAATGTTTGTACTGCTGCTTATTATTCATCGACACTATTCTAATTGCATCCCATTATTAAATGCAAACAACGACGACAGTCGTCAGTTGTATTCAAATATTGTACTTTGTACTGTTGTACCAAAATGAAAAGTATTATGTACCTACTCTATTTTTTATTTTATATTTTTTTAAAATTTTCACATTTATAAAGAATATTTTGAAAAATGTTTAAGGGAATATAAATATCCCAGCAAGTAAAAAATTTGGATTTAAATAATCCTAAATTTTTTTTTTATAAACAAATGCATTTAAATTCAATTTACAACTTATTTAAAAAGAATCTTTATTAAATATTTCAGTCACTGTTTGCTGGGAAGTATTATATTTGATGAAACGCTAAATGCTAAATGTTATTTTTTGTTATTATTGCAATGGCGACTAATTTGGCATATTTGCGACCAAAAACGAAAACAAAAGTTTTACTTTGTTTAATTTACATAAATAATATAATGTGTGTATATAAAATGAAACTTACGCGTACATAAAAAGAATATTTTTGTTTGCTTATATGGAGTGGTTTGCTTCATAAAAAGAATTTATAAACAGTGCGTGACTCTCTTTAGGCTCATTATTTTGTTCATTTCAGAATCAGTTATTGGGTGAATGTTGACAATGTTTGTCATTTAAATTATAATATACCTTTAATACATATTACATCCAAACTTAAACTGTCGAAAGTGTTATTTTAAAACACTTTCCAAAACTAATAACAACTAATTACTGAATTGCTAAAATTGAATTATAACAATTTAAATATTTTACTGTCAAACTGAAATCGCTGGTTTACGAAGACATATTTAAAATTATGCATTACACATTGAAAACATTTTTCCTCTTTCTACAAAAGTATTTTTTAACAATTTACTATAAAGAAGACTTTAAGACGAGTTTTCTATAGAGAAAACTTTTCGACAAGTTTTCTATAGTGAAAAAATTTGGTTTAGAGAATTATTTTTGACGAATTTTCTATAGAGAAAATAATTTTCGACAAGTTTCTCTAAAAAAAATATTTTTTGATGAGTTTTCTCTACAAAAAATACTTTTCGACAAGTTTTCTAAAGATAAATAATTTCTAGACGAGTTTTTAGTTGTAAAGATACTTTTCGACCAGTTTTCTATAGAGAATACATTTTTTAAAGACACATTTTCAAAGATTTTTCTAGGTTAGGTTATAAACGCAGATATTTATCAACCAGCTCACTTGGGTCCATTAAATTGGTCCCTTTGTGTTACCCTAAGGATCATGCTCAGGGCCTCAAGAGGTACTTCACATGTCAGAAATGGGTTCAATGCCGAACCAACCTGACGCATGAATGAAAGAATCCATCCTCCTGACATCCAGAGTATATAGATTCACTAGGCCGTGCAAAAATGGACTACCTATTGTCGCAGTCCGCACCCCTGATAGGGCAGGGCAAAGATAGAGGAGATATTCAATCGTCTCATCCTCGTCTTCATCATGGCAACTCCTACAGAAGTTATTGTATGGAGTATTCAATCTTCTAGCATGCGCACCTATGAGCACTGATATCAGAGCTCGTAGCCTAGCCCGAGGTAGCCCCGTGAGGGACATTGACCTATGATGGTCAAATACGGGCCAAGTGAGGCTCGATATCGAGCAATTTGTCAAATTAGATTAGATTTTTCTATAGAGAAGAGAATTTTCAACAAGTTTTCTATGAAAACCAGACTCTTTTATGATATTTCCATAGATACAAAACTTTTCGACAAGCTTTCAGAAGAATTTTCGACAAGTTTTCTACAGAGAACAATTTTAGTTTAAATACAATTTTGTTACGTGTTTTCTATAGAGAAAAGACTTTTCAACAAGTTTTTTATGAAAAAAAACTTTTCGAGAAGATTTCTAAAAAGAAAAATCTTTTTAGAAATCTCGAGAATGGAGAAAACTTTTCGACAAGTTTTCTATAGAGAACAAAAAAAACAGACTTCGACGAGTTTTGTATATAAAAAATTCTTTTCGACAAGAAAAGAGAGGTTTTCTGCAGGAAAAAGTCTTTTTGACATGTACATAGAAATAAGACTTTTCGACAAGTTTTCTAAAGAGAAAAGGTTTTCTATAAAGAAAATTGTGGATGACTAACTAATTGAAAAATTATAATTATTCTTATTAATCTGTTTGAAATTCTAAAAATATTTATAAAATCATTTATTTATATTTTCCAGTGACTCTGCGAAAAATTTGGGTTTCACTGTCATTATTGATATGCGTGGCAATGGCAATTGTTCGACAAATGTCAAGGCCATATTGAAAGTGTTGCAAGAGCATTTCAGTGCCAACATACACAATGTTGTCATCATAAAACCGGATAATTTTTGGCAAAAACAACGCGCTTCAATATCCTCACACAAATACAAATTTGAAACATCCACAATATCGATTGAAGCTCTTAATAAAATAGCCGAGCCAAATCAGTTGACTTCAGACTTTGATGGCAGTCAAATGTATGACCATCAGCAATGGACCGACTCCAGATTGGCAATAGAGGATTTCTTTTGGCAGGCCAGTGATTTGGCCGACCGTATTGATGATTTGCAGGAGGATTTACAACGTAATGATTTTGCCGAAGATGTTAATGGGGCGCGTCATGCTCTGGATCATCACAATGAAATGAAGAAGAAAATACTCAAGTTGCCGATTGAAGATTTGGATGTGCAGGGCAAAAAGTTGTTGACAAAAATTAACATGAGCAGCGGCTGCAGTGGTGGAGCGGTGAGTTTTTGTATAATTGCACAATTTGTTTTATTTAATAATTTGTCTTATTTCATTAAAGGGTGCCAGTGGTGGAGATTGTGGTGGCAGTGACTCGGGTACTTCTTCACAGTCGCGTGTACCCACTAATAATCCCGATATGTCGGCAGCTATTAGCAAGGCCTTGCGACAAATAGATCTTATACATTCTGGTCAGCAGAGATTACTTACCTTGTGGCAGCATAAAAAAGTTAAACTAGATCAATGTTTTCAGTGGCGCTTGTTTGAGCAGGATTGTGAAAAAATGTTTGATTGGATTTTGCACAATCGGGATGTGTTTCAAATGTCTTATGTGGAAATTGGTCATAACTATTCAGTGGCGAAATCTTTGCAAGATGAACACCAAAAATTTGCCGTGGCCTCTATGAATGTCTCCGTCAATATTGATCGCATTTTGGCTGTGGCCTCTCGGCTCATTGAAAGTCAACATTATGCCGCACAAAATATCAAGACCCTGGCCACGCGCTTAGACCGCACATGGAAGGATTTTGCCGCTGGTTTGGATGAGCGTACAGCAGTGCTACAACTAAGCGTGCTATTTCATCACAAGGCTGAGCAATACTGCAACAGTGTGGCCTCATGGGCAGCTGCTTGTCAGGCTTCGCAACCCTTGCCTTCGGATATACAAAGTTTAGAGACGGCTATACGAACTCATCAGTCTTTGTACGAGGCCATGTGCCAGGCTTACACCGAGGTTCATTCTACCAGCAAGAAGTTACTTTATCAATTGGATCATTTAGTGCAGGTGTGTAATCAACCTCCTCCCCCTGGTGTTCCTGATCATCGCAAAAATAGTACTTACAACAAATATGGGCGTCAAAATCCTGCTGCTGATTATAGTGAAGGTGCTTCTCATGTGCTTGCAGTCATACATCAGATTCTGGGTCACCATCGTTCTTTGGAATCAAAGTGGCACCAAGAAAAAATTCGTTTGCATCAAACTTTGGCTCTAAGGCTGTTTCAGGAGGATGTAAAACAGGTTCTTGACTGGCTGAAAAATCATGGCGAAGTGTTTGTGCGTAAAAATACCGGAATTGGTAGAAACCTGCAAAAGGCTCGCGTTTATCAAAAGTCTCATGAACATTTCGAAAATGTGGCCCAAAACACCTACAGTAATGCTGAGAAACTGTTAGCGGCCGCTGATGAACTTGCCCGTAGTGGTGAGGCAGATCCCAATGAAATTTACTCAGTGGCCCATGAATTGGAAATACAAGTAGCAAGTTTTGCCGAACGCGTGGAACAGAGGAGAAGGCGTCTAGACATGGCTGTCATTTTCTATACGCACGAAAAAGAGGTGACTGCCTGGATTGACCAGCTGAGGGCAGATGTTTCTACTGATGAAACCATGTTATCGCAAGAAAATCTAGAAGGCATAGAGAGACTTTTACAACAGTATAGAGAGCAACAAGATAACACCCTCAAAGGCTGCATGCAAACAATTGCTCAAGGAGAGGCTCTGCTGCAAGAAATGAGATCTCTGGAGTATTCAGACAATACAGGTTCTCTTTCGGCCTTGGAAGCAGCACTCGAAAAACTTTCAAAGCAAAAAATAGAGCTAGACGAATTGTGGTCTGCCCGCAAGTTTCGTGCAGACTTAATCTTACGCTTGCGTTACTTTGAGCGAGACGCCATGGAACTATCCTCTCAGCTGGAGATATGGTCTGAGGAACTACAACATGCAGATCTGTCACGTGACTACCAAAAAGCCGAACAACTTATACGCATGCACAACGAATCGGTTAGTGACATACAAAATGCCACCTACGAGGTGCTCGAGCAGGGACAGGAGCTTTTACAAATGTTTGAATCGGCTGGCTTTATTTCAATGGCTGATGCCACTCATACCGCACAAGCTCGCATCGAATATTTGCTAAACTTTTTGCGTGAACGTGAAATTGATTTGGAAGAGTTGTCAGAGGCCAAGCGCGCAAAACTAGAACAAGCTGTGCAATTGTGTCAGTTTCAAAATGATGCGAATCAAGTCATTTCATGGATACGAAATGGTGAGGCCATGTTGGTGGCAAGTTTTGTTACCCCCAACAGTCTGCAGGAGGCCGAACAGTTGCGTAAGGAGCATGAGCAGTTTCAAGTGGCAATTGAAAAGACTCATACATCAGCGGTTCAGGTTAAATACCGGGCCGATGCTCTTATCAATGCCAACCACTACGATCCCCAATCGATAAGAGAAATTTCCGATGATGTCACCAAAAAGTGGCAACAATTGGTCACTTATGCCGAAGAACGCCACAAGCTGGTCACAGCCTCTATAAACTTTTATAAAACAGCCGAACAGGTGTGTTCAGTGCTGGACAGTTTGGAAAGGGAATATCGCAGAGAGGATGACTGGTGTGGTGGTGGCGGCTCCAGTGACAAAGCCCAAACGATTGTGCAACTCATCTCAAAGCACCAAGAACAAAAAGAAGCTTTTCTTAAGGCCTGTACTTTAGCCCGACGGACAGCGGAAACTTTCCTTAAATACGCCAACAGATCGCAACAGTACTACGAATATCAATCTCAAGGCAATTGCGAAAATCGTGTAAAAACCATTTTGGACAAACTGCTTACTCAGGAAAATCAAGTGCTGGAGTTTTGGACACAGCGTAAAAAGTCACTGGATCAGTGTCAACAATTTGTACTCTTCGAGAGAAGTGCCAAACAGGCCATCGAATGGATCCATAATACAGGCGAAGCCTACTTGTCGTCACGCACTAATCTGGTGGGAAAAACTCGTGAAGAAACCGAAGGTTTGCTCAAAGAGCACAACGAGTTTAGAGGCACAGCAAAGGAGACAAGAGAGCGTGTCAAGTTATTGATACAATTAGCCGATAGTTTGGTGGAAAAGGGACATGCCCATGCCAGTTCAATAAAGCAATGGGTTGCATCTGTTGACCAAAGGTACAAAGATTTTAGCAACCGCATGGATTCCTATAGGGAACAATTGGAAAAGTCCTTGGGCATGTCCATGGTGGTAGAATCCGATGCAAACAGCTCAATTAGTTCTATTACCGGTTCGTCTACATCAACCGACCGGCATTCAGATCCAACTCTCGAAGCAAAATTGACCACCTCCACTACAGTGGCAGCCAAGGAAATAAACGAAGAAAAACGTAAATCAGCACGTAGAAAAGAATTCATCATGGCTGAATTAATGCAAACCGAAAGAGCCTATGTTAAAGACTTGGACACATGCATTAAATGTTTCCTCGAAGAATTTCGTTCTGGACAAGGAGCACCTACGGCTCTTACCGGCAAAGAAGACATTATTTTTGGCAATATTAGAGAAATCTACAATTTCCATCACAAAATATTCCTGCGTGAGTTGGAGAAATATGAAACCATGCCTGAAGATGTTGGCCATTGTTTTGTCACCTGGGCCTGTAAATTCGACATGTACGTACACTATTGCAAAAACAAACCCACATCGAATAACTTGCTAGTACAACATGCGGGAACATTCTTCGATGAATTGCAACACAAACACAAGGTAGAACATCCTCTGCCAGCTTATCTAATCAAACCCGTACAACGTATTACCAAATATCAGCTGCTACTAAAAGATTTGCTCTCCTGCTGTGAGGAAAGTCATGGTGAAATTAAGGAGGGTCTTGAAGTCATGTTGAATGTTCCGAAAAAGGCAAACGATGCCATGCATTTGTCTCTGCTCGAAAACTGCGATGTTTCCATTGATGGTTTGGGAGAGGTTGTCTTGCAGGATGCATTCCAGGCTTGGGATACTAAACAATTGATAAGAAAGGGTCGTGAAAGACGCGTATTTTTATTTGACATGTATTTATTGTTTGCTAAAGAAGTCAAAGATTCGAATGGTTCAGTAAAATACCAATTTAAGAGCAAACTCATGACAACAGGTAAATATGGAATGAAAAACACGTGTTCATATATTTAGAATTAATTTGTATTTACATTCTTGTCACACAGATCTTGGCATTACGGAGCATATTGAAGGTGATGAGACTAAATTTGCTGTTTGGACTGGTAGACCGCCCATGCTTTCGGACTGTCGCATTGTACTTAAGGGCAATAGTTTGGAAACGAAACAAGTAATTTAAAAGAACTTTAAACATTATCCATCAAGTGTTTCTTACTGATTTTTTTATTTGTTTTTGTCTTCCAGATTTGGACTAAGAAACTGCGAGAAGTTATTCAAGAAACCGGCTTCTCGGGCACCTCTCTTACTCTACCCAAATCTCCGGCGAAAAATTCTGGTTCATCGCAGCGTTCGTCGAGGGATCTGGATGATCCCCTGACAGAAAATGATCCCGATAAATGTTCCCTGGCCAGTTATGGTTCCGGCAATACAACTGATAGTGACAATAAGGTATTTATTGAAATTATTTTAGATATTTAATCAATTAATATAAGTGAACATAATTAAAAACAAAAAATCAGTAAAGAAGTAAAAAATAAGCATAAAACTGAAAAAATATTCAAGATTGAATAAAAATTTTAATCTGTTATTATACGCAAAATTTCTAAAAAAAAACAAAAATTATAAAAATGTGCATTAACTTCAGCGGCCGAATTACCGCATTCGATATCGAGTATAATTGATCGTAATTTTCTTATTTAAGACTATGGTATTCAATACATTTTATCATAATTTCGATATTGAAATCTTTTTTCGATACAATAGCGCATTCGATCAAGAATGCGGTCTTGTAAATGCCCAGAGAAGAGAAGAAAAGAAACAAATAAGTTTTAAAATTCTTTTGAAGAAAAAAGAAAACTGAATACAATACAATTATTTTATATACATATGAGGAGCAGAACAGAACAAAAGGTACTTTTTCGAATTTTTTGGTATTTTTATAATATTTGGGTTGAAATCTTCTAGAAAAAATCAATTTCCCAAAATTTTTAAATTTTCAGAAAAGTAACTTTTGTTCAGCTACTCCTCATAAATGTGTAAACAAAATTGCCCAATTCACAATTGGTGTCGTAGCGTTGTATAGTTGTGTGTCGTAATTTTTTTTTATTAATATTTTATTTTTGTTTCGAAAAATTTGTTTGAAAAATATTTATGACATACAATGCTACAACACTACGACATCAATTGTGAATTGGGCAAATATGTTTTTCTATAATTTTTAACATTTACACAAACAATGCTTCAACTAATTGTTGAAGTATGAAGCTTTGTGAAAAAATGTTTTGCAATATGTTTGAAAAAGCTACTGTTGCAAATATACTTCCAATAGTGATTTACGCTGAAAAACCTGTTTATAAAGAGAAAAAAGTAAATATATTTAGAGATGTACATCTGTTTAACATTGAAAAGTTGGAATATATGTGGATATATTATCCTTAACCTTAAGTAATTGGAGGTTCTTTGAGAAATAAAATCCAACAAACAAATTTCAAGTTGGAACGCATAAAAATTAAACACCTTGTTTGATTAAAAAAAATTTTAAACCGATCGGGTAATTTAATTTCAATTTGAGATAAGGAGTACAAATAATATCAGTATGATACAAGTTTTCTGGCAAGCTTAACTTAATTTCAACTTTAATTGTAGTTTGCGAGAAGATTCAATCAATATTTCTGGAATTTAAAATTATTAAATTTCATTTAAACTTTGAACTTTGTTTTATCTTAAATACAAATTACTATTAGCAATTTTTAAGCAAATTTGGTTTAAAGTCCTGTAATTCAGTGTTAGCAATAGCTTGAAATTATCCATAGTAGTGTTTGTCCAATAACCATTTTCTGTAAATCTAGCTGATTTCAAAAAGGAAAAATAAAAATTTATGTTCTGCAAATTTTAAACATTTGAAACTGGTTTGTTGACACTATCATCAAATCATGTGGAAACGTTACTCGGAATCGGTTTACATAACAGGGGGGAATAATATATTTTATTTACTTTTAAAACTTAAGTAGTTTTTAAATCATCATTTAGCCTGCAAAACGGCGTATGTATAATTTTTAGAAACATATTTAATTTGATCATTAAATAGGTAATTGAATAGATACAATTACCAATATATTCCCAAATGTGTCTACTTATTCTGAAGATATCACATAGAATTATGTGAAAGTTTTAATGGCTTTTATATAATAAATAAGCTGTTTTATGGCTCTCCAGAAAAATTATTTAAAACACATGGGTATTTTTGCAAACAAAATGGAATATGTAGTAGCTGATTCTAATAAGAAATGATTATTTTGTTTTTACTTTCCTCAAACAGAATTAAAAACAGAAAAAAGACAGCCATTGCAGCAGTGTGTAATAAAATTCTCCACCATCCCATTTGAATTTCATAGAACATAGATTTAGTTTTTCCTGTAGCATTCTTAAATTTCCCAGAAATAAATTTATTATGAGCAAAGTTGGCTACCGTTATTAAAATACTCTTTCAGCACTATTACCGCTATTACCGTTACCGAAATAACTACAATTACCGTTACAGACATAATCGAAATGCCGGTACCGCTATTTTATAAATAATTTGAAATTATGAAAAAAAAATATTTTTAATTATTATAAGAGAATTTATTGAAATCTTTAGAATTTTATATTTTAATTTTTTGTAAATTTTATTATAAATTTTAGTCATACCAAAATTATCTATATCACTAAAATAGAGTTACCGAAATAATCCAAATTAGCGTTACCGTTAATAGTTTCGAATCGGTAGCCAATTTTGAGTATGTGGTGTGTATACTTTTCTATGGAACTGTATGAACACTACTCAATCAGTAATGCGATTTTGAAGAAAGATGTACCTGTTGTTACAAGGTAAACCGATGATAATATTCTACTAAAATTAATGCAGTTTCGACAATTTGAGAAATAAACTTAATTTACAGACTTTCAAATGCTATCACTTACCCATCCTTCACGATGTTTTGAGTGTGGAAGCAATTTCATCCTCTTTTTTCGCATCTCTAAAACACTACCTTTATTCAACATTCTTATCCTTATGTATCCTTATATAACCTTATTTTTCTTCTGTATCTGAATCTTGAAGGAAATCACAATAGACCTTTTGGTCTCCGAGTGGAAGTGCACACCCCTTCCAAACTAAACTATCTCACATTCTATTTAAATTACAGTTTTATCATAACGACGTATAAGTTATAATAATTATTACTCATACGTTGATATGATATATACAAAGGAACATTCAGTATACCCGAGGTTTTCCGCTTATTGGATTTTTGAACTTGAATTAATACAGTGGTTCTGCAATAGATTTAATTCATAATTAAATTCATTCAATTTCTGAATGATAAAATTGTTGTTAATTCAAATCTAATACAAATTGAATGAAAATATTTTTTCTACATTGAGGTTTATTATATACCATGAGTGGCAAAGGTAAGGTATATATGTCTCTATAAGTTTGTCATTCCGTTTGTTAATTCTACATTTTCATTTGCGACCCCACAAAGTATATATATTCTGGATCGTTATAGATGGGGAAGTCGATATAGCCATGTCCATTTGTATGTTGAAATCAACCTTCCGTAGCCGCCAAATAACTTACAAACATGATTGATACATCAATATATGGGAATTCTTCCGGCTCGGTTGCTATTTGAAAATCGGGGCAACCTCGATTTTCAATATTATTGATATTTTTTATCTATATGTATCTGGATTACTATGTCATTAATATAGACATATTGATATCTAATGATAGATATTTCAAAGTCCATTGCAACGATGTATATAAGGCTATAGAATTTGGACATACAATGGGTCAAAATCAGGAAAAATATTTTTTAATCCAAATTTTTTTTAAAAAAATTTTTTTTCAATAATTAATTAATTTAAAAAAATTTGGAAAAAAAATTAAAAAAAAAATTGAGAAAAAATTATTTGGAAAAAAATTTAAAAAAAAGGAAAAATATTTTATAACCCAATTTTTTTAATTAAATAAAAAAAAATTGAGAAAAATTTTTTTTTTATTTTCAAAAACAATTTTGAAAAAAAATTAAAATTTTGTTTACCTAAAAGTATGTAAAATTTTTATTTTAAAGTATTATTTCGGATGTCACAATATATCTCTCTTACTTGTTTTTGTTTAGCTTTTAATCATTTACGAAATTAATTGTAAAATATTGTCTTAAGGCTTTTTGTAATAAATTAGTATTGAAAAAAAATGAATCTTTCAATAAATTAAGCTATTTTGTAATGAATTTAAATTAAAGAAAACTTGAATGATTCAATAAGGAATTAATTCTATAGAAAATGAATTCTTAAAGGAATAAATTCAATAAGTTTGAACTACTAAGGAATTAAGCCTATGAATTAATTCGTAATGAATTCTTAACGACAATAATTAAGAGACAGAATTTATGTAATTTGTTTTTTAAATTCTATTTAAATGTAATAAAAAATCTTATTTTGTTTTTGATTTTATGTAACTATTTTAGAAATTCAAAATAACTGGAATTTGGAAATTTAGATTTTTCTTGAAATTGCCTAACATACATATGGCATTGTTGCACTGTGTTCCTATAATCATAGGCTGTCGAAATTTTGAACAAAAATATTGCGAATATTACCCTGCTTCCTTAATTTTATTTATGCTTTTTTCCCCGAATCACTTAGTATTTTATGATGAACAATTTAATGTTTGTTTTATTTTATGACCATTTTCCTAATCGATGTGTACTCTACATTAATATTTTCCATTTGAAGTTCGTACATTTACATGTGAATATTTTCATAATTGTTTGAAGAAATTGTGGATGTATTTATATGATAACCGTGCAAACGTTGCGCACGTATAGAAAACAGAATTAATGCGACGTTGGCGATGAAGTCGCTATCGAAAAATTTAATTTCAGATACTGTACTAATACATAAATACAATTTTTTTAAATAAAAGTTAGCATGCTGTTTCTGTATCTGTAATTTATGACTAATCATCTGGCAACAGGTATTACTGCAATTATTTCTGAGAAATTAATTTAAATACTTTTTTCAAGTTTTCCCTAGAATCATGAATGAATCTGAATACACATTATAAAACAATTGTTGTTAATTTTTGTTTAAAAATAAATTCGTACAACTAATGCCGGTAATTTCAACAAATGTGTAAAAATCTGTGGTAGTTTTATAAGAACAGAAAGCTATAGCATAACAAAATACAGAATACATTTTCAATTTCCAAATACAAACATTGCATCCTTTTTTCTTTTATGTATCTCAATTATGTTTACTGGGTAGTGCGCATAGTATGTATGTATGTGTGAGTAACATATTTATATATTGTACAATTTTTGTTGAGTAACACAGTAATAATAATACACACATACATGCCTTACTCTATAAAATGTTGAGCTTTTTATAGGTTTTTGTATGTACTCTTTAATTGCTTTATTTCCTTCCTCTCTCTACACTAAAGAGATTTTTGAAAATGTCCTTACACACGCATAAAAACATTTAATAAATATTAAGCTAAACGTCTCAATACAGTTGTTATTGTGCTACTCGACTACAAACACAAAGTGATGCCAACTTTTTAAAAGAAAATGAATTTAGAGAAGGACTAATGTATTTCTATATGAAAAATAGATCGAATATTTAAAGAAATCTATTAATATTCCATTATTTTAGCTGCTATTCATAAATGTATGCATTTTGTTTAAGATATCCTTCTATTAAATATGTATATGAGGGTTGCTTTTTGTTACATGTGCTTCACTTTAAGTCTGCCGTACTCTATGTGACCTTTCCTATGTTTTTCACAACAATCCGAATATATTTCCATAGGAAAAATAGATCGAATATTCAAATAAATCTATTAATGTTTCATTATTTTATCTAATATTCATAAATGTATGCAGTTTGTCTAAGAAATATTTCTATTAAATATTTGAGGGTTGTTTTTTGGTGCATGTTTAAGTCTGCCATACTCTGTGTGTGACCTCTCCCATGTTCTTCATTTTGTTTTGCACAACAATCCAATGTCTTTTCATGGACCGGTGTTCTATGGTAAAAAAAATGTACCTTATTGTTTATTTAACACTTCTCCAGACGCATCAATGTTAATTTTTATGTTCTTTGAGTTGCAAAGAAGTCTAGATGGTGTCATTAGGTTTGGTGTATTATTTTTTTAGATTTTTCTTCATTATTGCATTGTGATCTGAGACATTATGAACTACACACAGCCTCAAAAGTGTTTACTAACCACAAATTATTTGATTTTTTTAAGATAATGAAAATCTTGAAATCTATCCATCGATTAAAATTTAAAAGTTTCGGTTTTTTGGAGATTGGAATGAATAATAGATTAGACTTAGGTAGTTCATGAACGAACTAGTTCAATTGAACGATTCCATTATTTGAACTAAATGAACTAGTTCAAATCATTTGCTCACTTAGTTCAGCATCGAACTATGAACTAAAATGGTCCATATGTACGCTCTAAACTAAATGCGTGTTGTCATTGTTTTTCCAACTTCTTTTTATAAGAATACTGATGACATAATGCCGAAAAAATTATAAAATTAGAATCACGAACTTAAAATAATAAAAATTAATCACTGGTATTTGCTCACTTTTGAGGCTGTGTGAATATACGAATTTTCCAAGTGTCTGAACCATATTTGACAAATTATTTGCGTTTATAATTTTAAGAAAAACAAATCGCCAGACTAGTTTGTGCATGTTCTGAAACTCACGCGTTTTGCGATTTGTTATGACAAAAATGCTGTTTTACTAGTTTTGATTAAAATAAAAAGAACACATATTTAAATTATTTTATTCATAATTTTGTTTCTTTTAAGTTTGGTTTAGTCTAAATACATCAGTTCACTTCAGTATACTCTTGCGATTTGAATCCGCCAAAAGCCTTGCGATTTCGATTTACAGAACACATCTCCCTTGCGACTTCAAGTTACAATCGCAAATTTTCGAGATGCGAGTGTCAGAACATGCACGTAAGAAAGTGTAACCGGATAATTCCTACCCTATACTGAGGATATGAGCAAATAATTTTCAATATTCAAATTTCAATACTTTTTATGTGAGTGATTCGGAAGAGCATCTTATATGACCAATTATGGACCGATGGTCATGAAATTAGGTCGCGAGATTTCTTTCTATATGAAACTCATTTATGTTGAATTTGATGTGGATATCAATATTTTTAAGAGATTTATCATCGTTGAATTTATTTTAGGAAATGGGCCGATCAGCATAAATATGAAACTAAATGCGAAGGGATTTGTGTGGATACCTATATAAATCAGATATTTATGACAAAAAAAGTTATATTTCGGAAGGACATTTTTATTGGGGCTAGGTAAACTAATGGATCGATTTTAACCAGTTTCATAATCAATATTTTATGTGCTAAATTTTAGCGAAACATCTTAAAAATTGAGCGCCATCAACATGGCTAGCCAACATGCGTTTAATTTATAACATCTACTTTCAGCCTTTTGGAGAAAGTGTCTGGAGATCTTTACTTGTCCCCTGTGGATCCCATTCTGGCTAATTCGTCCGCCTTTTCATAGTAAAATCTATTCACAGGGACCCAAACAAAAGTAAAGTCGGACAGACTACCGACATCCGACAGCTCTTCCTTACATTGACTGACTAATAGAGACGCTCAATGGGGGAAATGACAAAACAAGTGAAAATAAAAAATATATGTAACTTCTGATTTGAATAAGTTCAAGTTTTGAATTTGGACTTTAAGCACTAAGGGGGCCAGAGCCTCAATGCCCAAAGTGGGGTATTCGGGTATATAAAAAATTGGAAATAATGGAAAATTATTGTTCTCGATCTGATTTAAAAGATTTTTATATGGGTAGAATCTACCAAAAACATAGATATAGCTATATTTTATCTCTTATAGTTTACGAGATATTCGCATTTAAAAATTAAAATTTCAGTTTTTTTTTACCAGCTCTGGATTTTAGCTAATAGGGGATCCAAATATCTCCCGATTTTTTTAAAATATATATTTTTATCCTATTAGAAGTTACAGATTTATTTCCATTTTTGAGTTTGAGTGACGAAGTGCCACGAGTGTTGCTGTCATATAGAAACTTGCAAGCTACCATGATAGCAAATTCTTCAGCCTGAATTTACTACATTCATTCAGAAGACAATGTGAGATACCTATCTCAAAATTAACACAACAGCTTTTAGAGCAGTCTATATGTATACATATGTATATCCTTGTGTCATAGTTGTCCACGATGTTAATCCTCAACCTCTCACTCCTGCAGGGGACAAACACTTTGAAAAATATATCATAGCCCGTATGTGGAGTAATATAGACAGTCAAAATTCCCGCATTACCAGTCAAAAATTGCATGTTTTGAGTTACAAAACATTTTTTTTGATAGATATCTAACTCGCATCCCACTAAGCGACCAAATAGTTCCTCAAGGAAAATATCTAAGCTTTATTTTAAGAAAAAAAAGGCCCATTTTGAAAAAAAAAGTCAAAAATGTTTTTGATTTCGGAAAAAATATTACAAATTTTTTATTTTTTTTTTTTCGAAAGATTGAAGAAATAGCTATCCAACTATTTGGGACACATTTTGCTAAGAACAATAGGTATTAAGTTACATGGATGAGAAAAATCACATGTTTGGCCAAAATGTCAAATTTTGACCCCCTCTAACACCGAGAGTTCTTGACCGATCTTGTTGAAAAATTGTGTCCAATAGATCTAACCTTGGTGCAAATTTCATGCCGATAGGAAGACATCGATTTTAAAAGTTGGTTCACATGACGTGAAATCCCCCATAATCAAGAAAACGTTTGGATATTTGTCACACAAACTAAACTTCCACATTTTTTTATAACATCCTCTGCAATCAATTCATTAATAATTTATATACCAAAATTGCTAAGTTGACAGCACTGTTTAATCAATTTGTTTGTTTCGCTCTCTTATATTATTAATACAGTAGCTTTCTATTGTTTGTTGTAGAGCTTTTAAATAAATATTATACTATTTTGCAAGCTTTTATCGTGCAGCTAAACTCTTATAAGAATATTTTAGATATTTTATTATACCTATTGGCAATATTCCCAGAAGAGAAACCCATATAAATTAAGAAATAAAAAAAGCCACCGCTACCGTCAACAACAACCAACCTAACACTTCTGTTAAGTACTTCCAGTCGCTTCTCACCGTTTATTGAAAAAGGTTCAAAAATTTAAAAAGATTTTTTTTTTCAATTTATCCGTCCTCGGACGTTCGATAACATAATTCTCAAAATCTCTTTTTATTTCACTCTCTCCATCTATGTGTCTACATATGTGTAAAGGACAGTCGGTCGGTCAGTCAGTCGGTCGGTCGTTTAATTTCTTAAAAACTGTCACAAAACGAAAGATTTCAAATACTATTACTACGTACTAATTTCACTCTGTGAACAACTAAACTCATTTTAAAAGCTCTTCAAATAAAAAAAAAACATTTTATAGATAAATAAATATAAATAAGAAAAATTATAACTGAAAAAAATATTTAATAATTAAAAAAGTTTTATGTGTTTTGTTTTTTTTAATATTTAATTCGAAACTCTCGTATCTAATCTATAACCTTAAATAAAAATATATAACTAAATACAATACATATTAAAGGGAGACCAAAGAAACAAAAATAATTTAGTAAAATAAATGAAATACATGTTTTAATAAATGTCCAATCGTCGCACAAATAACCCTAAAATCAAGTAGTGAATGAAGAAAATTCAATATCAAATAGTTTACTTTAATCTTTCTATAAAGTGTTTATCAATAAATAATATTAATCTAAATCAAATAAAATTAAAAAAATAAAACAAAACCACAAATTAAATACACAAGTACAAACAAACACCTAAGCGTTTTTTAAATAAATAAATAAATAAAAATAAATACATGCCTGAATATACATACATACATACTTATATACATATAAAATATACTATAATGTAATAGAAATAGAAAACAAAAAAAGTTATTTCTAAAAAGAAATGATAAAAAGAAATCAACGTCAGTTATGAATCTTTTAAATCCACAGCTTCTTTATGTAACAACCAGCAGTAAACAAAATCTCACTCTTTGCAGTTGACAAACCAAATCCCGAAATGCTAAACACAGTGTTTCTGTTACATGTGTTTCGGAAAAAATAATGAAAATCTGTTTGTATCATCATTTAAAATGTGTATTTTCTGCTTCCACTTCATTTCAATGGCCCACAACAAGGGCAACTGATAAATTTCACACATTCGCACTTTTTTTTTTATTTTATTTTGTAGATATATAGTAACGTACATATATGTATGTATTTTGTAGGTATTTGAAATAATTAGGGTCATTTGAGTGACATTTTTGAAGTTCATTACAAATTCATTAACTTACAAGCTACATTTAGTTCCATTTTGGTTGATAAAGGTCAAGGATTTAATTCCTTATTAATGTAATCATTTAAATTTAGCAGTTCTTCTTGCATTTTAAAATTTCATATTTTACAAAGTTACACACTTATTGTTGGCTGTGCACAGTGGTTTAGATAGTTTTTATTTTGGAAATAATTCGGTAGCTCGTAGTTGGAATGGGGCTTGTAGGCGGCCCCCCAAAAAATACATAATCGAAAGAAAAAAAATTACCAAAAACATTCAGTTAGAATTTTTTGTAGATATGTATTTTCCAGTGTTTAAAAAGCTACAATAACTAAAAATTTTTAACTATTGCTAAAACTACTGCTTCAAAAAATGTTCAGTAGCGGTAGCAGTAGCATTAATCTATTTTCCTTTTCTTGTTTTTTCTAAAACTACTGCTACCTTCAAAAAATAAAACTGTAAACTGAGCCGTAGTAATAAAACATGAATTGTAAATGGAGTAGTAGCATTAAAATACAAATCATTGCTACTGCTCTACATAGAGTTTTGATTTATATTATTTAGAAGTAGCAGTAAGGTATCAATATGGTAGCAGTTGAGATAGCAATAGAAGAAGTCAAAAAAAGAAAATCTGCAGCCAAAAATTTATATTGTCTGATGTTGTGATTGTATATTTGTGTAAGATGCTGCTACTTCTATTACTACTAAATTTTAAAAGTAGCAGAATAGAAAACAAATGACTCTGCCTGCTACTTTAAAACTTTTTCTTTTTTAACCCAGATATGCCGACTGTACTACATGTAGTTCTTACGTCACGTTTAACAAAATTGTTTGTTGTTCACATACTTAGTACTCACCACTACGTCATTTGAGATTGTGTGATCGCATTATTTTTTGCTACTATTTTTGAGTTATTGAATTTTTAGTTTGTGATGTTTTCAAAATGATTGTTATATGCATTAATGTTTCATTATTGCTTTTTAGTTTTTTTGTGGTGACCCCAAAGTCCTATATATAGGATTAAAAATCCACTTTTTTCAATAAATTTTTAAAAAAACTTTAATTGCACTGTTTTTTATTTCTCATTTGCTTCCAAAATAAAATAAAAGTACTTTTAAAATGATCAACCTCAAGCCGTGGGCATATCTGGGTTAAGGTAGCAATACGAAACAAATTACTCTGCTACTTTTAGATTTGTCATTTATTGCTACAACTACTGCTACTAAAATTTTGTTTTTTTGGTTGCTACTGCTACTTGTAGTCTAGTTTTTTAAACACTGGTACTTTCAAGTACTATCTAAATAAAGCGTCTTCCAATTGGTACTTCCTAACTTTGACAGTTAATAGCGGTCATATTGTTGAAGCTACATCTGTTGAATTGGCAGCCGTTTATGCAGTGTGTTTTACCAAATCACCATGGACGGATATAGCGTTCAACAACACGTGCAAATGATAAACTTGTTTTACCAAAATTAGTGTTCTCTTCGTTCAGGTGAGGCCCATTTCTAGATCAATTTGTATGTCAACAAACAAAATTGTCAAATTTGAGACGATAAAATCCACATGAGATCCAAGAGCGTCCAATGCATTCCGAAAAAGTAACTTTGTGTGGATTTTGGGCTGGCAGCAGGCCAGGCCAGGCCATCGACTTTGGTATTCAAGGTCGATGAATACCAACATCTTTTGGTTTACATTGAATGATATGAACACCAACGACATGTGGTTTCATCAGGATGGCGCAGCGTGCCACATAGATTATGCCTAGGGTTTTTATCCCGGGAATTCCCTTGACAAATTTCCCGGGAATTTTGCCAATTTTTCACTACCCGAAACTGACGAAACTACAAGGAAAACATGTTAGAACTCTATTATTTTAAAAAAAAAAGTGAAAAGTTTATTTTTACAGAATTGTATAGAATTGATTTTGGCCTTGAAAGGAAACACATCAATAGTCCTTGGTAACAATGTCAACTTTATAATGAGTGTGAAATATATGATATTTTCAAAAATTCACCTTTTAACTATTCAGTTAAATGTATTGAATTCATTCCTTTTACTAAAATGATTAAAAAAATTTTTTCAATTCATTTTGAAGAAGATTAAAAGTTAAATAAAACTGAATGAAGAAAAAACATTTTAACTCAATTTGTAGTAGATTTGAATCAACAAAAATTTATTTTAATTTATATTAATTAACTTCAAAATTATTTCAATTTAAATGAAGCTTTTGAAGGAAGCTAAAGAATTAGATATTGGGAATGGATTTATGAAATGAAAGGCTGACATTTTTTAATTACGGATTAAGATTTTAGTGAATTAAGCTCAAATTGAATTAATTACTACGAAGTTCTATATATAATGATTATAACACTAAGTTTGTATATGAAATTTTACTATAATATTCATTTTACATTTACAGTATTATTATATATTTCGGGAATAGCCCGGTACCCGGGAATGTAGAGAAAAATTTTACCGATTCCCGGGAATCAAAAAAGGTCGGGAAATTAAAAATCCTTGTCCACGGCGGACATTTCATACATATTTTTTGTTTTTAACAAACACCAACTGCAAAGAATTTAGCTTGTCTGCAGATTCTCGGGCGGGAATCGAACCCGCAACCCTCAGATTAATAGTCCAGCACACTAGTTTATCGGGGCACATGTCATCGATAGGCCTTTCAAATTAATAAAATATGTCGGAGATATCGCACTTACACTTTGTTTTATTTAAATTTAAAGATAGCAAGCGCTTAATGAAAGATCCTTTATAAAATTTCTTGAAATTCAGATAAGGAATAAATTTTTGCTGATTTTTTTTTTTAAATTTTGTATGAACTACAAGTCCATGTATACACAAATCCACTCAGAAACACCTCAGCAATGACTATTTGAAATTTCATTAAGATATCTACCAAATTATTTCCAAAATAAAAAGTAACTAAACCACTGTGCTGTGTTTGATACAACTTTTTTTTAGACATGTTTTAATTATTACTCCATTTCTTTAGTACCCAACTTAATTACATATTTATAATGAAAATAGTTTGTATCGTGTTATTTTAGTATGTAGGTACTGCATGAAATGCTATAAAATAATTTTATTCAAACAACTTATTATTTATACAATGTATGTATGTTTATACAATTTCTGCAAGTGGTTTACACTTTACAAACAAATGAAACTTGCGGGGTAGAAAGTTGCAGCAACTATCCTCTAATGTGAGTGGGGTATACAAATGTTGGTGTCCAGTGGTAATAAACATGTTCCAAACATCAAAAAGTTTCAAATGTATACTTTTTCACGATAAAATGTGTGTACTTTCGTTTCAATATTTTTACGTGGGCAACTTTGTAAGTCTTTGCAGAACAATTGAAATAAAAATATTTTAACATAATCATAATGGTGCTACGAAATGGAAAATTAATTCATTATGAATTAAAACCTAAACCCCTAAATGTTCTAAACGAAATAAGCCCCCAGTAATCTATATATATAAAAATGAAATGGTCCATGTATGTAATGTCATCACGTGAGAACGTCTGGAGCCATTTGGATGATTTTTTTTTATTCGATTCGAAATTTTCAGGAGATGGTTTGTAAAGAAAAAATTCAAAAATTTCTTTTTTTTGTGAATCCAGTCAACTGTAATAAAAAAAGCTCCCTAAAGTATGCAGTACAAATTTAGATATTTTATTTGCAAATAAATAAGAACAGGCTTGTGTGCGTAAGTTGGAGAAACTTGAAGAACTAACATTAGTAAATGCTACCGGGCGAAGTCGGGGCGATCAACTAGTTTATAATAAAAAAAAACGAATTTGTACAGTAAACACTTCATGTATTAAGGGTCTTCCGCCGAGAGCAGGTTTTCTCCTCTGGGGTATATCAAAAACCGGTTTCGCTCAGTAAATACTATTTGCATTGCCGTCATTCGGCCACGCTCAAGAGTTTTCTCCTCCAGCTTCGACCAGTAAAGATTTATGTTACTGCAGATATGGTTTGAAATACTTTAATATCAAGTTATATTTTCTCAATTCCAATTTCAAATGGTGTAGAATTCACAACAACTTAATAATAAACAGCAAATGGAATGTATGTAAATTTTTGAGCTTCTCCTCCAGAAGATGAATTTTGTCATTGGTGATGAGAAGCAAATTCACAAAATTGATTAGAACTGCTTTGCACTTTAATTTTAAGGGCAGTTCTAATACTGTTAACTATTTTTCTTCCTTATTTGTTTAAAAATTATTACCATACATTTACAAGAGCAAATTTCTTTCAGTCTACATTAACTTTCAACTTGAAATTGAGTAAATCCAAGTTGAAATTAAGAAAATTCAAATTAAATATTACAAATCCAATTTAATACTGAGTAAATGCAAATTGTATTCAGAAAAACAAGTTAATATTTAGAAACAAGAAATTGAAATTACTTGTTACTATTACTATTGAGAAAATACGAATTAAAATTTAAAATAGCAAAATAATATTGAGAAAACCGCAATTGAAATTGAGAAATCCAAATAAAATTTTTTTTTAATATTTGATTTTCTCAATTTCATTTTAAAATGGTGTAGTACTGTGTATATAGTAAATATTTTATGGCGAACGTCACCAATATGCAACAACAATGTTTTCTGGCACCACAACTGTTTTTGGAATACAAATGATTTGGAAAATTTTCACGATTTGAAACAATTTGTTGTCCCAATTTAATTTCTGTAAAAACGGAAATACCACTCATACGATAAATATTTACGGAACGTATAAAATATATATTAATTGTTAAAATTTAAATGAAAATATTCATTAATTACACTAGTTTACAAGGTTTTTGTTCATGATGTGAAACATATATGATTTCGTGATTTTAGGCCGCCGTTTAACTTTGGGAAAAATATTGAAAAGATCCATTACGTCAAACTTCTAAGATATTTATTGAGAATGTAAAACTGGAACTGCAAATAAAAATGAACAGTGTTTTTTTTATTTCGCTCCCTCACGACACTTCTACTGGTCCCAAAAACCTTGATAATTCCGTTAAAATCCGGCACTGAGGAGTCGATCGGAAGAAAAGTGTTAAACAATCTGTCTATTCTGAACTACTGGTCCGGTTGTAAAATTATGTACAAACAAATCGTAAAGGAGGACATTAAATTTCAGAAAATGAAATTTGTAACCTCCACATTAGCATACAAGTATCAAAGTTGATCACCTTTAGTTTGCAAAGCTTTGTACAAATACGGGCAAATAGGATAATTAAAAAAATCCTGTTTATTTCACTATAGTGAAAATATTTATGATTAAATTTTTTCATTTTCGATTTTTACTTTGACTGTATTTTTATTTTTCGCAAATATATTTTGTAATTATTGTCATTGTATTGGATGTATGACTTAAAAATGCGAAATTTTTTAAAATTTTCAGCTTTTATTTTGAAACATTTGAACAATATAAGTTTATTGAAAGTAATGAATGACCAATGTTAGCCATGACATTTTCCCATATTTCGGATTCCGAGCCATCTTTTGTGGCCAAGAACGAATCAAGCCAATTTCGGATACTGTGTTCCAAAGTGAAGCGTATCTCAGAGAGAGCATTCTTCATCGATCGAAACATGTAGTAGTCGGACGGGACACGGTCTGGACTATAAGGTTGGTGCGGCGAAACTTCCCAACCACTTCATTATAAACAGTTTTTGCAACATGTGGCCGAGTGTTGTCATGATGGAATATTACGGTTTCAATTATCGCTTCAAACGAATCAGTTGCGTTCGGTACAGGTTACATGTGATGGTCTGGTGGGATTTCAGCGGATCATAATATATCATTTTGACATTTGACCTTAGCGCCACGGATATTTGGCTTTGTAGTCGATTCGGCTGGTTGGTCGGGCTTCACGTACGATCTCTTACGCTTCGGGTTATCGTAATGACTAATTTTTCATCATTTTTGCAAAATAGTCTTGATACATTTGGATGAATCCTGCTGCTCGCAACCGCTTTAAAATTAAAAAAATTTCGGGAAATTTTTTCACTTTTGCGGCTACTAAAGCGCTACCTAAACGGTGTTAAGAATCATTCTTAGGAAAATCATATGTTCTAGAAAGTTGTTTATTGAGATCTTAGATACATTTTTGTAGTTGATTGTTTCCTTGAATTTTGAACGGTTTGCTACCTATGGACCTGAACAGGGGGAAAAGGTTAAAAAAAAGAGCTACAACTTTGACTCAGAGAGTAAATCAAAATTCCGAAAGGTTTGCAAGATATGAGCCTGAGAAAATTATCTCTTTTTTCCAAAAATTACACCGAGATCCCAAATATTTAGGGGCCCATAAAAAATGTGCATGACTGGGCAAAACCGGGAGACATGGGTTTTTTTTGGTCTTTTATCACGTAGTTGTGACTTAAAAAATGAAACATAGTGTTGTTCATGATTGACCTGAACAATCTATTCAAATTTCAAAAATTATTATGATACCTTAAACAAGAATTTTTAATGAGCTTTCAAATCCAAAAAAAGAGAAATGTGTATGCAGAAGGGTAGATGACAAATAAAAACCGTTTATCTTAAAATTGTGATGTATATTTGGTAAACAAAAATATATGTTTCATTCAATGAACAATAAAACCAACATATTTTCAAATATAAAAAAAAACAGAGTGCAATTTTGCAAAGACTTTTAGTGTTACTCTCGCATAAACTATTACAATGCAAGGGATGTAAACATGTTCGTACATGATGAGTACTTATGACTACATATAAACAAATAGTATTGTTTCTAATTAGTTACACACAACTGTTTTGTATTCACAAATAAAATAACATTTAGAATTGAATGTTAGTGGCTGATTATTCCAATGAATTGCGGTAAAATCTATTTTCTACATATTTAATTACTCTAAACAAAACCAAAAAAAAAAAAAAAACAAATAGAAAAAAAACGAAACAACAAATACAAACATGACAACAGAGAGATGTTAATTTTTGTATAAAAATGCTTTTTTTTTTTGTTATAATACACCTGCTGCTGGTGTTGATGATTTTGAATAAAATGACGAGAATAAACGAGAATGCGATGACGATTAAAAATCGGAAAATACGTGTGTTCACGAAGAGTTAGATATACAAACAAACATTCAAGTATGAAACCACTTTGGAAAATATGTGAAAATGCAATAAATAATTTAATCATTTGATTTTGTGGGAAATTTAAGTGGTTCATTTATTCGTTGATTCCTTAAGATAACAGTGTATATGCATATGTAAATTAAAATGTATGTATGTTTATGGCCTGTGTTTGTATATACTAATTTGATCTTCATATATTGTAGAATATAGAAAATACATTCTGGGAGCACGCTTTCCAAAAACACTCACATATAAAAAATGCACCAAAAATTTTTATAATTAAAACGTCTTAAAAAACAAAGTGATCACAAATAAAGAGCTACGAGTAATAAAAACAAGGACACATAATCATGATGCCAAATCCCAATTTCTTTATTTTACATTTAAATGTTTACGACAAAGCTTTATTTATATTAAATCGTCATATAGCCTTAAGATTGAGTGATTTTGTGTCTGTGATTTAAATTAGTGATAAGGAAATAACAAAAAAAAAAGAAGAAAAAAACACCAATTTTATGCCAATTGTGCTAAACATTACTTGCCGTCCTAATACAAAAGAAAAATAATGCTTTAACGGAAACCATGAAGAGTGTAAAAAATTTCTTTATTGAGCGTTTGCATAGCGTAGACAATTCCGAGCAGACAAATTCGCCAAATTGCAAAAATAAAGACAAGACTTTGTCTAAAAGTACTGATGGAAATTCCACAACATCGGGTAACTCAGTTTCCGGTGAAGAGTCCCCTTCAAATCCCTCGCTAACGGCTCAAACGCCTTCCCAAGATGGGGTTAATTCAAATGTAACATCACCCACTGATGTAACGGTCGACAAATCCATATCATGTCCTTTTGACTTCTCCCCAACAGCGACGACCGCACCAAATCCAAAACCAAAAAATCGACGTAAGATTTCATTGCCATGGGGTCGTCAAAGCAGTATTGCCAAAAATCTTGGCTTATCGCGCCAACATACAATTGATACGCCCAGCTCTTTTCGAATATTTCGACAGTCTAGTGACAAATTAAAGGTTTGTGAAATGAGTTAATTTTTTATTTAAGGTTATATTGAAAATATAAAATGTTTTTATAAATTTGGTCAGTAACAAAACAACTGAAAGTTGCACTAATATCGTGCAATTTTCATACTTTTACCAGGGTTAAGTGTCAAAATTTTGAATATTAGGTTTTTTGCATGAAATCAGTTTTTGTTTGAAATCAGGGGAAAACCCTTGATTTCTGTTTTTTGTTTTTATCTCTCAGTTAACGTTTTAAATTCTTCTAAAATTTGTTTTATGAATCATATACAGGCGCATTCAGAATGAAATAAAGTATTGTAACTAAAGACTGGCTAACAGCCTAACCTAAATAAGAGCGTTATTTATTTGTTAAAAATTGCAATGCCCACATAATTTTATGAATCATACCGAAATAACGCTACGGCAATGCTGAGCTATTGGCAGCTATTGAGCTTCAATAACTGCCGTTATTGAAGTTTTTGATTATTTTTCGCTTTTAATGGTTTGCTTTATATTAAAAAGAACTTTGTACCTATAAAACACAACGCTCGACGCTTTTCTTTAGGTAAGGGTGTAATTGTCTCTTATTTGTATTGCCAATCGATAGTTAACGGATTTTTTTTTTTCATTTCGAATACGACTGATAATATTTAACGATTGGTTTGACATAACACTTTATTCTGATTCGGAAGATTCCTTAAAATTTTAATTGAGCGACTTTTTCAAAAACTTGTTATTGATTAACATTTGTTTGAATTTAGAACGAGAGTTTTTTCCGACCCCATAAATTATATATTCTAGATCGTTATAGATAGCGAGCTTAGTCGATATAGGCATGACGGTATGTATGTTGCAATCAACTTTCGGAAGCCACCATTTAACTTACATTATGTACATGATTGATAAATCAATATATCCGCTATTTACCAACATAGATTGCTATTTCAAATTAAGAAAATCGGCCCACAAATGACTGAGATATAAGGAAGAAAACAGGATAACCTCGCTTTTTTATCTATATCTAGATTACGAAAAAGACGCAAGTTATTAACCCTCTCAGACATTAAATATAATTTGTTGAGATAGAAAACTGAAAATTTTAAGAATATGAAGTCAAATTACAGGTAAATCGTCACACATGCCTGCCAGATGAGGTCAAATATATTGGACGAATTTTCATAAATAAATTTTAAAAAATTAATGTAATTAATTGCAATTAATACCCAAATAGTTAACTAATACTCAATACTTTTTTAGAGTACGTTTGTTTAGAGTTTAAAATAATGTAATTATCATTTTAAACTAGCACTAAATATTAACTATGTCTAACACATACTTATAGAACGCTAACGAACTTATGAAAATAAATTAATTTAACAAAAACCAATGAAAAATAAGATGCTTAAGGGCCATTATTACAACTTGCCGTTATAGTTAAAGTTAACTTCAAAGGGTACCTTTTTCTATTGCTTAAAGTTACCTTTAACTATAACGGCAAGTTGTAATAATGGCCCTAAATCACATATGGGCAATTCCATATCATCGTACGTGACATTTGTACGGCTATAGAGTGGAATAGATTTTGCAAAAATAAGAGTATCTTAAAAAATAATTTGGTCTTTATGTTCCATTCAGAGGGTACTATATTTTAAAATAATAAAAAGTTCTTTCGAAATGTTGTTGTCCAAAATATTGATCGAAATATGGGTATATCGTACGTGACATGAAACGGAACTCATTTTAAGGTACATGTAGAAATATGCGAAAATATTCGAATCGTGAGAGGCGTTATGTTTCCTTTTAATTTCTTACACTAAACGAAATATTTTTCCTTTACAATCCGTCATATTTAAGTAAAAACAATCTTTGGATGATTTTATAATAAATAAAATTTAATATCGTACGTGACAGACTTTTCTCTTATAATAAAACAATATATTTTCTGTAAATATATGTATACAAAAACTATAAAAGTGAATAGAAAATATACATTCGGTTTCAATAAACAATTTGACAATAGCAAAAAAACAATCAGAGTCAAATTCATTTCATACTACAAGCTAATTGGGAGCCTAGTTTTCGCCGCAATTTTAGCCTAAAACATACCTAAAACATTAAAAAATTAAATATAATCAGTTTAAACTATTATTTTTGTCTTTAAAATGTAATATGATCTAGATACTTTCACATAGTAACATTTTATTATTTTCTTCTATTCAAATCATCTTGAAAAAAGTTTCAAGGGTTTTCAGTCGTGGTAGCGATTCTCGTGGAATTGCCCATATATATACAATCTAATAAACACTCTTTTGATAACGCTATTAACTGTAAAAATATATCCTTTTGCGTCAACAACGCTACATGACTTTAAAAGGAAAACCCCAAATGTCCAATACAAAATGTCAGAAAGGGTTAATATAGACAATATGGATATCTAATGAAAGATATTTCAAAGTCCTTTGCAACGACGTATATAAAACACCAGAGTAAGTCGGACCTACAATGAATCAAAATCGGGAATTTTTTTCCACCCATAAAATTTCGTTAACGTTTCACTGTTAAATCTAAAAAATAAAAAAAAAATTAAAAAAAAAAAATTTGCAATAAAATTTATTTTTTTTTTTATTTTTAGTAAAAATAAAAAATTTATGAAAAAAAAAATAATTTTTTTTTTAATTTTGTTTACCTAAAAATATTTAAAATTTGTATTTTAAAGTGAAGGGTATATAAGATTCGGCACAGCCGATTATAAATTTTCTTTATAAAAAATAATTTTTTTAAAAAAAAAATTAAGAACATTTTTTTTTTAAATTTTGTTTACCTAAAAATATTTTAAAGTATAATTTTAATTAAACATACGATAATTTCGCGCAAAGGGGTCAATATAAATCTATTAAGAAAAATGTTCAAAAACTTTAAGTTGAAGTATGAATGTCTCTAAAACAGTGTTCGGCACTCATAGCGAATAGGGGCTGAACATGATCGTAAACGATGCAAGAATCAAACTATCAATAGTTGGCCAGATTAAAACAGAGAAATAAAGTTAATAACATTTTAATATTATCCATGTTCTCTCTAATGTTAACCTATATTGGAATGTAAGAAAAGATAAACTCACTGTTTATTGTTGGAGTTTTGTTTAAGCTTTGATATTTTTACAAATAAAGCTTGAGTGTCTGTAATTCTCATTCACTCTATAGCTTGATTTGTATAATATCTCTAGTTTTTCTAAAGCCTTTTGGGAAAAGGTTTCCTGATGATCTGGCCTAAGCAACCATTGAAATGCGCATAGGAACTAGCTTATCCCCCAACAATAAATGTCAGTGAATTTATCAATAATTGGGAAATTTAGCACAATTCTTACTATAATATTAATTTTATATTCCCGTATAACTCTTGAAAAATATGTATAGTTGGGTAATTTGGAAAGTGGTTTAATGTAATCAGTTTTTTGCTAAATTACATGTAATAAACGGGAAATCGCCAATTAAAAACCTAAAATCTTGGGTGGCTGATACGGAAATATAAAAAGGAAAACAAGTGAATTTAGCAATTAGTTAACATGATAATATTACCATATTTTCTTTCGTTCGTTTCTTTCTTTCATTTATTCCTTTATTCATTCGTTCCACATGAATGCACAATCAATTAAGCATTATCGAATACCAAGTGTAGATACTAAGATACATGCAACATACATACATACATAGTAGATTGTATCCTCCATGTAGGGAATTCTAGTGAGCAGCTCTTTTCAAATTATAATTCAATGTTGCTGATTGTCTTAACGACCAACAAGCAACGTTAACGACGCTGCACTAATATCTAATATAACTACTACATACATACATACATATTTAGTTATTAGAAATGTTTAGCTTAATTAAGCTTAATGCAATAAATACTTACACTTACACATGCTGACGACATATGTATGACTAAAGAACCAACAATACTGTGGGATGAAATACGAGATACATAGTTATTACCTTCAAGAAAACATGTTGATTGTAGGAGAAAATGTGTCTGCCCCAGCAAGTATTTAATATTTTACTAGGGTATAACAACTAACAAACAGAAATGACAAGTTATAGTTGATTTATTATGCTCCAAGAAAATTTTACTAAATATATACGTACATATGTATATTTTTGTTTCTAACAACCCCACTGTGCTTAAGTCTTATAGCTGTGACATGATAAACAAACGACCAATAGCAAATCAATAAATAATGTTCCTTAAAATTTTACTAAATTTCTCTATGAAGGACTAAACATACACAGGAGAGAAATAAAAACAAACATAGTCGTTTATGCAAACATACCAACATACAAACATACATCCATAAGTTTAATGGTTTGTGTTAAAAAAAAAAAATATGTATTAAAAATATACCAAATATCGCTGGTGGCGAACGAAAGGATTGTTGGTTGCCTCAAGTATATGTATTTTATGCCTGTGTGTGTCTCTGTGTTGAGTCTTCAAAAAATAAAAAAATTTAACAAATAAATTCATTAGAGCGATAAATATATTAGGTGAAATTATTTATACAATTTATTGATTTCTTTATAATCCCATCCCATTACAGATTGGCACACATGAAGCTACTTGGGTTATATCCGATTACATTGCTTCGCATGGCTCGAATGAACTCAGTGTCAGTAAAGGACAACAAGTGGAAATTGTTGAAGCGCCTACAGCAAATGAGCCAGATTTCTGTTTAGTTCGTCTCAATCCACAAACTGATGATGCGGCCGTACAGGAGGGTTTAGTGCCAGTTTCTATACTTAAACCACCACCTGGTTCTCAGAAGACAAGCTCAACTCGCAAAGATAAAGGTGATGTCATACAAGACCAAAGTGAGTATTTTACTTTTTTTTTTGTTGTTCTTCTTGGCTTTTTTTGTATTTTTTTTTTGTTTTTATTAAAACACTCTGTACAAACAAGGCATGAGCTTGAACGGACAAATAAACATGATTGATTTATGTTTCTTTTTTTTTAGCCAATAATCGTAGTAAACCAGATTCCCTTACATCGTCCACTAAAAGAAGAGGCCTTGGAGGGTAAGTTGTTTTTTGTTTTGTTTTTATAAATATTTTATTTAACATACTGTAGATATGTAAGAATAAAAATCATTACAATAAGTTTACACTGCAGTAGTGCACTGGAAGAAAAAGTCATGCTACACTTTATATAATCAAACGTTTTAAGGTACTTTTGTCTGTATTATATCAGGATGTAGGTAGGATCAAAGTTTCGAAAAAAATAATTCCTTAGTCATTTTTCAAAATTAAATTAAATTTGATTTCTTTTGATCATTCCATTAATGTATTAAGCCTTCAATCAACAATTGAAGGCCAAAAATTGGCCTTCAATTGTTGAAGATTGTTGTCAACAAGACCTTGCAAAATCATTGCGAGCTAATCAATCAGCAAATTCAGAACGTTTAAAAGCACCAGAATTTATCCAGAATTCACCAGGAATTTGGGTACCATACGAATTGATTCCGAGAGACCTTAGACCAGAGGTTCGCAAAAATAAATCCTCTCACCAATACACTTACTCTCACCAACACATTCAATTCTTTATTTTATTCAGTGCACCTACAAACACACAAATACAAAAACTGAAAAAATAAAGAAAAAGTCATACACCAGTGCTCATGCGTATTCCTAGTTGTCTTGTTGAGTGGACAACGACTACTAAAATGTAAGAGCATAAGAATACGTGTGATTTTATTTTCCACAATTGTGGTATGGGCTGCGCATTACTGCCTTAGACCATGTCCGTTTGAACGCTATAAATGAGAATAATTGTTGCACCCAATCATTAGTTGCGATGAAAATTGAAAATTGCGATGAAGATTGTTATAAAAATCAACAAGAGCTTGCAAAATAATTGGGAACTTCTCAAGCAGCAATTTCTAAATGTTTACGAGTAGCAGCATTCATCCAAAAGCAGTCAAATTGGGTACCATGACCGAAATAGTTTTTGAACGCTATAAAAGAAAATCATTTTTACACCGAATCATTACTTGCAATTAGGGTTTTAAATTTCCCGACCTTTTTTGATTCCCGGGAATCGCTATTCCCGAAATATATAATGATACTGTAAATTAGGAATATTATAGCCAAATTTCATATAAAAACTTAGTGTTATAATTATTAAATATCAGAGCTTCGAATTAATTCATAAAATTTGAGCTTAATTTTTTAGATTCATTCCAAAGCCTTTGTTTAAACTGAATTAATTTTAAAGTTAATTAATAACAGAATTTATTCAAACTTTTAATGATTAAATTTTTGTTAAATCAAATCATTTACAAAATTAATTGAAAAAATTGTCTTAATCTTGAGCCTTTTTGTACTAGATTTGAATTGAAGAAAAATTTAATCATTTAATAAATTGTTGAAGCTATTTTGTTATGGATTTGAAGATCAGTAAGAAATAAATTCTATAAATAATGAATTCACTTTTTTAAATTTTCATACGAAAAACCCCAAATAAATAATAATAATAAGCCGAGATATAAGCAAAAAACTGTAAAAAAACTTTTTACTATTTTTTGGTGAAAACAATAGAGTTCTAACTTGTTTTCTATGTTTTTTCGTCAGTTTTTAATTCCTGGGATTCCCGACTAAAAATCCCGGGAATCGGGTAGTGAAAAATTGGCGGGGAATTCCCGGGATATAAACCGTACTTGCAATGATAAATGGATTCAATACGATAATCCGAAGCGTAAGAGATCGTATGTGAAACCCATCCAACCAGCCGAATCGATACCAAAGCCAAATATCCATGACGCCATGGTAATTCTCTGTATTTAGTGAGACCAAAACGGTCCCATCTATTATGAGCTGCTGAAATCTGGCCAGACCATCACACGAAACCTGTACCGAACGCAACTGATTCGTTTGACGAAAAACGTCCAGAATATGCGGCCAGACATGAAAACGTAATATTTCATCATGACAACGCTCGGCCACATGTTGCAATACCTGTTAAAGCCAAGAGACCAAGACATGTCAGAAAGAAACTTTGAGTAAACGAGGAGACCATAAGGAAAATTATCAATACAGCGGTCACAGGATACCACATGATTGTCGTACTTGGAGGACGTCCACCTCCCTAAGGGAAAACAAATGCAGCGGAAAACAAGAGTAGTTCTAGCGCAACTGAAGTCGGAATGGAGCAACAGACTTAATGCCTACTGGTTCCACATAGACCGTGTCGTACCAAATTTATGACCAGTCTGGGCAATTGAATATTAGGATATATATTCAACTACCCACTAAACCTACTTGCAGTAGAAGTAGCACAATTCCTTGGCCTGGACCTCGATGCAGGTGTGTTTGAACTGTATTAATCGTCGATGATGGAATACGATTTTTGTCTAAATTAGATGGACTCCAACAAGATAGTCCAAAGAATCAAACACTGTAAATGTGCTTTATTTAAATACAAAATTGTTATGACCTTATTGGAAAACACTTTGAGTTCGACCAGTCAGTTACTACTTTCTGGTCATTTTATGTTGAACATGTAATAGGGATTGTGGCGAACATTTCTTGTGTAGAAGAGATTAAAGAGTAAGTAATAGAAAATATTCTAAATCCCATAGAGGGACTTATAAGTCACCAAGGCCCTTCCTCTAAACTATGATTATTTATCATTATAAATCACACCAAATAATCAATAAAATGGAATTGATATATTTCAAAATATTTTTTGTCTCCTATAAAATTTGTGAAAAGGGACTTTGCTCTTTTGCGCACTAAGCTAAAAATATGCTATTTTGCTTACAAATGAGGAGCCGCACAATAAAAGGTACTTTTTCGCATCTTTTCAAAAATTGGTTTTTTTTGGTATTTTTATAATATTTGGGTTGAAATCTTCTAGAAACAATCCAGTCAGCAAATTTTTTTTCTTTTTCCGATATTAAAAAGGTTTTATATCAAACATGCTTAACATTTTATGTAGTGGCTTATGGCAGTTAGATGTATCTATTGATAAGTAAGAAACTTGTTACCATTTCCATGTTCATGCTAGGGTTCTATAAATCGATTGTTCGAACAATCGACTTTTTGCTGAAAAAAGTCGAAAATTCGAAATCGACTTTTTGGTCGGAAAAAAGTCGAACAATCGATTATGTTATCTCAAAAGTCGAATAGTCGATAAAAGTCGAAAAAAGTCGAATAGTCGATAAAAGTCGACTTTTTAGATTGTTAAAAATAATATTTAATTGCAACATTATACTAAAACTGTTGCAATACACTTGCATTTTTTGTAGTGTGTGCTAATATAAATAATAAATGTTTATAAATTAAAGCTTTTTTCTACACAACATTCTTCTAACTATTATTGCCTTGATAAATTTCATTTTTATTGCTAAACATTACAAAAGGCGCATCAATAAATGTAGAAACTATGTATTTTTTACAAGAAATGGTAAAAAGTTGAAAAAAGTCGAAAATAGTCTAAAAAAGTCGATTTAACTAAAAAGTCGAAAGTTCGAAAAGTCGACTTTTTAAAAAACGGAAAAAGTCGAATAGTCGACTTTTTGTTTCAGCTATAGAACCCTAGTTCATGCAGTTTTTTAGGGGGCGAAATAAATAAAACTCATTTTCCCAAAAATTTTAAATGTGCGAAAAAGTACCTTTTGTTCTGCGGCTGCTCAAATGATTCCATATATTTTTCAACGAATTTGTTAGCATTTTATCGTATTATTTAAAGGATCTTTTCAATTTCATTGACACACACCTTATATGGTGTTTGTAAATCCAACAATTATGATTCTCTCAAATGTGCAAGGCATAGATTTTTTCATTATAACTAAGGAAATTAATTGTATTGTAAATATTGATAATGGGTTGAAAGCATTTTCGTTTCACTTCCCAGCAGTTCTAGGAAACTGTCCCGAACTAGTGATTTTACCTATCATTTAGGGTGACAACTAGTGACTACATTCTAGGTTACTTAGAGACACTAAAGTGACAATTGACTTCACGCTAAGTTACATGGGATATCAGTATACTTAAGCAAAAAGAAACAATTTTTTATAAAACCAGTTTCTACGGATTACTCACGAAAAAGTGGAGTACAAAATAAAGTAACTACTCTCTAGATTACTTAGAGACACATAAGTGATAATTGTCTTCACACTAGATTACATGGGATGTATAAGTAACCAATTGAACTCTCTTTGCATTGCAAAGAGAAAACACTTGTCAAATGACCCAAAATATATAAATTGGAGTCAGTCAAGTGGTCAGACATTAGTGCAATTACTGTCTCTAAGGGATACATTGACTACTTGCGTAACTGTTGGGTTATAACATTTGGAATTTTCATAATTAAAAACCAGCAACGATTTTCATCTTTACGTTTTAAATGTGGGGTTTAAAATCTGATACTCAAGGACAAATATCAAACTTGTATGCATTTATTATTCCTTGAACGTGTTTTATTAAGCATTTAAGTGTATTTAAGCGTATCATTAAAATTTTTTGGATTTGATTTTACAATCACCATCATATTTACATACGAGTATATTTGGAGAATGTAATGATTTTATTATTATATTTCCTGGACATTATTAGGTTTGGCAATGTAATATATCATCTTTAATAATTGATTTTAATGCTGAACAGACATTTGAATTTATTTTATTTAAGCAAAAAAAAAAAACAAAAAAAAAACAACTTGATCTAAATTGTTTTTATCGATGTTTTTTCTGAATGTTCTACTAAGAAACAGCTGTACATTATCTGTAGTTTACATTGTAGTAAAAACATCTGTGTAAATAGTCTGATCAAATCAAAGTAAATGGTTTATGGAAGATTTACAGTAAATTTATATAAAATAAATTTCGCAGACAATGCGACACAATAACGCAAACAAATTTTGATTTTATTCACACATGAAATAATAATAATAAACATATAAACTAATTATGTTACGTATTCATATCTACAGACTACTTACTTACTGATTGCTTCTTATAGAATGAATTATTTATTATTCATAACAATTGAAAAATTAAACTGTTAGTTATACTAACTAAGTATGTAAATATTTAGTAAATTCTCCCACTAAACGATTTAACGATTTCATTCGGCCCTGAAACGTATAAATATAATAATTTCACTGTTTATTGTTTATTATAAATTGTGCACGTAAATTGCTTTAAATTGAATACAATTCATTATTAAAATAAGTATTATTGTAGTTTGGAGAGCGATATTCAGATTCCAAATATTTTTTCTTAGTTTTCCTTTGTAATAATAGCGCTGAATGTATGTCACATTCTATATACAAAACTAACTGCCAAAGCGACAGAGAGAAATAAAAACGTAATGTGAGCATTTCGTGTTAAGCGAAAAAAAAAATAAAACGGCTTTGTTATCTTTATTTTTATTATTGGTGTTTTTAAGTTCGCACTGTCCACACTTCTGATAAGTTATATTAATGTATGTTATATGTTATGTATTACTCATCCAGAGAATTGTAGTGTAGGAAATAACTTTGGTTAAGGCCTAAGATTCTCAATAAAAATTTAAGATTTATTATTAAAAACTTACATATTTTATTACATATCTATATAGTAATGGTACCTATTATTATAAACACATTTCTACATGCTCAATTTGTGATAAAAATAATACGTAAAAACTGTCATTACACAAAGCAGTATTAAGCATTCGGACTGAGTACACTTTGAAAAATTTATCCAAGCAAATATGTTAGTAACATTTTTTTTAGCAATAGTTTAGTAAATAGACAAAATTTCAGTTCAAATCTAAAATTTGGTTATATTTGAAATATTTGGAAAAGTTATAATAACTCTCAATTTTTTTTTGCTAAGGGTTACAGTTTTTTAGCGTGTAGACTAAGTATGACTAAAATAAGATTACGACGCTCTCTGTTTATACATAAACAATATATCTTTATACATATGTACATTAAGGGTATTACTTTTTGCAATTTTAAATTCAAATCCACCCTAACCATGTAAATTATTAGAAAAATTTGCCTCACGAATTCAATACAATACAATTTTAAGCTCATTCAATTCATCACACCAACGACTGAAATTTTGTTTTCCACTTTATTAAAAAAAATTTATAAATTACTATGTAATATAATTATTTTGGTTGTTAGGCTTTGTAAATCAAAGCGTATTAATCAAGGGGATTCAATCTCACTGCTACTCACCTGATTTTATTGTTTTATGTATTTTCTTTTTGTGATAAAAACTTTTAGTCTTTCTTGAATTAACTCTAAATCTATTCTCAGGAGACTATGGTAATACCCCACGAATAATATAATTAAACCCTTTCTTCAAGACACCCACAAACTTTAAAATTTTTAGCTTTTATTTTGAAATATTTATACAATATAAATATTCAAGTTATTGGCCATTGTTAGCTTTGAACTTTTCCCAACTTTCTGGCAACATACGGATTCCGCGCCAAAAGAACTGCTCATCTTTTTAAGGCCAAGACCGAATCAAGCCAATATCGAATACTCTGGTCCAAAGTGGAGCATATCCCAGAGAGAGCAATATGCATCGATCGAAATAAATATTAGTCGGACGAGGCAAGGTCTGGAATATAAGGCGAAAATTCCAACCACTTCATTATAAATAGTTTTTAACAGGTTTTTCAACATGAACGATCGTTGTATTGATGGAATACTACGCATATTCTGAACGTTCTTCGGCCAATGCTCTTTTGTGATGGTGTGGCCAGATTTCAGCGGCATACAATAGATAGGACCCTTTTTTTCTCACCAAATACAGAGCATTACCTTAGAGCCTGGATATTTGTCTTTGATATCGATTCGGCTGGTTGACTGATCTTCAAATACGATCTCTTACACTTCGGGTTATTGTAATGGATCAATTTTTCATCGAAGTAATGATTTGGTGCAAAAATTATTTTCTTTCATAGCGTGCAAACATCATTTCGTATGGTACCCAATTTCCCTGCTTTTGGATGAATCCTGCTGCTTGCAAACGTTTTAAAATTGCTGCTTGAGTAGTTCCCAATGATTTTGCAAGCTATTGATGAGTTTGACAGCAATCTTCATGCCTCCAATTCTTGGTCGTCAAAATTTTTTGCCTGGCCTAGGCGATATTTGTCTTTCGTGTCAAAACCACAACTTCTGAACCACACAAACCATCTGTCGCACGTTGAAACCGTTGGAATATATTCACCATAAGCTTTGGTGAGCAATCCTATATGTTACCCCTATACCGTTCCCATCAAAAACTTGCATTGCCAAGTAATGAGTTAAAATTGCTAATTCTGGCACTTCGCAACTTACACTATAACATCTTAACTCATTATTTTAACTGTGAGTTCACTTCCTCGTATTATAGTCATTTTTAATCAGAGCTTCAAATTAATTCATTTTATGTTTAATTCACTAATATCTTAATTCAGAATTAAAAAAATGTCAACAATTTAGTGCATGAAATCATACCCAACTAAATAAATTCTTTAGCTTCAGTCAAAGTATTTTATTTGAATAGAATACATTCTTCGTTGAATCAATTCATAATAAAATTCATTCAATCTTTGAAGGGTTCAATTTTTTGGACAACAGAGTTATGTCTTTGACAGTAGATTTTGCGCTCTTTGTATATTTCTCGATGGCGCAAATGTTCATAAATTTTACTGGAGACAGAAAAAACCTTATAAAATCCTTTCTTTTAAATATTGTTGTAATCTGTAAATGCAGTTTTATCAGATATTTGATATGTTTTAGAACAACTGAGTTAGCGACTTAAAGTCCTTTTTCGGGACATATATGTATATAAATAATATGTAAATAAAAGTCAATAATTAATTTTTATATCTGCCAAAAAAATAAAAATCATAGTCTGACAAAAAAAAATTACAATTATTCCTGACAAAAAAAATAAAAATCAAAGTCTGACAAAACCAATAAAAATCAAAGATTGACAAATATTTCTGACAAAAAAAAAAATAAAAAACAAAAAATAACAACAATTATTTAGAACAATTATCAAGAATTAAAAAACCATGTTCTTTTATGAAAATATAGTTGAAAACGATCGACCTGACTTGCTTGACCTGACTCTCCGATATTTTCTTGTGATGGCTTTTTTCCTTTGAAATTTCAAGAATAATTATTATTTTCGGTCCCTGATTATTTGGGTTAAATTAAATGGATATATATAGATGGAAAATGGGTAAAAACCCAATTGGTAAATACCCGTTAAAATGGGAAAAACGGGTAAATACCCAGGTGTTTACTAACAAGTAAGAGAGCTATTTTCGGCTGTGCCGAATCTTATATACCCTTCACCAAATTATACTTAAAAATATTTTTATTTAAACAAAATCAAAATTTTTTTTTTAATGTTTTAACATTTTTAAAAATTTTTTTTTTCCAAATTGTTTTTTAATTTTCTTTTTTAAATTTCTTTAATTAATTTTTTTGGAAAAAGAATTTATGACAAAAAAAAAAATTTTATGAAAAAAAAATTCGGGTTAAAAAATATTTTTTTCCGATTTTGACCCATTGTATGTCCAACTTACTATGGTCTTATATAAGTCGTTGCAAAGGTCTTTGAAATATCTATCGTTAGATATCCATATTGTCTATATTAATGACTTAGTAATCCAGATATAGGTCAAAAATCGAGGTTGTCCTAGTTTTATCCTTATATCTCAGCCGATATCTTGTGGACCGATTTTATCGATTTTAAATAACGACCGAGCCGGAAGAATTTCGGAGATATTGATGTATGAATCGTGTATGTAAGTTATTTGGGGGCTTCGGAAAGTTGATTTCAACACACAGACGGACATATATCGATTCCGTTATCTATAACGATCCATAATATATATACTTTATGGGGTCGCTAATGAAAAATGTGGAAATTACAAACGGAATGACAAACTTATATATACCCTTGCCACTCATGGTGATGGGTATAAAAATGTGGGTAAAAACTATCTCGAAGATTATGTGGAAGAGAAAAACATTGGATGGTTCAAGAGAATGATTTTTTATTTAATTTTATAAAGAAAAAGAAAAAATTGTATATAGTAGTTGTAAAATAAAGGCCTGAAGACTTCTTATTCACTGTCGCTGAAACTTTCAATATTAGTTTCACTTGGGAAATAATCAGAAATAGTATGAGGTCTAGGTGAAGAATGGATTATTCCAGTAGAAGTGGATGATATATCATCAAATGATTCAGAAGAACTGATATCGTCGTAATCTGGCACTTGTAGTTTTTCTACATATTTGTTTCCATATTTTTTCATTTCTTGGTCTTCCCATGTTAAAACCTAAAAACTATTTATGAAAATTTGTTGCATTTTACAACTACTAGCACAATAAACACATACCTTCTCGTGGAATTACAAATTTAATTCGCCTTTTTGAATGTTTTTTAGTTTCTAATATGAATAAAAATGTTTTTAGGTTTGACTGACATTCAGTTTTTGAAAATATTTTGATATTAAAATCATTTTATAAATACCCAAAAAAAAGATTAAAAAATGAAATATACCCGGGTAAATACCGGGTAGAATCCCATCTATATGAATATACTATTATTAATGAAAACAAAATTGGAGCTATTATTATCTATATATATAAAAGAGTAACGTTACTGACTGACTGACTGACTGACTGACTGATTCATCATCGCACAGCCCAAACGGCTGAAGCTAGAATCACGAAATTTTAACTGTGGGTTCCTCCCTCCCCAAAACGATCCGATAAGAAGGGATTTTTGGAAATTCGAACGTTTAGGGGGTAAAAAAGGGTAAAAACGGGTAAATTCGGTAACCTTATATCTTCAAAACTAATAAAGATATAAAAAAACTTAAAATAGCATGTTACTCCATTTAAAAAATAAGCTGACAGGTGTTTCGTACTTTTTGGAAATTCGAAACTTTTAGGGGAGAAAACGGGTAAAAACTGAATTTTGGTACTTTTTTTGCACCCTATGTATCTTTTAAACCAATAAACATAGAAACAAATTTTAAATCGTATTCTTTAATTAACAAAAAATAAAAAATATAAGTTTGGTACTTTTTGGAAATTCGAACCTTTAAGGGATAAAAATTGTGATAATTTTTGGTACTTTTTCATAAAATATGTTTTTCTATAATTTGACATAGACATACAAATATTTTATTATGAGCTCCCACCACGTTACAGAAATTTATTTGAATGAAATTGTACCACCTCAATGGCGATAAAAAAGGTACCAAAAAGGGGATAAAATCGGGAAAATACATTATATTTGAAATTATTAAGCCAATTTTGATAATTTTTTTAACGTTGGTTCCTGGATTCATACAAAAATTAACTAACAGGGTGTTATTTGGAACTCGAGTACCAAGGTGTATATTGGGCCAAATCCGGGTAAACAGTTTGGTACTTTTTTTAAAACATATTTATTCTTGGGCACATTAACACAGATTTTAATATTTTGATACATGCCTGTAGCATAAACAATTTTGGCAAAATGGAATATTTTTAAATTTCAAACTTGAGGGGTGTTCAAGTAAGAAAAGGGAAATTGGTACTTTTCTCCTAATGGTACTTTTTTAAAATTTTAAATTATTTCAGTTATCGACATTAAAGTTAGCTGATATGTATTTGAGTGAAGTTAGTGTTAGGAATAGGGGATAATATTTAGGTACCAAAATGTGTCAACTGAACTATAGGTACTTTTTTGTTCATCTAATGGTACTTTTTTGAAATTTCTATAATAATGGACTTAGAAACATGAAATTAAACATATATGGTCCTAAGTGAGTGAGAATTCTAGGGGGAGACTTTTTGGTACTTTTTCTTTATTGGAATGGTACTTTTTGTAATTTCTTCACCAATGAACCTAGAAACATGAAATAAAGCTTATATATAAACCGAGTGAGTGGGAAACCACAAGTGTGGGTTTTTTGGTACTTTTTCTATATTCTAATGGTACTTTTTTGAATTTTCTATAACTATGGACTTAGAAACATGAAATTAAGCATATATGGTCATAAGTGAGTGAGAATTCTAGGGGGAGACTTTTTGGTACTTTTTCTTTATTCTAATGGTACTTTTTGAATTTTCTATAACTATGGACTTAGAAACATGAAATTAAGCATATATGGTCCTAGGTAAGTGATAATTCTAGGGGGAGACTTTTTGGTACTTTTTCTTTATTCGATTGGTACTTTTTGTAATTTCTTCACCAATGAACCTAGAAACATGAAATAAAGCTTATATGGAACCGAGTGAGTGGGAAACCACAAGTGTGGGCTTTTTGGTCCTTTTTCTATATTCTAATGGTACTTTTTTGAATTTTCTTTAACAATGGACTTAGAGACATGAAATTAAGCATATATGGTCCTAAGTGAGTAAGAATTCTAGGGGGAGACTTTTTTTACTTTTTCTTTATTCGAATGGTACTTTTTGTAATTTCTTCACCAATGAACCTAAAAACATGAAATTAAGACCGGAGTGAGTGGGAATCTACAAGTGACTGCTTTTTGGTACTTTTTCTATATTCGAATGGTACTTTTTGAATTTTCTGTAATAATGAACATAGAAATATGAAGTTAAGCATATATGGTCCTAAGTGAGTGAGAATTCTAGGGGGAGACTTTTTGGTACTTTTTGTTTATTCTAATAGTACTTTTTTGAATTTTCTATAACTATGGACTTAGAAACATGAAATTAAGCATATATGGTCCTAAGTAAGTGAGAATTCTATGGGGAGACTTTGTGGTACTTTTTCTTTATTCGATTGGTACTTTTTGTAATTTCTTCACCAATTAACCTAGAAACATGAAATAAAGCTTATATGGAACCGAGTGAGTGGGAAACTACAAGTGGGTGCTTTTTGGTACTTTTTCTATATTCTAATGGTACTTTTTGAATTTTCTATAATATAATGGACCTAGAAATATGAAATTAAGCGTATATGGTCCTAAGTGATTGAAAATTCAAGCGGATACCTCATGGTACCTTTTGTTTATTCTAATGGTACTTTTTTTTAATTTTCTATAGCAATGGACTTATAAACATGAAATTAAACATATATGGTCCTAAGTGAGTGAGAATTCTAAGGGGAGACTTTTTGGTACTTTTTCTTTATTCGAATGGTACTTTTTGTAATTTCTTCACCAATGAACCTAGAATCATGAAATAAAGCTTATATGAACCCGAGTGACTGGAAAACCACAAGTGTATACTTTTTAGTACTTTGAATTTTTGAATTTTTTGAATTTTCTATAACAATGAACTTAGAAATACGAAATTAAACATATATGGTCCTAAGTGAGTAAGAAGTCTAGGGGGAGACTTTTTGGTACTTATTCTTTATTCAAATGGTACTTTTTGTAATTTCTTCACCAATGAACCTAGAAACATTAAATAAAGGTTATACGGACCCGAGTGGGTGAGCAACTACAAGTGGGTGCTTTTTGGTACTTTTTCTATATTCTAATGGTACTTTTTGAATTTTCTATAACATAATGGACCTAGAAATATGAAATTAAGCGTATATGGTCCTAAGTGACTGAAAATTCAAGCGGATACCTCATGGTACCTCTTATTTGTTCTAATGGTACTTTTTTTTTAATTTTCTATAGCAATGGACTTAAAAACATGAAATTAAACATACATGGTCCTAAGTGAGTTAGAATTCTAGGGGAGACTTTTTGGTACTTTTTCTTTATTCGAATGGTACTTTTTGTAATTTCTACACCAATGAACCTAAAGCCATGAAATTAAGCTTATATGGACCCGAGTGAGTGGGGGATTTTTGGTACTTTTTATATATTCTAAGGGTACTTTTTTGGATTTCCTATAATAATGGACCTAGAGTTTCCAAAGCCGCGGTTTCGGTTTTAAAAAATTAAAAACCGATCGGTTTCGGTTTTGTGATAATTTATTAAATCTTAAGTATTATAGAAACAAAATTAGTTGATAATATAGGAAATGATATACAAATCTAAAATTCAAACTTGATAATCAATGGTACTATTTCCTTATTGCAATGGAATATTTTATAATAATAAACCTAAAAATTTAAAATTAGGAACACATTTTGCATTTTCTATAATAATGGACCCAGAAATATGAAATTAGACATTTACTTTATTTCTTTCTTCTAATTGGGGTGGCGAAGCGCACCGGGTCAGCTAGTGTATTTAATAATGTTGTAATACACAATTTCATTTCAATCGAAAAAAATTAATTTTAACTCAAATTTGTTCATAAAATTTTTCTTCCACCAAAAAAAATAGATTTGAATTGAAGACTTATTGAACCATTTAATAAATTTTATTACGCTATTTTGTAATGGATTTAAATTAAAGAAAACTTGAATGATTCAATAAGAAATTAAATCTGTAAAGATTCCTAAAGGAATGAATTCAATACGTTTGCAGTTCAAGGAATTAAGTCGGAATGAATTGAAACAATTCTGAACGAAATATCTAGTGATAGGTCGGAATGTTGGTTATACCCCTAATGTTAAAATACATATTAATAGTTAGGTATGTCTGTATGAATGTAATAAATATACATATACGAGTATAATTTTATTACTTGTTGTTATTGTCGTATTATTCCTTTTGATTGAACTGGAGTGTATTGTTGTATTTTTCTTCAATGTTTACTCGTTGGCACACTCATTTTCTAATCAGTCAGTTGTTCTTTAAACGTGATGAATTAAGGTTCAATGGAAATGTAAAGTGAAGAAAATTATTTAAATGATTGTATAAAAAAAAATATCCTATTATTGTACATAATACACTAATACATACAAGCCTATGTATTATTAAAGTCATTAATTCTTAATAATAATAATAAGGAAAACTCTACAAACACTACAATCAATATCTTGTTAAAAAATAAACAGTAAAGATAATCCGCCGATATAATAATGTATGACAATACAAGTGTTGTTAAACGGCGTACAGCCGTTTCAGTGTCATTAACCTGTGAAAATACAGAGAAATTCTCATGTTTTTGCTGTAATCAAAGTGAACAATTATTCGGTCATCACCAGCAACACCGCAAATCATGGTATCAATTTTAGGAATAGATAAATAATACGTTTAAGTGTTTCAACACGCCAATAACTAAATCAAAAACATTCCATTTAAAAATCTATCGAGATTATAGTGGCTATAACAAAATTTATTTCACCAATAAAGCAACAATTTACATTAGTTATTTCACATTATTAAATCATTTGTGAAATTATTAAAATGTGTTTTTTTAAATACTAAAGTAAATTATTTAATTATTCATTATCATACAAGTGATGTAAAAAAACTTAATTAAATCTCAACAAGTTTGGTTTTCAAATTCGTTAAAACTCCATAATTAATCAAAAGAGTCTACTAATTTGATAAGATGTATGTATTTATATATAGAAAACCCCTTCTTGCTCACTAGATATCTTGTCAACCAAAATATAATCAAAAGGTTTTTTTTTATTTTAAAAATATCAACAATTTCTAAGTGCACTCACTGTTCTAGTAACCTAGAAGAGTTTTTGCAAAGATATTTTTTCGGTATACAACTGCACCCATTGCGATTATTCACTCTCCAACACAAATGCAATGTGGGGAAGTTTTTTTTCATGGTGAAGAAATAAGTGTTTTGAACAAAATAAAACAAGTAAGAAAGTGTAGGCGGTCAAGCCCTGTCATTATGCTATTGTTGATATAAAAACAAATAAGGAGTGAGATCGAAAAATTCTTAACACACGTTTTTCATTACATTTTTTAACCCAAGTATTATTTGAATTTTTTTTTGATCAAGTTACCTTTGAAAAACATGTCAGTTATTATGTGTAATGTCAATTATATTAATTTTTTTGTTAATCTGATTAAAATGAGTGACCAGAAAAAAGTGCGTACTGAAATTATTAAATATTTTCAACAAAACCCAACTTGGTCTTACAAAAAGTTGGCCAAGCATACAAAGGTCTGCCGTCAAACTGTTTCCAATGTTATTAAACAGTACCGGGAGAACTTGTCAGTTGATAGAAAACCTGGTTCAGGTAGAAGGAATGGTCCACATGATGTTTCTAAAGCCAAAAAAATAGAACGCATTTTCAAAAGAGCTCCCAACACATCCGGTAGGAAAGCAGCCCGGTTAGCTCAGTGCTCGGACTATTTGGTACGAAAAGTTAAAGCTAATGCAGGTTTAAAAACATACAAGGCTCAAAAAGTTCCTGACAGGAACGCTACTAAAAATTTAGAGGCCAAAAACAGAGCACGGAAATTGAAGTCAAGTTTTATAAAAAAATATTCTTGCTGCATAATGGATGACGAAACGTATGTTCTGGCAGATTTTTCGCAACTTCCAGGTCAAAAATTTTATGTTGCTGATGATCGAGGGAATGTTGAAGAAAAGTTTAGGACCCAAAAGCAGACAAAATTTCCCAGAAAGTTCTTGGTATGGCAAGCAATATGCAGTTGCGGCAAAAGAAGCCACTCATTTGTTACAACGGGCTCTATAAATACCGAAATTTACATCAAGGAATGTTTACAAAAAAGGCTGCTTCCATTCATAAGACTTCATAATGTGTCCACTTATTTTTGGCCTGACTTGGCATTCTGTCACTATGGCAAACAAGCCCTTGAGTGGTACAAGAACAATAATGTGGTATTTGTACCAAGAGAGGCAAATCCTCCAAACTGCCCGGAGCTAAGGCCAGTGGAGAGATATTGGGCTCTTGTTAAAAGAGAATTGAAGAGTACAAAAAAGGTGTCCAAAAGTGTGGTAGATTTTAAACGGAGATGGACTACATGTTCGAGCAAAGTGACAGAAAGCACTATAAAAACGTTAATGGAAGGGTTTCCGAAAAAGGTTCAAAATTTCATCACTAGTGATTAAAACTATAAAAATAATTTTTTTTGTAAATTGTAATAATAATTTCAATCAAATAAAAAAAAAATTAAAGCTGTAAGTTTAGTGGTTTCTTTTTTATAAACATATATGTATGTTAAGAATTTTTCGATCTCACTCCTTAGAATAATTTATCATTGAAATTGGTATTATTGTAGCTAAAAATACTCTCATGAAGATCACTTTTTCTGTGGTTAGAACAAATTTTCAAAGTTTTTTTTTCAACAGCGGGTAATATTTTAAAAGCATCTGTTTCTTTAGAGAAATCTTGTCCCTCACAGTTTCATTATTAATGTGCTGGAATAATAAGAAGTGAATTCAGGAGGAATGATCAGTATTTTAATTGCTTAAAGAGCGTGTTTACTAACCGTTACCGATATTGAATTAATAGCCTGGGACCGAATTAACGCATTCGATATCGAGTAAAATTGATCGTAATTTTCTTATTTTGGCATTACGAATGTGGTAATTTGGTCTCTGTTTCAGAAACACTGACAGAAAATTTATTTTTAAAATTTTATATCAAAATAACTCAGTTGACAAATAATTGTTGAGTGTTTTTCATACAAAATTTTTAAAATTGTTTTCCAACCCTGTTTCTGTATCAAAAAAGCTTAGGTTTTTTAAGAGCTTTTCGGGAGAGCAAAAATAGTGTTTATTTTCAACAATTCACTTAAAAATGCGAGGTTTACAATAGACGGGGTAACTTTTGAACGCGGTTCTTGTTTTTAATAAATTATATATCATTTTTAAGAGTACATATCTGTCATTTATTCTCTTAGTTATTAAACATTGTAGTGTAAACGACAATGTTTTTTTTTTTTTTTTTTTGCTTCGAAAATTTCGAATTTTGTATCAACAAAGCGTCATATGCGGGAAGTTTTGCTTTACTTAATTTGAAAAAAAAAAGTGCCGCCGATTGCTCACCAAAGCTTATGGTGAATGTGGTCCATTGTTTAATGTGCAAGAGATTCGGAAGTGGTGATTTTGATACGGAAAACAAAGACCGACCAGGGCAGCCAAAGAAGTTTGAAGGCCAAGAATTGGAAGCATTACTCCATGCAGATTGTTGTCAAACTTAACAAGAGCTTGCAACATCATTGGGAGCTACTCAATCAGCAATTTCAAAACGTTTGCGAGTAGTAGGATTCTTCCAAAATCCGAAATGATGCTTGTACGCTATAAAAGATAATCATTTTTGAAAATGTATCCAGTACAATAACCCGAAGCTTAAGAGATATGCCAACCAACCGAATAGACACCAAAGTCAAATATCCATGGCTTTAAGGTGATGCTCGGTATTTGGGAGAAAAATAAGCTGATTCGTTTGAAGCTAGCATTGGCCGAAAAACGCTCAGAATATGCAAGCAGACATGAAACTGTTATATACCATCATGACAACGTTGCAATTAACTGTTAAAAACTATTTAGAATGAAGTGGTTGGGAAGTTTTAACTCAACCGCTTTATAGTCCAGACCTTGCCCCGTCCGACTACTATTTGTTTCGATCGAAACAGAGTATCCGATATTGGCTTGATTCGTTTTTGGCCTCAAAAGATGATGAGTTCATATGTTGTCGATATTTCGAAAAGCAATCAGAATCAGAATTTTGGTAGTAATTTTAATATGTTAACTATGTAAACCCTAACAAATCTATTATATTGAAACCAAAGGTTCAAACGAATTAAATCTTAATTCAATTTTTAAAATAAAATTAAATTGTTTTTTAAAGAATTTAATACGAATTAATTCCTTAATTCATTTTTTTGAGAATTCATTCTTTATAGAATTAATTCCTTATTGAAGCATTCAAGTTTTTTTACAATTCAAATCTATTACAAAAATGCTTTAGACTTTTTTTCAATTACTTTTGTAAATGATTCAATGCAAAACAAAAACAAATTGAACGAACAAAAATATTTTCAGTAAATTCCAATGAATTGTATTCAAATAAAAGGTTTTAAATGATGTTAAGGACTTGTTATTTTGATTAAGATTTTAGTGAAATTTAACTAATTAATTCGAAGCTCTAATTAAAACACAAAATTGTTATGCCCAATTCCAATAATTTAGTACTTTTTTATAGTTGACCCTCATTAAAAATTAATTCTTTGCTTTGCTAAAAGATCAAAATGTATTTTTGATTTTCAACTAGAGAAGAACTTGTGAAAGATTTGTCTCATATTTAATGTTGGTTTTTTCACTATCTTCGAACTAACTTTTATTTTTAAAATTAATTTCTACACAAAATTAACACAAAAACGCGCAACAGATCATCGTTCCAGTTCGTACACTTTTCAGAATTAATAGTGTACGATCAATTGTATGCATTAGAATGCAAGAATGCATAAACCTGCTTCTAAATGGGAAAACACAAAAATACTTTTCGTTAAAATTTGTTCCTAGCTGCTTCCAAACGTTTGCAACATTTTTATTACGGTGCTTCATCTGTATGTATGGGTGGTGCAAATATTAAGGAATTAATGTCGAAAGAATCATACAATGTTATCTTTTATTTTATTTGAAAAAAGAAGTTGAAGTTGGGGATTCATTAATAAAAAAAATTTAAATCACAAAATTTAAAAAAACTACTTTTGTTCATTATTTTTTTTTATTTCCATTCATCAACTTTTTCCCATAAAGAAGCTATAAAACAAATTAAGACAAACAAAATTAAAGAAGGCGACATCATGGGGAGTGTATTAAATAATAATGTGTTTATTTGTCGAACATACTTACATGTGTAATAAGTAATAAGAAATTACATACTACATCACATTACTTATTACATATTACACATGTAAGAAATATAAATATCCTCAGAATGTAATTTAAACATTTGTTATATATGTATTTCCTTTTCGCTTTTAGTATAATAACCTCAATAAAAATACATATGTATAATAAAAATTATTGACAGTTATAATGTCAAATAAGACATTGAACCGTAATTCTACACAAGTTTTGAAATCTTTTAGTACGTCATTTTTTAAATGTAGTGTAATAATCAAATGCAACAAGCGTTTAGAAGTCTACGAGTTATAAATAATGTAGATAGAACACTCATCACTGGCCGTTACAGTTCGTTAGTAAAGTCTCAAGTGTTGTGTAAACAAATAAATGTTTCTAACTACATTTACACATTTCTCTTCTGCAAAAACGATATAAGAAATATAAGTGTGTCATAATATTTTATTATTAAAAATAGTAGTAGTACCCAACATAAGTATATGTCTACTTATATCTATGTATTTAGTTGAAATAATGATGTAAACCCACTTGTTGGGGAGTATTTGATTCTATTTTTATTCCAACAATTAATTTTGAATAACATCTACTTTATTTATGGACAAAACTACATTTAAATTAATATTGCATTAACAATCGAAGTAAAACCACTTGAGATATATTGACAGCTGACAAATTAATGGGTCGATTATGGATGGCAACCGAACTTCAGTTGCGTAATTGGTATTACAGATGGCAACTGGCAGCTATCATTTCTGATGCCAAATTGGCAACCAGAAATTTATGGTTGCCTTCTGGCAACGCAACTGAAGTTCGGTTGCCATCCATAATCGACCCATAAGTAATCATAACAAACTCAGTTTTCTTCACACACGAATATTTAGCATGTTCTAAATAAAAACCCTATTGATATCAGATTGAGCATATTTATTTTCTATTAAAAAGCAATTTTGAGTTTTCTTTTATCCGCAAAACAGTACTCGTATTTAGAAAGTTATAGACGATTTAATATTTTAGATATTTTTGATCCTATACTTTTCCATTCCCGGGAATTTATTTTTTTGGTATAAAATATCTCAAAAAAAAAGTATTAGACCTATTTTAATTTTCACATTTGGGGGATTCAAACGGTCTCCTATTAAGTCGTATTGTCATAATGTCCTAAAATATTTTTTTAGTTTAAACAAATTCTTGTTGTGCTGAAAACAAAAAAAGTGTTATTTTATGACAAACCAATAAACATAGTTCAAAAAGTCTTATTAGTTTATAACTTTTTTGTTTGAAACCTAACAAAAATTTGTTTAAACTAAAAAAATATTTTAGGAAATTATGACAATACGACTTAATAGGAGACCGTTTGAATCCCCCAATTATAACAAATTTACAAAATGTCATGCAAAGGTTTATTAAGTTTTATTTCAATATTTATCTACTATTTCGCATAAATTGACCGGATCGGTTGATATTTGTTCAGTCTAATTTCTTTTAATTACTTTTAGTACAACACAGCATTGTGTCACTCTTGTTAAACCCATTTTACAAACAATTATTTCTTTCTATCCATTTCATTAATGTATATAGGCGCAAGTGGCTACCACAGATTGGTCGTAAACCAACTCAAAACAAGGTGGAAAAAACCCCCGAAAAGTTATTGGTCAAAAAGTTGTCCGAGAAAAATTTCAAGGTAAAATATAATTCAAAATATCTAATTAAAATTCGTATTAATATTTAAAAATATTCTTTTGTATAAAATAGTTGCCAGCGAAACAAGTGGATGATGCCAACACCTCGCAGTTGGCCTCAGCAAATACAACATCACAGCTTAATATATCACAACAGGACTATGAAGCTGAAGAGGAGGTGGGACTTGAATTGCCGCCGCCCATGAAACCAATACTGGAGCCCCATTTAATGTCAAATGGTCCGCCAACCTTTACAAAGGACATGAAAGACAATCCATCAGCAATGGTAAGTGGGCGAGAAATTATTGAAAAATATAATACATATGTACTCGTATGATGAAATGAAAAATACAATATCAAATACTTGAACTAACTTTTCGAGTGAGGGTATTCAAATATTAAATACTAGTAGTAGTAATTTTTATAGAATTTTATTGTATTTTTTTCCTCTTTATAATATTTAAAATATACACTACCATACATGAACAAAATCCATATGTCCACACAATTGAAAGTGTAACAAGTTTTTCTTAAAACTATTGTATATTCAACATGTTTTCATACTCCGTAAATTGAAAAGGTTGCTTGCCAACAAAGGGGATGTATGGACCACATTGTTTACAAAATGTCATTGCCTGCTCGCGGTATTTACAGTGACTAACAGTGCAATGTCTATTAAAAACATATGAATATTTAACACTTAAAGCCCAGTAGGCACCACTATTTGAAAACATAGTAATAAAAGTTGTATTGGTTTAATGGAACTTTTTTTTATTACTCAGCATTCATTTTAAAACTTATTTTTACAATTTGTGTGCAAAACTCAGTGTGCAGTCCTTTTTACATTACAATACTCATATGTTTATAGTTTTGCGACCTGTTTGCTATGGTTTTTAGTCTTGTAAATTTACGGTTTTATATTGGAAAATGTAAAATTGCTGCTAAACTTGCTATGTTTACAATTTTTGCAAGGGTAGTTTACTGTGGAAAGTGAATTGCTCTAAATATTTAGATGTTATGAACTTCCAATGTAACATTTTAGCTAAACTTACTAAATTTACAAGGTTTGCAAGTGTAGTTTACTTTGAAAATATAATTGTTTAGCTAGACATAATGGCCCATAATCATAGTCAGAAATAAAGTATATTTTACTAGAAATAAAGTCGTCTTTACTTAAGAGTGGACTTTAGGTCTACCATAGACAAGTTAAAGTATATTTTTGACGTTAAAGTCGACTGTAAATATAAAACAAGCTGAAGCTATTATTTACTCATTTAACAACAGCATCAGCTGTTCTTCGCCATGTAAAACACTTCTGCAAAAAGTAAAAAAATTAAGTTACAAAAATTTGGCAGAGATTTTGCAATTATTGAACAGTTATCAATAAAATTAGTACCAAAATATTCTAAATATGATATTAATCTTATCTTTTCCATTTTTCCACCACAAAAAACTTTTTTTCTTTAGTTGTCCCGGTTACTTTTATTGTTTACCTTTTTTGGTTTTTGTTTTAATTTTCTATGTCAGCTGTTCAGCGGTGCCACTTGTCTGTATTTTGTTGTATATTGTATGAAAACATTTTCTACATTTGAGGTGGCACCCAGTTAAAGTCGGTTCAATTTAAAACATACTTTAATTTTGACTATAGTTGGGAAATAATATAAAGCGGGTTTTTAATTTAAAGTTGTTTTTAAAAAGAACCGACTTTAGTGTTTGACTATGATTATGGGCCAATACTTTTGACAAAGTAGTTTACTATGACGAGTTAACTTAACTTATGTTTTATATACTTCATACACAGAAAAAATAAATTCATAATTGGAATGAATTTTGTAACAAATATTATTAATCGAACATGACTTTTTTTTCCAAACTATTTTCATTCAGAATAAGAACATGTTCATAAATATTATAAAATTGTACATGACCGAAATTTTTGCTTTTTTTACGTAAATTGTATGCTATTTTATAATAAATTGCATTATCTAATGAATTAAAGTTGGTTCTGTAGGACGGGCATCTGAAAAGTGAATTTAAAGATTTAAATTATTTTGAAAATTGCTGAAATATTAAAATAATTCGGATTAGGCCGAATAGTGATTTTCACCATTTTGTAATTGTTAGAAAAGTTCAACCGAATAAAAGCAAAATCAAACAAAAGACAAAACTGTATAGAAAATCGGACATATTTGAAAAACTTCAAGAAATAATGTTTCCTGAAAAAAACAATAATCTTTTCAAGATGAAGACGGAGGATGAAAATTACTTTAATAAAGCTCTAACATTTAGAGCTAGTTTTTTACTTGTTCGTAACAAATTTTGGCGGGCTTTAACCACTGATTGTGTTTCTCACTAATGAATTACAACTGTCGATTTTGTTAGCATTGACATACTTTTCAGTCAAATCACATGTGCATTCCTTAAAATTTTATTAAAAAAAAAAACAACAACAAAAGGATATTAAAAATTATAATGATGTTAATAAAGCATTCCAATAAAACAACTGCTGTACTGAATAGTTTATTTTATTTTCTCGCCAATAATGCTCAGTTAAACCTAGATTATATACTAACAGTCTTATGCAAAAAAACTTACAACATGCTTACTAACCGTTGTTAAGCTAAATTCGATAAAAGTATATCCAAAAATGAAAATTATCTTAAAACACCTGTTTGTTAAATATATGATAAATATATGAAATTTAATAATGGTTCAACCTATTTTATGGAATTCTTTTTACTTTTTATCTTAAAAAAGAGGATTTTAAAGATAAATTTGGAATAATAGACGATACTATTGACATTGCTAAACACAATTTCCACTCCGCTGGCGAATAAGTTCCATTTTAATAGTATATGATTTTGTTTGATATTCCTCCGGCAGTGAACTACATGAGGTTCACAAGTGAGTTTGATTGGCATTTTTGTCATTTACTTTTAACCTGCAACGCTATATAGTAATAAAATGTGTAAACATTGTGGAAGAAGGTCCACACAATCTAATTATAACTGTGTGTTTCCACATAGAAATTCGTTAAATTTTGTTAAAATTTAACAAAATGTCAATAAAAATAAATTAATAAAATAAATTATATAACAGTGATGTTTATTTTATCACAGAATATTCGTCATTCGAATACTTTTAATAATAATTGAAATAAACTTTATTAAAAAGTTTGTACATTTTATACATTTTAGCTTAATATAAATTTACTAGAATCAGATTTACATTTTTTCTCTAAAAATTAGTTGTTATCTTCAAATAATTTATTATTACTAAAAACAATCAATGAAAAAAAGAAAATTAACGAAAAAGTGGAAATAAATGAGAAGCATTGCCAGCATAGACAAAAATCAGTACATTAGTTATTATGCCTTTAACAAACGTTTTTGCATACAATACTTTTATAAATGGGTTTTAAAGCTAAAGTGTTCGTTAACAAAATTGTGTTTTAAATCTTCAATAAGGTTTTTTTTGCATAAGACTGTAAATAAACAATAAGTGAAAAACACAAATTTTAGTTTAAGCTAGGTTTAAACAGATAATGTAGATTATCTTTATCCCAAGAAAGGGAATTAAATTATTTTGAAAGTTGGTATATTAAAAAGTTTTCGATTAGGCCGAATAATAATTTTTGGTCCGAATATAGTTAAGTTCGCAATCGGGAAAAATATTTTTTTTTCATATAATCCGTCAAAATTCCATATTTTATTTACTTTTATTAAAAGATTTAAAAGGTCCGACTAAGATACATCTGAAAAAAATATCATATCAGAATTTAAATAAACATATTTTAACCAGTATTATTTAATTTTGACCGATTATTTACTGGTTTTTCATATTGATGTGATCTTGGCGTTTTCATCCAAATCAATTGAAAAATTAATGTAAAAAGTAGTCTCTAATAAAATTTCCAATGTAACCAACTTGGAATGACATTATAGAAAAAAATATTTATGGTCTTGTTCTTTGAAATTATTCTCAAATGTTTGTTTAAATTTTTTCCGAATAACAACCCTACTACTGACTGAGAATTTTTCCAATTAGCCCGAGGTTTCCAGTTCCAATTCATTCAAGTCGGTTTAAATTTCCGGATTAAACAAACTCTTAAAGATTTTTTAACAGTTTCCTTGACAGTTTTTAACTTATCTCAATACAAATCGGTTCACAAACACCTTTGATGTAACTAAATATGTATATCTTTCAAAATGTATAGGGCAACATACAACAGCCTCTCAAAATATTTGTGTAAACGTTGCTCAAAGAAAATAAACAAAATAACATTGTATCTCCATATCACTCACTCATTTGCAACAATACCGTCACAACTAGGGTTGGCAGCCTGGCTGGACTTGGCTGGATTGTCCAGCTTTTTTGATGCCTGTCCAGTTTCAAGCTAAAATATCATTTGTCCAGCTAAATAGAAATGTTCGACAATAATATCTATATTATTTATTACTTCATATTTACTTACTACTAATTAGTACACAGTAATAACTTATGCAAAAAAGTGTATATATTTTTTGAAGAAAGGAAAAAATAAATGCAAAAAAGATTTATGGGAATACGTGTCATATGGAATTTCTGATAATGATGTCAATGAAGAAGAATGTAAAAGTTAAGGATTATCAGAATTATATTTTATGCAAAACATAATGCAGGAATTTCATACAACTATTTTAGCTATTCAGAATGACTCTTGTACAGTTTTAGAGTTATTCGATATAATGACTGTGCTTATAAATAACCTCAAAAGTAGAATAAATGAAAAATTTGTTGGCACCAAAGTTAACAGCATTTTAAAAAAATTTTTAAGACTGAAGTAGAAGACTTTTTAAAAACTGCGGTCAGCTAAGCAGAAAACGTTTTTTTTTTAAATAGCATTTTTAAATTTAAAAAAAAAACATATTTTCTTGGGATGATTTACAAAAGCTTCCGCAATACCTTCAAATATCTGAAGAAATATATAACGATAAACTATACATATATCAATTACTGCAGCCTTTATGAAGTTTATAAACAAATACCAAGAGATTTGTCAAATGCTATGGTTTTACCAAACGTGAAAGGAATGAGAAAATTAAGAAAAGTTGTATGTTTCGTATTTTCAATACCAGTAAGCAATGCTTTTTGTGAAAGAGTTTTTACTATTTAAACAATCTTTATACTAAAGAAAGAAACCGAATGTCATTCCACCTGATTAGAGCTGAAATATTAATACGAACAAATTTAGAGGAAGTTTGTAAAGATTTTCAAAATTGTTGACAAACCTCTAGGTTTGGAATTGGCCAACATGCGTAAGCTTAAAATAGAAATAAAGTGGCAGAGTTTTTAGTATTTAATAATATACATACATATGTTTATCATGGAATGGACCGAACAAATTTAAGTTTAGTTAATTAAATTTTAAGGAATGAAATGAAAATATTTAATTGTGATTCTAAATTTTTAAAATTAACACACTGCTAAAAAACACTTTTTGTAAGAACTTGAAAAGCGAACAAGTGGGGATTGTAGATTTTGAAACACCCTAAAAATTTTGAGTTATTTTAAAAAAACTGTAATACTTTAATAAAACATTTTTAGACCAATAAATTTGAAACAGTCATAGAAAAGCAAAGAATTAAGCTTTCATCAAATGTACGCATAAAATGTATTTTCTATGAAAACCTATTTTTTTGTACAATGTTTTAATGAAAATTGTATGTAGAAAAAAACGAGACATTACTCGTTAAAATCGGTTTAAATTTGCAAAAGTTTAAAAACATTTTCGAAAAGTTCGAAAAAATTAAAAATTAAATTGAAACCTCTACAAATATTTTATTAAAAAAAGTATTAATGAAAAGCTGAATAAAACCATATTTTGTTAGGAACTAAATTTTGCTATTTTCATAGTAAAATAAGCAATGAAATGCTAAAATAAAAAAGTTGATGAATCTAGTTTTTTATATATTCTTTACAAAAACAATACTTATAACCTACAAATATATCAAAAACTTCATGACATTGTAAAGCAATCAATTTTAAACCCGTTAAAAAATTAAAATCGGACAAAAACTGACTGAGTTACTCGTCCGATAAAATGACGAATATCACTTAAAACGGTTTTTTAGAATAACTTATGAATTTGGGAGTGTTCTGAAATTTTTTGACACGATTTGGAATGTACTCAACAAGACCTATAAACCACGCTTTGTCGTTTTCCAAGTTTTTTTCTCACTCTAGCACCGTGTAATACATATATATACAGTGAGCCTAAAAAGTGAGTATACACCAAAAATATTTGAATTTTTTTAAGATAATGAAAATCCTAAAATTTATTCATCGATTCAAATTTTAATGTTTAATGAGTTGAATAATAGATTCGGTTGTGAAAAAAAAGATTTAAGTCGGACTATAATGATTTTCATGATCCTAAACACATCAAAAAATTCGGGAGTGTTTAGTCACTTTTGAGTCTGTGTGTATGTTGATTACAATGGATAAAATTATATTTTAATAAAAATTATTTACACAAAACCAAAATTAACATTTTCTTTGTAATTTTTTTAATGTCCAGTTTTTTTTGATTTGTCCAGCTTTTTAGACCCCAATGTCCAGCTTTTTGCAAATCTGCATCTGGCAACCCTAGTCACAACTCATAAAAACAATTTCAAGTAAAATGAGTTCGAATGGTTGGTTTAAGTTATTTGTTATTCTTCAAAAATACATTCAATTCAATAGTTTAGTTTGTAATTAACTTTCAAAGAAAATTACATTCATCACGAAAAATGTATAACAAATAGATAAAGTAAATTATTTAAATAGTAAATAAGTTATATCGGAATATATTATTGCCATACTCAAATAAATATCTTATATTTCAAGTTATTACAGTTTTCTTTTAACCTAACGATGATATGTTGTGTGTGTTAAATGAACAATAGTAAGACTGGGCGATACGTTGTGCTATTATACTCATAGTACGTACGTATTCTCAAAATAAATTTAAATAAATTGCAGAAAACATTGTGCGAGTATAAAACGCTTCACTTCATTTCACAGTTTTGTTTGATTTTGTTAAGTTGAAATGTGTAGAAAATAAGTAAATGCCTTCATTGTGTACAAGTTTAAGTATTGCGAACAAAAAAAAAATACACAATAAAGAAACACCCAAAGCTCTTATCTAAATAACAATTTAATTTCTTTAAAATTTTGTTTATTCATAAGTATTTGGTTATTTTTTTTTCTTTTCGTAATTTCTGAATTGTAGATAAATAAATAATGAGTTTTTTTCGTTTGAATGTTGTTGGCAAATTTAAGAACTTCCGTAAATTTCATTAGTTTGGATAATTTTCCTATTCATTTGTATTTTTTCAATAATTAGCTTCAGTTGTTTTTAAAATATTACATAAAAGCACACAAATATAAAAATATTTGTATTTGTGAAGTAAATGTTAGCTGATTGAAAGTGTTTAAACTTAGCAAAATAACGACAAATTGGATTTTAAGTTATCAACTCAGTATTTAAAGTAAAGAATATCTCCAGTTGTGTAAGTTCTCCAAAAGTCTTTGAACAAATTTTACATAAATACAATATTAGAGCGGTAAAGTAATAGAATTTAAGGCAATTCTTTTCTAAATTAGTTTATTTTACAATGAAATATGAAAAACATTTTCCACATAAATTACAAACAAACCCTTTTACTTTTTATCTTTTTAGGCCAATTCAGGCAAAATGGATGGTCTCTCAGAAATCGAACAGATTGTAAAAGAAAAAACGGTAAGAAAATACAGTAATCTAAAAAAATATTATGAACTTTCATATTTATTAACAAAAAAAAACAACACTCGTATTTCGTTTAGGAAAAACATGAAGAGAAATCGAAAATTTTCAGTGAAAGCAATGTCCGTAATGCAAGTGTTGGTGCAGGAGGCAATAGCAGTAGCAGCAGCTGCAGCGGTGTTGCTGGTGGCATCAATACAACCGAAAACGCTGATTTTGTTTATCCAAACAGTGAAAGCGGTGTGAAAGCGGAAAATAATGGCGAAGTAAATTATAATTTTTAAAATATAATTTTAAAAATAATTATTCTTAAAAATACCTCTAAAAAAACACACACACAGAACACACATACCGAAGCCAGTGATAATGAATCTGTACAAAAACACAGATTTCCGGCTTTAGCCGAACTTTTATCGACAGAAGAAATGTACATAAAGGATTTGGGCGATATTGTCAATGGGTAAGAAAACTTTACGAACAATACGAAGTTTGTGTAACAAACAGCTAAGGTAATTAATTTCAATATTGCAGGTACATAGCAGAAATAAGGAATGCCAATAGTGATATACCATTGCCAAATGACTTAAAGGGGCCCAAAGGACAAATCGTATTTGCTAATATTGAAGCCATTTACGAATGGCATAGAGAGTAAGTTAATAGAGTTGGTTTAAATAGACACATTTAATAAATAAAACCTTATAACCTTATATATTACTGTTATTAATTATCCGCCTCCCCTATTCTTAGTTATTTTTTAAAGGCCTTAATACAAAGTCAAAAAACACCAACCGAATTGGGATCACTGATCAAACGCTATGGCAACAAATTTCAAATGTACATCACTTATTGTAATAACAAACCAAAGTCAGAGCATATTGTAACCGAACATTCTCAATACTTTGATTTGGTGCGACAGAAATTACATCATCGTTTGGATGTAAGTACATAATACAATATATAATTGTAAACCTTTACCAAAAACTTATTTATACTTTTGATCAAAACAGTTGAGTGACTTGTTAATAAAACCCGTGCAGAGATTAACCAAATATGTTTTATTACTACACACCATAACTAAACAAATCGAACAAGCCGGCCTAGTGGAAGATGTTCCCATCATGAAAGAGGCCTGTAATGTTATGAATGTATGTAAATTCGTTTAAAATTTATAAATAATTGTCTTAATACTATGAATTTTATTTCCAGGCCATTTGCAAAGATGTTAACGATATTATGGTCCTGCGTCGCCTTAAAAATTTCGATGGCAATATCACAGCACAGGGTAAATTGCTACTGCATGGTCCCTTGACCTGCATAGAGAATGGCAAAAATACCACTGAGGGTAAAATGCGCGAATTGCATGTGTTTCTTTTTGAACAAGGCATTTTTTTCACTGAAAGACACAATTCAAAAATTCAATTTACCAGCCCAACCTACATTTATCGTTCACACATTCAGGTGAGTTTTGTTTAATTAAGTAATTACTAAACTGTGTGATCACAATAATGTTTTATGATCATGCAGTCGGTCAGTTTTGTGTAGATAATGAACTTTGAAAATTAACAATTTTCTATAAGTTTGTCATTCCGATTGTAATTTCCACATTTTTCATTAGCGACCCCATAAAGTAAATACATATATTCTGAATCGTTGTAGATAGAGTAGTCGTTATAGCCATATCCGTCTGTATTTTGAAATGAACTTTCCGCAGCCCCCAAATAAATATCCGCTATAGACCCGGTTCAGTTGCTATTTAAAATCGTGACAATCGGCCATCAAATGACTGAAATAAAAGGAAAAAATCTGGACATCATCGATTTTTGGCCTATTTTTGATCTATTCCGGAGTATAAGTCATTAATATAGATAATATAGATATCTAAAAAAGGAAACATTTTTTTAACCGAATTCTTTTTCAGAAAATTTTTGAAAGAAAAATTAAAAAAAAATGTTTAAAATTTTTTAAAAAAATTAAAAAAAAATTTAAATTTTTATTTTAAAGTATAATTTGGTAAAGGTTATATAAGATTCGGCACAGCCGAATATAGCTCTCTTACTTATTTCGTAATTCGATTTGAAAGGAAAATCGTTCCAAATTATATATTTAATACATTATATTTCGAAAATTGTTTCATTCGAATCGAATGATTTTTCTATAAAAAATTAAATTTTCAAAAAGTTTTCTATATAAAACAATTTTAATAAGCATTCCGTTTCTATGTCATTTCTTTTCAGGTAAATAAAATGCAATTGGATGAGTGGCCCAACAATCGTTTTCTACTCAAGTCTACAGATCCCAATCGACCGGATTTGAATATGATTTGTTATGCCGCCACTATTGATTCGCACCGTGAATGGCTTGACACCATACGCAAACAGTTGCAATTTCAAAATGATTTCCTCAACGCCTTAATACGACCTATCGCCTATCAGCAACAACAGCAACAACAACAAACAAAACACAATCATAGCGAATTAAAACATGAACACAGTCGAGAGCAGCTATAGCCAGATTTAAATTAAACAAACAAATTCACAACATGGTAAGAACCAAAATTTATAGGAAATTCACTACAACTACACACAACACAACAGTTAAATTAACTTGAGAAACAAAAAAAAAAAGCGAAGCTAATGAAATTTCGAATTAATTTTTTTTCAACTCTGGTATCCTAGAATCCTAGAAACAAACAAATAAATAAAAAAAATAAAAACAGAGACAAAATACAAAATTATTAATTAAATACATACACATATAAAAATAACTTGCAAACATTATGTGTGCTCAGTTATTATACTCAGTTAATGTGAATCAATCTACAAATTAAGTAAAGTAAAGAAAAGATAACATAAATACATATATTTTTAGCAAAAGTAAAATGTAATATATATACATATAAAAATATAAATTTAGTTGATCAGATGAGATCGTTAACGTATAGCAGCAGCAGCAACAGCAGCACACTATGGAATATTTGTGTATATCTTTATGAAATTTGTTTAAAATCTTTTGTGTTTATAAATATCTATGTACGTGCGTGTGTATCAAGCGAAAACGTCAACTCTTAAGATATTAATTACGTCATCAAAATGGAAATGAAGAAAAAAGTATTATTTCTGCAATGCAAAAAAAAAACGAAATTAATTTTATTTTCTTGTTTTTTTTATTATTATCTATCTTATTCCTTTAAAACGCCAGTCATAACAATAAGAAACTTTAGTTATTTTAACACTTTTGTCAGTAAATACAATACAATACATAATATTTTTAGTTTGTTTTACCTACTAAATTAATGTTTTCTATAATTTTTGCATTTGCATACAACAACAAGAACAAAAAAATAAAAACTAAATGATCGACCAATTATTATTATTATTATTCAAAGCAATTTGTTTACAAACTTTTATTTATAGATATAAATATACACATTTATTATTTCATAAATATTTTTTAATTATGTATCTTTATTTTTAGCAAGTAATGTTGTCTAAGTGCTGTTTGAGTGATTCTAAGTAATAAGTATTTTCATATAAAATTACATCTACCTACCTTTATACAAACAAACAAATCAAATCAAATGTACATTTTTTTATTTATTTAATTTTTTTATTTTTTTTTAATTTTCAGTAATTACATTTTTTAATTTTTAAATATACATACTTTTCATACTCATATTAAACAAGAAATTGATAAAAAAAATATTTAAAATTCATACAAATATGTAATAAACGTATTAAAAGAAATATTACAATTAAAAATCCAAGAAAATAAGATTTAAAAGTGTTTAAAACTGAAAAAACACCATAAATATGTTAAAACTAAAGAATTAATAAATAAACATTTAAAAAAAATCATTCACTCATTACATTTTAATTTTATTTTGATGTTTTTTTTATATAAATACTTGCAAATAATATTTAGAAAAGTCTTTACAGCTTTAACAGAGCTTTAAACTACAAAAGCATTTTATAATATGTTTTCCTTTAATCACACTTAGGCAAATGTAAATATTATGTTGTGATTAATGTAATCTAATGCTAAGATTTATTATTAATTTTCTTTTTAATTTATGTTATTATTGTCATTGCCCCGAGGAAGGCGGCGGACATTTTTACTACATTCGAAACAAATACAATAGACATATTTCCGAAAATTACAAAACAAAACAAAAAAAAAAAATTAAATGATATTAAAAGTATGTACTAATTAATCTGTATAATTAAAATAATAAAATGAATTATAATTGTGACATATACATAAATACATACATATTTTTCTGAGACGTACTAAATAAATATAAACAAAAAAATAATGCATAAATATAAATATTTTTCATACAAATTCCAGCAAAAAGTAACATCCTATCAATCAAACTCTCCTTAATACAGAAATTTACATGGTTTTAAAATATCAGCTATTTTATTTTATTTGTTTTTAAGGTATAGTAACTTTGTTCAATTTCATTCCCGAAATACATAATAAATTCATGTTTTATTACCGCACTATTTATCGTTTCAATTTATCTCTCAGCTAAATCATTGAACAGTTATGAAATCCCAATATGAAGTTACGAAGTTGTTAAATTATAATTAAAATCAGTTTAACTAAAACTACAGTACAATGACTGATTAGAAGAAACTAGAAAATATACTTTAAAAACACATTTAAAACACAGAATCCGATCATTTTATATATTGGCTAACATTTAAGCTTGATTTCAAATTGAGAATGATTTGATGTTGTTAAACATTAGGGAGTAATAGTCTTATCAACCTAAAAAGTGAATGCATTCTAAATTTTCAAAGTGTTCTCACAGGTATACATTTTCAAAGTAGATTGATTGTACTTTGTAAATATCCAGCAAACATTCAGAGTTTAGATGATATTAAGAATGATTTCAAATTCATTCTCTAGTATTAAACGCTTAGGAACAATTTGATAAACATTTAAAGAATAAAAAATAGCCTTCTCAGCCTTTCTAAAATTATTAGAAAAAAGTTTGAAAAAAAATTTCACAAATCAATCTCAAATAGAATTCTGCTCTGTTTAAGTTCGAGAAACCTTTACGTTTGACTTGTGATTGAGATTAAGTTTTTTTAACATGAAATTCAATTCAAAGAAATTAAAATCTTGGTTTGAATTTAAGAAACTTTTGAAAATAACGCCAGCAAAAAAGCATTGGTGAAATCATAGCTGAAACACAATCTGAAGTAGTTCCCTTTTTATGTGAAATACCAATGAATTTAGCACGTGGTTGTCAAAGGAGGGAAATCATCCGAATTACTGAATTGTATGTATATTCTCATTGAATACATATTATAAATGATTGCAGTATTTTGGGTGCGTTCGTAAATACAGTAAGTAACATTGTATCACTGCAGCAGTACAAAAGCTTTTGCCTTCATTGATTTACGTCAAAAGTTTTTTGCAAATTGTTGGCAGTGATGCCGCAACTTTATGCAGGCACTAAGAAAGCAAGAAATGGGATCTGAATAGGTTAGGTTATGTTCCATGGACAGCCACTTATTAATCAACTTACTTGGGTCTATTAATTGTGATACCCAATCGGCAGGATACTTATTCGTCATCCGTTGTTTCCAATGTGAACAAACCAGATTCTCTGATGAAGGAATGGCTGCGTCTCAGATTCATCATTGATAACTACTACTCTTCTTCGTTTCGACAGCTTCTGCAGTAATCGTTAAAAAGTAGGCTCATTCTTCTAGCATGTGTTCGAATTATGAAGTGTCCTGCAATAGAAGAAACAATTAGCCTTATTTGGTCAGGACGGAATTCTATAAGTAGATTCGTCCTGCCGTATACGGGCCAGGACCTGTTCTGTGCAGTCTCATATAGTTTCTGCTGTACAACCATCTTGAATTTTGCAAGGGATATACCAGAAAAGGGATCAATCGCCTTCTCAACCATCATCATTCCCCTTCTGACATTTTTGAATAAGTCATTTTAAACAATGAAGAAAACTGAAATAATAAAACTTTTTTTAGTTTCAAATCGATTCGTTTTCGAAAAATATTTTATTCGATTCATTGCTACCGCCCATATTTTGATCATTTCATTACCAAATTATTTACCCCTGAAGTGTACTACTAATTAATGAAATTATAACAATATTGATAAAAAATTAATGCCAACAATCATCGCTCCTGTTCTGTAAATCGAGTGATTTAAAAAACGTGCTGTATTCAAAAACGAATAATTAGCAAATTGCAAGTTCTTCAAATCGCACGGTTTTGTACATTGAGACAGGTTATTTTACTCGAAAGCAAGACGAGTAAATCATGTGGTTTCTATTTATTAAATACCAAAATATGTGAATTCGGTTTAAAAACGAAATCGTTACTTGGATTCGGTTTACAGAACAGGAGAGATTATTTCATCAAACTGAAAAATAATAGGTGAGTTTTGACAAAATCCCAAATTAAACTTATTGGAATAAATAATGATACAAAAAACTACTTTCTAATATAAAATTTAAATTATTATAAAATAAAACCGTAAACACAATTATTATTAAATATAGACGTTTAGATTGTACATACTAAATATATTGATAGTTTCATTTCAATATTAAAAATACTCCAATTAATAATTATGTAAGAATACCAAATTGAGTTTCAATAAAGAAAAATAAAAGATTTCAATTTGTTTTTATTTACTACACACATAAATACACTTAATGCAAAAGTGTTGCAACTCCTAGAATAAATTGTTGAGTAAATTTACTCAAGGTCATTTAATTGAAGGGAAAATAACGTAATAATAAAAATGAGAAGGAGTTGTAGAATTGTTTTTAGTAATCTCGCCTTCGCCTGGGTAACGGTACACTCAGTAGTCTAACTTTTCTTTGTGTATGTTAGGTCTAATGTTAAGACATATATTTTCTCGTGCTATCCACGTTTAGTAGGTCTGCCACTTGTATATTAGAGGCTTTAACGGGGGTTAAACGGTACATATACACGTTTAAATTTAAGGTGAGTGGTAACAGTGCCGAGGACCTGGATGTAAATCGTAAATAATTTTTAAAATTTATGTTAGTTTAAAATATCCGGTGAAACAACTTCGTTATTGTTTGTTTTATTTCGATAATATCGCTAATTTTATTTATAAACATTTTAAAACTACGTTGATTTTAAATATCCCAGGAACAAATTTAAATTTTCCGACAAACTCTAATTATTAGTTTACTATATAAATAATTTTTCGATATACTTTTATATAAAATTAAAATAGTCGTTAAACATTTCAAAATTATATTATACATTAAAAAAACTTAATTCTGGCAATGCTTGAATCAGCATTGCCAGTATCAATCCATGCTGCCTTATTTTTACAACCGTGTGGAATGACGGTGAATAAATAAAATAATATCTTGCAATTCTATAAAAATAAGCCGATTCCGATAAAGCTAAACCATTAAAATTTTTCAATATTATTAAATTATAAATAAAGTAATATTTATACACCATAAATGGAAGCATTGTGCAAGCATTTATCTAAGATAAGAGTGCCTTGTGATAATCAAGCCATATATAAGGATGAGTGTGTGTACTCGTTCGACAATCCGGAATCTTCCACCGGTCTTTACGTGAGTTTGACAAGTTTTCTGGGATTTGGTGAAGAATATGTGCAGAAATATGCAGAGAAAAGTGGTAATTGTGTGTTTTTGCACATATATCGTGAGAAACACCTCAAGGAAGATGCCGCAAAGGGAGATGAGGCAGGGCCAGAGCGTAAAATAACACGCCTTGCTATTGGTGTGGAGGGTGGCTATAATGACAACGATACCAAAAACTATGAATATAAAAATAATTATAGTATCGTCGTTATGCCTGATATTCAACATAAACTTCCTTACCCCAGTAATGACTTGCCCATGATAGTCACACAATCAGTTGAAAGTATTTTGACTCAGGATTCCGCCATTTCTAAATTGGAGAAGCAAATGTTAGCAGGTATTAACGCGAATTGAATTATATAAAGAAGGTTAAATAAGAAAGTATTTGTTCTTTATAGGTACTTGGGATGGTGAAGTGCGTCAGGTTTCCAAATTTTCTGAAAACCTTCAACAATTAAGCAATGGCAAAAAAATTCCGCCTTCTGGTTGGAAATGTGAAAAGTGTGATCTTACTAATAACTTGTGGTTAAATTTGACTGACGGCTCTATATTGTGTGGTAGAAAATTTTTTGATGGTTCTGGAGGAAATGACCATGCCGTCGAACATTACAGAGAATTTAGTTATCCATTAGCTGTTAAACTTGGTACAATTTCGGCAGATGGCAAATCAGATGTATTTTCTTATCCAGAAGATGACATGGTAATTGATTCGAAACTGGAAGATCATTTAGCTCATTTTGGTATAAACATGGCTGCTATGAAGAAATGCGAAAAATCTATGGTAGAGCTTGAGCTTGAAATCAATCAACGTATAGGAGAGTGGTCTTTGCTTACAGAGAGCGAGAGTGAACTGCAGCCTCTGTCCGGTCCAGGTTACACTGGCATGCGTAATTTGGGAAATTCCTGTTATATCAACAGCGTCATGCAAGTGCTTTTTACATTGCCCGATTTTATCAGACGTTTTGTGGGTAAAGGTGCTGAATCATACTTCAATGAGTTTCCCGCTGATCCGGCTAATGATTTTAATATCCAAATGTCTAAATTGGGTAACGGATTGTGGTCAGGCAAGTACAGCAGTATTACTGAAAATAGTTTAGACACTACCGGTATATCGCCTGCAATGTTTAAGAATATTATAGGCAAAAATCATTCAGATTTTGGCTCGAAACAACAACAAGATGCTTATGATTTCTTTTTGCATTTGATCAATTTATTGGAGCGTAATTCACGCAACCAGTCTAATAATCCCGTTGATGCTTTAACATTTAGCATAGAGGATCGCGTTGAATGCATGGCAAGCAAAAAAGTTAAATATACGCGACGTGAAGAATACTGCTTGCCACTGGTCATACCTTTGGAGAAGGCCACAAATCTGGATGAAGTTAAAGAGTATTTGGATAAAAAGGCCAATTGTCCGGGTGCACCCAACAATGACAAAGACGTTGTACGTCACAAGGTTCCATTGCTTGATTGCCTAGAGCGCTTCTTCGCCCCAGAAGTAATTGATCAATTTTATTCATCAGCTATTAAGGATACCACAACTGCCAAGAAAACCGCCCGTCTTGTCAATATGCCCGATTATTTAATGATGCATTTGCGTAAGTTTACCCTGGGTGATGACTGGGTGCCCAAAAAGCTTGATGTAGAAGTTAAAATGCCTGATGAGTTGGACTTGTCCAACTGGCGTTCAACAGGCAAACAATCGCATGAAGAAGAATTACCGGAGACTGATACAGCCACAAAGTTTGTTTGTGACGAAACTATGGTTTCATCCCTCATGCAAATGGGTTTCCCTCTGGAGGCTTGCAAAAGAGCAGTATTCCACACTAATAATGGCGGTTTGGAAATAGCTTCAAACTGGCTAATGGAACATATTGGAGATTCTGATTTTTCCGATCCATTTGTTGTGCCTAATGTTGGTGCTTCTGCTGGAAGCGGTGCAGACTTTGTGCCCAATCCTGAAAGCCTTGGATTATTGATGAGCATGGGCTTCGATGAGCGACAAGCTACAAAAGCCCTCAAAGCAACAGATGGCAACGTTGAACGTGCTACAGACTGGATATTTTCTCATGCTGATGATATGGATATCTCCGAAGCTGCCCCCGTTAGCACTGAATCAAACACAACTTCGCAGACAAACAAAAATTACCGTGATGGTAGTGGTAAATATAAGTTGGTTGCTTTTATTTCTCATATGGGTACATCGGCCCAGGTAGGCCACTATGTGTGCCACATAAAAAAAGATGGCCAGTGGGTAATTTTCAATGATAGCAAAGTCGCTTTATCTCAGAAACCACCCAAAGATTTGGGCTATCTCTATCTATACAAACGCGAAGAGTGAATATCTAAAACATCGAGTGTTCGATTCACTAGTCTCTACGTAAAAATTATGCTTTTTTATTCTCAATTGTATAAATAAAGTGAATTTATTAACAATAATGTATTTTATTTGATAAGATAAACAGGACGTAATCCGTATGTATAAATAAAATATCCTATTGTGAATTCGGGTTCCTCCAAGCAAACAATAGGAAAAACAACAAATTAAATTTTAGGCCGTCTAGTAATGTAATAACTATAAAAACGTATTAATTTAAATCCAGTTAAGATATGGTTTATACTTATGATTGTGGGAATTCAAGTGGATTCAACGCATCGCGGAACTGCCTACAAGCAATACTTTAACTTTTAATTGTTGCTCTTTTATAATATAAATACTTTCAACTGATCAAAGTGTCCAGTCGAATATTAAATGTCTTTTAACAAAACATCTGGCGTATTTTTCGATACCATGGAATTGGTAAATTCCTTCAGAATATTTGTGTTCGGACTGATTGTTCCAATCGATTTTGTTATAGCTGCTTCAGATTCCACTTGATTCTGTAAATTCCCAAAATATTTAATTGTTCTGATTTACCGATTTTAATTTGACATCGTTTTGTATATTAAAGCAAGAGAGAAATAAATAATTACAAATATTAATTCCACCCATGATGGTAGAACCATGAATTCCACCTATAAAAATTGTTTCATTAGGAACAAAATCCTTTTACTATTTGAAGAAGCAAAATACGGAATGAAAAGAAGTTTTGTTAACAATTTGTTAGTATTATTTTTAATGAAAATTTCTTATAAATTACATTTTGAAAATTTTACAACAATGGAATCATATAATAGTAAATCACAACAACGCTCTTGTGAATTTACCAACATTTTAACTTTATTTCGTATCTTCAAAAAAATAAGCATTTTCAGTTCATTCCTGTTTCTTTGGCGTGCCAGTAAAACCGCGAGCTTGTGCTTTTATTATGTCCTTTACTATAGTGTCTAGTTTTTGTGAAAAGGCTTCGAAAGAAAATTTTTGCTGGACACGTTTATGGCCCATGACACCCATACGTTCGCGTAAAGCATCATCTTTAAATATCTTACCCATTGCCGTAGCAAAGCTTTCAACATTAGGATCACAAAGGTAACCCGTCAAATTGTTTACTATGGTTTCTGTTGGCCCACCTGAATTTAGGGCAATGACTGGTTTTGACATGTACATGCCTTCCAAGGGCACAATCCCAAAGTGTTCATTAGCTGGGGTGTATAAAAGGCAATTAGCTTTTTCCAACAGCAAATATTTTTGCTCATCCGGTGGAGAACGCAACATTTTCACAGTATCATTTACGTTCATATCTTGAATTAAACCTTCCAACTCATTGAAATGTTCTACATTTTCTACCACACGCTTATCATATCCTCCGGCAATAACTAGGCGACATCGTTTCCAATCACTTGTGCTTAATATATTTTCGAGCTGACAAAAGGCTTTGACTGCTAAAGGGTGATTTTTCTTACGTTCATATCGATTAATATCAAGAAAAATAAAAGCATTACGTGGAAAGTCCAAATCAGACAATGTGTTTGTTTCTTCTTTGTATACTGCATGCTTGAGATGCATATCATCAAAATATTTGGTATTTATTGAAGGATACAGTACTTCTGGTACAGTATGTAGGCGTCTAAATGTCTCATGAAAGACCCTTAAAGTAAATTTTGAATTTACCAAGGTGCCATCAGCCATACCTATTGTTATTTCTTCCAGGAAGTTTATAGGCGCTCGGTATAAACTTTTAAGGTAACCGCCTTCAGCACTCAACAACTGATCAGGAAAATGGCAGTAAAATAAAATCTTTGGACTACATTTAGCCAACTTTAATATAGGAATGCCTATGGAAATTTGATCACAAAATATCACATCCAACTGTTCACGACGAGATAGAAAAAATGATGCAAAAAATGCCGCGTACAACATGCGAAAATACGCACAAAATGCATAAAATCTACCAAAAATCTTCCTGGGAAGCCAATCTCCAACGACTTTCACTTTTAAAGTGCCATCTCTTGTTTCTTCAAAGCAGTGGTTCGGATCATGGTGATTTGTTAAAAAACTGACCTCATGACCACATCCTTTTAATGCCAGTGCAGCATCGACAACCAGTCGCTCAGCACCACCTATACCCAAATCAGGGTGGAGAAAAAGCACTCGAACCATGATTAAATCATATACTCGATAAAAAAACTAAGAAAGTGCACCCGGAATGCACTGAAGATGTTACTCCTAAAATAATAACAAAAAGACTTTGTGACACTGCTGATGCTTCTTTATAAAAGTGTCAATCAATCTGAATTAATATACCGACTGAATCATTATCTGGCAACTTTATACTACTCCGGCTCAACATGAGCAGCTCACATGCTCACGCCTGTGTATTTCTTATGGGAATGTTTGGCTCATAGACCCCCAAATCTAAACCGTAAAAACTTCATATAAAAAATATGGTTTTGCTGATGCCAGCCGCTGACGTCAGCCGCGGTGTTGCCGCGTTGGCTCATAGGGTGTTGCCACTTGTTGGTTTTAATCATCTGAAGAATTTATTATTGTTTCGTGGAATGGCAACTCTGGTTTTAATACATATTTTCTTTTTATTCTAAAACTTGGCAATCCTAACATTGTTCTTAAAAATATTTTTCTTGTTTTTGCTGCACGTGTTTTGATTGCTAGTTGAATTATTTGTTTTAAACTGAAATAAAAATGGTAAAAGTACAGAAACCGAATCCCAAAACACTGAAAAAGGATGTTCCTGAAAAAGCAAAGAATGTCCAGATGAAAAAGTCCAAACCAAATGCAACTAAGGAGAAGGTTAAGCAGATCGAGAAAACATTGGAAAATGTAGCCAAAAACAAAGTTGCAAAGGATGTAAAACCAAAAAGTGATGTTTTAAATAAAAATTCCAAGAAGGTGCAACAAAAGGACCAGAAAGCTGTCCAAAAGAAACAGCCAACAGTTGCCAAAATCGAAAATAAAAGCCAGAACGTGAATAAAAAATTTGTCCAAAAGAAAGAGCAAACAACTGTTGCAAAAGCCGAAAATAAAACACAGAACGTGGTTAAAAAAGTTGTCCAAAAGACTGTTGGAAAAGCCGAAAATAAAACTCAGAACGTGGATGGTGAAATTAAAAAAAATAAAAAGAAGAAACAGATTTACGATCCAGTGAATTTCGATGAGAAACAGTTCAAAACTATAGTCACTTTGGAGAATATAAAAAAGATTAGTGAGGCATTGAAAACTCTTGTTGAAAAAGAGGTGTCGGAAAAGAAAACTTCTATTTTTAGCGACTACAAGTATTTTTTGAATATCTCAAGTTTTAAAATTCCCACCTGCCCCAAGCGTATGGTGAAATTGTAAGTATTGAAATACATCATCTTATTTTATATTATTAAAACAAAAATTATACATTATTAAAATTCATTGCAGAAATGTTAAACATTCATTGGTAGATACTAAGAACGATGATGTTGTTATTATTGTTCCCGATCTACAAAGAGGAGCGAAAGTTGATTACGAGCCCACTATTCAACACTATGAAGATCTATTACGAGAGAACGGAGTGGACGATATTAAAGTAGTACCCTTTAATCAATTGCGCAATGAATGCACTACATTTGAATCCAAAAGAAAGTTTGCCAACACTTATGATTATTTCCTATGTGATGGTCGTATAGTGGGTCATGTTGTTGGATTCCTTGGCAAACATTTCCAAAAGCCACGCTCAACAATTCATGCTGTACGTATGGACGATCCCAAGACGCATAAGATTGACGTAGAACATGCTTTGAAACGCACATCTTACAAACAACTACACAAGGGGGATCTTGTATCCATTCCCGTGGGAAATCACCGTTTTACCATAACTCAATTGGCCGAAAATATAAAAATGGTGATTGATCAATTGAAAGATACATATGCAGGTGGCTATGCAAATATGCGCAACATTTACCTTAAAATCGACATCAAGGGAACATCATCTTTGCCACTATATGTCAGTTTGACAGGTGCACCTCAAGAAATCCCCAATGTGATTGGTCCACGAGAACAGCGAATGCTTAAATTGAAGAAACAAGCCAACGATATATTGTCCAAATTTAGCATGAGCAAAACGGGAGAATTTGTAAAGCTTAACAAGACACAAGTTGAACGTAAACAGCAAATACGTGAAGCTAGAACGGCTCTATTGTCAAATGAACCAGTTGAAGAAGATAATGACAATGAGTTCAAACCAGCTGCAAAGAAAGTTAAAAAAGATAAACAAATCGAAGTTGCTAGTAAATCAGAGGATGAAAATGAAGAAAGTGATGCCAATGAAGAAGGCAGCGAGGTTAGCGATGAAGAATGAAGATGAAAATTAATACATATTGTATGTATGTTAATTAAATAAGTTCAATATTTACATATTTCTTTATACCTATTATTACAATAAAAACGTTTAAAAATTCGACATGTTCTCATCTTTAATGTATTATTGAAATAAGCTCTTCTCCAGCGATTGAAAATCAAGATACCAGTTCAATTTGTCAAATAATGGTTCCTTAATTTATCGAAATGGGTCCAATTGAAAAATCAAGATCTCAGTTCTATTTGTCAAAAAATAGTTTCCCAATTTATTATTAGTTAAACTTTTAAAAACGCCACAAATTTCGTAATTTATGGACAAATATTAAAAAATTAGTTTCGTAAAAATGTTGCTCAATATAAAAATATTTTTTTCAATATACTGCTGAAATCATTCGAAATTTTCAACATACTATGTATTAGTTTGTTAGTTTTTAACATTGAAATAGGTTCTTCTCCAGAGATTCAAAATATAGATCTCAATACATGTTTGAAAATGGGTTTCAAAAATTTATTAATTTTGAGGTTATGATGGGAAAAATATTTAAAAATTGGTTTCGCAGAAATGTTGTTCTATAAAATGAATATGTTTGAAGTAAGGACTGAAATCACTTGTAATTTTCAAATTACTATGAGAACAATATTTGAAATGCTTTTGTCAATTATTTTGGACCAGTTACCTTAGTCTCTTTTTACTCTCTTTTTATACACACACTTTTAATACACACTGGTAATACATTTGTGCTAACTCTGTTACTGGCGTTACTACATATTTATATTCATTTTGCCATCTAGTAGTTTCATGAATTATCTAACGGACAAAACTAGAATGTTCTATTTGCAGAGCTTTATCAGCTTTTTCAGTACGAAGATCCTCTTGCTCCTGGGTATAGAGTTTTCATTGTCTTCATTTATTGCTGAGGGTTTAATACCGAATTCTAAACTTTCAGGCAATTTCCGCTTAGTTCCAAAGAAAATGTTTGCAGGTGTTCGAGAGGTGGCGTCATGAACAGCTGATCTGTACGCCAGCAAAAAATTTTGTATGTGTTCATCCCAGTCCTTTTAATGAGCACTGACCACTTTTCTTAAATATTCCTCCAGAGTACAAGAGTTGTTCTGGATTTTCTTATTCCGTATATTTCGCACATTTCCTTGAATACGACAGATTCAAAATTTTGGAATATCGGTAACGGTATTTTAAATTATATCGGTAAATGTATTTTAAATTATATCGGTAACTGCAGTTATTACAGCAAAGGTAGTTGAGCTGAGAAGGGTTATTTTATGGGTAACGGTAGCTTAACGGTGGTCGCAAATGAAAAATTTAGAAATTACACACAGATTGATTGATTTATGTGGATAGCAAAAACAAAATTTCAAAAATTTTAAAAATTTGTTTTTGTTTTATCAAACAAAACAAACGCACCAAAACTCAGGCATTTCATATTTTGTATTTAAACCAAAATAAATTTTTAAAATTTTTTAAAGATTGTTTAAGCTATCCACATAAATATCACTTTGGTGACGTGATTTACAAAATTAGGACCTTAAAGAAAATAATTCATGTTGTATAACTTTGTGATTGTACTTTAATAAATTTGTTTTAGGAAAAACAATTATTGGGTGCAGTTTAATTCTTAATTTATCCAAAAGACCTACCGAATAAAATAACTTTTCCCAAAAATTGCAACAATGCGTAAAAGTTCTAATAAACTAGTACGAAATTATCCAACCCAGTACATTGTTCTCACAACTATTTTTTTTTGTGTGATTAAGAAAAAAATAAATAAAAAAGTAAAATAATGTAAAAAAAATCTACCTAATTTATTAAAATTCAATCATTTTAATTCACAGACAATTTACAAATTGTTTTTCATATGAATTAAGTAAAAGTATAACTCAAAACGTCTGCAACAGATCGAAACAACACCAACAGACACACTCATAAATGGAGCAGACTATACAAATAACCTGTGAACAGTTTTGGAATATTTGGAACTTTATTAAATATAAATTGTAGTAAAAATAAACGTGGAAAACATTTAAACTATTAAAATATTATAAACCATAATTGTGAGTCTTGCTAGCAGCGTTTTCGGCTTAAATTATATGTGATTGTGCTTCTTAAACTTGATTGAATTCATCATCAATGCCCTTATGTTTATGTATCATTAAAAGTTTGTAGTGTTAAGACATTATTTTGAGTTTGGATTAAGGTTATTTATCGAAAAAACTCATCCTCAAAAAAGTAAGCAGCTAATGTGAAAGGATGCCAAAGATATACATGAAAAAACCATTGACAAATATGGTCATTCGAAACAGAAATACCATCAAAGATGTAGTAATCACGGTAAGTCTTTTTGTTTTATCATGTCACACATAGTCAAAAATAAAATTATTCATTCACAATTTCGATTTGATCTGATGGTGTATACACGTACAACATATGTCTATTAATCTAGCAAATCATTTAATCACTATATTCTTATCAGTGAATAGTTTAATTTACTTATATTACGCATCACGTTGTGGTTAGTTGGTAATCGATGTGTATCAAGACGTTTAGTAATATACCTGCTTGGTTTATCTCTAAACAATAAAATTATAAATAATACAATTCTAATTGGAAAAAATGCTATTTGCTTATGTTTGTACCTATATAGGGTAAATATAAAGATATATCTTTTTTATCTTTAGTTAATTAACTTATTAAAAAGATTAGATTTGTTAAATTTATTAATTTATGTTGTAGACACAATTAGGGCACTCCAAGTTATTTTTTTTTTCGAACAAACGTATTAAAAATTATTAAAATAATTGTAATATTTGAAGCCCTACCGTAATATTAATAGAAAGATTATAGTTAACTTAATGGGGTCTGTGAGTAATATCTTGATTTAGAAACGCACTGACTGAATCATTCGATGCGGTTCTGACGAACTCAAGTGGACGGCGATTTTACTTGCTTATAAAAGTAGCTTAGTACAACCGTAATATTTAGAAGCAATCGGTACATTTTTAATAAAAATGTTTTTTTGGTTTTATGGTCTATTTAATTTAATTTGTTGATGGCTAATCACTTTTATATTAGTTAATTTATAATTTATTTTTAGATTTTTATTATTTTATTACTATTTTATAAGTAAGTGATAGTATAATTGGAAACGAATATGGCCTATTGGCTAGATTTGTGTAACTGAATTAAGAAATGAAATGAAAAAAGGACTTGGGGACTTATTTAATGATAATATCGTTTTATGAACAATGCCGTTCGTTGAAACGATTAAAATAATGCCAGTTGTACATCAACGACTGTTCAAAAAAGAGTATGAGTTTGTTTTGGTGAATCACAAATTAAACTAAAAAATGCCCCATGTTTTTGTAAGTTTTGTGTAGTTGTTGTAAAACTACTATCTTGTTAAAATGAATGATTCGTTAAAATGAACGATAAGCCTTTTGAATAATCATTATCTGTAGCACCAAAAAGTATGTTGGTATTAGAAAAAATGTAGAATGACAATAAGAGTGTTGAGTAGTAAGGGTAAAAGTAGTAAAGGTTTGTCATCCCGTTAGTGATACCCACAAACTATATACATAGCTTGTCGTTTGTTAAACTTTCCGAAGCCCCTTAATAACTGATTCGGTTGCTATTTAAAAGAGGGAAAAACTGTCTACAAATGGCTGAGATAAATGTAAGCAAAAACCCTGGTTTTAACAAAAACAAGTAAGATAGCTATATTAGGCTTTGCCGAATCTTATATACCCTTCACCAAATTATACTTTAAAATAAAAATTTTAAATATTTTTAGTTAAACAAAATTAATTTTTTTTCCAAAGTTGTTTTTTTTTCATTTTTTGGAAAAAAAATTTTCGAATGTTTTTTTTTAATTTTTAAAATTTTAAAATTTTTTTTTGGTTTTTTAATTTTTTTTTAATATTTAGCGAAAAAAAACTTTTGGTGAAAAAAAATTCGTGTTAAAAAATATTTTTTTTCCGATTTTGACCCATTGTTGGTCCAACTTACTCTTATATATGTCGTTGCAATCATTAGATATCCATATTGTCTATATTAATGACATAGTAATCAAGATATAGGTCAAAAATGGAGGTTGTCCTGGTTTTTTTCCTTATATCTCATTTGTGAACCGATTTTCTCGACTTTAAATAGCAACCGAGCCGGAAGAATTCCGGAGATATTGATGTATGAATCGAGTATGTAAGTTATTTGGATGCTTCGGAAAGTTGATTTCAACAGACAGACGGACATGTCTTAATCGACTCCGATATCTATAAGGATTCAGAATATATATACTTTATAGGGTCGGAAAATTATATTGTGGAAATTACAAACGGAATGGCAAACTTATATATACCCCTCTCACGATATACCCTTATATAAGTTTGGGTAGAAAAACACTTTGCTTCTATTCTATGTAAAAACGCTATGACAAAATTAAATTTTATCATAATTTTAGAACCAATGAAAATTACTGATTTTAACCGTTCCCACGACAGTTGGATCTAAGCTACGTAACGACCCGAATTTCACTCGACCAAAAATTTTCAATTCATCGACAGCTGTACCAACCGAATGTTTTTTTTCACATGAAAAGAACACTCAAATTGTTACAATAGCAACAATTTCACTCCGCCAAAGATTGTAAACTCAGGGACAGCTGTATGATTTATTTTTGGACTTCGGTCAATTCTAGCATGTCATTGGATTTAACAAATCAACATATGAGGATATCAGCAGAAAAGTGGTGTAACCCAAAACTATTTACTTAGTTTATTCAACTTTTGCTACATTACTTTGTTATATTATGCTCTGTACAAAAAACGATTTTTTCAGCTCCATCTGTTTTTGAATGCCAAAAGGTAGCTTACCCCATGTTTGTATTGACAGTTGGTAATTTCAGGAATGTATGTAACACCAGAACAGCAACCACAAAAAATTGTGGGTTACACCACTTTTGCGCTAATGGACTTATACATATCGTCACCTAAAATGCAAAACAACCTATTATCAAAGAATTCGAAATTGATTTTATTATTGATTACTACATCATATTACATATGTGTGCAAAATTTTAAACTTTTACTATCAAATATAACAAAGTTATAACCAAAATTCAAAACATATTAAGTGCACGATTTCCTTAAACAAAATAACGTATAAGTTTTGAGTAATTAATTAATAAATAGTATTTTATCTTATTTTAGGTAGTATCCTAATATTTTATTAAATTTGTTTGCAGACTTTTTGTGAAAATTTAATGAAGTAGCTTTTATTTAAAATAAAAAGAAATAATGTTTTTTTCATTCAAATTTATATTGATGATACGTTATTTGGGTTTTAGAAAACAACAATTCAAAATTATGTAAAACACATAGCTAAAGTGTGGTTTGAATTTTTTTGTAAAATATATTTCTAGTGTCATTGTAATTCAGATTTGAAAATTTTGTTTTAATATCTCAATTAGTTTTCATTTTATATCGTTTTTTGCTTCTCCTATAAACTTATGAATGTTGATGTTACGTTATTTTGCATTTTAGGTGACGATGTGTATTATAAATAACAAACAATTATTATTTATAGAGAGAATTAATATAGTAAAATAATGGTTTAAAATTTAGTAAAGCTTTCCAGAATTCAAATTATCGTAAAAAATTTTATTCCTCATCACCACTAGTAAGAAAACATATTTTACAAGTTGAAATTATACAAAACTAGCTGATTTAGTTCTTCAAGTTTCTCCACAAAAATTCTCTTATGATGAAAAGTGAGAAGTTAAAAGGAGGCAATATATTAAAATTTAAAAAATCAGGCAATTCGCTCGAGCTGTTCTCACGTGATGCCATTACATACTATATGGACCATTTAATTTTTAGATATAGATAAATGAGCATTCAGAAATATATATTTTTTATATTTGTTGCCAAAATTAGTGAATTAGTTAGTCCCTCAACATATTCTGAATTCAAATAATTTTCGCTTATTGTATTATCTATAAAGTTGAAGAGAAAGTACATTAGTACTTAATTTTCCATCCCTGTGTTGAGTAAAGAGCTTTCTCTAATAAGGTTTGTTTGTACAATTTAAGAGAACAATAACAGAGATACACGCATGTTGAAATAAATATTATCATTTGTAAATAATCAATTTGTGTGTTGTGCTTTTAATAATAAACAAACAAATTAGGTGTATTTATGCAACCATTTCGGTTATTAGGTATGTGGGCCATGGACCATAAGAATGAAAGCGAAAACAAAATAGAAGATGTTAATATTCTGTTAAAAATATGATTTATTTCATTTATTTAAACTTATAAGCTACATACACTTAAACAAATAATAATTACTGTACGAAATTAAACAAAAAGCCGTTTGTTTAAATGATATACATACATATGTGTGTTGTTATGTTATGCGTGGGTACATGTATTTACATTAAGTGTAAATGATATAAATACATATCTAATATACTAAATTAGGACTAAATTTTTATCTGCTCTATGTTATCAAAAAATAAACTAAAGCTTTTTGTTGTACACTCTCAAAAGCTTAACTGACTATATATCTTATTTTATTTTTTGTTTTGTTGAAAAGTGAAAAGTAAGGTGAACACAAAAATATTTTCCCAAACTTTCATCAGATGAAAATACAACATGTACGCGTACTATATTAAAACGAATTCGAGTATAATTTTTTTTTTGTAATTTTTTTTTTCTTAGTTTAATTTTTATAATGAAAATAATAACGCTACATAGTACTTTGCGATTATCGAAAATCGTTGGTGTTTACTAAATTAAAAAATTATTATGCACAACTCATATTAAATGCATATGTTTGTTCAGATTATATAGTAAAAAAAAGTGTATATTTAAACAAAATGTTATACCGTTTTTGTAAGTTTTGTAACAACAATTACGATTAATAGATAAAAATAAAAGAATGAATGAATGAATTTGTAGAGTGACAGTGACCAGAGTGATGATATAATTTAGTCAATTGAATGAAAATGTTTTTATAACATGCTTTTTATTATTATTGTAATAAAAACATTTAAATGTATGAAAAAACAAATATAAACAATTTAAATTTCCATGTGACAATAAACAAAACAACAAAAAAACTTTATAAAAATTTCTCAATAAAAAGTTATTTTTACGAAAAATATGTACTTTTAAGGACAATAAACACAAACAAAGACACTTTGCTTGTGTTTTCGTTCAATTTAAGGACATGTGTACTTGCTTTCGTACCGTCACTCAACCTTTGTACGAGTAGGTATTTCTGCGAAAAGCTTCAATATGTGAAAGTGTTGTGGTTATGAAAAACGTACACTAAGGATATTTTTTTTCTTCCAAACACTTTCTCTGTCGTTAGAAAATTAAAACATAAAAAACATCAAAATTTAAGGAATTTAAATAAAATTCTGAGATTTTAGTTTGCTTCTAAATATACTACATCCATAGAATTCAATGAATGATTTGAATAATTTTTATTCAAAACTTCAATATTGTTTACAAAAATACTAAACAAATAACTTCACACGGAAAATGTCCTTGAAAACTCAATGTGTGCGGGCACCAACCACCAACAGCAGCAAAGAAACAACAAAACATGCATTTATTGTTGAAAATCTTCTTATTCAACCAAAAATTTTGCACCATTCATAATTTTTAGCACAGAATTTTGGCTTAAATCCAAAATAAAAAATCAATGCATATTTTTAAGGAGTATATTATATGGTTGGTGACATTGCTAGTGAAACATATAAACCACAATTAGTTTTGACCTTTATCGAAATTAAATTCATTATGTACATTGAAAATGACAATATCTAAACATACATGTGCAAAAGTACAACTTTTTCGTAAAAATACAAGTGTTTTCAAAAATATATTTTCTAAATCATTAAAAAAGGTCTGTGATTGCTTAGAACATTACCAAAGAATTAATATAATAATAAAAACCAAATAAAATAAAATTTTATTTTAATTATTACAAAAACCAAAAAAATAAAACAACTCTGTGTGATATTTAAACAAAATACAACATGTGTACAAAAGTAATATGTTGTATAATACTACCTACAATAAAATTGTGTGCAATTAATAATCTTCAATAATTCATTTAATGGACATTGATGTTGTTGTTTTGATTGCGTGACGTTACTACAATACATATAATATAGAAAAATCATATGTTAGATACTAAAGAAAATAGTGCAAAAGGAAATAAACAATATATTGTTGGTGTTGTTCGTATTAAGAACAAACCGTTAACGTGATGACACGTTCTTATGAGCCTGCACCGTCCATCGAAAAAGACGAAAGTCAACTAAAAAGAAATGCAGATGATGATAATGACACCAGTTTCGAAATTGATGAGCCCGATGATGAAGAAACTATTTTCGTTGTTAAAGGACATGCTGTCTATACGCCTACAAATGAAACCACGGAAAAGATACATTCACGTTTAAATAGCCCGTCTGGGAATGATGGGGATGAGGATGAAATTTCCTTAACAGAGGAGAAATCAAAAGATGTTGCACCTAGTACGTCATCATGTGTAAAAGAGAGTCAAAATGCTCAAAAATTTAACAATCGAGATGAGTCCAATGAAGATTCGGATTGTTCATACGATTCTTATACTTATTCTTCCACGCCAACAACCGCCGATGTGGCGGATGTCACGACAGTTACTTTATACCATGGCGGCAATACCAGCTGCAGTAAAATTATTAGGCAGCCATGCAGACGTCTGCCTCCCTCAGCGAATGTTCTTGTAATTGCAGTACAAACAAGTCACATGAACGACATTGGCTCTGCAACAGAAGATAATTGTTCAGGTTCTTTAGAAACAACAACGACTGATCTCGAAACGGAAAATGCACCCTCAATAAGTCCCTATAACAGACGAGTCACGAGTACTTCTAATATGATGTACAATTCCACAATACATTCCATACCCTCAGTACTGTTAACACATCCCTCGGCTGCTTTCCAAGAAACTGATTCAAATGTTATTGAAATACCTCCTACACGCACTAATCGCCATCAGCGAACTATGTCTTCAACCTCACAACGTTCTATAGCCTCTCAACATTCAGTGCACACCGCTAACACAACATTATCCATAACACAACCCAAAAGCCGAATCTGGACGTGTTTACGATGGATCTGTTTAAGGTTTAAGGTGAATATGAATATTTTGGCAATTTGCTTTTGATTTTGTCATTCCTTTTATAACACATCGATATATTATTCATAGACCTAATATGTATATATATTCTCGGTCCTGATACAATTCTAAGACGATCTAGCCGTGTCCGTCCGTCTGTTGAAAAAACGATAGGCCCTTGATAGAAGAACCTATGGGGAGACATTTTCTTCGTTGTTTGGCATTAAAAATGGGCAAAATCGGTCAAGTAGAACCAGAGTTATGTACCAAAATGTGAAACAACTTCCGAAATATTTGATATTTTTCGAAAATGTTGCCATTTTCTTTTAATATATTGCAAAAAAATATCTTACAAATTAGCACACATTTTTCTTTTGGTAAAAATACAAGATCTGTTGAAATTGGACAAAAATAATTCGAATATATATAGAAATCTCCGTACCGAATTGTTTTAAGATCGGTCCATAATTGGTCATAGCTCCCATATAAGGTCCACTTCCGAAAAACACTTAAATACTCTTATGAATATGGATCCATAATTACATGCAGCCAACATCTGGAAAATACATTATATTCTAGCAATGTGAAATTTACCACAGATATTTTCTAGTTATAGAAAATATAAAACTAGATAAATGTTTTTTTTATAAAATAACCGAATACAACACTCTTACTTGTTAGTTTTATATTTTTGATATGTCTTTGAAGATAAATTTAAAAATTTCATTCGATATCGAAGAATTATCCGAATGTTTGTCATTTGGATTTTTGTGATTCTATAATAATTCAGATCAATATTAATCCCGTATAAATTAAGAAAAATTGCGTTCCCAGATATGCTTTTTTGTTTATGGCATTTTCATGAACTATAATTTAACGGCGCCTATGTATGTATATTGAGCATTTATGTATGTGCTAACTAACTAGCTGCCATCGTTAGTTAGCACATTTTCATTTCCTAATGAAAAGTTGTTAGCTTGTTAGTTAGCACCAAAGGTTCGAAAGTATTAATTCTTAATTAAATTTTTAAAATCTTTAACTTGGTTTTTAATTAGTTTTCTTAATTTCTAAGTACTCCAAACGTATTGAATTCATTCCATTATGAATTCATTCTTTATAGAATTAATTCCTTATTGAATCATTAAAGTTTGCTTTAATTCGAATCCATAACAAAATAGTTTAATCAAATATGTTAAATGGTTAAATGGGGCTTGCGCATTATGCTAACGATATATGTACATATCTATGTATGTATTACAAAATGTTAAATAAATAATCTCCCTCGATCATGAGTAAATATCTTATCTTTCGTTTATCTTTAAAAATATATTAACTAAAATTGTTATTAAATATATTTTAATTGCTAATATAAACCTTTTAATTTCTCTAAGTATTTCAATTTTTAATTTTAACAAAAACGTTTGTAATATTTTATATAGAATTTTTTAAAAGGAAAACTGATATTAAAATTATTTTTTAATATTTTGTATTTATTATTATACAATTAACAAAAATTTCGACAAATTTGCGCGTAGGAAAATTAAAGTTTCTTATTTGAGAAAATATCTGAGGTGATGGTCAATCTAATAATTAAATTTTCAAACAAACAAAATTTCGGCTAGCAGAATTTTATATTTAAAAAAATTTTGGAAATAATTTTTATTTAAAAAAAAAAAAATTTTGTTTAAAAATTTTAAAAATATTTTTTGGCCGTTTTTTTCGGCAAATTATGGTCTGATTTTATACATTTTTAATACACAACATTCTGATTAATATATATGATATATTGATACCACATCCGAAGGCGATAGACAGGCATCTTTACAAGAACTAACTTATTTATACCTTACTATTAGGGCTGTCAATTATTGGAGTTTTATTTTAATAGTATAAAAGATTAATAATTATTTTATTATTCGATTGATCGATTGTTTGTTTTAAAAATACAAAATTAATAACATATAGATGTAAATAATAATTAAACCATTTTAATTATATAAAGTCCTTATAAAAGGACATGAAAATTTCAAAGGATAAACAGTTTTCAAAAAATTATATAAAATGAATATATTTGATTCCAAAATGGGTATCAAATAAATGGTAAAAATTTAGCAGTTATATGTTTAGCAAGTTATATGTTTTCCCCCTGACTAAAAAATACCGACGAAACATTGTTTTTTTTTAAATTTGTTAGAAAAATAAAAATTTTAATAAAAATTACAAATAAACCTATAAACAAAGACGTAGTCGTAAAATGTAACTATGTTTCATGACCATTTTTTACAATATTCGAAAAAAGTATCAGTTAAATTCATTTGTGTTTTCGTTCATTACAATTCAAAAGTGTTCGAGATGCAAAGGAAATTGATCATTGGGGTTTTTCTACCAAGTAGAAAATTTTGTTTTCGTATAATGTGAACAAAATTCCATAGTATTAACAGGACCGGTGAGAATCCAGCCGAATACTGTCTTCTGGGCCAGTATAGTAATAGTTCGACAGGTCTACTGCAGAAAGTACTCGGATCTGCTAAATGAAGATTTGGCAATATCACTGCAGTGTCAGTATCGACCGAAATCGACGGTAAATTCCCTGCTTTACCAAACAGCTTTTGTTTGATACCCATTATCTTATTATTATTTGAGAATTGTTTATCCTTTGAAATTTGAAAGATCAAGAAAAACTGCGTTTGCAGAGTTAATATGAATGGTCTCTACTTTCAAGTATATGTCGATTTTTCCATGTGTAAAAATTACTGTTGCCACGGTATTATAAGTATCTGTATTGTTTAGTATTCTTACTCTATTAAAGATACTTTAAAATTTGTCTAGGTATTTATTAGCTACTAGGTTTTCTTTTTTAAGTTAAGTTTCATAATGTTCTGATCATGGTGTGTTCTTCAAAAGTCGTTTGGAAAATGAATATAAAAAGTAGTTTCTATTGGCTGTATAACTTTAAAATGTGGGATTTTTTCAAATTTTTAGCGTTAATTTCGAAACATTTGTACAATATAAATGTATTCTAAGTATTGGCCATTGTATAGCTATGACATTTTCTCATCAACAAATATTGATCTTGAAAATAAATTTATTCGACTATTCGATTAAACGACAATTGGATGTGTCAAAAGCTAACTCCACTTTTCGAAAATTTCTTAATATTGTTATATTACTATCTAATTAAAGGGGGGTCAGACGGCATGTATTGCTTGTGTATTGGGACATGTATTCGATACATATGGAATTCCGAGTTGTTAACTCTTTGAAAAATATTTTGTTCTTTTATTAATTAATTTAATTTATGAGGAGTAACTACCACCATTTGTTCCGTTTTATCATTTTCATAAATTTTGGAAATCAATTTTTCAAAAATCACTAATTTACTCTACGTTTTATTTTGTGGATTTAATAGGTATTTTATCTTCTGGCACATCCTATTATTAATCGAATAGTTTTTTATTCTAAATTGATTATTCGAATAATATTTATTCAACCCTACTTAATAATCATAGTGAAGGCTATAAAAATAGTTTTTTCCATATAATTACTTATAAAATTCGACCATTTTTTTTTTGAAGAAGGGGATGAAGTCGATTAAAAGATGCGAAATGGAATTTTTTTTTTAATATTTTAAAAAAGTGGTTATTGTTTTAAAAATACACTTTTCTACAGATGTGTGACAAATTATTTTCTATATAAATTATTATTTTATATACATATGTGGTACAAAGTTAATATATGTATACATCTAACATTATGTATGTTTAAAGCCTTGATCTCTGATTATGCGAATAAAATACAATTACTTGCTCTATATTTAGAATAATAGTCGCACAGAGCATGGAAAAATAGAATCGGGACTGACATGGTCGTCGTTTACATTACTTAATCATTGTGATTATTTGATTGTACATTTGTATTACTTTATCACCAGCACAATGGAAATGATAAATGTGCTCACGAATTAAACTTGAATAAAAGCTTTATTGAACGAGTAAAATAATTTAAATTTAAATTTTTTAAATTGTTGATTTCGATTTGTTGTAGACATTAAATTAACTAAAAATATGTGTACCTACTCGCATATGAACGAACATATGTACGAATGTAAATAATGTACGTGTGAAATAAAAATTCATATGTTTATTTATTGTCCAGTCTGAGCAAAACAGCTAAACAAGATTTATTTTTAAATTTACTGATGCATCAATAAAAATTGTGTTTTTTAATACGAATATAATAATATAATCCTGTGTATAAAGATATTTCTGTGCTATTTTATAGTAATATCTATAAAATAATTTAACAATCTGAGTAGGAAATACCATGTGTGTGTCTTACTCAGAAATATGAGTGGGAATTATATGGGAATGCCAACGTCAACGCATTAATATACTATATAATATTATGAGGAGCTATATAAACTATTTAGTATGAATAAACGTTTAAGAATGTAAATGTAATGAATGAAATTGTAATAACCATATGATTTTTGTTTGTCTATTCCAGAGTTCCGGCATAGGAGAACCAAGTGTACATCATGCTTTGGTTGTGATCTTTTTAGAGTTTTTCGCCTGGGGTTTGCTGACGATGCCAGTTATATCGGTAAGTTACTGTGGTTGTTTTTGCTTGCTAATTGAAGTAAATTTATTTTTATTTTTGTTAATAGGTATTAAATCAAACGTTTCCCGAACACACATTCCTTATGAATGGTCTAGTCATGGGAATTAAGGGTATACTATCATTCCTAAGTGCACCCCTGATCGGTGCTCTGTCAGATATCTGGGGTCGCAAGTTTTTCTTGCTAATAACAGTATTTTTTACATGTGCTCCCATACCTTTAATGACAATAAACACATGGTGGTTTTTCGCAATGATCTCAATAAGTGGCATATTTGCCGTCACATTTTCAGTTGTATTTGCTTATGTAGCAGATGTGACAACGGTTGAAGAACGATCACGTGCTTATGGTTTAGTATCGGCAACATTTGCCGCCAGTTTGGTAGGTTTTTTTGTTTTACCATCATTTTACATTAATAAAATTATTACGTTGATGTATTGTAGGTAATCTCACCTGCTCTAGGTGCTGCTCTAATGGAAAAGTACAGTGATACATTAGTCGTTGCTCTAGCTACAGCAATAGCCGTATTGGATGTGTTCTTTATTTTAGTTGCGGTCCCCGAAAGTTTGCCAGACAAAGTGAGGGGTTCATCTTGGGGTGCTCCAATCAATTGGGAACAAGCGGATCCTTTTGCAGTAAGTTTTTCTATATTCTATATTAGCCATATGTTATTATAATTATTAATTTCCTCTATTTTTTATTATTATTATTCATAATAAAGGCTTTGCGCAAAGTTGGCACAGATCACACCATTTTGATGCAATGTGTTACCGTATTGCTGTCCTATCTACCAGAGGCTGGACAATATTCGTGTATATTTGTCTACTTGAAATTGAAAATGGGCTTTAATACAATGGAAGTGGCCATTTTCATAGCTGTAGTTGGCATTTTAAGTATTAGTGTTCAAGTAACTCTAGGATACTTAATGCGGTAATATTTATACTTTATAATCTAATTTAAATTTAAATAAAATTATTTTCTTTGTTTATGTAGGAGGGTTGGAGCTAAACGCACTATTGTATTGGGACTTATATTGGAAATGACACAGCTATTTTGGTATGGGTTTGGCAGCAAGAAATGGTATGAATTTGTAACATTAATTAAATTGAATTATTAAATTGATTTGTTGTTTTAAAATTAAGGATGATGTGGGCTGCTGGAATATTGGCTGCTTTGGGTTCTATTACATATCCAGCTATTAGTGCATTTGTCTCCATACACTCTACGGCAGATAGCCAAGGTAATTCAAATTTGTTTAAATCATAATTAATGCATGCATAATAAGTGTTTTCATATCCTACACCATGCGTGGCAAGGGTTATAAAAGTTTGTCATTCTGTTTCTAATTTTTCCATTTGCGACCACACAAAGTATATATATTCTGGGTCGTTATAGATATCCGTCTGCATATTTAAATCAACATTCCGTAGCACCCAAATAACTGACATACATGATTCATACATCAATATATTGGGAATTCTCCCGTCTCGGTTGTTATTTAAAATTGAAACAATCGGCCCACAAATGGCTGAGAAGTAAAAAATCAATACAATCTCTATTTTTGGCCTATTTTTGAGCTATATCTGAATTACTAAGCCATTAATATAGACAATATGGATATACAATAATAGATATTTCAAAGACGTTTGCAACGGCGTATATAAGGACAAAAAAAAGTCGGTCAAAATCGGGAAAAATATTTTTACACCGATTTTTTTTTTTAATTAAAAAAATGTTTTGCCATAAAGTTTTTTCGCTAATAATTACAAAAAAATTTAGAAAATTTTTTTTAAATTTTGTTTATCTAAAAATATTTAAAATTTTTATTTCAAAGTATAATTTGGTGAAGGGTATATAAGATTCTCCACAGCCGAATATAACTCTCTTACTTATATTTACATAATATTTCTATATTATCAAATGTAAAAAAAACACATGAAAAATATTTTGTTTTCAGGTGCCGTTCAAGGTATGGTCACTGGCATGAGGGGACTTTGCAATGGTTTGGGTCCGGCTATGTTTGGAGTTATATTTTATTTATTCAACGTTGACTTGAATAAAGAACAAACTCTGCAAGAGAATGTCGATGATGATAGTTGGTTTCAATTCCCGGGACCTCCATTTGTCTTTGGTGGTTTTATGGTAATTCTTGCCATACTCGTAGCACTGTTTATACCAGAAGTTCATGGTGATATGAATTTTATACGTACTCCCAATGAGAAAAAACGTAAGTTAATTAAAATTTAACAAAAATACAAACAATAAAAAAAACATGAACAAAAATAAATTTTAATTATATTTCTCCGTTTTGGCAAAGGGGCTTCAGTAGATGTACAATATGAAGTGGAAGGTGGTATAAAACCAACAAGCCCTTTAATGCGTTCAGATTCATTGGCGCAGCTGTAGTATTGTTACCTATTAATAAGAAAATTATTGTGTTAAATTGTAAGCTTAAAAACACACACAAACACAAGAAAATAACTAGAATGCTTTTTATATAAATCAAATAATGTTTTAAAAAAAAATACGGTTCTAATTATCATCAATATATTTTTATTATTTTCAATCCTGCCATTTCTAGGTACATATTCTTATTTATATATTACTGCATTTGTAAGAAGACGGACATAACTCAAAATTTAAGTTTGGTTTCTTGCAAAATATTCTTTTAGATAATAATTTTTTCTGTAAAAAGTTATGTTTCAACCCCATATTCATGAAATATATTAAAATGTATTAAAGGTTTATAAAACAACATTTTCATACACAATTTGGTTTATAAACCTTTAAAAACTGTATATGAATACATATTCGGTTTAACGTTTTAAAACTTGTAAAACTGTAATCAAATTTCGAATTTTTGTTCAAAAGATCTGAATAAAACTTATTTAAATATTTTTCGTAATAAAATTACTGAAACCATTCAAAGTACAATAATTTCATTTGAATGTTTAGTGCTTGAGTTATGATGGTCTTTCGACAAATGAGGTTATGAGAATGCGCAAAAGTGGAAGGCAATAATTTGTTTTCGATTAAAAGACTATTTAATGACAAAATTTATTTTATTTGATTTATTTATTTATAACAACTAGTAGTACTACATATTTATTAATATAACAATTTATATTTGAAGCCGAAAGTATTGTTTGTAATGACAGTAATGCTGCATAATGATTTGAATTTGCAAACATGTTTTTTTGCAGTTACTGACCATTACATCTTTGGCGCTTTAGATTTGAAAAAACACTGTGTCCTTAAAAATCTTTGCTTATAGAAACTTACATATCGTCACCTAAAACTTAAAGGGCTCTAACTAATATTTGAATAATTTTACAGGAAATTTAAAACAAGTGTTCAATTAAAACATATATTTGACTTTATTTTTGATATTTAAATTTGCTTTTATTTTGTAATGAAAATCCATTTTATTTGTATACCTCATCATGAGCTTATCATTCCGTTTATAATTTCCACATTTTTCATATGCTATTAAAATTCGGGAAAATCGGCCAACAAATAAATGGCTGTAATATAAGAAAAAAAAGTACTGGATCGTTGTATATAGCGGATTCGATATAGCCATGTCCGTCTGTATGTTGAAATCAACTTTTCGTAGCCCTCAAATAACTTAAATACATGATTCATACATCAATATATCGGGAATTCTCTCGGCTCTGTGGCTATTTAAAATCAACACAATCGGCCCACAAATGGCTGAGATATAAGGACAATATGAATATTCAATAATAGATATTTCAAAGACCTTTGCAACGGCATATATAAGTAAGTCGGAACTTCAGAAAAAATATTTTTTACACCGATTTTTTTGTTTTCCTAAAAAAAATTTTTTTTAATAAAATTTGGTTCACTAATAAATTTAAAACTTTTTTTATAAAATTTTGTTTACCTAAAATTTTTATTTTAAAGTATAATATGGTGAAGGGTATATCAGATTCAGCACAGCCGAATATAGCTCTCTTACTTGTTTTTTATTTATTTCAAACAGTAATATAAAAAGCCTCTTGAGGGTCAATAATAATTAAAAATTCAAATAATAATTCAGGGATCCTTGTTGCACTGAATACCCGTTAGCCGCATTGATTTTTATTTGTTTAAGGTCCATGCAACATTTTCTCTTTCAGTTTATAGTCGAATAATTAGTTAATACAACATTAAATCTTACAAAAAAAAAACTTTTTCACAAATAAACACTTTTCACAAAATATTTTTTTTTTCGAAAAAACACAAATTTTTTTTCACAAATAATAAGAAAAATTAACAATTTTTCTAAAAAAAAACAACTTATAATTTTTTGTTCCTATTTCAACCATGTATGGACCATTGGACTGGTATTCAATAACGAAGTTTTGTGATGCTTCATAATGTTGATTTTAACTAATAGATATCGTTTATTAGAATTTGTTTTATTTTTAATTTAATCTAAAGAAAAAAAAAAACTAAAGACATTTATAATTAATTATTTAAATATTAGCCGGAGTCTTTTTCATTTTAGGTAAAGATATACTTACTTACTTCTAGGTAGTTATCATTTTATTTATAAATCCAATCCCAGTTTTTGGCTATTAGTTAAGAAACTTTTTATATTTTCTAAATTGTCTGTATATGTTTGATTTACACATCAAAATAGATTTTGTATTTTTTTTTAAATTTCTCTAGGCTTTTAAACATTTTTTAAAAGAACTTTTTCGCGATATCTTTAAACCAAGTTATTTTATTATTTGCCATATTCGGAATCAACCTAGAAAACATTATTAGAAAATATGTATCCATTTCTTTGCTTTATATTAGTTAGTATTAATGGATTTTCTGGCCGATTAAATATTTACAGCCTTATGTATATCAAAGCTTCGAATTATTTAATTGAATTTAAGCTTAATATACAGAAATCTTAATTCAGAATTAAAGAAATCAGCAAATCATTTCATTAAACCATTCCTAACATAACAAATTCTTAAGCTTAATTCAAAGGCTTTTATTTGAATAGAATTCATTCATTGTTGAATTAATTCATAATAAATTTCATTCTACCTTTGAATCATTAAATTTTTGTTAATTCAAAACGAATTTATTTAATATGATTTTAAAAATTGAATTAAGAATTAATTCTTTCGAAGCTTGATGTATATATAACTAGCGATCTTGCCATCTTTCCCTAATGAAAATTTACACACAAAAAAAGTTTGAACACCAGAAGTTCATGCATAGATACAGCTGTTAATATTTTAGTTGTAATATTTTTTCAGCATCATTTAGGCTTAAGTGAATTAAACAAATCGTTATGAAAATTGTGAAGATTTCTTTTCCAGCAAAAGTGTTGCCTTGTTTACCCTTAAATGGTTTTCAGAAAAAAGGGCAACACAACAAAATTTGCTCTCGATTTACATGCAGTATGAGAATGTTACCTTCTTTAAGTAAACTCTAATATTTTATTTGTAAAACGAACTCAATAGTTATTCCAATTATTGTTTTTAATAAAAATTAAACAATTTGCCTACTACTGCTAAAAAAACATAAACATACAAATTATAAACATTATTAATGTTCTAACCTGTAGCAGGGCAACATTTTTTGAGATAAGAAAACTCCATTAGTCACCTAAGCGACGATATATCGAATGTGTACGAATTAAACTACAACAAATTTCAATGTTTTTTTTCGATTCTTGCTTCGACGGTTGACTTTTAAAATGTTTATATTTTTTTGTAAAAATAATTTTTTTAAACTTTACTATATATAAAATGATGCAACCCAACAAACATCACATTAAAAATACTTGCCATTGTTTATTTGAAATAAATTGAGTCTTGCTTTATTTTTTCTGTTTACTAACTAAAAATGTTACTAATACTATACATATTATTTCCCAAATAAAAAAATAATAATTTAGACAATAAGCTATTTTGTAATTGTACATACATTTGATATAATGAGCGAACTAACAATCTGGGCGAATGCGAGTTGTTCAGAGAATCTAAATCATGTAATATGTAGACATGAATGCTTATATTTCTTGTTTGTTCTTTATAAATTTAGTTGTAAACACACACAGATTACACAGATAAATATAAAACTATAATTAATAAATTAGATATAGAGCAACTGTTATGAACTGTTAAACAAACATACAAACAAATATCCAATTATTTTTATCAAACGAACGCATAATCTTCGAAAATTGTGTCCAACGGTTGGCATTCGCAAACATATGAATAAGTTTGTCAAACTGTGATGATGATCGAAATGGAAATTAATAATGGTGATGATTTTTTGTGTTTTATTTTATGGAATGATGATTATAAAAATATGTATTATGAATTGTTTTGTATTAATAAATGTGTAAATAATCTTATAGTATGTCAATCGTTTGGATGTCAATTATCAAATAATATACATACATACATACACCTACATACATACATATATTTCTTTATAAGTTTTAAAATATGTAACAACAATATAGAGTATTTTGTATTTGTTTTGTGAAATTTAAGCTCATCTAACTAATAATTAGTCCTTCAGAAATATGTATTTGTCTTATGTTGGTGCTAAATCAATTATTTATTAATAATCTTAATTTAATACACTTTGACAAGTTTTAATTGATTACGGGTATATGAATATAAGCCGATTTGATACCAATAATATCTTTCAAGATTTGGTTAGCAAATTTTATTTAATTAGAAGACCATGTTCACATTCCAACATTCGTTGGCTATCTTAACTATATACATTTCTATGAATAAATTTAAGTTATGAAATTCTAAAATATTTTTTTTAATTATTTGTTAAAATTTTATTTTATAAAATTATATATAAAAAAAATACACATAAAATTTCCTGTTTTCGCAAAAAAGTTCTTAGTTTTTTCTTTCCCAGTGTGATATTTGGCATAAAATGTATTGTTCAATATTAAACAAAAACAAGGAATAATTCTCATCTTTAAGCTTCTTTCTCATTTTAGTACAATAAATTAATATACTAGAAAAAAAAAATTAGTATGAATAGTAATTATAAAGATAATATCGATGGTCTGGTGTTGATAACTCGTTAACAAAATAATCTAATTCAGTTGAGTCTTAAAATTAACTTCCTATAGAAAAAGTCAAACTAATTTTTTGAACTGCTATTTTACATCGTGTACCTTGTTCGGAATTATAAGGATCTTTAGCCCGTTATCACTTACGAAGTGTCAATAATAAAAAAATAATTTGATGCCTGGTAACTGATGTATTTGACATTATTATCTCATGCTGTAATTAGATCTTCAGTTACGAGTTGTCATCTTTTGACCAACGATATATTATACACATATGTATATTGTTTTTAAAATTGATTTTATTTAATTGCCTAGCTTATTTAAAATTGGTTTTGTATGAACTATCAAAGCTAAAGTTAATCTAGTAGCATCGTTCTTTTAGATTATGAAATGCATAAATTTTTGTAAAAACACAACAATAATTTTAAGTATTACTTTACACTACAAAATTATAATTGCTAAGGAAACAAATAAAATAAAAAGTTTAATTTCGTTAATTATTATTTGAGTTTTCCGTGTGTGTTGATATATAATTCCTGGGATTATGTTGATATATGTACATTACATTGTGTTAAATATGAATATGAAAACATATGAAATTCTGTAAACATGTATAAGAACGGATCTCATCCAATTAACACCAAAATTCGAAACCTATAAGCACAGATTACGCAGATATGAATCAGCTGGTTCCAGTTAAACAAACAAAAGAAAGTGTCAAAACGGTTGTGGTTTGGAAAGAGGGACAAATATATACCACACTCTTTACCTATTGAAAATTTTTATTTATTCTCTCCACACTCTCCACCACAACCATTGAAGAGTGGTTAAAGAACGTCAAAACTGTCATTTGTTTCATATGTGTAATAATATGTGCCTATAAAATTTAGTCTAAACAAGAATTTTCGTCATGAAAATATATCCATTGACAGGTATTTTATGTAGATAATTATGTACTGTGAACAAATATACGCATAATTAGATTAGAGCTTCAAATCTATCAACTTTATGACATGAACTTTGACTTTCTTCCTAAAGTAAATTCAACCTTTAATTCAAAATTTATAACTATTAAAATCGTTTATCTCTGAAAACTAAGGTAAGTATGTAAATATTTAGAAAAAGTACGATACAACAATTCAATCACTTAAACTAAATCTTAAACTTATCTAGTTCATCATGTAGATCACATTGTACATTTTGTAATTTTTGTATGTTAATCAGCATAAAATAAATATTTTAAAAGGTTTTACAAATTAGCATTGCGACATTTGTAAGTTGTGCATATTTGTGCAGGTCGGAATAATGTTTAATTACAAATTGCGGGAAAATTATATTTTATCATTTATACTACTGTACTTATACCCCTCACTCGAGTTTATTCAAGAATTCAATTCTGTATCTGTAAATACATATGTATATCATTTAATGTGAGTCACATTATTCTGAAATTGATTAAATAAATTTTAAACACAGTAAACAATTATGATAGGATTGATTTAATTATTTTACATGACCATTAACATAATTTTGAAAGACAATCTTAAAATTTTTAGAATTTGTTTAACAAAATTTAAATTTGTGTGTTTGAAAAAGATATAAAATTTTATTTTTAGTTATAAAACTAAAACATTTTAAAGTTTAGTAGAAATAATTGTACAGTGGCGATAAGTACGTTTAGCAAGAAAATATCAATCAGGATCAGAGATCGAAAATAACTCGTAAATATATCAAAAAACCCAAATTGTGATAAAAATAAATCACTCAAAATAACGGTTATAAAATGATTTTTATTTACGTGGTTTCGTATGACCTTTATTAGCTTTTGTTGTTTTTTAATGGTTTGATGTGAGACAAACAATTTAATTGTTCTTGATCTTAATTTATTTGCATACCTACAATAACATATTTTTAATAATTTTTAACAAATTATAGAAAAAATATGATGAATATGAAATAATGCAATTTCAAAAAAATTTAGATTTTTGTGGAAAAATTTTACATTTAATGATTTATAAATTTAATATATTTAAGCCTTAATTTGCATCAAAGCTGATCTTTACGAAAAAAATTAATTATAAATCACTCATCTAGATTATTTGTGTTTGTTTCATTTCTGTTTCTCTCAACCCCTAACCTAAAATGTTCTCAAATAAATCACTCTCTCAGTGATATAACACAAAAAATAATTTTTAAATGGCTGCGAATGAAAATTTACCATTGCAATGAAAGTGAACCCGTTATTTTCGGTCTCCGATTCAGGATTTATTAAAATTTCAAGAAATGTTTCCAACATAATTTTAACAGTTAATATTGGAAGCCATATTACGGCATTCGATTTCAATGTAATGCAAATCGATTTTTAAAACGAAAAAGTATGTATCTATTATTTGAGTTCATTGAAAAATAATTTTTAATTTCTGCAAATTTCATTAATAATTTAAACCCCATTTTCTCAATCTCTGGTTATTTTTTATCATGACGATAAAAAGACAGTTCTCATACAAAAAAAATGTTTATTGGAGGTTTATCGTTACTAAAAACGATAACCAGATATTGAGAAAATGGGGGTAAGTCATACCGAAATTACTGTTATCGTTAAAATACCGTTACCGAAATAATCAAAATTAGCGTTATAGCTATTTTTATCGTTTTACTTTTAAATGAATTTGTATCACAATTCTTGCCTAAATTATATTGCTCAATGGATGTTTCAGAGATGCTGGTAACGTTAGCCAAACTTAATTTTAATCCAATTATTCGAAAACAAAAATGTGAGGCTTTGCTCAAAGCTTTGAAAGATTTAATTAATTATTCAATCTTCAAAATCAAATTAATTTTTTCACTTAACCATTCCATTAAAGAATTCATTACGACTTAATTCCTATTATGAATTAATTCAACAATGAATTGTATACAATTTGATAGTTTAGGGAATGGTTACATGTAAAGATTTTTATTATTACAAAAAATCGATATTTGTTTAAAAATTAAAATACACCGAAAAACATTTGTATTCTTGTAAATTTGTATAAATTTGTAGGTGAAATGAATGAATTCTGATTTTTACACAATTTGTGTAAGGTAAATATAATTAAATAAGGTAACTCCATCACTTGTGACTCGTTTATTATATAGTGGCATCGCTATAAAAGTGATGAAAATATCAGTGACGAGAATTGTGGTAGGACTAGCGTAGAGTACTTTAATTTAAGTACCCAAATTTCATCACTGGTTTGTTTGTTAGTAACAGCCTTGCCATACTTCAGATTTTATGCCGGAAGTTAAAGATTTTATGTTATCTTTGGTATATAAAAATAATGAAGTGGTTTTATAAGCCTAAATTAGTAGCTTTTCAATAATGGAATGAATGTTTAATATTGTAATATCAAATTCTCCTTTCATTGGGATGCCAGTTTTTTTTGTATAGTTGTATTTGTTGTAGGGACGAGTTGCTACTGGAATTTGGATACAAGGATAAACATGTATGTTGTTACAAGAAGTAATGTATTCCCGATAATGAACTGAAAAAAATCAAATGATTTTCTGGATGTAGGAAATTATATTCTATAAACATATGTAATAAAATGTATTCAATACTTGGTGAAAATCGTGTGGCAACGTTGGTAAGTATCAACCAGTGCTGTTAGCACTGTTTTTAGTGCTTTTTAAAAATTTCGACACGAAAAATATTGAATCAGTGCTCGGTGATTTTTTTGTTTTCTTTTTTTTAAAAAGCTTCGGTATCACTAAATTAAAAAAAATTGTAAACATTCACGAATTATTTTTACTAAAGAAAGTGTTAATTACAAAAAGTATTTTTTTTTATTTTAACATTGAAACTAAGTTTTAGTTACGTTGCGTTTACACATGCTAGTAGATTGATGAATGTTGAGAATACGTAATATTATTGAAAATGTCTACCAACATCTATTAAATTTTTCTAAAACTATTTATTGCCAACTCTGTCTTCACTTGTATGAAAGTGTCGAAAATCACTGTCCACCCAAATTCGCTAGACAGTGATGCAGGTGGCTGCATGTATGATTGTGTTAGTGCAAAAGTGTGATTGTATTAAGTTTTTCGAACTGTTACTTGCAAGTGTAAACGCTAGGTTAAAACTGAACAATTATAATTTCTCAATTTCTTATTTATATTTCTTTATATGTTGATTGTTTAAAACGATCACTTATTAATTTTTATACTATTTTAAATGTTTTCTTAAAATAAATCAAAAGAAATGTAAACAAATTTTGACAGATAGAATCGAGCAAAAAATAGTCAGCTGGCTTTTTAACGCCACCTTATTAGTTCTTCCATTGATCGAATATATTTGGATGAAGTTTGATTATTTTTCATCAAATTTATAATTTAACATAAAATTTTCCTTCAATCAATGTAATATTTATTTATGGTGTTTTTTTGCGAAAAATACGCATTGTTTTTCTTGAGTTTAGTGCTTTTTGAAATTCGAAAGTTGACAACGCTGGTTGGTATCAACTTTGTTTCGTTTTTTTGTACTGTATTCAGTTCATTTTATTCATTCGTCGGAAAAGGTTGTTAATTCGGTAAAACGCTGCGGTTGGATGCAGGTCTTTCTGCATTTGAAGTGTGTATGTGTTGTGAGTGTGTTGGTTTCTCCAGGAAAAAGCTAAAAAAAATAACATAAATTTCTATAAGATTTTGGAAAAAGTGATTAATTTATGAAATTGATTAATTGAAAAGAAAATAAAACAAGAAAGAGAATTTCAACATTAAAATAAAATAGTGGATACTAGAGGAATACAAATAAATGGTGTGTATACAAAATGTGTGTAATTTTTTTTTTTTTAAAGTTAATTTAATAAATCCTGTTTGTAACTATGACTTGTACTACACCTAAAAATCATAAATTTATGGTCGATCTAGTTATTTTATATACAAATAAATATAAAATTAAGTACACATTCACTATTAATAAATTGCAGAGACATACAAAAAATATAATTTGTGGAGATCGCCCCAACTTAAAAATTATGCTGTGTTTGTAAAAATTTAAGAATTTTTGTGTCAGTGATGTTTTTTTTTTGAACCTCCTACTGCGCACATCTCACTGATTTGCTCTCAAATTCTATTAATTAAACAAAAAAAAAAAACTTAAGTTTATTTTCCAACTTGTTTTCTTTGTTGTTTGGTTTTTATGTGAGAACGAGAGATAATTGTTAGTTTTTTACAGTGTTTCTTTTTTATACATATTTATTAAGAGTTCAGAATTTTATGTACATACATACTTAGAAAGCCATATAAAATAGAAAAGAAACATTGTCCACAACAACGAACATAAATGTAAATATAAGAAAGAATATGTAAACATTGTTGAGTGTGTGTAATGAATATTTAATAAATAAATACATAAGTAAGTATGGTTTGTCATATTGCTGCATATGTTGGGTTTTTTGTTGTTGTTTTTTATCTAATTGATTAGTAGATTTCTTTTCAAGCCAGTGTTGCCAGTTCAATTAAAGGTTTAACATATTTAAGAAGTTTGTTTATCAATCAGAGTTGTAAAACTGATTTAAATGCAGAACATTTTGTATCTTGTGGATATCGATAGTACGGTACAAGTACATACAAGTAATTAGGTAAAAATAATTAAATGCAAATTGTTTTGTAAAGCGAAGTAGCTAAAAGCACTAAATGTTTGAATAAAATACATAGTATGTAGAACAGAATTTATCACGGATTATGGTTTGTAAAAAAAATGTAAACAAGCTTGTTAATAAAATACTTTTGATTTTATTCTATCTGACTAATGCAAAATAAATACTGACTGAACGTTCAATGTTTTTTAGAAAGTGAAAACTACTTTTAAATTACCACTGTTTATTTACATTATAAAATACTTAACGTTTATGGAGTTGTCATAAATACTTGAAAACAAAGAAGAATGTGGTTTTTATTTATAATAACTTTTAGTTTTTTATTTCACATTCTTAGTACCTATGTATTATAGAAAATATTTTACTTAGTTTTTATTGTGAACAAAATAAATTAGTATTGGGTCAATTTACAAAGTATTTTTTTCTGTCTATCTTGTTCAAAAGAATTATCATTGTGAGATTTACAGTATCGGTTAAATCATAAGCAACCATAACATTTTAACTGTGATTATTTATCTCTTTTAGTAGGATACACGCTGTTTCCCTTATACAGTATTGTTCGAAACCTAAGCAACTTTTCCGTATAAAACATTCGAAGTCGTATGTATTATTTTTAAATTGTTTTATTTAATTTAAGACATTTAATTTATATTGTATAATGTACATTAGAGTGTCCCTTATAATTAAATGTTTGAAATGTTGAAACGGTACCCGCTGAATACTTTCGCAATGACCTAAAATACTTCAAAAATTTTTAGCTAAGAAGGACAACCCGTGCCGAACGTCGTTCAAAGTTTTGAGGTGCATTTTCAGGTGGAAAATAAGCAATTTTCTCAGTTTTTGTAAAAATTATGCCATTACTTTTGCAATTTAATTTAAAAGAATCGTAATGTGTACGTAATTATTACTCTAATGAGATATAAAATACACAAATTGGTCCAATTATGGACCAATCACCATGAAATTAGGTCGTGTGATTTATGTCTATATTAAAGTTAAGTATGTTGAATTTTGTGTGTGTACCAACATTTTTAAGCGATTTATACACGTTAAAGTGATTTTCGGAAGCGGGTCTATATGGGAGCTATGACTAATTATGGACCGATTGTAACAAAATTTGGTGACATGAATTGTGTATAGGTATATAAAACTTATTTGGAGCGCAATTTGTGGAGATACATTTATAAATTAAACATTTATGACCGATAAAGTCCAATTTCGGAAGGATTTGTATGGGGGCTAGGTGAAATAATGGACCGATTTCAGCCAGTTTCAATAGGCTTGGTCCTTGGGCCGAAAAAATAATATCTACCAAATTTGAGCGAAATATCTTCAAAATTCAGAAAGTGATTCTAAGTCGATCGGTATACTTTAAGGTGGGTGTTAGACTAATATTTTTTGCGTTACAAACATCTGCACAAACGCATTATACCCTCCCCACTATGGTGGTGCAGTGTATAATTATGTCAATACCTCCTATAGTTTTTCCGTACCTGCGATATAAATTTTGAGATTTTCGAGAAAAACTAATTTGTTGGCCATATCTTGGCGAATGAGCCCAATTTCCTTACTGCTATTAATTTTAAGTAAAATCTGTTCAGAATATTATAGTTCAGGTAATTTTAAATATAGTCTGATAGTTTTGCTAAAATCGGAAAACGTTAACCCTTAAATAGTGAAGGTCAAATTTTTAAATATTTGGAATATCTAATGGAAAGATAGCGAAATGTTATATATTTTTGGGCCAATTTTAAGAAAAATATAACGTGAAGTCTAGTATTTACAACAACAGCACAAAAATGGAAATTAACCCTTGAGAGCACTTGGGGTCAAAATGACTGTGTGTTTCGTTATTTTAAAAGTTCAGGGTCATTCGGACCCCAAGCACATTGAACATTGTACATTCTAATAAGAACAAAAGTTGAATTCAATTTCATGGAAACCAAAACAAAATTAACTCAATATATTACTATTCGAAACTTAAGCAACTTTCAGTACTTCTTATGACCTCAGCTTATTATTTTGGCATAGATTCATAAGATTTGTTAGTAATGTGGTTGTTGTTAATTCCCACTCTGATTTTAAGCCATTCATCAGTTCCTGCTTATTTCTAAAACGGCGAGTTCCGATCCTGTACTTTAAAATGCCGAAAAGATTCTCTATGGGATTCATGCCTGGAGATTGAGCTGGCCAATCCATGACTTTAATTTTGCCAAAGTCCAGTGTTTTAAAATTCTAAAATAAAATTTCATAAAAGTAATGAAAATTAACGAATATGTGTTATCATTTAGGCAAACCACTTTTTTAAATGTTTCTTTGTCATTATGAGTTTCATAGAAGGCATGAAGCTTCTCAAGTTATTTTCCAGTGTTTGTGTTCTCACAGTGCTGGAACTAATATTGAGATTAAGCCTACTCACAATATCTTTGGAAGAAATAAATGGTTTTTGATTAATTAAAAGGAAGATTTTACGATCTGATCGAGGTGATATTTTCCTAGGATGATCGCCGGTATTGTGTTCCTCTATTGTTCGAGTAGACTTATAGTTTTTAATTAATCGCGAAACTATTGATTTATTAATGCTCAATTTGTTAGCTATTAATATAACGAACATTAATATATAAATTATTTACAAGACAATCACATTGTGGGGATTAAAAATGGAATATGTAATCATATTCGAGAACACACATATTGAAAACAAAAAAATGTTTCCACGCTATGCTAAGTTGGTAATACATTGACTGTTACTGTAGTTTTAGACTGGGATCAATTATTACAATCACAATTTTTGCTTTATTCATAAAGTTTTAAAATCAAAGTTGATTTGAGCAAAGTAGTAGTTAAAGGAAGAATTCAACATATATTTTGGGGTTCACTACACTTCACAGCATCCTGCAAAGGGTCAGTGAACATTCTCTATTTCGTTATGGAATTTTAACTACCGCGCATGTCTATTTTATGTTATTTATTTTAATTTTTTTTTTCGCCAGTACTTTTCGTTTGGTCAGATACGAACGAACGAGTACATGTTAAAAATGTGTTTATTATTGAATGAATAAATTTAAATTGTTAAATTAATGTTAATTTCTATTAAACAATATTAAAACAACATATTTTGGGGGTATAATCAGCATACAAATATGTTTTGAGTAAGAAAACAGTTGGCGGCTGAAAATATGTAGCTGGTTAAATTTGTGTGTATAATATAAACAATGAATAACAAAAATTAAAAATATATAACAGTGTATTCCATTCTAATAAATTGTAAATTTAATTACAAAACTTATGAATTTATTTAATATCAAATACAAGTATTGTAAAACGAGTATTATATGCATCAATTCTTGAGTTACTGAATCGTTTGTTTGCTTGTTTGTTGATAAAAAAAATAAAAATCAAGCCAAAATAATTGTTTACAAAAATTAAATTAAATAGCTGAACAAATTGAACTTTAAGATTGCTGAAAAGGTTTTGAGCTTGTACTTTGAAAAATATAATTAAACGTAATAAAAATAATATATTGTTTTGTACATTTGTTTCCACCTTTATTGAAAATATTTAAAAGTCCCCTGATTAAAACAGTGTGAATTATGCTAGGAGATATCATAAATCCCTTTGATAACAAAGTTTTTAAAACTTCTTTAACGTTTGTCATAATAAAACCTTATTCGATCACGAAAATTCGATCTACGCTCCCGAAAGACTCGAATCTAATCAGGCGAACGTTTTTTTCCCCAGCAAGGAACTATCGAAAACATTGGAACTGATACAATAAACTTATGTTTGTATACATTTTTCTTAATTGAGTATTGTATACCAATATGACCGCTTAATGCAGACGCGGATTCAAAAGTTTTAATATAAAAAAAGAAAAATATGATTGACCTGGATCCGTTACCGATATTGTATATTGAAACTTATTTTTAATTTTTGTAAATTTTGTTAATAATATAATTCTGGTTGAAATTCCCGATATCATTCAAATACCGTCACCGAAATAATAGAAAATAGAGTTACCGCTAAAATACCGTTATCTTTTTACCGTTTGGTTTGCTGGTGTTTGTTAAATAAATTAAAATTTATTTTACATTTTTCCTTTTTTGTGTTTAAACTTTTTGGTTTTGGGGGAAATTTCTTTTTTTATTTCTTTTATCAACAGTGAGTATTTGGAAAGGAGCCAAAATTACAAAATAAATATAACCCAATCTTTATTGATGAAGGATATAAAAACCCCAAGATTATATCATTACAGTTATTACGCATAGAAAACAGATTCGTGATAGCAACCGAATTTGTTGCCAATCGAATGATTTTACCTTAGTGACCGAATTTTACAGTTGTGGCTACAAAATTTTAAAAGGAGTAACAAAAGTTTAGTTGCTTTAACTGAAATTCTTCCTTGTCAACTGACTTTCTATTGATAGAACCGAAAATTGTATGTTTGCAATCGTATCATTCGATTGGCAACAAATTCGGTTGCTATCATGAATCAGTTTTCTCTGTGTAACGTTCGATATCTAAAACTATTTATTGCTAATGAGGTGAGTTTACAAATCTTAAAATTTATTATTTTGAGACTCACTATCTGGCGCATACACGAATATATATATGATCTTATTTTCATATATAATCCACAACATTTCAAAATGCCTGCAGCGCATGAAACATAAAGAATGCCTAAATTTGAAGTTTTAACTGTTTTATTTTTTAATCAAGTTAACTCATACCCAAATTAAATAACATAGACCGACGCTTTAAGACCCTTTGTTTGTTATCATCGTCCATATTTATCCAATTATTTTCATGATGGTGATTCAATTGATTTCTGAGTTATTTTAAGAATGTTTTACCGAATATGCAACTCATTTTGTTATGAAATTAATTTTCAATAAAATTTTTGGTCATATGATGATTCATATATTTTATTGTGTCTGATTGTGTAAAGTTTTGTTTATTAGGATAACGACGTTAAAAATACAGATTTAATATTATCTTTAATCTAGTAAAAAATTAGGCCGTTCAATTATATTAAATAATTTACATTAATTGTATAAAAATGTCTTACGTATCAGAATGTCTTAACCCCCTGTCTATACTTGGAAAATATTTATCATAACAATTAATGACGTTTGTTGGCAATACAAAGTTGTAGCAGCAAAATCACTAACAATTTTTTCATAACAAAGCAGTAATATTAATAAATAGAGACTATAGCTGATAATTTTATATCCTGACAACAATTTTGACGTTTATCATGACTAAAATAGACATATAGTAAAGTCAGAAACAAATTGTATCAGAATTTTTGACATAAACTGATTTTTCAACCAAACAGATCGAGAGCCTATTTTCTAAATATCCCAGCAAAAAAATTATATGACAATGAAGTAGTTCAATCAGTAGTTCAATTTAAAGTTCGAATAAAGTCAAATGCACAATAAATTTTAATAATAACATTAAGAAAATTCAAATTTATTTCTAAATTCAATATAAAAACAGTTTTTAATCTCATCGAATTGTAAATTGAAGTGAAATATTTAAATTCCCAAATAATATTTAAAAACGGATATTTTATTATATTAAAATCGGATGATAGTATTAAGTGCTTCATTATTAACGTACTTATTCGAATTTAGGAAAGCATTTAGAATCCCAGCAAAAATTTACATGACAAAAAAGTAGTTTAGGTAGGGGTTCAAGTTATGACGAAGTGGTTCGATTTAGATTTTTACATTAGCGTGTCATTGATGATCATGTATTTATAAAAGAATTTAAATATAAGGGCTCTTCATTTTAAAGATTGCCTAGAACCAACCCAATAAGCACCAAAGCCCTAAAAATTTAAGCACTTGAACATTTTGTTGGAATTTGACTTGAATGCAAATGTAACTATGTTTAAAACTTGAAAAATATTTGAAAAAATTTAATATTTTTCAAATATTTTTTTAAATATTTTCAAAGAAGGATTTATGTTTCTTTTTTACTGGAGAATACTATTGAAATAAACTGACTATAATTCAATTGCTTGACTATAATTCAAAGCTTGAATTCCACTTGCTTTCAACTTGAATTACAGTAAAAATGTTTAGATTAGATTTTCTAAAAATGTCATATGAAACGAATATTATTAACAAAATTCAGTAAAACTATAAATAATTGCATATTTATTTCTATATTAAATCTAAATCTTTAATCTTTAATCTTCAATAATTATAAATAAATGTGAAATTTTTGAATTCCCAGATCATCCTTAAAAATTGTTCTTGAATGGTTTATATTTAAGTTCTTCATTATTGACGAATTTATTACAGTTTAGGAAGGTATTTAATTTAGAATGTAGTATTGCCTAAGAAGTCAAGACATTCACTTGAACTACTTAAATAATTTTTTACTGGGAATATTTGAAAGTAATTTAATATTTAATTAAAATAAATGTATGTAGATATTGTAGTATATGCGAAGTAATTACCTTTATTTCTTTACATGTGTTTATTACAATTTTGTATCCAACGTAAAGAAGCGACTGTGGTGGCTACCACTATATTTTATAAATTAATATTTATTGAATTAGAATATGATGTTAAATAATGTCCTAGCGAAAGGTCAATCAGCTAATGTGAAATTAACACACCTTGCTTTTTTTTTTTGTAATACAAATTTTTTACGTTCAACTAATATTATGCCAAACCTTTTATTCTTATTAAATAATGCTAAACATTATTATTTAAGAAAGAATTTGTTAATGTAATTAATTCAACTATAATACAACGGGATAACAAAGAAAGTCTTAACTGTGGAGGGTTTATTTAATCAAAATAAACCACAGGATAAGTCATTTAAAATTGTTAATAATATGCTGCAGTATATTAAAATACATTACAGAAAAACAAATATTTCTTTGTGAATAAGACAGAATTAATATCAAACGGTATATGCCATTAAAAAATTTAAATCTACGATTTCTGTATTCATAAAATCCTAGACTTCTTGACCCTTGCAATTCCAAAAATAATACGTACGAATTTTAAAGAAGATAAAACCACATTTATTGAGAGCAAAAAAACCGAAGTTTGCTTTCAAAAATAGAATTCATGCTACCACAAATTCACCACATTCTTTAGTAGCTTAACCCGATTTTAAGATCAAAGCAATTATGTCAAGTCATCGTTTTAAATTGTTTTGTAACCACAAATATAACATTTTAAAAATTTCTTTAGGTACATTCAGATTGAAAAATAGCGTGACCGCTAAAAATATGGACATAAAATGTCATTGTCACATAATTTCTTAAAAAAGTTTTGTCTTAAAAAAATATATATGTATTTAAATTAAATTTTAGAATGTTTGCTAATATTTTTACACTTTTTGACAAACATCTAGGTATTATATGAAGGTCATTGAGGTAGGTCATTAGGAAGGTCATTGAGGTTGGTGGTAAACTTTAAAGGATGATTAAACGGCTAAGTAAGCTTAAGTAACAAATAAGAATTCAATTTCCATGCACTGTATTTCGGAAACCATGAAAGATAATGAACTAAAATGTAAATTTTTTAGGTTAATAAAAAAATAAACAGTGAAGTCAAACATGGAAGTTAAAAAAACTATTTTCACAAATTTTTCAGAGCGAAATCTTACAAAAAGCTGATAAATTCTATGACCGAATATAATTAAAGTTCAGTTACCTTATTACCTTACCTTTCCCATTACCTTATGGATCAAGACTGCCATAGACTAAAACATTGATAACTGTAACAGTTTTTAACAAAATAATATGATATAGTCGTCTTGTTTAACACAGGGCGAATAGGCGAATATATTTGTTGAGTTCGATCACCCTGTTAATAAATTGATGACTAATTGGATATTTAAACATGTTTGGTTTTGAAATCTTCTCAGAAGTTACTAATCGGGGAATACATTGGCTACGTAATAATAACACATTGAAATTATTTAGTACTTTTCAAAAAAGTTAGGCTTTTGGCTAAAACTTAACTTTAGTTATTTTTTAACCTAAAGTTAAACTGACAGTTTTCAAACAAAAATAATTTTAACCGACAGTATAACTATGAGTTAACACTTAACCAGACTTTGTGTAGGGGTAAGTTGACAAAATTGGTATTTTCAATAAACTTAATTCAAATAATAAAAAGTTAGTATTTTTATTATTTGAAATTATTCATAGAATATCGTTAACGGTTTTTACGATAATTGCAGTAATTTCGGTAGCAATCGATTAACGGTAATGTTAGCCTACATTGCAAAATCTCCATTATACATCACAGTTTACACTAATGATATTTGAGAAGGGGTTACCTTTTTTTGTATTAATTTTTAAAATAAACCAAATTGTTTGTTGGTTTATTTATGATTGGACAATTTTCCACTTGAATATATTTCACAGTAATGAAGGTTTATATAATAAAATTAATATTTTCAAATGTTTAATATAAATAAATATCTAATTCTAAATAATGTTTTGCTCTCTAACCCGTTATTTAATTTGTAAACATGTAGTAGTTATTCAATAAAAACTAAATTTTAAATAGAAATATCTCAGAGTTACCAGAGTTGGAAAAATAAATGTTTATTCGGTATCAAAATGTTTTTTGCAACCTCAGATTACTAAAATTTAAATTATATTAATTCTGTGGTGCCACTCGTCTGTGGATAATACTTTTATAAACGAAATTTTCGATAGAAAAAACTGTTATACTGAAAAATTTTCAGACAATTTTCCACAGAAGTAACTAGTATAGCAAACGTTTTGTATAGTTCCATAGAAAAACTAAATTTACTATTGAAAATAACTGTTATACACAAAATGTTTGATAGATAGAACTGTTATACAGACAATTTCCCATAGAAGAAGCAACTAGCAGAATTTCTATAGAATACACTTTTTTTACATAGAAGCAATTGTTACGCAAGCAATTTCATATTGAATAAACTGTCATTTACACAATTTTTTATTCAACAAACTGTTATACAGCCAATTTTCCATAAAAAAAACTGTTATACAAACAATTTTCTTTAGAAAAAAAAACTGTTATACACATTCAAATGTTTTGAGCTTCTTTCCAATAAGTATTGGGTTAGCATGACTCTCTTTTCAAGATGTCGAAATTGAATGAAAATAAGATTAATACGGACATAATCCAATCATAAAAAAATAAAAAAAAAAATATTTGAAAGTATCAAATGATTCGGTTTTGAACATCGTATCAACGTTTCCATTCCTGCTTGCAGCCAGATAATGTAAGCCGTATTTCGCAACCCGCATTCTTAGGAAAGTCTATAGAAATTTTATTTTATTTAGTTTAGGTATCGCAAACAATGTGAAGCCTTAAAATTTGTACACTGCTAAGCATTACTATGTGTTTGCCGGATAAAAGATAAAGGCTACATTTTTGTGTTTAGAAATAATAATATTTACATATTATAAATCTAAATGTTGTTTATCTTTTTTAGATAACATTAAAAAAACTGAGAAATTGTTTAAGAATATTTCTCAAAATGGATAATTTTTGTTATTTCTTTATTATTATAATTCTAAATATTGTCTATTTTCTTAGATAACATTAAAACACAATTTTTTTGTGTGTTGATTTTTCAAAAAAAAACATCAACATTTTTAATTTTTTTAATTTTATTTCGAAAGATTGAAGAAATAGCTATCTAAACTATTTGGGACAAATTTTGCTAAGAACAATAGGTAATAAGTTACATGGATGAGAAAACACACATGTTTGGCCAAAATGTCAAATTTTGACGTCCTCTAACTCGAGAGTTCTGACCGATCATGTTGAAAAATTGTGCCTCCATTGCATAGTTTTCAAAATTGTTTCCAATATATTGTCACTCACTGTATGTATTATTTTCGCCAACCTATACATATGCTCCACTAAAACTATAACAAAGCAAAAACCAAACCTAAATCGCGTTAAAAGAGGTCTCAATGTTAACAATTTTTTCTTATTGTTCATATTTTTTTTACACATGTTGTTGTGTCTGTCGTTTCAAACTGTATTTATGCCAAATACAAGATCTTGCTCTTGCTATATTATTTCTTTTTTTTTATTTTTTCTTCTATTCTCTGTTGGTTTTTATTCTTTCTTTGTTTAATTTCTTTTCAATGATAAAAAAAACTGAAACTTCAGTTGACTAACAACAAACAACTTGATTATACGTACGGGTTTTATCTTTCGGATATCAATGTGGTTTTAATTTAAAGTGTAATTGTTGATACATGCGAACATATGTATAAAATAATATTTGCCTAAATAATTATTAAATTAACAATATTATTAAGTGTGTATTAGAAAAAAACCCGGTTAAAAATTCTTAAAATTAAATATAGAAAATATTATTAATCAAATTTTAAAGAAAATATATGTAGATACAAATAAAAAAAAATGACTACGTACATACATTTACATTTCCGTTTGCATTTCTGACTCACACTAACTATTAACAACTAGAGATGAAAGTGTTGACATTTAAATTGTTATACTCAACATTAGATAATATAAAAATATATTATTTAAAAGAAAATTTTATTAAAAATATCAGAATGAAAATAATGTTTTCAAAATATTAAGTTTTGGTGGATAATGGAGATTATTATTATGTCACAGCTTCCATAATTGATGCAAATTTTCAATTTTGGAAATTCAATGTCAAAAATTAATTTCAAGTGGATACATTTTTCTTTTTTTTACCTAACGATCCTCCTTAATATTTATTATTTTATATTTAAATAAAAAAAATATTTCTTCGGATTTTAGTGCACGTAATTAAAGCACCATTTGTGCTATAATTACGTGCACTAAATAAACTATAAAAACTTACATTTTATAATTAAAATAGTATAAGTAATTGTAAAAAATGTCTCAGTATGTACATTGTGATAAGAAAAGTTCACTTTACTGAGTAATGGGCAAAACAAGTTTTTCACCTGTTCTCAAGTACCACTCAGATTGATTTTTTTCTAAATAATTCACTTATAAGAGTAACATACATATACATTAGGGGTAAATCAAATTGCGGACCTGTCATGCAGTGGAAAGTCTTTGTCATATTATAGCTTTATGATGAATTCAATATTCCAATTAAATAAAGAATAGCATGACCTGTGGTAATTTATTTTGGGAATTGAAATTATTATGTGCGGTCTAAAATGAAACGTTCACAAAATTTGTGTAATTTTGTTCTCCACAAACAGCGCTCATTCAAATGCAAAACTTTACTCTCAGTATGAGCATCTCTTTCAAATGTTTGATTTGATGATTTGTTGTTTTTGTTTTTAATTAAATTAATAAATTTATCTCTTTCCGTTATTCATTGAAGTAAAAAGGTTGAATGTTAAATTTTAGTATTTTTATACACAACTTATCTACGTACATATACATACATATAATAAAGGTATTCACGTCAAAATGTTTAAACTATGAAAACTATAAACTTTTGCACTACCTACAATTTATTGCATAATTACGCGCCCATTTTAAAGTTTAGTTTAATATAAAATATAACAAAAATTTCATCTGCAAATTATAAAAATACATAAATTACACTTACATACATATGGGGGATTTCATGTCAAGTGAACCAACTTTTGAAATCGATGTCTTCCGATCGGGATGAAATTTGCACCAAGGTTAGCTCTATTGGATAGTAACTCAGATACAATTTTTCAACAACATCGGTCGAGAACTCTCTGAGTTATAGGGGGTAAAATTTTGACAATTTGGTCAAACAGGGGTTTTTTCTTATCCATGTAACTTATTACCTATTGTTCTTAGCAAAATGTGTTCCAAATAGTATAGATAGCTATTTCTTCGATCTTTCGAAAAAAAATATTTAAAAAAAAAAATAAAAAATTTTTAATATTTTTTTTCCGAAATCAAAAACTTTTTTGACTTTTTTTTAAAATACGCTATTTTTTTTTATTTTTTTTTTTTTCTTAAAATAAAGTTTAGATATTTTCCTTGAACACCTACTTGGTCGCTTAGTGGGATGCGAGTGGGATATCTATCAAAATAAATATTTTGTAACTCAAAACATAAAATTTTTGACTTTTTTTGCAAAATCAAAAACTTTGTTGACTTTTTTTTTTCAAAATGGACCCTTTTTTAATCTTTTTTTTTAGGTCAAACAAAAGCTTAGATATTATCCTTGAAGACCCTTTTGGTCGCTTAGTGGGATGCGAGTGGGATATCTATCAAAATAAATATTTTTTAACTCAAGACTTACAATTTTTGACTTTTTTTTTTGCAAATACGATTTTTTTTCCAAATGGGCCCTTTTTTAAAATTTTTTTTGTAGTCAAAAGAAAGCTTAGGTCCATTCCTTTAAGATATTTTTAGTCCCTTAGTGGGATGCGAGTAGGATATCTATCAAAATAAATATTTTGTAACGCAAGACATACAATTTTTTAATTTTTTTTTGCAAAATCAAAATTTTTTTCCAATATGGGCCCTTTTTTAATTTTTTTTTTTTGCTCAAAAGAAAGCCTAGGTCCATTCCTTTAAGATATTTTTAGTCCCTTAGTGGGATGCGAGTGGGATATCTATCAAAATAAATATTTTGTAACGCAAGACATACAATTTTTTAATTTTTTTTTGCAAAATCGAAATTTTTTTCCAATATGGGACTTTTTTTTAAAAATTTTTTTTGCTCAAAAGAAAGCTTAGGTCTTTTCCTTTAAGACCTATTTTGTCACTTAGGAAGATGTGAGTAGGATATCTATTAAAATAAAAATGTTGTAACTCAAGACATTCAATTATTGACTTTTTTTTTGCAAATTCGAATTTTTTTTCAAAATGGGCCCTTTTTTAAAAATTTTTTTTTTGTCAAAAGAAAGCTTAGGTCCATTCCTTTAAGATATTTTAGGTCCCTTAGTGGGATACGAGTGGGATATCTATCAAAATAAATATTTTGTAACTCAAGATATACAATTTTTGATTTTTTGGCAAAATCAAAAACTTTTTTGACTTTTTTTTAAAATGGGCCCTTTTTGTAATTTTTTTTTTTGCTATAAAGAAAGCTTAGGCCTATTCCTTTAAGATGGTTTTGATCGCTTAGTGGGATGCGAGTGGGATATATATCAAAATAAATGTTTTGTAACTCAAGACATACAATTTTTGTGTTAAAACATTTATTTTGATAGATATCCCACTCGCATCCCACTAAGGGACTAAAAATATCTTAAAGGAATGGACCTAGGCTTTCTTTTGAGCAAAAAAAAAAATTAAAAAAGGGCCCATATTGGAAAAAAATTTTGATTTTGCAAAAAAAAATTAAAAAATTGTATGTCTTGCGTTACAAAATATTTATTTTGATAGATATCCCACTCGCATCCCACTAAGGGACTAAAAATATCTTAAAGGAATGGACCTAAGCTTTCTTTTGACTACAAAAAAAATTTTAAAAAAAGGGCCCATTTGGAAAAAAAATCGTATTTGCAAAAAAAAAAGTCAAAAATTGTAAGTCTTGAGTTAAAAAATATTTATTTTGATAGATATCCCACTCGCATCCCACTAAGCGACCAAAAGGGTCTTCAAGGATAATATCTAAGCTTTTGTTTGACCTAAAAAAAAAGATTAAAAAAGGGTCCATTTTGAAAAAAAAAAGTCAACAAAGTTTTTGATTTTGCAAAAAAAGTCAAAAATTTTATGTTTTGAGTTACAAAATATTTATTTTGATAGATATCCCACTCGCATCCCACTAAGCGACCAAGTAGGTGTTCAAGGAAAATATCTAAACTTTATTTTAAGAAAAAAAAATAGCGTATTTTAAAAAAAAGTCAAAAAAGTTTTTGATTTCGGAAAAAAAATATTAAAAATTTTTTATTTTTTTTTTTAAATATTTTTTTTCGAAAGATCGAAGAAATAGCTATCTATACTATTTGGAACACATTTTGCTAAGAACAATAGGTAATAAGTTACATGGATAAGAAAAAACCCCTGTTTGACCAAATTGTCAAAATTTTACCCCCTATAACTCAGAGAGTTCTCGACCGATGTTGTTGAAAAATTGTGTCTGAGTTACTATCCAATAGAGCTAACCTTGGTGCAAATTTCATCCCGATCGGAAGACATCGATTTCAAAAGTTGGTTCACTTGACATGAAATCCCCCATATATGTAAAATATAAATAAGTAAACGTTTTATATTTCTCGGTTTCCTCGTTTAGGACCTATGGTGTTTTAATTGCTTTTAAACGTCGGACGGAAATTTTGTTCTAAAATTGTTTGGTTGTACCAATTTTACCCATTTTCAATACATTTCTGATCAACGGACAATATTTAAGGAAGATTTCATCTTTAGGCCCTTTTTTGACTTCAACATACAGGCGAACGGAGATAGTATTAGAATTTTATAATTACCCAGAATGTACAATATATAAATTTGTGGGTCTACGACCAATACTTCAATGTGTTACAAACGAAATGACAAAATCAATACACTGCCCATCTTTTTGATGGCAACTTATTTAAAATCGGCAAAATTGTTAGCCCTGAAAATCTTGATAATAGTTATTTTGTGTCCTAAATAAAACTAGACGTTAATACCGCTGATAAGAATTTAAATTTGAATGAACTATTGTACCGACAACTTTTAGTAATTTTTAAGAAACTGAATTTGATGTTTTGTAGTTCCTGGATTTCTGGTTTGCCGCCCTCATCATTTTTATAAATATGTATGTATTGAGTTCGACAACAATTAAATCCCTAAAGATTGTTTTGCTATAAATAAACAAATTGACAAGTCTTTTTAACCTACATATCCTAATAAAATGCTTGCTTTTAGAATTAGGAAACATTTTAGTAAAAAACAATTAAGAGAGCTATATTCGGCTGTGCCGAATCTTATATACCCTTCACCAAATTATACTTTAAAATAAAAATTTGAAATATTTTTAGGTAAACAAATTCCAGTTGTTTTTTCGAAATTGTTTTTTAATTTTTTTTTTAAATTTTAAAAAATTATTTTTTTTTATTTTTAAAAAAAAAAATTTAATTTAAAATTTTTTTTTTTAATATTTAGTGAAAAAAAATTTTTGGTGAAAAAAAAAAAATTCGGATTAAAAAATATTTTTTCCGATTTTGACCCATTGTAGGTCCAACTTACTACGGTCTTTATCATTAGATATCCATATTGTCTATATTAATGATTTAGTAATCCAGATATGGGTCAAAAATCGAGGTTGTCCTGGTTTCTTCCTTATATATCAGCCATTTGTGGACCGATTTTCTCGATTTTAAATAGCAACCGAGCCTGAAGAATTTTAACCGAAAGTAAAGTTTAGTGGACTAAAACATGTCAGTTTTATCAGTCTTTATATGTTAACAATAATGAAGTAAATCGTCTGTGACAGATCATAGCTTATTAAATGAGAGTTCAATATTAATCATTTTGGGTAAAATTATATTAATAGAATATTTTTTGTATGGCTTATTTTATTACCTTGTTTTGATTAAATTAATAACAAATCTGAAAAATTGTTTTACAGAAGTAAATTGAAAAAAAAAAACGAAATAATACTTTAATGATTTTTTTTAAGTTCGAAATATATTAAGCAATCCAAATATTTCTCTCAGTGGTCATGAAAAAAAGCAATACACCCGCTTAGCATATACATTCGTCGCTGTTTCGGTGATGACTAAACAAAAGAAAATACCAATATGCGTTAGCTTGCATAATTGTGCTATGAAATGTACATCAATGATTTACAACAATTCCCGGTTCGTTTAATTGATTTCAATACAAACATATGTTCATTTTAAAACCACTTTTGTTTTAAATTGTTTTTCATACCAAAAACTTTTTTTGGTCTTTAAATGTTTGCCCTATGACAGGCTATATTAAAATTGACAGCCTCATCCTTGTTACAACAATATAAATTCATAACAATAATACCTATATTTGGGGTTTTTGTGTAAATCAGTGGTCGGCATAAAGAGAAATCAATCATGGACTAAAATAATGGACTTTAATTTATTTTTTTCTATACAGAAATTTATTATTTATTTTTTATAATTTGTATGAACTTTGGTGATATTCGTGTTATTTGATTCGAAAATGTTTTCGAAATACTATGTAAAAAGCATACAAATTCGAAAGAGTTACCTGCCAAAGCGAGGTACAAAAAAACCACCCTGCTGGTAAAATATTTTCGATTTCGAATGTCTTATATCTTCTGAACATATTTTTTTAACTTTTCCGATAGAAGCTGCTCTTTATATTTTCAACTACTTATCTACTCGATATATACAAATTGAGATGATTCCTCATATTTGTGTATGAGAATTCACAAGTAGTTTGTTTACTAGAATTTTATTCAGAACGAAATACATAAAAATTAAGAGATTTTTTGAATGTTTTTTTTTGATTTTGATTAAGAGATTTTTTCACATTTTCTTTTATTTGAAGTTGCAGGAAATGTATAATTGAGAACGTACTTTCTAAAAAGTTTACCTAGTATTATTGTACTGTGACAATGAGCAATGAGTTTTCAAAAAATATTAACGTCATAAGAAAGTTTCGAATCCCTTAGTCATACATCACGTTTTTATGTAAACGGCAATAAACAAAAATGTTCAATATTCAATAAACACAATTTTAATTATTTAAATATTAAATATCACTTTTTTATATTTAAAAAAATATTAAGTTTCGTTGAGATTTCAACATAATGCAATGTGACGAAAAGTAGAGAACTGCTATTTTGCTTTATCATTGCAATAGTTTATACCTTTGTACCTTCTTTGTTTGCATAACGATAGTTAAAACCTATATTTGACACTTTTATATTTACAAACAGTTTGTTTATTACTAGTACAAGAAAGGCGTTTAGTTTCGAATTCCAAATATGTAAGTCCAATTTGGAATTTCGTTTTACAGTTTACTATTTTTACATACTTATAAATTACTACTTATTTTAATGCCTTGAACATTCGTACATATTTCAAAAAAGATTTCTTGATGTAAGAAATATGTATTAATGTGCGCACTAATTTTTTCATACGCTAATCTTATAAAAACCTTGTAAATAAACATTTCGTCAACTAAAATGTAAAAAGCCATAACTAAAGCTAACCCGATAAACTAAAGTGACTCGAATTCTTAAATTATATAGATTTTGTAAATTGCAAACCAATATTAAATTTAGATGAGAAATCTGATACGTGTAGTTAAATATATCATTAGTAATGGCCTTTTGTATTTCAAGTGACGAAATGTTTTGCCCAAGACCTTTATTTAAATTTCTTAAACTTGTGGATTAAATTGTTGTAAGCTAGCTGTAAATGCTGACTATGTTTATTCTGCTAGTTAGTGTCTAAATATTACTTTTTCTGAGCATTCTTTAAAAATTACGAATATTAATATTTTTTATGTACTTGAGTCTGAACCCCGTATTGTGACCTTTATGACAATGACAAAATTATAACAAAAATGCTTTAAATAACAGTGTCCATACAATAATTGTAAAATGTTCAGTTCTGTTATAATTTTGACACTGGCATAAAGTTTAGAAAGATACGACGATCAAAAAACGATTAGTTTGAAAAAATTAAATATCAGTTAAGTTCTGCAGATACACCCAGAGTCTTTGGTGGTCATCGAACCCGCAACCCACAGATTGATAGTTCAGAATATACCATCTACTTTTAATTAGTTTTGTTTAAAAGGATCGATTTTTTTAATTCAAATAAATGTTGTACATATATAGTTTTATCAGAAAGTACTGTATTTTACATTTTTGGTATCCTAGGTTAAAGTGCAAACGTTTGACTTTATGTTCATTGCGTTCAAGTACAATTCTACATAGCACCTACATGAGTACATATATTTATATAAACATTTATTTATATTGTAGCTAAGCAATAAAGTTGTCTATAAATTTTTTAACTAATCGAATTCATGTCTAAATTCAATTTATCACCAGCGGGTGTTACTTTCATCACTAGCAACTACATATTTTATTCCGCAAGTTTGTTAGTTCGTCAGTAGTAGGTGGGTCAACGTGTTGTAAACTACATGTGTAAACTAATATAAAAATGATAAAGTGACAAAGTACTTTAAACACTTTGTTCATGTACAAAAAAAAGAAAATCCATAAAAAAGACAGTATGAGTTAAAATAACATTTATTGAACAGATTTAATGAATATAATCAAAAAAAAACGTTGCATCAATTTGAATTTTATTTTTTACAGAAATCTGAATGTGAAGTTATTAGAAATATGAACTTTATCAAGTTAAAATAAAAGGGCCAGACAATTTGTTAAAATTAAAGTTAAGTTTTCATTGTTTTGTCTTTCGAATAATCTGTCTTTATATTTTGAACCTGGTAGATTCAGTGCGATTTGAATACAAAATATTTGGCATAAAAATAATATACAGAGGTGACAATAAAATGGAAGCTTTTCCAAATATCCAATTAATAGATCGAAATGCAATAAAATCAATTCGGTTTTTTTTTATAGAAATAAAGCTTTATTTATCTAGAGGCTAATAAATCGAGCCAATTTTAGCCAATCATTTCGCCAATTTTTGTTAAACTTTCTAGTAAATTTTTATTTAAGGTAATTTTTCGATTTTTTTTACAAATTGATTTTTTTGGTATTTTTTTCATGTTTGAAAAAATCAATTTCCCAAAATTGAAAAATTTTCAAAAAAGTACCTTTTGTTTGCGGCTCCTCAAATATACATACATATATATTTGGTGAAAAATTATATTTTGAAAACTTAAATTAAAGAATATAGAGGGTATTCATTTCAAAAAAATGGAAAAGTACACTCTGATTTTTTTAACACTTTAAAAAACAAGAAAAAATATTCAAAAAAACAATTGTATTTTTTTTGTGGAATTTTGTTCATGTCCCTTTTTTTGAAATGACATAATTGAAATTTTCTGAAATAAAATTTGAAAATTTTTGAAATATAATTTTAAATTTATAAAATTTAATTAAAAAATAAATAATTTCAGAAATAAGACAAGACATTTTTTGAAATATAATTTCAATCTCCTCAATATTTTCAATTGGAAATGGTGTAAAAATGTCTATTTATTAAAAGTGTTATAAATTTATACTGGTATACTACTATGTAATAAATAAATTATATAATTTTGTTTTTATTTTATTTTTGCAGTTCTTTTTTAATGGATACATTGATCGTTTTGAGAACCTCACATTGCCAAATGATTTCAATAGAAGGAAAAATTAAGCTTTAATTATATGATAGTGTGCATGCAGCAGCATCATTCATCAACAAATAAAAATTAAAAAAAAACACATTCCTTCAACAAACTAACAAAATAAAGACGAATACAATAGTTTCACAATAAAATTTACAAAAATGACATTGAAAACGTTAGATGTTTATTACACAAGATTAAGTCAAACAAAGTCATTATGGAAGACGATGATGAGCTTTTGTTTATTACTGCTGGTGGTTTGCAGTTTGTGCAAAACAAGTAGTGCATTTGAAATGAATACCAAATTAAACTTAAAGCCTACAAAATACACGGAATATTCAAAAAATGTAACGTATAAAAGTACCACGGAATACAATGCCCGTGGAATGAAACCCCTGTATGATATCACCCAAAAAGTAATGTGGCTTTTGATTGGCGGGGAAACTCCAATACCAGATGGTGAGTAATAAGTTTATGATTGGATTTTTTCAAAAATTATCACGATTTCTTTTGAACATTTACAGGCTATTTACAGTTTAAAGACTCAAAAATTCAGTTGGGTCCAAAAGTTGAGCGCAATGAATGGGGAGACCTAATATTGCATTATTGGCCCATTTTATTGATAGTTTTGCTGATTGGAGTTTTAGTTGCATCCATGCCCATTATAGGGTAAATTGTTAATATGAAATGTTTTATTTTTTACTTTAATTTTGTTATTTTTTGTTTCCTTTTAGCTTATGCTTCTGCTGTTGCCGTTGTGCTGGTGCGTGTGGTGGTCGTTCGGAGCCATTTGATAAAAAACATGATACGTGTCGCCGTGTATTTCTTGGTTTCTTTTTAATACTGCTAGCAACGGGAATATTGTAAGCATTTACTATTAAATTAAGCAATAGCTGATGAGTAGGGGGCGGATTTTCATGCATTTATTATTGGAAAATATGCGCCTAAAATATGCTTAAAAAAATCAAAATATGACCTGAAAAGTTAAAAAATATGCACTTATTTTTTTGTGCAGAAACATAAAATAATTAAGTATGGATTCCGAAATTCCAAAAAATACGCAACACTGTTGCCAGCAGTTAGAACTCTTTAAATTATACCAGGAATTAAACAATTAAAGCTCTAAAACTATTTTTAAAATAACTTTTCTTCTGAAAAAACGATGGATATTTATATTAATTGTAATATCTTGGTATGAATACTTGTTTAAAACCATAGAGCTTCTATATTGTGACTTTCTTTTTAAAATCATCAATATTTTGATCGTGCTGTAAAGTAGCAACCGACCTTAATTTTTATATCGTAATAACCGAGCAATTAAACAATTAGTAAATGTATCACTTATAGACGGAAATTGTTAATAATGTCTGATCACTTGGCTAACTCCAATTTATATATTTTGGGTCATTTGACGTGATATTTGTAATGCAGAGAGAAGTCAATTGGTTACTTTATACATCCCATGTAATCTAGCATAAAGACAATTGTCACTTAAGTGTCTCTATGTAATCTATAGTGTAAGAACTTTAAACGTTAATTGTGTAGTGCATTTGTCTCTAAGTTATCCAAAATCCCTAGTTTACGACAGTCTCGTAGAACTGCTTGGAGCTGTTACTGTGTAGGTGAAGTTACAAAATCTTTCGATGAAAACAAATATGACAAAATTTTTGTCGAAACAATGTATTGCCCATTATCGACAAAAAATTATATTTTTATTAAAAATTGGCATAATATGCATATAAATATACATTTTGAAGTAAAATATAAAAAAATATGCATTATTAATAAAATATGCACTAACAAATCGATGCCATTTTGCAGCAAAATGTGCGATTCGGATAGATAATTAGTCTACATTGTATTTTGATGTTCGAGAAAAAACATGCATTTGCATATAAATCCGCCCCCTACTGATGAGTTTTCTAAAAATCTTATTTGTCCATAGGTTTGGTGTTATTGTCGCATTTGCCACCAATAGTTATATGCAATATGGTATCGATGACAGCACTGCCGTAGTTCGTGCGGGTAGCAATGATACTCAAACATTCTTGGATGTAACTTCCGAACAGTTGGAATATGTGTTAGTAAATAATTACAAACAATTATCAGATCACTTGGAACTTATATTAAGAGGTATTTTATTTTGGAATTTAAATAAAAGTTTTATAATTTTTAATAATTTGATTGTAATTTAGAAACGTCCGACTTTATTATTACTCAGTTAGAACAGAAATCGATGGCTGTTTCGGTGGGCTATCTCACTGATTTCCTCAAAAAGCTGCCAGACTTGCAGCTAAAATTGCAGAAAATGAAATTGATAACGAATGATCTTCGAGTGTATGCTTCTCAATTAAGTGATGGTACGTACATATTAATTTCCGATTTTAAAAATTTTATTCTCAAACTAATTTTGGAATGCAGGTTTACGTGGCGTAAAGAGAGATCTCTTGGTTATGCTTAACAAATGTTCAGACCAGTCGTGCAAAGAGGTTCTAAATAGATATGAAATTGGTAAACTGGATGCAAATGGAATACACTACGATCAGGTGAGTTTTTGTTCAATTTTGTATTATTATTATTATTGAAATAATGGTAAATAAAAGCTCGTTTTATTTAATAAAATATATTAAAAATTAATAAATATTATATTTAATGCTGCTAAAAAAAAATAAATAAAATAAGATGGTAGATCGTTATTTTCCTAAGGTATGTTTTTACAATAAATTTGGTTTAGGAAAACCATAGAACTTTTATAAGGCATTTCACATTTATACGCATTTATTTAAACGTTTATATATTTTTATTTTCTTTAATAATTCAGCTGCCTGATGTGACTTCTATAATTGAAAACTTAGAACAATTGATTAGCGATGACATAGCCTCGGCTGGAGAACGTGGCAATAAGGCTTTAAAGGCCATGCGTAAACATTTAAATGATACAATCGCCATATATACACCTCAAATTGTAGATGCCATTACCAAAGCCGGTAAGTCTGTCCACATCCATCCATGCATATTTATTTTTATTTCATAAATTTGTATTTTGCATTTATTTATTAACAGGTGAAGGATTGCTTAAAGCTTCAACTGATATAAAAACTGAATTGCAAAAGGTTTCAAAACTCATTGGAGCAAATACCTATAAATATACCAATATAGCCGATAATTATCGTAACGAATATGGCCCATACAGATTCTACATGGGAATCGGTGTATGCTCAATTTTATTATTAGTAAGTTTTATAAAATATCATTACCAAAATCGATTTGAAATTAAGATAACTTTTTTAAGGCGTTTAATTGAAAGAGATAGGTCTAACTAAAGCTTAAAGTGCTAGGAATTATTAATGTTACATAGTTTGTTCAATGTTTAAACTTTTAAAAATATTATTATTGTAAATTTATTCATGATAAAACCGATATATTTTTAACTTTTTCCATCAATTCTTATAGGTTTTAATATGCTTAGTTGCTGCGTTATTGTGCGGCATTTGCGGCAAACGTCCAGATGGTTATGGTGATGATTGCTGTAATAAAGGTTCTGGTTCCAGATTCCTTATGTTGTAAGTTCTCATTATATTTTACAACAAAATATGATTTTTAATCTAATTTATTCGACATTTTCTTCGTATCTATTTTTAAATTATAATTTATTTCATTTGCGAGCCCACAAAGTATATATATTCTAGATCGTTATAGATAGCGGAGTTGGTATAGCCATATCCGTATGACCGTCTGTATGTTGAAATCAACTTCCCGTAGACCCCAAATAACTTACATACATGATTCATACATAAATATACCCGGTTCGGTTCGGTTGCTATTTAAAATCGAGAAAATCGGCCCACAACTGGCTGCGATATAAGAAAAAACAAATACAACCTCGATTTATTACCTATTTTTTTATCTATATCTGGATTACTAAGTCATTAATGTAGACAATATGGATATCTAATGATAGTTTCAAAGTCCTTTGCAACGACGTATATAAGGCCATAGTATGTTGGACCTGCAATGGGTCAAAATAGGGGAATATATTTTTCAACCCGAATTTTTTTCAATAAAAAAAATTTTGTCATAAATTTTTTTTCACTAACAAATTTTTAAATTAAAAAAAACTAAAAAATTTAGAAAAAAATTTCGAAATTTTTTTTTTAATACCTAAAAATATTTAAAATTTTTATTTTTAAACAAAAATTGTTTTGGTGAAAACGACATACTAATTGTGAGTAACTTTGTTTTTGACTTTCAGTGCTGTTGCAATTATCTTCTTGACGATTTCGGCCATAACATTAATTGCTTTGATACATTTCCTAATTGGTATTATTACATACAGAGGCTTTTGTGTGCCACTAAGGTAATTTTTTTTGGTTGCTCTAGTGAATATTTTACTATATACACATAAATACTTTTCTTTTATTCAGGGATCCCCAAAATGATGCCGTTTTTGCTGAATTCGATAATTTAGTGGATTTAAATGAGATTATGTATCCCTCCAAAATCAAGGGTAAAGCTGCCTCTGGATCATTGCCTCCCTTCAGAATTTCTCATGTTATCACCGCCTGTCAAAGCAATCAAACAATATACGAAGTTTTGCACATTAATAATCTGGTCGATATAAATGAAATCAATGAATATCCATCGCACTATAAAATCAATCAAACTCTTGAGAATCTTGTTCAAGGTATTGATTTTGATGATAGAGGAGTGGAAATACTATCTGCCGCCGACAAACAACGCATTTTGAGTTTAAGAGACTCTGCCTTAAAAGATTTTGATTCAAGTCATTTTATAGACAATTTAAATGATGATATTACCAAACATTCTCTCACCGAAATAGCCATTCAATTGCGCGAAACTGCCAACAAGATCATAAGTCCAGAGATGAAAGACGTACAAATATCTTTACGCAATCAGGCTTTGCATTTAGAGACCTATGATCAAAATCTTGTTATACCTATGAAAAATCAATCATCTGAATTAATTAAATTGGCTCAAGATTTAGACAAAACTCTCAGTTATAAAGACCGTCCATTCCAAGATTCAATACCATTGCTGGTGCAGGAAATTGAAAAGGCCCAAGCTTTTATACAGAAAGATGGGCGCGCATTTGTTAAAGCAACTGCCGAAAGTTTTACCAATCACTTTGCCGGCGAAATAATTCGCTATTTGCAAATGGTGGTAACATCTGTAGAGAAAAAGATTGGTATATGCGCACCCATGGCTAGAGTTTACGAGGCTGGAGTTGTGGCCACCTGTAATAGCATTGTTGATCCATTAGTAAGTATTACAATTATATGCACTAACTATTTAAATTCCTTCATTATGATAATTTTCCATATTTTTAGAATGGTTTCTGGGCTGGTGTGTTCTGGTGTGTGCTACTTTTCCTACCAACTTTAATAGTTGCTGTCAAGCTGTCTAGTCTATATCAAAAATCGGATCCCTATCCTGGTCCTTTGGTTGAATCGTAAGTAAAACGCTTTTCAAATTTAGTTCTCACATACGCAATCATAATCTGTAAAAGGGTTGTTGTACTTTTAATACAGTAACCATGTTATATGGCATTTATATTGAATGATTTTACAGTAGTTTATTTTTGTTCAACATTTTGACTTCTATATATTGTTAACATGTAGTTTTCATTATTATTTTGTGAACGTGTGTTAAAATTTTGTATCATAAACTAAAACAAATAACTTTTCAGGGAGTATTTGTATGATGCTTACAGTGAGCGTGATCACATTCCATTGGCAAAGTAAGTGATTTAAAAAAAAACTTTTTCAGTTAATCATTTCCATTTATCACTATTATAATTTCAAAATTTCAACTTTATTGCTTGTACAAAAACTGAATTATTAACACAATTAAAAGAAATGAAATGTACTACAAATCTAAATATTTGTTTTGTGAATTTGTCATGTGTTGTTATGTATGCTAAAATAATATTCAAAATGTTTAACGAATCTGTTGGCTATTGGCAATGCAAACTGATATTTGTTTTAAATACTAAAACATACATAATTGCATGATTATTTTCAATTACTTTTAATATTGTAGTAGTATTACTTTTCTAATAAAGTCTAATATCTAAACAAAATTCAATTCAATTTATGTATTTTAATTTATTTTCTCCACTCTACTTTTATATTTACTTAATTTTTATTGTTTTTATCGTAAAAAACTTCATTACATTTTTATATGTTATGTTTTTGTCCTTTACATGTTTAGTGGTCCAAAAAATAAACGACGCAAGAATAAAGATCGCCGTCGTCGGGAATATTATGAGGATCCTGTAGGATCAACCTCACACGGCATCCCACCGGCTGCAGCTGGTGCACGTGATACGCGTTACAGTGACATGGCACCCAAGTAAGTTTATGCTGAAAAACATCCTTCCATCCATCCAATCCACAAACTATCCATCCATCCTTTTTTTTCTAAATAAATTATTTATTTCTTTCGAATGTTGAATGATTTTAACAGCTTGGTATCGTTCAATAAATTTTCCTTTAATGTGTTGTAATAACTGATTTGGGAATGCTCTTTTTTAATTGTTACAATTTTTTTTAACAAGTTACAGTAGTTACAGTATAATGAAAACAGCTTTTTAAGCATTTCTAAATGCTTTTTCTTACATAAAACAATTAATAAACAGTAACATTTAATTTAATATTTCATTTACATACATGCATCTTATAAACATCTTAATATTATTGTTTTTTTTTTAATTTTTATTTATATAAATGTATTTTTTAATTTTTTACACTTAGAAATATGGTTGAGGCTACTGATACAAGGCCAAAAGCATTGTCGGCAGATGGTTTCTTTTAGGTATTAATTTTTTAACTAAGCCACCACTAGTGAGTGGGTCTATAATGTTCATGTGGTATGATGTGATTACAGTTGTTTTTGTGTGCTTTTATATTTTATTTTAATTAATTTTAAATTAACTCCATGCCTCTAAAAATTTACCAGCTCATTTTTAATAATTGCATATTTCCATTAAAAGTCAAATGTATCAAATCATTTCATGGCCTTATTTAAAATATTCAATACATTACTGCTTTATCAAACACAATATTCATTTAACTGCACAAACTGATGATTAACTCATGTTAATAAATATTTATTAAGAGAATAATTGATATGAAATTAGGCGAAAGAGAATTTTATCAAAATATTGGGTAATCTTTAATGTGATATCGAGATCCCGTGCTATATCGGTTATGATGTTTAGTACAATTGCAAATAAACTTTAGCGAATTCGTAAGAATGAAAACTGACCTAGTAATTATGCAAAAACAAAACATTGGAGTGTTAGAAATCCAAACAACTACATGCTTATTTTGGCTAAGGTGGGACAACTTAAACTTTATAATAATGTTAGATTAACTTAATGTCGTATCGTTGTTCCCTAGTATACCTGTAGATTTTGCTATAAGAATTATACATAAAAAACGGAACAGAATAGAGAAATACAGAAATATGAGAAAGGATATATGTTGACGTATTATTGACAACCGATATTTTCAGTGTAATAACAAGATATGTTTGCAATAAAAAGGACTTCCAATGGGATATCCGGCATCTACAATTATAGCGGATATTGTTATGAAAACATTACTTGACCAATGCATTGAACAATTTACTGTTAAATCAAAAATTTTCACAAAATTTGTGGATGATTTGTTCTGTATAATTTCAGATAATGAAATAGATAATATGTTAAAAACATTTAATTCACTTCATCCTGACATTAAATTTACAATAGCAAAAGAAAGTGATTGGTACCAAAAACCTTCTTCTTCAGGGAGAATCATTCCTTACTATTCTAAACATTCTAAAATTAAAGGCCTCATTTTATAAAAGGAAGTGCTCAGAAACGTAAGCAATTTGTATGAAGAATACTGTGAAAAAGGTTTTAAACTTGAATTTTTTCCATAGAATTTTTTTAACGTTTGTCGTTGCGTTTTATAAAATGAGGCCCTAACTATAAATAAAAAGGTCGACAAATTAGACTATAAATTGAATAACAAAGCAAGAACACACCATAAAAAGAAGATGATGAATTATATTTAAAAAAGTGAGGAAAAAATTAATAGGCACAAAACCATTCAAGACAAAATTATCAAATTTAAAGCAACAATAACATTTTTAATATGTTGCCGAAATAAAGGTATTATCCCAAAATTTATAAAAAACTTTAATAAAATTATTCTTAATATTTTCCATGATAATGCTGTTCAATCAATTCCGAGATATATTCAAGAGTTTGAAAGAAAGATTCTTTATTTGGAAATAAAAAAGAAGCAGAAACTAATAAAAATAACAGAAAAAGAATTAATGTTTATCAAAATTAATTTAAGAAAACTCTTCACTAATGAGGAAATGAACACATTTTTAGAATATCAAGATAGAATAGCAGATATAGTTTAAAGAGAAAATTAAAAAGGTACATAAAAATAAATTTTAGTTTCTATAAATTTACAAAATAAAGAGTTAGTAATTAAATTTAATCAAAAAAATGGTTCGTTAACAAATTTTCCGTCATACGTACAATGGATACTTTCTCTAAGACAAACACATGCATTACCTATTGAAAAAGAACAGTTTTCATAACTAAAATAATAGTAGATGGAGAAGACTCCATACTCCAACTTTAGCGAATAAAGAAGAACAGGAGATAGCCAGATCAAAACTGATGACAATAATTAATAACCATACGTATATGATGAGATTATCAATTAGAGATAAATTCTTACTTAATAAAGTAAAGTATACTGAGAAGTATTTCTATGGCGTTGGAAAGGTCTTTGAAATATCTATCATTAGATAACCATATTATCTATGTTAATGACTCAGTAATATGGATAAAAAATAGGTAAAAAATCTAGGTATTTGCTCAAATTAAAATAGTTATCGAACCTGGACTAAAGCGAATATTTTGATGTATCAATTATGTATGTTAGTTAATTTGGGGCTTTGCCAAGTTGATTTTAACATACAGATGGCTATATCGACTCCGCATTCTATAACGATCCAGAATATATATGGAGGATTTCATGTGAAGTGAACCAAGGTTAGTCCTATTGGATAGTAATACAGACAACATTTTTCAGCAAAATCGGTCAAGGTGTTTTTTTTCATCCATGCAACATATTACCTATTGTTCTTAGCAAAATGTGTCCCAAATAGTTTAGATAGCTATTTCTTCAATCTTTCGAAAAAAATTTAAAAAAAAAATAAAAAAAAAAAAATTTTTAAATTTTTTTCCAAAAAAAAAATAAATTAAAATTTGAAAAAATAGTCAAAAATTGTATGTCTTCAGGTTAGAGATTTTCTTTTCCCGCATTTTTTCATTTCTGGGAAATCGGGATTAATTTTGAAATTTCCCGGAATTCCCGCCTATAACAATTATTCAACTTTAAGAATGTAGACTTCGTTAAAAAGCTAAAAAATGTATTTGGCGTTAAAATGTAATTGGATACAAATAAAATTTCCGATTAAAATTTAATACAAATTCACCATTTGTCATTTGTATATTTATTCTATTTTTGTTAATTCGCAAAAAATAAATATTTTATTATTTTTAATTTTGAATTGACAATGTTTTGCTTATTAGATCAAAAATTAAGTAAATATGTTAATTAAAACTTGAAGAAAACCCAATAATATTAAACAAAATTCAATTCCACGAAGGGTGTTTTTATTACAAATATTTTCGTTTATTCTTTGTGAAAAATCAAAATACTAAAATAATTCCACTTTCGATGGGAATAGAATTCTGTGACAGCCCTGAACATTCACTAATTTTTTGGAATAATTTGAATAATTAACTTGTTATTAGTCTATTTGGGTTAAATATTTTTTGTTGTATGAATCTTCTGCATTTGTTTTGGAGCTATAAGCATTTTTAGAGAAAGTCAAGTTCAAAAAACATAGCATAAAACAAAGAAAATTTATTCCCGGGAATTCTCGAACAACTTTTCCGGGATTTCGGGATTGAAAAACTCTACTTGAGTTACAAAACATTTATTTTCATGGTGACTCTTGAAAAATAACAAATTTTTGCTATAGTTTGTGCGTAAAGATCATTGAATGTAAAATATAAGTTTTTTTGCAACTTTGCATTTTCTGGCATTAATTAATACATACCATTAATAAAAAAACTAACTTTTCTATTGTAACAAACCAATATCATATCTTGATATATGAATGTGTGTATAATAATAAATATAATAATATAAATATAAATGTGTGTACTTTACAATATGAAAACATGTATAAATACGTATGTATGTTGTAAATTATTACTGGAAACTAAAAACCCACGAGCTTTATCTGCTCCTTACCTAAAAACAAAAAAATACTATTTGAAAGTTCCTAATAACTAAATGTATATTACAAACTCATGTTATTAATTGATGTTAATGTTTAATAATTATTTTGTATATTTTTTTTATTATTTCTCATAGGCATTGGGATGGCGGTCCACCCAGATATCAGAACCCACCAATGGCTCCACCAGCATCTGAATATGAACGCCCACCTCCATATTATTATCCTGGCGCTTCGGATCAGGACTAAGTGATCTATATTGAAATTCAGTTTTAAGCTGATGTATTCTCATTAAACAACATAGATGGAGTACCAAAATTAAACAATGAGGGGAGAAACGATCGTAAGCAAAATAATACAACGGAACAGAAGTAAAATTCGAAAAGAGCCATCATAGTTTTATACATACTACATATATTTATTGTTAAAGAAATGTACTTTCTCATTTAACTTAGTCTTTCTTTTTGTCAAACTCTAATTTACCAAATGTAACTTATAGCAAGCAGTATTGCCAAAATGTGTTTATAAGAGGAAAAACAAAAAAATATAACAGAGTAGAGTCATTTACATTACAATTAAAGGAAAAAAAAGCAAAAGAAAACAAAAATTATAACTGAAAGTCGAATTAAAGACATTGTTGACAGACAACAATGATGATGATGATTATGAAGATGATGAGTTTACAGTAGAGGTTGTTTATCGTGAAGGCAACAGCTTTAAAATTGACATTTCAATTCTTAAATTTAGTACCAACTACTTTTAGATAGACCCAAAATGTTTTCATATATGTATACATATTATATACCTACCCAATATATCTCCAAGGTTTTGACTTAGTTTAGACGTGTTGAATCGTATGACAACCAACGTCCAAAGACAACAAAACGACCGTTTAATTATGTTGATGGAGGGAGACGTGGAATTATTTTTATTATATATTTTATTAATCAGTGAGACTGTAATTTTTTATGAGTTAGATTATTTTTATAAATAATTATAATTATTACTATTATTATTATGATTATTATTATTATTATTATTAATTTGTAAACAAACATCAACAATGCTGATGATTAATATAATGAATTTTTATGATAAATAATATGCATTTAATTATATAATGAAATTGTTAAACGATTCAAATTAATACATGAAAATTTGAATTTTTTTTACAAAAAATCAAATCCAGTTTTAATATATTAATAATGATACAATAATGTATTCTTTTTTTATTTTTTAATAGCCATAGTTGTATTTAATATTAGATATAAATACATGTAAATTTAAGGCATTCCAAAGGAATGTATGCAGTTAATCGCAACATAATAGAAATAAAGAAATATTATTAAATAAAATCGAAAAGCTATAATGAAAAACAAAAAACAAAAAAAAACTTAATGGAAAACAAAAAAAAATTATTTTAGAATGTCCCCTTTGCTAATAAAGAATATTTTTATTTTGCAAAAGTGCAATATTTTATTTTTTAATCTCTTCCGTGCGGCCACAACGAAATTCATAATGCTTAATGAAGATTAAATTAAAACGAGTGATTTCACATTTTCTCGATAACTAACGAATGTATCTTTATTAAAGCCATATGAGTAACTTATAGACATAGACATTTTGAGATATGCCATCACTTTGCATCATAGGCCGCTCGGTACTCGAGCCCAAAAGCAATTGGCTGTTTAAGAAGAAAACTAAATAGCTAATGAACAATTCGGAAAGATTCAGTAAGATAGAACAATTAAAATACTTGTTTTTAATGTGAATTTGTTTAGCGTTTAAGGTGACGATAAAAATGATCGATATTTTAGAGAAAATTTAAATTGATTGTTTATTTTTTTGCCGAAAAATTATTTGAGACTGAAAAAGAGATGTATTTATAATTTCTGTTCAATAATTTTTAAATTGATACAATTTCAGACCAATTATGAATAAAAATTCTCCGGGAGTTTTCCCCTTTTCTTATTTTTCCTATTCATATTCAATGGGAAAAAACTCAGGGGGAACAAACTCCCGCGGAATTTTTTATTCATTATTGGGCTGTTTATGAATTTCAACCGATTTCAAGAAAAAATTTTGAAATAAATATTGCCTAGGTTACGAAAAACATATTTATGTAAGAAATGTGATACAAGTATCCTTTTTCTTTTCAAATCGTTTACTGAATAACTAATAGCCATTTGAATTTTGGGATTTGCCATTACTTCGCCCAAAGGCCGGTACTCGGACCCAAAACAATTGGCTGTTTAGAAGCTTTTCTAATAGTTCTTCTTCAATTTAGTAAGATAGGCCAATTCAAATACTTGATTCTGATGTTTAATTGTTGTGTAATTTAGGAGACAAATTTTACTGAATAAACATGATTGTTTATTTTTACAATTTTTCACCCAAAAATGGTTTTTCCAATGTATAATTTTTTAGAGTCGACCGAATAGTTTAGTTCTGAGTAGGCGAAAAATCGCGCAAAGTGGCCGTTCCAGGCCACCTAGAAATGAGCAAACAAACAAATATTATAAACCAATAAATTTAAATTGAAGACAAATTCAATCTTCAGTAAATTTCATAAAACTTTTTGTAATAAATTTGAATTAATGAATAGTTGAATGATTCAATAAAGATTCAATGAAGAATTAGTTCTCAAAGGAATGAATTTAATGTTTGAAGTAACAAGGAATTAAGCCTATAAATTAATTCCCAATTAATTCCCTAATGTAATGGTTAAGACATAAAATTGATTTTGAACAATGAATTAAGAGTTAATTCGTTCGAATCTCTGATTTCAACAAATAATATTTGGTATTCAATTAAAAAACCACTGAATATTTTGTGAAATATGTATGTATTTAAAAAAACAACTCGAAATTTTGGTATATATTTCAATATTTGTTTAATATAATTCATATAAGAAATCGTCTAGCGATTTATGATGAAAAGCACCTCAGAATTAAAATGACATCTTAAAATAAAATAAACTTTCAAAGCCCTTTGTCACAAACTATTAATGCAGTAGTTAGGGAGATTTAATTCAGAATAGTTACCACAATATGTAAAATTAGAATTGGAAAATAAATGACTGACGTTCTTTTTATATTGAACCACCGATTTGCTCTTTTTTACAAACATCTACAGTCGACCATTAAAGTCTCTTAATTATTATAGTTAAATCTATGTAAATTTACACATCTTTCATTTAAGTATAATCACACCGCTATGTGTTCAATGATGTTTTACAGAACTAAACATTTCAAGAAACAAAGTCCAATGACAAACATTCATGTCTACTTCTTTTATATGTAAGTATATCCTATCCAATAAACATCCGTATCAGTCAAACAATTCCAAAAGTTTATTAAAGAATATTTGATTAAAAAGCTACTGAATAGTTTTTTTTTATATACCTACATACAGAGCTTCGAATTAATGTATTCAATTTTAGCTTAATTCACTAAAATCTTAATTCAGAATTAATATCAGCAATTCATTTATTCACAATAGAATTAATTCATAACAATGATATTTGAATGATTCAAATTTAATTAAAATATTTTTTCTTTCAATTTGTTTAGCTTTTAATCATTTACAAAAGGTTTTTGTAATAGATTTGAACTGAAGAGAAATTGAATCCCTCAATACATTTATAAAGCTATTTTGTAATGAATTTGAATTAAAGAAAACTTTAATGATTCAATAAGAAATTAATTCACAAATGAATGAATTGAATAGGTTTGGATTACTAACAAATTAAGGCTATGAACTCATTAACGGAATGGTTAAGAGATAAACTATAATTTGATTTTGAAAATTGAATTAATTCTTTGTGTTAGAGTAAAATTTAGTAAGTTCGCTTTTAAAACAGATTACAAATTCGGAATATTTTTATGAAAGTAAAAAAAAATACTCAGAATTGTGATAACAAATACACATAGATCGGTAACTCTTCTGTCAAAGACCTAACTCAGTTATCAAAAACCTTAGGGCTAAAAAAGTATTAATAAAAAAAATTATGTGAAAACAAAATCATGAGTTTGTTTTCTAGTATCCGCTCTATGTGTATTACTCTATGTTTATGGTCACAAGAAATTTAACTCCAAAATATTTCTCTATGTTTGTCTACAGTTTTAGATCAGCCACATGAGTGATATATTTATCTTTATCGTTTTGTATATATCACTTTTAAAATTAGTTTCTTTTTTATCATATTAACTGATTAAAACACTTTTTCTTTAATCTTTATTAGCTAATTTATAAAAAAGTATTGATAAACAATTTTTATTGGTTTGCAACCTGCATAAAGGGGACATTAGTCAGTTTTTGATTTTTAAATAACAATGATATTTTTATTAAATACTTTAGCAATGTAAACTCAATGAATGATAAACAAAATTTTTGATTATATAAGGTATGAATTAATATAATTAAGTATAAAAATAATAATAAAAAGCAAACATTTTAAAGATATTTGAGCACACACATAAAATTGTTAATTAAAAGAACGGAGGCAATATAGTTGCCAAATAAAACTAATAGTAAATTAAATAAATAATAAAAATATTTAACATTTTAATGAACGTAAGGCATTAAATTGAAATAATTTACATATATTGATAATGAAAATGATCTGTTTTAAAAATTATTTCCATTCTATAAACGAATTAAAGGAGAAAGTTTAACACACATATGTATTAACTTACGTATATAAACAACACATATGTATGTATAGGAATATGTATGTATGTATGTACTTTTCATCTATTATATATATTATTATTAAACTGTCATTCCAAATCTAATAAACAAACAAAAAAAAAAAAATACTAAATACCAATCATGAGTTTCAAAAAAAAACAGAATTAAAAGTAATAAAAATAATATTCACATAAACAAAACTTGATCACTTCCATTTAATTGCAATTGATTTCGATAAGTATGTGTGTAATAATAAATTATTATACAAACATTTTGAGTGCTGCAAGTTTAAACTTGCACGTTATAGGGTGAATGCACCAGTAGTCGGCAGTTTAACTTTTTTTCAGTTTTTAAAGTGATACCATTATGAGTGCGAACATGGTATTGGGATGTAAATGGGTTATTGTTGTTTAGTAATTTGTATAGTTTTAGACTCAATTAATTCTTTTCAAGCAGTTTTTATTAAATTTGAGCAATTTACGTTTTTTTGAAAAAACACGATTTGTGCCCGAAGTCGGCACTCTTGATCCTAATGTCGGCAATTTGTGACCCAATAGTCGGCATAGCATTTTTTATTAAGAAAAGAATAAAATCTTAAAAGAATTCAAGTTATTTTTTATTTAAAATATCAGCCATTTAAATAAATACTAATAAAAAACATAAATTAGTGCATTTGAGGTGAAACCACTGTGGGCAAATATCATATCCTACGTTTTTAGACCATCATCCTCAGGATCTGTGTCCAAATCCTCTTCACATGTGCCCCTAACTCGTTTTATCTTCCTTTTTTAATTTGTTTTGGTTTATTTTATTTTTCTATTATGGTCACTGTAATTATGTATATGTTTGCGGTAACCATTTATGTTTATTTTATGTTTAAGTTACCATTCACATCATTGTAGCAATCATATACATATACATATGATTGTAGTAAATATTTATGTGTTTGTGGCAACCATGTTTATGATGTAATACTTCAACATATTGTGTTGTTCTAGGATTATGGTTATCATATTCTGAGATCAACATATTATGATAAATCATTATCATGAAAATGATTGCCATAAATATATATTTATTTACAATCATGTTAATGGTAACGTAAACATATTATGGTTACCACAATCATATACAATATCCCAGTGACCATAATATTATTAAAAAACTTTGAAATGTACAACTACAACTTGTTGGGATTGGACTTGAACAGTTAAAAGGCTGAAACCAAGTATTTGAATAATTATTTGATAAAGTTGGAGATGAGTAGTGAACAGGTTTCAACGTTTCATCGTGATTTTCTGCAGCTAAAGTTGGCGATACTACCATATTTTCAACTTTTCCTTGTTAATTATGAACGTGCCTGCCTCTATGGTAAGATTACTCACAATTTCAATAGTTTGATAATTTATTTTTAAGTTATTGTTCTCTTCGATAATGTCATCGGAATCAATTCTACGCTCATATTAGGAGCTAGTCGGTTGACTATTTCAAAAGCTAGATCCAAATCCGTTTCTTTTCTCATTTTCAGGCCGATCACCTACTAATAACTCCAACTGATTTAGTAAAGAGCCTGTTTATTAAGGTACCTTACATGATTATTTTAGAGAGAACAGTTTAAAAACCCCTTTATACCATTTCTTTCCTGGTAGATCATGGTTTGCTGCTCTTCACGATTGATTGAACCGTGTTAAGTTAATCCTCACTTTCTTTGGAATTAGATAACACTGTTTGCGGCCCCATTCTCATAGGACCTTCGGAACCGTATAATTTGTCCTATATTTTTGAACGCGGAACTCCATATTGTTTACTGGCACCTAATACAGAAATCGGGCCTTCTCTCGCATAGAAAATATTTTAAGGCTTTTTCAGGATATTGGTGCATGGGTTTTTTTTCTGGAGTGTCCATATTTGGAATTCTAAGATGTTAGAATTAATAATACCTACTGAATCTCTAAATATTACTCTATTTAACGATCTCCAGTCAAATAAAAAGCTGCTGCCGAGCTCAGGATGCTTGGTATCCTATACTCGGCAGTTCTTAAAATGCTCAATTAAAACTGTGCCGACTATTGGGTAAACTCATTTCAAACTCATTTTCTTCAAATCTATTGTCAAGAGAGATGAGTAATAAACATATTTGTAGAATTTGAGCTTAATACAAAAAATTAGCAATTTTCCTGAAGTCGGCATCACTATGCCGACTATTGAAAATCATAGAAATTTTTGTTCCTAATGACGGCATCAATTAAAATAACCAAAAAAATTATTTTTTGTGAAAACTTTCACATTGTAGGTAATATTTAAACAAAGTTTTATCTGTTAACACCACTCTGGTAAAAATATTACTTAAATTGATATGGTTACTAACTTGTTTTAGTTGGCCTTGCCACTAAAAAATTTCTTAAAAAACAGGCACTTCCGCACCAGTTGAAAGATGGTCACTTAATGAGGACAAAAATAGATGAAAATACTCATCTCACCCAAATTTAAACATTACATAAAGATAAATGAGTGTATGTTTAATTAAAGTTAAATCTTACTTTTGTATAAAATTATAGTTATTCTTATTTATTAAGCTTTTAAGTCAAAAATGCCGACTACTGGGTCATGCCGACTATAGGAGCGTTTACCCTATGTAACATGTTTGTATTATGCATTTAGCGGAAATCACTCTTGATAGAAAACTTTTACAACAAGCAGTTTTGTTTTGTTTTCAGCACTATTTATTAGTTGATCTTTATTGATCTTCGTTGATCTAATTGTTATTAACATTTTAATCAATTTAATTTTAATTTTTCCTGATTTCTCCGCTTTTATGTTAGTTTTCTATCAAGAGTGTTTACTGCAATTAATTATTTCATCAGCGTAGTTTCGTTATACAGTGAGTGTCACTCAAAATCGTACAACATATTTTTTTTTTAAATATTATGAAATTATACAGGCAATAATAGGTGATTATATAAAAAATTAAAAGTCATTTTATTAATTGGAACAAAAAATATGTATTTCAACAAAAAAGTTAACAAAACCTCATTTCGTTAAAAAAATATTGATGAAAATTAAAGAACATCAGAAAATTCATATTTCACTTAAATTCGTAAAATTATATTAAATTATAATTAAAACTTGAAAAATTAAAAAAAAATGTAATATTAAATAATCCTAATACTTTGTAGGGTATCATTTGCTATTTTTTAGTGCCTTTACGATTTTAAATGAAGCGTTGATATTCTGGGCACTGACAGTCTTACCCAATTTTTTTATTTGTGGATAAGGGCAATTAAAATAATACCCAATTTTCTGATAGGTAATAGCGCACACAATATAATAATAGCATTTTAAAATATTTCCAAAACATCATCTTTCTAAAACTAATGAATAAAATTTGACTACGATGGTGTACGATTTTAAGTGACATTCACTGTATGTAATGTTCTTTATTTGATACATGAAATTTCTCAATAAATAAATTAAATCGTAAAATTATAACTATTTGTTTGTAATTATTGTTGTTATTTGAAACGTAAGTTAGAAGTTAGAAATTAAAAAGTGTGTTAGAAATTTTATTATTTTCAAAACAATTCACAAATGGATTAAACAGTGAACGAACAAGCTACAGTGAACGAAAGTAGCTTGTCCATATATACAAGTTAGAGTGACAATCAGTTGTATGGAATTTTGTTTCGAATTTTGAAGGGTGACTAGGACTAAAAGTTAAGTGCTGAAAATTTGAGCCAAATCGGACAACGATTTCCGAACGGGTCTGATATATGCAACGTTTTACTATTTATATAAAATGGTTAAAAAAGTTATTTAAAATTACCCAGGCCACTTGAACAAGCAATTAAGGAAAAAATTAACAAATTTTGAGAAATATTAAAATAAAATCGAATTTTTATCCAATATTTTGGCGAATGAGACAAATTTCCTTACTGTTATGAATTTTAAGTTATGTATTTCGGTCAAAATTGTCACCGAAAAAAAGTACATGAAAAAATGTTTAAAACTTTTCAAAAAAAAATAGCTAACTATCGTCCCCTCAATAAAACAATAGTGTATAAGCATATACATAATAAGAATTTACATAACTGATTCTATATGTGGTCAAAATTTGGTAAAATTCTACTTCTACAAAGTGGGTCAAAAGATCAATCGAAATATTACTTTTGTTCTAGATGTCTACTAACACAAAAATTTTAAACTCAATTATTTCGAAATGGCAAAAAAATTATACACTATTGTTTTATTAAGGGGACGATATAAGAAGGTTTATCGTCACACTATTTCCAAAGCCATTAAACAAGGGGCATATTCCCTAATCCAATTCGAAAGGAAATCGATTCGAATTACAATCACCCCTATCGCGAATCAATACTTCACATGAAATATGTTTCCATTTCCCATTTTTCGTTCATAAACTTTGTTCACGTGAAAAAATTCCCCATGTTGTGAAATTTTTAGATGAAATTTTGTAAACAATAAACAGCTGCTACGAACAAAATCAACTATTGTGAATGAAAAGTTTAGGGGAATATCACGATAGCAATTTTCCCTTCGAGGGAAATAAATATTTCATGGGAACATAAATTTCACATGTTTTTCACGATAGGGGTGAATGTATTTTGCACACAATTTCGAACATTTTCGTAACATTTAGTAACAGCCCAGTATAAAGAAGATTTCAACATTGGAAGGAAACCTGGATCAGGAAGAAAATAAGTCTAACAGATATTGGTAAGGCAAAATAAGTCGAAGAACTCTTTCGAAGAGCACCGAACACTTCTATTAGAAAAGCAGCTCGTAAAGTTAAATGCTCTGATTATTTTGTGCGCAGAGCCAAAGCTAATGCTAGGTTAAAGTCGTATAAAGTTCCGAAAGTTACAGATCGCAATGCCTTAAAGAATTCAGATGCAAAAGAATGAGCGAAAAAACTGAGGTCAAATTTTATAAAAACAAGTAAGAGAGATATATTCGGCTGTGCCGAATCTTATATACCCTTCACCAAATTATACTTCAAAATCAAAAAAATTTAAATATTTTTAGGTAAACAAAATTTTTTTTTCCAAAGTTGTTTTTCATTTTTTGGAAAAAAAATTCGAATTGTTTTATTTTTTTTTTAAAATTTAAAAAATTTTTTTTTTAATATTTAGCGAAAAAAAACTTTTGTTAAAAAAAATTCGGGTTAACGTCATTGGTCTTTGAAATCATAATATTAATAGGCAAGTCGATTTCTTTAGACCCCTTTTACTCTCACATTATACATTCAATTTGGGCAAGAAATATACCATTTTAAAGGGATTTACTCACAGAAGTGCAGAATATATATTTTATTGAAATCGGTTCAGTTTTTTAGGAGTTATAAGCGTTTAAAGATGTTACTAACACATATGCAAAAAAGTGTACATGTGAACCTTAAGGTAAAATGTAAACAAAGCAATGCATGTTTGTCCAATTTGTTGTTGTAAATAAATAAGAGAAACAATTAAACAGTATTGATTTAGATCTGTTTTAAGTGAGAGTTGTTATAGAAAACAAAGAAAAAGACTTTAGTAATTTAAATTCGCTTTAATAAATATACATATTTGGTCAATTCACAAGGTCTCTTATCAGTCATAATGTCCTAATATATCACGACTCGGCAGCACGGCTTAACCGAGTCTTAGGCATTCGGCGCAGGTCTCTGCGCCGAGTAGTATTATTTTAGGGCATTTTTTGCTTGAAAAACAATAAAAACCATTGTGAAATATTAGGACATTATAACAATATGACATGATAAGAGACCTTGTGAATTGACCAATTGTGAAAATTTGTTTTATAAACCTTTGACAAATTTAAAAACCTGTTTATGCATATGGGGGTAAATATGTAACTGTAGATAAGTAAATAGTTATTTTATAATATGTGCAGAATTATAATTGTGACGATTTTCAATGGTTTATCACTGCATGAAGTTTAATGAAAAATGGGACGGGTCAGAAAAAATGGTGAGTCGCCTCGCATACAAAGTAAATAGTTATTTCTAAATATTTTGTGAACTATAATTGCAAGATTCTTCAAACTTAGTCTAAATGGCTCTTTTATAAATTTGCATAGTTTCGCTGAAATTGTTCGGTATTGGAATAGTGGGCATGGTACACCCTATACAGAGGATATAATTAATTTCGAATATCTGTAGAACTATAATTGTAAAAGTGTTTAAACTTTTAGCGAAGTAATTTATTATTAATGTGCGGAGTTTAGCTGAATATAGAAGGAATTAGATTAGATGGCATAGCACCCAAAATGGGAGAGGTCAGAAAAGGATGTGAGTCACCTCCCATACAAGGTAATAATTGCAAGGTTTTTCAAACTTTGGCCGCATAGCTCTCTTACCATTTTACACAGATTATGGCGCAAAGTAAATAATTAATTTTGAATATCTGGAGAACTATAATTCTAAAAGAAGTTAAACTCTGTATCAATCAATTTATTACCATTCCAAGGAGGTTAGCTAAAAACGAATTTATTCCTGATCCCTGTTCGAAGTTTAGCTAAGCACGATCGGCTTAGTAGGAATGACCCCTCCCTTATAAAGGAAAGTTAAAGTAAAGCTTGATATTTACATAAAAGGTTTAAAAATGGGTGGGTTCAGAGCAGTGGAGTGGTATCTCCCATACAAAATTAGTTATTTTCGAATATCAAGTGAATTGTAATTGAGAGATTCTCAAATTTTGTATGTGTTATTTTCGTATTTCCATTCATATTTTTTTTAATTTTACTAGGGTAGGGGTAGCGAAGTGCACCAGGTTAAGCTAGTATCTATTATTAGATATCCATATTGTCTATATTCATGACTTAGTAATCCAGATATAGGTAAAAAATAGGTCAAAAATCGAGGTCCATTTGTGGACCGATTTTCACGATATTAAATAGTAACCAAGCCGGAAGAAAGAAGCCTATCATTTGTGACATCAGGTACGATGAATTACGGAGTGTCTACAAACACGGTTTTTTTGACTATCTTAAAACAGCACAGAGTGCCTTCATATATCTGGCCCGATTTGAAACCATGCATGTTTGGAACTTTGGCCTGTTGAAAGGTATAGGGCTCTTGTAAAAAAGAATTAAAGAACACATGAAAGGTATCCCAGGAGGGAGATTTCCGATATTTTAACAAATTTGATGAAGATAAAGGGTATTGAATAGGTTTCGTCGAAGTCTCAGGCAAACAAAAAGTTGTCGTGCTTTAGAACATTCGCCCATGTTCTGGAAAGCGCAGCGTTTTCAAATCGCTTACGGTTTGAAAAACGCATTTCAGTATGTTCTGAAAATAACGCGATTTGGTATTCGTTTCAGTATATACGGTTTACAGCTGCTTGAAAACGCCAAATTTCTTGCGTTTTTGTTTGTTTGGCGTTTTCAAATTTAAAACTCAAATTTTAAGCGATATGCGCTTTTCAGAACTTGAGCGGTTATCATTTTTCATATATTGTAATTCCAGTACACTAGAAAACCATTTAGAAAAAGGCATGTAATTGTTAATCATATTTATCTATTGTTATTTTTTTTTTGGGAAGTTATAGTGAAAAATCCTTAACAACACTATGAAATTCCAGCAGCATTGTCAATTTCCATTTCATGAACATCTCGTCAACCTACCTGATTGCTATATAAAAATCAATTACAATTTAAATAATTTCTTTATTCAATTTAAATTTTCGGGGTACATAATAACATATACATAACTACAACATATAGGTACAATATATTTATTTATTTATGTATGAATTTAAGTTTTATTTATTTCCTTCAACATAAGACTATAATACAGATTTTTTTTGTGGTTGTTTGTAAAAAAAGCAGTGATTATTTAAAACAAATTTTGAAACAAACAAGTCAAAGTAAAAAAGAAAACAAAAAGAAAGAAACAAACTGAACACTTTAAAACTATTTCATTTTAACAATAAAGGCAGAAAATCAAACATCTTTTAGAAACATGTAGTTAAGAATTATCACAGTTTTATGTACAATAGAGCGTGCTTTCACATTTAGATAAAGTTTTATTTAATATTATTTTGTGATCTTGAGTGTGTTTAGTTTAAAATTTCTTTGATTAAGTGGTGTTGTCTTATTTGATAATAAAGAGTATTTTTTGTTGATGTTGTGGTTTTCTTTTTTGGAAATAGGCAAGTAATTTAAAAAGGGTACATACGACAAAATGAATTATTAAAAAAATAAAATACAAATAAAATATATATGAATATAAAATAATTACATATTGTAACAAATTGAACAAAGTGTTGTTATTATTAAACTATTAAACAATAATGTTGTATGTATCTTTTTTATACAGTAAACTAAAAACTAAAATTTTTAAAACTAAGTTAATAGTAGTAGATAGAGGAGCAACCATGCAAATAATCGGGTGCATGTAGGGCAGGCAGCTGAAGATGTTTTTAAATTTATTTTTAATATATGAGTAAAATTGCCAATACGAGTGAGTATATTTTCTAATTTATAAAAAAAATCGATGAGTATTAAAAGGCATCATTGTTTTAACATAATATCGTAAGTAAATTTAGGAAAATGTGTTAATATTTAAACAACTCGTGTTATAGATAGTAACAAAAAACCAAAAAGGACACATGCATTTGCAATTGGTCTTAGATTAGATTCAAGTCGAATATTTTAGAGCAGAGAAGATTAAAAATTTCGTTGAATTATTAATGAGATTATGTTACATACATACATACATTTGTGTATATTCTTCAGTGTAAATAAATACTATTTACAGAAATATATAAAAAAACAATGCATTTCACGTCCCTTTTAATTCTGATTGCACTGGGGGCAGTGAGGATGTCGGTAAATAAAAAAAGATGTAAACATATAAAAAAATAATAACTATTTTTAGGCTGGAGCTTCGGTAGGTACATGACAGCCTTCGACATTCTCGGGCCAATCGCATACATTTTCCTGGGGATTAAATACCAAATTGGCAGGACATGGCATGTGATGTTTGCGTTCACCTTCACACATGTAATAATGAGTGCAATCACTCCAATCTTTGTGATAACTGATATGACCTTCTTCCTCTTCACAGGTCACCTCATGAGCTAAAGGTATAGTAAAAAAAAGTAAATCAATTAAATATCATTCATTCTAACGTAAATAATTCAAAAATGTACCATGGATCTTCAGATTTTTGTACACATGGAGCCATTGAAAATTCAAATTTTAATTTTGAAAAATTTAGCAATACGGTAGGGTCGAAACGAAGTGTTCGTTTGTCGAATTGTTTCCATTTTTAAAAGACGTGAATTTAATTGCGGGTTTTTCAAAATTAGAAACATTAAAAACGGAAATTTCAAATGGCTCCAATTTCAATAAAGTCTAAAGACCCACTTTCATAAATTTTTTTAACAAATTGTTTATGAAATACTAAAAGGAATCTTTAAAAATACTTACGATCTTTGGTTGTGTAAGCTCCTCTGGGACCACGGGATTCATAGGGGCCATCATATTCTAGCGCTACCTTGTAGTCTTTAAGTTCATCGTTAAGAGAATTTAGTAATGGATATTTTCCGTTTCCACAACGGCCGGTAAAATCATCCATATCAATGGACCATACCATAATGCCACCAAAACCTTGTTCTTTCAGCCATTCCATCTAAATTAAAAAAACCAAATTATTAAAAACACTATTTACTATGTCCTATATACTAAATATACCTTTGTTTTAAGAGAACGTTCATCATCAAAGCCCACCCATTGGTTGTCGCGATAGGCAAATGGAACTTGTTGTTCAGAATCCCACACTAATGTTGTATTATCAGCCGCCAAGAATGAGCAGACTTCATAGTAACTCAGAAAACCAGCTTCGTTGGTAAATTTGCCTGGACTTCCGCCTCCAGATGCAGGTGCACCGATATCGAATTGAGTTTCGTTTATTAGTTCAAATGAACGGCCATAGGTAGGCATGCCAATAAGCAGCTTCTCTTTGGGAGCACCTTGTTTCACCCATTCGCGAGCACTGTAATCCACAGTCAATTTCTTTTGATAGCCAGTAGTAGATTCAAGTGGGAACAATGGAGAATTGTGTCCCACTGTGCGCTCCCATTGACCATGGAAATCGTAGGTCATTACATTTATGAAATCAAGATATTTCGATATTTCTGGTACATCGTAACCGGCTGCTATAGCTTCAAATGAAGCTGGCACAGCGGCAGTCAATAGCAGTCTAGGAAGACCGGAAGATTTAGCTTCGCCTTCAAATGCTACACGCAACTCTCTTAATAAATTAACGTAAGCAGCCCGGTCATCTGAACCACGAGGATATTCCCAATCCACATCAAGTCCATTGAACTTGTAATCGCGCAAGAAATCGATAGCTTCGTAAACAAATTGGTTCATGCGGAACACATTTGAAGTGAGTTCTTTGAAGGGTGTAGATCCAAAAGCCCATCCGCCTATGGCCAACAAAATTTGTAGATCAGGGTTAGTGTCACGTAAAGCTATTACTTGTTCGTAATTGTCGGGATCATCGTCACTGTTTTCAGAAAGTCTGTGATCCTTTAATGTGGCAAAAGCATAAACGACATGGGTACATAATTTGGGATTTATGTGAGAAGGATCAAACTTGCCAGCACCAGGACGTTTCGAGGACCAGCTGGTCAAATAGCAGAATACTTGAGCAGGACGAGCTAATAAATGAAACAAAATGTTAGAGGAAAATTTTTCAGCAATTCTAATTGCAAACTTACAATTTAGATCTTTAGCTATGGAGCCAGATTTAACCTTATGCTTCTTAATAGGTTTGCGAACCTTTGCAAGAACTTCATCAACTGAAATTGGAATGGGTTCTGGTATTTCATCCTAATAAATTTTCAAAATATAAACAAAATGTTATTTTTTATCTTTAAACAATATAATTAATTATAATTTGAACACACACCTCTTCCTCTTCTATGTCATCAAATGTTGCAGCTACTTCAGACCAGTTGACATCCTTTGCTTCCTTGCCTCTAGATATGCCTAACAATTCTTCACGCATAGCGCCAATAAGGGGATATTTAACATTACCTCCACAGACCTCTCCCTTGAAATCGTCCATATCCACAGTCCAAACCATGGCACCTCCATAGCCGTTTGTCTTAATCCAACTCATTTTGTTACGAATGGCACGTTCATCGTCGAAACCAACCCACTGGTCTCCATCAACTAGATAAGGCACTTTCATCTCATCATCCCACACGTAAACGGCACCGTTCAATAGCATTTCACAGATCTCGTAGTAGGCCAAGAAACCACTTTCTTTAGTGTAAATACCCTCTTTTCCACCACCTGTTGCAGGAGCATTTGGTCCATGTTTTTTCGTATTGGCTAAGGTAAATGAACGGCCATATGTTGGCATACCAATAATTAATTTCTCCTTGGGAGCTCCCATCTTTACCCACAAATTTGCGGCGTTATCTACAGACAACTGCTTGCGCCACTCTGAGTCAGTGGAAGGGGCATAGAGTGGAGCGTTGTGACCTGTTTCACGTTCCCATTTGCCATGGAAATCATAAGCCATCAGATTAATGAAATCCAAGTAACTAGCTACAGCGGGTACATCATATCCAGCACGGATATTGTCAGGACCTACAGGTACAGCTGCCGATAGCAGTAAACGTTGTTTCTTCAATTCTTGAGCTTCAGCCTCGAATGCTTCGCGCAGTTCCTTAAGTAACAGCACAAAGTTTTTCTTGTCATCCGAACCTTTAGGATATTCCCAATCCAAATCAAAGCCATCAAAGTTACGTTTGCGCAAGAAGGGAATAGCCGAGTAAATGAAAGTTTGGCGAGTATAACGAGTGGCTGCCATTTCCTTGAACTTTTGGGTGCCAAAGGACCAGCCGCCCAAAGCCAAGAGAATCTGTTGATAACAATAGTAAGTACTAACAGCCCACAAATAAATCAAATATAAAACTTACCTTCAATTTTGGATTAGACTTCTTCAATGTCATCATGCGGTCATACAAGCCAGGTACTGTATCTTTTGTTTCATCATTCGATTCATAAGAACTCAATTTACCTTTTTTCAACCAGCCAAAGGCAAAGATGATGTGTGTGCACAAATCACCAGGAATATCTTCTGGACTGAATTTACCAATCTTTGGTCTGTATTGAGACCAATTTGTATAGTAGCAAACAATTTTCTTTCCTCCATCGTCCGCTTTGGTCTTCTTACCTTTTAGACTGGAGCCGCTAGCTAAAAGACCACTGGAATCACCAATGCGTAATTTAGATTTATTGCGAACTCGAGAACGTGTAACAGCTGTCGAGGGCGATGATTCCTGATCAGTTTGTTTTTCCGCCGAGCTTTCTGTAGCTTTTTTAGTTGAAACACGAGTGCTACGTGAGCTAGATACAGAAACGGATGAAGATGATTCTTCTGGAGCACTTGTAGGTCTTCTTAGTCTTCTTCTAGTTTTTGCTGCATCAGAATAAATATAGGAATATAATATATAAGATGATAGTTTAAAAAGTTGATTTTCATCTCAGCTATAAGAGGTTATGTAAGACGTTTTAAAATAGTTTTTCATAATAAAATATGTAGTTTTCCTACTAGGTTTCACTGAATTCAAATAACAGTTTTAATTCTTCAATTTTTAAAAATATGTCTGGGATTAACATTCTCAGAAATAGAAACAAATTAATTTACGGATGCTCAAAAATAAACAATTTTGTAAAATTCGGAGCATTGATCGGAGCATTTGTAAAATCTGATTTTTGTTTTTTATATCTTATTAGAATGCAGATTTTATCGTTGTAATAAAATGTGAACAAACTACAGTTTAATGTTGAAATGTTTGCCAGAAACATAAAAAAATATTTTTTAAACCATTTCTTAAATTCAGGGTCTAAGCGTTGGGGGTTAATCCCACTGTATTTAATCAAGTACATTGTACATAACTATTTATGTGTATTTTTCAATTATTATTTGAATAATCCACCATAGCGTGGTATCATCATATTTAGATACTTACTTTGAGCACTGTCTGTCGTCTGCGATATCAAAACAATTATTAAACATATCAGGAATACGAATTTAAATATTCGCGGAGGTAACTGAAATTAAAAAAAAATAATAAAAGACCGTTATTAAATTTGTGTAACTGTGTGTTTATATTCATACATAATAAATAATAAATCTTTATAATTAATAATTTCAGCACTAAATTGGTCAAATCAATGACAAGCATTATTATTTTGTAATAATTGCTCTTGACAAACTACCACGAGGTTAATATAAACGAGACCAACATATTTAATATTTTTATAATTGTCTTGTTGTTTATGTTTGGATTTAAAATAAATTGATATTTAAAAGAAGTTCCTTAGTTAAATAACCATTTTTCACTAGAAAAGCTTTTATTATTATTATTATATAAATTATTATAACTTGTAACAGCATCAAATAAAATAAAACTAAATTTTTTAAATAAATAAAAGTATTCAAATATATTTTATTTAGTGGTTATGTCTTTTTCGTCAAATATTTGTCATGTGTGACCCTACCTTAATACTACAGACAGTGTTCGAATTGTAATCCAAATTTGCCGAAACTCTTACAAGATAAGAATTATTTAATTCTATTTGAGATTAATTCTCGAAAATCTTAGTTCACAATTAAAACTATCATAATTTCAATTCATAAAACCAATAATACAAATTCTTTAGCTTTATTCAAAGGCTTTTATTATAATAGAATTGATTTATTGTTCAATTAATTCATAATTATATTTATTCAACCATTGAATGATTACATTTTTGTTAATCTGATCCAAACTGAATGAAACTATTTTTTCTTCATTCAATTTATTTTTGTTTTGTTATTAATCAATTACAAAACGAATTTAAAACTATTTTCTAAAGCCTTTTTATAATAGATTTTAATTTAAGACAAATTTAATGATTCAATAAGGAAATATTTTTTTAAATAATGAATTCTTAAATGAATTAATACAAAACGTTTGAAGTACTAGGAACTTAACCTATGAATTAATTCGTAATACATTTTTAATGGTCTGGATAAAATATTAAATTAAATTTGATTTTCAAAATTTAATTAAGAAGTCATTCTTCCGAACCTTTGAGTACAAGGCAGTTTCGTTTTTTTTTTCTTGGAACTAGGAAAATAGGTTATGGGAGGGAATATAAAATGACAGGAAAGACTTTAGGAGGAAGCTTATTCCTCAAACGAAAAATACGGCTAAATAAAGAATTTCCCCTGTAATGTGTTGTGTGATCCACTGTCCAGTCGGCAACAAATTGAACAAGTTTCCTAAATTCAGCAGAGCACATACCATTGTAGTATCGGTAGAACAGTTAAACACAACCCATATTGTGACAATGTTCCAGTGAGTCAATAGAGCTTGATACCCTTCTTTCACCAATGAGCAGCTTCGCCGGTCGAATAACTCCAAAATAGACTTCGAAGCTGCGTCCCACTCATGAGAGTTATATTCCAACAGACTTCAAAAGTTTTTTTTTAAAAGTCTCTAGAGTTGTATGATATGGATGAGAATCACACACAGGATTATATAGATCATTGACTTTTCCAATCCAAAAAATCTGAATTCTTAGCTGTCTAGTTAGTGGTATAGATATTCAGAGTTTATATTCTTTGAAAATATTAATAATTGATGGAAAAGTTCTGAAAAAAACTTGCAATTCGTTTCGAAAGAGAACTCATAGAATCAGCTGGTTCCAGTAATATTTCAATAGAAAACAAACAAAAGAAAATGTCAAAATGGTTATGGTTTGGAAAGAGGGTCAATATATGTCACACTTTGTGTCTATTGAAATTAGTATTTTTTGTAGAACGTCAAAATAACCATACGGTTCTATATTACTTTTTTGAGAACTGTCATCTTTTGCATATCTGTAATAATCTGTGGAGAACTTTTACAAATCAAAATTAATATAAACAACTGTCATTGTTATTATTTTCTCTAAAAAATAATATCTTTAGAAGTTAAGCATCTTAATAATTCCTTAAAGAACTAAAAATTTCAATTTGTATTTAGAAAAGTTAATTCCTGGTTAAAATAAACCTTGTCCTTCTTTTTTGTTACATAGAAAAAATGATTTTGTTGGAGATAACCGAATTTATTGTCAATCAAATGATTCAGGTTAAATTTTTGATGATTATTTATTCAGTTTAAATTTTAGTTGGTTATATAAATCGTAATTCTTCTGACTATCTGTTGCTAGTATAAAAATTTAAAATTATGAAGAATTATAAAAAAAATATTCCCGGTTATGCCCGATTAATATCCCTAGGAGTGACAAACAAATATTAAACATTATAACGGTATCAACATTTTAACATTTGATTAGGTAGAACTTTGCAATACGACCAAGTTTGAAACATATACAATATGGACCTAAGGTATATGCTACACCTTAGGCAGCTCCATTTATAATTTTCGTTATTCTCGGACTTAGTTTGGATTGTATGTTTTTCTTTATATTTTATTGGTAGAAAATAAATAAAAAGTTATTAAAAATATACTCAAATTTATGACTGTTATTTTTTCAGACACGCGATTTGAATAACACAACCTCTTGAGTTAGACGGCACGGCACGCTGCGGTCTTGTCACAAATGAGCGATATGCATTTAATAACAAATTGTTCAAAATAAATTTTGAGTTGTGTTTAATTTTAATTATATTTTGTTTATTTCCATGACATTGACCTAGTTCACATCCATTATTATATTATGCGTAGTTTATATTCATAAAGTTTGGACTAAAAAAATATAAAATATTAACATGTAAAAATACGTTTATAAAAAGTTGCACCCAATGATGTTTAAAACTAAAGTTGCGTAAACAATAATAGAATGGTACTAATGGCCATTAAATACTTTTGTTGATATCAACATTTTAAACATAGTTAAGGCTTAATCAATGTTTAAATATAATTTTTTCATACAAATTCAATAAATTTTATCTTTGATTAAGCCTAAACTATGTTTAAAATTTAATAAGTTAGAAATATATGTTTTCTTAAAATAATTTAAATACGATAATGATTCCATAGATAATTTTTAATACAAATTATTGACCTTTGCAAATATAAAACATACAAACATTGATATTGAAACTACATCTTCTAGTAACATTTTAATAGCTCCCTTTTCAATAAAAATCAATTAAACTTATATTTAATTCAATGAAATTAGTAATTCAATTCGTATTTAGTTTTTTTTTCGTTTCTTTTTATCAGCCGACATAAAAAAACATCAAATGAACGACTATTCAACCTTCTTGTAAAACGATTATTTTCAAATACGAGTAACTACATATTTATGTTTGTTTGTAATTTCAGTTTTCTTTTTTACATTTTCGCTTTTGTAAAAACCGGATACAGGTTTGTATGAGTTTATGATCGTAGTTTTATCGTATGGCTACCAACAAACTGCCATTGTTTTACAATCATGTTTGAAAATAAAACCCCACAATTATAAAAGCTTTTATGATCTGCTGCTGCCTGCCGTTCAGTAGTCAAATAATTATGCATGTCTTTTTTTCTAAACATCAAGGTCCTATGATTTTTTTTCTACAAAATTTTATTTAAATGTTTGTATGTAAGTATGAGTTTTTATGTCAGATTAAGATTTATGCTGTCAATGTTGTGCACCAGGTACTTATATAGACTTTAGTCTAAATAATTAACGACTTTTACGAGGGTTCCTATTTAGGTTTTAAGAAAAATCAAATCAGATAATATAAATATGTCTTTGAAAATTACTTTATTCGTTTTTAAAATAATCTTAAAAATAGAGAATTTCTATTTTTCCATGTATTTGCGTCCAGAAATTTTGATCTTCCTATTTTTTTAAATATTCATAGGTAAAAATAAGTCATTGAACGTATTGGATGTTATTCTTAAAATTATCAAGGTTACCTATTGATTATAAATGTTTAAAAGGTAACTGTGCTTTAGATATAACGTAACTGGTTTTTGGCTTATTACGGTAGCGGAAATTTTGGTCTGACTTAAATTATTCCTAAACTTTTTAGATTTTCGGCAAATATTAAAATAGTCCCGTTTATTTCCGAGAATACTTTAATACAAATTTAACCCAAAAAATACTTATACTTTCACTTAAAGATTTAAGAGTTGCTACTAATGGCCTGATTCAGAAACACCCGAAAAACAGTTTTCAAAAAATATTTGAGTGTTTTTCATACAAAAATTTAAAAATTGTTTTTTGGTAGTGCTTCTGAATCTGGCCCTAGGTAAAATTCTTTTCGAAAAATATATTTTTTTTCAATCAGACAAATTATTTTCTCGAAATATAAATATCCTTCGAAGTTTTAAAAATTTCAATCTGTATTAAGTCGACCACTAGAAAACTAAATTTTCCTGCTTTATTGGGTGTATGTCCTAAAAATGCGGGATTTTTACAAATGTTAGCTTTTATTATAAAAGATTTGTACGATATAAATTTATTCAAAGTATTGGCCATTGTTTTTTCCCATCTTTCTGGCAACATATGGATTACGAGCCAAAAGAACTGCTCAACTTTTGGGTCAAGAATGAATTAAGCCAATATCGGATACTCTGTTCCAAAGTGAATGCATCCCATTGAGCGCATTCTGCATCGATCGAAACAAATATTAGTAGGACGGTGCACGGTCTGGATTATAAAGTAGGTGAGACAAAACTTCACAACCACTTCATTCTAAATAGTTTTTAAAGGATATAGCAACATGTGGCGGAGTTTTGTAATGATGGAATATTACAGTTTCATGTCTGGCCGTTTTTCGGCCAATGCTCGCTTCAAACGAATCAGTTGTGTTCGTTACAGGTTCCCTGTGATAGTCTGGCCAGATTTCAGCAGCTCATAATAGTTAGAACCCTTTTGCTCCTACCAAATTCAGAGAATTATCCTAGCGCCATAGATATTTGGCTTTCGTGTCGATTCTGCTAATCGGCCAGGCTTCACGTACGATCTCTTACACTTCGGATTATCGCAATGGATCTACAAACATGATTTTCTTTTATATCGTTCAAACATCATTTAGCACATGCAAAATCAGGCCCAATTTCCCTATTTTTGGATGTATCCTGCCGCTTGCAAACCTTTTGAAATTGCTGTTTGAGTAGCCCCCCTTGATTTTGCATGATCTTGTTAAGTTTTTCAACGACGTCATGGAGAAATTCTTGGTCTGCAAACATTTTTGGCTGAACCGTACAAACCATCTCTCGCACATTGAAACACATTCAACATAAACTTTGGTGAGCAATCGGTGTTCTTCGAAGCAAAAATAATTAAGTGAGAATAATTGACAGATATGTACCCTCGAAAATGACAATAAGTTATTAAAAACATAAATTGCGTTAAAATATACGTCATCTATTCTAAATACCGCATTTTTGAAGTCACCCAACAAAATTTTACAACTGAATTTCTTTTGCTATTATTGAACAAAATTTATAAATGTTATCGAATCATTCGATTAAAAGAAATCTTATAAAGAAATTACCGAAATTTCCGGGAATTCCAGGTAAAATTTTCCCTAATACAACCCTATTTACAACATAAGACAACAGTTTATGTCAAGCAATGCTTATGTCAAATGTCTTCCAATGGAACCATATCTCAAAACTGTATTCTACTGCCCCAACCAATTTAAAACTTTTTAAACGATAGATGTTATCGAATCATTCGATTGGCAATAACTCACAACTAATTTGTTTATTCTGGGCAGAAATAATACTGAAACTTTTAGTAGAAAACTTGAAAAGAAATATCTAAATTTTTTAATATTGCCACCATTAGACAATAGATAATGTTAATCTTTACAATGCTTGTGTAAAATGTCTTAGCATGGAGCCATATCTCAAAACATAAAGTTGAGCCTAAAACTTTAGCCTTAGCGATTTTGATAACATTTTTAACAAACTATTTTTTTTATTCAGAAATCCATTAATTTCCAATCTTAGCCAAATTGTTTTGCATTAAGAGTTCTTATTTTGCAAAATCGGTTCAATTCCAATTATAGCAAAACGCCATATTCAAATTGTTTGCATAAATGGAACAATTCGCAGGGTAGCTACGGAATTACGGCCTTTCCATAAAAGCTTGGGGCAGTCAACTTTACATTCCAAATACATATTAGATTAAACAATCGAACACATTTTAATATGAACAAATAAAAAATCTCATGTACGAATATGTATGTAAAAATCTTACGTAAATTTTGATCACTATGTCTTTATATATACATACATGTAGTTACTCGTATTCAAAAGCAACTGGTCATGTTGCTTTCAAATTCAAAATTTGTCAATATTAGCTGAAGTTTATGTTTGTATCAGCCAGCAGCTGTATAGTGAGTAAGTACACCATATTGTACTCATTCGTTTCACTTAAATACGAGCTTTTTTGTTCGCGAAATAATAAAAGCAAAAATTATTATCTGTACGTATGTATTTCAAAGAGTTGCAGAAAAGGTGTTTTCCAACTTTTGTTTTACTAGTTTATACTTTATTCATACACTGCACAGAGTACTAAATGTTCAGCATATAGACAATACAATAACATTTGTACATTTCGCTTTTGTAGCTGCAAAATCTAACAATAAATGTTAAAATTGGCTAACTGCATTCCTCCTGCATGATTGGTTTTTGTAATACAATTCCAAATGCACACATTAACTCGTATCTATGCGAGTGCATGTACATACTTACAGTCTGTCAAGACACTCTTTTCACATCCTTTTGTGGGTTTAATTTATATAAATCAGTGGTCGGCACTCATAGCCCCCAGGGGGCCAAACTTTATCAGTCATTTAACTGTAAACAACACGAATGTCAACGAAGCCAACTATTTCATACGATATAAATAAGATCAGCATGATCTAAAATCCTGATTAAATAGGAATTACTTAGTCACAATTAAACTACATACTAAGACCCGTTTCACATTAGGCAATTTAGTTGCGCAAGTCAGCGCAACAACATGCAAAATTGTCTTCTAGTTAACCCGACCTGACATCTAAAAACACAATAGACTTACGCAAGTAAATTGCCTAATGTGAAACGGGTCTTACCCCCATTAACACAAAGCTTGGTTATGGCCTAACTAATAGTTATACTGTCGGTTAAAAATATTTTTGTATGAAAACTGTCAGTTTAACTATTTGTTAATACATAACCAGACTTCGTGTTACTGGGGGTTAGTAGTTTAATTGTAACTGGATCGTTCAACAATTGAAAAGAGGTCTACTTTAAACACGCATTTATGTTCATATATTATGTAAATTTTGGTGCTGAAATAAAATTTTGCAAAACTTAACTATAATTTTCATGAAAATCACATTAACAAATATTGTGAGAATCGGCTCTAAATATTAACTTAAAAATATGATCATAAATCTCTAGAAGATTTATCAACATTAGTTGAAATTCAGCAAATAAGACGCTTTAATATTATAACACATCTCGAAAGCATTTTAATGCTCATAAATCTTTCAAAACTGTCACTATCAACATCAAAATTAGCACAAATGAATTATTGTGTGCTAATATAAATCATATTACTAACTACAATTTTGCAATGAAAGTAAAAACACATACAAATAGTTTAAATGTCAAAACAGTTTCTTGGCAATCTGTATGTTCATACAAATATGTATATATGCGCATAAATATAAAGATTAATATGAAAATTCATATTCAAGTATTTAAGTACGGTGAGAAATTACTCTCATTGAATTGTGGTCTGTGACGTTTGCAATTATTTTGTGGTTTTGAAGTTTTCCCATTAAATTTTTGTCGGACGGTTCAAAAAAAAAAGCTGTCGATGCTACCAGTTTTTTTTTATGATACGAGGGCAACTATTTGTATTAGCAGCAATGGCAAGCTTAGGCTGAAATTTTCATTGGAAAGTTTGTGATATTTTACCACAACCGTATTCAACATATTTTTAATTGAAATTGAGAACATTATACAACATGATATTGAGAAAATTTAGAGAAATTGAGAAATATTACAAACATAGAGAAATATACATGGAGCGGAAAGTCTGCAGTCAAAGGCCTAACTCAGTTGTCAAAAACCTAAGTGGTGAGAATGTATTAGTAGAAAAACTATGTCAAAACAAAAACAACACTAATATAGTTTCCGTGCTATGCGTATATCTCTATGATTACAAATTTCTACTTAAATTGTGAATATGAAGTTAAAATTGAGAAAATTTAAAATTAAATTCAGAATATGATGTTGAAATTGAAAAAAATCCAATTGAAATTGCGAACAAAAATTTTAAATTTAGAATTTGTATAGTATTGAGAATTTCTTGTTATTAATTGATTTTTAAAATCTTTGTGTTTTGGATATTACAATACTGGTAAAAATATTGAATTATACAGGCCTGTCACGAAATTCCATTCCGATCGAAAGTGGAATTAATTCCAAAAACAAATTCATTGAAATTATTTGTTTTTCTAAAATGTTTAATCAAATTCTGCACCAAAAACTTCACTTTTGTTTTAATATAAAAAACACAGTCAAATTAATATCAGAAATACAGAATTATTAAATATTTTTGGAATTAATAAATTACACGGAATCTGAAGAACCTAAAACGAAATCGATCGGAATATAAACTACGGAATTGAAACCATTCCGAACAAAATGCGTGACAGGCCTGATAATTATTAATAATAATGTTTTTATTTTCATGGGACTAGTGTTCTTAAACAAATTTCCCGCAGATTTATTATTATTATTTATTTAAATAACCGAAGTTTTGTCATCCCAACTAATATTTTTCTAGTAGGTCGACTTAATACAAATTAAAATTTTAAGTTTTTTAAGGCGTTATTAAGATGCTTAACATTAAAACTTCTAAGGATATTCATATTTAGAGAAGTTATGAACATATAAAATCAAAAAACTTCATATTCAAGATCTAAATCGCAAAAAACTTAAAAAAAAATCTATTTTTTTTTTACCATTTTTCCCCTACTCAGGTCCATAAGTACCTACCATAAATGTACCTAAGATCTCAATAAACAACTTTCTAGAACATATGAACCTCCTAGGAATGATTCTTAACACCTTTTAGGTAGGTCAATATAAGTTAGTAAGATAAAACTAAAGAAATTAAGTGTTTTGGGCCATAAACTATTAAATTTTTATAAACTAAAGCATACTTTTAGGCAGCTTAAAAAAATTATTTCGAATTTTTTAAAGTTTGTTGCGATTTTGATCTTGAAGATGGAGTTTTTTCGATTTTATATGTTCACAATTTTTGTTCTTTATGACAAGGGCTACAACTTTGCCTCAAAGAGTAAATCAAAATTCCGAATTGTTTGCAAGATATGAGCTAGAGAATATGATCACTTTTTTGACACCGAGGCCCCAAATCTTTGGGGGTCTTTTATCACGTAGTGATGCCGTATATGGTTATATTTCCATGACTCAAAAAATTACACACAGTGTTATTGAATGCATTAGTTATTTTGAAAACTAATTTTTTTAAAAAATAGTGCTATGACGAACATATGACATTATTTTTATGAAATAATATTTAATTTAAAAGCAACAAATGATTTCTAAATATTCTAACCAAATTATTGTTTGTTTTACTACTTTTTTTTAAATAAAATTTGGTTATTTCCATGATCCATGATTCACAAAAACGCAACAGTTTAATATCATGCATGATTCACCTAAATCGAATCACTTTCATCATCAATTGAACTCCTGTGTTTACTACTTATTTGCTATGTGAATTTTAACTGGGTAAGGCAACCTTTTTATTGGGAACACTGACAACTTTTTTTAGACAATGTATATGTATTTATTTACTACTTAGTGACTATCTGTCAAAAATCACTTTCACTGCAGATAATTTTATTTAATATTGGTTGCAAAATACATTGTTACTTAAGAAACTTAAGTGAAATTTTACTGGAAAGATAATTAAATGTTAGGTAAATAAATAAGCAGGTATCTTCTTGCATTAAATATAAATTAAGCTTTAATATTAAATATCAGCAAAAACTTCAAATTTGTTTATGTTTAAAATAAAATTAGTTAATTTATTTGTGTTTTATAACTGGCGGGGACTGCCGTTAGGTATTTTGCAACTATGTTATTTTGGTCTAATTTTTAGTAATTAATTGACATTTAAAAATGACATGTTTTGAAAAACCAGCAGTATAATATTGAAATAATTACAGTGTGTTAATTTGTTTTTGAAAAAAAAATATAAAATACGTAACGTATAAACTTGTACACTGGGATCTTTTTTAAATTACAAGTTTGCCATTTTATACCTAAAGTTATTTATTAAAAAGTTAGTTAAGGCATTTTGCATTTTAGCTAAACATGTACTACATCTTAGTAATTTATTTAGTTTTTTTTTTCTTCCACAGCGTCATTTATATTTTGTTCGTTCTAGGTAAAAAATTGTACCACAAGAACGGGTATATAAACATATACTATCTCAGGTTTATTTATTGTTTAAATCTAAATACATACGTTTAAGACAAGTGTGGTGGATATCAACAAGGTCATCTGGTCTTAAACGTATTGTTTATATAAAAAAACACCGTCACTTGTTTTTATATTTTCCTATTAAATAAAACAACAGAGACATTTAAATACAGGCATATTTAGTAGATATGAATGTACTATTTATAAAAATACTTATAGCGGACACTGTAACGTAAATAACAGTTATAAATTTTAAAGCAACACAGATTAAAATACAGTTAATTCGCCATGTTTAACAGTTAATTGACATCTTTGAATATGTTTCTTCCAAAATATGTAATTTCATTAACTGCATTGAAGTATAATACTATAGTAAGTTGTAAAGTTGCTTAACATTTTCGAATTGTTAGGATACTTTAGATTAAAATATCAATTTGCATTCTTTAATTTGTCGTGTTTAACGTATTTGACTTTTAACGAATTTTGATTGTTTTTTTGCAATCATTTTGTATTGCAATTTTTATTTTATCAACATTTTTTAAGAAAATTTAGTTTTATAAATCTTTTATAAAACAAAAATTCCATTATAAATAAGCTCTTTAATATTATTTAATCAAACCCCATTTAAATCCAATTAAAGACAATTGAATTATTTTGTTACTTTTTATCGCAACAAATTTGGCCAATAAAAATAGCACCCACCCATTATTTTAATGATCTCTGCTGATGTTTGTTTATCAGAAAAAGACAGAGTTTATCCACCAACTCATAGCAACACATTCATAAAAACAATTACCGCAATTACGGTGAAAGGGATCAAAACGTGTTTCAATTTGACTTGATTTGACTATATAGGAAAAGCTTAAAATTGTATCAAATAAAAGACTAAATACCGGATCTATAGAATTCTTTATTACGTATATAATTCTATAATTACCAATCCCTTCCTTTTAAATAACCAGAGCAAAATTAATTCTTTTTAATTAGATTTCTTTCAAGTTTTTATTTTAGAACACAATTGACATTTATATTTTCAACAGATGTCTGGATGTATAAGTTAATAATACATATGTATGTGTTTTTTTTAATGTACAGTAGAAACTAGGTATAATGAATGATTAAATTTTGTGTTAAACTGAAAAATTGTTAACACTGAAACCATATTTAAATTGTTAATTAACTTATAATTCCTTAAAAAGCTTCAAAACTCAAAAAATGTCAAATACAATTTCATGTTTAAAATAATTATAAAAATCTTCTTCTTTAGATTTAAAATTTTTAAAAAATATCAAATAGATGATCAAAGGATCAAAGGATGACAGCCTCAGAATTAATCTAAAAATTGTCTTTAAAATTGTATTTTGTTGAAAATTATTGGATGCGGGCTTCACATTAGATGGCGTATCTTTTGAACGCGGTTTTTGTTTTTAAAAACTTATATGTCATTTTAAAGGGTACATATCTGTAATTTATTCCCACTTAGTTATTGAACAAAGTTTTTTTGCTTCGAAAATTTCGAATTTTGTGCCAACAAAGCATATGCGGGAAGTTTTGCTTTACTTCTTTAATTTGAAAAAAAAAATGCCGCTGAAGTACACCGATTGCTCATCAAAGCGTATGGTGAATGTGTTTCATCGGTTTCAACGTACGAAAGATGGTTTGTGCGGTTTAGAATTGGTGATTTGGACACGGAAGGCAAAGATCGAATAGGCCATCCAAAAAAGTTTGAAGAGCATGAAATGGATGCATTACACCATGAAGATAATTGTCAAAATCAACAAGAGCTTGCAAAATCATTGGAAGCTATTCAATCAGCAATTTCAAAACGTTTGTAAGCAGCTGGATTCGTCGAAAAGCGTGTAAATTGGGTACCATACGAATAGAAGCAGAGAGACCCCCAGAGAGAAATACGATTTTCTAAGTTTGAAATCTTACTTGAACGCTAAAAAAGAAAATCAGTTTTGCATCGAATCATTACTTGAGATGAACAGTGGATTCATTACGATAACCTGAAGCGTAAGAGATCGAATGTAGAGCCCGGCCAACCAGCCGAATCGACACCTAAGCCAAATATCCAGGGCGCTAAGGTAATGGTCTGTATTTGGTGGAACCAAAAGAGTCCTATCTAAATATTATGAGCTGCTGAAATCACAGGGAACTTGTACCGAATGCAACTGATTCGTTTGAAGCGAGCATTTCCCGAAAAACCCCAAGAATATGCGGCCAGACATTATGACAATGCTAGGCCAGATGCTGCATTACCTGTTAAAAACTATATAGAAAGAAGTGGTTGCCTCACCCGCCTTATATTCCAGACCTTGATCCGTCCGACTACTATTTGTATCGACCAATACAGTACGCTCTCTCTGGGATACGCTTCACTTCAGAACAGAGTACCCGAAATTGGCTTGATTCGTTCTTGGCCTCAAAAGATGAGCAGAACTTTTGGCGCGGAATCCATATGTTGCCAGAAAGATGGGAAAATGTCATATAACAATGGCCAATACTTTGAATAATTTTGTATTGTACAAATGTTTCAAAATAAAAACTAAAAATTTTAAAAATTCCAGCATTTTTAAGACATACACCAAATAAATTAAACTGAAAAAGGGCCTGATTCTGAAACACGACCATTTTTCAGGTTTATTTAATTTTCCATATTTATGATCAATATACTTTTTTAGGAGAAACTACTTTCAAATTTTTCTATGAAAAACATTCACAAATTCTTTGAAAACTAAAGCAATAGAGAAACATTGAGCGGAATCTAAAAAAAAACTCGAACAAAAAAATTACTCAACATAATCACACAACCGAGTATTGTTTTTATTTTAGCATAGTTTTCTTTACTAATACATTCTCACAACTTAGGTTTCTGACAACTGAGTTAGGTCTTTGACAGGAGAGTTTCCGATCTATGTCTGTCGTGTTTCTGAATCAGGCCCTAAATTTGTATTATAGATGGGTACATAAAAAACTTATTTAAGTTTCATACAAATGAGGCCATTCTCACACTTTCTGATTGCATCCGATTTTCGTCGTAGGTGGTATTTGTTAAACCGAACTTCAACTGTATTTTACTTCAGTGAAGTTATTGTATGTGTATGAATGATTACGTATACTAATAAATAAATTAAAAAAAATAACATATTTTTCAGATAAAACAACTCAAGTTTATTATTCATGAATACAATAACTTGTTGTGGTGACCCTGAAAGTTGTTATGGTCAATGATATTTTCAACTGAAATAGTCTGATATACAATACAAAATACAGCACAGCTAAATATTTTAAAACAAAAAATTGAGTAGACGTAGAAGAATTATTTCAAATTGGTATTTACTGTTCTCTTATTATGGTATTTTAATTAAAACCTATTTCCTGAGAACTCTTGTGAATACTAATATGCTGGTAAATAAGTAGTCTCAGGTATGGCTGAAGATTTATCGCTTTAACACCAAAAAGTAAGCGTTCAATTAACTCCAGTGTATTGTATAAATAGTGTGAATAATTGTGTTAATAAATAGAATGGAACAAAATGGATTAATATGAGGGTTTATAATGGAAATCTTTTGTGAACTGTGCAACAATTCTGTGTACAAAACAATATGATTTATAACTTCCTATGAATGTTGCTACACGGATGGATATCTGCATAAATGTAAATGTGGACTAGACCAAACACATTTAATTTAGCCTCAAATAACCCAAACACTTGATAATTTAATTCAGTTCAGTTCTGTTTTATTTTTTTTAATTTTCAAAACATTTACCATATTCACCGTTATTATAAAAATAAATTGTATTTGGTAGGTATTTGTTTATTTGAATAAGGAGAACAAGTATTACATATGTACAATCTATCTATCTATATATAAACAAATACATGTAGGTATAATAATTTAAGCATTTAATTGACTGTCGATTTTTATTGCCAATCAAAAAAAAACAGAAACAAAAACAAAAAAACTGGTACTGGTATTTTGTATTCTGAACATATGTACAAAAAACAAATGTTTGTTTTAGCCAAGAATATCGTAGAACTAAATAACTGGTATCTAGCTAACTAACTGACTAACTAAATAAAAACATTCATTATTGATGTATAAAGATACTCTTTTAAGCCGACAGAATACAAAAACTGAAAACAGTATTGAAAATTGTGCAATGTCCTTGAGTTTTGTGTGTTTGTTTCAGCTGCTGTTGCTTTATACTTATTACAACTGAAGAGCTTTAACTTTTAATTGCATTCAATTAAAACAACTTTAACAACTAACTAATGTTAAATAAATGCAAATGATCATTTAACCAAAGAACTATTATTTAAATCAATACTTATGATTAGAATATGACTTTAAGTATTATTATTATTGTCTTAAACTGTGCAGATAGCTAGATACATTCATTTTGTTTCGTTTTTAAAAATGACTCATTATTTTGTTTGAAAAATGTCAAACAGTTGTTATTCTTGCTAAATATTTCAATTAAAAGTTCATAGATTCTTAAAAATTAATCTATTGATTCTTATGGATAAAATTGTAATACATATGTATGTACGAGTAATATTTAAACTACTAGTCCAATAGGAAAATCATGTACATATTTGCAAAAAGGTTGGCTAGGCAGGTTAGTTGTCATCATACTAATGTATCGGTCTAGGGACCTATGTATTCCTGTTAGAGACTAAAATAAGCTTATACTTTAAAATAAAAATTTAAAATATTTTTAGGTAAACAAAATTTTTTTTTTCATTTATTACCGAAAATAATTTTATGGAAAAAAACTTTTTTTAAAAAAAAAAAAATTTAATTTTAGTGGAAAAATTTGTTTTTGGTTAAAATGTCCGACTTATTTTGACCTTTGACGCCATTGCAAAGGTCTTTGATATATCTATCATTAGATATCCATATTGTCTATATTAATGACTTAGTAATCCAGATATAGATAAAAAAATAGGTAAAAAATCCAGGTTGTCCTGGTTTTTATATCATATATAAAAAGGCCGATTGTCTCGATTTTAAATAGCAACCGTGCAGGGAGAATTCCCGATATATTGATGTATGAATCATGTATGTCAGTTATTTGGGTGCTACGGAAAGACGATTTCAACATACAGACGGACATGGCTATCCTTTATCTATAACGAACCAACATAGGGGTTATATGGAGGGTAGGGTCAATTACGGAACGATCCTCATAAAATTTGGTAGAAAGATTTATGTCAAATTTCATCCCGATATTAAGAATTATTATAAGACAATTCTGAATGTTCAAGTCATTTTCTAAGGGGGACTATGTATGGGAACTAGGGACAAACTAAAAAAAAAATATCAAAATTTTATCAGGATTGCCGCATAATTATCATATTTATGACTACAGGGGGGACACTTGTATAGTGGCTAGGTGGAATCATGGACCGATATTGCCCATTTTCAATACCAAAAAAACCTTATCTGCAGAGAGTATTTGTGGACAATTTCTGTTTTCAATATTACTCTATCAGAGTGTATTTGTGGAATATTTCAGTCAGTCACCATCTTTTCTGATGGTGGTTATAAAAATCGAGGTAATCGTGTTATTTTCTCCGGCATTTATGGCTCGAATTTGCTGATTAACATATACATATACTGATAGAAGATTTGGGTCCGTCAGATATCTGCGGTCTTCGGAATGTTGATTTCAACTAACATACACACAGACGTACCGACAAAAATTGTAAAAAATAAAAAGTGACCACAATTCATTCCATAAAATCATTCCCAAAAACATATTTTATCTATATTCAAAGATATTCAATCATTGTTGAATGCATACATAATAGTAATCACTTGAATGATTAAATTTTTGTTAATTCAAATCTAATACCAGAGCTCCGAATTAATTAATTCAATTATTAATTTAGAATGAAATAATGACAGCAATTTATTTCATAAAACCACTATTCAAGGTTTTTATTGGAATATAATTCATTCATTGTTGAATTAATTCATAATAATATTAATTTTATGTTTGAATGATTAAATTTTTTGTTAATTCATATCTAATATAAATTTCAAATTGTAACAGATGTGAATTGAATGATTCAATATATTTTATTAAGCTATATTGTAATGGATAAGAGTTAAAGAATTTATTCCAATAAATTTAAACAACTTGAGTTTAATTCTGTAAAACCTTAATTCAGAATTAAAAAAATGTCAGCAATTCATTCAATAAAGCCTTTTCCAATAAACTTATTATTTAGTTTTATTAAAGTGCTAAATTTGAATAGAATTCATTCATTGTTGAATTAATTCAACCTTGCAATGATTAAATCTTTGAATTAAAAAAAAATATTATTTTTGTTTCACTAAATTTGTTTTTGTTTTTAATTATTTACTGAAGAAAAATATATTTTATTAGGATAAATTTTAATGTATTTGAAGCAAAGACACATTGAATAATTCAATTAGGATTTAATTCTATTAAGAATGAATTCAATATGGAATTAAGCCTACGACTAAATACGTTATAAATGCTTTAATAGTATGGTTAAAATATCAAATTTGATTTTGAAAATTTAATTAAGAATTATTTATTTTGAACCTTTGATTTGAAACTATAAAAATGGGTAATATTTCTTTCGCAGATGTAAAAATGCAGGAAAAATTTGATACCGTTTCACATTCATTGAATTGAAGAAATTTTAAATGATTCAATATATTTTATTAAGCTATTTTGTAATGGATTTGAATTAAAGAAAACTTGAATGATTAAATAAGGAGTTAATTCTATATAAAATTAATTCTAAAAGGTGCGAACACAATACGTTTGAAGAATTAAGGAAATAAGACTATGAATTAACACGTAATGAATTATTTAATGGAATGTTTAATGAGATAATTTATTTGATTTTGAAAATTTAATTAAAAATTAACTCCATCGAACCTTTGAATTGAAACTATAAAAATGTCTATCTTCTCTTTCACATACGTGGAAAAGCGGGTCCAAATTTGGTAACAATCGATGAGATAACGATCGAAATTCTAAAGATTTCTATTGGAACGAAATACATTTTAATATTCATTGAATTGAAGAAAAATTAAATGATAACTCAATATATTTTATTATTCTAAATTGTAGTGTATTTGAGTGAAATACACTACAATAAAGAATGAATTCAATACGTTTGAATTACTAAGGAATTAAGCCTATGAATTAATTCGTAAGCTTTAATGCATTCATAAGCTTTAATGGAACGGATAAAATATCAAATTTGAATTGAACTGAATTAAGATTTGATTTGAAACTATACAAATTTCTAGCTTTTCTTTTACAAATGTAAAAAAGCGGGACAAATTTAATACCAATCGATCAGATAATGATGGGAAATACTGCAGTTTCCTATTTGAAATCGATGACAATTGCTTTTTTTAATCAATCAACAATGTCTTGGTTTATTTGAAATCTTTTATCAACTAATAGTCAATTAATTTATTAATCAGTTGTTTTTTAATAACTTTAAAAAAATGCAAATCATGCTTCTTAATTTGTTTGGAATATTTTTGAAATGCCAATGAAGGTAATTAAGGCTATATTTTGTGTTAAAATGTTTAATAATCTTAACATTTTATTATGAATGAGGCTGTTAATATTTAAAATGCTGCCAGTTTTTACAAAATTAAAAAAAAAAACTCATAATAAACATGTCAAATAATCAGTGATTTTTGTGTTAATATGCTTTGAAATTGGAATATGAAATTTGTTTTTTTATTAGTTAGCGAGCGACCTTTCTTTAAAAACAAAATAGAAAACAAAAGTCTTAATAAAAAACGTGTATTTTAAAGATAAATATACAATATTTAGTAGCAGATATCTATAACAACTTACATACATAAATATTTGCATACAAATGTATCTTTTTGTTTTATAAAAGCGTTTGTTTGTTTGAAAAAGAAAAACTGCTGCTTTTTGTGAACTAAAAAAAGCTTGTGGAACTCGTTTTATAAACTATTTATTTTATACTATACTATACTTTATTCACTATTTGCTTTTAGTTTTTGTTAATGTTATTTTAATTTTCATTTATTTCATAAAATACGATTTTTTTTATACAAAACCAATTTTCTAAGTGCAATAGCATAATTGCATCAATATTGAAAACTACTACAGTTCGGTTATGTGGTCTGGTACATGGGGGTACGTACCAGACCAGACGTGTCAGTCGCATAAAATCTATGCTAATATCTGCATAATAAATAGAGTTTAAGCCACCAAAATGTGGCTTCTATTATCATTTATTTTTATAATAAAATTTATTTTCGTCAGGTGTCTACCAGTTTTCTTATTGTTTTTTTTCTTTTAAAACATTTATGCATTTGTATTAGTCCATATGTAAGAGAGTATGTGTTATTATTTATATACATATACATGTAATTTTATATTTATATATATAAATATAAATTAATGTTTATGAAAGTATATAAGGAGTTGCAGGCAGTAGTTTTTTTTCTTTTATCTATAACAATGACGATTTCAGGTTTTTAGCAGCAACTTTTACTTGTTTGGCAATTTTTTTTTTATTATTATTTATTTATTTTGTTTTATTCCGCATACAAATTTTTTAATTAACAAACAAAAAAAAAATAAAAAATAAAAATTATATACCAACACAACAACTCTTTCAGATTTATTTAACCGAAAGGGAAATTTATTATGATTTAAGTTTTTGCTAAAATACTCCCATATACTTATTTAATTATACATTTCAATTACTTGTTCATTGTTTCTGAAAATATTGTATATGAATGTACTTCTTTCGTTCATATCACTTATTTGCGACAAGACCGTTATATGTTATTCAAAGAAAAATAAAAAAAAAAAATATTTCGATTAATTAATTTATTATTCTTTTAATATAAACACACATCGCGTGTTTGCAAAATTAACATTTGATATTTTATGTTAGAGTTTTATTAGGTTTCTAATATGTTGTTTGTGAATTTTTAACAATAAAACTATAGCAAACAAATAAGAATGTGTCGAACTTACTCCCAAAATATATACATATGTGTGAAAACTAGGTAACGTCATGACATTATTGATTACTTTACTTTGTAATGACTACGACATACTTTGTTCATTTTCAATTATATTTCAGAAGTTTCTAATTGTATTTCAGAAATTTCCAATTGAATTTCTAATTATATTTCAGAAAATTCCAATTAAATTTCAGAAATTTCCAATTGAATTTCAGAATTTTCTAATTGTATTTCAGAATTTTCCAATTGTATTTCAGAAATTTCTAATTGTATTTCAGAAAAAGTTCATTTGTCATTATACCCTACACCACCATAGTGGGGAGGGTATTATGCGTTTGTGCAGATGTTTGTAACGCCCAAAAATATTGGTCTAACACCCACCTTAAAATATACCGATCGACTCACTTTCTGAGTCAATTAAATGATGTCCGTCCGTCTGGTCGGCTGGCTGTCCATGTAAACCTTGTGCGCAGAGTACAGGTCGCAATAATTCGATCAAATTTGGTACATGTTATTTTTTCGCTCAGGGACCAAGCCTAGTGAAACTGGCTGAAATCGGTCCATTATTTCACTTAGCCCCCATACAAATGTCCTTTCGAAATTGGACTTTATCGGTCATAAATGTATCTCCACAAATTGCGCTCCAAATAAGTTTTATATATAGAAAATTCATGTCACCAAATTTTGTTACGATCGGTCCACAATTAGTCATAGCTCTCATATAGACCCGCTTCCGAAAATCACTTTAACGTGCAGAAATCGCTTAAAAATGTTGGTATACTCAGAAAATTCAACATAGTAAACTTTCATAGAGACATAAATCACACGACCTAATTTCATTGTGATCGGTCCATAATTGGTCATAGCCCCCATATAAGGCCCACTTCCGAAAATCACTCAAAAATATAAATTATTGAAATTTTAAAAGAAAAATGTTTTTGCTCTTTTACTTAGTGTAAGGTATTATATGGTCGGGCTTGACTGACCATACTTTCTTACTTGTTTTACTTTTGAAGTTGTTAACAAAATTAGAATATTTCGTATGAAATTTACAATGCTAATGGTTGTTTGTTTCAGAAACCATTCAAGTACAAACTTTATATTATTTTTTAAATATGGATAACTTTCATATCAATTTTGTAAAAGTAATTTTTAGATTAGCTAGGAAGTTTTTTTGATTTACTCAAAATCAACAATTTGTTGCTTGACTGGTTTTTGAAATAAACGATTCAATTTTTGAAGAAATTCATAATGGAAATAATTCACAATAAAATGCATTTAATCATTGAATGGTTCAATTTTTGTTAATTCAAATTGAATGAAAATATATTGTTTTGAATTAAAAATAAAAAAATTTCAAAATTCTGTGTAATAGAATTGAATTGCAGAAAAATTTAATCATTCATATAAATTGTTTAAGCTATTTTGTAATGGATTTGAATTGAATGATTTAATAAAGAATTCATTCTATAAAGATATTGTAGAATTCTCAAAGGAATGACATATTATAGTAATGAATTTACTATAATATGTAGGCTTAAGAATTAAGCCTACGAATTAATTCGTAATAAATTCTTTAATGCAATGGTTGAGAGATAAATTTTGATTTTGAAAACTGAATTAGAAATTAATTCTTTCGAATCTTTGGACGAATTCAGAAAGGAAGTTTGTGATAAAAGTGTAAGTATTTTTATAAAATCGATCATTAATAATGCAATTTTTGATAGAAATTAAAAATGTTAATATTTTAAGTTAGTTTTTGACATAAACTAATAAGAGAAACATTTCTAGTTTTTAAATTTGTTTGTCATCCTTTAAGTAACAATAAATTATGTATAGTTTTTCAACACCACATGTAAAATTACCATTTCATTAAAGCATTAATTACGAATTTATTCATATTATTGCAAAATTGTATTTGAATTAAAATATAACGGTTTTAACGGCTGGTTTAAAGTAAAATCATGTTTGCCAACCATACTATTTCTGGAAACTTCTAATTGTGGGCAATGTTGTTTATGGGCCGATTAAAACAGTTAACATAATTGTGGATAGCTGTGGAACATATAACATTGAATAAAAGCTTTGAACTGATCATTGTAGAAATAGAACTTTCATGAAGCTACTGGACGGAAGATGGCGCTGTGTATAAATAGAGGTTGCAGTATTACCAATTGTACACGCAGAGAAAAAATATAGTTGGGCATGGTTACTGTAACCATTTCAATATTGTTACAAGTTTTTTAACTATATTATAGTCACAGTAACCATTTATATGATTGTGGTAACCATAATATGGTTAACTTACGATTCACATGATTGTCTCAACCATATATATTGTTACAGTAAACAAGTATATATTTGTGACAACCATTTATATGATGAAGGACTTATCATATTATGGTGCTCTCTGCTTAAGGCTTATCATAATCTGAGAACAACATATTATGATAAAATTATTCATCATAAATATGGTTGCCACAAACATATATATGTTTACTGTAACCATATATATGGTTGAGACAATCATGTGAATCGTAAGTTAACCATATTATGGTTACCACAATCATGTAAATGGTTACTGTGACTATAATATAGTTAAAAAACTTGTAACACTATATACATGGTTACAGTAACCATGCCCAATTATATTTTTTCTCTGCGTGTATTACCAAGTGTAAACATTAAAAGAAATTTGTTGAACGAAATTGTTGTTTAAATTTTAATAAATAAGGAGTTATCACAATTTTAAACTGCTGAACTGCTTTTATTTGCAATCAAAAGTATCTTACTTTCTTACTACTGAAATAAATTCATTCCTTAGATAATTAATACTGCAAAAAATAAATTCCATATATGTAGAAACCTTACATTTTTCTTTAATTTAATTACAAAATATTTTCAAAAAATTCATTGAATGATTAAACCTCTGTTTCTATATCCCAAGCGAGTATTTTAAATGATTATTAAAAAAAAAACAAAAATCCATTTAAAATTTTCACTTAAAGTATATGCAAGGGATATAGAAAATGTTTCTTCAATTTAAAACCAAACTTTAGAAAATATTTTTTATTAAATTTGAATTAACCAAAATTTATTATTCAAAGAATGAATGAATATTATTATGAATTAATTCTATTGAAACAATAGCCTTTGAATGATGCTAAAGAATTGTTTTTTTGGGAATGGTTTAATGGAATGAAATGTTAAACATTTTAATTCTTAGTTAAGATTTTCGTGAATTAAGCTTAAATTGAATTAATTCTAAGCTTTAATACAAATAAGTTATTTATAGAAGATATAGTAAAAAGGTTCACATTTAACACCGTATTAGCCTACTTTGTTGTTATAACATTTATGTCAAATCTAACTGCAAAAGTAACAGACTTAATTATGTGTAAAGGGGAGAAGAAGAACTAAGTGCAAAATTTTGAAATTTTCAGTTATAACAGTCTTGCAGCTAAAGAGCATTATGTACTTATGTAGGTACATACCGCCATTATTATGTATGTTCTCCTAGACAATAGTACATAACTAAATTAAATATTTTTGTATGAAGGTTTATTGTACATATTTATATGTATGTATCTACGTGTGACCATACAATTCCATAAAACGTTATTCTGAGCTTTTTCGATTTTTGTTTAATGTTTTTTTTTTAAATTTTTTTCATTTTGTCGTATGACACACTTTTGCAAAAACAGTTTTTTCGTTGTTATTTATTGTAAGTTTTTCTACATTTTTTTTGTTTAGCTGTACAATGCACAATAATATTGGTTCTATGCCATGTAGTACAAACATACAATATAAATTTATGTATGTATTTATTTATTTCTGTGTACATAATGAGTATATACTTTGTATATACATAATAATACTAATACAACAATAATATCATGGCATTGTTTAAATTTAAATGAAACCTAAAAACAAAAATACTGGTGTGCAATAATAAACGAAATTGACTTTTTATCGTACTCAAAATGATCACGAACTATTTAGTAACCATTTTAACCAAACGTTCTTAAAAACTGAAGTTTATTTTTTTATTATTATTACTTCAGTTGGAGTAGAAAACCATAAACGTGTTTTTTGTTATTTTGTTTTTTTAAGAAAATGTTTAAAAGCAACAAAGTTTTATTAGAATCGACTGTTTAAATTATTGCATAAATATTACGAGGGCCAAATTTAAAGTTTTAAGTTTTTTTGAACAAAATTTGCAAGTTTTACAGTGTGGCACAAAAAAAACTGCATTAAATCACAGTGAGTTAGAAGTCTCATTTGGCAAAATGATTATTGTTAATCTCTGATTTTTATGGCCAAATACCTTGGCTGAGTCCTAATTATTTGAATTCAAAAGAATGCATTTTTTAAATTGAGTCTGAATAATAAAATTTACTTCATAATAAAACAGTATATATAATGATTCAATATTTCTGCAATTCAAATCTATTACAAATAGGTTTTATGCAATTTTTCATTCAATTCATTTTGTAAAATTGTTTTCATTCAGTTTGGTTTAGATTTGAATTAACAAAAATTTAATCATTCAAAGATTGAATAAATAATATTATGAAGTAATTACTTTATGAATTAATTCAACAATGAATCAATTCTATTCAAATAAAAGTCCTTGAATGAAGCTGAAGAATTTGTTTGCTGTACATCTTATTATAATAAGGTTTGAGAATTAACTACTCTTTTTGTGGTGAATACTATTATTCTCAAATGTTAAACACTTTGAAAGTTATTTAAGAAATTTGACTTCAAATCACTCGTAATTTTATATCAATTCTGAATGTTTTTTTTTCGAAAAGAATTTTCAAAACCAAATCATTCCATTAAAGTATTCATTACGAATTAATTAATTCTTTAGTACTTCATAGGTATTGAACCCTTTATTCATTCCTTTAAGAATTCATAATTTTTATAATTAATTCCTTATTAAATCATTAAATTGTTCTTCAATTCAAATCTATTACAAATAGGCTTCATAATTAAAATGAATAAAAATATTTTCATTCAATTTGCATTGAATTAACAAATATTGGAATCATTCAAAGATTAAATGCATTTTATAATGAATTAATTCCATCAAATAATAGTATTTGAATGCAACTAAAGAAATAATTTATTGGAAATAGTTTTATGAAATGAATTGTTAATAATTTTATTTCTGAATTAAGTTTTTAGTAAATTATGCTCAATTTGATACATCAATTCAAATTCAAACTGATCATGTATGGAAACAGAAATATTAGTTTAAATAGATTAGAAAGCAAATTTTTTATTACCATTTTTTTATTATGGAGTCCCACTGTGATTCGTTAAGACATTGTTGTGATGTTATGACCTTTTTACATTTTAGTGATTTGATCTTTATTTCATGAAAAATAAAAAATGTGTTGTAAGTTGTCTTCAGTTGTAAGTTCAGTATTAAGACAATATCATTATTGATGACTTTAATAATGAAACAAATTTGGTTCTGCTAGTTTGTTGTGGATATTTTGCAACCAAATTAAATGAATATGAAAGACCTATCCAATAATAAACATTTTAGGAAAATATTTTTAATATTTTTCAAATTCAAAGGAATCCTGGCAAAGCTACGAATTAATTAACGTGTATTTTCTGACACTCGCATAACATTTGCGATTGCAGCTTCAACTCTTAAGAGAGGTGTTCTGTATCGCAATATTCTTGGCGAATTCAAATCGCAAGAGTATACAGAAGTGAACTGATGTTTTTAGACTAATCCAAACTATACAGAAACAATACAATGATGAATAAAATAATTTAACAGCCTGGCCCACGATGTCGAAAGAAAAACGAATCGAAAAAATGTTTATGAAAAACACTCAGTTTTTAAAATTCTTTCGAATAGATTTCATACAAATATGTTCGTGGGCCAGTCAGTAAATATGTTTTCATCAAAATTAGTAACATTTTTTTACAATTTTCTTAAAAATTTTAAATTTAAAAAATCTCTGTCCATTGTTTTCTGCACTTGCGATTTCAATTAACAACTGCTCTAAATTATATTCTAAAAATGAAGGTTACCAGTGCTGTGAATAATTTAAAGGATGTACCCGTTTATTTTGTCTATAATGCTAGAAAAAATATTAGAAATTTGAAAAATGTAGAGTTTTGTGAGTTACAGAATATGCAAAAACAAGTCTGGCGATTTGACAATCGTGCTAGTGTCAGAACATAGCTCTAAGTCAATTTAATTCACTACAATATTAAATCAAAATTAAAAATATCTGCAATTCATTCCATTCCCAACAAAACAAATTCTTTAAATTGAATAGAATTTTCATTTATTGTTGAATTAATTGGTACTAAAATTCATTCAATCTTTGAAAGGTTTATTTTTATTCTTTCAAATTGTTTTGCTTTTAATCATTTACAATATGATGAATGAATTGTAATGGATTTGAATTAAAGATAATTTTCAACAAGGAATTAATTCTTTAAATAATGAATTCTCAAAGGAATTAAGCATAAGAATGATTTTGTAATGAATTCATTACCCTATGTTATGATAAACGTGAAAATGGTTGATAATTGTCAGTTATAGTCTCCATTTATTAATATTATTGCTTCGTTATGACAACTTTATCTCGACAACAAACGTCATTAATTGTTATGATAAATATTTGTCTAGTATAGACAGGGGGTTAAAGAAATTGTCAAGACATAAAATAAATGTTTTAGAAAATTTAATTAAAAATCAATTCTTTCGAACCATTGAAAACGATTTTAGAAGAATCAAAAATAGATGTTCTATTTTTTATATAATGTATCTGAGAAACCTATCTAGAGTTCTTAATTTCCCGGACTTTTCCATTACCGGAAAATAATACAAACATATTTTCTAAATATTCCCGGGAATTTTTTATATATTTTTATTAAGTTATGTCTGAAAAAACGTGTATTCGGATAAATACATAAATTAGTATTAAATTGAACTGCCTTTTTTAGCTCAAAGAAAAAAATGTTGGTTGTGATTATCGAATTTATTGCTAATAAACTGATTTAGTAGAAATTTGTCTGTTATGGCTGAAAAATTTTAGTTAGGGTGACTAATTTAAATCTTAATTCTTCTATGTCGACTAATTTTCTGGTTTAGTATCGAAAAACATGTAGTGACGTTTATAATATAAACATTTTAATAATATTTTGGATTTAAATCGTGGGAGTTTAGTAGGTTTTTTATTCACTGTTTATTATTGTGATTTTTAGAACAATAAAATTTATGACAATGTCAAAACTAAAACAAGAATATTTTTAGTAAAAATTACCATATAGAAGTTGTAAAATTTTCGGTAAAGTTATAATTTTGTCAGAATATGGGGGCCAATAATGTTATAATTTTTGTGATGTTTATAAACATGAGAATTTTAATAATTCTTTGGAATAAAATAGTTTATTACGTTATAACAAAAATAACTCTTAATCTCTCGTGTATAAAAAAGTCCATAAATATTTTATGACGTTTAAAATGTGAGAATTTTAATGATATTTTGAACTAAAATAGTGTAAGTTTAAAACTTTTATTATTGTGGACTTAATTTATTGTGATATTTACACTCAAAAACGCCTTTAATCTCTCTGAAAAATAATTTATTTGAGTGATTTTTAAACACGCTGTCAAGGGGTAGTAATCATTGATAGGGGCAAGGCTAATATCTATCAACAAAATCGAGAATTTTCAAAATATGTTATGTTAAATTTCATAATATTTTTGAACTGGTTTTTTGAAAATACATACATACATACGTACATACAAAAATAGAGATAATTTTGAGTTTGTTCGATTTGCTTGCTGATTTTACTATTTTTGCAAACATTGGCAGTTTTTCAATACAAAAAGTAAACAAAATTTTGAAAAAATATTAAAACTAGCCATTAAACGTAGAGACTGTTTAATTAAAAACTGGTTTTAAATGAATTTTTTTCTTTTTAGTTAAAATAAATAAATTTATAAAATAAACTAAATTAGTTGTCTAGTTTCTGGTCGTTTCTTAGCTACATATATTCAATACAATTATATGGGAGTGTTGGAAAAGGTTTTTAGATGGTTTGTGATAATCCTTTCAACTTTATATCCGCTTTCTGTAATTTTAACAAAAGGTAATTTTAATTTTCATTAAATTTAAAAACGGATTTGGCTAAACCAGATTTTAATTTATTTCTAGAAAACATGTAGGTTTATTTTTGTGTTTTTTTTCTTTTTAAATTACTTAAACCTGTCTTGTTAATTTGCAATTCAATCAATAATATATAATACTAAAATTTTAAGTCACTTTGGGTTATTTTTGAAAGTTGCTTAAATCTTCCTAAACATTGCATTAACTTAAATGGTATTTTTATGGCTTTAAATATTTAATCACAAGATATACAATAAAAAATCTCGATTTTGAAATAAATAAAGGTTTTGGAAATATAACTAAATGTCAAACACATACTAATGTACTTATACAATTATAAGAAATGCAGTTTATACCATTAAGGGAGAGTACGTTTATTTTTTTTAAAGACAATGACTGATGAAACTGCTTTGGTTTTTTTCAACTTACCATTTTGAGTATAAATGTTAATTATCCAATTTATTTCCAAGTTATTTTTGTTAAAGTTTATCCTTTTCACTTAAGCAAGAAAAAAATGTGTAATAAAAACCAATCTGCACGAAAACTAACTAAAAATATGAAATAAATGAAATTTAATTTTTAATTTGCTAAAAATAACCACTTTTAAATAAAAATTTTATTACAAAAATGTTTTTTAATCCTTTTTGGCTTAAATCATGTAATTGTTACAATTTTTTATTTTTTTATTTTTTAAGCTTTTTTTTTATTTAAAATTTGTTTGCTGTTTTTATTTGTTTAATTTAATTTTGTTATGTTTTCATTTTGGACACTAACCGTTGTCTCGATCTTACTCTTTCAAATTGGTAACTAAAACTGAAACATTCAATATGCGCAAAACCACACAACTAAAACGGTAACGGCTGACAAGAAATAAAAAAAACAACAAATTTAACACCAAACTGAGTAAGCTTTTCTGTGTTAAAACAAAAACACAGAAAATATTAAAAACGAAAGACTGAAAAAACCGAAAGCTTAATGTTGTTGTATCAGCCAGCCACTCTTTTTAAATTACTAAACGAAAAATACAAGACGAAGTAAAAAAAATCCACACACAATTCATTGTACACATGCGCAGCTTTGCTTTAAGCCAGTTTGTCATTATACAAAAAGTCATACATACATATAATTACAGATACATTTATACATACATACATATCTACAGAAAGACATAGATACATACATATAAACATAGCTTTGTACAAGAAATCGAAAAGAAAATTAAAGTGAATTCAAGAAAAACAAACATATTAAGTATTTAAAGTTTGTGTGAGTTTGTTTTTTGAACGCTGTGAGCTGCATTCATAATTAGTTTCATTTAAAAGCTATTTGGGTTTGTTTGGCATAAAAAAAGCTTTTTTTATTTAACATGCATTTGTATCTACAGTCAGTCATATCATCAACATTCATATGTATGCAGCTATGTATAGGTATTTATGTTTGCATTCGTTGTCCAGCAGTTCTTGGTGACCGTCGCGAACTACTGATTTTACCTATCACTTGAGGTGACAACTGGCTACATAAGTAGTTGCGTGACTAGTTACCCTGCAGGAAATGTCAATAGTGAAACTGTCACCAGTACTTGATACTTATTATACCCCAGACAATTAGCATATTTAAATATGTCCGTGTTATTGGAAGTCTTTTACTGACGATAGCACTATTGATTAGGTACTCCTTTTGGGGCCATATGTAGACATTGGAACCAGAGACTCACTAGTACATTTTAGTAATTCTTGTAAGGTTTCCCGAATTTTCTTACATTCGTATTTTAGTAGTCGTTATCAAATTCAAGAACTCCCGAATTCTTCTTGAATTATTTGTAATGTTAGACGATTGTAAGAACTCCCGAATTTTTCTTGCATTCGTCATTCGTAGCCGAATTCAAGAACTGCCGAATTCTTTTTGACTTCGTTGTAGTTTAGCCGACTGTAAGAACTTTCGAATTTTTCTTACATTCGTATTTTTGCATTTCATAGCCCAATTCAAGTACTCACGAATTCTTCTTGACTTCGTTGTAGGTTAACCGATTGTAAGAACTCCCGAATTTTGCTTACATTCGTAGCCGAATTCAAGAACTCCCGAATTCTTCTTGACTTCGCTGTAGTTAATCCGAACTATTCTTAATAGTTCACTACATACACTTGATTGTTTTCTCTTTTCACTAAGCCGCGGATCAACCGTTTTTCACCATCAGGCTACTAGCACCCTAACGCTTCACCTTCCAACTTGTGCACCGACTCCGCCGTTTTTGTATAAGTTCTAACGTCCCGACGCTACTACGTTTCATCGTTTCAACGAATTTAAATTGCTGAATAACTTCGTAGATTTAAGTAGTTATTTTGGTACTATTCTGAAGTGTCTGAAGTGTCTGAACATTTGACATTGTATTAAAACAATATAAAAGAAAAGCATATGCATTCATAACAGTTGGAAGAGTCGTCTTCAAATTCAGGTTTTTCTTTTTGTTCCTCATCTTTAAAAATGTAGACGCTTCGTTGACAATGTTGCCAAAATAGTCGACTAAACTGTTTACTTGGAGATAGTTGGCTCTGGGGTTCCTTGTGCTAAGCAGGCGGTCAAGAGTCTCTTTTTGATTACAATGAGACTGTCTGATAACTGGTTCAAAGTACTCAATGCTTAGGATTCAAATACCAGTTACATAGATTCAGTTACCTTACTAGCTACTTAACTGCAACATAACTAGCTATTTAAACACGTACGAGTGTTAATTGACCTCAAATAGTCAGTTAAAAAGACTTCTCATAGACACCCCAATAACCGATTGCTTGTAAAAAAACCTTTTAAGTGACTAAACACTGGGTTACTTATAGACACTAAAGTGACAATTGACTTCACGCTGACACGTGATGTCAGCATACTTAAGCAAAAAGAAAATAAACTGCATGAGAATTTTATCAACACAATTTGTATAAAACCAGAGTTAGTTAACTTACTGGTTACTTGATCAGCTGCATAACTAGTTATTTTAAGATGTACGAGTGCTAACTGACCTCAAATAGTCAGTCAAAAACATTTCATAGGCAGTCCAATAACCGATTGCTTGTAAACAAACATTTTCCTACAACTCTCCAATAGATTACTTCTGTTGTCTAAAATAACTACTTTCTAAAGTGCGGTACAAAATAAACTTTTAAAGTGATTGAACTCTAGGTTACTCTAGAATCTAGAGTACAGATACACAAAAGTGACAATTGAATTCACGCGGTTTCAACGTGTGAGAGATGGTTTGTGAGGTTCAGGAGTGGAAGGCAAAGAATTGGAGACATTACTCCATGAAGATTGTTGTAAAATTCAAGAAAAGCTTTCAAAATCATTGGGAGCTAGTCAAGCAGCAATTTCAAAACGTTTGCGAGCAGGAGGATTCATCCAAAAGTACGGAAATTTGGTACTATATGAATTGAAGCCCAGATACCTTGAAAACCGAATCATTACTTGCAATGAAAAATGGATCCATTACAATAACCCGAAGCGTAAGATATCGTACATATGTGATCGGCCAACCAGCCGAATCGACGTGTAATTCTCCATATTAGGTGGGAGCAAAAGGATCTTATCTATTTTGAGCAGTTGAAATCTGACCAGACCATCGCAGGGATCCTGTACCGAATGCAACGGATTCGTTTGTAGCGAGCATTGGTCGAAAAACGCCCAGAATATGCGGCCAGACATGAAAACATAATATTTCATCATAACAATGCTAGGCCACATGTTGCATTACCTGTTAAAAACTATTTAGAAAGAAGTGGTTGTAAAGTTTTGCCTCTCCCCTTTTATAGTCCAGGCCTTTACCCGTCCGACTACTATTTGTTTCGATTTCTCTGGGATACGCTTCACTTCAGATCAGTTTTTGGCTCAAATTATGAGTAGTTATTTTGGCACGGAATCCATATGTTGCCAGAAAGATGGAAAAATGTCATAGCTAACAATGGCCAATACTTTGAATAAATTTATATTGTACAAATGTTTCAAAATAAAAGCTGAACATTTTAAGCCCAATAACTACACTCTAGACAACATAGAGACACTTAAGTGACGATTAACATCACGCTAGATTACATGGAATGCATGAAGTAATCAATTGTCAAATGACCCAAAATATATTAATTGAATGTCTTGATGTCACTTGGGCATAAGGCATACATTGACTACATGGTTAACTGCTGGGTCGTTGTTAATACGAGTTTGATTGTGTCGGACTATAAAAAGCCACATCAAAACGAAAGACATAAGAAACGAACTCAATACACTTTAACTCACACGCAGAAGGGGTTTGTTTTGTTGTTTGTTGTTGCTCCATTTGGAAAAATTATGCATATTTTTGTGTCTGTCTGTCTGAATGTTTGTTTGTTTGTATTTATGTAGACACAAATAGAGTACTGCACATAGATTTCAAGCCAACTAAACTGTATTGAAACAGATGTAGTAGACATTATTTATATAGTCACTAAACAGATACCTGTTCTCCGTTATAAGGAAAATTTACAAAATTCGTATTTTTTTTGTTCGTAAATGGGCCCAAATTCTGTTTACTACTTGATGGCTTAGCTAAAGCTAAGAGTTATCGGATAATGGTTAACCATGACGGAAATTGATTAATTATTTAGTTTTTATTATAATAAGAGGAAAGTGATTTTTTAAAGAAAGTACAATTTTAAATAACTTATATAGATGTTAAAGTGGTTGAAAACAAATTAAATAAATTCAATTAAATAAAATTCTATGAATTATCTAAAATGTAGAACTATTAGATTTTAATGTTTATGCTTGATAAATATTTATCATAATTAGGGAGTGGATTTTCATGAATTTATTATTGGAAAATATGCGCCTTAAATATGCTGCGAAAAAATTAAAAAAATTTTAAATATAAAAGAATTAACTATAGATCGCTCAATGCCCATAAATTACACAACAGAGTTTAATGCTATAGTTTTTCACAGTTTGGAATACTTTTACTATACAGATATTATTTCCGAGTAAACGATGGATGTTTTAAGATTAATACTCATTTAATGGCATAATCATAGAGAAATACTAGAAAAAATCAAAATAAAATGTTGTTCTTGTTTTTACATAGTTTTTTTACCAGTACATTCCCACCATTTATGTTTTTGACAACTGAGTTAGGTCTTTGATAGGAGAGTTTAAGATCTACCATGGCCATAATCTTCAGAGCCTTTATCAAGTGACTTAAATTTTAAGATCATCAAAATATTGATTCTGCTGTAATGTAGAATCCAACCATGATTTTCATCTCGCAATATAAATGGCTACGAAGACTGAAAACTGTATATGTGAAGTTAAAAAATATTTGGATAAAAATCTTTTATAGAACGAAATTACAACGAAAAAAAGTATTTAAAAAAATACATATACATACAGTGGTGGCCAGGAATTTAAGACAAAAATTGATTGCTAAATTCCACGTGATTGTCAATTATTTTTTCAAATATTTCCACAAATATGTATGCATGAGGACTGTTTTAACACACAAGTGTGTTTTATTCGACTGTGTCAATTCATACATATTCACCACGAACTCATAAAATTTTTCTACAACATGACCAAACAAAAATTTTTTTAAATAAACATATTTTCTCATATCAATGAGAAAAGGGTTGTTTAAATAACTTCATTAAAATTTAAAAAATAAATTTTATATGAGAAATAAAATGTGATGTCTCTTCTTATTAAAAATTGCATTAAAACTTTTTTTGTACCTAAAATTTTATGGATTTTATTAAGTTTATTCCTTCTCCTGTAAAGTAACAAAAATCGAGTTACGCCTTTTTTATATTAAGCCATCGATATGTTTTACCGATTTTTCCAAACATTTTTCAGAAACTAGAAACATTAATAATAAATTTCATACCCATAGAGGTCCTTTTATTTTGGCTCTATCGCACTTAAAGTTCAGTTGATGAAAAAAATTCAAGTATTTGTCTTAAATTGGTGGCCACCACTGTATATAAACTATTTTTGAAACCAAATAAAGAGCGAGCCAGAAAAAACGTATACTTATAAAACTTAAAATTCTCAAAAATATGTAAATTTATTCAAATATTGTATAAATTCATTAAACATTAAAATATTGGCATATTACTCGGTATTCTTTAACTTTTTCAGTAAACCCACCCATTAAAGATTTTATAGTTGCTTTCGTTACCTTTTTGGACGCGGTGGTCCAGTTACGCTTTAAATCAGACATGTCCTGGAATACCTTTCCTGTGTTCATAAATTTGTTTTTTACAAGAACCCAATATCTTTCCACAGGCCGAAGTTCTGGACATTAAATTTTTTCAATCGTGGCATGATGCCAAATCGAACCAGAAATATGAAGGCACTCTGTTCTGTTTTAAGAAAGGTAAAGGCCGTTTTTGTAGACACTCCGTAATACATATTTCTGTGTTTATTGTGCCTGACGTCGCAAATGATTTGCTTATTTAGCCCCAACTGCAAATGGCTTGCCAAACAAGAAACTTCTTGGGGTATTTTGTTAGTTTTATTTTTTTTTTCGGTATTGTTCATCAGCCACACACAAATCTTGACCCGGAATTTGTAAAAAGTCTGCCAGACATAAGTTTCATCCATCACACAACAGGTGTACTTGTTTAAAAAAATGTACCTTAATTTTTTGCGATTTGGAACTTTTTTCTTCCTGATCCAGGTCTTCTTTCAATGTTCAAGTCTTCCTTATACTGTTTAATGGTTTTTGAAACAGTGTGACGATGAACCTTCAGATCTTTTGTAATTTTTTTGAAAGTCCATATTGGATTTTTTTAAATTAAAGTAATTAAAGTACTTTTTATTGCTGTCCATTTTGACTGAAATAACAATTGAAAATCTGACATATGTATTTTAATATAATAATTTGTGTATAAGTTTATTCTGACTCACTCTTTATTTCGAAATGATAATTTTCAATAGCTGGTTGAGAAATGAAGAAGATTTAATGACAGTTTCGAGATGTCTAACAGCATTTGTATTAAAAATATACAGTTTTTAATATTTAGATCTTTACATCATCACATTTTACGTCACACATTTGGGACAGTATCACATTAAAGTGTTTTTTTACAGCTTTAATATAGCAAGAGAGTAATGTGTTCTTTTTATATGAGATTTTATTTGCTGGACTGTCCCAAAATTCGTAGATAATGTTTTATCGTCTAATGCAGCCGTAACATGAACTAATCCAATTTCGGATATTCAGGCCAATGCTAGCTTCAAACGAATCTGTTGAGTTCGGTACAGGTTCCCTGTGATGGTCTGGCCAGATTTCAGCAGCTCATAATAGATGTATTTGGTCTCGCCAAATACAGAGCATTACCTAAGCGCAATGGATATTTTTATACCCTTCACCTTCGTGAGAAGGGTATATATAAGTTTGTCATTCCGTTTGTAATTTCTACAGTTTTCATTTCCGACCCTATAAAGTATATATATTCTGGATCCTTATATATAGCGGAGTCGATTAAGCCATGTCCGTCTGTCTGTCCGTCTGTCTGTTGAAATCAATTTTCTGAAGACCCCAGATATCTTTGGGATCCAAATCTTCAATAATTCTGCTTTCGAAATAAACATGCTTTCGAGAAGTTTGCTATTTAAAATCAGCAAAATCGGTCCATAAATAACGGAAATATGAGCAAAAAACCGGGACAGCCTCGATTTTTTACATATTTTTGATCTATATCTGGATTACTAAGTCATTAATATAGACAATATGGATATCTATCTATGATAGATATTTCAAAGTCCATTGCAAGGATGTAGATAAGGTTATAGTAAGTTGGAAATACAATGGGACAAAATCGGGAAAAATATTTTTTAACCCGAATTTTTTTTTCATCAAAAAATTTTTTTGGTCGTACATTTTTTTTCCAAAAAAAAAAAATTTGGAAAAAACTTTTTTTTTTTTAAAAATTAAAAAACAATTTAAAAAAAAAAAAATTTTGAAAAACAATTAAAAAAAAAAATTTTTTTACCTAAAAATATTTAAAAAAATTTATTTTAAAGTATAATTTGGTGAAGGGTATATAAGATTCGGCACAGCCGAATATAGCTCTCTTACTTGTTTTATCTTAATTTATATTAGCATGATCTTCACTAATAACACACATTTATTAGTGTTGGATTCAAAGTTTTATAAATATTGCGCGATGCTCTCTATCTGAAATCTTTAGTATCCGAAATTATCTTCTAAATGAGTTTCAGAAATCAGCAGTACATTAATTTGCAGGTTTCGTGTACGTTTTTGTGTTGGCGAAAGAAATAACTAAACCTTTAATTTATAATAATAGTGCTTAAGCTTATTACGTCAAATATTGAAACAATAGTCGAAAGAGTATAAAATAATAAATTAGCAAATGAATATGTATCAGTTAATTTTGAAAACTAGTTTCCTACCCAGGCAAATAAAATTAAAAGGAAACAGAGAAATTATATCTAGATTAACAAAAACATAGGATTATTTAAATCCGCAAAATTTTAAATGCTACCAACTTATAGCTTACATATGTATGTTTATTATATAGTACTACCTGCTTATCAAATAATTTATTACTAATAAAATATTCAAAAAAATATATAATACAAGCTTGTTAGTAAAGTATTTAAATTTCATTTTGTTTCCCTGATATAAAAAAGTTATAACATTTTCATTTTTTTACATGACCTAGCAGAAAATACCTTAAAGTTATTAAGATACATGATATTACTTTACTACTTTACTATTTAAAAAAAAATGTTCAAAACAGAAATGTTTGGTATTAATAGAAAAAAAAATTGGAATGGTATACGAGGGTTGCAATGAAATTCTTGTATGTATTTTAATCTGATTTCAAATTACAATAGTGTTTTCTGAGTGCATAACCCTAAGTCTCCACGTAGCAATATTTATTGCAGCAAATTTGTTGTCTACATCGCAAATTGTCATATGAAGTAATCCATTGCGGAATGATTGCTCTAAAACGAGAAAGTTAGAAATTGCTAAGCAATAAGATGTCACCTAAGTTGTCATTTGAAAATTTTGTATTTGTGACGAAGCAATTTTAAGTTTAAGAGCAATCGCTTTGCTGTTGCTCCGCCGAGGTTTTTGCTTCTGCTTAGAAATTGCTATGTGGAGACCTAGGGTAATATGACAAAAATCATTGGTCATGATATAGTTTGTTTCAAATACCAGATCTAATAGTATTTTTTCTTTCTTTTATTGGTACGTCATGAGTGAGTGAAAGTCTTCCAGATGCTTTTCGAATACACATGTGGTCTAGAAAGGGGATTGAATTGAAATAATCCTAAAATTAATAAAAAATAAGTAAGAGTGCTATATTCGGCTGTGCCGAATCTTACATACCCTTCACCAAATTATACTTCAAAATACAAATTTTAAATATTTTTAGGTAAACAAAATTAATTTTTTTTCCAAAGCTGTTTTTTAAATTTTTTGGAAAAAAAAATTTCGATTTATTTAAATTTAATTTTTTTTGGTGAAAAAAAAATAGGTATCTAATGAAATGCCTATCATTAGATATCCATATTGTCTATATTAATGACTTAGTAATCCAGATATACATAGGTCAAAAATGGGTCAAAAATCGAGGTTGTCATATCTCAGCCATTTGTAGACCGATTTTGCTGATTTTAAATCAGCAAAATCTTGTTTTATATTGCAACTTAATAGTTTATAGTTAAATTGTTTGGATTCAAAAAATAAAACATTAATTTATGCTGATTTATTGGGTGTTTGACTTAAAAATTCATAACATTTGTACAATATAAATGTATTCAAAGTATTGGCCATTGTTAGCTATGACCTTTTCCCATCTTTATGGCAACATATGGATTCCGAAAGAAAAGAACTGCTCATTTTTTGATGCCAAGAACGAATCAAGCCAATATCTGATACTTTTTCTAAGGTGAAGTGTATCCCAGAAAGAGCGTTATGCATCGATCAAAACAAATAGTAGTCGGACGGGGTAAGTTCTGGACTATAAGGCGGTTCTAATCATCATGTTGTAATGATGGAATATTACGATTTCATGTCTGGCCGCATATTCAGGGCGTTTTTCGGCAATTGATCGCTTCAAACGAATCAATTGCGTTTGGTACAGGTTCCATGTGATGGTCTGCACAGATTTCAGCAGCTCATAATATATAGGATCCTTTTGCTTCGACCAAATACAGAGCATTAACCTTGGCGCATTGGATATTTGGCTTTGGTGCCGATTCGGCTGGATGGCCAGCCTTCACGTACGATCTCTTACGCTTCTGGTTACGCTTCTGGTTATCGTTATGGATCCATTTTTCATCGCAAGTAATGATTCGGTACAAAAATGATTTGAACATCATTTCGGATATGCAAAATCGTCTTTCAAGGTCTCTCGGCTTCAATTCTTATGGTACCCATTTCCCTGCTTTTGAATGAAGCCTGCTGCTCGCAAACTGCTTGAGTAGCTCCCAATGATCGTGCAAGCTCTCGTTGAGTTTGACAACCTTTTTTTTAAAAAACTTTATTTCTAATTATTGAAATTTTGAGCATAGCCCTCGTATAGGCTATGGAAAGCATTTCATACGTATTTATCAAAGTTTGTATGCGCACAATACATTTATATTGGACACACAAAAATTGAATAAATAAAACTAGTCTTAATTATTCAATATCATATAGTTATAAAAGAAAGTGAGCTTTAGTAACTTCATTAACATAAACAAAACTCACCGAAAGTAATGTTACATAATATGAATGTAAGTTATTTTTTTTTCTTGCTTTCTGTCTAGCCTTTGTTTTTATCCTAGTCCTAAGTTATTTTTTAAAAAAAAGTTTAATATTTTAACTGAAATATATAAAAAATATTTGTTTGTTGTGTTAACCGATGTGAATTTCAAATATGTAAATGCAGTTTTGAGATAATTTTGACAGACATTTCTTTTATTCCAACGTTAGCCTTCTGTTTTGAAATTAGACATTTCTACCAATAACATTCTGAAAGCAACTTTATTGTTATTTCAAGGTTTGTACAAAACAGACCAGTATATCCGGAAGTAGATATATTTACATAAGTGTTCTACATACATGTTTTATCATTAAGCCCAGTTCGCAATGACATTTAAACGATTAAGGTTATAAATATGCATGACAACCTTTTAAATACTTTGTGACAGATCTAATCGAAATGTTAATAAACTATTGGTTTATTATGGCGGACTTTGAAAGGGTTCTTAATTAATTGTTTTATTTCATTTGTTTTTATTGGTAACGTTAATGTAAAAGATATATTCATGAGATAGATGTAGTACATATTTATGAGATGTACTATATTGAATATTTGTTACTATAAACAAAAAATCAGCTGTTTACGTTTCAATTTCATGTTCGTAAAAGCGAAAGTTTATAGTCAGTCGCTCTAATAATGTTGAGCTGAAAATAATTGGCATGCTTTTTGTTCATTTTGATCATGCCATTCATTGTTAAATCAAAAAAAAAAAAAAAAAAAAATAACAAAAATTATATACAGACGAGAAAATAAAAATGTTGCATGTATGAAAGTAAATGGATAAGAAAGTTCCACATAAATATAACATCGGTATTTAATTTTTATGAAAAAAATAAGGTGCTCCTTAAACATAAATTGGCGATTTTTTTAATGTCACTCCCTTTTTATTATGTCCGGCAGGAAGTTAGGATTGCAAATCCGAACTAGATAAATAAATATCTTCTAATGGACTAAATAATATAGGGGTTAAATGTATCCATAAGAAAAAAATTTGATAACATGACATATCATTTATCTTATCCAAATATTGCGAAAAATGTTATAATTTAGTAATGAATTTTATACAAATTTGGTAAAAAATAATTATAATAAATTTATTTTATTACAAATATTGACCAATAGTTTATTATCGTTTGCATTAGTTCTGTGGCCGGTCACAAAGTGTTTAAAAGGCTGTCAGTTTAACAATTCCTAGGCTAATTCCATGTTAATGTTTTTATATAAAGTCATTACCCCCAAAGATTCAGTTACATAACAAGTTTTTTGTCAGTAGTTATGTTCGCGTACTTGATAATTTGTACAAATTATCACTGGAAGTTACGGGATTCCGTTCGTTTACTTTTAAAAACTTGTAACGAGAGAGCAAGAGAGTGTTAAAAGTGACAGTTCGTAGATAGAGAACATGATATTTTTTACTGGACATTTTTTGTCCAGTAAAAAATATCAACATGAAAAATATGTTTAAAACAAATTGTTGTAAATGTAAACAAAACAAAAAAGTTGAAAATTAACACAATTTACAAGTCTTGCAAAGAAAAGAAGTAAAATATCACAAAACAAAAGTTTTAAATTGATTTATAATAAAATACAACTTATTGTTACAAATTGTTGTTCGCGTACTTTTTGGATATTTTTTTAGATTGAGAGTAAATGTATTTTTACGCTCTAAATTAAAGTTACTGGATAATTTTTACTGGAAAGTACGCGAACACACTTAGTATCTTGCCCCTAGGGATGTATGTATAATTGCTTAAACTTAATTTAAACTTGACTATTCAAAGCAGCTGATCAGTTAAACCCAAGATAGTATTGGCAAAATAAAAAAAGTAAAGAGTTATTGGAGTTTATCTCTTCTCCGAACAGATTGAATATATTGAGGTTGGTAAAGAATTTTTGACGATCGTGAGACAATGCATAGTGGTTTAGAAACGTTATTTTTTTTAAATAATTCGGTATATCGGTCACTATTGGGGATATTATTAAGAAATTTGACATGGTTATAGCTGTTTTCGAGTTGATTTACAGTTGTTCAGCTTCCTAAGGGTAATGGGGGCCAGTGCATGTCTCCTCAATGTTGCTCACCTCGGGTCTCAAACTTTATTTATTTCTCCACACAATTTCGGAGCTGTCTAATATACAGCCCAATAATTCTACGTACTTGATACAGATTTTAGCAAAACTTCATTTAGCAAATTCACAATCATGAAATGAAATGCATATGAATACAAAACATAGTTAGATACTTATTTAAATGCTGTAGTCATAGTAAAATGTTAGTTATAAACTCAGAGAAATTTCATTTTTGTACTTTCTGAACATGTATGAATGTATGTATGAACATGTGAAAAAATATTAAACAAGTATTTATAAAATAAGTGAGAGCTCATCACTCGAGTTTACTACTATATAGAGCAGAAAAAATACAGTGAGCGAAATTTAAATAGATTCATCCAATTACATTAAGATTTAATGATCGAAACAATTATCCAGTTCATGTGTATGTTATTATACCCTTGTGATCCCATAAATAAAGTCGGTTCCATCGACAAATTCGGCCTACAAATGGCTGAGATATAAGGAAAAAACTTCGATTTTTGGCCTATTTTTTATCTTAATCTGGATTACTAAGTCATTAATATAGACAATATGCATATCTAATGATAAATATTCAAAGTCCATTGCGACGATGTATATATGGCTATATAGCTAGTTGAACATACAATGGGTCAAAATCGGGAAAAATATTTTTTTAATCTAAATTTTTTTTTTCATCAAAAATTTTTTTTGTTTTTTGTTTTTTCCAAAAAAATTTTAAAAATTAAAAAAAAAAATAGAAAACACTTTTTCAAAAAAAAAAAAATAAAATTTCGAAAAAAGTTTAATTTTTGAAAAAGAATTTCGATAAAAAATTTTAATTTTGTTTCCCTAAAAATATTTATTTTAAAGTATAATTTGGTGAAGGGTATATAAGATTCGGTACAGCCGAATATAGCTCTCCTTCTTGTTTTTTTACTAATTTTATTAGTAACGAAAATGTTCAATTTAATAATTAAAGGTATTTACAGACGGCAATACTGTGTATTAATACATTTCAAAATTAAAATTAAATCCATTTCTTTTTTACATTTTATTTCTGCTACTTTATAATTATTTTATATTTTCTCCATATTTTTGTTTGCATTATTTGTATTTATAAATACAAAACATATAAACAAAAAAAATTTTAAAATTGTTTTAAAAAATTTTTAAAATCGACCGTAAGTCAAAAAAATTATTTGTATTTTTTACAAATCTAATACAATTTTTGTTTAGAAGATGAAATTGTATCATTATACTAGAGTTTTTGACAAGTATTAATACTCAGTATTATTGTCTGTAAATACCTTAAACAAAAAAAGTAAAACTAACTTTTATTCCAAAATTTTTTTTAAAAAAAGGAATCACGGAAAGTGAAGACGTCATTGAAGTAGAATCAATCATTTAAAAAGAAAGAAATATAGAAATTGTCGCAAACATTCAATTTATTATGTATTTATTTGCAAAAACGATTATGTACATATTTGCATATTATACGCCTTTCATAATAAATTCTTAAATTTATCAAACATTTATAAAACAATTTTTCTTTTATATGTATGTATAAAACTTGATTATGAATGAAATTAGCAAAAAATCTTTTAAAATTAATTAAAATAATAAAAATAAATAATATTCTTCTCAACAATACAATATGTACAATAAAAAATTACAACGAAATTACGGTCTAATCACACGTTTCACTTTTTCGAAAAACATTCCAGGTTTAAACCAGGGGATTCGAAATTCATGTAAACCTTTTTTCACTTTTTTCGGTGATTCACTTAAATCATCTTTAAATAATCGAGAATATAAACCACCAGTAGTTACTGGTTCCTGCGATTCATCTTGCTTTTTTTCTTCTTTTTTATCATCAATTTTACTTAAATCCTCTTTAAATAAACGTGAATACAAACTGCCAGTTATAGATTCAAGTGATTCATCTAGCTTCTTTTCTTCTTCGGATACAAATAAATCGTTATCCTCATTTTTATTTAAATCATCTTTGAATAAACGAGAGTATAAACCACTTGTAAGAGTTTCCATTGATTCCTCTTCTGGTGGCTTTTCTTCTGGTGAAAATGAAACTTTATCTTCTCTAAATAAACGGGAGTATAATCTATTTGTTAGAGCATCTTGTGATTCTTCTGGCTTCTTTTCTTCTGGTAAAAATGAAACTTTATCATCTTTAAATAAACGGGAAAATAATCTGCTTGTCAGAGTGTCTTGTGATTCTTCTGGCTTCTTTTCTTCTGATAAATATGAATCTTTATTATCAATTTGACCATCTTTTAATTCATCGCTATAAATTGTTTCCATTTCATGATTATCAGCAAAATCGTCACTGAATTTATCATCAACTTTTAATGCCTCCAAACTAGAGTCTACATCATTTTCATTGTAAATATCACCTGTTGATTGTTTATAATTATTCCGTTTGATCAGTGGCGCTGGAGTTAAAATATTACGAGTATTTTGCGAAAACCATGAGTTGTCAAATATCGAGGAAACTGTTGAACTTTTTGGAAAACTCGCTGGAATTTTTGTTTCTTCAGATTTACGTTTATAACCACCCAAAGGTGCAGGCCGTAGTAGATTTTGTCCAAAATCATTAAACCAATTAAATTGATCGGGGGAACGTTTTCGACGATCTTTCACTGACTTGGCCACATTAAAAATATCTTTAACTAATGTTTTTCTCTCACAGCTGGATTTCATTTTGTGAAGATTTTGTTTTGTGGTAGTTTCGTGTTTATTTTTATTTGGTTTATATACGGTGACGGTTGATCTCTTGTTGCGATATCCATAGGATCTTCTTTCGTTATTCTGCTCAAATTGAAAAGCATTGCGTACAAAATTGTTTGCTGTTGGTCCCTGTATTAAAACCTCAAAGGGAATATTCATCTTTTTGGCACTCATTTGAATTAAACCAATGCACTCAGTATCCGAATGATCATTGTTGCACTCACAGATGCACTCTTCGCCGCAATAAAAGCCCAAACAACCACAATGTTTGCATAAGGACTTACAATTTCCGGTATTTTTCATTTCATCATCGTTATTAGAATTAGGTGAAGATACTTTGTTTTTCATATTTGAATCGTTTGTGAAAGCGGTTGATAAAACAATTATCCAAATAATGAGGATCGCCAAGGTATATATCCAAAACTGGCCATTTGAAACGACCGTCATAACTTTTAGTTTTTTTAAATGATATTATATAAATATTAGCCGTTAACGTTTGTGTGGTACATCCGACATTTTATTTACAAATGATTTGTCTTTTATATTGATGTTTTGTTCGACTAACGTGACTCATATCATTTTCAGTTGCAACATTAAGTTCTTTGAAAATAAAGAAAATAAATAAAGAATCATACCTATAGTGGGTTATAGTCGAAATACAAACTCAATTGACTTTAATTCCTAAGTTTTAATTAATAATTTTATCAGAGGTTCTGAACATTTATTTTTCAATGTCTTTTAAATAATAACATATATAAACATAACCCCTGTCTATACCTGATAAATTTTTATCATGATAAACGTCAAAATGGTTGTCAAGATAAAATATTATCAGAAATGGTCTCCATTTATTAGTATTATTGGTTCGTTATGAAAAATTGTTAGTGCTTTTGCTCAGACAACTTTTTCTTGACAACAAACGTCTTTAATTGTTTTGATATACATATATTTGTCAAGTATAGACAGTCTGTTGAAATCAACATTCAGAAGCTCCCAAATACATTACAAACGTGATTGAGACCTCAAAATATCGGGTATAGCCCTGGTTCGGTTGCTATTTATTTTATTCGTCACCACCGAATATAAAACGAGACGAAAATGCTTGAAAAGTTTCGCATGAAAAACATTAAATTTTCAAAACTTTTTCTTTGTATTTGAGTCTCTAAATACATGTCTGATTAAATATTATTTTATTGAATTTAATTTATTCTAAACATAAAAATAAAGTAAATATTTAATTCGACCAACCCCATTAAATTATTATAATTGTTATTTTTGCTGAATAACATATAAATATGTATTCATTTACAAAAATTGCTGAAATAAACAAAAAGTTTGCTCTTGAAATTAAACTTTTCTTTTGTTGGCATTGTATTCGTTCTTTTAATGAAAATGAATAATTATGAAACTAATTATTATAATTTCTTAAATACGTAATAAAAAATCGTGATCTCAATTTAATTTTAAATGTGATACAAAAATAACAAGAAATCTAGTTAGAATGTAAGTTTTTCAATTCGTATTTAAAATCAATTCAATGTAAAGTATTTAATAAAAAATAAAGTTAGCTGGCTTAAATTGTCCACAAATTCTATCTGTTGTTAAGGTTTGTTTGTTATTGAAAATAGGAAATATCGGTTCATGATTTTGACATCCCCGGAATACTGTTTGAGCAGTCATAAATATGTTGATTACATTTTGAAGAAATTAGTTCTAAGTAGTACTCTGAAATTATACTGTAATATATGGCGAAAATCGGGCAACATTTGTCCCTAATACCCATACAAGGTCCCACTCAGAAAAAGATTTTTACATTCATAATTGTCTTATAATAAGAATAATTAATTTCGTAATAAAATTGGTCATAAACAAGTTTTATATGAACCTAAATCTTTATACTAGCTTTTGTGAGGATCGGTCCATAATTGACCCTAAACCCCATATAACCTCTATATCAAAAAAATATTTTATTGTCACATATTGTGGGTATACAAGATTTTGCTTCAATCCAATACTATTCAAAAATAAAATCATTCGAATTTGTATACTTTATACATGGAAATTCGAAAATGTTTTTTTTTTAATAGAATTGCAAAATAATTCCCAGCACTAGAATCGTTTATAATTTTTGTTTAAAACGATTATTTTATTAACAGCAAAAGAGAATATTAATACATATACCACAATTTGTATTTACACCTTTAAACCATTTTAAAAATTTACAATTGTTTTATGTATTTTTGCAAAATAAAATATGTTTGCAAAAATTCTTTATTTTCGAAATTAAATATGTAGAAGTAATGTATAACAAAAGCGAAACACCAAAAAAGATTTTTCTTGAAATTATTTAAAAACACAATGAAGAATTAACGTCTCTTGCCTTTGCCTTTCTTGCCACCGCCACCACCACCGCCGGAACTGCTGGGTTGTTGAACTTGTTGATATTGCGCTGGCGCTTCGCCTCCCGGTTTTCCCTGACGTGTTTTCAACTGAGGAATTCTATTAGCCACATATAACATAATTGCTTCACGACTTTCCAATTCGGGATTGCAGAAAGTACCATCGTCATTACGCATTTGTACGCGTATTCTGCCACGGAATTTAAGTTCCTACAACAAATAAGCCAATAAGTGAAATCGAAACAATAACATTGTTAGCACAACAACACTTGGACATTAACTAACCCTACTTTTCTCACGGCAGTACTGTTTATTTTCCACTCCGACCTTTAAATTGGTAACAGACAAAACATCTCTGATTTCAGCATATGTTGGGTTTTCTACGCAATTTTCCTTGGGTAAACGACGACCTTCCTGTCGTGTCTTCTTGCTGTTAATGTAGGCTGGATAAATGCAAATCCATCTAAAATAGTGCACAAAACATGAATTAATGAAACTGTGTAGGGTAGAGTCTGTTTGACAAACCTTTCGACATCACTGTGTTTCTTGGAAGGATGCCAATTAGTACGAACTGGACCAGCAGTTGCCATTGTTAAATTTTAAAACAATTTTTTTGTGTTTTTAATAACAAAAAAAGTATATTTTCTTATTATATACAACAAATAAAGAAAATTTCAATTTGACAACTTTTGACACGTCTTATTGATAATGTTGTTGTTTATGTACTTTGGTACTCGTTATTCGAGTAACGTTTTGTGACACCCTGTTACATGTATTTGAGAGCAATTTTAAAATTTACCCATTTTTCCCTTTGATTACAGTTTTGGCCATGCTTTGATTCTTTTAAAATACAAAATCAAATTCAGCAAAATAATACAAATTGTTTTAGTAATTACTTTACTTTAGCATATTAATAAAAATAATTTCTAAGTATGTATTTTTTTTTAATAATTAAAACAAAAAAATATAATTTAAGAAATATTTTCCATCTCTGTCATTAAAGTATGCGAATTTAAACAAGGTGGTATAAATAGTACTAATTAAACTTTAGAGGCTAGTGTTGTCAAATTACTAGAGTTTGCTTGGTCTTGGTATCAAGGCATATTTAACGCCAGCTGACTATAATTTGCTCTACTCATGTTTCGCCTTGTGAAATGTCAAAAACTTGTTTACTAACATTTTTAAATTTGTTATAAGATTAAAAAGATTATTTTATATTTAAAAAAGTGAGTATTTGTCACCGCTTTTGTGCATAAAACATTTAAAAGTGTTAATAAAAACTATTTCATTTATAGAAGTGCGATATTGTGATTTTTTTGACAGTTTACACGGTTTTACAATTGTAATTGTTGTAGTTACGCTGCCACCTTGTTAATACATCTTGCTTGGTATTAGAAAAATTCTAATTTGTATAGCCAGACGTAGGAAATCCAACTAAATTGGGAATTTCATGTTTGGATTGTGGAGATACACATTACGTTCGTTTACCTACTAGTTTTTCTATTTTCCAATATTTTGTATTAAAAATATCAAAAGTTAGTAAAAATGTTTGACATCTTCGAATTCAATGGTATTTGGTTTGGTTGATTAAAAAAGTTCTTAATTATTTAATTTAAACAATATAAATATGTATGATTATGAGATTTATGATTCAAACAAAACAGAAATCGCTATATTGTTTTCAAATAATATATGAAACCTTTATCAAATAGTACATCCATGCACTTTTGTGTCAGTTTTAAAGGATTTTATCTAAAGGTGTTGTTTGTAATTTTTTGAGCTCTTATTTGAGTTAAATGGTTTATTTTTCTCGGTTTTTATTTTAAAATAAACAAGAAACTCTCATCTATTTTAATAACTCTATAAACCCTAAAATCATTTCGAATTCAAAATATTGGGATATTTTTTCACTTTAGAAATGCCTGGAATTTGCTCGAACATTATTTTTTTCATGAAAATATTCACTTTCTGTACACATTTCTTAATATTAATTAAAATTTGCGGTCAAATCGAATTAATTGAGAGTTGAAAATAGTTAGAAAACTATTTATGTTCCACTTCCTATATCTTATCAAGAACAGGTTTATTACCTTCCAAAAAAATCAATTTCTCTGCATTTCAGTTAAAATATGAAATAAATATGAATAAAACCCAGATTTTCAAAAAATTGGTTAAAGTAATATGAAAACACATAATGCAATTCAAAATACATAAGTCTTGTAAAGCCTGTAGTTCAAGTACATATTTAAACGCATTTTTTAATCATTTTATAAATTAAAAGTTAGTGTTTTGATTGAAATTAAACTCCAACTGAACGTGTAAATATTTAACATAAGTAGAAGAACATTGGCATGTGTAAATTCGAATGAACGTGTTTTTTTTCAAATTCAAAATGCGTGATTGCAGACGACTTTTAGTGTTACCCTTGTGTAGCCCGAATTAATGGGAAATTATTATAAATGGTACTAAATAAAATATATGTAATTGATTAATTTATATAAAAATCATTTCACATATTTAGTTTTATTTTAATTGATGATGGGTCTTACAAAAGCTTTTTTGACTGTCCCATTCTGAAATCGTGTATATATTTTGTGAACAAATGATTGATATCAATAATGATCCTACGACCAGAGAAGCGAATTAATTAATTTAATTTGAGCCATTTATTCCATAAATCCATTCCCAATATCTAATTCTTTAAAATAGAATTCATTCATCGTTGAACTAATTCAATCTTTGTATGATTATAGTTTTATTATTTTTTTATTTAGTTTTTAATAATTTACAAAATGATTGGAAAAAATTTTAATAGATTTAAATTGAAGAAAATTTTAATCATTCAACATATTTTATTAAGACATTTTGTAATGGATTTGAATTAAGGAAAACTTGATTGATTCTATGAGGAATTAAGTTGTGCAGAATGGTTTAATGTATTTGTTAAGAGGATATATATAATATTTTGGGGCACTAAATTGGTGATTCTATTATTGAGCTGGGGACCTGATCCAACATTTTTTCTGGCAACACTTCAACTCGCAAATGTCATACGTAGAAGAATTTTTTTCGATTTGCTTATTTGTAATCAAATTTGGAGGCAGACGGACAGAAACATTCTATCAAACATAAAAGCAACAACAGTTTTATTTAACTTTTGCTTTAGCTAAAGAATCTATTAAAATATAAAATAATCTCGAAAATATTAGCACTCAACAATGGATGAATTCAGCAGCATTTTGGAAATGACCAGGGATCAATCCACCCAAAAAGAACAAGATGAAGTAAATAAAAAATAAATTACAATAATATTGAACTTTTTTACATATTTGCTAAAACTTTTTTTTATCTTTTTCCACTTAGATATTGCTGCAACCCTTTGCCTACATTCAACAAATCCCTGGCAAACAATTTCGTTCACAACTATCGCTGGCCTTCAACTATTGGCTACACATACCGGACGAAAAGCTTCAGCTAATAGGAGAAATTGTTCAAATGCTGCACAACTCCAGTCTGCTGTAAGTAACAAATGTTCCATGCGAATTAATAGTTAAAAGCATGTTTATTATATGTGTATGTACGTAGTATGTATGTATGTGGCTTCATTCATTTAAATACATTTGCTGTGCCTCCAAAAGATGGACGGACGACATTAATTGAAAATCATTGATATGTTTTCAATTTAAGTCTATTAAATTTGTAAACAAATTAATTGATTTGATTGTATGAATCATCTTCTAAATTTCTTTAGAATATCATAATCCAAATAGGTACACATATTTAAATGTTTCTAACGCAGTAATTAATTATTTTATATTGCACATAAGTATTGTATTTGTTTGTTTATAAGGATGAGATAGCAGATATAATAGTACCTACAGTTGTGTGGACGAAAATAGCAAAATGATCTAATTTTTCATAATTTAGAAAGTATATTTAAAAGATTTTCCTCTATTGGCATCAATAGAACTCTATAACTCAGTACATTGTTAATCATTTAGTTCAATTATTCAATTATTTTTCACACTGAAAGGAATGATTTAAAAAAAATATAAACCCACACAACAATGCTTCAAAATATCCAAATTGATATCGAAAAAGGTTAGAGATTAGGACACGCATCATTTTCTCACGAATGTATAATTAAAAAACTCGCATCCCCATATCTTGAATGAAATTGCACTTTACCATGCCCATGTCCATGCCAATTTCATAATCATCAAATCGGAACATTAATCAAATAGAAAATTTCATTAAAAAAATAAAGCTTAAAATTCAATAAAATATGTAGTATGTATATAAAATAATTAATCTAAATACTCGTAACTAAATTTTTCAACACTGTTGCATATTTTTGTTTATACAAAGAATAGAAAAAACAATTTGCTGTAATGTAAACAATTAAATATTTTTCTAATTAAAATTATAGCACGTACCCCATGAAACATTTCATAATTGTTATAAATTGCTTCCGAAGATAAATAAATATTATGAGATTACAGCATTGCAGTGTTTTCTTTTGGAAATCTTGAAATATTCTTTATTTGTATTGTACATATGTATGTAGATTAGACTACGTAATTCCAGCCATGAATATTGTAATTCAGAATATTTGTAATGCAAGGTCGTTTTTCTTAGGTTCGTAAATGCACGTTCATATAAACTGTTGTCTATCTAGGTTAACGTCTAGTGTAGTTTTTTATAACATTCAAAACCAAAAAAAATTTATATTTGTCGATCAGTTTCTTACAGAAATCTTGCTAAACAATTTTCTACAGAAATCTTTTAAATTTGTGTTTTCATGCTGTTTTCTTTAGAAAACGATTCAAATAGCATTCAATTTTCATTTCATTTTAAACAATTTTCTATAGAAAAGTGTCAAACTGTTTTCTATAGAAAACGTTTCAAACCGCTTTAAACCGTTTTCTATTTCAACACGTTTTAAACTGTTTTCTATAGAAAACGTTACAACCCGTTTTAAAAAGTTTTCCTTAGAAAACGATTCTAACCGTTTTAAACAGTTTTTCTTATAATACAATTCAAATCCTTTTACAGTTTTTCTTAGAAAACGATTCATACCCTTTTAAACAGTTGTCTATAGAAAACGTTTTAAACAGTTTTCAATTAAAACGTTTTAAACCATTTTAAGCTGTATTTCTTAGAAAACGATTAAAATCTTTTTAAACAGTTTTCCATATAAAACGTTTCAAACTGTTGAAATGTTTTCTACAGATTTCCTTTAGTAAATGTTTAACATTTTTCCTATAGAAAATGTTTCATGCCGTTTTAAATTATTTGCTATAGAAAACGTTTCAAAAAAATAAACTGTTTTCTACATGCCAATAGTTTTCTATAGAAAATTGGTCTTTTTAAAATAAATACTTTTTAAAGATTTGAAAATAATGAAAAATTTAGGAAAAGCTTAACTAATAACGAATTTCCCAATTATTTTTTCCATGCACAGTAAAACAATCAATCATGCCCAACAGTAGAAACGTATTTTCGTTTAGCCATAGCTTTTGTACATCACAATCACAAACTGCACGTTGAGAACATTCAGTAAAAATGAATAATGTTGTTGTTTACTAACACTAATATTTACAGCATTGATGATATTGAAGACAATTCAATACTTCGCAGAGGTGTACCGGTGGCTCATTCAATATATGGCGTGGCAAGCACAATAAATGCAGCTAATTATGTTCTATTTTTGGCCTTGGAAAAAGTCCAGCAGTTGGGCCATCCCGATGTAGGTGACATCAAAAATAGTTTAAAATAATTGCAAACTTAATTCATAATGTTTCTTTTTCTAAAGGCTACCAAAGTTTACACTGAACAATTGCTAGAGTTACATCGTGGTCAGGGTATGGAAATTTATTGGCGTGATAGTTTTACTTGTCCTTCGGAAACTGATTATAAACTGATGACAGTTCGTAAAACTGGTGGTTTGTTTATGTTGGCCATACGTCTAATGCAATTGTTTAGTGAAAATAAAGAAGATTTTTCAAAATTAACGGCCATCTTGGGTTTATATTTTCAAATACGTGATGATTACTGTAATCTTAGTTTGAAAGAGGTAAGTTTTTAAAAGAAAGTTTTATATAATTTCAATAATTTTTTATAAAATTTGTTGTATAGTACACGGAAAACAAAAGTTTTGCTGAAGATTTGACAGAAGGGAAATTTGGATTCCCGGTTATACATGCGGTACGCACACAAAAACATGATAAACAAGTTTTACGTAAGATTCATTTAATATAAATATCACAATTAAATATTTATTGATAATTACTTTATTTTGTTTAGATATTTTGAGACAAAGAACCCATGACGTTGAAGTAAAAAAATACTGTATAAGTTTGTTAGAAAAATTAGGCAGTTTTCAATACACCCGGGAAGTGTTGGAATCATTGGATACAGAAGCCAGAGCAGAGGTAATTAAATCAATCTACAATCATCCAACCTTTATAACCTCATAATCTAATTTGTTTAATTTTTATTATTTTTTTTAGGTAAATCGTTTAGGTGGCAATCCCTACATGGATATGTTGCTTGACAAACTCTTATCCTGGCGTTTGGCGGAAAATAATACCAACAATCATTTGTCAGCCTCCAGCAACTGCAATTAACAACCAAAGAGGCAAAGAAGGGAATGTTAAACCTGTTAAAATGACAACTTCACCTTTTTTGCTGCAACTTACTTAGATCTTTAAGCTCTTTAAAGCCTCCACACCAGCTTTAATATTTCAATCTTTGTTATTATTTTTATGTATTTATTAATTCAATTTGTTTACATTATCATATTTATAGGCAACACTCATGATTTTTAGTATTAAATTACAAAAAAAGAAAAAAAAAAAAGAAATTGTTTCTGAATCTCCTTTAAAAATAATCTATTGACTTATATAAAACTGTTGTTAAACAAATTAGAAGAAAACTAAAACTACACATTTTAAAAACACAAAATATGCTGCAATAATGTAACACCACCTCACGAAATAATAGCTTAATTAAATGAAACACATACATATATAGGCATATTATACTTATTATATTTTATACTGACTGCATTTGTCCATTACGCAAACATACAAAACTTACTATTAACAAACGGAAAAAAAACCAACATGTTTATTTTTTAATAATATCCTTACATGTAAATACATAATATACATCATATATGTTTGTATGAGTATGTATTTAAAAATGTAAATTTTAAATACATATGAATGAATGTGCGTGCTAAATAAACTTAAATTCTGTGTTTTATTTAATTTTTTTTTAATAGAAAGGTTTTTTGAACCGCTTTCAAGCAATATAAATCCTTTCAACCCCTTTCTTTAGAAAACTTTTGAAACAGTTTTCTTTTGAAAGTTTTCCTATTAAATTGCGCTTTTCCATATTTTAATACAACATTTGAATAATTCAGAACCATTGACTTGTTGTTGAATAAAATATTAAGACAGTTTATACAAAAAAATGCAATATTTTTGAAGGACTGAGTTTTAAAGTGGCATATTTTTGATTCTAATTTAAATATTGACTTGATTTTGTTTTTGTTTCTAACTTATCTAAACAAAAACAATTAGTTCGGAATAAATGTGAATGAAATTGTTCCTAATATTTGCAATTTTATTAAAATTTTGATACAAATTTTAGTTTTAGAAACTCAATAAATATGTAATATGTCATAAAATCTTTATTTATTAACAAAACTCAATGAAATTTTCAAAGTTTTTTAAATTTGTCATTCTAGTCAAATTTGTCAAAAGGTCAAAGGGAATCCCGCAATTCCTAAAACTTAGAGCAAAAATCTCCCAAAAATGGTATTTTTACAATTCTGCCCATAGGATTCACGTTTCCTTTAAGGCTGGGAAAATACGTTGGGGATAAATAGGGAACACATAAAGGTTACCAAAGCAGCTTACCGTTTTCTGATCCCAGCTTAGGGATTTTAGAACATGTAGCCCAAAGTTGAAATTTTGATTAAAAAAATAGGTCATATTCTGAAGGCCGTAGGGGCCAAAAAAAACAGCAAAAATCAATTTTTTGAATTCTTAAATTGAAAATCTTTTATTTTTGGATCAATAATTGATATTGCTCTGAAATCGTTTGTATATTATTGGTAATTTAGTTTTCTAACTAACAAAAGAAATTCCAGTCTATTCGGTACAAAACATTCGAATCAGTTTTCTATAGATAATGTTTTAATTCTTTAACTTTAATCAATCAGTTACTTATAGAAATCTTAACAGCCAGTTTTCTTTCAAACTTTTGTATATATTCTTTAAAATGCGCTAAATTAAAAACAAATAAAAGTAAATTTGAAGCATTCAAAAGGTCACGTTTATTAATATTTATTTAGGAACTAATAAATATTAGAGGACCTACATAAACGTTTAGTGACACTTAAATATTTGTACTTAACATTTATATGCGTTAAAATATGTATCTTAACAGATATGTATCTTAACAACTACATCCATACATACATATGTATGTATGTATTTATATATGGTAAATGTAGAACATAAATAGTTTTAATACCCATGCAGAGTTTTATAACAAATTAGGTCTGTGTATCGTATCTCATTTTATGTTTGTAGATACTAAGAGAGAGAGAGCTAGATGTAAGTATTTATAAGATACATTCAGTGCTGCAATATAGTTTAAAGAGTTATGTATGTACTAATTTATATACAGGTACCATTTTGGGTATAACAAGTACCAAAGAAAGGTTTATAGTATAAAAGGTTCATAAAACTAATTTTGAAATTTTGTTTTATAAATCTTTGATAAATTTAATAACTGTTTATGAATATGGGGGTAAATGTTAAAAAGAACTAAGAACTATACATATTATTTAAAAGATTTATATAGATAATTCTTGTTAATCAATTTAATATTTTTAATCCTTTAATACATATTTTCTTAAATAAAAAAGCACCAACAAAATACGCCTTATTTTTGTTGGACCAACTCAAAATTAAACTCCAATATATTCCACAAAAGAAGCACATGTAGCACATACATACGTGCATGCCATACAATTGAGGTTTTAGCGACTGGTATGAATGTGCATTAAATCTTCCTGAATTAGTTCGTTGCTTCAGCTACACCAGTATCAACGTGTTACATGGTCGTAAAGTGTATCTAAAATAAAAACCAAGATTTTTTATGGGAATTCTCTTTTTTTTTGTAATACGCCACTTTCAAAACAAATGATACACAACCGGATGTAAAAAAGAAATAAAAAATGAAGTATTTTTCCCAATAATTAAAGCCGTATACACTTGTTTTAATCAATTAAAACAAGTTGCCATCATGTTAATAACATTTTCCATCTAATATGAAAACTACATACAAAAATTAAAGTGCATAAATGTCTGTACATACATATGAATGTGTGTGAAAATATACCAAACATAGATACAGATGGATATTTTTATACTTGTAACTAAACTATAGAAGAAAAAAACAATCTTTAATAAATGAAATATAACTCGTAAGTTACACCAACCAACCAACCAACCAATACATGCATCAAATGCAGTTTATGCAAAAAAAGAACAAAATTTATATAAAAAAAAGTAGAAAAATGTTGTAAAACCTTTAAACAAGTTTGACATATAAATTTCATTGTGGTGAAAAACCTGTTGCTCAACGTTAATACTCGTAAGTGGATTGTGTAGACACCACCGACCATAGAATACCGACTAGAAGCGCAAACGAGAGCGGAAATTTGAGATTACTTTAAAAATTATTTATGTGTTAGTGTAAAAAATAGCAATACAGTTCAATAAGATTTGTGGAAAAAATGCAAAAATTATGCTTTAAAATATTCGATGAGCTGCTTATTTATAAGTTTAGTAGAACTTATTGTATTTATACCCGTAATTTCAACAAATAGATATCTATGTTTTTAGATACCTAACAGATATATTAGGTACCTAAGTGATTAATTGACATACACTTCAAATCAATATCAATCTATCTATTCGTTGAATTTTCAGGTATTATAGTAGCCTAATCAGCTATTTGTACTTGCTTAATGGACATTTGGTTGCACTGTGCCAGTTACTATACAAATATGTTGACACTGTTAACATTATCACAAGCCATCTTAGCAACCTGTGTATATTATTTGGGTATAAATTAAATTTTTTACGGCCCATGGCTATAAAATTTATTTTCTTACACAATTACTCTCATTTCCGCTTCTAGTAATTATTCTAACGACTCTGACCAAAGTACTCACTTGTAGATACACTCTGACTATGAACACCCATTCAACATGCACAGTTGTATTTCTTGTTGTATCTGGACATAGGAGCATGTAAGAGTTGCATTAAATGGTGTAATTTTGCTATTTTTTAAACTAAAATGTTAAATTTATTTTAAACAATTACTGTGGTTGACAATATAATGGAAACTTTTCCCAATATTCTATTAATAGGTTAAAATCCGAAAACCATAAAAAAATTTCATTAATAAGAATAATAAGAAAATAATACCAAGTATTTGGTATTATTGAAAACCTTAGGACTAGATTATTAACATTTTAAAGAACTGAGATTTCATGATTTTATTGGGTTGATAACTTTTGCCAATGTCGGAATTTAAATAATTAGTTTAGATTTCAATTAATTAATTCGAAGTTCTTTTTCCAACATAATATTATTGGGTGTATGACTTAAAAATTCGGGATTTTTTCACATTTTTAGCTTTTCTTTTGAAACATTGTTAGCATTGTTAGCAATGACCTTTTTCCACCATTCTGCCAATATATGGATGCCGCGGCAAAAGAACTGCTTATCTTTTGAGACTCAGAACCAATCAAGCAAATATCGGATACTCTATTCCATAATGAGCGCTTTGCACCGGTCTAGCGTTTCCTAGTGAGCGCTCTACACCCATCGAAACACGTAGTAGTTGAACGGTGCAAGGTCTAGACTATAAAGCGGGTGAGGCAAAACTCCCCAACAACTTCAATCTAAATACTTTTGAACAGGATGGAATATTATGGTTTCATGTCTGGCCGCATATTCATGTCAGTTGCGTTTGGTAGATTTCCTGTGATGATCTCGTTAGATTTCAGCAGCTCATTATAAATATGACCCTTTTGGTCCAACAAATATGTAGGTATAGAGCATTACCTTAGAGCCATGGATATTTGGCTCTGGCATCGATTCGGCTGGTTCACATAAAATCTCTTACGCTTCGGGTTATCGTAATGTATCCATTTTCATTTTCATCGCAAGTAGTGATTTGGAGAAAAAATTATTTTCTTTTATAGGGTTCAAGCAACATTTCAGACATACAAAATCATATTTCAAGGTCTCTCGGCTTCAATTCGTATGATACCCAATTTTTCTGTTTTTGGATGAATTCCGCTGCTCGCAAACGATTTGAAATTGATGCTTGTGTAGTTCCCAATGATTTTACAAACTCTTATTGAGTTTTACAACAATTTTCATGGATTTTTTGGCTGACCTGGTCGATCTTTGTCTTCCATGTCAAAATCACCACTTCTGAACAGCACAAACCATCTCTCGCACGTTGAAACCGATGGAACACATTCACCATAAGCTTTGGTGAGCAATCGGTGTGCTTCAGCGGCACTTTTTTTTCAAATTAAAGAAGTAAAGCAAAACGTCCCGCATATGACGCTTTGTTGGTACAAAATTCTACATTTTCGAAGCAAAAAAGAAACTTTGTTGTTCACACTATAATGTTCAATAACTAAGTGAGAATAAATGACAGATATGTACCCTTCAAAAGGACATATAGATTATTAAAAAGAAAAACCACTTTCAAAAGATACGCCATCTATTGTAAATCCGATAAAATTCGTTTCTTATAGTTTTACTGATCAGTTTAGTTTTGATAGTTTGTATATATACATTTTACACAAAAGTATAGTTTACTAATCGTCACCTAAAATACAAAAGGTCCTATCAACACATTTTTAAATTTTACAGGAGAGACAAACAATTTTAAATGGTGTTTCTATTTAAGAACTTGTTATTTTAATTAACATAGGAAATCTGTTGAAGAATGAAAACCAACTATAGTATATTTTGTAACTATTTAATACGTGAGTTACATTAACTACCAGGGACCGACTATTGGACTTTTTCATTGTAGCTAGTATTCTATTGTATCGACAACTATAACTTGTTAAAATGGAGTTAGGGAGTTAGTCCAGTAACTAGCTCATTGTTGCATTGTTAGTGTATACTTTGAACCAGCTAATAGACCGTGTCTTTGTAAACTATTCCTAATATAAAAAAAAAACTAACCTGAATAGCTAGAATGTTATGTTATAAGCTTATTACATACATATTAATATTTTTATTATAAAATAAACAAATTTTCTACTTCTTTTAGAAATTAAATTTAACGAAATAATTTTCGGAGCAATAAAAACATGGCCGATATACGTTTGCGTATTGAACAAGCAACGGTTCATTTACCACCTAGTATGGGACGAAGACCAATTCATCCGTTGCCCAAAATTGGCTTAAGGTATGTTTAATTATTGGGTTAATTAATTAAATAAGGGCTAATTAGTTGGAACATTTAAACATAAGCTCTAAATTCTAAATGAAATTATTTTTTCGTGTTAAAAATCAACGTTTATCCACTTTTTTTGCATATCTCTTTACATTAGTTTCAAAGAATTTCCAATGTAAACAAATTATCAAGTTATTGACTCTTTGAGCTATTTAAATAGGGCCCAACATATTCCTAATTTACATAGATATCTAAATATATTTAAAAATAACTAATTAGTTTCGTTTTATTTTTTAAAATCTTATGAAATGTTTAACTAAAAAAAATCATTAGTTATTGCAATTTAAATTTCAGTTACAATGATGACAGCAATATTGCTAAACACCATCATCATCACCAATTACCGCTCTCGCCCAGTTCAGAGGAAGATAATTCACCCACAGAAATGAACAACTGCCGCCGCTTACTGGACAAACCACCTTTGGTAAGATTTAAAGATCGCCCTTAAGACATTTGTAAAGTCTTTGGAAATTTTATTAAATTTAGAATTCATATTCGAACATGCGGATGATTTATATTAAACTTTGTATGATTTGCAATATTTCCAGGTAAAACGTCTAACTATGGGCATGGGTTTAAAGAGATCCACCGAGGATAGTCGACCTTTAGTTCATACAACCTCCTCGTCGTTTAATTCATACACATCTCAAAACATATGCGATGGTTATGTTAATGAAGCCATTTGTGATCCAGATAAAATTATATCGACACGTTTTGGAGATTCATGCAGACAATCTCTAACAGATTTGAAAACCACACAATGCCTTCAGGAACAAAACGAGTTTGGTTATCCGAAATCATTCTTAAGAAAAACATGTAGTGGTAAGTAATAATTGCTATAAATAAAAATAATAAACTAATTCAATTAATTAAAACAAAAATTCAGCCAATTCTAGCCCTAAACATATTTCTCCAAGCACACCTTTGCGATTGGAAGGTCTTAGCTTAGCAGAACAGAGTGAACTGAGAGGAGCTCCTTGGTTTCAAGCCGGCATACCAAGAGATATTTCTCTAGAGGTGTTGTCTAAACAAAATCCTGGAGCATTTTTAGTGCGACAAAGCAATACTAAACCAGGATGTTTTGCTTTATCACTTAGAGTACCTCCACCATCACCAAAAGTGGCTCACTATTTGATTTTAAGGACACCAAGAGGTTATAAAATTAAGGTACTTATTTAATTAATATTAATACTAAAACAACATAATGATGCTTATATAAATACATATTTATATTTCCAGGGATTTACCAAGGAATTTTCCTCGCTCAGAGCTCTTATAACACACCATTCGGTGATGCCCGAACTTTTGCCCATACCACTAAGCCTGCCCCGACCAACAGCTAACGGTGCTAACAGCGGCAGCCGCACTAGCAGCTCAGAATTTGATAATTCGGATACATATGGATCATTAAATGACTTTCGCAAAATGATGTCTGATCTCCATGTATGACTATAATATAAAATGAATCACGTATATTGCAATTGGCCCAGCAAAGTGCAAAAATACAATTTTATAGATGTACATTGATGTAGTGTGTGACATTAATAATTTATTAGGCATAAAAAGAGAGCTCTCTAAATCAACAAAGACTGTGTAATATACAAAACAAAAATATTTAAATATCATTTCATATCGATGCTAGTTTCAAAATCATTTCTTTCTGAAACAAAACATTTCTAAACCTAATCAAAACACACAACAAGCATTTAATTTAATTTACGAATACGATTATTGATTTTTGTTTAATTTATAACTCTCATTTTCTTTAAAGAATTCTTAAAGCATCAAATTTGTTTTAATCAGTTGGATAATGTGAACTACTAAACAAAAAATGATCGAAAATAGATTCCATTATTCCATCTAAATATGTATATTAAAGGACTTATTTATAATCAATTTTTAAATTGATGAAAGGCTTATGAAACAAATTTTGTATGGAAATTTAGTTTTCTACATGATACAATAATTGTAGAAGGTAGAATCACTAGGGAGAGTTTTCAATATTTAGCCCTATAACGTCAAATTTTGATTTTGATTTTTTTCATATTTTTTTTATATTTTCTTTTGTTTGACGTTACAAGAATTGTATAATTGAGAATTTATTTTCTACTGAGTGTACCTTATATTGTTATATCATGGTTTTCTATATAAATTTAAAAATTGAGTATTAATAAGGCCTATAGAATTTGTAAAGCAGTTTTACTTATCCGACATAGTGAACCACTTTTAGAAGCATAAATATTTGAGAATTAAAACAAAAATAATTTGCTATCACTTTAGTCATTATCGAATGTTCGATCATGATATAATTTTTGAAAAGCTGTGGTCAAGCGAGTGTTTGCTTATAAAAACCGAATTAATAAAGTTTAACTTTAGTTAGTTTTATTAATTTTTTTACAATATGTTTTCGTTATTTTTAACATGTACTTAAACTTAAATAAAAAAACATACATAAATGTATTTAAAACAAATGATTAAATGCTAAAATATTTATCATAGTCTAATTTTCTGTTAAAATAAGATTTATAAATAAATTTTTTAAAAATAAAATTTATGTGTTTTTTCAAAAAACGTCTATGATTAAGGATTGATATGTTATGGTCGAAAGTCGACTGTGCTGATTATTTGGAACCAACAAATCAATTTTGACTTTCAACAAAAAGACGTTTGTTCGAAAATCGATTTATTAAACTCTAATTTGTAATTGTATATGTATATTTCATATTAAAAAATTAAATATTATTTGCTATAGAAAATATTGTGTACCTATAACAATATTTTCTATATTTTGTGAATAGGGGCGAAACGAAAACTGTCGATAAAAAAAATTATTTTTCAACCTTTACTCTTCTGAATTCGATAATATTTATTATATTACAAGATAAATCTCTCCAGAATTTCAAAATTCGCTTTAGTTTGGTTTTTATATAGATTCAAAGTTAAATAGATGCGTGTTTTATAACTTTTAGATATAGTTGATAATTTTTTATCTCATATTAACGCTAATGAATCGTAGATTTAACATTTTTTTTATAGAAATTCGTTTCTCATCAAAACTAAAATATTATTCAAGCTCCTTTTTTTTAATCAACATTTTAATGCTCCTGATTTCTAATTCACTTTTGTGCAATTCTTCCTCTCTTTTAGCTCTTTCCTCTAAAATTTTCAATTTTTTTTCTTCAATGGATAGTAATTTTTTTTTGACATTTATTAAAATCCCAAAGACTGTATTTTATAGACGACAACGTGTTAGACATGTCTCTCAAAAGTTTCGCCTGCTCATCGCTTTGTTTTTCCAGCAATTCATTGGGAGCATTGGAGTTGCATTTAGTTTTGGAAACAGAACTGGTTCTTTTCCTTTTCGAAGTACAATATTCTTGTTGAGGATTTGAGCTTGAAGGTACTGAATCCACGTTATTTCGCGATGAAGGTCCAGGTATCTCTTGTTCAATGGGGGCATCTATTGTGTCCAATTCAATAACGTCAGACACTTCTTCCAAAAATTCTGCTGATTCTGCGATCTCAACATTATTGCCCTGATTCTGGCATTTGGCACCTTGCACAACACCTTCGGGATTTATATGTTTATTAAACTGCAAGAGATTTGCTACATCTTCCTCCAAAGGGGTGAGTGCCAACTGTTTAAATCCACCGCCATCTGTAGCATTACACTCATTTCTGATGGTTACCACTTTTTTTTTAACTTTAAATTTTAAATCTCTCCATACCTAAAAAATATGATATATTTATGATACATATATACATATATAAACATCTAATAATTTCCATACCTTTCGCCATCCATCGGAAAGTCTCCTGGGTGGGCCAAGAGCATTTAAAACTTTGGCCATATCTTCCCATTGAGCTTTAAAATTGCTTGGAACATTTCCTCGATTAAATCCTCTTGCGAGAGATGGATTTTTCCGCAACTCCTCAACAAGTTTTTCAAATTGGTTAGAATTTGTTACTTTAATTTTTTCATTTTTTTCCATTTTGTTATATTTTTTGATTTTTAACTTGAAAACAACAACTGCTCGTTACCAAAAATGACGACGACAAAATCAGAGTCGACACAATACAATATCGACGCCGTATTGACTTACAGAATACCAAATGTGTGTCGACAGTCATTGATAGCAGTCAATAACGACAAACAGAATACCAATTTTAAATTGTCGACTCAAGTCGACGACGACAACCAGAATATGGGTGATTATATCTTTGATATTTAAAACATTTTTTTATATCATGTGATATCTTTTCGAAGCATCCCAATTTAATAATTCATTTGGACCAGATTTTTTTAATTGTATTTTATTTTTAAAAAATACAGTAATAATGGTAAGTATTATTACACAATAAATTGTAGCCAAGCTAAATAGTTTTAATTTAAGATATAATTTAAGATTATAAACGACATAACATTTGAAATCTTGGTTTTATGATTTATAAAAGAGTCGTCGCATAAAATATTTTCTTAGAAGAAGGTTTTTAAACATATGACAAGTCGAACACCGGCTTCGCATAAAATAGTTTCTTGATTCTTGATTGACGGCCGGAAGCGTTTCAAGATCCATGTTAATATGTTAAATATAAAATAAAAATAATTTATCCAAAAATTATCGGAATAAAAACACAAACATTTAAGATTTATATGTATCTCATATAAAAAGGGTTGTAAAAACCTATCTAATGACATATATATTGATCAAATCGGATAAAAACAACAACAAATACAACCTATCCCATATTTGAACTTTGGAGTCCCATAACTAGGGAGCTATGAACCGGAGACAAAAAAACTAAACCGTCATATTCAGCTTAAATAGAAATAAATATGATACAAATTTGGTATTGATCTGTAGTGGCGACCGTAAACTAGATTTATGGTCTATAGAATAAGTTGTAGGACAAAATATATAAAAATAATTCCATTTTTTTGGGCGTATTAAACCATGAGTATTGTACTACCAAATTATCCATCCCTGAATTTTCTATAATCGATTTTTACCCACCTCTAGCGATTTTTTGCTGCACTAGTGGGACGTGTTCAGTAAACATAAAAATTTGTTTTACCAACTAAACACAGTAGAAAGACTTCACCATTGGATTTCTTGTTGGAAAAAGGCCCAACTGTTTAAAGAATTACTAATAAATAAAGAAAAAACTAAGAAAATAATAAAATAATGGCCGCAAAAGTAGCTTCGGGCAATAATAAAGTATTCCAAAATGTAAGCAAGTTATTTCAAATGCAGTGTGTTATTGAAAATTAACAAAATGCAATCATTATTCTAACCTAACTTCTGATGCGGTCGGAAAGTAGGATTAATCACTAATGACCGACTATAAACAACAAACAAATGGAAGTTAAAATGTATATTAAAATACAAATAATTTAAATATTTTAGCACGATGACGTCCATATATCCTTTGATGACCAACAGAAGATAAATCGTTTTGCAAAACACAATGCACGTATGGACGATCTAAAAGTTGAATTGGATATGAAAAAGAACGATTTGAAAAGTGTGGAAGAGGCCTTAGACGAGATTGAGTTGTTCGATGAAGAGGAAGATATTCCATTCTTGGTCGGTGAAGTATTTCTATCTCATAAATTGTCCAGAACACAGGTGAGAATGCGATGAGTAATAGTATGGGCAAATTAATTAATTGATTTTTTTTCTTGTTGCTGTAAAGGAACTTTTGCAAGAAGCCAAAGAACAAACTCTGAAAGAAATTGCTAGCATTGAGGCTAAAGCAAATGACATTAAATCCGAAATGAATGAATTGAAGGCTCAGCTTTATCAGCGCTTTGGTAGCAACATATCACTGGAAAGTGATGATTAGATGTTTTTTACGTAAAATAAAAATACCTATAAAATGAAAATCTAAAAAGTCTCAAGTGTTTTTATTTTGAAATATGTTATAAAGGGTGTGTTCGTAAATTCAGTATGATTGCATCACTGCAGCAAATTAAAAGTTTAGCGGTCGAAAAAGCATATTTGCGATTATTGCTTTACGTCAACCGTTTTTCAATGCAAATTGTTGGCAGTGATGCCGCAAATTTGTGCAACCAATGCATCATTAAGTTATATGTTGCAAAAGTTTGCAGGTCGTGGCATCAGTGATGCACAAATTTACTGCATTTACGAACACACCCAAATTGTACTATATACGCTTACTACTTGTAAATATTTATCAGGTTCTACTTTTATGGTACCTGTTAAGTTTAGCAATATGCAACATGGGAAGCGTTGCTAAAGTCTACATACGACTTTTACTTATATACAACATTATTATGATAAAGCCGTTAATTTCATAATTGATTTAGATAATTTTTTATTAGTTTTAATACCTATAACGAATCTGAAAATTATCAAAAGTATGGAAATATCACCCAAGTGCGAATATTAGTTGTCAAGTGAAGGAAAATCTATGGCAAAAGTGGGGAAATCGTTAGTTTGTCAATATTTACAGTCCAAACTATCCTTAGGAACTATAAAAAGTTTAAAATATATGAAAGTTTGCCACGAACAGGACGTACTTTATATAATATGAAGTTTATAAATATCGGACAACTATTTAATTACAAATGAAGTTTTTTGATTATTCGTTAAAATAGTTACATATAAGGAAATGTTCATTATCAGCCCAATTATGAATAAAAAATTCCGTGGGAGTTTGTTCCCCGGGAGTTTTTTCCAATTGAATTTGAATAGGAAAAATTAGAAAAGGGGGAAGAACTCCCGGGGAATTTTTATTCATAATTGGGCTGTATATGAAAAATACAATCAGCCCAATTATGAATAAAAAATCTGAGTGATTTTTTTCCCTTTTCCCAATTTCAACATTGAATTTGAATAGGAAAAATGGGAAAAGGGAACAAAATTCCCGCGGATTTTTTATTCATAATTTAGAAAATGGTAGAGATGGCTTTTTGGGATATCTTTTGGAAAATATATTGAAACTAGGGAAATTATGTCTATGCCTTTGCAAACGTATAATTGGTATATCGAATTTTTACTAAAAAACTGTGATTTTTAAAATATTTACCGAAACCGGTTTTTGATAAGTTAGTGAGATTTCTTACGTTTACTAAAAACTAAATTTTCAATACTTATTTTAGATATTCACTAATCCAAATTTAATATTAAAGAAATTGGGTGAATTCCAAAATATATGTATGCAATGCAAACTTAAAAAGTCGAGCGATTCTTAACGCAACCGTGTAAACTTTGATGTTTCATATTGCAAAATGTATGAAAAAGTAAAAACAGGAAGTATGATAAGTTTTTTTTTAATTTTAACTACGCGTTTGCATGTTTTGTCTTGATAAAAATATGACTGCATTGCATACATACATTTTGGAATTCACCCATTATAAGATGACGATAACCAAAAATGATATATTAGAAGGCTGATTCTATATTTTAAATTATATACCAAAATGTTATGATCGAATAATTATTTTCAGAGATATTTAAGATTTTAAATACATATTTAAAGATGTAAAAATATTTCCATTGATTAAATTTAATCTTACCAATTGCTGTTGAATTTATTGTAGCAAATTGACACTTTTAAACACAATTCCAAGATTTCACAATTAATAAAACCAAAATTAAAACACTACAAAAAGCTTAATAAAAAATTGTATGAACTTAAATTTTTGTAATTGTAATAATATTAACAATAACAACTTTTACCGCCAAGTGTTAGATTTGAGCGCTTGGTACCAAATTTTAATCAAGTTAAACACAGTGATGGGATTCGTTCAAATTTTGTGCAATCATTCTACAAATTCGATTTTAAATTAACAAGTAGAATGAATATTTAACAAATCTCAAAATCGTAAAATAAAATTTTATTTCTATAATTGCATTATATGTACCTTCTCTGTTCCGAGGACAGCTAATCTTACACAAAATTACAAATTTAACCACAGGGTGACCAAAAGGAGTCATTGCTATTAAATTGTATTTTTATTTATTCAAAAAGTGTTTAATTGAGAAAATATCACAATAGAGAAAGTATTAATGTAGTAATTACTATTAATAGTAACTACTACATTAATACTACATTAATATTATTTCTCAAAATATTTTAACAACTTTATTAGGTATATCTTTATTTGAATATCATCATACTTTATTGAATTTTGAATTAAAATTATTTTATTTGGTTTTTTAAAATAATACATATCGATGGCTTAATATAAAAAAGGCTTAACTAATTTAAAAAAAATATCAATAAAAAATATTAAATAACTTCATTAAAATAAAAAAATAAAATTTTAAATGAGAAATAAAATTAAATTTTTTTTTATTAAAAATTGCATTGAAGCCTTTTTTTGTGTCTAAGATTTTTGGATTTTATTTTTTCCTTCTCCTGTAAAGTAATAAAAAAAAATCGAGTTACGCCTTTTTTATATTAAGCCATCGAAATATATGAGAGTTTATTCTGACCTGAAAACTATAAGTTAAATTTAAACATTTTTACTAGGAAGATATATAATCATCAGGGAAACCAAAATATGCAAATGCATGTTTTTTCTGGTGAGTCTAATGAGCACATGGATAAGATTTTTACACGTTTCAGAACTATTTAAGAATTTTGGCATCGATTTGTTAGTGCATATTTTTGCATATTTTACCCTTAAATACATATTTTTGCATATATTGGTTTTAAGAGCATATTTATGTCATATTTTGCGTTTTTAGAGCATATTTTACTGTTTAATAGCATATTTTGAGTTTATCAAAAACAAATTTTGTCTTACTTATTTTTCGCTGTTGTGTTACAGGTTTTTACTTCCTTTGTTTAAAATTCAAAATTGAAAAATAGATGGCTTTTCACCAAAAACAAAAAATTTAAAAACAGAAATTTTTTTTTAAAATTTAAAATAACAATTCAAAAAAAATTTTTATACAAAAAATGAAAAAACTGAAAAAAAAATTTTGTTCACCTAAAAATATTAAAATTTTTTATTTTGAAGTATAATTAGGTGAAGGGTATATAAGATTCGGCACAGCCGAATATAGCTCTCTTACTTGTTTTAATATAAAATAAGCACTATTTTAATAATAGCTCCATCTAAATATCAAATTTTAGTTCTAATTCAAACTTAACTGTTCTAAGTGTTAAAGAAATATTGTCTTTTAAATTTGCTCCTGTAACATCAATTGATGTCGAAAGAACATTTTCTATGTTTAAAAATGTTTTCAGATCCAATAGACAACGATTTTTATTTGAAAATTTAAGTAAATTTTTTTTGGTTAAAAATTATGTAAAAATTTGTTTTTTTAAGAGCATATTTTTTAAATTTTATGAGCATATTTTAAAGTTTTTACTGCATATTTAAAGCGCCTAAACGCTTTTTTTAGAGCATATTTCCGGTTTCCCTGATAATCATATATATGTATCTATTATAGAGTTAAAAAAAATAGCGAAAAGAAATCAAAATCAAATCTTTTCTTTTCCGGTTCTGGGCTAGTTTATTAAATATTATTTTAAGACCACATTTTTCAAACCACAATTATTCTTGAATAAAGTCTCAATAAATTAACTTAACTTATTAAATATTATATGATAGCTGCTATAAATGAATCATTATTTTTTGATTTTAATTCATTATGAATTAGCTAAATTTTGAATTAATTATTTTCACAACAAAAAAGAATTGAGTGAAATTTGAATCAATTCAAACGAATTAAGCTACGTTTCCGCATACACCGCAATCGGCACCGAAAACAAAATTTCATACATTTGCACCGAAAAAATGTTCTGAAACGAAATTCCATGCAAATGTATGGAATTTCGTTTTCGGTGCCGATTACGGTGCATGCGGAAACGTGGCTTTAGGCAGAAATGAATTTCAATTCATTTCCAATTCAAATGAAATTGTTAAGTGAATTGCAATTCATTTCCAATTCGTTTGAATTGAATTGATTTTGAATTCATTGAAATGAATTAGAACAATGAATTGCAATTCAAATGAATGAAATCAAAAATGAGTTGCAATCAATCAAATTCAAGAGCAGATCTAGGGGGAATGAAAAATAAAAATTTAAGTTTCTTTTAGCAAATAAACAAAATGTTCCCATCTTGATAAGATTTTCGCCGATGCCAAATAATTCAATTCCTATTCTGCCGCTACCTGATAATTCCAGTATATCATGGGAATTTCAAATCTAAGAATTTTTTGTGATATAGAAAACGACACTGATGCTTACTGTAGATTTACTTACAAAATCAATTCAAATGAGTTGGAAATGAATTGCATAAAAAAATTCTATAAAAACTTTGCTCATTTGTATGTCGAAAACTCGTAAAGACAGGCGCTAAGGTAATTCTCTGTATTTGGTGGAAGCAAAAGGGTCCTATCTATTATGAGCTGCTGAAATCTGACCAGACCATCACAGGGAACTTGGAATGAACACAACTGATTCGTTTGTGATCATTAGCCGTTATCCATAAATCATGACAACGCTCGGCCACATGTTGCAATACCTGTTAAAAACTATTTAGAATGAAGTGGTTAGAAAGTTTTGCCTCACCCACTTTATAATCCATACCTTGCCCAGTCTGACTACTCTTTCCAAGCAGAACGCTCTTTGAACAGTTTTTTTTCTTTTATTTAACTTATTTTCCAGAAATTATTTTACAGCAAGTCCGTTTTGTACATCTATTGCATAATATGCTAAAAAGTACCATTGCATCTCATCTCACAACCAGCCCATCTCTAATTCCTTCTTCGTTGTTTAGTTTTAGTAGTTTTTTGTAGAAAATTTATGGCCAGCAGACGTGCGCGAATAGCTCTAGTCACTTCGGAGTTAAATAAAAAGGTTAAACGGGCTAAGAAAAACATAAAAATAAGTTAAACGGAAGGAAAAAGTGTTTATTAATAAGTTTTCAATATTATTTTAACAAAAATTATTGAGTACAACAAGTGTTTTATTAATTAGCTAAAACAAAATCTATACGAAAATTGCATTAAAGAAAGTAACGAGTCGTTGCCTTTTGTTGTTGTTTATCCTCCGTTTCTCTGTAACTACATATCCGTGTTATAAATTATAATAATAATTTTTGAAATTTTTGTTTTCTTCTTTAATTTAAACAAAAAATTAAGAATTTCAAATTAATAAAATAATACTCAAGTTGTTTTATCTGTAGATTTCAATATTTGAGTAGCTTCTTATGGTAATGATGAGGAACAAAGACTGTCTGGTCATTTGAGACTCAACTCTTAACATTAGTTTCAAAGAATTTCCAATGTAAACTTTATCTCAAGTTATAGAATCTTTGAGTTAGAAAATATGGTGGGAATTTGGAATCAAAAATTAAGTGGAATTTATACAAACAATTAAAAAATCCCGTGTCGATTTATAATATTTTATTTATCCTTATTTTCTGTAAAATTATAATAACAAAAAAATAAAAATAAGTGCGTGTGTGAATAAATAAATGTGTTTAAAAAGATTAAGTTTGACAAAGTTTACGAAATAATCGAAAATATCGCTAGCTATAATAATTTATCAAAATAATCGAAAATACCGTTGTCGAAAAATCGAAAGTATCGCTAAGGTACCGTTACCTTTAAACATGTTTCTGTCGCTTGTCAACCTCTTTAAAATAAATGTAAAGCAATGCTTAAAAATAAATCATTAATGTCAAAAATAATTAAAAATGGATAAAAATAATAATTATAGCATTTAAAATGTGTCAATCAACTTGTAATACAAATGTATTTGAAAAAAGATGTGCTAAAAAACAGGTTAGTTATATTTTACATTTTCGTAATTTAGCACTAAAAATCTGATATTTGTTATTTCGTTTATAACATATCGAAATATTGGTCGTAGAACCAAAAAGTCCTTATGAAATTTAATAATAAGCTGTTGGGTGTATGACTTAAAAATGCGGTATTTTTTCAAATATGTAGCTTTAATTTTGAAACATTTGTACAATATAAATATATTCAAAGTATTGGCCATCATTAGCTATGACCATTTTCCATTTTTCTGGCAAACATATGGATTCGGAGTCAAAACAACTTCTCATCCTTTGAAGCCAAGATCGAATCAAGCCAATACCGGATACTCTGTTCTGAAGTGAAGCGTATATCAGAGAGAGCGTTCTGCATCGATCAAAACAAATAGTAGTTGGACGGGGCAAGGTCTGGACTATTAAGCGTATGAGGAAAACTTCCCAACCGCTTCATTCTAAATACTTTTTAACAGGTACTGCAATCTTTGGCCGAGCGTTGTCATGATATAATATTACAAGTTCATGTCCACAAATTTTTGGCGTTTTTCGGCCAATGCTAGCTTCAAAAGAATCAATTGCGTTCGGTACAAGTTCCCTGTGATAGTCTGGATAGATTTAAGCAGCTCATAATATATAGGACCTTTTTGCTACCACCTAATACAGAAAATTACCTTAGCGCCATGGATATTTGGCTTTGGTGTCGCTTCGGCTGGTTGGCCGGGCTTCACGTACGATCTCTTACGCTTCGGGTTATCGTAATGGATCTATTTTTCATCGCAAGAAAATATTTGGTGCAAAAATTAGTAGCATTTCAGACATAAAAAATCGTCTTTCAAGGTCTCTCAGCTTCCATTCGTATGGTACCCAATTTCCCAGCTTTTGGATGAATCCTACTCTGAAACGTTTGAAATTGCTGCTCCCAAAGTAGCGCCATGGATAATTGTTTTGGTGTGGATTGGGCTGGTTAGTTGTGCTTCACACGATCTTATACGCTTCGGGTTATCGTGATGGATCTATTTTTCATCGCAAGGAAATTATTTGATGCAAAAATGAGTAAAAAAATTGTCTTTCAAGGTCTCTCAGCTTCAATTCGTATGGTACCCAATTTCCCTGCTCCCAATGATTTTGCAAGCTCTTGTAATGTCTCCAATTCTTGGACTCCAAACTTTTTTGGCTGGCCTGGGTGATCTTTGTCTTATGTGTTAAAATCGCCATGATGAGCAATCGGTGTACTTCAAAGGCACTTTTTCAAATTAAAGAAGTAAAGCTAAACTTCCCGCATATGACGCTTTTTCGAAGCAATAAAAAACTTTGTTGTTTACGCTATAATGTTCAATAACTAAGTAATGCCATTCGCATTTTGTATATAAAGTTTTCACATTTGTAGAAGTAGTGTCTGAAGTAGCGGTGACTAACTAACTAAGCAGCCAAATAAGAGTTACATATTCCAGAAGGTGGCTAAAGATTCACTGTATTCATATCTTTAATATAGAAAATTAAAGCGCAAACAATAATTTTTGTTGAGTGTACCTGACGGTGGCAGTAGATTTTTCACTTCATTATTCATGTCTGCCACGTTGCTCTTCTTGTGCATTACGATTTTACGTTTATAAATTATTCGGCAACACTTAAATTTTTTTCGCTGTTGCCAAAGAAGATACATTCGCACGTTCTTTCTACTTATGTATATAAGTATGTAGCATAGCTGAACATGTATCCACATATGTATATTTAGTTTGGAATACATTCGTATGTGAAAGTGTGGGTAGTAGACACCACATTCCCAATATTTTCCAAACTCACATTTGTTCTTAGTTTCTAGTTTTTATTCGATTCCTATGTTGAAAATACACAAGAAAAACATATGTTGTTGCAGTGTTTATCGCGTATGCACATGAATGAATGAATGAATGGAAGAAAGAAAAGTGCACTTTTTTTTTTCCAAATGCGGAAATATTTTGAATTTCTCATGAATTTTAGAGGAAATGGTAAAGAATACAATTTGTAAAGGAACAATAAATGTTTCCTTGAGTTTAGGCAAAAAAAAACTCTATTGAAAGCAAATAAAACTTGCATATACTCACAAATATACTTTTTTGAAAGTATTTACAAAATTGAAAAGTTTAAACAAAATATACAACACCAAAACGGAACAATATTTCAGAAAAAATAGAATTTTTGTATGAAAAACTCAAAGAAAATAAAATTGTAAATAACTTTAATTAGGAAAACGAGCTCGATCTGTGATCACTCATATTTCCAACCTAAAATCGAAATTTTCTATGAAAAACTCAAAATATCTAAAATCGTTAATAACTTTTTAAATACACGTTTAATTAAGAAAATAAGCTCCATCTGTGATCACTCATATTTCCAACCTAAAATCGAAATTTTCTATGAAAAACTCAAAATATCTAAAATCGTTAATAACTTTGTAAATACGCGTTTAATTAAGAAAATAAGCTCGATCTGTGATCACTCATATTTCTAACCAAAAATCGATATTTTCTATGAAAAACTCAAAATATCTTTAATCGTTAATAACTTTGTAAATACGCGTTTAATTAAGAAAATAAGCTCGATCTGTGATCACTCATATTTCTAACCAAAAATCGAAATATTCTATTAAAAACTCAAAATATCTTAAATCGTTAATAACTTTGTAAATACGCGTTTAATTAAGAAAATAAGCTCGATCTGTGATCACTCATATTTCTAACCAAAAATCGAAATTTTCTATTAAAAACTCAAAATATCTTAAATCGTTAATAACTTTGTAAATACGCGTTTAATTAAGAAAATAAGCTCGATCTGTGATCACTCATATTTCTAACCAAAAATCGAAATTTTTTATGAAAAACTCAAAATATCTTAAATCGTTAATAACTTTGTAAATACGCGTTTAATTAAGAAAATAAGCTCGATCTGTGATCACTCATATTTCTAACCAAAAATCTAAATTTTCTATGAAAAACTCAAAATATCTAAAAACGTTAATAACTTTGTAAATACGCGTTTAATTAAGAAAATAAGCTCGATCTGTGATCACTCATATTTCTAACCAAAAATCGATATTATCTATGAAAAACTCAAAATATCTTAAATCGTTAATAACTTTGTAAATACGCGTTTAATTAAGAAAATAAGCTCGATCTGTGATCACTCATATTTCTAACCAAAAATCGAAATTTTTTATGAAAAACTCAAAATATCTTAAATCGTTAATAACTTTGTAAATACGCGTTTAATTAAGAAAATAAGCTCGATCTGTGATCACTCATATTTCTAACCAAAAATCGAAATTTTTTATGAAAAACTCAAAATATCTTAAATCGTTAATAACTTTGTAAATACGCGTTTAATTAAGAAAATAAGCTCGATCTGTGATCACTCATATTTCTAACCAAAAATCTAAATTTTCTATGAAAAACTCAAAATATCTTAAATCGTTAATAACTTTGTAAATACGCGTTTAATTAAGAAAATAAGCTCGATCTGTGATCACTCATATTTCTAACCAAAAATCTAAATTTTCTATTAAAAACTCAAAATATCTTAAATCGTTAATAACTTTGTAAATACGCGTTTAATTAAGAAAATAAGCTCGATCTGTGATCACTCATATTTCTAACCAAAAATCGAAATTTTTTATGAAAAACTCAAAATATCTTAAATCGTTAATAACTTTGTAAATACGCGTTTAATTAAGAAAATAAGCTCGATCTGTGATCACTCATATTTCTAACCAAAAATCGAAATTTTTTATGAAAAACTCAAAATATCTTAAATCGTTAATAACTTTGTAAATACGCGTTTAATTAAGAAAATAAGCTCGATCTGTGATCACTCATATTTCTAACCAAAAATCTAAATTTTCTATGAAAAACTCAAAATATCTAAAAACGTTAATAACTTTGTAAATACGCGTTTAATTAAGAAAATAAGCTCGATCTGTGATCACTCATATTTCTAACCAAAAATCGATATTTTCTATGAAAAACTCAAAATATCTTAAATCGTTAATAACTTTGTAAATACGCGTTTAATTAAGAAAATAAGCTCGATCTGTGATCACTCATATTTCTAACCAAAAATCGAAATTTTTTATGAAAAACTCAAAATATCTTAAATCGTTAATAACTTTGTAAATACGCGTTTAATTAAGAAAATAAGCTCGATCTGTGATCACTCATATTTCTAACCAAAAATCGAAATTTTCTATTAAAAACTCAAAATATCTAAAAACGTTGATAACTTTGTAAATACGCGTTTAATTAAGAAAATAAGCTCGATCTGTGATCACTCATATTTCTAACCAAAAATCGAAATTTTCTATTAAAAACTCAAAATATCTTAAATCGTTAATAACTTTGTAAATACGCGTTTAATTAAGAAAATAAGCTTGATCTGTGATCACTCATATTTCTAACCAAAAATCTAAATTTTCTATGAAAAACTTAAAATATCTTAAATCGTTAATAACTTTGTAAATACGCGTTTATTTTAGAAAATAAGCTCGATCTGTGATCACTCATATTTCTAACCAAAAATCGAAATTTTCTATGAAAAACTTAAAATATCTTAAATCGTTAATAACTTTGTAAATACGCGTTTATTTGAGGAAATAAGCTCGATCTGTGATCACTCATATTTCTAACCAAAAATCGATATTTTCTATGAAAAACTCAAAATATCTTAAATCGTTAATAACTTTGTAAATACGCGTTTAATTAAGAAAATAAGCTCGATCTGTGATCACTCATATTTCTAACCAAAAATCTAAATTTTCTATGAAAACTAAAAATATCTTAAATCGGTAATAACTTTGTAAATACGCGTTTAATTAAGACAATAAGCTCGATCTGTGATCACTCATATTTCTAACCAAAAATCTATATTTTCTATGAAAAACTCAAAATATCTTAAATCGTTAATAACTTTGTAAATACGCGTTTATTTGAGGAAATAAGCTCGATCTGTGATCACTCATATTTCTAACCAAAAATCGATATTTTCTATGAAAAACTCAAAGTATCTTTAATCGTTAATAACTTTGTAAATACGCGTTTAATTAAGAAAATAAGCTCGATCTGTGATCACTCATATTTCTAACCAAAAATCAAAATTTTCTATGAAAAACTCAAAATATCTTTAATCGTTAATAACTTTGTAAATACGCGTTCAATTAAGAAAATAAGCTCGATCTGTGATCACTCATATTTCTAACCAAAAATCGAAATATTTTATGAAAAACTCAAAATATCTTTAATCGTTAATAACTTTGTAAATACGCGTTTAATTAAGAAAATAAGCTCGATCTGTGATCACTCATATTTCTAACCAAAAATCGAAATTTTCTATGAAAAACTCAAAATATCTTAAATCGTTAATAACTTTGTAAATACGCGTTTATTTGAGAAAATAAGTTCGATCTGTGATCACTCATATTTCTAACCAAAAATCGATATTTTCTATGAAAAACTCAAAATATCTTTAATCGTTAATAACTTTGTAAATACGCGTTTAATTAAGAAAATAAGCTCGATCTGTGATCACTCATATTTCTAACCAAAAATCGATATTTTCTATGAAAAACTCAAAATATCTTTAATCGTTAATAACTTTGTAAATACGCGTTTAATTAAGAAAATAAGCTCCATCTGTGATCACTCATATTTCTAACCAAAAATCGAAATTTTCTATGAAAAACTCAAAATATCTTAAATCGTTAATAACTTTGTAAATACGCGTTTATTTGAGAAAATAAGCTCGATCTGTGATCACTCATATTTCTAACCAAAAATCGAAATATTCTATGAAAAACTCAAAATATCTTAAATCGTTAATAACTTTGTAAATACGCGTTTATTTGAGAAAATAAGTTCGATCTGTGATCACTCATAGTTCTAACCAAAAATCGATATTTTCTATGAAAAACTCAAAATATCTTTAATCGTTAATAACTTTGTAAATACGCGTTCAATTAAGAAAATAAGCTCGATCTGTGATCACTCATATTTCTAACCAAAAATCGAAATATTTTATGAAAAACTCAAAATATCTTTAATCGTTAATAACTTTGTAAATACGCGTTTAATTAAGAAAATAAGCTCGATCTGTGATCACTCATATTTCTAACCAAAAATCGAAATTTTCTATGAAAAACTCAAAATATCTTTAATCGTTAATAACTTTGTAAATACGCGTTTAATTAAGAAAATAAGCTCGATCTGTGATCACTCATATTTCTAACCAAAAATCAAAATTTTCTATGAAAAACTCAAAATATCTTTAATCGTTAATAACTTTGTAAATACGCGTTCAATTAAGAAAATAAGCTCGATCTGTGATCACTCATATTTCTAACCAAAAATCGAAATATTTTATGAAAAACTCAAAATATCTTTAATCGTTAATAACTTTGTAAATACGCGTTCAATTAAGAAAATAAGCTCGATCTGTGATCACTCATATTTCTAACCAAAAATCGAAATATTTTATGAAAAACTCAAAATATCTTTAATCGTTAATAACTTTGTAAATACGCGTTTAATTAAGAAAATAAGCTCGATCTGTGATCACTCATATTTCTAACCAAAAATCGAAATTTTCTATGAAAAACTCAAAATATCTTTAATCGTTAATAACTTTGTAAATACGCGTTTAATTAAGAAAATAAGCTCGATCTGTGATCACTCATATTTCTAACCAAAAATCGAAATATTCTATGAAAAACTCAAAATATCTTTAATCGTTAATAACTTTGTAAATACGCGTTTAATTAAGAAAATAAGCTCGATCTGTGATCACTCATATTTCTAACCAAAAATCGATATTTTCTATGAAAAACTCAAAATATCTTTAATCGTTAATAACTTTGTAAATACGCGTTTAATTAAGAAAATAAGCTCGATCTGTGATCACTCATATTTCTAACCAAAAATCGATATTTTCTATGAAAAACTCAAAATATCTTTAATCGTTAATAACTTTGTAAATACGCGTTTAATTAAGAAAATAAGCTCGATCTGTGATCACTCATATTTCTAACCAAAAATCAAAATTTTCTATGAAAAACTCAAAATATCTTTAATCGTTAATAACTTTGTAAATACGCGTTTATTTGAGAAAATAAGTTCGATCTGTGATCACTCATATTTCTAACCAAAAATCGATATTTTCTATGAAAAACTCAAAATATCTTTAATCGTTAATAACTTTGTAAATACGCGTTTAATTAAGAAAATAAGCTCGATCTGTGATCACTCATATTTCTAACCAAAAATCAAAATTTTCTATGAAAAACTCAAAATATCTTTAATCGTTAATAACTTTGTAAATACGCGTTTATTTGAGAAAATAAGTTCGATCTGTGATCACTCATATTTCTAACCAAAAATCGATATTTTCTATGAAAAACTCAAAATATCTTTAATCGTTAATAACTTTGTAAATACGCGTTCAATTAAGAAAATAAGCTCGATCTGTGATCACTCATATTTCTAACCAAAAATCGAAATATTTTATGAAAAACTCAAAATATCTTTAATCGTTAATAACTTTGTAAATACGCGTTTAATTAAGAAAATAAGCTCGATCTGTGATCACTCATATTTCTAACCAAAAATCGAAATTTTCTATGAAAAACTCAAAGTATCTTTAATCGTTAATAACTTTGTAAATACGCGTTTAATTAAGAAAATAAGCTCGATCTGTGATCACTCATATTTCTAACCAAAAATCAAAATTTTCTATGAAAAACTCAAAATATCTTTAATCGTTAATAACTTTGTAAATACGCGTTCAATTAAGAAAATAAGCTCGATCTGTGATCACTCATATTTCTAACCAAAAATCGAAATATTTTATGAAAAACTCAAAATATCTTTAATCGTTAATAACTTTGTAAATACGCGTTTAATTAAGAAAATAAGCTCGATCTGTGATCACTCATATTTCTAACCAAAAATCGAAATTTTCTATGAAAAACTCAAAATATCTTTAATCGTTAATAACTTTGTAAATACGCGTTTAATTAAGAAAATAAGCTCGATCTGTGATCACTCATATTTCTAACCAAAAATCGATATTTTCTATGAAAAACTCAAAATATCTTTAATCGTTAATAACTTTGTAAATACGCGTTTAATTAAGAAAATAAGCTCCATCTGTGATCACTCATATTTCTAACCAAAAATCGAAATATTCTATGAAAAACTCAAAATATCTTAAATCGTTAATAACTTTGTAAATACGCGTTTATTTGAGAAAATAAGCTCGATCTGTGATCACTCATATTTCTAACCAAAAATCGAAATATTCTATGAAAAACTCAAAATATCTTAAATCGTTAATAACTTTGTAAATACGCGTTTATTTGAGAAAATAAGCTCGATCTGTGATCACTCATATTTCTAACCAAAAATCGATATTTTCTATGAAAAACTCAAAATATCTTTAATCGTTAATAACTTTGTAAATACGCGTTTAATTAAGAAAATAAGCTCCATCTGTGATCACTCATATTTCTAACCAAAAATCGAAATATTTTATGAAAAACTCAAAATATCTTTAATCGTTAATAACTTTGTAAATACGCGTTTAATTAAGAAAATAAGCTCGATCTGTGATCACTCATATTTCTAACCAAAAATCGAAATTTTCTATGAAAAACTCAAAATATCTTTAATCGTTAATAACTTTGTAAATACGCGTTTAATTAAGAAAATAAGCTCGATCTGTGATCATTCATATTTCTAACCAAAAATCGAAATTTTCTATGAAAAACTCAAAATATCTTTAATCGTTAATAACTTTGTAAATACGCGTTCAATTAAGAAAATAAGCTCGATCTGTGATCACTCATATTTCTAACCAAAAATCGAAATATTTTATGAAAAACTCAAAATATCTTTAATCGTTAATAACTTTGTAAATACGCGTTTAATTAAGAAAATAAGCTCGATCTGTGATCACTCATATTTCTAACCAAAAATCGAAATTTTCTATGAAAAACTCAAAATATCTTTAATCGTTAATAACTTTGTAAATACGCGTTTAATTAAGAAAATAAGCTCGATCTGTGATCATTCATATTTCTAACCAAAAATCGAAATTTTCTATGAAAAACTCAAAATATCTTTAATCGTTAATAACTTTGTAAATACGCGTTCAATTAAGAAAATAAGCTCGATCTGTGATCACTCATATTTCTAACCAAAAATCGAAATATTTTATGAAAAACTCAAAATATCTTTAATCGTTAATAACTTTGTAAATACGCGTTTAATTAAGAAAATAAGCTCGATCTGTGATCACTCATATTTCTAACCAAAAATCGAAATTTTCTATGAAAAACTCAAAATATCTTTAATCGTTAATAACTTTGTAAATACGCGTTTAATTAAGAAAATAAGCTCGATCTGTGATCACTCATATTTCTAACCAAAAATCGAAATTTTCTATGAAAAACTCAAAATATCTTTAATAGTTAATAACTTTGTAAATACGCGTTTAATTAAGAAAATAAGCTCGATCTGTGATCACTCATATTTCTAACCAAAAATCGAAATATTCTATGAAAAACTCAAAATATCTTAAATCGTTAATAACTTTGTAAATACGCGTTTATTTGAGAAAATAAGTTCGATCTATGAAAAACTCAAAATATCTTTAATCGTTAATAACTTTGTAAATACGCGTTCAATTAAGAAAATAAGCTCGATCTGTGATCACTCATATTTCTAACCAAAAATCTAAATATTTTATGAAAAACTCAAAATATCTAAAAACGTTAATAACTTTGTAAATACGCGTTTAATTAAGAAAATAAGCTCGATCTGTGATCACTCATATTTCTAACCAAAAATCGATATTTTCTATGAAAAACTCAAAATATCTTTAATCGTTAATAACTTTGTAAATACGCGTTTAATTAAGAAAATAAGCTCGATCTGTGATCACTCATATTTCTAACCAAAAATCAAAATTTTCTATGAAAAACTCAAAATATCTTAAATCGTTAATAACTTTGTAAATACGCGTTTATTTGAGAAAATAAGTTCGATCTGTGATCACTCATATTTCTAACCAAAAATCGATATTTTCTATGAAAAACTCAAAATATCTTTAATCGTTAATAACTTTGTAAATACGCGTTTATTTGAGAAAATAAGTTCGATCTGTGATCACTCATATTTCTAACCAAAAATCGATATTTTCTATGAAAAACTCAAAATATCTTTAATCGTTAATAACTTTGTAAATACGCGTTTAATTAAGAAAATAAGCTCGATCTGTGATCACTCATATTTCTAACCAAAAATCGATATTTTCTATGAAAAACTCAAAATATCTTTAATCGTTAATAACTTTGTAAATACGCGTTTAATTAAGAAAATAAGCTCGATCTGTGATCACTCATATTTCTAACCAAAAATCGATATTTTCTATGAAAAACTCAAAATATCTTTAATCGTTAATAACTTTGTAAATACGCGTTTAATTAAGAAAATAAGCTCGATCTGTGATCACTCATATTTCTAACCAAAAATCAAAATTTTCTATGAAAAACTCAAAATATCTTTAATCGTTAATAACTTTGTAAATACGCGTTTATTTGAGAAAATAAGTTCGATCTGTGATCACTCATATTTCTAACCAAAAATCGATATTTTCTATGAAAAACTCAAAATATCTTTAATCGTTAATAACTTTGTAAATACGCGTTTAATTAAGAAAATAAGCTCGATCTGTGATCACTCATATTTCTAACCAAAAATCAAAATTTTCTATGAAAAACTCAAAATATCTTTAATCGTTAATAACTTTGTAAATACGCGTTTATTTGAGAAAATAAGTTCGATCTGTGATCACTCATATTTCTAACCAAAAATCGATATTTTCTATGAAAAACTCAAAATATCTTTAATCGTTAATAACTTTGTAAATACGCGTTCAATTAAGAAAATAAGCTCGATCTGTGATCACTCATATTTCTAACCAAAAATCGAAATATTTTATGAAAAACTCAAAATATCTTTAATCGTTAATAACTTTGTAAATACGCGTTTAATTAAGAAAATAAGCTCGATCTGTGATCACTCATATTTCTAACCAAAAATCGAAATTTTCTATGAAAAACTCAAAGTATCTTTAATCGTTAATAACTTTGTAAATACGCGTTTAATTAAGAAAATAAGCTCGATCTGTGATCACTCATATTTCTAACCAAAAATCAAAATTTTCTATGAAAAACTCAAAATATCTTTAATCGTTAATAACTTTGTAAATACGCGTTCAATTAAGAAAATAAGCTCGATCTGTGATCACTCATATTTCTAACCAAAAATCGAAATATTTTATGAAAAACTCAAAATATCTTTAATCGTTAATAACTTTGTAAATACGCGTTTAATTAAGAAAATAAGCTCGATCTGTGATCACTCATATTTCTAACCAAAAATCGAAATTTTCTATGAAAAACTCAAAATATCTTAAATCGTTAATAACTTTGTAAATACGCGTTTATTTGAGAAAATAAGTTCGATCTGTGATCACTCATATTTCTAACCAAAAATCGATATTTTCTATGAAAAACTCAAAATATCTTTAATCGTTAATAACTTTGTAAATACGCGTTTAATTAAGAAAATAAGCTCGATCTGTGATCACTCATATTTCTAACCAAAAATCGATATTTTCTATGAAAAACTCAAAATATCTTTAATCGTTAATAACTTTGTAAATACGCGTTTAATTAAGAAAATAAGCTCCATCTGTGATCACTCATATTTCTAACCAAAAATCGAAATATTCTATGAAAAACTCAAAATATCTTAAATCGTTAATAACTTTGTAAATACGCGTTTATTTGAGAAAATAAGCTCGATCTGTGATCACTCATATTTCTAACCAAAAATCGAAATATTCTATGAAAAACTCAAAATATCTTAAATCGTTAATAACTTTGTAAATACGCGTTTATTTGAGAAAATAAGCTCGATCTGTGATCACTCATATTTCTAACCAAAAATCGATATTTTCTATGAAAAACTCAAAATATCTTTAATCGTTAATAACTTTGTAAATACGCGTTCAATTAAGAAAATAAGCTCGATCTGTGATCACTCATATTTCTAACCAAAAATCGAAATATTTTATGAAAAACTCAAAATATCTTTAATCGTTAATAACTTTGTAAATACGCGTTTAATTAAGAAAATAAGCTCGATCTGTGATCACTCATATTTCTAACCAAAAATCGAAATTTTCTATGAAAAACTCAAAATATCTTTAATCGTTAATAACTTTGTAAATACGCGTTTAATTAAGAAAATAAGCTCGATCTGTGATCATTCATATTTCTAACCAAAAATCGAAATTTTCTATGAAAAACTCAAAATATCTTTAATCGTTAATAACTTTGTAAATACGCGTTCAATTAAGAAAATAAGCTCGATCTGTGATCACTCATATTTCTAACCAAAAATCGAAATATTTTATGAAAAACTCAAAATATCTTTAATCGTTAATAACTTTGTAAATACGCGTTTAATTAAGAAAATAAGCTCGATCTGTGATCACTCATATTTCTAACCAAAAATCGAAATTTTCTATGAAAAACTCAAAATATCTTTAATCGTTAATAACTTTGTAAATACGCGTTTAATTAAGAAAATAAGCTCGATCTGTGATCACTCATATTTCTAACCAAAAATCGAAATTTTCTATGAAAAACTCAAAATATCTTTAATAGTTAATAACTTTGTAAATACGCGTTTAATTAAGAAAATAAGCTCGATCTGTGATCACTCATATTTCTAACCAAAAATCGAAATATTCTATGAAAAACTCAAAATATCTTAAATCGTTAATAACTTTGTAAATACGCGTTTATTTGAGAAAATAAGTTCGATCTGTGATCACTCATAGTTCTAACCAAAAATCGATATTTTCTATGAAAAACTCAAAATATCTTTAATCGTTAATAACTTTGTAAATACGCGTTCAATTAAGAAAATAAGCTCGATCTGTGATCACTCATATTTCTAACCAAAAATCTAAATATTTTATGAAAAACTCAAAATATCTAAAAACGTTAATAACTTTGTAAATACGCGTTTAATTAAGAAAATAAGCTCGATCTGTGATCACTCATATTTCTAACCAAAAATCGAAATATTCTATGAAAAACTCAAAATATCTTAAATCGTTAATAACTTTGTAAATACGCGTTTATTTGAGAAAATAAGTTCGATCTGTGATCACTCATAGTTCTAACCAAAAATCGATATTTTCTATGAAAAACTCAAAATATCTTTAATCGTTAATAACTTTGTAAATACGCGTTCAATTAAGAAAATAAGCTCGATCTGTGATCACTCATATTTCTAACCAAAAATCTAAATATTTTATGAAAAACTCAAAATATCTTAAATCGTTAATAACTTTGTAAATACGCGTTTATTTGAGAAAATAAGTTCGATCTGTGATCACTCATAGTTCTAACCAAAAATCGATATTTTCTATGAAAAACTCAAAATATCTTTAATCGTTAATAACTTTGTAAATACGCGTTTAATTAAGAAAATAAGCTCGATCTGTGATCACTCATATTTCTAACCAAAAATCGATATTTTCTATGAAAAACTCAAAATATCTTTAATCGTTAATAACTTTGTAAATACGCGTTTAATTGAGAAAATAAGCTCGATCTGTGATCACTCATATTTCTAACCAAAAATCGATATTTTCTATGAAAAACTCAAAATATTTTAAATCGTTAATAACTTTGTAAATACGCGTATAATTAAGAAAATAAGCTCGATCTGTGATCACTCATATTTCTTAACCAAAATCGATTTAATGAAACCGGTTTTAAATAAGTTGGTTTTTTGGAAACACTAACTGGCTTCTTTTCTACATAAATAATATTTTTCTTAATTTCTCCTAATGTATGCATTGCCCATAACTATTTAATATTTTGCACTGAAGGGTTGCAGTATATTTTTTATAAAATAAAATATTTTATCTTTGAACTGAATCATTCAAAAAGGGAGATAGAAAAATATTGTTGTCTTCTTGATATAATTTTGATTGTTGAAGCATGCAAAAGGAAAATTATTCTTTTGATGTCCTTTTAGCGTCAAACGCATATTGTGAAGTTAATCTTCCTCAGGCAGAAATTTATTTATTCAAACATACGTAAATATGTACGTACTTATGCATACATTCATATTTAACATATAATTTATGGTGTACACTGAGGGAGAAAAGTTTTCAAAGTAGAATGGTGGATTTTATGTCGATGTAAATGGGGTTGGTGCAAAAATGTTTCTACATTCTTGTCGGTGAGAAATTTGGCACATACTATTTATATGTAGAAATAAACATTTATTTTATTTTTAATACTTACACGTATTGCAAAATTTAGGGAAAGACCATTAAATCTTCAATCTCCTCTACTTTAAATCTTCAAATCTGCCAACAGCGCTTATTCCAATGTTACTTTCTCTTTTGTTAAACTTTTTCAATTCTTTGTTTTTTTACTTTCGACCATCTGAACAATAACTGAAACGAGAAAAAAATAGAATAATTTTCCCTTTGATTGCAAAAGAACAAAAAGTACAATTAAAAATAAGAAAATGACATTTTAATTAAATAAGAAAAATGTAAATGATTTAATTTCAACTCCATCTACAGAATGTACGAGTGAGTTTACAAACATATTTACATTGTTATCTTCCGAGTATCTGGTTTAAGTTTATTTAATTTTGCTGCGGTACGATGCCGTGCTGTGTTTCATCCACATTGGTATGTTTTGTCTACGTTCTTCCTCATCATCATCATCATCGTCGTCATGTTATTGTAATAGTGTTGTGACTAAATCTGTGTGCTGCTCATTTCAATTTTTTATTTAATGTAAATTTTATTTAGTTGAATGTGTCCATTTTACCTGTATTACTTGTGTGGCAATCCAACCAACACCAAGGAAATCCAACACGAAAGCTTCAACACCCAAAAATCACACTGAAAAGTACATAAAATTAATTAACAGCGGGATTTAAAAGCGGCAAGAAAAAATACGAATCATTTACTATTCCTGAGTCAAAAATAACAACCATTTCAGCAAATTAAGTTTTGGATTATTAGATGACGGTTAAGGTTTTACAATTTTATTTTGATTTTACTTTCAACATTTGCGCTTTGAAAACGCTGCAGTTGAAAGTAGTGATTGGCAGCTTTGCACTGGCTTTAATTCTACTTTCTACCACAATGTCCACTCGTTTTGTGTAACGTAATGTATTAAGTAGCTGCTTTGCACTGGCTTTAATTCTACTTTCTACCACAATGTCCACTCGTTTTGTGTAACGTAATGTATTAAGTAGTTTCATTGACGAATATGTTTTTTATAGTTACTTTTCTATACCTTAGTAGTGTAAGAAGTGACCTGCACAGCAAAAACTTTCATTACCAAGTGATGAGTTAGAATGCCTAATTCCTAAACTTCACTACTTACAAAATTGGATTTTAACTCATTATTTTAAAACGGTGATTTCATTTGAGGCAAATATTACCACAACCGCTTATAAATATGTCATTTCATTAATATCATTCGATATTTTACTATCAAATTACTAGAAAATATGCAGATAATATTGGGTGTATGACTTCCAAAATGCGGGGCGTATCCTTTGAACGCCGATTTTGTTTTTAATAACTTATATGTCATTTTGAAGGGTACATGTCTGTCATTTATTCTCAATTAGTTATTAAACATTAGAGTCATAGAGAACATAGATCGGAAACTCGAAAAAAAACTCAAACAAAAAAATTACTCAAAAAAGTTAATTACATAGTTACATAGTTTTTTTTACTAATATATTCTCACCACTTAGGTTTTTGACAACTGAGTTAGGTCTTCTCTATGATTAGAGTGTAAACAACAAAGTTTATTTTGCTTCGAAAATGTCGAATTTTTTACCAACGTCAGCGTCATATGCGGGAAGTTTTGCTTTACATCTTTAATTGCTCACCAAAGGATATGGTACACATTCATCATATGCTTTGGTGAGCGATTTAAATGTGCGAGAGATGGTTTGTTCGGTTCAGAAGTGGTGATTTTGACACGGATGACAAAGATCGCCGAGGCCAGACGAAAAATGTTGACCAATAATTGGAGGCATTACTCCATGAAGATTGTTGTAAAACGCAAAATCATTGGGAGCTACTCAATCAGAAATTTTAAAACGTTTGCAGACAACTGGATTCATCCTAAAGCAGACAAATTTGGTACCATACGACTTGAAGCTGAGAGACCTTGAAATACGATCTTGTATGTCTGAAATGCTGCTTCAACAATACAAAAGAAAATCACTTGTGGACTGAATCCTTAATTGCAATGAAATATGAATCCATTACGATAACCTGAAGGGTAAGAGATCGTATGTGAAGCCCGGCCAACCAGCCGAATCGACACCAAAGCCAAATATCCATGAAGCTAAGGTAATTGTCTGCATTTGGTGGGAGCAAAAGGGTTCTATCTATTATGAGCTGCTGAAATCTGGCCGAACGAATCAGTTGTACCGAACACAACTGATTCGTTTGAAGCGACCATTTACCGTAAAACGGCCAGAATATGAGGCCATATATGACACTGTAATATTCCATCATGACAACACTCGGAAACATGTTGCAATACCAGCTCAAAACTATTTAGAATGAAGTGGTCTTATAGTCCAGACATTGCACCATCCGCCTACTATTTGTTTCGATCGATGCTGAACACTTTATCTGGGATACGCTTCACTTCAGAACAGAGTATCCGAAATTTGCTTTGATTTGTTCTTGGCCACAAAAGATGAGCAGATCTTTTGGCTCGGAATCCATATGTTGCCAGAAACATGAGAAAAGGCCAAAGCTAACATTTATTATACTTAATTTAAAGATTTTCCAAACGATTCCTTAATTTAATATATATTTCCTTTTGTTGTAGGTCAATTTAACATTGCCAAATTAAATATAAAATCACGTTTGCTTAATTAACTTGTATTTAGTTATTTTTTTGTAGTATTATTCACGGCAAAATAATCTTAATTTTATCAAGGTAAATTACAGAGTATTTTTCTTTTTTTTAGGAAATATGTTAATGAATTTCTTTAGCTGTCAACCTTTTTTTAAATTGTATACAACAAACACATTTCGGCGTATCTTGCAATATTGCCAATTCAATATAACTACTATCTAGTACTTTATTTTGTCGTCTAATCTAATTAATATTCTTAATTTTAAACATGTAAATAAAAGGTAGGGAGTTAATTATTTTACAATACTTAAAATAAGTCTACTACAAAATAGAATTTCAAAAATTTGTAAAATTCATAATTATACTGGTATTATAATAATATTACGATTTGGCTTAATATCCATTAGCCTTATGGAAGTTTAACTAAAGATTTTAAGAACGTCATGCATTTTAGCTAGAAAGCAAATGATTTTGTGCTGGCATTAGAAACCACGTGTCTGCAAATTTGTTGTCTTATTCTGATTACTACCCTGCAGCTCTTGGAACTGGTTTGGTTTTTTTAGCTACAGCAAATCTTCATTGATTAACCACCAACCTACCGGTGAAATTAACATGCTTATGTCACTGTGAGGGACAAAATTTTAGACTGGTGGTCGCGACAAGACAACAAGCGACCGGTCGCTTGTTGTCTTGGTTATGCGAAACAATAATTTATTCTTGTTTCAAATTATAAAGTATAAATTGGTCAAACTTAAGGTCAAACACAAGGTGAAACTCAAGGTCAAGACAAGGTCAAGTCAAGTTCAAACTCAATGTCAAGTAAAGGTCAAGTCAAGGTCAAGTCAAGGTCAAGTCAAGGTCAAGTCAAGGTCAAGTCAAGGTCAAGTCAAGGTCAAGTCAAGGTCAAGTCAAGGTCAAGTCAAGGTCAAGTCAAGGTCAAGTCAAGGTCAAGTCAAGGTCAAGTCAAGGTCAAGTCAAGGTCAATTCAAGGTCAAGTCAAGGTCAAGTCAAGGTCAAGTCAAGGTCAAGTCAAGGTCAAGTCAAGGTCAAGTCAAGGTCAAGTCAAGGTCAAGTCAAGGTCAAGTCAAGGTCAAGTCAAGTCAAGGTCAAGGTCAAGGTCAAGGTCAAGGTCAAGGTCAAGGTCAAGTCAAGGTCAAGTCAAGGTCAAGTCAAGGTCAAGTCAAGGTCAAGTCAAGGTCAAGTCAAGGTCAAGTCAAGGTCAAGTCAAGGTCAAGTCAAGGTCAACCTCAAGGTCAAACTCAAGGTCAAACTCAAGGTCAAACTCAAGGTCAAACTCAAGGTCAAACTCAAGGTCAAACTCAAGGTCAAACTCAAGGTCAAACTCAAGGTCAAACTCAAGGTCAAACTCAAGGTCAAACTCAAGGTCAAACTCAAGGTCAAACTCAAGGTCAAACTCAAGGTCAAACTCAAGGTCGAACTCAAGGGCAAACTCAAGGTCAAACTCAAGGTTTATGTAAACAAAACAAAATTTAAAATCTAGCACAACAGCTGTTTCTCTGAGTTGCCGTAAACTAGAACAATCGTGTGACTGAAATGCGACAATTATTGCCACTAAATCGCTTTGCGCCAATTTACGACAATCAAATTTATATAAAATGAAGCAATCATGTGACTGCAGAGAATTTGATTGGGACAATTTTTTTATTGGGCCCCAATTCAGCACAATAAAAATTGTATTAAATTGGTTCATTGCGGCAATCGTGTGATCCTACCTTTAGAATGATGATTTTTATTGTTTTTTGTCTGCTTTGTTTTCTTCTTGTGAAGTTAGCTGCAGTTGTTTGCATGCTGTGATGTTGGTGGCGTCGATGCAGCCAGTGTTGGTACATTTTAGTACTTATTGTTCACCGTGTGAACAAGTGGTAAACTGTTAATGCCCAACCATAACTGTCTCAAGCAACCTTAAGTTTTTTTTTAAATGTATCCAGCATTTTGTTAAGAAGTTGCCCATTTTCTTTTCTTTTAATTTTTTATGTATTTTTTACTATTTGTTAAATTTTGATATTTGTGTGTGAATATTTTTAATTTAATTTAAATATATTGAAACTAAGATAAAGAAAATATGCAACAAAAATATGCATTTATGAGTTAAATATGCAAAAATATGCTATAAAATGCAAAATATGCAGTAAAGAGCAAAATATGCAAAAATATACACTAACAAATCGATGCAAAAATTCTTATAATTGTCTGAAAGGGATAAATAACTAACTCATATGTTTATACGACGCACAGCAAAAAATATGATATTGCATATTTTTAGTTGCCCTGGTTATAAGTTATTAAAATCAAAAACCGTGTTCAAAAGATACTCCTGAACGTATTGAAAATCCCGCATCATTACGACGACTATATTGACCTCCAGAAGTTGCGTTAATGCTATTGAATTGCTGCCTATAAAACTGTAGGGTATGACTACATACGTTTATACGTATGTTTTTGTAAATCCTTAAAGAGTGGATCTTAAGCATAGCAGCGTAAAACACTTTGTACGACATTAAAGATCAACAAGGTGTAAATGCGTTTAACACAAATGTTACACTACATTTTCACTCTCAAACAGATGTTTAAAGATGGAGAAAAGGTTAAACTGATTACAGAATTTTGAAATGAATGAAATATTTTAAAGAGTTATTTTAATAAAACAAATAGTTTACATTAAAAACACAATATTTTGGAGCTTATTTGTATTATTTTAAGGTTATAAATATTTAAATTAATAACAAAAATATGTAGATATTGATATATTCAATATATCACTAACAATAACCAGTGTAAATAACCTTATTGTTTTTAAAGCTCAGCATCAGCTTTTCATTCATACTCATGTTTTGTATTTATTATTTAAAGAAAAAAAACCTAAAAACAAATGTGTTGCTTTGGTTTTTCTATTTCTTGTAATTTGCTCCAACAAATCTTTCTTGTCATGCTTAATGGTTGTGAAAAGATTTATTGTGCCTAATATGCGAACCTTGGCAAGATTGGACATGATATCAATCAAAGTAAAGGATGAGTTAAAAAAGGAGGAAAAAAAATCCAACATTTTTTTTTAAGTTTGTTCTATTTTGGCCAACAACATATGTTGTACTCTGGCAGCAAATACTGCAAATAATATACATACATATGGAAGTATCTACATATGTGTTTTATATGCATGTATCTACTAAATACTTGTACAGAATTATAGTAGTGTGTTTGAGAAAAATAATAATAATAAATTGTATTAACAAAAAAATGTTTAATTTGATTTTTAGCAAAGGAAATTAAAATTAAATACATTTAGTAGCAAATTTATAAATAATGGGTACAAGTTGTTGTGCAATATTTATTCAATTCAATTGGCTACAACGTATCCTGTGCGAAAGTTGTTTTAAAGTTCTGTAACATATAAAAAGAGCTTAAAATTTACAATTTATTAATAAATTTGGGAAAAATATTATCAATAAATTACATTTTCTGCCCAGTATTATAATATAACAATTTTGTTAGGGCTACTGCTTTGACCTGTCACAGAGTGACTAAAATTTACCTCTTCCCAGGTCTCTTCCTTTCAATGGTTATTAATACAGTCAGTAAACGGAATATGAAATCCGATATTTTTTTTTAGAAGATTTTGATAAATTTTAAAATAAATATTTCATCGTGTCTGATGATTAAATATTAGTAAAAATTAACTTCTGATTAGAATAAGACCAATTTTTTAAAAACATAGCTGGACTAAAATGATTGAAATGTAAGATTTAGAACATTATATTGTTAGATTTTTACCTTTTAAAAAACGGTTGTTTATTTCCTTTAAATAAACCGGATACTTTTGATTGCAAATAAAAGCAGTTTAGTAGTTTAAAATTGTAACAACTCTTTATTTATTCAAATTTACACAACAACAGCTTAAATAGTCACTATGTCTTTACTTAACGATGCTTCAAATTAGACTGACTGTTTGGTGTTCTCACGACCAATTTATATACACTGCATTACCATCTAGATGTTTCGTGAAAGCTCTATTTCTACAATGATCTTAACAGACAAAACTAGTATATTCGAATTCTAGAGCTTTCAATGTTAATGTTAGCTACTTAAACATTTAGTGCCGCCATACTTGTAAACAATGCTAATAAATGCTAATAACTTCTACCTCTACATGTGAACATGTTTTTAAACATAATGAATGTTGCAAGCAGTTGTTGTAGCAGCAGTTATTGCTGAGGTGACAGAGCTTGGCCGAGTGAACTCGGATCATTCCGGTGCGTAGAACCGGCTGTCGAGGGAATATGTTGCAGACAGTCATTACAGACCGTTAAATTCAAATCGCTAATGCAAATTTGTAACAATATTTTCGATTTCGTTGTAACAAAAAGCCAATTTTAATGCTTAAATAGTTTTAAATAAAGATTTTAATAAGTATATGGAAATTTTAGATATTTTAATTTGGGCTTTATTTGTGAGGAGTCGTAATATAGCCACGCCTATCATGATTTTTTTTACAAGATATGCTGAAGAGTGTAAACATTATCTATAACAATAAGATCCCATAGATGTTAAATTTAAATAAAACGAAATGTGTGTTTGATTTGATTATAAATAAAATAAATAAAAAAATTTCACCGAAATCTGTTATTCGCTTGAAAGGCCTATCGATGCCATTATGTATGGAATATGAAATCGTGCAAGTGTCTGCCGTGGCTTCGAATTCAAAATGTATAATTCTGGCACATAAATGAAGCTGAATTTTACCGTTTGACAGGATCTGGGAACGATCTCAATTGCCAGTTCACATCATCTTCACGTGAGATCACCATGCCCTCTAATCGGTCGTGTAGAACGTCCAATGTGGAATGAGCTGTCATGTAACGCCGTTCTGTTAAAACCAGATGTCGTTGGTGTCCATATCATCCAATTTACGTTGTAAATTATCGACCTATCGGCCGTTGACGGTGATGGCCTAAACAACGTCGTTCTCATAGAAATATGGACCAATGACGCCGCCAGCTCAAAATCTACACCAAACAGTAACTTTGTGGGAATGCATTCGAAGCTCTTGGATTTTATATGTATTGGTATCGTCCCAAAACCGAAAATCTTATAAACGTCTATGGCGATTTGGCAAAACAAACTCAATAAATGACAGCTTCTTTATTCAAGGTACATACATATTTTTCAAACAAATCTGACACGATCATCTTAATTATGTACCAGTGATTTCAACTGTTTATAACGAATCGATGGATTCAATTAACGTGAAAGAATATTATTTATTGCTCATTATTGAATCACAAAAAGTCTCCTTAAGTGAATCACGCCAATTCAATATTTTGAATTCAATGGTCTGCAAGGGCTGCTTGCAACATTCATGTTTATCAATAGGGGGCGGATTTATATGCAAATGCATGTTTTTTCTCGAACGTCCAAATACAATGTAGACCAATTATCTATCTGAATCGCACATTTTGCTGCAAAATGGCATCGATTTGTTAGTGCATATTTTTGCATATTTTATTGATAATGCATATTTTGTTATATTTTACTTCAAAATGCATATTTATATGCATATTATGCCAATTTTTAATAAAAATATAATTTTTTGTCATTAATGGGCAATACATTATTTCGAAATTTTTTTTGTCGAATTTATTATAGAAATAGCAGTAGATAACATTTACTAACTAACTTCTTTCGACATCGAGAAACTGGCATTAAGTTCTTCATTTCTTTAACAGTAATTGAAAATTATCATTTCAAAACAATTTTCTTCAAAAAAGTTTAGTTTTTTTAAGTATCAAAAAATCATTAAATGTATCGAAAAACATTCATATTTGTTTTAATTGCAAATTCGATTTATAAGAGATTTCGTTATCGAAAGATTCACATACACAGTTACCACTCCTGACAGTAATTTCTACGAGACTGTCGTAAACTAGTGATTTTGGATAACTTAGAGACACTATAGATTACATAGAGACACTTAAGTGATAATTGTCTTTATGCTAGATTCCATGGGATGTATAAAGTAACCAATTGACTTCTCTCTGCATTACAAATAGCACGTCAAATGACCCAAAATATATAAATTGGAGTCAGCCAAGTGATCAGATATTATTTCCCTCTATAAGGGATACATTTACTAATTGCTTAATTGCTTGGTTATTACGAGATAAATATTAAGGTTGGATGCTACTTTACAGCACGATCAAAATAGAGAAGCTCTAAAGATTATGGATTTAAACAAGTATTCATACCAAGATATTACAATTAATATATCGTCCATCGTTTTTTCAGAAGAAAAATTATTTTAAAAATAGTTTTAGAACTTTATTTGTTTAATTCCTGGTATAATTTAAAGAGTTCTAACTGCTGGCAACAGTGTTGTGTATTTTTTGGACATTTCGAATTCCATACTTAATTATTTTATGTTTCTGCACAAAAATATAAGTGCATATTTTTTAAATTTTGAGGTCATATTTTGATTTTTTTGAAGCATATTTTAGGCGCATATTTTCCAATAATAAATGCATGAAAATCCGCCCCCTATTTATCAACATTTCAATCGCTAGAAACTTCTACTTATAAACAATGTTGATAGTATTGTTTATAAGTGAAGTGGCTTTAAATGCTGTGGTTGATCATTGTAATAGATAATGCTGGAATTGCCTAGAAGATGGCGCTTTGTATATAAATAGTAACGGTTGCTGGTGATTGAGTTGATTTTGCTTCAGTTAACGTCCGTATTATGTGTTTTTAATTTAAGAAATAATAATACAAGTGTGTGTATTAAGTAGGGTGATCGATTCTTCAACATTTTTTAGAAACCGGTTTTCGGTTTCTTCTAAAAATTGCAATTTAATATAAACCGGTTTCGGGTTTTTAATAATAACCGGTTAACCGGTTTTTTGTCAAAATATTAAAACGCATAGAAATAAGAAGAAAAAAAGTTTTATTTATTAAAATAATAGTTATTAAAACAAAAACAGTTCATGGAAAAACATAACAAAAGAAAAAACAGATAATGTAATTATGATAAAGAATAAAGATGTATTCTAATAACAAAAAAAAAGCCTTTAATTCTAATTTTTATTACTTTTTTAACCTTCACAAGGTCTTCGGGTCAAATTTGACCCATTTTAAAATTAAAATTTAATTTTTTTTAAAAGTGAGTGGTTGATATTTTTGATATTTTATGAATTTTATTTAATTTCAAATGTCAAAACTACGTTTGGTTTTTTTTTTTAAAAAAATGGCAAAAAAATATCTATAAAATTTTTTGCATTTAAGGTCTTTGGGTCATATTTGACCTGGTCAAAAATCTTGAATTTTTGTTACTCTCAATTATGTTAAATGTCTTCAGAGCTTTCGTAGCACTAATATATATATGTTTATTTTCATCATACCTGCTGAACATTATACTTGTATGAAAACTGCGATTCCCCGGTTAGATACCAACGCTATGTTTTTGAAATTAAAATTGAATTTTTTCAAAAAGTGAGTTGTTGATATTTTTCATATTTTATGACTTTTATTTAATTCAAATGTCAAAAACTACGTTAGGTTTAAAAAAAAATTGGCAAAAAAAATATATATTTCCTATTTGGTTAAAATTTGACCCGAAGATCGTTAACGTTAGTAAATTTGAACCCCTTATGGAGGTTAAAATAATCTCTTAAGATTAAAACACAGTTTAAATGCTTTGGAGTATATCTATTTTTTTAAAGTTAAAGTTTTTAATACACTAAAACTCATAGAAACACTTTTAGAAAAAACCGGCTATTCGAGGAAAAAAACCCGGTTTCTTCGATATTTGAAATGTGAGCTTTTTAAAAAAACCGAAACCGACTTAACCAAAAAACCGGTTATTAAAAACCGGGCCGATCACCTTGGTATTAAGAGATTGAATTTATGTTGTTATTAAATTTGAATAAATAAAGAGTTGTTATAATTTTAAAACTAATAAACTGCTTTCATTTGCAATTTAAAGGAAATAGACCACCGTTTTTAAAAGGTAAAAGCGTAACAATATCTTTTTGAACAAAATGAACTTCTTATAAATTTAAAATCTGGCAGAGTTTTAGTACTTGACTTTGACATTCCGATTAGAAAGTAATGTAATTCGTTGTTATACTTCACATTTTTTTTTAGAAAAACCTACCATTTATCTCTTCCCTTAAGAACTTACATACCTTCTAGCTCTTTTTATTGCAGTTTCCATTATCTGCAATATTTTGAGAAATTTAAAAACTTTCCTTAGTCCTATAGAATTTGATTCAAATTAAACTAATATTAGCCATATGGCTTGTATGTGTGAGTAAATGTATGTTTGTTTTTGTTTTCATATTTTATTTATTTATTTAACTAAAAATAATAACGAACAATAAAAAAATCATGTTTATGTCACCAACTGTCAGGATTTACAAAAATAAAATTAAAAAATAAGTCCTCTAAACACATTTCTACAAAATGTTTGCATGTGTATAGGGCAAGTAGAAAAGGAAATACTAAACCCAGCAAACACATGCCTTGAAATAGACAAACAATTATTTAACAGCTAAAAGAACAGCCTTCAAATTTGTTTCAAGTATATTTTCAATTTGTTATTTCCTTCTTTACGCTAGTTTTCAAAATAGCCCATTCGCTACTAATATGTGGCATGCAACTGCTGCAACTTTCAAGTAGCTCTCCACTTTTTCAACTGCAATGGTGAAACAATTTACCGCAATATGTTAAGGAGCTTTTGATAAAACATATTAGTGTGTTGGGGGGTATCTTCAATTTGAAAAATATCTTTGTATTTCATTGATGTTTGCTGGGATATTTACACATAGATTTATGCATGCGCGTGTATGTTTTATGTCTTAAATTTTTTTCTCCAAAATTTCTACCCTAGATCATAGAAATTTATCGTTTCACATGTAACAATTTACATAGAAACTTGAACAAGAGATGATGTAGTCGCAACAATAAAAGTGTTTAAATATTGGTTGAATGACTTAAAAATGCGGGATTTATAACAGATGTCGTAACTTTTGAATTCGGTTTTTGTTTTTAATAACTTATATGTCATTTTGAAGGATACATATCCGTCATTTATTCTCACTTAGTTATTGAACATTATAGTGTAAACAACAAAGTTTTTTTTTGCTTCGAAAATGTCGAATTTGGTTTTAACAAAATGCGTGAAGTTTTTCGTTACTTCTTTAATTTGAAAAAAGTGCCGCTGAAGCATACCGATTGCTCACCGAAGCTTATGGTGAATGTGTTTCATCGGATTCAACGTGCGAGAGATGGGATGTCCGGTTCCGAAGTGGTGATTTTGACACGAAAAACAAAGAAAAAAAAGCCAAAAAAGTTTGAAGACCAATAATTGGAGGCATGAAGATTGTTGTAAAACTCAACAAGGGCTTGCAAAGTCATTGGGAGCTACTCAAACAGAAATTTCAAAAGGTTTGCGAGCAGCAGGATTCATACAAAAGCAGGGAAATTCGGTACCAAACGAATTGAAGCTTAGAGACCTTGGAAGATGATTTTGTATGTCTGAAATACTGCTTCAACGCTATAAAAGAAAATAATTTTTGCACCGAATCATTAATTGCGATGAAAAATGAATGAATTACGATAACCAAAACCTAAGAGGTTTCATCGGTTTCAGCGTGAGAGAGATGGATTGTGCAGTTCAGAAGTGGTGATTTTGCTACGGAAAACAAAGATCCCTCAGGCCAGCCAAAAAAGTTTGACGACCAAGAATTAGAAGCATTACTCCATGTAGATTGTTGTAAAACTCAACAAGCAGCAATTTCGAAATGTTTGCAGCAGGTTTCATTCCAAAGCAAGGAAATTGGGTACCATACGAACTGAAGTCGAGAGACCTTGAATGAAATGCTGCTTGAACGCTATAAAAGAAAATAATTTTTGCTTCCAATCATTACTTGTGATGAAAAATGGATCCAGTACGACAACCCGAAGCTTAAGAGATCGTATGTGAAGCCCGACCAACCAGCTGAATCGACACCAAAGCTAAATATCCAAGACGCTAAGGTAATGCTTTGTATTTGGTGGGATCAAAAAGGTCTTATCTATTTGAGTTGCTGCAATCTGGCCAGACCATCATAGGGAACTTGGAATGAACACAACTGATTCGTTTGAAGCGAGATTTGGACGAAAAACGTAATATTCCATCATGACAACGCTCGACCACATGTTGCAATGCCTGTTAAAAACTATTTAGAATGAAGTGGTTGGGAAGTTTTGCCTCGCCCGCCTTATGTTCCCGACCTTGCCCTTAGGACTACTATTTGTTTCGATCGATGCAGAACGCTTCCAATTCAAATGAATTTGTTAGAGTGAATTGAAATTCATTTCCAATTCGTTTGAATTAAATTGATTTTGAATTCATTCAAATGAATTAGAACAATGAATTGCAATTCAAATGAATGAAATCAAAAATGAGTTGCAATCAATCAAATTCAAGAGCAGATCTAGGGGGAATGAAAAATAAAAATTTAAGTATCTTTTAGCAAATAAACAAAATTTTCCCATTTTGATAGGATTTTCGCCGATAGCTAATAATTCAATTCCTATTCTGTCGCTACCTGACAATTCCAGTATATCATGGAAATTTCAAATTTAAGAATTGTTTGTCTTTGGACTTTTTAGACAAAACGAGAGTAAAAATTAGTTGAATAACAAAACGATTTTGATAACTGTATATCTACTAGGGTGATCAATTCTTCGACATTTTTTAGAAACCGGTTTTCGGTTTCTTCTGTCGCTACCTGACAATTCCAGTATATCATGGAAATTTCAAATTTAAGAATTGTTTATCTTTGGACTTTTTAGACAAAACGAGAGTAAAAATTAGTTGAATAACAAAACGATTTTGATAACTGTATATCTACTAGGGTGATCAATTCTTCGACATTTTTTAGAAACCGGTTTTCGGTTTCTTCAAAAAATTGCAATTTAATATAAACCGGTTTCGGTTTTTTGGAAAAATATTAAAACGCCTAGAAATAAGAAGAAAAAATGTTTTATTTATTAAAATAATAGTGATTAAAACAATTTTGATTACTTATTTTATCTTTTTTTTTTTAGGTTTAGTTACATTTTTTTAGAGCTTTGGTAGCACTACAATATATCTTTGGTAGCTCTAATATATATCTGTCTCTTTTTATCATACTTGCTGAACATTATACTCTTATCCTTCATAAGGTCTTCGGGTAAAATTTTACTCATTTTGAAATTAAAATTGCATTTTTTCTAAAAATGAGTGGTTGGTTTTTTTGATATTTTATGACTTTAATTTAATTTCAAATGTCAACAACTACGTTAGGTTTTTTTAAAAAACCTATTTTCTATTTGTGTCAAATTTGACCCGAAGATCGTTAACGTCAGTAAATTTGAAGACCTTATGAAAGTAAAATAATCTGTTAGGAATAAGTAAAACACAGTTTAAATGCTTTGGAGTATATCGATTTTTTTTTGTTTTTATAAAACTAGACATTGAATATCATCTTTTACTCGGTATATTTGTAGGACACACAGAAAACAAAGCATTGAATAAGTTTTCAGGCTTACCAGATCACTTCTGACATTTTCTAAATACAAAAAGTCTTCTAAAATAGTTGAAGTATTTGTTTTATTTTTTTTTTTGGATTTTGAATATTTCTTAAAGTTTTTAATACACTAAATCTCATAAAAACACACTTTTAGAAAAAACCGGCTATTCGAGGAGAAAAACCCGGTTTCTTCGATATTCGAAATGTGAGCTTTTCAAAAAAACCGAAACCGACCTTACCAAAAAAACCGGGCCGATCATCCTAATATCTACTTACAAAATCAATTCAAATTTCAGTCAATTCAATTCAAATGAGTTGGAAATGAATTGAAATTCACTTTGACAAATTCATTTGTATTTGAAACGAATTGCAAATCATTTTACAAATTCATTTGAGTTGGAAATTAATTTTTACCAAATTCATTTGAATTGAGTTAAATTTCATTCAATTAATTTTTTTGTGTGAAAAGAATTAATTCAAAATTTGATAATTCAAAAATGAATGATTCATTTATAGCTTGGACTGATAGTATGTTTATGGTTTGTAGTGTGTAATATATTCGTTTTGAGTTTTTTTAATTTTACATTTTTAGTTATTTTCTTTTGAGAAGTGCATGTGATTCAAGATACGCAAACATTTACGTTTGTGTGCACTTACATTAGACCAGCATCTTTTGTATTTTTCATGTTTTCAAGTGAATAAAATTGAAGTTCATAAAAATAAATTGTATATTCGATTCTCATAAATTGTATTAATAAATTTACAAGTGGTTAAAGTTAGGAAAATAGATTTAATAATGTCTTTTCCTCTATCTGTCTGTTGGCATCAACCGAGCAAAGATCCCAAATAACTTATGGATATGAATGTTGCAATTGAAAACTAGCGAAATTGAGCTATAAATGCCGAAATGAAAACTCAGTTATATTTGAATTAGAGCATTAAGAGGTGAGAGTTTTATTTAAATTGCAAAAGCAACCACATCGTAACCAGTATACGCTACCTATATAATAATTGTTGACCCATTTAAATGGTGCCATCCTATTGTATTTATGTTTATATGACCTGCCAGTGTTTGTGGCTCTTTTTTTGCTAGATTTTTTTTTGCTGTTGTTTCTTTGACATTGTACGAAGCGAATGAAAGGATTAAATTTAAAACAATATTTATTTTTACAAGAAATATTGTGGACGTGAGACACCACAAAATATTATTTAATTTAGACCACATGTATGAACGACTACATGTACAACACCAAACAAGAAGACTTTCTTGTACAACAGATTTATATGACATATAAATATTACAATTGTCAGGCCATGATTTAAATTGAATAAATATACAAGACTTGTTTTTTTCTTTCATAAAAATTAGCTTGTTTTTTTAAAAAAAAACTATATGAATTTTAGATAAAGATGAACGAGAATAGAAAGTTCATGTTAAATATTAAATTTTTCTTATTGTTTCTTTTCAAAACTTTAAAAATTTGTTTATCTTCTTCCTGTTAGTTTTTATTACAAAAATTATTGCTGATGAAATTATAAATCTTTAAATTTGTTTTGCTAAAACTGTCTGTTTATGTCTATGTACTTAATACATAGTTACAATATTACGCATAACTCTCTTTATATTCTCTTTGACAAACTTAATGCATTATTTGTAATTTAAAGCACAAGTAATAAAAAGTTAAGTAATTATATTACAACTATTTAAGATGTTAAAATACGTTTGCGTCTCATCTAAATACATATGCTGGCACATACTTACTATACCTTAGTTTGCAATAAGGTACTGCAGTATAATGTATCGGTGAATTTAGTGACTAACTTCCTTAGAAATTGAGCCAATAGTTCCTGTATAAGTATTGTCAAAGTGTGCTATACATTTCCCCATTAAACTGACTACACGTGAGTTCCCATTGTAGAGTACATGCTGGTATATAAAACCTGCAGTAGTACCAGTAGCTCCTACATTGATGTTGTGTGATGGATTCCGGAGATACAAACTGTCTCCATTCTGTGTACTTTTTGCAGCATTCGCAGGAATGCTTTTTCCCTTCATGTAGTTTCAGTAACAAAGTCAGAATATTTTCAACCTCGAACTTTTGGGGCATCTCATCGAAGAAGTAAAAAGCGCCTGCTATCTTAAAAGCCTAATATTAACAAGTGGAGTCATAATACCACCATTTCGTTTAAAATTCTTGCATTCAGAAACTTCCCCATAGTCTCCCCTTTTGAGACATTGTAATGTTCAATATCTAATGAATCTTGAATCAAAATACACATCTTCAAATAAATGAAAAATATGGACTCTGTTAGGTTTTGAATACCAAGTGTTCAAAAGAAATAGGGTCAAGAAGAAAAAACTTAGAAAAAACAAACGAACTTTTGGGAGCCATTGATTGCCACTAGCGGTCAGTCGGTTGGTGGGGTTCTTATTCGTTTCGTTTTTTTTATACCCCTATTAAATGTTTGACATTCACAAATAATATTGTAGACTCCCTATACTACAGTACAATCAGATCAACTTATATAATATGGTGTAAGACAAACCCGGTGCTTTCGTTAATCTATATGATGTTAAATTTGATCAAAACTTTAATATATAACCTATTCCTATCCCTGATGAAGTGGAGATAGATGCCTCGAAACCCACCCTTCCATTGATCTTAATGGCATTATTTCAATAAGATCCCTAAACCGAGTCCCAACACTTACACTCTCACATCACGAAAACTCGCAGAAATAGACTAGTGTGTCATCATAATGTTCACAATTTATTCATATAAAGTAGAATATATAGCACTCATAATGATATTTATAATTATTTAAAATTTAGTTAAAATCACTTTAAGAATTATTTAGTTCAAATAGATAATAAATATTTTAACTTGATAACAATTCAAATAAAAATTAATCCAGAAAGTAAAAAAATACTAATTATAATATATAATAATACACAATGAGTGTCCTCATATATTTAGGCAATATTGTAATGAAGTAACAAAAAAACAAATTTGATAACACATCACTTAATGATCATTACATATTACTAGATCAAAATTGTGCAACTAAGAAGGTCGCAAAAAAAGAATACAAAAAAATTTAAATTTTATGATCTGGAGAATTTGTTTTAAAATTACACCAAACCCTAGTTTGACGCAGATAACAAAATATTTGTTTTCAATTAATACTTTAACCTGTTTTTTGTTTTCTGTTTCTATATTTGTTTTTGTTACTTCTTTTGTTTTATAAAACTTTTAGATATATTTAATTTAAAGGTATGCAAAACAAAATTAGATAATAAAATGAAAATTCACTCACCAAATTTTATGGCTGGAACTGCTGCTGACTGTTGAGGCCTCGACAATCCACTGCAGAGTTTCTAGACAATTAATGTTGTATATAAAGTTTTGTTTTGCATATATACGATAGGTTGAATCCATATGGGTGATAATACTAATTATAGGGCCTTAATTTTAATAAAAAAAACTTATTATAATAGTGTTTCTTACTGTGATAACATGTGCAATATAGTTAAGGTTTCCAAAGCATAGACATATACATATATATATTTTTTTGAATTTTGAATCGAATTGATTTTAGTTGTAATTATTTTACTTTATTTTAATAATTCATTTTTAGTTTTAGGGTATAGACTTTTAAATAATTAAACAACTTTTGAAATTTTGATAGTTTTCTAATGTTTTTTTTATGAAAATTACAGCCAAATTGTTGTTGTATTATGTTCTGGAAACACTTAACACTTACGTGAGGTGACTTTTTTAAAATTTTAATTGTTTTTTTTTCTTTGCCGTTTAGATGATTTGGGGCTTGGTTTTATAACAATTGTTAGGTAATATTATAGCAGTATGCCGTCCTCGTTGAATTTAGGATTATAATTAATATTAGTTTTATATGTAGCTTTTACTCAAAAAAAATTATTAGCTCTAATCATCTCAGTAGTAGATTACAAGAATAATTGATTGAATTAGGTTTTTAAATATTATTTATTCACTATACTTCTTCGTCTGCTGCTTTTCTATGCAGTTGTTGAGAAACTGGTTTAAGTGACAAAAAATATTCCTATTTGTTTTTTTTTTTTTTGTTTGATGTCTACTTTACTTTTAGAGTTATTTTTTGTGTGGTGCAATAAAAAGTGTACACAGTGGTGGCTATAGGAATATCACCACCACTGTAACAAAATAGTATAATTTTTGTTCCTGTGGAAAAGATTTGATTAGTTTTAGACAAATTTGGACTGGTGGACTTGTTACCTGTCTAGCCAGGATATTTTCGATTGGTTATGACAATCTAGGTTATGCTTTCTCCAATATAACTTCCAGTTTATATTATATGATAGTGCGTTGTGTAATAACTATTATGTTTGATTATAAGTTTTTCTATTAGTTATGAACAATTACATATTTTAATCTTAGGTTTGAGTATAATTACCTCAAGTTTAGGTAGTTAAAGGCACTTTGAGACAAAAGGAAACAGTTCTGAGTATCCTGTAAGGATATTACACTAAAATTTTGCAATTTAAGATTTATATAAAAGTGGACTTTTCTGGATGTTTCCACGTTGAAGTTCAATTTCAAAAGAAAGCTTATATTTTTGGCTTATAAAAACCACGCTTCCATTTTAGGTATGTATTCGGTAGCAATACTAAATGGTTTGTATGTGTTAGTATGCGTTTCAATGCGTTCTCATGCGTCCGAAAATATTGCAATTTTCAATGTTGCTAACTATATAACCCATATTAAATACAACATTGTGAGGTGAGATAGTTTTTACAAAAATTACAACCGTTAAATTTCAATTATGAAATAAATGTTTAAAACAAGATTTGTGTATCCAAATTATCGAGACTATTGTTTATTGCAAATGTTTTATGTATGTATTAAAAAAAAATTTCCATAAGAAAAAGGCAAATGATGTGGTACTCAAAATTTAGTTGAATAATCGTATACTACAAACCAGATAATTCTGTTTTTTTTCTTTAAACTACAGAATTAGAAGGAAAAAAGCGATTATTTTATTTATGGTCGTATATCTTTCGCATGGAAAGTTCCAATAACTTTACCATCAAAATTTTCTAAGATATAACAATTGTTTCCAACTCTGTCACGAATTTTCGCTTTAAGGAAGACAGGGGCCAATTTGGAGTTATAGTTCTTAGCGAAACTACTTTGGGAAAAGTTTCTGTGGAAAACTTCTTGTCCTATCTTATATTGTATTGGTCTGGCTCTGAGGTCATAAGTATGTTTATTTATTTCGTATGAAACTCTAATATTCTTTCTAATATTTTTACGCAGCAAACTCAAATTATCTTCCTTCGAAAGGGGATTAAATGGTTCATCTAAAATTTGAAGTTTTCTAAGCAATTCATAAGATGATCCATGCGTCAACATCTCCAAACCAAATAGGGCCTGGTAAGGTGAGCATTTAATTGTTTGATGGTATGTATTTCTTAATGAACAACTAATAGAACTAATGTTCTCATCCCAATCCCTATGGTCATTTTTCAAAAAACTACGAATTCCTGCAATTATAGACCGGTTAACCCGTTCCGACGCATTTGACTGCGGTGCATATAATGCCGTCAGTATATGGGTAATACCGAACTTGGTCAAAAATATTTCAAACTCATTCGCCCGAAATTGCGATCCATTGTCGCTTACCACAAATTCAGCCACGCCATATACGTGGAATATATTGCTTAAGAGAAAACTTATGATAGCCTTAGCTGTAAACTTTCTGAGGGGACAAAGCCAATGGAACTTAGAAAAATGGTCCAGCACTATTAGAAGTCCAATGTGACCATTTTTACTTCTAGGATATGGCCCCAGCAGGTCTATGTATAGCCTCTGAAACGGTCTACTGGAATTTGTTGGTTGACCCATTTCTGGTTTTAAAATTATGTTTGGAAATTTAGTTTGTTTGCAAATTTCACAGTCTCGAATAAAATCACGTACGTTAGTAACCATACCAGGCCAATAAAAGTTTCTCCTGATTAGCTCCAGTGTTTTTCCCATTCCACCATGAATTGTTATAGATTCATGGACTTTTTTAATTACGTCTAACCTCAGTTGTATTGGTAACCAGAGTTTCCAAGAATTTTGTTTTTCCTCAGAATACCCAGTATAGTGTCCAATTCGTATGTAAATGAAATTTTCTATGACTTGAATATCTGGATATTTTTCCTTGTTCTCTAATACTTTCTTCTTAAGATCTTGATAATCGGGGTCACTAAAATGCGATGAATTTATGTCTATTTCGGGTTCCAGTATGTGAATATCAGAAACTTCTCCACAATGAATTCGACTAAGGGCATCCGGCACTATGTTGTCTTTTCCTTTCCTATGGCTTACGGTAAAGTTAAAGGATTGTAGCTTAAACACCCATCGAGCTAATCTACCTGTGAGGTCTGGCTGCTTCATAAGCCATACGAGCGAGGAGTGATCCGTAATGACCTCAAACTCCTGAAGTTCTAAGTAACAACGGAATTTTTTTATGGCTTCGATGGCGGCTAGGCACTCCCTCTCAGTCACGCTGTAATTACGTTGTGCGGTGTTCAATTTTTTGGACATATAAGCTACAGGTTTCTCCGACCCGTTATCGTCCAGTTGTACCAAAACAGCTCCTATACCGTAGTCACTTGCATCACAGTGTAGATAGAATTTCCTGGTAAAGTCCGGATTTGAAAGAACTGGTGTTGTTGTGAGCAAGAATTTAATCTTTTCAAATGACTTTTGTGCCTCGGTCGTCCAATTGAACTTACGCTTAGTCGATAGTGTCTCTGTTATAGGGTGGACTTCTGTGGAGAAATTTTCGATAAACCTGCGGTACCATCCCGCAATCCCGAGGAAACCGCGGACTTGTTTGATGTTCTTGGGTGTAGGCCATTTTATAATCGCCTCCACTTTTTCAGGGTCAGTTTGGATACCACCATTACCTATAACAAATCCTAAGTATTTCACTTGAGTGACACAAAACGCGCTTTTGGCGATATTTAAAGTTAAATTAGCCCTACGAAATTGGTCTGCTATTTTCACCAGAGTTGTTAAATGGGATTGAAAATCCTCCGAAACAATTACGAGGTCGTCGAGGTAACCGAAAACACAGTGGCGAAGGTCGGGGGGTATGAGCTGATCCATAAGACGACACATTGTTTGGGGTGCTGTGCAAAGACCAAAAGGCATAACAACGAACTGGTACAGCGGTCTACCTGGTACCGTAAACGCTGTTAGTGCCTTGGACTGATCGGCTAGGCCGATTTGCCAATATGCGTCTTTTAAGTCGAGTTTCGAAATAAGATTAGCTTTTGGAAGTCTGGAAAAAATGCCTTCAATATTGGGTAAAGGGTACGCGTCTTTCTTTGTCACATTGTTGAGTTTCCTGGCGTCCAAACAAAGTCTTATTTTATTGGGTTTAACAACTAGTCGCATAGGAGAACTCCATGCTGATGTGGATTCCTCTATGACCCCTAGTTCTAACATTCTATCTATTTCCTTATACATTAATTTTTCAACTGCAGGGGATACGGGGTAAAATCTTTGTTTGATGGGTTTCGAATCACCCACATCAATTTCATGAGTTATTAATGTTGTTCTCCCTAAACCCCTTTTTGCGAAAGTTGGAAAAATATCTATTATTGTATTTAACTGTTGAGTCTGGCTTAGCGTCAATGGATATTTGTATTCGTTTGGTCTATCAGACTTCTCTAAAGAATCGGACAAAACATCGGAAGGTCTTTCTAAAACAGACAACTCGGATAAGTCTCTGTCAAAAGTCGTATAGGCGGACGGAATGGACACAATTGCGGAATCAAAAATGTCTGCGGCGAGTTTAAATGACTTCCAAAAGTCTAACCCTAAGATTACTCTTTGTGAAATGGTCGGAACAATTAAAAATCTAATTTTTTGCACTTGATCCTTAAATGTAACCTGAACATCTAGCATTCCTATTGTTTTTTGCACTCTACCGTCAGCAGTTTTGACGTAGCTTTTGAGAGGATGAAAATTGTGAAAATCAGAAAATTTATACGTGGCTAAATTTGAACCTATACACGAGACATTCGCGCCTGTGTCGAGAAGACCATATTCTATAAAATTGAGAAATTTGATTTTTGCATAAAAACGTTTGTCAGTCTCATTGTTAATAATAGAGGAAATAATACAATTAGATACTAGTTTTCGGGATTTAAAATATCGTCTGAGGCGAAGCGTAGATCTTTTAGGTTTTTTTGTGGGAACGACGGACAATGAGGAGGCAGAATTAAAAATTTTGTTTCGAATATTAATATAATCATTTAGTCTTTCATGATATGGTTTGTGTGGATAAATAGTGCGACTTAAAGGCGGATTTTTATTTTCAGAATGAGATAAGATTTTAATATTTCCTTCAGTATTTAGTTTTGTCTGAGAATTTTGAGTTTTGGTAGATTGGGTAAAAGTGTTTTCATACTCTAGTTTTTTGAATTTGACAATTTTTTAAGTGAACAACGAGGACACTGAGGTTTGTATACGTTTCTTGTTCCACAACCATAGCAGAAAACTATTCGGTCCCTAAGACAGTCTTCCCAGTGGTGTCCTACTTCTTCACAATTCCAACATTTGGAGACGTTTGTGCTTTGGCGAATTGCATCAACAGAAATCTCGACAGAATTTGTAGGATTATTAATTTCAGTATCAGAAAGTTCTAACTCGGCTACCGCTCGTCTTGGAATGGAGTTTGGAACAGGTTTTATTGCTACATGGCGTCTTATATAGTCATCCTGTAAAAGGTTCTCCCTCATCTGTACCAGTTTCCTTAGATGCGCGATCGAGTAAATTGGTACATATAACAGTTCGTGTCTAATGTCTGGTCTCAAGTTTCTAGTTAAAATTTCTACCAGCTCTGTTTCAGGAATTGGAGTTTCCAGTCTATCGAGCATTGAACATATGCTTTCATAGAAAACCTCAAACGTTTCGCCTGGTTTCATTTTACGGTTTCTCACGTCCTCACGTACATCAAAATTAGATCTAAAGTCCTTATACTGGTACCGCAATGCAGCGCAAAACTCAGTCCACTCAATCTTGTCCACTTGTTTGTGGTACCTCCAGTACCAGTCACGCGCTTTGCCGGTTAGAAGCATGGGCAGATTTTTGCAAATAATGCTAAAGTCTCCATTGAAATTTTCAGTTGTGAGAGACCTCACTCTATACAAGAATTCCTCTACGGTCAGTCCTTTAGTAGAACCATCAAATCTAATGTTCCAATTCTGGATTATTGCGGTAATTTTATCTACTTTTAGGCTATATCCTGAGTCAATAAACTGGTTTCCTGATATATTTAAACGACCAGGTTCAGATGGATTATTATGTTGAGGTGGTTGTAAGTATTGATTGTTTAAAGAAATGGATGGTTGTATTGGTCTTGTATGAGTTGGAATATTTTGGTTTACAGGATGGGGAAGAATGTTAAGATTTCCTAACAGACGAGTTATTGTGTTTTCAATCATTTGGTTTATTTGTGAGTAATCTAAATTATTGGAAAAACTCTGATTATTATTAGTCTGAGGGATTTGTTGCCTGACACCTTCAAAGTTATTGCTTGTATGAGCAGCTTGTTGGTCATTCTGAGGGCTGAAATTTCTCTCATCTGGTACTAGAGCATTAGAGCCACTGGCATCTTGAGAAAATTCTTGAACTAAATTCCTAGAGAATTGTCTAGTGTGATATTTTTTTGCCATTGCCCCTCTAGGTTTTCCTGTTTTACCTTGTTTAGGCCTAGGACTATTTTTAGGTGGCTGAATATCTGACCTTTTAACCACAAGATCTGCTAACTCGCAACTACATTTACAGTAAGGACATTCAGATGACTGGGATAAAGAATTTTCTATACATTGTCTATGAAATTCATGACTGCATGTGTTAATAATTAAGACTTCATGTGTCTCAGTAATGTTTTCATTACACACAATGCATTGGTTTTCTGTAGTTGGAGGATCAACTGTAGAACACTGTGCTTGGTCCTGAGTCTTTTGTGGCGAATGCAATAAAGACATTTTAAATTAATACCAGTGTTAAATACTTGTGATCGACAGTGTCAAAAGTTAGAATAAAGAGAAAAAAAGTTCTTGGGAGAATAAAGCGTATTTCAAAAATAACAGACGGACTAATGGGACAAATCGCAAAATTAATTGGATTATTAAGACAAAATTTATAATAAAAATCCTAAGATTTAAAAAAATGTTTTGCAAATATCATTTGATTTTATGTTCAAAGATATGTAAAAAAAGAAAAAGTTTTCAAGAAATCAAATAAGTTTTCGTTTCTGTGTGAGATTTTCGTAAGTGTGGAAAAAAATAGTTTGATCAAATTTATTAAAAAACATATTGGGCTATGGAAATTTCATCGTCATATTTTCATTGAAAATATATTCAAAAACCATTATTCAATAGTATTTTTTCTAATAAACTAATATGATTGGATATTAAATTGCTATCAGCTAAATTAATATTTTCCAGACCATATCAGGATAATGGTAACTCATCGAATAAACATTTAACTAAATATTACTATGAAATTCTTTAAGACATTTCTAAAACTTAAGAACTCGTGGTTTACTTATGCAAAAAATATTTTCAGAGACCTTTCTGGTCAACAATTCGATCTTTATTCGCCAAAATGTTGAAAATCCAACGAAAGTATAAAAAGTATTGAGCATAAGTAAGCTACACTTATTCCAAATTTTAAAATTTTCTGTATAATGAAATTTAAAAGTTTAGAGCCGAAAGTGTAAGATAATAGATGTCTCTGTTAAATTTATATTTACAATGTTTGGTAACACTTTCGTGCCCCACGTTGGGCGCCAATTTATGTAATGTTCAATATCTAATGAATCTTGAATCAAAATACACATCTTCAAATAAATGAAAAATATGGACTCTGTTAGGTTTTGAATACCAAGTGTTCAAAAGAAATAGGGTCAAGAAGAAAAAACTTAGAAAAAACAAACGAACTTTTGGGAGCCATTGATTGCCACTAGCGGTCAGTCGGTTGGTGGGGTTCTTATTCGTTTCGTTTTTTTTATACCCCTATTAAATGTTTGACATTCACAAATAATATTGTAGACTCCCTATACTACAGTACAATCAGATCAACTTATATAATATGGTGTAAGACAAACCCGGTGCTTTCGTTAATCTATATGATGTTAAATTTGATCAAAACTTTAATATATAACCTATTCCTATCCCTGATGAAGTGGAGATAGATGCCTCGAAACCCACCCTTCCATTGATCTTAATGGCATTATTTCAATAAGATCCCTAAACCGAGTCCCAACACTTACACTCTCACATCACGAAAACTCGCAGAAATAGACTAGTGTGTCATCATAATGTTCACAATTTATTCATATAAAGTAGAATATATAGCACTCATAATGATATTTATAATTATTTAAAATTTAGTTAAAATCACTTTAAGAATTATTTAGTTCAAATAGATAATAAATATTTTAACTTGATAACAATTCAAATAAAAATTAATCCAGAAAGTAAAAAAATACTAATTATAATATATAATAATACACAATGAGTGTCCTCATATATTTAGGCAATATTGTAATGAAGTAACAAAAAAACAAATTTGATAACACATCACTTAATGATCATTACATATTACTAGATCAAAATTGTGCAACTAAGAAGGTCGCAAAAAAAGAATACAAAAAAATTTAAATTTTATGATCTGGAGAATTTGTTTTAAAATTACACCAAACCCTAGTTTGACGCAGATAACAAAATATTTGATTTCAATTAATACTTTAACCTGTTTTTTGTTTTCTGTTTCTATATTTGTTTTTGTTACTTCTTTTGTTTTATAAAACTTTTAGATATATTTAATTTAAAGGTATGCAAAACAAAATTAGATAATAAAATGAAAATTCACTCACCAAATTTTATGGCTGGAACTGCTGCTGACTGTTGAGGCCTCGACAATCCACTGCAGAGTTTCTAGACAATTAATGTTGTATATAAAGTTTTGTTTTGCATATATACGATAGGTTGAATCCATATGGGTGATAATACTAATTATAGGGCCTTAATTTTAATAAAAAAAACTTATTATAATAGTGTTTCTTACTGTGATAACATGTGCAATATAGTTAAGGTTTCCAAAGCATAGACATATACATATATATATTTTTTTGAATTTTGAATCGAATTGATTTTAGTTGTAATTATTTTACTTTATTTTAATAATTCATTTTTAGTTTTAGGGTATAGACTTTTAAATAATTAAACAACTTTTGAAATTTTGATAGTTTTCTAATGTTTTTTTTATGAAAATTACAGCCAAATTGTTGTTGTATTATGTTCTGGAAACACTTAACACTTACGTGAGGTGACTTTTTTAAAATTTTAATTGTTTTTTTTTCTTTGCCGTTTAGATGATTTGGGGCTTGGTTTTATAACAATTGTTAGGTAATATTATAGCAGTATGCCGTCCTCGTTGAATTTAGGATTATAATTAATATTAGTTTTATATGTAGCTTTTACTCAAAAAAAATTATTAGCTCTAATCATCTCAGTAGTAGATTACAAGAATAATTGATTGAATTAGGTTTTTAAATATTATTTATTCACTATACTTCTTCGTCTGCTGCTTTTCTATGCAGTTGTTGAGAAACTGGTTTAAGTGACAAAAAATATTCCTATTTGTTTTTTTTTTTTTTGTTTGATGTCTACTTTACTTTTAGAGTTATTTTTTGTGTGGTGCAATAAAAAGTGTACACAGTGGTGGCTATAGGAATATCACCACCACTGTAACAAAATAGTATAATTTTTGTTCCTGTGGAAAAGATTTGATTAGTTTTAGACAAATTTGGACTGGTGGACTTGTTACCTGTCTAGCCAGGATATTTTCGATTGGTTATGACAATCTAGGTTATGCTTTCTCCAATATAACTTCCAGTTTATATTATATGATAGTGCGTTGTGTAATAACTATTATGTTTGATTATAAGTTTTTCTATTAGTTATGAACAATTACATATTTTAATCTTAGGTTTGAGTATAATTACCTCAAGTTTAGGTAGTTAAAGGCACTTTGAGACAAAAGGAAACAGTTCTGAGTATCCTGTAAGGATATTACACTAAAATTTTGCAATTTAAGATTTATATAAAAGTGGACTTTTCTGGATGTTTCCACGTTGAAGTTCAATTTCAAAAGAAAGCTTATATTTTTGGCTTATAAAAACCACGCTTCCATTTTAGGTATGTATTCGGTAGCAATACTAAATGGTTTGTATGTGTTAGTATGCGTTTCAATGCGTTCTCATGCGTCCGAAAATATTGCAATTTTCAATGTTGCTAACTATATAACCCATATTAAATACAACATTGTGAGGTGAGATAGTTTTTACAAAAATTACAACCGTTAAATTTCAATTATGAAATAAATGTTTAAAACAAGATTTGTGTATCCAAATTATCGAGACTATTGTTTATTGCAAATGTTTTATGTATGTATTAAAAAAAAATTTCCATAAGAAAAAGGCAAATGATGTGGTACTCAAAATTTAGTTGAATAATCGTATACTACAACATCCCATCGTCGAAAAAGTAGAAAGCTTCTGATATCTGGAAAACCAAGTATCAAGATGTGGAGATCTAGTGACATCAATTGGGTAAGGAGAACCAATCTTTTGGAACCTTAAATGAATTTTGGAGATCCCATAACATTCTGCGAGATATAGACAATGTTTCTTTGACACGGAAACATTGATAAATCTATACCTACACAGAATATTCTGGCCGGCCACAATTTTTAACCCTGGCGTATAAAACAAGACTGACAGAGCCCACTTGAAATGGACTTGAACAAAAATAACTGGTTTACATCACGTGAAAACCTCCAGACACTTTCAAACAATTATAAACATCAAGACAAACTGGGAGAGCTGCTAATTACTGGAGGCCCTAAGTAGAGAAGGACCGCCAAACTTTATCCAACAACGAAGGAATATATAAAAGAGATTAGGGCCTTATTAGTCTAGAATCTTTCGAATCTAAATTATTTCTTGCATTCGAAATGAAGATAGCTCTTAAGTTCATACACCTGCCAAGGAATGTGTGTAATATCCAATTGTAGCTTTATACAAGGTGGCGCAAAAGTAATCCTCCTATCAGAAAATGCTATAAATTTTGCGATTGGCCCCTAATGTCAGTTCTGTTTTGTCATTTGTGTAGTAAAAACATGCGAAATACATGTAATGTAAAATTAGTTTCAGACAGGCGATTGTTAGAAAATATTTTAGCAATAATTCTTTCTGTGTATTTACTTGACCAATAATCGGTCGGTGACGATTGATGATTTTTCATCAAAAATAATCATGAGTGATGAGGCCCATTTTCATCTTAGCGGGTACGTAAATAAGCAAAATTTACGCTTCTGGGTCACTGAAAATCCGCGTGTAACCCACGAAGAGCCATTACACCCACTCAAAGTCACTGTATTTTCTTCGAAGATGTCGCGGGCCAAACGGTTACTGTGAATGGTGAGCGCTACACAGCAATGATCAACGAGTTCTTTTTGCCGCAACTTGATGAATTGGGATTGGAAAACATGTGGTTCCAACAAGACGGTGCAACGGCACACACTTCACGTGCCACAACCGATATGCTGAAGGATGAATTTCCCGGGCGCCTAATCTCCCGTTTTGGCGATTTGCACTGGCCAGCAAGATCGCCTGATTTGAACGCTCCAGACATCTTTTTGTGGGGCTTTTTGAAGTCGCAGGTTTATGTTAACAAGCCTCAGACTCTTGCAGCTCTTAAAGACAATATCCGTCAAGAATGTGAGGACCTATCGCCGGAAGTTTTGGCCAAAGTGATGGAAAATGCCATAAAAAGGGCTCAAATGACAATCAACTGTGGCGGCGGCCATTTACATTACATCATATTTTCGACTTGATGTAAAAAAAATTAAAAGACCAAATAAATATAATCCACAAGAAGAATCAAAGTTTTTCATATTTTTTTTTTTAATTACAGCCAAAAAACATCGGAAGTTTACTTTTGCGCCACCTTGTAGATTATATAAACCGCTAGTTCCAAATAAATTGAATTTAAGAGAAGAAGGAGCTCAACTTTAACAAAATTTATTTCATAAGTACCCTGGCGAAACGTGAAATGCTGCCATAGAAAAATTAATAAATGTATGGCTATCAGGTTGACACCATGAGAAAACCTGCAGATGACATAACGAGGCTGCCGATCGAGATCAAAGCTCAATAACTGAAGACTCCACGTAGAGACAGAAAACCGGCAACATGTTATTTCCTGAAACCAAGGACTTGCAACTGATAGACGATATAAAAGATATGACAGACTCATTAGCCTATAATCATTCGTAGAAGTATGAGTCCACTTTTTGAAAACAGCTCTTGATTTCTTCCACCTTACAAGGACTTTGTATAAAGTCCAGTGGAAGTCTTAAAGATTCTAAAACCCGCTAGTTCCTAATCAGTTTAAAGAAGGACCTCAACTTTCGTTATATTAATTTCCTAAGCTCCATGTTTGCATATAAGGTGAGCTAACTAAAGGTACCAAAGTTAACCAACTTGAGTTGGTTTCAAAGATATTCTGCAGACAATTATTTCCTGCAACATGAACCTAATTTTCCCCTCATACAACCATGCAGCAGTCTATTAAACATTGTACATAATAAATAGTAGGTACGGGTTAAAATTCATAATAATCTTTATAACTCAAATAAAAACTCAAAGTCAAGCGTGAATTGCAAGTAAACTTTTACTAAAAACATTTCTTCTTCATTACTTACGTAACGTACGACTAATGCTGCGGCTTTTGTTGTTCTTGTTGCTGCTTATAGTGTTTTTTTGTTGGTATTGGTGGTGTTTTTGTTGTCATTGTTGCTGTTACTGTGTTTGTGTTGCTGAAACTGTTGACGATGTTGATGTTAAAACTACTTCTTCAGTTTTATATTCATCTATCTTTATGTATTTAGAAAAGTTTTCATATCGTTTGCTGGAATACGAAAAGCCAAATGATATTAAAATATTCATAGTTAGCTTGGGGTTGGACTCAGTAAATATAGTGTATATCCCTGCTCGGTATTCCTTGATACTGAAGTTGTTCCGAGGATACTTTTCTAGCAATAGATTCGACTTGAATTAGTCTGGTATCTTAAGGGACTGTCTCAATTGATCTTGATTTGTCAGACCTTTTCAATTGATCTTGATTTGTCAGTGATTATTTGAATAACATTCTAAGGAAGTTTGATGCCATTGTCATAGTCAGATCTATCATAGAACCTGGATCGAAAACGGGTTCAGGGGGGTTACTCTCTATTGCGATGCGAAAGAAAAACTGAACAATTGGTACCCTTTACTGCGTTTTCGCATCGCAAAAAAATGTGTTTAAAATGTTTTTATTTACAAGTTTTGACATTTCATTTCGCTATTGTTTATTTTGTGGTACCAGTGTTGCTTATTTTTCAACTTATTTTGCGAAAGCGTTTGCATATACGACAGAGAGTACTAAAATGTATTCTTATCGCATTTACCTTTCGCATCGAACTTGCTTGCGCATCGCAATAGAGAGTAACCTCCCAGTTATTGTGTAGTCAATGGGTTAGCCATTTTATATTTAATGTCATCTGTTAGACCTGTCAAGGTTAAGACTAGTTAGACTCGTAAATTTAGGAAAACTTTGTTTCCAATTCATCTTCGAATAATTCAGCTGTATACAGAAAATCATCATTTATTGAGAAATTAATTTGGTAAGCAGCTAATTTCTCGTTCCGGAACTGTCAACTGGCCGCCTAGATCATATGACATCACACCTCTGTTTTTTCAAAAGTCTTCGACGATAAAACAACTACTATTTAAGACTTGGAAGCCAACTTTACGACATGATTGAAAATTGGCATTTCTTGAGTTTATAGAAGAGAGTGGAAGAAAAAGAGGAACATCTTTCCTATCTCCTCTCCTTTCTCATCTAGATACTCAAGACTAGCGCAAGTAAACTTGACGTGTGTGAACCAGCACTTATTTAATTTAGCTTTAGATTATCTGATTTTGCTGTGCTTATAAGGGAATAGAAGTGAAAATAAATAATACGAGCGCGGATTGATAACTCCGTGAATTTTTGAATGAAACACATGTTTTAATTGAGTCTTCTTTGAGCTCTATACACGTTGTTCAAGGTTTCTACAATTTTTTTAGTCGCTTCCAAGAAATAAAATGTGTCGAGGTCATTAAAATAGTCACTCGGGTATAAATCCGGAGAGTAAATTGGAAAAGGGAGAATTTCGTAAACAAATTCATAGATTTTTACCATGAAAACTGCACAATTTGTAGTCGATTGTGAGCAAACACGGCACCCATAAAGCTTGCTCCTACTGAAGTGATCATTCAATATTGAAACCACTGAACAATGTGAGATGCATATGACTTTCACAATCTCCGATCGGCCAACACCATATCGTGATTTTTTTCAATTGTTTTTGTTGTAGAGACCTCAACTTGACTTCCAGAACGTTCGACATCTTCCGTGCTTGTACGGCTACAACGAAATTCAGTGAACCACTTTGTTATCATTGATATTGATGGTAGAGAGTTCCCATAGTAATTATTAAGCTTAGCCTTGTAATGAGCACTCGAAATTGCATTTTTTCCATTTTCTCCTCAAGTCACGCGGTAGTCTGCTATCAATGGTGGTCAAACACAAACTAAATGACGCAGCTTGTTCAAATTTTGAAAGGAGTCAAGTGACAGATTCCTGTTGACAGGAGCTGGGAAAGTCACGGACTATCAATGTCAGCTCATTTATTATGGCGACTTCCAACAACCTATCATTCTTGACATTAGTCTTATTTGGACTGAAGGTTATAAAGGCATTCTATGGCTGCTTACTAATAAACTAATACTGATTTGTATGTATGGTATGTGAAGGCAGAACAGATGGCCAGTACCTGGCTACTATTCTCCAGTCTTGTTTTGGTTGGTCAAGGAGGAACAGGTCACTATGAGAACTCTACTTAATAAGTTCTATAGCCTCATTTGTTTTATTATTAACTAGCTGAACCCGGTCCGCGTTGCTGGCCTTTAGAAAACATCTGTTTTATATTGCATCTCGATTTTAATATACAGTTTCGGACAAAGTCGGTGATCCAATAAATTCAAAAATTCAGTAGGATAAATAAAGGCTTGTTCTTCGTTCATTACTGTGTCAATCAATTTGTATTTTATGGTTTTGCCAAGCAGTATCAATTGTATTTGCTTATTGATCTTGTTAACATCATAATTTGTTGGTGCCAAAATTGCATGTTCCCACAGACAATCCGAATTGTTGTAGTTCGTTGTAAGACTTGGGAATACTCTGTCGACAACGTCTTGAATATTCATTTGCATTTGGCAGAAGTCCGGAAATGAAATCTCATTTGTGGAGGGATCAATTGGAATTTTTCGTATCGTCATTGGGAAGCGTGAGCAATGATCCAAATCTGTGGTACATTTGGCTTTGAACTTTTAGGTATGCATGAAGCCGACGTCATTTGAAAGCAGTAGTTGCACTTTTAGATATTTTGAAAGGAAATAGGATAGGCGCCGGCAATGTAACTTAGAAGCAGCTCAGGCGGCTCAATAATTGGTGACAGAATAACTTTACCGTTCGAATAGTACTCTGCAATGTCATTGCGCCAATCATTAGGTCCTTAAGATTCATGTAATCATCATACTTGTTGTAATAAAATGCCGGCAACTTTAAATCGATTCTTTCTCTTGATCGAGCCATTCGGGAACGATTGGATTCTAGTCTTTCGATATGCTGTTAAGGTGTCTCTGCAGCTCTCGATGAAGATGCATTGCGACGCATTTGCTGAAGCCCTGATTCTTGTTCTCTTTCCGCTTCTGCGGATCTAGACGTAGAAGCCCTTTATTAAAAGTGAAATGCGGAGAGTTATTTAAAATATACTATATTTTTTTAAATAGATTTCATATGGAAATTTCTTATTCATGCACCTAATATGCAAACTAAACAAAATTGATTATCACAGACCGAAAATCAAAAATCAGATTTTACACTGTTACCCAAAAGGCTTTTCTGAAGATTCCGTGAAAATTCCATCAAAATTGGTCCAGCCATTTTTGAGTCCATACGGAACAAACATACACACATCCATTTTTAAACGACCCTCCGCCCACAGACCAAATATAAAAAATCTGACTATACAGTGTTACCCGCTGGGTTATTGTGAAGATCCCCTGAAAATTTCATCAAAATCGGTCCAGCCGTTTTTTATATATATAGATAGCATTAGCGGTATAATGTAAAAATTAGATTTTGCCACAACCCTCCGCCCACAGACCGAAAAAAATCTGACCTTACAGTGTTACCCCCTGGACTATTCTGAAGATTCCATGAAAATTTCATCAAAATCGGTTCAGCCGTTTTTGAGTTCATTCGGAACATACATACATACACACATATCCACATACAAACATCCATTTTTATATATATAGAAGATAGATAGATAGATTAGGTCATGAGGACCAGTCTCAATTATGACCTGGCCGATATTCTGGATATACTTCCGTTGCATATCTTGGAAATAAAGTGGTCTGCAGGGGTAGGACTTAGCTGATATGAAGACTGTCGATCTGGTGTCGCATTTGTTGATTCTCGGACTGTGTGAAAGCGACGCTTGCATTAGGTGACTGATAAATACTTGATTAGTGGGTAATGGTTTTTGTCATTGAGTTTTTTATATTTAGAACGGCCAAATCGGTTGGGTGTAAAGGCGGCAACGGTACAGTGTAAATTATTCGTTGTCAAATTGAGTGTTTTATGTTTAGAAAGCCGAAAATGGTTGGGTGTCAGGTCGGCAACGGTACAAAGTTTATTAACTTCTTTGAGAAATTGAACCGCCGCGGCGCGCCGTGCCCGATTTGTGCACGCCGAATTAAGTCATTTTATCGCTGAATATATCTTATGGTTTTCTGTAAGGCATTTTCTAGTAAATACGTCTACAGGAACATGATATTTTCGAATTGGAATATGATTCTAATTATTTGAGATGTTATTTATTACATTTTCCCAACTGTCATTTAATATTTCAGCAAACGATAACTGTGCGTACGTAACGTCCGTAAAATTACACTTAAAAAGAGAAAAGTTTTCTTGGCAATTCGTGAAAAAGGCTTAATTTAATGTTGTGTCAAGTGCGTGTAAACGCATCTTGACATTCTACAGAAAACTGGTTTAAACGATTCGCAATGAAGTTCTTTTAGTTGCTGTTTTTGTTTTTTGTTTCAAGTTGTTGGTGTTTTGTTCAGCCATTACCGTCGTATACTTTTTCTCATGTTGAGTTACATAAATGCAATTAAATTATGGAAAACTTTTCACCAACAAGAAGAATTGCGTGTTTGTATTTGGCTTTAGATGGCTGTGTTTGTGTTTTCCTTACATTGATTTAATGAGTGAATTACGAAATGTGTATGAGTTTGTGTATGAGTTTAGTGGGAAAGTTTATGAAATATTTAATAATTTACGTGGCGTTTTTCTACCCCCGTAGTTTTGTTACTTAATGACAATCTAAAATGTTTTGAAATTATTATTGCTTGTGAAAACTGTTGTATTCTCATTGTTTGTTCTTGGGTGCTGGCAATGGAGATGATGACATTGTGTATTGTTGCTGATGCTGCTGCTGTGTGTTCGTCTGTGTGGCGTGTGGCTCCCATTGAACACTGTTACCACTTTTGCGGTTTTATAGTTTGAATAGACTAAAATACATATTTACATCATTTATGTTTTTTCCTGAGTTTTCTTCTCTATTTTTACCACATAGTGAGTTTGTGTTGGTTGGCAGAAAGTGAAAGTTGTGTGTTGGTCTTTGTTAAGCTTAAATAATTAAAATAACGGCTTTCAAAAAAGTTTTTCAAGTACTTTTCTGATAAAGCATAAAGATAGTATTTCTCTGTTCATGTTGTGATTAAAACAACAATGATTACTATGATTGTCGTTATTTTGTTGGTATTGTGTTTTAATTTTGTTTAAAATATGAATTACACATATATTTTGTGCATAATAAATCACATTACTAGAAATTTTGAATTATGGATGACCGGGATGGAATATTCTACAAAAGTAGATAATGATTTTTTGATTTTTAAAACAAACTTTACAGAATCACATTCGAAACCTCTGTTCCATCCAACAAATAGTTCACTTCCATCTTTAATAGCAACAGCTGCTTAAAAATCCAGAAAGAAAAATATCACATCGAAGCTTGAAATTAATCCATTTAGTGTCATCTTGAACTTGGGGGTTAGTTTGACAACATAGAATTGATAACACACTGGTGTCGACTTCACATCGTTGACTTTTGATTTTCAACCGCGTAATCCTTTTCTAATTACTTTATTTTTAGTTATTGATCGCTATAAAAGAGCACAGTCGTAATAGCCATGTCCGTCTGTCTGTTGAAATAAACTTTCCGAAGCCTCCAAATTACTTACAAACATGATTGATACATCGATATGTCTCAAATTTGTTTCCCCTAAATTGACTTAAACAGGCGGAATTTACACTGATTGCTCACTAAAGCTTATGAGATTGTTTGTGCTGTTCTGATGTGGTGATTTTGACACGGAAAACAAAGATCGACCAGCCAAAAAAGTGTGAAAACCAAAAATTGGAGGCATTACTCCATGAAGATTGTTGTAAACTCAACAAGAGCTTGCAAAATCATAGGCAGCCACTCAAACAGCAATTTGAGCAAACGTTTTGCGAGCAGCAGGATTCACCCAAAATCAGGGAAATTGGGTACCATACGAATTGAATCCGAGAGACCTTGAAACACGATTTTGTATGTTCGAAATGATGCTTGAACGCTATAAAAGAAAATAATTTTTGGACCGAATCATTACTTGCGATGAAAAATGGATCCATTCCGATAACCTGAAGCATAAGAGCTCGTACGTGAAGCACGGCAAACCAGCCGAATCGACACCGATGCCAAATATGCATGGCATTAAGGTAATGCTCTGTATTTGGTGGGACCAAAAGGATCCTATCTATTACGAGCTGTTGGAATCTGACCAGGCTATCTCATGGAACCGGTACCGAACGCAACTGATTCATTTGAAGCGGTCATTTGTCGAAAAATGCCCAGAATATGCGGCCAGAAACCGTAATATTCCATCATGACATGTTGTAATACCTTTTAAAAACTATTTAGAAATAAGTGGTTGGGAAGTTTTGCCTCACACGTTTTATAGTCCAGACCGTGCACCGTCCGAATACTATTTGTTTCGATCGATGCAGAACGCTCTCTCTGGGATACGCTTCACTTTGGAACAGAGTGTCCGATATTGGCTTGATTCGATCTTGGTCTCAAAAGATGACCAGTTCTTTTGGCTCCGAATCCATATGTTGCCAGAAAGATTTGGAAAGGTCATTGCTAACTTCGGAGAATAAAAACAAAAGGTGAACTGACACTAACAACTTCCTCTTAAAGCTTTCTCATACGTTCGATTTCATATAGGTTCGAATCTCAGCTAAGGTCCAAGTTTTTTCTTGTTCGTACACATGTATATTACTTTGTGGGTGTTGAATTCGAATGTATCGCTTGTAAAATTAATTTTGGTTTTCCTCTTTCAGGCTACCTGATTTGGAAATTTATGCTATACAATTTGGATTAAGTTTTATAGAAAATCTGGTGATATTTTCATATTTACTGATATCAATGCTGTGTTTAAAGGAATTTTGGGGCTATTCTCGACATCTTTGTTAAGTTAAGAATGATGAATTTCTCTGAACCTTTATTGTAGCCCTCTTTTAATCTGTAGAATAGTTTTCAACAGGAATTGTTTGGGCTTGCACAGATCAGTCGATCCAATGAATATCTTTTCATTAGTGAATCAGGTTGGTTCGTCAACGAGTTCTCTGTTGTGGTCAAATATTTTACGATATCGTGTGGGGTAAATCAAAAATTTTCTATGGTGCTTTTATCGCTGCAATTAAATCAATACTAATCTGCAACGCCTTTGTATGTTGGAAGAAATAACAGATCACTGTGAGAAATTTACCTAAATAATAAAGTAGGGAACTCATAGGAATAGGTCACATGAGGAACAGTGCCAATTCTGTGCTGGATATTATTCTGTTGCCTTGTTGTGGTGGGCAATGTTGAAACTGTTTACTGTGAGAACTCTTCTTAATAAGGTCTATCGTATGTGTTGTTAGTTATTGCTGAGATTACCAGTTCCAAATTATGTCCTAGCTACAATTCTACACATAGCTCTGTTATATACATGGACTCTCTGATGATTAGTGGCTGACTAAGTTTATTTTGCTGACGTTTTACCAGGGATTGCGTTTATGGCCCAACCAGTGTTGCCAATTCATGGTGAACAAAAAGGGCTAAATACTTAGAAAAAAAGGCTAAAAAAAGGGCTAAAAAGTGGCTAAAAAAGGGCTAACATTTTTAATTAAAAAAATACATACATTTGACACAAAAAACAACTTAGAATGTTACATTTGGCTATGCCGAATAGAAAAACAAAAATGTATGAATATAACACACGTTCAAATGCAAGAAAATAATAATATTTATTCTTGTATGTTGATCCTTAACTTTAAAAATAACGTAATATGGGGCCACACGTATATCATATGCCGATGTTTTTAAAGCCTCGTATTTGTCACCTGGCCTGCAAAATGCTCCTAGGCAAATTTTTTATATGAAAGACAAATTATGTATAAAGTAATCCTTTGTGATAACTTCGATGGAGAATATTTTGATAAGTGAATATGGCAAATATGCCTCTCATGTAATGCAGAAAAAAAATATTCTAAAAATTATACACGTCGCCGGACAGAATTGAATTTCATTGGTAAAAACATAAATTTTGCCATTAGTTAGTAAACATATCAAAACTAAGATAGCCAAATATGTAAACATAAATATTTAATTTAATTTTGGAAAAAAGTTAATTTTCTATATTTGATCAGATAAAAATGATCATAGCTAAATTATTATCGATAATGAACTGAATTTTTCTTTCTAAATTGGTTGGATTGTAGTCTTTGAGAACGGTATATTACATGGCATGTGTTATAAAACATTAACATATTTATTAACAATTTTTATTCAAATAACGTCCATTTTCTCTATATTAGTTATGACATTTTTTTAATGTATGGAAGGCCCAACAATTTGTATGTGCTTAAATGTTTACTGGTTTAACATTTTTAGTTAATTTTTGTCATAATATCCCTGCCAATTTTTTTGAACTGATTTTACTAATTTTCAACAGCAAAAATTTCAGATCATTAGAGTAAATATATAATTTTCATTAGAGTAAATATATATGGCTAAATGAAAATAAAAAAGGCTTAAAAAATGGCTAAAGGCTAAATTAATTTTTTTGTGGCTAAACAAGATTGAAAAGTGCTAAATTTAGCCCAAAAAGGGCTAAAGTAAGTTCGGCGGTCATCTTAGATATCTTTGAAGGTATTTAGTGCGAACAATAAGCTGGCATTACACTAAGTGCCTGGATATGAGGACGATGCTGGTAACAAACCGGCAGAATAATTATCTAACAGGTAGGACACAACGCATTTTCAAATTACTGGAATCATTCTTCGCCAATAACCATAGGTAATTGCATCCGGGATCATCCTAGAGTATCAATTTATTACTCCGACTAAGAGAAAGTTTTAGAATTTTCTGTCACTCTATAACAGCTGAATAAAGTTATGATCGATCATTAAACATCTTTTAAAATATATGTTAAGGATATGTTTTCAGATTTTCCAGCTTTTTTTCCAGAAGCTGAAATGAGGTTTTCGGTTTGCCTTCATTTCGAGACTGAAGCTGAAGGTAAATGAATAAACTGCACAAATAATATAGTTTTATTTAAGTACAACAATATACCTAATATCTAACTTCTTTTAAGTGCCTCTCTCTTTTTTAATTTTACCAAAAAAAAAAATTTAATTTGAATCAAATGATACTTTATCTGTAGCTATTCATTATCTCTGGCGAGTTGAAACATGCCACAATCTTACATTAACTATATAAAGATACATATGTATGTAAAGCACCTGGAAATTATATCAAATATATACATATACCTACATACAACAACTCTATTTAAATACAGCGAACGTATACTTTATCTTTGTACATAGCAAGTAAATGTACGTGTATGCATGAGGTGTTAGACCGCAAATCATCAATTAATTATTAATGCTTCAATTCACTTTAGAATACCGTCATTATGGCATGCAACAGCAGCAGCAACAACTACATCTACATCTATTTACATTAACAAACTCAAATACAATTACAATGTCTGTATGTTTCTGTAAAAGTACTTACTCTCCTTTAGCAATTTTATGCAAAAGGGTGTGAGTTTTAGAAGATGAACTCCTACTGCAAAAACCGTAAATTCACTGTAAGTACCTACACATAGATATTTATTTGATTGTATGTATTTCTATTAGTGTGAATGTTAAAGAGCGAAGAATACCCTTAAAGAATACTTCAATAAATACGGATGTAGACGGAAGCTACTTTTCCGTTGTTCCTACAGCAAAAAGCGTGGGGAAATACAAATAAACAAATAGCTGTATTTGAGGTGTTTCAAATTTGACAGTTAATGTTGTTTCGTGCCTTCTTTTGCATAACTGGTGTTTGTTGAATTTATTTCCGGTATCATTGGTGATCTGGTATAACTCAGAGAAATTATTTTGAAACAGTTTTTATTCATAATATATTTCAGAATATAGAAATTCTTAACTACTGCTTAGATCAGTGAAATTTCAATCACATCCGAGATGATTACCATTGATAAGGCGCGGATCCAGGGGGTGAAAAAAAGAAATTCCCTTCTCCAAAACCGAAATGTTTTAATATAAAAGGAAAAAAAGAAAAATTTAAAATAGATTTTACTTTATTTTCTCCTCAAATGGTTGACCAGGGTCCGTGCATGCCATTGAAATACTGTTAGAATCCTTGTGTTCGGCATTTGTATACAATTTGTACTTGTTTGAGTGAACTGCACTGTAAGAAACACAATATCAAATAAGCTTAAGAAACAAATAATATAGAACATCTAAGATCTGTGATTTTTAACTTTGGTCCACTGTTTCGAAAATGGTGCTTAAAACATCAGTGACGGAAAATCCATACAGCCAAAATTGTGTAAGAAATAAACGAAAGTTAATAAGACAAACTTAAATTATTCACAAGCGTGGACAGTTTACTTTTGTTTTAAAATATTCACAATCGAAAACATGAACAAACCCTTGGTAAAAACAAGTATGGGAGCTATATTCGGCTGTGCCTAATCTTATATACCCTTCACCAAATAATAATTTAAAATACAAATTTTAAATAAACAAATTTTATATAAACAAAATTTAACCTTTATGTCAACAGCAGAACTGCTTTACGCATGTCAACAGCAACATACCTGGGTATGTACATAAGTTTTGTATGATGAATGGCATGCCGTTAGCATAAAACTGCTAATATCTAACTCGTTTGTTGGAATTTCTGTATTATTTTTTTTATATTTTATTAGAAATAAACAAAAGGTTCGAAAATTTCATGATAATCAGTTTTACCCTTACATTTAGTCATTGTTTGTTGAGAAAAGTGGTTATATATATGGGGGATTTCACGTCAAGTGAACCAACTTTTTAAATCGATGTTTTCCGATCGGGATGAAATTTGCACCGAGGTTAGACCTGTTGATTTTTCTCATTCGTGTAACTTATTACCTATTGTTCTTAGCAAAATGTGTCCCCAATAGTTTAGATAGCTATTTTTCTAAATTTTTAATATATTTTTTCCGAAATCAAAAACTTTTTTTAAAATGGGCCCTGTTTTTTTCTCTTAAAATAAAGCTTAGATATTTTCCTTTAAGACCTATTTGGTCGCTTAGTGGGATGCGAGTTCAATATATATCAAAATAAATGTTTTGTTACTCGAAACATGCAATTTTTGACTTTTTTTGCAAAATCAAAAACTTTGTTGACTTTTTTTTTTCAAAATGGACCCTTTTTTTAATTTTTTTTTTTTTTGGGATGCGACTTCGATATATATCAAAATAAATGTTTTGTTACTCAAAACATGCAATTTTTTAATTTTTTGGGCAATATTTAACTTTTTTTTTTCCAAAATGGGCCCTTTTTTTAAATTTTTTTTGCTCAAAAGGAAGTTTGGCTATTCATATAAGACCTATTTGGTCGCTTAGTGGGATGCGAGTAGGATATATAGCAAAATAAATGTTTTGTAACTCAAGATATACAATTTTTGATTTTTTTTTTTGGTAAAATCGAATTTTTTTCCAAAAGGCGCCCTTTTTAAATTTTTTTTGCTCAAAAGAAAGCTTAGGTCTATTCCTTTAAGAGCTTTTTGGTCTCTCGATCGAAAGACGATTTTAAAAGTTGGTTCACTTGACGTGAAATCCCCCATATATGACAAAAAATGCTTTTTATTGAGTTTTTGCAAAGATACAAATTTTTCAAATTAAAATTATACCCCAATTCTGTTCGACGATTGTTTCGTTTTGTCTGCGGAAGAAAAGTAGTCGAAGTTACGATTTAGTAAGACAATATATTTTTTTCGTCTGGGTTACGTGGTTTGTGTCTATGATTTACGTTATTATCATTTTATTACTGCCAAAATATAATTTTTTTAAATTTATAAATTTTTCTTCTTCGTTTGGCAATAATGATATTAAAAATCGTCCTCAATATTTTACTGGAATATTTTACGTTATTAAATGCCATAATCCTAGACAACAACCATTATTGTTTTATAGAATTCAAAACTAATAACTCAAATATGAAAAAAAGAAAATTCGCATTAATTTTTTTATTTATGAATATTTGTTAATGAAATTTTACAGTTATATAGATTTTTCTATTAGAAATGGAACAATAAAAACAAATATTGAAATTTGTAATCAGGAATTCCGCAATTCCCAAAACAAGTGTTGAAAAATCCCAAAAATAAGATTTTTTAGTTTTTTGGCTATAATATCCACAACAGGATCGGGGTTATCTGAACCCTTTACAAATTAATTGATATCGACTATGTGATTGGAGAATTTTTGCGTTATTTGGATGGACCTGGTCCACTCGGTATCAACAATTTTCAAATTAGTTTTCATTTGGAATATTTAATGTAAAGTTAGCTTTTCAAAAGTTATAAATTCCTAATGCATCGTCTTAGAAATTCTTTAGATAACTTAAAAAGAATAAAAGTACCTTTTTCCCAAAAACTAGCGAAAAATCGACTTTTTTAAAAAGTTTTAATTCTAATGCATATATCTTTGGAGTCAGTCTGGATTTTTAACCAATTCTTTTTATACCCTACACCACCATAGTGGGGAGGGTATTATGCGTTTGTGCAGATGTTTGTAACGCCCAAAAATATTAGTCTAACACCCACCTTAAAGTATACCGATCGACTTAGAATCACTTTCTGAGTCGATTAAACGATGTCCGTCCGTCCGTCCGTCCGTCCGTCTGGTTGGCTGGCTGGCTGGCTGTCCATGTAAACCTTGTGCGCAGAGTACAGGTCGCAATTTTAAAGATATTTCGATGAAATTTGGTACATATTATTTTTTCGGCTCAAGGACCAAGCCTATTGAAACTGGCTGAAATCGGTCCATTATTTCACCTAGCCCCCATACAAATGTCCCCCGAAATTGGACTTTATCGGTCATAAATGTTTAATCTATCTATGTAACTACACAAATTTCGCTTCAAATAAGTTTTATATATACAAAATTCATGTCACCAAATTTTGTTACGATCGGTCCATAATTAGTCATAGCTCCCATATAGACCCGCTTCCGAAAATCACTTTAACGTGCATAAATCGCTTAAAAATGTTGGTATACACACAAAATTCAACATACTTAACATTAATATAGACATAAATACCACCACCTAATTTTATGGTGATCGGTCCATAATTGGTCATAGCTCCCATATAAGGCCCACTTCCGAACATCACTCACGAATATAAATTATTGATATTTTAAAAGAAAAATATTTTTACTCATTTACTTGGTGTAGGGTATTATATGGTCGGGCTTGACCGACCATACTTTCTTACTTGTTTTTTTTTATACCCTACACCACCATAGTGGGGAGGGTATAATGCGTTTGTGCAGATGTTTGTAACGCCCAAAAATATTAGTCTAACACCCACCTTAAAGTATACCGATCCACTTAGAATCACTTTCTGAGTCGATTAAACGATGTCCGTCTGTCTGGTCGGCTGGCTGGCTGTCCATGTAAACTTTGTGCGCAGAGTACAGGTCGCAATTTTGAAAATATTTCGATGAAATTTGGTACATATTATTTTTTCGGCTCAAGGACAAAGCCTATTGAAACTGGCTGAAATCGGTCCATTATTTCACCTAGCCCCCATACAAATGTCCTCCCGAAATTGGACTTTATCGGTCATAAATGTTTAATTTATATATGTATCTCCACAAATTCCACTCCAAATAAGTTTTATATACACACAATTCATGTCACCAAATTTTGTTACGATCGGTTCATAATTAGTCATAGCTCCCATATAGACCCGCTTCCGAAAATCAATTTAACGTGCATAAATCGCTTATAAATGTTGGTATACACACAAAATTCAACATAATTAACTTTCATATAGACATAAATTACACGGCCTAATTTCATGGTGATCGGTCCATAATTGGTCATAGGTCCCATATAAGGTTCACTTCCGAAAATCACTCAAAAATATAAATTATTGAAATTTTAAAAGAAAAATGTTTTTGCTCTTTTACTTAGTGTAGGGTATTATATGGTCGGGCTTGACCGACTATACTTTCTTACTAGTTTTTTTAATTTTTTAGTGAAAACAAATTTATACAAAAAAATTTTTTTGGTGAAAAAAATTCGGGTTAAAAATATTTTTCCCTATTTGGACCCATTGTATGTCCAACTTACTATAGCCTTACATCGCTGCAATGGACTTTGAAATAGCTATCATTAGATATCTAATGAGATATATATAGGCCAAGCATCGAGGTTATCCCGGTTTTCCTTATATCTCATCCATGGAGCCAGGAGAATTCCCGATGTATTGATGTATCAAGTACGTTTGTAAGTTATTTGGGGGCTACGGAAAGTTGATTTAAATATACAGACGGACAGACGGACATTCGACTCCGCTATCTATAATGATCAAGAATATATACTTCGTGGGGTCGCTATTGAAAAATGTAGAAATTACAAACGGAATGATAAACTTATATATACCTTTGCCAATCATGGTGAAGTATATAAAAATTAGTTCACGTTTTCGAGAGTTCACTGTATGTATAATTGCAATTTCTAAAATTGCTCGCAGGGCAAATTTGGACGATTGAGGCAGAAAAAGATTTGTAACCGAGTGGTTACAATCTAATGAGGTACGTATTTTAAAGTGTCCTATCCACTCGCCAGATCTCAAAAACATAGAAAGTCTATGAGAAATTGTAGATCAAATAATACAGACTTCAAATTATACCATGAAGTACGCGTTATTAGATGCGGTTATAAAGGAATAGAAAAATATTTCAAAGGAGACTATTGAATCTTAAATGATTCAATGCATCTTCCCTGTGAAGCAGTAATAAATCACACGACCTAATTTCATATCGATCGGTCCATAATTGAATCGTTTATTTCAAAAACCAGTCAAGCTACAAAAAAATCAAAATTGACTTATTGGGCGATTACTGTTTTGTAAAGGTAAATGCATCGTTTAATGCAAAAATAATAAATACTGACTCCTTATTATGGAGAAGCAAAGCCGAGAAATTCGTGTTTAGAGCAGAAAAAAGTCAAGTGACAGCGTTTGACTAATCAATTTTTTTTCATAAATCTTAATAAATGTGAAAAAAATAAAAGATTTTATATCTTTATTTAACTCTGATGATTGTATTTAGTCATTATATTCTAATTTGTTTAAACCATTACATGGTAATGGCAGTCTAAGCTGAATACTTAATTCACATTTTAAGTTTTACACATATTAAATATCGATTAACAACACCTGTGTATTCTACCTATGTTCTATTGTTCTTTTATAAACCAAATTAAATATATTTATACTACGTATGTAAATGCAAAAAAAAACTTGTGTTCATTTCATGGTCAGAAAATTGCACAAATTTATATGTGTTTCTCTCTCTATATCTAAATACTACTTAAAAAATTACAACTTTTTGAAAACTTTTTTACTTTTATCATTTCTCTATAGAGTACCATTTAAGTTTTTTTTTTAGCAGTTTTGTTTTGGGTCGGTTTATCTTTGTTCGAAGAGTGGTAGATTAGTTAGAAATGCTGTGGGTTTTTTTTTCTCTTTTATAGCAGCCATGTTACAACTGAAACCAGGTGAACGGGTAAAAAAAATTAGAAATTATTCAGGGTTATTGAATAAAAAAGTAATTTTCAATTTAAGAACAAGAATAGCCCTAAATATTAAAAAAAGTCCTTTGGCCAGATGTTTTATGGTTGTATTAAATCCTTTTGTATTCTAGCTGTTTATCTAGTCTCTAGTGTAGAGTAGTACGTGTACTTGCTGCATGTACGATTGTTGTAGTTGGATTTATCTAACGTATTATTACTGCCAGTACCAAAAGAAATAGCAAATGAATGCAAGTTGCATTTGTATGGATTTCGACTATCATTTAAAATGCGTTAATATTTAATAAGACACCGAAGTAATGATCTAAACTTTTTGTGTTTTTTCTATAATGAAACTTATTTGGTTATTGTTGTTTTCCTTTTTGTAGTAATGGCATAATTTAAAATGAAAATACGGTATTAACTTTAATTTAAATAATGGTAAACTTTTACTTATGGGTTTTTTTTTTTGAGGTAAGACTGTAACGTCGGATTTGTTAAAAATCATGGAAATATGCCTATTGCTTGAAATGAAAATTTTGTTCTTAATACAAGCTGGGAATGAATATTTAGTCAAGCAAAGAAAAAATATTGTTGTAGTGTTCATAATCGAACAGAGTCATGTTATGATTCATTTTATAATTTAATTCCTTGTAATAATTACACTGTCCAACAGCATTTTTGGATCAGAATAACCCTCTTCTCGAGAAAATCAAAAGAAGTCCTTTCAAAAGGGACATTTGAAAGGATAAACCCAAATAACTCTTGACCTAAAAGTTATAACCTACATATGTATATATGTTTTTTGAAGATCTTCTCAAGGACTATTTATATTTTAAATATCAGCTCATTCGGATCATAGATGATTATGAGGGATTTTTTTAGCTTTTATTATGAAACATATGTCCAATATAAATTTATTGAAAGTATTGGTTATTGTTAGCTATGACCTTTTCTCATCTTTCTGGCAACATATGGATTCCGAGCCAAAAGAACTGCAAATCTTTTGAGACAAAGAACGAATCAAGCCAATATCGGATATTCTGTTCTAAAGTGAAGCGTATCCCAAATAGATCGTTCTGCATGGATTGAAACAAATAGTAATCGAACGGGGCATGGTCTCGACTATACAGGTTGTGTCTAGTACAGGTTGTGATGATCTGGCCAGATTTAAGCAGCTCATAACAGATAGGACAGTTTTGGTCCCACCAACTACAGAGAATTACCTTAGCGCTGTGGATATTTGGCTTTGGTGTCGATTCGGCTGGTTGGTCGGGTTTCCCGTATGATCTCTTACGCTACAGGTTATGGCATTGGATCCATTTTTTATTATTTTCTTTTATAGCGTTCAAGCACCATTTCGGACATGCAAAATCGTGTTTCAAGTTCTCTCGGCTTCAATTAATATGATACCCAATTTCCCTGCATTTGGATGAAACCTGCAGTTCGCAAACGTTTTGAAATTGCTGCTTGAGTAGCTAGCTCCCAATGATTTTGCAAGATCTTGTTGAGTTTGAAGTAGTGCCTCCAATTCTTGGTGTTGAAACTATTTTGTCTGGCCTGGGCGATCTTTGTCACCCGTGTCCAAAACCACTTCTGTGATTTTATTAGAAAAATGGTTTTGTAATTTTTGGAAAATATGGTTATATTGTTGATAGAGCTGACCACCTCATAATGAGAGCAAAACAAAAGCTACTATTCCTGTCTTTGTTTCAATCGGGTTAGTTTATGACCATTAATTTATATTGGATTTGGCAATATGGCAATATGTCAATACCATAAGCATTCATTAAATATAATTAGATGTCATTAATAGATAAAAATTAAAATTTAACCCTCTAACTCGCAAACTTTAAAAATCTAAAAAAAAGTTGTGGAATAACCATCAGAACAACCATCAGAAACTAATTTGCAAATTAAGTTGCGGAACCGGGAACCAAATGGTGAAGAGTGCCTCAGGGCATTGTTGCCGGTTTAGGTGTAAAAATCAACAATTATGATACAATTTTATTGAAAAACTGATGAAAAAGAACTAAAATTATGACATTACTCACAAACAGCTGATAGAACAAAAACTAAAAGTCGGAATGCATTTGGACATTCGAGGGAAATGTTAACAAATCTGTAACTAAAGTCACAGTTAAATTTAAAAAAAAAATTATAATTACTTTTTGAGATAATTCTTGTTTTGTAATGCATGCCTTGAGGCACTCTTGCTAACCATAAATTGTCATTAAAAGAATGAGGGAGTTTTTTTCTTTGAGTGTAGGAGAGTGAGTGGCGTTTGAGCTTTTCAAAAATACATTTTTATAATAAACACCATAAAAAATATTGAAACGATTATTGGTTTCCATTAGTTTTATTATAACATGTACTTGTATAAAAATATAAAAATGTTTATTAGAGTGATGCTAGGTTTCAAGAAGAAAAATAAACTACGTTCTGTAATATTAACAGAAATGTTTATCATATATACTATAAAGATAATCTGATATTGTAACTCTAGTGGCATTGTTGAAGAGTAAAATTAATTGTCTTATTCAGATTTCACGAACTATTTATCGAAAATTTTGTAGAACGATTTTAGGAAAAGTAATGTTCGGATTTAAAATTTGTTTAAAAAGCACCCTAATGTCCCCACTATATACATTCGTATGTAACCGTCTGTCTGTCTGTCTGCCTGTGTTTGTATTTTATATGTTTCAATATTTTACTTCAGTTTGTTTTTTTTCCCAAACACGTTTACCCTTTACTCCGTTTAATGCATTTAATAAATATTTAAGTGAATTCTATAAAAAAGGGACGATTTAATACATGAGCCTGTGTGTTTCTATCTGTATATTGTACATAAGTACCCAGCAGTTATGGAAGCAGTCAATGAATCCCTTATAGATAGATAGTAATTTAATGTCTGAAAACTTGGCTGACTACAATTCATATAATTTGGGTCATTTGACAAGTTACTTTATAGATCCCAGGTAATCTAGCGTGAAGTCAATTGTCACTGAAGTGTCTCTAAGTAAACTAGAGTTTAGCCACTTTAAACGTATATTTTGTACAGCAATTTGTTGTAATTCGTACAAACTATTTTAAATTTTTTTTTTGATACAGTTTATTTTATTTTTGCTTAAGTATAATCGAAAAAGGGTCAATTGACCCCCTCAACTGAACCCCTGCTTAACAAGTCACGTAGCTAGTTATGTAACTAGTTATCACCCTAAATATTAAGTAAAATCACTAGTTCGGGACAGTATCCTAGAACTGCTGGGTACATATACATAAGTATATGTATGTCTGTATATTTTGTGTAAAAAGTATATCGATATTTATATTGTTCGTTTGTTGTTTTTATTGCGAGATTGTGTTGTAAATTTTTCCGCATGATATTTGCCATAAACATTTGCATAAATATATTTATTTAAAAAGAATGTTTTTGTAACTTTTTATTTTATTTATAGTGATTATTGAACTTTGAAATACTTTACAAAGGCAACAAACAAAAAAAAAAATGGCATCCAAAAATTTCATACCTTTTAAAGGTTAAATATCGATATTTTTAAATATTCCTACATATAGTTTGTTGTTTATAATAGAGTTTGAAGTTGTCGGTTGAAGTGATTGCAAGAGAGCTTTTTAATATCACATGTAGAATTTTAAGATAAAATTTAATATTGAATTTAATGAAGATTCTATAGGAAGTGATGACCAGGTCAAAGGTCAGATTTATAAATATTTGAATATTTTAACTGATATAGGCTTAATTTTGAAGAAAATATTTAAAATTGCAATGGTCATTGGTTTTGTAATTCGTCACTCGATTTTAGATTTGTGATAAGATTTTCCAAATTCTATAAGTTGGAGATCTGACAATAGTGATTTGCAGAGCTTCCTTAACTACCAATACAAGCTGCTATTACAAGTTATTTGTTTCGTTTTATAAGAAATAATTAAAGCCTATTTGTATGTGATAATTATTATTGGGATTACATCTATACATGCATGTTCAAACAGGCATAAATCAAAAAAAAAAACACAAAACAACACATGTACGAATAATTCATTTAATAGTGTTATTTTTTGCTGCTTCCAAACTAAAAGTGATTTCTTCATAATTGCTTGTACGTGATAAAGTTTTTTTCACACATTTATTTAGTTAGACATAAGTTATTAATTAATATTTATTGAAATAAAAATCACAATATTGCCATACTACACACAGCCTCAAAAGTGATTAAACATAAATTATTTGATAAGACAATCAAAATCCTAAAATCTATTAATCGATTAAATTTTAAAAGTTTCGGTTTGTTGGAGATTGGGCTGAATACTAAATAGATTCGGTTCTGAAAAAATATAGATTTAAGTCGGATTATATTGATTTTCATGATATTAAAAAAATCAAAAAGAATCTCTGGTGTTTACCCACTTTTGTGGCTGTGTGTATGTGACATTTGAACGTAAAGAATGTATATAACAAATTCAGTAATTATAGCAGTTGAAAAAGTCAGGATAATTGCAATATGTTAATAAAATTTAAACAATGTTGGGAAGCACGGGTTGGCAATTTAGCGCTTTACGAACTATTTTTAGTGCTTTCAATAACCAAAAAGTCGCATTTTTGTCAGTAAGTAGTTTTTATAACCTACACCACCATAGTGGGGAGGGTATTATGCGTTTGTGCAGATGTTTGTAACGCCCAAAAATATTAGTCCACCTTAAAGTATACCGATCGACTTAGAATCACTTTCTGAGTCGATTAAGCGATGTCCATCCGTCCGTCCGTCTGGTCGGCTGGCTGTCCATGTAAACCTTGTGCGCAGAGTACAGGTCGCAATTTTGAAGATATTTCGATCAAATTTGGTACATATTATTTTTTCGGTTCAAGGACAGGCTATTCAGCTTATTGAAACTGGCTGAAATCGGTCCATTATTTCACCTAGCCCCCATACAAATGTCTTCCCGAAATTGGACTTTATCGGTCATAAATGTTTAATTTATAAATGTATCTACATAAATTTCGCTCCAAATAAGTTTTATATACACAAAACTCATGTCACCAAATTTTGTTACGATCGGTCCATAATTAGTCATAGCTCCCATATAGACCCTCTTCCGAAAATCCCTTTAACATGCATAAATCTCTTAAAACTGTTGCTATACACACAAAATTCAACATAAATAACTTTCATATAGATATAAATCATGGTGATCGGTCCATAATTGGTCATAGCTCCCATATAAGGCCCACTTCCGAAAATCACTCACGAATTTAAATTATTGATATTTTAAAACAAAAATGTTTTTGCTCATTTACTTCGTGTAGGGTATTATATGGTCGGGGTTTCTTACTTGTTTTCATTTCATTTTATTAAAATTTCAAAGTTTTAGCAACTATTAAACCAGAGCAGTTAAAACAAGAGAGCTATATTCGGCTGTGCCGAATCTTATATACCCTTCACCAAATTATACCTTAAAATAAATTTGATTAGATATTTTTAGGTAAACAAAACTAATTTTTTTTAATTGTTTTTCAAAATTTTTTTTCGAAATTGTTTTTTAAAATTTTTTTTTCCAATTTTTTTTTTAAATTTTTTTAATTTTTACATTTTTCGAAAAAGAATTTATGACAAAAAAAATTTGTAATTAAAAAATTCGCGGTAAAAAATATTTTTTCCGATTTTGACCCATTAGGTCTAACTTACTATAGCCTTATATACATCGTTGCAATGGACTTCGCAATATCTATCATTAGATATCCATATTGTCTATATTAATGAATTAGTAATCCCGATATAAATCAAAAATAGGCCAAATATCGAGGTTGTCCCGGATTTTAAATAGCCGAAAGAAGTCCCGATATACATTTTGATGTATGAATCAGGTATATAAGTTATTTGGGGGCTACGGAAAGTTGATTTCAACATACAGACAGACATACGGACATGGCTATATCGACTTCGCTCCCTATAACGATCCAGAATATATATATTTTGTGGGGTCGCAAATGAAAAATGTAGAAATTACAAACGGAATGACAAACTTATATATACCCTTACCACTCATGATTGACATTGCAAAATTATGTTCGAAAATTCGAATTTAAGTTCGAAAAATAATAATCTCTAAATCATGAGGATTCTTAAAAAAATACTTTTAGTTTTATTGGAGGCCAATTTCTTTACAATTTTCATTTTTGAACTTAAACATTATAAAAAAGGATTAAATTTTTTTTTTTAATTTAACCTTTTTAAAATATGTTTGTAAATTCGAATTTAAGATCGAAATTTTTTTAAAGTTGTTTAAAACTATGAGGATTCTTACTTAAATACTTATTGTTTTATTTGACGCCAATTTCTAATTTTTTTTAATTTCGAACTTGAACATTTTGAAAAAAATATTAAATTTTTTTTGTTTTAATGCTTTTTAAAATATGTTCGAAAATTCGAATTTAAGTTCGAAATTTTTTAAAAGCTGTTAAAAACATCTCTAAACTAAATAAATACTAAAATACTTGTAGTTTTATTTGACTTGCAAAGACCACTCAAATTCTTCAATTTTTTAATTTCGAACTTAAACATTTTGAAAAAAATATTCAAATTTTTTTTTGGAATTTTTAAATATGTTCGAAAATTCGAATTTAAATTCTAAATATTCAAGAAGAAATAAAATAATGGTTAAAAAACAATTTTAAATAAAGTTTTTAAGTCAAGCTCTTTTTTATACTTTATATGTTACAATTTATATGATATAAAAGCTTGTCAAGCCCAGCAGCAGGAATATATCGCTACAAAAAGTTTTTAAATACTATTTTCCTCTTTTGAGAGTATTTAAATAATAAATTTTTTTAAAATGTTTTTTATTATTATTTTATAATGGATTTTTCCATGCCTTTTCTCAAAAATTAAATTTTCAGAAAAGGCATTGAGTTACTTGGAACTGTATAAATCTTAACAATATCATCAAATAATTCATAGAACAATCGGCAATATGTCAGACATCACTTAAAAACATCCTTATTGCTGTCTAAAACAGTCATAAATGGCCAATGAAAATTGAAATTACTTTCATTAAACCATAAATGTTTTTTGTATGACCATGTGTCTGTCTTTCTGTCTGTCTGCCTGAATGAGGGTAAATGTATTGTCTGTATTTAAAATATAAAATATTTCAATTACATGATGAATATGTATGTGTATTTGCATTACGTACCTATTAAATGCAAATATGAAACCCTCATCAGAAATTTATTCAAGCTCATACATTCAGCATTTATTTGAAAAGGTTTTTTGGTTATTGTTCCTTTTGAAAGCGCTTTAATTGGAGATGAATATGAATTTGATTTATTTGAAATTTTGTTGATGTACAGCAGTAAATATTATTTATGAAATAATAATTCATCGACAACACTATTATGTATAACAAATTTTGTATTGAAAGACCATTTGCTTACAAATTATTTTATTTTTCTTACTAAAGAGTAATTTAAGATCTATTTGTTTAATACTTCCCCACCACTTTTGTTTTCTAGCTAAAAACCGCTTCACGAACTAATTTAAAATTTTTAACATTTTCTAATATGGTTTTATTCTATTGAATTTTATGTAGTACTAATATTAAAGTTCTATGGAATTAAAAACTAAACGAACTTTTAACGGTTTTAAAAATTGGATTTAATATCTACAAAAGTTGCTTTCTAAAAATGTTTTCTAATTTCCAGGGAACAGTAAAATTCTCATTTATCAGTTTATTCTTGTGTTGTTTATAAAGTAACCAGTAAACTAGATCTTTCGGGGAAGAGCATTTCGTTTTAAAATTGAGTAATTCCGGAAATATTTGAAATTTTGTCAAATATTTCAGAAATTAATACAAAAAATTGGTTAACCATTTTTATTTTCAACAAGTTAATGTTAAATATAAATTAGTTTCTTTGCTGCTGAGTTTTGGAATTCAAAATAATTAGTTTCTCTGTAACAAATTTTAATCTACTTTTCAGAACCTTTAGCTGGAAGTTTGTATATAAGTTATATCATCGATAAAGAATAAAACGTTTTTTCCAAAACAGAAATGAATTTTTCTTTTAAAATATACAAAGATTAAGGAAATTTAAGATTCGTGGCTTTAAAAATATCTAGATCTATGTAAAAAACTACTATGCCTATATATAGAGAAGTAAATGTTTCTGGCATAATAATGAAAAACAGATGACTAGTTTTAAATTTAATTTAAAATTCTTGAAAATAATTGTATCTCCTGAAGCCATCTTTTAAATTTGTTCTTTTCTAATAGACGGTTGAGTTGGGTCCATAAACTTGCCGTTTTGTGAAACACAAAAATGATCATGTGTCGGTCACTAAATTGTCTACGTGAACTATTCAATGACAAACCAACCAGATGCATTAATGAACGAATTCATCTTCCAAATATCGTTCTCCAATAGATCCGTTAGATCGTCCAGAATAGTTTTGCGATCATGATCTCCGAGAGGACAGAAAAAAGGCAGAGGATGTGTTCCGCCGAAATCATTAAATGATTGATATCATCAATATCATTTTATGTGAAACTATCAAGAATTGTCATGTCAACACAGCTACAGCTAGAGACCGTAACCGATCCCGTAAAAGTTTCACCAGAGTCGCCGATCTAAGACATGAGGCATATATTACGAACTAATATAAATACAACATTCACTCGTAAGATAGACATCACAAAATGGTAGCATGGCCAGTATTTCCAGGTTTCCCTGCCCCATGCAATGCCGAGTTCAGAGCAAATTGCCAATCAGTATGAAAGTCCACAGAATTTGTTCGATGATCCGGTAGTCCGGTAATGGTCCTATTCACCAAACCAGTTAGGCTTCTATGTATTGTACGAGAAACTTTCTCGCCAAAGTGAGAGGTAGAAAGTCGGACTGGTTCTATCGACGATCTCTGATATAATCAGATTATTCTTTCCATGTTTTTAAAGGGAGCTAATTGACCCGGAGTCAATTAGCTTGACCTGCACCTGGTAGGGTACTCTGAATGCTAGACAGGCGGAATGTTTTATCACTTTTCGGCAATACCAAACTCATATCACAAAATCTTGTAGTTTTTTAATTTTTATACCCTTCACCTTCGTGAGAAGGGTATATATAAATTTGTCATTCCGTTTGTAATTTCTACATTATTCATTTCCGACCCTATAAAGTATATATATTCTGGATTCTTATAGATAGCGGAGCCGATTAAGCCATGTCCGTCTGTCTGTCCGCCTGTCTGTCTGTTGAAATCAATTTTCTGAAGACCCCAGATATCATCGGGATCCAAATCTTCAATAATTCTGTCAGACATGCTTTCGAGAAGTTTGCTATTTAAAATCAGCAAAATCGGTCCATAAATAACGGAGATATGAGCAAAAAACCGGGACAACCTCGATTTTTTACCCATTTTTGATCTATATCTGGATTACTAAGTCATTAATATAGACAGTATGGATATCTAATGATAGATATTTCAAAGTCCATTGCTACGATGTAGATAAGGCTATAGTAAGTTGGACCTACAATGGGTCAAAATCGGGAAAAATATTTTTTAATCCGAATTTTTTTTTCATCAACAAATTTTTTTTGTCATACATTTTTTTCCAAAAAAAAAAAATTGGAAAAAACTTTTTTAAAAAAAAATTAAAAAACAATTTAAAAAAAAAATTTTGAAAAACAATTAAAAAAAAATAAATTTTGTTTACCTAAAAATATTTAAAAAAATTTATTTTAAAGTATAATTTGGTGAAGGGTATATAAGATTCGGCTCTCTTACTTGTTTAATTAGAGGATACTGTGATGCTAGGACTGTGTAGATTTTGTAAGTTATAGGACGAAACCTTGAAACAGGTATTTTGTGATTACCTTCTATTATCACCCCAGTGTAGAGAAGTTTCTTGATATTGCCATTTTATTCGTGAATTCATAATATTTTGGTGAACCATCGGTCTGCAAAAAAGATCATTTATCTCGAATTTTGTGCCAACTTCTTTAATTCACCGAAGCTTATCGATTTCAGCCTGAACGAGGTGGTTTGTGCGGTTCAGAAGTGGTGATTTTAACACGGAAGACAAAGATCGACCAGCCCACCAAAAAAAGTTTGAAGACCAAGAATTGGAGATTGTTGTAAAACTCAACAAGAGCTTGCAAATTCATTGGGATCTACTCAATCAGCAATTTAGAACGTTTGCAAGCAGCAGGATTCATTAAAAATCGGGTACCATACGAATTAAAGCTTAATGACCTTGAAAGACGATTTTGTTTGTCTGATATTCTGCTTGAATGCTATAAAAGAAAATCATAACCCAAAGTGTAAAAGATCGAATGGGCTAGCAAATGAATATAGCAGAAATTGTATCAGCCTTTGGGAAAGAAACCCATTTAGTTCTTACATATTTAGATATACTACTATTCCATATGACATAGATCAATTTCTGATTATTTTATTTTAAGTCATCTTTATTTCTTGTTCAAAAAGAAGAAATATGTAGAAGTGTTTATCGCATCTTAGACTAAAAACAAATCGATATAACTACAATTACTTACTTACAAATACACACATTTACTATCTATCTAACCATAGTTTCGCAAAGATAGTTTTTTTTTATACATTTGCAATTTTTGTTTGAATTTATGAAAAATTTGTCACGTTCCAGGTGTGTTGCCATCTCTAAACGTTGTAAATTTTTATTGTAATCCCTACATTCGACAAATCCCTAAATGCGTACAATCACCTGCACGCAAAAGTCATAAAATGGATTTAAAAGTTTCAACATGCCGCACATACAAATCATGTGACTGGAACGAAGGTAACAAACAGCCAGAAGGTGAAAAACAAGTGGAGATTATAGTTAGATTGGTGTATGTGCAATTTTATTGTAGAGTGCTTTAGCCACACGTAAAGCAGGGGCGAATGATCATGCCACCAAACCAACAATGTAATCTAAAACCGATATAAAGACAAAATTATTGCATCTTATGGAAAAGCATGCGATGAGCTGCAGTAACTGCTACGAGTATTTAATGACAAACAAGATGGTTTATATAAATTACAAGGTTTGTAATATATATAGGAAATTATGTTTAATATATCAATTCAATGACCATAATATCAGGACACATTCATTATTTTGTTATAGTTTTTCTTAGATTTAATTTATTACAAATAGTTAATAAGTTTTTTTTTTTAGTTTCTATCAATTTTGATTGTAAATCATTTAGATTTACTACTCATATCAAAAAGACTTCTAACAAGTATGCCTTTTATTGGATTTTTATTTTACTATAAACACCCTGTACAGGGATGGAAATTCAAACATATTTCCTCTATTGTCTTGAATAAATATGCAAATATAATTTATATACAGAAAAAATAACAAATAATAGAAATAAATAAATAAAATTTGTTGCCACATATACAAACATTCAAATATGTACATTAGGGTGGCCCCAAAATTTAAGTTGCGGATGTTCCCACCTAAAATGAAAATTTAATTCATTCTAAGACTACGTTTTGAATTTTTTTCGTCCTGGGGTCAATATTTGGCGAGCTGGATCGAAGGATAAAAAGGTCCTTTTTTGAGGTTTTTTACATTTTTTCCATATTTCTTCCAAAGGAAGTATATGTAAATTTGGTATCATATGAAAGGTCTTTGAGAGACGCATTCAATTGGTTAAAATAAATTTAAAAAAAAAAAATTTTAATTAAAAAATTTTAAAAATTTTCGACAAAATTTTATTTTTTTTTAATTTTTTCATAGAATTTATTCAAATACATAGATGAAATTTCTTGATCAGAAACATCATGTAATTTCACCGAAATGGTTTTTCTCGTTTTTTAAAATTCAGTCCAGTTCAATGTTTATTCAAATTTGTTTAAACCCAATTTCATCCCTATCTGTTAAGCAGTTTTTCACATGTTACTTAAAATTAACAACAACATTCCAAAGGAATAACATTAAAATAATCATTAAGCGCGATGTATAGTAAATGTTTTAGCTTAAATTTAAATATTCGTAGTGTAACAAAAGAAAAGTATAAGAATTTATACATCGATGGAAAGCTTATAAAATTTGAGTTATTTTGATGCCCATACATATACTATGAATTGAGTACAGAGATTGTCAGATAGGGATGAAATTAGGTTTAAACAAATTTGAATAAACATTGAACTGGATTGAATTTTAAAAAACGAGAAAAACCATTTCGGTGAAATTACATGATGTTTATGATCAAGAAATTTCATCTATGTATTTGAATAAATTCTATGAAAAAATTAAAAAAAACTAAAATTTTGGCGAAAATTTTTAAAATTTTTTAATTAAAATTTTTTTTTTTTTAATTTCTTTTAACTAATTCAATGCGTCTCTCAAAGACCTTTCATATGATACCAAATTTACATATACTTCCTTTGGAAGAAATATGGAAAAAATGTAAAAAACCTCAAAAAAGGACCTTTTTATCCTTTGATCCAGCTCGCCAAATATTGACCCCAGGACGAAAATATTTCAAAACGTAGTCTTAGAATGAATCAAATTTTCATTTTAGGCGGGAACATCGATACCTTATTTTTTCTCCATACAAACGGGGCCACCCTAATGTACATATATGTAAGCACCCTGCAGCTCTTGGAATTAGTTTAGCGTTACTTATCAACCAACTTGTAGACTTTTAACTGGTGAATTCAAAACGCTCGTATGTTATTACGAGAGTATTCATCAGTGTTCAGCACAAACCGAACATGCCACATTGGTAAATGTATTGTAATATTTATAGTTTTATTTTTGATAATTGTAGTGAGTTTCGCTTACGTTCGTGTTGAGTACAAAAGTTCGTGTTGTGAATAGTTGATTGGCAACTTCTAATACATTGACTGCACAGATCAATGCACAAATCCTTTGCACAAGAGCCCGGGCTATATAATTCCTGCTATCCGTAGCTAGCTAGTTAATTAGCAAAGCGGCAACATCAGGTATGGTAATCCAGTCAGATATATAATATCTGAATTCGCTCCAGGTCGATAAAAGTACGAATATGTTTGCTGAGCTCTTCGTTGCTTCGGCTAACAGCACCTAGTAAGATACAATTGGAGGCGCGAAATTTGTTACTAGGACAAATATCAGTCTTTAAACCAACGATCGTCTACCCGATTCAACAGGACAAGTCCTGGGGCCAATGGCACTAAATAAAGGCTCTAGTCAGCTGCGAATTTAAAGAACTAAATTCTTACCAGGAATGAGGTCCGTGTACCTCAGGGACTACGGTGTCGCTACATATTTCCCTTTGAGGCATAACATCCCAAGGGGGTTGGCGAAGAGACAATCGGGATAGTAAAAACTTCTGGTCATTCGTCATAATTCTAGTTGGATTGTTTTTAAGAACGAACTAGTTAGTTTGAACAATTCTGCCAAATGAAGTAGATCAAGTTTTTTGTTCCTTTTGTTGTTTTAAATCACCTTGACATTGCTATAGATTAGTGGGAACCAAACACAGTCCCAATGTACAAATATTAATCCTCCAATACAGTATTATCATCATAATATTAATAGGCAAGTCGATTTCTTTAGACCCCTTTTACTCTCACATTATACATTTAATTTGGTCAAGAAATATACCATTTTAAAGGGATTTATTCACAGAAGTGCAGAATATATATTTTATTGAAATCGGTTCAGCTTTTTAGGAGTTATAAGCGTTTAAAGATGTTACTAACACATATGCAAAAACGTGTACATGTAAACCTTAAGCTAAAATGTAAACAAAGCAAGGCGTGTTTGTCCAATTTGTTGTTGTAAATAAATAAGAGAAACAATTAAACAGTATTGATTTCGCTCTGTTTTAAGTGAGAGTTGTTATAGAAAACAAAGAAGAAGACTTTAGTAATTTAAATTCGCTTTAATAAATATATTTTGAAGGTGTTTTTTTATTTACTAACTCCCATATGCATAAACAATTTTTAAATTTATCAAAGGTTTATAAAACAAAATTTGTTTTATAAACCTTTGACAAATTTAAAAAACTGTTTATGCATATGGGGGTAAATATGTAATTGTAGATAAGTAAATAGTTATTTTATAATTGTGACGATTTTCAACGGTTTATCACTGCATGAAGTTTAATCAAAATTGGGATGGGTCGGAAAAAATGGTGAGTCGCCTCCTATACAAAGTTAATAGTTATTTTTAAATATTTTGTGAACTATAATTGCAAGATTCTTCAAATTAGTCTAAATGTCTCTTTTATAATTTTGCATAGTTTCGCTGAAATTGTTCGGGATTGGAATAGTGGGCGTGATACACCCTATACAGAGTATATAATTAATTTCGAATATCTGTAGAACTGTATTGTAAAAGTGTTTAAACTTATAGCGAATTAATTTCTTATTACTGTGCGGAGTTTAGCTGAATATAGACGGAATTAGATTAGAGGGCGGAGGTGAGTTACCTCCCATACAAAGTAATAATTGCAAGGTTCTTCAAACTTTGTCCGCATAGCTCTCTTACCATTTTACACAGATTGGCTGAAAATGGTCGGGATTGCATTAGTGGTTAGGGCGCAAAGTAAATAATTAATTTTGAATATCTGGTGAACTATAATTCTAAAAGAATTTAAACTCTGTATCAATCAATTTATTACCATTCTAAGGAGGTTAGCTAAAAACGAATTTATTCCTGATCCCTTTTCGATGTTTTGCTAAGCATGATGGGCTTAGTAGGAATGACCCCTCCCTTATAAAGAAAAGTTAAAGTAAAGCTTGATATTTACATAAAAGGTTTCAAAATGTGTGGGATCAGAGCAGTGGAGTGGTATCTCCCATACAAAATTAGTTAGTTATTTTCGAATATCAAGTGAACTGTAATTGAGAGATTCTCAAATTTTGTATGTGTTATTTTCGTATTTCCATTCATATTTTTTTAATTTTACTAGGGTAGGGGTAGCGAAGTGCACCGGGTTATGCTAGTGTTAATATTAAAACCAATGCATTATCACCTCTCTTTTTGGACGATTCTGATTTAGTTCCCAAACGAACATTAATCGGCTTTTTACACAAACACAACACGAACGCCAATAAAGCTCTCAACAAAGTGTTTAAAATATTTACTACATATTAAATTCAGTTGCAAGCCAACTTTCAACAAAGCAGGCTCCCGTCTATCAACCTCATAGTTCAGTAAAACAACTCAGAACATAAAACCACTGAAATGAAAAGAACGAACTAGTTCCTTTATGTTTCGAACAAAAATGAGCAATTAGTAAAAAGAACAATTATGCCTAACTCTTGTCAAAACGTTAGGGAATAATGCTAGCACTGCAATTTCAGCTCTTTTAAATTATGAACAAATATTCTCTAACCCATTGGAGAAAGTTAACTTTTGACTGAATTACTTGCAGGTATTTTAAATCTACCCGAAATACGTATTTGAAAGTCTAGTTATTAATAACTGTGTCAAACATATGCTTTGGAGTTCGAACTGTTAAAGGTTTTAGCGAAACTCAATATAAATAACACTGATATTGATGCAGTTATCTTCGTCACTAGAATTATATTAAAAGGTTGCTCAAAATTATCAACCAGAAGCAATTTGTTCTGCACTTTCTGGATATTTCGATGTTTTTTTATAGAGTTTGGGAGTTTGCACTTACATTAAAGACGATAGCTCAGGTATTGCACTATTTATTTGATTTATCGTAGATGGAAGTTCACCACAAGTTTAATATTAATTCAGGACTACCAAGAGGCTCAGATCTTTCGCAACTCTATTTTTTTATGTTTCTAAATGACTTTCTATCAAGAACAAAGCCTACTTATCGTTCTACAGATGACAGCTTCATTTGCCATTCATAGTCAATCAATTAAATGGTGAACCTGTCTAAGATCCGGACATTGATATTGCTACGAATTTGCATTAGCGATTCGATAACGTTCTGTAACGACTGTCTGCTATATTCATCATGTTTATAAACATTTCCATCAGTAGAAGCTTCTATTCAGTGTTTAAAAAACTAGACTACAAGTAGCAGTAGCATCGAAAAAACACAAGTAGTCTAGTTAAAAAATTAATAAAAACTCGAAGTCAATAATTATTACTACTACTGCTACCTTCACATTTTGGTAGCAATAGTTGTAGTAGTACTAATAAAAGAAAAATTTAAAAGTAGCAGAGTAATTTATTTTCTATTGCTACCTTAAAAAAGAAAAAGTTTTGATGTAGCAGTCATTAGTTTTTTATTAATTCTGCTACTTTTAAAATTTAGTAGTAATAGAAGTAGCAGTTGAGGTAGTAGAAGAAGTAGCAGTTGAAGTAGCAGCTAAGTAGCAGTTGAGCTAGCAATAAAATAAGTCAAAAATAAAAATCTTCAGCCAAAAAAGTATATTATGTGTTGTTGTTGTGAATGTATATTTGTGTAAGTTGGTCGTGTTGTAAACAAATAAAATATAACATTTTTTGTTATACACACAGAAAACACGATCTTTCTGTTAGCAACACGAACATCTGAGACGAATAACGAATAATTCTTTCAAACTCTCTCAAAACAAAAACAACACACAGTGTTTAATTCTGTCAATTTTGGTGTCATGACTGAAGATTTTCCTTTTTGACTACTTTTATTGCTACCTTAACTGCTGCATCAACTGCTACTTTACTGCTACCTTAAAAATTAAAACTCGATATAGAGCAGTAGCAATGATTTGTATTTTTATGCTACTACTCCATTTACAATTCATGTTTTATTACTACTGCTCTGTTAAGAGTTTTATATTTTGAAGGTAGCAGTAGTTTTAAAAAAAACAAGAAAACGAAAAAAGACAAATGCTACTGCTACATACACTTTTTTGAAGCAGTAGTTGTAGCAACAGTTAAAAATTTGTTAGTTATCGTAGCTTTTTAAACACTGCTTCTAATTATCTACAATGTTGATAAGTACTTAGTTATTAGCATTGTTTGTAAGTATGGCAACACTAAATATCTAAACTGCTAACATTAACATTGAAAGCTCTAGAATTCGAGTATTCTAGTTTCGTCCGTTGGGAACAATCGAGGCTACTCAAATGAAGATGACACTGTCTATAAATAGTGGCTGTAGTTGCAGTTTTGAGTGAGTTTATTATACTGCTTTTATTTGCAATCAAAATTCAAAGGAAATAAACCACCGTTTTTAAAAGGTAAAACAATATTATTAACCGGAATCTTGTAAAAATCTTAAATGAGGTCGTTAGAATAGAGTGTATTTTAATATATCGCATATACCTATTCATAAATCAAAAGCTCTTGATGTTCTGGGCATACAAATGTACATACCGACCAACGCTTTAAAGTGTCAAAATAATAGTTAAAGTCTCCTGAATTTTTTATGATTATTTCATCTGTATTCTATCGAAAAGTTAGTAGTTGCTGGTTTAAATTATATATTAGTGTTACTCGATCGCGTACAGGATATTAATTGAAACTTCTTAGTAAGTTTGATATGACAATCTTTCATAGCCATATAGCTAGTGTAACTTCGATAATGGTTACCGCTGAAACAGCAGGGTATTTTATTTAAATATCAAATACATATGTGTATACAACACATGTTCATTGTACAAGTCCACATACAAATATTATTACGTTTACCCAACAAATTAGTAGACCACAAAACGTTTACATTACTCTCTCTATTCTCTAAATTTGTCTTTCAATACTATCCTAACTTTTGCTGACTAAAATTGTATAGTTTCGGGCTATTTAGCACGTATGTATTATTTTAAACTCTTTAAGGGTTTAGTGGTCACTTTACTAACCACCTTTTCTATAGTCTTTAAAACATAGTTTATTGGCATCTATTGGCATTTTGCTAAACAATTATATTTTTTGAAGTCATCGTTTATGTTTCTTTGCAAAACTTTACTGTCAGAGTGCTCTGGTTAGATAAATATATTAATTTGAATATGTTGTAAACCGCAGCTTTTTAAGAGATTTTCACGCATTCAATAAAAAAAAGCACAGAGTGTTTATTGTTTATCAAATTCAGTTTTACTTTGCTATTTTCAATTTTACATATTAATTTTAGCTTATAAACAGTTGTCACTTTAGTGTGTCTAAGTAATCAAGTGTGTAGTCAGTTTAAAATGTTTGTATATATTACTTTAGGAAGTAATCTATTGTAAGACAACTTAGTGTAGCTTTATAATCTGGAGTGTAGTTAGTTTTTTCAGATGGATCATAGCAATTAGAAGAAAGGACTATTGGATTTTCTCTTTGTAACTAGTGGCCGATTTGGTTGATGACTTAGACTTAAACTGATTATTAGGGGCCAATAAGCTTCCTCTTAGGTCATATAAATGTTACAATACATTGGCAACTTTGGACCAGCAACCAGACTGTCTCTTTGTAATCAATCTGTTCTATTGCATATCTTCTAGAATACGTTAAAAAAAGACAGTAAATGCTAGGATTAGATGATTCTAACTGAGCAATATGTAAATATGTATGATTATAGACAAGCTTTCAGTATTCCTTTTCTTCTAAATTAATGTTTACTAGGTATTGCTATACATCTACAAACTGCTACTAGCAACATTTGTACATTTTTATAAATGGCAAAATCAACATTTGGTATTTGCATAATTTTATAGCAACCAATTCTGACAGAATATTTTCTTTATTTTTGCTTCTTTTATTATGATTTTTTTTTTTCTTTCTTTGAAATCCTCAGAAACAAAAACACACAAATGTACTACGTACATATAAAATTGCAAACTCATAGGGTTAAAACTTTGTTAACTTCAGTTCGTTTTTACACATTTAAGAACAAAAGACAAAAAAAAAATAGAATAAAAAATGGAAAGGAATCATTGACAAAACATTTTAAATATGGATGTTATTGTTGTTGTTGCCACAACAACAAAACATCTGATGTTGTTAACAGCATCAGCGGTAACATCACCGCCACCAATAACAACAAACATAGCAGCAGCAGCAAAAACGCACAAATAAGCAACAATCAAAACAACAAATCCCCTCAAAATCATAATCGAAGCATAAAATGTCAACAAATCCTTTAAAAGCTAATAAATACGTAATGATGGGATTCCATGTCAACTACAAATACTCGTAACTTGTGTAAAATTACACAGGAATATTGTTACGTATTTATATGTAAATAAATAAATAAATAACAAGAGATAATGGAATTGCTGGCAAAGACTTTTTTGCTAAAAGAATTTCTCTCTTTTTTTTTTGTTTAGGCAAATTTTTGTATTTTTTTTTTAAATTAAATTTATTGATTCAGAATTGTGTAAAATTATGTAACGTTTTTATGTTTAACATAAAAATATGGTTTTGTTTTATATTACAATCTCGTTATTGAAGATTTATATGAAAATGAATAACTAAAATGCAAAACAGAATTGGTCAATCCACAAGGTCTCTTATCAGTCATATTGTCATAATCTATATATATAAAAGAGTAACGTTACTGACTGACTGACTGAATGACTGACTGATTCATCATCGCACAGCCCAAACGGCTGGAGCTAGAATCACGAAATTTTAACTGTGGGTTCCTCCCTCCCCAAAACGATCCGATAAGAAGGGATTTTTGGAAATTCGAACGTTTAGGGGGTAAAAAGGGTAAAAACGGGTAAATTCGGTAACCTTATATCTTCAAAACTAATAAAGATACAAAAAAACTTAAAATAGCATGTTACTCCATTTAAAAAATAAGCTGTCAGGTGTTTCGTACTTTTTGGAAATTCGAAACTTTTAGGGGAGAAAACGGGTAAAAACTAACTGTATCTTTTAAACCAATAAACACAGAAACAAATTTTAAATAGTATTCTTTAATTAACAAAAAATAAAAAATATAAGTTTGGTACTTTTTGGAAATTCGAACCCTTAAGGGATAAAAATTGTGTTTATTTTTGGTACTTTTTCATAAAATATGTTTTTCTATAATTTGACATATACATACGAATATTTTATTATGAGCTCCCACCACGATACAGAAATTTATTTGAATTAAATTTAACCAAAGCAATGGGGATAAAAAAGGTACCAAAAAGGGGATAAAATCGGGAAAATACATTTTATTGAAATTATTAAGCCAATTTTGATAATTTTTTAACATTGGTTCCTGTATTCGTACAAAAATTAACTAACAGGGTGTTATTTGGAACTCGTGTGCCAAGGTGTATATTGGGCCAAATCCGGGTAAACAGTTTGGTACTTTTTTTAAAACATATTTTTTCTTGGGCACATTAACACAGATTTAAATATTTTGAGACATGTCTGTAGCATAAACAATTTTGCCAAAATGATATATTTTTAAAGTTCGAACTTGATTGTTTCAAGGAAGAAAAGGGAAATTGGTACTTTTCTCCTAATGGTACTTTTTTTGTATCTGAGTGAAGTTTGTGTTAGGAATAGGGTACAATATTTAGGTACCAAAATGTGAGAACTGAACTATAGGTACTTTTTTATTCATCTAATGGTACTTTTTGAATTTTATATGACAATGGATTTAGAAACATGAAATTAAGCATATATGGTCCTAAATGAGTGAGAATTCTAGAGATAGACTTTTTGGTACTTTTTCTTTATTCGACTTTTTGAAATTTCTTCACCAATTAACCTAAAACCAGGAAATTAAGCTTATATGGGAGTGAGTGGGAAACCACAAGTGGGGGCTTTTTGGTACTTTTTCTATATTCTACTGGTACTTTTTGAATTTTCTGTAATAATGGACATAGAAATATGAAATTAGGCGTCTATGGTCCCAAGTGAGTGAAAATTCAAGGCCATACTTCTTGGTACTTTTTCTTTGTTCTCATAGGTACTTTTTTGAATTTACTATAATAACGGACCTAGAGTTTCCAAAAAACCGAAGAATTTCAAAACCGCGGTTCGTTTTTTTCGGTTTTGTGATAATTTTTAAATATTAATTGTTATAGAAACAAAATTAGTTGATAATATAGGAAAGGCTATACAAATTTAAAATTCAAACTTGACAGGTTATGGTTTAGTGAGTGCGAATTCAAAAGTGATTTTCTATAATAATGGACCCAGAAATATGAAATTAGACATTTACAATCAGATTCACAAAGGGAGACTTAATAGTACTATTTCACTCTTCTAATTGGGGTGGCGAAGGGCACCGGGTCAGCTAGTGTTCTAATATTTCACGACTCGGCGCACATTTTTTGGCAAAAATTATAAGGAGAGGTCGTAGAGCGCTGAAATTTGTCACCGAGAATTATATGGACTAAACTAAGAAAAAAAATAAAATTTTATCAAAATCTACCACGTCCAACGCCCACTTCCCATACAGTCCAAATCGATTTTTTCGCCGAGTTTCAATAAAATCGGTCATTGACTGTTTGACACCAAAATCCCTCTGTGAGGCGGCTCGGCTTAACCGACTCTTAGGCATTCGGCGCAGGTCTCTGATGATTGGTTACGCTAACACAATAAACATAGCATACAGAGTATTATTTTATTACATTTTTTACCATTGTGAAATATTAGGACATTATGACAATATGACATGATAATAGACCTTGTGAATTGTCCAAATAAATAAATATTTTTAATTTGTAGCAGGAAATCTCCATTTCCAACTCCAATTTCCAACTTTTTATAAATTTTTTAAGTTGCAATTCATTGCCGCAGATTTGTTAACATATTTAGTGTATTAATGATCCAACGTACAAATAATAAAATCTAAATTGTGCCTTTGATAATATGGTTCGCCATTCAGTCGACATGTAAATTCAATTTATCATTATTTATTCCCCGGTTTTATTTCACAACCAAACGGTAAATTTGGTTTCTTAAAATCGTGAAATTTTTTTTAAATTTGAGTAAAATAAAGTTTCCTTTGTTCTAAATATTTATATAATTTTTTATGATTTTTCTCGTGAAATATAACATGATTATTTCTCGGTGTATTTACTTGTGAGTTAGGAAAATATGATGATGATAAAAGTAACATGAAATTTGGTAAATGATTGCTTTCTTGAATTTGCTGTCTTTATTGCCATTTTAACATTTATATTCACATTTAAAAAACATCTTATTGTATGTAGATTGTTGCTTTACAAAATTACATACATATTAGGGAGGCTCTTATTTTGGAATTTTCGATACTCCAAGGTATAAAGTTTCGAGTAACCAATATTTAAAAAAAGAATACAATAAATTATATTTAAAATAATTTTTGTATTTCATTTAGCCAATTTTCTGACATCGATAACCCATTATAAATTGATACCTAAAAATAAATGAATATCTCAAATCCCATATTTTAAATATTGGTTGGACAGAGAGAGCGTTCTGCATGTCTCGGCGTATTTCGACCAATGCTCGCTTCAGACGAATTAGTTGCTTTCGGTACAGGCGCCCTGTGATGGTTAGGTCAGATTTCAGCAGCTCATAATAGATAGGACGCTTTTGCTACCACCAAATACAACGAATTATCTTAGCGCCATGGATATTTGGCTTTGGTATCGATTCGGCTGGTTGGCCGGGCTTCACATACGATCTCTTATGCTTCTAGTTATTGTAATGGATCCATTTTTCAGTGCATGATTCGGTGCAAAAATGATTTTCATTTATATCGTTCAAGCATCACTTCGGACATGCAAAATCGTGTTTCAAGGTTCCTCGACTTCAGTTCGTATGGTACACAATTTCCCTGCTTTTGGATGAATCCTGCTGCTCGCAAACGTTTGGAAGTTGCTGCTTGTGTATCTGAAAATGATAAATTACGCATTTTTAAGTCATACACCTAATATTTTTTTGGAAAATACTCAAAACTCGAAATAAAATATTTCAAATACATGCAATCTCTAAATGTTATTCGATTTTGTTAAAATTTTTATCATTTGCTTTTTAAATGGAGAATAATCCTGGATCTTAGGAGCATTAGAAATTCCGAAAGTTCAAAGTAAGTTCCATCCTAATATACGTAGAATATATGTATGTATGTCTCCACATACAGACAGAAATTTTATACATATGTATGAGGATTGTATATATGTGTTTGCAAGCAGACACATATAGTGTCCATATATACATATACAGTAGAAGACAAAACTGTTCACGAGTTGTTGACATTTTAGTTTAAACATTATTTCTTGCACATAACAACTGGTCTGATAACATTTTTCTGCTGTGCCGAATTTTCTCCAAATTATATTTAATTTTTTTTTTTTAAATATTTTTATTTAAAAAAAATTAATTTTGATTTTTTAAAGTTTTTTTTTCATATTGTTTTTTAATTTTTTTTTAAAAAGTTTTTCCCAATTTTTTTTGGAAATGAATTTAAGACAAAAAAATTTTTATGAAAAAAAATTCGGGTTAAAAAATATTTTTCCCGATTTTGACCCATTGTAGGTCCAACTTACTATAGCCATATTCGCCATATAGCCATCGTTGCAATGGACTTTGAAATATCTATCATTAGATATCCATATTGTCTATATTAATGACTTAGTAATCCTGATATATATCAAAAATAGGGCAATAATCGAGGTTGTCCCGTTTTTTTTTACTTATATATCAGCCATTTGTTTGCCGATTTTGTCGATTTTAAATAGCAACCGAGCCGGAAGGATTCCCGATATATTGATGTATGAATAATGTATGTAAGTTATTTGGGCTACAGAAAGTTGATTTCAACATGGCTATATCGACTTCGCTATCTATAACGATCCAGAATATACAGTGGTGGCCAGGAATTTAAGACAAAAATTGTTTGCTAAATTCCACGTGATTGTCAATTATTTTTTCAAATATTTCCACAAATATGTATGCATGAGGACTGTTTTAACACACAAGTGTGATTTATTCGACTGTGTCAATTCATACATATTCACATATTCATACATATTCTACAACTTGACCAAAAAAAAATTTTTTTAAATAAACATATTTTCTCACATTTATATCATTATATTTTTATTATTATAAAATATTCGGACCAAATTTCGTATTTATATATATAAATACGAAAAAAAAACACAAAATAAAGCTTCAATAAAAACAAAATTTAAGTTTAAGTCAATAAAAACAAATTTTAAGTCAAAGGAATCGTAAGGCTCGATTAGATTTCGCTAAATCGTACGGAAAACACATGGACATGGGTTGATAAACGCGTTTTCGTACAAGATCGCAACATGTGTATGTCAAACTATGAAATTTGGGGGTTGTTTTCGTTGCAATGAGCTCGGTGTAATTCGTCGTATCAATGGTATTATGCATGACACACAGGCTATATTACCATATTGCAGGCCTCTTAACTCACGAGTCTGGATATATTCGGTGTTGAACGTGCACAGAAAAAATTATGAATGAAATATTTCCAAACAAACGCTTGTTTGAAATAAAATTTATATTTTAGTATTATTTTTATTTGGTTTTATTTAACTTATTAAATAATCAAAAACGTATATTTATTCTTAAATTTTCTTTATTTATTGTACTGCAAATTTTATAATTTGTTAAACCATAGGCAACACTTCTACACAAACAAGTTTTTTCTTTACAAATATTTTATTTGGTTTTAGGAAACATTTTAATAGAATCGAATATTTTTTTTTAAATGACTTTATATTTTTTTTACTATGAAACAAAAACAAATTTATGTAATTTGACAGACAGTTGGAAAAATAAATATTAAAAAAATTTAACATTTTTATGTAAATGGGTAAATGTTTGTCCATTTTGTGGTCTGCATTGTCCAGGCCTGGTATTGTTGAACTGAATGACGTCGATAATATTGGAGATCATGCTTAACGTTCGGTAAGTATGATATTACAATAGTTGGCAATACTGTTAAGCGTTCCGGTGCAATTTCAGATTTCCAGATGATTGGGTGCCTATTCCGGCTATTCTTCTTGCGATAATATTTAATAAATGGTAAGTACGCTTGATTATCAATTGATAATACATATATGCTAATAAATACAGTTCATAATAAATTTTTCTCTATCTTCTCGTAGGTGAAGAATATTCAGTGTTATTGGATTCCCGTTATATGGAAAGTGCGCAAGTTTGGCTGACATCTCACGCATTCATTCCTGGATATTTTCTATTAAAAATGTCTATAAAATTATTTTATTTTAAAAACATTGTATTATTCAAAATATTCTGTATTTTCTATAGAAAATGTTGTTTATAACAGTATTTTCTATAAAAGTTTTACTAATTTTTAATTGTATTTTTTATGAATATTTTTACTGATTTAAACATAAAATTGTTTGAATTTGTACTCAAAACCAATTATTTGTTTTTATTGTTTTATTAAAAAAATTTGATTTTGTGAATTTTGTGATAGGTCCTATTTCAGTAAAATATTTGTTTGATTTTATAAATTTTGTGTTTGAATACGAAATTTAGTTTTTTCTGTGTGGTCAACAAGAAATATTTATGCAGGACAAAGACGCTAAGAATACAGCGAAAATCATAAAAAAAACGGTTTGTTGATAACGGAATCAAACTGCTCGAATGGCCGCCAAGTCCAAGTTTCGGACTTTTTGTGAACGGTTTTGTGTTCTACTGTGCAATTCTTTGTATATTTCTCTGTATGTTTCTTTGTGCAGATGTTGTTGTACAATGTTTTATATATGGAGACCTTTTTTTATTGTTGTTGTTGTTGTATAAATTTGTTACGCGCGGACCTAGATGACACTTAATGTTCACCCAGCCACTCGGGTACGCTTGCTTTAAGCACGATCTAGCTCGTCGGATATGGGTGGATTCTTGTGGCTAGTTAAACATAGTCCCGCATGACACAAAAAAATCGTACCCGAATTCCTTAATTTGATTTTCCCTTATATTTATTACGAACTGTCCGATAAAACTGTCTGATGTCTATGACAGCCTCTACCATTCCCTACCCATCCTTAGCTGTAATGGTAAACAAAATAAATAATTATTTGGCTACAGCCCCTAACTCATATCTTACGTTCGATTTAGTTTAGTTGCATGACAAGATCGTACTCCCGTCTGTCCGATTGTCTGGCTTGTTCCTTCTCCATACACACTGTTATTTTAGTTTTAGTTATTCATATTTATTTCTTTAAAAAAAAATTTCCCTTTTCTTTACATTTTATATCTAAATATATTAGCAATGTTAGTTTTTTTTTCTTATTCTAATTTCCTTTTTTTTTTTTTTACATTAATTCATTTTTTTTTTTGTTTTCTTTGTTTTATAACAATTCAAGTTTTTGATTTTCAAACAGTATTAATTTTCGTTTATAAATATAATTAAATTACGTTTGAAGGGTTAATGTTAACATCTGCATAAAAATAAACGAAATTTTATTTGTTTCACTCACTCGTTACTCATTTGAGCTTGCGCTCTTTGCCAATATTCGCCTCTGTTTTTTTTATGACGTCATCATACCTTTAAACAGCACTCAAAAACATTTTCAAATTCGCTTGTGTGTTTTCTTTGGTTGTTGTCTGCTTCACAAATAACAAAATCTGTTGGTGTGTTTCTTTTTGTTGTTATTACGATGGCATTGGAATTTTTTTTTTACATTGAACAATGTTTGCAAATGCAATTCTTTGATTTTTATTATGTCTATCAGAATTGTTTTGTTACTTCTGTTGTGTAAAATAAATTTCTTTTGTGGGGATAGAATTAGAGGGGCAAAATAACTGCCACGTGAAAATAAAGTTGGGGAATTCGCCAATAAGCATCAGGTCTTGTGGGCACGCAGCTTAGTCCCCAAATAAATTGTTCAAATGTGCAAATTGTCACAGAACACGTGTGTGTGATTGCTTATCAAATGACCGAAGAGACTCCACTACGCAGGCCACGTTTTTTTCGTGAGACACAGCCCAGTGGAGTCGTCTTATATGTGTTGTTTCTAGATTGTTGAACCTAGTAGGAAATCTATATTAGTCCAACATATATTTATTGGCACAAAAGGAAACTTACTTGAACTTTAGTTTCAAAACGTTTTATGACTTGCCGGCCACACCTATCTGCCGGAAATTGGCTTTGGTGGTTTAAGGAATGGTGTGGTAGACTGGTTGCCACAACAATTAACTTTCAATTGTCAGGTGTTTTCTATTATTAATTTATATTGGTGGCTTTTAATTTGTCAATTTATCCTTTGTATGCTGCTTTGTTAGTTCACGTGTTTGCAAGAAAAGAATTTTTGCAGCAGCGAATTGTCAACTCGTTACCTATTATGTCAAATGCTAAAAGTTAGGGTGCGTTCGGAGACAAATAATTGACAGAGCTGGGCTTTGTGAATTTTCCTCGGTATTGAAACAAATGAGTAACCGTTGCTAACAAATTTACATATTTTAATTGGGTAGTGCTTAAGATAATAATTATTCTTTTCTTGTCTTGTATTTCACTTATATGTTGCTATAAATATTTACTAACGATATAAAATACTTATACAATAATAATACGGAATATATATAAATTATTATGAAATTTTTTTTTTTTTTTATTACTTTATTTCGCAACAGGGCGAGTCAAACGAACGTCGCAGGATGATGGTTGGCTCGAAAAGCGATTAATAAATTTTGTTATGCAATAATAACAATAAATGTAACTTTAAAGTGTCTTTGAATATTGAGTCTATGGTCCGCGCATAAACGTGGGGCAAGAGCCCACGCAGATCTCATGCTCTATCTTCTTGTGTATGTATATAGAAAAATAGTTGGTATAAAAATTAAATAATGTTAATTTAAAACGACACAATTTTATATTCGAATATTTGCCGCGTGGTATATACCGACAGACTTGCCACAAGTGTCTCCCAGTTCATATAACGAATTTCCTATTTCCCTTAAAACTACCGATTTCAAATATTTAGGGGCTAACTTTGCGCTATAATTTTTGGTTGCGTCGCTGAGTTTATAATTTTTTCTGTAGACAGATTGTCCGACTCTATATCGTATATTCCTAGCCCTAAAGTCATACGTCCTTTTTCCCTTTTCATAAGCTTGTTTCAAATTGTTAATAATTTTCTGTCTCAGCAGTTGAAGTCTCGAGTCCTTAGATAGTATTTCAGTCTGAGGTTCTCCAATACTATCCAGTTTTCGGAGTATTTCATACGAGTCTCCATGTTGTACCATTGATTGACCAAATACTACACGGTATGGCTCCATGCCTATGGCCTCGTGAAAAGCACTTCGTAAAGCAAAAGCCGCTTTGGAGACGTGTGTATCCCATGTTTTTTGATCGTTTTCACTAATATAGGATCGTATTATAGAGAGAAAAGAGCGGTTAACCCGTTCCGACGAATTCGACTGGGGGGCATAAACTGCTGTCCTCATGTGGTTGACGCCGTATTTTCGTAGAAATTCCGCGAACTTTTCTGAAGTGAATTGACGGCCGTTGTCCGAAACAATTATCTCTGGGACACCGAAAACGTGGAATATGTCATTCTCCAAATATTTTACAACTTCACTTGCCGTGGCACTTCGCATGGGTTTTAAAAATACAAATTTTGAATAATGATCCAAGACAACGAAAACGAAACTATTACCTAGCCGACTGCGTGGATATGGTCCACAGAAATCTACATAGAGCCGTTGGAATATACGTTCGGATGTTATTTGGTTTCCCATAAGCGGTCGAGATATTGCATTCGGGGCCTTAGAACTTTTACAAATTTCGCAGTCCAGAACATGTGACCTCGTATCCCTCACCATACCTGGCCAATAATATTTTGTTCTTAAACGATGAAGAGTTTTTCCGACACCTCCATGACCTGCAATGGGATCCTGATGGTGCTTCTCCAATAGACACGTGCGCAGGCCTCGTGGAACCCAAATTTTCCAAATTGTATCATTGTGCTCGTCGGTTCTAAATTTGGTTCTTTTAAAAATAACACCATCAATTATCTTCAAATCGGGAAGTAACTCTTCATTATTCTTGATGTGCTCACTAAGGTTCAAATATTCTGATTCCTGAAAGGCTGGGGATTTGAAATCAATCTCACTAACGCTATTACCTTCTCCAATTTCTTCTACAAACATGCGGCTGAGGGCGTCTGGTACAACATTCTTGGAGCCCTTTCTGTGGACTATACTGAAGTCAAATGCCTGTAGCTTGAGGCTCCACCTCGCTAAGCGTCCAGAAAGCTCTTTCTGGCTCATGAGCCATTTGAGACTCATGTGATCAGTAATAATGGTGAATGGAAGTCCATCGATGTATGCACGGAACTTTTGTACACTTACTACAGCTGCGAGGCACTCTAGTTCCGTCACAGTATAATTTTTTTGTGAGGAATTCAATTTCTGTGACATATAACCGATCGGGCGCTCGTTACCTTGGTCGTCGAGTTGAAAAAGAACGCTGCCAATACCAGTTGTGGACGCATCACATTGCAAAAAAAAATGTTTCTTAAAATCAGGATTTATTAAAATTTTTGGTGACGTTAATTCCTCTTTTAATCTTTCGAAAGAATCTATAGCATCGCTAGACATTTTGAACTCCTTGCCCTTCCTCAAACAGTCTGTCATTGGAGCGGTCCTAGTGGCAAAATTTGGCAAAAACCTCCTATACCATCCACACATCCCAAGAAATCTGCGGAGTTGTTTGGCTGTGGCGGGTATGGGAAAATCTAGCATAGCTTGTATTTTCGACGGATCCGTGCGTAATTCACCTTGACCTATGATGAACCCCAAATAACGAACGCTTTTCTGACAAAATTTCGATTTCTCGAGGTTAATGGTCAATCCGGCATTGGATAGGCATTTGGCTATTTCATCTAAATGCTGCATGTGAGTATGAAAGTCAGGTGAACATATCAGCAAGTCGTCTATATAAACGAAGACGTGTTCCCTAAGCTTGGAAGGTACTACGCGATCCATCAAGCGACACAGTCTCTGGCTGGCATTGCACAGGCCAAAAGGCATAACCTTAAAGTGGTACAATGGCCGGCCAGGGACTGTGAACGCCGTCTTTTCTCGGGATGCCTTCTGAAGAGGAATCTGCCAGAAGGCATCCTTCAAATCAAGACTGGTTATGAAATACGTGTTTTGCAGCTGGCTTAATATGCTTTCGACATGTGGGGAAGGATAGGCGTCCTTTTTAGTTCTTTCGTTGACTTTACGCAGATCAATACACACACGAACTTTTCCAGGTTTTTCTACTATCACTATGGGCGAGCTCCAGGCACTATTGCTTTCCTCGATAACATCAAGTGCCAGCATGCGATCCACTTCGTTGTAAGCTTTTTGCAGTTTTACTGGTGACATGGGATAATACCTTTGTTTACATGGTAACGTTTCATCAAATACCTCAATATTGTGCTCCATAATGTGTGTTCTACCTAAACCCAATTTAGCGTAAGATGGAAACAAGCTTTTAACGGATTCTAGTTGCTGCTGCTCGGCAAACGTAAGTTTCAACTCTGTTTCGCAAGGTGAATTGACACTCATTTCTTCCACTTGTGGAAATATTCCAAACCCGTCCCAAAAATCTACGCCTAGATAGAGCTGTTGCTGCAAGCTTGGGACTAAATATAAGGTCATGGCTAAACTTCTACCTTTCCACTGCACGTCAACAACTACTTTACCTACTATGGCCTGCACTTTACCATCTGCTGTTTTAAGCTCCTGGTCTAATGGCTGGACACTAAGGGTCAGCTTTTCCACTATCCCCAAAGCATCCTTACCAAAACAACTAACGTTTGAATCTTTCTAAAATTTCTATCACCCGTCGGTTGTGGTCGGAAATCTCCAAATATGCGTGATCTTACTTCATCGTAACGTTTTTGCCGCTCCTCTAATGATAATATTGGTTTTGTGTTGTGATTTGCTTTTAAAGGGCATCCCGGTGTATTTGTTAACATAGTGGTATTTAGTTGGCATTCCTTTCCGGGGGTGTCTTGTCCGGACGACTCATCCCGGCCTGATCGTCGCTCTTGCGGTTTTCCGATTGACATTTTTCACAAATAAAACATTTTAAATTTGGTTTATTACATTTGAAGCAAGATAATCTGTGGAACGGAGAATCGCACGGACATTTGAACTGTTTCTCTTCCTTTGCCGATGAATCAGATAAATTCTGACCCCGATTACTTTCGACAAAATTAGAATTTCTAGGACGTCTTTCAAAAGCATCTAATACCTTACATTCCTGATCAACATTGGATTCCTCATCCTCCCAACTAATTTCTTCAACTCTCTTTCTGTGGACAGATTTATTTTCAAATTCTGACAAATGCTTTTCGGCACGTTTACATTCGGACTTCAGCTGTTCGAATCTTTCTATCTTACATCCAAAAATTAAATTTTTAATTCGAGGTCTCAAATTTCTTCGTATTATATTTACTAAGCCTTGCTCAGGAATCCTGTTTGTCATGGTAAAAGCCATTCCCTTTACTGCCGCATAAAACTCATCGAATGTTTCGTTATAACCCTGCTTTCGTTCATTCATCGCAGTTCGAATCTCTTCGTCACAATCCGCCTGACGAAACTGATTTAAAAAAGCTACTCGAAAATTTGAAAAGCTATTATTGTCCGTATCGCCATTTTCCTCCATGTATAACCAATACCACTCTTGAGCTTGGCCGTCTAACAATAAATGAAAATTCGCGTAAAGTTCCTCACTAGAGATATTATGTTTCTTTTGTAATGTCTCTACCCTAAATAGAAATCGTTCTACCGGTATAGATTTTTGATCGCCGTCGTACTTGAGTCCCCAATCGCGAACCCGTTTAGTGCGCCTATTATCGTACGTCTCAGGCACAAAATTATTAACACGCGGTGGCGTAAAGTTTAGCGTTTCTTCAAAAAGTCTTCGGCGAGATTGAATCTCTCCATGTGAATCCAACACCTGTTCATTGCCTGCTGTTTTATTGGCACTTGTAATTTCGAGATTAGAAAGTCTCCCTGCCATAATTTCAACATCTTTCTTTAGGCCTTTAATAGCGCTGTGAACTGCTTCTGTCGTTGCTCGATTCACCTCCATTTGATGCTGCACGAACATCCTTTCAAAACGACTCATTAGATCTTGCAAACCCCCAGTCATTGCCACATTTTCTGTTCCACTTTGTTGTTGACATGCCGGAGACTGCATTGAATTTGCTTCCGTATCCCTTGCATTATCGTCTACCAAGTCAGTTAAATCTGTAACAACAGTATTGTCAGTTTGTCCTTCCGAAATTGTCTTACCACTTCTAAGAGTTTTACCATTATCCGCGTTCGTAGGCATTTTAAAATAATATTAAGATTACCCAACTCAAATCTTAGCACAATAAACTCAATATTCAATTATTTTAAAGGTAGCTGTTAAATTAAAAGTACTGTGTAAAAAGTATATGTATATATAAATCAAAAAAAAATTTCTACCAACCATTAACCAAAGCGTTTACCTTGACAATGTTTAGTTTAAATTTCATAATAGTTTTTTTTTTTTTATAGCCTAATTTATCAATTTAAATTTTTCTTTAGTATAAAATCATATAAATAAGTGTGTATGTAGAATCCCAAGCCAAAAAAATATGTAAAAAAATAGTCCGTCCTATCGCGATAACCACTTCCAATTCGCATTTTATATGCATAATTTTATGGGTTGGCTATAAAAAAAAACTTCAAAAGGTTACATTCACCTCACTATTTAAAGTATAACTTTAAATAGGCAGCGATACGTAATCTTCCAAATCTCAAAATGACACGAATTTGTCCTCGACACTATCTGCCTTAATTATTTAACCATTTAGCCGAGATATCGAAGACCCATTCATATCTTATTTCGTCAATTCCCTACCATAGTCTGTCGCATTGTAAATAGTAGGAAAATCAAATTCAATCCGTTCAAATTTAAATTAAAATCTACATATTTGTAATATGTGAGCTTGCAATGTAATTTTGCAATTTCATTGCCTTACGTTGGGCGCCAGTGTTACGCGCGGACCTAGATGACACTTAATGTTCACCCAGCCACTCGGGTACGCTTGCTTTAAGCACGATCTAGCTCGTCGGATATGGGTGGATTCTTGTGGCTAGTTAAACATAGTCCCGCATGACACAAAAAAATCGTACCCGAATTCCTTAATTTGATTTTCCCTTATATTTATTACGAACTGTCCGATAAAACTGTCTGATGTCTATGACAGCCTCTACCATTCCCTACCCATCCTTAGCTGTAATGGTAAACAAAATAAATAATTATTTGGCTACAGCCCCTAACTCATATCTTACGTTCGATTTAGTTTAGTTGCATGACAAGATCGTACTCCCGTCTGTCCGATTGTCTGGCTTGTTCCTTCTCCATACACACTGTTATTTTAGTTTTAGTTATTCATATTTATTTCTTTAAAAAAAAATTTCCCTTTTCTTTACATTTTATATCTAAATATATTAGCAATGTTAGTTTTTTTTTCTTATTCTAATTTCCTTTTTTTTTTTTTTACATTAATTCATTTTTTTTTTTGTTTTCTTTGTTTTATAACAATTCAAGTTTTTGATTTTCAAACAGTATTAATTTTCGTTTATAAATATAATTAAATTACGTTTGAAGGGTTAATGTTAACATCTGCATAAAAATAAACGAAATTTTATTTGTTTCACTCACTCGTTACTCATTTGAGCTTGCGCTCTTTGCCAATATTCGCCTCTGTTTTTTTTATGACGTCATCATACCTTTAAACAGCACTCAAAAACATTTTCAAATTCGCTTGTGTGTTTTCTTTGGTTGTTGTCTGCTTCACAAATAACAAAATCTGTTGGTGTGTTTCTTTTTGTTGTTATTACGATGGCATTGGAATTTTTTTTTTACATTGAACAATGTTTGCAAATGCAATTCTTTGATTTTTATTATGTCTATCAGAATTGTTTTGTTACTTCTGTTGTGTAAAATAAATTTCTTTTGTGGGGATAGAATTAGAGGGGCAAAATAACTGCCACGTGAAAATAAAGTTGGGGAATTCGCCAATAAGCATCAGGTCTTGTGGGCACGCAGCTTAGTCCCCAAATAAATTGTTCAAATGTGCAAATTGTCACAGAACACGTGTGTGTGATTGCTTATCAAATGACCGAAGAGACTCCACTACGCAGGCCACGTTTTTTTCGTGAGACACAGCCCAGTGGAGTCGTCTTATATGTGTTGTTTCTAGATTGTTGAACCTAGTAGGAAATCTATATTAGTCCAACATATATTTATTGGCACAAAAGGAAACTTACTTGAACTTTAGTTTCAAAACGTTTTATGACTTGCCGGCCACACCTATCTGCCGGAAATTGGCTTTGGTGGTTTAAGGAATGGTGTGGTAGACTGGTTGCCACAACAATTAACTTTCAATTGTCAGGTGTTTTCTATTATTAATTTATATTGGTGGCTTTTAATTTGTCAATTTATCCTTTGTATGCTGCTTTGTTAGTTCACGTGTTTGCAAGAAAAGAATTTTTGCAGCAGCGAATTGTCAACTCGTTACCTATTATGTCAAATGCTAAAAGTTAGGGTGCGTTCGGAGACAAATAATTGACAGAGCTGGGCTTTGTGAATTTTCCTCGGTATTGAAACAAATGAGTAACCGTTGCTAACAAATTTACATATTTTAATTGGGTAGTGCTTAAGATAATAATTATTCTTTTCTTGTCTTGTATTTCACTTATATGTTGCTATAAATATTTACTAACGATATAAAATACTTATACAATAATAATACGGAATATATATAAATTATTATGAAATTTTTTTTTTTTTTTATTACTTTATTTCGCAACAAATTCTTTGGGTGTTAAATCCCCTCAAATCTTCTCGAAATGTTTATGGTTTTCACATATTTTTGTGTTAAATACATTTTGATGCAATAATCCTTTTGTTGTAGTAGAGTATAATAACCACATTTTAGGCTCTTCTGATGTGGGTACAATAATAACAAAAACAACAGCAACAACAATGAATATGACAAGAAAAACAAATGACCTTTATTACAATATTACATATACACACCCTTACACTTACATTTGTATCTGTATCTGTGTATATTTTTAAACATTCAAATATAGAAATGAAAAATCTTGCATTCTTTTTTTTTTGTAGGTTTCTTTTATTTCTATATTCCCCAACACACGATTTAAGTTCTACCTATTCAAATACAAACGAGTAGGTTGGTTGGTGTATCTGTGTGTGTGTATGTGTATTTGTGTGAGTGTTTATGAATGTTGGGTTTCTGAATAAATGATGAAGGATTTTCATATTTAAAAATTCTGACACATTTTGTGGCAACATAAGGTCCAACAATAACAATATGTTAATATATCTGTATAAAATATATACACAAGATACAGATACTCTAGATATACCTAAGTATTCACAATGTATGCACTTATGTATGTGAACATATGGAGATAACATATTTACTTTATTTATACTAACAGACAGACAGACGGACGGACATACGGACATATGTACATAATTATATAATGGGTTATCATCTAATAGAAAACTTTGTTGTTGTTAAATACTTAAAGAATAGTATAACATTTACTTTAAATCGATCATTAGGATATTTACTATTTTGTATAAAGTTGTTGCAAGAATTAAGGCAATTTTAAATGTGTTTATTAATGTGGTTGATTATTGTTTGATACTATGTATAGATAAATGTTCAAAGTTTAAATAAAAATAAATAGAAAGAAGTGATAGAATGCGTAATTCGTTGTGCAAATTGTAACACTTTACCCTTATTTACTGTTACAAGCGATCTTAGGGTTTGTAAGATTTAGTTTTTCATCATCTTGTCGTATTTAACATGTTGGCATTCACCAAATGTATTGATCATGGACCAGTAGCAGTAATGTACATCAGTCAATGGTAGTGAAATTCAAGGTTCTTTAGCAAATTTAAAGGCAAAAAATTAAAGCGGTCATTAAACCCATTCTTGTTGTTGTAAGGTGGTGCAACGAGGTGACAGTATACAGATACATTATCTGTCCTTTATTTCTAGGGAAATCCACTGCGAAATCAAGTAAGTAAGAACTAGGGTATTCAAATTATTCGATTTTTCTCACGTTCGAATAAAACGAATAATTCGAATAAGAGATTTTAACTTGTTCGAATAATTCGATCACACGTTTAGAATTAATCGAATTATTCGAATAATTGAAATATTTTTTATAAAGTAAAGAATGAAGTTTTGATGTAGGTTTTTTAATATTTTATTGTTAAGGAAAAACAAAAAAATAACGTTAATGTTAACAATTCAAATTAAATTTGCATCAGAAATATTCTGATCAGATTCCCTCCCGAACAATATAGGAAACAATTGACTAGCAAACTCTTTAGTTTCTGTTCTGTAGCTATGCTTTAAAAAATATGAGCTAGTTGGACATGATCCTGGATTCAAGTACAATATTAAGAACTTTTTTATGTCGATGATTAATTTGGGTTTTAAAACGAGTAACTAATTCTTTAGTAAATGAATTATTCAATTTATTATACCCTCAAGCTCTATCAACGTTGCCGTATCTTTTCTTAATCAAGTGGTCTTAGGGACTTACACAAAACTGTCCAAAGTTTGATATCATTGTCAGTGAACGTGGCTAATTTGAATTCAGATAGTGCGTGATTGACGCATTTACAAATACGCAAACAATTTATTACCATATTAGACAAAGATGTTTAGCATCATGTATAAGATGAACTCCATCTGTTATTAAATATTTTGCAACGCTTACGGACGCGGTTAATAACATCACTTATGTATATTTTAAGATCATGGTCTTCGTCTATTTCAATGTAATTATTATAAATGTCATCCTCAATATCACTTTCCACGACCGTTTCAAAATCAAATTCGCCATCACTTTCCACACAACTTTAATCTAAGTTAATATTTTGATTATTTATTGCGATTCTGCTAATATTTCTCCAGCATATGATCATGTTTAGACCCTAAAATTTCTGTTTCGAAATCAATTCCAAAATCATTCAGCCTTATTTTTTACTAAATAACAAATATTTTATTCTGTACCTTTTATTTGCATTGGTTCAAGTCCTTAATTAAACATTTAGAAAGACTAGTTTTTAGAATTTTAACTTCTTGCAGTAATATTTATATATTTCTATAAGGAGCTATCGGACCACTCATCTACAGTGATCGAAAAACTCCCTTTATCATTAGTTATTGGTCAAATTTCAGAAACAATTAAAAATTTTAAGCTATTTAATAAATTTAAATATATATGAACATTTATTCGTTTTATTCGATTATTCTACGTAAAATTGTTCAAATTATTCGTTATTCGAAAATGGTAATTTTTAAATTGTTCGAATAATTATTCGTAAGAAATTATTCGATTAATCGAACAATCATTATTCGAAGGAATACCTAGTACTAAGGTTAATACGTGACGTATGAGTAATAAATAAATAATAAATTGCGTTTTTATAGAAAAATACAATTTTATGTAGAATTAGTAATATTATGTGGGCGACCAGCTTTAGAGGAGCTTGTTAGTTCATTTACTACGACAGATTTTTTAAAAAAATACTTCATTATTTAGCCATTTCATGTTTCGAGATATAAAAGTATGGACAATTTTGAAGCTTTCTGACCATTTAGCATCTAATTTTATACAGTATATCCTTATTTTTCTTCTAAATACTTTAAGTAGTCATCAGGAGTATTTGCAGTGCCATTTTTCTCCAGTATGAAGTTCAACCGATTCTCTTTTTTCTTCTCATTGTTATTAGATTGTTGCCAAATTTTGAACAGCTCTTCATTGTTGAAGCGAAGATATTCAAGTAAAATGCAAATATCTTAAATTATTGCAAGTTACTGCAAGAAAAAACTATATAATGTGGTGCAGAAGACCACGTGCTATTTTTCAGTTATGTTTTTTCACTGGACAAAGTTGGACATTTTTTTAAAAGTTTAAATTTAAACAAAGCATGTATCTGTTTGATAGTTTCTTCGACAGCTTTCATTGGAATCTTTCTGTTGGTTTACCAACTTCAGCCAGGATTCATGGCTGAGGAAACGGGTTGGAAGACTATGGATATGTGAGGACGATGCATACGATTCATTTGTTTCGATGCCCCTTTTCTCGCTGTATTCTTGCTACCCATAATATTTATACCCTACACCACCATAGTGGGGAGAGTATAATGCGTTTGTGCAGATTTTTGTAACGCCCAAAAATATTAGTCTAACACCCACCTTAAAGTATACCGATCGACTTAGAATCACTTTCTGAGTCGATTAAACGATGTCCGTCCGTCTGGCTGACTTGCTGGCTGTCCATGTAAACCTTGTGCGCATAGTACAGGTCGCAATTTTGAAGATATTTCCATAAAATTTGGTACATATTATGTTTTCGGCTCGAGGACGAAGCCTATTGAAACTGGCTGAAATCGGTCCATTATTTCACCTAGCCCCCATACAAATGTCCTTCCAAAATTGGACTTTATCGGTCATAAATGTTTAATTTATATATGTATCTCCACAAATTCCGCTCCAAATAAATTTTATATACACAAAATTCATGTCACCAAATTTTGTTATGATCGGTCCATAATTAGTCATAGCTCCCATATAGACCCACTTCCGAAAATCACTTTAACGTGCATAAATCGCTTAAAAATGTTGGTATACACACAAAATTCAACATAGTAAACTTTCATATAAACATAAATCACACGACCTAATTTCATGGTGATCGGTCCATAATTGGTCATAGCTCTAATATAAGGCCCACTTCCGAAAATCACTCAAAAGTATAAATTATTGAAATTTTAAAAGAAAAATTGTTTTACTCTTTTACTTAGTGTACGGTATTATATGGTAGGGTATTATAGTGTAGGGTATTATATTATATGCCCGACCATACTTTCTTACTTGTTTTTTAATTTGACTGCCTATAGTCAGTATCATAATGGCAGCTTGACTGCCGATAAGAAATTAAAATAGCAAAAAAATATTGGTAGCATTGATATTTATCCAGCAGTCTTCGTTTATCTTGGTTATTCTTCAAATTTAGACTCCTGGGAGAAAAAATCCACAAAATGTGCCATCTGATATTTTGGAACAATCGGTAAAATCATTAAATTTACTCTACAAAAATTTCCTCATCCATACAATTTCATATCCATCATTATAAAGAGCTACATAGACTCAGTGTTTAAAAAACTAGACTACAAGTAGCAGTAGCAACGAAAAAACACAAGTAGTCTAGTTAAAAAATTAATAAAAACTCGGAGTCAATCAATTACTACTACTACTGCTACCTACACATTTTGGTAGCAGTAGTTGTAGTAGTACTAATAAAAGAAAAATTTAAAAGTAGCAGAGTAATTTATTTTCTATTGCTACCTTAAAAAAGAAAAAGTTTTGATGTAGCAGAGTCATTAGTTTTTTTTATTAATTCTGCTACTTTTAAAATTAGGAGTAATAGAAGTAGCAGTTAAGTAGCAGTTGAAATAGCAGTTGAGGTAGCAATAAAATAAGTTAAAAATAAAAATCTTCAGCCAAAAAAGTATATTTGTGTAAGTTGGTCGTGTTGTAAACAAAAGTTCGGCTTTTTTGTTATACACACAGACAACACCATCTTTCTGTTAGCAACACGAACAACTGAGACGAATAAAAACGAATAATTCTTTCAAACACGCTCAAAACAAAAACAACATACAGTGTTTAATTCTGTAAATTTTGGTGTTATGACTGAAGATTTTCTTTTTTGACTACTTTTATTGCTACCTTAACTGCTGCATCAACTGCTACTTAACTGCTACCTTATTTCTAAATAATAAAAATTAAAACTCGATATAGAGCAATAGCAATGATTTGTATTTTTATGCTACTACTTCATTTACAATTCATGTTTTATTACTACTGCTCTGTTAAGAGTTTTATATTTTGAAGGTAGCAGTAGTTTTAAAAAAAACAAGAAAACGAAACAAGACAAATGCTACTGCTACCGCTACATACATTTTTTGAAGCAGTAGTTGTAGCAACAGTTAAAAATTTGTTAGTTATCGTAGCTTTTTAAGCACTGCATAAACTCCCTTACATTGTAAAGTTTTGAGGTTAAATGCCAAGTACTTACCATGTTTGCTTACAAATAGGGACTTAAATTGAATAAAAAAAATATTTTAAATTAATTTTAATTAACAAAAAATTTAATCATTCAAATGTTTATAATGAGATTTATAATAATTTAATTATGAATTTCGTAAAAGCCTCATTAAATGTCAGCCATTACCAAACTACTTCTAAGTAATGCAGACGGTATGAAGTTGTAATTAAAAAGTAAGATGTACAGTAAATGCAAGTCATTACCAAGTTTTGCTGGACTTTTACACAATCTGCTTCTGTAATTATCATTAGTACTCAATGAAGATTATTATATTTTCCCTATTTATAAGCAAAATGACCAGTGGCATGATTTTCAGAGCCAATATCAGTGTGTTTTTCATCGCTACTTTTCATTTGGCAATAGTTTTTTAATGGTTCTACAAATTACATGTGTGTAACAATAATACACTTGTGCTTTTCAATCTTAAATAAATTAAATTAATTTAAAAATAAAAACATACAACACATTGTGAACATACTTTAAAAAGTATGTTGTACAAATGTATGTATGCCCGTATGTCCTTTAAGCCGTAAGCGTTGGCTGTATATACGTTAACTAAAATGTAGAGGGCTCTAACTAACAGCTTTACAAAAAAAGGATTATGAAAGAAACAGCAATATTAAGCTCTGCCAAATGTAATTATAAAAAATAAGCAAATCTTTTAATCAAACATTTTATCCCCTTTATCTGTTATTTTAACACGTTTGACGTTTTTCCTAGTAAAATCATTAAACTACTAGCAATGGCTTTAAGTGTTTTAGGTGACGATATGTGAAAGTGTTTGTTTGGGTACGTATTACTGGTGTTAAGCTATTTGTGGCATGTAACACTTGTGGGATTTAATACCTTTATAACTTAACTAAACTGGATTGAATTGAATGAATGAGTGAATGTATATCCATTTTAAACACATACATACAAATATACTTACAAATGTTTATACCCAGCAGTTCTAGGAGACAGTACCGAACTAGTGATTTTACCCATCATTTAGTGTGGGAGCTAGCTACTTCAATAGCCACGTGACTAGTCATTTTAACACGGGCAGGGGGTCAATTGTATATTTTTGATTACAATGGGACTGTCTAAAAGCTGGTCCATAGTAGGCAACGCATTGGATTCACATACTGGTTACATAGCGTCAGTTACCTTGCTAGCTTTGTAACTGGGTACTTGATCAGCTACTTGACTAGTTATTTTAACACGTGCATGTCCTCAGCAGGGGGTCAATTGATTACAATGTGACTATCGGATAGGTGATAGAAAGTAGTCAACGCTTCTGGTGGGTAAAATAAAGTGCAGTACAAAAAAAGTTTGAAGTGACTTCACCATAGGTTACTTAGAGACACTAAAGTGACTATTGACTTTATGCTATGTTACATGGGATATCAGTATACTTCAGCAAAAATAAAAGTAAACTGTATGAGAATTATATTAACACAAATTGTAAAAAACCATTTTCTACGAATTACTCAAAAAACGATTAAAGTGACTACAGTCTACATTACTTAGAGACACTTAAGTGACAATTGTCTTCACGCTAGATTACTTGGGATACATAAAGTAACCAATTGTCTTCTCTCTGCACTACAAAGTGCACACACATGTCAAATGACCAAAATATATAAAATGGAGTCAGCCAAGTGATAAGACATTTGTAACAATTACTGTCTTTAAGGAATACATTGACTACTTTCATAACTGCTGGGTATATACCCTGCAGTTAAGCAAGTAGTCGATATATCCCTTATCGAGAGTAATTGTCACTAATGTCTCATCTCTTGGCTAACTCCACTTGATATATTTTGAGTCATTGTGATACGTATGTGCTCTTTGTAGTGCAGAAACAAGTCAATTGGTTACTTTATACATCCCAGGTTATATAGCGAGAAGTATGTGAGAGTAATTCGTACTAACTGGTTTTATAAAAATTGTGTTGATATAGTTTTCATTCAGTTTAATTTCTTTTCGCTTAAATATATTGACATCCCCAGCCAATTTCGGATACTATGTTCTGAAGTGTAGCGTATCCCATAGAGAGCGTTCTGCATCGATCGAAACAAATAGTAGTCGGACTGGGCAAGATGTGAAATTTAAGGCGGGTGAAGCAAAACTTTCCAACCACTTCATTCTAAATAGTTTTTTGTTGCATAATGTGGGCGTATGTTGTCATGATGGAATATTACGGTTTCATGTTTGGCCGCATATTCTGGGCATTTTTCGGTAAATTTTTCGCTTCAAACGAATTAGTTGTATTCGGTTTCAGGTTTTGGCAGATACCAGCAGCTCATAATAGATAGTACCTCTTTGCCCCCACGAAATACAGGAATTATCTTAGTGCCATGAATATTTGACTGGTTGTCAGGGCTTCCGATAGAATCTCTTACGCTTAGAGTTATCGTAATGGATCCATTTGTCAACACAAGAATGATTCGCTGCTAAAATTATTTTCTTTTATAGCGTTCAAGCATAATTTCGGACAGGCAAAATCGTCTTTCAAGGTCACTCTGCTTCAATTCGTATTACACCCATTTTTCCCTGCTTTTGGATGAATCCTGCTGCTCGCAAACGTTTTGGAAATTACTGCTTGAATAGCTCCCAATGATTTTACAAGCTCTTGTTGAGTTTTGCAACAATCTTCATGGAGTAATGCCTCCAATTCTTGGTCTTCAAACTTTTTTGGCTGGCCTGGGCTATCTTTGGCTTCCGTGTCAAAATCAACACTTTTGAACCCCAAAAACCATCTCCCGCATGTTGAAACCGATTTAACACATTCTTAGAAGGCTATGGTGAGCAATCGGTGTCTTCAGCGGCACTTTTATCAAATTAACAAAGTAAAGCAAAACTTCCCTCATATGACGCTTTGTTGATACAAAATTCCTCATTTTCGAATCAAAGATATCTTTGTTGTTTACACTATAATGTTCAATAACTAAGTGAGAATAAATGACAAATATTTACCCTTCAAAATGACATCTAAGTTCTTAAGAACAAAAAATACGCCATTTGTTATAAATCCTACATTTTTAAGTCATACACCCAAAAGTTTATTTTCTTTTGGCTTAAGTATACTGACATTCCATGTAACCTCGCATGAGGTCAATTGTCACTTTAGTGTCTCTAAGTAACCCAGAGTGTAGTCACTTTAAACATTTATTGTGTACAGTACTTTAGAAAGTAGTAATTTTGCTCATCAGAAGTAATATATTGGAGAGTTGTTGGAGGAAGATTATTCAATTGTCTATGAGATATATTTTTAACAGCCTATTTAAGGTCAATTAACACCCGTACATGTTAAAATAACTAGTTGTGTAGCTGATCAAGTAACAAATTGGGTACCTAGTAAGGTAGCTAACTCTATGAATCCAATGCGTACTACTTTGTCACTGTAATCAATATGGGTCAATTACTTAGTGCAACACGAAAAAATATAACCATATACGGACCCCACTACGTGATAAAAGTGTCTTCCAGTTTTGCCCAAAGTCATGCACTTTTTTATGGGTCCCCAAAGATTGGGGGCCTCGGTATCATTTTTGCAAAAAAGTGATGATTTTAGCAGGCTCATATCTTGCAAAAAGTTCGGAATTTTGATTTACTCTCTGGCGCAAAGTTGTAGCCCTTGTCATAGAAATCAAAAAAACTTCATCTTCAAGATCAAGATCGCAAAAAACTTTAAAAAATTAATTTTTTTTTTCCTTTTTTCCCCTGTTCAGAACCGTTCAAAATTCATGGTAACAATCAACTACAAAAATGTACCTAGGATTTCAATAAATAACTTTCTAGAACATGTGAACTTCCTAGGAATGATCCTTAACGCCGCTTGGGTAGGTCAATATAAGTTAGTAAGAAAAAACTAAAGGAATTAAGCCATAAACTATTAAATTATTATAAACTAAAGCATACTTTTGGCAGCTTTAAAAAATGTATTTCTAAATTTATTTCGATTTTTTTTAAGTTTTTTACGATTTTGATCATGAAGATGAAGTTTTTTTGATTTTATATGTTCACAAATTTTGTTCTTTAAGACAATGACTACAACTTTGCCTCAGAGAGTAAATCAAAATTCCGATCTATTTGCAAGATATGAGCCTCTGAAAATTATATTTTTTTTGCAAAAATTACACCGACACCCCAAATCTTTGGGGGACTTTGGGCAAAACTGGGAGACACGGGTCTTTTTTTTGCTCTTTTATCACGTAGTGGTGTCCGTATATGGTTATATGTCCAGTTATGTAACTAGATGTCACCCTTAAGGATGGAGAAATTCACTAGTTGAGAACAGACTCCTAGAACTGCTAGGTAGCAATAATGTTAGTTATATGTATGTTTATATGTACGTACTTATGTTCGAGGTTTGTATCATCTTATGTTAACAGTACGCCTGAATACTTCGCATGTTCAAGGTACCTACATACGTATGTATGAATGTATGTAAGTAAGTATTTATTTGTAAATTGTATTATTGCCTCCGGGGAATTTAACAAATATTTTTGGTTAATTTGTCAATGTATGTTCGTTAAGTGCTTTTAATAACAACAAATAAGCTTTGTAGCTATCATGCAATATAGATACAATTACATATCTCACTAGCTCCGTATCTAGGTACCACTCACTATGCATCTAACACAATTATAATACCACTCTTAAGGATAACGAAATAATTGCCAAAGCAATTTTATATTATAGTCCAACGACAACTGTATTAAATACAATGTTTAAAGCTTATTTTAAACTTACTACTTGAAAATTCAAGTGAAACCTAATCACAGCTGGCTTAGCAATTTCTCAAAATCTTAATGCAAGTGTGCAAATCGTGAAAATCACTTGTGTATAGCACTTTTATCAGCTGTCAAATCTGTAAACGAAACAGATTTGTGTGAAAATTACATGGCTGATATTCATGGCTAAACATAGTTGACACTTTAATTGAATCATAATACCTCGGAGTTAAGGGAGATCAATAAACTGTGATTGGCTTTTTGGCAGTCAGGAAGGATTTCATGGCTAAAATATTTGATGAAAAAAATAAAACAGAAACAAAGTAAATGTTTGCCTTTTTTATGTTCGAAAACAAATCATCTGTGGCCTGTTGAAACTTTCAAAAGGATGTTGTTGGATAGCTTTTAAAACGAAGATAAAGCAAAATAAAATTAAATGAAATGAATGATGGGTTTACTTTAAGGAAACTTAAATTTGTTAAACAAATTTTAAAATATTTAAAACTAAGGGACAAATCCTTTTGAGTATAAACAATTAATTTGCAAACAATACATTGGAGAATAAGATTTATGAATAAGTTGAGAATAAAGGCGTTTCTCCAATTGAGAACAAATTCATTTCATTGTTGAGGTGCTAGGCTGTTAATCTGAGGGTTGCGGGTTCTATTCCCGCCTGAGACTCTAGCAAAAAGCTTTGCAGTTTGTGTTTGTTTCTTTAAAACAACACAGAATGCTATTAATCTCAAATTCGTTTCAAATCATTATCAAACGTTTGACATTTCACAAGGAGTTTGATTCCAAATCATTCTCAAATTAAGATCAAACTTCCATGTTAGCTAAAAATATATGTTATACAATTTTCAAGTGGTTTAATTTAAACCGAAACAATAGTACCAACGCACAGTGGCCGAAATACCCAATCTAGTGGCGCTTTAGCGAATTTTTAAAATTCAGAATTCGACAAAGTTTTTGTTGTTTTTGAAAATTTAAACCACAACGGATTTTTTCCTGTTATCTTTTTTGTTTTGTTCCTAATATTCGCACAGCTGTAAGCGTTCAAATTTAACACATGTTTCAGCAAGTGCAATAACTATTTTTTTGCTTTTTTCAAGAGCAATTTTGTCGACAGCAAAAAATTAAATATATAATTTTTTAATAAGATTTGCCATTTCATTTTAATTAAAAGATATGTATTAAACAAAAATAATTAATTTGTGATCTGTGTTTGTATGTTTTAGTGCTTAAAAGTGGAAAAAGAAAATGTCCTTTGTGAAAGGGTTTTTAGATATGAAATCCAATTTTGTGTGGAATAAAAGTAGGGTGGATTCATAGTTTGTTTAAATGGGTTGTTATTTTGCTAAGTATTGATGTTTTTCGTTTTTTAATTAAAATGGCAGGATGTAAACGCACTTTTTTTAATATGGCTTCATACTTTTTTGTGCAAAAATTATAAGGAGTGGTCGTAGAGCATTGAAATTTGGCACTGAGCATTGAAATTATATGGACTAAATTAAGAAAAAAACAAAAATTTAATCAAAATTGTTCACGCCCAACGCCCACTGACCATACAATCCAAATTTATTCGCATAAAATTGTTCCTATCCAAGAAAAAGTCTAGAAATACCAACATTTTCTGAAACAAAAAATCGGCCACGCCCACCGCCCACGCGGCGTTACAAGATTTTTAACAATATTATAGTCACAGTAACCATTTACATGATTTTGGTAACCATAATATGGTTAATTTACGATTCACATGATTGTATCAACCATATATATGGTTACAGTAAACAAATATATGTTTGTGGCAACCATATTTATGATGAATAATTTTATCATAATATGTTGTTCTCAGATTATGATAAGCCTTAAGCCGAGAGCAACATAATATGATAAGTCTTTCATCATATGAATGGTTGTCACAAACATATATTTGTTTACTGTAACCATATATATGATTGAGACAATCATGTGAATCGTAAATTAACCATATTATGGTTACCACAATCATGTAAATGGTTACTGTGACTATAATATTGTTAAAAATCTTGTAACACTATTTAAATGGTTACAGTAACCATGCCCAACTATATTTTTTCTCTGCGTGTATCTCCGGAACCATTTGGTCCAGTAATCCAAAAGTTTGTATTTGCCTTAACCATGTAAAATACAATTTTTGTATTGAATTTCGTCAAGATTGGAGAAGGTGTGGTCCAAAATGTATATTTTATTGGTTGGTTATATATGGAAGTAACCATATACTTAAAAAACCAAAAAAAAATATAAATATAATGAATTAATTATATTTAAATAGATATAAATTAAAAAAAAAAATAAAAAATTAATTCACAATTTTTTATGTTTTTGAAGTTATTAACAAAGCGCCGCTAGATTGGGTATTTCGGCCACTGTGCAACGGTTGCCAAGTCATTTAACCTAAATTCACTGAATACTTATAAACCTCAGTCTTCATTAAATTGGCAACGATTTTATTTTCCAAAAAAGTAGTAACTAAATCTATTAAGCTTAGAAATTAGGTCAAACAACTGCTTCAAAAAGAAGCATATCATGATACCTTCCTTATTCTTTGTTTGTAAGTTTTTTTTTTTTTTTAAAAAAAGATCAAGTTTGTGGATAAATCCATTAACATTGCATATTTATAATTACAATTACTTACTATGGTGTGAATTAGTATTGTATTATACTCGTACATATACGATTTTATGATAAAATTACATGTTCAGTATATGTTGCAGTATTATTCTCGCAAATGTTGTAACTAGTATATCGCAGATTTTTATGTACATATGTGAAATTACGTTCGTACATACTATAAATTTTGTAAATTAAATCCGTTCTTTTGTTGTAACATCTTCCGCTTCCGCTATCAATCTATGTAAACACACAGACAGACAGACAGCCACACATACACACAACCACACCTACACAGATGTACATTTATACCGCCGTACATTTATACACACAATATGAATGAGTGAGTGAATGACTGCACGTACAGTAGGCTGGTTCCAAAGGAAGGCTTCAGAACTGAAATTGAAGATAATATTACACAAAAAACTGGATTTCTTCTAGCTTCAGTTGTACATCAAATGGATCTGAGGACAAGTAGATTTTCATGATTCTAATCATATTTATTTCAAGTGAATTATATGTAATTTTGGTAAAATATGAAAAGCCTTTGAATGATTTATCAAAGGGGTTTTAAAATATTTGAAATTTTTACACTTTTTACAATAATTTTAAATTTGAGATTATCTCTTATGATTTTTTTTTGGATCCATCCTAACATTCATATATATGAGGGTGGCACTTATTTTCGATTTTCTATTCTGCCAAGATTTTCGTCATTTAAAACCAATAGCTGAAAATTTGAGCAAAAACGGATAACGTTCAAGGATTTCAGTATCAATATTTTCCAAAAAAAAAAATTTAATGTTGAAAAAAATTCTAATTAAAAATAAATTTTAATTTTTAAAACATAAAAATTTCCTGAGATCCCTAGCCAAAAATTGGCAATGATTTGCAGTTACTAAACAACTTACTTAGAAGTAGTTTGGTAATGGCTGACATATAATCTGATATATAGTACTTTTTTTTTGCCAAATTCATATTAATTCCTTATATAATTTATTTATTCAATAATGCGATTCTGCGGATTCGATATAGCAATGTCCGTCTGTATGTTGAAATCAAATTTCCGAAGCCCCCAAGTAGGGAATTTGGGTACCAACGAATTGATGCTGAGTGACCTTAAAAGACGATGTTGTATGTGTGAAATGCTGCTTGGGAGCAAAATGAAATGCTGCTTGGTGGGAGCAAAAGGGTCCTATCTATTATGAGCTCCTGAAATCTGGCCGGACTATCACAGGGAATCTATACTGAACACAACTGATTCGTTCGAAGCGAAAAATTTACCGAAAAATGCCCAGAAATTGTAATATTCTCTCATGACAACGATCGGACGTTATGTTATACCAGTTAAAAAGTATTTAGAATGAAGTGGTTAGGAAGTTTTGCTCACTCGCTTTATAGTCCAGAACGTGCCCCGACCGACTACTATTTGGCTTGATTCTTGTTTTCAAAATCTCGAAAACATCGCAGATGAGTAAATAACACAGCACAATATAGAAGTTTGGACTTGATCATACCAAAATTGTTAAGGTACAAAGTGGTCTTTATGAGCTTAGAGAACCTGGTCAAGCCCGACCATATAATACCCTACACTAAGTAAAAGAGCAAAAACATTTTATATTTTTGAGTGATTTTCGCAAGTGGGCTTTATATAGGAGCTACGCCAAATTATGGACCGATCACCATGAAATTAGGTTGTGTGATTTATGTCTATATTAAAGTTAACTATGTTGAATTTTGTGTGTATACCAAAAATTTTAAGCGATTTATGCACGTTAAAGTGATTTTCGGAAGCGGGTCTATATGGGAGCTATGACTAATTATGGACCGATCGCAAAAAAAATTTGGTGACATGAATTTTGTGTATATAAAACTTATTTGGAGCGGAATTTGTTTAGATACATATATAAATTAAACATTTATGACAGATAAAGTCTAATTTCGGAAGGACATTTGTATGGGGGCTAGGTGAAATAATGGACCGAACAATTAATACGTACCAAATTTGGTCGAAATATCTTCAAAATTGTGACCTGCGACTCAGAAAGTGATTCTAAGTCGATCGGTATACTTTAAGGTGGGTTTTAGACTAATATTGGGAGTTACAAACATCTGCACAAACGCATTATACCCTCCCCACTATGGTGGTGTAGGGTATAATGATTGTCACAAACATATACTTGTTTACTGTAACCATATATATGATTGATACAATCATGTGAATCATAAATTAACCATATTGTTATTACCACAATCATATAAATAGTTACTGTGACTATAATATTTTTAAAAAACATGCACAACTATATTTTTTCTCTGTGTGTAGGGGGGACAGGATGCCAAATCAGGTTAAAAATAAGTGGACACATTAAGAAGTCTTATGAATGGAATCATCCTCTTTTGTAAACATTCCTTGATGTAAATTTCGGAATTTGTAACAAATGTTTCGCTTCTTTAGTCGCAACTGCATATTGACTGCCATGCCAAGAACTTTTTGGGAAAATTTTCTGCTTTTGGGTCCTAAACTTTTCTACAACAATCCCTCAAGCATCAGCAACATAAAAATATTGACCCGGAAACTGCGAGAAATTTTCCATACGTACGTTTCGTCACTTGCGGTCCAAATGACCCTGAACTTTTAAAAAGTGCCAAGTGCTCTTAATGGTAAATTTCCATTTTTGTGCTGTTATTGTAAATACTAGACTTCATTTTATATTTTTCTTAAGTTTCATCAAAATCGGCCCAAAAATATATAACATTTCGCTATCTTTCCATTAGAAATTCCAAATATTGAAAAATTTGACCTTTAACCTTCACGATTTAAGGGTTAATGTTTTCCGATTTTAGGAAAACTTTCAGACTATATTTAAAATTACCTGGACTATAATATTCTGAACAGATTTTACTTAAAATTAATAACGGTAAGGAAATTGGGCTCATTCGCCAAAATATGGCCAAAAAATTAGTTTTTCTCGAAAATCCCAAAATTTATATTGCAGGTACGGAAAAACTATAGGAGGTATTGACATACTTTTTTCACATTTTTATTCCCTATTATGTTGTAAATAAATCCCCATGTAATGATCAAAAAAATGCTGAAATTTGTTTAACAAAATTCTTAAAAATTTGAAATTGGAATTTTGAAACTGCCGTTAATAAAATATTTTTGGTTATACCTGTGAGTAGGTTAACTTTATCCTATGAAGATAAAAACTCATATACAATTAAATATGGATATATTTTAAGTAAGAATAAACTTTTGTTTTAATATTTCTCAAAATATGTTAATTTTGTTCCTACATTTCTTGTTCTAGTGGCCTGAGACACGTTATGGCCTGGCGATTTTTTAATAATTTTTTATCCAATTTTTGTATTTTATATCTTATTAGAACGACAATTACGTATATGTTTTCATTCTTTTAGATTAAATTGCAAAAGTGATTATTAAATGGCACAAATTTAAAAAAAAAAACTAAAAAAAAAAAAAATTTTCCCCTTGTAAATGCACCTCAAAACTAAATCGAAAGCTAAAAAATTTGTTGGTGATATTTTAGGTCATTACGAAAGTTTTCAGCGGGTACCGTTTCAACATTTCAAAAAATTTAATTCTATTGACACTCTACTGCATTGACTTTAACTTTTCGTACCAAATAGTCCGAGTACTAAGCTAAGCGGTCTGCTTTCCTACGGGATGTGCTGGGAGCTCTTTTTAAAATGTTTTCTATTACTTTGCTTTAGAAACATCATGGGGACCATTCCTTCTACCTAAACCAGGCTTTCTATCAACGGACAAGTTCTCCTGATGCTGTTTAATAACATTGGAATTTGTTTGACGGCAGACCTATGATTGTTTGGCGAACTTTTTGTAGAACCAAGTTGGGTTTTGTTTAATTTTAATCAGATTAACAACAATTGATTAATTAAATATTTTTTTTTTCCAAAATTTAATTGTTTTAATTTCTTTGAAAATATTGCCACTTTAAACCAAACTGGAAACTAAATATGCAACCTATCTGATTTTGCTCAAATTTTCAGTATCTGGAGTTTAGATGACGGAGAAAAATTTGAACCTAGAGACTTGAAAAAAGTACAAACTAAGGGTCGCCCTAATATGTTTGTGTGTGTGTCCGTATGTCTACATATGTCAATGTATGTGAGTAGATACATATTTACAATATTATAGTGTGGAAGCAATAATTGTATGTAAATTCAAAGTTGTTTCTGTTGTCGTTGTTGTTAACACAATGTACAATGAATGTATTTTTATGACTGTATGCGAGTATCTCTATGAGTGTGTGTGGGCGTTTGTGTAAGTGAGAATGTGCAAATACATTCATTCAAGTATTCATTTATATCTATGTGAATATGTGTGTTTGTATGTATGTATATTCATGTATTATATTGTATTTACATTATAAATTAAACATTTATCTCTGTCGATATTTACTTAAGTTAATTGAATTTTCCATAACAAAATGAAAAATGTTTAATAACATTTTCAATATGATAATTGGAAACTGTCTACATACTTACACACACTCACAATGTTGTCTATCTATGTACATACATACGTACATATGTATCTATGTATGTTTGTATAAATGTACGAATGTATCTATTGCCGAAAATTAAACATGTATGAATTTATAGAATTGACATTAAGTTTTTAATTAAAAACAATAATCATACATGTAGTTATGCATTGATTTAAATATTCATAAATGCATAAATACAGTGAAAGTTAAATGGAATAAATATTAGGTGTATTTATATTTGTATGTTTTGTTTTATTTCTATATGTATTTATTAAGCCCTCCAGTGCGCATTTAGATGTTTATGCAAATAAACAGATTTTGAGCTGCTGCTGCTGCAAAAAACAAATAACCAGCAAAATAATTTATTTCGTACATAGAACAATTTGTTATTTCAAAATCATTATTTTAAATGAAATCATAAGTGTGTTATGAATAAATAAGCACTTCTAGGTATTTTGATTTGTAGTGGCTGCTGTAATTTAAACACTTCAGCTATTATTATTTCTATTGTTAAATATAAATGAGATTTTTTTTATTTAAAGTCATTTAATAATCTATTATTCTTTTTCATGTGATATGTAATAAAATAGGCTTTTAAAAGGAATTTAGTTTGAAGATTAACTCTTTCCGGTTTAGTGGTCACTTTTCTAACCACCTTTTCTACTGTCTTTAAATAATTTTTAGTGACATCTATTGGTATTTTGCTAAACAATTAAATTTTTTTAAGTCATCGTTTAATTATACCCTTCACATAATGCGTTTGTGCAGATGTTTGTAACACCCAAAAATATTTGTCTAGCACCTACCTTTAAGTATACCGATCGACTTAGAATCACTTTCTGAGTCGATTAAACGATGTCCGTCCGTCCGTCTGGCTGGTCGGCTGGCTGGCTGTCCATGTAAACCTTGTGCGCAGAATACAATTTTGAAGATATTTCGATAAAATTTGGTACATATTATTTTTTTGATCCAAGGACCAATCCTATTGAAACTGGCTGAAATCGGTCCATTATTTCACCTAGCCCCCATACAAATGTCCTTCCGAAATTGGACTTTATCGGTCATAAAAGTTTAATTTATAAATGTATCTCCACAAATTGCGCTCCAAATAAGTTTTATATATACAAAATTCATGTCACCAAATTTTGTTACGATCGGTCCATAATTAGTCATAGCTCCCATATAGACCCGCTTCTGAAAATCAGATTAACATGCATAATTCGCTTAAAAATTTTGGTATACTCACAAAATTCAATATAGTAAACTAGACATAAATCAGACGACGTAATTTCATGGTGATCGGTCCATAATTGGTCATGGCTCCCATATAAGGCCCACTTCCGAAAATCACTCAAAAATATAAATTATTGAAATTTTAAAAGAAAAATGTTTTTGCTCTTTTACTTAGTGTAGGGTATTATATGGTCGGGCTTGACCGACCATACTTACTTACTTGTTTTTTTTTGAAACCTTTGCAGTCAGGTTGATCTTGTTAGATTAATACATTAATTTGAAAGTATTGTTTGGTTGTCTTGTACTAACAAATTTATATTTAATTTATACTATATACTTTAATAAATAATGTAAGTAATAAGGTGGTTAGATTACTAACCACTGTGACTGAAATAGGTTCTATAAGGATGCCGCGTGTACTCAGAACATTAAATTGAGGATATTTTGTTCGAAGGTATTCCTTTGGATTCAAATGTATCTGCAGTCTTGAACCCGACGAAAAATACAATTATTAGAAGCAAGTAGATCTGATGATGGTGCTCGATGACATACCTTCGGGGATCCAGTTAAATTATGATAAAATTTGGCTAATGCTTCTGTTAGTGACTTATCTTCCCAAACTGCTTTGTGGAACCAAAATGGTGAAAAAATTGTATCATAATTACTTTTAATGTCAACTGCCATGGTGGTTAATAAATTAACCACCCCAATCCATAAAAATCGTTAGCTGTATTTTTTCTTATTTTTTATAATACATATATGTACCTTAAATAAAGTAAAAATGCAATTGTTTTGATTATAAACTTATGCACATAAAACTGTGACTGAAAGAGTTAATGTACATTCATAATTTTGACTGACAACTCTAGGCTAGAGCATTTAGTGTGTTTATAAAGCCTAACCAAAAGTAAACATTCCTTTAACTCAATTCAATGGCTCCTGAATCTCTCTCTCATATAAATTATTGTGATCATAAAACTTAAGCTTAAACTTAATTTTTCTACTGTTTTTGTAAATACTAGGCTTTGTGTTATATTTTTGTTAAGTTTCATCAAAATCTGCCCAAAAATATACAACATTTCGATATCTTTCCAAGAGAAATTCCAAATATTGAAAATTTTGGCCTTTGACCTTCACGATTTAAGGTTTAACATTTTCAAATTTTAGTAAAACTTTTAGAGTATATTTAGTATTATCTGGACTATAATATTCTGGATAGGTTTTACTTAAAATTCATAACAGTAAGGAAACAGAGCTCATTTGCCAAAAAATGGCCAAATAATTGTTTTTTCTCGAAAATTTCAAAATTTAAATCGCAGGTACGGAAAAACTATAAGAGTTATTTTCATAATATTTTCACATTTTTATTCCCTATTATATTCTTAATAAATCCCAATGAGATGATCAAAAAATTCTGAAATTTGTTTAACAAAATTTTTAAAAATTTGAAAATGGAGTTTTGAAACTGCCATTAAAAAAATGTTCTTTATTTGGTCATATCTGCGAATAGGTTAACGGTATTCTACGAAGACAAAAACTTATATACAAGTAAATATGGATATATTTTAAGTAAAAACGAGCTTTTATTTTAATATTTCTCAAAATATGTTAATTTTGTTCCTACATTTTTTGTTCTAGTTGCCTGAGACAAGTTAATGGCCTGGCGAATTTTTAATAACTTTAACATTTTCTGACCAATTTATGTTTTTTATGTGTATTAGAACGAAAATTACGTACACATTTCTATTCTTTTAAATTAAATTGCAAAAGTAATTTTTTAATGGCAAAATTTTTACAAAAACTGAAAAAAATGCATTTTTTCCCCTTGTAAATGCATCTCAAAACTTCAGAGGGCTTGCGGAAACCCCAACGGATTTACCTAACATTTTTTCAGGATGATTTTTTTTACTAATGTTCACCAAACTGGGGGGTGAGAATGGCCAAAACCCAACTTTCGTTTATTAAGGGCCACTGTCGAAAGTCTTGCCATTGAAAGAGGCCCGTCAAAACTGGACAAGACTCGATAATTTGAACACACCCGTCAGGGATTTTATCACGGTTTTCAGTTGGTGCAAATACACGGATATCCCTACCTAATATTTTGTTATATTTAGTCCAATACCTAATCCTTATCTAGAATTCTTAGACATACACACCTCTGCCATTTTGCTCTCCACTTTTAGAGCCGTCTGTATAAACGAAAAAAAAACTCACTGTATCAGAGGAGAATTCTTCATTAATCCCTTGTCATTTGTGATTGAGAAACTTAAGTTTCACGAGAAGAAGGTGTTTGAAGTGAAGTTGTCAATGTGAAGCGAAATATTTTGTATAATGCCAACAATAACACTTCTATGACACTATGATCCATGCGTCAATCGCCTTGAATTTAAACGCTATAGTCACTGCTAGTTACCATTACATCTACTGGAATACATTTCAGCGTTGGAAACGAGACATTCGAAGAACTCTTGTTGTCTTAATAATATAGTTTTAAAGAGAGTACAGTTAGAGGTCCTCTAGAATGTTTTCCACCAGACACAGACCTCACAGAAGAGTTTTGGCTAAGTAAAAGCTATTGTCGAAAATGTTGGGTTTCAAAAGCTTTATATTGTCATGGCAAGAACCAATCTGTTTATGGCCGAAATCCACAATAGTGGAGAGAAGACGCCGACTTGAGATGTTCCCATTTCAGGCAGTATTGATCTTGAAGCAGTTCCCATTATTAAACGGATGATCTTGTAGTTAAGTGGGTTCATGATAAACCTAACATAAACTTTATTGATCCACCCTCAATGTCTTATTTCCAGTGGTAGTCTACTTACCATCCTTTTCTGGCATCTACAACCTTTACCCCATAAATCTTGTTCATAGACTTCGAACATGGCGCCATTCCTCTCGATTTAACTTCGAAAACTGATATGGAGATTTTAGAGTCTTACATTATTATCAAATACCCATACCAATTCAACCAGAGAGACTTTGAAAAACGATTTAACATGTCCGAAATGCAACTTGAACGATATAAAAGAAAATAATTTTTGCCACGAATCATTACTTGCGATGATCCGAAGCATAAGAGATGAAGATCGATCGGCCAACCAGCCGAATCGACACCAAAACCAAATATCCATGGCGCTAAGGTAATTCCCTGGATTTGCTGATTGCAAATGAGCTGCTGAAATCTAACTCGACCATCACAGGGAACCTGTACGGAACACAACAAATTCGTTTGAAGCTAGGATTGTGAGAAAAAAAATCCCAGAATATGCGGCCAGACATGAAACCGTAATATTCAATTTGGACAACGCTTGTTCACATGTTGCAATACCTGTTAAAAAGTATTTGGAATGAAGTGGTTGCGAAGTTTTTTCTTCACCCACTTTATAGTTCAGACTGATGCAGAACTCTCTCTCTGGCATACTCTTCACTTTGGAACAGAGTCAAAACATGATCAGTTATTTGGGCTTGGAATCCATATGTTGCCAGCAAAATGGGAAAAGGTTATAGCTAACAATAGCCAAAAAAAGCTAAACATTTGGAAAAATCCCGCATTTTTGAGTCATACACCTAATATATCAGCTAATTAATAAGTCATTATTATACAACTTTGAAGTAATGAATTTGGAATGCCATTGAAATTGAAAATTGTGGTAATTAGTAATATCCAAGCCATTACCTAATTTTAGGGAACATTTGAAGTCTATTAAAAAAAGTAACTTTGAAAATGCGGAATCCAACGCTGAACTATAACACGTGTTAACAGTTTTTGTAGGAAACCTGATGATATATATTATTCCCTCATACATTTAGAGCATAGTACTGTTGTTTGTTTGTCAGTTAAATATTACAAAAAACAACCCCTTCTCTCACTGTCACTTTTACTCTTTTTGCAACAGGGTACTTTTTTTTACACTTATGTCTGTCTATATATTTTTTTAAAGTCTGTGATGTAGAAAACTCAATTTGCTTAAACAAATAAATACACGAGTCATGTTTTAACTTTCATAGAACTCGACGAATTATTAAACAAATAAAATAAAACAACAATCATGTTATGCAAAGCGATACAAAACAAGCAGCAGTTTCCACATTTAGCCCTTGAGCTGGTTTAACACATTGTGTTATCTGTATTAGGGACATTCAAAAATAAAATCAACGTGGCAAAAATATGTAAATGAAAGTTTACTTAGTTTTAAGAAGACATTTTTCAATATGTTTATCGTTGTTCTAGCTGAAGCTGATTAGATGTAGAATGTAGATATTCAGATCAGTTGCCTCTTCCAATGTTTCTCTTAACATTTGGATTTCCAACCAAAAGAACTGCTCATCTTTTAAGGCCAAGAACGAATCATGCAATTTCGGATACTCTGATCCAAACAGAAGCGTATCCCAGAGACATCGTCCTGCATCGAACGAAACCAGTAGTAGTCGGAAACTATAAAGTGGGTCAGGCAAAACTTCCCAACCACTTCATTTTAAATACTTTTTAACAGGTATTGCAACATGGATCCGAACGTTGTCATGATGGAATATTACGGTTTCATTTCGGGCCGCATATTCTGGGAGTTTTTCGGCCAATGCTTGTACAGGACGTACAGGTTCCCTGTGATAGTCTGGTCAGAATTCAGTAGCTCATAATAGATAGGACCCTTTTGCTCTCACCAAATACGGAGAATTACCTTAGCGCCATGGATATTTGGCTTTGAAGTCGATTCGGCTGGTTGGCCGTGCTTCACATACGATCTCTTACGCTACGGATTATCGTAATGGATTTTCTCGTTGAGTTTGACAGAAATTTTCATTGAGTAATGCCTCCAATTCTGGATATTCAAACTTATTTGGTTGGCCTTGGCGATCTTTGCCTTCCGTGTCAAAATTACCACTTCTAAACCTCACAAAGCATTCACCATAAGCTTCGGTGAGCAAGCGGTATGCTTCTTTGGCGGTATCCAAGCTGTGAGGGTATTTCAGAGTTTAAAATAAAGTATTTTTTATGAAGAATCTAGTAACAAACAATGTTTATGATGATCGATATCGGTAACAGTAGCCCACCTTATTCCCTACTTAGCAGCTTTGTTCAGCGGAACCACAACATTTCCTAAAGTAAGGGCTACTTACCGCAGGGTTAATATGTTGTCACTGCGTTAACACATCTATGTATATTTTTTAATATTAAATGTTTTATTTAACAGAGTTGTTTGGGTATTTTTTTGTTTTGTTTTTTGCTCTATAATGGGTAAAAGTATTTATTTGTGTACGAGCGAGTAAATACAGAAGATGAACACGAATTTCCACACATTCTACATTCCACATATTTGTACAAGTTTATATACATTTGTACAACATTCACTTTTATTTATTTTCGTTGCTTTATTTGGCTTCTTTCGTTTCGTTTTGTTTGTTATGTTGTTATTTTTTTCTTTTTGTTTTTCACCGGCAACAAAGCAAATTGCTTTATTTGTTTATTATGACACCTGTAGGGAATTGTTTGCATGTCATTTTATATTCAAGAGTGTGGTAAAGGGGTAAGTAAGCGAGTGAGTGAGTGAGTGAGCGAGTTGTATAAGTTTTCTTTTTATTTTCAATTTTTATCCTGAATATGTGTTTTTTGGGAGTTATGTCTGGGCTTTCGTTTCAATTTGTTTGTTTTGTAATTGCTAATAACGTTCTAACAGTTCTATTGGAAATGTATTTTCTAGCACTTGGGGAATCGTTTACTTTCTTATTTACTAAGAGTATGTTGGTACTTATAAGGGAAAATAAAACAAAATTGGTAATTTTTTTCAACTAAAAATATATTTTAATTTGGTTGTAGGGTTTATTTTTGGTTCGAAGGACCAAACATTAATTTTTTTCTGGAGTTGCGTAATGTTCCTCAATTTACAACCAGTAATGTCCTCCAGTTCATCATAGAATTCCAGATATTTAATCATATGTCATTGTAGTACAGGTCAATTACAGCTGAATTGTTTCTTAGCATAAAACTTCACGATATTTTCGCACATCCTACATGAATCCGGGGTGTTAATTTCTATTTACTAATTCTGGCTCTAAATCTTCAGTGATCGGTAATCGTTCTCAATAAAATCATTCAACCAGTTTTTCCAGGATTTATTGGTGACGTTCAAGCACCTCTCATGTAATAGTGCTAATATCCTATTTACTAATACTAGCTCTTATTGAGCAGTGATCGGTATCAACTCCCATTAAATTCATACAATTGATATCGTTTAGTCTAGCTTGCGGTATATGGGCCTGTTCTTCCAGGTTTGGTATGTAATTTTCAAGTATAACTCATGTAATAGTGACAAATTCCCAAACAGCATTTCCTTCAAATATGTTGTTGACATACCGAATCAACCATATTCTATAGTAAATGAGTAAATGTATCTGAGATTTATCGTAGATATAATCCTTCTAAATATGAAAGGTAGGTGTTTTCATAGTGGCCAAGGCCGAACATTGACAGATTGCTCTTCCTCATTGTGAGAACTCCTGCAGAAGTCATTGAACATTGAGCCCAATTCCATCATCAGCTATGCACTAACTCTGGTAGTTACCATGTCCAAAGACCCATAATAAGGTTATTCTTGAGAGTCTCGCTATCACATTCAGGAACCCCCAGTATTCTTTGGTTAACTTAGATGTCTAGAAGACACCCGGTAATCCATTAACGGCCGCCTTAATCCGCCATGCTATCAGTAAATATACAAGGCAAAGATCGCCCAGGCGAGCCAAACAAGTTTGAAGACTAAGAATTGGGTCATTACTCCTTGAAGATTGTTGTAAAACTCAACAAAAGCTTGCAAAATCATTCGGAGCTAGACAAGCAGCAATTTGAGAGCAGCAGGATTCATCTAAAAGCAGGGAAATTGGGTACCATGCGAGAAATCTTGAAAGGGGATTCTGCAAGTCAGAAATGAACGCTTGAACGCTTTAAAAAAATATTTTTGAACCGAATTATTACTGGCGATAGAAAATGGATCCATTACGATAACCCGAAGCGTAAAAGATTGTATGTGAAGCCCGGCCAAGAAACTGAATCGACACCAAAGCCAAATATCCATAGCGCTAAGGTAATGTTATGAATTTAGGAGGGACCAATAGGCTCCTATCTATTATGAGCTGCTCAAATCTGGCCAGATGTTCACAGGGAACATGTACCAAACGCAACTTATTCGTTTGAAGCGAGCATTTGCCGAAAAACGCCCAGAATATGCGGCCAGACATGTAACCGTAATATTACATCATGACAACGCTTGGCTACAAGTTATTAAAAATTTTGTAGAATAAAGCGGTTGGGAAGGTTTGCCTTACCCACCTTAAAGTCCAGACCTTGCCCCGTCCGACTACTATTTGTTTCGATCGATGCAGAATGCTCTCTTTGAAGAGTACTACAAAATTCAGGTTGCATCAAAGAGGATTTTAGTACGTAACCTGAATTCTGAAGAAGTCCCAACCTTTTTACCCCTGCAAGGGTTAGGTCAAGAGAACTGAAGACCAGAAAGAGGTATCGGTAAGCAGTAGTCGATATTCCTCGTATTCTAAGATGCTGGATTGCCCAGAGTTCTTACCAGACCGCAAGCCACTTCACCGCAAAGTTTATAGCCAATTGTATCGAATTTACAAGGGGTGGATCCAGATATCAAAATAACCAATGGTCCTCCAATGGGAAATATGCATGCCATCACATAATTACAATATTGAACAAGATGTGTCTCACCAACAACCCTGGATCTCCAATTGATATCCCTCGAAACAATTCCCAAATCGATCGTTTGCCCTTATTTATCCTAATTTTAGTGTCATATAAAAGGTTTAGAATGGCATATTAATTGGCATCAAAGAAAATTCTAACAAATCCAAAACATATTTCAGAAATTCTTATAGAAATTTATGTACAGAATCTAGAGAATGTAAAAATTTCATATTTAGCGGATTTTTTCGGGCTTGTTTTACAATTAATCCATAACTTATTTTCCAATGCACCGATTTTACTGATTTTCAATAGCAAACTTCTTAGGACTCTCATAAACATTCTGGAAGAATCTAATAAATTTCGTATTGATACTTTGGAAGTATGCATGATTTACACAAACAAAGAGACGGAATATAGCTAAAGCGAATAAATCTGTAGTTTTACAAGAACCCGATATTTGCATACACTTTGTAAGATCTTAAATGAATACAACTATATGTTAAACACCATGAGTGATGTTAAAGACTATAATAATAAATTGCTGTGTATATTATTTTCTTTTAACAATTTCTTATTTACTCAGCAAGTTTTTTATTGCCAAAACTCTACCATGTAAAGGTACCTATGTATAGTGTAAAGTAGTTTTTTTGTTGTTGTTGTTACTGCTTTTAACTCTTACCACAGAACTTACGCATAAACCTTTCAATTTACACTTCATTTGCTGAATTTTCAAATATATTCGAACATTTATGTACTTTTTTTTTGTTACCATTTTTTCCACAAATGATGATGTGTTGTAAAAAGTTGATTTCCCCAGTGTACTGTTTATTTCCGAAAAATGCCAAGAAAAAAAGAATAGTAGGTAGTCGTGTAAATACGACTACAACAATACAATTGCCCAATTCACAACTGGTGTTGTAGCGTTGTATCGTTGTATGTCGTAATTTTTTTTATTAATGTTTTGTTTTTGTTTCGAAAAATTTGTTTGAAAAATATTTACGACATACAACGATACAACGCTACAACACCAGTTGTGAATTGGGCAAATATATCTCAACAAAAAAAAATAAAAATGCTTGCATTGTAAAAACAAGACAAAACTTTGAAAAATAATAGATACTTTTTATGCAGCAACAACATTTTTATTTTATTTAATTTTTATTTTTTTCAGTTTTTTTTTCTCCAGTATGTGTTCAATGTGTGATGCTGTTACATACGTTTTAACTTTAGCAAATACAAATTTATGTGTATTTTGTTTAACAATTTTAAGTTCTATTTAAAATTGCAATAAAATACTAAAAATACTATATATTGCAATAGAGTTATCATTGGATCTTGGATACTTCTAATTTGTTAAAATGTTAGAAGTTCAATTTGTTTTTAGTTTTAAATATATATTTGGAAAATACTTTGTTATAGTCAACATTGTATCCCAGCAAAAGGGATGTTTTAAATAATATTTCTAAAATTTTTGGGATTTAATTATTTTACTACGACTTCAAACAAAGTTAATTTTTACAAGCATAATTTACTCTGAACTACAAAGTAGAAAATTAATGAATAAACTAACCACTAACCTAGACACTTACTGGAGTATCACTTCTGTCACTCCTATATTACTTCTCTTAGCTAGTCAGCCAGTATAACTTCAATCGGAGTTCTGTTGCTATCCAGAACGACTCTGCTTTAAATATTTCGAATGCTTTAATACCTCTTGGGCCTACTTTAAGTACATTTCTCAGACTCTATCTCCATAGGATTGAAACTAAATGCCGCAAATTGGATACCTGCGGAATTTCAACTTGGATAACATGGACCCGAAGTTTAACAATCAGCCCAATTATGAATAAAAATTCCGCGGGAGTTTTTTCCCTTTTCCCTTTTCTCATTTTTCCTATTCAATTTCAATGAGAAAAAACTGCCGGGGAACAAAGTCCCGCGGAATTTTTTATTCATAATTGGGCTGAATATTTGCATGAAATTCCGAATCTACTCAAAGATCATACAAATGTTTTTTCTGTAACAGAGTTCAAATATAGTTAGAGATGTCTCCTAACCGGATTTGATGCATTTCCCAATATCATATCCAGAATCTTGGAAGTGCATCCTGACATGTAAACCACCATATGTGTCCAGGCTTGAGCGCTCCATTCATACTTCAGTGAAAGGTCAATATCTTGAACTTTTTTCCGTACATCTTGTTCAGTTGATAACTAAACTGATATTTACTGTGGAGATGGAGAAACGTTTGGAGTTTCCTTGTCGAAAAGTACGTTGGAATGAGTTCTAAAGCATCTTAAGTAACTTTCATTGGGAACTATGACATACTCAACTCCTGAATGAAACTCTTTATACCAAGGAGGATAATTTTCAGTAAAAAGAACAAATATTGATTACAAAGTCATCTCTTCGGAATAGTAAGCCAACGGCTTACATATTCCAACAGTCAACCTATATGATTTTAACCTCCTCAGGAAAAAAAACTACGATCACGCACAAATTGTGAAATAGGAACAAGATCCTCAAAGTACTTAGTAGCCACCTGTGGTAAAGATAAGGAAACCTTAGGAAACCTGTGGTAAAGATAAGGAAACCTTACTAGCTATCAATTGGGTGTATGATATAAAAATGCGGAGTTTTTAAAAATGTTTAGCTTTTATTTTTAACCATTTGTACAATATAAAATTATTCAAAGTAAAGGCCAGTGTTAGCTATGACATTTTACCATTTTTCTGGCAACATTTGGATTCCAAGCGAAAAGAAATGTTTATCTTTTGAGGCCAAGAACGCCAATATCGGATACTCCGTTCCAAAGTGAAGCGTATCCCAGACAGAGCGTTCTGCTTCATCGAAAGAAATAGTATTTGGATGGGGCTTGGTCTAGACTATTAGGCGGGTAGGGCAAAACTTCCCAACTACTTCATTTTAAATAGTTTTTAACTGGTATTGCAGAATGTGGTCGAGCGTTGTCATGATGGAATATTAAGCATATGGAATGGCCGCATATTCTTGGCGTATTTGAATCAGTTACGATAAGTACAGGTTCCATATGATGACCTGGTCAGATTTCAGCAGCTCATAATAGAAAGGACCCTTTTGCTACCACCGAATACAGAGCATTACCTTAGCACCATGGATATTTGGATTTGGTGACGATTCATCTGGTTGGCCGGGCTTCACACACGATCTCTAACGATTCGGGTTATCGTAATGACTACATTTTTCATCGTAAGTAAAGATTTGGTGCAAAAATCATGGGTGCAATAATCGTATTTCAAGGTCTTTCGGCTTCAATTCGTATGGTACCCATTTCCCTGCTTTTGGAAGAATACTGCTGCTCGCAAACGTTTTGAAATTGCTGATTGGGTAGCTTCCAATGTTTTTGTAGGCTTTATTTTGGCTGGCCTGGGTGATCTTTGTCTTCCGTGTCAAATGCAAAAATATTCAAAGCTGTTATAATGCAGACTTAATGACATAATGCAGTCTTCAAATAACATCAGAGGCGGCTGAGGTTGTACCTGTCAAGGGACACAATGACATATTAACGCAAAAGTTCTTTTTGGGATGTCATCGGAGGAGTCTTATACATACAGCTCTAGGGACTGTCATCAATACCGCGGTAGTAGGATACCGTATGAATTCCATACTTGGATCAGACAACAAAAACATTCTGCGGGATCAGAATGTGCAGGGACCTGGGTTCGTCTTAATTGAATCCGATCCCGCATAGACCATACCGTTTTCAACTAACGCCCAGAATGTTGTCAAAGTCCTCATGACACCCCTCACATATTTAATATTCCAGTCAATCTTACTTCACAACGTCCAGTGGATTTATGGACTCATTCTGTTAAATTAGCACAATTCTAGGGACTTGATCTCCGTGCAGAACCCCCCGCTTAAATATTGTAAAATTGCTGGTAAAACAATCCATACTTGCTGGTATATCAGATCATGTTGAGGCAAAGTAAAAATTTTGCATTTCAGTATTGCAGGAGAAATAAAAATTCCAATACAGAGCAGCATCATACTCAGACAAGGTGTGACTGTTTCAGACTACTTGATCGTCAAGGACTTAGCTATAAACATTGCATACGTGTGAGAATACTTGTTTCAGACTACTTGATCGTCAAGGACTTAGCTATAAACATTGCATACGTGTGAGAATACTCCGAAGAAGCGCAATTCTTTATTGTTTTTATCAAGAGGAATCGGAACTGCAGCGTCGCTTCAATTCAACGACGGAAGACAAGGAGTTTCATAAAATTTCTATCTTCCCAATTTCAGTTAATCAGTGCTTATGATATCTAGTTTATTCTGTTATGCCTAGCATATTGTTCAGGATACAAACAGTCGAGAAGGTTTTGTATGAACACCAATGTGAACTGAATGATATTCCTGCAGTAGTTCTATGAAAGTGTTTTTCATCGCAGGCTCATCCATTTAGGAATCTTTATATCTTTCATGTCATTCTGGCATTTTTCTTCATTAATTTAAGGCACCTAAAGTCCAACTTATTCCTAAAAAGGCGATAACTAACGCCTAATCGCAATTTGTTCAGTGCTTTCGGAAATTATGGAGATGATGTTGAACTTTAACCTTTTAAATTACTTTGAATAGAATGGGCTTTTCAATGGTAGATTCCGTATAGTTCTCCAGACCTTAGGGATTTTTTTCTCCAAGCAGTGGAGCCTATCAATGCTGGACATGGGTGAGAGTTAGGTAGTAGAACTGGAGTATTTTACCAGGGTTTGAGTCAACTAAACGACATATTAAATTCTAAATTTTAAAATTCTTTAAACAAATTAATTTTTTTTGCGAATGATATAACTTTAACCTAATTGGAAACAAATTCCTATCAAAATATTTATGAATCTAAGTTACATTCATATGACTAATAATAAATGACTCTTACTTACATACTACTACTGAAATAAGCCATAGAACAGTGATAAAAAAAAAATTCATATTTTGATTTTTACTGTACTTTTGCAGATACTATTTTATTATTCCAGCTGCATGGATGAGCCAGTGAGTTAGTTTAGTTGGTGGTTGATGGTTGCTGGTGCACTTTTGGTTTCGTGCAATTTGAAAATTGTTTTCAATGACATTGTGACATGTTGTCATATTTTCTAACATGGGAATTTTCTATTCAAAACTTATATATTTTCAATTACCAATGAATTTTTAAGAAATACTTACACGTACGTACACAGCAAATAATATGATTACTATAGGAATTTGGCCATGATTTAGAACTAAACTACACGATACATACTATATAACTAAATGATTGTTATTAATTCTTTATGATTTTATTAATAAAAATGTCAAATATAATATTGTGGTTATTGTTTTGTAAATTAAATAGGGGTTTTTATTTTAACCATTTACAATATTTATATTTTGACAACCATTTACTTTCTAATAATAAAATGCGAGGACAAACAAGAAAAATTCAATTATATTAAAAAGCGTTTTACATATTGGAAATATGTTGAGTGTGTGTTTGTTTATCTTAAAAATTCATGTCATTCATAAAATTGCAAAAAAGCACAATGTCAAAGGATGATGAATGACAATGAGTGAATGAATGAATGCATACAGACAGACATACCTTACTTACATACATAGAGGTATTTACCAGATGTAACTTACTTTATCAGAAGCGTTGCTTTGCTTCTTGTCTGCTGCAAATTTGAAATTTATTCACCCTTTTTTCTACTTATGAAAATATGCTTCAGTAAGTCAAAAGTCATGTTTGAGTCTGATGTTTTTTATTTCTATTTCAATGGAGTAAGACAAATATGTTAATGTACATACATACATATTAACATAAGTAGGTTGTTCTATTTTTAACCAGCTAGGTATTTAAATTTTACTTTAGTCTAAGTCGACTAGTCAGCGATGGAAACTGATCAACTCCACTTTCAGCTTTTTGGCGCAAAAGTTATCATTCTATCATAAAATGCTATAAATTTTGCGATTGGCCCCTAATGTCAGTTCTGTTTTGACATTTGTGTACTAAACACATGCGAAATACACGTTAATAAACAATGTTACGCTACACTGCTCCAGAACGCGGAATATTGCTGACTATTTATTTGACCAATAATCGAAGATGATTTTTCATCAAAAATAATGATGATGAGGCCCATTTCCATCTCAACGGGTACGTAAATAAGCAAAATTTACGCTTCTGGGGCACTGAAAATCCGCGTGTAACCCACAAAGAGCCATTACATCCGCTCAAAGTCACTGTATGGTGTGCTGTTTTTGCTGGAGGAGTCATCGGACCTTTTTTCTTCGACGACGTCGCGGGCCAAACGGTTACTGTGAATGGTGAGCGCTACAGAGCAATGATCAACGAGTTCTTTTTGCCGCAACTTTATGAATTGGGATTGGAAAATATGTGGTTCCAACAGGTCGGTGCAACGGCACACACTATTGCAGCTCTTGAAGACAATATCCGTCAAGAATGTGAGGACCTATCGCCGGAACTTTTGGCCAAAGTGATGAAAAAGGGCTCAAATGACAATCAACTGTGGCGGCTCAAATGACAATCAACATCATATTCTCGACTTGATGTAAAAAAAATTAAAAGAACAAATAAAAATAATCCACAAGATTATTGTAAACAAAATTAAAAGAACAAAAATCTCAATAAATGGCTGGTCAGATTAAAATAAGGAAAGGAATAACATAATCATACTCCGTTTTCGTTATTCCGACCACTGCAGTGGTCTTTTATAGAGAGTTAATATAATCGGAACTCGTATTATTTTAGTGAATTAAAATGGTTTATATGAACGCAAGTATTTTAGTCAATAGACTAATTTAGTATATTAACTACGCCCATGTCATTTTTATAACATACATACATATCTATACTAACTTTTATGTATTATATGAATCTTCATTAGACTGCTCCCATCTTTCTGTCAACATATGGATTCCGAGCCAAAATAACTGCTCACTTTTTGAGGCCAAGAACGAATCAAGCCAATTTAGGATACTCTGTTGTAAAGTGAAGCGAAACCCAGAGAGAGAGTTCTGCATCGATCGAAACAAGGTCTGGACTATAAGGCGAGTGAGGCATTTCTAAATAGTTTTTAACAGGCATTTCTATATGTGGCTTAGCGTTGTCATGATGGAATATTACGGAATATTTCATGTCTGGTCTTATATTCTGTGCGTTTTTCGGCCAATGCTCGTTTCAAACGATACAGTTGCATTCGATGTGATGGTCTGGCCAGATTTCAGCAGCAGGTACCCTTTTTTGGTACCACCAAATACAGAACATTACCTTGGCTTTGGTGCCGATTCGGTTGGTTGATCGGGATTCACATACGATCACTTAATCTTCGGGTTAACGTAATGAATCCATTTTTTATCACAAGAATTGCGGCTTAAGAAGCTCCCAATGATTTTGCAAGCTGTTATTGATTTTTACAACAATCTTCATAGTGTAATGCCTCCAATTCTTGGTCTTCAAACTTTTTTGACTGTCCTATACGATTTTTGTCTTTCGTGTCAAAATCACCACTTCGGAACCTAAAAAAACCATCTCTCGTACGTTGAAACTGATGAAACACATTCACCAAAAGCTTTGGCGAGCAATTGGTGTTATTCAGCGGCACCTTTTTTGGGTGTGTTGCGGCTAGAGATGCTAATCGGGACTGATTTTTGATAATCCCGGGGATCGGGATTTGGTAAAGAATCCCGAAATCCCGACCCGGGGTTTTGGTATTTTCGGGATATCTTAAATCCCGAAAATTATAAGAAAGAAACGTACATAATTATGTCTTTACAATTGAAAGCAAATAATTTTTATTATACACTAAAAAGCATACTATTGCATCTATGGTTTCATCTGCCATTCTGGAACGAATTTTGTTTCCGACATATGCTGCTGCCGAAAAACATCTTTCAAATTGGTAAGACCGTTTCCAAATACTTATAACAAATCTGCAAGTATTTTCCTCTTGTTCCTTCAGAAAATTAACATTATAACTTGGTTTCGTTATTGTTATTTGGGTTTTTTACATTTATTAATAATATCTTTTAGCCTTTGAGTAATCGAAATATTTTCATTTTGTTTGAGCTTCTCATCTGAGATAAAATCAGTTTCATTTGAAGAGGATTTGAATTGAGTTTTGTTAGATAACATACAAACAAATGTGAAGAATTCCCAAATTCCGGGATTTAAAATTAAAAATGCCGGGCTTCGGGGTTTAAGAAATCCTGAAAACCCCGGGATTTTCGGGAACGGGATTCCCCGTTTGGCATCTCTAGTTGCGGCATAAAACAGAAACGAAATTATTTTTTAATTTTTTATGTCGCACATTAAATAGAATTTCATTATTTTTGACAAAATCTATTATTTTTTCATCTTCCAATAAAGAAAATTAATTTGTTTTTGTTCATATTTATGAAAAACTTTGATACTATTTTTAAAAATATTGTTTTATTTTATACAAAATTATAACATTTGACAATATTTCGTAAAAGATATAAAATAATTGCATAAAGAAAGAGACTTAAGAATTCGAAAATGCAAAATTTCCGAAGATTTAGTACACAATTTTTAACACTAATAGGAAATCTATTAGCATCGACAAATAAAAATAAATTTAAGGAGACCTTTTTCATATTAAAACAAGTAAGAAAGTATGGTCGGTCAAGCCCGACCATATAATACCCTACACTAAGTAAAAGAGCAAAAAAATTTTTCTTTTAAAATTTCAATAATTTATATTTTTGAGTGATTTTCGGAAGTGGGGTTATATGGGGGCTATGACCAATTATGGACCGATCACCATGAAATTAGGTCATGTGATTTATGTCTATATTAAAGTTAACTATGTTGAATTTTGTGTGTTTACCAACATTTTTAAGCGATTTAAGCACGTTAAAGTGATTTTCGGAAGCGGGTCTATATGGGAGCTATGACTAATTATGGACCGATCGTAACAAAATTTGGTGACACGAATTTTGTGTATATAAAACTTATTTGGAGCGGAATTTGTGGAGATATATATATAAATTAAACATTTATGACCGATAAAGTCCAATTTCGGGAGGACATTCGTATGGGGGCTAGGTGAAATAGTGGACCGATTTCAGCCAGTTTCAATAGGCTTGGTCCTTGAGTCGAAAAAATAATATGTACCAAATTTGATCGAAATATCTTCAAAATTGCGACCTGTACTCTGCGCACAAGGTTTACATGGACAGCCAGCCAGCCAGCCAGCCAGCCAGCCAGCCAACCAGACGGACGGACGGACGGACGGACATCGCTTAATCGACTCAGAAAGTGATTCTAAGTCGATCGGTATACTTTAAGGTGGGTGTTAGACTAATATTTTTGGGCGTTACAAACATCTGCACAAACGCATAATACCCTCCCCACTATGGTGGTGTAGGGTATAAAAAAGTAATATAAACCGGTTAAGCGGTTTTTTGAAGATTAAAACCAAAACACTTATCAAAACCGGTTTTTTCAAAAACACAATTTTTCGGTGAAACCGGAAACCGATTTTTCAAATTTGCTGGTTTTTTGGACACTCTAATTTAGATAATTTAAAAAAGTTTTTTTCATTTTTTTTTGTAATTTTTAAAATATTTTTTCAATGAATTTATCGAAAAAATGTATGACAAAAAATAGTTTTGGTGAAAAAAAATTCGGGATAAAACATATTTTTCCCGATTTTGACCTATTGTAGGTCCAACTTACTATAGTCTCATATACAAATATCTATCATTGGATATCCATATTGTCTATATTAATGACTTAGTAATCCAGATATATGTAGATCAAAAATAGGCCAAAAATCAAGGTTATCTCGGGTCTTTTTTTATATCTCAGCCGCCGGCTGTCGATTTTGCCGAGCCGGAAGAATTCCCGATATATTGATGTATGAATCAAGTATGTAAGTTATTTGAGGGCTACGAAAATTCACTAAATCATAAAATTTTAGGTTTTTATGGTGAGGGTTATTTTAAAGATTGATTGGATACATTTTCGTCTTCAAAATTTTATTCTTTTAGTCCTAAGGTTTTCAATAATACCAAAACAAAATAAATGAAACAATTCTACTTGAGTTGGGTAAAAATTCTAATAATACTATGAAATTGATAATAAAAACAAGTAAGAAACTATGGTGGGTCAAGCCCGACCATATAATACGCTATACTAAGTAAAAGAGCAAAAACATTTTTCTTTTAAAATTTCAATAATTTATATTTTTGAGTGATTTTCGGAAGTGGGCCTTATATGGGAGCTATGACCAATTATGGACCGATCACCATGAAATTAGGTCATGTGATTTATGTCTATGTTGAATTTTGTGTGTATACCAACATTTTTAAGCAATTTATGCACGTTAAAGTGATTTTCGGAAGCGGGTCTATATGGGAGCTATGAATAATTATGGACCGATCGTAACAAAATTTGGTGACATGAATTTTGTGTATATAAAACTTATTTGGAGCGGAATTTGTGGAGATACCTATATAAATTAAACATTTATGACCGATAACGTCCAATTTTGAAAGGACATTTGTATGGGGGATAGGTGAAATAATGGACCGATTTCAGCCAGTTTCAATAGGCTTCGTCCTTGGGCCGAAAAAATAATATATACCAAATTTGAGGTTTACATGGACAGTCAGCCGACCAGCCAGCAAGACGGACGGACATCGTTTAATCGACTCAGAAAGTGATTCTAAGTCGATCGGTATACTTTAAGATGGGTGTTAGACTAATATTTTTGGGCGTTACAAACATCTGCACAAACGCATTATACCCTCCCCACTATGGTGGTGTAGGGTATAATGAGAATTTTAACAAAATCAAACAACAGTTCAAAGTTTAAATTATAGAATATTTGCGATTATTCTTAAAAATAAAAGCCAATTGTTTTTTGGAGAAGTCTAATATCTACATTAATATGTATAATAAATATAAGTACTTTTTCACATACATACACTTGTGTTTTAAATTCTGCAAAATGATTACCAGTCGTTCGTAAAGGGGGGCTATAGCTCATGGCAAGTGGCAAAGTGGTCAATGTTATAGACGGGTTACTTTGTTGGTTTCTTAAAACTGGCTGCATAAAAGGAAAATGGAAGTGATTCAGTTGCACATAAAAACCGTGACAAAAGAATCGACAACATCAAAAAAAGCGGAAGAAAAAAACATATCGGAAAATAAAATAGTACAACAAAACGTGAGCTTGTTGTGAAAGTCATATTATACTGTAATACATACATACAGCGGACAAATTTATGATGGCTCAAACAAAGTATAAATATTTTAATAAGAAAATAAAAATGATGTTGCTGCTTTTAATATTAATGTGGTCATTAATGGGGCAACATGTTTATGGTAAATCATCAACGTATGATATTGGTATTGTGACTGCTGCTGCTGATGCTGCCCGTACTACTATTGCTGATGTTGCGGCGGATGATGCTGTTTATGATGATACTAATGGCATCAGGGACACGATACAAGAAAATATTGTAAAAATACCAACGACAAACGATGCAAAGAAAGCAATGGCAACAACAACAAATACAACAGCCACTGAGAATAAAGACAAGAATAACAATACCAACACGATTTATGGCCATATTAATGAAAACGATAATAATTCCAATAAATTGCCACAAAATGTAGCAGCAAAAAGAGACCAACAACAGTCAAATATGATGTATAGGAACATGAAAATGCCAACAGCAGCATCAGCAGCAGCCCTATTGCCATCATCATCATCATCAATATCAACAATGTCTGCAGCGGCAACAACAATGCCACCAACAGAGTCATTGGCGATGCCAAAAGATCAATTAAATAAAATAACAGAGTCTGAAATCCCAAAGAGCAATGAGAAGGACAACAAAAACATCAACAACAACAAACCGGAAGAGAGCATAGAATCGAAAATGTCAACGTTAAAAGATAATGATACGAGTAACAACATAGCTGGTGGAAACAGTAGCAAAGTTTTAAAAAACAATATAAATGACAAAACAACTGATTCATACCAGAATGAAACAAGCGCGGTTGATGGTGCTGAGGAGAAAGATACAAATGAAGATGACCCTGAAATCAATAATGAAAACTCAGACAACTTTAATACATTCGATTCAGCAGCCCATGCCCAACAAATGTTTATAACGGAATTTGCCTTGAAATTCAAACAAATACCACGAGTGACATTTTTCACCTGCAAGGAACCAGCTGAAACAACTTCCGAACAATCAGATGCTAAAACTACTAAAAATAACTACAATAGACATACAGACATGAATATGGACATGGTGGAATTTGTACGACGCATGTTTACTCCGGAAGCCGAAAGTGAAGTGCCCAATTCTCCAAGTCTTATGATGAAGGTTGTTTTAATTGATCATTTACTAAATAAGAAAAGTGCGAGTTCAAGCAATACCCCAACACGTGTAGGATTTGGTAGGCCTAGTCCTTTTGGTGCGGCTGCTGCTAGTGGTCCAGCTACACGTAATACATTCACCAATGCTAATTGGTTAGAGCAGATCTTAAAGCCGGAACCATTTCGTCAAATTGTGGTTTTGGATTTAGCTTGCGGAGGAGCTAGTCGTCGTCTGCTGGATATGGTGAGAATTTTAATAATTTTTGGGAAAATCATAGCATTACTCCTCCCTCATACCCTCGCATTTACAACTCTAAAATGAAGATATTTTTTTTTATATTAAAATCCTCTATCTGATTTAGAATAGAAACATAAGTTTCATGAAATTACATTCATAGTTACAATTGGTCGATTCACAAAGGTATCCTATCATGTCATATTGTCATAATGTTATAATATTTTACAACGGTTTGAAAAATGTCCTAAAATAATACTACTCTATGAGTAGTATTCAGCAGAGACCTGCGCCGAACGCCTAAGAGTCAGTTAAGCCGAACCGCCGAGTCGTGAAATATTAGAACATTGTGACAATACGACATGATAGGATACCTTGTGAATCGACCAAATATCTAATTTAAAAATATAAAAATTTATTTTGGAAATACATCAGACATTTTTAACAGGCGTATCCAATTAACATGAAATTACACATAGACGTAGCTGAGGAGTAATCGAGTTAAAGTTTTGACGGGCTAGACACCCAGGAGTGGGTTCTTAAAGTAAGACACGTCAGACATTCATAAATTTTATACGCGTGCAAGTTGTTTGTGGTTAATTTTCAACTTTAAAGTCACCTATTTTCTGATTTGAACATTCTTTTTGTGTGATCAGAATGTTAATGCTTTTTCTCTGCAGATATATTTGATATATTTGGCTTTATGTCCCCTACTCTCCTTTTCTGAAGGAAGATTTGGATTTTAAATTTTATTCATCAAAACGACATTTTTGGTGTCTTCTGCCAGCTGCAATAAAATGTCTGATTTATGGAGTATCGAATAGGGTGACCGATAGACTGGACGTTATAGTGTGTCTGGCTATCAATCTGAGGGCTGCGGGTTCGAATCCTGATAGTTTGCGTTTGTTTGAAAGAAAATTAGATATAAGTACAAAAACACTTTTTAAATTTATTAGAAGTTTATAAAAAAAATGTTAAAAGCAAATATTATTTTATAACCCATAGAATAAACGCATAGAACGGAAGGAGAGAGTTTACCATTCTCTTTGGAACAGAGTATCCGATATTGGCTTCATTCGTTCATGACCTCAAAACATGAGCAATTCTATATACAGAGAGCCTCAAAAGTGAGTATACACCAAAAAATATTTGATAATGAAAATCCTAAAATTTATTCATCGATTAAAATTTTAATGTTTCGGTTTGTTGGAGATTGAGTTGAATAATAGATTCGGTTGTGAAAACAAAAATTTAAGTCGGACTATAATAAGTTTCGTGATCTTAAAAAAATCAAAAAATTCGCGGGTGTTTACTCACTTTTGAGGATGTGTCTCCATAAAAAGAAAAATATGGAAACATTTTCTTTAATTTTAAGTTAAAGTGAAATTTTAAGCTTTAGTGATATAACATCGATCCAAACAAATAGTAGTCGGACGGGCAATGTCTGGACTATAAAGCGGGTGAGGCAAAACTTCCAAACCACTTCATTCTAAATAGTTTTTAACAGCTATTGCAACATGTGGCATTATCATGATGGAATAATACGGTTTCATATCTGCTCGCTTCAAACGAATCAGTTGTATTTGGTACAGGTTTCCTGTGATGATTTCAGCAGCTCATAATAGATAGGACCCTTTTGTTGCCACAAAATACTGAGCATTTCCTTAGCGTCAAGGATATTTGGCTTTGGTTTGGATTCGGCTGGTTGGCCGGGCTTCACATACGATCTCTTGCGCTTAAGGTTATCGTAATGGATCCATTTTTCATCGCACATAATGATTTGGTGCAAAAATTATTTTTCTTTAATAGCGTTCTAACATCATTTTGGATATGATAAATTTCCAGTCCAGTCTTCCCAGTTCTCACGGCTTCAATCCGTATGATACCCAATTTACCTGCTTTTGGATTAGGGTTTTTAATTTCCCTACCTTTTTTGACTCCCGGGAATCGGGAAATTTTTTTCTTAATTCCCGGGTACCCGGCTATTCCCGAAATATATAATGATACTGTAAATTAGGAACATTATAGCCAAATTTCATATAAAAACTTAGTGTTATAATTATTAAATATCAGAGCGAATGAATTAATAAAATTTGTGTTTAATTCAGTAAAATCTTAATTAAAGAATATCAGCCTTTCATTCCATAAATCCATTCCTAATATTTAATTTTTTAGATTCATTCCAAAACCTTTGTTTAAACTGAATTAATTTTAAAGATAATTAATAACAGAATTTATTCAAACTTTTAATGATTAAATTTTTGTTAAATCAAATCATTTACAAAATTAATCGAACAAATTGTCTTACGCCTTTTTGTAATAGATCTGAATTGAAGAACAATTTAATCAATTAATAAATTTTTGAAACTATTTTGTTATGGATTTGAAGAAGAAATTTAAAGAAATTAGAATGATTCAATAAGAAATAAGTTCTATAAATGATGAATTCACTTTTTAAATTTTCATACGAAAAACCACAAATAAATAATAATAATAAGCGGTAAAAAACTGTAAAAAACTTTTCATTGTTTTTTGGTAAAAAAAAAATAGAGTTGTTTTCTATGTATTTTCGTCAGTTCCGAATTCCCGGGATTCCCGGGATAAAAACCCTATTTTGGATGAATCATGCTACTCGCAAAAGTTTTGAAATTGCTGCTGGAGTAGCTCCCAATAATTTTGTAAGCTCTTGTTGAATTTGACAACAATCTTCATGAAGTAATGCCTCCAATTCTAGGACTTCAAACTTTTTTGGCTGGCCTTTCTTTGTCTTCCGTTTCAAAATCACCATTTCTGAACTTGAAACCGATGGAACACATTCTTCATAAGCTTTGTTGAGCAATCGGTGTGCTTCAGCGGCTCCTTTTTCAAATTGAAGAATTGAAGCAAAACTTCCCGTAGATGGCGCCTTGTTGCAAAAAAATTCGACATTTTCGAAGAAAAAAAAAATGACAGATATGTTCCTTGAAAATTACATATAAGTTAGTAAAAACAAAAACCGTGTTCAAAAGATAAGCCATCATACACCTAATATTTTTGGAAATATTAGGATATTTTTACTAAATGTTTCTTATCTCGAAAACCCCTCATGGTCTCTTTCTGTTAACCTTACAATGGCTTACAACTAAGGAAATTCTGTAGAAAATGGAGATATCATTAGTTCAAGGACAATTTATTGGTTTAATAACCTGTGTTCAAAAGAAAATGTTTTTTAGGAAAATTTATCAGACAATTGGATAAGCAATTAAACGGTTTTACACCATGATTATGTAAAATTTAAAGCAAATTTAAAATTTCTGAGCAAGTTTAAATTTAGTATGACCCTAAAGAATCTGATTACCTAGTTTTAACTATGTTTTGAAGAAGTAAACTTTGAAACAATTTTTGTTTCCTCCCTTCAATGACATATCAAAAAACATATGTAAATATTCCTCTATTAAGAAACAAATTCTTGTATTTTCTTTTCCTAAATCACATCAATTATTTTTAATCGTCTAAACTAAATTTCAGACATCATTTTGGAAATAATCATCAAGTTAAACTGCTACACACACACACACACATTTTGATTACTTAACATTAAATTATTTATTCTATTTCTTATTTGTGCCATTGTTTCTTTATTAAATGCTTCCTTGTGTTTATCAACAAATATGATGGAATCTATGACATAAAAATCAATCTATCTATACAATATAAATGCTGCACTACTTTACTTGTTTACTTTGGGAAAAAAAATAAAAATAAAATAAAAAAAAACGGAAACGGATATTAAACATTTATGTTTGCATGGTGTGTCACACAATAATGATGTTTAACTGTTCTACTGCTACTAATACACTTTAACTGTGATGTTGTTTGCCTATGTCGTCGTCATCTTCCACATCTACGTGTCTGGATGAGTGAATCGATACATTTGTCCATGTCTGCTTATGTCATTCATTCATTCATTCAACGAACGTTTTTACTTACTTCCAACTACTACTCATTTTCATTTTCATCTACAACTTGAACATCAACAGGCCTCAAATAAGGCTTTTTTTAACTCCATGTATCATTGGTTGTTGTTGAAGGATTATGTATTTAATCGACAAACTGAAATCGATGATGCGGATGATATAGAAAGCAAGATGAACAGTTACACTGGTAAAAGCTCCAAGGAGGAAATTGTCAACGGCAGCTACAATGCTACAATGATGCTACAAGTTAAAAAATTATCCACATACCCATCGGATGTTGTTGGCGCCTCCACATCCGGTTCTGGCATACAAAACAAAGTCACACCAACCACTTTAGCCTCATCCTCATCCGCATCCACATCAAAGTCGTCTTTGGCAGGTAATCGCCAGCAACAGCAACAGCGTATCGTAGACGAAAAGTTGACTACTGCTTCTTCTTCTACAAATGCCAGTCGTGCTGGGGTAACAGATGAGGATGACATAGAGATTATTGAAAAGTTCCTTGAAAAACTCAACATCAATATAAATACAGAGTTAATATTGGCAAAACGACGTATGCGTGCCACTACGCCACCTATCTTCCCCTCAGCATCACTAACAAACTTTACATCAACAGAGTCGGATGATTATAATACACTTCAAAAGATGGATTACTACTTGTTATACGATGTTTGGTATGTTCCAACAATGTTCGTTCGTTCGTTCATTCTACTACTACTTTTCCTACTCCTATATATTTTAAAAATATATATATTTCTATGTACAAACGTACGTAAATTTGGATTCATCTATCTAAATACATGCTGATAAACAAACATCCATACATATGTATGTTTATTAGGCTGGCCTTTGTTTGGCACTTTCTGGATTTTCGTTACTCCCAAGATTCAAAATTGTTCTCCGTCATCTTAAAACCAATTGCTGAAAATTTGAGCAAAATCCAATAACGCTTAGAGTCTGCATATTTTATATGAAGTTTCGTGTTTTGAGTTAATATTTTCAAAAATATTTCAAAAATTTAATGTTTCAAAAAAACTCAAAATAAAATAGTTTTTTATCCATAGATGCTTTTGATATTAAAATAAATGTAAATCAATGTACAATTAAACAAGTAAGAGAGCTATATTCGGCTGTGCCGAATCTTATATACTCTTCACCAAATTATATTTTAAAATACAAAATTTTAAATATTTTTAGGTACTTACATGACACAACAATATAAGGTAGACTCAGTAGAAAATGAATTCTCAATTATACAATTCTTTTAAAGTCAAACAAAAGAAAATATAAAAAGATATGAAAAAAATCAAAATAAAAGTTTGACATTATAGGGCTAAATATTGAAAACTACTATTGTTTCTACCTTCTACAATTACTTAAAAATAATTGAAAAAAAATTTTTTCAAAATAGTTTTTGAAAATTTAAAAAAAAATTTCAAATTTTTTCAAAATTTTAAACAATTTTTTTTAAATTTATTAGTGACAACAATAACAATGATCTAAATACATGCTGATAAACAAACATCCATACATATGTAGTTTATTAGGCTGGATTTTGTTTGACACTTTCTGGATTTTCGATGCTCCTAAGATCCAAAATTGTTCTCAGTCATCTGAAAAACTATTGCTGAAAATTTTAGAAAAATCCAATAACGCCTAGAATCTGCATATTTTATATTTTCAAAAATATTGCAAAACTTTATGTTTCAACAACTCAATATTTTTTTTGTATTTTTTCGTAATTGTTTTTTAATTTATTTTAAAAAAGTTTTTTCCAAATTTTTTCTTAATTTTAAAAATTTTTTTTTTAAATTTATTGAAAAAAAAATTTTGACAAACAAAATCTTTTGGTGAAAAAATTCGTGTTAAAAAATGTTTTCCAGATTATGACCCATTGTAAGTCCAACTTACTATAGTAAACCAGATATAGATAAAAAATAGGCAAAAATCGAAGTTGTGCCGGTTTTTTCCTTATACATCAGCGATTTGTGGGCCGATTTTCTCGGCATCCTACCCGAAAGAATTCCCGATATATTGATATATCAATCATGTTTGTAAGTTATTTGGGGCTACGTAAAGTTGATTTCAACATACAGACGGACATGGCTACATCGACTTTGTTATCTAAAACGATCCAGAATATGAAGAAATTTGAAACGGAATGACAAATCTATATACATATATAGCCTTGCCACTCATGTTGAAGGGTATAAAAATGTGTTATTAGCATGAAACATCTTAACTTACCAAATCATTTGATTAGCAAATAACGTTTGTACATAATTTTCAAAATATTTTATCTTCCTCTTCCATCTGATTACTATTTAATTTAATTTGTCTATATCCATTATTATAAATAATTCAAATAGTACCATTAAAATAGAGAAAAAGTACCATAAACTCCCATGAATTCGCAAAAGCTCAGATCCACATAAACTTTATTTCATGTTTTTATGTTCATTGTTGAATGGATTACAAAAAGTACCATGCGAATAAAGAAAAGTTAGCAAAAGTTTCGCCCTTGAATTCTCAATCACTTATGAATTCTCAATCACTTCTAAAAAGTACCAGTAGAATAAAGTACCTTATATTCTCACTCAATTTCTTATTTCTAGTTCCATTATTATAGAAAATTCAAAAAGTACCATTCAAATAAAGAAAAAGTACCATAAAGTCGCGCTTTGAATTCTCACTTACTTAAAACCATATATGTTTAATTTTATGTTTCTAGGTCCATTATTATAGAAAATCTTAAAAGTACCATTAGAAGGAAAAAAGTACCAATAAATACACCCTTTTCATATTCTTATTCATTCAGGATCATATGTGTCTAATTTCATGATTCCATGTTCGTTATTATAAATGTATTAAAAAAGTACCATTAAAATAAAAAAGTACCATAAAATCACCCCCTTGGATTCTTATTAACTCAGAACCATATATGAGGAGCCGCAGAACAAAGGCACTTTTTTGAAAATTTAAAAATTTTGGGAAATTGGTTTTTTCTAAAAAATTTAAATCAACCCAAATATTATAAAAATACCATAAAATCAATTTGTAAAAAAAATCGAAAAAGTACCTTTTGTTCTGCGGCTCCTTATATGCTAATTTCATATTTCTAGGTCCGTTATTAAAGAAAATATAAAAGTATCATTAGAAGAAGCAAAAAGTACTCAGTTCTCACATTTTGGTACCTAAATTTTATCCCCTATTCCTAACTCAAACTTCACTCAGATACCTTTTAAGTGACTTTAACTTAATGTCGATAAGTCAAATAATTTAAAATATTAAAAAAAGTACCATTAGGAGAAATGTACCAATTTCCCTTTTCCTTCTTGAGTTTTTAAATTTGAAATTTAAAAATACTCCATTTTGCCAAAATTGTTTATGCTACAGACATGTCTCCAACGATTTAAATCTATGTTAATGTGCTCAAGAAATATATGTTTCAAAAGTCTGTTAGTTAATTTTTGTATGAATCCAGGAACCAATGTTAAAAATTGTATCAAAATTGGCTTAATAATTTCAAATAAGATGTAGTTTCCCGTTTGTATCCTCTCTTTGGTACCTTTTTTTATCCCCGTTGCGGTGGTAAAATTTTATTCGAATAAATTTCTGTATCGTGGAAGGAGCTCATAATAAAATATAGAAAAACATAGTTTATGAAAAAGTACCAAAAATAAACACAATTTTTATCCCTTAAGGCTTCGAATTTCCAAAAAGCACCAAATTTATATTTGTTATTTTTTGATAAGTAAAGATTTGAAATTTGTTTATTGTTTATTGGTTTAAAAGATCATAGGGTGCCAACAAAGTACCAAAATACAGTTTATGCCCGTTTTCACCCATAAAAGTTTCGATTTGCGAAAAAGTACCAAACACCTATCAGCTTATTTTTTAAATGGAGTAACACGCAATTTTAAGTTTTTTGTAACTTTATTAGTTTTGAAGATATAAAGATCCGTTTTTACCCCCTTTTTACCCCTAAACTTTCGTAAATCCCTTCTTAGTGGATCGTTTTAGAGAGGGAGGGACCCACAGTTAAAATTTAAAGATTCTAGCTAGCTTCAGTAGTCAGGGAAGTGCAAAACTTAAAAAAAAAAAATGTGCAACCTATAAACATTATCCGATTTTGCTAAAATGTTCTGCATTTGATTTTTAGATGACGCAGAACCATTTTAGACCTTGGGGGCATCGAAAATGCAAAATAAGCGCAACCCTTATGTTTATACACTAGACAGAGAAAGAGTGAGAGCAAAAGAGAGGAAAAAACAAGAAAGTTTTTATTAGACATCATTGTTGCACTGAATGTTTAAATAGTTGCAAAAGGCATGTTTGTTGCCGTTTTTTATTTATTTTTTTTTTTAATTTTTTTAATACAGTTTTTTTCCACTTTCTTTCCTGTGTATGGATGTTGTTTTTTTTTTGCCAGCAGATGATCAATGGAAAAGTTAAATCAAGTCAATATTAAATATTTTTTTATTTACTTGAATGAAACTCAATCCAGTTAATGACATTCATTTTAAATTCTATTCAAACATCTAAAACAAAGAAAATAAAAATTATTAAATTTGCTTTTGCTAAGTATTAAATGAAGGGATTTATTGTTAAAAGGATTACAGTAAAACTTTACATTTATGTGATGTGTTTTTATAGGAATCCAGGTCTGCAGTATGGCGGCGAATTGAATATGACCGAAATTGGTTATTTCACACGTAAGGGGGGCTTTGAAGTGGCCGACTGGTACCGAACTACTTCGACGACATTGAGACGCCTCAATATGGATTTGGCTAAAGTGCGATGTTTAGTAGTGGTAAGAAAATGTAGCCTTAACCCTCTAACGGTCAAATGCAAAATGTCATTATTTATTTTACATTCTTACTTAGATTACCAATAAAAATCACACTGGTACTTTGGAGGAATACTTGACGACACACTATGATACACATTTGGATTCCATGAATCGTTTCAATTTTGCTCTATTAACGCAAGTCAGAGATTTATTTAATTTCAGGTTCGTTATTTTATATTTTCTTCATCCGTTTTCATTTAAAAATAATTCTTACTCAATTTTTGTGTTTAATTTTTTAAGAATTGTTAATAAATATTTACTTAAATTTGGGTATATTTAATAGAAAAATACTTGGATATGAGGCCTTGTATGGTGTTATTCCTAGTATTAGATCCTAGGTGTGAATTGGTAACAAAAAACAAAAATTTTTTAATTGAGCGAATTCACTTAATTGTGAATAAATTCGATGAAAATCCATAGATTTTTATGATCAATATCTCATTTCGTCCCTATTATATGAGGCTTTACGATAGAGCAATAAATCTCAACAATTTCAGCCGTTTTGGATTTTTCATGATTTTTTTAATCCAAAAAAATTTGCTATTTTCACGCAAAAAATATATTTTGTGCTTCAATATGTTATTATAACTCCGAAACTACTGAGCCGATTGAAACGCAATATATATATGAAAATTTGTATATAACATGGGGAAAATGTTTTCAAAATTCAATCAATCGAAAGAAGAATATTAACTCTCCAATTTTATGTATATCAAACAAAAATGTAATATTTTGTGAAAATGAGCGAATTCACTTAATTGTGAATAAATTCGAAAAGAATCAATCGATTTTTATGATCGATATCTCGTTTTGTCTTTATTACATGATGCTTTACGATAGAGCAATAAATCTGAACAATTTCTCCAGTTTTCGATTTTTCATGATTTTTTAAAACAAAAAAAATTTGCTATTTTCACGCAAAAAATATATTTTGTGCTTCAATATCTATATATACAGTGGTGGTCAAAACATATGCAACCAGCAACAGAATTTTACAAAAGTGGTTTAAACTACTTTAAGATGTAAACAAAAATATTCATTTGCTTATAATATTTTTTAATTTATGCTTTAAAAATAAGAATATGAAATTTAATTCAGAATTTTTTGCATTGAAAAGAAAAAAAATTTAAAAAACTACGTATGGGTTGATATTTCATTGGCCAAAACATATGCAACTAATTGCTTTTAAAACATTTCTGTCTATAAAACTTAATATTTCGTGGCAAATCCTATATTTCCAATGACGGCCTTACATCGGCAAGGCTGTGAAGCTATCAAATTGGCAATAAAATTTGCAGGAATAGCGTTCCAAGCATCTACCATTCCTTGAAACATAATATCTGAATTAGTGCAATTTTCGGTGTCGATTCTTTGATTAACGATTGCCCAAATGTTCTCAATGGGATTTAGATCTGGTAATTGTGGTGGCCATTCCATTACCGAAACTCTTTCTAGTGCTAACAACGATTTAACAACATGTGAAGAGTGCTTGGGGTCGTTATAGTGCTGAATAACTCATCCAAGAGGCTTATTATCCTCAGAATTTGGAAGCATTACTCTTTCCAAGATGTCTCTATAGATAAATCCATCCATTATTTCATTAATTTAGAGCGATTGGCCAACTCCAGCAGCAGAAAAACTGCCCCCATACCATTACGTTGCATCCTCCATGTTTCAGTGTCTTTTTGCATTATGTGCTTGAAGCCGCGTGTTAAGTGGTCGTCTTACGTAACACATGATATCACTTCCGATGATATTAAATTCGGATTCGTCGCTAAATAGGACAGTCGTCCATTTATTTTCTGGCCAATTTAAATACTCCATAGCAAACTTCAAACGTTTCTTTTAATATAAGCGGTTTTTGCGCGTAGGGAAATCGTCGGTGAAGCTTGCAGGATGCAACGTAGTGGTATGGGGGTTGTTTTTCTGCTGCTGGAGTTGGCCCATCGCTCTAAATTAATGAAATAATGGATGGATTTATCTATACAGACATCTTGGAAAGAGTAATGTTTCCAAATTCTGAGGATAATAAGCCTCTTCGATGAGTTATTCAGCACGATAACGACCCCAAGCACTCTTCACATGTTGTTAAATCGTGGTTAGCACAAGAAACAGTTTCGGTAATGGAATGGCCACCACAATTACCAGATCTAAATCCCATTGAGAACATTTGGGAAATCGTTAATCAAAGAATCGACACCGAAAATTGCACTAATTCAATATTATTAATAATATTATGTTTCAAGGATTGGTAGATGCTTGGAACGCTATTCCTGCAAATTTTATTGCCAATTTGATAGCTTCACAGCCTTGCCGATGTAAGGCCGTCATTGAAAATATAGGATTTGCCACGAAATATTAAGTTTTATAGACAGAAATGTTTTAAAAGCAATTAGTTGCATATGTTTTGGCCAATGAAATATCAACCCATACGTAGTTTTTTAAATTTTTTTTCTTTTCAATGCAAAAAATTCTGAATTAAATTTCATATTCTTATTTTTAAAGCATAAATTAAAAAATATTATAAGCAAATGAATATTTTTGTTTACATCTTAAAGTAGTTTAAACCACTTTTGTAAAATTCTGTTGCTGGTTGCATATGTTTTGACCACCACTGTATAAAAGAGTAACGTTACTGACTGACTGACTGACTGACTGACTGATTCATCATCGCACAGCCCAAACGGCTGAAGCTAGAATCACGAAATTTTAACTGTGGGTTCCTCCCTCCCCAAAACGATCCGATAAGAAGGGATTTTTGGAAATTCGAACGTTTAGGGGGTAAAAAAGGGTAAAAACGGGTAAATTCGGTAACCTTATATCTTCAAAACTAATAAAGATATAAAAAAACTTAAAATAGCATGTTACTCCATTTAAAAAATAAGCTGACAGGTGTTTCGTACTTTTTGGAAATTCGAAACTTTTAGGGGAGAAAACGGGTAAAAACTGTATTTTGGTACTTTTTTTGCACCCTATGTATCTTTTAAACCAATAAACATAGAAACAAATTTTAAATCGTATTCTTTAATTAACAAAAAATAAAAAATATAAGTTTGGTACTTTTTGGAAATTCGAACCTTTAAGGGATAAAAATTGTGTTAATTTTTGGTACTTTTTCATAAAATATGTTTTTCTATAATTTGACATAGACATACGAATATTTTATTATGAGCTCCCACCACGTTACAGAAATTTATTTCAATGAAATTGTACCACCTCAATGGGGATGAAAAAGGTACCAAAAAGGTGATAAAATCGGGAAAATACATTATATTTGAAATTATTAAGCCAATTTTGATAATTTTTTTTAACGTTGGTTCCTGGATTCATACAAGAATTAACTAACAGGGTGTTATTTGGAACTCGAGTACCAAGGTGTATATTGGGCCAAATCCGGGTAAACAGTTTGGTACTTTTTTTAAAACATATTTATTCTTGGGCACATTAACACAGATTTTAATATTTTGATACATGCCTGTAGCATAAACAATTTTGGCAAAATGGAATATTTTTAAATTTCAAACTTGAGGGGTGTTCAAGCAAGAAAAGGGAAATTGGTACTTTTCTCCTAATGGTACTTTTTTAAAATTTAAATTATTTCAGTTATCGACATTAAAGTTAGCTGATATGTATTTGAGTGAAGTTAGTGTTAGGAATAGGGGATAATATTTAGGTACCAAAATGTGTGAACTGTACTATAGGTACTTTTTTGTTCATCTAATGGTACTTTTTGAAATTTCTATAATAATGGACTTAGAAACATGAAATTAAACATATATGGTCCTAAGTGAGTGAGAATTCTAGGGGGAGACTTTTTGGTACTTTTTCTTTATTGGAATGGTACTTTTTGTAATTTCTTCACCAATGAACCTAGAAACATGAAATAAAGCTTATATATAAACCGAGTGAGTGGGAAACCACAAGTGTGGGTTTTTTGGTACTTTTTCTATATTCTAATGGTACTTTTTTGAATTTTCTATAACTATGGACTGAGAAACATGAAATTAAGCATATATGGTCTAAGTAAGTTATAATTCTAGGGGGAGACTTTTTGGTACTTTTTCTTTATTCGATTGGTACTTTTTGTAATTTCTTCACCAATGAACCTAGAAACATGAAATAAAGCTTATATGGAACCGAGTGAGTGGGAAACCACAAGTGTGGGCTTTTTGGTCCTTTTTCTATATTCTAATGGTACTTTTTTGAATTTTCTTTAACAATGGACTTAGAGACATGAAATTAAGCATATATGGTCCTAAGTGAGTGAGAATTCTAGGGGGAGACTTTTTGGTACTTTTTCTTTATTCGAATGGTACTTTTTGTAATTTCTTCACCAATGAACCTAAAAACATGAAATTAAGACCGGAGTGAGTGGGAATCTGCAAGTGACTGCTTTTTGGTACTTTTTCTATATTCGAATGGTACTTTTTGAATTTTCTGTAATAATGGACATAGAAATATGAAGTTAAGCATATATGGTCCTAAGTGAGTGAGAATTCTAGGGGGAGTACTTTTGGTACTTTTTGTTTATTCTAATAGTACTTTTTTGAATTTTCTATAACAATGAACTTAGAAACATGAAATTAAGCATATATGGTCCTAAGTAAGTGAGAATTCTATGGGGAGACTTTGTGGTACTTTTTCTTTATTCGATTGGTACTTTTTGTAATTTCTTCACCAATGAACCTAGAAACATTAAATAAAGGTTATACGGACCCGAGTGGGTGAGCAACTACAAGTGGGTGCTTTTTGGTACTTTTTCTATATTCTAATGTTACTTTTTGAATTTTCTATAACATAATGGACCTAGAAATATGAAATTGAGCGTATATGGTCCTAAGTAATTGAAAATTCAAGCGGATACCTCATGGTACCTTTTGTTTATTCTAATGGTACTTTTTTTTAATTTTCTATAGCAATGGACTTAAAACATGAAATTAAGCATACATGGTCCTAAGTGAGTTAGAATTCTAGGGGAGACTTTTTGGTACTTTTTCTTTATTCGAATGGTACTTTTTGTAATTTCTTCACCAATGAACCTAAAAACATGAAATTAAGCTTATATGGACCGGAGTGAGTGGGAAACCACAAGTGGGGGATTTTTGGTACTTTTTATATATTCTAATGGTACTTTTTTGAATTTCCTATAATAATGGACCTAGAGTTTCCAAAAAATCGAAGAATTTCAAAACCGCGGTTTCGGTTTTAAAAAATTAAAAACCGATCGGTTTCGGTTTTGTGATAATTTATTAAATCTTAAGTATTATAGAAACAAAATTAGTTGATAATATAGGAAATGATATACAAATCTAAAATTCAAACTTGACGGGTTATGGTTTAGTGAATGCGAATTTAAAAGTGATAATCAATGGTACTATTTCCTTATTGCAATGGTACTTTTTGAATATTTTATAATAATAAACATAAAAATTTTAAATTAGGAACACATTTTGCATTTTCTATAATAATGGACCCAGAAATATAAAATTAGACATTTTCAATTAGATTCACAAACGGAGACTTAATAGTACTATTTCTTTCTTCTAATTGGGGTGGCGAAGCGCACCGGGTCTGCTAGTGTTATTATAACTCCGAAACTACTGAGCCGATTGAAACGCAATATATATATGAAAATTTGTATATAACATGGGGAAAATGTTTTCAAAATTCAATCAATCGAAAGAAGAATATTAACTCTCCAATTTTATGTATATCAAACAAAAATGTAATATTTTGTGAAAATGAGCGAATTCACTTAATTGTGAATAAATTCGAAAAGAATCAATCGATTTTTATGATCGATATCTCGTTTTGTCTTTATTACATGATGCTTTACGATAGAGCAATAAATCTGAACAATTTCTCCAGTTTTCGATTTTTCATGATTTTTTAAAACAAAAAAAATTTGCTATTTTCACGCAAGAAATATATTTTGTGCTTCAATATGTTATTATAACTCCGAAACTACTCAGCCAATTGAAACGCAATATATATATGAAAATTTGTACATATCACGTGGAACATGTTTTCAAAATTCAATCATTCAAAATAAGAATATTAACTCTCCAATTTTATGTATATCAAACAAAAACGTAAAATTTTGTGAAAATGATCGAATTCACTTAATTGTGAATAAATTCGAAAAGAATCAGTCGATTTTTATGATCGATATCTCGTTTTGTGTCTATTACAGTAGGCTTTACGATAAAAGGATAAATCTGATAAATTTTAGCCGTTTTCGATTTTTCTTGATTTTTTTAATCCAAAAAAATTTGCTATTTTCACATAAAAATATATGTTTTGCTTTAATTCGTTATTATAACTCCGAAACTACTGAGCGTATTAAAATGCAATATATAAACGGATTAAAGGATATGTAAATATGTATATATGTATATATGTAAATTTTTTTAAGTTTACCTTAATAAGATCGGACTAATCGTTTTTGAGTAATCATTAATTATGTGGAGAAACGTCTAAAAAACACAATTTTACTTAAAAAATTAAAAAAAAACCTCTCCATAGAATTTAAAATTTGGACCATATTTATACTACTGGAACCACAATACATCAAAATTGTGTACTGGTTTAAAAAGCCTCTAAATTTTGTTCGATTTAGTTTCCCTGTGTAATGTTTTAAGTATGTTTTCTATGTCTACCTTTATTTTTCAATATTAGCTGTCATAAGTAAATTCGTGTGCCCGTTTCGTAATAAATTTTCTATAAATAAAATGATTTTAGCATTTTATTTTTAGAAAAAGTTGTCGCAATGCCCGAAAAATTTCACAAAGTTCCTTTTCAGCAAATGTAGAAATATTAAAAACCTAAAATAGGACCTTATAAGCTTCTAGTCATATAAACAAATTTAGAAATGGTAACTTCTAGTATTTCATAATTTTGAGTTAGTTACTGAATATATGATTTAATTTTTATAAAAATTCCAAAATTTAATTGTATAAATTTACTGTAGTTTTCTTCTTAACTTTGTTCCATTTGCAATTTGTGAAAACAAATAGAAATAATGGAAAAAAAAAGAATCAATTTAAGAGTCATCAATTATATTTCGTTTTTATAACAATTTTAATTCAATCTTCAGACATGTATACAACAAGTATGAAGAAAAAGTACTACATATTTACAATGAAAAATAAAAAATTTAATGTTTATACAAATACGTACAATGCTGCGCTTGAACACTCTACAGTCTGGGAATGTGTGATTAATGTGGATTTGTAATGGTTTTAATTCAAATTAAAATAGATATAAAAACTTGTTAGTGACTTGTAATCACTGAATATCAAACTTTTCAATGACCATTACATACCCTCGGCATTACATGGAAGTAGTCGAATAATGACTTATTTATAAGCTATAAATCTGAGGGTTGCTGGTTCAATTCCCGCCTGACACTGTATAATGCTTCGTAGTTTGTGTTGGTTAATAAAAAGTGTCAGAATATTGGCATTTAAACTCACTACTTGGTAGTGAACGTTTTTGCTGGAAGTAGTTTAGGATGTAATGTTTTAAAGAGTGATAAGTAGTGCGTAAAGTTTTCGTTGTAGTCTGGTGAATGCTGTTTCTTCAAAAATACTCAATTCATTTATTATAATGTTTAAATTTTTTGTAAGTACACTAGGGTATTCCAAAAAAAAATAATTCGCTAAATCGCTGATTTAGGAGAAAAAACTAATTTTGAAATTTTTTTTTTACCAACTTTCTCAGTTTTGCTACTATTAAATCCATTAAACCTTTCACTGCTGAGGAAAAATTTGTTGAATATTCCGGATTTTCCCGAAGTTTAAAATTTTAATTGGAATTAACCTGATACACAAGGTATCTAAATGAATCTAAAATATTTAAAGGCTTAAAGCGTATTCTATTTTAAATCTTAACAGTTTTAATTACGGAACTTTTTATTAAGGATTTTATGCAAACAGGTTAAGGTTTTATAAAAATTGTGATTTTAATAAAGAATACTAGATGAATAATGCCCTTAATTTCAACAAATAGATATCTATCAGTGCTTAGTTAGTTACCTATGGAGTAAAAATATTTGGTAATTTGTATCCGTAGATATTGATTAGAAATTAATGTCAAGTTACCTTTTAGGTAAATTTATCTGCTGGATATTTAAACCGTAGATGTTCATTTGTTGAAATTACGAACATAAGTGAATCGTTTATTTCAAAAACCAGTCAAGCAACAAAAAATCCAAAATTGAGTTATTGGGCGATTACTGTTTTGTGGAGGTAAATGCATCGTTTAATGCAAAAAAAAATAAATTAAATACTGCCACACTATTATGGTGAAGCAAAGTCGAGAAATCCGTGTTTAGTGCAGAATGAAGGCAAGTGGCAGCGCTTGGATTTATACTACGTAATACTAGACCCTAATCTATTTTTTTTGTGAATGTGAAAGATTTACAAGCTCTAAAACCCTTCTTGGTTGTATGTGAAGAGTTTTTGTGGGACTATTTTTCAATGGCCTACAACGGAAGCAGAATGCACTGTAGAACGAGTGTATGATGACGAATAGTTATTTCAGAACAAATATGTATAGTACATATATGAATATGATGTTAAACTTTTTTAAAAAGTTCATTTGTCATTTTACTTTTGAAGTTCCTAATAAAATTAGAAAATTTCGTATGAAATTTACAATAGTGATGGTTGTTTGTTTCAGAAACCAGTCAAGTGCAAACTTTATATTATTTTTTAAATAAATGTTAATAAAAATTGTATGTTTATCAAACAGTAACTTTATCAAACAGATAACTTTCATAGAAAAAAATATAAATTTTGTAAAAGTAATTTTTTGTTGCTAGAAAGTTTTCTTTGATTTAATTAAAATCAATAATTTGTTGCTTGATTGGTTTTTGAAATAAACAACTCAAGTAAAAATACACTGTTTGTGTAAACAAAATTTACATTTTTTAAGTTATTTCTTGTTAATCTGTATATAACAGAAATAATGTGATAAGTCCATTTTGTGGTATGCAAATGTATTAAGTCCAATTTGTTTTGTAAAAAGTATTATCTCAGTCAAATGAAATTGAAGAATAACTTCGTTTTTAAATATATAATAGCGTCAAACTTTTTTTAATTATTGGTTTATTCGTTAAATTTCAACTTAAAAAAGTAAATTCAAAATTTTTTTGAGGAAATATTGGATCATTGTGAAATTTATTTTCACCTTGACTCCTGATTTCAAAAACGTTGCAACTTTTTTTTGAGAGCATTTAAAAAGTTTTTTAACAATTTTATAGACACAGTAATTATTTATATTATTGTGGTAACCATAATATGGTAAAGTTAAGATTCACATGATTGTAGTAAATAAATACATGTTTATGGCAATCATATGTTTATATTAATCATTTTATCTAAATGAAATGCGGGATTCACAACAGATGGCGTATCTTTTGAATGCGGTTTTTGTTTTTAATAACTTATACATATGTAATTTTGAAGGGTACATATCTGTCATTTATTCTCACTTTTTTATTGAACATTATAGTGCTTCGAAATTGTCGAATTTTGTGCCAACAAAGCTCATATCGCACTCGTTCAACAATACTGTATTAATTCAAAATTTTAAAATGTTCAGTAGAGGGCAAAAACTGTTTGTGATTACATTTTAAGAGAATTTGAAAATCCGAATACATCATATTAAGCAAATTCCATTTGAAAATATATTTACATTGTTTTTCTTTAAATTTTTTGCATTTATTGCAAAATAAATCTATTTTTTGAGTTAATACCATTTTTCTGAATTTTCTCGATATTTTTTTGTATTATTTTATCAACAAAACAGTATCAACTCAAAATAAAACTCATAAATAAAACAATTTGATTATTTTTAACTTGAATAAAGGCTCAATTCAAAATAATAAATTTTTTTATGAAAATATACGATGTATTTCTATTTAAATGTTTGTATTAACTCAAAATAATACCTTTTTGTTGATACAAGGTAGTCACTAATTATCACGAAAATGGTCTCAAATGTGGTTTTCGAGATGAAAGAGTAATCGGAATACGTTGAAATTTTTACAGTAGATAGATGTTGTTTTTTATAATTTTGAGTTAATACAGTATTGTTGAGTGCGATATGCTTTACTTCTTTAATTTGAACCAGCAAGAGAGCTATAGGCTGTGCCAAATCTTATATCCCCTTCACCAAATTATACTTTAAAATAATATTTTTAAGTAAACAAAATTTAAATTTTTTTTTTAATTTTCGAAAAAAATTTTTAATTTTTAAATTTATTGAAAAAAAAATTATGACAAAATTTTTTTTTTGGGGGAAGAAAAATTCGGGTTTAAAAAATATTATTCCCGATTTTGACCTATTGTAGGTAACTTACTATAGCCCTATATATCGTTGCAAATGGACTTTGAAATATCTATCATTGGATATCCATATTGTCTATATTAATGACTTAGTAATCCAGATATAGATAACAAAATAGTCCAAAAATCGAGGTTATCCCGGTTTTTTCCTTATTTTTGGCCCAAATTTCTCGATTTTTAATGCGGGAAATTTCCGATATATTGATGTGTCAACCATTTTTGTAAGTTATTTGGGGGCTACGGAATGATGATTTCAACATACCAACGGAGATACGAACATGGCTATATCGACTCAGCTATCTATAACGATACAGAATATTGTTACGAAATTGTACTTGAATTCAAATATAACGATTTTAAGGGCTGATTTAAAAGTAACAGTGCAGTAATAGCAAACTGTAACATATCTGGGGGCCTTGTTAAATAAAAGCTTTCAGTTGACCATTGATCGTAAGTTGGCAACGCTGTATTCGAATTCGAATATTCAGTTAAAGAACATTGTAGAAAGTTCACCACAGATGGCGTATGTATTAGTAAGATGTAGAATATTCGAATTTTGACAGTTACAGAACAATCTAGAGTGCAGATGGCAGTGTTACAAATAGTGGCAGAGGTTGCAGTCGTGAGAGAGTTTATCAGAGACGCTTTTCGAATAAACATCAACTGAGTGCCTTAAAGTGTGTTGTGGTTTTCAAGTAAATTCGTGTACATTATAAATTGTGTCTATATTTCTGCGAATTTACAAACGTGTAAATAAAAACATTGAGTGACTATTTAATTCTGTTGTTGTTGTACATTTGAATAAATATAGAGTTGTTACCATTTTCAAACTACTAAACGGCTTTTATTTGCAATCAAAAGTATCCGGTTTATTTAAAAGGAAATAAACCAGCGTTTTTAAAAGGTTAAAACAATATATATGTGTACTTTGGGAATTCGCGAATGAAAAATGTAGAAATTACAAACGTAATGACAAATTTATATATACCCTTGCCACTCATGGCGAATGTTATAAAAATGTGATAAGTCACAAAAAGCACTTAAAAATCACCATAAAATTTCGTCTTAACCTTGATTATTTATCATTATAAATTATATCAAATAAGTAATACCTCTGCATTGTCAGATTTCAAAAATACGTTCGCATACTAAGCTAACCTATATGCAATTGCAAAGTTAGTATATCAGAATTACTTGTGGTTCTGCGTCATTATAATTTGCCCCCAAATTTAAATTATCGGAGAACCCTAACCTAAGAGAGGTGTATAGTCTTTGTGTGTGTATATTAGTCTGTCAGTACATATATTTTAATGTTGTCACTGTTTTGTTGCTACTTGTTGGGTGTTTTGTATTTTATTTTTTTACATTTTTGCTGCTGGTTTTTTGTATTATTGATATGGAATTATTTTCTGCAGTTTCATTTTGTCGAAGACCGCCACCTGGGGTTATTTGAAGAATGGCAAATTTGATGGCATGATTGGTGCTTTGACGAGAAAGCAGGCGGATATTGGGGGATCACCGATTTTCTTTCGTATCGAACGTGCCAAAGTGATTGATTACACATCGAGAACATGGGTGGCCAGGTATGAGCATAAAGTACACAAAAAAAAACTAAAATAAATACAAAACTATTTAGTTATTTAAACATTAAGTTTACTATTTGAAAATATTTTACTCTTTAATTTAGACCTTGCTTCATATTTCGACATCCTCGAAGCACGAAAAAGGATCGTATTGTTTTTCTGCAGCCATTTACTAATGATGTTTGGGTTTTTCTGGCCGTATGTGGTTTCATAACTATAGTTCTGTTGTGGGTTTTAACAAGTTTGGAGCGTAAATTTGATCCCGAGGATTTTGATGCAAACACTGGTACTGATATGAAAGCATTTCAAAGGCTTATGAGTGCTGTTTCGGGGCACAATCAAGAGGAACATGAAGTGGTTGCGGTTAAAGGTGGCGGTTTTCAAAGATGGTTTGTGCGCTGGGGTGGCCTATTTTGTGGTCAGAATATGGGTGACGATAAGTCCAGGCATCGCGTTGGTTTGTTTTTTGAGTCTCTGCTGTTTTATATTGGGTCAATATGTCAACAGGGTAAAAGAGTTTAGTTCAATTGTATTTATGGAGGAAATTTATATATATTTTTTTTATTTATATTGGTAGGCTTGTCTTTTTCGACATTTTTCTTTTCGGGCCGCTGCATTGTTATTACATCTTTGATGTTTTCCTTTTCCATTTATCAATTTTATTCGGCCAGTATTGTGGGCACTTTGCTAATGGAAAAACCCAAAACTATACGCACTTTAAGAGATTTAATACACAGCAATTTGGAGATTGGCGTTGAGGATATCGTTTATAATCGGGATTATTTTTTGGTAATTAATATGGTCCCTTATAAAATAATGATGACAAACATAGAAATCGTTTCGACTTCATTATTTTATGCTGAAATAAAATGATCAGTTACAAGATGATGTGACTTTGTGAATATTTTAATGTAGAGCTTTTGTAACCAACATAAATGTGTTTTATTTAAAGCGCACCAAAGATCCTGATGCCCAGGAATTGTATGCTAAAAAAGTAACAAGTGTTCCAACCACAGGAGATACGGGTTTTGTGGATGCACCACCCGATAACGTTGCCTTGCCCACACAAATGGTTGAGATGACTGATGCCCAAAAGGCAAAAGCTTATCGTGATATACTGCACAGTCATGAGACGGGTGCCCATGCTAAAACCAATGAGGCCTCCAACTGGTATGATCCCGATTTTGGGGTGGGCAAAATAAAGAAGGGACGTAAGTTATAAATAAAACGTAACTGGTTTTGTAATATTTGGCAGAGTAAAATCGTATATATCCTTCACCAAAAAATTTCTCCGGTAAATTGGAAAAAAAACATTCAGGAAAGGCTTTCGATATAATTTTTATTTGATATACATATTGTCTATGTACAGAATAGGATGGATTGGTTTTGTACAAAACTTTGAGTGTCAATTCAAAATTTAAACATTTTCAGTAGAGATAAAAAACTGTTTTGTTTGTTTACTTAATACATTACAATGAGAGTTGAAGACGGATACAACTGTTTTATTTTGGCGAAAGAGTAGAGAAAATGATGTAAACATTTTAGGATTGGTAGATATGAACACTGTACATCAATTTCTTGCAAAAATTTAAAATTTAAAAATTATTAGTTGACTCTCTTTAGAAGAACAAAGCATGAAATTTTAACTGTGGAAGGAAATTCGAACGTTTAGGGGGTAAAAAAGGTTAAAAGGGGGTAAAAGCATAACCATAGTTTTTGTATTTTTTCAAAACTAATAAAGATACGAAAAACTTTAAAATTACATGTTACTCCACTTAAAAAAAGTTGACAGATGTTTGGTACTTTTTCACAATTTGAACCTTTTAGGGGAGAAAACGGGTAAAAACGGGTTTTGTACTTTTTTTATCTCCCTATGTATCTTTTAAACCAATAAACATAGAAATAAATTTTAAATCGTATTCTTTACTTATCAAAAAATAACAAATATGGGTTTTGTACTTTATGGAAATTCGCTCCCTTAAAGGATAAAAATTTTATTTATTTTTTGAACTTTTTTCATAAAATATATTTTTCTATAGTTAAATTGACATAATATTTTATTATGGGCTTCCACCACGATACAGAAATTTATTTGAACAAAGTTTGACCACCGCAATGGGGATATAAAAGGTACCAATAACGGGGAAATACATTTTATTTAATATTCTGAAGCCAATTTTGATAATAATTTTTAATATTGATGATTCCTGGATTCATACAAAATTAAGTAACAGATTGTTAATTTTAACTCTAGTGTTAAGGTATATATTGGGCCAAATCCGAGTAAACAGTCTGGTACTTTTTTAAAACATATTTTTTTTGAGAATATTAACTGTAGCACAAAATTTGTTGGCAAATTGTATTTTTTAAATTTCAAACTTTCAAACTCAAGAAGGAAAGGGGAAATAGGTACTTTCCTCCTAATGGTACTTTTTTAATATTTTAAATTATTAAACTTATCGACTTAAACTGAACTATAGGTACTTTTTCGTTTTTTTAATAGTAATTTTAGAATTTCCTTTAATAATAGTCATACTAACTCATTCAAGGAGGGTACTTTATGGTACATTTTCTTTATTTTAATGGTACTTTTTAAATTTTTTATGACATTAAGCATATATGGTCCTTAGTGAGTGAAAATTCTAGAGGGAGACTTTATGGTACTTTTTCTTCATTCGAATGGTACTTTTTGTAATTTCTTCACCAAATAAACTACAAGCATGAAATAAAGTGAGTAAGAATCCACAAGAGGCTGCATTTTGATACTTTTTCTATATTCTAATAGTAGTTTTTGAATATTCTCTAACAATGGACAATAAAACGTACATATATGGTTCTAAGTTGAGTTTCCAAAAAACCGAAGAATTTCAAAACCGCGGTTTTTAAAAATTGAAAACCGATCGGTTTCGGTTTTATTTCGGTTTTGTGATAATTTGTTAAATATTAATGTTATAGAAACAAAATCATTTAATAATATGGATAATTGGTACTTAGTATTTCCTTTAATGGTACTTTTCTAATATGTATATTAAATTCGTTAGCTTATATACATTAACGTTGACTAATATGCTTCACAGTAAAGAAATAATCAAGAATTGGGGGCTATTATTATGATATTATGATACCAAAAAAGGAGAACTAAACCAAACTAAGGAGTACCTTTCGTTCTTAAAATTATACTTTTTGAATGTTCTATAATATTCAAAATAGAATCTGGAAATTACTTGGATTCCAAACTTGGCGGAATTCAAGTAAAATTGGTACTTTTTCTTCTAATGGTACTTTTTATTATATTAAATTATTTTACTTGTATGTATACATAATGGTTGGCTGATATGCTTCTGAGTAAAGAAAGAATGAAAGATAGATGGCTTAATGACATTGAGGTAAGAAAAACTATTAGTATTTCTTCGAATTTTTTGAAATTTTAATAATAATGAACCTATAGGCAGAAAATTAAACACATATGATCCTGACCGAGTTATAATCTAAAAATAGGACTCACAGGTACTTTTCTCCAACTACATAATACGTTTCAAATGAGATATAATCCACTTTACAATGAATCAATTAACATGGAACTAGAAACATGTTATCCTGAATTAGTATTAATTCACAAAGGGAGACTTAAATAGTACTATTTCTTTTTTCCAATTGGGGTGGCGAAGTACACCGGGCCAGCGAGTCCTCCATACTTTTATCGGATATTTGGAAATAACTAAGTCTTTCTTACAAAAGTTTTGCATTATTGTTTTTAAATTAAATAAATAAACAGTCATTTGAAGTTTAATTGTCAGGAAATACTCGTATGATCAATATTGTTACGTTTTAACCTTTTCAAAACGATTAGTTTATTTCCTTTAAATAAACCGGATACTTTTGATTGCAAATAAAAGCCGTTTAGTAGTTTAAAAATGGTAACAACTATTTATTTATTCAAATGTACAACAACAGAATTAAATAGTCACTCAATGTTTTTTTTATACACGTTTGTAAATTCTCAGAAATACAGACACAATTTATAATGTACACGAATTTACTTGAAAAACACAACACTCTTCAAGGCACTCAGTTGATGTTTATTCGAAAAGCGTCTTTGATAAACTCACTAATGACTGCAACCTCTGCCACTATTTATAACACTGCCATCTGTACTCTAGATTGTTCTTTAACTGTCAAAATTCGAATATTCTAGATCATACGCCATCTGTGGTGTACTTTCTACAATGTTCTTTAACTGAATATTCGAATTCAAACAGCGTTGCCAACTTACGATCAATGGTCAACTGAAAGCTTTTATTTAATAATGCCCACAGATATGTTACAGTTTGCTATTACAGCACTGTTATTTGAAAGCATTATGCTACTTTTAAATCAGCCCTTAAAATCGTTATATTTGAATTCAAGTACAATTTCGTAACAATATTTTGAAATGACTTTGTGTTATTCTTTATTAACAGGTTTCCTTGCCTAGCCTGCTACATCATCTGAAGCAATTATTGTAATACAATTTAAAGAAATCTTAAGATATTTTAACTGAGTTATTTTTAGAGAAATTAGATGAATCATTGAATGAAAAAGTTTATTTTTCATTTCTAAATTTTGAATTTTTCTACTGAAAATAAATTAAAAGTGAAAAGCGAAGAATAATTATCGGTTTAAGGCCTTGAAAACCCTTGGTTTCGGTTAAAACCGAACACGAAACTCTAGTTCTAAGTGAGTGAAAATTCAAGTGTACCTTTTCTTTATTCTAATGGTACTTTTTTGAATATTCTATCATAATGGAACTATAAACATAAAATTAAGCAATATAAATTTCTAACTGATTGAGAATTCAAAGAGGGACTTTATGGTATTTATACCCTACATCACCATAGTGGGGAGGGTATATTGGGTTAGTGCTGATGTTTGTAACATGCCTAAATATTGTCCCAACACCCACCTTAAAGTATACCAATCTGTTCTGGATCACTTTCTGAGTCGATTTAGCGATGTCCGTCCGTCCGTCTGTCCGTCCAAGTAAACCTTGTAATCAAACTACAGGTCGCAATTTGAATGATAATTTGACAAAATTTGATACAAGCTCTTCTTCGGTCCATTATTTCTCCTAGCCCCCATACGATTGCCCTATCTGAAAATAGTTAAGCTCTCATAAATACCTTAGTTATGTAGATATCCAAACCAAATTCTTCAAAAATAATTTTTATATAAGTCGAACTCGCCTCACCAAATTTTGTGATGATAGGTCCACAATTAGTCATGGCTACCATATAGGCCCACTTCCGAAAATCACTTTAACTAGCATAAATCTCCTAAAAATATTGGTATTTTTATAAAACTCAACAAAAACAATTTATATATATACAAAAGTCATGTCACTAAATTTTATAACGATCGGTCCATAATTAGTCATAGCTCCCATATAATGCCCACTTCCGAAAATCATTTTAATGAATGTAGATTTCTTAAAAATGTTGGTATTCTAATAAAATTCAACAGAAATAGGTTTCATATATACAGAAATCATGCCACGTAATTTTATTGTGATTGGTCCATAATTAGATTGGTGTAGGATATCATATGGTTGGGTTGACCAACTATACTTTCTTACTTGTTTTTCTTTATTCTAATGGTACTTTTTGAATTTTATTCACCAATGAACCCAGAAAAATGAAATAAAGAATAAATGGACCCGATCGAGGGGAAGTCCTGTGGGGGCTTTATAGTACTTTTTCTTTATTCCAATGATACTTTCTGAATTTTCAATAGTAATAGACCTAGAAAAATTAAATTAAGCTTGTATAGTCCTAAATAAGTGAGAATTCATGAGGGAGACTTTTGCTACATTTTCTTTATTCGAATAGTGCATTCTCTTCACCAATGAACATAAAAACATGAAACAAAGCTATGGTCGTTAGAAACATCAGTGTATAATATCCCTCCCCCCAATATGGTGGTATAGGTTATAAAAACGGTTTAATATTTCCTCTTATGGTGAAGGGTGTAAAATTAATAATAAAAGATAAAGCTTTTAAGGAAATAAATGTATTTTTCAAGGTTTTGCTTTTCATGTGGATGTGGCAACGGCATACAAAATCATCGCCGACACCTTTAGCGAGAAGGAGATTTGTGATTTAACCGAAATACAATTATTTCCCCCTCAGAAAATGGTCAGCATTGTTCAGAAGGGCTCACCCTTGAGGAAAGTTATAACATACGGGTAGGTATTAATAAAATAAAAATTTTCCTCATAGTGAGAACAGCTTATTCAGAAACAGTTCCCTGTACAAATGAATTGAAAAGTTTTTAAACATTTGATTAATTGAAAACGCAGTTGGTGAAAAGTTCTGAAAGCATTTTAAGTTTTTCTGCATCAGCTAATGAAATGCTTGTCCTTAAACTTCTGATTTTACATTTCTATACATTTAGATTGCGACGTGTCACTGAGGTGGGTCTAACAGATTATCAACGTAAAGTTTGGCATTCGCCCAAACCACGTTGTGTTAAACAATTGCACACCGATGATTTAAGGGTGAGTAGAGTAGATCACACATTACATTACATTCTACCATTAATACAATTATTGGTTTAATGTGTTTTTGTCATAATACTCGTACTGTTTGGCTGGCTGGCTGACTGCTTAGCTTGCATGCCTCCTGTATTATGGCACTGTGACACACATTTTCCAAACTCATAGTCATTGTCATACTCAAGCCCCATACTCTCATTCCAATGGCATTTCATTTAAGTTGCAACACAACACGTTGCACATTTTCTCAACTTCATTCAACCAACATTCATTCATACATACATAATAATGACAGACAATAAGAGCATTTCGTTTACGTACATATATTTCAGGTTGATATGCAAACATTTTCATCAGCTCTGTTGGTTCTTATCTTTGGTTATGCAGTCAGTCTGTTGATTTTAAGTTTAGAGATTGTGCACTTTAAACTGTGGAAACGATATACGACAACATAAATAACAAGGATGTGTCACATCATCATCATCGCCGGTAGTGGAAGTGGCAGTGGCAATGGTGGTGGCTGGTTGGCTTCATTATTAAGAGCCAAACAACAATCTTGTGCTCATAACGTATGTTTTTGACAGTAATTTGCATGTTTAAGCTTAATATTAAATGTTATTAGATACACATAAAGTCTTGAGTTATAATGCACATTCATAGATACTGACATTTCAATAATAAAATGTTGTTAACTGAGTTTTGTAACTGAGTTTTATTGGGGAGAAATTTGAATCCACTAAAAACAGGATTAATTAAATAATGAGACTGATTCGAAATTTAAGCAAAAATCTTCCTCTTAGTTGGCAAATATCGTAAATCAGAAATGGTATACAGTAGAACCGGTTACTTTGTAGGTTATTTGGGCTCATTTCCCGCAACAACAATTGATCATCCCATTAATATTGTTGTTTTTTTAACGTATTTGCTGTTTTCTAAAGTGACTCTCTGTGTTAATATTCTTTGGCCGAGTGAGACTCGTTGAGAGATCGTTGCGGAGCGAATATCAAATTGTCATGGGATCGGGTAAACCTTGTAATTAGTCTTGATTCATGGTAAATCTTGGAGTATTTGTTTCACTTACATTATTAGGGAAAAATCTAGATGAAAATGAAGGAAATACTTTTTCAACGACACTCGAATAACCATTTGAACATAATTCTCCGATATTTATTGCAACAATTCTCTTTTAGTTGTTACTCGTTCTATTACAAACACTCTTTCATTTTGATATAAGAAATTTTGGAATCTTCCCAAATTATTGCAATAAATGGGTAATTGATCATATTTGGAAACATGCACAGAGAAAACATATTCGTAATAGCAACCGAATTTGTTGCCAATTGAATGATTCTGCCTTAGTAACCGAATTTCACAGTTGGGGCTACACAATTTTAGAAGTGGTAACAAAAGTTTGGTAGCTTCAACCGAAATTCTTCTTTATCCACTGATTATCTATAGGTAGAACCGTAAACTTCTATGTGTGCAACCGAATCATTCGATTGACAACAAGTTCGGTTGTTATTACGAATCTGTTTTCTCTGTGTGGGAACAGTTTTGTAATATAAGTATCTCCAAGCTACTAATATAACAAAACTGTTCCCAAGTTCCTAAGTTTGATGAAGTACCCATTTATTGCAATAATTTGGGAAGACCATTTGTTTGTTATATGGAATTATTGTGACTTTGAATCCGAAGTAATGGATATATTAACTTTTCGTCAATTGGTTTATTAATGATATACCCACCACAAAAATACAAGGAACCAATTTTTCGTTTTTGATTATATTTTTGATAATTTTAAAGAGTTTTGCTTACATTCGGAATAGTCGAACGCGTTCGGCTCCAGTTAGCTTTTAGTGACGACCACTGATTTAAAATTATAAAAAACGAACAAAACAAACGCGATATTGACGCTATCAACCTTATGAGCCGATGGTGAGAAACGAGCAATGGATTTAAGGTGTGAAAACTGTTTTGTCTTCTTGCTTAGAGAAAACAGATTCGAATTTGTGGCCCATCGAACGATTCGGTTGCATACATAGAATTTTTCAGTTCTATCAACAGAAAGTCAGTTGGTAAAGAAGAATTTCGATTGAAGCAACCAAACTTTTGTTACCCCTTCTAAAATTTTATAGCCACAACTGTAAAATTCGGTCACTAAGGTAGAATCATTCGATTGACAACAAATTCGGTTGCTACACGAATCAGTTTTCTCTGTGTGGATTCATAATTTAATGAAATTTTGTAAACTTGGGTTATTGGCGGAGGGTGGCTGGCTTGAGATATAGAGTTGGTATTAAGTAAATATTTCATACCGAAGGGACAGAGTTTATCGAATTCCTTATGCCATACAAAATCGCACTTATAAAAAGACGCTCAAAGACGTTGTGTTCAACACTCAGCTAAAGTCCCAGCTCAGAGTTGTAGTCCTAAATCGCTGTATTGGTCAATTAACCGCAGGCATTACATTGAGGAGACCGGGAAGCCACCATATGGAAAATTTGATCAGGTCTTTGTATGGATCAGTTTACCAAAGCTACTGTATTAAAAAATCGTATAAAATTGTTTAGTTCAACAGTCAAAGAAATGGGTTGTGTTAAATAGTTGACTGAGGACGATATACAAAACTGTTGCCTGAAATTTTATCAGAGAACAGTTGAAATTGATTGAAAAATCCGCAGTAGAAGCTGCAATCAGCAGTATTGAAAAATTGACCGAAATCGATGCTCAGAACAAATGATACATTAAATAGACGCTGCACAGTGGTATGAGAAAAAAAGAGGTAAATTCTCTGCGAGTTGCTAAGTTTTCCCTAATTAATTTGCCACGAAAAAAACATAAAGTAGACATGTTATATATCAATGGATAGGGGATTTTGTCTATTTTTCAAAAATATATATAACTTTTGACAATAAAAAAATTCATGGAATACTTTTTTGAAAAATATGACAAAAAATTTTATTTATGAATAGTTTTTAATAAAATTTTACAGTTATATATATTTTGCCATTGAAAATAGAAAACTAAAAGCAAATTTTGAAATTTCTAATCTGGAATCCCGCAATTCCCAAACAAATTTTGAAAAATCCCAAAAATGGGCTTTTTTTGTTTTTAGGCTATAATATCCATACCAAGGGCGGGGTTATCGAAATCCTTTACAAAACAATTAAAAACATACTTCGCCATCTAAACTGGGTTACTACATTTTGATATCGATTATGCGATTTGAGAATTTTTGCCCTAAAGTTGAATTTTAGTTAAAAAAATAGGCGTTTTTTGGATGGACCTAGCCCCTCGGTATCAACAATTTTCAAATTTGTTTTCATTTAAAATATTTAATGTAAAGTTAACTTTTCAAAAATTATAAATTCCTAATACATCTATTTAGACATATTTTAGATAACTTAAAAAGAAAAAAAATATTTTTTTTCCCCAAAAACTAGCTTTTTTAAATTCAAATGCATATAACTTTTGAGCCAGTCACGATTTTTAAACAACTCTTTTTCTGTTTGACATATACATTTGTTGTTAGTCCAATAAATGTATAACTGGAGTTTCAAATGCGTATATCTCCTAAGTTATAAGAGATAATTGATAGCTAATTTAACATACCCGAGGTGTCCTACTTTGGGGAACAATGGCCAAATGCGGTTGCACATGCGGTCAAAATTCAAAACCTAAACTCGACAACTCTTCTTCTTTGCGCATGTCAAATTTCATTCAAATCGGTCCAAGGGTTTAGAAGTTTCAGATTTATTTCCATCTTTTTTTCCTCATACCACTGTGCGCTGTCGTTGTATTAATCAGTTAGCCGAAATCCCTGCACTGATCAATTAGTCTAAGTCGAAGAACAGCCAGTAGAAGTCACTTTATTGTATGGTTTAGTCTAATCCATAGTTTATCAATTTAAAGTTATATTGATCAATCTGCACGCAGAGAAAAAATATAGTTGGGCATGGTTACTGTAACCATTTCAATATTGTTAAAATTTTTTTAACAATATTATAGTCACAGTAACTATTTACATGATTGTGGTAATATGGTTAATTTATGATTAACATGATTGTATCAACCATTTATATGGTTACAGTAAACAAATATATGTTTGTGACAACCATTCATATGGTGAAGGACTTATCATATTATGTTGCTCTCGGCTTAAGGCTTATCATAATCTGAGAACGACATATTATGATAAAATTATTCATCATAAATATGGTTGCCACAAACATATATTTGTTTACTGTAACCATATAAATGGTTGATACAATCATGTTAATCATAAATTAACCATATTATGGTTACCACAATCATGTAAATAGTTACTGTGACTATAATATTGTTAAAAATCGTTTAACACTATTTAAATGGTTACAGTAACCATGCCCAATTATATTTTTTCTCTGCGTGTGTGTTGATGTATTAAGTAAGAATTAAAAAGTCATCTGAATTGGCTGAATATATCAAATGAACAGTTGAACATTCGATCGATGGCGATGTATGGAACAGTTGGTATATTAAAGACTGTATTAAACGAAGTCATTTTATTGTGGATCTAGAAGACGAAGCAACAATATTAAGCAATTGACTGAATTTGTTTATTGAATATCCAAAAGATGTGGCTGTGTAAAAGAGTCGATCAAAACGATGCACAAAACGTATTTGTAATAAACAGATGACAAATTTATTGGCGATTGTTAGCTATGATATTTTCCTATTTTTTGGCACAATCCAATATCGAATACATTATTCCAAAGTGAAGTGTATACCAGAGAGAGCGTTCTGCATCGATCGAAACAAATAGTAGTCAAATGGGGCATGATCTGGAATATAAAACGGGTGAGGCAAGACTTCCAAACCACTTCAATCTAAATACCTTTTAGAAGGCATTAAAGCATGTGGTCGAACGTTGTCATGATCGGAATATTACGGTTTCATGTCTGGCCGCATATTCTGTGCATTTTTCGGCCAATGCTCGCTTCAAACGAATCAGGTGCGTTCGGTGCAGGTTTCCTGTTATTGTCTGATCAGAATACAGGATGGATATTTGGGTTTGGTGTTGATTCTGCTGTTTGGCCAGTCTTCACGTATCGGGTTATCGTAATGGATCCATTTTTCAGCGCAATTAATGATTCGATGCAAAAATGATTTCCTTTTATAATGTTCAATCACCATTTCGACCATGAAAAATCGTCTTTCAAAGACTCTCGGCTTCAATTCGTATGGTACCCATTTTCCCTGCTTTTAGATGAATCCTGCTACGTTTTAAAATTGCTGCTTGAGTAGCTCCCAATGATTTTGTCGAGTTTTACAACAATCTTGATGGAGTAGTGACTCCAATTCTTGGTCCACAAACATTTTTAGTTGGCCTGGGCGTGTCAAAATCACTTCTACTGAACCTCACATACCATCTATTATACATTGAAACCGATTGAACACATTCACAATAAGTTTTGGTGAGCAATCGGTGTGCTTCAGCGGCATTTTTTTCTAACTATTTTAATTCAACATTTTGGAAGCAAAAATTACTATATTGTTTACACTATAATATTCAATAACTAAGTGAGAATAAATGACAGATATGTACCCTTCAAAATATCCTAAAAGTTACTAAAAACAAAAACCGAGTTCAAAATTAAAAAAGTTAGAAATTTATTGTACTTGGGTTCAAAATTGTTAAAAAAAACTCATTTATGAGAATATGGGAGCCCGTAATTTATACTCGTAGTACGTTAACATTTAATTTCTATATTAAAAGTTAAAAAACTCACACATTAATCCCTAAAGTCCTTGAAATGTCCTCTTTTGATGATGATAAAAAAGAGTATTGACTTTTGAATTTCTACTGCCACAACTTAGCAAATCATACACTTAAAATTAATTTGATACATCTGACGAAACGTTTTACATATTTATGAGTTATTTTTGTTAGATGTTTGTATGCATCAAGGCAATTTGTTTCTTTAATATGTTAATAGTTCTTTACAGGTTTTTCCTTTACTTTTGTTTTTTTTACAATTTTATCTTTGCTTAGGTTTTTTAATATTTTATTTCTTGATAATATTATTCTCTTTGTTTTTGTTTGCGTATTTTTTTATTTAATACATTTATTCAATGCTAAGAACCATTCAATATATTAGCGCATTGTTAAATATTTATGAAAAAAGGACTCTCAATGGCTCTTAACCAAATATAGCAGCCAAGAACAAACAAAAATACAAATATTCTTGTTTATTCCCACAAATTTGTACTTGCAATGCAAAAACTAAATATAAATACAACTAACTGCTGTTAGAGGTTTCTTGCTGTTTTCTGTTGCCTTCGCAAGCGGCGAAGCCATCCATATCTTTATGAATAAAAGAATAAATAATGCACAGAAAATAAAAATAAAAAATATAGAAAAATCCAACAGCAGTAGCAGGAGAAGAAAAACTAAAATAACAACAAGAACAACACTAATACTTACTATAATACTAACAAATGTATAAACGAGCAAACTTTTTAAATAATGTTACGCCAGGGAGAAGGGAACAAAATGTGGAATTTATGAAAATTTTAATAAAAAACCATTAAAGGAAACGACCGTTGTGTTTATAGCTAGTAAGTAACAAATATAACAAATATATATTAAGGTTTATCTATATGTTTTTGTATATAAATATATATAAAGGGTCTTCCAATAGGGACTTCTGAACTTTGAGAGTTGATAGCGGCCATACTGTTGAAGCTGCAATTGTCAAATTGGCTATCATTTATTCAGTTTGTTCTGCAAAATCTCCTTGGACGGATATAGCGTTCAACAACAACAAGTGCAAATGATAATATAGTTTTATCCAAATGGGCATCATTCCGCGCGCTTCGCCCATTTTATTGTGAGGCCATTTCTGAATGAATTTGCACTTCAAAAAACAAAATTGGGATGTTACCAATCTTCAGGAGATCCAAAAGCTTTTGGGCTGGTCCATACTTCATTGAGAACAACGTTGGCCAGGCCATCACCGACAAGTGCGAGCGCTATAGGTCGATGATTACCATCTTCTTTTGTCTTGAATTGGATGATATTTTACTCAAACAACATGTAGTTTCAACAGGATTTTGCATACAGCTCATGCCATCTCACGTGGAGGTGATGTGAATTATCCAGCCAGATCGTGTGATTTGATTCCGTTAGAGTTTCTCTTTTCGGGTTTTCGCAAGTCGCAAGTATATTCTAATAAGCCACAGCGCCCCTCAAAGTCAACACAACTCATGCCATCGGTCAAATTCAAACTGATTTATGAGCCATAGTTTTGGAAAATTAGAGAGCCGCGGGGACTTTTTTTGTTTTATTTAAATTTAAAGATAGAAAGCGCTTAATGAAATACCCTTTAGATATAATATTACTAAATACTTCAGCTTAAATATTTATAAAAAATACAAACTTTACATATGTAACTTTGTTTGAATTGAAGTAAACATTACACCGACTGATTAAGATTAAAAATTTAAAGAACACTTTCAATTTTATTATACCGTGCACTATTTGGTTATATCACTACTTGGACATGATTATATGCCTTACGTTCTTTGACCTTGGTTACGATCTTAGGGAGAATGCAACTAACATAAAACTATTCAAAGTCATAGGGAATTGTTCTAGTTCTAACTCTTTGTATTTAAAGAACCTCTCACTTTATCATGGTGATGTTTTTTTTATGACATAAAAATGCGGGATTTATTATTAAACATTATAGTGTAAACAAATTTTTTTTTGCTTAGAAAATCTCGAATTTTGTGCCAACAAAGCTTCCTATGCGGGAAGTTTTGCTTTACTTCTTAAATTTTTAAAAAAAAGTGCCGATGAAGCTCACCAAAGCTTATGGTGAATGTTAGTTTCAACATGTGAGAGATGGTTTCAAAAGTGGTGATTTTGCCACGGAAGACAATGATCTCTAAAGCATGGAAATTGGGTACCACACGAAATCTATTGAAACCGAGAGACCTTGAAAGACAATTTTGCATGTCCGAATCATTACTTGCGATGAAAAATAGATCATTACGATAACCCGAAGCGTGTAGATTCTGCCAACCAACCGAACTGAATCGTTTGAGGCGAGCATTGGCCGAAAAACGTGCAGAATATGCGGCCAGACATGAAACTGTAATATTTCATCATGACAACACATGTTGCAATACCTGTTAAAAACTATTTAGAATGAAATGGTTGCCTCACCCGCTTTATACTTCAGACCTTGACCCGTTCGACTACTTTTTGCTTTGATCGAAGCATAACGCACTCTCTGGGGTACGCTTCAACTTTGGAATAGGGTATTCGATATTTGGTTGATTCGTTCTTGATCTCCAAAGATGAGCAGTTATTTGGCTCGGAATCCACATGTTGCCAGAAAGATGGGAAAAGGAAAATGTGATCCCAAGTCAATATAAATCTGCCACCAAAATATTTTATCCAGCTAGATTTGAATTTGAAACCACAGTGACAATATGACCCAATAGCAGACCGTTTGAATAATCCAAACAGTTAAAAAACTATCAACTTAATACTTATGAGGAAGTGAAGTTAAAAAAGGTCGTTAGTAGCTGTCCGTGAAAAGTTACGAAGATTAAAAATGCGAGCGAAACTGTACAGTGATCCGCATTACTAATAGGTACACAACCATCCTCTTCATACTTATCATGTTGAGAAGTTAGAAAAATGTTAAGGGTGTTATGTTGATGTCCTGCAAAGCATGAAAAGCGTATTGATTCAACATTCTTAATTTGTTCCAAACTTGAAAAGAAGTCTCTTAGGATAGAGATTATATATACATATGTAGATCAGTGGTCGGCACTAATAGCTACCAAGGGCCGAACGCGATCGACTATGTAGATCTAAACTACCGTAATATGAACGATTCTAGTTAAATTATATATCAAAAGGAAAACAAATTATAGATTGGCGCTAAAAAACGTAATTTTTAAGCTTAATTCTATTTGTGCCGGCCACTGTTATAGATACGAACGACCATTTTCTCAATCTCTGGTTATCGTGTTTCTTAGCGATATACTTCCAATGAATATAATTATACCCTAAACCACCATAGTGGGGAGGGTATAATGCGTTTGTGCAGATGTTTGTAATGCCCAAAAATATTAATCTAACACCACCTTAAAGTATACCGATCGACTTAGAATCACTTTCTGAGTCGATTAAACGATGTCCGTCCGTCTGGCTGGCAGGACGGCTGGCTGTCCATCTAAACCTTGTGCGCAAATTACAGGTCGCAATTTTGAAGATATTTCGATGAAATTGGGCCCAAGGACCAAGCCTATTGAAACTGGCTGAAATAGGGCCATTATTTCACCTAGCCCCCATACAAATGTCCTTCCGAAATTGGACTTTATCTGTCATAAATGTTTAATTTATATAGGTATCTATACAAATTTCGCTCCAAATAATTTTATATATACGAAATTCATGTCACCAAATTTTGTTACGATCGGTCCATAATTAGTCATAGTTCCCATATAATGCCCGCTTCCGAAAATCACTTTAACGTCCATAAATCTCTTAAAAATGTTGGTATACATACAAAAATCAAGATAGTTAACTTTCATGTAGACATACATCACACGCCCCAATTTCATGGTGATCGGTCCATAATTGGTCATATCTCCCATACAAGGCCCACTTTCGGAAATCACTCACGAATATAAATTATTGAAATTTTACAAGAAAAATGTTTTTGCTCTTTTACTTAGTGTAGGGTATTATACTTTTACTTATTTTTATTTTTATATGAAAACTGTCAGTATATATTCACGATAAAAAAATAAAAAAGAAAGAAAGAACCAAGGTCGTTTAACTCATTCTTAAAGATGTCGCAATGATTGTTAATTTTCAATTCTCTCTCCAGCATTCCTGTGCAAAATTTCTACATTCCAAATTAGCTGATATATATGCATTAAACACATTCAAGACAGCAGGCTACACGACTACACGAACACAAATTCTGCTGGTTACAGTTGTAGTCGTGTGGCAGCTACTGAATTATTTTAAAGACGACAGCTACAAAGAAAACAGCTGATTTATAATTCAGTGGTGCCACTTTAATAAAAAATAACCGTACAAAATTCCAAAGTAATTAAGATTGAAACAATTATTTTGAGTAAAAATATATATATGGTTATAAATAATTATGTACCTGTTATTAATTTATTTCAATATGGTTATCAGAAACTTCTCTTAATTAAGTAAAAAATATATTTTTTTAAGCACTAATTTGATTTACATTTTTTTATTATATTAGCAACACTATTTCTGTTTTGTAGTTGACAAAAATAGAAATTAGCCTAATTCGGCTACATCGGCATGAGTAGTCGTGTGGCCGTGTAGCTGTGCTGTCGTTAAAATAATCTTCTCCATATAAACGTGTGCATTTTATTTTTGACAGATTGAAGTTGGTAGCCTGCTGTCTTGAATGTGTTTAATGCAATAGTCTGCAGCTGTAATGTAACTTTAATCTTCATAAAATAAATTTGTTTGTAGAATCAAAATAAATGTAGCTATTTATGCTGTTGTTATTATTATTATTATTTTTGTTTTTTGTAATGATAATCATTATTATTTGTGTGATCGTAATGATTAATAAGTAAGAATTTGAAACAGTATGAACTTTTTTGTAATGCTTTCATATTTATCGTATCACAACAATGACAACAGGAGTATCATCATAATAAATACAAACGTACTTACTATATACATTAGGGCGGTGTAGATTTATTAAGAGATAAGAATAGTTATTGATGTCTTACAATTTAAATTGGTTTCAAAAACAAACCTTAAAAGAAAGTCTACTTCATTTTAAGTTAAAATTGCTAGAAATTTTAAGCAGGATCAAAGGACAAAATAGTTCTTTCACAGGTTTTTCTATTATTCAAGACCTTTCTTGTGATATAATAGAATTTGCATCCTTTGGAACAAATATGAGAAAAATCTCTGAAAGAACCTATTTTAAATTGAATTAAACATTAATTTTAGTCCTTGATTCCTTCTGAAACTGGCCCAGCCTAATATCCATAGATATGTATGTATATAAATACAAACACATACCCTACATACATTCAATTACCCACACAAGATGAGAAGCAAAAGAAATAAAGATTTCGTTGTCGTTATAAACATATTAAAGGCATGATGCCAAGTGGCAATTGGTTGCTTGTTATACAATTTGTTTCAGTTAAGTGCTCTTGTTTTCTATGTACTCTTGGTTTTGTTTGCTTACAGATACAAAACACACAGATACACACAGCCGCACACACACACACAGACAACATTAACACTAATACCAACACTCTTAGTTGAGCAACAGCAACAAGAGCAGCAAGCAACATCTAGATATTATTCTTCTATTGCCTGCCACTGCCACTGCCAGAGCGACTGATGCTTTTTACAGTTTGTCCTTTAAAGTTTGTAGACACATTTTTCTTGAAAGCTTATTTCTTATTATTTTTATATTTAGTTTATTTCGTTTCGTTTTTTTTTGCTGATGTTTTTACTGTTTGTTGCTCTTGTTTTCGTTTCCTTTTCACTGACTTTGAGTCTGACAAACGAATGTATATTACACTTGCAAAATGGATAAGAAGAAATGTGGTTCAAAGTTCAGTTGTTGCTATTGCTATTGCTGATGTTGATAATGTGTGGTGGCTTTTAGCCACCAAAATTCTTGGTCAATTGTCATTTTGCCTTATCAGTTGTGAAAAAACGAGCAAATAAGAAAACAATATGTGTGTATGTGTATTAGGGTGGCTCTTATATTACTCTTTTTTCCCAAGGTCTAAAATTATTCTCCGTCATGCAGAAATCAAATGCAGAAAATATAAGTAAAATTGGTTAATGTTACTTCGAACTCATATGCAATCAGACAACAATGCTTGCTGTTTATTTTTTTGCAAACTTAAACATTTTATTTGCAGTTACGAGCATAGATAAATACACATAGATCGGAGACTCTAGTGTAAAAGACCTAACTCAGTTGTCAAAAACCTATGTAAGTGGTGAGAATGTATTAGTTAAAAAACTATGTGATTATCTTGAGTAATTTGTTTCTTTGATTTTTTCCTAGTTTTCGCTCTATTTGTATTTCTCTATGGTTACAAGTTTTGGAGTCAAATTTTAAAATTTTAATTCTGAAAAACAATTCCATTAAAAAATAATTTTGGATTTTATTATTCATAAATGCTTAAATGTAAAACATAATAAGTAAGAGTGTTCAATATTTTTCTGACAATTATGGTACTTGTATGGTACTTAGAACTAATTTGTACATCATTTTATCAGAATTGCGTCATAATCAACATAATTATCACAGCTCAAACAGTAATCGGAGGAGGGATGCCAGATTCAGATTCGCAAATAGCTGGACATTTGCCTTTAAAAAGCTGGAAAATGTTAATTTTAGTTTTGTGCATGACACAACAATATAAGGTACACTCAGTAGAAAATAAATTCTCAGTTATACAATTCTTGTTATGCCAAACAAAAGAAAATATAAAAAAATATGAAAAAATCAAAGAAAACTCTTCCTAGTGATTCTACCTTCTACAATTATTGTATCATGGTTTTGTGTAAATATTTTTTTTTCAAATATATTTTTAACTATTGTAAGCAAAATGTACATATATGTAGTACACTGTGAGACAGTGAAAAAATAAAACTTGGAAAACGACCTAGCGTGGTCTTGTTGAAAAACACACTCTAATTCAGAAGTTATTGGAAAAAGACGTTTTCAGTGATTCGTCAACAAAACGAATTAACTCAGTCAGTTTTTGTCCGATTTTAATTGTTTAATGGGTTCAGAAAAAACTGATTATGCTTTAAAATTAATTTTATGCATACATTTTATGAAAGTTTAATTCTGCGCCCTTTCGTAACTGTTTTTTGTATTTGTATGTCCTCACTTGTTCGCTTTTCAAGCTTAAGGTTTTATTACCTACATTTGTATCATGGATCGATATTGAGCATTTTCAATAGAAAACAAAACTTAGCTGCAAATTGATCGACATGGTTAACCTATAACAACTTGACACCAAAAACAAGTAAGAGAGCTGTATTCGGCTGTGCCGAATCTTATGTTCCCTTCACTAAATTATACTTTAAAATAAAATTATAATTATTTTTAGGTAAACAAAATTTAAACATTTTTTTTCAAAATTGGTTTTGAAAATTTTGGCAAAAAAAAAAATTCTTTTTGGTAAAAAAAAATTGAGTTTAAAAAATATTTTTCCCGATTTTGACCCATTGTAGGTCCAAATTACTATAGTCTTATATAATATACATCGTTGCAATGAACTTTGAAATATCTATCATAAGATATCAATATTGTCTATATTAATGACTTAGTAATCCAGATATAGAGAAAAACAAGTAAGAAAGTATGGTCGGTCAAGCCCGACCATATAATTCCCTACACTAAGTAAAAGAGCAAAAAAAATTTTTTTTTTTTTAAATTTCAATAATTTATATTTTTGAGTGATTTTTGGAAGTGGGCCTTATATGGGGGCTATGACCAATTATGGACCGATCACCATGAAATTAGGTCGTGTGATTTATGTCTATAGTAAAGTTAACTATGTTGAATTTTGTGTGTTTACCAACATTTTTAAGCGATTTATGCACGTTAAAGTGATTTTCGGAAGCGGGGCTATATGGGAGCTATGACTAATTACGGACCGATCGTAACAAAATTTGGTGACATGAATTTTGTGTATATATAACTTATTTGGAGCGGAATTTGTGGAGATACATATATAAATTAAACATTTATGACCGATAAAGTCCAATTTCGGGAGGACATTTGTATGGGGGCTAGGTGAAATAGTGGACCGATTTCAGCCAGTTTCAATAGGCTTGGTCCTTGAGCCGAAAAAATAATATGTATCGAATTTCATCGAAATATCTTCAAAATTGCGACCTGTACTCTGCAAACAAGGTTTACATGGACAGCCAGCCAGCAGACCAGACGGACGGACGGACATCGCTTAATCGACTCAGAAAGTGATTCAAAGTCGATCGGTATACTTTAAGGTGGGTGTTAGACTAATATTTTTGGGCGTTACAAACGTCTGCACAAACGCATAATACCCTCCCCACTATGGTGGTGTAGGGTATAAATAGGCCAAACATCGAGGTTGTCCGGTTTCTTCCTTATATCTATGGCATTTATCGGCAGATTTTCTCGATTTTAAATATATGTATTTAAATATATTTATGTATCAATCATGTTGATTCAACAGACGGATATGGCTATATCGACTTCGCTATCTATAACGATCCAGAATATATATATTCTTTGTGGTCTGAAATGAAAAATATAGAAATCACTAACGGAATGACTTATATATATTCTTGCCACTGGTGAAGGGTATAATAATATTGGTTGTATGATTTACAGATGGCGTATCTTTTGATTTTTGTTTTGAATAACTATATGTCATTTTGAAGGGTACAGTCTGTCATTTATTCTCACTTAGTTATTGAACATTATAGTGGAAACAACAAAGTTTTTTTTTGCTTTGAAAATGTCGAATTTTGTACCAACAGAGCGTCATATGCGGGAAGTTTTGCTTTACTTCTTTAATTTGAAAAAATTGGTGCTGAAGTACACCGATTTCTCACCAAAGATTATGGAGAATGTGTTCCATAGTTTTCAAAGTGCGGTTCAGATGTGGTGATTTTGAAAACCAAGAATTGGAGGCAGTACTCCATGAAAGTATTTCCATGCAACACAAATAAAAAATTAATTTTGTTCCCTTATACAAAATTTTAAGTTAAAATTTTGTATGATTATAAAATATCTGCATATCAATATTTAACAAATTTGAACAGGTAAGGACCGACATGTCGCGACATCTTGTCAAACATTTCCGTTTCCTCCCTTTTAACAAACAAATTTCATAAATTTTATATTTTTAATAATTTTTAGTGTAGAGGCCTAACTTTGCTGGCTGGAAAATGTTGGACCTTGAAAGCATCGAAAATCCAAATAAGGGTCACCCTAATGTGGCTCTGTGTGTGTTTGAGTACATGGTCAATAAGGAAACAAAAATTGTCTATTTATTTTGGTTTGAAAGCCAGAGGAAGTAAATGAAAAAAGCAGCACAAACAATAAATTTGTCGTCAATGATGATGATGATGACGTTGATGATGTTGTTGTTGTTGCTGTTTTAGTTAACATTATCAGAAATGTTTATTTTGTTATTGTATCAGATTTGACGGTCATATTTTGTATGGCTTCTCATACTTTGAACTCACTCGTACATGTTTAATGAGGTTGTTCATTTGAACTTTGATTTTGTTTCTAATCTATTTTGCTTTTTTTTCTATTACTATTGCTGTTTATTTTCGTTTGTAGAAAAATAAAGAAACCCATCATTATTATTTATTTTTTTGTTGATAAACAAGACCAAATTTAATAATTGTCTCCAAATTACATTTTTTTAACATCTCAAGAAGGTCACAACAACAGCTAATATTGTTGCTGTTGTTGCTTTTATTAACTAAAAATTGTGGGTTTCTGAACCTGTAATTTTTGGTTATTTGTTGAGATGTCTTAATTACATGTTGTTTATTCTCCAGAACATTTGATTTGTTTTGTTTTGATTTCATTTCACTTAATTTACTACAACTACTTGTTTTTAGTTTTTTTCCCCTAAAGTAGTCCTAGTCAATGTCCTTTTTATTTGTTTGATGATGTGTGTGTGTATTATTTATATATAAACACGAGTGTGTTTGTGTGTAAATGTGAGTGAGTGCATGTTAATGGGAATGTCGACTGCTGAAATTATATGTTTTCAAAACAAATACTGTAAAAAAGTAAATAAGTATAGACCACATTCATTCATACATAAGTATATTTTAACATAAAGCCATGAATAATAGTTTTACCTGATGACAACAGCAACAACAATAAATCAACTCAACTTAGAAGCAAATTAATTTATTCATATTTTGTAGACACAGTGGCATGGCACAGACAAATTGTTAATAAATTGCTGGTAAAAGTGAATAAAATTATTGCAATTTAAATACTTTTAAAAGTTTCTTTTACTTTTGGTGAAACTTGAAAAGGCCATAATCATGTAGTGGTGCCTATTAGAGAAATGTTGCAGCACTAAAGTGTAATTGAAATTTCAGTATGATTTTGAATTGCAGACATTTGGGGGCATTAGTAGATTTTTATATGGGCTCTGCTGTACATGGACCTAAAAATTCCAACTTTTATAAGTACACAGAAAAAATTATATTTCAATTCAAATATTTGTCACATATAGAACTGGTTTCAATTATTTCATAATTAAATAAAGTATTCATTTGCTCAAAAACAAAATTTCTTGATATTTTCTATTGAATTTTGAGTTTTGAATTTGATTATTTTGCCAATTGAATATACAATTTTCGTTATTGGTTGAATTTCAAATAAAAAAATTATTGAATAGATAATTTTCGTAATTGAAAACACATTTTTGTTATTTTTTGTGTTTCAATTACGAAATTTATCTATTCAATAATTTTTGTATTTGAAATTCAACCAATAACGAAAATTGTATATTCAATTGTCAAAATAATCAAATTCAAAACTCAAAATTCAATAGAAAATATCAAGAAATTTTGTTTTTGAGCAAATGAATACTTTATTTAATTATGAAATAATTGAAACCAGTTCTATATGTGACAAATATTTGAATTGAAACGGTTTTAGAAATAGTTTTTTCTGTGTATAAGATTAATTGTGTGCAATTTTTTATGTATGTGTTTTAGTTAAAGCTTAATTAAAGTTAAAAAATATTTTGTAAATAAATTGAATCAATTAGAAACATATGATTTTTAAATTAATGTGCAAACTAAGAAAAAACCCATAAGAGTGCTAAATTCGGCTGTGCCGAATCTTATATACCCTTCACCAAAGTATAATTTAAAATAAAGATTTAGAATTATGTTTTTGTTAAAATAAATTTAGCTGGAAAAATAAATTGGTGAATTTTTTTCCCGAAATTGGCCCATTGTGGATCCGAATTTATAAGACGTGATATTGGGTGTATGATTTAAAAATGCGATTTACAATAGATTGCGTATCTTTTGAATGCGGTTTTTGTTTTTGATGTCATTTTGAAGAGTACATATCTGTCATTTATTCTCACTTAGTTATTAGAAATTATATTGTAACAGTTTTGAGATTCGAGAGAAAAATATTCTTCTGCTCTCTCTCTTTTTCTTATGTGTTTGATAAAGTATGGCATGATGGTCTAATAAAATTGATTCAAAATTTACACAAAAACACACATAATCTATTGGAATGTTATTTAACTGGTCGGCCATTTAGGGCCTCATTTTATAAAACGAAAAGACAAACCTTAAAATAAAATTCTATGCAAAATATTCAAGTTTTAAACGATATACTTTTATACTAAATAAAAACAATGGATGACTTTATAATAAATAAAATTTAATATCGTACGTGACATACCATACGTGACAGATTTTTCTCTTATAATAAAACAATATATATTCTATAAATATATGTATGTATACAAAAACTAAAAAAGTGAATAGAAAAAAAAAACAATCAGAGTCAAATTCATTTCATACTACAAGCTAATTGGGAGCCTAGTTTTCGCCGCAATTTTAGCCTAAAACATTAAAAACTTAAACATAATCATTCTAAACTATTATTTTTATCTAAATACTTTCACATTGTAACATTTTATTATTTTCTTCTTTTCAAATCATCTTGAAAAAAAGTTTCAAGGGTTTTTGTGTTTTCAGTCGAGGTAGCGATTCTCGTGGAATTGCCCATATGAATTCAACACCCATTACCTGCGATGAAAAATATATCTATTACGATAACCCCAAGCGTAAGATATCGTAAGTGAAGACCGGCCAACCAGTCGAATCGACACCAAAGCCAAATATCCATTGTGCTAAGGTAATGCTCTGTATTTTGTGGAAGCAAAAGGGTCCTATATATTATGAGCTGCTAAAGTCTGACCAGACGGGGAACCTGTTTCGAACGCAACTGATTCGTTTGAAGCGGACATTGGCAGAAAAATGCGGGAAGACAAGAAATCGTAATATTCCATCATGACAACGCTGTTAAAAAGTATTTAAAATGAAGTGGTTGGGAAATTTTGCCTCAGCCGCTTTATAATCCAGACCTTGCCCAGTCTGACTACTATTTGTCTCGACCGATGCATAATGCTCTCTCTGGAATACGCTTCACTTTGAAACAGAGTATCCGATATTGGCTTGATTCGTTCATGGCCTTATAATATGAGCAGTTCTTTTGGCTCGAAATCCATATGTTGCCAGAAAGATGGGAAGAGGTCATAGCTAACAATGGCCAATACTTTGAATAAATTAATTTTGTAAAAATGTTTCAAAATAAAAGATAAAAATTTGAAAAAATCAGCATTTTTAAGTCATACACCTAGAGTTTTTCTTTTCCAGCACTTTTTCATTTCATTCCGGGAATTCTCACCTAGAATAAATTATTCGATTTTAACCTCACCATATTCATAAACAAATTATAAATTTAAGCAATGTTTTACAAAATTTTATTTTAAAACTTTGTTTAAATTTAAAAATTGTTTATGAATACGGCCTTAAGAATGTAGACTTTGTTAAAAATTAAAAAAAAATGTCTGGTTTTAAAATGTAATTGAATACAAATACAAAAATCCAATAAAAATTTAATATAAAGAGACAAACTGACTCGATTTCTAATTTTGGTTATAAATAACCTGTCACCATTTGTCATAATGAATAAATGCATTAATATATTTGTCATTTGTATCGGAATGGCTACAATTTCCATTAGATTTTGTTCTACCTTCGTTAGATTCCAATTAATTCTGTTAATTCGTAAAAAATAAATATTTTTATACCCTTTACCTTCGTGAGAAGGGTATATATAAGTTTGTCATTCCGTTTGTAATTTCCACAATATAATTTTCCGACCCTATAAAGCAAAATGGGTCACAAATGGCTGAGATATGAGGAAAAAATCAGGACAACCTCGATTTTTGACCAATATCTGGATTACTAAGGCATTAATATAGACAATATGGATATATAATGATAGATATTTCAAAGACCTTTGCAACGACGTATATAAGTTGGACCTACAATGGGTCAAAATCGGTAAAAATATTTTTTAACAATTCGAAAAAAAAAATTTTCCAAAAATTTAAAAAAACAACTGGAAAAAAAAATTAAATTTTGTTTACCTAAAAATATTTAAAATTTTTATTTTGAAGTATAATTTGGTAAAGATTCGGCACACACGAATATAGCTCTCTTACTTGTTATACCCTATAAAGTATATATATTCTGGATCCTTATAGATAGCGGAGTCGATTAAGCCATGTCCGTCTGTCTGTCTATCTGTCTGTTGAAATCAATTTTCTGAAGACCCCAGATATCTTCGGGATCCAAATCTTCAATAATTCTGTCAGACATGCTTTCGAGAAGTTTGCTATTTAAAATCAGCAAAATCGGTCCATAAATAACGGAGATATGAGCAAAAAACCGGGACAACCTCAATTTTTGATCTATATCTGGATTACTAAGTCATTAATATAGACAATATGGATATCTAATGATAGATATTTCAATGTCCATTGCAAGGGTGTAGATAAGGCTATAGTAAGTTGGACATACAATGGGTCAAAATCGGGAAAAATATTTTTTAACCCGAATTTTTTTTTTATCAAAAAATTTTGTTTGTCATACATTTTTTTCCCAAAAAAAAATTTTTAAAAAAAATTTGGAAAAAACTTTTTTTTAAAAAAATATAATTTAGTGAAGGGTATATAAGATTCGGCACAGCCGAATATAGCTCTCTTACTTGTTTTTTTTAATTGGCAAAGATGTTAATTCAAAATTCAATTTTTATTTCAAAAATATTTGTTTTACTCTTTGTGAAATCTAATAATTTCATATTCGATTGGAATAGAATTCTGTGACAGCTCTGAGGTTGTGGAATAATTTGAATAATGAACTTGTTATTGATCTATTTGTGTTAAATCTTTTTTGTTGTATGAATCTTCTGCAATTGTTTTGGGCTGCTTTAAGTCCTAGGAAATCATAATTACTTTTATTTAACGGCATCAAAATTATTTTGTCATAATATCTAGAGTGCAATGGGTTTAGGAATCTAAATACATTTAAAATGCAAATTCTACTTATTTTTTTTGACTTCGATTACAAACTCCTCAAAGATGTTAAAATATTTTTGGTTCGTTTAAGAACTAACTTGTGATTTTAAATCTTTATTTGAATAAAAAATCATTAATATTTATAATTTCGTTCTTAGAAATTTGAATACAGTATTACAAGTATAATATCTCTTAACATTAATCTTCATTAATGCATTAAAAGTAACAACTATTCTGGTTTGCTGCTTCTGCAACATTTGCTGTGCAGAAATTATAAGTACATAAATACTTTTGAGAGTCCTTAACTGATTGTGCGCCTCTTAATCCTTTATCAGAAAAAAAAACGAAAGAAATGCATCTGGTAAATAACGAATAACAATGAAATGTTATCCATTCAACAGAGTAACGATTATTTATCAACAGATACTGCAAACAAAATATTAGAAACGTGTGTAGATCTTTGATTGTTCAATAAAATTTTAGCATACAATCCGCAGATATTATTCAGGCGATAGTTTTTATCAGACTGAAATATTAATTTATTTTGTTGCAAATACTACAAGTATTTGTACATTTAAATTAACAGTTCCTTAACACTCCCTCTCTCTCTCACTAATTCTCTAGCACTGTTTGTCGTGATATCCTTTCGTTAAGTTGTTAGTTACTCTCATTTTACATAAAACAGCTGTCTGAGTACATATTTGATTTACAGCTGCAAATGACCTACCTTAATGTGAAAATTGAGAGTCGGATGGATACAAATAAAATAATAATTGTTGCATAAAATGCCATGCAATAATTATAATGATTAGAGTGCATTCATTATATGCAAACGAATCGATTGCAATTAAGAAACCAGCAAGCATTTCTATATATAGAAATAATCATTATTTGAATAATGAAAACGACAATGAAAATGTATGTAATTGAAGCAGTAAATGCCAACTTCGTTGCCATTAAACTGTAAAATTTTACTCATTTCAATTGAAAGTTTCTTTAACTGTGCGCATGTGAGTGAGTGAGTTTTCGTCCTTTAATTGTGTGTATTTATTACTGATGTGTAGGAATGTATGAATTTTTTTGTTTATTTATTTTCATGTTGAATCTTTTATGGAAAATGTTACAACATGTGCCTGCCACACTAACTACTATTTCACCGAATAACCACCGTTAAGCTGTTGGGCTCACTGTAATTCTAACAAGTTAAGGAGACATTCGGGCGCTAATGTCCCAAGAAAAATGTTAGAAAATATAAAATAACAAAACAAAGCAAAGCACAAAAAACAGGCTGAATGGAGAAAAAAAGAATGACGAAGAAGGAATACAGAAAAAAAAAAACAAGAAGGAAATTGCTGGCCTACAACAATGAATATGTTACACACGACTTAACACAAAATAAGTGAAATATTATGCCAGAAGAATAAGCATAAATCTCATTGGTTGGTTAGAAAAAATAACGACAGGGAAATAAACTCAACAACACGGCGCATCTAACTTGTGATTAGTTATTTACAATTGTACTTTTAAGTAGATTCTGAGCTGTGAAATCGTTATGATTGGCACATGGCTCGCTGGCATTTTTAATTACTTACATTATTCGTATCCATATGATTGTGAATATATTGTAGTTTTGCTTTCTTTTTTTTTTTGTTCCTGTGATTAATAATGATGGTAAGTTATGAAGGTTTAAAATTATAGGTTGTATTTTAGATTTAGTTATTTGATTATTGAGAAATTTTATAATTACTTTCTGTGGAATTTGTTAATAAGAATTTATGGAAATATTTAAATGATTATTAAGATCAATGCATAATTGCTCAATTTTATATTGAAGAGCTTTACTGTTTCTATGGCTTATTTCAAAGAATTATTTATTGTGTTACTGCAGAATATATGGGTCTTATCAATAAACCGAATATAACTCGCCCATATATTCAAATTACCACTTAATTGTTGCTATAAAAACAAATCACTCTGAATAACTGTTATACACTTGTCGAAACTAACAAACGCCCATTTGGGTTTTGCTAGTTTAGCTTCTTTTCGGATTTTATGGCTTCATGTATATTTTGGCTAAAATTTGATTTTTCTAAAGAACATGCAACTTTTCTCACTGCTATATCTCGAAAACCAATTGCAATTTCGTTTTCTTGTCTTCGGCACAATGGTAGCTATAGACTAGGAGAAAAAAGTGTAAACCAAACCAACACGGAAAAACTGCATCTAGTGCCTCAAAATTGCAAATTAAAATTTGTTCAACATTTTTCTTTTTATTCCTTTTTTTATATGAAAACTTTTCAGTTTTGGGGGGGAGGGTAAATTTCCTATTTCACCCCCTCTGGATCCGCGCCTGATCTTATGAGGACCCAAAAAATAAAAAATGTTGAAAACATCAGGAAAAAATCATGGATACACACTGTGGTTCCAAATCAAAATCTAGGTGGACAAAATTATTTGTCGATCTTTTTATATAGAATTGGTATCTCCGATTCCAAAAAAAAATTTTAAAAGATCAATATAAACTTTTTTTCAAGTTACAGTAGGGTCTACATATACATATAAAAAACATTAATAAAAAATTAAAAAATATACGTTTTCATGTCTTTCTGAAACTAAATTTTTAAAAAGATTTGTATTTACTATATTTCAAGTTACAGTAGGGTCTAGATATATAAAAATCAATAATAAATAAAGAAATATTTCTAAAAATTCCATTCCGTAAAAATTAAAAAAAAATATTTCGGCGGGTGCTGGCGGCTACAATTTTTTTACAAAGACATTCCCCAGAAGTTTTTTTAATTTGATGTATATAGTCATTGGACGGGCTTCGACGGTCTTTTTTTTGGCAAGCTATATAACATTCTTAGAAAAAATATCAGTATATTTGAGAACCAAGTTTAAAGGACTATAACAGGAAAATGGAGAGGCCCATAAATATAAGATATACATTTAATAAAAGCCTATATCAATGTTTATCTATGTTTTGAAGTATGAATTTCTATATGGTAAAACCATTGAGATATATCGAATTTAGTAAAGCAGTAATATATTAAATAAAATTAACGAAAATATGATTCAAAATTTGTTTAACTTCTGGCGCTTCTGTCGAGAAAACGAAATGTCCAATTAAAAAACCCATTTGTATTGTAGGAGAGCAGATTGTCAGCTTCCGAAAAAACTTACTTTTTCCAAATTCTAAAGATACCGATTTTCATAATTTTGTCCACCTAGATTTTGATTTGGAACCACAGTGATACACTTTGGAAAAATCTAAATTACAAGTTTATATTAATTTAATTGTAATAATAGATATAGCTAGAAAGTACAGTGAAGTGATTTTCCAGTATTCGAAATTAAGTTTTCTCAATTTGTTAAATAAGTATATTTTGTAAACCAAATTTTTGTGACTTACAAAATGTTTCTTTTCACAGACAGACAACCTGACGAATATAGCTAGAACATGCCTAATTTTCATAAGCACCCAAAATATATTAATGGGGTCTACAACCAATATTCCCTGTGTAGTGTTATCGAAAAAAAAATCTTTAAAGAAATTATAGTGGAAATGCATAATGAATTTTCTTTCTAAAAGTTGGTAAAATATGCAAAAACTTATTTGACAACAAAAAAGCTGGCAAAACTTGCCCTGGTTTTAACCAAGGGTTCGAAAGAAATAAATCTGTATTGGTGATTTGGTTTTTAAAATTTACTTTTTGGCGTTTTTTTTTTGGAATTTTAAAATATCTGTGAGAAAATCTTTCGTATAACTAGCGATTTATTTTGTTAATATGAGAAGAAAAGCGATTTTATATATTGTAAAACTGATAATTAAATTAGATATTTTTTTTTAAAATTTTTTTGATAATGGCGATTTTTCTAACTTTACTATTCCTGTGAGAAATACTATAAAATTGTGTTTTAATAATGCACAGTGGTTTAGAAACGTTTTTTTTGGAAATATTGGATATATTATTACGAAATTTCACATGGTTGGAGCTGAGGTGTCGAGTTGAATTGCATTTTTTCAGATAACCAGTGCTAATGTGTGCTAGTGCGTTGCCCCTCAAAGTTAGTCACCTCTGGTCTTATTTAAAAAAAATAAATCGGCAAAAATCCATTTATGATCCGAATCAGCTGAAATTAAAATATAAATATGTAGTCCTTAAGAATTTCTACAAAAAATACTATTACATTGATGTTTTTTTTTTAATTTTTATAGTTTTTTAGATATGGCGGGCCTACGGAGGTTCAAAATTAATTTTTCAAACACCACCTATATTGGCGATAAAATTCTAAATAAAAAAAAAGTTTCTTCCTAAAATATTTTTTCTTTTGTAAAAAAAAAAATTTTATCACACGGTGAATAACGTTACAGTAGCACTTTTCTAAATAAAAACACAGTTTTGGAACACATTTTCTCCGTTTTAGCAATTTTGGTATTCGAAAATTAAAATTGTCAAAAATTATAATGCCATTCATCAGCTGCAACCATGTGAAATTTCGCAATAATATCTCCAATATTTCCCGAGTTACCGAATTATTTCTAAAAAAAAGTTTCTAAACCACTGCACTGTGGTTCCAAATCGAAATCTAGGTGGACAAAATTATTAAAATCGGTATCTTCAGAATTTGGAAAAACGAAGTTTTTTCGGAAGCTGATACAAATGGGTTTTTCATTTCGTTTTCTTGACAGAAGCGCCAGTAGTTCAAAAAATTTTGAATCATATTTTCGATAATTTTTTTTTTAATATTTTACTGCTTAACTAAATTACATATATCTCAATTGTTTTACCATATAGAAATTCATACTTCAAAACATAGATAAATATTGACAAAGGCTTTTATTAAGTGTATACCTTATATTTATGGGACCTTCCATTTTCCTGTTATAGTCCTTTAAACTTGGGTCTCAAATATACTGATATATTTTTTTTCTAAGAATATTATATAGCTTGCCAAAAAAAAAAAGACCGTCGAAGCCCATCCAATGACATACATATACATCATTTAAAGAAACTTCTGGGGAATGTCTTAGCCTGCACCCGCCGAAATACTTTTTTTAAATTTTTATGGAATATAATTTTTAGAAATATTTTTTTTTATTATTGATTTTTATATATCTTGACCCTACTGTAACTTGAAATATATCAAATACAGATCTTTTTAAAAATTTAGTTTCAGAAACACATGAAACGTATTTTTTTTAATTTTTTTTTATTAATGATTTAATGATTTTTATATATCTAGACCCTACTGTAACTTGAAAAATAGTTTATATTGATCTTTTAATCATTTTTTTTGGTATCGGAGACACCAATTCAATATAATAAGAGCGCCAAATAATTTTGTCCACCTAGATTTTGATTCGGAACCACAGTGCACTGTGTAATGTTTTTTTTTTTTTTAATTTGGTGTTTTTTTGCCAAATCTCTATTATATTAAATTGACGTCTTCTTTTAATCTTTTGAGGATTATACCTTTTTTTTTGTGGAAACGATCTAAATTTGAGCTTTATTTTCATGATGTATGGCCTATTAGAAGTTGTGAGAAAAAAAAAGTGATTACATTTTAAGAGAATTTGAAAATCCGAATACATCATAGTAAGCAAATTCCATTTGAAAATATATTTACATTGTTTTTCTTTAAAATTTTTGCAGTTATTGCAAAATAAATCTATTTTTTGAGTTACTACCATTTTGCTGGAACTTCTCGATATTTTTTTTGTATTATTTTATCAACAAAACAGTATTAACTCAAAATACAACCAAATTTAAATAAAACAATTTGATTATTTTTAACTTGAATAAAGGCTCAATTCAAAATAATAAATTTTTTTATGAAAATATACGATGTATTTCTATTTAAATTTTTGTACTAACTCAAAATAATACCTTTTTGTTGATACAAGGTAGTCACTAATTATCACGAAAATGGTCTCAAATGTGGTTTTCGAGATGAAAGAGTAATCGGAGTACGTTGCAATTTTTACAGTAGATAGATATTGATGTTGTTAGTTGATTTCTTGCAAAAAGTAAATTTTTAAAACATTTGAGTTAATACAGTATTGTTGAACAAGTGCGATATGTAAAATTGACAATGTATTTTATAAAGATGTAAACCTTGTGCGCTGAGTACAGGTCGCAATTTTGAAGATATTTCGATAAAATTTGGTACATATTATTTTTTCACTCAAGGAACAAGCCTATTGAAACTGGCTGAAATCGGTCCATTATTTCACCTAGCCCCCATACAAATGTCCTTCCGAAATTGGACTTTATCGGTCATAAATGTTTAATTTATAAATGTATCTTCACAAATTGCGCTCCGAATAAGTTTTATATATACAAAATTCATGTCACCAAATTTTGTTACAATCGGTCCATAATTAGTCATAGCTCCCATATAGACCCGCTTCCGAAAATCACTTTAACGTGCATAAATCGCTTAAAAATTTTGGTGTACTCACAAAATTCAACATAGTAAACTTTCATATAGACACAAATCACACGGCCTAATTTCATGGTGATCGGTCCATAATTTGTCATAGCCCCCATATAAGGCCCACGTCCGAAAATCCCTCAAAAATATAAATTATTGAAATTTTAAAAGAAAAATGTTTTTGCTCCTTTACTTAGTGTAGGGTATTATATGGTCGGGCTTGACCGACCATACTTTCTTACTTTTTTTTTCTAATTTGGTGTTTTTTTTTGCCAAATCTCTATTATATTAAATTGACGTATTCTTTTAATCTTTTGAGGACCATACCTAAGTTTGTGCTTTATTTTCATGATGTTGTGAGAAAAAAATGTTCCTCCTTGACAAGGTTTGGGGCTTTGTCCCCCATTTCGCTGAACAAATATATCTAAAATCCCAAACATACAATTAAAACTCTCCGCTCAAATATATTTGCCAGTGGTTGTCAAAAGATTAAGGAAATTGGTAACTTTTTGAAAAATTTGTCATTTTCCGATAATTTTTTTAAAATTACAGATTTTTGCAAAATTTAATTTTGATATTATCCAAAATTGTGAAATTGGTGACTTTTTTCAATTTTTTTTTTTGTGATTTCAGATTTTTAATTTTAAAATGTTGGTGCGAAAAGCGATTTGCGTTTTTTGTCATTGGCGATTTTTTTTTGGAATTTTGTGATATTATCCATAAGTGAAATTGGTGATGTTTTTGTAAAATTGTTGATTTTTGTGTAATGCACAATTTAAAATAAGCAATTTTTGTGTTATTGGCGATTTTTTTTAAATTTTTAAAATTTGATATTATTTTTTTATATTATCGATTGGTGATTTTTTTTTTTACAAATTTAAGATTCTTTTTAAATTGGCATCTTTTTTGACAAATGAACGATTTTTAAGAAATTTAAGATTTTATGTGAAATTAGTGTTTTTTTCCAAAATTTTCATTTCATTTAGTTTACAAATCTTTTTGCAAAATATGCGATATCCGTACAATAATTAATTTTTTTCTAATATTAGGATGTTAGTGTAAAATTAATGTTTTTGTAATTTTTTTTCTTATTTTTTCTAAAGGTTAAAGTTTTTTAACTGAATTTTTAAAGTTCGCAAATACAAGTTACAATTTGTTATTTATGAACAAAAATTAATAAATATTCTATCATGGATATTCTTTCACTCTTCGGATTCGCTCAGCCATATGGTATGTTTCTAGATTTATAAATTTAGATAAAATAAAAATTACTATCAGAAGAAGTAAAATTTTGTAAATGTTAAAAACTGGATTTTAAACGTAAACAATTACTGATCTAAATTTTCAGAAAGTTGAAGGTAAATACATACTACCTATCAATTCATAGGAATATTTTAGTACACAAAAAATCAATAATATTTGCTCTTCGCTTTATTTACCACCACATTATTATATGGAAGAATAATTAAGAAAATAAAAAAAATATGCTGGTTTTAAAATAACTCAGAAATACCGATTTCAATATCATTATGTAATGTACATATTCATATAAAATATTTATGGAAGCTCATTTGAGAATTGCTTAAAAGAATGCAACAATTAATCATTGAACTGATACCAGTAATTAATAACTCAAGGTTTACAAAATACAATACTTACAAATATATTATTGGTTACGGAAATAAATGGTTTAAAATTTTTCTTTTTAAAAAAAAACTACGTTAACAAAATATTTTCTAATAAAGTATTTTACCTTAAAAGAAACCTTTTAAGTCATAAATCAAAAAGCATGCATTTGTGGCATTCGAAAAATAATTGTTTCACCATTTATACATGGCTCATAGAGAGCTTCATGTGGCAAGGTAAATGTTATCTTCCCATGTATGTATGTGTTTGTAAGCAAGAGTGTTAACTGACCTTTTACACCTTCATAAAGTATTTCAGTTTCCTAAAAAAATATTTTAAAATTTAAGGAAATTAAGGTATTTAAAAGATATATTTTGAAGAATGAACAGGAAATGATGATATATTTATTTTTTTAAAGTCACAAATACTGGGAGTGGCGTATATGCCCCCGGGGCTTAATAACCCCTTTATGTTTGTTTTATTTTCCAAACATATATTAACACAATTCAAATTTAACTCAGTAGTATTTGGCTGATTTCTTCGCTCAGTGTAAAACATTTCATGGTTGAACTCTATTCGATAATTTAAGCAGAGTCTATAAATTTGTGATAGAACATGTAGTTGCATTATTTCTACTTCTTACCAAAAATATATTCCACTACCATCCATTTACATTTTGTATCACTGTTGCTTGCCTAGCCGGGGAATGTTTATAACACTTGATTTCGCAGAATTTAAGAAATTAATTATTTACGACTACATAATTCGTAACTTAAAAATAAATAATAAAAACTTATTTAATGGAATCAATCAGAAAAAAGTTATTTGATTTTGCAGTATTTTATAGGTATTCAAGTGTTAATAAGAACTTAACTGTTGGCCATTTTCTCCAGGTTTTATTGAGTTCATCCTTATTTTATTCTCGACACTTATTTTTGTTCCAAAAAAGAAACAAAAATGCATTCATTTGGTTGCGAACAGGAAAAACAAGACAAGAATGTGCACGAGTTATTTGGTTATATATGGGAATGTAACGAATTTAATAAGCGCTATTTGATTTTTTTTAAATAAAATATTAATCATAATCAAATTTTTATTTTATCGGGTGTTAATAACATAAAAATTCCATACAAAACTTGGTTTGTAAATCATTAGTAAAATAAACAAATAAGAGAGCTATATTCGGCTGTGCCGAATCTTATATACCCTTCACCAAATTATACTTCAAAATACAAATTTTAAATATTTTAGGTAAACAAATTTTTTTAATTTTTTGGAAAAACATTTTTTCCAATTGTTATTTTTTTTAAATTTAATTTTTTTCTTTAAACTTAATTTTTTTTTTTAAATTTAAATTTTTTTTTTTGTTTTTTAATTTTTTTTTTGGTGAAAAAAAAATCGGTTAAAAAATTATTATTTCCGATTTTGACCCATTGTAGGTCCAACTTATATACATCGTTGCAAAGGTCTTTGAAATATCTGTCATTAGATATCCATATTGTCTATATTAATGACTTTACAATCCAGATATATGTAGGTCAAAAATCGAGGTTGTCCTGGTTTTTCCTCATATCTCAGCCATTTGTGGACCGATTTTGCTGATTTTAAATATGAAGATTGATTCAGAAAATTGATTTCAACAGACGGACATGGCTTGATCGACTCCGCTATCTATAAGGATCCAGAATATATATACTTTATAGGGCCGGAAAATTATATTGTGGAAATTACAAAAGGAATGACAAACTTATATATACCCTTCTCACGAAGGTGAAGGGTATAAAAATTTGTTAAGAAGGGTTTAATGGGTTAATCTTTTAATGTAAGTAAAGTGAAATGTTTCGTTATAAAATCGATATTGCTTCATCGACATAAAAGAAACTTAAAATTTATAAGTACTTCGAGATAATTCTAAGTAAAAACAAGTTACTGCATATAAATATTCTATTTTGATTTTCAAAGTACATCACGTTCGCTATCGTAGGTAAATCTATCTTCAAAAATAATGTCAAACGAATAAACAATAAATAGAAAGATTTTGGTTGTTAATTCAAGTTGGAGTTAAAAGAAGTTGAGCGATTGTGATGGGAAAATATATAGCGTTATAAAAGTCGCATGCTAAATCATTCTAAAGATTGTAAAATAATTCAACACAACAACTATTAAGACAAAACACCATTATTCTATATTAAAATCATGTTTCAATTCGCATATTTTTGCATTTTTCTAGATGTTTTCAAATAAGAGTGATATTTTGTGTCACGTTCTTGATACCCAACAAAACGATAAAACCTACCTTTTGTACTTAACATAGTGTTACTAGAAATAAGACAGCAATTTTTAAGATTTCTTTTTAATTTTAAAGGCTTATGCATGTCGCGTTCTTGACCACATTAAATTTTTTTTTTATTTAAAATTAAATATTTCCTTATGTTAATATTTTCCATAAATTACTTTTTTATTTAGAACTGATTTGGTGAAAAATTATTATTTTTAGAAATTTTTACAAACATATGTCGAAAAAGTACTTTTTTGATACTTTCTTTATTTAGCCCAACTATCAAGTTTTTTAAAAATGTTTGCTAGGTTTGTTACAATTCTTGTAGATTTTAATAAAAATGCTTTCACAAAAAGTACTTCTTTGGTACTTTGTCAATTAAGCTCGTAAGTATTATAAAAATGTCATAATTTTCCTTGTTTTTTTTATATATTGAACTCTATAGAAGAAAATAATTGTTGCACCGAATAATTACTTGAGATGAAAAATAGATACATAACAATAACCTGAAGCGTAAGAAATCGTATGAGAAGTTTGGCCAAACAGCCGAATCCACACCAAAGCCAAATATCCATGGCACTGTATTTGATGCCAGAAAAAAGGATCCTTGCTATTATAAACTGCTGAAATCTGGCCAGACCATCACAGGGAACTTGTAACGAACGCAACTGATTCGTTTGAAGCGAGAATTGGCCGAAAACGCCCAGAATATGCAGCCACACAAGAAACCGTAATATTTCATCATGACAACACCACATGTTGCAATACCAGACCATGACATGTCTGACTATCACTCTGGAATACGCTTCACTTTAGAACTGAGTATCCGATATTGGCTTGATTCGTTCTTGGCCTAGCAGTTGAGCAGTTCTTTTGGTTCGAAAATTCCGAATCGGAATTTATATATTGGTATAAGGCTGGGAGAAGGTTGTAGCTAACAATGGCCAATACTTTGAATAAATTTTTATTGTACAAATGTTTCAAAATAAAAACTAACAATTTAAAAAAATTATGTTTTATTAAAAAGTACTTTTTATTTTTGCTTTAAATTTGTCTATTTGGTAAAAAAAAAATAACTTGTTGGTTCGTTTTTAATTTAGTTAAAATATTTAGTTTATTTTCTACATTTTCATTATTTTTATAAAATTTTACCCTTTTTTAAAAAAGCACTTTTTTGGTACTTTTTCAATTAAGCCAATATTATTCAAAATTCAATAATTTTCCTTTGCTTTATTATAATATTTGTTGAATTTCATGACAATGGTTTTATTTCAAACAGGACTTTTTAGGGTAGGTACTTTTTTAATTTTGCCTAAAATCAGACAATTTCTTATTAAAATTTAATTTTGTTTACTATTTTATTTAGATCCACCATTTTATTTAGACCTAAATTAGATAAATTATTGGAGCTTTTCACACATTTTTATATCAATTTAATGTTTTTAAAAAAAATACTTTTCTGGGACTTTTACCACTAAGGGCCATTATTACAACTTGCCTTTAAATTACAAACTGTGATTTTTTTTTTTAAATTAATAATGTTTCTGAGTTTTCTTTATAAAATTTATTAATATTTAAATAAAAACTAGTTTAATTATAAAAGTACCATATATGTTTTCATGATAAAACAATTTTCACAAAATTTTATAAATTTTATACAAAATTATAGAAAAATTATTAAATTTAAAAATAGAGACTTAGGCCGGGTAACTTATCAAAATTTTAAACATAGTTAAGCTTAATCAATGTTTAAATATTTTTTTTTTATGAAAAAAATATATTTAAACATTGATTATTCCTTAACTATGTTTAAAATTTTGATAAGTTACCCGGCCTTAGTGGAATAGTCCCAAAAAAGTACTTTTCTGAAAAACAGTTAATTTTAGGATACTTTTTAATTTTGTCTCAAATTTGTTTTTATTAACCAAAAAAGTAATATTGGATTTAGGACTAAATTAAAGAAATTATTAGATTTGTTAAGCTTCTTACAATTTTTTAAAAATTTAATGTTTTTTTCAAAAAGTACTTTTTTTGGGACATTTTCCACATCTATATGTTTTAAATATAATTATGTTTCGAGGGATTTTTATAAAATTTATTAAATTTTCTGAAAATTGTTTTATCATGAAAGTACTTTTTTGGTACCTTTTCAATTAATTTTGTTTTTATTTAAAATTTAAAAAGTACTTTTGTGGGACTTTTGCCACTAAGTCTATATTTTTTAAATTCAATAATATTTCTATAATTTTGTATAAAATTTATTAAATTTTGTGCAAATTTTCTTATCATGAAAGTACTTTTTTTAGGTACTTTTTCAAACTTGTTTTTATTTAAAATTTAAAAAGTACTTTTTTTTATTTTTGTCCCAAATTTGTAAATATTCTCAAAACTGTTGTAATTTTTGTATAAAGACTTTAAATTTCTCTTGGTTTTTTTATTCCACTATTACTGTTATTGTAAAATATTGCCTGCTTTTGTTTTAGCTTCAAAACTTGGTGTAGTTCTCTTGTATTTTTTTGGGGCATAATGGTTAAAAGTGTATCGTCTGGTAAGATTAAGCTCTAGAGTCGATGTTTTGTAGTCGCTTTGTGCACATTTATAATATTTTATAAAATGGCTAAAGTGGTGGATTCTTTTGTTTTTAAGTAAAATATACTTACATTGACTTTTGTATCTACTAAAAAATACTATACTATAAAAGTAGTTTGTGTATGCAAGTTCATGCATGTCTGTTCTATCGTTTTCTTTTTTTTTTTTGCAAAATTTGCAAATGTGTTTTTTCGTTTATAGTCTGCTTTGGCTGCAGAATTATATTTCTTTCAGTTGTTGCCTAAAACAATCGAATTTATTTTATATGAAAGTACTTACAATTTTAGTTTAGTCTTCCTTTTATAAACACGAGTGTAGTAAAATTTTTAAATTTCCTGTTTTAAACCCATAACAATGGTAAAAGCTAGCAGTTATACCTTGTGGTAAAATATATGTATTTATAAACTAGTAAGAGTATTGTATATTGTTACTTAATATGATTGCAAAGAATTATAATTGTGGGAATCATAATCTATACTAAATTACCTTACTAAAAAAACAATTTAAAAACTCTTTCGATATTTAAGCCATTTAAAAATGTTCATTAATAATTTGTGCTTAAGGACAATTACATAACAAAGCATAAAATAGTTTTCTAATTTAAGGCCTTTTAATTTTATAAGTTCCATAAATACTAAGTCCATAGTAAATTTATGTCTATTTAGGATTTGGTTAATTTACACAGTGCTACACGAAAAAAATAACCATATACAGACTTATAACCATATACGGACTTATAACCATATACGGTCTTAGTACGTGATAAAATTCCAAGAAAAACAAGACCCGTGTCTCCCAGTTTTGCCCAAAGTCATGCATTCCGTACTGTTTGCAAGATATGAGCCTGCGAAAATTATCACCCATAAAAAAGTGCATGACTTTGGGCAAAACTGGGAGACACGGAATTTTTTGTTTTGGTCTTTTAACGCATATGGTTATATTTCCATGACTTAAAAAATTACACATAGTGTTATTGTCAGATACAAATATTTAAGATATGGTTGTCAACTACCTTTAGGTCAATACTTTTTAGCTGTGTCTCATTATTAACAAAACCTTTTTGGAATATTATTCAGATCATAAATTAATATATGCAGAATATTCTATCGTTCTATGCTGGCATTTTTTATTTTTTTAAGAAATTTTAAATAGAATTGATTGAAATTAAGCATTTAATGTATTTTCGGGTCAAAATGTACATAACATAGTTTCTTCCATATGAGACATTTAATTTAAATATTTCTCATAATTTGTTTCTCCCTCTAAGCTTGTTGCAGTCTAATGCACTCACATGACAGTGTTATTTGCCATTATTTAGCAAAGTCAGCAAAATCTGTTTTTAAATTAAAATGTTAAATAAAATTTATTTTTGAGCAAGTGCAAATAACGACGTACAAATACGTAAATTTTGTATTAATATACCATGTATATGTTATAGTTTTTTTCTGCAGTTTTTTTCTGCAGTTTTTTTCTGCAGTTTTTTTATAAAATTATATTATTCTAATAATTTATCAAAAATTGGAATTATGTGCGACAGCCTGATAAAAACCATTTCGTAACGTTTTTAAGAAATTAGTCTGAAATTGTTTAATTACAAATTTCAAAAACACAAAAAGTCTCTTGATTCCGTCATTCAAATTTAAAAATACGTATACGTAATGTGTAATAAATAAACTCTTACATATTAAGTATACGTACACAGAAAAAAGTTTCAACATAAATATAGTATGACTAGCTGAAACCGGTCCGCGTTGCTGGCCCTTACAATAATTCTGTTTTATATTACATCTCGATTTGAATATACAGTGTCGGACAAAAAAAGCACGGACTCGCCCGACCTGACATCGCACCCGAAACACTGAGGTGGTCATTTGACAAAGTTGTAGCAGATATCTATAAGTACAGTGGCATGATATGCCCTTAAAAAAAAGAAACGGATGTATTTAAGGCAAATGGGATATTATATTTATGAATTCATCTTAAGGACAGGGGATATACGTTTTTTTTTTTTATTTACTCGGGAGCAAACCACATACAAAACATGAATTTTCCAAATGTAAGCCAGCAATAGTCAACGATTGGCCTTATGCTTTGTCGTTGGAAATCTTTGGTATGCGTGAAATCATTACGTTTTCGCATTTTAATCTGCCACCGATGATTTTTGCCTCAATTAAATTTGGTGAACATCTTTTGATGGTCAATTGTGTTCCGTTGCATAATTTTGGCGCGTTTATGTTGCGGAGAAACATCTGTGATCCAACCTTCAATGTTTCAGTAGCATAATTGAGGCTTGTTTTTCGTTCATTACTGTGTCAATCGATTTGTATTTCATTGTTTCGCCAGTCAGTTTCAATTAATTCGCTCATTGAGCTTCTTGACATCATCATTTTTTGGTACCAAAATTGCACGTTCTCACAGCCAAGCCGAATTTTTGTAGTTGGTTGTAAGACTTGTGAATACCTTGTCGACAACGGATTGAATATTCATTTGCATTTGGCAGAAGTTCGGCTGGAACGAAATTTGATTTGTCGACGTTGTTTACTATATTAGTTGTACTTTGGGAAATTTTGTTTATCATCGGTTGATAATATAAAAGCACTTTTATAGTACAATGTTAACAGCGGCCTACTTGTTTTATCGAACGATATGAAAATTTGGTATGTACCGGACATGTTACTCCAAATCAATCGCTTCAGAGTACACTACTGTGAATAACAATTTTTAGAATGATGTTAAGCAACGAAATTAAAATTAGCATTGTTTGATCGTTGGGAATGAAAAAAGCATTTATTTTTCGAATGAAAAAATAAAAATAATAGTGTAAAAATTTGATTTTACCACGCCCCTCCGCACAGAAAATTTGATAAAAATCGGTCCAGCCATATCTCCGGCCACTATGCCGATTTCGTGCAAACTTCACATAAACCATCTATAGACCATCCCCAACGTACCCTGAAATTTTGGTTGATATCGGTCGACCCGTTTTCGCAGTTAGTGGTGACATCAAAATGTACACTTCTTTTTATATATAAGATTTGACTTCATTCTTCAAAATGCTTTGAAATTGCTGCTTGAGTAGCTCCTATTGATTTTGAAACCGATCGGACACATTCACCATAAGCTTCGGTGAGCAATCTGTGTGTTTCAGCGACACATTTTCAAATTAAAAATGTAAATCAAAACATCCCGCATATGACGATTGGTTGACACATAATTCGACATTTTTGAAGCTAAAAAAAAACTTTGTCGTTTACACTATAATATTCAAAAACAAGTAAGAAAGTATAGTCGCTCAAGCCCGACCATATGATACCCTACACCAATCTAATTATGGACCAATCGCAATAAAATTAGGTGGCATAACTTCTGTATATATGAAACCTATTTGTATTGAATTTTATTTCAATACCAACATTTTTAAGAAATCTACACTCATTAAAATGATTTTGGAAGTGGTAGTTATTACTAATTATGGAACGATCATCACAAAATTTTGTGAGGCGAGTTTGTCTTATATAAAACTTATTTATGCAGAATTTAGTTTGGATATCTATATAACTAGGGTATTTAGGACAGCTTAACTATTTTCAGATAGGGCAATCGTATGGTGGCTAGGAGAAATAATGGACCGATTCTAACCAAATTCCTTGGGACAATATAAGAGCTTGTACCAAATTTTGTTGAATTATCTTTAAAATTGCGACCTGTAGTTTGATTACAAGCTTTACATGGACGGACAGACGAACGAGTCTAAATCGAGTCAGAAAGTGATCCTGACCAGATTGGTATACTTTAAGGGACAATATTTGGGTATGCTACATACATCAGCACTAACCCAATATACCCTCACCACTATGGTTGTGTAGGGTATAACTACGTTAGAATAAATGACAGATATATACCCTTCAAAATGACATATAAGTTATTCAAAACAAAAACCAAGTTCAAAAGATTCGCCAGCAATTGTAAATGCCGCATTTTAAGTCATTCATCAATGAATAAATAAGATTGTATTGAAAAAATTATGATATTTCATGAATAGTTTATGAAAATTCTAAAAGTTTCATATATGTATGTTAATGAATGGTTCTTAAAAAATTTGAAAACTTATAACTTTTTTTTATTTTAAATTAATTTATGTAGAGCCAGTCTACGTATACGTTTAAATTTCGCTTCTTTCTGTAAATCTACTAAAAATATATAAAAATAAAACGCTAAACTTTAATCGCGTACGGTTAATTATCAACGAATGTATAATTTGTGTACACACAATGTGTTATCAATATCGTATGTTTACAGAAAATAACTATGTTACAAATACAGCAAAATTTTAGTTATATTTAACCCGTACTGGTAGAAATTATTCCTCCGTACTAACACACAATTTCTCTAATACTAATACAATTGTGTATAAATAAATACATACAAATGAGGGAATAAAGTAAGTACTATGTACGTTTGGTTATACTCGAATGTATAGAATGAATAACAAAATCAACAACATATTGTATGTTTAAAGTTCAATTTTCTTAAGAAATTCTCTTGGGCATTTTGTATCTTCTTATGCAAGTTGTTATAACCCAGCAAACATAATTTCGAATGAGAGTGCCAAAACCATGGGGACTTAACAAAAACTTGACTCGATAAAAATTACTAAACTATCTCTAGGTAATTCAGGCAGTATGTAGTGGTTATTACAAAGTATATTAATACGTAATGATATGTCAGATTTGCTGGGACAAATCAAAAAATTTCTAAAAAAAAAAATGGCCATGGAAAACATTTATACCAAATATTAACGAATTTAGAAGCATAAAAGTTTCTTCTGAATTTGTTAATATATGGTATATATTTTTTCCATGGCCAAATTTCACATTTTCGAAGCAAAAAAAACTTTGTTGTTTACACTATAATGTTCAATAACTAAAAGAGAATAAATGACAGATATGTCGTTTATTATAATAAGTATAAAAGGACTTTTAGGAAAATTTATTGAAACTATGGTACATCTAATTATACACTGGTTGACTCGTATATATTCGGTTTGCTTAGATTGGTCATATATTTCGGAGTCCTGGGCCAGAAGTACTATAGCCTTAATCCCATGGAGAGTCAAGGCTTCTCATACTAGACCTCAGGACATTAGAACTATAGACTATTAGTCTATTGTGCCTCCTTTTGAAGACCATTTAAAGGATAATCTATTTGCACCTGACTTTCTTTGTCTCAGCATACCTACATGAAGGGAGGATCTATACACACTTGTGGGATTTATAGAAAAGTCACACGAGAACAAATAATAAACAATGTGACGCCAAAGACTTTCGGCTTTAGGCGGACTGGATGTAGATCAGTATATTATCTGAATTGGAGCGCTGATAGTAAACTTGGTGTGAATCCTGGGAAAACAGAGCTTCTGCTCTTTTCAAGAAGGTACAAAATTCCCTCCTTTCCATTACCGGGCCTTAACAGAGTGGAACTTAAGCTCTCGGACAGTGCGGAGTACATAGATATCGTTCTAGACTCCAAGCTATCCTGGAGCCCGAATATCCAAGCGAGAGCGTCCAAGGCGGCTATCGTTTTTTATACATGTAGAAGGGCCATTTGAAAGAACTGGGGAATAAGCCCTAGGAATGCGAAATGGTGATTTCACTTGGTGGTAAAGTCGCCATGCGCAGCACTCAGTCTCGTGTTTTATTCGTTATGTTGCACTGGCTACCTGCTGATCTCATGGCCCTAAATTCAGCGGTTAGGCTAAGCAATGAAGGAGCATGGAGCTCTGGTTGCACCGGCAATGCGTCTATTCTGGGATGTATATCTTGTATCCCTGTGAACATTGACTACGCCACTCCCTTACCCTTTATTGACAGACGCTTCTCTGTATCGATGGCGGTAGAGTTACCTTTTAAGGACACATTTGTCATCTATACAGATGGCTACAATTCTGCGGTTGGGGTGGGTGTTGTCTTCTATTCCCCGTTTTCACAGGATCAATGTAGTGTAATTCCAGCTGATTTCAGCCAACAAAAGGGCGGTACACTAGATGAAGTACTATAGGTTATTTGGTGTGACTATCCGAATTTGAACTAACAAGCCTGCTATCTAATCCCTCTCTGGTGTATATTTTACATCCAGATTGGTACATGAATGCTGGGTATCTCTTAACGAGATGAAGAGACATTCTAACTTGGAGTTATTCTGGGTGCCGGGACACTCTGGTGTACTCGGCAATGCTATTGCGGATGAACTGGCCAAGAAAGACTTACGTCTGCAAGCCAACGAGATCGATCTTATGGTAGGTTTACCACATCTTGCTTTAAAACACTCAAACAGCATAATTTGTTTTAGTCTGCACAGTTTAGATGGTCTAGTTTGACAAATTGCTCGATATCGAGGCTCACATGGTCAGTTTTTGACCATCATCACGGAATTATCATCGGCTCGGCTACGAATTTTTATATCCGTGCTTACTGGGCACTGCTTAATTGGTGCGCATGCTAGGAGACTGAACACTCCATACAATGACTTCTGTAGAAGTTGCCATAATGAGGATGAGGAGGAACAAATTAGGCACAGATATGGTTCGATGCCTTGTCGACTATTTTTGATTCCTTGCGCTAAGAATTTAAAGATCCATTTTAGTGAATATATACTGTGTATAATTTGACTTAAATGTATAGTGTGTGCTGGGCTTTTGCAAAATATAAGTGTATTTCACTATATATAACTATGAACATAACTGTGTAGACATTTGCATGTTCATATACATTTACTATTTGTATTTGTCTTACATTTGTACCCTGCATTATGCAGTATTATTCAATTAGTTGTTAGAATTGAACTCTAACTAATCCAAGAACAAACCTTTATTAATCGCCTTAATTGCAGAACTTGCTTGGTTTAACCTAAGATTAATCCATAAGCAAAATATGATCTTAAGTCTAAGTAGATCGCTTTAAGAAGAATTTGTCGTTATTACTAGACTTTACGTTTTGTAATACTTCAATTTACTTAGTTTCTGTTCTGTTCTTTTAATTTTTTTTTGCCGACAGTATTTTTTTCTTGCAGTATTTTGTGTTTTCTCTCTTTTGCTTCGCTGCATGCTTATGAAACCCTTAACAATTGTTTGTTTATAGTCTTACAAACAAGTATTGAGTATATATTCCGTATATGTAGATATATAGGTATATGTAACCGGATGTGTTTGTATTTGTGGATGTAAATGTGAATGTGTCTGTGAATGTATCCTTTGTATAGAGGCGTTCAGGTGGAAATTTACATGTGCTGACGAGTGGCATATGGGTTGCATGCAAATAAATTGAACCAGCATATGGATGCAAAACAAAAACGAAAACAGAAAAAACACAACACAACATCAGCTGGATACACTACGAAACGTTACTGTGCATGGGGAAAATGTATGCAGTTGTATGTGTTTAGTGAGTGTGTGTGTGCAATTTTGTACTGGCACTGGTTCATATGTATTGGTGACTGACTGTATGTGCAATACAAGTACATACAAGTTTGGTATACAAACTTGTAGAATATTTATTCACATATTTACACAACTATAGATACAGCAAACATGTTTACTAGGTGGGCACTTATTCAGAACTTTTTGGATTTTCGATGATCTCAAGGTATAAAATAGTTCTCCGTTGTCTTAAAACCTAATGATGAACATTTGATTAAAATCGGATAACGTTTATAATTTTGGGCCAAAGCATGGCAGAATCAACCAGGTACAATTATTAGAAACTATGTTCTCAATTATAATTTCCCTAAAATGTCAAACAAAAGAAAATTAAAAGAAGTAAGAAAGTATGGTCGGTCAAGCCAGACCATACAATACTCTACACCAAGTAAATGAGCAAAATTATTTTTCTTTTAAAATATGAATAATTTATATTCGTGAGTGATTTTCGGAAGTGGGCCTTATATGGGAGCTATGACCAAAAATGGACCGATCACCATTAAATTAGCTCGTGTGATTTATGTCTATATGAAAGTTATTTATGTTGAATTTTGTGAGTATACCAAAATTTTTAAGCGATTTATGCACGTTAAAGTGATTTTCGGAAGCGGGACTATATGGGAGCTATGACTAATTATGGACCGATCGTAACAAAATTTGGTGACATGAATTTTGTATATATAAAACTTATTTGGAGCTTAATTTGTGGAGATACATTTATAAATTAAACATTTATGACCGATAAAGTCCAATTTCGGAAGGACATTTGTATGGGGGCTAGGTGAAATAATGGACCGAATTCAGCCAGTTTCAATAGGCTTGGACCTTGGGCCGAAAAAATTATATGTACCAAATTGTATCGAAATATCTTCAAAATTGCGACATGTACTCTGCGACAATCACCGACTGCAACTGCTACCACTATTTATACACAGTGCCATCTTCCTTTAAGTAGCTTCATGAAAGTTCAGCAATGATCAACTCACAAATATGTTAATAATGTCCACAGTTATATTAACTGCTGTTAATCCGCCGGTAAGTCTCCAGAAATAGAAATGTTGAGAAACATGATAAATGTTGCAAGCAGTCCTAAAAATCCTTGTCTTTTGAACACTCGATATTGAACCAAAAAATTTTCTTTGAACAAATAGTATCTCAAAAGTCAATTCCATCAAGATTGTCCTCAATTATAAACAACATATAAATTCAGAGTTGTGCCATTGGAAGCTACTCAGCAGCAATATTCTTCCTAAAGCACGAATTGAAGCGCAAAGAAACTTTAAAAGAAGATTTTGTATGTCCCAAATGATGCTTGAATGCTATAAAAGAAAATAATTTTTGCACTGAATCATTACTTGCGACGAAAAATGGATCCATTACGATAATCCGAAGCGTAATAGATCGTATGTGAACCCCGACCAATCAGCCGAATCGACACCAAAGCCACATATCCATGGCGCTAAGATAATTAACTGTAGTTGGTGGGAGCAAATGGGTACTATATATTATAAGCTGCTGAAATCTGACCAGACCATCACAGAGAACCTGTACCGAACACAACTGATTCGTTTGAAACGAGCATTGAATAGATGCTAAAAATATAAAAAAAATCCCGCATTTTTAAGTCGTACAGCAATATGTACAAAAATTTCAGCGATTGTTGAAGGAATTGTCGTCACTTCATTCAACTATTTCAAAATATTGCTATATTGACCGAAAGCTCGAAACTGCAAATATAATCTTCCACCTCTAAACGTTAACCGATTTTGCTCAAATTATAGAATTTGGTTTTTAGATGACTCAGAACAATTTTGAAAATCGAACAAGTAAGAGAGTTATATGCGGCTGTGCCAAATCTTATAATCCTTTTAACAAATTATACATTAAAATAAAGTTATAAATATTTTTAGGTAAACAAAATTTAAAAAAAAGAAATTTTATAATTTTGGAATTTTTTTAAAAAAAAATTTTTTGACCCATTGCATTTCCGACTTACTTTGGCCTTTTATACTCCGTTGCAAAGGTCTTTGAAATATCTATTATTGAATATCCATATTGTCTATATTAATGACTTAGTACTACAGATATAGATAAAAAAATAGGTCAAGAATCGAGGTTGTTCTTGTTTTTTTCTTATATCTCAGCCACTTGTGGGCCGATTGTCTCGATTTTAAATAGAATTGTGAAGGGTATAAAAAGCTTAAAATAAGGGCCACCCTAATCTATACACATGTAAACCTACATATTACTTTAGAGCAGTATATTGAATGCAAACATATAGAAATGTTCGTAGTATACAAACGATATTGAATGTACTGGTTGCTTTATTTTATTTTATGTATGTATTTATGTGTTGAACACAACAACTACAGCATTAAGAACAAGAACAAGATGAAAAGTAAAGAAATAAAAAGCAAAAAAAAATAGTAAAACTTTAAAACTTTGTTCAGTTGTTAAGTTTTCTCATGCACGACTTGACCATAGTGCAATCATACATACTCGTAGATACATATGGATGTGGATGTATTACGTACATTGATATAATACAACCATACAACCATTTACTCATTGCTTAGGGAATGATGTTTTAAAACTCTTTGAGTTCAACCGTTTGACATACAGAGCATAGAGAATTAAAGTCATGCATTTTGCTTCAGTTCGAGTAGAAAATATCGTAATTTTATTAAAATTGAATAAGAAATTGTTTGGCAAAAAACATCACAAATGATAAATCATTCAACAATTTTCGGATAAAGAAAATGTTTAGTTACAAAAGAGATACATACTTACTACATACCATCAAACTTTAAGTAAGCCCAAGAAGTTTTATTTTCGGAATAACATGGAAATAAATAGTTGAAGGATTTTTATAGATTCAAAAATATTTACTAACAAAATGTGTATGTTCACTATGACATAAAGTATTATTAAAAGAATATTGATAAGAAATGCTATTTATTGACCAAGTGTCTTTCGATTTTTTTTATATTTGACACACACACATTATCCTATTATTACTTTTCAGCATTTAGGAAGTTGAATAATAATTGTAATCTTGAATTTTTATTTTTGTCTATTTAAGTGTATTAAGTATGTGAATTTTGTTGTTTATTTTTTACAACTTAATTTAGACACTTGCAAAAACCCCTAGACCTCTTACGGCTGAGTTATAAAGTTTGTCAGACAAAACACCTCCGACACTCAAAGACAAATGGTGAAAAGAAATGCCTCAAGTACAATTTAAAGTGATTTTTTATTCATTTGTTTTTCGTTTCTCTTAAAAAACACAGGTGCTGCCACTTTAAATAATTTTTGGGTGTAAAATGTTTTTATCTTAAGGCAATGACACGTATGAATGAATATTAGGGAGCAGCTAGATTGTATGGAGCAAACATGACTCAAAGTAAGTGCTTCCAGAATTGTTCTTCTTATGGTTGTCATTCAAATAAAAATTATTCGAATAATCGGGGAAAAAATTTTATTTTTATTCGATTGAATAAAATTTTTCAATTTAGGATAAAAAAATATTCGATTAATAATTGTCGATTAATCGAATAATTGTATTTTCAAGTTAATATTTAAGAAAAAATGATGAGAAAAATATCTCAAAAAAACATGCAATACAAAAAATAGTTTATAAAATTAATCCAATTTGATAACATCGTACATTGTATTACAGACTACTTTCTACATTAATTTTCTAATCGACTTTGGATTAACACTCCAATATCAAAATATTATGAATCTTAACTTAGAAACGAAAATCTTCTGACTACTAAAGGCCTAGGAAAGATTAAAGTTTCTGCAATAGAGTTATAGATGGAGTTAATAAGATGTAGTTAAAAATAATGGTTTATTTCCTTGAAAACCGTATTATTTTGAATTGCAAATAAAAGCAGTTTAGTAATTTAAAATTTATAACTTTATTTATTTAAATTTACGCAACAATTTAAATAGTCACTCTTTTTTAATACCCACACTTTATAATTTACAAGAATACACTAGTAATACAGTTGATGTTAACTCTAACAGCGCCTATGAGAAAACTAACTGATGGTGCCATCTTCTAGAAGTTTCATGAATCTTCTAACAAACAAAACTAGAATGTTTTATGTCTAGAGCTTTCAGCTGCCTTAGTATTAATGTTAGCAGTATAGAGAATTATACATAGAGACGAGACACTCCGATTTGTCAAATGAAATTACAACAAATAATATTTGTGATACAACAACAAAATACATTGACTGACATATATTTTGTTGTCGCAAGAGTTAGGTTTTTGACAATTACGTCTCTATGTTACCCTATGGTTAGCAGCTTTAACAGTTAATGTTGGTAGCGCTTTGCTGATAAGTAGAACTATCTACTTATGGCAATATATACAAAAGCTGGATATGGAAACCTGACGTTAAAACCGTGAAATTCCAATTCGTAGCGCAATTTCGTAACAATATCTTTGTAAATTTATTTGATTGATTGTAATTTCTACATTTTTCGTTTGCGAAACCACAAAGTATATATATTCTGAATTGTTATAGATAACGATGTCGATATAGCCATATCCGTCTATTCGTCTGTATGTTGAAACCAACTTTCCGTAGCCGCCAAATAATTTACCAACATGATTGATACATCAATATATCGGGAATTCTCCCGGCTTGGTTGCTATTTAAAATCGATAAAATCGTACTATAAATAGCTGAGATATAAGAAAAAAAAAATCCTGGGCAACCTCGATTTTTGGCATATTTTAGATCTATATCTGGATTACTAAGTCATTAATATAGACAGTATGGATATCTAATGATAGATATTTCAATGTTTATTGCAACAATGTATATAAGGCTATACTAATTTGGAACTGCAATGGCTCAAAATTGGGAAAAATATTTTTAACCCGAATTTTTATTAACCAAAAATTTTTTTCATTAATAAATTTTTTTTCAAAACTTTTTTTTTGTTTTTTTAATTTTGTTTACCTAAAAATATTTGAAATTTGTATTTTAAAGTATAATTTGGTGAAGGGTATATAAGATTCGGCACAGCCGAATATAACACTATTACTTGTTTTTATTGTTAATGGGGATAAATTAAAAATAAACGTATTTATACCCTACACCACCATAGTGGGGAGGGTATAATGCGTTTGTGCAGATGTTTGTAACGCCTAAAAATACTAGTCTAACACCCACCTTAAAGTATACCAACGATGTCCGTCCGTCCGTCTGGCTGTCCATATAAACCTTGTGCGCAGAGTACAGGTCGCAATTTTGAAGATATTTGGATACAATTTGGTACATAAATTTTTCGGCCCAAGGACGAAGTCTATTGAAACTGGCTGAAATCGGTCCATTATTTCACCTAGCCCCCGGACAAATGTCTTTCCGAAATTGGACATTATTGGTCATAAATATTTAATTTAAAAAAGTATCTACACAAAATTCGCTCCAGATAAGTTTTATATATACAAATTTCATGTCATTAAAATTTCTTACGATCGGTCCATAATTACGCATAGCTCGCATATAGACCCTCTTCCGAAAATCACTTTAACATGCATAAGTCTCTTAAAAGTGTTGGTATACATACAAAATTCAACTTAACCCAGATATGCCGACGGCTTGAGCTTGATCATTTTAAAAGTACTTTTATATTATTTTGGAAGCAAATGAGAAATAAAAAAGTGCAATTAAAGTTTTTTAAAAATTTATTGAAAAAAGTGGTTTTTTAAGTCGTCCTATATATAGGACTTTGGGGTCACAACAAAAAACTAAAACACAATAATGAAACATTTATGCATATAACAATCCAGCTACTCTTCATAAATATAAATTCCAAAAAAATGTAGTATTTATTCACTTGTAAATGTACAATATTTAACTTTCAGTACAAACGAGATATGTCCATAATGACTAAATATGGGCATTTTGAAAATATTACAAACTAAAAATTCAATAACTCAAAAATAGTAGCAAAAAATAATGCGATCACACAATCTCCCATGTAAACAAGAACTACATGTACTACATGTAGTAAAGTCGGCATATCTGGGTTAAATGACTTTAATATAGACATAAATCACACGACCTAAATTCATGGTGATCGGTCCATAATTGGTCATAGCTCCCATATAAGGTCCATTTCCAAAAATCACTCAAAAATATAAATTATTGAAATTTTAAAAGAAACATGTTTTGGCTCATTTACTTAGTGTAGGGTATTACATGGTCGGGCTTTAGCGACCATACTTTCTTACTTGTTTTAACTTAATTATATAAATTAAGTCGAAGTTTCATAATATTTTAGAATTTATTTGTATAAAATTATTTAAAACAATTAAGAGAGCTATATTTGGTTGTGTCGAATCTTATATACCCTTCACCAAATTATATTCCAAAATAAAAATTTTAAATATTTTTAGGAAAACAAAATTAATTTTTTTTCCAAAGTTGTTTTTTTCATTTTTTTGAATTCTTTTTTTTAAATTTTTTTTGTTTTTTAATTTTTTAATACATATTTTGAGAAAAAAAAACTTTTGGTGAAAAAAAAAAAAATCGGGTTAAAAAAGATTTTTTCCGATTTTGACCCATTGTAGGTCCAACTTATTATTATGGTCTTATATACGTCGTTGCAAAGGTCTTTGAAATATCTACCATTAGATATCCATATTGTCTATATTAATGAATTAGTAATCCAGATATAGGTCAAAAATCGAGGTAGTCCTGGTTTTTTCCTTATATTTCAGCCATTTGTGAACCTATTTTAAATAGCGACTGAGCCGGAAGAATTCCGTAGATATTGATGTATGAATCGTGTATGTAAGTTATTTGGGGGCTTCGGAAAGTTGATTTCAACAGACAGACAGGCGGACATGGCTTAATCGAATCCGCTATCTATAAGGATCCAGAATATATATACTTTATAGGGTCGGGAAATTATATTGTGGAAATTACAAACGGAATGACAAACTAATATATACCCTTGCCACTCATGGTGAAGGGTATAAATATAAATCAATCAAACTCAATTTGAGGAAGGAATTTGATTACATTGTCCGATATTTTTATACTCACCACCAAAAATATGGGAGGTGTTTTGATTTTGTCCTTCCATTTGAAGCATATCGAAATATTGGTCGTAGAACCAAAATTTTAAGATATAAGGGATCCTTATAAAATTCTAAGACAAACTAGTTAGTACATATGAAAACTAAACAATGTCCAAGGCATAAATTATTGACTTAATGCTTAAGCTGGGTGTAATTTATTGTCTAAAATCAGAAATTCATTTCTTTTAGGAGCAGTCTAATAATGAACATATTTATAAGCTGAAATACACACAGCTGAACTCACCTATTATAACAGATCACATCATTAGAGTTGAACTACATTTAAGTAGATTTAACGAATTAAAAATGAATCATATGTTAAGGAATGAATTTTGGAAGACAGAATTTGCTCAAAAAGTCAAATGTTAAAACGATTGAAATGCATTTAATATATGTAAATAGTAGGAGAAGTAGGCTGAGCTAACTAATTTGACTTTAAGAATTCTTTATTAGTGTGTAGATATAGGTAGGTAGATATATCTATGAATGTAAAGGTATAATATGCTGCATGTTGTCTAATCTAATCATACGAGTTGTTTGTTCAACTCAATTTTATCCGCATTAAAGGCAACGTTTAACATTATTTGCATGTTTATGATTTTCAGTTTATACAAATTTTATCGCACAGCCAAGTAACGCCGAGTGACTTTGGTTGGGTCTTTTCCACTAATTGTCTGTGTAGCTGGCTGGCTGGCTGTTTGTCGGTTTGTAGGTTTAAATGTTTGCCTGAATATCTTGTTGACGATTGAGTTTATGACTAAAAAGCAAAATTAAGTAATTAAAGTTTTTCTTTTGTTTTGTTTCATGTCTTATTCTTGTGTTGCTTCTGAGAAGGAAAAATTTTATGCAAGAATTCTTCATAAAAATGCCTGGAATTTTATCACTCGTGAAATTAAATGTTTTTAGAGCTTTGAAAGCATAACGACAGGTAATCATTGGTAATTTGAATATTTTCCTACCCTCCTCTACCTTCATACATACATATATGGGGTGTAATTAATGTGGAATGAATAAAGCTACAGCGTCGATATAATGACCTGTCTAAAAATAAAAAGAAAATTTAAAAAATGTAATAAAAATAATTAAACTATAGACATAGAATGTTTTAAAGCGTTCAATTAAAATGGTTATTTAAACCATTTTTTGTTTGAAGAAAATGTCAAAGTACGATTAATTTTAAAAATTTAATAATTTTGAGTTGTTCTTAGAAATTCATTCATTGTGTATCAATAACAAACAAACAGACAAACAATTTTTATCTCTATCTACTGCTGCTGCTGGCCTTAATGTGCATCTATCTACCACTAGGGTTGTCAGTTATTCGAATAAAAATTCATATTTTTTTTTATTATTCGAGTGATCGATTAAATTTTAAAAATTCCTCTGGTCTTTAAACTATTAACGATTCAAAATATTATTCAAATAATTCGAATAAAATATATTAAAATCCAGAGATTACCTATTTTTTTCACCTTCGTGAGAAGGGTATATATAAGTTTGTCATTCCGTTTGTAATTTCCACAATATAATTTTCCGACCCTATAAAGTATATATATTTGGATCCTTATAGATAGCGGAGTCGATTAAGCCATGTCCGTCTGTCTGTTGAAATCAACTTTCCGAAACATAAACGATTCATACATCAATAAAATCGAGAAAATCGGTCCACAAATGGCTGAGATATAAGGAAAAAATCAGGACAACCTCGATTTTTGACCTATATCTGAATTACTAAATCATTAATATAGACAATATGGATATTTAAGGATAGATATTTCAAAGACCTTTGCAATGACGTATATAAGACCATAATAAGTTGGGCGTACAATGTGTCAAAATCGGATAAACTATTTTTTAACCCGAATTTTTTTTTTCATCAAATGTTTTTTTCGCTAAATATTAAAGAAAAAATTAAAAAAAAATATTTAAAAAAAAAATTCGGAAAAAAATTTTCTCCAAAAAATTAAAAAAAAACTACTTTGGAAAAAAAAAAATTTTTTTAAAAAAAAATTTAAAATTATTTTTTAAAAAAATTTAAAAAAAAAATAAAATAAAAATATTTAAAAAAATGTATTTTAAAGTATAATTTGGTGAAGGCTATATAAGATTCGGCACAGCCGAATATAGATCTCTTACTTGTTTTTACTTAAAATAGTTTTTAATATAGAGATTTTTGGTAATTACTCGAATAAATGTTATTCATTCGATTAAAAATAATATTTTTTCCTCGATTATTCGAATGACAACCCTAGTATCTGTGTGTGGTCATGTCGACAAACCACTTTTGCCATTTATAAATCATAATCATGGCACAAGAGAGTTGCTTCAAGTTTATTTTCACAAAAAGCAAAAAAAAAGAAAGAAATAATAATGAAAGTAAAAATAAAGCTTACAAAAGAAAACTTTCAACAACATGAAAATCTCCTTTAAATCCACTAGAGATGAAGCGAAATGAAATGAATGAAAGTAAAGTAACCGAACTGACAGTGAAATGGTACAATTAGATTGTTAAAAGCCAAGTAGCAGTTCCTTGGACCAAAAGGGATGCATGCAACACAGACACACACTCACACACAACCAACAAAATATTCGTTGTAACTAAAGTGCGAGACGAAAATGTACAACAAAACTCTGTTGTTTTCACTTCGAAATATTGCACATATTTTGTGAATATTTTTTTTTTTTTGCAACCCAAGCATAGACAATGATAATGTCAGAAATGTGAAAATATTAGACTGCTAACGAAAAACAAATCACGAACTTGTTCGAAAATCACTAGTTCTAAAACTACTATAATCACAACCACTTTAGATTCTTTGATAACTTTTAACCGCTTCGGTAACACCCCACTGTGCTGTAGCTAGAAGTCTTCTTTTCCACCTAACAATCAGGTTGCTGTCTACTTTAAGTGCGTCCGATCATTTGAGTTTTTGATTCTTATTTATACATACTAATTTTTTTCTTTAGGTTTTTTTTCCTCATAAAATTTGTTTGCTTTGATTCTCATCATCATGGATTTTAGTTTTTCCTGTCTGTTGTGTTTTCACAAGAACAATTTTATTATTACAACTCTAGTTGAGTACAATCACTGTACAGTTCTTCCAAAATATACCCTTAATGTGCTGCTTGTTGTTCTTCCTATAGTTAGTATACGAGCCCTTGATAATTTTTGACCAACTCTGGCTTTGACTGCACACAAATGGAAAAGTTCGTGGAGGATGGAGATGATGCTTGCTGCTGCTAATGCCAAAGATGATAATTATGATGAATACGTACGTGCAGCAGATGTTGCAACTCCAGCAATCAACTAGACGGAAATGTTCTCTTGCTGTATTTTAAAATACACAATGACTAAAGCAACGAGAAACCAAAAAAAAAATAGAGGAAAAATGTGTGTGCAGATGAAATGAAACAGGATGAGTAAGAAAACAATAGTTATTATTCATGGTTTTGCCATTTGTATTCTTTATATTTTGTATCTACTGCACAACCAAACTTCCATATAAATTTACCTTTTGAGCTTAAGTACAAAAGTATTTTTAATAAATATGCCACTACTTAGTTAAAAGAGTAATGCTAGTAATGGCAGATTTGTGGTCTTAAATATTTTGATTAGTTTAAAGATTTTTATACCAGAAATAGCATTTTTAAGGGTGCAACTTTGCATTTTAAAATTAAATTACACTTCATGCGTTAAATTAGCCAGTTAAAAACTTCATGGCATGTTGACGATTCACCTGTACTACTATAATAAACCTTTGATTTTCTTAAATATTGACTTAAGGTGTGGGATTAAACAAATAAGAAAAGTAACTTAACAGAACTAGAACAGAACTAGAACAGAACTAGAACAGAACTAGAACAGAACTAGAACAGAACTAGAACAGAACTAGAACAGAACTAGAACAGAACTAGAACAGAACTAGAACAGAACTAGAACAGAACTAGAACAGAACTAGAACAGAACTAGAACAGAACTAGAACAGAACTAGAACAGAACTAGAACAGAACTAGAACAGAACTAGAACAGAACTAGAACAGAACTAGAACAGAACTAGAACAGAACTAGAACAGAACTATAACAATGATTTTTAAGGGGATCTTATATAATTTTGCACCATTTGCCAAGTAGTTTATGTATCGAAAATTCAAAAGAGCGAAAAGTTAAAAATTACGACGGTGGGTCAATAAGTCTCCGACTTTTTGAATTTCCCTGCTCTTAACTGAAACCGGTCTTGTTAACAAGAATCTTTCAGTTGACTCCTGTCAAATTTTGAACAAGCTGCGTCATTTAGTTGAGGAGAAAATGGAAAAAATTGCGAAAAAAACCATAAGTCAACCCATGGCTAAGCTTGATGAATACCATGGGAACTCTGCACCATCAATTTCAATGGTTAAAAAGTGGTTTACTGAATTTCGTTATGGCCATACAATCACGGAAAATGCCGAACGTTCTGGATGCCCAGTTGAAGTCCATACACCCGAAACCATTGAAACAAATCACGATATGGTGTTGGCCGATCGCAGATTGAAAGTGCGAGAGATTGTGAAAGCCACTTGGGTATGAGAAAGCTTTCCGTAATATGGCTGCCGCGTTGGCTCACATGTAATATATTTTTGAGTCAATATTTCAATAAAATGAAACAAATATTAGAAATATCTAAATAATAGTGATAAATACATATTGTTATCTTGCACAGGAAATACTCTAACCCTCCAAGAATAACCTAAGAATTTTGTCTACTTTCATATTGACAATCAGCTCTCATTCACTGCTCATTACCTTAATAGGCTTTTTTTATGCTGCTGTTGTTATTATTTTAAGATGTAGGCAATTCAGGCTAAAAGACGGAGAAAAAAACTGTTGATGACTATCCACTGATACCACTTACGAATATTTGAGTGAAGTGATACTTTTTCGTTAAGTTGTTGGTCGTTTTTTCCGTAATATTGTGATTGCCAGCCAATGTTATTGCTGTCGTCATTTAGTGGTGTTTTTTGTTAATGACTTTTTTGGCTCGTTGTGTAGATTGTATTTTTCTAACAACTTGTTGCCTTAAACATAAATATGCTGATCAGAAATATGATATCGTGTGGATGGGTGGTTGAGTGTGTGCCTGCTTTTGGCCAGGATGTACTTTAATATCTGATGCTGCAGTAATTTACGCAAATACAATTTTATCTTTTATGACAAGCAAACAAGCAGGAAGTGTCTATTAGCAGCTGAGAATATCTTCGTCAAATGATGCTGAATTGACAGAAAAATGTAAATGTTTAAAGAGCAGAAAAGAGCAAAAAATAAATTAGTTTATCTAAATGACCCCAGGTGAAAAGGTCATTTAGGCTTTGATTCGAAAATAAACATTTTTGTTTATTATTTCTTTTTTTTGATGTGTTCTTTTTAAAGTATATAATAAAACCGTTATTAGCAACAATTTAATGCTGCTAGGGATTTTAAAGTCAACAATGAAGAAATGTTAAACTTTAAATTGTATAATATTTTATTTGACATACTTTTGATGTTAAAGTCGTCCTTGGTAATGAACTAATAAGGAAATACTAGTTATATATGAAAAGTAAAAAGAGCAAAACTTAAAAACCAATAAACGCTTTATAAATTAACCTTTTTTCCAATACATTGAACTTGCAACCCCTTGAGGCGTACTAATTTAACATACATATGAGTGTGTTAAACACATACTTATGTATGTTACATATACACATACAATAATATTTATATTGAAAGTTGGATGTAGTATATCTGAGTATAAAACTGAGGCTGACCAGAAAGTCAGGGCGAAAATTACACTTAATAAAGCTACTAAAACAAACAAAACAAACTGGAAAGAAATTTTATTGAAGAAAACATATGTACGGTCACATACGTATATATTATTAGGGTGGACCTTGTATTTGAATTGTCCCTGTCATCTAAAAACCAAATGCTGAAAATTTGCGTAAAACTGCACGTTTTATTTGAAGTTTCTAGTCAAATTATCAATATATTTCAACAAATTTAAACAAGCATTTAAAATATAAATATTTTCAGACATCAATAACCAATTGTAATCCGCAACCAAAAAAAAAAATCATGAAATTCCTTCAGTATTTTGTATTCCAAATTTTGTTGTACAATAATAATTTCTCGATGCTAAATGAGGATTAACAAGTAAGAAAGTATGGTCGGTCAAGCCCGACCATATAATACCCTACACCAAGTAAAAGAGTAAAACTATTTTTCTTTTAAAATATAAATAATTTATATTCGTGAGTGATTTTCGGAAGTGGGCCTTATATGGGAGCTATGACCAATTATGGACCGATCACCATGAAATTAGGTCGTGTGATTTATGTCTATATGAATGTTGAATTTTGTGTATATACCAACATTTTTAAGTGATTTAAGCACGTTAAAGTGATTTTTCGGAAGCGGTTCTATATGGGAGCTATGACTAATTATGGACCGATCGTAACAAAATTTGGTGACATGAATTTTGTGTATATAAAACTTATTTGGAGTGGAGTTTGTGGAGATACATATATAAATTAAACATTTATGACCGATAAAGTCCAATTTCGGGAGGACATTTGTATGGGGGCTAGGTGAAATAGTGGACCGATTTCAGCCAGTTTCAATAGGCTTCGTCCTTGGGCCGAAAAAATTATATGTACCAAATTTCATCGAAATATCTTCAAAATTGCGACCTGTGATCTGCGCACAAGGTTATGGATAGCCAGCCAGACGGACGGACATCGTTTAATCGACTCAGAAAGTGATTCTAAGCCGATCGGTATAATTTAAGGTGGGTGTTATTTTTGGACGTTATACACATCTGCACAAACGCATTATACCCTCCCCACTATTGTGGTGTAGGGTCAAAAATAGTGTTATGAAAATATTGTTAACGGTCTGTAATGACTGCTTGCAACACTCATCATGTTTATTAACAACCCTGTTTCAGAGCCATCGAAACAAATAGTAGTCGGATGGGGCAAGGTCTGGACTATAAAGTGGTTGAGGCAAAACTTCCTAACCACTTCATTATAAATACTTTTTAACAGGTATTGCAACATTTTGACGAGCGTTGTCATGATGGAATATTACGATTCCATGTCAGGCCGTATATCCTGGTCTCCCAATGATCGCTTCAAACGAATCAGTTGCGTTTGGTACAGATTCCATGTGATGGTATGGCCAGATTTCAGCAGCTCTTAATAGATAGGACCCTTTTGCTTCCACCAAATAGAGTGAATTACCTTAGCGCCATGTATATTTGGCTTTGGTGTCGATTCGGCTGGTTGGCCGGGCTTCACATACGATCAGTTACGCTTCGAGATAACGTAATGGATCCACTTTTCATCGCAAATAATGATTCGGTGCAAAAAAAAATTTCTTTTATAGCGTTCAAGCAGCAGGCATACACAATACGATTTTGTATGGTCTCTCGGCTGCAATTCGTATGCTTTTTTATGAATCCTGCTGCTTGCAATCGTTTTTAAACTTGCTAATTGAGTAGCTCCCAATGATTTTGCTAGCTCTTTATAGCGTAGTGCTTAAATTTTTGGTCTTCAAATTTGTTTGGCTGACCTGTGATATTTGTCTGACGTGTCAAAATCGGCACTTCTGAACCGCACAAACCATCTCTCTAATAGTGGAACCAATGGAAGCTATTCACCATAAGTTTTGGTGAGCAATCGCTGTGCCTCAGCGGCACTTATTTTTAAATTAAAGAAGTAAATCAAAACTTCCCGCATATGACGCTTTGTTGGTACAAAATTCGACATTTTCGAAGCAAACAAAAACTTTGTTGTTTATACTATAATGTTCAATAAGTAAGTGAGAATAAATGACAGATATGTACCCTTCCAAATGACATACAAGTTATTGGAAGCAAAAACCACATTCAAAAGATACGCCATCTATTGTAAATCCCGCATATTTAAGCCATGCTTCCAATATTATATTGTTTTACTTTTTTTTTTTTAAACAGTTCTCGGTTGTTTTGTGGTTAGTTTTGGTTTGGCAATTTATCACGAATGGACTTACAGCAGAGGTTTGCTTAAATATTCAGCATTTTGTTCTTAGATGTCGAAGAATATTTTTAAACTGCTACAAAAGACTGTAAAAACTTTTTACCTCTGACTATCACCTTTTCTTTAGATCGATATTTGAACTTAAACTTAACCTATTCTAAGTACTTTAGATTAAACATATCCTAACATTTTTGAGCCACATCAATTTGTATTAAGAATTTTAAACGAATTTATATTCTTAATTACAATTCCGATAAGATCGGAAATCTTTTACTTGATTTTAATACATAATGCAATAAAACCCTTTAATTTCATATCAGCTTCAACTACTTGACTAAGAAAATGTATACTTAAATAAATATTTCTTTAAATACAAATTTAAAAAAAATAAAAAAATAATTCCTCAATTAAAGTGTAGTATTTTTCATTATAATTTTTTTTCCTGTAAATTTTAAATTTGATACACTTGCAAATATACAAACATACATATTTACGAAATATAAAAAATAAAATAAACCTTGAGAAAAACTAAACTGTAATATAATCAGAAGAGTAGAGATAGATAGATACACATAGATAATAAGTATAAGGCAAATCAAGTTGCATGTCCGCCCTCTTTCTATTATTAAAACATTTTCATCATGAAATATAAACTTGTACATTCTTGTACATGCCCTGCATGTAAATTATCTCAGTTTTGTTTTTATTTTGTATTTGAAATTTCAACTATTTGATAAAGTATTTGAGAGCATTTGGTTCGAGTTAATTTAAAGACAAACACCACATTAAACATTTCAAATTATAAAAAGAAATATAAAAAGGTATCAATAGAAGAAAGAAAATTTAGCATTATCACTTTATTTTAGATCATAGGAACCTAATTTCATATTTGTGGGTACTTTTATTACTGAAAAAGTACCATTAGTAGAAAAAAACACCATTAATTCTCCTTATATGGAGTCTTAATCTCCATATAAGTTAGTTAATTTCATATTTCGAGGTCTATTATTTCATAAAATTCTAAAAAGTACAATTAAAAGAAGAGAAAATAGTACCATTCAAGCTCAACTAATGTAATGTTTCTTTGGTTCTTTAATAGAAAAATTAAAATAAAGAATACCATCATAATATTAAACAGTACCTTAGTATCAAAAAGTACCATTTTACCGTTTTCATTATTGAATACTCAAAAAGCTTAGCATGTCAATACATTTCAATGTGTTTGTGAAACAGATATGTTACAAAAGATGTAAATCTACGTTAATTCGATAAAAGAAAATATTTTTGCATAGGTACCAAACTGTTTAGAAGAAGAAGTACCAAAAGAAACCCCATGTTTTTTTTTACATTTTTATCTTTTTTTTTGAAACATTTGTACAATATAAAATTATTAAAAGTATTGGCCATTGTTAGCTATGACCTTTTTCCCATCATTTGGATTTTGAGCCAAAAGAACTGCTCATCTTTTGAGTCCAAAAAAAACTTTGTTGTTTGCACTATAATGTTCAATAACTTAGTGAGAATAAATGAAAGATATATACTAGAGTGACCCTTAGAATTAAATTTTTTGAAATGTTGAAACGGTACCCCCTGAAAACTTTCGTAATGACAAGGGGAAAAATAAATTTTTGGCAGTTTTTTAAAAAATTTTGCTATTAAGTAATTACTTTTTTTATTTAATTTGAAAGAATCGAAATGTGTACGTAATTGTCGTTCTAATGAGATATAAAAGACAAAAATTGGTTAAAAAAGTTAAAGTTATTAAAAATTCGACAGGCCATTAACGTGTCTCAGGCCACTAGAACAAGAAATGTAGGAACAAAATTAACATATTTTGAGAAATATTAAAACAAAAGTTTATTCTTACTTAAAATATATCTATATTTACTTGTATATGCGTTTTTACCTTCATAGGATACAGTTAATCTATTCGCAGGTATAACCAAAAAAAATATTTTTTTTTTAAAGGCAGTTTCAAAACTCCAATTTCAAATTTTTAAAAATTTTGTTAAACAAATTTCAGAATTTTTTGATCATCACATGGGGATTTATTGACAACATAATAGGGAATAAGAACGTGAAAAAATATGTCAATACCCCCTATAGGTTTTCCGTACCTGCGATTTAAATTTTACGATTTTCGAGAAAAACTAATTTTTTGGCCATATTTTGGCGAATGAGCCCAATTTCCTTACAGTTATGATTTTTAAGTAAAACCAATTCAGAATTTTATAGTCCAGGTCAATTGAAATATAGTCTGAATGTTTTACCAAAATCGAAAAAAGCTTAAATCTTGAGGGTCAAACGTCAAAATTTCCAATATTTGGAATTTTTCATGTAGAGATAGCGAAATATTATATATTTTTGGGCCGATTTTGATGAAACTTAAGAAAAATATAAAATGAACTCTAGTATTTACAATAGCAGTACAAAAATGGACCCCTAGCCATTGACATATTCTAATTTAGCTAGAATCATAATATGATTGGGCTCAACCATAATATGATTGTGCAAAGGCCGTAATATTTTGACATAACCATATTTTGGTTGCGGTGCAATCATAACATGGTTGGGCACAATCATATTATTCTTGTGCTACTATTAATATGATTGCACATGATTATAGTGTGATTACAAATAAAGAAATAAGTATAACAATGGATTAAATTGTGGTACGACGACACTCAATATTAGACACGAACCGGATAATATACGTCTGAAACAATAAATTAAATGGAGAAAAACTGCGTTTTCAGTTTTTCATTTCGTGATCTTGTTTCCTTTTAAAAGGACTTTAAATTTTCAGAGGAGTACATTTTTAAAAAAATCTTTTAAAATACTTTTGATCATCCTACTATACCAAATTTGGTGTCAAATGATCAACAAGAGTTGTAGAATATTTCGTATTATTTTTATTTTATCCTGTAGGGATCAAAAGATGTCAAAAATGTCCTTTGAAACTTTTATCCTTGAATATCCTTTTAGATTTCCAATAATTTTTTTTTCAAAAAAATAGTGAGTTAAATATCCAAATATTGAATACCACATCCCAAAATTTCATCCTTCTGTCTTCACTTTAAATTTGCATTATTTGATTTTTTATATTTTATCTTAATATTTAAACCGCTGTGAAAAGCAACGAAGAATACTATTTAATAAACAATTAAAATGGTATAGTCCTTATGATACCCTACACCGATTATATGATTATAAAGAGTTCTTTTGATATGAAACTTATTTGTGTTGAATCTTATTTGAATACCAACATTTTCGGTAGTGGGCCTTATATGGGAGCTGTGACTAATTATGGACCAATCGTCATAAAATTTGGTGGGATGCTTTGTGAATGTATGAACATATTTGTGTTTGGATACTGACATATTTCAGAGATTTATGTATATTAATGACATTTTCGAGAATGTTGCTATATGGGAGCTATGGAACATTGTTGACCGATCGTCACAAAATTTGATCGGCTTATATAAAACTTATTTGTGCTCAATTTGGTTTGGATATGTTTATAATTAAGATATTTATGAGAGCTTAACTATTTTCAAATAGGGCAATCGTATGGGGGCTAGGAGAAATAATAGACCGATTCTAAACAAATTCAATATGTTTTTAAAGGTTTGTGCCAAATTTTGTCGAATTATCTTTAAACTTGCGATCTGTAGTTTGATTACAAGGTTTTCATAGACGGACAGACGGCCGGACATCGCTTAGTCTCAGAAAGTTATCCTGCGTAGTTTGGTATGCTTTAAGGTGGGTGCTGGGACAATATATTTGAATGTTGTAAACAGCAGCCCTAACCCATTATAGCTTCCCCATTATGGTGGTGTAGGTTATAAACATGCTCTTTTCTTAATAAAACTTTTTTATATCCTTCACCTTCGTGAGAAGGGTATATATAAGTTTGTCATTCCGTTTGTAATTTCTACATTTTTCATTTCCGACCCTATAAAGTATGTATATTCTGGATCCTTATTGATAGCGGAGTCGATTAAGCCATGTCTGTCTGTTGAAATCAATTTTCTGAAGACCCCAGATATCTTCGGGATCCAAATCTTCAATAATTCTGTCAGACATGCTTTCGAGAATTTTGCTATTTAAAATCAGCAAAATCGGCCCACAAATGGCTGAGATATGAGGAAAAAACCAAGACAACCTCGATTTTTGACCTATATCTGCATTACTAAGACATTAATATAGACAATATGGATATCTAATGGTAGATATTTCAAAGACCTTTGCAATGACGTATATAAGACCATAGTAAGTTGGACCTACAATGGTTCAAAATCGGAAAACAAAATTTTAATCCAAATTTTTTTTCACCAAAAAAAATTTTAAAAACAAAAAAAAAAAAATTTAAATTTAAAAAAAAAATTTTAAAATTTAAAAAAAAAAATTTTAAACTTAACAAAAAAAAAATAAATTTAAAATAACAATCGAAAAATAATTTTTTCCAAAAAATTAAAAAAACAAATGGAAAAAAAGTAAATTTTGTTTACAGAAAAATATTTAAAATTTTTAAGTATAATTTGGTGAAGGGTATATAAGATTCGGCACAGCCGAATATATACAACTCTTACTTGTTGTAATTAATAATTTTTTTTTAAATTTTAATTGAACTTTATATATATAAATGATTAAATTTTGAAATTTAATATAGAATATTTGGGTCTTTAACGCAATATGTTTTTAAAAGGAATTTATTGGCAATCTTAAAAGATATTAAAGGATAAACATTTTAAAGGACATTTTTGATCCCTACATGATAAAATAAAGATAATACAAAATATTTTACAACTCTTCTGTTCTTTTGACATAAAATTTGTTATTGTTGGATCAGCAGGAGTATTTGTAAATATTTTTTGAAAAATAAACTTCTTTCAAACTTTGAAGTCCTTTAAAAAGGATAGAGGATCACGAAATGAAAAACTGAAAACGCAGTTTTTCTCCATTTAATTTATAGTTTCACACGTACTTATATCATCCGGTTCGTGTCTAACGATTTTTTTCTCTATTTGAAATACGGTGTAATATAATATTTTAATAATATGATCATCACAACCATATTAATTATTTGCATGTAAATATTTATTTAGGTGTCATATATAGTCAAGGATCTTGTATGGATTTTGTACATAAAGTTGTGTACATCCTGTTGACTTTTGAATAAAAACATTCAAAGTGTTTTTTGTTGTTGTTTGTGTTGGTGTTTGTGTAATTGTATTATTTTTTGTTAAATATAATGTGTGTTGTTGTTACATTTATGTGTTGGCATATGTGTGTGTGTGTGTTTGTGTGTGTGTTTATGTTTGTATGGATGTCTGCATGGTATTAATTACATTGTTAAGGTGTTAACTTGTATTTACAATTCCATTTGGGAGTATATGATGTTGATAACACATAAAGATTTATGTCTTGTTTACATGATCTAAAACAAATTTATTTACTGGATTCATATATATTTACATGCATTCACATATAATACATACATTAATGTAACAATATATACAAACACATGGATATACACACCAGCATATTTACATAAATACTTATTAAGTTTTACACACATATTTGTAAGTATGCGTAACATGTACTACAAACATGCGTTTGTATAGTGTATCGGAGTATATACACATAGACATGAAATATTTAATATTAAAATTAATGCCTATTTATACATATATTGTATGTAAGTGTAAGTGTGTGTGTATTTCCAAACGATTTTCAATTACAAGACAGTAGAATATCCTACAATAGAAAAATCTATACAAAACCATAATTCTGTACAATTTACAGAAACGCATTCGTTATTTAAAGTTGCCAGTGTATTTTTGTCAGTTATAGAGGCATAAAAAGTTATCATGTCTTTTAAATTATTTTAATTGAAACATTACATGCTGCCAAAGGTTAACTTCCGTTTTTATTCCTTTTGTTAGTGTTGTTATTTTAACTTGTCAATAAAATGGAATGAAATGAAATGCAGCAACATTGTCATTAACATCAGCACGAATATTACTGCACTTGCACACACATAACCTGCCTGCCAGCCAGCCAGCCAACCAGCCATCAAGTGTAAAAGAGATGGATAAAGATAATAGGAAACTGGAAAAAAACAAACTTAATTCGAATACTGATGACACAAAAGCATTTCTGCACACACTTTCACAAAAAAAATGCATGTGGCATACACCTTTTTGCATTGTGCAAATCAGGGATCGAAAATTAAAATAATTTTCGATATTAAAATATTATTAAAATAGTACTTTTTCCAACCTCAGAGTTATACACAAGATTTTGTATAGAAAATAATGTTTTAAAGAAGATTTTCATTTTAAAATAATGCTAAATTCAAGATATAAAATATAGTTATACACTAGGGTTCTATAGATACATTTTTGACCTTTCGACTTATCGAGAGCTGTGCCGAATCTTATATACCCTTCACCAAATTGTACTTTAAAATACAAATTTTAAATATTTTTAGGTAAACAAAATGGCGCTACGAACGAAGTCCCCAATGAACAAAGACCCCAAACCGAAAATGAATTAAAACCCCAAAATTGGGGGTTTAATTCATTATGAATTAAAACCCCAAAGTTCTAAATGAAATTAATCCCCAACAAAAAGAACTAAACCCCCAAACCGAAATGAACTAATTCCCCAATTGTTTTTCAGAAAATGAACTTAGACCCCAAAAATTTATTAATAAATTTATTTAAAAAAGAAGAAAGTGAACTAACGCCCCAAAAAAATTTTGGGGATTTATTTCATTTTCAGAAATTGGGGTGTAATTTCATTATGAATTAAGTCCCTAATTTTAGAAATGAAATAAATCCCCAAAAAATGAACTAAGTCCCTAAATTTCGTTGTTGGTTTTTCCTATATAAACTTTTGGGGCCTTAGTTCATTTTCGGGTTGGGGACTTTGTTCATTGGGGACTTCGTTCGTAGCGCCAAACAAAATTTAAAATTTTTTTTTTCAAAATTTAAATTTTTAAATTTTATTTAAATTTTATTTAAATTTTTAAAAAAAAAATTTTAATTTATTAGTGAAAAAAAATTTATGACAAAAAAAATTTTTGTTAAAAAAAAATTGGGGTTAAAAAATATTTTTCCCGATTTTGACCCATTGCAGGTCCAACTTACTATAGCCTTATATACATCGTTGCAATAGACTTTGAAATATCTATCATTAGAAATCTCTATTGTGTATATTAATGCCTTAGTAATCCAGGTTTTTTTCCTTATATCTCAGCCATTTGTAGGTCGATTTTCTAGATTTGAAATAGCAACTGAGACGGGAAAATTCCCGATATATTGATTTATGAATCATGTATGTAAGTTGTTTGGGGGCCACGAAAACATGATTTGAACCTACAGACGCTCCGACGGACATGGCTATATCGACCCCGCTATCTATAGCGATCCAGAATTCTTTTTGGGGTTGAAAAATAATAAGGTGGAGATACAAACGGAATGACAAACTCATGGTTAAGGATATACAAACATATGGTTGCTATATTTATTGATGATTTTATAAAACGTTTACAAGAAAATTTCAAAATAAAAAATTTACTTTTTCAACTATTCGACTTTTTTTTGAATAGCTATTTTCAACATAAAATAGCTATAGCAGCAAATCGTTTTGAGTCCATAGGAATTTTTAAAAATTGTTTAAAAGTATGAAATGAGTCTCCGGATTGTACTTTTCAATATGAAATTGTATCAAAAAAGTATGTACGATCCTATCAACTTTGGCATTTTCCTGGTGCAAATATATTTAAATTTTTTTATTTAAATTCATTCACTGCTTTAAAGGCATAAGCTTAATTAAAAATTGTTATTATGTGTAACAAAGTTTGTTTTTGTATATTAAATACAAAATTTTAATTAATGTCAATTATTTGAATATTGTTATAATATTTGATGTTTGCTTTTATAGGAAGCAAACTAGGGTTATATATACATGCATATATGTACAATGTACATGCAAACCATATATTAATTAATTTAGTAATATCATTAAAGTATCACCTGAAGAGAGAAAAACTACCGTGTGTCCATTTTTGCTTTCAAAAAAACTCTTCCATAAAAAATAATTTTCTGTTATAAATAAAATATAAAAACAAGAGAGCTATATTTGGCTTTGCCGAATCTTGTATACCCTTCACCAAATTATACTTTAAAATAAAAATTTCAAATATTTTTTGTTAAACAAAATTAAAATTTTTTTTTTAAATTTTTAGTGAAAAAAAATTTATGACAAAAAAAATTTTTATTAGTGAACAAAAAATTCGGGTTAAAAAATATTTTTACTGAGTTTGACCCTAGTAGGTCCATCTTACTATGGCTTTATATACGTCGTTGCAAAGGACTATGGAATATCTATTATTAGATATGTGGATATCTAAATATATTAATGTCTTAGTAATCCAGATATAGACCGAACCGGGTCTATAACTGATATATTGATATATGAATCATGTATGTAAGTTATTTTGGTTCTACGGAATGTTGATTTCAACATACAGACGGATGGATAGTCGGACATGTCTATATCGACTCCGTTATCTATAACGATCCAGATGTAAAGTCCAGATTTATATATCGTTACCTTAATATAGAAAGGCCCTATCTCGTGATTTGTAGGTAAGCCCAGATTTTCGTTTATTTCGATAAAAGGTCCGCTCATATATCATAATTAGCAAAAAAAATCTCGACTTAAAAAAACACGACTTTCTATATTAAGGTAACAATATACCCTTTCCACTCATGGGGAAGGGTATAATAACTGTACCTCCTGCAGTCTTTGATATTATTAGGAATTTTTTAATAATTTTCTGTATTTCAAACTTAAATTTATGAGAAAACAAGCTAGAAAGTATATAATACCCTACACTAAGTAAAAGAGCAAAAACATTTTTCTTTTAAAATTTCAATAATTTATATTTTTGAGTGATTTTCGGTAATGGGCCTTATATGGGGGCTATGACCAATTATTACCACCGATTATCATGAAATTAGGTCGTGTGATTTATGTCTATATGAAAGTTATTTATGTTGAATTTTGTGAGTTTACCAACATTTTTAAGCGATTTATGCACGTTAAAATGATTTTTGGAAGCGGGTCTATATGGGAGCTATGACTAATTATGGTCCGATCGTAACAAAATTTAGTGACATGAATTTTGTATATATAGAACATATTTGGAACGGAATTTGTGGAGATACATTTATAAATTAAACATTTATGACCGTAAAGTCCAATTTCGGAAGGACATTTGTATGGGGACTAGGTGAAATAATGGACCGATTTCAGCCAGTTTTAATAAGCTTGGTCCTTGGGCCGAAATGTACCAAATTTGATCGAAATATCTTCAAAATTGCGACCTGTACTGTGCGCACAAGGTTTACATGGACAGCCAGCCAGCCAACCAGACGGACGGAAGGACATCGTTTAATCGACTCAGAAAGTGATTCTAAGTCGATCAGTATACTTTAAGGTGGGTGTTAGACTAATATTTTTGGGCGTTACAAACATCTGCACAAACGCATTATACCCTCCCCACTATGGTGGTGTAGGGTATAAAAAAGTTATAAAGAGTCTACTGAAGTATGGAATAAATAATTGTATCTATATATTATCGACTAATACTGGAACTCCATACAGCACTGCCTTATTCGAATTGCAGCTCTAACACTTTATATCCCGCTTATTGTTTTACTTTATTATATGTGCATTAGATAGGCTCACGAAATAATGTTATCAATAGTATTGAGTTGGGCAGTTAAGACTAGAGCTAATAGCTGGTCCTTAAAAATAAATTTAATTAGACTTTGGGAATGATTACATTGATGTTTAATTAGGGACAGTAAAATAATATACAGATTCGTAGTAGTAACCGAATTGTTTGCCAATCATATGATTCGGTTTTATACATAAACTTTTCGGCTCTATCAACAGAAAGTCGGCTGAAAGTTTCAGCCACAACTGTAAAATTTTGTCACTAAGGTAGATTCATTCGATCGTCAATAAATTGGGAGCTAATAAGCCCGATATCCTCTTGTTAATAATGTGGGTCAAGACCTGGTTAATCATGCTAAGTAAGGTTAATCAAGACAAAAGTATCTTATAATTAACATAATTTCAGATAATTTTCCGAGGATTTCTGATCCTGTCTAATGAACATTAAACGTCCGTACATATAAAAATCCATAAAGTCAAATAACTACAGACAGACTTACTCGCATGTATTTATTTCAATATATAAAACATTTAAACTTTTGCATAACGACACTTTTAAAACTGTATGAAATTGGATTTTATAAAAACTTAATTTTTACTATTTTTATTTCTTCACACTCGCGCACACACACACGCAATCATTATTGCTCTTTCTCTTTTAATGCGTGTGTGTTAGGGTGGTCCCTATTTTTGCCAGTTTTCGATGCTCCCAAGGACTAAAATTGTTATCCGTTTAGAGAAAAAAAATCCTATTGAAAACATCACTTCATATAGTCAAAAAAGAAAATCCTTTCAAAAAGGACATTTAAGGATTAAAATATTCTACGAAACTTTTTGCCGTAAAATTTCATTGGGTGTCACCAAAGACACAAAAGTTGTAAATAGAGCCCTCTACGCTTAATTAGCAAAATTATACGCTATATCGGGTTTCACATTTTTTAAAAATATAAAAGAGATTTAAGGTTTAGATAACCTTTAATCTGTTTATATATTGCGTTCCAATCGGTTCAGTAGTGTCGGAGTTATAATAACAAATTGAAGCAAAATATATATTTTTTTACGTGAAAATATCTATTTTTTTTTTTGTTTTAAAAAATCATGAAAAATCGAAAATTGCAGAAATTGTTCAGACTTATTGCTTTATCGTAAAGCCACATGTAATAGGAACAAAATGAGATATCGATCTTAAAAATCCATGGATTCTTTTCGAATTTATTCTCAATTAAGTGAATTCGCTCATTTTCACACAATTTTAACTTTTTGTTTAATATACATAAAATTGAGTAGTTAGTGTTATTCTTTCGATTGATTGAATTTTGAAAACATTTTCCCAATGCTATGTACAAATTTTTACATATATATTGCGTTTTAATCGGCTTAGTAGTTTCGGAGTTATAATAATAAATTGAAGAAAACAAAATGAGATTTCAATCATAAAAATCTATGGATTATTTTCAAATTTATTCACAATTATGTGAATTCGCTCATTTTCACAAAATTGTATGTGTGTACTTTGAGTGTAAATTTTACATGTATGTATTTTGTTTTTGTTAAAATAAATATTTATTTTTTGGTGGATTTCACGTCAAGGTCCATTCTTTTAAGAGCTTTTTGGTCTCTTAGTGGGATGCGAGTGGGTTAGTATCAAAGTAAATGTTTTAACACAAAAATTTTATGTCTTGAGTTACAAAGGAATGGACCTAAGCTTTCGTTTGAGCAAAAAAAAAATCTTAAAAAGAGGGGCCCATTTTAGAAAAAATTTCGATTTTGCCAACATAATCAAAAATTGTATATCTTGAGTTACAAAACATTTATTTTGCTATACATCCCACTCGCATCCCACTAAGCAACCAAATATATATTAAAGGAATAGACCCTAGCTTTCTTTTGAGCAAAAAAAATTGCATATTTTGAGTTACAAAACATTTATTTTGATAGATATGACAATCGCATCCCACTAAACGACTAAATAGGTCTTCAAGGAAAATATCTGAGCTTTCTGTTGAGCAAAAAAAAATATTAAAAAGAGGGTCCATTTCGAAAAAAAGTCAACAAAGTTTTTGATTTTGCAAAAAAAGTCAAAAATTGCATGTTTTGAGTTACAAAACATTTCGCATCCCACTAAGCGACCAAATAGGTCCTCATGGAAAATATCTAAGCTTTATTTTAAGAAGAAAAAAAGGCCCATTTTGAAAAAAAGTCAAAAAAGTATTTGATTTCGGAAAAAAAATATTGAAAATTTTTTATTTTTTTTTAATATTTTTTTTTCGAAAGATTGAAGAAATAGCTATCTACACAGAAAAAACTATGGGTGTGTTCGTAAATTCTGTATGATTGCATCACTGCAGCAAATTAAAAGTTTAGCGTTCGAAAAAGCATATTTACGATTATTGCTTTATGTCAAACGTTTTTTAATGCAAATTGTTGGCAGTGATGCCGCAAATTTGTGCATCATTAAGTTATATGTTGCAAAAGTTTGCAGGTCGTGGCATCAGTGATGCACAAATTTACTGCATTTACGAACACACCCTATTTCTTAAACCGTTTCAATTCAAATAAATATCACATATTGAACTGGTTTCAATTATTTTATAATTGAAACAAGTATTCATGTGCTCAAAAACAAAATTTTCTAATATTTTCTATTGAATTTTGAGTTTTGAATTTGATATTTTTGACAATTGAATATGCAATTGTCGTTATTGGTTGAACATTAAATACAAAAATGATTTAATAGATAATTTTCGTAATTGAAAGCACATTTTTGTTATTTTTTGTGTTTTCAATTACGAAAATTATCTATTCACAAGAATTATAGAAACATAGATTGCGCATTCAGTATGTAAAAAAATGTTCGTTCTGCGCATGTACGTCATATCAGCCTAGAACTTGAGAAAAATAAAAGCAAAACATAAAAAAAAAAACATTTTTTAAATTTTTTTTTAGACGTCAATCACTTTATTTGCTGATGTGACGTAGCACATCGAACACCTGTTGATTTAAACCAAAAAAAACCTGCGCAATGCGTAATCTATATTTTTATAATTCTTGATCTATTCAATAGTTTTTGTATTTAAAGTTCAACCAATAACGAAAATTGTATATTCAATTGTCAAATTCAAAATTCAATAGAAAATATCAGAAAATTTTGTTTTTGAGCACATGAATACTTGATTCAATTATGAAATAATTGAAACCAGTTCAATATGTAATAAATGTTTGATTTGAAATATAATTTTTTCTGTGTAAACTATTTGGGACACATTTTGCTAAGAACAATAGGTAATAAGTTACATGGGTGAGAAAAATCACATGTTTTGACCACCTCTAATTTAACTCCGAGAGTTCTTGACCGATCTTGTTGAAAAATTGTGTCTGAATTACCATCCAATAGGTCTAACCTTGGTGCAAATTTCATCCCGATCGGAAGACATCCTCATTTAATTTTTTTGGAAAATATTGCTACTTTGACCCAAAACTGGAAACATCAAATAGAATGTGTAACCTCTAAATGTTAACACTTTTAGACCTTTGAGAACACTTTTAGACCTTTGAAGCATCAGCAATCCAAATACTTCAAAATAGGAGGCACCCTAGTGTGTGTGTGTTCGCATATTTTTTTTATTGAAAAAGCAATTATCATAAATTTTCTGGGTGTAGGGGAGAGAAAAAACCGACCGACATACTCGTACAATAGTTTAAAAATAATTCAGTCAATGAGAAGGGAGGACAGCCACTGTGCTCAACAGTTCGTCAGTCAGTTGATTGTGGCACAAAGCAGTGAAGTGGAGATTATAATGCTACTCCTCTCTACTGGTTGGTAGCAGTTATAATGACGACACTGTTAACCGCACTGGTTGTCCATATTTGTATGGTTGGTTTGGTCGGCTGGTATGCTTTGGGGCTTGGACTGCAACTGGAACTGAGGAGTGGATTTCAATGCAGTGCAGTGCATTGCATTGTACTGCACTTGGCTTGGATTGAGTTATCATTATAACAAATGCAATTGATAATATTTTATTATTGCATGTTGTGTGGTAAATTTTGTTTTGTTAGCGTTACATTTGTTGGTTGTTTCTGTTGTTGTTGCATGGCATTAAAATTGGCATAAATAAATGAATAAAAAAAGGCTTCTTGGTATTCTGTGTGTTTTTTTGTTCGTTCACACAGATACAAATCTGGTAGAATTATTAACGAATGTTAATAACGAACTAATTGGTAAAAGTTTAATTATGGTTTGTGTTGGTCCATGGGTATGTGCTAGTGTTTTTTGTATCTGTGTAAATTACGCATACATAAACATAAATTTCATTTATAATGAACAATTAACACATTTTTATGAGAATACAAGTAAAATTTATTATTTTTTGTTGTCGTTGTAGTTGTTTTTTGTGTTTTAATGTATTCGTTCGTTTTCAGCTCAGCTGGAGTTTTACAATGTCATTACAAATAGGAAATGTAATATAATTGTTCTGCAATAAATCAATCAATTATCTCTTGTTTTTTTTCTTTTTTGTTTGTACTTTCTAGACTTTCATTGTTGTTAAAAAGTTGTATGAAAAAAAAATAGAATTTGATGCAAATGCAAAAGACAAAACTGAAATTGAAAAGTTTAAATAACAAATAATTTTACAGTCTTTTGTTTTATTTTTTATTCCACCCCTATTGAACTTTATAGAAAAGTATGAAATCGATTTGTTTTTTTGTTCTATGAGCACGAGAACGAGAGGAAGTCAAAAATTGAAAGTTTTGATTTAAGATATCAAAAAGTTTTGTGCTATTTTATTTGTTTACATTTAATACTTTTTCTCTCTTTACTTTGAGACATACTTTTAAGAAAGTTTCACAATTGAATTTTCATGTCATTTATCAGGAAATTTTTAGACTTGTCTAAGGTTGAATTTGTTTTTTTTTCAGTTTTTGCATAAATTATTTGATGGGAATTTATGATTTGTTCGCTTAACTAAAATGAAGTGTAACAGTTTTGTTTTAACTATGCAAGATGACAAAGGAAAAATATTAAAATAATTTGTACTTATTGTAAGTGTTTAGTACATATGTATATAATTAGGAAGAAGTACTGGATTTTTTAAAAAAAACTAATAAAATTATTATAAATGTGCTAACGAAAATGCTAAAGAATTTTGAAAAAAAATAAAATATTTTTAACTCTTTCAGCTATGCCTTTTTGTGCAAAAGTTTAAAATCAAAACAATTGTATTGTTGCTTTAATCAAGGTTAGTTTATTATAAAAATTAAGAAAAAATAAATCAAAACATAAAAAACCACCCACATTCCAAGTTTTTTTGTGAAATGGGGTGGTTAGTTTACTAACCACCGTGTATTTATCTAACCAGAACAAAGTTTTCCAAAAAAAAAACATAAACGATGACTTAAAAAATATAACTGCTTAGCAAAATGCCAATAGATGCCAATACACTATGTTTTAAAGGCTATAGAAAATGTGGTAAGTAAAGTGACCACTAAAAAGCAAATTGTTAAACAGCTGAAACTGCAGGTATTGTTGGTATTGTTAATATTTATTAAGAGGAATTTTTATATTAGTTCCACAACTAATTCTATTGCTTGCCCAACATAAAAATGCCGGATTTTTTTTTTTTAAATTTTTAGGTTTTACTTTGAAACATTTGTGCGATATAAATTTATACAAAGTATTGGCCATTTTTAGCTATGACCTTTTCCCATCTTTATGGCAAAATATGGACTCCGAGCCAAAATAATTGCTCAAAGAACGAATCCAGCCAATTTCGGATACTTTGCTCTGAAGTGAAGCTTATTCCAGAGACAGCGTTCTGCATCGATCGAAACAAATAATAGTAGGACGGGGCACAGTCTGTGCTTTAATTTTTAATGATTTTTTGAAAAGTCACATGATGCTATCTATGTTAACTGATTTTTTTTAATTTCTGACCCTGAATTTTTTTTAAGTTCTGGCCCTACCAGAAAAGATTACTGAACGGAATGAATTTAAAGATAATTAAACGTGCTACTGGAATCTTTAATCTTCATTTTGAAAATGTAAATTTTTAATGATTTTTCGAAAAGTTGAGTTTCATTTTAATCCCAAGTGCCATTGAGGGTTAATTTCCATGTTTATGCTGTTATTATAAATACAGGTAGGCCTCCATTTACGCGGTTTGTTGGGCCCAAAAAAATTGCGTGTAAATCAAATTCGCGTAAAACGAGGTTCTAATTTAGAACGAAATGCTTTTGTGGGGCCAATATTTTTTTTATTTCGCATAAAACAATACATCAGTCACATAAAAAAAAATAAATTGGGACCTAAAAATCGCGTTAAATAGAAAACATACCCTAGTCACCTTAAATGAAAGCGGTCGTAACTACACAAAAATTCAAAATCGAGTTTTTGATTGATTGAACAATTGCCAAGAATACTCTATTATTATTGATTTTATAACTTATTCTGTAAAAACAATAAAAATGTAGTTACGTCCATTTGCATTTAAGGCAACGATATATACTTTAAGTAAAGTTATTTTATTTGTACTTTTAAAAACTTATTTAAAACAAAAGTGAAGTAAAAAACTAAACTAAAAAGATTATTTCTTATCAAAAATTAAGGAAAAAATGTCAATTAAAAAAACAAAAATTCATAAAAATTAACAAAGTTTTCCAAAAAGAAATCTGTTATTCGCTTGTGTTTTTATACCCTTCACCTTCGTGAGAAGGGTATATATAAGTTTGTCATTCCGTTTGTAATTTCTACATTTTTCATTTCCGACCCTATAAAGTATATATATTCTGGATCCTTATAGATAGCGGAGTCGATTAAGCCATGTCCGTCTGTCTGTCTGTCTGTCTGTCTGTCTGTCTGTCTGTCTGTCTGTCCGTCTGTCTGTCTGTCTGTCTGTTGAAATCAGTTTTCTGAAGACCCCAGATATCTTCGGGATCCAAATCTTCAATAATTCTGTCAGACATGCTTTCGAGAATTTTGCTATTTAAAATCAGCAAAATCGGTCCACAAATGGCTGAGATATGAGGAAAAAACCAAGACAACCTCGATTTTTGACCTATTTTTTACCTATATCTGGATTACTAAGACATTAATATAGACAATATGGATATCTAATGATAGATATTTCAAAGATATTTGCAACGACGTATATAAGACCATAGTAAGTTGGACCTACAATGGGTCAAAATCGGGAAAAAAAATTTTAACCCGAATTTTTTTTTCAAAAAAAAAAAATTGAAAAAACAAAAAAAAAAATTTTTAAATTTAAAAAAAAAAAAATTTTAAATTTAAAAAAAAAAAATTTTAAAATTTAAAAAAAAAATTTTAAATTTTAAAAAAAAAAAATTAAAATAACAATCGAAAAATTTTTTTTTCCAAAAAATTAAAAAAACAACTGAAAAAAAATTAAATTTTGTTTACATAAAAATATTTAAAATTTTGAAGTATAATTTGGTGAAGGGTATATAAGATTCGGCACAGCCGAATATAGCACTCTTACTTGTTTTCGTTTCTTGTTGTTTGTTGCCGCGTTATATAAAAATCGTGTAAAAAAAGTCGCGTATTTCAAAAAATGGTTGCTAATTTGAGTTCGCGTTATATCGAATTCGCGTAAATAAAGTACCGCGTAAATGGAGGCTTACCTGTACTAGACTTTATGTTATATCTTTCTTAAGTTTCATCAAAATCGGCCCAAAACTATATAACATTTCGCTATCTTTCCGTTCAAAATTCCAAATATTGAAAATTTTGACCTTTGACCATCTCGATTTAAGCTTTAACGTTTTCCAATTTTAGTAAAACTTTCAGAGTATATTTAGAATTATCTGGACTATAATATTGTTATTAGGTTCTACTTAAAATTCATAACAGTAAGGAAATTAAGCTCATTCGCCTAAATATGACCAAATAATAAATTTTTCTCGAAAATTTTAAAATTTAAATCGCAGGTACGGAAAACCTATAAGAGATATTTTCATAATTTGTTCACATTTTTATTCCCTATTATATTCTCAATAAATCGCAAATGAGATGATCAAAAAATTCTGAAATTTGTTTAACAAAATTTTAAAAAATGGAGTTTTGAAACTGCCGTTAAAAAAATTAATATTTATAAATAAATAATAAATAGTAATAGAAGTAAACATGGATATATTTTAAGTAAAAATGAGCTTTTATTTTAATATTTCTAAAAATTTGTTAATTTTGTTCATAAATTTCTTGTTCGAGTGGCCTGAGACACGTTAATGGCCTGGCGATTTTTTAATAACATTAAAATTTTTTAACCAATTTCTGTTTTTTATCTCTCATTAGAACGGCAATCACGTACACATTTATATTCTTTTGAATTAAGATGTAAAAGACATTTTTTAATCGCACACTTTTTACAAAAACTGACAAAAATGCATTATTCCCCGTGTAAATGCATCTCAAAACTTCAGAGGGCTTGCGGCAACCGATTTACGTAAAATGTTTATACCCTACACCACCATAGTGGGGAGGTTATAATGCGTTTGTGCAGATGTTTGTAACGCCCAAAAATACTAGTCTAACACCCACCTTAAAGTATACCGATCGACTTAGAATCACTTTCTGAGTCGATTAAACGATGTCCGTCCGTCCGTCTGGTTGGCTGGCTGACTGTCCATGTAAACCTTGTGCGGAGAGTACAGGTCGCAATTTTGAAGACATTTCGATGAAATTTGCTACATATTATTTTTTCGGCTCAAGGACCAAGCCTATTGAAACTGGCTGAAATCGGTCAATTATTTCACCTAGCCCCCATACAAATGTCCTCCCGAAATTGGACTTTATCGGTCATAAATGTTTAATTTATAAATGTATCTCCACAAACTCCACTCCAAATAAGTTTTATATACACAAAATTCATGTCACCAAATTTTGTTACGATCGGTCCATAATTAGTCATAGCTCCCATATAGACCCGCTTCCGAAAATCACTTTAACGTGCATAAATCGCTTAAAAATGTTGGTATACTCACAAAATTCAACATAGTTAACTTTAATATAGACATAAATCACACGACCTAATTTTATGGTGATCGGTCCATAATTGGTCATAGCCCCCACTTCCGAAAATCACTCAAAAATATAAATTATTGAAATTTTAAAAGAAAAATGTTTTTGCTCTTTTTCTTAGTGTAGGGTATTATATGGTCGGGCTTGACCGATTATACTTCCTTACTTGTTTCAGGATGATTTTTTACCAATCTTCACAAAACTGGAGGTGAGATTGGCCAAAATTCAACTTGTGTTTATTAAGGGCCACTCTAATAAACAATAAACTTTTTTCAGCTTTGAATATTTTTAATTTTGTACCAATAAAGCGTCACATACAGGAAGTTTAGCTTTACTTCTTTAATTTGAAAAAAAAAGTGCCGCTGAAGCACACAGATTGCTCACCAAAGCTTATGGTGAATGTTTTTCATCTGTTCCAACTTGCGAGAGATGCTTTGTTCGGTTCAGAAGTGCTGATTTTGACATGGAAGACAAATATAGCCCAGGCCAGCCAAAAAATTTTGAAGAACCAGGATTGGAGGCATTACTCTATGAATATTGTTGTTAAACTCAACAAGAGCTTGCAAAGTCATTGGAGATACTCAAGCAATTTAAAAACTTTTGCGAGCAGCAGGCTTCATCAAAAAGCAGGGCAATTTGGTACCATGCGGATTGAAGCATAGAGATCTCGAAAGACGATTTTGCAAATCCGAAATGATGCTTCAACGCTATAAAAGAAAATCAGAAGCGTAACAGATCGTATGTGAAGCCCGGCCAACCAGCCGAATCGATACCAAATCCAAATATCCATGGCGCTATGGCAATTATTTGTATTCGGGGGGCTAAAGGGTGCTATTTATTATCAGCTGCTTAAATCTGACAAGACCATCACAGTGAACCTGTACCGAATGCAACTGATTGATTGGAAGCGAGCATTGGCCGAAAAACGCCCAGAATGTGCGGCCAGATGTAAAACCGTAATAATCCATCATGACAATGCTGGGCTACATATTGCAATACCTGTTAAAAAACTATTTAGAAAGAAGTGGTTGGGAACTTTTGCCTTATAGACCAGATCTTGCCCCGTCCGACTACTATTTGTTTCGATCGATGAAGAGCGCTCTCTCTCTGGAATGCGCTTCACTTCAGAACAGAGAATCCGAAATTGGTTTGATTCGTTTTTTGCCTCAAAAGATGAGCAGATCTTTTGGCGCGGAATCCATAGTTTGAAGAATTTATCCATAATAACTTGTATAATGCAAATTTAAAGTATGTACATTAGATTCAGCATAGACAAATACATACATATATTTACTTTTTACTTGTTCTCTGTCTAATTACATAAAATTTAAACATTTCTTTTAAGTTCTTTTTTTTTGTGGGGGTGTGGGGTTTACTTTTAATCTATGACAGCATCATGTAATTAAATAAGGACAGAGAATTAATTTCCATAAAGTTGTCGTGGTCGTCAAAGTGTTCATCTTTATGGTTGGTTGAGTTTAATCCCTTTCGTGTGACACACAATATCGATAGATAACTTGAAAATTAAATTTCAATAGACTACAGGCGGGTGAGAACAGGGATAGGGGGAGGTACTAGTTGTGCTTAAAATTAATTAAAAATTTGGAAATTGTGTAAAGGGCCAGCAAAATGTGTGTTTGTAATGAAAACATGTTAAATGATGTGGATGGACTAAAAATGACAATACGCATATAAAAACAAACGCTTACTTACATACAATACTGCCCCAACACATTTTACATACAATAGTTTTATATGATGACTGACTGCTGCACTGTTTGGGAGGGGGGAGGTGGTATGTGAGTGCTTTGGGAAATGTAAATTTTCAAATAGTTGTAATGGTTTAACAATTTGCGAAATATATGATTTCTATCCTGGGGCTACAAATTTAATAAAATAACACAATCCGTCACAATATGTTTGTAGTACGTTTTTTTATATTTTGATTAAATTTTCTTTCTGTGTTTGTTCAAAAGATATTTCTTTTTCACTTTTGTACTTTTTGCGATATGCTTGTTTTATTTTTTTTCTTTTTGTTTTGTCATTCATTGTTGAGAGAGAGAGCGAAAACGAAAAAACCGAAATGAAAACGTAATATTCATATTTATGTCATCATATTATCCTTGTAAAATACAGGGTTTTTTTATGAATTTATTTTATTTTATTTCATATTTTTTTAAACATATTTTCTACAAAAACATGCTAGAAGTTTATATTTCATTTATCCTCTGGGCAAGTGGAATCATCATAATCATCATCAGCATCCCTTGCTCGGTGTTTTTTTTTTCTCGTATTCCTTTCGAATGTCTTTGCGGCAACAGTTAAAATGTATGCTCAACACTACACAACTGATACGTTCATTCATTCATTCATTCAGATTCAGTCGTTTTTTTTTTTAGCTTTTTGTTGTATTTCTTTCTTTTTAGTTTATCTGTTTATTTTGTAGCCATCATAGTTACAATATTTTTTTATTTAGCTGTCCTCTGGCTAAATTCTTATGATGTGCAACATTTTCAAAATTGTTTTTTATTTTTAGTTCTTTTTTTTTTTTTTTTTAAATTTCAAACTTGTCAAATACAGGCTGCTATAAAAAATAATAACGTTTTTATTTGAGAGGTTTCTTTTGTTGAGTCCAAGTCAAACTATCTAGTGTTTAAAAATTATTTATTTATAGAGTTTTGAATGACAAAATGCATGTGTAGAATTATTCATATACACACGATGTATATTTACAATTGCATTTGTTTTTACTTTTATTTTAAACTAGGTTAAATTCTTTATTGGTCTTACAAATAGATTTCTACAATTTTACTTTCTAGACTTTTGCATAATTTATTAGCAATAAACAATTCTTATACGAAATATTCTTTAATACATTTATTATTGGGTATATGACTTCAAAATGCGGGATTTATTCCAATTTTTAGCAAATTTATTCATAATATTGGCTATTGTTAGCTACACCCAGCGAAAAAATGAATTTATCCGTGTACAATTTGACACCATTCGGTGTCAATAGTGTATCAACCCTGTATGTGTACAAATTATACACGAACGGTGTCATATTGACAACGAAAAATAACACCATTCCGTTGTCGATTTAACAAATGTCGTGTACGATTTTATAACAGACCGTTGACAATTTGTCACCGTTCGTGTACCATAAGTTGTCGACTTGATACCGTTCGTGTACGATTTGACACCTGACAATTTTTCCTTTCTATTTTTTTGGTAATTAATATACATAAATAACAATTTCTTTATTTTTTACAGTTTTGTAATACAATACTTATATGTAAATACTTAAATATAAAATAAATATAAAAACTATAAGTTTCCCTTTGGACTTGTATGTCGTCACTGGATCTTCACTGACTTCACTGCCTGGATCTTCATCTTCATCTGCATCAACACAAATTCGCAATCAAACATTATTACACTTTATTTTATATTTTGTTTTTTTTATCCATTTATTTGCATCACTATTAGCCTTTATTATTTATTAAAATATTTTAAATTTTTTAATGTAAATAAAATTAAAACACACTTATAAAAAGCAACTCACGTTGAAATGCGTCGCGAATATTTTAACAACATTGTCGATTCGTACCCGTTGGTTTACAACTTGTAAATGTACGGTGTCGAAAAAAAGTGACACCGTATGGTATCAAAATGTCACCAACCGTTGTCGATTTTGCAACGTCGTTTTTCCCTCGGTGTATAAACTTTTCCCATCTTTCTGGCAACATATGGATTTCGAACCAAAAGAACTCCTCATCTTTTGAGGCCAAGAACGAATCAACCCAATTTTGGCTACGCTGTTCTGAAGCGTATCCCAGAGAGAGCGTTCTGCATCGATCGAAACAAACGGGGGCATGGTCTAGAATATAAGGCGGGTAAGGCAAAACATCCCAACCACTTCTTTCTAAATACTTTTTAACATGTAGTGCCACATGTGACCGGATTTTGGCGATTTTCGGTCAATGCTTCCTTTGAACGAATCAGTTGCGTTCCCTGATGGTCTGGCCAGACTTCAGTAGCTCATAGTAGATATGACCCTTTTTGTCCCACTAAATACAGAGTATTACCTTAGGGCCATGGATATTTGGCTATGGTGTCGATTCGGTTGGTTGGTTAGGCTAAACATTCCATTTCTTACACTTCGGGTTATCTTAATGGATCCATTTTTCATCGCAAGTAATGATTCGGTGCCTCCATGCAGCATTTCGTACATTCAAGATCGTCTTTCAAAGTCTCTCGGCTTCAATTCGTATGGTATATAACTTCCCCGCTATTGGATGAATACTGATGCTCGCAAACGTTTTGAAATTGCTGCTTGAGTAGCTCCCAATGATTTTGCAAGCTCTTGTTGAGTTTGACAACAATCTTCATGGCTGGCCTGGGCGATCTTTGTATTCTGTGTCAAAATCACCACTTCTGATCCGCATAAACTATCTCTCGCACGTTGAAACCGATGGAACACATTCATCATGGCACTATTTTTTCAAAGTAATGAAGTAAAGTAAAACTTTACTTATTGCTTCGACATTTTCGAAGCAAAAAAAACTTTGTTGTTTTCAATAACTAAGTGAGAATTGTTAATAAAAAAATTTTATTCGAAACATCAACACATGGCATTATCATTTGAAAATGGTTTCGAGCCTATGGCCACCGCGGCTGTTCTTGAAGAAACGCATTGTTGGTCGTTTGACACGAATTGCACGAACAGTGTTGGCCTCGAAAGTTTCGATTATTGCTGGTTTATCAGCTTTAACAGGAAATAATCAGGAGGTTTCAAATCACAAGACCTTGGAGGCCATTTATTGAAATAAAGTCGTCGCCAAACTTTGATTTCAATAAAGCGTCATCCTGTTGAAACCACATCTCACCCGTTCAAATGTTAACCATATTTTCAAACCAAAAAGTCTTTGATAATGGTGCGGTAACGTTGTTTATTGACCTGTAACGGGAACTACGGCTTAATTTTTTGAAGAAATCAGGTCCGATGATGATACCTGCGTATACACCGCACCAAACGGAGAATTTTTCCAGATGTAATGGAATCTGTGGGGCACGAGAACCACGAGGGAGAGTAACACGAACAATGAGGTCTGTGACTTTTTGAATTTCATGTCTCTTAACTGAAATGGCAACATTACTCCTCGCAACACTGCATCTGTCAGTTGAATACTCTTAAAACTTGAACAAGCTGCGTCATTTAGTTTGTCTTTGACAGACTACCGTGTGACTTGAGGAGAAAATGGAAAATAGTGCATTTCGTGTGCTCTTTTAGCATTATTTTTTTAGAAAAAAACCATCACTCAAACAGAGTTTAAATACTATGGAAACTCTGTACCATCAATTTCAATTGTACAAAATTGGTTTACTGAATTTCTTTGTGGCCATGCCGATCGGAGTGGATGCCATAGGCATATGGCATTACTCAGTGGTTTAAATTTTGTATGATCAATTGAGTATGAGATCAAAATGGCTGCCGTGTTTGCTCACAAACGTAACCGTGTGTGTCTGGAGTGTTAAGCTTTGTTTAACTGCGTAACCGTGGACGAAACATTGATCCTCCACAACGCACCAGAGACCAAACAACAATCCAAACAGTGGGTTTTTTAGTAAATAAAGTCATGAAGATTGTTTTTTGGGAAGCACGAAGAATAATCCACATTGACTTACTTCAAAAGAGTAAAACAGCCAATTACGAATATTATGCCAACTTATTGGATCGATTTAATGAGGATTTGAAAAGAACGACCGAATTAGGCCAAAAAAAGTTATTTTTAACCAGGACAGTTCAAGGGTGCAGACATGCATATTTTACATGACAAAAATCCGTGAATTAGGCTACAAATTGCTCCCTCATCAGCTCTTTTCTCTGGATTTAGCACCGAGTTTCTATTTCTTGTTTTCAAACCAGAATAAATGGCTTTGCGGATAGAGATTGTTAATGAAATCATCTCACAAACATTTAATTATTTTGCTGAACTCAACAAATCTTATTTTTTGAAAGGCATAACAAAATTGGAGAAACTTTGGACAAAGTATATAGCGTCTAAAGGATCGTTAAAAAAAACATTCTACCACTCACCCTAAAGTTCCAATTATCATAAAAATTAATTGTGTGTACATATTTGCCAGATTAAACAGTTAATAAATAAATAAATATTTCTTTTCTTAACTCCATAATCATAATTTTTATGATGTTCATCTAAAGTTTTCCATTCAAAGCTAATTTATTGCTAAATACTCTTTCAAACTTGTTCAGATTTTCTTATGAGTGAGTCAGAGTGTTTCTTTTTGTTGGCTGAAAGTCTGTTGCATTTAATGACTTAAATCATAAAACTCATGACTCATTAGTGGTTCACATACATGGAAGGAGGAAACACATAAAACCACATGAATACATATAAAAGGATGTGTAAAATTAGGCAAAGTGATTAACTACACATTCTCAGTTTTGTTTAAATATTACTTGCGGGACTCCTGGCAAATGGTATTTTAAAGAAATTTTGTTAAAATGAAATACTAACACTAAACTGCATAATTTTTTATTGCATAATAAGAATCTACATAACTGATCAGTTATCTATAACTGATTTTATGAAATTCTAGTTCCACAAATTGGGTCAAAAGATGAATTGAAATATTACCTTTGTTCTAGATGTCTACTAACACAAAAATTTTAAACTCAATTATTTCGAAATGGCAAAAAATTATACACTATTGCTTTATGAAGGGAACGAACTAATGTTTAGATTTCCATATAAAAAAAAGTTTCTTAAGAAATTCTTATAAATAGTATTAAAAGGCAAATCTTGTTAAGGCATTAAACTACTTAATAATCAAAAAGAAACAGTTCGTTTTACATATTTTGTGAATTTTCTGTTTAGGGAGTTAATCTATTTGGCAATTGACACATTCATATACATATGTATGCATATTTGTACTTATATCCATATTCTGCATGTTTTTAATTCATTTTCACTGAGAACAAGTGTCGAAATTATTTGACTGTGACTAATTTTTTTTATATCTCCTTCAAATTATGCGCCTGAAACTTGACAAATTTATTTAGTTACACTCAAAACGTACAACCTTTGCCGTTATAAGCTAAAACTTTGCTTTGTTATTTGTTAGCAAACTCAAATTATTATGAAATTAGGCAAACTTGCTTTTGTATCTACATAGTTGGCCATAATTATGCTAACAATAGATAAAATCCACTCTGTAATTATTCTAATTGTAGTAATAAAATACACAGAAAAATTACAAAAATTTGCTATTATGAGGAAATTCCCAAAATCATTTGCTATATTGATTAGATTTCCAGAGATTTCTATAAAATACATACATACGAGGGTATTCAATCGATTAACCGTTAATCGGTTAACCGATTAATTTTGGACGGTTAACTGTTCGAATAATTTAAAATTGCCGATTTTCAAATAACAAATAAACCGATTAATTTGTGTCGATTAAACGAAATTCCTTTTTTTTGCACTTTTAAATTTTTTTTGAATTTATTTTTCCCTTTCAATTGAAATACAAATTTCAAATTAAAATTATATATTTTTTGAACATCCAATAAACATGATTAGTGAGTAATTAATTTACATGTCTTTGAAACTTTGTTTGATTTACATGTATAGACGAAACTTTTTTGAAATGAGTCTTTTATCATAACTAAACGAAACTATTAAACTAATCAAAATCTAAAACAATCCAAATCATGCTTTTGATTTCTCCAACATTTACAATCAGCGAGAGAGTTTTTTTTTGTCCAAGAAAAGTTTTATTAAATCTAAATAAAACAAGTAAGAAAGTATGGTCGGTCAAGCCAGAACATATAATACCCTACACTAAGTAAATGAGCAAAAACATTTTTCTTTTAAAATTTCAATAATTTATATTTTTGAGTGATTTTCGGAAGTGGGCCTTATATGGGAGCTATGACCAATTATGGACCGATCACCATGAAATTAGATCGTGTGATTTATGTCTGTATGAAAGTCTACTATGTTGAATTTTGTGAGTATACCAACATTTTTAAGCGATTTATGCACGTTAAAGTGATTTTCGGAAGCGAATCTATATGGAACTATGACTAATTTAAAATTAAAATAGAAATTATTCGGTTAATCGAATAATTTTAAATGAACCGATTATTAACCGAATAAATCTAAACCTCGATTTGCTCGATTAACCCATTAAATCAGAAACCCGAATAATTGAATACCCTAATACATACATATTGTGGCCCTATGCTCCAACTTGGAACGACGGGAATAAATATATATATACATACCAGCGTTGCCGCTTTGGTCAACAAATTGACTTTTGGTAGTTTGGTTGGTTTGTTCCGATATTTGTCGTATTTTGATAGGCTACGATATTTCTGAATACATAAGTATTTTTAAGAACAAAATAATTAAAATAATAACGAAAAAACTACTTATATTAAGCCAAAATAATAAAACTACATATTTGCAAAATATGAAGATATCATTTTCTTAAATATTTAGTTTAGTCAGGTAAATGTGTATTTATTTAGTAGTGTTGAATTCAAAAAATGACAAAGGGCTCTCAAAACTTTTATTTTCTAATAATATGCGTTAAACTCTGCTTCAGTATTTCAGTTTCATCTGACACTTTAAATATCCAATTATGGAAATTAGGACGCGTAATTTATTTCTATATGAAACTTATTTGTGTTGAATTTTTTCGGGATACCAACACTTTTAGGAGTTTTATGCTCGTTTAAGTAATTTTCGGGCCTTATATGGGAGCTATGGTCAATTATGAATTGAATTGTTAGGTGTAATTTATTTGTAAAAATGTGATATTAAAATATCTATATAAATCAAGCATTTATGACGGATAATGTCTTATTTCTGGAGGACATTATTCACATAATACATGGACAGCCAGCCAAACAGACGTACGGAAGGACATCGTTAAATCGACTCGAAAATAAAATCTCGAAAACTGAACGATTTTAACTTATTTATGATTGTAAATAAATAACTTTAAATAACTTTCTTCCTCTGGGTAATTTTATGGCAGCAATAATATAATTTTAAGTTAACTATTAATTTTGAAACGAATCCATAGGTTTTGGTAGTTTTTAATTAGAATTTTGGTAGGAAAGATATTTTATGAGTGGCAACGCTGATACATACATATGTTTTTAAAGTAAGAAAGCAACAGAAATTATTTTTGAACTTTAAAATGGCAAAAAATGTTAACTGTTCAAAATACAGAGTGAAATTTTAACAAAATATTTGTCAAATTAATGATTTTCGATTTTTTCAACTTTTTAGCCTTTATTTTGTAACATTTGTACAACATAAATTTACTGAAAGTATTGGCCATTGTTAGCTATGACATTTTCTCATCTATTTGGCAACATATGGCTTCCGTGTCAAAAGTACTGCTCATCTTTGGAGGCCAATATCGAATTCCATTTGTGATCCTCTGTTCTAAGGTGAAGCGTATCCCAGAGAGATCGGTTTGCATCGATCGAAATAGTATTCGAACGGAGCAAGGTCGGGACTATAAGCTGGGTGAGACAAAGCTTCTCAACCACTTAATTTTAAATACTTTGTAACAGGTATTTCCAAATGTGGCCTAATCTTGTCATGATGGAATATAACAGTTTCATGTCTGTCCGCATATTCTGGAGGTTTTTCGGCTTCATACGAATCAGTTGCGTACGGTTCTATGTGATGGTCTTGCAAGATTTCAGCAGCTCATAATAGAAATAACCCTTTTGGTCCCTATAGAGCCTTACCTTAGAGCGATGTATATTTGGCATTGATGTCGTTTCGGCTGGCTGGCCGAGCTTCACGTAATAGATCCATTTTTCATCGCAAGTAATGATTTGATGAAAAATATATTTTTTTTTTATAATTTTGAAACATCTTGCAAGTTTTCTCGGCTTCAATTCGCAAACGTTTTGAAGTAGCTGCTTGAGTAACTCCCAATGATGTTGCAACATCTTCATTTAGTAATGCCCACAATTCTTGGTCTTCAAATGTTTTTGGCTGGCCTGGGCTATCTTTGTTTTCCCTGTCAAAATCAGCACTTTCGAACCGCACAAACCATCTTTCGCACGTTGAAACCGATGGAACACATTCGCCATAAGCATTGGAGAGCAATTAAAGAAGCAGACCAAAAATTCCCGAATATGATACTTTGTTGGCACAATATTTGAAACTTTCGATGCTAAAAAAACCGTTTTGTTTACACTAAAATGTTCAATAACAAAGTGACTTGATTGCTCACCAAAGCTTATTGTTTCAATTTGCGAGAGATGATTTGTGCGATTCATAAGTGGTGATTTTTATACGGTAGACAAACATCGCCCAGGCCAGCCAATGAACCAATTTGAACACCAAGAATTGGAGACAAACTCAACAATAGCTTGCAAACTCAAACACCAATTTCAAAATGTTTGCTAGCAGCTGGATTCATCTAAAAGCAGGGAAATTGGGTACCAAACGAATTGAAGCCGCGATACCATGGAAGACGATTTTGCATGTCCGAAATGATGCTTTCACGCTATAAAAGAAAATAATTTTTGCGCCGAATCAGCTAACCAGACCATCGAATGAAACTGATGTATCGAATGAAACTGATTCGTTTAAAGCGAGCATTTTCCGAAAACGCCCAGAATATGTGGTCACACATGAAACCCCTATATTTCATCATGATAACGCTCGCTAATGAAGGGGTTGGGAAGTTTTGCCTTACCTGCTTTATAGTCCAACTACTATTTGTTGCGATCAATGCAGAACTCAGTCTCTGGGATACGCTTCACTTCAGAACATAGTATCCAAGTCCATATGTTGGAGATGGGAAAATATCATAGCTAACAATGGCCTATTCTTTAAATAAATTTATATTGTACAAATGTTTCAAAATAAAAGCTAAACACATTTTTAAGTCATACACTCTACATTTCTTATATATTAAAAAAAAAAAAAAAATTCTGCCGTAACAATTTAGCATAGAAAACTCTTTTATTTATTCAAAAATAGTTTTTGATAATTAGATATTTAAAAAGTGTCGATGCCTACCCTAGTGTGTGATATTCCACACATATGAAATTTATATGTTTTATGCAACAGAAACAGCATTTCTGTACTCGAATGTGACATATTTTTGTATATTTCACGATCTTATTCAAATTATTGTTAATTATTACTAATAAATTATAGGATGTGTGGGCTCTAATTCCCTATAATCATATTTAGATTAAACTTTAATTTTATGAATTTGGTTATTTAAATTTGCCAAATTACAGTTTTAAAATTAATTTGTATAAACAAATGTTGTGCATGCAAGCAACACCTATTAATTTCTTTCTTACTTGTTTAAATCATATTTAATATGGTCTTAGTTTTCAAGTTACCTCAGAAAAGGAGCAGTAAAACCAAAAAACACAGTAACACATCAAGAAAAAGAAAAATATTTAAATTAAATTTTGGCCAAATGCCATGAAAATAACCACAATATGTATAAGATGTGGAAGTATGTATTTCAGTTCCCAGTAGTTCTAGGAGACTTTCCCAAACTAGTGATTTTACCTATCATTTAGGGTAATGACTAGTTACATAACTAGCTACGTGATTAGTTATTGACCATTTTTTGATTACAATGAGACTGTCTGAGAGCTGCTCCAAAGTAGTCAAAGTATTAGATTCACATAGAGTCAGTTACCTTACTAGCTACTAGGGTATTCATTCGACTAATGATCGATCGATTAATCGAATAATTTCTTACGAATAATTATTCGAACAATTTAAAAATGGCCATTTTCGAATAACGAATAATTTGAACAATTTTATAGGATTTTGTAGGACTTGAACCAATGAAAATAAAAGGTACGAAATAAAATATTTGTTATTTAGCTGGCGAAATATTAGAAGAATCGAAATTAATAATCAAAATATTAAGTTAGATTAAAGTGGAGTTGAATGTGATGGAGAATGTGATTTTGAAACGGTGGTCGAAAGTGATATTGAGGATGACATTTATAATGATTACATTGAAATAGATGAAGGCCATGATCTTAAAATATATGTGATGTTATTAACCGCGTACGTAAGTGTTGCAAAATATTTGATAAATCGAATGATAAACACAAATATTGCAAACTACCGTTTTGTTGCAAGAAAAGCATGGAGTTCGTCTTATACATGATTTTGAACATCTTTGTCTAACATCCTAATAAACTGTTTGCGTATTTGTAAATGCGTCAATCATGCACTGCCAGACTTCAAATTAGCCACGTTTACTGACAATGAAAAAAAAGAATTAGTTACTCAATTTAAAACCCGAATTAATGAACGACATAAAAAAGTTCTTAATACGTTTATATTGTATTTGTATCCTGAAGATCATGTCCAACTAGCTCAAATTTTTTAAAGCATAGCTCCAAAACGGAAACTAAAGGGTTTGCTAATCAATTGTTTTGTAGATTGTTCTGGAGTTAATCTGATCAGAACAGATTTTTGAACGCATTATATGAAAAAATGTACAAATGTAAAATTTTAACGGTTAAAGATATCATAACAAAATTGGGAACTAATTTAGATCCAAATGTCCTTAAATTAATGACATTATAATTTTTGACATTTTTTATTTTAAAAAACCGAAATTCCTAAAACGGGGAAAATGTGTTCCAAAAACTGAGTTTTTTTTAGAAAAGTGCCTACTGTAACGCTATTTACCGTGTGATAGTACAACAACTTTCTAAGTATTTAAACAACATATAGGGTTATACAAATACGGAACTTTTTCGAGGATCGGTGCTTTGCCTTTTTAGAATTTTTTACTGAAACCTAAATATAGTTTTTAAAATTGTCCAAGTTTGGATAGGTCTGGGGGATACTGTGTCCGCTTAAGTGAGCCCAATTTTACTTTACATGCTTTTGCATTAAGTTTTCTTTCCGGAACATATAAAAATTGTATATAGTCCCAAAGAAAATTTGTTTCTACAAAAGAAAAAATATAGGGACTTTTTTAGGAAAAATCGTAAAAAATTACGCCCATTTTACATGTTCCAACTTTGGATGCGTGTAACTTTTTACATGGACGAGATAACTGTTACCAAGTTTTCTTCATTTTATTTAGAATTTTATTGCCAATATAGCTGATATTTTGAAAAAAAAATTCGACCCTCCATAGGGCCGCCATATCTAAAAAACAAATAAAAATCGAGCAAAATTAAAAAAAAAAATAAATAAACTTAAATATCTCTTCAACTGAAGGAGATAACCTACATATGTAAGCATATTTTTTGTAGATCTTCTCAAGGACTATTTATATTTTAAATTTCAGCTCATTCGGATCATAAATGAATTTTTGGGGATTTTTTTAAAAATTTTGAGACCCGAGGTGACCAACTTTGAGGGGGCACAAACTGGCCCGTATTACCCCTAGGAAGCTGAACAAATGTAATTCAACTCAAAAACCTCACTTCTAACCATGTGAAATTTTGTAATAATATCTCCAATAGTTCCCGAGATACCGAATTATTTCCAAAAAAAAAAGTTTCTAAACCACTGTGCAGTGCAAGTTGACCTAAAACAGTCAGCTAAAAAAATGTCTCATAGACAGTCCAACAACCGATTGCTTGCAAACAAAACTCCCTCCGGCAGCTCTTCAATAGATAACTTCAGAAGTGACTACACTCTAGATTACTTAGAGACAATAAAGTGACAATTGACTTCACGCTAGATTATATGGGTTTTCAGTTAAGCAAACAGATAATAAAATGAAAAAGATATTATGATATTTTTACAAATAAAGCTTGAGTGTCTGTAATTCTTATTCACTCTAGTGTTTTATTTGTATAATATCTTTAGTTTTTCTAAAGCCTTTTGGGAAAAGGTTTCCTGATGATCTGAACTTGCTTATCCCCCAGAACTTATTGGGAATTCAGCACACTAATTCTGAACAAAAAAAAATAAATTTTGTATTCCCGTATAACAACTTTTTGAAAAAGAATTACATCAACACAATTTGTATAAACCAAGCTTGTATGAATTACTCTTCACGCTATGTAACATGGGATATATAAAGTAACCAATTGACTTCTCTCCGCACTACAAAGAGCCCATACGTGTCAAATGACCCAAAATATATAAATTGGAGTGATCAGAATTTAGTGAAAATTACTGTCTTTAAGGGATACATTGATAACTTGCTTAACTGCTGGGTTTCTTTCGCTGCCTTTAACACTGCTCTACAATCACAAAAGCATTTAGTTGCATTTAAGATTATATTTCTCATCATCAGTAGCAGCAGCAGCTGTTGGGTGTTCGTTCACACACCTGTTCCAAATACAAACGGCAGCCTAAAAGTTTTCAAATACTGTAAAACATTCAAACATCATAAAATATTGCTAGAATTTGAAGATTTCTTTAGTTTCTTTGTTTATTTTAATGATTCCATGTTAGCTAAAGTTTTATTGATTCTGTTTCGCGTATTGTTTTTTTTTGTTGTGTGTGTTTTGCCTGGGAAATGGTGTAGAGTGTAAATGAATAACACCTTAACAATGTTCAGCTTGTATTAATGCATGCATAACATTTGCTAATTGAATATGTACATGATCATAGTTGTCGTTGTCGGTGGCGGTAGTTGTACTTAAAATGGTAGGCAGCAAAAGTTATTTGGCAATATTCCAAAAATCCTTTGTTGTGTCAGTGTTTTATTTTTTTTTTTGTATTTCTAGTTCATTGTTTTTTTTTTGTGTTGTGTTCTCTCTTTTGCTATTTTATTATTATTTTTCACAAGTTCCTTGGGAAAACTCCTCATACAACAGTGTGCTCTCAGCATTATTTTAACAAACCAATAAGTAGAAACACTGCTGCTATATATATAGTTTTGGTGGGTTTACGTTTGTGTTTACATATACATAAACACGTACATTTAGGACATACATATACAAACATACTGTATACTATATGAATGTATTTAGTGCATACTCCAGAGAACTCATTGTCGAGGACCAAACAGTGACTACTTTTAATATTTTGTGTCGGTGTTGTCAATTGGTTCAATACAAAAAATTCTAAAATTTCAGAAATTAAATCAATTGGTTGAATCTAATATGTAAAAATTTGGGGTAATTTGACACATACACACAGCCTCAAAAGTGAGTAAACACCAGCGATTTTTTTGAATTTTTTAAGATCATGAAAATCATTATAGTCCGACTTGAATCTCTTTTTTTCACAAAAGAATCAATTTTTCAACCCATTCTCCAACAAACCGAAACTTTTAAATTTTAATCGATAGATAAATTTTAGGATTTTCATTATCTTAAAAAAAATGATATAATTTTAGGTGTATACTCACTTTTGAGGCTCATTGTATGTGTTCTTTGTACTGCACAGAGAAGTTAATTGGTTACTTTATACATCCCATGTAAACTAGCGGGAATTCCAATCTCACTTAAGTGTCTCTAAGTAATCTAGAGTGTAGTCACTTTAAATGCTTATTTCGTACTACAATTTTTGATATAATTCTGAAATCCCAAGTAATCTAGCGTGAAGTCAATTGTCACTTTAGCATCTCTAAGTAACCTATAGTGTAGTCACTTTCAACGTTTATTTTGTACTGTACTTTAGAAAGATGTTATTTAGTCCACCAGAACTTATCTATTGGAGACTTGTCGGAGATAGGTTTGTTTACAATTAATCATTTATTGGACTGTCTATGAGATGTTATTTTAACCAACTATTTAAGGTAAATTAGCACTACCGTACATGTTAAAATAAGTGGTTCTGCAGCTGATCCAGCAAACAGTGATTGAGCTAGTAAGGTAACTGACTCTATGTAACCGGAATGAGAATCCAATGCATTGTAATCAAAAAGGGAAATTTATCCCTGCTTAGGACACTTACTTGTTAAAATAACTAGTCACCCAAAATGATAGGTAAAATCACAAATATATATATTTGTCGCAAAATAGCTTAAACATTTATTTTGATAGATATTCCACTCGCATCCCACTATGCGACCAAATAGGCTTTAAGGAAACGACCTAAGCTTTCTTTTGGGCAAAAAAAATTTAAAAAAAAGCCCATATTGGGAAAAAGTTCGGTTTTGCAAAAAAATTTCAAAAATTGTATGTCTTGAGTTACAAAATATTTATTTTGATAGATATCCCACTCCCATCCCACTAAATGACCAAAAAGCTCTTAAAGGAATGTACCTAAGCTTTTATTTAAGCTAAAAAAAGGGTCCATTTTGAAAAAAAATTCAACAAAGTTTTTGATTTTGCAAAAAAAGTAAAAAATTTTATGTTTTGAGTTACAAAACATTTATTTTGATATATACCGAACTCGCATCCCACTAAGCGACCAACCATGCCTTCAAGGAAAATATCTAAGCTTTATTTTAAGGAAAAAAAGGTCTATTTTAAGAAAAAAAATTCAAAAAAGTTTTTGATTTCGTAAAAAAATATAAAAATTTTTTTATTTTTTTTAAGTATTTTTTTCGAAAGATTGAAGCAAGAGCTATCTAAACTATTTGGGATACATTTTGCTAAGAACAATAGGTAATTAGTTACATGGATAAGAAAAAACACCTGCTTGGCCAAAATGTCAAATTTTGACCCCCTCTAACTCCGAGAGTTCTCGACCGATCTTGTTGAAATTTTGTCTAAATTACTATCCAATAGAACTAACTTTAGTGCAAATTTCATCCCGGTCGGAAGACATCGATTTCAAAAGTTGGTTCACTTGAAATGCCCCATATATATTCTGTGTCCTCATAAGATTCCAAGACGAGCTAGCTATGTCCGTCCGTCTATCCGTCTATATGTCTGTTGAAAACACGATAAGACCCAAACGAAAGGCTGAAATTTTCCACAAATACTATCTGTTGATTAGTTCTGTTTGGAATTGCAAACCGAAATTGAAAATTGAAAATCGGTCCATGCTTTCATCTAGCGCCGATACTAATATCTCCACGGAATACTGTTTGAGCAGTCATAAATATGTTGATTATCTTGATAAAATGTTGCACAAATTAGTTCTAAGTACTCTGAAATTATTTTGTACTGTACTCTATAAAGATGCAATTTAATCCACCAGAAGTTATTTATTGTAGAGTTGCCGGAAGAAGGTTTGTTTACAAGCAACCGTTTATTGGACTGTCTATGAGATGTTATTTTAACTGATTATTTAAGGTTCTGTAGCTGATCCAGTAACTAGTGAGGGAGCTAGTAAGGTAACTGACTCTTTGCAATCGGTATATAAATCCAATGCTTTGACTACTTTGGAAAACTGGAGTAGGGTGGGTAAAAATGTTGAAAATTTAATTTTCAAATGCGAATATCTCCTAAGCTATAAGAGTTAATTGATAGGAATGATCAAGAGTAGACGAGTAGATTTTATATATGTACTTTTTTTTAAATCAGAGAGCTAACGAAGAAATAGTATTGTATTAAATATTCAACATACCCGAGATAATCTACTTTGGGAACCCCTTCCCTCGCCCTTGGTAGGTCCATGAGGTCCTAATTCAAAACCTTAACTCGACAAGACTTCCTCCATTCGCATGTCAAATTTCATTAAAATCGGACCAACCTTTTAGTTTTAGGTAAAAATAAATATCAAAAATGGATTCCCCGACCCCAAAAATAGTAAGATACCACAAATAAATAGGCATTGTTTTATCAAATTTTTAATGATTTTTTCTTGTTAACCAGCGTTCCAAACTCGCTAACTTCAAATGCGTGTAAAAAAAATCTAGCGCTGAACTAAAAAAAGCCTTAAGGGTTTTGTTATGAAAAACGTAAGCTTTCATTTGCTTTTGGTTTCATCCCATTCTGAAAGTTTGATTTTGTGTCACAGTGTAATCGATTATTTCTATGAAACATATGAAAATATCAATAACTTTTAAATAACCATTTAATTGAAAAAAAGTTAGATATGTGATCACTCGTATTATCAAAAATCGATATTTTACACGAAAAACTCGAAATATCTAAAATCGTTAATAACTCTGTAAATAAGCGTTTAATTGATCGATCGATATGTGATCACTTATATTTCTGTCTAATACCGAAATCTATATTCTTCCATTAAAACTAGCAGTTCTGGGATTGGTTTGTTACACCAAGGATTGCTCAAAATATGCTAAATATTTTCCAAATCGAAACTCTTAAAAAGCACTAAAATACAGCAAAATAAACCTAATTGACAATTCTGTTTTGTGTGTTAAAATAATAATAATAACTATGTATGTGTGATTTACTACACACAAATGCATGGGGCATTTCATGTCAAGTGAACCAACTTTTGAAATCGATGTCTTCCGATCGGGATGAAATTTGCACCAAGGTTAGCTCTATTGGATAGTAACTCAGACACAATTTTTCAACAACATCGGTCGAGAACTCTCTGAGTTATAGGGGGTAAAATTTTGACAATTTGGTCAAACAGGGGTTTTTTCTTATCCATGTAACTTATTACCTATTGTTCTTAGCAAAATGTGTCCCAAATAGTATAGATAGCTATTTCTTCGATCTTTCGAAAAAAAATATTTAAAAAAAAAATAAAAAATTTTTAATATTTTTTTTCCGAAATCAAAAACTTTTTTGACTTTTTTTTTAAATTTTTTCTCTTTTTTTTTTTTTTTTTTTTTTTCTTAAAATAAAGTTTAGATATTTTCCTTGAACACCTACTTGGTCGCTTAGTGGGATGCGAGTGGGATATCTATCAAAATAAATATTTTGTAACTCAAAACATAAAATTTTTGACTTTTTTTGCAAAATCAAAAACTTTGTTGACTTTTTTTTTCAAAATGGACCCTTTTTTAATCTTTTTTTTTAGGTCAAACAAAAGCTTAGATATTATCCTTGAAGACCCTTTTGGTCGCTTAGTGGGATGCGAGTGGGATATCTATCAAAATAAATATTTTTTAACTCAAGACTTACAATTTTTGACTTTTTTTTTTGCAAATACGATTTTTTTTCCAAATGGGCCCTTTTTTTAAAATTTTTTTTGTAGTCAAAAGAAAGCTTAGGTCCATTCCTTTAAGATATTTTTAGTCCCTTAGTGGGATGCGAGTGGGATATCTATCAAAATAAATATTTTGTAACGCAAGACATACAATTTTTTAATTTTTTTTTGCAAAATCAAAATTTTTTTCCAATATGGGCCCTTTTTTAATTTTTTTTTTTGCTCAAAAGAAAGCCTAGGTCCATTCCTTTAAGATATTTTTAGTCCCTTAGTGGGATGCGAGTGGGATATCTATCAAAATAAATATTTTGTAACAATTTTTTAATTTTTTTTTGCAAAATCGAAATTTTTTTCCAATATGGGACTTTTTTTTAAAAATTTTTTTTTGCTCAAAAGAAAGCTTAGGTCTTTTCCTTTAAGACCTATTTTGTCACTTAGGAAGATGTGAGTAGGATATCTATTAAAATAAAAATGTTGTAACTCAAGACATTCAATTATTGACTTTTTTTTTGCAAATTCGAATTTTTTTTCAAAATGGGCCCTTTTTTAAAAATTTTTTTTTAGTCAAAAGAAAGCTTAGGTCCATTCCTTTAAGATATTTTAGGTCCCTTAGTGGGATACGAGTGGGATATCTATCAAAATAAATATTTTGTAACTCAAGATATACAATTTTTGATTTTTTGGCAAAATCAAAAACTTTTTTGACTTTTTTGTAATTTTTTTTTTGCTATAAAGAAAGCTTAGGCCTATTCCTTTAAGATGGTTTTGATCGCTTAGTGGGATGCGAGTGGGATATATATCAAAATAAATGTTTTGTAACTCACCACATACAATTTTTGTGTTAAAACATTTATTTTGATAGATATCCCACTCGCATCCCACTAAGGGACTAAAAATATCTTAAAGGAATGGACCTAAGCTTTCTTTTGACTACAAAAAAAATTTTAAAAAAAGGGCCCATTTGGAAAAAAATCGTATTTGCAAAAAAAAAAGTCAAAAATTGTAAGTCTTGAGTTAAAAAATATTTATTTTGATAGATATCCCACTCGCATCCCACTAAGCGACCAAAAGGGTCTTCAAGGATAATATCTAAGCTTTTGTTTGACCTAAAAAAAAAGATTAAAAAAGGGTCCATTTTGAAAAAAAAGTCAACAAAGTTTTTGATTTTGCAAAAAAAAGTCAAAAATTTTATGTTTTGAGTTACAAAATATTTATTTTGATAGATATCCCACTCGCATCCCACTAAGCGACCAAGTAGGTGTTCAAGGAAAATATCTAAACTTTATTTTAAGAAAAAAAAAAAAAAAAAAAAAAAGAGAAAAAATTTAAAAAAAAAGTCAAAAAAGTTTTTGATTTCGGAAAAAAAATATTAAAAATTTTTTATTTTTTTTTTTAAATATTTTTTTTCGAAAGATCGAAGAAATAGCTATCTATACTATTTGGGACACATTTTGCTAAGAACAATAGGTAATAAGTTACATGGATAAGAAAAAACCCCTGTTTGACCAAATTGTCAAAATTTTACCCCCTATAACTCAGAGAGTTCTCGACCGATGTTGTTGAAAAATTGTGTCTGAGTTACTATCCAATAGAGCTAACCTTGGTGCAAATTTCATCCCGATCGGAAGACATCGATTTCAAAAGTTGGTTCACTTGACATGAAATTCCCCGCATATAATTGTTAGCAAGAGTGTGAGAGAGAGCGGGAACGCGTGATAGCAGGACATTAGGTGGGTAGAATGAAGTGCTTACTGCTGTAGTAGAGCAAACACACACACACACACACAAAAGTTGTTCTTTCGCAAATGTCGGTATAAATTTAAAATAACATTATTGTTGTCATTGTGCATTATAGTCGATTATTTAAAGTTTGTGTTTCCCCCCTTTTTTTATATTTTATTATGGTCGTATTTTAAATGTTTGCGAGATAAAAGAAAATCATTTTCCAATGCCTTCATTATGATTTGGCCAAATAAATTATCAAACAACACAAACTGTGATAACAATATTACTTATGTAGCAATATATAATTTCTGTTTAAAATTATATCCAATAAATAGACTAGCAAAAATTTTATACAAATAACTAGATGGAGAAATATAAGTTTTGGAAAATGTGGGGTTGGTTGTGTACTATATTTAGTTCATTTATGTGCGTAAGTATTTTTAGTGCGTTTAAGTGTTTTCAACAGATACAACAACTAGGTTTAAAAACATAGCAATTGCTCATAACTTTGAAGATAAGCATTTAATTGAGATAAGGAGCTCCATCTGTCAGTACTCATCATATATGTATATAAAACACTCAAAATAACAATTTCTGAGTAAAAATCTATGTTTGTTATAATGCGCTTAATTATGATTAATAAATTAATTAAAATAAAAATATCTCAAGTGATCAATAACATCTAACAAATATCTAATATCGTTAATAACTTTGTAAATAAGCGTTTAATTAAGAAAATAAGCTCGATATGTGACCAAAAATCGATATTATCTATAAAAAACACAAAACATCTAAAATCTTTAATAACTTTGTAAATAAGCGTTTAAATACGAAAAGTAGCTCAATCTGTAATCACCTACATTTCCAACAAAAACTCGATATTATCTATAAAAAACTCAAAATATCTTAAATCGTTAATAACTTTGTAAATAAGCGTTTAATAAGGAAAATAAGCTCGATCCGTGATCACTCATATGTTCAACCAAAAATAGACATTTTCTATGAAAAACTCAAAATATCTTAATTCGTTAATAACATTGTAAATAAGCGTTTAATAAGGAAAAGGACCCCAACCTGTGATCACTCACATTTCTAGACAAAAATCGATATTTACTTTGAAAATCTCAAAATATCTGAAATCGGTAATAACTTAGCAATTAAGCGTTTAATAAGGAAAAGTAGCTCGGTCTGTGATCACTCGTATTTCGAGACAAAAATCAAAATTTTCTATGAAGAAATCAAAATATCTAAAATCGTTAATAACTTTTTAAATAAGCGTTGGTTAAGAAAATAAGCTCCATCTGTGACACTGACATTTCCAGCCAAAATATCTTAAATCACTAATAACTTTGTAAATAAGCGTTTAAGTAAGGAAAGACGCTTGATCTGTGATCACTTACATTTCGAGTCAAAAATTTTCTATGAAGAACTCAAAATATATAAAATCGTTAATAACTTTCGATAAGTGATCACTCATATTTATGATTAAGAATCGATATATTTGCAAATAAGCGATTAATTAAGAAAAAAAGCTCGATCTGTGATCACTGATCACTCATATTTCTTAACAAAAATAGATATTTTCTATGAAAAACTAAAGATATCTTAAATCGTTAATAACTCTCTAAATAAGCGTTTAATTAAGAAAAGAAGCTCGATTTATGATCACCCATATTTTCAACCAAAAATCGATATTTTCTATGCAAAACGCCAAATATCTTAAAGTTAATAACTCTGTAGCGTTTAATTAAGAAAAGGACCTCGATTTGTGATCACTCATATTTCTTACCAAAAATCGTATTTTCCATGAAAAACTCAAAATATTTAAAATCTTAACTAACTTTGTAAATAAGAATTTAATTAAGAAAAGAAGCTCGATCGATTATCATTCACATTTTCAACCAAAAATCTATATTTTCTATAAAAAAAACTTAAAATATCTAAAATCGTTAATAACTTTGTGAATAAGCGTTTAATAAGGAAAATAAGCTCGATCTGTGATCACTCACATTTCCAACCAAAAAGCGATATTTTCTATGAAAAACTCAAAATATCTTAAATCGTTAATAACTTTCTGAATAAGCGTTCAATTAAGAAAATAAGCTCGATCTGTGATCACTCATATTTCTGACCAAAAATTTCAGTTTTCTGCAAGGTTGGCAATCGAAACGAATAACGGTAACGGTATCAGTATTATAACGATATTTTCCATGAAATACTCAAAACATTGAAAATCACAGCTATTTTTATGAACCCAACTATATTCGCTTAAACATTCAAGTGTAGACAGATGTATTCGCATGTTTGTATTTAATGTATTTTCTTAATTCATTCATTCACTTGACAAAATAATTATTAAACTTTATTCATTCAAATAGATTTTATATGTAGAGCGTGTGTATTTGTACATAGTTTGAGTCGTTTGTATGTAAGTGTAAGTATTTAAATATTTTCTGCATTTAATTGTGCTTAATTGCACTTAAAATGATCTTTCAAAACAATAAACAAATTATTTTTGGCAATCCTCAAGAATGACAAGCAACTTAAAATAACTAACAATCCTGAAAAAACACCAACTCATGGTGAACAACTTATAGAAAACAAAAGAAGAAAACTAAATAGAAATAGATGAAGATGAAGATGAGGAACAGGATGATGAGGAGATGTAGATGATGATGAGGGAAACAAAGAACAAAGTCTCATTAGAGTAGTAATTGTGTAATGTTAAATGACAGTTTTGTTGCTCTTGCTGTTGTTGACAAATTATGTTGCAAGGACACAACGTCAGAGAGGCAGAGCAAACACAAGGGTGAAACATTTTAAACTTTTAAAATGTAAAACTTTAAATACAAAAGACGTGCTTACAACTAAACATTTTATCTCTACTTACTATAGTTTCAAAATTACAAGAACCTGTACAAATAAATGAACAAAAAATTAAATAATGTTGGATTAGAAAGGTAAAACGTTTGCTCTGTTTTAAGGTAAACTTAATGTAAACTAAGCTAAACGAATTATATTGTTAAGTGTTTGTAATGGGGTCATTAACAAAAATTTCAATAGACATTGATTGTTTTAAATTAAAAGAAAATTAAAACAACTGCTTAATGTTGTTTTGTTAGTTTTAAATGAAATCAATTTTCATTCTACTTGTTGTGTTAATGTTAATTTTTTAAACAGAAGAGCTTTGCGTTTGGTGAATTGAAAATGTTTTTCCAAATTATCAAAATATCACGATTTTTCTAAGAATAACTCAAAATATTTAAATCGTTAATAACTTTGTAAATAAGCGTTTAATTAAGAAAATAAGTTCGATCAGTGATCACTCACATTTCCAGTAAAAAAAATCGATATTTTCTATGAAAAACTCAAAATATGTAAAATCGTTAATAACTTTGTAAATAAGCGTTTAATTAAGAAAATACGCTCCATCTGTGATCACTCATATTTCTAACCAAAAATCGATATTTTCTATGAAAAACTCAAAATATTTAAAATCGTTAATAACTTTGTAAATAAGCGTTTAATAAGGAAAATAAGCTCCATCTGTGATCACTCATATTTCCAACCAAAAATCGATATTTCCTACGAAAAACTCAAAATATCTAAAATCGTTAATAACTTTGTAAATACGCGTTTAATTAAGAAAAGATGTCCGATCTGTCATCAATCATATTTCAAAATATCTCAAAAATATCTTAAATCGTTTATAACTTTGTAAATACGCGTTTAATTAGGAAAATAAGCTCGATCTGTGATCAATCATATTTCCAATCAAAAATCGATATTTTCAATGAAGAACTCAAAATATCTAAAATCGTTAATAACTTTGTAATTAAGCGTTCAATTAAGAAAATAAGCTCGATCTGTGATCACTCATATTTTTGACCAAAAATCGATATTTTTATGAAAAACTTAAAATATCTTAAATCATTAATAACTTTGTAAATAAGCGTTTAATTAAGAAAATAAGCTCCATCTGTGGTCACTCATATTGCTAAGCAAAAATCGATGAAAAACTCAAAATATCTAAAATCGTTAATAACTTTGTTAATAAGCGTTTAATAAGGAAAAGAAGCTCGGTCTGTGATCACTAATATTGCTAACCAAAAATCGATATTTTATGTGAAAACCTCAAAATATCTTAAATCGTTAATAACACTTTAAATAAGCGTTTAATTAAGAAAATAAGCTCCAGCTGTGATCACTCACATTTCCAGCCAAAAATCGATATTTTCTATGAAAAACTCAAAATATGTAAAATCGTTAATAACTTTGTAAATAAGCGTTTAATTAAGAAAATAAGCTCGATCCGTGATCACTCACATTTCCAGCCAAACATCGATATTTTCTATGAAAAACTCAAAATATGTAAATCGTTAATATCTTTGTAAATAAGCTTTTAATTAGGAAAGGAGCTCGATCTGTGATCACTCATATTTCCAAACCAAAAATCAATATTTTATGTGAAAACCTCAAAATATCTTAAATCGTTAATAACACTGTAAATAAGCGTTTAATTAAGAAAATAAGTTCGATCAGTGATCACTCACATTTCCAGTAAAAAAATCGATATTTTCTATGAAAAACTCAAAATATCTTAAATCGTTAACAACTTTGTAAATAAGCATTTAATTAAGAAAATAAGCACGATCTGTGATCACTCATATTTCCAACCAAAAATCGATATTTTCCATGAAAAACTCAAAATATCTAAAATCGTTAATAACTTTGTAAATACGCGTTTAATTAAGAAAATAAGCTCCATCTGTGATCACTCATATTGCTAAGCAAAAATCGATGAATAACTCAAAATATCTAAAATCGTTAATAACTTTGTTAACAAGCGTTTAATAAGGAAAAGAAGCTCGGTCTGTGATCACTAATATTGCTAACCAAAAATCGATATTTTATGTGAAAACCTCAAAATATCTTAAATCGTTAATAACACTTTAAATAAGAGTTTAATTAAGAAAATAAGCTCCATCTGTGATTACTCATATTTCCAACCAAAAATCGATATTTTCTATGAAAAACTCAAAATATGTAAATCGTTAATATCTTTGTAAATAAGCTTTTAATTAGGAAAGGAGCTCGATCTGTGATCACTCATATTTCCAAACCAAAAATCAATATTTTATGTGAAAACCTCAAAATATCTGAAATCGTTAATAACACTGTAAATAAGCGTTTAATTAAGAAAATAAGTTCGATCAGTGATCACTCACATTTCCAGTAAAAAAATCGATATTTTCAATGAAGAACTCAAAATATCTAAAATCGTTAATAACTTTGTAATTAAGCGTTCAATTAAGAAAATAAGCTCGATCTGTGATCACTAATATTTTTGACCAAAAATCGATATTTTTATGAAAAACTTAAAATATCTTAAATCATTAATAACTTTGTAAATAAGCATTTAATTATGAAAATAAGCTCGATCAATGATCACTCACATTTCTTACCAAAAATCTATATTTTCTATGAAAAACTCAAAATATGTAAAATCGTTAATAACTTTGTAAATAAGCCTTTTCACTTGATAGTAAAAAAGGAAGATAACCGGTTTGCACTCTAAGCTAACAAGTTATTTAATTAAAATTTCTGTAACATTAAGATAAAGTACACTTTCTCTGTCTCTTCTCTCACAGCCGTTATTTCCAGGTTTTTGTTATTTTTCTATTATTTATTGTATATTTTCTTTATTTTTTGATCGTTGTCATAAAGACACATTTTTGGTTTTTCACATCCAACATCATTGTACTTTATTTAAAGTTTAACCTTTTCACTAACGAGTATTACACATTTATTTTGTTTGTTTTTTTTTTTCGTACGAGTTTTTAAACACTTGTGTATGCTTTGGCCCAGCTTCAGCTGCTGTTATAGACTCTCGCTCTCTCTCGCTTAGATTAAAATTTATAAAGTTTGTCTGAAGTGGCAACTAAACTAAAATGTTGGCTTACTGCCAAATGCCACAGACGTCAGTTGCAATAACCTCAAGTGTTGTCAGAAAACAGTTTCACACACAAAAGGCCTCTCTTCTGTTTTTCAGATATTTTATTTTTTTGTATGTTGGCCACCACTTGTTTTGCAATGTTTCAAAAACCTTTGCAAAAAAGGCCTCCTTCATTTGAACGTGTACTCGTATGTTTATATTTGTTCAGTGTATTTGAATAGAGTTGAAAAAAATAAAACAAGATGTGAAAAAAACTACTAACAAAATAATACTTAAAAAATTATTCAACGTAGAGTTGGGTTTTTTTTCACTATGATTTTCTTTTTCGTAATGAAATTTAACCAACAGTTTTTTTTTTTGAACAATTTCAATCACTGTGCAGCTCTCTTTCACACACTTTGATTTCGGAGCAATTTGCTTTAAATAAATAGTTTTTCTTGCTGCATAAAGGCAACCTGTTGTTTCATTGAGTAAATTTATTTTGTTTAAATTGTAAATCAATTACAGGAATGTTTTTTCTGTAAATGCAGGCGGCTAAAAAAATGGGAAAACTTTAAATAGTATAAAAAATGCAGCAGTTTTGGTTGAGTTGCTGTCAAAATTTAAAATTTTACTTTGTTGCAATCAAGGTTTGAAGTGTGCTATATTAGGGCGATTATTTCTATTTATTCAAAATAAAATTATAAAATCGTTTCATTGTATTTGGCGATATATATTAACATATTTTTGAATCTGCTCCCTGTCGTTAGAGTTTTTTGTAAGGAGGCAAATTTTAGGATAATTTGAGTGGCACTACCCAGATGTCAGATTAAATAACAAAATAATATTTTTTGCTTTTTCAATATCGTTTTTAAACGCTCACAAATATTTACTTTCGCTAATTTCAAAATAAAATTCCCGAGTTTTAAAAATAGTATTCACGAGCAAAAAGTTTGACTATGATTTAAATTTTTCATTCCTGCTTTTCAGCGAAATAAAAAAAAATCGTAATAAAAATTGTTGAAGAGCAGCAAAAAACTTGAAAAAGTTTAGCAAAAAGGTTCAAATTATAATTTGAAAATTATCTTTTTAACGTAAAACGTTCTATATAATTACTTTTAAAGCTGTTTTAGAAAAAAAAAAACTATTGTATATTTAGCTAAATTAAATTAAAGTAAATAATTGCTTTATAATTTTATCCATTTTTTTTGTTCTTGATCGCCCTTTGTTTATTACCAAATTGTAAAATAAATATTGCAGCATTTATTTTCTTTTGCATTTCGCTTCTTTACATTTTGTTTTGTTTATTTACAATATGTATCTTTATTTCCATTCATTTAGGATTCAAGTGTATTTTCTTAAACTCAAGTCTCGAGTGTAGCTGTAGCTGCTGCTGCTGCTTGCTGCATGCATATCAAGTGCATAAATGGGATAGATTACTACTAATAAGATAAAAGACAAAGGACTTGAAAACATCTGCTGCTAAAATTGATGAGAATACTTACTCATGTTTCTCTCTGGATGAATTCTTTCATTTTTTTTATAATGCTTTTGTTTGTGTTTGGATGCATATTAGTGTACTGCATAAAAATGCATTAATAATTTTCAGAATTTTTATTTTTTTTTTAAAAAGTAGCTTGTAAATATTTTAAATGTTTAGTGTTGAATACAACTTCATCTTAAGAAATCTGGGAATATTTTTCTGAGTATTCCAAATTTTGACATTTTCCGAAATCTAGACTGGCTGGAATTTGATCAAATATTCATAATATACATATTTTTACGTTTTTACCTTTTAAAAACAGTGGTTTATTTCCTTTAAATTAACCGGCTACTTGTGATTGCGATTAAAAGCCATTTAATAATTTAATATTTGTAACAACTCTTTATTTATTCAAATATACACAACAACAGCTTAAATAGTCACTATGTGTTTTTAATACACACACGTTTATAATGCACACACTTAAATTACACTTTATAATTTACAAGACAGTTGATGTTAACTTTAACAGCGCCTATGATAAACTCACTAACTGCTGCAACCGCAGTCACTATTTATACACACTGCCATCTCCATTCGAGTAGCCTAGATTATTCTTAACGGTCAAAACTAGTATATTGGAATTCCAGAGCTTTCGATGTTAATGTTAGCAGCTTAATCATTTGACATTTCTAAACGGCTGGTCCGATCGGGATAAAATTTATGTGGGCGTAGCCAAGGAGCATTCGAGTTTAAGTTATTAAAATGGGCCATACAAATGCTCCAGGGGCGTCAATATGGGGGCTCAAAGTAGGGTACCTTCGACATGTAAAATTTTTAAACACGTGCCATTTCTTTGTTTCCAATCCGATTTCAAAAATTTTTTGGATTAATTTTTGATTTACTCAATATCAATTATATGTAGCTTGACTGGTTATTGAAATAAACGATTCTGTTATGTTTCTCGTAAAATTAAAATCACAGATGCGGCAAGCAAAACAGTAAAATGATTAAATTAGTTTAACAAAATGTTCAAAAGTTTGTAATTGCTATTCTGAAAATTCTATAAAAATTTAACTATTTTAATCATATCATTCATTCCACCGAATTCAACCACCCAAAAATTTACCTTACGTATTCGGATTTTGTTAATTTCCCTATGCAGCCATTTAGGTATTCCCATTTTTTAATTTTGAAAAACTCGCGATTTTTTTCACAAGCTTAGATTTTTGAAGAGTGAAAAAAATTCGACAAAGTGTATAAGTTTATGTGATGACCTGTTTAAATCTAGCATCTAAAAAGTAATATTTCCATTTATACCCACAAAAGTATGTATATTCTTGGTCCTCATAAGATTACAAGTCGATCTAGTTATGTCCATCGGTCCGTCTGTCTGTTTAAAACATCACAAGGCCCAAACAAAAGTAGCCAGTTGGCTGAAATTTTCCAAGAATACTCTCTGTTGATATGTTTTGGTTGATATTAAAAATGGACAAATATCGGTCCATGATTTCATCTAGCCCCCATATGGGAAAATCGGGCAACATTTGTCCCTAGAATCTTATAAAGCTTATTTTTTTCCATTACCCCTCTAGGGAGCATAAGGCTTTTACAAAGCACATCCATCTTACACGATTTGTTCAGTTGTTTTCGCGTCCTCCCATATAAGACTGCACCATCCTAGTTTTAAGAGTATCGTGTATCTTTGTGTATATTTTAGCACTCTAACGCCTGCATTTCATACATTTTATTTGTTTTAGTATGGGTTTCTCGTTGGTAAAGTTCCTTAGATCCTTGTTGCTCATATGATTCTGAGACACTTGTTGATGAATACCTGTAGCGTTTGCATGATGGTGTTCAATACTAACCAGATTTCACTTCCATACAACAGTATAGACTTTACACCTGCCTCGAATATTCTAAGCTTGGGTTTTCTGGATATTTCTGAGCTTCTCCATACTGGTTGTAGTCTTCCGAATGCCGCTTTTTGTCTTCAAACTTTTCTAGCTGGCCTGGGCGATCTTTGTCTTCCATGTTAAAATCACCATTTCTGAACAGCACAAACCATTTCTGGCTCGTTGAAACCGATAGTTATATAAGGGATACCTATCTTTTGATGAATCCTATACACCATTTTCAGTTTGCCTATCAATCTAGTAAATCTACGGTGAGTGCCATTTATCACGTAACGACGCTAATCGAGAAGGCCATATGTGGCAATTACATATCGCTTTCTGCGTTTGTTGACATTCAGGTGGCCTTCGACAATACGTCATATGGTGCTATTGATCTAGCACTGTATACACGCAGAGAAAAATATAGTTGGGCATGGTTACTGTAACCATTTCAATATTGTTACAAGTTTTTTAACTATATTATAGTCACAGTAACCATTTACATGATTGTGGTAACCATTATATGGTTAACTTACGATTCACATGATTGTCTCAACCATATATATGGTTACAGTAAACATATATATGTTTGTGACAACCATTTATATGATGAAGGACTTATCATATTATGGTGCTCTCGGCTTAAGGCTTATGATAAAATTATTCATCATAAATATGGTTGCCACAAACATATATATGTTTACTGTAACCATATATATGGTTGAGACAATCATGTGAATCGTAAATTAACCATATTATGGTTACCACAATCATGTAAATGGTTACTGTTTCTCTGCGTGTAGGTTCCGTAAATTGTAAGGAAATGGATTTTGGAAATGCTGTCTTCGAGGGTTATTAAGTTGGACTTAGGAGGGTCATCGAAAACTTTACGAAAGACCTTAACAACTTTCAGATAGCCAAGCTGCCTTTAGAGCCTTACTTTCATATCAAATAAGGTATGGTGTTGTTATGGACTGCTGGACATCATTGAATGAACTCGGCACACACAATGAACTTACCTTGTGCTGGGTACCTGGTCATGAGAGCCATGCTGGTAATGAACGTGGTGATTGTTTTGCCAATAGAGGTGGCCGTGGTGCATTCATAGGCCCTGAACCGCTCTTTGGCATCCCATGTTTATACACTATAGAACGAAATCGTTCTTGTGTTGAATCTTCCCTATGCACTATAGTTCAAAGTATCACTTTTTCCGTGCGAAATTAATAACTAATAAAGTATTCTACTGTTTGATACCAAAATTGGACCATAGCTATGGAACGAACTCGTTCTTGGGTTAAATCGGAATTTTCCCGATTTTGGAACAATTTACCAGGACTTTGAGAGTCCAAAAGGTTCATTACTCTGTCCAAACGTAGATCTCAATTGTTACTATCGCTCGGAAAGGGTGAATTGAGATTACTTACTGGATTATTCGCAGGACACTGTGGTTTTAGGTATCACCAATTTATTTATTGGTAATGTTGCGAATGAGCAGTGTAGATTTTGTGAACTTCAAGCTGAAACATCTGAACATATTTTATGCGACTGCCCAATGCTGGAAATACGCAGAACAAGATGTCTCGGAAGGGCCTTTATGGCCCCAGGGATCTCTCATTGATCTCTCATCTAATAGAATAAGTGGCTTCATACACAGCCTAAATCTGACATGATGAAACTTTAAGGCTGCACAAAAGATCCTATGATAATAGATTTTTGGAAAATACACTGTAATGTTGATTCGAAATGAACAAAATATCATTGTTACTCCCAACATGGTTCAACTTTCAACAAGCACCAAATTGTCCGGTATGTTCTTAATTTAATTAGATGATTATTTTCTTATTAAGAAAATGATTAAGGATACATTATGATGTACAGAGAACAAATAAGAATAAAAGGAGCCAATTTTGTTTTATTTGAAATCTTTCTGCTGCAGTCTAATGCTCATATTGCATAAGTATTTGTGTTATTGTATAGAATAGAATAGACAATAGTTTAAAATATGGCAAGCAGTACATTGTATACAAAACATTAGACTTGCATATTATTCTTGGATCCTTGGACCATGTATTATGCACTATGCACAGCATTCGTCTCTCCTATAACTTTCCCAGATGAAGAACGATAGGAATTAGTTGAGAGTTTATTATGGCATAAAGATTAGTACGAAGAACATTTGAATTACAAAATAGTTGTCATTATTATTGCAGTTTTTTTTCCAAAACAAATATTTACAAAAGGGAAAATATGTACAATATAAACAAAATACAAGAATTTTCAAGTATGAGTTTATTTTTTTCAATAACAATACATTGTACAGAAACCTTTATTTAGGAAAGCAATGTATTGTTATTAAGTGTTCATCGAGAAAAAAAACGATTATCTGTTTCGTATTATTAACTAAAATTTAACATATAGAGCCTTAACAGCGAAAACATCTTAAGTGCATAAAAACAAAATCACTAAAATTTCAGCAGACTATTTAAATATTCCTAAATTATCGAGTTGCTTTGAAAAAACGAAAATCCAATATATTGTTAGTTAAGATATTTTTGTTGTTAGGGGTCGATATGTACTCATTTTGAGAATCCACTAAAATTGAATGATAAGATTTAAAACCACTACTTTACAGAATCAATGTTAGTTATCTCATCACTTTCACAGCTCAATGACTAGTTTTTAAATAAAAAAAAAACTAAAGCTCTTAAAATCCTTTAAGGTAACTAAATAAGTACTTATAACTAACTAACCAACTATCTTATCTTAAATACTTGTATAAAATATCAAAAATTCTCAGATTTTCTTTATTTTATTCAAATAACATGACTGCCTTTAAACCCAACAGATATGAATTCGCATTAATGTAAATGTAAAATAAAATAAAATACAAAAGAAAATATTCTGGAACATTGCCAAAGTTGTAAAACACAGTTTTAAGAACAAAAAATCAAAAAATAAAAACATTTTCAGTCTGTATAGATGGACGTTTTTAATAGAGCTTTCATTAATGCAAAAAACTAAAATAAAAATAAGTAAAAGTAATTTTTAATGGGTCTCCAATAAAAATGTTTCAGTTTTTTTTAAAAAAACATTTATTGTCAGCTGCATGTTATTGTTGTATAAAGCAACAAGCATTTTAGCGTGAAATAAACATGTCAAGAAATAAAATGACAAACAAGATATAAATAAGCAAATATTACATAAAATATATAAAATTGTTACTATATTTCACACACACAAAAAATATGAGCAGGAAAGCATGAGCAGAAATAGAAAAAAAAAATGTCAAATGCAAACCTCTAAAGTGCCACTTTACTCACAATTGCATAAAATTATGTTGCAAAAGCTTTCCTTTCTACGTCACTCGCCACCCACAATCTTCGTGCCCCATCATTGCCATCATCGTTTTCTAGTCTTAAAACGGAGGCAGGCACTCTCTGCCACACTTAAGTTGTAGTTGAAGGGATTCTCAAGAGTGTTTTCCTTTCTTTGAATTTTCGTTATTTGCGTTTTGAAATACATACATATGGGCAATTCCATATCATCGTACGTGACATTTGTGCGCCTATAGAGTGGAATAGATTCTGAAAAAAATAAGAGTATCTGAAAAATAATTTGGTCTTTATATTCCATTCAGAGGGTACTATATTTTAAAATAATAAAAAGTTCTTTCGAAATATTGTTGTCTAAAATATTGAGCGAAATAAGGATATATCGTACGTGACATAAAACGGAACTCATTTTGAGGTACATGTAGAAATATGCGAAAATATTCGAATCGTGAGAGGCCTTATGTTTTCTTTTAATTTCTTACACTTTACGAAATATTTTCCCTTTACAATCCGTCATATTTAAATAAAAACGATCTTTGGATGACTTTATAATAAATAAAATTTAATATCGTACGTGACATACCGTTCGTGACAGGGTATTCTCTTATAATAAAACAATATATATTCTGTAAATATATGTATACAAAAAAGTGAATAGAAAATATACATTCGATTTCAATAAACAATTTGACAGTAGCAAAAAAAAACAATCTGAGTCAAATTCATTTCATACTACAAGCTAATTAGGAGCCTAGTTTTCGCCGCAATTTTAGCCTAAAACATACCTAAAACATTAAAAACTTAAACACAATCAGTCTAAACTATTATTTTTATCTAAATACTTTCACATGGTAACATGGTAACATTTTATTATTTTTTTCTTCAGTCGTGGTAGCGATTCTCATGGAATAGCTCATATGTATAATAATGTGCCAGGTTTTTTATATGAGCACACCTCCACGAGACAAAAAATATTCATTATTTTACAATAAAATATAGTTTTTAACACTTTTGGTACCTTTTGTTGGTCCTTTCTTGAGGTAACCAAAATGATGTACAAATTAAATTCCGTGGCATGATCAGATTTAATAATAATAAATTCATTAGAATAACGGAAATATTAATATTTTCAGTTCTTGCGAGTTCGAATTTGCAAAAATTACCAAAGAGGAGAAAATACTATTGTTATATATTAAAATTATAAAAAAAGTACCACAATACAGTTATTACTGGTCTTCAATACCAAAATGCTCGACTTTGCAAGAAACACCAGACTCCTTTCTGCTGCTGTTTTTATTTAGATAAAGATTTCTAATACAAAAGTATGCTCTAAAAACAGGCAGACATTTGGCTGCTTTACTCTCTCAATATTTTTATACCCTTCACCATGAGTTGCAAGGTTATATCTTTATAAGTTTGTGTTCCATTTGTAATTTCTAAATTTTCCATTTGCGACCCCATAAGGTAATATATTCTGGATCGTTATACATAGAGGAGTAGATACAGCCATTTCCGTGTGTCCATAAGTCTGTTGTTAGGTTGCTATTTAAAATAGAGAAAATGGGACCATAATTTTTCTATGAAGATCCGATATTGTGAATCAATTGGTCAATTCACAAGGTCTCCTATCATGTTATATTGTCATAATGTCCTAATATTTCACAACTCGGGGGCTCGGCTTAACCGACTGTTAGGCGCAGAGATATTTTAGATATTTTTTTGTTTATGGACAGATATTTTTCTTGTAATTTTTTTCCAGTTTTAATTTCATTAAAATCGGTTCAGCAGTTGTTGAGAAATTTAAAGCTAAAGTTAAACTTTTCATTTTTTATAGCATTTAGTATGAAAATGCGAATTTTTTGTTTGTTTTCTGCATCAGCCCGACCATATATTACCCTACACTATAATTTATTTTTGTGAATGATTTTCGGAAATGGGTCTATATGGGAATTTTGACTTCTAATGGATCGATCGGCATGAAATTAGGATCTGTGATCTATATCCATATGAAGTATATTTCTGTTTAATTTTAAGTTTATACCTGTATTTTTAAGAGATTTATGTCGTTAAAGTGATTTGTGGAAGCGGGCCTTATATAGGAGTTATGAATAATTATGGACCGATCATCATAAAATTAGGTGACATGAATTCAGTATATGTATATAAAACTTATTTGTAGCAAAACTTGTGTAGATAAATAACTATTTACGACTGATAAAGTCCAATTTCGGGAGAACATTTGTATGGGTACTAGGTGAAAGAATGGACCGAGTTCAGCCAGTTCTAACAGGCTTCGTCCAAAGGCCGAAAAATGGCCTTAGGACGATTTTCGCATTATCATTACAAGTCGCATTATCTTCAAAATTGCGACTTGTACTTTGCGCCAGTCATATGAACAGATGAAATAAAAATACTTAGAAAAAAGGTGGGAGTAATTTCATTCAAATGAAACAGGTCAAAACACTTCAACAAGTATATATGGACTTAAAGAGGTTACTTTGGCCTTATTCCTGGAGCTAAAATTTGTTTAACCGCTTTTGACCTTGAGCACTTTTATTTCACTGAAATTAACACAGCAGGTATAAACGGTACAGTGACAAATCATACCAGTTCTTAAAGGCTATTATCCTACAAACCTACCAAAATCATCCAATTATCGATAATAGTTTGCAAGTAATGATAATAACTTCTGATAAAATTTACAAAAATCAAATTTTTTATAAAATGACAGAAAACATTTGACTTTAACTATTTTTATAAAATTTTATGGCTACCTTAGTTTCAATATGTTTTCTTTTGAATGATATTCAAATTTTTGAAATCGGAGTTAACAAAAAGTTGGACTTTTGGATGATGAAATTAAGTTCTGAGCAACTGTGCAGCACATGTCTCTGCTTTTTGGTTACGATAACACAATAAACATAGCATACAGAGTAGTATTATTTTAGGACATTTTGCTTGAAACACATTAACAATATTGTGAAATATTAGGACATTATGACAATATGACATGATGGGAGACCTTGTGAATTGACCAAATATAATTTTTAATAAAAAAATGTTTCTAAAAATATACTTTCAACAAAATAAATCTTTCAATATGGATTATATTATTCGAGGTGTGTATTTTTAACTGTTGTAAAGATATTTGTAAATATTTGTATTTATCATTAATTTTGATGTTTTTACTGGGTTATCTTAAACTAAGGTTTAATGTCATATAATTTTTTTTCAAATAATTGTAAACAATTTTGCACGATTTTCATAATTTTTTCTAAGGTTCATAAAAATGTATCTACCAAATTATAAAGGGAGAGTTTTAATAAATATAGCTTTGTAAGCATTATTTTTTTAAAAATCCGTCTTGTTGGCGGGCTAAAATCATATATTTTTTTAAAATTTGAAATAATCCCTAATTTCAAAGTCAAACGCCAATAGCAATTCGGTTTTGTTGCAGTCCATAGTATATTACTTATTGTTTTTCCCATAATTTTTCATGAAATGTGTCAGGTCATGGAAACGAGTTTAAAAACTCTTAAATGAAATAAATTTTAAAGTTGCCACACGGTGTTCTTTAAGTAACAACTTCAAAAAATGATTTAGGTACGAGAACGCCACATTAAAACATGAGCTTTTTCTCTTTTTAAATTTTTATGTAAAACTAATTTCAAATCAATATTGAAATGTCTGCATTTGCATTCCCCAGTTCATTTAAATATTTTTGTATTTTAGTTTACATAAATAATATTATTATTATACAAATATACTCCAATTTTTCAAATTAATCGAATCTTACTTGCCATTATTCTAACTTTTGCTCTGCCCACAACAAGAAAAATACATGAAATTTCCCTTTCAACTCTAACACTTTGTAGTTGAAGTGAAGTTAAAGAAACATTATTTGATAAAATGCTGCATATAAGTGTGCAAAATCTCAAGTGCAGCCTCCATTGACCACCGAAAACACTTGAAAGCACATAAATGTGAAAAAGTGCATCATACTTTGAACGAATGATTTTTCTTTTATTCTGAAATTTAGTTAATTTTGTTATTTTTTCATTTCTACTTGCAGGTAAGCACTCCAACACACACATCCACTGTCACAAAAGAATCTGTGAACAAAATTTCCATATACATTCATGTGTATTCTGGTTAAAAGAGAGGGAAAGAGCAAAGGAGCCAGCGAACGACCGAAAATTGTGTAGATGTAGAACAGAGCTATAGCATTTGTTTGTATGTTTGTTTGTAAGTTTGTATGATGGAACGTATAGATGTAGGTAATAAATTATCACACTTAGACAACTTTTGCAATTTAATAGTCTAGCAAAGCATTTATAAATGTGTTAGAGTGGCGAGATAAGTAGCAAAAATACTTCACTTTGCCACATACCAACCAACATGTTGCAATATACGAACAAACGAACGAACCTAGTACGTACGAAGACTTTTTTTAAAGCATCATTTTTCATGAAATGTGTCAGGTCATGGAAAAGAGTTCAAAAACTCTTAAATGAAATAAATTTTAAAGTTGCCACAGTATATGGCGAAAATGAAATGAAATGTTGTCTTTAGTTTTTGAAATGGAGTTATAAAACTGAACCGAGTAAATAACTTTCAAACCTTTTGACACAGATGATAGAGAGAGACAACTAATGTTAAGATTAAACCAAAACTAAACATATTTCAGAATGTTATAGATTTTCCGAGATATTGTTATAATCGAATTCATATTTCTTTTAAAAATCATTTCTAATTCATATATATTTCCACTAATTGACATTGAAATTGCTCAAGTTTGAAGTGCAATAAAACTGTTGCTTTGTTAGCAAGTGTGTTGTTCAATCTTCTACGTTTTCCTTTTCTATTTCTTTTGCTCAAATTATATAACGTCAAAAGCATAACATGTAATTAAATTAAATGTTACTATTTCCACACTGAATGCATACAACATAAATTGCTTCTTTGAAGTTGGAAACGGGGGCGAAAAAAACGCATCTTCCAATGAATTTGTTCATCAAAAAGTCATGTTGCAAATGAAATCAAAAACAGATCTCCCAACATATTATAAAGCCAGTTATAAACTATATAATTAAATATATGCAATGTTTATTAGGAGAGCTGCATTTGTGCAATTTTTTTTGTTTCCGATTTCAAAGATTTTTATATTTTTGGAAAGCGCTTGGCTAGGTGCTATTTATCTCTTATAATTTCCGGGTTATAGGCATTTAAAAATTTAAGTTTTATAATTTTGCCATACCTTGGTCCGCTTTTTAAAAATATAGGGCGTACATTTGCACCAAATGGACTTTTTTTTTTGTTAGTTAGACAACTAAATTGTCAATAATATAAAAATGATTTCAGAACAATTTAACAAGTAATAAAGCTATATTCGCAGTGAAGAATTTATATACCCTTCACCAAATTATACTTCAAAATAACAATTTTAAATAACACAGTACAACATTTTTCAGTTCATTGCTTTGGGACTCAATTCTGACAATTGCACGTGAAAGTAGCCCCAAAAATAAGAGCTGCCGTATTAATTTAATGGCCATACGAATTTTTTTTTCGTCAAGGTGGATTTTTATCACTTTTTCTGTATTTTAGCACGGTTATATCTCGTATACCGTACGGAATATCTCTTTTGTGGCTGAAGCAAAGTTGTAGATATTGAATAGTAGAAACAAAGTACGAAATATACCTACCCGAAAAAGGTGCATTCAGTGCCTTAAAAATCGCAAAAATGCCCATTTTTTTAAATTTTTTACCAATTGTTCACCTTTTTTGCTCAATAACTGGATTACAAATCCAATTATGGACTGATCACCATGTTCCGTACTTTTTTTCTACTATTCAATATCTACAACTTTGCTTCAGCCACAAAGGAGATATTCCGTACGGTATACGAGATATAACCGTACTAAAATATAGAAAAAGTGATAAAAATCCACCTTGAGGAAAAAAAATTCGTATGGCCATTAAATTAATACGGCAGCCAACTTGACAAAACTAATGATGCAGAAGTTCTTATTTTTGGGGCTACTTTCATGTGCAATTGACAGAATTGAGTCCCAAAATCATGTGTTGTACTGTGTAATGTTAGGTAAACAAACATTTTTTTCGAAAGTTGTTTTTTAATTTTTTGGAAAAAAAAATTTCGAATTGTTTTTTTTAAATTTAATTTTTTTTTTTCTAAATTTTTTTTTTTTTTAATATTAAGAGAAGAAAAAACTTTTAGTGAAAAAAAATTCGGTTTAAAAAATATTTTTTCCGATTATGACTCATTGCAGGTCCAACTTACTATTGACTTATACATATACGTCGTTGCAACGGTCTTTGAAATATCTATCATTAGATATCCATATTGTCTATATTACTGACTTAATAACCCTGATATAGGTAAAAAATTGGTTAAAAATCGAGGTTGTCCTGGTTTTTTCTTATATATCAGCCATTTGTGGACCGATTTTCTCGTTTTTAAATAGCAACCGAGCCGGAAGAATTATTGTAAATTATTTGGGGGATTCGGAAAGTTGATTTCAATAGACGGACATGGCTTAATCGACTCCGCTATCTATAAGGATCCAGAATATATATGCTTTATAGGGTCTCATATATTATGGAAATTACAAACAGAATGACAAACTTATATATATCCTTCTCACTAAGGTGAAGTTTCGTTAATAAATTTGATCCACATTTATTCCGAACTATTTGTTTTGTTTAGATAAGTTTATTTTTGGTGTTACAAAAAAATTTTCCAAAAATATTGCACTTTTTCATATATTTTTTTTGTATTAACTTTCTTAATATTGTTACGTTTTAACCTATTCAAAACGTTGGTTTATTTCCTTTAAATAAACCGGATACTTTTGATTGCAAATAAAAGCCATTTAGTAGTTTGAAAATTGTAACAACTCTTTATTTATTTAAAATGTACAACAACAGAATTAAATAGTCACTCAGTGTTTTTTTTATACACGTTTATAAATTCGCAGAAATACAGATACACTTTATAATGTACACGAATTCACTTGAAAAATACAGCACACTTTAAGGCACTCAGTTGATGTTTATTCGGATAACGTCTCTGATAAACTCAACTAACGACTGCAACCTCTGCCACTATTTATAACACTGCCATCTGCACTCTAGATTGTTCCTTAACTGTCAAAGCTCGTATATTCGAAGACTAGAGCAGCAAACATTCAGCGTTGCCATACTTACCATCAATGATCAACTCAAAGCTTTTATTTAATGTTAATAATGCCCACAGATATGTTACAGTTTGAGAAGCACTCCTTTCAAATAGCATTATGCAACTTTAAATCAGCCTTTAAAATCGTTGTATTTGAATTCAAGTACAATATTTTATTCATTTTATATTAAAATATGAAAAATTGCAATATTTTTGAAGGACTGAATTTTAAAAGGGCCATTTGGAATCTAATTGCAATATTGACTTGAAAATTTTTTTTAACACCAAAAATAAACTTATCTAAACAAAAAAAAAAAAAAAATTGTTCGGAATGAATATGGATCAAATTGTTCCTAATATTTCCAATCATTCTAAAATTTTGAAACAAATTTTTAGAAACTCAATAAATATGTAATATGTAATAAAATCTTTCAAATATGAAGGACTGAGTCTTAAAAGTGGCCGTTTAGAAATACCAGATTTGTTTCCAAAAAATTTTGATTTAGCCTAACTGTGCAGCTCTTTCGCTCTCACCAAATACAGAGCATTACCTTAGCGGATAACTGGCTTTGCTGTCGATTCGGCTGGTTGGCCGGACTTCACATACGATCTGGTTATCATAAATGACCCAATTATTTTGCAAACTCTTGATGAGTTTGGCACCAATTTTCATGGAGTAGTGCCTCCAATTCTTGCTTTTCAAACTTTTTAGCTGGCCTGGGCGAGTAAAAATCACCACTTCTGAACAGCACAAACCATCTCGCGCATGTTCCAACCGATGAAACACATTCACCATAAGCTTTGGTGGGCAATCGATGTACTTCAGCGTAACCTTTTTTCAAATTAAAGAAGTAAAGAAAAACTTTCAGCATATAACACTTTGTTAGCACAAAATTCACTTTTCCATAAAATTCAACGTGAATGAATTTTCTAACAAGCCATTCAAAGTATTTATCTTAGGCGTATGATTGATATTTAGCCGTCATATTTAATGCTCATTCGCCCCAGTACATGGATTTCAACTTTTTCACAAGAGATCTTGAGTGAAATTCAAATATAGATATACATATTTTCCAAACTACTTAAGCGATTGAAAAGGAATATATGTGAAAATTATAGGCCAATAGGCCAGCTTTTATAGATTTTAAATTGTAAATATTAAATTTTGTCTTTTTTGAGATTCAAAACGTCCAACACTTTAATAATATTTAATAAATATTCAAAATATTACCTAGAGACATATGAATACTTAAAAACACAGACTTTTACCCCTTAACCATAAATTATTTATTCACTATACATTCAAATGTATGTACTTTTGTTTTAATGTACAAATATTATCTACACGGTCCATTAAAAAGCAACATTTCAAACAATTTTAAATAAATGTTGTCTATACATTTAGTTTAATATTAATATTAATGTTCAAATACACTTTTCAAATATGTTATTTACCTGTGTGAACAAAAGCAAGTAATTTTGCTCTTCTCTACAATACATTACAAATGCCAGTATGTAAAACAAAGATTTCAATATATTTCTATATGAAAAGATATGTATGTATACGAGCATGAATGTTTGCTTATGTTTATATTTGTTGGCAAATAAAAATAAGTAAAACTAAAATATAACATCAATATATTACATACTTACTTCGAATTTCAACAAGAGCATGGAATGACTTTGTAACATTTTCATGGCAGTGCATTGCAGACATGGGATTTGTTCTCGAGTGTCGTGTACAAATGTTTATAACTTTCTATGTAATAATGTTTTACAGTGAGCTGCAGTTTGTTTGCTTGTTTGGCTGGTTGGTTGGTTATTGTTGCTACAAATGTCTTCATTTATCTTTTCCAAATAACATACGAGCCAAAGTAATAGAAACACAAATATAACCTTGTTGTTGTGTTCTAGCTCTTCACGTGTTGGATTGTACAAAAGTGAATAATGTTTCAACTAAAACTTGATGTTTCCATATGAGATCTTGAAATAAAAATGCTGAAACATTTGTAAAACGCATTGTGAAGAAAAAGCAACTGTCACATGAAAATGATGTGAACACCTTGTCTTATGTATTCATATAAATAATAATAAAATCGTTGACTTTCTTTCAGCTATAGAGTTGTAAATGTATTCATTTGATAATGCCAGGGGGACATTTAGTATAACATAATGATTAGCAAATGGATAATTGTATTTAAAACGAAGAATAAACATAAAATACTAACGTGATGTCAACAGAACTAGAACAGAACTAGAACAGAACTAGAACAGAACTAGAACAGAACTAGAACAGAACTAGAACAGAACTAGAACAGAACTAGAACAGAACTAGAACAGAACTAGAACAGAACTAGAACAGAACTAGAACAGAACTAGAACAGAACTAGAACAGAACTAGAACAGAACTAGAACAGAACTAGAACAGAACTAGAACAGAACTAGAACAGAACTAGAACAGAACTAGAACAGAACTAGAACAGAACTAGAACAGAACTAGAACAGAACTATGAGTTTCATGTACAAAAACTCTTTTTTTTTATTAAGACTTTCAAAGATCAATGACATAATTTGCTCCGTTTTTTTGTTGCAAAAGGAAAATAATAATAAATTAAAACAAAAACTTACGTAAATCACATCCCTTTGTATTCTGCTTTAGGCATAATTATTTACATTTTATGTTGAAATTATTGTTTTTCAAGGTAAACATTAGATTCTAAACTGAAAACGAAAATAGAAAAATAAAGTTTTAGCTTGTTGCTCTGCTGTGTTATAACTTCGCCGTACGTCTTGTACGTATTATGAAATCCTTCATAGAATATTCAACATACAATACCAAAGTATTTATTTTATTTTTTTCTCTTTTTTATTATTATTTATTTTGTACTAGTTTCTTGTTTTCTTAGGAGTTCTTTTTGTTTTTTTTTTTGTGTTGCATATACAATTTTATTGCCAACAATACATTTTTCTTTGTGTTGCTGGTGTCGCCTTAAATAACGCCTCTTTGTGTGGCTGTAAATGGCAACAAGAATAGTTGTAGCAGCAGCAGAAACAACAACAAGAGGCAGCTACCACTACAAGTATATAAAAACATGTTAGTCACTATTAAGGATTTGCTAAAGGGGTCTCCTAGTTTTTGCTTTACGGTACCCAGCTCTTATAGTTTCGAGGCTGGCGAAATGAAACTCTTGCCTTTTAGTATTTTTATTATTATTTTTTTTTGTTTTTTTTATTTCAACAATATTGTAGTTTTTAATAATAGAAAAACAAGAGAAGGAGAAGAAAAACAGAAAAGCAAAGCGGGGCTTTTGCCACATTGTTTTTAATAAATAACAAATTCAAAAAGTTATTCTTTTTTAGTTTTGTTTAATGTGTGTATGTGTGGAGGGATGTACATATCAGGAGATGTATTTTCTACATAAATTCAAACATACATACCTAACTAGAACTATTTAAAAGTTCTTAAAACATACCGCTGCTGCACAGCTCCATCACACACGTACCCACATAACTATCTTGGTACTACTGCTGTATAGTATGTATTGTTATTGTGCAACAGCGATAAAAATACATCTACTCCACTCCCTTACACTTCTCATAATGTTTGTCGTAGTTTTTTTATGCATTCATTGGCTTACAAACATTTTTACATGCATCAAATTCAAGCTGAAAAATAAAACTTTAAAAATTTCACTAGAATTTTTGAAATTTTTTACGCTCTATTGTCAATAAGGTAGAAAGTATTCGTTTATTAGGTTCCTTATTTCTTTAGTTAATGCCAGAGAAATTCCGTGGATAATGGCTTCTTTTTACTTGCAAAGGTAATTTTACGCATAGAACTTTAGCCAAAAGCATAGTTTCATTTCATTTTTGCGGAAAGTCCTTTGATAAAATTGTTTGGAAAGAAATGTAGGTACATACTAAGTATATGATAATTTAATATAAATTAAGTTGTTCGATAATACCATCAAAGTAATGTTGATTATTTTTTTAAGTGTCATTTCGAAATTTCATTTCTAGGATTAACCCTTTAATAGTAAATTTTACATTTTTCATATATTCGCCAAAGTAAAGATTACAAATAATTACTTAATATGAAAGTTCCAACCAAAAATATGTTCCAACCTATCCCAGTGCTGCAATTGTCTAGGAATTTATAAAAATTCTGAATTATTAGATTATTATATTCTGAAAAAAATTATTCATGTTTTAGTGGTTAGAACCTTCATCGACCGAAATAGTTCCTTCATCGAACCAAAAATATATTTTAGCTATTTATCTAAAATCTACTTTTATATTATTGAGTCGGTCGTATACAACTACACGATCGTAAGCGCTTCGTATTATTAATAATGCTATGTATAGACGGTTGTCAGATCTGGAAATGTATTGACAAATGACAACATATAGACGAGTCGTAATTGTCAAAAACCTAAGTCTGTTGTCAAAAACCTAACTCTTGCAATAACAAAATACATGCTAGTCAATATTTTGTTTTTGTATCAAACATATGATTTGTTGTATTTTTATTTGACAAATCGGAGTGTCTCGTCTCTATGTATAATTCTCTATGCCTTAGAATATTTGTGGGTTCTCAAGTAAGAAAAATTTTGGTTGATACCAAATTTGAGTGTCTATTAACCGATGTTGAAAATGCAGCATGGAATTCTTTTAAACTTGTTGTTCATTAATTTTTGGCGAATAAGAAATGTCAAAATTACAGAGATATTGTTGCGAATTTATTACATAATTTTGAACTTATGGGTGTAAATATATCCCTCAAAATTCACTTTTTACATTCTCATGTGGATTTTTTCTCGGAAAACCTCGGTCACATGAGTGACGAACATGGAGAGCGTTTCCATCAAGATTTGAAGTTTTTCGAGAGGAGTTATCAAGGTTTTTGGGATCAGAATATGCTAGGAGACTACTGTTGAAGTGTCGTGAAGGAGACAAATGATAATAATTATAAAAAGAGGACTAAACACTTTACTTTTAATTTTTTGTCCTAATTTAATGTACATTTTTATATGTTTCGTTTTTAATAAATAAAGTTAAATACTCATATGTTTCAATTTATGAGCAAAAACCTTGTAACTAGTGTTATCAGACATTAAATTTATCTGCCAACAAAAATTGCCAATTCACACAGTTGTCAGATTGTTATATGGAAAAAATTGCCAGATCCCTTGTTAGACACTGCTAGAACTGTCAAATCATTTGAAACAAACAATTTAAAATTGTTCATCAGTTTTTTCTACTGAATTTTTCCAAAGTGCAGTTAAAAGAGGTGCGAAGATTTGCCCATTTTCCTTTGCAATCGTTTGAATTTACCTTGATAACATATCTATATACGAAGTTTATACTCAGCACAACCAGCTTCCCATAAACTTCGGCTAGCCTCGATATGTTTGATAATATTTTCGTGGGACCACACGGATGCCACCTTTTAGTGGTAGGATTTTTGTTTGGGCCATGATTTTTTACCGCTTTCAGAGCCTGTTGGCGACTGGATAAGAAAAGTCAATTTACTCATAGCTGAAATCTATGACGCAGATTTAATTAATTCATTATAATGTCAAGATTCCAAAAGTTGGTGGACACATTGTATGGACTTATGACTCTTAATATAATTTTCGGTATTAAAAATGGTTTTGTAACATTTTATTGCACATCACCAACATAAGATGTCTGAGACTTAGGCGCATCATTTATTTCGTTTCGTATTATTTTGAAGGTTTTCTGCCACATATGGTGTGAGATCTTTTCAGTACACAGAGAAAACAGATTCGTGATAGCAACCGAATTTGTTGCCAATCAAATTATTCTACCTTAGTGACCGAATTTTACAGTTGTGGCTATAAAATATTGGAAAAAATTCTTCTTTATCAACTGACTTTCTGTTGATAGAACCGACAAATTCTATGTGTGCAACCGAATCATTCGATTGGCAACAAATTCGGTTGCTATCACGAATCAGTTTTCTCAGTGTATAGTTTCTATTTACTAAGTTTTTATATGGGCTTACCAATAATTCTGTTCTGCACATGTGGATTAATTAAATGAAAACAAATTAAATGCAGACTTTTGTTTTTTTATACCCATGTAGATGGAACTGGATCGAATTGTGGAAATAGGGGATTTTTTCAAATTTTTAGCTTTTATTTTAAAACATTTGGGAAATGTAAATTTATTCAATGTATTGGCCATTGTTAGCTATTACCTTTTCCCATCTTTCTGGCCACATAACAAGAGAACTGCTCATCTTTTGAAGCCAAGAACGAATCAAGCCAATATCGGATATTCTCTTCCAAAGTGAAACGTATCCCAGAGATGGCGTTCTGCATCGATCGGATTATAAAGAGGGTGAGGGTGATTTCTAAATAGATTTTAACAGGTATTGAACATGTGGCCTAGCGTTGTTATGATGGAATATTATGGTTTTATGTATGGCCGCATATTCAGGGCGTTTATCGGCAAATGATCGCTTCAAACGAATCACTTGCGTTGGGTAAAAGTCTTGTCAGATTTCAGATTTTTGGCTGGCGTGGGCGATCTTCGTCTTCGGTGTCAAAATCACCACTTCTGAACTGCACAAACCATCTCTCACACAGTTGAAACCGATGGATCACATTTACCATATGATTTGTTGAGCAGTTGGTTAGCTTCAGCGGCACTTTTTTTTCAAATTAAAGAAGCAAAGGAAAATTTCCCGTATATTCCTGCTTTGTTGGCACAAAATTCGACATATTCGAATGCAAGCTATTGCAAATCCTGCTCAGTACCTTAGAGCGTACGTAACGTGGTTACACTTGGCAGCATTGACCTTTATTTTCCATTTGTCCAGCCATTTTCCCAACACATTGAAATAAGACTGGAGTGGTTAGAAAGTTATCGAAGGAGTTTTGTGAATACTTCTGAATAGATCTGCATAGTATTTAACTTTGAAGTAACTTCTGTACATTCTCATGTAATCTGGAGATATATCAATAAATATTGCTGAGCAATACTGCATTCTCTAGAAAGTTTATCAATATCTATCTGTTCTGTAGTACTGTGTATCCTTCTGTAATTGCCCTTTCAAACTTGAACTGCTTCTACATTTTCTACTGTCTATTCTGTATATGTAGGATATTTATGTATTCACTGTAGCTGCCTGCAATAGTTCTTCACGTTAGACAAACATAAACTGTATAAACTTTTTGTGGACATTTTTCCGACACACCTGTGTTTTACAGAGTAAAAAAAACAAGAAACTAAAAAAATTAAATGACAAAAATGTCAGAAAAGTTTTTCGAGTGTTGTTATAAAATGTCATTAAAGTGTGTTTGTGTGAGAGAGTAAGTGTTTACCCTGTAGTCAATGAAACCATTTTGTTTGTAAAGATATTCACAGGCCGGCATATCATTGTGGAGCAGACAATTGACAGCCTCTGCACTACCAAGCACTAGCAGAATCACTAGTGAAAAGTTCATAGAAAGGCTTTGTTCGAATACATTTCTAGTAAAACTTGTAAAATAATTACCACAAAAATCTATAAATTAACAAGAGAAAAATATTTTCTAAAAGTAAAATTTTGTTTTATTTGGAAAAATAAAAAAAAAACAAATTGTATTAAATTTTTTCCAAACTAAAAAAAAATTTGATTTTATTATTTTTTACTAGGAAAATTTTTTAAATTGATTTTTGGGGGCATGTTAGAATTATGGACTAGATTCTTAGACAAAGCGACTCAAATGTCCACCTTAATATATACCACTGTCCTTAAAGGTAACTAGTTGTTGTATAAGTAGCGTTAAGCCAGTGAAAAAGTGGGCGGTTGCTACTTTTAAAACTACCGGGTATACGTATAATGTTTTGGTTGTTGTTGCTGTTGCCTAATAGGAGTTTCTTGTGACATTTGCAACATTACACGCTCCCAACAAACAATAACAATGAAAACTGTATAAATAGCGATTTAAAAATTGTTTTTAATTTTTTTCTATTGTATAGCAGAGTTGTAGATTCAATTCACCAAATTCGCAACTCTTTAAGTAAATTTTAAAATACATAGTTACTTTCTATAATAGTCAGGCAAATAAATATCAAATTATAGATTAAATTTTGCTTTACCCACAATGTTTCCATAGAAGATACTATACTGTAATATTTCTTTTTTCACTTTAAATCGGTGGTCGGCACTCAGGCGAATATGATCGCGTATTTGCCCTAAAACAAGACAAAGGAATTTCTTAATAATTATCAAATAAGATGCAAAAATTACAATGAATAGCTGATCAGATTGCAACAGACAGAGAGAGAGTAAGAGAAATGCAAAACATTTTATAATACTCCATGTTCTCTTTATGCCGACCACTGCTTTAAAGATAGTTCTTTGAATAACTTTTAAAATAGTCAATATAAATGCATGTCTTCTTTTCAGCTTCTTAGCAAAATACTTCTTATATCGAATGCGATAATGTAATAGAAATCGATCGAACTGTAAATTCTGTAATTCTTTTTGATGAAAATAAAGATAAAAATCAGGAAAATCTTAGACGTAAATTAAAACTGACAAGTCACATTTCGTTTTTTTTTCTCATTCTACTTTTTATACAAAATGAATCAGTACAAACAGCTATCTCATCATCAGATGACGGGAAATCCGATTCTAAAGAATAGAGTTCGCAAAGCTGGCCTATTAACTCTTAATTTTTAGAGACGTGTATTTGGTTATATGGATCCTCACTACCAAAATTTACTTAAATTTGATACAGTTATCGTTGAGGTAAAATGAAACAATTTCACCAATAATTATTCAAGATTCAACACAAATATGTTTCATATCAAAAGAAAACTGTTTATAATCATATACCCGGTGTAGGGTATCATAAGGTCGGGCTTGCCCGACTATACCATTTTACTTGTTTATTAAAAAGTATTCCTCGTTGCTTTGCACAACGGATTTTGTTATATTTTTTTCGAATGAAATATTAAAATAAAATATAAAAAATCAAATAATTCAAATTTAAAATATTTGTTAACACTTAAGTAGTTAAAATAGAAACATGAAATTTTGGCATGTGGTATTCAGTATTTGGATCTTTAACTCACTATTTTTTTAAAAAAAAAATATTGGAAATCTAAAAGGATATTCAAGGATAAAAATTTGAAAGGACATTTTTAACATCTTTTGATCCTTACAGGATAAAATAAAAATAATACGAAATATTTTACAACTCTTCTTGATCATTTGACACCAAATTTGAAGTAGTGGGATGATCAGAAGTATTTTAAAACATTTTTTTAAAAATGTACTCCTCTGAAAATTTGAAGTCCTTTTAAAAGGAAACAGGATCACGAAATGAAAAACTGAAAACGCAGCTTTTCTCCATTTAATTTATTGTTTCAGACGTATATCATCGGGTTCATGTCTAATATTGAGTGTCGTACGGTATATTTCAACCTGACGTTATCGATCACATGGTAAATTATTGAAAATGCTGGTTTTTTCACCTTTTCATCTTTAATTTAGAAACATTTGTACAATATAAATTTATTCAAAGTATTGGGCATTGTTAGCTATGACCTTTTCCAATCTTCCTGACAAAATATGGAATCCGAGCCAAAAGAACTGCTAATCTTTTGAGGCTACGAAGTTGTATCCCAGAGAGAGCGTTCTGCATCAATCGAAACAAATAGTAGTCGGACCGGGCACGATCTATATTATAAAGCGAGTAAAGCAAAAATTCCCAACCATTTCATTGTAAGCACTATTTAATACATAGGTACTGAAACATGTGGCTGAGCGTTGTCATGATGGCATATTACGGTATCATGTCTGGCTGCATATTCTGGACATTTTTCGGCAAATGCTAGCTTCAGATCAGATTTCAGCAGTTCATAATACAAAGGACCCACTTGTTTCTACCAAAAACAGAGCATAACCTTAGCGCCATGGATATTTTGTTTTGGATTGATTTGGTTCGCCGGGCTTCAAATACGATTTCTTACGCTTCGGGTTATCGCAATGGACCAAATTTTCATCGCAAGTAACGATGCGGTGCAAAAATGATTTTCATTTATGGCATTCAAGTATCATTTCAGATATCCAAAATCCCTCATACTGAAACCGATGAAACACATTCACCATAAGTTTCGGTGAGCAAATTAAAGAAGTAGAGCAAAACTTCTCGCATATAACGCATTGTTGGTACAAAATTCGACATTTTCGAAAAAAAAACTTTGTGAGAATTTACCCCTCAGAATGTCATATCTATCTATATATATAAAAATTAAATGGTTCATGTATGTAATGTCATCACGTGAGAACGGCAGGAGCGATTTTGCTGATTTTTTTTTTTATTCGATTCGAAATTTTCAGGAGATTTGTTTGTAAAGAAAAAAAATTCTAAAATTCCGGGTAAAACTCGGAAATTCTTTTTTTGTGAGTCCAGTCAAATGTAATAAAAAAGCTCCCTAAAGTATGCAGTACAAATTTAGATATTTTATTTGCAAATAAATAAGAACAGGCTGGTGTGCGAGGTTTGGAGAAACTTGAAGAACTAACATTAAGGTACGGTCACACACAGCTAATATTTGACGTTTATCGTCAAATATTTCATTGCCTGAATCTGACCACAAATAAAATTTAGAGCAAACAACAAAACAGATGATTTTAGTCAAACAAAATTATTTGTCGGCAAACAAAATATTTTCTTAATGTGAACAAAGTGTGACCACTAGCTACATAAATACCTAAAAAATATATAATTTGATCTTGCAAATATTTTTAAGGTTAAAGCACTTATTTCGAATTGTAAAGTCATCATTTCATTAGAGATTTATTGAATTTTGTTATCATATATTGAATTTAATTTTTCACTTTTTGTTTGACCAAACTGCTGCGAAAAAGAATCAGTAAATATATTTGCCGTGTGGTCACACTATATCAAACACTTTCATAAAATAATTGTTTGATCAAATAGAAAAAAACAGAAAATTATTTGCTCAGCATGGCGGAAAAATAAGAGGAGATTATTTAAATATTTTTCGTACTAAATTAAAGACACAAATTCACAATTTTTTTTTTAAACATAAATACATATTCAATATTTCTTTAATATTTGTTATTTAAATTATTTTCACTAAATAATTGCATCAATAAATGAAGTCTTCTTCTTCACATAAAAGTCATTCAGCCTAGGATGACATACTGGGAGAAAAACTAATTGAAGACATGAAGTCTATGTTGCGATTTTTGCAATTTTATGCGATTTATATTTTTATACGTTTAACATAGTCTGATGTTTGATTATTTTTTATTTATACATGGAGTTTGTCTATTTTCAAAATTTAAAACTGCTCATATGTACATATGGAATATTAACTGAAATTTTATACAGATTGAATTTAAAATCAAAGAAAATTTTTTATACATACATAAATGGTATGAATTGATTGTAATTAAAAAATAATTCTTAAACAGTATGATCTGTTTACATTTTTTTCTACTGCAGAAGAAGAATATCTCTAATAGCATATTTTACTTTTCTGATTTTGGTATCATATAAAAATTTTTATTATAAATCCAAAAAACCAAATTGAATTTTGTTTATTTTTTTATATTTTACAAGATATTGCGTTAAGGTACGGTCACACACAGCTAATATTTGACGTTTATCGTCAAATATTTCATTGACTGAATCTGACCACAATTTTTTGAATTGGAATTAATTAAAAATTTATGTAAAAAAGGTAAACATTTCCGTAAAATTTTATAATATTTGTAAACATGTTCTTATTCTGAATGAAAAAAGTTTGGAAAAAGTCGTGTTCGATTAATAATATTTATTAAAAAAACAATAAGCATTTTTACTGGAATTCAAGTTGATAGCAAGTGTAATTCAAGCCTTGAATTATAGTCAAGAAATTGAATAAAAGTTGTATTACACTTTATTTCAGTAGCATTCGCCAGTAAAAAGGAAACATTTATTCAAGCCATATGTTTTTTGTTTGAATGATATTTAATTTTTCAAATATTTTTCAAGTTTAAAACTTAATTACATCTGCATTCAAGTCAAATTCCAACAAAATGTTCAAGTGCTTGAATTTTTGGGTGTTTGGTGCTTACTGGGATAAAACATAATTACATTTCCATTCAATTTCAAATATGAATTGTGATAGTAATATAATTTAATAAATAAACATTTAATAATTATATTATTAAATTGTTCAAGCTTGTTTTCATTATTTAGCGATTTTTAATTTAAGATATAGCAACACTACTTTTGCGATAACACATGATGCAACAGCTGTTATTTGACGCTGTTTGATCTTGCAAATGAATTGCAAGATCAAATAAAAAAATACCCAAAATGCAGGAAAATATTTGCTGTTTAGTGGTCACACATTGGTCACATTACAAGAATGTTTTCATATTGGCAAATAAATTTGTTTGACCAAATTCAGCTGTTTTCTTGTTTGCAGTGCAAAAATATTTTGTGTTCAAACTAGAAACATAAAATATTTGACGCTTAAATAAAAGTACTGAAATTTCATAATTCTTTCAAATGTAAAGCAAAATCTGGTAATATTTTACTTTCTAGAAATGTCTTTTTTATTGATGAAAGAAATTAAAGTTGTTTTGCAGCTTTATTTAATAATTATTTAGAACAAATATTACCATAAATGTGACCACAAGTCAAATATATTTTCCCCTTTGTGTGTTTGATAGTATTTCGGTGTACTTTGATTAAACAAATATGGCAAATAAATGTGTACAGTGTGAACACAAAATCCACCCATGAATTATTTGATGTAGTTTTGATCAAACACATGAAACATCTTGTGTCAAATAATTTGCGTAGTCTGACCCTACCTTTAGTAAATGCTACCGGGGCAATCAACTAGTAAATTAATAAAAACAAAAGATACGTCATCTATTGGAAATAGCACATATCATTAAATTTTAATTAAGAGCACAATTAAGAGGAATAAAAAAATAATGTTAAATTTATTCATTCAAATGCTGTTTATTGCAAATTCTATTACTATTTCACTGCTTTGGATGTTCTTTTTGCTGGGTTTTTTTTTACAGAAAACCTAAAAGCTGAAATAATGTTTTTTTTTCTAAATATTTAAAACATTTTTTTTTCTAAAAAACCCATAAAACAACACTTTTTATTTATTCTTTTTCATCGCTTTCATTGTAATCTAAAAATTAAATCACAATTTTCATTAAAAAATCATTAGTAAAGTGAAACTAAAACCCCGCTCTCGTTACAGCCAACCAACCATTTGATTACATACATGCAACCACTCATCCACAAACCCATATACATTCAAACTGTTTTTATATAAAACTATAAATAAATTTAGATGACTGGCTGGCTGGCTGACTGGTTCAAAAAAAGTTTTGGGCAAAAAAACCAAAAAAAAAAAAAGTCTCTTATACGTAGACCATAATTTGTGTGTGCTTCATTGAATAGCAATTTTGGAAAAGTTAATAAACTAAATTATGACATTTTGTAACAGTTTTCTAAAAACACAAACTCACATAAACATATAAACACACACATACATATATACATACACAGAATATGAACACATGTTTCCCATGTATGTATGACAGTTTCAATTCACATGTACATTAGACAGGCTGCTTTAAAAGGAGATTTAAAATCATCGCAACTGATTTTTTTTTTGATTTAAGATATTATTTTTACTTAAAGCTACACTTAGAAATATTCCCTTAAAACCACACAAACCACATCTGTACCAGATTCTTTGAAATTCTGTGACAATTTGCCTGTTGTCTGTGTGTGTAAATCACGCTCACCTTCAAAATGCAAGACCGAAATCAATGAAATTTACACAGAATGTTTGTCATTATCCTAAGTAGTTGACTATTAAAAATCAATGAAATCGGTTTAGTGGGATCAATGTTATGATGCAAAATGTGAGACAACCTCTAATAAATTTGATGTATATGCCAAAAGTAGTTTTTTAAAATAAGAAATTTTGCAATTTTATTTTTTTGTAGTTAACCTTGATATGCTTTACTGCATCTACCCTAATAAACCCACTACATACAATACATCAACTACGTGACAAAGTGTTTGTTCATCTACGTTGAGCTTTTATCATTTTTTGGATTCCATTCTTTGGTATGGTTATTCCTGTAATTCGTTCAATATGCTTGTGTGTGTGTTTTCGTTAACGTTGCTGCTGTTGTTGTTGTTATTGTATTTGTGCAGTTGTACCAACGATTTCAGTTACAATTTCGAACGTGTCGTCCTAGGATGGCCATGTGTGGGCGGTTGTGTGTGTGTATCTGTGTGTGCGTTTATGTTTTTCAATATTGCTCGATTTAACCTTGTTTAAGCATCTGGCTTGACCATCGAAAAGCACAAGACATGTCTAACAACAATTCCAATGTGGCATGAGATCGAATGAATAGAACTAGACAGAGATGCAAAGCGAGAGAGAGAGAGAAATAGAGACATCATTGATTTAGCCGCACGGTTATTTGGGGGGCGGGCGACAATTGAATTAAGTTTGACACAGATTGAATACAATCACGGTAGGAATTATATACTACATCGATATTTATAGTTAAAGTTCGTTACATTAATTATATTGAATGAGGAAATGGGCAGAATTGTAGTGTAGTTTTTGTATTTTTTCTATACAGATGAAAGTATTTCAACTTGTTGCATATTAAATTTGTTTAGTTAAACATTTTGTATAGATTTTTCTGGTATTATACACATTTAAAACCATAATAAATTTGGTTATTTTAAGAAATAACTTAAAAATTTTTTATAAAATTATATATTTTTCTAAGGAATAACATACGTATGTTTTTCGCAAACGACTTTAAGGTTGAATACAACTTATTTCAATAATAACTTGATTTAGAAACTAATATTTTGTGTAATATTTGCAAATTTTCCGACTATAGCAAAATTATGATGATGGCAGTATCTCAAATAATCCTAATATGTTTGATTTGTGCATACAATCCAAACATTAAACTGATATAAAATTGATTTTTATATCAGTCTTGCATTTTGTAGGTAAGCAGTCATTTCATCTATCGGAGTGTATGAGTAACTAAAGTTTACACATTGCCGGGCGGTTCATAGGAGACAGAATTTGCCAACCATTTTGATATTAATTTATCAAAGTAGACTAACATAAATCGATCAACCCATTTTCATTTCGGGATACGGACATAGTTCAAGTACCGATAATACATTTTACCAGCGACTTCGGTCGACTGCTCAATACAGGGGCTTCGGAATTCTGTTGAATACAGAGACTTCGGCCGACTGTTCCAGACAGATGCTTCGGCCGACTGTTCAAGACAGACTCTTCGGCCAACTGTTCAATACAGATGCTTCGGCCGACTGTTCAAGACAGACTCTTCGGCCAACAGTTCAACACAGAGGCTTCGGTCGTCTGTTCCGTACAGGGGCTTCGGCCGACTGTTCAAGACAGAGGCTACGGCCAACTGTTCAAGACAGTGGCTTCGGCCAACTGTTACAAAGACTTCTTTCGTCTAGTTAAGTCCATTTACTTGTATTATAGACTATGTATCTAAAATGTTACAGTTTTAGTTATCACCCGATCCTGTACCAACGAACCGCATCACCAGAACCGACTACATCCTAACGAAGAATCATCACCAGAAACCCATAGACAAACTGCCTAGTTAGTGAGTCGTATCAATCCATCGTACCGCCGACGACTATTGAAATCCCGAAGAATCCGAAACACACGTCAGTACTCCATGAAGATTGTTGTCAAACTCAACAATAGCTTGCAAAATCATTGGGAGCTACCTAGGGATGCCAAACGGGACTGGGTTTTACAAATCCCGGGATTCGGGATTTTAGAAATGTTTCGGGACTTCGGGATTTTAGTTAAACGTCAAAAACATCAAATTCAACAATAAAAACTATTAATTTCATTCATTCATTCATAAAAATATAACAAATCAAAAACTAATGCATTAAATTAAAATAAATGGTCCATGATTTCCCCTAGCTCCATACAATTGTCCCCCCGGACTACTGTTTGAGCAGTCATAAATATCTTGATTATGCGGAAATCCTTATAAAATTTTGCACAAAATAAGTTGTAAGTACTCTGAAATTATACTGTAGAGTACTGCGGAAATCGGGCTACATTTGCCCCTAGTCCCCTTCAGAAAATAACTTGAACATAAATTTCGTAAAATTGTAAATTGTGTAAAAGCCTGTCAATGCAAGGGAGACGTGCTGCTCTCTGATACAAATGAAAGAATCTGGCTGCGTTTGGATTTAAAGCGAGATTAGTATTATAAATATGCTGAAATTTAGCTTTCTAAGTATTTTGGGTGCTTCAAAAATCTTCCTAAAATATCAAAAATCTCATAATATTCCCGGGATTTGTGAAAAAGAATCCCGGAAATCCCGATCCCGAAAAATCCCGGGATTTTCGGGATTGGGATTTCGGGATTGGCATCCCTAGAGCTACCCAAGTACCAATTTGAAAACGTTTGCAAGCAGCAGGATTCTTCCAAAAGCAGTGAAATTGGGTACCATACGAATTGAAGCTGAGAGGCCTTGAGTGCACCGAATCATTACTTTCGATGAAAAATGGATACATAACGATAATCCAAGACCATAGTATGTTGGACCTACAATGGGTCAAAATCGGAAAAAATATTTTTTAACCCGAATTTTTTTTTTCACCAAAATTTTTTTCACTAAATATTAAAAAAAATAAAATTTAAAAACTAAAAAAAAAAAATTTTCAAAATTAAAGAAAAAATTACTATATTTAAAAAAAAAATTAAAAAACAATTTCGAAAAAACAACTGGAAAAATAATTAAATTTTATTACCTAAAAATATTTAAAATTTTTATTTTAAAGTATATTTTGGTAAAGGGTATATAAAATTCGGCACAGCCGAATATAGCTCTCTTACATGTTTTTTGTTATACTTGTTTTAGTTCATGTTATTTTATGTTATGTTTTTTAAATAAAAGTATATTTTTTGGTTAAAAATTATGTAAAAGTTTGTTTTTTTAAGAGCATATTTTTTAAATTTTAAGAGCATGTTTTAAAGTTTTTACTACATATTTAAAGAGCTTAAAATGCTTTTTTTAGAGGATATTTCCGGTTTCCCTGGTCATTACGAATGTTTTCAGCGGGTACCGTTTCAACATTTCAAAAAATTTAATTCTAATGGACACTCTAATATACATATCGCTCATTTGCTGCAACAACGTCATAATTAAAAAAAAGTCGTTTCGAGAAAATCGGCTTTGAATGTTTTATGATTTTGATTTAAACAGTAGATATTAATATCTTTCTAATCTGTATTTAACCCAAATTTTTACTTGTCAAATATAAGAGAAAACATGAATTTTAATTTTGACGTTTACAACGAAAAAACACAAAATAATTGACTTGTTTTAAAACTGATAAGACTATATGAAAGACTAAATATTTTGTATTACTCAGTTCAAAACACCCGGATTTTAAGTTATGGCGTTGTTGCAGCAAATGGGCGATATGTATGTACATTAGGGTATAGCAGAAACGCATTCTACGGAAAATTCTAAGAAATTTTCCCCAAGTAACCATAGGTCTAAAATCAAATCCTATCTTGAGCATTTCGTCTTTTATCCTATGATATTTCAGTATTAATTTTTTTTTTAATATTTTTTTTTATTGAATAAAAGACGAAATGCGCAAGATACGATTTGATTTTAGAATTATGGTTACTTGGGGAAAATTTCTTAGAATTTTCCGTAGAATGCGTTTCTGCTATACGATTTTTTACTTTCTGATCGTCCATACAAATCGACCCAGCCTAATATACATATATAGGATTGTCTAAAATTCAGTAATAATCTTCATTGAGTAATAATCTTGTTCTTGAAAATACAATAGGATTCACTCTTGTCTAGTGTTTATAATAAACCGACTTTTTACAAAACCGGTTTTTCGGTTAACCGAAAATTGGCCTTTTTTAGAAAACCGCTTTTTCGGTTAACCGACATGGAAAAAACCGGTTAAACCGGTTAACCGTCATATATGTGTAGAAAACATAAAATGTCCAATAAAGTATATACGGCTTTAAAATTTTTAGTTTTTAGTGGTCAGAAATGGTTAATATTAAACTATACTAAAGGGCTAAGTCCATTTTATTTTGTAAAAATTTCAAAATTATTATCTCAGTCAAATGGAATTGAGTATAAATATGTTACTAACTATATAATAGTTGCTTTAATTATTGGTTTATTCATTAAATTTCAACCAAAAAATGTAAATTAATTTTTTAATTAAATATTTGACAATTTTGAAATTTATTATCACCTCGACTTTCTGATATGAAACAGAAAATATTACAAATCCCAAAAAAGGACCTATAAGATGCAGACTCACTTCTTAGCTGTGCTTATTTGTCATTATAAATCATATCAAATATATAAATAATAAAACTCCATTATCAGATTTCTTAAATATTTCAAATCACGGATTTTAGAAAGTTTTTTGTCTCTTCTGTAATATTTCTGAAAAGGACTTCGTACACTAAGCTAACGAATTGATTGAAAGAAGGTATGCACATCAAATTCAAATTAACGTTTGGTAAAATCATCACTAAGTTTATAATGAATCATTATAAAGATTTAGCTTAACTTCTAAAATTATGCGGAATTTAATTTTTAATAGTTTCATTATGTGCAATTTATTCTGAAAAAGTTTTTAATAAACTCAGGATGATTACAATTTTGAATCATTGTAATTTATAAAACTATCAATCTAAATAGGTTTGTATTGGAAAGTAGTTTAGCTTTCAAATCAGACCAATAATGTGTGTACAATGAATATAAAAAATGCACAAAACCATGAGATTTCCTAATTTTAGACCTTAATTTTAAAAACCGGTTAACCGAGTGATAAAAACCGGATAAACCGGTTAACCGAAAATCAACATTTTAAATTAACCGGTTCGCAAAAAACTGAGATTTCGAAGAAAAACCGGTTTTTCTACTCTTGTTATAACTGATACGTTTTAAATAACAACGAAAACCTACAGCTTAATATCATATTAAAGACATCATTTGAAATTTTCTTTAAAAATATTTATTAAATTTGTTTTGTGTTAATTTTCTTTTTATGATCTGTGTATTTGCTAGACATCTACCTTGCTATATTTATGTCAAACAACATTTGACAATATTATTTCACAAAATAATACTTTATTTAGCTGTGTAAATAAATAAGTTTTATTTATATTTTACCATTGCAATGCATTCATTCATTCCTTCATTTCCACCAAAAAAATAAATATTCTTGTGTGCTAAAGTGTCTTCGGAAAGTGTTTTTTTTTTTTTTTTTGTTTCCATTGTTTGACTCACAGCATCTCTAAGTTCCCTGCGTGGCTGATGTATTTAAATATACATAATTGCACTTAAAATGGTAATAAATGCTTTAGCAATCTACTCAGGAAGTTGTTAAAATACTCCCCAAAGGTCAAATTCAAATGATTCTACACTGCAAATAATACAAACACAAACTCCGTGGAGCAACTTTTCGAATCTGTGTGTGTGTGTATGACAAAGCTTTTTTATGTTTTATGGAACGCTTTTGCTGGCAGTAACTCTCCATCGTTACCACCACACAACAAAAAAAATGCGAAAAAACGCACTTGTAAAAGTCAAAAGTTTAAAATAAAATTAAGGGTGGTCACCGGGATGATTGGCTGGCTGACTGAATGTTTGTTAGAATTTGTTCGTTCGTTTGTTTGTTTGTTTAATGCCGTTTTTTATTTATTTTTAAAGCCAGAGTACTTTTAAATATAAAAATGTTTTTGCTGGAGTGTACAGACTAAATTTTATATCTAAATATTCCCAACCAGACTGTTGAAATGGACTTGTTACACCAAAGTTTTTATTTTATTTTATAATGTTTGTTTATTTATATGTGTATGTTTGTATCTATGTGTGTTTGATGGTGGTGATGTTGCTGTTTGTAGATGTAGTTATTTCGTTGTTATTTTTTTTTAATGTTTTTATTTTATTTTTTGATGGAGCATGCTGTTAAAAAACACTTAAATTTACATAATTTGCTAAGTTCTCTTTTTTTCTATCCTTAAAGTTACAAAAAAGTTCGTAAAGCCTCTGTATGCATTAGTACTTATACACTTATATACTTGTACTTGGATGTGTATGTGTATTTAAGAACCAGCGTGTGTGTGTTTGTTTGTTTTACAATATTGTACATAAAGATAGACTTTACTTTAAGTGAATGCAAGCTTAAAAAAAAATACGAAACTGTCAACAGTTTTTCTGTGTGTTATCTACAAAATATTGTTGTCTATGTTTTGTTCAACGTTTTCACACAACAATTTCTCTATTAGAGGATGACACCGTCACCATCACCACAAACAGCCAAAACAACAGCCAAACAACAGCCACCACACAGTAGAGTCAATCGTAAAAAAAGTGCTAGAAAAACTATTGATCTGATTGCAAAATGATGTATGAAAGAATCATTGAGGATGATATAGGCTTTAGGAAAATTTATTTTGTGACTGGTTTCAATTATTTAATAATTGAATCAAGTATTCATGTGCTCAAATACAAAATTTTCTGATATTTTCTATTGAATTTTGAGTTTTGAATTTGATAATTTTGACAATTGAATATACAATTTTCGTTATTGGTTGAAATTTAAATACAAAAATCATTGAATAGATAATTTTCGTAATTGAAAACACATTTTTGTTATTTTTTGTGTTTTCAATTACGAAAATTATCTATTCAATAATTTTTGTATTTAAATTTTAACCAATAACGAAAATTGTATATTCTATTGTCAAAATTATCAAATTCAAAACTCAAAATTCAATAGAAAATATCAGAAAATTTTGTATAGTAGAAACTTCTACTTATCAACGATGTTTATAACACAGTGTTATTAACATTGTTTTTAGTTATGACCAGGGAAACCAAAATATGCAAATGCATGTTTTTTCTGGTGAGTCTAATGAGCACATGGATAAGATATTTACACGTTTCAGATATATTTAAGAATTTTGGCATCGATTTGTTAGTGCATATTTTTGCATATTTTACCCTTAAATGCATATTTATGTCATATTTATGCGTTTTTAGAGCATATTTTACTGTTTAATAGCATATTTTGACTTTATCAAAAACAAATTTTGTCTTACTTATTTTTCGCTGTTGTGTTACAGGTTTTTTACTTCCTTTGTTTAAAATTCAAAAATGAAAAATATATTTTTTTAATATAAAATAAGCACTATTTTAATAATAGCGCCATCTAAATATCAAATTTTAGTTCTAATTCAAACTTAACCGTTCTAAGTGTTAAAGAAATATTGTCTTTTAAATTTGCTCCTATAACATCAGTTGATGTCGAAAGAACATTTTCTATGTAAAATAATATATAATAATGTTTTCAGATCCAATAGACAACGATTTTTATTTGAAAATTTAAGTCAATATTTTGTAATTTATTGCAATAATAACCTTAATTGAAGAAGTGACTTTATATTTATATAAAATATAATCAAAAAATACCTTTCGAGGCCTTTTGATAGCTTAAGTTCCTATGGTTTTTATGTTGTATTTATTTTTTGTTAGACTTGTTTTAGTTCATGTTATTTTTGTTTATTTTTTTAAATAAAAGTATATTTTTTGGTTAAAAATTATGTAAAAATTTGTTTTTTAAGAGCATATTTTTTAAATTTTAAGAGCATATTTTAAAGTTTTTACTGCATATTTAAAGCGCTCAAAACACTTTTTTAGAGAATATTTCCGGTTTCCCTGGTTATGACAATATTAACTGTTAAAGCTGCTAACGTTAACATTAAAGCTTCTCAAAGATCTACTTCATTTCCAATTGTATTTCAGATGTCTAATGGTATTTCAGAAAATTTGAATTGAATTTGAGAAATTTTCAATTATATTTCAGAATTTTCAAATTAAATTTCAGAATATTCCAATTACATTTTAGAACTTTCCATTTATATATCAGAAATTTTTAATTATATTTCAGAAATTTCCAATTGTTTTTCAGAAATATTTCAGAAATTTCTGATTTCTATTTGTGTTTCAGAAATTAGAATGTTATGAAATACAAATGGAAATTTCTGAAATATAATGGTAAAAATCCGAAATATAATTGAAATATTCTGAAATTTAATTAGAAAATTCTGAAATTTTGTTGGAAATTTAAGAAATACAATTGGAAATGGTGTAGAAATTGAACACTCTAGTTTTGTCCATTAATATAATTCATGAAACTACTAGCAGATGCCACTTTCTATATAAATAATAAAAGCGAGTTGCAGATGAGTTATTACATCTTAAGCGCTATTAGTGTTAACATCAACTGTATTACCTTTGTATTATTGTAAATTGTAAAGATATTTTTAGTTTATGTTAAAATTTTCGTTTTTTACCTTGATTTTAGTTTCCGCAAATATATTGGGTGTATGACGGGATTTTTAAAATGTTTAGCTTTGATTTTCAAACGTTTGCTGTAATCTTTTCCCAATTTCGGGGAAAGGTCTTGAGGTCAAAAACGAATCAAGCCAATTTCGGACACTCTGTTCCAAAGTGAATCATATCCCAGAGACAAATAGTAGTCGGACGGGTGAGGCAAAACTTCCCAGTCTGAATACTGTTACGAAATTGTACTTGAATTCAAATATAACGATTTTAACGGCTGATTTAAAAGTAGCCTAATGCTTTCAAATAACAGTGCTGTAATAGCAAACCGTAACATATCTGTGGGTATTATTAACATTGAAATAAAAGCTTTCAGTTGACCAGTGATCGTAAGTTGGCAACGCTGTTTGCTGCGACCGTATATTCGAATTCGAATATTCAGTTAAAGAACATTGTTGAAAGTACACCACATATAGCGTATGTATTAGAAACCTCTAGACAGTTAAAGAGAAATCTAGAGTGCAGATGGCAGTTTTATAAATAGTGGCAGAGGTTGCAGTCGTTAGTGAGTTTATCAGAGACGCTATTTGAATAAACATCAACTGGGTGCTGTGTTTTTCAAGTGAATTCGTGTACATTATAAAGTGTGTCTGTATTTCTGAGAATTTATAAACGTGTATAAAATAAAACATTGAGTGACTATTTAATTATGTTGTTGTACATTTTAAATAAATAAAGAATTGTTACAATTTTCAAACTACTAAACGGCTTTTATTTGCAATCAAAAGTATCCGGTTTATTTAAAGGAAATAAACAAACGTTTTGAAAAGGTTAAAACGTAACAATACTTTTTAACAAGTATTGCAACATGTGGCCAATCGTTGTCATGATGGAATATTACGGTTTCATGTCTAGCCACACATTCTAGGCGTTTATCGGTCACTGCTCGCTTCAAGTGAACTAGTTGCGTTCGGTAAAAGTTCCATGTAATGATTTTGCTCAAACAAAATACAGATAATTACCTTAGCGCCATGGATATTTGGCTTTGGTGTCGATTCGGCTGGTTGTTCGAGCTTCTCTTACGCTTCGGGTTACCGTAATGGATTAATTTTTCATCGCAAGTAATGACACGGTGCAAAAATGATTTCCTATACTTAAATATGTTTTAAACTGTAACTGATAGCTTAATGAAAAACGAGGATTTCTTTACCTTTAATTCATTGAAATCTGTACATATTTGAACCCAATGTGGTCAACTTTGACCAGGGTAGTCACAGATTTAATTTTCCTAAAAACTATATCCACTTCTTTGATTGTCCTCATTTTGCCCGATTGTATTACAACTTTTTGTATCTAATGACCCCACTGTGCACCATCAACACAACTATTTCAGCTTAATATTACTCGTACACGTTTTAAAGACTGAAAAGTAAACTTTTGCCAACAAAAACTGCGTGTGTATGTTTATAAGTATGGAGACATGAGACACATTTCTGAATCCACACATACGATGCTATGCGATGCGATACGATACGATAAAATACCCCAAATCGGTGTGTGAGTTCATTAGTGTTATAGTACATGCACATTTTAAGTAACTCTGTTTAAAAAAATATTTACAATTTTTTTCTTGTTCTTACAGAGGCTCATATTTATGAGAATTTAAAGGTGTCTATATGTCTGTGTGTTTTACTTTTTTCTATATAGAAATAATTTTAAATGAGATTCGGCTTCTTCGTATTGAACGACTTAATTTAATTCGCGTTATAAAAAAGCAACAAAAAGCTGCATTAAACCTTTTTTTATTTTAGAACGTAAAAAAACACTAGAAGTGTGTAGACAAATTATATTTGTTGTACTACTGGCTGTAGCAGTACATTAGGGTGGTTTAGTTTTCTATGAAAAAATAGTTTATTTTGGGGACTGCAGGGTGGTTTATTGTGGCACTGTGTTCAAATTGAGTCCAAACCGTATATTTTACATACAGTGGGGAGCTCAAATGAGTACATGTTTTTATTTTGTGCACTTCTTATGGAATAAAAATAAAACTAATAAAGCAAATCCAAAAATTTTTTCTGTCATTTATTTTATGTCTAATATGTAACAAGATGAATTACAATTCAAAACAAAAAACATCCAATTCTAAATAAAAAAACAGACAAAACTAAAATAACTCGCATGTACTCAATTTTGCACCCCACAATAACTTTAGGGAAAAATTGTATTTTTTAAAAAAAAATTTCAAAATCCTTTATTACGTAAATGAAATTTTACACGCATTGGCATATTTTCTATCAATTTTTCATTAACTTTTTTTGGAATACTCTCTCTCTCGTGCTCAATCCGCTGTTAAAGCTCGTACAAATTGGTAGGAGTTAATCGGTATTGTTTCAACCGCCAATTCACGATTCACTAAAAATTCTCAATAGGATTGAACTCAAGACATTGAGCAATAGCATAAAAAGGCTTGACTAACCATTATATAGATTTAATGCATCATTGCTACCTACCTAAGTACAAAAATGGTATAATTTATCAATTCTGATTTTGTTTAAAAAAAATTTTAAGTAAAATTATAAATTTTGTTAGATATTTATCCACATAATTGATGATAACTCAAAAAGCTTTAGTCCGATGCTATTAAAATAAACTTAGAAAAGTTGAGATTTACATAACCATTTATATATTGGGTTTTAATCGGCTCAATAGTTTCGTAATTAAAATAACAAATTGAAGCAAAAAATAAATTGTTTACGTGAAAAGAGTAATTTTTTTTTTTTTAAAAAATCATGAAATATCGAAAGCGGCAGAAATTGTTCAGATTTATTACTTTATTGCAAAGCCACATATAATAGCTACAAAACGAGATATAGATCATAAAAATCCATTAATTTTTTTCGAATTTATTCACAATTAAGTAAATTCGCTCATTTTCACAAAATTTTAGTTTTTTATTTGATATAAATAAAATTGGGTAGTTAATGTTCGTCTTTTGAATGATTGAATTTTGAAAACACTTTCCCCATGCTATGTACAAATTTTCACGTATATATATTGCGTTTCAATCGGCTCAGTATTTTCGGAGTTATAATAACAAATTGAAGCAAATAATATATTTTTTCCATGAAAATATCAAATTTTTTTGTTTTAAAAAAATCATGAAAAATCGAAAACAGCAGAAATTGTTCAAATTTATTACTTTATCGCAAAGCCACATATAATAGCAACAAAACGAGGTATCGATCATAAAAATCGATTAAGTTTTTTCAAATTTATTCACAATTGAGAGAATTTGCTCATTTTCACAAAATTTTTGTTTTTTGTTTGATATATATAAAATTGAGTAGTTAATGTTCTTCTTTTGAATGATTGAATTTTGGAAAAATTTTCCCCATGCTATGTACAAATGTTCACATATATATTGCGTTTCAATCGGCTCAGTAGTTTCGGAGTTATAATAATAAATTGAAGCAAAAAATATATTTTTTACATGAAAATATCAAATTTTGTTGTTTTAAAAAATTCATGAAAAATCGAAAATGACAGAAATTGTTCAGATTTATTGCTTATCGCAAAGCCACATATAATAGCAACATAACGAGATATCGATCATAAAAATCGATTCATTTTTTTCGAATTTATTCAAAATTTCAGAAAATTTTATATGCCAGCGTGTACTTAAATTTTACATTTGTTATATTTTTGTTACAATTTTTGTTACAAAAATCATTAAAATATTCTACGAAAATGTTTGCAGGAAAATTTTAGTTAGGGCCACCCAAGACACCAAAATTGTAATAAATAAAGCTATTTACGCAAATTACAAGTCTTGGTACTTTCTGGTCGTTATTTTTCTACTTTCTTGACAAAGTTGGTGTAAATCCGATCTCACCAGTGCTACTAGATGTCTATTTATTTTTTGGAGTGATTTTTCCATTTATCAGGAAATGTAAGTTTAAAATTAAGTTCATCAACTGGTTCACAGAAATGGTTAAACTGTACTTTTTATAGGAACTTCGAGATTTTTCTTGTGATAAATTGGACTAACCAACAACAAAAAACGATATAACTTTAATATTTTTCTTTGTAATCAATGTATTTTTATACCCTACACCACCATAGTGGGGAGGGTATAATGCGTTTGTGCAGATGTTTGTAACGCCCAAAAATATTGGTCTAAAAAATATTGGTCTTAAAGTATACCGATCGACTTAGAATCACTTTCTGAGTCGATTAAACGATGTCCGTCCGTCTGGCTGGTGGGCTGGCTGTCCATGTAAACCTTGTGCGCAGAGTACAGGTCGCAATTTTGACGATATTTCGATCAAATTTGGTACATATAATTTTTTCGGCCCAAGGACGAAGCCTATTGAAACTGGATGAAATCGGTCTATTATTTCACCTAGCTCCCATACAAATGTCCTCTCGAAATTGGACTTTATCGGTCATAAATGTTTAATTTATATATGTATCTGCACAAATTTCGCTCCAAATAAGTTTCATATATACAAAATTCATCTCACCAAATTTTGTTACGATCGGTCCATAATTAGTCATAGCTCCCATATAGACCCGCTTCCGAAAATCACTTTAACGTGCATAAATCGCTTAAAAATTTTGGTATACTCACAAAATTCAACATAGTAAACTTTCATATAGACATAAATCACACGACCTAATTTCATGGTGATCGGTCCATAATTGGTCATAGCTCCCATATAACCCCACTTCCGAAAATCACTCAAAAATATAAATTATTGAAATTTTAAAAGAAAAATGTTTTTGCTCTTTTACTTAGTGTAGGGTGTTATATGGTCGGGCTTGACCGACTATACTTTCCTACTTGTTTTTTATTATTATTGTTGTACATTACTGCATAAAAATCTTAATTTGTAAGAAGTAGGCTTATAGTCTTTGCATGTTATGCCAGCGATATGTTAATGACTTATTATCCACTTGGTCGCTTTTCTTATATTTTCCCTTACATGTAAAAAGTTTATAGCCGAAGCAGCAAGTGTTAAGATTATTCGAATAGTTTTAAATTTTCTAAAAAGAGAAACACCCTAATGTATGTAGTCCGTATTTAATGTATAAATGTGTAGCTAGTAATATGTGTGAGTGTATATCTACATGTTTTTTTGTGCAGATACATTTCGTATCAGATGAACACATCACGTGCAACATGATTATTTCATGTGAACAGCTCCAAAGAATTCACAATTGTAAGTTATTTTTCAGCTAGAAGATGCGCGAAAAATTTCAAACTACTCCGGCTACGTGACTGTTTTGACGACGATTAAGATGAAAAACCCAGTGAAAGAGTAGTAAGCGTGTGAGTGAGTGTGGATGCGGTATAATACGCACAAAGATGTGTTGGCGATATGTTTGTATTTTTCTCTTGTTTAGCTATGTGAAATTTTATTTGTATCTGTGCGTGCACTTGATACATATTGCGTAATAAAATACAAACACGATTATAGAGTTATGTACTACTACTATTTACTTGGGGGAAAAAATGAAGGAAATAAAAAAGGAGTTTCATGATAAAACATTAACAATTCGCTGTATCCTGGCAAATACTGCGTGTAATTGCAAAATATCCAGTTTTTATTCAATGTTTATTATGTTACCGGAAATGTGTATTTACTAGTTTTTTGTAATTTATTTTTTATATTATCGATCATTTGATTTTACGGGTTTTAAAGGGTGAACAAAGTAATTGCTGGGGAGAATCCATACCAGACCAGCACAAGATTTCAGTTTCTACAAATATTATATATTCGAAGTGTTTATCAACTCATTTAGCTTTTTAAGTCAAGAAATATGTCGTCTTGAATGTTGAAGAAAATACTATAAAACTTGATAAAAGTGTATATACATAATTACCCATAACTTCTTATCTGTATAATTATCGAACAATCGACTATTTTCTGAAAAAAGTCGAAAAGTTGAAATCAACTTTTTGATTGGAAAAAAGTCGAATGTATAATAAATTACGTTATCCCAAAAATATCATATATTTTTTACAGTTAAACAGGACAAAAAGTTGGAAAAGAAGACTTTTCATAAATAGCAAAAGTCGAAATGTCGACTATTTATAAATGTCGAAAGTTCAACATGAAGACTTTTTAAAAATCGAAAAGTCGACTTTCTGTTTCAACTATTGAACGATAATTGAATGTACAGTTCCAATTGAACTGAAATATACATAAAAATTATTGAGTGTGAGTCAAGCTTTTACACAGTAAATGAGATATGGGCTGTCAAACTTCTAATATCTATAAATGAAATGCCATTTGGATAATTTTGATTTTTTTTTAAAAATTAGCAAGTTCACTCGGAGACCCTGTCGCCCATCGTGATACCCTTTGAAATACTATACCCCTTATGCTGAGATTTCATATATGAAGGGGGAATAGTTTCCCTCCCTAATTTCGTTGATTCCTGTCCTCGTGAGAACCAACCGGTACTTCTAATAAAACTGATCATATTTACTAGTGACGCATCTCTCAGACAGCATATCATGAAAAAGAGCTCTACCAAGATGTAGTAGTCTTCGCTCTTGTAAGGCTGGGCAGTCACATAGAAGTTATTGTGCCGATTCCTCCTCTTCTACAACTTCTACAATAGCTAAAACGTGGGTAACCCATACATTCCGACATATGTCCAGTCATACAGTGCCCAGTGATTATACCCGTAAGAAGAATCTATCAATTTCGATACGGTCATCAAGGGAGTGTGAAAATCCCTTTGCGCAAGAGTTATTTCTAGGAACGACCATTTGGTTGCGCATTCATCAGATAATTTATTTCCCCTGATGTCCTCATGTCCTGGAACCCACATCAACTGGACCTGATGTCGTGACAGTTGTTACAGTGATTGGATGCAAGTGAGAAGACATTTCGACCTAATAACATTGAAGTTAAGAGCCTTGATTGTTGCAAGGCTATCCAAGTAGATATGTATATTCGAATTTTATCGCGGCTGTATCGATGGCATAGACCTCTGCCTGGAAAACCGTGCAGGTATCGGTTAATCAAAGAGACAACAAAAGGTCCTGTTCATCAGAGAAAATTCCCGAGCCTGTGCCCTTTCTGTCTTTGAACCATCAGTGTATATTGAGTTCACATCGTCCCTTAGGACAGAATTCGCGGCCCAATCATCCCTTGTACTATGTAGTCCGTTTCATGCCCCATGATGGCTTGTCTATCTTTTGAAGGATGGTGCCGTGACCAATGCGATCACGCTTTAGTCCGCCCGACTGTAATAGAGCAGAAATGCATTTAGACTGACCTGAGGGTGGAATTCAAAGAGCCAGTAATTGCAACACAGAGACAACAGATTCGTAATAGCAACCGAATTTTGAAGCAACCAAACTTTTCTTACCCCTTCTAAAATTTTGTACAACTGTAAAATTCGTTCACTAAGGTAGAATCATTCGACTGGCAACAAATTCGATTGCTATCATGAATCTGTTTTCTCTGTGAAGAAAATGATTTTCATTTATAGCGATCAAACTTCGTTTCGGACATGCAAAATCGTATTTCAGGGTCTCTCGGCTTCAATTCATATGGTACACAATTTCTCTGCTTTTGGATGAATCCTGCAGCTCCCAAACGTTTTGAAATTGCTTCTTGTGTAGCTCCCAATGATTTTGCAAGCTCTTGTTGAGTTCAACTTCAAGTATTGCCTTCAATACTTGGTCTTCATTGTCTTCCGTGTCAAAATCACCACTTATTAACTGAACAAACCATCTCACGCAGGTTGAAACCAAGATTTGAGTTAAATAGAAAACACAGATTTTTTCATTCGAATTTTTTTTATTGAATCATAAAGTTCACAGTATGGAATACCATACCCGGCGAATAGTATTTACAGCTTCGCTGGCATAAACTTTTGACTACAAATAAGCCCATAAAGTGAAATCCATGGTATTAATTGAAACGATTTAGGACGCCATCAACGAAGCGATAGTGTTCAATTATTACATGATACACACGACCAGGTGTATCATGTATTGCTTCACAGTCGCACAGTGGTATGAGAAAAAAAAAGAGGGAAATAAATCTGTAACTTCTAAACTCTTACTTCGATTTGAATGAAATATCACATGCTCAAAGGGGAAGTGTTGTAGAGTTTAAGTTTTGAATCTGGGCCTCATGAGCCCAGCAGGATCTGGGCCAAGGGTTCCCAAAGTAGGACACCTAGGGTATGGTCAATTTTGAAAATGATACTATTTCTTCGTTTGTGTTCCGATTTCAAACAAATTACATATATAGAATCTTCTCATTGAGCACTACATAAAACCTAGCTATCAATTATCTCATATAGCTTATTAGATATCCGCATTTGAAAATTAAATTTTCAACATTTTTACCCACCCTACTCCAGTTTTTTAATGACCGCGGTTCCAAATATTTACCGATTTTCTCCATTTTTCTTTTATAAGATTAACAACAGATGTATATATCAAATAAAGGAAGAACTGTTTAAAAACCATGACTGAGTCCAAAGATACATGCATTTGAATTAAAAAAAATAAAAAAAGGCGATTTTTCGCTATTTTTTTGAGAAAAAAGTACTTTTATTCTGTTTCAGTTATCTAAAAAATTTCTATGAAGATGTATAATGAATTTAAAATTTTTGAAAAGCTAAAATAACGTCAAATATTCTAAATGAAAAAAAAATTATAATTTTTGATACCCAGGGGACCAAGTCCATTCAAAAAACGCCTATTTTTTATGTAAAATTCAACTTTAGGGTAAAAATTCTCAAATCGCATAGTCAATATCAAAATATAGTAACCCATTTGAGATGGCCCAATATGCTCTTAATTATTTTGTAAAGGCTTCCGATAACCCCGCCCCTGGTGTGGATATTATAGCCAAAAAACGAAAATATCCCATTTTTGGAATTTTTCAATACTTTTTTGGGAATTTCGGGATTCGTGATTACAAATTTCTAAATCTGTTTTTATTTTTCTATTTTTAATAAAAAATCTATATAAGTGTAAAATTTCATTAAAAAATATTCATAAATAAAAATGTTATTATAATTTAAAAAATTTGTATCTATGCAAAAAACTCAATAAAAAGCATTTTTTGCCATATTTTTCAAAAAAGTATTCCATGAATTTTTTAATTGTCAAAAGTTATATACATTATTGAAAAGTAGACAAAATCCTCTATCCATTGATATATAACATGTTTACCTTATGTTTTTAACGTGGCAAATTAATTAGGGAAAACTTAACAACAACGAAAACAAAAACAAATTTTTAAAATTTTTGAAATTTTGTTTTTGCTTTCCACATAAATATCACTTGATTTGCAAAATTATGGCCTAAATGTTTTTGGCATTCACATATGTACTTATGTACAATTTTATGTCATATTTACTTATTTGATATATTCAAGAAGTTATTGTTTTTGGGCCGGAAAGGATATTGAGTCAAAATGTTTTACATTTGATCTGTACTTGCAATACATAATAACTGTAGCTAATAATTATCATTTTAACTTCGGAGATGTCACTTTCAACTGCTGTACACTTCGAGGAAGTTTCTGTTATTTAACACTTGAGGTAGAGATAAATACATATACATAGATAGGACACTCTTCTATCAAAGGCCGAACTCAATTATCAAAAACCTAAGTGATGAAAATTTATTTGTAAAAAAACAGTTCTCGTATGTATAATCATTTTGGGTTTTTTTTTTTGTTTGAGATTTGTTTCTAGTTTCTAGTCTATGTGAATTTCTCTATGACTTGAGATTCCATGTAACTAAAAAATAAATCTACTCAATAGTTAACTCTTAAAATTAAAATCAAGAACATTTAGTTTGAATGTATGGCATAGTTACCATGGTATAGTAACTTTACACGCTTTTAGCTACTACTTGAATCAATTTCCTAATGCTGCTCATGTAAAACTTCAGGTCACGTATAATCTCATTAACTAACACTAAGTAAGTTGCTGTCATATTCGGACGTGGGTCAATAAAGAAATCCCATAAATCAAGGCATTTTTTTGTTTTTGCCTTTGTATAATCTAAGCACTCGCACATTCTAGACAAATTACAATCAAGAACTGATGTTGCCATTCTTGGTCTTTATATCTTTTTTTGTTTCTAGCAAATTGCTATAATATATATTTATAAAGGAAGATTGTTAAACAAATATGTATAGAAAATTATTGATTGAACTTAACTAATAAAGCAAATGCTTAACACTCAAATGTATATGTTTAAAATATTTAAAATGAAATAAAGTTTTTTACTCAACTGTTTGAAATGTATTTAAATCTCTACCTAATGCATATGGATGGCTAAATGTTGCATAAAACTTTTGCGTCACTATTCATTGCAATCGCTAGATTTTGAATACCCATTCGTAAACGAGACAAGCAGACATTTGTGAATAGATAATAAAACAATAGAATACGAACAAGTATTGTTGTTATACATATTTCTGAAATGTATTGTCAAGATGCTGTTAGTAATGTAACATTTAGTTCTACTGGCATATGTAACTTTACTCTTCTCTTCCTTTTTTTTTCCTTTTGCCAGTTATAGTAATAATAACAAAATTGACACGTTGAATTCTATACATTGACAGCATGCAAAATGGCAGCAATATTTTATACTCTTAAGGTAATGAATGGAAGATACATATGTAGTGGGAAGTGAATTGATATTATATTCACACCCTGGGTATTTAAGCATTTAGTTTGTGTTTAATTGTTGAATAAAAGGTTTGCATAGGTCACATAGCCCCATAAATTATATTTTTTTAATATTAAGTAAATTTTAGTTTATTTATAATTCAGTAAGTATTATTAGAATAATAAAAGTACCACCAAATTTCGAATTCTTATACACTCAGGACCTAATTTCATGATTCTAGCTACCTTATTATAGAAAATTCAAAAAGATACCATTAGATAGAAGACAAATTACCTTAATCTACCCTTTTTAACGTTCTCACAACAATCAGAATAATAATAAGAGTTTATTCGTTATCTAAAAATATTAAAAAAAGTGTCATTACACTGTGGTTCCAAATCAAAATCTAGGTGGACAAAATTATGAAAATCGGTATCTTCAGAATTTGGAAAAACCAAGTTTTTCGGAAGCTGACAATCTGGTCTCCTCCAATACAAATGGGTTTTTCAATTGGACATTTGGTTTTCTCGACAGAAGCGCCAGAAGTTCAACAAATTTTGAATTATATTTTCGTTAATTTTTTTTAATATTTTACTGCTTTACTAAATTATTGTTTTACCATATAGAAATTCATACTTCAAAACATAGATAAACATTGACATAGGCTTTTATTAAGTCTATATCATATATTTATGTGCCTCTCCATTTTCCTGTTATAGTTCTTTAAACTTGGGTCTCAAATGTACTGATATTTTTCTTCTTCTAAGAATGTTATATAGCTTGCCAAAAAAAAGACCGTCGAAGCCCGTCCAATGACTATATACATCATTTAAAGAAACTTCTGGGGAATGTCTTTGTAAACAAATTGTAGCCGCCAGCACCCGCCGTATTTTTTGTATATATTTTCAAGTACTTTTTATCTCTATATATATCAAATAGTAGCGTTATTAAGTGACGGACTGAATCAACATCGCCCAGCTCAATCCCCAAAATGGTAGAGACCTGAGACACGTTCCCCTATCCCTATGTAGATCCACTAAAAAGGGATTTTTGGAAATTCAAAGATTTAGGCGGTAAATTTGGTAATCTTATATATTCTATACTAATTTAGATACAAACAAAATTTAAAATGCATCCTTATCTATTTAAAAACTTAGCGGACACGTGTTTGGTACTTTTTCAAATTTCGAATCTTTAGAGAAAACTGTTAAATTGTTGGTACCTTTTTGATACCGCATGGTATCTTTTAAATAAATTTCAAATCGTATTCCTTATTTATTAAAAAATAAATAAATTTGGTACTTTTTGGAAATTCGAATAATTAAGAGGTAAAAATTATATTTAGTTTTAGAACTTTTTTCACAAAATAATATTTTTTTATAAATTGACATAGAGATATGAACATTTCATTATGACCTCCCATTATGGTAATGAAATTTATTTAAATAAAATTTGTATCATTTCAATGGGAACTAAATAAACAAGTACCAAGAAGGAATAAAAACAGGAAAACATATTTAATTCGAAATTATCAAGCCAATTTTGATAAAATTTTAAACATTGGTTAATGTAGCCAAGCAAAAATAAATTAACTGGGTGCTATTTTCAATTCGAGAGTGAAGGTGTGATAAATCAATACACATCATATTCTATATCAAAAATCAATTTTTAGTATAAAAACACAAATTGTTAATAATTTCGTAAATACTGCGATTTTAGGAAAAATAAGCTCAATTTGCGATCATTTATATTTTATACGAAAAATCAAATTTTAGTACAAAAAAACTCAAATACCTTAAATAGTTAATAACTTCGTAAATACTCCAATTTCAGCGAAAATAAGCTCAATCTTATAATATTTACCAAAATTCCATTTTAAGTATAAAAAAACTTTAGTATCTTGTAGCCAAGTCCTGGTAAAATATGAAAATTAAAACTTTTCTTTTTCGCCCACTGGTACTTTTTTAATATTCTAAATTTCTAAACTTATCGTCATAAAAGTTAACTGATAAGTATCTGAATGAAGATAGAATCTGTTAAACATTTTATCAAAATTCACTCAATAATTTTTAATAAAATGCTTTTTCCCTTGTTTGGTACTTTTTTCCAAATTAAGTTGAAAAAATGTTGCTTAAATAAATGCTCATATTTCAATAGTATTTTGAACTCATAATTAAATATTCCAATATATAGAGACAAATATTTTTAGGAATAGTACCAAAAATGTATACCTACAATTTTTACCCCTTAAATGTTCAAGTTTCCAAAAAGTACCAAATATATATTTTGTTTTTTTATAAGTATTGAACATGATTTATATTTTATTTCTATGTTAATTGATTAGTACCAAATACCTGCCAATGGTTCACTGTCAACATATATGGAAACAAATAGTACCAAAAATTTACAAACTCTTTACTCCTTAAAACAGGCACGAATACAGATCAAACATTTGAGAAGGTGGGGGTTGGCAAATAAAGTAAAATTAATTTTACATTTTTCTTTTTGTTCTTTGGGGGAAATTTCCTTTTTTCGTACCTTGGATCCGCGTCTGCCCTAAAGGCTAAAATTTTCAAAAAGTACCAAAAATATATTTTCTATTTTTTGATGTGACGAATGTGAATGAAATTTTATTTCTATGTTTAATGGTTTTTAAGTATAATAGATTGCCAAAAGGTACCAAAATACTGTTTACAGCTGTTTTCTCCCCTAAAATGCTTGAATTTCCCAAATGAAACATGAACTAAACTATTCCAGGTTTAAACAATTTATCTCAACATAATATTTTTCTCTCCTACCAGCAGCTGGCTGCAGTCTAATGCAGCACTTTAAAATCTCTTTTACAAAATTTGTGCAAAATTTATCTCATGCCAAAGGACATTGAACAGTCTTCATTCACTGTCTGCAACAAAGTGAAACTGTTTAGTTATTTGTTATAATTTTATAATCTCTTGAAAAACAAATAACATAACTAATATAAAACTAGTTCAAATGCAGATACGACGACTATTTGTGTAAAATTCTTAAACTCTTGTCTTTTTCCCAGTAAGAAAAAAAAACCAGCAAGAAATACATAAATCTAAGATTACAATTGTCCAAAGGTTTGTTTGGACTGTGTTTTATTTTTTATTTTATTTTTTTTTTGTTCAGTTAAATAAAAATACCACATCAAAGATACTTTTCTATAAAACTTGCAAGTCTTTCTGTGTATTTTTAATACAAATCTACAGTATAAAAGTGTATAAGTAACGCTTATATACAAACCGACTACCGCACATCCATATACATACATACATACAAATAGTAGGTTTACATAGATACAGGTTTACACTTTAAATCCATACCTAATCCACAGTAAACATTCGAGAAGACATGACTCTATCATGTTAAACGAGTTGTATGGAAGCCTGTGTTCCGTATACGTAGTTGTATATATGAATGTATGTAGGTATGAAATTTCTGTATTCTGTATTTGAAAATAAAAAGTGAAACTTTAAAACTTGTACGTTGTTGTAAAGTAAATAGAATAAAATTGAAACATTATGTAGTATAGCATACAACTAGGAGTATACACGTATACATGACTGTATATATGTGTGCTAAATGTTGTGATAGTTTTTGTTACAGAAAAAACAATTTTATGTTTAAATGGGGGGGTTACTTTTTTAGATTGCATGGGTGTGTATTAGGGTGAAGCTTAACAGAAAAATTCTCAATATTCCAGTCAAAATCAAATGGGCATAATTTAATATTTCTAATTTAATTAGTATATGATCACTAAGTCATATTTACAGGATTCTCACTAATTTCATATGTATCATTTCATTTCTAGGTCCATTATACCATTAAAAGAAAGAAAAAGTACCATTATATCCCCCTTTATGTATTAAAACTACCATTATGTCTACATTTTTTGTTGTCACTGCACTCAAGATATATTTATTTCAGCAAAAGCTCCATATTTATTTATTTCTTATTTTTGAGTCCATTATTAAAAAATTAAAATTAAAAAAGTTTCATTAGAAGGATAACAAGTACGAGTGTTATATTCGGCTGTGCCGAATCTTATATACCCTTCACCAAATTATTAATCAAAATTGAATTTTTAAATAGTTTTTAAATTTAAAAAAAAAAATTTTCCAAATTATTTTTCAATTTTTTTTTAAAAAAGTTTTTTCCAATTTTTTTTTTAAATTTGTTTAACATTTGTTTTTTATTTTTAATATTTTTATATTTATGATAAAAACAAATTTTTTTGTATGAAAAATAAATTCTGGTTAAAAAATATTTTTCCCGATTTTGACCCATTGTAGGTCCAACTTACTATAGACTTATATACATCGTTGCAATGGACTTTGAAATATCTATCATTTGATATCCATATTGTCTATATTAATGACTTAGTAATCCATATATAGATAAAAATAGGGCAAAAATCGAGGTTGTCCCGGAAAGACATGGCTATATCGACTTCGCTATGTATAACTATCCAGAATATATATACTTTATGGGGTCGCAAATGAAAAATGTAGAAATTATAAACGGAATGACAAACTTTTGCGCTCATTTAAAATTTTTGGGAAAATGAGTTTTATTTATTTCGCCCCCTTAAAAAACTATATGAACCTGTAAGTGGTAACAATTTTCTTACTTATCAATACATACATCTAACTGTCATAAGTCATCACATTAAATGTTAAGGATGTTTGATATAAAACCATTTTAATATCGGAAAAAGAACCTTTTGTTAAAAAAGAAAGAAAAAAAAGTACCTTTTGTTAAAAACAAATTTAAAAGGTATGTTTTTAGCGTTTTTGATCCTGATCTAATATATAAACAAATTCCACATTGAAATTAAATAAATTTTATTTTTTTAGAACTCAGTTTTGCTAACTTGATTGTTTCTAGAAGATTTTAACCCAAATATGTATTATATATACCCTTGCCAATCATGGTGAAGGATATAAAAAGTGCCCATTTTTAAGAAAATTAGATTTTGCTAAAAAATTGTACGTATGTCTTGAATTACAAAATATTTATGTTCATAAATATCTCAGTCGCATCCCACTAAGCGACCAAAAACCTCTTTAATGAATGGACCTCAGCCTTCTTTTGAGCAGTTGAAAAATTGTGATTGAATTACTGTCCAATAGGACTAACCTTGATGCAAATTTCATGCCGATCGGAAAAAATCGATTTCACAAGTTGGTTCACTTGACATGAAAACCCCCATATATAAAAGAGTAACACAAAACAAATTGCACGTTACTCCATTTAATTGCACGTTACTCCATTTGAAAAATAAGCCAATAGGAGGTGTCTGATACTTTTTTCGAAATTTGAACCTTTCAGGGGAGAAAACTTTTAAAAACAGCATGTTGGTACTTTTTTAGCACCTAATGTATCTTTTAAACCAATAAACATAGAAACAAATTTTAAATCGTATTCTTTACTTATCAAAAAATAACAAATATGAATTTGCTATTTTTTGGAAATTCTAATTCTTAAGGGATAAAAACTGTGTTTATTTTTGAAACCTTTTGCATAAAATACGATTTTCTATAAATTGACAAACAATTTTGGCAAAATGGAGTATTTTTAAATTTCACACTTGAGGGTGTTCGAGGTAGAAAAAGAAAATTGGTACATTACTCCTAATGGTACTTTTTTAATATTTTAAATTATTTAACTTATCGACATTAAAGTTAGCTGATATATATCTGAGTGAAGTTAGGGATAGGAATATAGAATAATATTTAGGTACTAAACTATAGGTACTTTTTCGTTCTTATAATGGTAACTTTTTTATTGTCTTTAATAATGGACTTAGGAATGTGAAATTAAACATATATGGTCCTGAGTTAATAAGAATGCAAGGGGGAGATTTTATGGTAATTTTTCTTTATTCGAATGGTACTTTTTGAATTTTCTATAATAATGAACCTATAAATATGAATTTAAGCATATATGGTCGTAAGCGTGTGAGAGTTCAAGGGGGGACTTTTGCTACCTTTTCTTTATTCGAATGGTAGTTTTTGTATTCTCTTCACCAATGAACATAAAAACATGAAATAAAGCCTATATGAACCTCAGCGTGTGGGTATCCACAAGTGGGTGTTTATGATACTATTTCTTTATTTTAATAAAGTACCTGAAAAATTAAATATAGGAATCAGATGGAATAGGACGATTAAATGTTTTGAAAATTATGTACAAACGTTATTTGCTAATCAAATAATTTGGTAAGTTAAGTTATTTCATGCATAAATAACACATTTTTTAATTTACATTGATATACGTTTATTTTAGAATTGTATTATGCTAGTAACATATAAAAATATATCCAACAATAGAGAATATCATGGTTTTCTGACCATATTTCCGGCATTTCAATCAATCTGATCATAACTCGGGATTTTCAATACTAAAATTCTCGGCAGATATCTGGGAATTTCGGAATGTTGATTTCAACTGACATCTATAATAAATTTATAATCTTCCAAATAAACAATAAACTTAACAATAGTGGTGAAGGGTATAATGAAGTCAACTTGAAAGCTGGCTTTTTTCTCCGCGCCTCCCTAGTATATACGTAGTATGGTATTCGGTTTAAAGGTGTTATAAAAACTTGTTACGATTTCAATGATTAAATATAAATGAAAGTGGATTATTTCTACATCTTTTTCCTGGTATAAGGAACATTTTAAAGGTTTTCTGGAATCCTTTTTATTCTTTTTTCTAAACGAAAAAAAATAACTTTAAGGAATGACGCAATTTTTTTTATACTTTTACATACATAAAATTGTTTAATTAAATATATGTTTTTTCATTCATTGTTATATATACATAAATCTTAAGGGAACATTGAATTTCTATTTATAACAAACTAACTACCATGTACGAAGATTAAGTATTCTTGTTTCAGCAGCTGTCATTTTGGGTTCATAGTCCCTTTTCAAATACCTAAACACATTTGCAACAATGTAAGAAAAAAATGTTTTAGTGTTCAGATGTATGTAATACGTGTGTTGCGTTCATGTTTCAAAAGTAATCCCCCTAAAATGTCATATTTAGTTTTGATAAATCCTTCTAGAACAAAAAAACTTTATTGTATTAAAACACCCTACAGTTATTAAATAGAGCATGACTTTATATTCCTTTTTCCATATTTATTTTCTAATGTTCATTTTAATTTTATCACAATTATATTTTAATATTGTAATTTTTTTTGTTAAGTTTGTTATTATTTTAATTAAAATATTATTTCTCGATTTAGCTTAACTTTTGGTCGTTTTTGTTTTTTCAAATTTTAATTTGTCTCTGCTTTATTATAGATACATTTACACACATTACATATCCTTATAAAACCATTTACTTTTAAATGTGTAACAGAGGTCTGTTAAAAAACAATCTAGAAAACATTTATAATAATAATCCTTTATGTAAATTTGATAGTTGGTCTTTTATTTTATACATATTCCAACACATCTCCACTACTACTATGAGCTTATTTTGTGGCATACATTGTAACGACACGTTTTCGCTCTCGGCTGGGGTATACTCGCCGGTGCCAGTGGTTCAGTACAAAAATTTATTTTTGCGGGTTGTGAAAGAAAAAATATAATGGGATTTCAATAAAACGTTATAATATTTATTTCTCTTAAATTATCTCTTAAGCGACTCTCTCTAGCAGTTCGCTCTTATACACCACAAATGTTTTGTAAACGGTATAATCACCGTACAAACAATATATGTGGTTAGCCGACAGTGTATCAATAGGCAAGCGCACCGAAGCGGTATAACCACCAGACGCTCTAGCTTCTCAATACTCTGGGGTTGGGCTAGTGAGTATTGTTAGACGGGAACAACGAAGCGGTATAACCACCAGAAGTTTCCTGCTTCACAATAGCTCACTCTTATGCGAGTCTCTCTAGTAGTTTACTCTTTATCACCACAAATGTCTTGCAGGCGGTATAACCACTATACAAACAATATGTGTGGTTAGCCAACAGTGTATCGATAGGCAAGCGCACCGAAGCGGTATAACCACCAGACGCTCTAGCTTCTCGATACTCTGGGGGTGGGCCAGTGAGTAACTCTAGCAGTTCGCTCTTTATTACCACAATTGTATTGCAGGCGGTATAACCACCGTACAAACAATATGTATGGTTAGCCGACAGTGTATTAATAGGCAAGGGCAACGAAGCGGTATAACCACCAGATGCTCTAGCTTCTCAATACTCTGGGTGTGGGCTAGTGAATATTGTTAGACGGGAACAACGAAGCGGTATAACCACCAGATGCTCTTGCTTCACAATATTTCACTTATAAGATTAATCCGGTGCAGGCGGTATAACCACCGTACAATGATTAGTCTTACCTAAGCGAGAACTGGGCGCAGACTGCCTTTCAATGAACACAACTCGCCTTTTATACACTTTTGTCTACCATAGTTGTTGTTGTCTTACATTTTATGTTAGTTGTAGCAAATAGTAGTATCTTAACTTTAGAGTTGTATTCTATAGTACGATCTCTGTCCTAATTGTAATTATTCACATATAGATGGCGACACTTATACATAATACGTTAATTTCAAACAATACGTTAATTTCAAACAGAACAAACATTACTTCAACTTTAGTTATAAACCAAAAGAAATTAAATGATATAAAAACAAATAATAATTCAATTATAAAAATAAATAGTTGTATGGTAAAAACGAGGGACGACTTTTATCCTTACAGTCCCTCCCTACTTCGCCAAACAAATGAATTCTTCTATAATAGCTGGGCTTGAACCTTTCCACTCTTCGCCACAATTACCCGATACGTTCTGTCTCCTATCTGCTGCAAAAACTTGTAGCGCTGACCAATCTTTCGAGTTTGGAGTAATTTGTTTATTTTATTTTGTAGTTCTTGAGGCATCTGTGCTAACTCGTCAATTTCTGTGGATATGTTAACAGTTTGGCTTATGATGTGTGATGATGTGGTGGGCTCAATCTCGCTGCAAAAACTTGGCTCTGATGAGATGTCTTCAAAATGATCTTTACGATTGCATGGGGGTGTCGTAGTGGGTGTATATGTTGGTGGGGAGTTATTTGATGGTAATTTTGGTGATAAAGTTATAGATGATGTTGGTGATGTTGAAGTAGATGATGATGAAGTAGATGATGATGAAGTAGATGATGATGAAGTAGATGATGATGAAGTAGATGATGATGAAGTAGATGATGATGAAGGCGATGATAATTCTGACTTCTCTATTTTTGGCTGGTTTATTTTGGTTACATGGGATTCTGGTGACCTTTTAGGTGAAAAATACGGTATGTGCGTTACTTCAGATTTTGTGGAACTTTCTGATGAGAGGTTGATAAAAACTAGGGTGGGTGACGCAAACAGGCTGATGTATGGTGTGACAGGTGACGACTGTCCCGATGTACTCTGCGATAAAGTGGTGGTACCTTGTGTTTGTTCGAAAATTATTGTAGGTCTAGGTGACACTTCTATCCAGGATACGTTCGATGAGGATGATGATACTGCTTCTATGGATCTTCGACGGCAGCCCTCGATTGGTATTTCTGTCTCTTGCTTATTTTCTTCTATCCAAAATCGATAAGTGACTGTCCTCTCTGGCGAAACTTTTTGGAAGTCGCCTCAAATCTATCATCGCTAGCCATTTTTCTTTATATTTCTAGTGTTGTTTCTAAGTAAAATAATTAAACAAAAAAAAAATACATTTAATTAGTACTACGAATTGTTATGTTATAAAGGGTTTAATTTCACTCAAGTGGATGTTTCTTATATTTTTATTTTTCAAATCTTGTATCTTCAATATAACTGGTGATACGAAAGATTTTACAATATACGGGCCTCCAAACTTTGGAGCTAACTTCGCTGCAAAACTATCTACCGCTTTCGATAGAGGATGTTGTCTAATTAAGACTAAGTCGCTTATTTTGGGTTTCCACACTCTTCTTCTTAAATTATAATAACGTTTCTGGTCTTCGGATGCTCTTGCCATATTTCTTCTTACTATCTCGAAAACTTCTTTCATTTGAACTTGGCGTTCTTCTGGATTTACTGTCATAACACCTGTACCAATAGTAACTTCGTCATACAACGCTTTCGGTAGTCTTGGCTCTCTTCCTTGAGTGATGAATGCTGGTGAATAACCGGTTGTGTCTGATACACTTGTGTTCATAGCCAACATTATTTCTGGTAGCAATTCGTCCCATCTGTTGTGTTGTTCACCCGAGAACTGAGCTATCATTGTTTTTATAGTACGATTTGCTCGTTCTGTTGGGTTTTCTTGAGGAGTATAAGGTGCAGTAAATTGATGGTGGACTCCTAATTCTTCTAATACTCGTTTCACAATTCGTGATGTAAACTGGGTACCATTATCTGTTATAAGGACTTTCGGGATCCCATATCGCGCAAGTATCCGCTCACGAAAAGCTTTAGTAACTCCTTCAGCTGTGGCCTTTCGCATTGGCACTAATTCACTCCATTTTGAGAATTTGTCAAAAATTACTAGTAACATTGTATTACCGTGTTTAGTCCTTGGCAATGGACCTACAAAATCAGCACAAATAACAGACCAAGGTTCATCTGGAATATTTGTTAACATCTGTCCAGCAGGCTTCTGTTGATTTAGCTTGTACCTTTGACAAGACTGACAGCGACGAACATATTTGATAATATCTCGACTCATGCCAGGCCAATAATAACGACTGGCAACTCGATTTATGGTTTTATGTATACCCAAATGACCAGCAGCAGCACTATCATGATTTTCTTCTAAAACGCGTGTTCTGCAGGGTGTGGGTACGCATAGCTTCCATGGTGTTTCTTCTGCATTCGTTGTGTTTCGTTGAAAACGACGATATAGTTGATTATCAATTATTGTATAATCCGGGTACTTTTCCGAATTTGTATGTATTTTGTTGATAAGTTTTTTAATCCATTTACACTCTTGTGTTTTTGGTTGTGCACAATTTGCTATGTTAGCAGTTTCTACTGGATGACGTGATAACGCATCGGAGACGACGTTGTGTTTTCCCTTTCGGTATTGTATCGAGAAATTGAATTGCTGCAACTCGAGTGCCCAACGGGCTAATCTTCCTGTGGGACTATCGATCGAATTAAGCCATTTGAGTGCCAGGTGGTCTGTAATTACGATAAATTTGTATCCTTCTAGATAAGCGCGCATTTTTCGTATACCCCAAATTATGGCCAAACATTCTTTCTCAGTGGTCGAGTAGTTTTTCTCCGCTGGATTTAAATGGCGACTAGCATAAGCTATTACACGTTCTTCTCCATCGAATTCTTGAGTTAATACGGCTCCTAACCCATAATCACTCGCATCGGTTTGTAAACTAAATGTTTTGGTAAAGTCTGGACACGCTAGTACTGGCGCTTCAGTAAGTTTGGTTTTAAGTAATTCAAAGGACTGTTGCTGTTCCGTTTCCCACTTCCAATGTTTTCCTTTCTTCAATAATCGAGTTAAAGGCTGAGATATATTTGAGAAATCTGGCACAAATCTCCTGTACCATGAAGCAACTCCTAAAAATCGTCTTACGTCTCGAATGTTCATTGGTGTTGGTATTTGAGCTATGGCCGCGACTTTATCTGGATCTGTTTTTATTCCGGTTACACTCACTACATGTCCTAAATATTTTGTTTCATGTTTAAAAAAATTGCATTTATCCACATTTATCTTAAGATTCGCTTTTCTCAATCTACAAAAAACTTCTTTTAAATTTTGTAGATGATCAGAGAGGGTTTTTCCAATAACTATTATATCATCAAGATAGGCAAACGCGTATGGTTCCATATCTGCTCCTATTACCGAATCTAAAGCTCTTTGGAAAGTTGCGGGTGCTGAATGTAATCCGAATGGCATTACTCGCCATTGGTATAATCCACGACCTGGGACTGCAAAAGCTGTATACTTTTTACTATTTTTATCCATCGGGATTTGCCAATAACCATTTTTAAGGTCTAGACTACTAATATATTTAGCATCACGTAATCGATTTAAAATACTATCAATACGGGGTAAAGGATATGCATCTGGTACTGACCTGAGGTTTAACTGTCTGAAATCCATACAAGTTCTCCACGAACCATTTTTCTTCTTTACTAGGGTAATCGGGAAACTATACGGACTATTTGAAGGCTCGATGCATCCTTGTGCGATTAACTGGTTTATTTCGGCGTCAATTATTTTCTGCATAGCTGGATTTTTTGGACCGTAACTAATTTTAATTGGACGTGGGTCGGTAATAATAATTTTGTGAGTTGTTATTGTTGACAAACCATGTAATTCTTGAAACTTCGGTAATTCTGTTTCTAGGAAGTTGTTGATAATTCGTTGATCTTCTTCGTTTATTTTGGGGTCTTTATTATTAAGAGTTTCTTTGTCTTCCGCATCTTCAATTGCATTAAATTTAACATCTGTTTTTGAAACATCTAGGGTTAATCCAGCCACTTGAATTGTTGTATTAAAAAGGCGTAAAAAATCTAATCCTATGATAACATCTTCACTAGTTTCTGGCATTAGCAGGAAACGACATTTTTTTGTAAGCTTTCCTAAAGTAACTTCGTACTCCACAGCTTTTGAAATTGTTTTAGTAGAACCATCTGCTAATAGCACATCTATTTCTTCATTAATATATACTGGGTTACTAGATATAACTTTAACGTAATCTTGTCGCATAAAACTTCTACTGGCTCCGGTGTCAATTGTTGCTTTATGTAATTTGCCATTTAATATTATTGTTGCACTTAAACGCGTATCTTCACTATGGAGACTTGTTCTATTTTGTGAGGGCTTCTTTCTTGGAGGCTCGTTCTCCCTCAATTCCGACGGCCTCCGGGGACGTTTCCCGAACGGTTTCTATCTTCATGGGGACAACTTGATGTAAAATGACCATGATTTCCACATCGATAACAATTATTTTGTTGTCCATGGCGAGGGTTGTTACTCATTACACGTGGGTTTTCCACTCGAACGGTTGTGGTTGTTGTTGTGATACTCTCTAAATCTTCTGCTAATGAAATCAATTCTGGTAATGTGGAAAAATCTTTTCTCCGAATGTATAGTTGATAGTCTGGAAGGGCATTTCGAAAAATTCTCTGCAATTTTTGCTCCTCCGACATATCTGCATGACGCATCAAATTCTGGATTGCTAACACATAATTTTTAAAAACTTCTCTAGGTCGCTGAACTCTCTTTCGAATTTCATCTTCTAATTTTTCGAAATATCTGGCAGGAAGAAAGAACGATAAGAAATCTGTTTTAAAAGTATTCCATACTTGCCAATGTTTGTTATTGTTTCTAAACCATACGAGGGCATTTCGCTCTAAGAATTCAGGCATAATTCTAGGTATCTGGTTTAATGGTAAATCATAAATTTCTGCGAGTTCTTCAATACGCTCGACAAATTCTATGGGATCACGACCACCATCATATGAGAGACCCCATTTCCTGACATGCTCAATTAAATTTGGCTTTAATTCGGTCGATGTACGGGATGGAACTGGTACTGTTGTAGGTTGATGCATATTTGCTGAATTATTTTCATTTTTAACTGGTGATGATGTTGAAGTGTTTTTTGTTGTAGGTAACACTAATGTGTTTTGCGTTTCATATTTTTCTTGGATCACTAACAAACGTTGTAATCTATCTGCATCATGTTCACTGCCTAAAAATTTCGCGAACCTTTTTCTCATTTCATCTACCGTACCGACTGTTTCTAATTTAAATTCACTTAGCAACGACACTAATTCATCGCGTTTTAACGCGTAGCCCCAACTCGTTCTTAACATTATCTTTTTTTTTTTTTTTTTACTTATTGACTTTCTCCTTTAATTCGTTTTTCGTTACTGTTTCTTTGTTATTTTTACCGTTCACTCGTTATTATTTTATTTTTTTTTTGTTCAACACAGTTATTTTCTACTTTCGTTCGTTCACTCGTTATTATTTAACACAGTTCTTTTTCTTTTATACTATCTATTTAATACAGCTCTTTCTTTTTTAAATTCGTTTTCTTTGCGACGCCATTTTTTTTAACACCGTTCTTTTTTATTTAACACAATTCTGTTTCTTTTTTTTTTTTTTCTTTTGTCTCTTTGACAATTGCTTAACTTTTCTTTTATCTTATACCGTTCACTTTATTTTATTGATCCACACAGGATTCCCATTAATTTATTTGTTTTATCTTTCAAGTCCCTGCTCGGGCGCCATTGTAACGACACGTTTTCGCTCTCGGCTGGGGTATACTCGCCGGTGCCAGTGGTTCAGTACAAAAATTTATTTTTGCGGGTTGTGAAAGAAAAAATATAATGGGATTTCAATAAAACGTTATAATATTTATTTCTCTTAAATTATCTCTTAAGCGACTCTCTCTAGCAGTTCGCTCTTATACACCACAAATGTTTTGTAAACGGTATAATCACCGTACAAACAATATATGTGGTTAGCCGACAGTGTATCAATAGGCAAGCGCACCGAAGCGGTATAACCACCAGACGCTCTAGCTTCTCAATACTCTGGGGTTGGGCTAGTGAGTATTGTTAGACGGGAACAACGAAGCGGTATAACCACCAGAAGTTTCCTGCTTCACAATAGCTCACTCTTATGCGAGTCTCTCTAGTAGTTTACTCTTTATCACCACAAATGTCTTGCAGGCGGTATAACCACTATACAAACAATATGTGTGGTTAGCCAACAGTGTATCGATAGGCAAGCGCACCGAAGCGGTATAACCACCAGACGCTCTAGCTTCTCGATACTCTGGGGGTGGGCCAGTGAGTAACTCTAGCAGTTCGCTCTTTATTACCACAATTGTATTGCAGGCGGTATAACCACCGTACAAACAATATGTATGGTTAGCCGACAGTGTATTAATAGGCAAGGGCAACGAAGCGGTATAACCACCAGATGCTCTAGCTTCTCAATACTCTGGGTGTGGGCTAGTGAATATTGTTAGACGGGAACAACGAAGCGGTATAACCACCAGATGCTCTTGCTTCACAATATTTCACTTATAAGATTAATCCGGTGCAGGCGGTATAACCACCGTACAATGATTAGTCTTACCTAAGCGAGAACTGGGCGCAGACTGCCTTTCAATGAACACAACTCGCCTTTTATACACTTTTGTCTACCATAGTTGTTGTTGTCTTACATTTTATGTTAGTTGTAGCAAATAGTAGTATCTTAACTTTAGAGTTGTATTCTATAGTACGATCTCTGTCCTAATTGTAATTATTCACATATAGATGGCGACACTTATACATAATACGTTAATTTCAAACAATACGTTAATTTCAAACAGAACAAACATTACTTCAACTTTAGTTATAAACCAAAAGAAATTAAATGATATAAAAACAAATAATAATTCAATTATAAAAATAAATAGTTGTATGGTAAAAACGAGGGACGACTTTTATCCTTACAGTCCCTCCCTACTTCGCCAAACAAATGAATTCTTCTATAATAGCTGGGCTTGAACCTTTCCACTCTTCGCCACAATTACCCGATACGTTCTGTCTCCTATCTGCTGCAAAAACTTGTAGCGCTGACCAATCTTTCGAGTTTGGAGTAATTTGTTTATTTTATTTTGTAGTTCTTGAGGCATCTGTGCTAACTCGTCAATTTCTGTGGATATGTTAACAGTTTGGCTTATGATGTGTGATGATGTGGTGGGCTCAATCTCGCTGCAAAAACTTGGCTCTGATGAGATGTCTTCAAAATGATCTTTACGATTGCATGGGGGTGTCGTAGTGGGTGTATATGTTGGTGGGGAGTTATTTGATGGTAATTTTGGTGATAAAGTTATAGATGATGTTGGTGATGTTGAAGTAGATGATGATGAAGTAGATGATGATGAAGTAGATGATGATGAAGTAGATGATGATGAAGTAGATGATGATGAAGTAGATGATGATGAAGGCGATGATAATTCTGACTTCTCTATTTTTGGCTGGTTTATTTTGGTTACATGGGATTCTGGTGACCTTTTAGGTGAAAAATACGGTATGTGCGTTACTTCAGATTTTGTGGAACTTTCTGATGAGAGGTTGATAAAAACTAGGGTGGGTGACGCAAACAGGCTGATGTATGGTGTGACAGGTGACGACTGTCCCGATGTACTCTGCGATAAAGTGGTGGTACCTTGTGTTTGTTCGAAAATTATTGTAGGTCTAGGTGACACTTCTATCCAGGATACGTTCGATGAGGATGATGATACTGCTTCTATGGATCTTCGACGGCAGCCCTCGATTGGTATTTCTGTCTCTTGCTTATTTTCTTCTATCCAAAATCGATAAGTGACTGTCCTCTCTGGCGAAACTTTTTGGAAGTCGCCTCAAATCTATCATCGCTAGCCATTTTTCTTTATATTTCTAGTGTTGTTTCTAAGTAAAATAATTAAACAAAAAAAAAATACATTTAATTAGTACTACGAATTGTTATGTTATAAAGGGTTTAATTTCACTCAAGTGGATGTTTCTTATATTTTTATTTTTCAAATCTTGTATCTTCAATATAACTGGTGATACGAAAGATTTTACAATATACGGGCCTCCAAACTTTGGAGCTAACTTCGCTGCAAAACTATCTACCGCTTTCGATAGAGGATGTTGTCTAATTAAGACTAAGTCGCTTATTTTGGGTTTCCACACTCTTCTTCTTAAATTATAATAACGTTTCTGGTCTTCGGATGCTCTTGCCATATTTCTTCTTACTATCTCGAAAACTTCTTTCATTTGAACTTGGCGTTCTTCTGGATTTACTGTCATAACACCTGTACCAATAGTAACTTCGTCATACAACGCTTTCGGTAGTCTTGGCTCTCTTCCTTGAGTGATGAATGCTGGTGAATAACCGGTTGTGTCTGATACACTTGTGTTCATAGCCAACATTATTTCTGGTAGCAATTCGTCCCATCTGTTGTGTTGTTCACCCGAGAACTGAGCTATCATTGTTTTTATAGTACGATTTGCTCGTTCTGTTGGGTTTTCTTGAGGAGTATAAGGTGCAGTAAATTGATGGTGGACTCCTAATTCTTCTAATACTCGTTTCACAATTCGTGATGTAAACTGGGTACCATTATCTGTTATAAGGACTTTCGGGATCCCATATCGCGCAAGTATCCGCTCACGAAAAGCTTTAGTAACTCCTTCAGCTGTGGCCTTTCGCATTGGCACTAATTCACTCCATTTTGAGAATTTGTCAAAAATTACTAGTAACATTGTATTACCGTGTTTAGTCCTTGGCAATGGACCTACAAAATCAGCACAAATAACAGACCAAGGTTCATCTGGAATATTTGTTAACATCTGTCCAGCAGGCTTCTGTTGATTTAGCTTGTACCTTTGACAAGACTGACAGCGACGAACATATTTGATAATATCTCGACTCATGCCAGGCCAATAATAACGACTGGCAACTCGATTTATGGTTTTATGTATACCCAAATGACCAGCAGCAGCACTATCATGATTTTCTTCTAAAACGCGTGTTCTGCAGGGTGTGGGTACGCATAGCTTCCATGGTGTTTCTTCTGCATTCGTTGTGTTTCGTTGAAAACGACGATATAGTTGATTATCAATTATTGTATAATCCGGGTACTTTTCCGAATTTGTATGTATTTTGTTGATAAGTTTTTTAATCCATTTACACTCTTGTGTTTTTGGTTGTGCACAATTTGCTATGTTAGCAGTTTCTACTGGATGACGTGATAACGCATCGGAGACGACGTTGTGTTTTCCCTTTCGGTATTGTATCGAGAAATTGAATTGCTGCAACTCGAGTGCCCAACGGGCTAATCTTCCTGTGGGACTATCGATCGAATTAAGCCATTTGAGTGCCAGGTGGTCTGTAATTACGATAAATTTGTATCCTTCTAGATAAGCGCGCATTTTTCGTATACCCCAAATTATGGCCAAACATTCTTTCTCAGTGGTCGAGTAGTTTTTCTCCGCTGGATTTAAATGGCGACTAGCATAAGCTATTACACGTTCTTCTCCATCGAATTCTTGAGTTAATACGGCTCCTAACCCATAATCACTCGCATCGGTTTGTAAACTAAATGTTTTGGTAAAGTCTGGACACGCTAGTACTGGCGCTTCAGTAAGTTTGGTTTTAAGTAATTCAAAGGACTGTTGCTGTTCCGTTTCCCACTTCCAATGTTTTCCTTTCTTCAATAATCGAGTTAAAGGCTGAGATATATTTGAGAAATCTGGCACAAATCTCCTGTACCATGAAGCAACTCCTAAAAATCGTCTTACGTCTCGAATGTTCATTGGTGTTGGTATTTGAGCTATGGCCGCGACTTTATCTGGATCTGTTTTTATTCCGGTTACACTCACTACATGTCCTAAATATTTTGTTTCATGTTTAAAAAAATTGCATTTATCCACATTTATCTTAAGATTCGCTTTTCTCAATCTACAAAAAACTTCTTTTAAATTTTGTAGATGATCAGAGAGGGTTTTTCCAATAACTATTATATCATCAAGATAGGCAAACGCGTATGGTTCCATATCTGCTCCTATTACCGAATCTAAAGCTCTTTGGAAAGTTGCGGGTGCTGAATGTAATCCGAATGGCATTACTCGCCATTGGTATAATCCACGACCTGGGACTGCAAAAGCTGTATACTTTTTACTATTTTTATCCATCGGGATTTGCCAATAACCATTTTTAAGGTCTAGACTACTAATATATTTAGCATCACGTAATCGATTTAAAATACTATCAATACGGGGTAAAGGATATGCATCTGGTACTGACCTGAGGTTTAACTGTCTGAAATCCATACAAGTTCTCCACGAACCATTTTTCTTCTTTACTAGGGTAATCGGGAAACTATACGGACTATTTGAAGGCTCGATGCATCCTTGTGCGATTAACTGGTTTATTTCGGCGTCAATTATTTTCTGCATAGCTGGATTTTTTGGACCGTAACTAATTTTAATTGGACGTGGGTCGGTAATAATAATTTTGTGAGTTGTTATTGTTGACAAACCATGTAATTCTTGAAACTTCGGTAATTCTGTTTCTAGGAAGTTGTTGATAATTCGTTGATCTTCTTCGTTTATTTTGGGGTCTTTATTATTAAGAGTTTCTTTGTCTTCCGCATCTTCAATTGCATTAAATTTAACATCTGTTTTTGAAACATCTAGGGTTAATCCAGCCACTTGAATTGTTGTATTAAAAAGGCGTAAAAAATCTAATCCTATGATAACATCTTCACTAGTTTCTGGCATTAGCAGGAAACGACATTTTTTTGTAAGCTTTCCTAAAGTAACTTCGTACTCCACAGCTTTTGAAATTGTTTTAGTAGAACCATCTGCTAATAGCACATCTATTTCTTCATTAATATATACTGGGTTACTAGATATAACTTTAACGTAATCTTGTCGCATAAAACTTCTACTGGCTCCGGTGTCAATTGTTGCTTTATGTAATTTGCCATTTAATATTATTGTTGCACTTAAACGCGTATCTTCACTATGGAGACTTGTTCTATTTTGTGAGGGCTTCTTTCTTGGAGGCTCGTTCTCCCTCAATTCCGACGGCCTCCGGGGACGTTTCCCGAACGGTTTCTATCTTCATGGGGACAACTTGATGTAAAATGACCATGATTTCCACATCGATAACAATTATTTTGTTGTCCATGGCGAGGGTTGTTACTCATTACACGTGGGTTTTCCACTCGAACGGTTGTGGTTGTTGTTGTGATACTCTCTAAATCTTCTGCTAATGAAATCAATTCTGGTAATGTGGAAAAATCTTTTCTCCGAATGTATAGTTGATAGTCTGGAAGGGCATTTCGAAAAATTCTCTGCAATTTTTGCTCCTCCGACATATCTGCATGACGCATCAAATTCTGGATTGCTAACACATAATTTTTAAAAACTTCTCTAGGTCGCTGAACTCTCTTTCGAATTTCATCTTCTAATTTTTCGAAATATCTGGCAGGAAGAAAGAACGATAAGAAATCTGTTTTAAAAGTATTCCATACTTGCCAATGTTTGTTATTGTTTCTAAACCATACGAGGGCATTTCGCTCTAAGAATTCAGGCATAATTCTAGGTATCTGGTTTAATGGTAAATCATAAATTTCTGCGAGTTCTTCAATACGCTCGACAAATTCTATGGGATCACGACCACCATCATATGAGAGACCCCATTTCCTGACATGCTCAATTAAATTTGGCTTTAATTCGGTCGATGTACGGGATGGAACTGGTACTGTTGTAGGTTGATGCATATTTGCTGAATTATTTTCATTTTTAACTGGTGATGATGTTGAAGTGTTTTTTGTTGTAGGTAACACTAATGTGTTTTGCGTTTCATATTTTTCTTGGATCACTAACAAACGTTGTAATCTATCTGCATCATGTTCACTGCCTAAAAATTTCGCGAACCTTTTTCTCATTTCATCTACCGTACCGACTGTTTCTAATTTAAATTCACTTAGCAACGACACTAATTCATCGCGTTTTAACGCGTAGCCCCAACTCGTTCTTAACATTATCTTTTTTTTTTTTTTTTTACTTATTGACTTTCTCCTTTAATTCGTTTTTCGTTACTGTTTCTTTGTTATTTTTACCGTTCACTCGTTATTATTTTATTTTTTTTTTGTTCAACACAGTTATTTTCTACTTTCGTTCGTTCACTCGTTATTATTTAACACAGTTCTTTTTCTTTTATACTATCTATTTAATACAGCTCTTTCTTTTTTAAATTCGTTTTCTTTGCGACGCCATTTTTTTTAACACCGTTCTTTTTTATTTAACACAATTCTGTTTCTTTTTTTTTTTTTTCTTTTGTCTCTTTGACAATTGCTTAACTTTTCTTTTATCTTATACCGTTCACTTTATTTTATTGATCCACACAGGATTCCCATTAATTTATTTGTTTTATCTTTCAAGTCCCTGCTCGGGCGCCATTGTAACGACACGTTTTCGCTCTCGGCTGGGGTATACTCGCCGGTGCCAGTGGTTCAGTACAAAAATTTATTTTTGCGGGTTGTGAAAGAAAAAATATAATGGGATTTCAATAAAACGTTATAATATTTATTTCTCTTAAATTATCTCTTAAGCGACTCTCTCTAGCAGTTCGCTCTTATACACCACAAATGTTTTGTAAACGGTATAATCACCGTACAAACAATATATGTGGTTAGCCGACAGTGTATCAATAGGCAAGCGCACCGAAGCGGTATAACCACCAGACGCTCTAGCTTCTCAATACTCTGGGGTTGGGCTAGTGAGTATTGTTAGACGGGAACAACGAAGCGGTATAACCACCAGAAGTTTCCTGCTTCACAATAGCTCACTCTTATGCGAGTCTCTCTAGTAGTTTACTCTTTATCACCACAAATGTCTTGCAGGCGGTATAACCACTATACAAACAATATGTGTGGTTAGCCAACAGTGTATCGATAGGCAAGCGCACCGAAGCGGTATAACCACCAGACGCTCTAGCTTCTCGATACTCTGGGGGTGGGCCAGTGAGTAACTCTAGCAGTTCGCTCTTTATTACCACAATTGTATTGCAGGCGGTATAACCACCGTACAAACAATATGTATGGTTAGCCGACAGTGTATTAATAGGCAAGGGCAACGAAGCGGTATAACCACCAGATGCTCTAGCTTCTCAATACTCTGGGTGTGGGCTAGTGAATATTGTTAGACGGGAACAACGAAGCGGTATAACCACCAGATGCTCTTGCTTCACAATATTTCACTTATAAGATTAATCCGGTGCAGGCGGTATAACCACCGTACAATGATTAGTCTTACCTAAGCGAGAACTGGGCGCAGACTGCCTTTCAATGAACACAACTCGCCTTTTATACACTTTTGTCTACCATAGTTGTTGTTGTCTTACATTTTATGTTAGTTGTAGCAAATAGTAGTATCTTAACTTTAGAGTTGTATTCTATAGTACGATCTCTGTCCTAATTGTAATTATTCACATATAGATGGCGACACTTATACATAATACGTTAATTTCAAACAATACGTTAATTTCAAACAGAACAAACATTACTTCAACTTTAGTTATAAACCAAAAGAAATTAAATGATATAAAAACAAATAATAATTCAATTATAAAAATAAATAGTTGTATGGTAAAAACGAGGGACGACTTTTATCCTTACAACATAGTAATATGTTTGCACAATAGGTTGGCCCTAATATTTGATGAAAGTATTGCCGTATTAGAGACCACTCTTTGGATATACATACATATTGTTTATGTACGAAGTATTCGAGATATAACCAAAACTATTTCAATAAATTATACTTTAACCTTCGCTTTCATGAAGACAGTTTTTTACGTGAACTCATGGTATCTACCTGGGTAGATAATGACTTTATACATTCAATTTGTGTTAGAATTTTTATTTATATACTAATTTTTTGTATCTAAATATCTAACACATATTATAAGATGTAATTTTACAGCCATCTATGCATCGCGATACGTATATTTCGGGTAAAAAACAGAAGTCTGAAGTCATCCAATTTTACAATAAAACTAAAGGAGGAGTTGATACGGGAAAAACATGAGTCTCAATATCCAACCAAAAGATCAACAATACGTTGGCCTGTGGCGATTTTTTTCAATTCATTGGATTCTTCAGCCCTAGCAGCTTAAAGTATATGACAAAAACAACACATAAAGTACGGAAATATATTACTCTGGACGTAGATTACTCTTGAACTCCTTGGATACAAATCTTTGCATCGCACAAATAAATCTCGAGCCAAAAATACGATGGTGTTTTTTAACAAGACAGCATTTGAATGTATTTAAGATAAGCTTTTGAATAATTTTTGATGATAGTATAAAGTAAAGCTAGTTAAGTAACAAAACCAATATAAATTATCATAAATTTGAATGTATCTACCACGGTATATATTCATAAACCCGTATACACAAAAATATAAAATATGAAAAATCTTCTATAATCTTACTTTAATTTTTTTTATTTGTTTGTTTGTTTTCTAAAAATTCGGCAAATTTTGATAACTGAGCTGAAAGCAATTTCAAAGTTGATAAAAACTTTGTAAGTTATTAACAACTTAATATCCAAATATCTACCTCGGTAGATACTATGAAAGCGAAGGTTAAAATAAAAATTTTGAACACTTAGGTACACAAAATTAAAAATTTTAATTTATCTGTAAAAACATTTATGGCAATAAACTATTTTTTTTAAATTTATTACAAAGAATTTATTTTAAGACAAAAAAAACTTTTTTTGGTGAAAAAAAAATTCGGTTAAAAAAATATTTTTCCCGATTTTGACCCATATCTCTTATTATGTCGTTATATACGTCGTTGCAAAGGTCCTTGAATATCCATATTGATAACTTAGTAATCCAGATATAGATCAAATCCAGATATAGATAAATAAATCGAGGTTGCCCTGGTTATATCTCATCCATTTGTGGGCCGATTTTCTCGATTTTAAATATCAGCCGAACCGGATATTGATGCACGAATCACGTATGTAAGTTATTTGGGGGCTACGGAAATTTGATTTCAAATATATACCGACATGGCTATATCGACTCCTGTAAAAAAATTGAGGTTGTCTTGATTTTTATACTATTCCGTAGCCCCCAAATAACTTACATACATGATTCATACATACATCAATATATCGGGAATTCTTCCGGATGTTGCTATTTTAAATCGACAAAATTGGCCCACAAATGGCTGAGATATAAGGAAAACAACCGGGAAAACCTCGATTTTTGGCCTATTTTTATCTATATCAGGATTATTAAGTCATTAATATAGACACAATGGATATCTAATGATAGATATTTCAAAGCCATTGCAACGATGTACATATATAAGGCTATAGTAGGTTGGACCAACAATGGGTCAAAATCGGTAAAAATATTTTTTAACCCGAATTTGTTTTTATCTAAAAAATTTTTTGGTCATAAATTCTTTTTTTAAAAAAAAAAAATTAAAAAAATAATTTGGAAATAACCTTTTTCTAAACAAAATAAGAAAACAATTTTGGAAAAGTTGAAAAACAATTTAAAAAAAAAATTTTAATTTGTTTACCTAAAAATTTTAAAAAAAATAATTATTTTAAAGTATAATTTGGTGGATAAGATTCGGCACAGCCGAATATTTTTTTCTCATATTTCACTTATCTACGAAATGATTTAGCTAATTTTTCTTACCAAAAAAAACTATAGTTGTACATGATTACCATAACCATTTCAAAATTTTTACAAGTTTTTTACAATATTATGGTCACTGTAATTATTTATATGATTGTGGTAACCATAATAAGTTTAAGTTACCATTTCCATCATTGTAGCAATCATATATATGACTGGAGTAAAAAATATATGTTGATGGCAATCATGTTCATGATTATATTGTGTGGAAGACTTAAAAATGCGAAACTTTTTTAAAATTTTTGCTTGTATTTTGAAACATTTGTACAATATAAATGTATTAAAATTATTGGCCATAACATTTTCTCATCATTTTGGCACCATATGGATTCCTAGCCAAAAGAAGTGCACATCTTTTGAGGCCAAGATACTCTGTTCTAAAGTGAAGCGTACACTAGAGAAAGCATTCTTCATTGATCGAAACAAATATTAGCCGGACGGAGCACGGTCTGGACTATAAAACGGGCGAGGCAAAACTTCACAACCACTTTATTCTAAATACTTTTTAACAGGTATTGCAACATGTTGTCGAGTGTTGTCATGATAGAATATTACAGTTTCATGTCTGGCAATTCTTCAGCCAATCCTCGCTTCAAACGGATCAGTTGCGTTCGGTCTGGTCAGATTTCAGCTGCTCATAATAGGTAGGATATTTGGCTTTGGTGTCTATTTGGCCGGGTTTGACTTACGGTATCTTACGTTTCGGGTTAATTTTTCATCACAAGTAATGTTTTGGTGCAAAAATTGTTTTCTTTTATAGCGTTCAAGCATCATTTCGGACATGCAAAATCGTCTATAAAGATCTCCCGTTTTCAACACATATGTTACCCAATTTCCCTGCTTTTGGATGAATCCTGCAGCTCGCAAACGTTTTGAAATTGCTGCTTGAGTAGCTCCCAAAGATTTTGCAAGCTCTTGTTGGGTTTGACAACAGTCTTTATGGAGTAATGGTTCCACTTCTTGGCCTCCAAACTTTTTATCTGGCCTGGGCGATCTTTGACTTCCTTGTCATAATCACCACTTCTGATCCGCTCAACCCATATCACGTACGTTGAAAAAGATGAAACACATTCACCATAAGCTTTGGTAGGCAATTGCGGCACTGTTTTTCAAATTAAAGAAGTAAAACACAAAATTTGTCATTCTCGAAGCAAACAAAACTTTGTTGTTTACACTATAATGTTCAATAACTAAGTGAGAATATATGACATTTATAGACATATAAGTTATTAAAAATAAAAATCGCATTCAAAAGATACGCCATCTTTTGTATATTTTTATGTCATACAGCCAATATATTCACATAGACTAAAGAAATGATATAAAGTACTAAAGAAGTACTCATATATCAGATTATAACCCACTCATTACTAAACTACTTCTAAGTAATGAGGATTTAAACTAATCATTATCAAATATTGTAGTTGGTAATTTTTTTTCATTAACTAGGATTTAGCTGGTAAACAATATTTACAATGTAAACAGCTTAAAATAGTTTAATTTGTTATAATCGATAAATTATTTTTTTGGCCACAATCCACAAAGCACCATCCTAATATACATAAATATATAGACGAAAATTTGATTTATGAACTAAATACATACATACATATATAGTTTTGTATTTACAAGGTAAATATACATACATTTGAAAATGAATAGCAGACATGGTCATACCATAGCCACCGATATCTAAATGTAGATGTTATAGTTAATTTACTTAATAGAATGACATATTTGCAAATTAAAGACATTTATATTTGTATGTAATTTTTATATGCATAATTACTTGAAATCCTTTCAAAATTTAAACCTAAATCTAAACATAATTATATTAAGTGAAAGAAAAAGTTAATAATGTGAATAAATTGTTGAATCAAATGAGAAAAGTTTAGCATTTCCATTTATATTTTAAAATGGATTATTTAGTATTACTTTTTAGCCGCACTCGCTACTACAAACATTACCACGCATTCATTATAGAACAACTTCCTCAAGATTGATAAAGTACTCCGGTTTTATTTGTAGCTTAATTTACTAGAGCGTTCAAGTAAAAATTAAAATTGTTTTCGAAAGGGAATCATTTGGTAAACAAATAATTACAAGAAATGGGCAGGATAACACTTTCTTCATGTCATTAGACCCCATTAGATTATTTTCCCCGGGGATGCGTTTATCAAGCACACGATAAACACTTGCAAATAATGAGTCGTTTAATACGGCGAAAAGTGTCACACAGAACATTGTCAAGTCATGTCGTGTGCTTTCAACATGCTCGATTCTTGACACAATTCAAGTAATACTAAGAACATACAACTCATGGTTTATTAATAACTTCTTCAAGTGAATGCAAATAAAGATAGAAGTTAATTATAATATTATTTTAAATTTGCTGTAAAATTGCGTTTATAACGTGTTTTCAAAAATATTCTTGGGAGCTAACAAGATAATTGTTTAAATAAATTTATTTCGCATATTAATACATAAATAACAATTTATTTAAATTTCTTATTAAACATATAAATATGCATGTACAAATATTCATTTTATTATTTAATATTCAGAAGTCAAAAGTTTTCTACTTCTTCTGTTGTTATAATAAATAAAATATTTAAGTTTTTTTTTTATAAAATCTATTAAATAACAATAGTCTTTAAACTTTTGCCCCCAAATAATAAAAAAAAACTTTTAAAGACTTGTGAATATGTAGCAGCAAACATACATACATCTGTATTATAGTAATGCTCATATGAATTCATTAAACAAGTGTAATCGGGTAATCAAAAGGTTAACAGTTAAGTCGATTATATGGAAATTATTACTTGGATAAAGATTAGATTAAGTATGTTCAACTTAAAGTTAACTACCATAAGCTTGGTTACTAACATTAATTAATATTAATAATATTAACTAGTTAAATAACCACTGACAATTTATTTTCCGCCATTCCTTTTACTATGTGCTTTAGTGGATCTATTTTTAGTACCCATCAATAATAATATATAAACTAATTAAATCATTTGTTTTTGTAAAAAGATACACTTACGATAGCGAACGCGACCCAATTTTAAAATTTAAATAAAATATTTAGTGTGATTATTATAAGCCGTAACTTTTTTTAGTTAAAGCCTCTAAATTTTTATAATGGAGTACTGATAACAAGTGAATACTTAGGTACAAGAACGCGACATTTATATCCTTTCTAACTAAAACTTATACATTATAACTAAAATCGTTTTTAAAATGTAATTGGAAGCATATGTTTTTAAATTATACTTATAAATTCAAAAGTTTTACAACTTCCAATCGGCTCGGCTGAAAGTCATTTAACTCTAAATAGGTCATGAAAATAGATATTTTTTTGTGAGATGATGCAATCATCAAGCATAAAACCGTGTCTATGATTTTTTGTGCATACATATTGTCACCAATTTTTTTGTACAAAATTTGTCCTCCAAATTTTTTTTTCTCTTAAAATTATTTTTGATATACATATGTATATCTAGAATAATCACAGATGAAGTTCCTTTTCTCGATTAAACGCTTCTTTACAAAGATATTGATGATTTAAGATAATTTGAGTTTTGCATAGAAAATATCGATTTTGGTCAGAAATATGAATGATCACAGATGGAGGTCCTTTTCTCGATTGAACGCTTATTTAAAAAGATATTGAAGATTTTAGATATTTTGAGTTTTTCATGGAAAATATCGATTTTGGTCAAAAATATAGGTGATCACAGATGAAGTTCCTTTTATCGATTAAACGCTTCTTTACAAAGATATTGAGGATTTTAAATATTTTCAGTTTTTTACAGAAAATATCGATTTTAGTGAGAAATATGAGTGATCACAGATGGAGTTCGTTTTCTCGATTAAACGATTATTTACAAAGATATTGAAGATTTTAGATATTTTGAGTTTTTCATAGAAAATATCGATTTTGGTCAAAAATATAGGTGATCACAGATGAAGTTCCTTTTATCGATTAAACGCTTATTTACAAAGTTATTTAGGATTTTAGATATTTTGAGTTTTGCATAGAAAATATCGATTTTTGGTCAGAAATATAGGTGATCATAGATGGAGTTCGTTTTCTCGATTAAACGCTTATTTACAAAATTATTGAGGATTTTAGATATTTTGAGCTTTTCACAGAATATATCGATTTTGATCAAAAATTTAGGTGATCACAGATGAAGTTCCTTTTCTCGATTAAATGCTTCTATACAAAGTTATTGAGGATTTAAGATATTTTGAGTTTTTCACAGAAAATATCGATTTTGGTCAAAAATAAATATATGATCACAGATGAAGTTCCTTTTCTCGATTACACGCCTACTTACAAAGATATTTTGAGTTTTTCATGGAAAATATCGATTTTGGTCAAAAATGTAGGTGATGACTGATGAAGTTCCTTTTATCGATGAAACGCTTATTTACAAAGATATTGAGGATTTAAGATATTTTGAGTTTTGCATAGAAAATATCGATTTTTGGTTAGAAATATGAGTGATCACAGGTGGAGTTCCTTTTCTAGATTAAACGCTTATTTACAAAGATATTGAGGATTTTAGATATTTTGAGTTTTTCATGGAAAATATCGATTTTGGTCAAAAATATAGGTGATCACAGATGAAGTTCCTTTTATCGATTAAACCCTTTACAAAGATATTGAAGATTTTAGATATTTTGAGTTTTACTGAGAAAATATAGATTTTGGTCAAAAATATTGGTGATCACAGATGGAGTTCCTTTTCTCGATTAAACGCTTCATTACAAAGATATTGATGATTTTAGATATTTTGAGTTTTTCATAGAAAATATAAATTTTTGGTCAGAAATATGAGTGATCACAGATGAAGTTCCTTTTCTCGATTAAACGCTTATTTACAAAGATATTGAGGATTTAAGATATTTTGAGTTTTTCATAGAAAATATCGATTTTGGTCAAAAATGTAGGTGATCGCAGATGAAGTTCCTTTTGTCGATTCAACCCTTCTTTACAAAGATATTGAGGATTTTAGATATTTTGAGTTTAGCATAGAAAATATCGATTTTTGTTCAGAAATATGAGTGATCACAGATGGAGTTCCTTTTCTCAATTAAACTCTTATTTACAAAGATATTGAGGATTTTAGATATTTTGAGTTTTGCATAGAAAATACCGATTTTTGGTCAGTAATATGAGTGATTACAGATGGAGCTCTTTTCTCGATTAAACGCTTCTTTACAAAGATATTGAAGATTTTAGATATTTTGAGTTTTTCACAGAAAATATCGATTTTTGGTCAGAAATATGAGTGATCACAGATGGAGTTTCTTTTCTCGATTAAACGCTTATTTACAAAGATATTGAGGATTTTAGATATTTTGAGTTTTGGTAAGAAAATATCGATTTTTGGCTAGAAATATAGGTGATCACAGATGGAGTTCCTTTTCTCGATTAAACGCTTATTTACAAATTTATTGAGGATTTTAAATATTTTGGGTTTTTTATAGAAAATATCGATTTTCTGTCAGAAATATGAGTGATCACAGATGGAGCTTCTTTTCTCGATTAAACGCTTATTTACAAAGATATTTTGGATTTAAGATATTTTGAGTTTTGCATAGATATATCGATTTTGGTCAGAAATATGAGTAATCACAGATGGAGTTTCTTTTCTCGATTAAACGCTTATTTACAAAGATATTGAGGATTTTAGATATCTTGAGTTTTGCATAGAAAATATCGATTTTTGGTCAGAAATATGAGTGATCACAGATGGAGTTCCTTTTCTATATTAAACGCTTCTTTACAAAGATATTGATGATTTTAGATATTTTGAGATTTTCATAGAAAATATCGATTTTGGTCAAAAATATAGGTGATCACAGATGGAGTTCCTTTTATCGATTAAACGCTTATTTACAAAGATATTGAGGATTTTAGATATTTTGAATTTTTCATAGAAAATATCGATTTTTAGCTAGAAATATATGTGATTACAGATGGAGTTCCTTTTCTCGATTAAACGCTTATTTACAAATTTATTGAGGATTTTAAATATTTTGGGTTTTTCATAGAAAATATCGATTTTCTGTCAGAAATATGAGTGATCACAGATGGAGCTTCTTTTCTCGATTAAACGCTTATTTACAAAGATATTTTGGATTTAAGATATTTTGAGTTTTGCATAGATAAATCGATTTTGGTCAGAAATATGAGTGATCACAGATGGAGCTTCTTTTCTCGATTAAACGCTTATTTACAAATTTATTGAGGATTTTAAATATTTTGGGTTTTTCATAGAAAATATCGATTTTCTGTCAGAAATATGAGTGATCACAGATGGAGCTTCTTTTCTCGATTAAACGCTTATTTACAAAGATATTTTGGATTTAAGATATTTTGAGTTTTGCATAGATATATCGATTTTGGTCAGAAATATGAGTAATCACAGATGGAGTTTCTTTTCTCGATTAAACGCTTATTTACAAAGATATTGAGGATTTTAGATATCTTGAGTTTTGCATAGAAAATATCAATTTTTGGTCAGTATAATGAGTGATCACAGATGGAGCTCCTTTTCTCGATTAAACGCTTCTTTACAAAGATATTGAGGATTTTAGATATTTTGAGTTTTGGTAAGAAAATATCGATTTTGGTCAAAAATATAGGTGATCACAGATGGAGTTCCTTTTCTATATTAAACGCTTCTTTACAAAGATATTGATGATTTTAGATATTTTGAGATTTTCATAGAAAATATCGATTTTGGTCAAAAATATAGGTGATCACAGATGGAGTTCCTTTTATCGATTAAACGCTTATTTACAAAGTTATTGAGGATTTTAGATATTTTGAGTTTTTCACAGAAAATATCGATTTTGGTCAAAAATTTAGGTGATCATAGATGAAGTTCCTTTTCTCGATTAAACGCTTATTTACATAGATATTGAGGATTTTAGATATTTCTAGTTATTCATAGAAAATATCGATGTGTGGTTAGAATTGTAGATTTTAGATTTTCTTTTCACAAAATTTTTAAAAAATGGTAATTGAACGATATTTCAGCGTTGCCCAGAAGTCTGACCTAATTTATATATTTTCGGTCATTTGACACTTATTTTTTTTTTGTAGTGCAGGGAGAAGCCAATTGGTTAATTTATATATCCCATGTAATGGAGTGTGAAGACAATTCTCACTTAAAAGTAATTAAGAGTGTAGTCACTTTATACTTATTTTTTATAGTATACTTTAGAAATTAGTTATTTTACGCACCTGTAATCTATGGGAGAGTTGTCGGAGGAAGGTTTCTTTACAAGAAATCGGTAGGTCGGGACAGTGTCCTAAAACTGTTGGGTAGGTTTCTTTAAGTCACAAAATATAAATTTTTCAGAGGGTATTTCTATAGGTCCAAACATAGGGAGTCCTTAACCAGCGAATTACTGCATTAATCTATTTTGAGCTTAGCACCTAATTTCGAGAGTATTTTCAAAATTCCAAAAATATAGTGATGAAGTCCTCAAACTGTTCTGCCAATCAATCGATTAAACCATGCATTCAGTTAACTGCAAACCCTAAAATGTTGTTAATATAAGATTGTAAATATGTATGTGTTTAAATATTTTTTCTTGCATGACTTTTCCTTAATTTGTCTCTTTTCTGCAAAATCAATCTGAAAATGTTTCCAAAATTATTTAAACTTTACAAGCATATTTTACATATATATGCAAGTTTGTGTGTGAGAGTTTGTGAATATTCTATAATAATATTTCCGTTGCACATACGAGTACGTAGAAGATTGTTTTTCAAATTTACTGTTGGCATAAAAAAGGAAACTTTTTTTATTTAAGTTTTATGTAAAAAATTTCGTCAATATATTGTTAGTTTTTTTTTGTATATATTTTTCTTTATTTCTTTCATATATATAGTTTTTTTTGGCAACAAAGATAAAGTTTCTATTATAAAAGTTAAAGAAATGAAATGCAACAACCAAGACCTATGATGATGATGTTCAATAAAGGAGTCGAAAAAGAAAACTCGTTATTGTAAAATGGCAGCCATTATTTAGTTTGTAAGTAGTATATGCCTGTTTAAATGTATATTGGAATTAGGGTTTTTAAGGGCTCTACTATTGAAAATATTACGAATTTTTAGAAATTAACATCACTCATCTCCTTAAGTTACAAAACTTTGTCAAAATTGTCCCTATTATATAAAAGGCAAAGTTGAAAATCAGTTTCCATTTGGAATCAAAATTATTTGAAAATCGTTTATTAACAAATTATAGTACAGCAGAGATTAAAAAATGCTTTACAAAGTAATTCTGAAATGTCTACATGCCAAAATTAATAGGTTGTCTGTAGTATTTGCGATATTGTAGCATGAACATTTCGTATATTTCTTTCACTGTCTTAAATTCTTAAATTTCCTTGGGAATGAAAAATTTCATATAAACAGAAACCCTTATCAAAATCAATTGATTTTAATCTTTCAATAGTAAAGTTATATTAAATTTACAGAAAGACAATAAAAATGTCACCAGTAATAAGACTTGAGATATGGAAATACAAATTATTTCAATAATATCTGAATATAGAAATAAATTTAGGGAAATTTTAATGTATGTACATTTAAAACAAATTTAAAGGGAAACACATCCCTATTTTCGCTATTAATTTTTGCTATAGACAGTCAATCTAAATGACACCATATGAATCAGTGAGTTTGTGAATAAAGCCCTGCCATGCAATTGTATTGATTCATTTCCATTGGAGTACATGTAGTAAATGCGTTTGCATATAATCGCATATATGCATCTAAAACAGTAAATAAATATTGTATTAAACATAAATTCAATCTAGATATTTATCAAGAGTTCCTTGTCAATATCCCAGGTGACAGACCACAATAGTGTTGATGGCATAAAACATGTTGATGTATTTACGATTACATATAATAATAACTTTATTTATTATCTATTTTTGTTCTCGTCTGCATGAATGCATGCGTAAATGTGTTTTAGTTTTAACCCAGCAAACAAAATTAACTCAGATTACAATTGTGAAATAATCCAAATTTTTTGAATCTCTGCTTAACAAAAATAGAAACAGGATAGCTTTATATCTAATAACAAGGTAAAATGTCACACGCAAAGAAAATAAATGGTTGTCCTAAAGACATATTACTTATGTCATATATCATAATATGAACCAACTTCAACGTATTTAATCCCTTCTCATAAATATTTGTTTTATAGTAATGCTTCAACGATCACATTATAGTAGTAGCCAAATCATATTACGGTTGATCCCAACTCAACCATAGATTATAGGTTATAAAGGCAACTAGTTATCAACCAGCTCACTTGGGTCCATTAAATTGGTCCCTTTGTGTTACCCTAAGGATCATGCTCAGGTCCTCAAGAGGTCCTTCACATGTCAGAACTGGGTTCAATGCTGAACCAACCTGAGGCACGAATGAACGAATCCATCCTCCTGACATCCGGAGTAGATAGATCCGCTAGGCCGTGCAAAAATGGACTACCTATTGTCGCAGTCCGCACCCCTGCTAGGGCAGGGCAAAGACAGAGGAGATGTTCAATCGTCTTCATCATGGCAACTCCTACAGAAGTCATTGTATGGAGTATTCAGTCTCCTAGCATCCGCACCTATCAAGCAATGCCCCGTGAGCACTGATATCAGAGCTCGTAGCCAAGCCCGAGGTAGCTCCGTGAGGGACATTGAGCTATGATGGTCAAAAACGGGCCAATTTGTCAAATTAGACCATCTGAGCTGAGCAGACTCAAACAATTTACTCTGTATGGTTGACTTACAGCAAGATAGCGGTAAACCGACCAAGTGATCGATCTCGTCAATTTGTAGACATGAGCCTCTTTTGGCCAGTTCATCCGCAATAGCATTGCCAGGTACACCAGAGTGACCAGGCACCCAGAATAGAATGTCTCGCCATCTCATTAAGAGATACCCGGCATTCATGTACCAATCTGGATGCCGAGTAGACGCCAGATAGGGATTTGATAGCAGGCTTACTATAGGTACAGATTCGGATATTCACACCAAATAGCTTGTAGTACTTCATCCAGTGTAGCGCCCTTTTGATCGCTGAAATCTCAGCTTGGAATACACTACATTGGTCATATAGCCTGAAACACACCCTCTTCTGAAGATGAGGAATATAAAAGCCTCCACCCACCCCATCCGCAGACTTGGAGCCATCTGTGTATATGACAAGCGTGTCCATAGAGGAAGGAGACTCGCCCGCCAATGACACAGAGAAGCGCCTGTCAATAAAGGGTAAGGGAGTGCAGTAGTCAATATTAACAGGGAGATAAGATATACTACCCAAAATAGACGCATGGCCAGTACATCAGCCGGTAGCCAGTACATCATTACAAACAGAGCACGAGACGGAGTACTGCGCAGCGCACTCGTAATAATTAGTGCAGATATTCGCAGGATTCTCTCAATTATCCCACAGTAGGTGTATTTACTTAGAGCCTCTCACCAAACTAGTGCTCCATACATTAGTATGGGCTTAACCACCATATCGAAAAGCTATTTCGCATTCCTAGGGCTTATTCCCCAGGTACCCCCAATGGCCCTTCTGCAGGCCAACTCAACCATGGTATTATATCATATATATTGTAAATATTGTTGTCCCAACCATATTATGATTCCAGGTCTAGCATTTTTATTTCGGAAAGTTACGTTGTTACGTTTTTACCTTTTAAAAACGGAGGTTTATTTCCCTTAATTAAACCGGATACTTTTGATTGCAAATAAAATTCGTTTAAAATTTATTCAAATGTACAACAACAGAAGTAAATAATCACTCAGTGTTTTGATACACGTTTATAAATTCGCAGAAATACAGACACACTTTATAATGTGCAAGTATACACTGGCAATGCAGTCGATGTCTTTACTTAAAAATGCTTCAAATTAGACTCTCCATCACTACTGCAACCGCAGTCACTATTTATAAACATTGTCATTTTCATCCGAATAGCCTAGATTGTTCTTAACTGTCAAAACTTGTATATTCGAATTCCAGAGCTTTCGATGTTAATAATAATATAAACATTTAGTGTTGCAGACAGTCGTTACAGACCGTCGTTACAGACCGTCGTTACAGACCGTCGTTACAGACCGTTAAATTCAAATCGCTATTGAAAATTCGTAACAATACGAAAAATTTAGGAGATATTGGGTGTATGACTTAAGATAGGGTCACACATGGCAAATATTTGCTTAAAAAAGCGTAACCACTTTTTTTAGTACAAATTTCTTTGACATGTTTACTCCTAGAAGTGTTTTGTAAGATCAAACAGCATCAAATAAAATAAAACTAATTTTTTTGTTTTGAATCATCCTAATTAAAATAAGTTTTTGAAATAAATAAAAGAATTCAAATGTATTTTATTTAGTGGTTACGTCTTTTTCGACAAATATTTGTCATGTGTGATCCTACCTTTAAAAATGCGTGATTTACAATAGATAGGCGTATCTTTAGAATGTTTTTTTTTATTTTAATAACATATATGTCATTATAAGTTATAAGTTTGTCATACCGTTTGTAATTTCATCATTTTAAATTTGTGACCCCACAAAGTATATATATATATTTTGTATCGTTATAGATAGCGGATTCGATATAGCCATGTCCGTCTGTATGTTGAAATCAACTTTCCTTAACCTTCAAATAACTTACAGAGATGAATCATACATATTTTCTTACATATATTCCTTAAAGACCCGGTTCGGATGCTATTTAAAATTGACAAATGGCTGAGATATAAGAAAAAAAAACCAGGACAACCTCGATTTTTGACCTATTTTTAATGTGTATATGGATTATAAAGTCATTAATATAGACAATATGGATATCTAATGACAGATATTTCAAAGACCTTTGCAACGGCGAATATAAGGCAAATATGGGGAAAAATATTTTTTAACCCGATTTTGTTTTGAATCAAAAAAATTTTTTTGTGTCAAAATTTAAAAAATGTTGTATAAAAAAAAATTAAAAAGGAATTTAAAGAAAAAAATTTTTCACTAATAAATTTGTTTACCTAAAAATATTTAAAATTTGTATTTTAAAGTATAATTTCGTGAAGTGTATATAAGATTCGTTACAGCCGAATCTAGATTTCTTTCTTCTTTATTCGCACTTAGGTATTATATTATATGCACTTAGGTAGAATATTATGGTGTAAAAAACAATTTTTTTTTCATTGAAAATTTCGAATTTTGTGCCAACAACGCAAATGCCAAATATCCATAGCGCTAAGGTAATGTTCAGCAAAATGGGTCTAGTTGTTATGAGATACTGAAATCTGAGCACACCATCACAGGAAACCTGTTCCGAACGCAACTGATTCGTTTGAAGCGAGCATTGACCGAAAAGTTCCCAGAATATGCGCCCAGTCATGTGAACATAATATTCCATCATGACAACCCTTGGCCAAATGCTGAAATACCTACTGAAAGCTATTTAGAATGAAACGGCTGGGAAGTTTTGCTACAGCCGCCTTATAGTCAGACCTTGGCCCGTCCGAATACTAATTGTTTGCATCGGTGCATTTCATAATTCTTATTTTTTTAATTTTAGTTATAATGTTTGCTATACAATCTATTGTTCTAGAAACACATTGATGTAATTGTGTAGTGTGTTTTTACAGGAATTCATATTGAACTAATAATAATGTGAATTTATTGTGATGCAAACTGCCATAGGTTTGCAGCAAAAATTTTAAAATGTTCATTGTTTGAGTCGTTGATGGAAATAGCAATGCTGAAATGATATTATGGAAAAAATATATGTGAGTATCGAACGATTTTTTTTCAAAATTTCCACCATTGTTTGGGAAAATAGTACTTAGCTGTTTAATTTTGTTAGATAACTAAACTATCAACCTAATATTGAAAAAAAAAAATCTATAATAGTTCTCCAAATATTCGAAAATAACTACTTACTATGTAGATATGAGAGGCCCAATGTCATATTTAGCTCAACAACGGATACTAGACACAACCTAGTTTAATTAAAATTTCAAATTCCTGTTCCTAGGAGTTATTGAAATATTCAATAAGGAATATTAGCTGGCAACCAGCACAGATCACAGCAAAATCTATATGTCACTCAAACCAGTAAAAGCTTACGACTGAGTCGAAGACAATGAGTTGCTATTTTCTTAAATCAAGATATCAAATTGATTAATTTATAGCCAAATATAAAGTGTTTGAGCTGTGTACATTTAGTTATTCACAAATTTCTTGAAAACATTGGATGGTACAATCTATTACATCACAGATTAGTTTTGTCGTGTCATGAATTTTTATGAGAACTTTAACCTACTTTTCTACTTATAAACGTACCAGAAACATACGAGTAGAGCTAAACGCAGCAATATGTACATTAAATAGGGTGCTATAAAACAACTAAATAACGAATTCTAAGGACCAATAATTATTGATTTGGTATAAGTCTTATACTAAGACAGTAGTGTCTTATACTAAGACACTACTGTCTTATACTAAGACACTACTGTCTTATACTAAGACACTACTGTCTTATACTAAGACACTACTGTCTTATACTAAGACACTACTGTCTTATACTAAGACACTACTGTCTTATACTAAGACACTACTGTCTTATACTAAGACACTAATGTCTTATACTAAGCCACTAATGTCTTATACTAAGACACTAATGTCTTATAATAAGACACTAATGTCTTATACAAAGACACTAATGTCTTATACTAAGACACTAATGTCTTATAATAAGACACTAAGACACTAATGTCTTATACAAAGACACTAATGTCTTATACTAAGACACTAATGTCTTATACAAAGACACTAATGTCTTATACTAAGACACTAATGTCTTATACTAAGACACTAATGTCTTATACTAAGACACTAATGTCTTATACTAAGACACTAATGTCTTATACTAAGACACTAATGTCTTATACTAAGACACTAATGTCTTATACTAAGACACTAATGTCTTATACTAAGACACTAATGTCTTATACTAAGACACTAATGTCTTATACTAAGACACTAATGTCTTATACTAAGACACTAATGTCTTATACTAAGACACTAATGTCTTATACTAAGACACTAATGTCTTATACTAAGACACTAATGTCTTATACTAAGACACTAATGTCTTATACTAAGACACTAATGTCTTATACTAAGACACTAATGTCTTATACTAAGACACTAATGTCTTATAATAAGACACTAATGTCTTATACTAAGACACTAATGTCTTATACTAAGACACTAATGTCTTATACTAAGACACTAATGTCTTATACTAAGACACTAATGTCTTATACTAAGACACTACTGTCTTATACTAAGACACTAATGTCTTATACTAAGACACTAATGTCTTATACTAAGACACTAATGTCTTATACTAAGACACTAATGTCTTATACTAAGACACTAATGTCTTATACTAAGACACTACTGTCTTATACTAAGACACTACTGTCTTATACTAAGACACTACTGTCTTATACTAAGACACTACTGTCTTATACTAAGACACTACTGTCTTATACTAAGACACTAATGTCTTATACTAAGACACTAATGTCTTATACTAAGACACTAATGTCTTATACTAAGACACTAATGTCTTATACTAAGACACTAATGTCTTATACTAAGACACTAATGTCTTATACTAAGACACTAAGGTCTTATACTAAGACACTAATGTCTTATACTAAGACACTAATGTCTTATACTAAGACACTAATGTCTTATACTAAGACACTAATGTCTTATACTAAGACACTAATGTCTTATACTAAGACACTAATGTCTTATACTAAGACACTAATGTCTTATACTAAGACACTAATGTCTTATACTAAGACACTAATGTCTTATACTAAGACACTAATGTCTTATACTAAGACACTAATGTCTTATACTAAGACACTAATGTCTTATACTAAGACACTAATGTCTTATACTAAGACACTAATGTCTTATACTAAGACACTAATGTCTTATACTAAGACACTAATGTCTTATACTAAGACACTAATGTCTTATACTAAGACACTAATGTCTTATACTAAGACACTAATGTCTTATACTAAGACACTAATGTCTTATACTAAGACACTAATGTCTTATACTAAGACACTAATGTCTTATACTAAGACACTAATGTCTTATACTAAGACACTAATGTCTTATACTAAGACACTAATGTCTTATACTAAGACACTAATGTCTTATACTAAGACACTAATGTCTTATACTAAGACACTAATGTCTTATAATAAGACACTAATGTCTTATACTAAGACACTAATGTCTTATACTAAGACACTAATGTCTTATACTAAGACACTAATGTCTTATAATAAGACACTAATGTCTTATACTAAGACACTAATGTCTTATACTAAGACACTAATGTCTTATACTAAGACACTAATGTCTTATACTAAGACACTAATGTCTTATACTAAGACACTAATGTCTTATACTAAGACACTAATGTCTTATACTAAGACACTAATGTCTTATACTAAGACACTAATGTCTTATACTAAGACACTAATGTCTTATACTAACACAAGGTGTATACAAAGGTTTGTATAATAGGTATAATAGGTGTATACAAAGGTTTGTATAATCGTTGTATAATAGATTTCGATTAAGTTTGTTACATTAAATATTTTTTCTTCTCAACTAAATTTTTGAAGTCACATATTCTACCAAAGTTTATGTTGAATCGGAACCACCCAAATGCAAACATAATACGAGGACTATTCTTACATAAAAATTCATGTCAGATGTTGTCAGTTGTGCAATAGTATCAGATGCAACATCCAAAAAAAAAAAGTTTACGCTGGTCATAATACCTTAGTATGGTTATTTGTGTATTTGGCTCTGGAATCCTACAAAATCTAGCACAACACATCCATACGTAAATATACATTTTACATACATATTTGAGAGAGCAAGCGATACCTTCAGCATGCAAATTATAAATAAATCTTGTGTTTACACAATTTTAACGCCATCATTTTCAATTTTTTTTTTATTCATATGTTTTTTGAAATGTATATAACAAACAACAAAAAATATACAATAAAGTGTCGCTAAATTTAAAAAAAAATGAAATAAGAAACAAAAAATAGGAAACATAAACCTAAATTTAATAACCATAATTTATAATATTTGTATGAAAAACGCATTAAATGTGTAAAGTCAAATTTATTACCCAGCAAATGTTGGCAGGCGCAAGTAATAAAATATAAATATTTAAAAATTAATACACACACATTCATATTTATACCAATAAACAAACAAATAGAATGCAAAATGTGTTCTAAATTCTATGACCCTGAAATGGGCGATGCTGTTTGAGAAAAGACGCGAAATACAGTGGATCCTTGTAACACACTATTCCACCAATATCATATTAACATGTTGTATATTTTGAATTGTCAGTGTTTTAAATTATATTTTTTCAAATTTTGTTAATTTAATGTATGAAAAATAGTTGCACGTTTTTCAGGGGTCTACTGTTCAACGACCCTCTAAACAATTTTTTATTGTTTTTCACTTAAATAAATAATAAATGTTTTTTTAAACATATGTTTATATACATACATACATGTGTGTATACTTATGTATGTAAATAAATGTATGTACAAGTATGTACATAATGTTTGTAAAATAAATCAAAATATTATATTTATAAATATGTAAGTATGCATGTTTGTGTTTTTAGATATTTATGTAAACACAACCACTTACATAAATACATTACTGTTCGTAGCATATGCACATACTAGGGTTCTTTCAAAGGATACATTTCGCAGAGATTCCTAACACATTTATTTGGATTTCCAGGAAATTTTTGTGTTAAATGTTTTATAATGTGTCGATTTAGAGTTCTCGTGTAAATAATAAAATTGTGAATTTTAATTTAATGATTCCTTTAATGTATTGAAAACAAGTAAGAAAGTATGGTCGGTCAAGCCCGACCATATTATACAAGGCCGACCAACCACCCAGACGGACGGACATCGTTTAATCGACTCAGACAGTGATTCCTAGTTGATCGGTAAACTTTAAGGTGGGTGTTAGACTAATATTTTTGGGAGTTATAAACATCTGCACAAACGCATAATACCGTCCCCACTATGGTGGTGTAGGGTATACAAATCAGGACGATTAAATATTGCGAACACCATCCTGAAACTTGAAGCTGTGTTTCTGTCTTGTAGATTAACACCAATTGCCAGTCGAATAATATATGATAATGAGACACAACAATGTCGGGAAAGCTGCTCCTGGAAGAACTGGAATTACGGTCCGCACATAAGTTATAATTTTCGAAATTATAGATTAATCGAAAAGTCCGCCACAGAAACTAAAGTATAAAAAGCTATTACTATTTCCACTTAAACTCAACTTAATCAAGTTTAACTAAACTCCAGTTAACTAAGCTTTTTGCATTTTAAAACTTTTATTAATTTCATGGTATGAAATATAAAAACATATTCAGATTAATATCAAATTTGTAGCTTTTATTTTGAAAAATTTGTACATTATAAATTTATTCCAAGTATTGGCCATTGGAAGCTGTAACCTTTTCCCATCTTTCTGGCAACATATGGATTCCAAACCAAAAGAACTGGTCATGTTTTGAGGCAAAGAACGAATGAGGCCAATTTCGGATACTCTGTGCCAAAGTGAAGCGTATCCCAGAGAGTTCAAAACTAATAGTAGTCGGAGGGGCACGGCCTGTACTCTAAATCGGGTGAGGAAAAACTTCCCAACCACTTCATTTCCAATAAAGGTATTGTAACATGCAGCCGAACGTAGTCATGTTTGAATATTACGGTTTCATGTCCGGCCACATATTCTTTCGTTTTTTTGCTCTCTTCTGTGCCTTCGGTATAGGTTCTCTGTAATGGTTTGGTCAGATTTCAGAAGCTCATAAGAAATAGGACAACCACCAAATACAGAGAATTAGCTTAGCGCCATGGATATTTGGCTTTGGTGTATTTTCGGCTGGATGGCCATACTTCACATACGATCTCTTACGCTACAGGTAGGGTTTTTATCCCGGGAATTCCCGGTACAAATTTCCCGGGAATTTTGCCAATTTTTCACTACCAGATTTCCGAGATTTTTAGTCGGGAATCCCGGGAATTAAAAACTGACGAAAATACATAGAAAACAAGTTAGAACTTGTGAAAAGTTCTTTGCTTATATCTCGTCAATAATAGACCGCTTATTATTATTTATTTGGGATTTTTCGTATGAAAATTTAAAAAGTGAATTTATTATTTATAGAATTTATTTCTTATTGAATCATTCTAATTTCTTTAAATTTCTTCTTCAAATCCATAACAAAATAGCTTCAAAAATTAATTTTTTCTTCAATTCAAATCCAGTACAAAAAGGCTAAAGACAATTTTTTCAATTAATTTTGTAAATGATTCGATTTAACAAAAATTTAATCATTCAAAGTTTGAATAAATTCTGTTATTAATTAACTTTAAAATTAATTCAGTTTAAACAAAGGCTTTGGAATGAATCTAAAAAATTAAATAGTATTAGGAAGGGATTTATGTAATGAAAAGATAAGATAAGATTTTAGTGAATTAAGCTCAAATTTTATTATTTAATTCTAAGCTCTGATATTTAATAATTATAACACTTAGTTTTTATATGAAATTTAGCTATAATATTCCTAATTTATAGTATCATTATATATTTCGGGAATAGCCGGGTACGCGGGAATGTAGAAAAAATTTCCCGATTCCCGGGAATCAAAAAAGGTGGGGAAATTAAAAACCCTAGCTACAGGTTATTGTAATGGATAACTGTTTGTTTCATCTGAGTGATTAGGTGCAAAGATGATTTTCATGTTCTCTCAGCTTCAATTCGAATGATACCCAATTTTCCTGCTTTTGGATGAATCCTGCTGCTCGCAAAAGTTTTGAAATAGCTGCTTAAGTACCTTCCAATGATTTTTGAAGCTATTGTTGAGTTCTACAACAATCTTCATGCCTCCAATTATATGTCTTCAAACTCTTTTGGCTGGCCTGGGTGATAGTACTGTCATACTGCGATCATTTTTTGACATTAATGATCAAGCAAATGATCATGAATAAATTATACAAATTTACTTTTAAAATCAGTCATCGATTCTCGCAACTTATAAACGACTGTTTTATCGCAGAGTTGTGTTCAGCGATGAAGCAAATTTTGGGCTTAAAGGCGACCGCAACCATTGATTAATTGAAATAAAAATTTGGCGATAACTTGATTTCGAGTAATGGACCTGTCAGTTGGCCTCCAATTTTCTGTGGGGTTACGTGAAGTGAATTCTTTACCAACATTGTTCGTGCTATTCGTGACATACGGCAAGCAATGATCGAAAAAGTGGCCCGAAATTGGACGTCCAGAATTTTGTTCTCTATATACATTAGGCCAGGTCGATTTGTATGGACGATCAAAAAGTAAAAAATCGTATAGCAGAAACGCAATCTACGGAAAATTCTAAGAAAGTTTCCTAAAGAATCCATAGGTCTAAAATCAAATCCTATCTTGCGCATTTCGTCTTTTATCCAATAAAAAAACTATTAAAAAAAAATATATATTGAAATATCATTGGATAAAAGACGAAATGCGCAAGATAGGATTTGATTTTATTGTTTTTTGGGTAAAATTTCTTAGAATTTTCCGTAGAATGTGTTTCTGCTATACGATTTTTCGTGAAAAAAATCGACCCGCCCTTTGTATTTAACGGCTGTAACGACTGCTTGCAACATCATGTTTATAAACACGTCCATCAGTAGAAGTTACTACTTATTAACAATGTTGATAGCGCACGTAGTTATTAGAATTGTTTATAAGTATGGCAACACTACATGTTTAAGCTGCTAACATTATCATTGAAGCTGCTAAAAGCTCTATAAATCGAACATTATAGTTTCGTCCGTTAAGATCATTCATGAAGCTACTGGAAGGAAGATGGCGCCTTGTATTCTCTTATTCTAAACTTTTCTTATTCTTCTTTATTTCACATACACACCTATTTAATGGATACAGATGAACAATTGGAAATTTGGAAATACTTCAGGAACCCTATTACACAATCACTCATACGCACAGAATAGCGAATGTGTTTGAATGTGTAAGATTCTGTCAATTTTTATTACATTTTTTTTTAAAGATTTGTTAAGTTGAAGCTGCTGTTTGTTGTGTTGTTGTTTCTGGTTGTTAAATTTCTTGTTCATGTGCTCGTGTTTTCAAATTTTTCTGTTTCTATTTTATTTCAAGAGTCATAAATTTTACTTTTATGCATGCGAGTGTTACGTTTCATTTCCAATGCGAAAAAAAATACATACGGGAAAAACAACCCAACACCAACGGAAAATAGCACCTTGTCTTGAACAAGAAAGCCAAGTAAATCAAATGATAGAATAGAAAAGAAAAGAAAACACACCTACAAACAGTTTGCAGTTTTAGAAAGAAAGTGGTGGCTGTGTGTATTTCTCTGAATGAATGTCATCTTTAGGTATTAGGTTTTTTTCGGGCCATAACAAGCCTCAGCTGTTTTCACTTCTTTTCGTTAACAGAAAAGTTTTCGTTGTTCGTTTTTATTTTTCACTTTTTTTTTTGTTTTAATACATCAGAGTTTTAGTACGTGTGCTTTGTTTTGTCATTGTTTTCCAGTTGCGAGTTGTGGCAAGAAGAAAAAACGAAAAAACGTTTGCTTACGTCAGGGAGACGCAGTTAAAATTAAACAAAACACCCTAAAAAAAAAACTAAGAAAAGAAAGTGCTGTAAGTGGTACGAGTTTGAAATTGTTAAGTTAAGACGTAAAAATAAAAATGATGTAGAACAAAAACACATCTAGGTGATTTATCATTTTCGATGAATACTTTCAAGCCGACTTAAGCAAAGTTTTAAATTATTTTAAACGCACATGTGTGTTAGAAGACAACTAGGAACTAGGTGGGGCATGAGAGTTTTTAACAAATATTTACAAGTACATTATATGATTTCGTTTTCGCATTTTTTTCGCTAGAAATTTTTCCAAAAATACATACATTTGATTTTGTTTTATTTACTTCGTAATGAATCATTGTACATAAATTTTATTTTTTAGGTATTTCAATATTAATCTTTAATCATTGTTTCGGTGTTTTTTGGAAGCAAACAAATTGTTATTTTCAGTGTGTATTTTTTAGGTTTTTTCTTTAATGAATAAAAATGAGACTTAATACTAGGTATATAATCGCCCAAAGGATACATAGACATTATTGAGATTTATGCAATGTGTAAATCATGCTCAAGATCAAAATACACCACCAAAATTAATGAAATTAACATGTTTATCATTTCCCTAGTCAGTACGTTATTAAAAATCATTAAAATCGATTCAGTAGAACAGAAGTTATTAACCAAAATGTGAGACATCCTCGAAAAGTTAATATTATCAATAATTTTTTCAAAATATTACTATTGAACTTGTTGTGATGTGTACATAAGCTTAATGTGTATAAGCAATCACGTTAATGATGTTCTGATGGTTGTTGTATTTTCAACTTACATATAAAAGCAAGAGTTTGTATGTGAATGGGCATCAATGTTGAGACTAGTGTAATTTTCGTTTAGTTTTTTTTAAGATTTTTCAGGTAGCATTCCAACTTATTTCCAATTAATTTAGAAGATTTATGTAATTTACTTAATTCTACATACCCAGTTTCCTTGGTCATTGTATGATTGACTTGTTTTCCATACTATAACTCAATTTATTTATATTTTACCTTTAGGAAAAGTTGTAGGACACTCCTTCTTCATTCTTTGTAAGTACATCAAATAAAATACCAACCCACAGCCAATGAACTTTAATTATAATTGAGCTGAAATGTTAGCATCAAGGTAATTTCTTTAACAAACCATTTACAACAATATAAGTACAAATATATAGATAGTATGCATAAATTTATGCTATAAATAGGTAAACATGGTGGACCAAATAAAAGTATATTTTTAAAAATGAAATGAAATATACTAAACTTAATTTCTTTTTGTATATTATGGCTTTATTATACCCTTCACCTTCGTGAGAAGGGTATATATAAGTTTGTCATTCTGTTTGTAATTTCCACACTATAATTTTCCGATCCTATAAAGTATATATGTATATTCTGGATCCTTATAGATAGCGAAGTCGATTAAGCCATGTCCGTCTGTCTGTTGAAATCAATTTTCTGAAGACCCCAGATATCTTCGGGATCCAAATCTTCAATAATTCTGTCAGACATCCATTCGAGAAGTTACCTATTTAAAATCAGCCAAATCGGTCTACAAATGGCTGAGATATGAGGAAAAAACCAGGACAACATCGATTTTTGATCTATATCTGGATTACTATGTCATTAATATAGACAATATGGATATCTAATGATAGATATTTCAAAGACCTTTGCAATGACGTATATAAGACCATAGTAAGTTTGACCTACAATGGGTCAAAATCGAAAAAAATATTTTGTAAACCGAATTTTTTTTTTCACCAAAAAAAATTTTAAAAACAAAAAAATTTTTTTAAAAATTTCAAAAAAAATTTTTAAATTAAAAAAAAATATTTCAAAATTTAAAAAAACTTACTTGTTAGAAACAATAAATTATTTATGGAATACTATTTCATTCACAGCTTCGCAGTACACTAATCCAAGACTTTGTTGTCGGTTTCTGGCTCATGAATGGATCGGATGTGGATCGTTTCTGGATTATTCGCATAGGTTAATATTCCAAATAGAAAAAAATTTATGCAGGCCTGTCACAGGATTCCATTCCGATCGAAAGTGGAATTAATTCCTTTTTTTGCTTCTTCAGAAAAAGTAAAACGAAAATTTCTTTCGGAATGAAACCACTTTCAGTTTTCAAAGTGGAGTTGATATTTCTTATTATTAGATAATTATTTGTTTTTCTAAAATTTTTAATCAATTTCTGTAGCAAAAACTTCGCATTTTCTTTAATATAAAAAACACTGTTCAAATTAAAATCTGAAATACAGAATTTTTAAATGTTTTTTGAATTAATAAATTACACGGAATCTGAAGACCCTAAAATTAAATCAAGCGGAAATGTAATTACGGAATTGAAACCATTCCGAACAAAATGTGTGACATGCCTGATGATTGTCAAAATAACATATGATTTAAAAAGATACTAGTATTTGGACCACCCTGTATACTGACAAATATTAGGATGGCATTATCTGTAGTGAACCAAATAAAGTTGTATTCCCTTTTACTTGTGGTTGCGCATTCATTCAGAACCATTTATGTTGGAATTCACATTTATAGGTCCATTATTATAGAAAATACAAAAAGTACCATTAGATGAACGAAAAAGTTCCATTAGGTTTCATTAGCTTCATTCTTACTTCACTCAGAAGCATACTTTTATATCAAAGAATTTAAAAAATGAATCAATGTTTAAAATTTTATCAAAATTGTCTTAATAATCTAGAATAAAATGCTGTTTCTTGTTTTTATCGCTGTTTGATACTAAATAAAATCTATTTTATGATAAAATAACAAGTAAGAGAGCTATAATCGGCTGTGCCTAAAATAATTTTAGGTAAAAAAAAGATTTAAAAAAATGTTTGCTTTCGAATATTTTTTTAAATTTTTTGAAAGATTTTTTTTTTTAAATTTTTTAATAAAAAAAAATTTAGTTGAGAAAAAAATTTTTTGGTGAGAAAAAAAATTCGGGTTAAAAAGTATTATTCCCGATTTTCCCCATTGTAGGTTAGACTTACTATGGCGTTATATACGTGCCCCTATAGTGAATAAACCCATTTACAGGAAATTGTCCAACGATTACAAATATGGTCTCATATTATAATCAGATTTTTCAAATTTTACTGATTTTCAGTGTTCAAAATAACATACCATTTTTAGGTAATTTGGTCCGCTTTAAGATTCAGTATCTCAAACACTGTAAATTTCTGAAATATAAATGGAAAATTCTGAAATATAGTTGGAATATTCTGAAATTCAATTAGAAAAATCTGAAATACAATTGAAAATTTCTGAAATACAATTGGAAATGGTGTAGTAATTATTATCTACTAGCTGACCCGACAGACGTTGTCCTGCCCAAGTTAAAAAGAAGCTTGAAAAGGGTAAAAATAGTTTTAAAAAAACGTATTATTGAATGATAATTTTTAATCATATAAGACATAGAATAAAATATATGTACATAGAAGCGCTACTGAGAGAAAAGGAACCTAAGTTTGTTGTCAAAAACCTAAGTCTTGCAACAAAAGAATACATGTAAATCAATGTACATATTTTGAGTTTTTATATAAAAAATCGTTTTTTTTTGTCAGAAATGTAAGTGATCACAGATCGAGCTCCTATTTTTGATTAAGCGCTTATTGGCAATTTATTAGCGAATTTAGATATTTTGAGTTTTTATATAATAAATCGATTTTTGGTCAGAAATATGAGTGATCACAGATATAGCTCCTTTTCTTGATTCTACGCTTATTGGCCAAGTTATTAGCGAATTTAGATATTTCGAGTTTTTATATAAAAAATCGATTTTTGTTCCGAAATGTGATTGATCACAGATCGAGCTCCTTTTCTTAAACGCTTATTGGCCAAGTTATTATCGATTTAAGCTATTGTGATTTTTTATATAAGTAATCGAATTTCGGTCTGAAAGATGCAGATGTTTTTAATAAGTGGGCGTATTAGTGGACATGGACAAATTTCGTTTATGTAAAAACTTTTGCGGACTATGTATTGCGAACCTTAAAAAAAAATATAGTTAGATCGGTCCAGACATCCTCCGATTTTAGGTATATCGAAACAAAAATTGGCGTGGTCAATTTTTCTTTCAGTAAAAAAAATGGTGTAAAAAATGTATAGTGATTGATAAAATGAGAACGGCTAGACCGATTTCTGTAAACATGTTTGTCAGTTGTTCGTATTTTCGAGGAGAAGGTTTTTACAGAAGAAAATTTTGGAAAATCCTTCCGGAAAAGAAAGTTGGAAAAATCGAGTTTTACTCTAAAGTTTGTCTGAAGGCTTTAAATTGGGGCGAGGCGAAGTTCGCCGGGTCCGCTAGTTTCTTATAAATGTTAAAGTTTTCATTAAATTTATCCGTAAAAGATCTTCGACATATTTTATAATATCCCCAGGAAAATCCATTGTCCCCAAAATAAATTGTCCCCAAAATGAATTGTAGATTAAAATTTTGTATAGAAATTTCGGATTGTAATTGTGAATACAATTTTATGATAAAGGGTTTTCCAAATTGGCTGGCATTTATTGAGTTGGTGGTTCCAACAGGATGGCGCTACGTGCCACATTGGATATTCTGCACAAGTGATATGAGGACATGGTCATCTCACATGGAACATAATAGGGAGGAAGTATTTAATTTTGTTTTGCATTAAACAATGCATTTACCCTTATATAACAGTAATAGTTCAATAACTCAGTTTTGGAATTTTTATTACTTGACTGGTTTTTGAAATAAACGAATCATATTACTTGTTGGTCAATGTAAATGGGGCTTTGCATAACCCTATCTGGTTTACTTAAGTATCTTGCGTACTTAATGATTCTGTGTATTTTCTAATTAATTCAAATCTTGGGTAAATTTTGGGTATAAAGAGTGTATATATTTTATAATTTAAGTAAAACTTTATGTATTTTTGATGTGAGCCTTCCTAATATATGTATGCAGATACATATCTGTAAATGTATAAGTACTTGCGGTTAGATTTATCGATATGAACATTTAACATTGTATGAGCATTTCTAACAAAACTGATGTTTAACTTAAACTGCAATCAATTTTACACAAATGACTTTCATTTTTATGTTCAATTATTTATTCACTCTCCTTTATTATTCCTTTTTCGAAATATTGCTGTTTGTTGGTCTAGTACTTCACATTAGTTTGAAGTTGAAGTAGAAGTAGTGTAGTGTATTATTTGGTTTGTTTTATTTTATTTTAATAAAATTTATTACATTCATATGTAAGTTTGGCTTTACACAAACCATAGCTACATAAGCACATGTTTACACTCTTACATGCTCTGACTAAAGACAGACAGACAGACAGAAAGCTGGCAAAAAAGGATATTAATATGGCTAGTGTGAGTTCAAATAGTTGTGTTGAACTTTCGTAGCACATTGCTCCATTGTGCTTTATTCTTCTACATATAAGCCATGTGAACATACGTACTGATATATTCGTATATATGAACATTTTATTCATGATATATGCTATTAATCGTTGAGAATCCTTTTAGTTTTTTTTTTTATTTTTGTTTTGGTATGTATGGATATCTTATAATTTGTTTCCTCTTCTGCTCTCACAACCGCAATGGTCACTAAAAGCATCAAAAAAGGATTTGGTAAACCAAAAATTCATGAAGCGTGTCCAGCCACACTTGTTAAAAAAAAAAATCACAGACACACACTCCTACAAACAAACAAAAAATGTATGATGCTATCAAAAACAACCCAGCAAACATTGAAAAACTAACTAATGAAAAACTAAAACTAAGACAGCTGATTAAAACATTTTTTTATCTAGAATATCAAATTAAAGAGTTATAATTTCCATAGAATTGATTGAAGATCATGTTTGGAAATATCGAATCTTTAAATGTTCACTGGGACAAATTATAATTGCACTTATACAGTCATACACATACAAATGCCCACAATGACAATAGACATGATCCATCTATTTTTTTTTTGTTTGTTTGTCTTTTATAGAAAGAGGCACTAGTTGCAAAAACAACAAAAATTGGTTTTTGCCTCATGTCGGCCTAAATTGTTGAGATAAATCAATCTAATGAGTAAATCACGCACTATAAATTCGCATAACTATCATTTCAATCATTCGGTAAGATCAAGCTGAAAGCTAACAAAAAACCAACACAGACAATAACAAGTATCTCAGGCTGTGCCAATTAATTTATTCAAATTAATAGACTCGTAGCAAAACAAATCATGACAATTTTTATGAAATTGAGTTTTCAACCAAAAGTAGATACGTATGTGAATATTTTCTATGCAAATACTTGATTTGTGTGCAAAATATAAGAAAGAAACATCCCAGCAGTTTTAGGAGACTGTCCCGAACTAGTGATTTTTCGTATCATTTAGGGTGAAAACTTACCATTTACAAAGAGACTTTGTGATAGCTGGTCCAACGCATTGGTTACCTAACTGGTTACTTGATCAGTTACATAACTAGTTATTTAAACATGTACGGGTGCTAGTTGATCTCGAATAGTTAATTGAAAAGATATCTCATAGACGGTCCAATAACACCGTATCAAAGATGTCAAAAATGTCCTTTCAAATGTTTATCCTCGAATATCCTTTTAGATTTCCAATAATTATTTTTTCAAAAAAAAAGTGAGTTAAAGATCCAAATATTGAATACCACATGCCAAAATTTCTTCCTTCTATCTTCAGTAATGAAGTGTTAAATAATATTTTAAATTTGCATTATTTGATTTTTTATATTTTATTTTAATATTTCATTCGAAAAAAATATAACAAAAACCGTTGTGCAAAGCAACGAGGAATACTTTTTAATAAACAAGTAAAATGATATAGTCGACCGTATGATACCCTACACCGAGTATATGATTATAAAGAGTTTTCTTTTGATATGAAAATAATTTGTGTTGAATCTTATTTGAATACCAACATTTTCGGAAGTGGGCCTTATTTGGGAGCTATGACTAATTATAGACCAATCGTCACAAAATTTGGTAGTATGATTTGCGAATATATGAAACATATCTGTGTTGAATTTTGTTTGGATACTGACATATTTAAGAGATTTATGTATATTAATGACATTTTCGAGAATGTTGCTTATATGGGAGCTATGGAACATAGTTGACCGACCGTCACAAAATTTGTTCATGAGAGTTCGGCATATATAAAACTTAATTGTGCTGAATTTGGTTTGAATATGTTTATAATTAAGATATTTATGAGAGCTTAACTATTATCAAATAGGGCAATCGTATGGGGGCTAGCAAAGATAATGGACCGATTCTAAGCAAATTCAATAGGCCATGTCCTTGGGGAAATATAAAGGTTTGTGCCAAATTGTGAAGAATTATCTTTAAACTTGCGACCCGTAGTTTGAATTCAAGGTTTAAGTGGAAGGACGGACAGACGGACATCGCTTAGTCGACTCCGAAAGTGATCCTGAGTAGTTTGGTATGCTTTAGGGTGGGTGTTAGGACAATATTTTTGTATGTTGCAAACATTAGCCCTAACCCATGAAACGTCCCCCAATATGGTGGTGTAGGTTATAAACATTTAAACTTGCGACCTGTAGTTTGATTTCAAGGTTTACATGGAAGGACGGACAGACGGACGGACATCGCATAGTCGACTCCGAAAGTGATCCTGAGTAGTTTGGTATGCTTTAGGGTGGGTGTTAGGACAATATTTTGGTATGTTGCAAACGTCAGCCCTAAACCATTAAACGTCCCCCACTATGGTGGTGTAGGTTATAAACATGCACTTTTCTTAATAAAACATTTTTGTATACTAATAATTTTGAAAAAATGATGAAATTTTGAAATTTAATATACATAGAATCTTTGGGTCTTTAACGCACTATTTTTTTAAAAGTAATTTATTGGCAATCTTAAAGGATACAAATTTTATTTTTGACATCTTCTGATCCTTACAGGATAAAATAAAGATAATACAAAATATTTTACAACTCTTCTTGTTCTTTTGACATAAATTTTGTTATTGTTGGATCAGCAGGAGTATTTTTAAATATTGTTTTAAAAATGTACTTCTTTGAAACTTTGAAGTCCTTTAAAAAGGACAGAGGATCACGAAATGAAAAACTGAAAACGAAGTTTTTCTTCATTTAATGTATAGTTTCATACGTATATCATCCGGTTCGTGTTTAACGATTTTTTCCCTTTTTGTAGTACGGTGTAACCGATTGGTTGTAAACAAACCTTTCTCTCACAACTCTCCCATAGATTACTTCTGATGGCTAATATAACTGTAAAATAATTATATCTACACAATTTGTATAAAACCAGTGTCTACGAATTACTCATAAAAAAAACAGTGCACAATAAAAGTTTAAAGGGACTACACTCTAGGTTACTTAGAGACACTAAAGTGACAATTGTCTTCACGCTAGATTACATGGGATATATAAAGAAACCAATTGACTTCTATCTACACTACAAAGAGCACATACGTGTCAAGTGATCCAAAACATATCAATTCGAGTCAGCCAAGTGATCGTTAGTGATAATAACAGTCTGTAAAGCATATTTGACTACTTGCTTAATTGAATTTATTTGGATTTTTAATTTAATTTCATTAGAGGGAAAAACCTATTACATTTGTTAGTTTAAATCAATTTTCCCATATCCAATTAATAGCTAATGAACAGGACTGATACAACAATCTGTCAGGCATATAAAATTTTACTATTGAAAATCGGGGAAAATTTCAACAATTTTAAATTTGATAGACTCAAATCTGCAGGAAACAACTGTCTCATAAAATCGTTTAAACGAAACTCTTTACCAACAAGTATTTTTCCATCAAACTAAATTTGTTGAGCATAATTGCCGAAAATCAAATGCAACCACAAGTTGTCACTGTTTGATGCGGATTTCTGGCTTGAGACATCATTGGACAATACATTTTCCAAAATTAGGCTACACGTATAGAGAAAATGTAGTTATACAATTTTACCATAGCCATTTCAAAATTTTTACAAGTTTTTCAACAATAGTATGGTCATTGTAATGGTTTATAAGATTGTTGTAACCATAATATACTAAAAGTATGATTCGCATGATCATACCAATCATATGTATGATTACAGTAAATAACTATATCTTTGTGGCAACCGTTTTTATGATGAAGGATTTACCATTTGTTTTCGGCTTATGGATATCATAATCTGAGAACGACATTAAATGATATATGGAGGAATTCATGTCAAGTGCACCAACATTTGAAACCGATTTCTTTCGATCGGGATGAAATTTACAACAAGGTTAGTTCTAATGGATAATAATTCTAAACACTAAGAAAACAAAACTCAAAACATAAATTTTTGACTTTTTTTGCAAAATCAAAAACTTTGTTGACTTTTTTTAGATGTTTGTAACACCGACAAATATTGATCTACACCCACCTTAAATTATACCGATCGACTTATAATCACTGTCTGAGTTTATTAAACGATGTCCGTCCGCCCGTTTGGCTGGGTGACTGTCCATTTAAAACTTGTGCTCAAAGTACAGGTCGTAATTTTGAAGATATTTTGATCAAATTTGCTACATATAATTTTTTCGGGCCAATGACCAAACCTATGGCTGAAACTGGCTGAAATCGGTCCATTATTTCACCTAGCCCCCATACAAATGTCCTCCCGAAATTGAACTTTTTCGGTCATAAATGTTTAATTTATATATGTATCTCCACAAATTTCACTCCAAATAAGTTTTATATATTCATGTCACCAAATTTTGTTATGATCGGTCCATCATCCCATATAGAACCGCTTCCAAAAATCACTTTAACTTGCATAAATCGCTTAAAAATGTTGGTATACACACAAAATTCAACATAAATGACTTTCATATAGACATAAATCACACGACCTAATTTTATGGTGATCGGTCCATAATTGGACATAGCTCCCATATAAGTACCACTTCCGAAAATCAATTATTGATATTTTTAAAAGTAAAATGTGTTTGCTCATTTACTTAGGGTATTATATTTCTTTCTTACTTGTTTTTAAATAACAAAAATTCGGATATGATCGCATTTGCTTTTCTTTTGACTTTATTTTATTCCATTCGATACACCATAGTCTGAATATAACTAACGAGTTTTATTAATATGAAATTAACGAGTTTTACTTTTAATTTCGAATGGCCATGCTATAAATATTCCACTTATTTAATTGTGAAATGAATGAAATTTTATTTTTTATTATAATTCTTTGCATAAATAAATCAGAAGGTTGCATGCAAAAGCAAAAATGGAGAATGTTAATTTAATCCAAAGTAGCCTTGTTAGCCAACTTTCAGCATTAATACATAGCAATAATAAACACTTTCACACAAACATAATGATCAGGGCAGGGATGCTTTAAACAAAGGATTTGATAAAACTTAAATTTTTGAGCGCATATCATTGGCATATTTAATAGTTTTTGTAACATATTTTTAAGTTTGTTAAAAAAATAATAAAAGTGTTGGTTTACTAATAAGCCAAGATGTTGCTATATATAAAAGTATTAAAAAAATATTAAAAAATTTATTTCGAAATTGTCTTAATTTATATTTTCTTTTATTCCATCGCATGAAAATCCCAGCCCTGATAATGACATTTTACATAAACGGCATTCTTTCATCCATTTTTTCAACATTATGAATGTGCATCATTCAATAAGCTTTTGTTGTTTGTCTTTTATTGGTGTTGTTGTTGTTGTGCCCTGTGGATTGTTTATAAAAAATGTATATTGATGAATGTCCCACTTATTTAAATTTTGCTTCCACTGCCACTACAATGACCCCTTTTCGAAACAGGAATGTTGCTACTGCTGATGCTGCTGCTATTGCCCAGATTGCATATAACTAGCTGATATATACATCCATATGTATGCATACATACATATGTATGTGTGTGTGTGTATTATTTTATATTTTATATCGCTGTTATAATATTTTTTTATCCAAATCCATTGGGTAACATTGCAGTGCGTATGGGATCAGCAATAAATTGCTTCTGTTGACTGGATGTCAATGTTGCACAAATTTTCAACTTTATTACATACGCTTGTGGCAATTTCATATACATATTAATATATAGCTAAATGTATATATTTGCATTAGACTGCCCCATTTATGTGAAGCCAAATATAATTAAAGTTTGCAACTTCTATGCAACTTTAGCTTAATTAATTTTTTAAAAGTTTTTATTTAGCTTGCTGTGTTAGTTTGTTTGTGAGTTAAGGTCAATATTTTTAACTGAATATGGAATTCATGCATCTGATGGAAATGCAATATTATGTTCGAAAATTTTAAATTAAATTCGAAAATTCGAAGTTAAGTTCGAAAAATTTTTAAAACTGTTAAAAAAGTTTTTGATGATAATGCTATAGTATGTTCTAAAATTCGAGTGTTCGAACATTTTCTAAATCTTGAGGATTATTAAATAAATACATTTAATTTTATTTGAATGCAATTTCTTACATTTTCCAATTTCGAACTTAAAAATTAAAAAAAATGTTCATGAATTTTAAAATGTTTTAAAATGTCGAATTTTGTACTAACGAATCGTCATATACGGGAAGTTTTGCTTTATTTCTTTAAATTGAAAAAAGTTCCGCTGAAGAACACCGATTGCTCACGTGCGAAAGATGTTTTGTTCGGTTCAGATGTTGTGATTCTGATACGGAAGACAAAGATCGCCCACGCCAGCCAAAAAAGTTTGAAGACCAAGAAGCATAGGATGCATTAATCCATGGAGATTGTTGTCAAACTCAACAAGGGCTGGCAATATCATTGGGAGCAACTTGCGAGCTGCAGGATACATTCAAAAGCATGGAAATTGGTATAGGAATTGAAGCCGAGAAGCCTTGCGAAAAGAAAATCATTTTTGAACCGAATCATTACTTGCGATGAAAAATGGATCCATTACGGAAGGCTAAAATAACGTATGTGAAGCCCGGCCAAACAGCCGAAACTACACCAAAGCCAAATATCTCTGTTCCAAAGTGAGTGAGCGATCTGCATCGATCGAAACAAAGAGTAGTCGGACGGTGCACTGTCTGGACTATAAAGGATGTTAGGCACAACTTGCCAACCACTTCATTCTAAATAGTTTTAACAGGTATTGCAACATGTGACTGAGAGTTGTCATAATGGAGTATTACGGTTTCATGTCTGGCCGCATATTCTGTACGTTTTTCGGCTAATGCTCGCTTCAATCGAATCAGTTGGGTTCGGTACGTTCGGTTCCATGTGATAGTCTGGTCACATTTCAGCAGCTCATAATTGATAGGATAGTTTTGCTCCCACCAAATACAGAGAATTGCAAGCGCCATTTCGGCCGGTTGGCCGGACTTCACATACGATCACTTACGCTTCGGGTTATCCAATGATTCGGAGCAAAAATTATTTTCTTTTATAGCGTTCAAAAGCAAACATTTTGAAATTGCTGATTGAGTAGCTTCCAATGATTTTGTAAGCTCTTGTTGTGTTTTACAACAATCTTCCAATTTTTGATCTTAAAACTTGTTTGGCTGGCCTGGGCGATCTTTGTCTTCTGTTTTAAAATTACTTTTTCTAAACTGCACAAACTATCTCTCGCACTTTGAAACCGTGAGGCTTTGTTGACACAAAAGTTTCGAAGCAAAACAAATTTGTTGTTTTCCCTATAATGGTCAACAACTAAGTGAGAATATATGACAGATATATACCATTCAAAATGACATACATGTTATTAAAAACAAAAACCGTATTCAAAAGATACGCAATCTATTGAAAATCTAAAAAAACGTCCCTCGTATGTGGACATTTTTTGTTCAACTTGATGAATAATGATGTTGCAGTATGAGAAACATATGTCAGATAGGAGCGATCAAAAACGGACCCTCAATAAGTTTTCTAGTTAATGAAAACAAGTCGGTTTAGATTCAATAAAACCAGCATAACCGATATTTCAGCTCAAAGCTCTTAAAATAGTTAACTTTTAATTGAGCCCTCCTAATATTCATACTTATTTAAGTATTAAGTCCTAGTATATACTTATATTTGTGTGTGTGCGTACATAAATATTACTAATTTATGAATATAGTCATTCATATGTGGCTGCCATTACCAGGAATAACTATAGCACATACTTACTACGAACATACTTACCCCAAAATGGCCTTCGTCACAGAATGTATTTTCCTTATACAGATCTGTTAATGTAAATTAGTAATTATAGAAATTAAATTTTATATAATTTTATTATATTATGGATTATTGTAGAGAAAACCCTTTAGCCCAGCCATGTAGAACAGTTTTATTTTTTAATTTAAAAACATTTTAATTTTAACATAATTTCATTGAAAATTAATGAATTTTTTCGAAGGGATCGCTAACATTTCAACAACATTAAAATATTCAGTAAAAAATCAAGCTTATTGTTGAGGAAAAAAGCATTTATTTTTAGCACTTAGAAAATAACTTCTTAGATGCAGTAATGAAAGGGAACAAGTGATCAATTTCAGGCAAGAAAAAGAAGCTATTATTTAAATAATATGAGTACATAAACAAACCAGCTTCCAAGTGGGAACTCATTATACAAAAATCATGTTTTCTGTCTAACATATCCAAATTTTACAGGGCTATACAATTTGAACCATCTATATTATGGGTAAAATTAAGAAATATTTTTGGTTAGTCCTTGAACTTTCAACATTTTTCGTGGTTTTTGAACTGCTTAAATGTAACTTACAAATTATGACTTTAACATTCCAATACTTTCCAGCCAAAACTTTGTAACGAGTTGTAATTACTGAACAACTTACTGTGCAATGACTACTTTATACAATCTGCATTACTTAGAAGTGGTTGGGTAATGACTGACATTTTATTCATTCAATTTAGAAAATAAATGAAGAGAATATTTTAAAGACATTTTGCAATAGATTTAATATTAAAAACTTATTAAAGTCGAGATTTGTATGCCAATGTGCTAACGTCTTATTTAACTCCCTTTTTGTAAGCATTTGTGGTTATTTTAATGATATCAGCATATTAAAATAATGAGTTAAATTATATTAGTTTTGGCTGGGTTTTTATTTGAAATAATTTCACTTTCTAAACTAGAAACGTTTAAAATAAATTGCTATTTAGCTGAACATTACTGTAGAAGCATATACATATTTTCACAAGTATAAATTATGACTGAAGAAAACTTAAACTCATTTGAAAATAATTTTACGAACTATGAAATTGCATGAGTTTAGTATTTTATGCACAACATAAGTATTTGTGTTAAAAATCAGTGAACAAACTTTGTTCATGGAAAATGATGTTGTATGTAAAATAACTTTAAGAATACACACTTGGTAAAACTCTTAGGTTGACAATAATTCGTATTACAAAGGCGAAACATAAATATGGTGATATGTACAAGGACAAGAACGTGACATTCGAATGCTTTAGAAGTGCCAAAAATAATGGTAGATATTTTATAATGTATCTTATTCATATTATAAAGGTAAAACCTAATGTTATATGGTTATATGTCCAAGGTCAAGAACGCGACATATGTAAGAGTTTTAAGTCAAACAAATAAAGAAAACTTAAATTTTTCTTGTTTCCTATTTTCGATTGCATTGTAGTACAAATATGTTTAAAGCAAAAGGTAAGTTTTGTTGTTTCCAATTTATTAGCAGTAAACTTGGGTTTAAAACCGCTATAGTAATAGAAGTCTGTTGCGATTAGAAAATTGAAAAAACCTGGAAATTGAAACATAATTTTTTGAATCGATTTTGTAGAATAACATGAGTTATTGTTGTAATATATGTATATTGTTATATATATGTAGTCGTTGAATTAGCACGCGACTATTTATATGTCACGTTAGTAATAAGGATTTCACCAAAAAGTTTGTTTTTTATAATTTCTGTTTATCAGCTTACTACCTCTTTTTTTCAATTTCGATTGATCCTCACGACGCTAACGAGCGTAAATCGCTAGAACCGCATTGCAGCTTTCCTTCTTTTTCACTACACGATTTACACATTTAAGCGTTTTTGACAAATTATGCACTGACGGTAGCGAACGTGACACACTTAGCAAAAATATGTATATGAACAAAATTATATGAAAACTTTGTTGGGACTCTTTTAATTGTTGTTGATAAAAAAATTTATTAAGATGTGTGTCTTATTTTCTAATTTTCCCAAGTGTTGTTCGATGCAAGCACAAGATTTTTATGCAGAGAATTTCATTTTATTCAACGCCAATTTAAGTAATCGATAAACATCTTTTAGTGTGTTTTTGCATTTTCGGCGTGAATTATTTTGAGAAACATTTTCAGAACATGGCTCATTCGTCTATAGTGATTGCAATATTTTGAACGTATTTTATAAAAGTTGATCTGCACTAGTCTTGTGGATATTCACCGGTCTCATATATCAAAGCAATTCTGTTCAGAGTGAAAAGCAATCACATTGAGTCACTCACGACAATTCGAGCATTTGAATTATGCGGATGAAATTTTTCTACTCTCGCACAAGATCTCTAGCATGCAAGCAAAAGTAGAAGAGTTGGAAAGATTAGTACACAATGTTGGACTTGAGATAAATATCAAGAAACCCAAAGCTATGAGAATTAACAATATTACAATCGATAACATCATGCTGGGAGTACGGAAGCCAACCAGCTGAATACGTAGAAAGCTTCTGATATCTAGGCTGTGCAGTGTCAACGATGCTCTCTCAATAAAGAGAGAGCATCATTCGGAAGACCACAACCAGTATGGAGCTCACAAATATTCCGAAAAAAACAAACTTATTCAACGCATGTGTAAAGTCTAGTCTGTTGTACGGAAGTGAAACCTGGTTAGTATCGAACACCATCACGCAAGAGCTACAGGTATGCATTAACAAGTGCCTCATAATCATATGCAGAATATTCTGGCCTAATAAAATCAGCAACGCGGATCTCTGGAACCCATACAAACACAAATAAAATATAGGAAATGGAGGTGGATCGACCATACTATCAGAAAGAACCCTGACAGTACATATAACAAGGATGGCGCTAGAGTGAAGTCCTCATGGTTCAAAAAGCCGTGGTCGGCCAAAGAATAACTGGAGACGAACGATATTCTAAGACCTTAGGAAGACGAGAAACCAAATTCAACAAATCATGTAAGATGGTGATGCTTTTTGGAAGCCATATGCTCCCAAGATGATGGAGAAAAAAATATTTATGAAATTAAATAATTTTCCTAGAATATTGATATTCCGCCTTCCGAAGTACTTCCGAAAGAATCTCGTAAGGACCACAAGCTTTTTTAACTTTTAGAGACTTTACCTCATAGTTCGATCGTCTGTTGTTGGAGAACAGTATATTTATATAATCCTTCCATATAGTTTTCTTCTCTGAATTATCAAATATGTATTCGTTTTTGTTGTTAAGCCATGTTTGCACGACCAAGTTTTCTTGCGGAATTCCAGAAGTTTCTGTCGTGTAAACAGGTATTAGAAATCGACTTCCAGAAGTCACGACGTGCAGAAGTTACTTGCAGCAATTATGAAGAAACACGTATTTGTTGCTTGCTGGAAGTAACTTGAACGACTTGCTGTGAACTGCAAGTGTTTCAAAGACTTGCAGAAGCAGTAGGGTAAACGGATTGTGATATTCTCTTCTGTTTTCTGTTTAGTTTTGTGTTTTTTTTGGAAGAGTTACTAAAAACCGATCTGTTGGAATCATTTTAGTTTCCTGATTTTGAATACTTGTTTCAATTAAAGATAAAATGTATCATAATTATTAATAACATTCTAACATTCTCATTCAGCTGCATGGAATGTGAGTACTGCAAGCTGTACTCACATTTTGTGAATTTCTATGTTATTTCTTGCAGCAAGTTCGTCGTAAGAACTTCTACAAACTGCTTCTGAAAGCAGACTTCCGAAAGTTTCGGTTTGAGTTGAAACACTTCAGCAAATACTGCAGAAATTTCGCAGATTTATAGTATATTCCGTCTGTTTCCTTAATTTTTTTGTGGAGATTTAAATCGTCATGCAGTTATTGTAATCATTCGATCTCCATACAGAGTTTCACATGCATTCACTATCTTCTACTTCAATTTGTTTAAATTCTTGACTTATGAGCTGCTTAATTTTCGTTTTAACTTTAGTGTTTTAAATAATTCTGAAAAACTTGTCGCTATTCGTTTCGGCCATACACCTTTACTCTTATAGTTATGATAAGATTGCGCTTATTGTTCTTCTCGGATTTTTTATAAAATATAATTTAATTTAAAGGTCTCAGTGGTCACATAGATTTATTTTTTTTTTTTTATGTATTTATGTCTGCTACAAGCCAACAAAATATAATATACATATGCAAAGTACATTAAGGTGGCCGCAAAATAGTTGTCAATGATCACTTCCTTTTATCATTTTTCAAAATTTGAGTTTAATTATTAATCATTGACGATCTTGATTAAGGCACAAAAATATCTTTTTTTCATGTTATCATGATTTGTATTAAATTTTTAACAAAGACAATTGCAATTTTGATATCATATCTAAAGAAATTTCTGAACTAATCCAACCATAAACTAAAAAGGTAACTTTAGTTGTTTTGCCTTATTTATACTTGGCCAGCCTAATATACATACATATGTACTTTCATATTTTTTTGTTGCTGCAAGCGCTGGCCAACTGTGAATGAAAATTACTGTTGAAAACCTGAATCAAATGAAAAAAATGAAAAAATAAAATATAAAATTTAATTGAATTGTATTAAATGTGATTTCATTTTATTACAAAAGTTACATTAATAACAAATAAATATTACAAAAACATTGTTGGTGTAAAACGATTTATTAAATTTTTAATAATAATTGCATGGAAATTAAAATTAAACAAAAAAAAAAATAAATACAAATAATAAAACTAATTGCTGGCTATACATTTTATTAAATTTAAACTATAATATTAATGTTTAAAATACTAATTAGAAAAATTAAATAATCTAAAATATCTATAGTGAATGAACTTTTAGAGAACAAAATCTCCTATTGTGTAATAAATTCAGATAACAAAGGAAAAGAAAAAATTGTAAACTTCTTGCTATTATAATTGCATTTGTATTAAAGTACGTTTAACAGCTCTGTAGACCAAGTGTATAGATCCACGTAAATGGCCGCGATATGGCTAGTTACTCACTAACCTACTTCTACGGCTTTTGACTAGCGAATTTAACACTTGCATATATTGCGAATATTGTAATTAACTCCCACTGCTTTAATATTTATAAGTGAATACTGGTCAACTTTTTTGGGCCAGATTAAAAATACTGTTTCACCTAAATAGTAATTTTTTTTTGGAAAATTATAATTATGTACTGTCAATATTACAGAACTACATATAAATGTAAAAGCCATGCCCTTGAGTAATAATACTGTTTAAACACATTACTATACATGTATTTCAACTATTATTATCCCAGCAGTTCATGGTGACTGGCCCTAACTAGCGATTTTACCTATCACTTAGGGTGACAACTAGTTACATAAGTAGTTATGTGACTAGTTATTGTAACACTTGCATGCCATAAGTCAATTGACCCTTTTTGATTACAGTGAGGCTGTCTGATAGCTGGTCCAATGTTACCTTACAAGCTACATAACTGGTTACTTGCTCATCTACTTATTATAGCCTTCATCATGAGTGGCAAGGGTATATATAAGTTTGTCATTCCGTTTGTAATTTCCACATTTTTCATTTGCGACCCCATAAAGTATATATATTCTGGATCGTTATAGATAGCGGAATCGATATAGCCATGTCCGTCTGTCCGTCTGTGTATTGAAATCAACTTTCCGAAGCCCCCAAATAACTTACATACACGATTCATACATCAATATCTCCGAAATTCTTCCGGCTCGGTCGCCATTTAAAATCGAGAAAATCGGTCCACAAATGGCTGAGATATAAGGAAAAAACTAGGACAACCTCGATTTTTGACCTATATCTGGATTACTAAGTCATTAATATAGACAATATGGATATCTAATGATAGATATTTCAAAGACCTTTGCAACGACGTATATAAGACCATAGTAAGTTGGACCTACAATGGGTCAAAATCGGAAAAAAATATTTTTTAACTCGAATTTTTTTTTCATCAAAAAATTTTTTTTTGTTATAAATTCTTTTTCCAAAAAATTAATTAAAGAAATTTAAAAAAAAAATTTTGAAAAAACTTTTTTTAAAAAAAACTAAAAAACAATTTGGGAAAAAAATTTTAAAACATTAAAAAAAAATTTTATTTTGTTTAAATAAAAATATTTAAAAAAAAAATATTTTTAAGTATAATTTGGTGAAGGGTATATAAGATTCGGCACAGCCGAATATAGCTCTCTTACTTGTTTTTTTTTAAACAAACACAAACTGCGAAGCGTTTTGCTTGTCTGCAGTTACGTCTGTGACGGAAATCGAACCCGCAACCCTAAGATTAATAGTACAGCACACTATCGACTGGTCTCTCGGGGCAAATGGTCAGCTAAAAGACATCTCATAAACAGTCTAATAATCGATTGATTGTAAGCAAACCTTCCTCCGATAACTCTACAAAAGATTACTTTTGCTGGGTAAAATAACTGCTTTTTAAAGTGTAGTACAAAATAAACGTTTAAAGTGACTACACTCTAGGTTACTTAGAGACACTAAAGAGACAATTGGCGTAGTGCTAGGTTACATGAGATGTAAATATACTTAAGCAGAAAGAAAATAAACAGTATGAGAAATATATCAACATAATTTATATGAAACAAGTTTATACGAATTACTCATAAATAGTAAAACGTCTAAAGTGACTACACTCTACATTACTTAGAGACACTTAAGGAACAATTGTCAATTACATGAAATTTATAAAGTAACCAATTGACTTCTCTATACACTAAAAATATTGCATACCTGACAAATAACCCAAAATATATATCTAAATTGGAGTCAGCCAAGTAATCACACATTAGTGGCAATTACTGTCTATAAGGGATACGTTGACTACTTGCTTAACTGCTGGTATATTTCTGGTTTTATAAGTATCAGACCGATATGTATTATTTATTTATCTAGATGAAAATATTATAATTTTCCATGTTTGATTTTTAACTTAATCTATTTGTTTTTGTTGATATTAGTATTAAAACCATAAAACAAATAATAATTACATTAATTGGAGCTTATTAAAATTCACTTAGATAGAGTTTATTGTCGACGCCAAATTTTGTATTTTATATAAATAAATACATATGTAAATATTTACATACAGACATAAAATAAAGTATAATAAAGTGCTTAATAACCCAGTCAACATATTCTTCTCAGTTTTTTAGAAAATTGGATAAATAAATTTATACATGCTTAATACCACATTCTGGCAAAAATACAAAAATAAATTTTTAAATCCTTTCCGTCTGCAAATTTATTAACAAAATTGTTTGATTATTTAAATTACAATTTCAATGTATCAAGGGAGTATATTCAATATTCTATATCTTAGATTTTCATTAATATATTCAGCAAACTCGCCCACATATTTAGTACAAATTTCGAAGAAAAGTGTTTATTTAGACATTTTTGTAATTTTTCTATCTTAAAACAAGTAAGAGATTTATTCCTTCCAATTTTTGTTTAAAATAATTGTTTGTGTAAAAAAATTATTACTCATAGTCTAGACTGCCAATAAATTCTTTAACATATATTGCAGCAGATATCAAAATTATGTTATCTCCAGTGAAGACGCATCTTTTTCGTACCTGGCAATAATTGTCTAGTTTTTCATTGACTATTATTGCGCAAAATGTCAAATTTGGTTGTCAATTTCTGTTTGACATTTCAATGAAAACAAAAAAAACGCGCCTGATGTATCATACATATCGCTCATTTGCTGCAAAAACGTCATAATTCAAAAAAAAGTAGTTTCGAGAACAACGGTTTTGAATGTTTTATGACATTTTACTATTTCTTAAATAAATTTTCAACAAATCATGCGATTTGAGAAATAAAACCTGATTTAAATAGGAAATATTAATATGTTTCTAATCTGTATTTAACCCGAATTTCTACTTGTCAAAAATACTAGAAAACATGAATTTGAATTTTGACTTTTTTTTGAAACTGACAAAACTATATGAAAGACTAAAGAACTGCGCATATTTTGTATTACTCAGTTCAAAACACCCGGTTTTTGAGTTATGACGTTGTTGCAGCAAATGAGCGATACGTGCAAATTATTTGGAAAGTTTATTTCAAACTTATATTTTAAAATTTTTCTCAATTTCATCTTTTCAATAGTTCCTATTTAAATTGATATAAGTAACTGTCTATGAATGGTACTTGTAGTATTCAGAGTATTTTTGTCATCCAATAATTCCAAAAAAATTGTTTACTGGTTAACTATGTAGAAATACACATGTCTGCATTTCGGAATATAATTTGTTTAACAATATTCAATTCGAACTTTAGCGTTAATTTGGTGATAATGTACAAATAATTGTTTGTGCTAATAACCAAATCGAACTGTATTGTGGATATATTTGGTTAGAATTATTCACTTACACAAATAAAAGTCCACACACATCAACAGATATTAACCAGGTTAAAATAACATGTTGTATTATTGAGAATATAAGATTTCCTTCCGTTTGTAATTTCTACATATTTCATTTACGACTCCATAAAGTGTATATCTATATTCGTTATGGATAGCGGAGTCGATATAGCAATGTTTTCGAAGCATCCAAATTTAAATCGGCCAACAAATGGCTGAGATATAAGCAAAAAATCACGACCAACTTTTTTACATATTTTTTATATATGGGGCATTTCATGTCAAGTGAACCAACTTTTGAAATTGATGTCTTCTCAAAATCAATAACATTTTTGACCTTTTTTCAATATGCTCTAAAGAAAGCTTGGCATTTCACTCTTAAAGAAATTGACCTATGCTTTATTTTCAGTAAAAATCTAAATTAAAAAAAAAAAAACAAAAATTTTATATCTTGACATATACAAAAAACCGGTTTTCGAATAATTCGAAAAAGCGTAAATTTTAAAAACCGGTTTTCGGTTTTTTATATCAAAAACCGGTTCGAATAATCGGTTTTTTGTCAATTTATGAATTCAGGTATAAATAAAGTTTAAATACTTTTTTTAATAAAACTAATTTAAAAAAAATGGTTCATTCAGTCTTTTAAAAATTAATTTAACATAACCTTAATTTATTTAACATAACTTTAAATTTATTTTTGATTAAAAAAGTAACAGAAATAACACGTTCAGTTGAAGTGGGATTAACTGTTATAATTGCATTGTATAAAGATTTCATTTATTTTAACTTTTAGAAATTGTTTCCAAATAATTAAAATCTTGTTTTAAGTCGCTAGTTATTACAATATTAGATCTTTTATGTGGATTTGAAACTTCTTTTAATGTTAAACTGAGCTGAGCATCTACATTTTGCGAGTCACTTTCAACATATGTATTCTAAATCAGATGAACTTCCATAAATTTTCAAAAACTCTATTAAAAAGTTTTTCTGCATACTGAATAACAAGGCGAATTTATTACAGGTGAAGTTAAAAAAACAGCAGATTATTTTTAGCTCGATATATTTGCTGACTTCTATCTGCCAAAGTTTGTTACATTGTTTTTTTAATTTAAATATAACACAAATTAATTAACACAAAAAAAATTATTCGATTTTGCCGAATAATTCGAGACAAAAAAACCGGTTTGTCGTCCTTTTGAAAAAACCGGTTTAAAAAACCGGAAAATTGGAAAAAACCCGGTTTTTCGAATAATTCGAAATCCGGTTTGACCACTCTAATCTTGAGTTACAAAACACTTACTTTCATAGATAACCCACTTGCATCCTACTCAGCAATTAAAGGAATACACCTAAGCTTTCTTTTGAGCAAAAAAGGGTAAATTTTGAAGAAAAAAAAGTCAACAAAGTTTTTGATTTTGCAAAAAAGGCAAACATTTTATATTTTGAGTAAAAAAAAATTTATTTTGATATTTATTCCACTCCCATCACCAGCGACCAAAAAGCTCTTAAAATTAAAAACCTAAGCTTTCTTTTGAGAAAAAGGGTCCATTTTTAAAAAAGGCAAAAAAGTTTTTGATTTTGGGAAAATAAATTCAATTTTTTTTTTTAAAAAAGTAAAAACCTCTTGTTTGGCCAAATTTCATCCCGATCGGAAGACATCGATTTCAAAAGTTGGTTGACTTGAAATGAAATGCCCCATAATCTGGATTATTAAGTCATTACCATATACAATATGGTTAATTAATGATAAATATTTCAAATACCTTTCCAACGAAGTATATAACGCCACACAAATTTGGACTGACAATGGGTCAAAATCCGGGAAAATATTTTTTAACCCGATTTTTTTTCACAAATTTTTTTTTTCACATTTTGTTTTGCACAACATTCTTTTTCTTGAAAAAAATTTTTCACCAAAAAATGTTTTCACACAATAATATTCATTAACAAATTCCCAATGTAATTTAAAGCTAATACCTATGCGAATTTCACTGCTTGTTTCGTGGATTGAAAATTCACTAGTAGTAGTTCTCAGTGGCTAACTACTTAATTCGAAGTGGCACAGCTAGTTCAATGAACTGCAGAGATTGTTTAAGTAAAAAAGTAAAAAAATCTGTATTGGCCCATGACATGAGTATGTCAAATTCAACAGTCAATAGCCATGCAAGTAGATTGTTAGGTAACCAGTGTTGATTTTTTTATTTAACAGATTTTTTAATGCCAAGTTCCACATGCTGCAGGGTACGATTATTTTTAAGTTTTGGTTTGGTTAATTTTTAAACTGCCTTGAGGGATTTTCGACCGATAAGGAACTAGGTTTAAAGAAGTCTTAATATCTACAAACAACATTGTGGATCTATTTGTTTTTCGACAATCACATATGGATTCTATGAACCCAAAATGTGTTTAGCATCACCTATCCAATCTCAACAAATTTTTAAATTATTCAACTTTCATTATTTTTGAAATATTGTTCAACAATCAAAACGCGTTGTTCCATTTTGTACTAACTGTCAGATATCAAACAGTATTTTTTAGTTTGGCTATACTTTACTGTCCAAGTTCTAGTCTTTCGTTAATTTTGGAACACCTTTTATGGGATTAGTATTTTAGAAGACATATATAGAATACTTAAAAACCTTAAATGCTTTATCAAATTTTAATAATTTCCTCCCTTAAATACAACCTACCTCTCCTTCTTCTTTCTTATATAAAATTTCATTACCAATCGCATGCACATTTGCTTGTTATGCACATCTTAACTTCACTTTTATTTTTCTTACCAACAATTTAAAGTGCGACTATTAAATATGTATTTGGGTTTTATTTATGGCCCAACAATTAGTTTAAATTTATTATTTTTGCGAATAAAGAAAAACATTGTTTTGTAATGCCCATGTTTGTTTAGTGTACTGGTTGGTATTCTTTTAGAATTTGTATTGCTTTATATCTAAAGCCTCAATTATTTATTTGTCCAGTTTTCGGTGTGTTCTTTTTTTTCATAAATTTATATGTATTTTTTTTTGTTTATCAAGAAATATAAGTAACAGCCATCCAAAAGCTATTGTGGTAGAAAGCCCATTAAGGATTTATGCTTGGACACCATTTGAGGCCATGAAAATATTAAAAAGTAAATAAGAAACGTATATTTCATAACGAATTGTAATAAGCACTATATTATTTTCGAGGATTTTTAATATATTTTGAATTTATATTTGTGGATTAAATAAGATTTTAAGTGGTGTTTAAATAATTTTTAGCGGAATGTGACCATAGAAATTAATTTGAATAATATTTACAATAGGAACAACATGATAATGATTTGACATTACTGTTTAACACAATTTGTAATGACTGCTCCTCATATTAAAAGATCTTCCAACATTTCATATATTCTTAGTATTTAAGATTCAACTATAATTAGTATTTGTCAAGTGAACAAACTTTTGAAATCGATGTCTTCCGATCGGGAATTGGATAGTAATTCAGACACAATTTTTCTACAAGATCGATCGAAAACTCTTTGAGTTAGAGGGGGTCAAAATTTGCCATCTTGGCCAAGCAGGTGTTTTTTCTCACCAAATTTTGACCCCCTCTAACTCAGAGAGTTCTCGACAGATCTTGTTAACGTTTGTTCACTTGACATGAAATCACCCATTTACATTATTAAATCTATATATATAAAAGTGAAATGGTCCATGTATGTAATGTCATCATGTGAGAACGCCTGGAGCGATTTGGCTGTTTATTTTTTATTCGATTCGAAATTTTCAATAGATGGTTTGTAAAGAAAAAAAAATTGAAAATTCGGGGTAAAACTCGGAATTTTTTTTGAGTCCAGTCTACTGTAATAAAAAAGCTACCTAAAATATGCAGTACAATTTTATATATTTAATTTGCAAATAAATAAGAATTCGGGGTAAAACTCGGAATTTTTTTTGGAGTCCAGACTACTGTAATAAAAAAGCTCCCTAAAATATGCAGTACAAATTTAGATATTTTATTTGCAAATAAATAAGAACAAGCAGGTGTATGTGGGTTGGAGAAACTTGAATAACTAACATTAGTAAATGCTGCCGGGCGAAGCCGGGACAGTCAACTAGTTACTAATAAATTGTATATACTTACTGTAGCTCTTCTAGAAATTAAAACAAACTAATTTTTAGACACGACCAAATAATAATGTCTAACAGCAAATTGTACAAAGACAGTTTACATAAGTAGTACATTTCTATTTTTTTTGTTCGTTTGTTATTCTAAGAATGAGAGAAAACACAACATTTTACACTTCAAAATACACAAATAAACAAAAGAAAGCAACTTAAAAGTGTATGTAGCTGATTTTTCAGAGCAAAAAATAAAGAAGAAAAAAATCATTTATTTTCCACTGGGACTCAAGATGTTATTTCAGTGAGCCTCAACTGCACAACATGTTAGACAGAAAGGCGGCGTAAAACAAATAATTTTCACCACTTAGCAGCTAATGGTCCAATATATTTATTATGTATTTTGGACACCAAACACAAGAAATAATAATAATAGTAAGTTATAATAACAAAATATGACTTTAAGACTGAAGATTAAGGGGAGGAAATTCATATATGTATGAAATAAGTAGGAAAAATACTTCATTTAAAGTGTAAAAAATGTAAATGTATCAACAGAAAAAAAGATTATTTAGGAGGAAATAAGCTGGCCTGTAAGAAATTGTAATTTCATTGGCGAATTAAATAAACAAATAAATTTAAAAAGTAATTAAAAAAAAAGAAAAGTAGTAGAATTTCGAATTCGAATATACTCATATCAATGGGTTTTCTTACACTTTCTGACACTTATTCCCTCTCAAACACTACTTTGATTTGTATAAATCTAGCACTTAGTTTAACCCTTTGCGGTTTAGTGGTCACTTTTCTAACCACATTTTTTATAGTCTTTAAAACATAGTTTATATTCAATTTTTTTTTTGCAAAACTTTTCTAACCCGCAAACTTTAAAAAACTAAAAAAAAGTTGTCGAATAATTTTGTTTAGGGTAATTATGACCCAATAAAAACTCAGAACAGCCATCAGAAACTTATTTTGCAAATAAAGTTTAGGAACCAGGTGCAAAAAGGTGAAGAGTACCTCAGGGTTTAGGTGTAAAAAACAATAATTATGATAATATTTTATCGAAAAACTAATGAAAAAAAAATTAGTAAAACTTTGATTTAAAAAAAAAATGACACACAACATTTCACGTGCTAAAATTATGACATCACTCACGAAACAGCTGACAGAACAAAAACTAAAAGTCAGAATGCATTTCGACCTTCGAGAGAAATGTTAACAAATCTGTGCTAAAGTCACAGTTAAATAGTGCTTTGTGGCACTCTTGCAGGTTAGAGGGTTAAGATCTAGAAAATCGGCCCACAAATGGCTGAGATATAAGGAACAATCTATATCTGAATTACTATGTCATTAATATAGACAATTGGGGTATTCACATGGTCTGCTATTAGTCATATTGTCATAATGTCCTAATATATTATAATAGTTGTTGTTGTGTTTTAAACAAAAAAAAGGTATTATTTTCTGACAAAACAATTAACATAGTTCAAATAATGTTATTAGTTTAGAACTTTTTTGTTTGAAACACAAAAAAAATTTGATTAAACTATCAAAATATATTAGGACATTATGACAATATGACCAAATAGTAGACCGTATGAATACCCCAATTATGGATATCTAATGATAGATATTTCTAAGTCCTATCCAAGGAGGCATAGTGGAGCTATTTGAGTTCTTTCATTGCACAACTAATCATAACTTTTGAACCAAATGAGATAAGCGAAATGGGTGTTTGAAAAGGGTTCTACGCCTTTTAGGTGCCTACTTATGGGTTAGCAAATTTGAAGTTTGTGGAAAAATATTTGATTTTTATGTTTCTTTTTATGATTTAAAATTATTCCAGAAAAGAATTACGGCCGTATTCATAAAAATTTTAAACAGCATTTTAAGGCATTTTTAAGCAAAATTCCTTAAAATTGTATTCATAAACGTATTTTAGCTTAAAAAACCTATTTCAAATGTTGTTTTAAATAAACGAATTTTAAAATAGCTTCGATCCTATTTTAAGGTATTCCTTATACATTTTATCTTAAAAAAAGGAATTTTAAAGATAAATGTTTCTAAATTTGCAATAATAGACGATAATATTGCAATTGCTAAACATAATTTTAACTCCGCTCCGGGAATAATTACCATTATAATAATATATGATTTTGTTAGATATTCCTCCGGTAGTGAGCTACACGAGGTTCACAAGTTAGTTTTATAGACATTTTTGTAATTTACTATTAACCTGTAACGGAATGTAGTAATTAAATGTGAAAATATCGTGGAGGAAGGTCCACACAATCTAATATACTCACTCCGGCATTAAATTTAAGAGTTTTCTCATAGAAAATCATTAGATTCTGTTACAATTTAACAAAATGACAATGAAAATAAATTAATAAAACAAATCATAAAATAGTGATGTTTATTTAATCACAGAATATTCGTCATTCGAATGCTTTTAATAATAATAATTGAAAAAAAATATATAAAAATGTTTGCATATTAATACATTTAGGCATAATATAAATAGGAACGGTTTTTATTCGCTGATTGTGTAAGTTTAACAAAAAGTTTAATCTGTAATTTCAGATTTTATTTACTGAAAAATAAAATATTACGAGAACTTTATTATTTAATATTCATTGTTTTGCTGCACTATGATTGAAGTGGCACATAAAAGTTATAGTGTTACCATCACAGAATTTAAAAAAATATTAAAATACTGTTTACTTAACCCTAGGTCTCCACGTAGCAATATTTATTGCTGCAATTGTCAAATTTGATTGCGTCAATGAAATTTGCGAGTGTAGACCGCAAATTGCCATATGTAGCAATCCATTGCGCAATGATTGCTCTACTGATTGCCTGAGCAATTATTGCTAAGCAATAAGCTGTCAGATCAGTTGTTATTAATGTAAAATTTCTTCTTTCTATGATTCGGTGCGATTAATTCATACATATTTAATTTATTTAAGTACCAAAAGTAAAAAAACAAAGAAATTAGTGAAAAAAATCATGCAATACAAAATATAAACAAAATACACCAAAGTTTTTCATAGAAATATTTGTGACGAACGTTTTCTCCACTTAAAGCAATCAGCAATCACTCTGCTGTTGTTCTGCCGACGTTATTGCTTGAGTTTAGCAATAAATATTGCTACGTGGAGACATGGGGTAAAATGCTGATTAAGGTATTTATAGACGGCAATACTGAGTATTAACACTTTTCAAATTTAAAATATTATTGAAATCAGTCGGTATTTCAAAAAATCGTTTCGAAAAAACATTTATTGTTTACACGATAGTACTACAAATATTTTATTTCTTTGTTGATATATATTTTTCTGAAAACTTTATTTATATTTTATATTTTCTTGACATTTTTATTTGCCTTATTTGTTTTTATAAATACATACCCGATACATATGAAAATAAAAAGTTTTTGAATTGTTTTAAACAAATTTTCAATACCGACCGTAAATCAAAAAAACAATTTGTATTTTTTTTAAATCTAATACAATTTTTGTTTAGACGATGAAATTGTATTATGATTAGGGTATTCATTCGACTAATGATCGTTCGATTAATCGAATAATTTCTTCCGAATAATTATTCGAACAATTTAAAAATGGCCATTTTCGAATAACGAATAATTCGAACAATTTTATGTAGAATAATCGATTAAAACGAATAAATGTTCAGATATATTTAAATTTATTAAATTAATTAAAATTGTTCATAATTTCAAATTAAAATAAGTAATAATGACTCACAAAAATTATATTGTTTCTGAAATTGGACAAATAACTAAAGACAAAGAGACAAAGTGTTCCGATAGCTCGTTCTATAAATATATAAATATTACTGCAAGAAGTTACAATTCTAAAAACAAATCTTTCAAAATTTTTAACTTAGGATTTGAACCAATGAAAATAAAAGATACGGAATAAAATATTTGTTATTTCTCGGGCGAAATATTAGAATAATCGCTATTAATAATCAAAATTGTAACTTAGATTAAAGTGGAGATGAATGTGATGGAGAATGTGATTTTGAAACGGTCGTTGAAAGTGATATTTATAATGATTACATTGAAATAGATGAAGGCAATGATCTTAAAATATATGTGATGTTATTAACCGCGTACGTAAGTGTTCCAAAATTTTTAATAAATCGAATGATAAACACAAATATTGCAAACTAATGTTTTGTTGCAAGAAAAGCATGGAGTTCGTCTTATACATGATTTTGAATATCTTTGTCTAACATGGAAATAAACTTTTTGCGTATTTGTAAATGCGTCAATCATGCACTGCCTGACTTCAAATTAGCCACGTTCACTAACAATGATATCAAACTTTGGACAGATTCCCTTTATTGTGTAATTCCCCAAGACCACTTTATTAAGCAAAGATTCGGCAACGTTGATAGAGCTTGATTTATAATACAATTTGTTATAAATAATTTAGAAATAGTGAATAATTAATTTACTAAAGAATTAGTTACTCAATTTAAAACCCGAATTAATGAACGACATAAAAAAGTTCTTAATACGTCTATATTGTATTTGAATTCAGGATCATGTCCAACTAGCTCAAATTTTTTAAAGCATAGCTCCAAAACGGAAAAAGGGGTTTGCTAGTCAATTGTTTTGTAGATTGTTCGGGAGTTAATCTGATGAGAATATTTCTGTTGAAAATTTAATGATGGACTTTGTTTTCGAATGTTTTTTAACATTATCAATACTTGAATTGTTAACTTTAACGTTATTTTTTGGTTTTCTTCAACAAACAAATATTAAAAATCCGACATCAAAACTTCATTCTTTACTTTTTTTAAAAAAATTAAATTATTCGAATAATTCGATTAATTTTAAACGTGTGATCGAATTATTCGAACAAGTTAATATCTCTTATTCGAATTATTCGTTTTATTCGAACAAGAGAAAAATCGAATAATTCGAATACCCTAATTATGATACTTGAGTTTTTGACAAATATTAATACTGAGTATTGCCGTCTATAAATACCTTTATGAATACGAATTTATAACAAAGCTATTTCAGGCCTAAAATGTGTTTTAACTAAATTGTATTTTAAACCTTATTTAAAAAAAAAAAAATTTTAATTTTTTATAAAATGTTCATGAAAAGATTAAAAAAATTGTTTTTTTTTCAATTTTTTGTAGAATATTGCTTACAATCCGTAAACAAATGTATGTATATCTAATGGGCTTTCACTGTTATGTGTCATAAATTGCCCAAAAATGCAGACAACACACTTTTGGAGACATGTCTTTTTTCAAAATTTTTGCATAAAAATGTTTGTATAACAGTTTCTTCTATAGAAAAATTTGTGGAAAATATAATTTTATACTGAAAATAATAAAACATTTAATTTTTTGTTCATTATTAATTAAAATTTTCATTTTCCATTCCAGGATTCTACATTTATGCACATCTACCCACTGTATCTTACTAATAGATCAGGCAAATCAATAAATTTCACTAATTTGCCACATTTGTGGCCACAAATTTCATTTAACGCGAAAATATATTGTACGTCATAAATATCTAAATGAAAACATATTTATACTTATGTATGTATGTATGACTATGACAACAACTCTTAATTCTGTTGCTTTTAAAATACATACATAGTTTAATAAAGAAATATTTAACTAGTTTTTCATTCTTATGCCATAGTAATGATGTCAAAAGAAATATTTGTATTATAAAATATTTATTTATTTACGTAAGTAAGTATGCCAGTGTGTAAGAGCACATCTTTCTTGTATATGTGAAAAATCAAAACTTTTCTAATTTGTTTTCACAGAAAACTAAATCAAATAATCCACATGGGGTTTCTAATTCAAATTAACACTCACTCATACATACCAGAAAAACATCCAAATACAAACAAACGAGACAAATACAATAAACTAAAACTTTATACACGACATATGTATGTATGTATGCATATATTCATTCCAACATACAATCGTGTTTTCGAAATTCTCTAAACACAGACATTTGTATACAAAATTAGATTAGTGAGGTTCAAAACAACACATTAATATAATCATTGTCAGCAGGACATTAGCTGAAAGTTGCAAGTAATACTAACATTTATATACTTAAATTTGCAATATTTCAGCACTAAGTTTTGACAATTTGTTGCTTTTGTTTGGCTGAAAATTTAGCCATTTTATTAGAAATTAGGAAGATATCAAAATGTTTTCAAAATATAATTAATGAATTTTAAATAAATTTAGTTTGAGCCCCTTTACTATTTAAAATATCAACATTCATGCAAGTATATGAAAATTTAGTTACTTTTGGGTCCATACAAATAACAATGCAACTTTGAATAAATCTTGCACATGACTTTGGAACTACATTTTCCATACGAACACAATCACGCTCTGTTTAATTTGAATTTTATATGAATTCAAATAAAGACATCAAATAGGAAATACGAAAAATACTATGTGCTTGATACAAATATGTGTATGTAGGGTTGTGGTAAATATTAGGGTGGTAATAATAAAATAAGTATATGACCGGATAATGACCGCTAATTGGGTTACTACTGTTGTTAATAACTTCCAAAAATATTAGTTCAAACACCCACCTTAAAGTGTACCGATCAAATTCAGAATCACTTTCTGAAGACAGTGATTCTGAAGACATTTCGATATAATTTGTCCCAAGAATGAAATCTATGGAAATTGGTTGGAATCTGTCCTTTATTTTACCTATACAAATGTCCTCTCGAAATTTTTTTTTTCATAAATGTCTATATGGAGTTAACCACACAAATTCCCCCAGAAATAAGTCTTATATAAAAGGAAATTACATTATTAAAATCAGACTATTCATTTAGATGTCAAAAAATGTTTACACATCTATGGATAGTATTTTTCAGCATTTGGTTTTTAGATGACAGAGGTCAACATTGAGAGCATCGAAAATCCCAAAATGTACAAAATAAAGAACCATCCTAATATACAGAGGGTATACAAAGATGTCAGTTATTCGAGTTTAATTTTAATCGAATAAAAATTTATACATTTATCGAATGATCCACATTCATTTTTTAAATTTGCTCAATTATTTGAACGAATAAAAATTTTATTCGGATAATGTACTAAAACATAATTAAGAAAATGTCTCAAAAATTGTTGATTAACAATGAAGAAAAATAAAAAACTATTGGGAGCATGAATCGGAAATGCGGGATTTTCAATATATGAAGTACCTTTTGATCGCGCTTTCTGTTTTTAATAAATTTTATATAATTTTGAAGGGTATATATCTGTCACTTATTCTCACTTAGTTATTGAACATTACAGTGTAAACAACAAAGTTTTTTTTTTGCTTCGCATATGTCAAATTTCGTGACAACAAAGCGTCATATTCGGGAAGTTTTGCTTTACTTCTTTAATTTGAAAATAAGTGCCGCTGAGGCACAACGATTGCTCACCAAAGCTTATGGTGAATCTGTTCCATCGGTTTCAACGTGCGAGACATGATTTTGTGATGATTTTGACATGGAACACAAAGATCGCCCAGGCCAGCCAAAAAAGTTTGAAAACCAAGAATTGGAGGCATTACTCCATGAAGATTGTTGTAAAACTCAACAAGAGCTTGCAAAATCATTAGGAGCTACACAAGCAGAAACGTATGCGAAAAGCAGGACTCATCCATAAGCAAGACAATTTGTTACCATACGAATTGAAGCCGAGAGACCTTGAAAGAAGATGTTGTATATCCGAAATGATGTTTGAAATCATTTTTGCAACGAATCATGACTTGCAGTGAATAACTCGAAGAGTAAGAGATCGTATGTGAAGCCCGTCCAACCAGCCGAATCAATACCAAAGCCAAATATCCATGGCACTAAGGTTATTCTCTATATTTGGTGGGCTAAAAAGGATCCTATCTCTTATCAGCTGCTGAAATCTAAGCAGACCATCACAGGGAACCTATACCGAATGCAACTGATTCGTTTGAAGCTAATTATGCGGTCAGGCATGAAACCGTAATATTCCATCATGACAACGCTCGCCCACATATTGCAATACCTGTTAAAAACTATTTAGAAAGAAGTGGTGGGGAAGTTTTGTTTCACCCGGTTTATAGTTCAGAACGCTATCTCTGGGATACACTTCACATTGGAACGGAGTATCCGATATTGGCTTGATTTGTTCTTGGCCTCAAAAGATGAGCAATTCTTTTGTAGCGATATATATATGTTGCCATAAAGATGGGGAAAAAAGTCAAAATCAAACTATATCGAAAGAATAACTATGGAATTGACAATATATGGAAAGAAATGTGTGTCGTAATCTTGAGATCTTTATCCGATATCTATGAAAAATAAATCTAGAAATTCCTTTATAATCAAATTTTTTTGAATACACTGTCCAACAGCATTTTTGGAACAGAATCTTCTTCTTAGATGGCTATAAACAACCGTTAAGGTCAGTAGCCTGATTTAGAATAGTTTTCCATGTGCGTCGATCTAATGCGCTTTCTAGCACCAAGTTTTGCGAGATCTTCCTCATCTTGATTCTTCCACCGGAGTTTGGGTTTTCCCCTTCTGCGTCTTTCTTCGGGATCAAATTCGAATGATTTTCTCGCCGGAGCATCTTGTCCATACGTATGACATGACCTAACCAGCGCAACCTTGGCACCTTGATGCGCTTAACAATGTTGATATCCTCATACATCTCACATAGCTCGTGATTCATTCGGTGGCGACACTCTCCGTTGACGCAGATAGCTCCATATATTTTGCGGAGAATCTTTCTCTCAAACACCCCAAGAACAGCTTCATCTGCTTGCGTAGTACGCGTAATACAAGCGTTCTATAGAGTGTTATTTTTGTTGGAACAGAATAGCGACCCTATAATTCTAAAAGGGCATGTTGATTTGATCATTTTTGTAGAATGAACTTATAGTCCACCTTGTCTGAATTTTTTTTAACAGTGGGTCCAAGTTTTCATTTTTTGATCGATGGGAATAGTATGTTGTAAAAAAATGTTGTAAGTTAATGTCTAAAAGAATTCTTATTGTCAGAGTTATATTGTGAAATTTTATGGAAGATCTTAACACTCTAGCTCCTCTCCTTGGGGGTCAATTTGATCCATTTTCGAAAAATCAAAAAAAGTCCTTTCAAAAAGGACATTTAAGGATTAAGATATTCGACGACAATTTTTTGCAGGAAAATTTCAGTGGGGGTCACCAAAGATATGAAAGATGTAAATAAAGCTCTTTGCTCTTAATTAGCATATTTACAAAAAAAATCACCAAAAATCTATTTATGATCTGAATTAACTGATATTTAAAACATAAATAGTTCTAGAGAAGATCTACAAAAAACATATATGTACATGTAGGCTATCACTTTTAGGTCAAGAGTAATTTAGGTTTATTTATTTATTTTTTTTTTAATTTTGCTCGATCTTCTTTTAGTTTTATATATATGTCGGGACTACGGAGGTTCAGTTTTTTTTTTAAATATCTTCTATATTTGCGATAAAATTTCGAATACTACAAAAACAACTTGCTAACAGTTATCTCGTCCATATAAAAAGTTACAAGCACAAAATGGACGTTTTTTCCAATATTCGAATAATTTTTATTCGAATGACAATATGACACCTGAATACATTGAGATCGAAATATAACAGAGTGCACATAGAGCTTCAATATTGGTGGTGTAGGGTTGATAAATTTGATCAAGAAGGGTCATTATTAATTCACTAAATCAATTAAAATTTAACTAGGAACATATTTTTTCTTTGAATGGCATAATATAATTGGAGGAGAAGTTATATATGTATTTGTTGAAATTTCAGAAACGTTTTCTGAAACCAGTGGATTCGTTCGTCAAATATTGATAAAATTTTAACCTTTAGTTGTGTCTGCCAGTATTTTGATGTTATTAGCCTGAGAATTAGTTCAGTTATGTATTTGAGCCTGTAGTCGAAACATGTTCGTAAAATAATCATACCCTTAGAATTTTCTAAAATACTTCCCTCTGAATTTAACTCAAATATCAAACTCAATCTTCATTAATATAAGACTTTGACCTAAATGACTTATTTTATTTAGTAAAATATCAACAGAAATACAATTGACATTTCAATATTTGTTGCTATTTGAAGTTATCCACCATTCAACACATAGATTTTAAAAGGCCAAATAATTTTAAGCTGACACAATCAGATTTGTGCTCTCCAGCTTACTTATGGATAAATTTTCATTGTCTGTAAAAATAATTTCTTTTCCGCTTTCGATTTTAATCAATTTGATGGTGTCAATGTAATTCAATACCTGTCAAAACCATAATATCACTTAGAGACTACGACGAAGAATGATGGCAGCCAGCAAACTAAAAACTAACGGCTAGAAATTTTACTAAGCATTTGCACACAAACCAGGCCATTCGATTTTACATCAATTACTATATTTATAGCGAATAGGAACACAAACAGAAACACAAACACAGAAGGTTAGTGTTTGTTAGATTAAAAACATTAAGTTGAATACGGAATACTACAATGAGCCAAGGGCTAGAAAATGTATTGACCACGTTGGTTTCACTGCTATAAATGCTCTGCTAGTCCCTAAACGTCAGAAGAACAAATGTCAGTCAAATTTATGAAAAGCATTTGGCAGCAGCATGTCTGGACTTTTGAAGTGTTTATACATCAATCTCGATTGAATTATAACCGTCCTATTATAATAGCCCTGCACCCACTCCACCCACTTTCATATAACTGCAAGTTTCCAGACAGTATAAAAGGGAAACAAAACAATTTCAATGAATTTATAGTAAAAGTACACCCCCCACTAGCCCTACACTACAAAAACTTAATAATAATTTCAGTCTGTCTGTCTGTAACAACAATGATATAATAATATATTGTATGTAAACTGAAAAACAAAGGTTATGAAAAGTTTTTCAAGTGCCTGTAAATGTATATACAAGTTTTTCTCTTTTATATTGTAGTCTTTATGCAGTAATAATACAATAAATAAGTGATAAATAAATGTTCCTTTTCAACAAGTTGCTGGTAAATATTTTGAAAAATATATTCATGAATAGCAAGCAACCAGTATGTTTTTAAGTACAATAAATATTTTTCTGATTGCATGCACTTGGAAGTGCTCCTCGTAGGGTACGAGTTTCAAATTCAAGTGTTGAAATCATTCAAGAGCACTTAGTCAAATGAAAGTGCAACCCCAAATACAAATCTCTTCTCTTCAAAAACACCATCAACGTCATTATCATCATCAATATTATCATTATCATCAGCAGCAGGACCAGGAGCAGCAGCGCAGCAACATAAAAACAATTTTAAACATTCAATTCAAACAAAATGTAAAACTCAATAAAAATCAAAGTCAAAAGTCATCACTTTATTGGAAATAACCAAATGATGATCTACTGTGAATATACATATATCTATGTATATGTGTATCTATGTATATGAGGAAAATCAAAAATAATGAAGAATTTGAAAGAAACATGTTTTTTAAAAATTTGTTTCCCATCTGTTTGAATTTGTTACAATAACAAAACACATGTAAAATTTCCACATAAAATACACACTTGTACATAGAATTTTGTGAAAATGAGCGAATTCACTTAATTGTGAATAAATTCTAAAACAATCCATCGATTTTTATGACCTATATCTCATTTTGTTGCTATTACGTGTGGCTTTGCTATAAAGTAATAAATCTAAACAATCTCTGACTTTTTTGATTTTTCATGATTTTTTTAAAACAAAAAAATTAGCTATTTTCACGTAAAAAATATATTTTTTGCTTTCATTTGTTATTATAACTCCGAAACTACTGAGCCGATTGAAAAGCAATATATGAAAATTTGTACATAGCATGGAGAAAATGTTTTCAAAATTCAATCATTCAATAGAAGAACATTTTTTGTTTGATATGCATAAAAATAAAACTAATTTTTTTGAAAATGAGCGAATTCACTTAATTGTGAAAAAATTCGAAAGGAATCAATCGATTTTTTTGATCGATATCTCATTTTGTTGCTATTATATGTGGCTTTGCTATAAATCAATAAATCTGAACAATCTCTGCCATTTTCGATTTTTCATGATTTTTTTAAAACAAAAAAGTTTGTTATTTTCTCGTAAAAATATATTTTTTGCTTTAATTTGTTATTAAAACTTCGAAACTACTGAGCCGATTCAAATGCAATTTTTTAAAGGAAGGGAAAAATGTTTTCAAAATTCAATCAGTCGAAAGAAGAACATTAACTACTCAATTTTATGTAAATCAAACAAAAAACTAAATTTTTTTGAAAATGAGCGAATTCACTTAGTTGTGAATAAATTCGAAAGGCATCAATCGATTTTTTTTGATCGAAATGTCGTTTTGTTGCTAATATATGTGGCTTTGCTATAAAGTAATAAATCTAAACAATCTTTGACGTTTTTGATTTTTCATGAGTTTTGTAAAACAAAAAATATTGCTATTTTCACGTAAAAAATATATTTTTTGCTTTAATTTGTATACCTTCGAAACTACTGAGCCGATTGAAACGCAATATATATGTGAACATTTTTGCAAAGCATGGGGAAAATGTTTTCACAATTCAGTCATTGAAAAGAAGAACATTAACTACTCAATTTTATGTATATCAAACAAAAAACTAAAATGAGCAAATTCACTTAATCTATATAAATAAAAATCAAATGTCGTTCGTTGGTAATTGCATCAGTAGAGAACAGGGACCGAATTACCGCATTCGATATTGAGTAAATTCGATCGTAATTTTCTTATTTGAGATTACGGCATTCGATATCGAGCATGAAATTTAGTACATTTTGTTATAATTACGATATCGAAATTATTTTTCGATACGATAGTTCATTCGATCACGAATGCGGTAATTCGGCCCCAGATTTAGACAAAATTTTTTTTTTTTAATTTTGGTCATAGCCGATTTAACTAATTTTTTTTAATGTTCGCAAAAGATTTTACATAAATAAACATTGTCCACTAATACGCCCACTTATTCAATACATCTGCAAAATACATCGGTGTGTGATCAATAAAAGCTCAAAATAACTAAATTCGCTAATAACTTGGCCAATAAGCGTTTAATGAAGAAAAGGAGCTCGATCTGTGATCACACATATTTCTGACCAAAAATCGATTTTTTATTTAAAAACTCAAAATATCTAAATTCGCTAATAACTTGGCCAATAAGCGTTTAATCAAAAAAAGCAGCTCAATCTGTGATCACTCATATTTCTGACCAAAATTCGATTTTTTTTATATAAGAACTCAAAATATCTAAATTCGCTAATAACTTGGCCAATAAGCGTTTAATTAACAAAAGGAGCTCGATCTGTGATCACTCATATTTCAGACCAAAAATCCATTTTTTTTTATATAAAAACTCAAAATATCTAAATTCGCTAATAACTTGGCCAATAAGCGTTTAATCAAGAAAAGGAGCTCGATCTGTTATCACTCATTTTTCAGGCCAAAATTCGATTTTATATAGAAACCCAATATATGTACATTAATTTATATGTATTCTGTTGTTGCAAGACTTAGGTTTTTGACAACAAACTTAGGTTCTTTGTCTCTCAGTAGCGCTTCTATGTATATTTTATTCTATGTCCTATATGAATAAAAATTATCATTCAATAATACGTTTTTTTCTTTTTAACTATTTTTACCCTTTTCAAAACGCTTCTCACAAATTCAAAAATTCACAAATCGATCACAAGAATTTTTTTAACTTGGACAGGACAACGTCTGTCGGGTCAGCTAGTTGTGAATAAATTCGAAAATAATTAATCGATATTTATGATTACGACATATCATTTTGTTGCAATTATATTTGGCTTTGCGGTAAAGTAATAAACCTGAACAATTTTTGCCGTTTTCGATTTTTAATGAGTTTCTTAAAACAAAAACTTTGCTATTTTCACATAAAAAATATATTTTTTGCTTAAATTTGTTAATTATATTAACTCCGAAACTACTTAGCAGATTAAAACGATATATAAATTTATTTTTTTTTAAGTTTACCTTAATAATATTGGACTAACCGTATTTGAGTAATCTTTAATTATGGTGAGAAACGTCTAAAAAAATCTCAATTTTACCTCAAATTCTACATTGAATTTAAAATTTGGACCCTATTTGTACTACTGTAACCACAGTACATCAAAATTCTGGTTTGAAAATCCTCTAACATTTATTCGATTTTGTTGCCCTGTGTTTTCAAGATTCAGCAACACGCAGAGAAAAAACTTGGGTGTGTTAAACATAATCTAAGAGCAACACACAGTAGAATCTCGAAAAAGTTAACTGAAATGTAGGGTAAGGGTAATTAACGTTACGAGCTATTAACTTCTTTAAACGGTATTCAAAATTGAAAAAATTTAAGTTTTCGAAAATAAAAACAATAAATTATTTTAATGACTTAGTTTTCATCATGTAGGTTTGAAGTTGACAATTTTCGTGCGCAGAAATTAAAAATATATTAATAGTTCACGTGACGCTCTAAATAGTGAATTGAAAAATTAGCTTTTGAAAATCGGATTCTTATATTTATAATTGCGATGAAAATATAAATGTTTACATTAACTAAAATATTGTTGAAATTAAAATAACAATTATATGGGTACGACAACAATATATTGTTAAAAATAAATTAAATGCTATCAGATTTCACACGATTCATTAAAAAAACTGAAAAATTTAAAAATCGGTAATATCTGGTTTAATATAATTTATTGCCACGATTATCATGCTATAAATTGATGATTAAATTAATGAAAAACCTATTGTAAGTTTCAAAGCATATTTTAAAAATTTCAGCATTTCTATGGTCTACCGATATCTATCATTGATTTATTTATTTCAAAACCCCCAGAAAATAAAAGCCATCTGAATTCAGTTTTAACCATTCTTCAATATTTTTGATTTCCCTCATATGTGTCTATGAACGTCTGTCTGTTTGTCTGTATCTGTGTATTTATTGCTATTGATAGATATCTACAACTGTATGTGTTTAGTTTGAAAGCAGTAAAACATAACAAAAAATACAAAAAGAAAAAAGCGAATTAATTTTTATTTCGTTTATTGATTTTGAATGGGATTTTGTTTGTGTGTGAATTATGAGCAGCAAATGGAATTGAAATTTATTATTGTCGCTTCATAATCACAAATGTTCTATGCAGACATTCCCATACACTAAACTAACACACACAGATACACTCATCCACTCATACATATGAGTTGCTGTGTATGTTTTTGTAAATGATTATATTCAAATGTGTTTGTGTGTGTGTGTGTGTATCTGTGTATTTTCACTTAACATATCAACATATGAGATGATAAAGTGCTTGTTTTAATGAACTTAAGTGGTGTCGTGCTGTGTTTGCATAAATAGCAAGTGTGTGAGTGAGCGAATGTATAAATGTGTGTGTGTTTGTGAATTTGTAAAGTTCCGAAGCCTTACTACACTCACACACAGAGAGATACCAGATCCTTTCAACAGAAATTCGTCACAACAACATTAACAAGGAACAAACACTCTCCATTACATGCAATTCTATTACGGTGCGTAGTCAAGTAAAGCGATAAAATCAACGAAGAATTTAGCGGAATAAAACTGCACACAAAAAATTGTCATTGCATTAAGTGCAAAAAGATAGAAAAAATAAAGTTTAGTTTAGGATTACTCTTAAAGTCTTTGTTAAATTTGCAGAACAGAAGGATTTATTTGATTTAAAATTGCTTTAATTATTAAGTAGTTTTCAAAATATAATTCACTTACCTAATGAATCCGCTTTATTATTATTAAATACCGCCAGTAAAAATATTCATTACTAAGTAATGCTTTAAAATGCTACTACTCTGACACTTTACTACTTAAAAATTATAATTTTAACTCATTATTTTAACACGGTGTTGTAACAACAATCACTTCCTAGTAATTTATTACTTTGTTACAACTGAAACTATTTACAAGTAACGAATTTAATAACTCATTGATCGTAAAAATCAACAATTTTAATATTACTCATACGCATTGTGGTTCCAGTTCCAAATCTAGCTGAAAAAAATTATAAAAATGTGTGTCTTCACAATAAAATGAAATGTAGTTTATACAATTGTATTTTAATTTGTAAAATTAATAAAAAAAATGTATGCCTAACTAAATTCATACTTCGAAGTTTATATAAATATTGAAATTAGCCTGTATTAAACGGTAGCAATTACTAATGTTAGTTCGTCAAGTTTCTCCAACCTTGCCTGTTCTTATTTATTTGCAAATAAAATATCTAAATTTGTACTGCATACTTTAGGGGCAATTTTATTACAGTTGAATGGACTCAAAAAAGCCGAATCGATCCAGCCGCTCTCACGTGATGCCATTACATACATGGACCATTTAATTTTTATATATATAGATTGCTGCTCACCTAAACTGCCCCAAATTGTTTTGAAAAATAGAGGTAAGATTAACTGTAAGCCATTGTATGGTTAACAAAGTATAAAAAATTCAGATTCGGACCATGAGGGAATTTCGAGATAATAAACATAACAAGAGTGTTACATTCGGCTGTATCGAAGCTTGTATACCAACCATCAATATGTGACAATAAAATATTTTTCTGATATTTGGGTTATTTGGGGGGTAGGATCAATTGGATCGATCCTCATATAAGTTGGTAGAAAGATTTAGGTTCATATAGCACTTGTTTATGTCCAATTTTATGACGATAGTAATTATTATAACACAATTATGAATGTTCAAGTAATTTTTTGAGGGGGACTTGTATGGGGACTAGGGACAAATGTTTTCGTCATACGTTGCAGTATAACTTCAGAGTACTTGGAACTAGTTTGTGCAAAATTTTATCAGGATTGCCGTATATTCAACATATGTATGACTGTTCAATTAAAATTCCGGGGAGAAATTTTGTACTGATATTGTCCATTTTCTATACCAAACAAACCTTATCAACAGAGAGTATTCACGGTAAATTTCAGACAGCTAGCTCCTTTCCTTAGGGCCCTATCGTGTTTTCAACAGACATAGTACGTAAAGACGGGCGGACATAGCTAGATCATGTGAGGACCCAGAATGTATATACTGTTACGAAATTGTACTTGAATTTAAATATAGCTGTTTTAACTGATGTTTTAAAGTTGTATAATGCCTCTCAAACAGCAGTGCCTCTCAAACATTGGGTATTGCTAACATTGCTGTGGAACACAAAACATTGAATAAAATCTTTGAGTTGAGCATTTGAAGATCATTGTAGAAATAGAGCTTTCTAGATGGTAATGCAGCGCGTATAAATTGGCTGTGAGAACACTAAACGAGTGAGTGTAATTTGATGCATCGTTAAGTAAAGACAGCAACTGCATTGCCAGTGTATACTTGTACATTATAAAGTGTGTGTATTTCTGAGAATTTATAAACGTGTACAAAACACTGAGTGACTATTTATATTGTTCTTGTATACATTTAAATAAATAAAGAGATGTTACAAATTTTAAACTACTAAACTGCTTTTATTTGCAATCAAATATATCAGGTTTATTTAAAGGCCATAAACCATAGTTTTTAAAGGGTAAAAACTTAACAATACCGAGAATATTTTTTTGTTCTATCCATTTTGTTATATCCATAGATTTTTTCGGTTCTAGCAACAGATAATCACTTGGCAATGAAGTATTACGGTCGAAATAAACGAATTTTTTTCACCTAACTCAATCCACAGCAAAAAAAATTGTTTATTAAGAATGAATCTAATGTAAAGTTTATGTTCTTAAGGAATTATTAAGATGCCTAACATTACAACTTTTAAGGATATTCAATGAATATTATTCATATTTAGAGAAAATAATAACAATAATAGTGGTTCAAATTTGTTTATCTACAATCAGATATGAAAAATGTTTCTAACCACGCATGTATTATAGATTTAACTTAGTCGAAATTCTTAAGTTCTTTAATTAAACAAAGAATTTATTGATTTTATACTGATTAAAACTACGACTGGGACAATACCGGTAAAATTTTGTAAACCAACCAAAAACATTGTAAACATTGTACAACCAAATATAGTTGTTTTATACTTCTTTTAAAATCCTGGTACATTTATAAGTCAATTTATTCGAAAAAAATTGTCTGGGAAAGAAAAAAGTCCGCGAAATTAGGAACCCTAATGGCCAGACATGAAACCGTAAAATTCCATCGCTCGGCAACATGTTAAAAAGTATATAGAATGACGTGGTTGGGAAATTTTGACTCACCCGCTTTCTAACCCAGACCGTGCCCCGTCCGACTACTATTTGGGATACTTCACTTCAAAACAGAGTATCCGTAATTGGCTTGATTCGTACTTGACTTCAAAAGATGAGTAGTTCCTTTGGCTCGGATTCATATGTTACCAGAAAGATGGGAAAAGGTTATAGCTAACAATGGCCAATACCTTGAATAAATTTATATTGTATAATTGTTTCAAAATAAAAGCTAAACATTTTAAAAAATCCCTTATTTTTAAATAAATAATGTAGATTTAAATATGTTAAAAATATAAAATTAATTTATAATTTATTATTAACTTTTTTAAAATTTAAAATATAATTTAAGTTTGAGTTTTCAAAAACCAGCCAAGTACACGTTTTTACAAGTTTAGTTTCTTTTAAAATTAAGAATAAGTGTCAATAGAATTGAATCCTTTATTTCGAAAAGGTCACGATTTCCTTAATGTAAACTTTTCAGGAAGAACAAAACTAGTTTGATCATAAAAAAATTATATGAAGCTAAAAGAGCTAAGCATAGAACTTGATAGATAAAAACGAACGTAATCAGAATCACTTTCTTTCCTTCCGTCCGTCAGGCTGGCTGCCTGCCCATTTAAAGCTTGTGTTGAAACTGGCTTAAATCAGTCCATTATAGTCATGTCTTCTAATTTTATGATGATCGGTCCACAATTAGTCATATCTCCCATATAAGCCCAACTTCCTAAAATTACATAAATATCCTAAACATGTTGGTATACTCATACAATTCAACAGAAATAAGTTTCATATTATCGATCCATAATTAATCATAGCTCCCATATAAGACATAATTCAGAAAATCACTTACGAAAATAAATAATTGTAATTTTAAAATATTATAAGGTCGAGCTTACCCGCCTACACGCAGAGAAACAATATAGTTGGGCATGGTTACTGTAACCATTTCAATATTGTTACAAGTTTTTTAACTATATTATGGTCACAGTAACCATTTACTTGATTGTGGTAACCATAATATGGTTAATTTAAGATTCACATGATTGTAGCAACCATATATATGGTTACAGTAAGCAAATATATATTTGTGACAACCATTCATATGATGAAGGACTTATCATATTATGTTGCTCTCGGCTTAAGGCTTATCATAATCTGAGAACAACATATTATGATAAAATTAATCATCATAAATATGGTTGTCACAAACATATACTTGTTTACTGTAACCATATACATGGTTGATACAATCATGTGAATCATAAATTAACCATACTATGGTTACTACAATCATGTAAATGGTTACTGTGACTATAATATAGTTAAAAATCTTGTAACACTATTTAAATGGTTACAGTAACCATGCCCAATTACATTTTTTCTCTGCGTGTATATTTATTTAAAAAGCTTTTTTAATTTTTTCATTGACATTTCCGTTTCCTTCTCTTCTACGTATTTATTCTGTGGCATATAGATCCTTGCTAAAGATATTTAAGTCCTTAATAAAGATAAGATGTGATCGGTTTACAAAATATTGAGATATCTTATAAAAAGACAAACAAACGCTATAGCTCGTGCGACTAATTGATAAGCAAACTTGTTTAATAGTTATTGAGAATATCGCATGCATAAAGAAAAACATTTCGAAATTCACTAAAAATATTTTTTTTTGGATGGTCTTACTGTTTAAATCGGCCAAAGGCGAACATAATATTAAGCCACAGTAATAAATCACATCTGGCAGCACAGTTGTTGTACATTTCCTTAAACTCCAATTCATCACAATGGCATGAAATGTATAAATATTTAAATAATATTAAGTCTATTGACTGCTAAGAAATGAAGCAGACGAAATATAACAATTTGCAACAGGTTTGAATTTATAGTAAGGAAATGCCGACAATACAATAGCCAACAACAATACTTCTACAAAACCTAAGTTAAAGGGTTCCACCACTGGAGTTTGGATTGGTTCTAGTTCTAACAATTTTGGAAAAATGGCCTTTTGTGTACTTCAAAATGGAATTAACAAAGAAAAAAAAAAAATAATTTTATATTTTTTAAGCATCTTTACTTATTTTAACGTTTTGTATTAAAATATTAATTTTCATAAAAATTGGACTTAACACTTTTGCGAAACAAGCTAACATGATTTTTAGTTGGAACTTATTTATCAGGATTTTTATACATTTGGTCAATTCACAAGGTCTCTTATCATGTCATATTGTCATAATGTCCTAATATTTCACAATGGTTTAAAAATGTTGTTATTGCTTTTAAAGCAAAAAATTTCCTAAAATAATACTACTCTGCATGCTATGTTTATTGTGTTAACGATACCAACCAGCAGAGATCTGAGCCGAACGCCTAAAAGGGGGGTCAGACGGCATGTATTGCTTGTGTTTTGTGCCATGTATTGGGACATTTTTCCATATGTAAACATATACATACCGTGTGATCCATATGAAACTTTGTGTATGTAAACTACATGTGTATTACTCGTGACATTTTTGGCAATTAGAGCATGTTCTATTTTCGTGTGTATAACAGAGTTGTATTTTGAAATACAACACTGTGTGAGTGCAAAATAAAAAAAACAAAACAAAAAAGAGTAAAGAAAAATCATAACAAAATTAATTTCATTGCATTAAATATATATATTGTGATTTAAAAATGTTTTAAATAAATATATTGTTAAAAACAACAAACATATAAACTAATAGAGGTTATGTCACATGCAATTACATATGTACGTTTGAACGTGGAAATTATGAATCGTATGTATAACGTGAATTTTGACATACACATGGAATTCCATATGTATCGAATACATGTCCCAATACACAAGCAATACATGCCGTCTGACCCCCCTATAAGAGTCGGTTAAGTCGAGCCGCCGAATCGTGAAATATTGGGACATTATGACATGATAAGAGACCTTGTGAATTGACCAATTATTACTAAATTAGAAATTTAAAAATATTTTACAAAATTTAACACCATTTTCATGCAATTCTTTCCCCATGGTGCAGGCTTGTGTAAGTGAATCGGATTAAATGAATTTTTGAAATCAAAATGAGTATCTGCTTATGTAATTGACATTTATTATGTTTGTATTGCCTTTGTTGGCCTGTCACAACTTTAGCTTCAGAACCTTGATAATGGAACAAAAACGTTGAATTATAATTTAATTGAAGGATTTTCAAAATGTGTATGCGGATGTGGATGTGTTTGAAAACGAATATGAGTATGAATGAGACATAAAACAATTATCACAGCAATTAACCCTTATTAATTTCATTTTGTTTAATTCCTTCTATTCATTTTTTTGAGTTTATTTGCCATTTATTATTGTTTTGTTTTATCAAGCGTATTTAATATAAAATTCTATGAAATTTAAACAACAAAAAAACAACATAAAATTATTGAAATGCTGCCACAATAACCGCGGAATCCGAATAAAACCAAATTTGAAACAGGTATATTTATTCAATATCACTTAAATAGAGTGGTGAAATTATTTTATGTATGAATATGGATAAATATCTACCTACCATATCCATATCTATGGATACAAATGTATGTATGCATGTAGGAGTATCTGTCGTAATACAATATATTCATTTTATTGCTTCATTATTTTAATAACACAACGATAGAAGAAAAAATAAAAAAATAAACAGAAACAGAAGTGAATACATTTTCATTATAAATACCCGGAATTGCGTGCAAATGTAGAGGAGAGGAGAAGAGTAAAAAGAGCGAATAAATGAAATGATAAATTCATAAATTTATGCAAATTATGGAAATTCTTTCATAAACAAAATTCTAAATTTTTCTCATTGCCACTGGACTCTGCTGCTGTTGCTGCTGCTGCTGCATACACCACTTTATGAGGCAAAAATAAAATACGAGAAACCATTTTATTTAATGAAGATGAATTTAATTAAATAAAATTGCAATGAAAATAAAACTGCAAATGGTACGAGCGTACAAGTGTGAATACAAACGAATAAGTACCAAGTACAATCACTATGTATACAAGTTTCTATATAGAAATGCAAGGTAAATGTTTTCCTGCCGAGGTTGCTGAAAAAATTTTAAATCTGCGGTTGTCATGACGGCAAAGACCATTAAGAGAGTTTGTGCTGACAGTGCATTAAGCATCACGAGCTGCAAAAAATGGTAAACAACAACTACAACTAAATAGTTGTGAAAGAACTACCAAAATGTGTTTATTAAAATAATTTTAAGACTATTTTACAAAACCACCTTCTTTCTCCTTCCCCTACTCCTCCACTCCAACTCCTCCACACTTTATTATCTTTCAACTGTCTGCTAGCAAGCAAGCAATATGAATTTCTCAACTTTGCTCAACATTAAAGTATTTCAACACCTAAACAAGAATTGTACAAAATCCTTGGTGGCTTTTAAGAAAGCTGCTCAGCTAAGGATTTATTTATGAAATTCTTCACTGAGAATTTCCATAAATCTAAAGCTTTTTTAAAAGAAAAACTAAATACGTCGTTGGTGAAAAAGGTTCTTTCTCATTATAGATTCATACAAATTGACTAATTCTTAACCACCGCACACAGGGTGTCATATTATTTTAATAACCACCATTAAAAAAAGATGTTGGTATATTGATTTTGTCATTCCGTTTGTAGCATATCAAAATATTTGCCGCAGACCCACTAAGACGATTTGTCTATGTCCATCCGTCTGTCCGTCTGTTAAAACCACAATAGAGCCCAAACAAAAGGAAATACCTGACAAAGATTTTCCACAAATACTCTCTGTTGATAAAATTTGTTTGATATTAATATCGGTCCATGATTTCACCTACCCCTCATACAAATGTCCCCCTAGAGTACTATTTAAGCGGTCATAAATATGTTGATTAGGCGGCAATCCTGATAAAATTTAGTACTAAGTATTCCGAAATTATACTATAAAGTATGGCACTAATCGGGCAACATTTGTTCCTAGTCCCCATACAAGGGCCCCCTCAGATAATGACTTGAACATTCATAATAAGACAGTTATCTTATAACATATAATTAATATCGTAAAAACATAATAAATCTTTCTACCAACTTTTGTGAGTATCGGTCCATAATTGAACCAACTAAAAAAATATTTTATTTTCAATAAAATTAATGTTATTATCATATGTATGTATACTCACTAGGGTATTCGAATTATTCGATTTTTCTCTTGTTCGAATAAAACGAATAATTCGAATAAGAGATTTTAACTTGTTCGAATAATTCGATCACACGTTTAAAATTAATCGAATTATTCGAATAATTTAAATTTTTTTAAAAAAGTAAAGAATGAAGTTTTGATGTCGGTATTTTATATTTTATTGTTAAAGAAAAACAAAGAATAACGTTAAAGTTCAAGTTCAATAATTCAAGTATTGATAATGTTAAAAAACATTCGAAAACAAAGTCCATCATTAGTACATCATTAGTACATCCAACAGAAATGTTCTGATCAGATTAACTTCCGAACAATCTACTAAACAATTGACTAGCAAACCCTTAAGTTTCCGTTTTGATGCTATGCTTTAAAAAATTTGAGCTAGTTGGACATGATCCTGAATTCAAATACAATATAAACGTATTAAGAACTTTTTTATGTCGTTCATTAATTCGGGTTTTAATTTGAGTAACTAATTCTTTAGTAAATTAATTATTCACTATTTCTAAATTATTTATAACAAATTGTATTAAACATCAAGCTCTATCAACGTTGCCGAATCTTTGCTTAATAAAGTGGTCTTGGGGAATTACACAATAAAGGGAATCTGTAAAATGTTTGATATCATTGTCAGTGAACGTGGCTAATTTGAAATCAGGCAGTGCATGATTGACGCATTTACAAATACGCAAAAAGTTTATTACCATGTTAGACAAAGATGTAAAACGATGTTCAAAATCATGTATAAGACGAACTCCATGCTTTTCTTGCAACAGAACGTTTGTTTGCAATATTTGTGTTTATCATTCGATTTATTAAATATTTTGCAACACTTACGTACGCGGTTAATAACATCACTTATATAATACATATATTTTAAGATTATGGCCTTCATCTATTTCAATATAATCATTATAAATGTCATCCTTGATATCATCGGCGACCGTTTCAAAATCACATTCTCCATCACATTCAACTCCACTTTAATCTAAGTTAATATTTTGATTATTAATTCTTCTAATATTTCGCCAGCTAAATAAAAAATATTTTATTCCGTACCTTTTATTTTCATTGGTTCAAGTCCTAAGTTAAATTTTTTAATGATTTGTTTTTAGAATTGTAACTTCTTGCAGTAATATTTATATATTTATAGAAGGAGCTACCGGAACACTCACTCATCTACAGTGCTCGAAAGTCCGTTTGTCTTTAGTTATTTGTCGAATTTCAGAAACAATACAATTTTTGTGAGTCATTATTACTTATTTAAATTTGAAATTATGAAAAATTTTAAGCAATTTAATAAATTTAAATATATATGAACATTTATTCGTTTTATTCGATTATTCTACATAAAATTTTTCGAATTATTCGTTATTCGAAAATGGCAATTTTTAAATTGTTCGAATAATTATTCGTAAGAAATTATTCGATTAATCGAACGATCATTAGTCGAATGAATACCCTAATACTCACATATTGATGATGGGTATACAAGATTCGGCACACTCTTACTTGTTTTTTATATTTTTTTAAACTCCAAAGGTAAAGTGCATGTTGAATTGTTTTGGAATTTGGAAATTTATATAAAACATAGTCAAGTAGAATATTAAGTTGGAAATATTTGCTTTATTTTTTTTTTTTTGGAAAAAGAATTTATAAAAAAAAATTTTTTTGATGAAAAAAAAAATTCGGGTTAAAAAATATTTTTCCCTATTTTGACCGATTGTAGGTCCAACTTACTATAGATGAAAAATAGACCAAAAATCACAAACTTTGCTATATAGATAGCAACAACTTTTTTATAATTCACAATTATCTATGTTGGTGAACAATCTCTTCACTTGAGAAACGAAGATCGCCATTTTTAGCAACATGTTGAAGCAACGTTTTGCTTGAACATAATGTCTAGCAACATGTTGATGTAACTTAATTTCTGGCAACATGTAGCTGTAACTTAATTTCTAGCAACATCTTGTTGCAACATAATTTCTAGCAACATTTTGCTAAATTAAACATTATTTCTAGCAACATGCTGCCAAACATCATTTTTAGCAACATGTTTGCTACAACATAATTTCTAGCAACATGTTGCTACAACATAATTTCTAGCAACATGTTGCTACAACATAATTTCTAGCAACTTGTTGCTGAAACTTAATTTCTAGAAACATATTGCTTAAACATAATTTCTAGCAACATGTTGCTGCAACATAATTTCTTGCAATATCACTTCTAAGAGCATGTTGCTGCATCATCATTTCCGAAACATCATTTGTTGCAACATAATTTCTAGCAACATTTTGCTAAACTAAACATTATTTCTAGCAACATGCTGCCAAACATCATTTTTAGCAACATGTTGCTACAACATAATTTCTAGCAACATGTTGCTGAAACTTAATTTTTAGAAACATGTTGCTGAAACTTAATTTTTAGAAACATGTTGCTTAAACATAATTTCTAGCAACATGTTGCTGCAACATAATTTCTTGCAACATGTTGCTGCAACATAATTTCTTGCAACATGTTGCAGCAGCATAATTTCTAGCAACATGTTGCTGCAACATAATTTCTAGCAACATGTTGCTGCAACATAATTTCTAGCAACATGTTGCTGCAGCATAAGTTCTAGCAACATGTTCCTGCAACATAAGTTCTAGCAACATGTTCCTGCAACATAATTTCTAGCAACATGTTGCTGCAACATAATTTCTAGCAACATGTTGCTTAACATAATTTCTAGCAACATGTTGCTACAACATAATTTCTAGCAACATGTTGCTACAACATAATTACTAGCAACATTTTGCTGAAACGTAATTTCTAGCAAAATGTTGCTGAAACGTAATTTCTAGCAAAATGTTGCTGAAACGTAATTTCTAGCAAAATGTTGCTGAAACATAATTTCTAGCAACATATTGCTGAAACATTATTTTTATCAACATTATTTCAAAAACATGTTGCAGCACATTATTTCTGGATACAAATTTTGATTTTTCATTTTAAGTGTATTCTTTGAATTATATTGAATTATTACATAGTAAAATTGATCTCAAGCCATAAAAAATTAAATTTTAATTAAAAAATTAAAATTACGAAATCATCATAATATTAATAGGCAAATCGATTTCTTTAGACCCCTTTTACGCTCACATTATACATTCAATTTGGGCATGAAATATACCATTTTAAAGGGATTTATTCACAGAAGTGCAGAATATATATTTTATTGTAATTGGTTTTAGGAGTTATAAGCGTTTAAAGATGTTACTAACACATATGCAAAAACGTGTACACGTGAACCTTAAGCTAAAAAAGTAAACAAAGCAATTCATGTTTGTCCAATTTGTTGTTGTAAATAAATAAGAGAAACAGTTAAACAGTATTTATTGCGCTCTGATTTAAGTGAGAGCTGTTATAGAAAACAAAGAATAAACCTTTGACAAATTTAAAAACTTTTTATGCATATGGGGTAAATATATAATTGTACATAAGTAAATAGTTATTTTTTAATATGTGCAGAAATTTAATTGTGACGGTTTTCAAACTTCATACGAACCACAACTGCATGAAGTTTAATCAAAAATGGGACGGGTCGAAAAAATGGTGAGTCGCCTCCCATACAAAGTAAATAGATATTTCTAAATATTTTGTTAAATATAATTGCAAGATTCTTCAAACTTAGTCTAAATGGCTCTTTTATAATTTTGCATAGTTTCGCTGAAATTGTTTGGGATTGGAATAGTGGGCGTGGCACACCCTATACAAAGTATATAATTCATTTCGAATATCTGTAGAACTATAATTGTAAAAGTGTTTAAACTTTTAGCGAATTAATTTCTTATTACTGTGCGGAGTTTAGCTGAATATAGACGGAATTAGATTAGAGGGCATATCACCCAAAATATGAGGGGTCGGAAAAGGAGGTGAGTCACGTCCCATACAAAGTAATAATTGCAAGATTCTTCAAACTTTGTCCGCATAGCTCTCTTACTATTTTACACAGATTGGCTGAAAATAGTCGGGATTGCATTAGTGGTTGTGGCACAAAGTAAATAATTTATTTTGAAAATCTGGAGAACTAACTATAATTCTAAAAGTATTTAAACTCTGTATCAATCAATTTATTCTACGCAGGATAGCTAAAAACGAATTTATTCCTGTTCCCTGTTTGAAGTTTAGCTAAGGATGATCGGCTTAGTAGGAATGACCTCTCCCTTATAAAGTAAAGTTAAAGTAAAGATTGATATTTACATAAAAGGTTTAAAAATGGATGTGATCAGAGCAGTGGAGTGGTATCTCCCACAAAAATTTAGTTAGTTATTTTTGAATATCAAGTGAACTGTAATTGAGAGATTCTAAAATTTTGTATGTGTTATTTTCGTATTTCCATTCATATTTTTTTAATTTTTCTAGGGGAGGGGTAGCGAAGTGCACCGGGTTATGCTAGTCATTAATAAATGTTCTAAATCTTAATATACGAATATTGTTATATTGGACTATCAGTGGTCGGCACTAATAGCCAACGAGGTCTAAAGTGATCCTTTTTACCTGTAAACAACGCAATTCTTATCAAAGTTTAGAAAATAATCCATAATCAATAGGTGCTCAGATTACAAAAGAGTAAGAATTATAAGACATATTCCATGTATTCTTTATGACGACCACTACTGGTATAAATATCAAAATTTCAAAAATATCAGAAAAATTCGAAATAGCTGGATTTATTACTAAATCTGATAAATCATCTACATTTATTCAAACTAAAGCAATTTTTAAAAACATAGAAAGACAAATAGATACCATCGTGGTCGCACTATTTTTGTTTCATGAAAAGCGGCCGTAGTAGTACTGTGCTATTGATTTTGTTACAAAACTAATGATGACATCGAATAACCTAATAAATTTACAACAAACTAAATTATTTACATAGACAACGTGTAAACCATACTGTCACTTTTTATATTATTATTTATTCTGTTTTCATTTGAAGAAATTCTCTCAAATGTCGTATATTCATTTAACCCTTTCGTGGAAAATATGTAAATCCTTAAACTTAAATACCATTATGCAAAACATTTCAACAAAGTGGTTTTCAGGAAATTAATGTAAATACTCATCAAAGCTAGATTAAGCGAATGAAAAGAGACTATATAATTTAATTGCTGGAATAATAATACTGAGTGCGAAACAACCACTAATTGTGTTATTTATATAATTCGGTTAACCGAAACCGTTTTAAGTGTGAATTTATTTATTAGAAATTAAATTAGTTCTCTGGATAATGTTAGTTTTTAGTTAAATAATAAAATTATTTCTAAAAACAATTGAAGTGAAGGATTAGAATTTAACAATTGCGGTGTATAGAATTTTGAGGATTTCGAGAAATCCTCCTGGTTAAAACTGGTCAATGAGGAAAAGGTTTTGAATTAAAATTTATGTAAATCTCAAGTTATAATAACACTGGTCTACAATGATGTTGGTGCCGCCAAAACTAAAACTAATTTTAAGTATATTCGATACCCTGATTATAACTGTATACTGATTTTTTCAATGCTACGTGAAGTTTTTGAGAAATTCCAGGGTAAAAAACCGTTTTCTAAACTTTTTGACTTTGTATTCATCAAAGATTTAACAAAATACATTTCGGTCATTGCGACAACTTTTTGGTGATGAGGACATAATTTTGAAATCAATTTATTTACAGAAAATATTAAAAAAAAGAAGAGGGCTATATTCGGCTATTCCGAATCTTATATACCCTTCACCAAATTATACTTTAGAATTAAAATTTTTAAATATTTGTAGGTAAACTAAATTTAAAATTTTTTTTTGGAAATTTATTTGTGTAGACAATTCTATGAAATTTTTTTCTAAATTTATTGTTGAAGAAAATATTTTTACCGATTTTCCGTTGCAAAAGACTTTGAAATATCTATCATTGTAAATCCATATTGTCTATATGGAGGTTGTCCTGGTGTTTTCCTTATATCTCAGCCATTTTTAACCCGATTTTCTCGATTTTAGACCCGAACCGGGTCTATATAGGATATATTGATGCATGAATCATGTATGTAAGTTATTTGGGAACCACGGAAAGTTGATTTCAACATACAGACGGTCAGGCGAACATTGCTATATAGACTCAGCTATCTATAACAATCAAGAATATATATACTTTGTGGGGTCGCAAATGAAAAATTTTTAAATTACAAACTGAATGACAAACTTATATAGATCCTTGCCTCTCATGGTGAATGGTAAAATTAAAGTAATCTAAAGCTACACGTGGGAACCAGCACACCATAGTTGGTATGCTGATGTTTGCAACTCTTAAAAATTTTGATCTAACGCTCATCTTAAAGTAAGCGGCGTGATGTAGTGGTTAAAGTGCTTGCCTGCAAATTTTCATCCCTGTTTTTTAAGTGGCTTCAACCCCCTCCAAACAATTCATCCAAGAAGCCCCCTGAGCACCACCCTTCCCCTTGGAAACAGAATTATATCGTAGCAAAGGAATCAATGATTAGCTAGGTTTCCCACCACTACAAAAATATACACAAAGGGCGCTCACTGTGGTTCCAAATCATAATCTAGGTGGACAAAATTATTTGGTGCTCTTTTTATATAGAATTGGTATACCGATTCCAAAAAAAAAAATTAAAACATCAATATAAACTTTTTTTAAAATTACAGTAGGGTATAGATATACATATAAAAATCGTTACGTTTTCATGACTTTCTGAAACTAAATTTTTAAAAAAATATGTATTTACTATATTTCAAGTTACAGTAGGGTCTAGATATATAAAAATCAATAATAAATAACGAAATATTTCGAAAAATTCCATTCCGTAAAAATTTAAAAAAAAGTATTTCGGCGGGAGCTGGCTACAATTTTTTTACAAAGACATTCCCCAGAAGTTTCTTAAATGATGTATATAATCATTGGGCTGCGACGGTCTTTTTTTTTGGTAAGCTATAAACATTCTTAGAAAAAAAAAATATCAGTATATTTGAGACCCAAGTTGAAAGGACTATAAGAGGAAAATGGAGAGGCCCATAAATATAAGATATACACTTAATAAAAGCCTATATCAATGTTTATCTATGTTTTCTATGAATTTCTATATGGTAAAACAATTGAGATATATCTAATTTAGTAAAGCAGTAAAATATTAAAAAAAATTAACGAAAATATGATTCAAAATTTGTTGAACTTCTGGCGCTTCTGTCGAGAAAACGAAATATCCAATTGAAAAACCCATCTATATTTGAGGTGAGCAGATTGTCAGCTTCCGAAAAAAACTTAGTTTTTCCAAATTCTGAAGATACCGATTTTCATAATTTTGTCCACCTAGATTTTGATTTGGAACCACAGTGGCGCTGTTTCTAGGCAATTACAGATGGCAGTCCCATTATCCTAGGACCTGCTACAGCAGACAGATCGATAATCTTCTTAGCAGTAACAAAAACCGATTAACGAAAAGGATACAAGTCTAAAATGACAACGATACTCCAAGAACTGGGACAGTGAAATCTTACATGGGAAGATGTGAAAACAACTGCAACAAATCACATAAATATGTTTTGTGGAAGCCATATGCTCCAGAGAGAGGTAATGGAGAAATAAAAACAACCTTTAAGTATACCGATCGACTCAGAATCCCTTTCTGAGTCACACGATTTAATTTCATGGTGATCGGTCCATAATTTGTCATAGCTCTCATGATTTTCTTCCGAAAATCACTTCAACGAACATAATTTGTAATTCGATAACACAGGGCAACAAAATCAAAAAAATTTTGGAGGTTTTTAAACCACCACACAATTTTGATGTATTGTGGTTCCAGTAGTACAAAAATGGTAAAATTTTTAAATTCTATGGATAGATCTTTTTTAAACATTTTTTTTTTCTAAAATTGTGAATTTTTTTAAATGTTTCTCCACATAATTTCTGATAACTCAAAAACGGTTAGTCCGATATTATTGAAGTAAACTTAAAAGAGTTGAAATTTACATAACCTTTAATCTGGTTATGTATTGAGTTTTAATCAGCTCAGTAGTTTCGGAGTTATAATAACAAATTGAAGCAACAAATATATTTTTTACATGAAAATACCAATTTTTTGTGTTTTAAAAAACTCATGAAAAGTCGAAAACGGCAGAACTTGTTCAGTCTGAGTCGAGTTTATTTATTTATTCAATTGTGTAATGAATACCAAAATTGCCTGTTAACTTGCTGAATACTTACCGAATTTCTAATAAATGAAAAATATTTTAAAATATATGTTAAATGCATGTAAGTATGTATTTTATTTTATTTAATTCTTTTATTTATTTTTTTATTTTCTTGTTAATTTATAAATATTTGTCAGTTTACATAAACTAATATTCGCTTAAACTAAGTAATTTTATTATTATTTTGTTTTGTTTTTTTGTTTTATAATAATAATATATTTAATAGTCTTACAATCGGTAGTACTAGTTCTGTTTTGAAATTGTACCGATCGTTATGAACAACATTCGCAAAGTCAGCCCTTAACAATAACAGTTAAGTTTAACTTTGTTTTTTATTTATTTTTTTTTATTTTTTCACTTAGTTTTTGGAAAACCTATGCTTAAACTAATCAAATTTAACATAAGTTGATATAAATAGTAAATATGCATTTGTTTTTAAAGCCTTGTAACAAAATTTAAACGAATTACTTTTTTTTTTCTCCATAATTTTGATTCACTTCAATTCTCAAGTGAGTTATTTGCGTTGGTTTGAACTTAGTTCGCTTTAAATTAATTTTAAACATAATTATAATACAATTTCATAGAATATTGACAATATTAAGGGAATATTTTAATTTCATACATTTATATATATATTAATATTGGTCAATATATGTAGCTTATTTTTTTTTTAATAGTTTTTCAATTAATTATAGTTTAGAGATTAATTTACATTTGTAGTTGAGGTTGTGTTGCCTTTAACTATTGGCATTTTGCAATTTTCTTTTTAGGCTTTTGACTTGATGTTTGACTAAGCTCGTATGAAAAATTTAACTAATTAATTAAAATGAAAATGTTGTTTATTTATTATTCATGTTTATAATACATATTAGTTTATTATTTGTTACAAACAAAAAATGCTAAATATATTGTCTTTATTTACATTTGAAATGAAATCAAGCAGTTTTAATCACTAAATTAGAATTTATAATTACTATTTGCATTTGTTTTTTTTTTTCAGAATAATTGTAGTTATTAAGGTTATATATGAAAACAAACCGTTTAAAGTGGAGCCGTTTGCAAAATAAATGGTAATAAATTCACATGTTCTAAAGCAGTGGTTGGCAGTCATGGCCAACAGTGGCCGAAAGCGATTGACAATTCAGAGGTGTACAACACGAATGCCAGCGAATGATGAAAAAGTAAACAAGTTGGAGATTGTGCTTTAAAAAACATAATTGGGAAATTCATTTATTCAACAATTCTGTAAATTTACCCCTATGACATGTTCTGTATATGCCGACCACTGTTGTAAACACAGGTTTGATTTGTACAAATATAGAAACGAAATTTAGTTTTCATTAGAAAAAATTCATTGTTTATAGCTATTTATTAACCCCTTTATTTTGCAATGGACCCACCCTGGTGAGCAATCCAGCAGCTGAAAAATGTTGTATGAGTAAGTTTTTAGATTTTGGATACGAGTATAAGTAAGTTTTTGTTTGTATTTATATGTAAATATTCTACATTTTACGTGTATAACAACAGTTCATATTTAGTATTTTAATGGATATCATTTTAATTTTACTTTAGATCTGTCTGACTGAAGAAAAAAAAAATGATATTGTTTCGTTAACGATATGTTTATTCTAAATATGTATTGTAGCTTTTAGAGGTTTAAAGTGTAGGGTATGTTTTAATGTATGTCTGCTTGTAGAATGGCTTCAAGAAATAAAATAAGTTGATGTTAACAGATTAAATGAAAGCTTACTTAATGGTGAGATACAATTTGCCAATATTTATACTCGTCAACATGAGTATATATGTATAAATATACTTATATTAGTCTGTAATGTATTTTAGTTGAAATCAAATTTTCGTAGGACCTGAAATACTCAAGAAGTACTCAAGACTTTAATCAATATATCAGATAAACGTTCCAGAATTCTCTTATTGAAAATCAGCAAAATCGGTCCATAAATAGCTGAGTCTTTAGCTAATATCCATACCTACCTCTAGGTGTGCATATATTTTTGGTATAAAATGTTATAACAAAATCTTTGAAAAACAGAATTCCCAAATGCGGTATACAAATTCTCCACTTTGCAACTAAGCCCCCAAATATCACGTTATACAATTTAGAAACATATTTTCCTAAAATTAACTAATACTACATGTATTCCCAACAAAATTCCAAAATTTACGGAAACTTCAAATAATTTTTTTTTTTTAAAAATAACTATGGAAACAGATTTCCCAATTCAAATATTATATTATATTGGGTGTATGACTTAAAAATTATGGATTTTTTTAAATGTTTAGCTTTTAAGTATTTTGAAACATTTGTACAATATAAATTTATTCAAAGTATAGGCCATAGTCAGGACTATAAAGCGGGTGAGGCAAAACTTCCCCACCACTTCATTCTAAACAGGTATGCTATAATGTGGTCGAGCGTTGTCATGATGCAATATTACGGTTTCATATCTGGCCACATATTCTGATCGTTTTTCGGCAAATGCTCGCTTCAAAGAATCAGCTGCCTTCGGTACAAGTTCCATGTGATGTTCTGCTTAGATTTCAGCAGCTCATAATTCACAAACGATTTCCTACGCTTCTGGTTATCGTAATGGATTCATTTTCACGAAAGTTATGATTCGGTGCCAAAATGATTTTCTTTTATAGCATTCAAAGATCATTTCGGATATGCAAAATCAAGACGATTTTGTTTTCAAGGACTCTCGGCATCAATTCGGATGGTACCCAATTTCCCAGCTTTTGGATGAATCCTGCTGCGCGCAAACGTTTTGAAATTGCTGATTGAGTAGGTCCCAATGATTTTGCAAGCTCTTGCTGAGTTTTACAACAATATTCATTGAGTAATGTCTCCAATTCTTGGTCTTCAAACGTTGGTGGCTGACCTGGGCGATCTTTGTCTTCCGTGTTAAAATCAAAAATCAACAAACCATCTCTCGCACATTGAAGCCGATGGAATACATTTACCATAAGCTTTGGTGAGTAATCGTTGTTTCAATCGAACTTTTCGAAGCCAAAAAAACGTTGTTTACAATATAATGTTCAATAGCTAAGTGAAAATAAATGACAGATATATAGTAGCCTCAAAAATGACATACAAGTTATTAAAAACAAAAACCGCGTTCAGAATTGTAATTCCCGCATATTTAAGTCATACATCGAATACATTAGCCATTTATAAGAACCATTGATTTTTATTAAAATTTAAAAATAAAACCAAATTTTTGGTTAAAAATGGTTCTTCGGATTTTTTTATCGTACACAGAAAAAACTTTCAACATAAATATTATGATTTGCTTTCATTGACTTCAATTCATAACATTTTTAAATACATAATTTCTTAAATAGTATGATTATTTTCATATTTTATGTTTTAAATTTTGTTAAGAAGATGAAATGTCTTAATGTTTATGGATGTTTTATTATGATTAACGATATTTTTAAGTTTCAGATATTTATAATTCATCTTGAAATATTGTTCAATATATGGCTATTATGCAAAAAATTTGTTAAATAATTCATTAGATAATAAAATTATAATGCAATTTATTATAAAATAGCATACAATTTACGTAAAAAAAGCAAACATTTCCGTCATGTACAATTTTATAATATTTATTCCCAAACTATTTTTATTTAAAATAAGAACATATTTTAAATAAAAATAGTTTGGGAAAAAAGTCATACTCGATTAATAATATTTATTACAAAATTCATTCCAATTATGAATTTCTTTTTTCTGTGTATTGGGTTATGAAAAAACACTCAAATCATATTAAAAGTAATGTTATGAAAAATTAGCAATTTTTTGCAAGAAATATTTAAAGCGAAGCCGACTTTGGACATACCCCAGACGAGTAAACCGTTCCGAACGCATACAGGTTATACAGGAAATGTGTGTTTTGCGTAAGAAATTTGTAAATGGTATCTTTAAATGACGTAAGCTTTTTTTTTTAAATGTTAACATCAACAGTATTTTTTGTGACCATCCTAATGTTTAGTTATAGATAACACTTTAATTACAATCTAAGAAAATATCATTGAAAATCTTAGTTTTTTTTTTGCAGGCATTACTTAGCTTTTAAATCGTTTACAATTTATCTTTATTTATATACAAAATTTAATATGTAGTTGGTATAGTTATGAGATGTAAGTAATTATTTAAAATCCTTACATTTATAACAGACTTATTTCAGCCCATTGCAGACTGTTGTGGTCATATCAAAAGAAATTATAAACTTATTTGGCCTCAATTACATAGTGATGAGTTTAAGTAAATTTTACATGTATGTAAATAATTGAAGTATGAAAAGTAAAAAAAACTAGGTGTTTAAGTTGAAAAATATCCAGCTGAAAATTTCTAATCTATACTGATATATTCATCATCCTCCATATAAAAAATATTGTGGCTGAACTATCTCACTCGGGAATACTTTTTTAAAAAATGTTTGGGACAGTTTTGTCCGGAATTTTCTTCATAAAGTTACAATATTTTTAAAAGCATTTATCGAAACGAACATGTTTACTCTAACCATTTTTACAAGTTTTTGAACAATTTTGCTGCATTTACAAAGGGCAACAAAATCGAAAAAAATTTAGAGGCTTTTTAAACCACTACAAAATTTTGATGTATTGTTGTTCCAGTAGTATAAATATGGTCCAAATTTTAAATTCTATGGAGAGGTATTTTTTTAAAAAAAAAATTTAAGTAAAATTGTGAATTTTTTTAGACGTTGGTCCACATAATTAATTATAACTCAATAACGGTTAGTCCGATATTATTAAATTAAACAAAGGAACATTTAAATTTACATAACCTGTAATCCGTTTATATATTATGTTTTAATCGGCTCAGTATTTTCGGAGTTATAATAACAAATTTAAGCAAAATACATATTTTTTACGTGAAAATTGCTAATGTTTTGGTTTTAAAAAGATCATGAAAAATCGAAAACGGCAGAAATTGTTCAGGTCTATTACTTTACCGTAAAGCCACATGTAATGGGAACAAAATGAAATATCAATCATAACAATCGATAGATTTCTTTCGAATTTATTCACAATTAAGTGAAGTCGCTCATTTTCATAAAATGTTAGTTTTTTGATTGATGTACATCAAATTGAGTAGGTAATGTTATTCTGTCGATTGATTGATTTTTGAAAACATTTTCTCCATGGCATGTACAAATTTTCTCATATATATTGCATTTCAATCGGCTCAGTAGTTTCGGAGTTATAATAACAAATTGAAGCAAAAAATATATTTTTTACGTGAAAATAGCTTTTTTTTTGTTTTAAAAAAAATCATGAAAAATCGAAAACGCCAGAAATTGTTCCAATTTATGCTTAGTCGCAAAGCCACGTGTAATAGGAACAAAATGAGATATAGATGATAAAAATCGACGGATTCTTTTTTTATTTATTCACAATTAAGTGAATTCGCTCATTTTCAGAAAATTGTATTTGCTTAGAAGCGTGTAATTTGAGTGTAAATTTTACATGTCAAACACATGTAATATTTATTTTAATATCATCGGCCTAACCATTTTTGAGTTTTCATTAATTATGTGGAGAAACATCTAACAAAATTTATAATTTTACTTAAAAATTTAAAAAAAAAAATCTATCCATAGGATTGAAAAATTTTATCATTAGTCAAGCCTTTTTTTTGCTGTTGACCTGTGTTATTTATATGATTGCGGTAACCATAATAGAGTAAACTTGCGTTTTACATGATTGTAGCAATCATATGTTTGCAGTAAATGTTTGTGACAATCATTTTTATGATGAAGAATTTACCATATTCTGTTGTTTTCGGCTTATTGATATCATAATCTGAGAACAACATATTATAGTTTGTTTAAATACCAGCAGGAAAAAATCTGCCGGTTGCCAACAGCAGATGGTAATATCCATATTCTTCGGTATTATTGTAAAACAGCTCAGCTAATAATAATCGTCTAAATGTATATGAAAGTCATGGAGTGGGATCATTCCAATAAAATGTCATAACCAAAAAATTTAATATTGATCAAAAACTCAAAAAAGACAACAGGAGGATACAGATGAAAAAGTCATTACGGACGATACATTTCCAACTGAGATATTTATATTAAATTCTGGACTTGGGATCTATGAAATAAGATTTCAAAACTTAAGAATTTATGTTTAAAATTTTACAAAACAAAATCCGAAAAAAGTTTTATGATGGGGAAAGATTTAAATGATAATTTGGTGATAGGTATTTATTGTCTTTTTCAACATTAAATAAATTAAATTTGAATTTCTGTTGTTGTTAATACTTCTTGGTTGTTACATATTCATTGTCAATTTATACTAAATATAATTTAATTTCAAAAGTTTCCTCATCTATTCTATATTATTTTTGTTTGGTTTGTATGTAGGTGTCCAAGTGTCTTGTATATAAATATTAGTCCTTCATTCTATATGAGTAAGTTTTATGTCTAATTATTACCTTTTCTTTTTACATATGTATTTTTTTATTTTTTGTTTGTTTCTGCCATTTTGTGTGCTTTTAAACCTTAACCATAATAACCCTAATCTTAACAATAGTTTGGCTTTTTACACTAATTTAAATTACAAGAACTAAATAATATATTTTACGCTCGACATCTCAATAGTAGAAATACTAGTAAATGTGCACATAAGATTAAAGCATTCGTTGGTTTTGATGATAGGGCTGAAAGAAAGGGAAATTTTTGTTGATAAAAATTATGAAGAGAATACTGTAGGTTGTGAGAACCGAATTGAGGTCAATCGAATGGTTGTATCAATAGGAATTCAGCTGTGAGAAGCGAATTATTATAAAAAATAAATTTAATTTAATTGCGGTTGCTAAAATTTTGCTAAAACAATTGAAAAATTCGGTTGTCACAACATAAATGTTTTCTCTGAGCAGTATTTTAGTTTTCGATTGTCTATTTTACATCCTTACAGACTTTTTAACGTCGGTATAAAAAAACTGATTACATCGCCTTAATTTGAATGGTATTTGGTCAAATTTTACCTAAAACCTTACAGCAATGAGTCGGATAATGTCATCAGGTTTTTCATTTGACTCCATTAAAAAGTCATCAAAAACTTAAAATTTCCTATTAATATAGTTAGAGTGAAAATTTACCTGCTGTATCGGCCAAATGATTTGGAGGATGTTCGGTATAAAACATACTCTTCCCTATCGCCAAAGAACCCTTCCGCTCTATAGCATTACCAGATGAACTAAAACCTGGTATACTGTTGCCCGAAATCGATGATATCGATGATGTTGCACTGTGTGACGAAGAGAGAGAAGATGACGACGATGAAGACGCTGACGAGGAAGTTCCACTGCCCAGTAGTTCATTTTTCATTGAGTGGACATCAGTTTGTAAGGATCTACTGGACTCGTTGCGTATGGGTATAATGTTGTCTGTAAATGGAAACGTATTTTGAAATAAATTTTAAAATAAGATAACATTTTGTCAGAAAATGGTTTAATATATCAAACATTTCTATACGGAGGCAAGAAATAGGCTGAAATTCTTGCTTTTATACTAACAACATATTTATAAAATTAAGATGATATGATATCGAAGACTTGCAAGCATAAACTACACTATTTAAACAATTGCATTTTAAATCATTAAAGTGAATCCGGTGATATCCTTGAAGGAAGCAAATAATTATATAATAATCAAAAAAAAATAGTTTGACAGCTGACAGATTGACATTATTATAGAGTAGAAGAGGTTTCATTATTCAGCTGTATTCCAAAAATAAAGAAGATTTGGCGCAATCAAGTACATTTTCACCTTGATGGCGATGAAATATCGATCCATTACGATAACCCGAAGCGTAAGAGAACGTATGTTAAGACCGTCCAACCAGCCGAATAGATACCAAAACCAAATATGCATGGCCCTAAGGTAATGCTCCGTATTTATTGGGACCAAAAGGGTCCGATCTATAATGTGCTGCTGAAATCTGGCAAGACCAATACAGGGAACCTGTACTGAACACAACTGATTCGTTTGCAGCAAGCATTGACCGAAAAACGTCCAGATATGAAACCATAATATTCCATCATGACAACGCACGGCTGGCCACATTTAGAATCAAGTGGTTGGGAAGTTTTGCTTCACCCGCTTTATAGTCCAGACCGCGCCCCGTCCGACTACTATTTTTTTCGATCGATGCACAACGCTCTCCCTGGGATACTCACTTTGGAACAGAGTATCCGATATTTTCTTGATTAGTTCTTGACCTCAAAAGATGAGCAGTTCTATTGGCTCGGAATCCATATGTTGCCAGAAAGATGGGCAAAGGTAACGATGCCCAGTACTTTGAATATGGGGCATTTCATGTCAAGTGAACCAACTTTTGAAATCGATGTCTTCCGATCGGGATGAAATTTGCACCAAGGTTAGTTCTATTGGATAGTAACTTAGACACAATTTTTCAACAAGAGCGGTCTAGAACTCTCTGAGTTATAGGGGGTCAAATTTTGACATTTTGGTCAAACAGGGGTTTTTTCTTATCCATGTAACTTATTACCTATTGTTCTTAGCAAAATGTGTCCCAAATAGTTTAGATAGCTCTTTCTTCAATCTTTCGAAAAAAAAATATTAAAAAAAAAATAAAAAAATTTTAATATTTTTTTTCCGAAATCAAAAACTTTTTTGACTTTTTTTTTAAATGGGCCCTTTTTTTCTTCAAATAAAGCTTAGATATTTTCCTTGAACACCTATTTGGTCGCTTAGTGGGATGCGAGTAGGATATCTATCAAAATAAATATTTTGTAACTCAAAACATACAATTTTTGACTTTTTTTGCAAAATCAAAAACTTTGTTGACTTTTTTTTCAAAATGGACCCTTTTTTAATTTTTTTTTAGCTCAAACAAAAGCTTAGATATTATCCTTGAAGACCCTTTTGGTAGCTTAGTGGGATACGAGTGGGATATTTATCAAAATAAATATTTTGTAACTCAAAACATACAATTTTTGTTTGCAAATCCGAATTTTTTTCCAAAATGGACCCATTTTTAAAATTTTTTTTTTAGTCAAAAGAAGATAAGATATTTTTAGTCTCTTAGTGGGATGCGAGTGGGATATCTATCAAAATAAATATTTTATAACTCAAGAAATACAATTTTTGACTTTTTTTTTTTGCAAAATCGATTTTTTCTCCAATATGGGACCTTTTTTCAAAATTTTTTTTTGCTCAAAAGAAAGCTTAGGTCTTTTCCTTTAAGACCAATTTTGTCACTTAGTAAGATGTGAGTGGGATATCAATCAAAATAAATATTTTTAAGATTTTATAAGGTCGGAACTATTATTTTATAACTATTGTAAACTTTAAGCCTAAAATAAGGAATTTGTATGAGTTAGACCGTAAGTATTTATGTTTGGCACATTACTTAACTAGTTATAAATAATTCAAAAGGTAGTTAGTTGTCATTATGCTTGGACTCATGTAATACAGTGTGTTGGAACTAGGAAAATATTTTATGCGCGGCAGGATAGAAGGATTAGTGTTTGTGAATATTTGATTTGAATTGTCCTATATTGAAAGTGACAGGAAAGACTTCAGGAGGAAGCTTATTCCACATACGGCCAGTACGGCTAAAGAACGAATTTTTAAAATAATCAATTTTGGTTGGGTCACCAGTAATTGGATTAGTCTGAAATGAAAACAATTAAAAATGTGTCTTTGCAATACTTACTTTCTCTAGTATCGATGGTCGAATGGGTGACCTGTTTTGAAGGTGTCGATGGCAAAGGAATTTCTAGATTAAAAAATTAAAAATTTTCATTAAAATATTATATATTTTGTATTGAATAAGTATAACTTTCAACCAAAGTGTTTATTATAATTGAATATACTATTAAGTTTGTACAAATATTAAGGTGTAATCGATGCTTACCATAAACTCGTATTGATCCCTCTGTTTCACCCAATGAATTCTTCGAAATGCATCTATAATTGCCAAAGTCACCATATTGTAAATTTCTTATGGTCAGCTTCATATGAGCCCTACAAATAATAATAATTAAGACAAAGTTTATTTTTTTAATCAAACAAATTATTAGCTTTAAATTTAATTAAATTTGTTAAAATATTTCTTAGTATTGCTTTAATGGAATTCAATTAAATTTTAGTAAAACGTAATGAAAACTGTCAAAAAGTTTTCTTAAATTGAAAATGAAAACATGAAAGAAAACTTTAAGCATAAATCAAGAAATATTTTAATTATTATTCACACAACTCAGCTCAAGTCAATTTTGAAATGAGTGCTAGACATTCATTCATTATGTCCTTCTCTCACTCACTCACTCTCTCGGAACGTATTAGATGTCATTTTGTTTAAAATACATATTCACTTAACAATTTTCATTGACATACAACAAGTATGTTAAATGTATTGATAAAATAAAAATATTTGTACATATGAGTGTAGTATATGTGGACTTTTGTATATATACATACTTATACATATGTAAATATATGTATATACTAAATAAATGTACATATGTATGTATGTGAGTATATTAAACACTTTTATGTATTAATATGTATGTTTTATGTTGTTTTTTAGTGCATAGTTGTAGTGTTTTCTTAAAATTCTTCCAACATTTAACGTTTACTTCACTTAAAGGAAATAAACTTTTAAAAGTCTCATAAGACATTTCACGCAGCTTCTTCTTCAACACAACTTACACACATACAGTTACACATATATGTACATATTAGGCTGGCTCCCAAGTTTTAAAATGTTTTCCGTCATCTAAAACCCAAATAATGAAAATTTGAGCAACATCGATTAATGTTTAGAGGTTGCCTATTTTATTTAAAGTCTTGAGTTTTTTTTTAAATTTTACAAAAAAAAAATTAAATGTTTAAAATATGGTTAAAAATTGGAAAAAAAACCTTATTTTTTTCATAAATATAAATTTTTTTGTCATAATTATTTTTTTCGTTAATAAATTAACCCAGATATGCCGAAGGCTTGAGCTTGATCATTTTAAAATTACTTTTATATTATTTTGGAAGCAAATGAGAAACAAACAAGTAAGGCTGTACCGAATCTTATATACCCTTCACCAAATTATACTTCAAAATTTTAAATATTTTTAGGTAAACAAAATTTAATATTTTGTCCAGTTGTTTTTTTAATTTTTTGGAAAAAATTTAAAATTTTTTTTTTGTTTTTTAAATTTTTTTTTGGTGAAAAAAAAATTCGGGTTAAACTTTTTTTTTTCCGATTTTGACCCATTGTAGGTCCAACCATGTGTATGGTCTTATATACGTCGTTGCAAATGTCTTTGAAATATCTATCATTAGATATCCATATTGTCTATATTAATGTCTTAGTAAACCAGATATAGGTCAAAAATCGAGGTTGTCTTGGTCTTTTCTTCATATCTCAGCAATTTGTGGACCGATTTTGCTGATTTTAAATAGCAAAATTCTCGAAAGCTTGCCTGACAGAATTATTGAAGATTTGGATCCCGAAGATATCTGGGGATCAGAAAATTGATTTCAACAGACAGACAGACAGACGGATATGGCTTAATCGACTCCGATATCTATAAGGATCCAGAATATATATGCTTTATAGGGTCGGAAATAAAAATGTAGAAATTACAAACGGAATGACGAACTTATAATACCCTTCTCACGAAGTTGAAGGGTATAAAAACAGTGCAATTAGAGTTTTTTAAAAGTTTATTGAAAAAAGTGTTTTTTTAAGTCGTCCAATATAGAGGACATTGGGGTCACAACAACAAAACTAAAACGCAATAATGAAACATTCATGTATATAACAATCAAGCTACTCTTCATAAATATAAATTCCAGAAAAATATAGTAATTATTCATTTGTAAATGTACAAAATTTTACTTTCCGTACAAACGAGATATGTCCGTAATGACTGAATATGGGCATTATGAAAATATCACAAATTAAAAATTAAATAACTCAAAAATAGTAGCAAAAAATAAAGCGATCACACAATCTCCCATGAGGTATTGGTGAGTACTAAGTATGTGAACAAAAAAAAAATGGTATTTTGATAAACGTGACATATCCTGTAAACAAAAACTACATGTAGTACAGTCGGTATATCTGGGTTAAGGAAAGAAATTTAAAAAAAAATGTATTATTTATACCTAAAAATTTCATTGATCGAATATTTTTGTATACTAAAGTAAAAAATGTTATCCGTATGAATAAAAAGTATATTTTTCCGTCGATTATTCGAAGAAAAAACAATCTCATAATTTACATTTTCAAAACTTTTTTAATGAAATTACAAAAAAATGGAGAAACGTTTTCGATTCCAATAAAGGACTAAAAGGACGTAAATTTAAAATTGTAAAAAATTAAAATTTTCCAATATTTAGTTGCAGAGTGGATCTTTGAATTGCTTATTTACGATTAGATTAACTCATTTAATTTATTTCATGTTTTTACCTCTAGACTTTTTATCTATTAAGGCTTGGCTAATTTTATAAATGAGTGACAAATACCATAGACATTTAAAATTACAAAATTGTAAATAAGCAACCCTTAAGAATTAATCTGAAATTAAATATTAGAAAATTTACTATGAAATGTTTTTTTTAAGAAATATAAATGAATTTGTGAACAAAAACTTAATTTCCCCACGCTAACCCATAATAGGGACATCCTTTCAAAAATGTATATTTAAGCCTCATTTAGTTTTTATTAAAATTGAAGTTAAGTTTTTAAATTTTATGAAATTCCGTTTAAAAAAAATTTGGAAATGTAAAATTTGGGATTTGATATGTGCATGAAATTCAATGATTTATTTGGTAACAAGTTATAAAGGTTAATGATATCAGAAAATTTTTATATTTAAACATCTATACAAAAAAAATTTTAATTGAAAAAAAAAAAAATTTTTAATTTTCTATTAATATTTTTGAAAATATTGTTTTTGCATTTAAAGATCGAAATTTCAAATAAAATGAGCAACCTTTAATGTCATCAGATTTTGTTCATATGGTTCATAGGTTTCTAGATGAAGGAGAATATTTTTAGTTCTTGGAAGTATCGAAAATCGACAAAGCTCAAAATAAGAGCCACCCTAATTAATATATTTATTTATGTATGTTTGTTTCCTTGTGTAAGTAAATTCTCAATACTTGCATACTAGCATTGCACAGTGGTTGTATGACTTAAAAATGTTGGATTTATGATCGCGGTTTTTGTTTTTTAATAACTTATATGTCATTTTGAAGGGTACATATCTGTTAGTTTTTCTCACTTATTTATTGAACATTATAGTGAAAACAACAAAGTTTTTTTTTTTAGAAAATGTATAATTTTGTTTCATCAAAGCGAGATATGCTGGAATTTTTGCTTTACTTTTACTTTAATTTACAATAAACTGCCGCTTAACCATACCGAATGCTCACAAAATCTTCTTCTGAATGTTTTCCATCGGTTTCTATGTACGATAGATGCTTTGTTCGGTTAAGAAGTGATGATTTTGATCGCCTTGGCCAGCCAAAAAAGTTTGAAAACCAAGAATTGGTGGCATTACTACATGAAGAATATTAAATCTTTTGCGAGCAGTAGGATTCATCCAAAAGCAGAGAAATTGGTTACCATACGAATTAGTGTTTATAAACCGGTTAACCGGTTAACCGAAAAACCGGTTTTTCTTCCAAATCTCGGTTTTTTGCGAACCGGTTAATTTAAAATGTTGATTTTCGGTTAACCGGTTTATCCGGTTTTTATCACTCGGTTAACCGGTTTTTAAAATTTGGGACTAAAATTGATAAATCTCACGTTTTTGTGCATTTTTAATATTCATTGTATACACATTATTGGTCTGATTTGAAACCTAAACTGCTGATTTACAATACAAAACTCTTTAGATTAATATTTTTAAGAATTACAATGATTCTAAATAATAGAGGACGATGAGTTTACTTAAAAACTTTTTTGCACATAATGAAACTATTAAAAATTAAAATTAAATTCCGCATAATTCTATAAGTTTAGGCTAAATCTTACTAATGATTCATTAAAAACTTAGTGATGATCTTACCAAACGTTAAATTGAATTCGATGTACATACCTTCCTTCAATAAATTTGACTTCATTAGTGTATTTTGTTCTTAAAATTTTAATTTATTAATCACTTCGTTAGCTTTTCAGAAATATTACAGTTCTAAAATTCATTATTTGAAATATTTATGAAATCTGATAATGGAGTTTTTTATAATAACAAATAATCACAGCTAAGTGGAAGTGCGTTTACATCTTATAGGTCCTCTTTTGGGACTTGGAACATTTTGTCTTTCATATCAGAAAGTAGAGGTGAAAATAAATTTCAAAGTTATCAAATATTAAATTAAAAAAGTGATTTACATTTTTTGGTTGAAATTTAATGAATAAACCAATAATTAAAACAAGTATTTTATATTTAGTAACATATTTATAATCATTTCCATTTGACTGAGATAATAATTTTGAAATTTTTACAAAATAAATGGACTTAGCACTTTTGTATATTTATAGTTATTTAATATTAACCATTCCTGACTACTAAAAATTAAAAAATTTAAAGCTGTATATACTTTTTTGTACATTTTATGTTTTTTACACATATATGACGGTTAACCGGTTTTTTCGATGTCGGTTAACCGACAAACCGGTTTTTTATAAACACTAATACGAATTGAAGCTGAGAGACCTTGAAAGAAATGATGTCCGAAATGATGCTTGATCGCTATAAAAGAAAATTATTTTTGCACTGAATCTTCGATCAATGTAGAACGATCTCACTGGTATACGCTTCACTTTGGAACAGAGTATCCGAAATTGGCTTGATTCGTTCGTGGCCTCAAAAGATGATCAGTTTTTTTGTCGCGGAATCCATATGTCGCCAGAAAGATGGGAAAATCTCATAGCTAACAATGGACAATAATTTGAATAAATTTATATTGTACAAATGTTTCAAAATAAAAGCTATACATGTGAAAAAAATCTCACATTTTTAAGTCATATACCCAATATATACATTTATTAAACTATTTAAGATGATCGACTAAGTTAAATCTGAAAAAAGATGTAATTCGTTTCGAAAAAGAACTTGTTTCATATCAGAAAGCATATAAACAAATTTAGGGCCTGATTCAGAAACACCAAAGGGAAACAATTTTCAAATTTTTGTATGAAAAACATTCAAAAATTATTTAAAAAATGAGTGATTTTCATACAAAAATTTTAAAATTGTTTTCTTTTTGTGTTTCTGATTAAGACCCATAAACTTAGAGAAAATATACATAGAGCGGAAACTAGAAAAAAACTCAAACTAAAAAATTACTCAAAAAAAAGTTACACATAAGAGTGTTGTTTTTGTTTTCACATAGTTTTTATACCCTTCAGCTTCGTGAGAAGGGTATATATAAGTTTGTCATTCCGTTTGTAATTTCTACATTTTTCATTTCCGACCCTATAAAGTATATATATTCTGGATCCTTATAGATAGCGGAGTCGATTAAGCCATGTCTGTCTGTCTGTCTGTCTGTCTGTCTGTCTGTCTGTCTGTCTGTCTGTCTGTCTGTCTGTCTGTCTGTCTGTCTGTCTGTCTGTCTGTCTGTCTGTCTGTCTGTCTGTCTGTCTGTCTGTCTGTCTGTCTGTCTGTCTGTCTGTCTGTCTGTCTGTCTGTCTGTCTGTCTGTCTGTCTGTCTGTCTGTCTGTCTGTCTGTCTGTCTGTCTGTCTGTCTGTCTGTCTGTCTGTCTGTCTGTCTGTCTGTCTGTCTGTCTGTCTGTCTGTCTGTCTGTCTGTCTGTCTGTCTGTCTGTCTGTCTGTCTGTCTGTCTGTCTGTCTGTCTGTCTGTCTGTCTGTCTGTCTGTCTGTCTGTCTGTCTGTCTGTCTGTCTGTCTGTCTGTCTGTCTGTCTGTCTGTCTGTCTGTCTGTCTGTCTGTCTGTCTGTCTGTCTGTCTGTCTGTCTGTCTGTCTGTCTGTCTGTCTGTCTGTCTGTCTGTCTGTCTGTCTGTCTGTCTGTCTGTCTGTCTGTCTGTCTGTCTGTCTGTCTGTCTGTCTGTCTGTCTGTCTGTCTGTCTGTCTGTCTGTCTGTCTGTCTGTCTGTCTGTCTGTCTGTCTGTCTGTCTGTCTGTCTGTCTGTCTGTCTGTCTGTCTGTCTGTCTGTCTGTCTGTCTGTCTGTCTGTCTGTCTGTCTGTCTGTCTGTCTGTCTGTCTGTCTGTCTGTCTGTCTGTCTGTCTGTCTGTCTGTCTGTCTGTCTGTCTGTCTGTCTGTCTGTCTGTCTGTCTGTCTGTCTGTCTGTCTGTCTGTCTGTCTGTCTGTCTGTCTGTCTGTCTGTCTGTCTGTCTGTCTGTCTGTCTGTCTGTCTGTCTGTCTGTCTGTCTGTCTGTCTGTCTGTCTGTCTGTCTGTCTGTCTGTCTGTCTGTCTGTCTGTCTGTCTGTCTGTCTGTCTGTCTGTCTGTCTGTCTGTCTGTCTGTCTGTCTGTCTGTCTGTCTGTCTGTCTGTCTGTCTGTCTGTCTGTCTGTCTGTCTGTCTGTCTGTCTGTCTGTCTGTCTGTCTGTCTGTCTGTCTGTCTGTCTGTCTGTCTGTCTGTCTGTCTGTCTGTCTGTCTGTCTGTCTGTCTGTCTGTCTGTCTGTCTGTCTGTCTGTCTGTCTGTCTGTCTGTCTGTCTGTCTGTCTGTCTGTCTGTCTGTCTGTCTGTCTGTCTGTCTGTCTGTCTGTCTGTCTGTCTGTCTGTCTGTCTGTCTGTCTGTCTGTCTGTCTGTCTGTCTGTCTGTCTGTCTGTCTGTCTGTCTGTCTGTCTGTCTGTCTGTCTGTCTGTCTGTCTGTCTGTCTGTCTGTCTGTCTGTCTGTCTGTCTGTCTGTCTGTCTGTCTGTCTGTCTGTCTGTCTGTCTGTCTGTCTGTCTGTCTGTCTGTCTGTCTGTCTGTCTGTCTGTCTGTCTGTCTGTCTGTCTGTCTGTCTGTCTGTCTGTCTGTCTGTCTGTCTGTCTGTCTGTCTGTCTGTCTGTCTGTCTGTCTGTCTGTCTGTCTGTCTGTCTGTCTGTCTGTCTGTCTGTCTGTCTGTCTGTCTGTCTGTCTGTCTGTCTGTCTGTCTGTCTGTCTGTCTGTCTGTCTGTCTGTCTGTCTGTCTGTCTGTCTGTCTGTCTGTCTGTCTGTCTGTCTGTCTGTCTGTCTGTCTGTCTGTCTGTCTGTCTGTCTGTCTGTCTGTCTGTCTGTCTGTCTGTCTGTCTGTCTGTCTGTCTGTCTGTCTGTCTGTCTGTCTGTCTGTCTGTCTGTCTGTCTGTCTGTCTGTCTGTCTGTCTGTCTGTCTGTCTGTCTGTCTGTCTGTCTGTCTGTCTGTCTGTCTGTCTGTCTGTCTGTCTGTCTGTCTGTCTGTCTGTCTGTCTGTCTGTCTGTCTGTCTGTCTGTCTGTCTGTCTGTCTGTCTGTCTGTCTGTCTGTCTGTCTGTCTGTCTGTCTGTCTGTCTGTCTGTCTGTCTGTCTGTCTGTCTGTCTGTCTGTCTGTCTGTCTGTCTGTCTGTCTGTCTGTCTGTCTGTCTGTCTGTCTGTCTGTCTGTCTGTCTGTCTGTCTGTCTGTCTGTCTGTCTGTCTGTCTGTCTGTCTGTCTGTCTGTCTGTCTGTCTGTCTGTCTGTCTGTCTGTCTGTCTGTCTGTCTGTCTGTCTGTCTGTCTGTCTGTCTGTCTGTCTGTCTGTCTGTCTGTCTGTCTGTCTGTCTGTCTGTCTGTCTGTCTGTCTGTCTGTCTGTCTGTCTGTCTGTCTGTCTGTCTGTCTGTCTGTCTGTCTGTCTGTCTGTCTGTCTGTCTGTCTGTCTGTCTGTCTGTCTGTCTGTCTGTCTGTCTGTCTGTCTGTCTGTCTGTCTGTCTGTCTGTCTGTCTGTCTGTCTGTCTGTCTGTCTGTCTGTCTGTCCGTCTGTCTGTCTGTCTGTCTGTCTGTCTGTCTGTCCGTCTGTCTGTCTGTCTGTTGAAATCAGTTTTCTGAAGACCCCAGATATCTTCGGGATCCAAATCTTCAATAATTCTGTCAGACATGCTTTCGAGAATTTTGCTATTTAAAATCAGCAAAATCGGTCCACAAATGGCTGAGATATGAGGAAAAAACCAAGACAACCTCGATTTTTGACCTATTTTTTACCTATATCTGGATTACTAAGACATTAATATAGACAATATGGATATCTAATGATAGATATTTCAAAGACATTTGCAACGACGTATTGCAACGACCATATTAAGTTGGACCTACAATGGGTCAAAATCGGGAAAAAAATTTTTTAACCCGAATTTTTTTTTTCAAAAAAAAATTTTTAAAAACCAAAAAAAAATTTTTTAAATTAAAAAAAAATAATTTTAAATTTAAAAAAAAAAAAATTTAAATTTAAAAAAAAAAAAAAATTTTAAATAATTTTTTTTCCAAAAAATGAAAAAAAACAACTAAAAAAAAATTAAATTTTGTTTACCTAAAAATATTTAAAATTTTGAAGTATAATTTGGTGAAGGGTATATAAGATTCGGCACAGCCGAATATAGCACTCTTACTTGTTTTAATAATACATTCTCACATCTTAGGTTTTCGACAACTTAGTTGGGTCTTTGACAGGAGAGTTTCCGCTCTATGTATATGTTCTCTATTCCCATAAACTAGTATTATAGTCATTATTTTCTCTAAATTTTAATATCATTAGAAGTTATAATTTCAGGCATTGCTATAATTCGTTTAAAATTTCTTTCTTTAAATTTTGTATTAAGTCGGCCTGTTAATAATGTTTACATTTTTTCTGCGATAAGTGATAAGCGAATTTGTTTGTTATAGCTGAAAAATTGTTGTTGGGATGACAAAAATTCGGTTACGTAAATCGAAATTATTCTATGTTAACTGTTATCGCTAAAATCTATGGATATAAACGAATAATTCTATTGGCAACAAATACTCGTAACAACGAATATGTTTTATTTGTGCATAAATAATAATATAATAGCATTTGATTGATCCCTTGTTTGTCTTCTTTTCTGAAAAAAATGTTGCCCTAAAACCCCGAAAATATGCTACAAGTTTTACCCTCAAAAGGGTGTCAAAGGCTTACAAATGCAGCACTTTTTAAACAGCTTTTCTTGTTATTGTTTTTGAATTTCGTTTGTGTTAGTGAAACAGTTTTTGTATTTTTTGATTAAAAGTGTTAAAATGGAAGCCAAAGGTATAGTTTTAGAACATTTAGAAGCTACATAACAGTGATCGCTAAAAATGTAGCCTTTAATAAATGGTACAAAATATTTTGCCAACATTTTGTGTCATAATATAAAACGCCATAACTTTAAGAAGAAAACTTGTACAGAAATTTCTCGAAATTTATAAATCGCGATCTCTAGTATAAATCTTGTATTAAACCTGACAGAAGTATAAAACTTGCATAATTACCAATTACATATTTTGCAATTCGTCCCACTGTGTAATATATTGTAGTTATGTTTTTATGAATTCAAAATATGTTTGTTTAGGTGTGCGTGAGTGTGTGTGTGTGTATGTGTGCGAATGCATGTTAGTAAGAATATCAAATATTTTACTTTTTCTTCTAGTTCTGCTTTTTGTTCTTGTTCTAATACCTTCCTTCTACAACATACTACTGCTGCTATTGCTTTTAGTATGTTAGAATATGATTAGTTTGTATATGATGTCAAAGTTTTGAGTTCATATTAAAGTTTGTTATTTCACATTTTGATAAATGTACACACACACATTTATGCACATATGTATCTATGTATGTAGAGTTTCACTTATGTAAAATAAACTTACACACTGCTACAATATGTATAGATATAGATATTGTAGATATATGCATATGAATGTACGCAAATAGAATTTTAGTTCATATTTTCATATGCTCCAGAGACAAGTTTAGTTAACTTTTGATAAAATGACTTTTGTTTATTAGTTTAAAACACTTTGGAGAATATTAAGAGCAGAAGTTGAAAGTTGTTGCCAAAGAAAATCATTGTTCAATGGGGGAATGGACCCTCCCCCCACAAAAAAATAAAAAAAAACACACACAACATAAAACATAAAACAATTTCATATTAAAACTCATATATTTCATTAAATTGTTTAGATAGCAAAAGTTTAAAATTGATCAAATTTAGTAGTTTACAGTTAAAAATTGAATTTTTAGTAAAAATAAAAGAAACTTTTCCTTACCTGTAGGAGTTTTCAGTGTAATCCGTTTTGTATTTTTTACTGGGCAACACCATAACTGAGTTATAAACCCAATAAATTATAGCTCTGAGTAATATTACAAGTGTGAGAGAGAAATATTTATTAAATAGTTAATAAGTAAACAAATATTTAGTAAATAGTAATATTTGTATAAACAACTTACTTGGGATGGGCTTCTGTGTGACAATCGATGGTTACATCAGTGCCAGCCGGTGCTCCAACAAGTTGATTTGGCACCCAAATCATGGGCGAAACTAAATAAGTAAAACAAAAATTTTATATTAAAAAGCTGTATGTTTTCTTTCCGTTTCTTAATATTATTTTTAAATCTAAGGATACTATTTTATGCATATAAGTAAAATGTCATATTAGGTATGTCTTACTAAATACAGGGAGGCCTCGATTATCCGTGATTCGATTCAAAAATATTTTTGGATCGATTACAATTTTTTTGCATCGATTAACCGTAAATAACTCTATTATCAGGGATTATAAGCAAACATTTTTTTTCGATTAACAGGGAATTCCCTCGACTTTTAAAGTTTTGCTTATATATATAGTTTTGATTAATAGTGAATGAAAAGGCTAAAATATTCCACTCAAAATTAAACAAAAAAACGATATGGAATTCACAACCTTAATGCTGCAGGAGAAAAATGATTATATAGCTGCCACAATTTTCCACAATTTTTGTGGAAAAATTAAATGAATTCATATCAATGGAAAAACTCAACAATGAAAACATTATTGTGAAATTTGTCCCAACAAATGTGATGTCTTTGATCTATCCGATGGATCAGGGTGCAATATGGAACTGTAAATGTTATTATCGAAGAACTCTAGTGTAAAAACTAGTTACAATTGAGAACAGAAAGCACTGTTCTCAATTAGAATTCTTGGAACGCTATTACTTACTGCAGTTTTGATAAATGCGTAGAATAACTTACTCTGCCCAGAAAATGAAGGGGTGTAGGCATATATCCGAAATTTCAATAAGTATTTAAAAACTACTCAAAATTGGTACTCAATTAACCGGGAAAATTGATTATACAGAATTCTTCCGGTCCCCACCAATACGGATAATCGAGCTCCCACTGTAATATGTTTTTACAATATGAATTTTAATTTTTTTGTTAAAAACCTTTAGAAATAATATTGTTACGAAATTATACTTGAATTCAAATATAACGATTTTAAGGGCTGATTTAAAAGTAGCATAATGCTTTCAAATAACAGTGCTGTAATAGCAAACTGTAACATATATATCTGTGGGCATTATTAAATAAAAGCTTTCAGTTGATTTGATCGTAAGTTGGCAACGCTGTATTCGATTTCTAATATTCAGTTAAAGAACATTGTAGAAAGTACACCACAGATGGCGTATGTATTAGTAAGATCTAGAATATTCGAATTTTGACAGTTAAAGAACAATCTAGAGTGCAGATGTCATTGTTATAAATAGTGGCAGAGGTTGCAGTCGTGAGTGAGTTTATCAGAGACGCTTTTCGAATGAACATCAACTGAGTGCCTTAAAGTGTGTTGTGTTTTTCAAGTAAATTCGTGTACATTATAAATTGTGTCTGTATTTCTGCGAATTTATAAACGTGTATAAAAAACATTGAGTGACTATTTAATTCTTTTGTTGCTGTACATTTGAATAAATAAAGAGTTGTTACCATTTTCAAACTACTAAACGGCTTTTATTTGCAATCAAAAGTATCCGGTATATTTAAAGGAAATAAACCAGCGTTTTGAAAAGGTTAAAACGTAACAATATTTTATTTTTGAGCAGGTTTCAAAATAATAACACAGGTTAACAGCAAAAAAAGGCTTCACTAACCACTACATAGATATATAGAATGGTAAAATTTTTTAATTCTAGGGATAGATTTTTTAAAAAAATTTTTTTTTTCTAAAATTGTGAATTTGTTTAGGTGTTTCTCCACACAATTTATGATAACTCAAAAAGCGTTAGTCCGATATTATTGATGTAAACTTGGAAATGTTCAAATTGAAATAACCTTTAATTTGTTTATATATTAAGTTTTAATTGGCTCAGTAGTTTCGAAGTTATATTAACAAATTTAAACAAAAAATCTATTTTTTACATGAAAATAGCTAATTTTTTGTTTTAAAAAACTCATGAAAAATCGAAAACGGCTCAACTTGTTCAGGTTTATTAATATGTCGCAAAGCCACATATAATAGCAATTAAATGAGATATTCAAGCTAAAAATAGCTTGATTCTTTTTGAATTTATTCACAATTAAGTGAATTTGCTCATTTTCACAAAATCAAACTTTTTTGTTTGATATACATAAAATTGAGTAGTTAATGTTCTTCTTTCGATTGATTGAATTTTGAAAACATTTTCCCCATGCTATGTGCAAATTTTCAAACATATATTGCGTTCCAATCGGCTCAGTAGTTTCGGAGTTATAATAACAAATTGAAGCAAAATATAATTTTTTTATGTGAAAATATCAAATTTCTTTATTTTGAAAAAATCATTATCGCCAAGCAACATGTAATAGGAACAAAATGAGATATCGATCATAAAAATCGTTTAATTACACTATGCATGAAATTGACACTTTTTTTCTGTCAAGAGGGGCACCCAGCGGCTTAAACTAATTCGGGTACGCTGAATTCAGTGAAGCTAAGACCCCTTTCACACTAGGCAATTTAGTTGCGCAAGTCTCTTGTGTTTGTAGATGGCAGAGGTAATGTCGGGTTAAGGAGAAGGAAATTTTACATGCTGTTTTGTTGTTGGGCAAGAGACTTGCGCAACTAAATTACATAGTGTGAAAGGGGTCTAACCATTTTTCTAGGTTAGCTCGTATTTTCGAGATGTACCGTTATTTCGAAAATGGAGGTGGTTGCACAATATATATTCTCGTAACTCAAAAACAGTTTAGTTTATTGAATAAACTGAAAAAAACGAAATTCCGCAAAGAAATTGCCTTCAAGTAAAGCTTAATATGTTTATAATCTTTGCAGTCGTTTTAGAAATATAATTTTTTTTTTTGGCAAAAAAAATAATTTTTTAGAAAAATTTCGAAATTTTTAGCTTTTAAAACGGCATTATTAAATTGAAAAATACATATACGCTCTTAATTTTTTATTACACATTTAGAAAACGAAGTTCCAAATAAAATAAGCTCTAAATAATTAAATTCTATCCACAACTTTTTATTTTATTCAATAATACAAATATCCCCTAATATTTTATCAAAATACATAACTCGTAGTAATTAGCTACATCGTGCAGTGCACAGAGGTATAGACAAATAAGAGGGAAATAAAGCTAAACCCTTAGTCCGATTCGAATGAAATTTGACATGTGCAAAGAAGAAGTGTTGACGAGCTTTGAATTTTGACCGCATGAGTCTACCAGAGGTGCGGCCCCAAAATAGGACTCGGGTATCATACATTTTTAAAACGATCCTCTTTCTTCGTTTGTGTTCCGATTTCAAAAAACTTACACACATAGAATTTCCTCATCGAGCATTACAAAAAACCTCATCGTGGCTATCAACTATCTCTTATAGCTTAAGAGATATTCGCATTTTAAAATTAAATTATTAACAATTTTACCCACCATACTCCTTTTTTGATAACAGCGGGTCCAAATATTTTCCGATTTGCTCATTTTTTCTTTTATTGGACTAACTACAAATGTATATGTCAAACAAAAAACGAATTGTTTACAAATCGTCACTGACTCCAAAGTTATATGCATTTGAATTTAAAAATTAAGAGCGTATATGCATTTTCCATTTTTAATGCCGTTTTAAAAACCAAAAATTTCGAAATTTTTCTAAAAAAAATTTATATTTCTAAAATGACTGCGAAGATTAAAAACATGTCAAGCCTTACTTAAAGGTAATTTTGTTGCGGAATTTCGGTTTTTTCAGTTTGTTCAATAAAATAAACCGTTTTTGTGTTATTTTCGAATTTATTCACAATTATGTGACTTCGCTCATTTTCACAAAATTTAAAATTTGTTTGATATACAAAAAATGTATGTGTAAATTTAAACTTTTCTAAGTTTATTTTAATAATATCGGACTAAAAAAAACAGAATTTTACAAAAAAAAAAAAAAATTAAAAAAAACTTCTCCATAGAATTTAAAATTTGGAGCATATTTGTTCTACAAGAATCACAATACATCAAAGTTGTGTAATGGTTTAAAAAGCCTGTACAATTTTTTCCATTTTGTTGCCCTGTGTAATTCTTCTCAAAAATAAACTGTTTCCCCTATAAATCTTTATTTAAACTTTAGAGCCAAAGCATTAGGGATTATCCTAATCTTTTGTTCATTAAATGAAAGGAGTTACGCTCAAAATTCGCCAATTCCCCTTGTTTAGCAGCACCCCTATATAGATAGCTATTCTTCGTGTATATGACACCTTGAATTTTTATGAAAAATATCGTTTACTGTTTACGTGCTGAGCTTTGAAAGAACTACTTTAACCGTAGCAAAGGACGTGTAAAGAATTCTCAAGTATACATTTTGTATTTTAATAAATTAAAAGAAACAAAGGTGCTGTATAAACATAAACATTTTTGAATTTTCTTGCTTTTTTGTTTTTTGTTACCCCTGTCTTCTATTTTGGCTTTAGCTCTTACCAGTTTTTAGTTTATTTTACATTTTTTTTTTTTTTTTTTTGAAACGGTACAGAACTTTAATATTTTCTAAAACGAACGTAAACATCAATTTAATGTTTTGTTTTTACTACTGACTAAAGTGCAATTTTTCAAATGACACTTGGTACGTGACTCTTGTTCTAATACACGTCTTTTGGTAACAGTTGGTAAAAGGACAATATCTGCTAACAGAATCAGTAATTGACTATGCACTTTATCAAGTGGCATGAAAAAAAAACAATTCTACATGATACAAAAACTAAATAAAAGTATTAATATAGAAGCAGTAGTAAAAACAAAAAAAAAAATTCAACACTTTTGGATTTTTGTAGTTAAACACTTGGTGTAAATTTAAAATTGTGTGGCTCTCTAAAGGGTGTAAATATATACGGTCTGTCTATCCATCTTGCTAGCTTTAGATTGCAGCTATGGACATTTGTGCCCTTGTGCCCTTAATTTAAAAACATAATGTCCATCGTTTATTATGGCTACAGCAGGCTTTGCTTGTCTATTTATTTGTTTCGAAAAAGTCTGAACATTTTGATTTTTTTTTTGTTTGTTCTGATTTGGTTTTGTTTTTTGGTAAATGCATACTATATAGGTATATATTAAGGTGGCCCTTATTTTGCAGTTTTTCGATGCTCCCAAGATATAAAATAGTTCCCCGTCACACAGTCATATAGAAATAAAAGAGGGAAATGGACCAATAGTCCTGAATAAAATTTGACATTCGTAAAGAAGAGATATTGTCCAATTTTGATCGCCCTCCAGGGTTCCCAATAGTAGGATATGTTAAATTTTTAAATATGTTAAATTTTTAAAACTGTCGTATTTATTCGTATGTGTGCCGATTTAAAAAAAAAGAAATATAGGGACTCCCCGTCGAGCACTACCAAAAACTATCGAGCACTAAAACAAAATCGTAAAAATTTGCGATTTCACTTAATTGTGAATAAATTCGAAAAGAAACCTTCGATTTTTATGATCGATATCTCATTTTGTTCCTATTACATGTGGCTTTGCGATAACACAATAAATCTGAACAATTTCTAGAGTTTTCGATTTTTCATGATTTTTTTAAAACAAAAAAATTTTCTATTTTCATGTAAAAAAATTTTATATTATAACTCCGAAACTACTGAGCCGATTGAAACTTAATATATGCTTGAAAATTTGTACATAGCATGTGGAAAATATTTTCAGAATTCAATCAATCGAAAGAATAACATTAACAACTCAATTTTATGTATATCAAACAAAAAACAAAAATTTTGTGAAAATGATCGAATTCACTTAATTTTGAATAAATTCAAAAAGAATGAATTGATTTTTATGATCGATATTTCATTATATTACTATGACATGTGGCTTTGCAATAAAGCAATAAATCTGAACAATTTCTACAGTTTTAAATTTTTCATGATTTTTTAAAACAAAAAAAAATTCTATTTTCACGTAAAAAATGTTTATTATTTTATTATATTGTTATTATAACTCCGAAACTACTGAGCCTATTGAAATGCAATATATTGTTACTTGAATTCAAATATAACGATTTTAACGGCTGATTTAAAGTTGCATAATGCTTTCAAATAGCAAAGCCCAAACTTTAACATATCTGTGGGCATTATTAACATTGAATAAAAGCTTTCAGTTGACCATTGATCGTAAGTGTGGCAACGCTGTTTGCTGCGACCGTATATTCGAATTCGAATATTCAGTTAAAGAACATTGTAGAAATAGAGCTTTCTAGATGGTAATGGAGTGTTATAAATAGTGGTTGCAGTCGTTAGTGAGTTTATCAGATACGCTATTTGAATAAACATCAACTGAGTGCTGTGTTTTTCAAGTGAATTCGTTTTCATTATAAAGTGTGTCTGTATTTCTACGATTTTATAAACGTGTATAAAAAACATTGAGTGACTATTTTATTCTGTGGTTGTTGTACATTTTAAATAAATAAAAAAAAAATCAAAAGTATCCGGTTTATTTAAAGGAAATAAACCAACGTTTTGAAAAGGTTTATAAAACGTAACAATATAAACGGATTAAACGCTATGGTAATCTCAACTTTTCTAAGTTTATTTTTATAACATTGGACTAACCCTTTTTGAGTTATCATTAATTATATGGAGAAACGTCTAACAAAATTTATAATTTTAAGTAAACATTTTTTTAAAAAAAATCTATCCATAGAATTGAAAATTTTTACCATTTTTGTTTTTAGGTAGCTATGATGCATCAAATCTATATAGGGATAAGTCAAGCCTTTTTTGCTGTTGACCTGTGTTATATCTTACAACTTAGGAGATATTCTCTGTTGAAAATTAAATTTTCAACATTTTTACCCACCCTACTCCAGTTTTTTTTTTATAATAGTGGGCCCAATTTTCCCGATTTTCTCCAGTTTCTTTGTATTAGACTAACAACTAATAAATATGTCAACCAAAAAAAGAATGTTTTTGAATGGAATTTGAATTTAAACATTTAAAAAAAGTAGATTTTTTGATGGTTTTTTGGAAAAAAATAGTTTATTTCTTTTTAAGTTATCTACAAAATTTCTAAGACGAGTTATTAAGAATTTATACTTTCTGAAAGGATCACTTTGCATTAAATATTTTAAATGGAAATAAATTTGAAAATTGTTGATACCGTGGGGACTATATCCACGTTTTTTTATGTAAAACTCAACTTTAGAGCACAAATTCTCAAATTGCCGATATCAATATATAGTAATCTATTTTAGATGGCCAAGTATGTTTTTAACTATTTTGTATAGGTTTTCAATAACTCCGCTCCTGGTATGAATATTCAGGCCTGTCACATATTTTGTTCGGAATAGTTTCAATTCCGTAGTTTTTATTCCGATCGATTTTGTTTTAGGTTCTTCAGATTCCGTGTAATTTATTAATTCCAAAAATATTTAATAATTCTACATTTCAGATTTAAATTTGAAAGCGTTTTTTATATTAAAACAAAAGGGAAGCTTTTGGTGCAGAAATTGATTAAACATTTTGGAAAAACAAATAATTACAAAGAAATATCAATTCCACTTTAAAAGCTGAAAGTGGTTTCATTCCGATAGAAATTTTCGTTTCACTTTTCTGAAGAAGCAAAATACGGAATTAATTCTACTTTCGATCGGAATGGAATTCTGTGACATGCCTGATTATAGCCAAAAATCTAAAAAATGCCACTTTTGGGATTTTTCAACACTTTTTTGGGGTTGAATCCTGATTACAAATTTCAGAATTTGTTTTTATTTTTGCATATCCAATAGAAAAGTCTATATAACTGTAAAATTCCATTTAAAACTATTCATAAATAAAAATTTAATTTCAATTTGAAAAATTTGTATCTTTGCAAAAACTCAATAGAAAGCATTTTTTTGTCTAGATGACGGAGAACAATGTTTTTTTTTGGTCAATGGGAGCATTGAAAATCGCAAAGGTGTAAAATAAGGGCCATCCTAATATATGCACATGCATTGGAGACCACAATTTAGAAGTCATCCATCTATTACTTACACTCAACATCAAGTATTATACGCTTTGATACTGAAGGTGGTACTCCATTGGTGGCAATACACAGATAGGCACCCATCTCATTCCGGCTCACTTTGGTCAATGGCAACACTTCACCATCATACACCAACACTGCATGCAGCAACCAAGCCATCCAGCCAGCCAGCACAGCAAGCAAGGTGAACAACAAATGACCAGGGATACATGATAAAACAAAAACAAAAGCCAACAAAAAATACACAAAAGAAAAAAACAAAATATTTTTACATAGAATGAACGAACAACAGCAACAATATTCCGAAATATTCATGGATGATAGTTGGAGACAGAGGAGTACGAGGAGTAGAAATATACCAATGTTCATAGAGATTTCCCAAAAGCAAGAATAACAAAAAAATAAAAACATATAAATTGTCAGCATATTGTTTGTAGAGGACAACAATAATAGCAGAAGCAGCAATAGCAACAAGGGGCAGCAACACACCCATGAAGTGGGTTGAATTGAACAGCCATACAGCCATAGTGCAGATAAATATGCATTGTTGAACAATAGTTACGTCCAGGTATTATGAGAACATGGCAAAAACAATGAACAAATAAACAACAAAAATAAAAAATAAGGATTTCCAAATAATATTGTAGTGATTTTGTGAGTGTGTGTAGGAATGAATGTGTGTGTTTAGAACAAAGTTTTTGGCAGCAGCATCAAGTTTGTAGTTTAGGTCGAAAGGATTTGCATGTGAGGTCATCAATTCCAAAGGAGATTAAAGAGACAATTTAAAAGAAGACAAAGAAGATTTTTTTTTAAAAACATTGTTCATTTTGTTTGTATGTTTTTTTGTTTTTCTTCTACGAAAGAGATTATTTTTAAATTACCTTTCTTTTTCTTTTCGACTGCAATTTCTTCACCATCTTCTCGGCGCCATATGATTTTGGGAGCTGGAAAGCCATCAGCCCTGCAGGTCATATTAATGTTTTGATTTTCTCTAACAGCCACCGATGAGGGTGTACTCTCAATGTCCAATATATTTGGTGGCACTACAAACAACAAAATACAAAGACATTATAGAAAGTACATAATACATATAACATTTTCCATATGTCCTGTCTATTTATCTAGATTTTATTTTGTGAAAAATTCATGTACTTACCAACTACTTGCAAATAACCCACTTGACTTATCATGGGATTCGTGTTCACTTGACACATGTAGTAGCCACGATCGTCTTGATGGGCCTGATTCACATGCAACAGCCAAGTGTTTGCATTGTCGTAAGTGATGCTGTAACGTGGTATTCTTGAGATGACATGTCGATGTATTGTCAAAATCATTTGTCTATCAATGTGTATCCAGGCAACCTTTTTGCAACGATAATAGAAACAGAAATAGAAACAACATCAACCAAAATGTAAAATACTTGGAAACAAAATGAAACGAAATAAAAGACTACAAGTACTTTTGCCAGTTAAACAAATAACAAAGAAGATTTAGCTTGAAAAGCAGGAGGAGGAGATGGTAAAGATAATGTTGTTCTATGAATTCCGTATTCAATGAAATTCAAATCAAACTTTCAGTTGTTATGTATTTATTGACATATGTTGTACATTCATTTAAACATTACATGTATCAAATACACACATTTATAAAAGGATACATGTGAGGATATATGTATATTCTTATTCATTGGTATTGTATAACGACCTGCATTACATCTTATGCATGTTGTATGTTTGTAGAAATATAAATTCGTTGAGCTGTTAGTATTTCATTTTGTTCTCATATGTCTGAAATTGTATTTGTGCAACGTATGGCCAAAACGACTGTTTGAAGAAGAAAAAAAAAACTCAAAACTCACATAAAAACTATGCAAAGTGGGCAGAGTACAATATAAATGACAATATATATTAAACTTTTAATAATTCAAACCGAATCGTATGAATTTTGTTTTTTTTTACTCCTAAATAAAATTTATAACTCCTTTCGAACCATTCAGTGCTGTTTAAAGTTTAACTATTTGTCATAAACGAAATTTTGTTAACAGTTTCTGAAACTGTTTCTCTGCATTGAACGTAACAAAAAATCGAGGTTCTCATAAAATTCAACAAACAACTAATTTACAAATTCGTAAAGGCCAAACAATATATGCTGTCGCACAGTTTAAATGGTGTAACATGTAAAATACACCCCATAAATGTCTACAATATTTGTTATTTTGGTCGAAAATCATAATGACATATGGTTTGCACTTCTTTGGAAACGAAAATCTACAACAAATGTTTTAATATTACTTACATACGCGCACTTTGCGCTGTGGCACGCATCCGAAAGGTTAAATTTTCAATGACTTGGCCTCATAAAGGGTCACAATTAAGCGATTCCTGTCTTTATATTTAAATAAAACAAAGGGTAGAGCGCATCCGAAATGTTTAATTCTTCATGACTCAGGCTCATAAATCCGGCTGAATTTGACCGTTGACATGGGTTACGTTGGCTTTGGAGCCTCTATGGTTTATTCGCATAGACCTGCGACTTAAGAAAACCCCAAAAGAAAATCGTCACATCAGCTCCACATGAGATGACCATGCCCTAAAATCGCTGGTGCAGAATGTCCAAAGTGGCACATAGTACGGAAAGTAGTGCCAACCTGTTGAAACCACATATGGTTGGTATGAATATCATCCATTTGAGGCCAAAAGCAGTTGGTAATCATCGACCTATAGCGCTTGCCGTTGACGGTAATGGCCTGGCTAACATCGTTCTCAAAGAAATATGGACCGATGACGCCAAAAATCCACACCTACGACCTTGGATCTAATGCGAATCATCCTCATCATTTTTTGCATGACTTAAAAATGCGGGGTTTACAATATATAGCGTATCTTTTGAACGCGGTTTTTGGGTTTCAAAAACTTATCTGTCATTTATTGAACATTATGGTGGAAACAACAAAGTTCTTTTTTGCTTCGAAAATGTCGAATTTTGTACCACCGAATCTTCATATGCGGGAAGTTTTGCTTTACTTCTTTAATATGAACAAAAATGTCTCTGAAACATACCGATTGCTTACCAAATCTTATGGTGAATGTGTTTCATCGGTTCCAACATGAGATAGTTTGTGCGGTTCAGAAGTGATGATTTTGACAAAAAATTACACTATGTCGTTTTAAAACGACATAGTGTAATTTTTTGGAGTCATTACTACATGAAGATTAATTTAAAACTCAACAAGAGCCTTCAAAATCATTAGGAGCTACTCAAGCAGCAATTTTAAAACATTTTCAAGCTGCAGGATCACTCAAAACTAGGGAAATTGAGTACTATACGAATTGAAGCCGAGAGGCCTTGAAAACGATCTTGTATATCCTAAATGATGCTTGAACGAATCATTACTTGCGATGAAAAATGGACCATTGCGATAACCCGAAAAGAAAGAGAACATATGCGAAGCCCCAACCAGACGAATCGAAACCAAAGCCAAATATCCATGATGCTAAATGTAATTCTCTGTATTTGGTGGGATCAAAAGAGCACTATCTATTATGAGCTGCTTAAATCTAACGAGACCATCACAGGAAATCGTATATATTATGAATATTGAATGCTTAGAATATATGGCCAGACATAAAACCGTAAAATTCCATCGTGACAAAGCTCGGCATCATGTAGCAATACCTGTTCAAAAGTGCTTAGAATGAAGTGGTTGGGAAGTTTTGCCTCATCCGTCTTATAGTCCAGACCTTGCCACTTCGAACGATGCATAACGCTCTCTCTGGGATACTCTTCAATTGAGAACAGCGGATCCGAAATTGCCTTGATTCGTTCCTGGCCTCAAAGGGTGAGCAGTTCATTTGGCTTGGAATCCATATGTTGACAGAAAGATATTTTCCCATCTTTCATATCGTCATAGCTAACAATGGTCAATACTTTTAATAAATTTATACTGTACAAATGTTTCAAAATAAAAACTAAAAATTTTTGAAAAAATCTTGCACCTAATAAAATAATTTTTTTTAAATACATAAAAATATTCAAATGTATTTAATTTAGCGGTTGCGCCTATTTGCCATGTTTGACTCTTCCTTAAGTTATAAGCACTTATCGAACGATCTTTAGTGCGGCAATTTATATATGAGTTTCAATAGAGCTTGTTCCTTTATCATAGGAAAAACGTGTAATGAATATCATGGTATTATCTGCAATATCTTTAAATTGCAGAAAATTATCAACTTTTTTGTTAATTTTCAAGACCAAACATTTCTGATCAATAAAGAATATTTATGTGGTCGTCTGGAAAAACTAGTTAACTCCACTTATTGAGAAAATTGAGATAATACTCTGTTAGATCAAAATTTTAATATAGTTTGTCTTTTAAAAGTTATTTTTATGTAAAAATTTGCTTTTGCATGCATTTTTTGAAAAAAGGCAACTCCATAGTTTCTTAATAAATATAAGAATAAGAAGTTTAAAATAGAAGAATAGGTAGTCGTTTAGAAAACTAAGAGAGAAAGAGCGAAATTGAACAAATTCGGGTCACAAGCTCTTTGGGTCCAAATTTTGAACCTAAAAAATTAAAAAAAAGTCAGCTTATTTCTCATATGTAAATTAGAGTGTCCAAACTATTTTTTTTTTTGGAATTTTGGAACGCATACCCTCTATTTTTTTATATATATATCAAACTATAGTTAAATATGAAATTTTGTCTTTCTATCATGATTGCAACCCGTGCCGACTTGCGATTTAGTTTTGAGGTGCATTTACAAGGGGAAAAATGCAATTTTTTCAGTTTTTGTAAAAATTTTGCCATTAAGTTATTACTTTTGCAATTTAATTTAAAAGAATCGATATGTGTACGTAATTATCGTTCTAATAAGACATAAAACACAAAAATTTGATAAAAAATGTTAAAGTTATTAAAAAATCGCCAGGCCATTAATGTGTCTCAGGCCACTAGAACAAGAAATGTAGGAACTAAATTAACATATTTTGAGAAATATTAAAATAAAAACTTATTTTTACTTAAAATATATCCATATTTACTTGTATATGAGTTTCTGTCTTCGTAGAATACCGTTAACCTATTCCCAGGTATGACCAAAAAAAAATATTTTTTTTAACGGCAGTTTCAAAACTCCATTTTCAAATTTTTAAAAATTTGGTTAAACAAATTTCAGAATTTGTTGATCATCACATGGGGATTTATTTACAACATTATAGGGAATAAAAAAATGAAAAATAGCTCTTATAGTTTTTCCGTAACTGCGATTTAAATTTTGCAATTTTCGAGAAAAAATAATTTTTAGGCCATATTTTGGCGAATGAGCCGAATTTCCTTACTGTTATGATTTTTAAGTAAAAGCTATTCAGAATATTATAGTCTAGGTAATTTTAAATACAGTCTGAAAGTTTTACTAAAATCGGAAAACGTTAACCTTTAAATCGTGAAGGTCAAATGTCAATTTTTTCAGTATTTGGTATTTCTCATGGAAAGATAGCGAAATGTTATATATTTTTGGACACTCAACTTTTCAAATCACGATTTTAATTTTTGGACACTCTAATGTATATATATACGAATAAAAGGAAAAAATATTTTTTGAAAAAACTAGGTAACTCCATGTTTTCATAAAAAACGCGTAAATTAACGTGCTGAGCAAATAGTTAATGCTTTTTCACAAAATATTTCTAAAGTAGCCTTAATTCCGAAAAATATCAATATAAATTGAAAAAAAAATTTGTTTGGAAAAACTAGGTAACACCATTTTTCGAAAAAACAAGGTAACTACACATACGAAATTTGATCCCCCTAAGACCTTCCGTCGAGGCAACATCATGCCAAAAACAGACAGATGGACAGACGTAATAATTTCGATATATGTAACATAATTGCATATAACCAGGGGCGAACGAAAATCAGGAAAATTACCAGTGAGTAGTTTCCAGCTACATGGTATAAAGAAAAGCAGGCTGAATTTTCCACAGCACCCTCGCAAAATATTATTCATACTAATAGTAATTAATTTTAATGGACTACGGGAGGTATGAGTAATATTTTGTTGCTGTATTACGAATAGATCTAAAATCTGGCAAATAATGAGTTTTTATCGCTTAATATGGTTAACAAAACATTGTTCTTTCATTTCATTACACAAACTGGATATTCGATTTGTAAAATACCAAACTTTTTACAATCCTCTCCACTATGCAGTGCAACAATCAATCAGATACATGGAGTATTGTATTGCAACTTTTGTTCGACTCGTATTTGCAATGCTTAACTAGATTTGAACAAACTTACTGACATCAATACGTATGACAGCTTTGTATAAGATGCGTTCAATTTATTGTTTACACAACTGACAAATATCCAATGACATTTAGAACATTTTACATCTCAAAACATCTACATGGACATCGATACCAACAAAGAAAATTGAGATGTACACACTTGGATGCGATTGCTTCAGCTCAATATGGAAAAGAATTATACAAACATACATATAAGTCGATAATTATTTCAACTAAAATACTTTTTTATATAACATTGAATTTCGAAAGGTAGAATATGAATTCTATATTGAGTATGATGGTGACTACTAACAAGTAATTTTAATAATAATAATTAAAAACATAATTTTTATACTGTCACCTATAAATTAATCAAAATAATGTCTGCACAATAAAATTTGTCTACATACATACCTTATAACCACCCAGGTGTTCAACGACGCATGGTAAATTGGCATCACGTCCCACAGCCACAGTAACATTCGGTATTGGTTGGGCAAAACGTGGCTCGTTCATCATAACTGAAAATGTTTTCAAATAGAAAAGAATATTTTATGTTGAATACATAAATACATATTTTAAAAACAAAACAGCAAAAATAAACATTAAACAACATTAACTCGTAAATGAGCAGTGTCAAAAGTACGCGGGCGGGTTTTTATTTTCTAAAACAAATTGAAGTTTTTTCCTTTGTTTCATTTAATTAAGTTGTTGCTCATTTGGGAAAATCATGAAAATGTTTGCAATTTTTGCATGTGCAGTTTTTTTTGCATTAACCACAATGGAGGCAACCAGCATTTGATTTTAGTTAACTTTTCTTTTATAAATAAAATAAAATTTTTTTTTGCAAGGAGAAAAGGGTGAAATTTAAAGCATTTTTATTTAAAAGCCAGACAAATTTTATAAATGTACAATAGTTGCTGTGAAATATTTGTTTAAGGGTAATGAACATTTATTTGAAAATAGTTATTGATACAAAATGTTTGATAGAAGTAATTTTTAAAGATATCATAGGATGAACCGAAAAATATCGTTAAAAAAACTGATTAAACAGGTCAACAGCAAAAAAAACTTCACTAACCACTATATAGATTTGATGCATGATGGTTACCTAAGTACAAAAATGGTAAAATTTTTGAATTCTATGGAAAATTTTTTTTTTATTATTTTTTTTTTTTGTAAAATTGATGTTTTTTAGATGTTTCTCCACATAATTTATGATAACTCAAAAAGTGTTAGTCCGATATTACTGAAGTAGACTTAGAAGAGTTCAAATTTACATAACCTTTAATCTGCTTATTTCTACAAATTGAAGCTAAAAATATATTTTTTACATGAAAATAGCAAATTTTTGTGTTTTAAAAAACTCATGAAAAATCGAAAACGGCAGAATTTGATCAGAGTTATTACTTTTTCGCAATGCCACATGTAATAGGAACATTTTTAGAAAATTTTAAAATTTTTGTACTTAGGTAACCAGGAAGCATCAAATCTATATAGTGGTTAGTGAAGCCTTTTTTGCTATTGACATGTGTTGTTCTTCGAAATATTAGGAAATTTTTACTTAATGTTAATTATCTCGATATCCTTTTTTGCTCTCTCTCTGATGTGTTGTTAATAGAGATGCCAAACGGTAAATCCCGTTCCCGAAAATCCCGCGGATTTCGGGATTTCTTAAACCCCGAAGCCCGGGATTTTTTAATTTTAAATCTCGGGATTTTCCAAATCCCGTTTTTCATAAATAAATAGGGGAAATTGTAATTTTTGTGTGCCTTTTTTATGCATTTTGACATTCTATATGTCCGAATATGGCGAAGTGCAGTTCAGCAAAGTTGTTAAGCTTAACTCCTGCTACAACATAGTTAATAAAGGAAAGCGGTATTTTTGGTTATTTTTGGGGCTCTGGAAAATCTTCATATTTTTTTGTAAGTTATCTAACAAAACTTAATTTAAATCTTTTTCAAATGAAATTGATTTTATCTCAGATGATGAGCTCGAACAATATGAAAATATTTCGATTGCTCAAAGGCTAAAAGATATTATTAATAAACGTAAAAAACTCAAATAATAATAACGAAACCAAGTTATAATGTAGATTTGCAACTTGCAAATGAAATAGATCACTTTATTTCTGAAGGAACAATAGGAAAATACTTGCAGATTTGTTATAAGTATTTGCAAACGGTTTTGCCAATATGAAATATGTTTTTCGGCAGCAGCATATGTCTTAAACAAAATTCGTTCCAGTGTTAGTGCCTAATAAAAATTAATTGCTAAATAAAAAATTTACTTTCAATTGTAAAGACATAATTATGTACGTTTCTTTCATATAATTTTCGGGATTTTAGATTTCCCGAAAATCCCGAAATCCCGATTCTTTACCAAATCCCGATCCCCGGGATTTTCAAAAATCAGTCCCGATTAGCATCTCTAGTTGTTAACCATACAATAGCCTATTATTGAGGAAAATCGTTAGAAAATGAAGACACATTTTTTGAGATATCCTTTGTTCAAAGACAATTATTTGATTCAATATTTTGTGTTCAAATATAAAAATATTGAAAATATTGTTACGTTTTTACCTTTTAAAAAAGTGGTTTATTTCCCTTGTGAACTTACATAACAATGTTAAGCCTAACAGCGCTTACAATACACTGACAGGCAACAATTTGCTGTTACTATTTATATACACAGTGCCATCTTCTGGTAGTTTCATGAATTACACAGGGCAACAGAATCGAAAAAATTTTGGAGGTTTTCATATGAAAACCACTACACAATTTTGATATATTGTGGTTCCAGTAGTACAAAAATGGTAAAATTTTTTATTTTTATGGATAGGTTTGTTTTAATTTTTTTTTCTAAAATTGTGAATTTTGTTATATGTTTCTCCACATAATTTATAATAACTAAAAAAGGATTCAACCGATATTATTGAAATAAACTTAGAAAAGTTAAAATTTACTTAGGCTTTAATCCGTTTATATATTGCGTTTTACTGAGCTCAGTAGTTTCGGAGTTATATTAAAAAATTTAAGCAAAAATATATTTTTGTGTTTTGAAAAACTCATGAAAAATCGAAAACGGCAGAAATTGTTCATTTTTATTGCTTTATCAAAAAGCCACATTTAATAGGAATAAAATGAAATATCGGTCGTAAAAATCGATTGACTCTTTACGAATTTATTCGCAATTAAGTGAATTCGCTCATTTTCACAAAATTTAACTTTTTTGTTTGATTACATAAAATTGAGTAGTTATCTACTTCTTTCGATAGATGGAATTTTGAAAACATTTTCCCTATGGTATTTACTAATTTTCACATATATATTGCGTTTTAATCGGCTCAGAAGTTTCGGAATTATAATAACAAATTCAAGCAAAAAATATATTTTTTATGTGAAAATATAAAAAATTTTTGTTTTAAAAAAATCATGAAAAACCGAAGACGGCAGAAATTGTTTATATTTGGTACTTTATCGCAAAGCCACATATAATAGGAACAAAATGAGATATCCATCATAAAAATCGATGGATTCTTTTCGAATTTATTCACAATTAAGTGAATTCGCTTATTATAAAGTTAAATTTTGTGAAAATGAGCGAATTCACTTAATTTTGAATAAAATCGAAAAGAATTAACCGATTTGTATGATCGATATCTCATTTTGTTGCTATTATATGCGGCTTTGCAATAAAGTACCAACTATAAACAATTTCAGCTGTTTTCGATTTTTCATGATTTTTTTTAAAACAAAAAATTTTTTATATTTTCACAAAGTAATAAACCTGAACAAGTTCTGTCGTTTTCGATTTTTTATGAGTTTTTTAAAACACAAAAATTAGCGATTAAAATGCAATATATTAAGAGATTAAAGGCTATGTAAATTTTAACTTTTCTAAGTTTAATATTGGTCTAACCCTTTTTGAGTTATCATAAATTATGTGGAGAAACATCTAACAAAATTCACAATTCAAAATTTAGAAAAAAAATTTAAAAAAAAACATAATTTTTGTCCTTAGGTAACCATGATCCAAAAAATCTATATAGTGGTTAGTGAAGCCTTTTTTGATATGTGTGATCTATCTAATGGACAAAACTAGAAAAAGTTTATATTTCTAAAGCTTTTAGGAGCTTTAACAGTTAAAGTTGTTATACTTACAAACAATGTTAATAACAGCATGTTATTAACATTGTTGATAAGTAGAAGTTAGGGTACTGGAAATGTTTATAAACGTGATACATCGTTAATGCAACTTCGTAACAATATGTATATTGAAACAGGGATACATAAGCAATATTATGAGTCTAATAATGTAAAATTTGGACAAGCGGTTTAAAAGTTGTATGAAATTGAATTTAAGCAATTCTACCATTCTTATATAAAATTTGAAATTTAAACCTCGATAAAAGACAAACCAAAACGAATTAAAAATTTTTGAGAAACTTTAAATTTTCTATGGCCATAAAGAGAAGTCCTGAAATTAGCAAATTTCGTTACTAATTTTCTATTTTGCTCCATTTTTTCTATGTAACCAAAGCTGTATGCGTTAGCCTCACATGTCCACCTCTAAATTAGCACTTGGTTTTATGTCCTTATTTTAAAAGTTGTGTTTTTTTTTGTTGGCTATGTGCGAGTTTGTTTTTCCATTTAAAGTTTTTAATGTGAATTAGTTGGCAGTTGAAATTTTAGAAAATAAACGTGCTTGTATGCTTGCATTGTTGCTAGCACACACATGCTATAGCGAAAAGAAATAAAGAAATTAAAAATTATTCCCATTCTGTAATAGAACATCAATTTCCAAAACCCCCTGAGAGCAGTGAAATATGAAACCGCAAAAAAGAAATCCTTACTCACACACCAACACACATACAAATTCACATCCACACCCACACTTGGTCGCACAAACTCCTGCTGCAGCATCAACATCTAAATTTAAAAATCCAATACATTTTTAAATGGAAATTTAAAACAACACAACACTCTCACCCAGCAGCCAACAGCCAGCCCACCATGTGTACAAATGTGTCTGTGGTAAAACCACAAATCACCAATTAAATATTTATACTTCAATCTACTCAACGAAACGAATGTAAAAAATGTAAAGGGATTTATACATAAAAATACATGAATGTGTACAATGTAAACGTGCATACGGCTACAAACGTACATAAATACATTTGTACAGACATTCGTATCTACGTACATCTACAAACAAAAACTGTAACCATATTTTTGGCTGAAACCAAGCTGTAGGAAAGTTGTAGTAACCGAGTAAAGAATAGAGCAGAGTGGAGTTGTAAACTCATCACCAACATCTGTATGAATGGAATGTACAATATGTATGCATGAATCTTAAATTACTTGCGTGTAAAATAAATGTACTTGTAATGTAATGTATGTGTATTCACATCTTTGTTCATTAGAGTGGTTCCAACTCAGCAAAAATGTCATTTATCAAATAATCTACAGTGTAAAGTTAAGGAAAGAAATTTTTAAATCAGTTACCAATTTCGCCTTCATGCATTTCAACTTTGTACACCATAAAGTTATTAAGGAAGTGATGATACTAAGGTACTTCCAAAGTCTTATTATCGGTAATCCCATTTCCCAAAATTCGAAAATTTTTTTAAATGAATTTCAATTTATAAATTAAAAACTTGAAATTAATGTTAGCTCTTATGATGCTCGAAAGGTGAAACTTGCTTTAGTCTAATGTTTATAGCGAAATATTTAGTTTAAAATATGTGTTCTCTAACTACCAGACATGTTGCACCTTCAATTATTTTCTAATATATAAATGAATATTCGTTAAGTGAAATGGATACTTGTTCAACATTAAAAATTTAAAAAGGAAAACATAATGCACTTTTAACGAACAATAACATAAATATTGCTTGAGGTTTAATGTTTATTTGAAAATTGAAACTTTAAAATGTAAAATAATATCAACTGCAAATTGACAATTTTATTTTAAAGCATTTTAATAACTTCATATTTCATATTTTAGGGAGTTTTTATTAAAAAGATTTTTTATATAGCAAATATATGTATGTATTTTGTTACTATGGCTTCATCAAAAATATTTTGTTTTTCTTTTCAATAAAAATGGAACAATTATATTTACAACATACATGTCGTTAGCTTAGTAAGCAAATGAGCCAAGTCCACTTTTAGGAAAATTTAGGAAAAAGTTACTGAATACAATAGTTCTACTAAACATATTATATTGATTTCCTAAGTGTGTCGCGTTCGCTACCAAAATGCCTACATATTTAAATATATGGGTAAACAATGGTATATTTCGAGCCCTTAGCGCCAAAACACAAATTTTACAGGAGTAGGTTTTTTTTTGGATTATTTTGAAATTTATACATAGAATTAAAAATGTTATGATGCGATATAATATAATTTCGTTCAAGCTATTTGTCTATTTTTCAAAAATATTTATAACTTTTGACAATTAAAAATTCATGGAATACTTTATTGAAAAATATGACAAAAAATGTTTTTTATTGAATTTTTGCATAGATACAAATTTTTCGAATTGAAATAACATTTTTATTTATGAATAGTTTTTAGTGAAATTGCACAGTTACTTAGATTTTTCTATTTAAAATAGAAAAAAACGAATTTTAAAATTTATTATCAGCAATCCCGCAATTCCCAAAAAAGTGTTGCAAAATTCCAAAAATGGGAATTTTTAGCTTTTTAGCTATAATATCCATACGAAGGTCGGGGTTATCGGAACCCTTTACAAAACATTTAGAAACATAGTGGACCACCTAAAATCGGTTACTATATTTTAATATCGAATATTCGATTTGACAATTTTTGCCCTAAAATTTAATTTTACATAAAAAATAGGTATTTTTTGAATGGACCTGGTCACCTCGGTAATAACAATTTTTTAATGTTTTTTCATTTAAAATATTTAATGAAAACCTAGCTTTCAGAAAGTAGGAATTCCTTAAACAGCTTCTTAGAAATTTTTTGCGATAACTTAAAATTAAAAAAGTTCTTTTTTCCCATTAGCGAAAAATCAATTTTTTTAAATTCAAATGTATATCTTTGGACTTAGTCATTATTTTTAAACAATTAATTTTCTATTTGACACATGCATATGTTGTTAGTCTAATAAAGGAAAACTGGAGAAAATCGAGAAATATTTGGATACGCTCTTATCAAAAAACTGGAGTAGGGAGTGTAAAAATGTTGAAAATTTAATTTTCAAATGCGATTATCTCCTAAGCTATAAGAGATAATTGATAGCTATGTCAAGGTTATGCGCTCGATGAGAAGATTCTATATGTGTAATTTTTTTTAAATCGGAACGCAAAAAAGAAATAGGATCGTTTTAAAAATGTAACATACCTGAGGTGTCCTACTTTGAGGACCCTTGGTCGCGCCCCTGATGGGCCCACGAGGTCCACGTTAAGAACTTAAACTCGACAACACTTTTTCTTTGAGCATGTAAAATTTCTTTCAAACCAATCTAACCATTTAGAAGTTACAGATTTATTTCCCTATTTTTTTCTATACCACTGAGTGTCGCTTACGATAAAATTCTTTTACCGCAAAATGTAAACATTGACTTACGATAAAATCGTACCCCCTATAATTTTGAAGTTATTAACAATTTTGATATTCTGAGAACGCTAAAACATCAGTTGGTCAATAAAATTTTAATTTTAGCAATAAAAAAAAAATTTAGAAAATGTCGCTTACGATAATTTGGCGCTAAGGGCTCGATTTATTAAAAGATAAAAAAATGTGCTGAGAAAAGTAGCTGAGAATCTCTCGAAAATAAATAGCAAGAAAAGTTGTTAAAAGGAAAAATGCTTTACCAATAAGTTTATTTAAATTTATTATAGTAATATATATAAACATTGAGTAGCTAATATAATTTTGAGTTAAAATTACTTGCACTAGTCCTTATTACAAACGTGACATGAAAATATGTCGTGTTGTAAATCATACTAAAAATTGTTAAAAAACGAATGCAATTATTTAAAAATTATAGCTAACAACAATAAAACGAGTCACGTTCTTTATCCTATGTAAATTACTAAAAAATTGGAAATATCCAAAGGACAAAATGTTACTAAAATGCTATCAAAGAATGGAAACCAAAATAAATGTTTTAAATTTCTTTATTTTTTGCTTCATAGACGTATGAATGTCACGTTCTTGAACCTGGATATTACCATGGTATATAGTGTTTTTATATTTTTATTGGATTTTGAAAAGTACGGGCATGATTAGTGCATATAAAACAAAGTGAATTATTCAATTTTAATTATGGAATCATGAACTATATAGAAATATCGTTTTAGATGTAAAATACAAAAATTACATATAAATGTCTAAATGCCGCAAACTCTATGTACTATGTCAGATGTAAAAGAAAATTCCAAAACAAATTTTATTATTTTGGGAAATTTTGTTCTAACGATTGATAAAAGCTAAGAATTTCTGTTTAACTAGGATAACATTTACAAATTCCAATCAGTTGCGAAAACGGGTAAATTTTAATAAGCTCAAGTTTTCGTTTAACAATTTCTAAAAATTTTTGTATTGCTATTAAGGATTTTATTAAGAATACATGCCAGAACAAAAGTAAAAAGAAATGGTCAATTATAATTTCGCCGTAACTGCGATTTGAATGTTTAGAATTTTAGGAAAACAATAGTTTTTGCAATAATTTGTTTAATATGAAATTATGTTATACTCTTGCTGAGTTTTATTAAAATAAATTCAGACTATTATTACTCAAAGATTAGGATATATACTGAAGACTTTACAGAAATCGAGAAATGTTAACATTTTCAACACCGGGGTCAAAGTTAAAAAGTTTTAATATTTAAGATTTTACATTAAAATACAGCGAAATGTTATTGATATTTAGAAAAATATTTAACTAGGTTTAGAAATGTTATCAGAAGGGGAATTTTTATATACTTTGTATCAAAATGACCCAAATTGTTTTACCAATTTAAAAAACAAGTGCATAAAATAGTTAAATGTTTTTTTCTTTTTTAAAGTCCATGATATAAAACATATGAATATGAATAAAGTTCATTTAATTAAGTTCATCTTTTAAATATTTTAAGTATTCCCCAAGTACATCAAATAATAAATTTAAATAAAAAGTATATAACAATTATTTTATATTGTAACATAAATTAATTGTTCAATTCACAATGTCTCCCTCCTATCATGTCATATTGTCATAATGTCCTAATATTTCACGACTCGCACTGTGGTTCCAAATCAAAATCTAGATGGACAAAATTATAAAAATCAGTATCTTCAGAATTCGGAAAACGAAGTTTTTATCGGAAGCAGACAATCTGCTCTCCTCCAATACATATGGGTTTTTCAATTGGACATTTCGTTTTCTCGACAGAAGCGCCAGAAGTTCAAAAATTTTGAATCATATTTTCGTCAATTTATTAATATTTTACTGCTTTACTAAATTGCATATATTTCAATTGTTTTACCATATAGAAATTCATACTTGAAAGCATAGATAAACATTGACATAGGCTTTCCTTAGGTGCATATCTTATATTTATGGGCCTCTCCATTTTCCTGTTATAGTATTTTAAACTTGGGTCTCAAATATACTGATATTTTTTTTTTCTACGAATATTATATAGCTTGCCAAATAAAAAGATCGTCGAAGCCCGTCCAACGACTATATACATAATTTAAAGAAACTTCTGGGGAATGTCTTTGTAAAAATTATAGCCGCCAGCTCCCGCCGAAATATTTTTTTTTAATTTTTACGGAATGGAATTTTTAGAAATAATTTTTTTTATTATTGATTTTTATATAGCTAGACTCTGCTGTAACTTGAAATATAGTAAATAATGAACTTTTTAAACATTTAGTTTCAGAAACACTTGACAACGTATTTTTTTTAATTTTTTTATTAATGATTTTTATATATCTAGACCCTACTGTAACTTGAAAAAAAAGAAGTTTATATTGATCTTTTAAAAATTTTTTTAGGAATCGGAGACACCAATTCTATATAAAAAGAGCGCCAAATAATTTTGTCCACCTATATTTTGATTGGGAACCACAATGACTCGGCTCGGCTTAACCGACTCTTAGGCGTTTGGCGCTGGTCTATGCTGGTTGGTTACGATAATACAAATAACATAGTATACAGAGTAGTATTATTTTACTTTTTCAAACCATTGTAAAATATTAGTATATTATGACAATATGACATGATAGGAGACCTTGTGAATTGACCAAATGTATAAATTAATATATTCTTGTACTTACCATGTGTCACCAAATTCGTCAGATAAATGACAAACATCACCTTGCGATTTGTAAAGCGGCTGGGAAATATATTTAAGGCTATTAGCAGCACTTTGATCACTGTCATCAGGAATATCATGTTGCGGCAGTTGGTGTTATTTATTTATGGCAAAATATTCTCCCGGAGTTATAAATATTAACTTATTATATGATCCAAATTTAGCACTTGTAGGGTTTTTTTTTTTATATATTCTGTTAATGTAAAGAAAGCATTATTTTAGATAATATTTAAAAAAAAATCATGGTAAAAATTTCATCTGCCAGTGTAATTTAGACTTATAAAAAGAAGCTTATGACGCTCCTAGTTTAAGCAACTGAGAGATTTCCAACCGGGATATGTTTCGAAATAAATATTTTCACTTTTTTGTATATATATGTAAGTTAGTGGAGTTAATCCATTTGGTTGATTAGACAGCCACATGTAATAGTTACTAATAGTGTTGCTATGCATGTTTTGTTTTTTTTTTTTTGTAAAATATCGCTAGCATTTTTTTTCCAGTGTACGATTCAATGATTGCTCATCTATTTTTTATTACTGCTAAATATGAGAATACATTTTTGTGTCTCATTGTGTTATGACACGTAAAAGTTTGTTGCATCGCTGTTGTTGCACTTAGTTGGAAAATGGTGTATTCGTATGCATACGATACAAAATGTCATACATACAGAAATATATTTCTGGAAACAAACGAATGTATGAACCTTAGGCAGGCACAGATTGCATGAGGCTAAAAAAAGTTTGTTGAAGTTCTTAACTAAAATTGAAGTGAATTTTTATATCCATCATCAAATAAGAGGGGGTATATTGAATTATAACACATCAAAATATTTGTCTCAGACCCATATTGGTATATGGGCAATTCCATATCATCGCACGTGACATTTGCACGCCTATAGAGTGGAATAGATTTTGCAAAAAAAAGAGTATCTGAAAAATCGTGACATAAAACGGAAATTTTTAGGTACATGTGGAAATATGCGAAAATAATCTAATCGTGAGAGGCGTTATGTTTTCTTCTAATTTCTTACACTAAAGGAAATATTTTTCCTTTACAATCCGTCATATTTAAATAAAAACAATCTTTGGATGATTTTATAATAAATACAATTTAATATCGTACGTGACATACCGTACGTGACAGATTTTTCTCTTATAATAAAACAATATATATTCTGTAAATATGCATACATACATGTGTATACAAAAACTAAAAAAAATAATAGAAAATATACATTCGGTTTCAATAAACAATTTGACAATAGCAAAAAAACAAACAGTCAAATTTATTTCATAGTACAGGCTAATTGGGAGCCTAGTTTTCGCCACAATTTTAGCCTAAAACATTAAAAAACAAGTAAGAAAGTATGGTCGGTCAAGCCCGACCATATAATACCCTACACTAAGTAAAAGAGTAAAAACATTTTTCTTTTAAAATTTCAATAATTTGTATTTTTGAATGATTTTCGGAAGTGGGCCTTATATGGGGGCTATGACCAATTATGGACCGATCACCATGAAATTAGGTCGTGTGATTTGTGTCTATATGAAAGTATACTATGTTGAATTTTGTGAGTATACCAACATTTTTAAGCGATTTATGCACGTTAAAGTGATTTTCGGAAGCGGGTCTATATGGGAGCTATTACTAATTATGGACCGATCGTAACAAAATTTGGTGACATGAATTTCGTATATATAAAACTTATTTGGAGAGCAATTTGTGGAGATACATTTATAAATTAAACATTTATGAGCGATAAAGTCCAATTTCGGAAGGACATTTGTATGGGGGCTAGGTGAAATAATAGAACGATTTCAGCCAGTTTCAATAGGCTTGGTCCTTGGGCCGAAAAAATAATATGTACCAAATTTAATCGAAATATCTTCAAAATTGCGACCTGTACTCTGCGCACAAGGTTTACATGGACAGCCAGCCAGCCGACCAGACGGGCGGACGGACATCGTTTAATCGACTCAGAAAGTGATTCTAAGTCGATCGGTATACTTTAAGGTGGGTGTTAGACTAATATTTTTGGGCGTTACAAACATCTGCACAAACGCATAATACCCTCCCCATTATCGTGGTGCAGGGTATAATTAAATATAATCAGTATTATTTTTGTCTTTAAAATGTTGTAATATGATCTAAATACTTTCACATAGTAACATTTTATTATTTTGTTCTATTCAAATCATCATGAAAAAAAGTTTCTCGTGGAATTGCCCATATACATATATTCTTAGTCCTCATAAACTTCTAAGACAATCTAGCTATGCCGGTCCATCTGTTCTTATGGTTGTCTGTAGGGTCCAAACGAGCTAGCTGACTGAAATATTCCACAAATATTCTCTGTTGATAAGGTTTTTTTGGTATTGGAAATGGACAATATCTATCCATGATTTCACCTACCGCCATGAATATTTTGTTGAACTAAATCGTATAAAGTCGAGTACATTTTCTGTTTAGTTTAGAACCTCAACAACTATGTTTGTGTTTAAGGACCAACCTATTATGGCTCTATATGTATATTTATGAATATGTATGTATAAATTTATGTATATATTTATGTAGGCAGGTATAAGTTTATTTCTACAATTTAACTGTTGTTGGCACAATGTTGTTGCTGCTGCATCAATTTTCCAAATGATTTATGAATATGAATGCGACACTACTTCCTGCTGCACTTTACTGACCTTTTTATTATATTATTCATATGTATTTTTGTATATACCAAGTATATATTGTGTAAATCTGTGTGTGTGTTTGTGTATATTTATTTGTATGTATATTAGTACAATAAAATATCTACATTTATTTTGCCTTTTTCTCGTTTTATACGACTACTATGTTGTTCAATAACACCGAGTATGCAAAGTGTTGTATATGTATATGCAAAAAATACATATATATGCACAAGTGCACAAACCTATACATTAGGGTGGCACAAATTTTATGGAAGTTCTCAACTAAAAAAAGTTGAATACATTCTAAGATACTGCTTTTCAAAATTATTGTCCAGGGTTCAGTATTTGGTGGATAAAGGGATCTTTTCAAACCGCATTTTCTTAATTGCAAATAAAAGCGATCAGTAGTTTAAAAATTGTAACAACTATTTATTTATTAAAATTTACACAACAAGTTAAACAGCCACTCTCTTTTAATACATACACTTATCTTAGCAACTTGCTGTTACTATTTATTAGGGTGGGTCAATTTGTTCGGTCCCAAAAAACGTGGTAAAGCGTATAGCAAATTCGTAATCTACGGAAAATTCTATGAACTTTTTCAGAAGAAACCATGGTTCTAAAATCAAAATCGAGCTTCCGGTTTTTTACGAGAAGATTTGGAGCTCAAGACCTCTTTTGCTAGGAGACCTAGGGTATGTTCAATTTTAAAAATAATAATATTTCTTCGTTTGTGTTCCGATTTAAAAAAATAACATATATATAGAATCTTCTCGTCGAGTACTACAAAAGGGTTCAAAAGGGTTCAAAAGGGCCCGATCGCCATGAAATTAGGTCGTGAGATTTATGTCTATATTAAAATTATTTCTGTTGGAATTTATGTATAAACCAAAATTTTTGAGAGATTTATGCTCGTTAAAGTGATGGTGGTTTAGGCTACAAAAACTTTATTTAAACTATAATGTTCAATAATTATGTAAGTGAGAAGAAATGGCAGATATGTACCCTTTAAAATTAAAGACAATTGGCTTCTTTATACATCCAATGCAATCTAGCGTAAAGACAAAGGTCACTTAAGTGTCTCCAAGTAATCAGAGTGTAGTCACTTCAAACGTTTATTTCGTACTGCACTTTAGAAAGTAATATATTGGAGATTAGTCGGAGAACGATTAGTTTAGAAGTAATCGGTTATTAGAATGTCTATGACTTCAATTTTACATATTAAAATAATTGGGTTTGTCGCTTATCAAGTAACCATTAAGGTAGCTATTTAGGTAACTGACTATATGTTACCTGTAGCTGAATCCAATGCGTTAAATACTTTGGACCCTCTATCAGACTCATTATCATTATAACCCAAAAGTGTCAAGTGCCTAGGACATGCACGTATTAAAATAACGAATCACGTGGCTGATTATGTAACTAGTTGTCACCTTGAATGATAGGTCAAATCACTAGTCATGCTGGGAAAGCATGGCAAATAAATATAAATTTAGTTTGCGTGAAATGTTGCAATTATTTTAGTTAAACTAAAATGTTTGATTTATAACCTAATTTAAAAAATTATATACCAATGGAAAGCTTATAAAATTACGCTTAATTTTATGGCCATATTGTGATTATTTGGAATATAGAAATAAAGTTCAAACTTGATTGATTCTCGAAAAACGCAAAAACGTTTCGGTGAATTAATATGAGGGGCCATCCTACTATACATATGTATGCATTTATATTTTTATATACATATGTATGTATATAAATGTAAATATTACATGTGGATATCTGTAGTAAAAACTTTAACTGTAACTGTATGATTTTTCATTTATGACACATTCTGGCACTATACATTTATATCTACAAAAGTTCTACTATAAACGTGTGAAGCTTAATTTATTTTCACTCATACGCTTGCACTTTTTTGAACTCGTATTGCATCCTGTAAAAAATGAAAAAAATACAAAAAAAAAACAGAAAAGTATTTACGTTATAGCATTGTTGCTGCTGCTGTATGACTCAAAAATCAACAATAATAACACAAAAAAAAAAACAAAAAAAATTATAAATATTTTAAAATAATGAATATGACATGTACATAATATACGAGTATGTATGTATGTATGGATATTTATTTATGTATATGAAATTTTATTATTATTATTTTTATTTGATTTTTTTGTCATTGTGTGCTTTTTTGATCCTCTGCTCTCTGGCTTGAATAATTCAACAAATAATTTCTTATAACAAAAAGCAAGGAAATGAAAATATAAAAACCATAAAATATCCATACATAGATACACTTTTACATACAAGTATATAGATACTTAAGCCAAATTTGTATGTATTTTTATGTATTTCCATTTCATTGTATGGTTTCTATTATTTTATTTTAGATTTCTATTTTAAAACCTCTTCCCTTTTTCTTGGTAACAGCATAACCAAATAATCGTAAAACAATCCCTTTATTTCTCAAGAACTCTACATATTTTTTGTTATTTTTTTTTCAACCAAATTTTCAACATAATAAACCACTCTGTTTGTCTGACAACCCTCAAGAGCGGATACTTTTGCTGGGCATTAGTGTGTTTAAAACTGTTTTTCTTGACTGTGACAGTTGAGTGTTTATTTTCCTTCTAACCAGACTCCTTTTCATAAGTGTGTGTCTGTCTAACTGCCTGCCTGCCAGCCTTCCTGTTTGTCCTTTCACACATTTAAACAAACATTTTGTTCGCCATAATTCAACAATTCAATTTAAGTGTCTTTTTTTTATACTTTTATAACTTTTAACCCAGCATTGTTTCCTCGTTCACACTAGTTTTAAAGTGTAGCTATTGATAAACTCTTTTTCTAAATATAGAAACTTTATGAGGTTTAAAATGCTGCTAATATTTGTAACATAGGCAGGTGCTTTTTTTATTACAATATTTATTGTAAACTTTTTTAATTAACTTAGAATCTAAAATTGTATATTAAGACATTTTGAAAGAGTTTTATGCACAGGATAACATAGAGACGAGACGTAATTGTCAAAAACTCCAGTCTGTTGTCAAAAACCTAACTCTTGCTACAACTAAATACATGCTAGTCAATATATTTTATTGCTGTATCAGCATATGATTTGTTGTATTTTTGTTTGACAAATAGCAGTAAAATTCTCTATGGCTTTATGTTTTAGAAAATGATATACATATAATATATGTGCTTCCAAATCCTAAGTGAAAATTTGTAAACAAATTCTCTAAATACTTTCAAAGAATTTTTTTTGGAAAAACCGAACCCCCTAATAAAACTTGGTAATGACTTGCAATTAAACTAAACAAACATACTTTTCAATGTCTACCTCATAACATTACTTAGAAGTAGTTTGGTAATGACTTATTTTGGTAAGACCTAAAAAATCGGGATTTTGTGTCAACAAAGCATCATATGCGGGAAGTTTTGCTTTACTTTTTTAATTTGAAAATAAAAGTACCTCTAAAGCACACCGATTGCTCACCGAAGCATATGGTGAATGTGTTTCATCGGTTTCAATGTGCGAGATAGGGTCTGTTCGGTTCAGAAGTGGTGATTTTGACACGGAAGACACAGATCTGCCAGGCCAGCCAAAAAAGTTTGAAGATCAAGAATTGGAGGCATTACTTTATGAAGGTTGTTGTCAAACTCATCAACAGCTTGCAACATCATTAGGAGCTACTCAAGCAGCAAATTCAAAAGTTTTGCGAACAGCAGGATTCTTCAAAAAGCAAAGAAATTGAATACCATACGAATTGAAGCCGAGACACCTTGATAGACGATTTTTCATGTCCGAAATGATGCATGAATGCTATAAAAGAAAATCATTTTTGCACCGAATCATTTTTTGCCAAGAAAAATGGATCCATTACAAATTGTATGTGAAGCCCGATCAATCAGCCGAATCGACACGATGGCCAAATATCCATGGCGCTAAGGTGGGAGCTACTGAAATTTGGCCAGACAATGTTAATTTTGTACAAATTATTACAACCATATTCAATCAATATTCTTACTTCCTCTACTCTTACGAGAGTAATTCAAAATTCAATGGGTGATTCAAATCATAGTCAATGTTTGGTTTAAAATGTAAATAAGAATGAGAATGTCTTGGTGTATTCGCATATTTATGCTGTATCTTTTTTGATTTTATTTTTATTCATAATATATCAGAGTTTCGAATTAGTGAATTCAATTTTAGCTTAATTCGCTTAAATATTAATTCTTAATTGTACTTGTACAATTAAGAGAGGTAAATTCGGCTGTGCCGAATCTTATATATCCTTCACCAAATTATACTTCAAATTATAAATAAAAATTTTAATTATTGTAATTAAACAAAATTATGTCTTTTTAATTTATTAGTGAAAATTAACTAATTGCAAAAAATTATTTTTAAATTTTAATTTTTTTTTTTTTTAATTTTTAAAAAATGTTTGTTATTTTGCATATGAAAAAAAAATGTTTGGTTAAAAAAAAATTCGGTTTTAAAAATATGTTTCTCAATTTTGGAGGTCCGACTTACTATGGCCTTATATACAACGTTGCACCGGTTTTTAAAATATCTATCATTAGATATCCATATATTAATGACTTAGTAATCCAGATATAGATAAAAAATTTGCTTCATTCAAAAGATTTTATTTAAACTGAATCCATTTATCGTTGAATTTATTAATAAGATGATACATTCAATCTTTCTATTTTTCTTAACTCAAAAATACTACAAATTGAGTTAACTCTTTGCGATTTAGTGGTCACTTTTCTATCCACTTTTCCGTGAGGGTTCTCTGGTTAGATTAATATATTAAAAAGCTCAGAGGGTTTATTGTACATTGAATTTAATATTACTTTACTATTTCGTTTCGTTGGGTCAGAAAACTTAGTCAAAATTAGCTTTCAATCAAATTTATGCGCTATGAAAATTAGTATCATAATTATTTTTAACCCTTTCAGTGGTTTTGTCGAATGTATTCGACATTATAACATACTCTGTTTCTATGCGCTTTTTGGTATAATAAAATACAGACTTGGGAGCAACCAAATACAAAAACTTTATTTTTCCCAGATTCAGCGTATTCAAATTAGTATAAATATAAATTTTCATACTTTTAGCTCGCCTAAATTATTTTTGACCCTGAAAGGGTTAATAACAACCGCCATGGTGGTTAATAAACTAACCACCCCATTCCATAAAAACCTATCTTTATATCTTCCACAAGTGGTGAATTAGGGTATATATAAGTTTGTCATTCCATGTGTAACATTGATAAATATTCATCTGAGACCCAACAAAGTATATATTTTCTTGATCCTTATGGAATTCTAAGTCGATTGAGCCATATCCGTCTGTCTGTCCATCTGTGTGTCTGTGTAAAACACGCTCACATCCAAAATACACAAACAAAATTGGTAGACTTGCAAAATTATATGTTTATTACAGTTTGGTATTGAAAATTAGCAAAATCGGTTCAGTAGAACCAGAGCTATGAACCAAAATGTGAGACAACCTAAAAAAAAATTAACAATTTTCATATATTTTTTGTTATTTGTGTAAATATATTGCAGATAATACCATAAAACTTTACACACGTTATTTTTATAATAAAGGGTCTAACCCCAAATTTCTTCCCGAAATATTGTTCTATGGTCTATAAATGCCTTCAGAATTGCAGTATAAGCTAGGTACTCTGTTCAAAATTCCGTGCGAAATGCTGTCAAACTACATATAAAATATTTGGAATGAAATATATGCGAAATAATTTCGCAAAAGCAGTACTCTGTTTTTATTGTGGAAAACATGTGAAATACATCTGGCAACCTTATTTTTCCACACGAAATAACATAAGCAGCACTTCTTTCGCACGAAATTAAAACTGTCAAACAGCATATAAAATTTTTCGCATGAAAAAACCATAATTTTTCGCAAATATGAACAGAGTACTAGGCTATACATGCAAAATTCAGCAAAAATAAGTTTCGTGCGAAAAGAAATCACAACACAACACTTGACCATAGCCCCCATATAAAGTTCACTTCCGAAAATCACTTAATTTAGCACAAATATCTTATAAATATTGCTATTAAGTTGAAATTCGTCATAAGTAATCCCCATATATACCAAAATTGCTATACCTAATTCTCTGATGATCAGCCTTTAATTGGTTATAGCTCCCATATATATCAACCTAAAAAATATGTATGCAGGTGGAGGGTATTTAGGATTCGGCAAAGCCGAATATACCGTTCCAACTTGTTTGATTTATTTTTTCTTATTTTTCATAATAAACTAACCTTAATCAAAGTAAAAATGCAATTGTTTTAATTGAAACTTATACACATAAAACCGTGGCTGAAAGAGTTAAAATGTTTTTTCTTCATTCAGTTTTGTTATGATTTTAATCATGTACAAAATGAATTGAACAAAAATTGACTTAAGCTATTTTGTAATGAATTGAAAAAATTTGTAATTATTCAATGTAATTAACTCTCAAATGAATGAATTCACTAAGAAATGAATTTAAATCATTTGAAGAACATAGGAATTAAGCCTACTCACTGTGGTTCCAAATCAAAATCTAGGTGGACAAAATTATTTGGCGCTCTTTTTATATAGAATTGGTATCTCCGATTCCAAAAAAAATCTTTAAAAGATCAATATAAACTTTTTTTCAAGTTACAGTAGGGTCTACATATACATATAAAAAACATTAATAAAAAATTAAAAAAATACGTTTTCATGTCTTTCTGAAACTAACTTTTTAAAAAGATCTGTATTTACTATATTTCAAGTTGCAGTAGGGTCTAGATATATAAAAATCAATAATAAATAAAGAAATATTTCTAAAAATTCCATTCCGTACAAATTAAAAAAAAAGTATTTCGGCGGATGCTGGCGGCTACAATTTTTTTACAAAGACATTCCCCAGAAGTTTCTTTAAACGATGTATATAGTCATTGGACGGGCGCTTTGATGGTCTTTTTTTTTTGGCAAGCTATATAACATTCCCATAAAAAAAATATCAGTATATTTGAGAACCAAGTTGAAAGGACTATAACAGGAAAATGGAGAGGCCCATAAATATAAGATATACATTTAATAAAAGCCTATATCAATGTTTATCTGTGTTTTGAAGTATGAATTTCTATATGGTAAAACCATTGACATATATCTAATTTAGTAAAGCAGTAAAATATTAAAAAAAATTAACGAAAATATGATTCAAAATTTGTTGAACTTCTGGCGCTTCTGTCGAGAAAACGAAATGTCCAATTGAAAAACCCATTTGTATTGGAGGAGACCAGATTGTCAGCTTCCGAAAAAACTTAGTTTTTCCAAATTCTGAAGATACCGATTGTCATAATGCAGTGCTACTGCATTAACTGAATCGTTAGGTTATAAAAGTTATTTTGATTTCGAAAATGAAATTAACTCTTTCGATCCTTTGAACTTATGCAGGAAAATATATTGTCAAAATTATGACTTATTCCAATGTAATTTTTTAAAATTTTCGTATAAAAATTTTTGAATTTCTCATATTTGAAATTACCACCCAGCAAAAACTTTCTTTACCAAGTAATGAGTTAAAATGCTAAATTTTGGCACTTCACTACATACACAATATTATTTTAATTCATTATTTTAACACGGATAATAACTAATTGATTAAATAACTCCTAACCGAACCACTTCCGAAAATCACTCACGAAAAAAATATTGAAATTTTAGTGATTACTTTTATACTCTGTGTAGGGTATTATATTGTGGGGCTTGACCGACTAAACTTTCTTACTTGTTTTTATTGTGCTAAACACCAGATGGCACAATTTTGTGGAACCTGCCTAATAGTTATTAGGCAGGACATATTTCTTTTTAACTGACTCCATACAAAAGCATCCACAATATTTTACATAAATTAATTTAAATCAACAAATGCATCCTTTGTAAATTTTGTACAATAAATTAAATTAAGCCCTAGGCCAAAAAATAAAAATTTAAATTAATGCATTTTTCCCCACACTTTAACTCTTTACCTTGTTTTTTTAAAAAAAAAAAAGAAAAGAAAAAGAAAAGTGAAAATATTTGAAGGCACATCTTTATTTAACAAACTCAGCCTTAAATTAATTTGCGTCTATTTACCACAAATGTTGTCTTAAGCAAGAACTGTCTTTTTACTCCTTCATGCAAATAAGTTATTGTTGCACTCAATTTGCTGCTACCAAGAAAAGTTTTCTCTTTCAAGCCTCCTGCAACTAGCGGCTGCTTTAGACAACATAAAATGTAAGTGAAGTTTTATTATTATTTTTTTTTTCACTTTAAGCTCAAGTAAAACAAAAACGACAAAAAAGTATGTTGACGATGACAACCACTTAAGACATGAACGAACATCTAAAGAAACTTGCAAACTATGTGAAGGTAAGGACTGTATAATGGCTCTATGGCTTGCACAGGGATAAGAATGCAACAAAAATAAAAAAAAACAACACGCAAAAATGTTAATCAGCTCAAAATAAAGGAGAAAAAAAGAGTGTAAAATGGAAAACAATGTACTACTGCTACTACTGTTTACTTGCTTGTCTCTTTGTGGGAGTTAATATTGGCTAAGAGTGTTTGCTGCTGGTCTTTGGCAACAACTCCTCCTAAGAATGTGTTTTACTTAAAATGTTTCCATTAAATGCCTTGCGAGACACACTGATTTACTTAAATATAAAAATTAAATATTTAAATCCTGCTATATGATAAATTTTTCCTTCACATTTTTAATAAACTTCATTTCACTTCATTCCATTCGTTCGTTCGTTGTCTTGCCTGCAAGTAGGAGGTATGAGTAGTTTATTTTATTTGAAGACTGCAAGAAATATTCACATTACTGGGCTTGAAACCTGTTACAATGTTAAATTTTGTTCTACTCCGTAGAATCCAACACCGTGTGTATGAATGTAAAGGTGCAAATTAGGGTTGACCTTATTTAGTTTATGTTTGTTTTTCGATGATTCCTAGCTCTAGAAAGTTTATCCGTAAAGAGCAAATGCTGAAAATTAAAAAATCGGATAACGTTCACATTTTATTAGAATTTTCGAGTTTTGGGTCAAAATACCAATATTTAAAAAAAAACAAGAAATTAAGTATAGACGATCAAGTCCGACCATATAATACCCTACACTCAGTAAAAGAGCAAAAACATATTAAACCTATTTCTGTTGATACCTACAGTTTTCCTTCCCTCCCCAATATGTTCCTGTAGAGTATAAATTGAGAATAAATGTTGAATCTAATTAAAAATAACAGTCTGCTACAAAATAACAATTTTTGTCAGAACTTGAAGAGCCACCTAATGGAGGTTATAGGTCTAGGTGAGGATATACTAAAACCGTTTTCAAAGATTTTGAAACACCCTCAAAATCATGTTGAGCTACTCAAGCAATTGAAAAATACCGCGAACCCTGAAAGGCGTTTGAAGCTTGAACGCTATAAAAGAAAATTATTTTTGCATTGAATCATTAATTGCGATTAAAATTGGATCCTTACAATATACCGAAGCATAAGAGATTGTCTGTTAAACCAGCCGAATCGACACCAAACTCAAATATCTATGGCGCGAAGGTAATTATCTGTATTTGGTAGAAGCAAAAGGGTGCTATCTCGTATGAGCTGCTGAAATCCGACCTGAGCATCACAGGTAACCAGTACCGAACGCAACTGATTCTTTTGAAGCGAGCGTTGGACGAAAAAGGATAGAATACATGACTAGACATGAAATCGTATTATTCCATTATGACAACTCTCGCCCACATGTAGCAATGTTTCAAAATAAAAGCTAAAATTAGCATTTTAAGTCATACACGAAATAAATTAAGCCAAAACTTCAAATAAAATACGCAACCACCAACGTTATTTTCTGCATTTGGTTTTTAGATGATTAAGAACAATTTCAGACCTCGAAAATCCAAAAAGAGCAAAATTAGGGCCAGCCTATTGCTCATGAATAAGAGTGTTTGTATGATGTTTTCAATTAAGCATCATCTTCTTCTACTTCTGCAACATCTATTTATTTTTTCTCACCCAGTCAGGTGAACACAACCAACCAGCCAACGGTGTTTATTTTTTTTGTTTTTTGCTTTTCACGTTGGCTGCTGTAGAATAGTGAGTGGGTGAGTGTGTGTTTGTGTGCCTGCAATTTTAAATACATTTGCATCTGTTGCACCTTGTGTATCTGTGTATGTATGCAAATGTATATCTATGCCTGCACGTTCAAATGTGGGAAAAGTAACTGATGTTGTTGGATGGATGCAAAGTAAAGTAAAGTTTTTCTTTGCTTTATATACAGTTTCATTGTGTGAGGAAATGAAAATTTAAAATTTTAAAACATTTCATTTCATGATTCTGAAGATTGCAGCTGCTGTTGATATAGCAGAAGATCCTACAAATAGCCTTAATGTTTTTAAAACTCCTTCTTCTTCTTCACTCAGCTTATGCTAGCAAAAATTTTGTATTCATTTTTATTTTTTTAGTTAAGATAAGGTTCTTCTTTTGTTCCTCGTGGCTGATTTCATTATTTCCATTCTTTTGCAATATTTTACAATTTGTTCACTTGTTTGCCACTTGACAGCAGATATAATTTCATATCACAGCCTTTTCATTTTGTGTCAAATATTTGCACTTTTACATTCAATGTATGTATGTATGATGTTCTATTATAGGTTTCCTTTTTATTTTATTATTAGATAACACTTGCACATAAGGTAAAAGTTAGAATTAATTTTTTTAGTTCAACTAAAGTGCAAACATCCATTCATTTGTAATTGACGCAATTTATTTAATCGTATTTTAGACATTTAAGTAAATGTGTTGTAAACTATATTAGGGTGATTTAAACTTTGCAATAATACGCTATACTGTAATAATATTCTATGGGTACAAAAAATATTAATAATCAAATATCATTAAATCTAATCTAATTTTTCGACTTTTTTGGCATAACTGATAACGATTGTTTGAACTCGACCTTAACTCTTCAGATATAAGATATACAACCATAGTGGGGAGGGTATTATGCGTTTGTGCAGATGTGTGTAACGCCCAAAAATATTGGCCTACCACCCACCTTAAAGTATACCGATCGACTTAGAATCACTTTCTGATTAAAAGATGTCCGTCCGTCCGTCCGTCTGGCTGGCTGGTTGGTTGGCTGTCCATGTAAACCTTGTGCGCAGAGTACAGGTCGCAATTTTGAAGATATTTCGATAAAATTTGGTACATATAATTTCTTCGACCCAAGGACGAAGCCTATTGAAACTGGCTGAAATCGGTCCATTATTTCACCTAGCCCCCATACAAATGTCCTCTCGAAATTGGACTTTATCGGTCATAAATCTTTTATTTATTTATATATCTACACAAATTTCGCTCCAAATAAGTTTTATATATACAAAATTCATGTCACTAAATTTTGTTACGATCGGTCCATAATTAGTCATAGCTCCCATATAGGCCCGCTTCCGAAAATCACTTTAACGTGCTTAAATCACTTAAAAATGTTGGTATATACACAAAATTCAACATAAATAACTTTCATATAGACATAAATCACACGACCTAATTTTATGGTGATAGGTCCATAATTAGTCATAGCTCCCATATAAGGCCCATTTCCGAAAATTACTCACGAATATAAATTATTGATATTTTAAATAAAAAAAAAATATGTTTACTCATTTACTTGGCAAACTTGTTTAAGTTTGCTTTTAAATTTGTTATTTGAGAATGGTAATTCATATTAATTTATAATGCTAAGAACCTATAAATGACCAAAATCATTTAGAATATATTGAAAACTCCCTCGACCTTTATTTATCAAACCATTTCAGTAAGAAATGCATGAGGAAAAGTTAAATGTTTGTTGAAAATATTTTCACTTGTACACGATATAAAAGTTCGATTAAAAGATCCTATGTTACAATTAACACATAAATATTACTAAAGTATGCATTGTTTTAAATCTGCAATTTTAAATTTTTGACAAATTTGTTATACAACTTTTAACTCTTTGCGGTTTGGTGGTTAGTTTACTAACCACATTTTCTATAGTCTTTAAAACATAGTTTATTGGCATATATTGCCATTTTGCTAAACAATTATATAATTTGAAGTCAACGTTTATGATTTTTTGCAAAACTTTGCCGTCAGGGTGCTCTGGTTAGATAAATATATTAATTTGGAAATATTGTAAACATTTTTTTAAGTTTCTTTTAAGAGACTTTCACGCATTCAATAAAAAAAAAAGCACAGAGTATTTATTGGTCATCGAATTCGGTGTTACTTTGATATTTCGGTTGTTTTGTCAGATAATTTATTCAAAAAATGTATACGAAACAAAAATTGTTATCACAGTTATTTTTAATGCCAACCGCGACGGTGGTTAGTAAACTAACCACTTACTCCACAAAATACCTTGGAATGGGGTGTGGTTTTCATGTTTTGACTAATTTTTTCTTACTTTTTATAATAAACTATCCTTGATTAAAGTAAAAATGCAATTGTTTTGATTTTAAACTTGTACACAAAAAAACGTGTCTGAAAGAGTTAATAATTACAGAACTACTGCTTAATAGTTCAGAACAATTAATAATAAAAAGGAATTCAAAGTATTTCAGTGAAAGGTAATGTTTACGTATTATTTGTTGATTAATCTTCTTTATTATATTAACCACCACATAGAATTCTTTTCTAGACATTTTATGCAAAGTGGAGATAACAAATTTTCCTAAAAATAATCTAATTATTTCATATTTCTTTAACTTTTCACCTCTGAGGTCAAAGGTCAATATTAAATTTTATTTTCGGAATTTCCTAAATTTAAAAAAAAACACAAACAGATACATCCACCTCATGTTGATAGTCCAGCACACTTATCGTCTACACTATCAGGTCACCCAAAGGAATAAGAATAAGGAATTAGTTCATATTTCATTTCTGTATGATTTAATAAAAATCTGAAATTTATATTATTTTCCGCCACAAGGTCAAAGGTCACTTTACGAATTTTTAAAATATTTGCTAAATCTACAACGAATTTCGTATATAAATTTGTGAAAGGTTAAATATTTTTTGAGAGTTTTAATAAAACTAAAGGAAATCCTTCGTGTTTGTAATGACAATAGTTGTATGCAGGAAATAAATCGACAATTTTTAACAATTTCATCTACAAGGTCAACACAATGTTTTGGAGTTTTCATTAACATACCACGTACTATTACCTATGTTTTAATGGAAAGCTATATTTTCTAGAAATTTTGTCTAAATATTGGGCGTATGATTTAAAATGGATGGCGTATCTTTTGAACGCGGTTTTTGTTTGTCATTTATTCTCACATAGTTATTGAACAGTGTAAACACAAACATTTTTTTTTGCTTCGAAAATGTCGAATTTTGTACCAACAAAGCGTCATATGCGGGAAGTTTTGATTTAATTCTTTAATTTGAAAAAAGTGCCGCTGGAGCACAATTCCTTCGGTTTCAATGTGGTGATTTTGATACGGAAGATAAAGATCGCCCAGGCCAGCCAAAAAAAGTTTGAAGACCATGAATTGGAGGCATTACTCCATTAAAAATTGTTAGGAGCTACTCAAACAGCAATTTGAAAACATTTGCGAGCAGCAGGATTTATCCAAAAACAGGAACCCACAGGAACTATATTGAAAGAGGATTTTGCGTGTCCGAAATGAAATTTGAATCAGCCGAATCGGCACCAAAGCCAAATATCAATGGTGCTAAGGTAATGATCTGTATTTAGTGGGAGCAAAAGAGTGTTATTATGAGCTGATCTAATCTGACCAAACCATCACAGGGACTTGTACCGAATTCAAATGATTCGTTTGAAGCGAGCATTGGTCGAAAACCGACCAGAATATGCGGCCTGACATGAAACCGTAATATTCAACCATGATAACACTCGGCCACATGTTTCAGTACCTGTTAAAAACTATTTAGAATGAAGTGGTTGGGAAGGTTTCATAATCATCTGCTTTATAATCCAGACCGTGCGACATCTCTGGCATACGACTCACTTTGTAACAGAGTATTCGGTATTGGCATTATTCGTTTTTGGCCTCAAAAGATGATAAGTTCTTTTGGATTCTTTGAATGCATATGTTTCAAGAAAGATGGGAAAATACAATCTACAATAAATTTATAATGTACAAATGTTTCAAAATAAAAGCTTAACAATTGGAAAAGTTCCGCATTTTTAACTTATACACCTAATATCAAAAAATATTGTTCAGAATCATTAATTTTCAATAATTTTCGCTTAGAGATCAAAGTCAATATTTGAATAATTTTTTATTTTTCAAACAAAATTTACTAAAATTTAATATACTAAATAGTAGATTTTATCCATTTCAAAGGTCAATTTTTAATATTTCGCTATTTCTTTCAAATTTTATTTTAATGGAAATAAATATCTTCAGAAAATCTAATATAAAATCAATATCAATTAAGCCAATTATGAAATTTTTAAATTCTTACATTAAAATATATTTATATTTTTTTTAAGAAACAAACACAAACTGCGAAGCGTTTTGCTTGTCTGCAGCTACATCCAGAGTCTCCGGCCGGAATCGAACCCGTAACCCTCAGATTAATAGCCCAGCACACTATCAATTAGCCTATCAGGGCAGTTAATGAATTTTTGGCATTATTTCATAATTTATTATGGATAGAAATAATTGCTAAAAATTATATTTAAATCAGAAAAATCTATCCTGAGTTTTAACGTAATTTTTTATGAATAACAAATTATTTCATATTTTTTAATGGTAATAAACATTTTCTTAGACAGCTACTCCACATAATTATTAACTCATAAAGTATTATTCCGATGTTATTAAAATAAACTTAGAAATGTTGAAATTTACATAAACTTGAATCCTTTTATATATGAAATTGCATTTCAATCGGCTTAGTAGTTTCGGAGTTATAATAACAAATTTAAACAAAAACAAGTAAGGAAGTATGGTCGGTCAAGCCCGACCATATAATACCCTACAATAAGTAAAAGAGCAAAAAAAATTTTCTTTTAAAATTTCAATAATTTATATTTTTGAGTGATTTTCGGAAGTGGGTTTATATGGGGGCTATGACCAATTATGGACCGATCATCATGAAATTAGGACATGTGATTTATGTCTATATTAAAGTTAACTATGTTGAATTTTGTGATTTTCGGAAGCGGGTCTATATGGGAGCTATGACTAATTATGGACCGATCGTAACAAAATTTGGTGACATGAATTTTGTGTATATAAAACTTATTTGGAGCGGAATTTGTGGAGATACATATATAAATTAAACATTTATGACCGATAAAGTCCAATTTCGGGAGGACATTCGTATGGGGGCTAGGTGAAATAGTGGACCGATTTCAGCCAGTTTCAATAGGCTTGGTCCTTGAGCCGAAAAAATAATATGTATCAAAGTTGATCGAAATATCTTCAAAATTGCGACCTGTACTCTGCGCACAAGGTTTACATGGACAGCCAGCCAGCCAGCCAGCCAGCCAGCCAGCCAGCCAGCCAGCCAGCCAGCCAGCCAGCCAGCCAGCCAGCTAGCCAGCCAGCCAGCCAGCCAGCCAGCCAGCCAGCCAACCAGACGGACGGACGGACGGACATCGCTTAATCGACTCAGAAAGTGATTCTAAGTCGATCGGTATACTTTAAGGTGGGTGTTAGACTAGTATTTTTGGGCGTTACAAACATCTGCACAAACGCATAATACCCTCCCCACTATGGTGGTGTAGGGTATAAATATATTTTTTACGTGAAAATAGAATTTTTTTTTGCTTTTAAAAAACTCATGAGAAATCCAAAACGGCAGAAATTGTTCAAGTTTATTGCTTTGCCGCAAAGCCACATTTATTAGCAATAAAATAAGGTATAGATCATAAAAATCGATTAATTATTTTCGAATTTATTCACAATTAAGTGAATTCGCTCATTTTCACAAAATTTTAGTTTTTTGTTTGATATACATATATAAAATTGAGTAGTAAATATTCTTCTTTTGAATGATTGAATTTTGAAAATATTTTCCCCATGCTATGTATAAATTTTCAAATATATATATCGTTTTAATCGGCTCAGTAGTTTCGGAGTTATAATAACAAATTGAAGGAAAAAAATATATTTTTGAAGTGAAAATAGCAATTTTTTTTGTTTTAAAAAAATCATGAAAAATCGAAAACGGAAATTATGCAGATTTATTACTTTATCGCAAAGCCACATGTAATAAGAACAAAATGGGATATCAATCATAAAAATAGATGACTTATTTTCGAATTTATTCACAATTAAGTGAAATCGCTCATTTTCACAAAATTGTATTTGATTACAAGCATGTAATTTGAGTGTAAATTTTACATATGTTTTGTTATTATAACAAAAAAGAGAATTTTAACCGTTTCACCTACTAGGTCAAAGGTCTAATAATTGGGATATTTAATTAAAATAAAACCGACCTTTTTTTAATTTTTAAATTATAGAAATATTTGCTGGTAGCAAATTATTTCATATTTTCTAATTCAAAGAAAGTATTTGCTAAACGGACGTTTATTTTTTTAATTTTCAAAATATTTCCAATATCAAAAGTAAAGTTTTTCTAACAGTTATTTCATATTTTCTTATTGGAAGAAAATATTTGCTGAAAATTTAAAGATATATCGCACTGGTTCCTCTAAAGATCGTCAACTCAAAAATTTTCAATTTTCACTTTTTGCAAGAAATCTACTCTTTCGCCAAAAAATACAGTTGTATCCATACAGTTGTTTCATTGTAACGTATTGAAAAATAAATAGTTTTTTGCTTCTACTGAATAATTTAAAATTTTAAGTTTACGCTCTTTAGCGGAACCAGTGCGATATACAGTGAGGCCTCGATTATCCGTGATTCGATTAACCGGCAACATCAATTAACCGGGAAAGAAAATTTAAATATTTTTGCATCGATTTAATTTTTTTGCATCGATTAACCTTAATTAACTCTATTATCCGGGATTATAAGCATAATTTGTTCGATTATCTTTGAACAATCAATTTGAACAATGTGAATAAAACAAAAAATGGGAATTCCCTCTATTGTATACGATGATTCGGAAGCATATACAAAAGTAGATTTTGCTGTTTATGAATGGTTGCGGAAGGAAAGATTTAAAGGAACTCCAATTTATGGATTAATAGCGAAGAAAAGGTTAAAATATTTCACTCAAAAATATATAAAAAAGCGACATTGTATTCACAAACTTAATGCAGCAGGAGAAAAATATGCAGCTGAATATATAGCTGCTACAATTTTCTTGGAAAAATTAAATGAATTCATATCAATGGAAAAACTCACCAATGAGATAATGGAGATTAAACAGACATTTTTTGAAATTGTTTACCCGACAGCAGTTTGCCTTAATGCTGAAAACGTTATTGTGAAAGTTTGTCCACCATATTGGACGATATTGATCCAACTGATGGATCAGGGTGCAATATAAAGCCGTAAATGACATTATCGAAAAAATATATGTATTAACAAACTACTTAAAATTGGTACTCAATTAACCGGGAATATTGATTATCCAGAATGCTCCCGGTCCCGACCATTACGTATAATCGAGGTCTCACTGTATCTTAAAATTTTATTCCGGGATCAAAGATTAATAACCAGTTCACACAAGAGGTAAAAGTTAATATTTTGAATATATGCATGTTAATGGATAAATTAGCGGATTTTAAGCATTTCAAATTTTTTTTCTTTTTTGATTTTTTTCATAAAAAATAACTCATTACAACTAACGAACTTTTTGTTGCCGATTTATAAAATAGAAAAGTGTACTTAACTAGTAAGTAGATTAAAATGTTGAAAAAATTTGTTTAGGTACATTTGATCCCCCAAATGCATTTAAGTTTTTGCATGCGTAAGGTAACACTCTAGCCATTTCAGTTCGAATTCTGTTTTTTTATTTTCGTAATCCAGTTGTCAGTTGAGCATTTTGCTTTCAACTACTCAAATTCATTTTGCGTGTTATTTTTTTGCCATTTTGTCCTTCTTTGCCCATTTAATCACACACATATGCTTCAGAAAAAATAAATGTACAGCATGAAAAACACGTCAAGCTCAGCAGTTTTCTTTATGCTTTAAAATTCTGTAGTAGTAGAGACAAAAACATCTTTTACTGAAAATCATGCAATTAATTGTACTTTTCAAGTTAAAATTTTTAATTGTAAATTTTTAATGTATATACAAGAATTAAAATGGTTGCTGTGGTTAAAACTTAACTATGGTATCATTTTTGATAAGTTAACAGGGCTTAAATACGTTAAAAAATATAGTTGTGAGTATTTAATATTATCTGCTGTATGTGCAATATTAATTTTAAATAAATACAAATCACTCATACGCCATAGAGGTGGACACACAGAACTCTCTAGATTTTTAAATCATTCAAACATACTATATATGTATTTTTTATTTTCATAGATATTCTTAATATAAGTTTAAGTGGTAGTTAATGGAGAAACATTAAAATTGTTTCAATAAAAAATACAAGCTTTTTACTGAAACTTTTCAATACTTTTTATGTTCCTAGCCTGAATATGGTTCATATTATATTATTTTGTGTTCCAAAATTGATGTAGAGTCATGATGAATGTTGCATATGTTGGCATCTAGTATTCAGTTTAAATCTTTATGTCGTTAATAGTGTTTTCTTAAGATTTTACTTTTTTAATTCTTCATAATTTCAAGAAATATTGCATTTTCCAGAATTTTTGCAAAAATTTTCTCACGTTTTTAATAATTACTTCAATGCAAAATGTAAATGATTTATTCAAGTGTTATAATTGACTGTGAAAATTACATCATACGAATTTCTTAAATCTTGACATTTTGCACAGTTATTCAACACTATCTGCATTAAAACAGAAAAATATTCGTATTTTTATTTTTCATTCATGATTTATACATGTTTATATATGAATTTTAGAGCATTTGTTGCCATCGTTTCAGCGAAATTATAACAGTTATTGAAAAACAAACCATCAAATAAAAAAAAATATCAATATTTCAATACTAAGAAATGTGAGTTTTTGTGAATTCTTCTTAGTAACGTATGTGAATACAGATGCAGATGTGCACGTGTACATTAAGATGATACCATTTCATGGGATCGACACAATTTTTTTGTTTCAAACTATGAGTATAAAGTTTATATTTTATTCAACAAAAGTCATTGGTTCTGACTCAGTCACATTAAGAAAATTTATACAAATTTTTCGGTATGAAAAAGAGCAATATTTTTGAAGTGGAATATTTTTGAATCTAATTGAGATATTGACTTGAATTTTTTTTTGTAAGACCAAAAATTAACTTATCTAAACAAAAAAATATAGCTCGGAATAAATGTGGATCAAATTGTTTCCAATATTTGCAATCCTATTAAAATTTTGATACAAATTTTAATTTTAGACTATCAATAAATATGTAATAAAATCTTTATTTATTAACAAAACTCAATGAAATTTTCAAAGTTTTTTAAAAATTGAAGTGAAAATCCCAAAAATGGTGTTTTTTACAATTTGCCTATAGGGTCCACACTTCCCTTGGAGCTGCGAAAATACTTTGGCGATAAACAGGAAACACTTCTAGGTTTCCAAAGCTGCCTTACGGTTTCTGATCCCAGGTTTGGGATTTTAGAACATGTGTCCCAAAGTTGAAATTTTGATAAAAAATAGGTAAAATTCCGATGGAAGGGCGACATTATCAAAAAATGGGGCATGTTTTTTATACCAAAATGTTCTCCGTAAGGATACCTTATAGAAAAATATAAAATTCTTATATGTTCTTAAAGAAAGTTTTTTTTTAATAAAAAAAGATCAGCAATTTTTTTTAATATTTAAATTGAAAATATTGCTCTGAAATCTTTTATATGATATTTGCAATTTAATTGTCTAACTAACCAAAAAAAATTCGAGTCCATTCGGTCAAAAATTACCACCTATATTTTTAAAAATGCGGACCAAGGTATGGCAAAATTTTAAAATTTAAATTTTTATATGCTTATAACTCGGAAATTGTAAGAGATAAATTGCTAAATAGATAAATAAATTTGCAAGATCTAGTCGAACGATTTCCAAAAATATAAAAATCTTTGAAGTCGGATGGGAAACAAAAAAATTGCACGTGTTTAAAAATTACATGTCGAAGGTACCTACTTTGAGTCCCCATACCGCCGCCCCTGGATTATTTGTAGGGCCCATTTTAATAACTTAAACCCAAATACTCCTTAAATACGCCCACATCAAATTTTGTCCCGATCGGAGCAGCGGTTTAGAAATGCCAGATTTATTTCCAAAAAAAATTGATTCTGCCCCACTGTGCATCTGTCGAATTGGCTGTTATTTATTCAGTTTGTTTTGCCAAATCACCATGGACGGATATAGCGTTCAACAACACATGTAGATGATAAAATTGTTTTATCATAATGGGTGTTCGGTTCGGGCAACGTTCCATGCGCTTCGCTCATTTAACTGTGAGGCCCTTTTCTCGGTTACTGAGACGATCCACATGTGGCAAATATCATACAAAAGATGCCAATCCACATGAGATCAAAGACCGTCCGATACACCCCGAAAAAGTAGCGGTCCATATTTCTTTGAGAACGTCAATGGCCAGCGCTACAGGTCGATGATTACGAACTTATGTTTTCCTGAATTGGATTATATGGACACCAACGATATTAGGTTACAAAAAGACTGCTCATGCCACATTGGACATTGTACACGAGCGATTTGAGGATAAGGTTATCTCACAAGCAGCTAATATGAACTGTTCGCCGATATCGTGTGATTTGACCACGTTATACTCATATCTGCTCGATTTTGTAGAGTTAAGTGGTAAGATCAACCCTCAAATGCAGGTAGAAAAAAACAACCGAATAAACTTATTGCAGTAAATGAATCGAATTGTCATGAAACATTGAATATTTGTAAACATTTTATTTTAGCGAAATCCACTGAACTCTAGTTTGAAATGTATTTTCTTATGAAAATTAAAACTCACACGTGCATGAATTTATGGGTTTAAAAATAGGCAAATTCCAATCTTTACTTAACAGCAGTCAGTTTTTTTCATATTTTTAACCGAATCTTGAAAACAACTAAAAGATTAAGCTGTTTTCAATATAATTACACTATGGTACAGCAAAATTATGCAGGGCTTCTAATATAGCAATTATGTTTTATTGGAGTCCATAAAGTTTTTCTTTGAGAAAATGTCTAGGAAAATCTATAGGTACAACTTCAAAAAATCATAAGTAAGTTGTTTTTAAATTAATTGTAAAATTGTTTATTTTATTTATAATTAAAACAAAAGTCTTAAAGTCGATTTTAAGTCCACAAAGTTGACTATTTTTTAAATTTCGTACCGTGAGTTTAAAATATTGTTTTATTATTTTAAAATACCCTCCACCAACACAAGTAGTGAATGACGGTATATATAAGTTTGTCATTCCATGTGCAACATTGAGAAATATTCATCTGAGACCCAACAAAGTATATATATTATTGATCCTTATGAAATTCTAAGTCGATTGAGCCATGTCCGTCTGTCTGTGTGTCTGTGTAAAACACGCTAACGTCCAAAATACGCAAACGAAATTGTTAAACTTGCAAAAAATATATTTATTGTGGTCCTAAGTAATTTGGTATTGAAAATCAGCAAAAGCGGTTCAGTAGAACCAGAGCTATGAACCAAAATGTGAGACAACTTAAAAAAAAATTTACAATATTTACATATTTTTGGTTATTTGTGTAAATATATTGCAGATAATACCATAAAACTTTACACACGTTATTTTTATAATAAAGGGACTAACTCTGGTGAAAATTATAAGAATGGGTTCATGATTTCTCCTAGCCCCCATACTTATTTCTTTCCGAAATATGGTTCTATGGTCTATAAATGCATTCAGAATTGCAGTATCCATACAAAATTCAGCAAACATAAGTTTCGTGCTAAAACACAACACACAACACTTTGAATGTATGAGTAGGAAAAAGTTTTGAAATATTTTTAAAATATTTCTTATGGCACGAAAAAAATAAAAGTTCTGTTTTAAAATAAAGTCGACTTTAACAAAAAGTAACTTTAAAATTTTGTTTTATAGTTTCAAAAAAAGGAGACTTTTTGAAAAATTGCTGTGTTACGGTCGATTAAGTTTTTAAAAGGCACTTTTTTCAACAAATTTTTATTGTCTAAGTTGATCGAAAGGCACTAAAATATTATTTTTATTATCCAACAAAACGGAATTGCTACCTGAGAAATGCTGCCAATTATTTTTTGGTCACTGTGTTATTAATTAAGTAGATACATATATAAGCACTTTAAACCTATATTAATATCTGGTGTATACATATTAGGGTATTTATGATCGTTAGATTAATCGAATAATTTATTACGAATAATTATTCGAACAGTTTAATAATGGCCATTTTCGAATAACGAATAATTTGAACAATTTTATGTACAATAATCGAATAAAACGAATAAATGTACATATATATTTAAATTTATTAAATTGATTAAAATTTTTCATAATTTAAAATTTAAATAAGTAATAATGACTCACAAAAATTGTATTGTTTCTGAAATTCGACAAATAACTAAAGAGAAAGGGACTTTCGATCACTGTAGATGAATGTTGCGATAACTCCTTGTATAAATATGTAAAGAAGTTACAATTTTAAAAACAAATCTTTCAAAATATTTAACTTAGGACTTGAACTAATGAAAATAAAAGGTACGGAATAAAATATTTGTTATTTAGCTGGCGAAATATTTGAAGAATCGCAATTAATAATCAAAATATTAATTTAGATTAAAGTGGAGTTGAATGTGATGGAGAATGTGATTTTGAAACGGTCGTCGAAAGTGATATTGAGGATGTCATTTATAATGATTACATTGAAATAGATGAAGGTCATGATCTTAAAATATATGTATATAAGTGATGTTATAAACCGCGTACTTAAGTGTTTCAAAATATTTAATAAATCGAATGATAAACACAAATATTGCAAACTAACGTTTTGTTGCAAACTAAAGCATTGCAAACTAAAGCATGGAGTTCCTCTTATACATGATTGTGAACATTGTTGAACATCTTTGTCTAACATGGTAATAAACTTTTTGCGTATTTATAAATGCGTCAATCATGCACTCCTGACTTCAAATTAGCCACGTTCACTGACAATGATATCAAACTTTGAACAGATTCCCTTTATTGTGTAATTCCCCAAGACCACTTTATCAAGCAAAGATTCGGCAACGTTGATAGACCTTGATGTATAATACAATTTGTTATAAATAATTTAGAAATAGTGAATAATTAATTTACTAAAGAATTAGTTACTCAATTTGAACCCCGAATTAATGAACGACATTAAAAAGTTCTTAATACGTTAATATTGTATTTGAATTCAGGATCATGTCCAACTAGATCAAATTTTTTAAAGCATAGCTCCAAAACGGTAACTAAAGAGTTTGCTAGTCAATTGTTTTGTAGATTGTTCGGGAGTTAATCAGATCAGAATATTTCTGATGAAAATTTAATGATGGACATTGTTTTCGAATGTTTTTTAACATTATCAATAATTGAATTGTTAACTTTAACGTTATTTTTTGTTATTCTTGAACTATAACATATTAAAAACCGACGTGTGATCGAATTATTCGAACAAGTTAAAATCTCTTATTCCAATTATTCGTTTTATTCGAACTTTTTTATGTAAAATATCCTAAATTTAGTGTCACAATACCTCACAATATTCGGTGTATAACCAAAAAATTCAGGTTTAAAATATGTGCTTCATCGGTTTCAACATGCTAGAGATGGTTTACCCAGGCCAGCAACAATAGGCTGCAAAATCATTGGGAGCTACTTAATTGAATTGAAGCTGAGAGACGATTTTCCATGTCCGAAATGATGTTTGATCGCTATAAAAGAAAAACATTTTTGAACCGAATCATTACGTGTCATGGCAAATGGATCCACTACGATAACCTGAAGCGTAAGCGATCGTATGTGAAGGCCGAAGAACAACCCGAATTGAGATTAAAGCCAAATATCCATGGCGCTAAGATAATGCTCTGTATTTGGTGGAACTAAAACGGTGCCATCATGTTACTGAAATTTGGTCAGACTATCACAGGCTACCTGTACTGAATGCAACTGAAACCGGAAAACGCATGACAACGCTTGATCACATGTTGCAATACCTTCTAAAAAAATTAGAAAGAATTGATTGCCCCATCCGACTACAATTTGTTTCGATCGAAGCAGAATGCTCTTTCTGAGATACGCTTTATTTTGGAACAAAGTATCCGAAATTGGCTTGCTTCGTTCTTGGCCTCAACAGATGAGCAAGCAGTTCAGTTGGCTCGTAATCCATATGTTGCCAGAAAGAAAAGGTAATAGCTAACAATATGGTCAATACTTTGAATAAATTTATATTATAGTTACAAATGTTTCAAAATAAAAGCTAAATGTTTGAAAAAACAATTAATTTTTAAGTCATACACAAGTCATACATAAATGGAGCCTTCCTAGTGTACATTGAATCCTTATTTAAACGTAACCAATACCCTATGAAATGACAAACGCTAGCTGCTCGTCTTTATTTAATGGCTACAATACTTAAAATATTTTATTACACGTACGCTGACAGGCAGCCACAAAAACACGTAAATTGTTTTCATGGGCATTTAGTTTGTTAAGCCTTTACCAGCATTTAGTTTCTGTTGTTGTTGCACTTAATTGCCTGTTAAAACATACTTAATTTTCATACATTTACTTTTAGTCAACCTCCCCCTCTTCTTTATAGTTTGAATCCTTTATTGTCTATGTAAGCAGGACATGTGGGGAGGGAGCTGTTGATGGTGTAAAAAAAACTTCTGTGGGTTGCATTTAAAAAGCATTTAAAACATGTAATTCGAAACAATTTTTAATGTCATTTATATGTGCAATAACAAAAAGCAACAACATTAACAACAACTGTAAACAAAAAAGTTTAATGTTTCGACAGGATAAAATACACTGGGACAAAAAAAAAAGCAAACAGCAAGCAAACAAACATATTTACCTTTTACTATCTTTGTCACTCTCTTTAGTGTCAACGTGTATGAGCTTGGGTCTGTGTGAGTGTAGCTGTATCTGTATCTGTGTGTTTGTGTTTATGTATTGTATTGTTGTTGTTGTTGGCTATAAATGTTTAAATGCGATTATAGTACGACTATATAGCAGTTAGTCTGTGCTGTAGTTGCAGTAACATTTACCATAGACCAGCAATGTTGGCATAAAACGTGACCAGTTTCCTGTAACTGTCCACAGTTTAAAGTTAGTTTTACGTTACTACTGCAGTTGCAGCAAACGGTGGCAAATAAACGTTACGCGCGCGCCTTTATTTTAAAGCCAAGCACGTTTTTTGGCTTTTCTAAGGATGCGGCATGAGGTGGTTCATTAAATTTATTTTAGACATGTGTGCCATCAAATATGTATTATTAAATATTTACAGTTTACACGTAAACCCTTTTATCTCTGAATCAATATTTTTTTTTATAAACTTGAATTTTTTAAATTTTCTTTTACAATTTATAGCAATAAAAGGTAGGTAGTATTTTTTATTTATTAAATTTTCCTTTTTTATATTAATTTTTTTTTTTAAATTTTCAAAATTTATTTATCCTTTATTATTTTATACACAAAAACACAACAAAACAGCAGGATAATGGTGGCAACAGTGAGTGCGTCTATTACCGGCGCAAGCTTAAAATGTACTGAAATACAATAACACTCCTTACATGAATTATTTTCCTAGGACTACTACACATTTCACCATAGAGTTGGCTGTTCGGCTTCTGTCGTGTCACTGTTAAAGTTAATCGTTTGTGTAGAGAGTTTCGTTAAGTTTTTCCCCCTAGCAATCGCGCATGCTGTTAACATTACTCTCTTTCCAAGTTAAACTGTTATGTAGGGCGATGTTAATGTATACAATTATGTATAGAATACATTACGAATGATAACAGTTTGGATAAGGATAACAGTGTTGTGTGTGTCGTAAACATTGAATGTAATTTACATATACATACGAATACATATCAGAAGTGAAGTGACCTACCTCAAGGATATTAAAAACATTATTTTATAGTTTCTATCATGTAAACAATTGTTTCATTGTTTGTTTGTTCGTTGTTGTTGATGATAATTTTATTAACAGCTTTTGCTCACTTACTAATAAATCATGAAGTTTGAGATGTCTTAATATTTATGAACATACAATATGCAATAATACATACATACATATGTGTTAGCCCTGTGGGAAGAAACTACATCAATACAATGGTTTTCATTTCAGTGAAAACATTAGCGTAATTCAGTATTAAATGCAAAAAAAAGTCTCAAAAAACTGTTTGCTTTATTTGATTTATTTTCAGTATTGGGGCCTTACGATATTTGTGACTAATAGATATAAAGTTATTGGAGCTATAAATAATTTTGGACCGGATCATACATTTTAGTAGCATGATTTCTGTAGTATATGCGAAACTTATTTCGCGTTCATGTGATCGAAAAATCGGTGATCATTCTAACTAAACATTTTATTTTGATTCTAAATTGTGTCGCGGTCGAGTTACATACGCCATAAATAGCTATCAAAATTGACAAAACATGTAGCAAACTGATGAACAGTGGGGCAGAATCAAAATAGTTTGGAAATAAATCTGTCATTTCAAACTGACTAAACCGAGTTTTATGAAGATTCATATAGGCAAAGCATGGAATTTTACAGGTACAGCTAAATAGCCCTAAGAAGCGGCGCTGTAGGGTTTTAAAGCAGGGAATCTTAGGCATGCGAAAAGATTTTAATAAATTCTTAAAGCCCAGATTGCTATTGCACTATTTTAATAGTATCGGTCTCAATGTTTGTCCTTCCAGTTAAAAACAAAATAAAAAAACAGCGTGTGTATGACTTAAAACTATGGGATTTACAATAGATGGCGTCTCCTTTGAAAGCGCTTTTTGTTTTTAATAACTTATATATCATTTTGAAAGGTACATATCAGGCATATATTCCCACTTTTATTCCCAAATTTTTTTTGTTTTGCTCTAAAAATATCGAATTTTCTACCAACAAAACGTCATATGCGGGAAGTTTTGCTTTACTTCTTTAATTTGAAAATAAGTGCCGCTGAATCACACCGATTGCTCACCAAAACTTATGGTGAATGTTTTGCATCAGTTTCAACGAGCACAGATAGTTTGTACGGTTCAGAAGTGATGATTTTGACACGGAAGACAAAGATCACCCAGGCCAACCAAATAAGTTAGAGGAATTGTAGCCATTACTCCATGAAGATTGCTATAAAACTCAATAAGAGCTTGCAAAATCATTGGGATGTACTCAAGGAGCAATTTCAAAACGTTTGCGAGCAGAAGGATTCATCTAAAACCAGGGAAATGGATACTATACGAATTGAAGCCAGGAGACCTTGAAATACGATTTCGCCCGAAAGGATGCTTGAACGCTATAAAAAAAATAATTGTTCAACCGAATCACTGTGACGAATTTTATATAACCATCACCAAACCATACTTTATAACCAAACATTTTTCAAAATTTAAAATAAAAAAATATATTTATTAGTGCAACAAATTTTATACCAACATTTTTTTTAAATTTATTTTTTAATTTTTTTTTTAAATTTTTATACCAAATTTTTTTTTTTTATTTTTTAATTTTTTTTTTTTAATTTATTAGTGAAAAAAATTTTATGAGAAATATTTTTTTTTGGTGAAAAAAATCGTGCTACAAAATATTTTTCCCGATTTTGACCCATTGTAGGTCCGACTTACTATGACCTTATATTCGTCGATGCAAAGGTTTTCGAAATATCTATCATTAGATATCCATATTGTCTATATTAATCCCTTTATAATCTAGATATAGATCAAAAATAGGTAAGAAATCGTGGTTGTCCTGGTTTTTTTCGTATATCTCAGCCATTTTTGGGCCGATGGTCTCGTAATAGCAACCGAAACGGGAGAATACCCGATATATTGATGTATGAATCATGTATGTAAGTTATTTGGGGGCTACGGAAATTTGATTTCAACATACAGACGGCTATATCGACTCCGCTATCTATAACGATCCAGAATATTGTATATACCCAGCAGTTAAACCCAGAGTTAAATAATTATAACCAGGGAAACCGGGAATATGCTCTAAAAAAAGCGTTTTAGGCGCTTTAAATATGCAGTAAAAACATATGCTCTTAAAATTTAAAAAATATGCTCTTAAAAAAACAAACTTTTACATAATTTTTAACCAAAAAAAAATTACTTAAATTTTCAAATAAAAATCGTTGTCTTGGATCTGAAAACATTTTTAAACATAGAAAATGTTCTTTCGACATCAACTGATGTTACAGGAGCAAATTTAAAAGACAATATTTCTTTAACACTTAGAACGGTTAAGTTTGAATTAGAACTAAAATTTGATATTTAGATGGAGCTATTATTAAAATAGTGCTTATTTTATATTAAAACAAGTAAGAGAGCTATATTCGGCTGTACCGAATCTTAGCTCACCTTCACCTAATTATACTTTAAAATAAAAAATTTAAATATTTTTAGGTGAACAAAAATTTTTTTTCAGTTTTTTGATTTTTTGGATAAAAAAATTTTTCGAATTGTTATTTTAAATTTAAAAAAAAAAAATTCTGTTTTTTTAATTTTTTTTTTGATGAAAAGCCATCTATTTTTCGATTTTGAATTTTAAACAACAAACCTGTAACACAACAGCGAAAAATAAGTAAGACAAAATTTGTTTTTGATAAACTCAAAATATGCTCTAAAAACGCAAAATATGACAAATATATGCAAAAATATGTATTTAAGGGTAAAATATGCAAAAATATGCACAAATCGATGCCAAAATTCTTAAATAGTTCTGAAACGTGTAAATATCTTATCCATGTGCTCATTAGAATCACCAGAAAAAACATGCATTTGCATATTTTGGTTTCCCTGATTATAACATACAATATATCATTTTTCATCTCATTCATATCACATGTGCATATTTTTTGAAATTTTTTTAAAGTATTCAAGAAGGCATTAATTTGTATTGGATGTTAATCACCAACATTTTAATCAATGAAACATTAAAAGCGTTTTATTAAGAAATAATTCTGAATTTCGTAAATCAGCTCATAAACAAGTACTTTTGTATCAGATTATATTCCAGCCATTACTAAACTACTTATGTAATGCAGGTGGTAAGCATAGTCATTGAAAAGTATGCTGTTCAGAAAAGTCATTTTTTTGCTGTGTACTTTGTGGCAAATAAAAAATGTAGAAATTACAGTATACAAATATGTCCAATTCTTAAATATTGAAACAAATATTTGCAAAAACTATAATACATTTTTTATTCCTTATTTTTTACCCCATTTCCCAATAATTATATCGTATTTCTAATGAAATTCTCTATTTTTCATCTCTTTCAATAATTTAAACTTCCATTACCTTATCCATTAACTATTTATACAGCTATTTGACCTTCGTGTTAATGTTTTCTTACTTATCTTCCAAGGCTTTTTCTATTAACTTCCATCAACCTTGTAGCTTCTCTTGCCGACTGCCCATTAAATATTCAAGCGATTGTAGAAAAACTAAATGCACCTGTTAATAAAACATGGCTTTTATGTTTAATTGTATTTTCTCTTATAAAGTTACCTGCAATATACAGATATAGTAAACACATAGTAAAAAGGAATTTCAGCAGCACAAAGTTAAGTCTATTACAATTTTTTTTAATTTAAATATTATCTTTGAACTTTAATGTTTATTTAAAGATTATTTCTCATTAAAGTTTCATGTGAAAACAAATAGTTGTAAAATAATTAGTTAAATTCTTTTACCAATTTAGTGATGACTGAAATATGATATAAATAACACTTCAACATGAATCTTAAGGGTATACATTAATGATCCTTAGAATTAAATTTTTTGAAATGTTGACACGGTGCCCCCTGAAAACTTTCGTAATGACCTAAAATACCACCAAAAAAATGTTTAGCTTGTTCTAAGAAGGGCAGGCAACCCGTACCGACAAGGGAAAAAAATGCATTTTTTTCAGGTTTTGTAAAAAGTTTGCCATTAAATAATAACTTTTGCAATTTAATTTCAAAGAATCGAAATGTGTACGTAATTATCGTTCCAATGAGATATAAAAGACAAAAATTGGTTAAAAACTGTTAAAGTTATCAAAAAATCGCCAGGCCATTAACGTGTCTCAGGACACTAGAACAAGAAATGTTGCAACAAAATTAACATATTTTGAGAAATATTAAAACAAAAGTTTATTCTTAAATATATCCATATTTACTTGTATATGAGTTTTTATCTTCATAGGATATAGTTAACCTATTCGCAGGTATAACCAAAAAATATATTTTTTTTGACGGAGTTTCAAAACTCTAATTTAAATTTTTTAAAAATTTTGTTATGCTATGTTCACACTTGGGCTTTTAAACGCGTTTAAGTAAAATTTTGATTAAGTTAGTCAAAGCCGTTCACATTACATTTGAGATGATTAAGTTGACACTAAAATAATTAAGTTGACAAATAAAAAACAACAAACAAATTTATATTTCTTTAAGGCATGAAATATGAAAATAAATACTTTATTAAAGATATCAGCAGATTATTTTAAGCTTTTTGATTATGAAATTGTGAACATTGATGAATTATTTAAGGTTTTTTAAGGAAAAAAAAACTTCTGTCAAAATTTATTTATCGGTACTACACTAAAAGGTGGCCGATGCTACATCGTCATCAGTTTGAGGTATGTTCAGTTGATTATACGTGATTAATGAAGTGATTAAGATTTAATCATGTCAATTTGAAGTGATTAACAAATCATTTAAATGTATGGAAAATCATCTTAGAGCTTAATCACGTTTGAGATGATTAACTCTGCAAATGTGAACATAGTATTAAACAATTTTCAGAATTTTTGATCATCATATTTACAACATAATAGGGAATAAAAATGTGAAAAAAATATGTCAATACCTGCGATATAAATTTTGCGATTTTTTGAGAAAAACTAATTTTTTGCCATATTTTGGCGAATGAGCACAATTTCCTTACTGATATTAATTTAAAGTAAAATCTGTTCAGAATATTATAGTACAGGTAATTTTAAATGTAGTCTGAAAGTTTTCCTAAAATCAGAAAGCGCTAACCCTTAAACCTTGAAGGTCAAAGGTCAAATTTTTCAATATTTGAAATTTCTAATGGAAAGATAGCGAAATGTTATATATTTTTTGGCCGATTTTGATGAAACTTAAGAAAAATATAACATGAAGTCTAGTATTTACAATGACAGTACAAAAATGGAAATTAACCCTTAAGAGTACTTGGGGTCAAAATGACTGTGTTCTTCGTGATTTTAAAAGTTCAGGGTCATTTGGAAAAAAGATATAACGAAAAATACTTTATGCTAGAGGGTGAATTTTTTTATTTATGTTAAATAAAAATATTCTTTTTGAATTTTTAAAATTTTTTTATAGTAAAATTTTTTTTTAAAAATTTAAAAAAAAGAAATTCATTTATTAGTGAAAACTATTTTATGGCCTAAAACCGAAACGGACAATTATTCTTCAGTTTTTACTTTTAATCTATTTTCAGTAGAAAAAATTCAAAATTTTGAAATGAAAACTCAACTTTTTCATCTAATGTTTCATCCCACTTCTCTAAAAGCAAATCGATGTAAAAAAATCTTAGGGCACTGCTACACGTTCAATATATATTGTGATATTTGGATCGTGATCCATTGTAATGGATCACGCAAAATTAGGTTATTCTGCGATTTGGATCGCGATCCATCAATAATGCATGATACACGTTCAATAAATATCGCGATATTGGATCGCGGTCAATATATAGTGAACGTGTAGCAGTGCCCTTACGATTTCGTTATATTTTTTAAATTGTATTACAATAATTTTTGCAGATAATATAGCAGGCATTCGTGATACAAATGGAATTTTCAGATGCACTTTGAAAATGTTCTCCGCCTAAAATTTGAAAAAGCTGGATTTTTTTCGGAAGGCCCATGCTTAAAAACTTGTGAAAAGACCCAAAACCCTAATATCAATTTTGTGATTTATTTAAACTTTTTCAAAATACATTTAACCAATTTAGATGACACAAATCTATTTCAAAGTTTTGTCTATGTAAGAAAATAAATCACTAACAAAAGTAACAAAAGTATGAAAGAATCCCATATTAATGTCTGTTTTTATTGGTTTCTCCAAACAATAAATTAATTTTGCGTAAAAACGTTTACTCAAATGCCATAAGCTTTATGTTGTTTTCAAGTTAATTTTAAGCCAATAAAAGTGTTTAGCACAAATCGTTAGTAACACATGTTCAATGTTCAATCAAATTATGGCACACTACAGTTTTTGCATAACAAAACTAAACGGGAAGCTGGAAAAGCTTAATATGAAACATATTGCTGATGGAAAGCTACATACATATAGATAAACAAATGAAAATATGATGGTATTTTGTGTACACCCAGAGAAAAATATATTGTTGTATATGCCCAACGCAATCATTTAAACATGATTACAAGTTTATTTATTCATTCCCACAACAGCCGGTTCTACGCACCGGAATGATGCGAGTTCATTCGACCAAGGGCTGTCACTGTCACAATCACTGCTGCTACAACCACAAGTTTATTTAAGAATATTTGGGTCACTGTAAATATGTATATGATTGCAGCAACCATAATATGTTAAAGTTGGAATTGACATGATTGTTGCAATCACATAGTATATGATTGTAGTTAAAATTAAAATGTTTGTAGCAATCATGTTAAAAATCCTGGAAACATATTGAAATTATTTCTGTGACAACTATATTTTTTTCTCTGGGTGTACAAATGTGTGTTATTATTTTTGTATCTATGAGTCATGCCCTTTTGGCAGCATTTGTATTATAAGTTTTGAATTGAATGATTTAGTTTGTGTGTAAACAACAGCAATCATAATATTTGATCTAAAAAAAGAAAGAAAAAAACAAAAACTAGGTAAATTGTTGTGAGTATTGTAAGGATACAAATGTTGTTATATTTGTAGCATATTTAATGCTGCATCATCACAAAATAATAACAGATTTATCAGTCTCTCAAAGGTGTGTTACAAAAATCCCAACTAAATGGGATAAAAGCCCTACAAGTTGATTTTATTCATTATTTTCGTTTAGGAATACAAATTTTGTTTAAATTACAACCCGAATATGAGAGGTATGAATAAGGATTTTTTGGGCAACAGCATATTTTTGTCATCTGCTTTGCCAGTTAAATATAAGAATGTAAAATAAAATACTTGTTTGTGCCACATTATAGGAGCAATCGTGTGGTGCACCTTTACAATCAAGTTTGATCATAAACGACCTCAGCAATTTTCTTACTTACTTGTCTTGTTCTTATTTTATGCGACAGTATAAAACCAGATGCCACAAATGACCAAACACACATTCATTTTCATTTATTCGTACAGACAACACCGATGTATGTTATATTTTTTAAACCAGCAAAAACAAAAAATATATAGAAAAATACAAAACAATGTAAAAACATAAAAACCACAATCACTAGATAAATCATTTGGCATCTTTTACACACACATATTTACTCGTACATATAAAGTATGCAGTGTATAATCTACACAATACATTCTTAAAATTAGTTTTTCTCTACCTACATACATAAATAGAAGTGTATGTGGATTAGGCTGGCCCCTATTTTACTCTTTTCCTATATTCAATATTCCCATGGCCTAAAATTGTTCTTCAACATCTAAAAGCCAAATGCTGCAAAATTTTAGCAAAATCAGAAAACGTTTAGAGATTGCACATTTTATTTGTAGTTTCGAGTGGACATTTTACCACTATTTTTGGCCAAAATTCAAAATTAAATTTTTGGAAAAATTCATGGCAGTACAAGAGCTACAATTGCTACTCAAGGAGCAATTTACAAAAGTTTGCGAGTAGCAGGATTCATCCAAATAAAGGAAAAAATTTAGTTGTGACCTAAAATACTACCAAACAAAATTTTAGCTTGTTCTAAGAAGGGCAACCCGTGCCGAATTTCGATTTAGTTTTAATTTTTAAGTAAAACCAATTCAGAATATTATAGTCCAGGTCAATTTAAATATAGTCTGAATGTTTTACTAAAATCTAAAAACGCTAAGCCTTAAATCGTGAGGGTCAAAGGTCAAATTTTTCAATATTTAGAATTTTTTATGGAGTGATAGCAAAATATTATATATTTTTGGGCCGATTTTGATGAAACTTAAGAAAAATATAACATGAAGTCTAGTATTTACAATAACAGTACAAAAATGGAAATTAACCCTTAAGAGCACTTGGGGTAAAAATTCGTGATTTTAAAAGTTCAGGGTCATTTGGACCCCAAGTGCTCTTTAGGGTTAATTTCCATTTTTATACTGTTTTTGCAAATAGTATAATAATAATATCATGTTATATTTTTCTTAAGCTTCATCAAAATCGGCCCAAAAATATATAATATTTCGCTATCTCTCCATGAAAAATTCCAAATATTGAAAAATTTGACATTTGACCCTCTAGATTTAAGGCTTAGCATTTTACGATTTTAGTAAAACATTCAGAGTATATGTATTTATATTGACCTGGACTATAATATTCTGAATTGGTTTTACTTAAAAATAATAACAGTAAGGAAATTTGGCTCATTCGCCAAAATATGGCCAAAAAAAATGTTTTGGCTGAAAATCGAAAATCACAATTTTTAAATCGTAGGTACGGAAAAACCATAGGAGGTATTGACATATTTTTTTCTTATTTTGATTCCCTATTATGTTGTCAATAAATCCGCATATGATGATCAAAAAATTGTGAAATCAGTTTAACAAAATTTTTAAAAATTTTAAATTGGAGTTTTGAAACTGCCGTTAAAAAAATATTTTTTTTAGCTTATACCTGCGAATAAGTTAACTGTATCGTATGAAGATAAAAATGCATATGCAAGTAAATATGGATATATTTTAAGTAAGAATAAACTTATGTTTTAATATTTCTCAAAATATGTTAATTTTGTTCCAACATTTCTGGTTCTAGTGGCCTGAGACACATTAATGGCCTGGCCATTTTTTAATAACTTTAACACTTTTTAACCAATTTTTGTCTTTTATATCTCATTAGAAGGACAATTACGTACACATTACGATTCTTTTAAAATAAATTGCAAAGTAATTACTTAATAGCAAAATTTTAAAAAAAAAAAAACTGAAAAAATGCATTTTTTTTCCCTTGTAAAAATTTTAGGTATTTTAGGTCATTACGAAAGTTTTCAGCGGGTACTGTTTTAACATTTCAAAAAATTTAATTCTAAGGGACACTCTGTTGAACGCCATAAAAGAAAATCATTTTTGCACAGAATCATAACTTGCGACGAAAAATGGAACCATTACGATAATGGATCCTCTGCAGAGAATCGCAGTCCCGATATATTTATACTTTGCTCCCGGGTAACAAAGCATAATTAGACGAGGCCTAAATTCTTACTTCGTACTAATACCGTAGTTTAAATCTGTAGTTAGCCGACCCAGAACCGAAGCATTTATCTCGTAGGATTGTACTCACTAGCTAATCATAGTCAATAAGTTGTAGTTAGCAGACGAGAGCTGAAGAATTTATCTTCTCGGATTGCATCCATAAGCCGTATTTACCATTAATTAGTCGTTAGCCGACCGAAAGCCGAAGCATTTATCTCGTCGGATTGTACTCATTAGCTAGTCATAGCCAATGTAGTTGTAGCCGATGAGAGATGAAGATTTTTTTCTCCTCGGCTTGCATCCATAAGCCATATTTACTAATAACACTGTCCAACAGCATTTTTGGAACAGAATAGCGACCCTATAACTCTGAAAGGGCATGTTGAGTATATCATGTTTGTTGTATAAACTTATATTCCAGCTTGTCTGAGTTTTTTTTACAGTGGGTCACAGTTTCAATTTTTTGATCGAAGGGTGCATTATACAAAATGAAAAAATGTTGTAAGTTAATGTCCGAGTGAATTCTTATTGTCAGAGTTATATTGTGGAATTTTATGGGGATAATTTTTGTGGAAGATCTTAACCCTCTAGCTCCTGTATTTAGGGAATAATTTGAACCTGTTTTCGTGAAAATCACAAAAGGTCCTTTCAAGAAGGACATTTAAGGATTAAAATATTTTACGAACATTTTTGCCGCAAAATCTGTGTTTAATTTGTCAATTTCATGTTTCACTTTTTTGGACTTTTTGAGAAATATCATTTTGTGTAGTCAGCCTCCGCATGCAAAATAGCTAACTTGCGGAATTTTGGTTGGATGAGCAGATTTAAAAAAAATATTTTTTTGAGTTTTTGGAAATAATAAGGTTTGCATTTTACACAGTTCACATTTTTACCCACGCAAATCAGAAGAAATGTTAAAATTTATGTCGCCATATTGGATCCGCCATTTTTAGTATAAAAAATTTTTACCACAGATTCGAAATTCGCAACCTTGAAAACCTCCATATACATATTTTCAGCAGTGTTCAATGATTGCTTATATTTTTGGCCACTAAAATGGGTGAAATAACCTATAGTGCAACGTTACTTCAACACGCATAGAGTTATTTTACTATCGCATGGTAAATAAAATCACAGTAGACATTTTCTAAAAAAACAAAATTTTTGGAACACATTTTCCCCGTTTTAGGTATTTGCAAATAAAGGACATTATTTCCAAATTTTGTTAGAATATTTTTAACCTTTAAAATTTTACATTTTTCTTCATAGAACATCAACATATTTGTCCAATTCACAACCTAGTTGTATGTTGTACGTTGTATGTTACAACTATTGTGGTTGTGAACACAAATTTCGCCAAGTCGTAAGTTTACCCTGCCGAGCCTTTACAATTCCAAACGAAGATGATAAAAAAAACATTCCAAAATCTATTAATATGTAAAATTAATAATGAAAATGCAAACAATTGACAAATATTTAAAACAAATTATCGTTTTTCATAAATTAAATAAATTTACTGATTTCAGTGTTACCGTTTGGCTGTTATTTTGCACTAAAATATTTGAATTTTTTGTTTATGTATAAATATGAACTTTTGGTAATACTTAAATTTTTATACAACATTCGAAAAATATATGTAAAAATGTTGTAGGTGTTGTACAAAACATTTATATAGAAATTATCAACAACATTTGTACAACTATTGTACATTCAGACGACTTACAACTCATACGACTGTACAACGTCAGTTGTGAATTGAACAATTGTATTGCTCATACCATACGTAGTTCTCTTAATTGAATCATTTATTTCAAAAACCAGTCAAGCAACAAAAAATCCAAAAATTAAGATATTGGGCGATTATTGTTTTGTAAAGGTAAATGCATCGATCAATGCAAAAAAAATGATATGCTGCCCCCGATTATGGTAAAGCAAACCCGAGAAATATGTGTTTAGTGCTGAAAGAAGTCAAGTGACAGCGCTTGACTGGCCTAATCTATCTTTTCATAAATGTTGTAGGTTTCAATAAATGTGAAAAAAATAAAAGATTTACAAGCTCAAAAACTCTACTTGGTTGGATGGGAATATTTTCCAATGTCATACAACAGTAGCATAATGCACTGTAGAACGAGTGTATGACGAATAGTTATTTCAGAACAAATACTTATGTGTGTATGAATATTAGAGTATCCAAAACCGAAAACCCGGTTTTTGTTTCCGGTTTTAATGACATATATTTTCAAAAGATCATTTAAACATATTTTATAGAAAATTGTAGCATTTTACAATATTTTGTAAAATATATAAAATTATTGCCTTAAGAACTCAAAAAATTTAAATTAGCGTATTTTTTTGAAGACAAAGAACGAAACCGGATAATCGGTTTTTTTAAAATATAAAAATCATAAACACAAATTTTCGGTTAAACCGGAAACCGGTTTTTTTAATTTTGCCGGTTTTTTGGACACTCTTAAGAATATGATGTTATATTTTTTAAAAAGTTCATTTGTCAGTTTACTTTTAAAGTTCCTAATAAAATTATAATATTTCGTATGAAATTTACAATAGTGATGGCAGATTGTTAAAGAAACCAGTCAAGTGCATACTTTATGTTATTTTTTAAATATACATATGTTAGATACAAATTGATTGATAACTTTCATAGGAAAAAATATCAATTTTGTAAAAGTATTTTTGAGGAAGTTTTCTTTGATTTACACAAAATTAATAATTTGTTGCATGACAGGTTTTTGAAATAAACCAATCAGTTATTGTATTATTTGTTGTACCCATACCCATTTTGAAAGAACAGATTGAATTGAAATATCGGAACTAGCAATTTTCGTGAAAATATTTTTTTTCGAAAAATGTGAATTAAAAAATATTTGAATCACAAATCACTCATACCACCCGTTAGCTTTATAATTTAAATAATAAAGAAAATCAATTTGAACATTTATTAAGGAAGCGAATTCATTCGTAATTTCATATGCCGCTAAAAATATTGAATAAACCTATTTTACAGGAAATTGTCCAACGATTTAAAATATATGATTTATTACAATCAGATTTTTGGTTCAGAAGATATAGGCCTTCAAAGTTGATTGATTTTCAATGTTCAATTATTAAGCAATTTGGTCCGCTTTCAGATACGGAGAATAATTTTAGACTGTTGAGCTTTGAGATTACAAAAGACAGTAAAGTAAGTCCCACCCTAATGTGTATAAAAAATGTCATGTATATATTTGTAAGTAAATGGAGAATGTAGAAAGAAGATTTGAATTTTAAAAAGGTAAACGCACACTACAATAAAATATTCTTCGTATTTTCGCAAAAGTGTCAAAATTGCTTCGACTTTCTTTCTTTTATTTGTAACGAAACAATGAAGTTTCTTCTCATACTTAACAGCAGCACGTAAATGGTCACATAAAAATCCCATAGATTTCTTACAATGCAGAGATTTTCTTTTACTTGTCGTAAGTGGATGTTATAGTGTATTTGTGTGCGTATTTTTTTATTTTTTGTTAAATCTTTTTTTTTTTTAATATGAATAATAAAACAGAATTGTATACATATGCATATTGTAGCAAGACATACGTGTAGATATGAGCATTTCCCAAAATTGTTTAACAACAATTATACTAAACGAGTATTTGCTTTTAATAGTTTGGGCAACAAAAAGTTAAAAATTCTTAAAGAAATGCCTTGGAGTTACAATTGTAATGTATACAGATTAAACTGAAAGTGTTTTGTGTCAGAAGGTAAAGTTTTGAAACAGAATTTTCTATTTATTTTCTCAAAATTGCAATCATTTCGTAATTCACTTTAGCTTATTTAAAGTATTGTAAGTAACCCGATACGTATACGTACTGTAGTACAGTAACTAATACGTTTTCATTGAAAAAAAGTCAAAGATGTCCCAAAATTTACGTAAGATGTTAAATAAATAAAAATAACTACCGACGATGGACACATATATATGTACCTGATTGATAATTTTCCATACACTCTAAACACCTTTGCATATACATATTTATTGGTTAAGCGGCATCAGTACGTGTTCATTGGTCAATTTAAGAAACGAAATTATCAAAATAATAATTTTGTCCCAATACAATGGAGTTTTTTGAGATTTTTGTAACAACAATATGTTGTATTGTTTTAAGTTTTATTATCGAAACATCTTAATGGGGTTAAATATATCCTTGTGGTACCTAAATGATATTTTTCTAGATTAACATTCCAAAAACACCAAACGACTAACAATAGGCAGTCCATTTTTGCCGAAAATGTTTGCGGCAAACTTTAAAAAGACCCTTTCCCATATTTTGATAGGAAGCGTTTCAGCTTGTTTTCTCCGTATTTTTATAAGTTTTAAATTCCCGGGACAAAATGCTGAATATTTTAGTAAAATCGGATTTTACAATAAATTAAAAAAAACAAGTAAGAGAGGTATATTCGCCTGTGCCGAATCTTATATACCCTTCACCAAATTGTACTTTAAAATAAATTTGCTTAAATATTTTGAGGTAAACAAAATTTTATTGTTTTTTTCTAAATTGTTTTAAATTTTTTTTAAGAAAAAGCATTTCCAATTTTTTTAAAATTTTTTATGACAAAAAAATGTTTGATAAAAAAAAAATTCGGTTTAAAAATATTTTTCCCGATTTTGACCCATTGTAGGTTCAACTTACTATAGCCTTATATACATAGTTTCAATGGACTTTGAAATATCTATCATTAGATATCCATATTGTCTGTATTAATGACTTGGTAATCCATATATAGATCAAAAATAGGCCAAAAATCGAGGGTGTCCCGGTTTTTTTCCTTATATCTAAGCCATTTGTGGGCCGATTTTGTCGAGCCGGAAGAATTCCGGATATATTGATGTATGAATCATGTATGTAAGTTATTTGGGGGCTACGAAAAGTTGATTTCAACATACAGACGGACAGACGGACATGGCTATATCGACTTCGCTATCTATAACGATCCAGAATATATGTACTTTGTGGGGTCACAAATGAAAAATGTAGAAATGCCAAACTTATATGTATTTACTAGGGTATTCAATTAATCGGGATTCTGGTTTAATCGGTTAATCGAGCAAATTTAATCGTCGTTTAGATTTATTCGGTTAATAATCGGTTAATTTAAAATTATTCGATTAACCGAATAATTTCTATTTTAATTTTAAATTGAAAATACAACAACGAATTTTGTGTACAAAAACATAAAAAACGACAAATAAGGTATTTATAATCTTTTTTGTGAACATATCGCCTATTTGCTGCAACAACGTCATAACTCAAAATCCGTGTTTTTTGAACTGAGTAACACAAAATTATCAGTTTTCAAAAAAGTCAATTATTTTTTGTATGAGAGTATTTTTTTGTTGTAAACATCAAAATTAAAATTCATGTTTTCTCGTATATTTGATAAGTAAAAATTTGTTTAAAATTTATTTAAGAAATAGTAAAATGTCATAAAACATTCAAATGCGTTTTTATCGAAACAACTTATTTTTAATTATGACGTTGTTGCAGCAAATGAGCGATGTGTGAGTTTTTATAAAAAGAATATAATTTAAACGATTTTTTTTCTTTAGATTTAATAAAAATTTTCTTGGAAAAACACTCACTCGATGATTGTATATGTTGGAGAAATCAAAAGCATGATAAACTCCTTTTTGGATTGCTTTAGATTTTGATTAATTTAATAGCTTCGTTTAGTTATGATAAAAGACTCATTTCAAAAAAAAAGTTTCGTCTTTCGTCTATGTAAATACAAACAAAGTTTCAAAGACATGCAAATTAAATATGTCATACATACTCATTAATCATGTTTATTGGATGTTCCAAAAATATCTAATTTTAATTTGAAATTTGTATTTAAATTGAAAGGGCAAAATAAATACAAAAAATCTGTTTAAAGTCCAAAAAAGGAATTTCGGTTAATCGGTTAATCGACACAAATTAATCGGTTTATTTGTTATTTGAAAATCGGCAATTTTAAATTATTCGAACAGTTAACCGTCCAAAATTAATCGGTTAACCGATTAACGGTTAATCGATTGAATACCCTAGTAGTTACCCTTGCCACTCATGGCGAAGGGTATAATAAATTTTGATGTAAACATTTGCTGGCAGCGATTAGCATAGAATAAACACATAGAATGGAAGGAGAGAGTAATATATATGGAAAAATTACTCTCTTTTCACACATACGGGTGATACAGTAACAAAATACATGCAATACATTCTCATGAATTAGGTTTTTGACAACAGACTTAGGTTTTTGGCTCTCAGTTACCTATCTAGTTGTTGTCTATGGCGATTAGTCTTTATAACCTGATACTAAAAAATATTATAAAATGTCAATCAAAAATTTTACATTTAAAATTTTTTTTAACGAAATTTCAAAAAATTCAAATAATTTTGAAATAATGGGGATTAAAATAATTTAAAAATTTGTGGGTAAATATTATGGGTTAGTGTGGAGACCGATTTAAAACTGGCGGATTTCGAAGAAATTTTATTTTCGCTTACAAATTTGTTAAAATTATTTCTTAATAGTAAACAATTTTCATGTATTGTGGTTCCAGGAGTAGTATTGAGAGGTTTTTTTTTTAAAAAATTTAAGTGAAATTGTGAATTTTTTTAGAAGTTTTGCCACATAATTAATGATAACTCAAAAACGGTTAGTCAGATATTATTAAATCAAACGTACACAGAGAAAACAGACTCGTGATAGCAACCGAATTTGTTGCCAATCGAATGATTAGGTTGCACACATAGAATTTTTCAGTTCTAACAACAGAAAGTCAGTTGATAAAGAAGAATTTCAGTTGAGGCAACCAAACTTTAGTTACTCCTTCCAAAATATTGTACCCATAAGGCAGAATCATTCGATTGGCATCAAACACGGTTGCTACCACGAATCTGTTTTCTCTGTGTAAAAAAAATTTCAATTTACATAGCCTTTAATCCGTTTATATATTGCAGTAGTTTCGGAGTTATAATAACAAATTGAAGCAAAAAAAAAATATTTTTTGTTTTTAAAAAAATCATGAAAAATCGAAAACGGCAGAAATTGTTCAGATTTACTGCCACAAGTAAAAGATATAAAACGAGATATAGGTCATAAAAATTGATTTTTTATTTTCGAATTTATTCACAATTAAGTGAATTCTCGCATTTTCACTAAATTTTAGATTTTTGTTTCATATATACAAAATTGAGTAGTTAATGTTTCAATCGGCTCAGTAGTTTCGGTGTTATAATAACAAATTGAAGCAAATAAAATATTTTTTATGTGAAAATAGCAATTTTTGGTTTTTAAAATAATCATGAAAAATCTAAAACGGCAGAAATTGTTCAGATTTATTACTTTATCGCAAAGCCACAAGTAATAGGAAGAAAATGAGATATCAAGCATAAGAATCGATTGATTCTTTTCGATTTTATTCACAATTAAGTGAATTCGCTCATTTTCACAATATTTTATGGGCAACAAGATTTTTGTGTTTTAATTTTTAATTTAATGTTCTGATTTTGAGATTTTAATCCGAAATCTATGAAAACTAAATATAAAATACAATTTCCAATGATCAGAATTTTTGTTTAACTTTATAAATTATTGGTTTTCTTTATTTGAGATTTTTTTTATCAATATTTCTATTTATAAAAATATTTTTTATAAATTTTCACTTGAAAATAATTTTATTCGAGTATTTAATTATTCGACAATTATTTATCGAAAAAGTTTTTACTCTAAATTGAAAAACGTAATTTATACGAATATAAATATTTTTTTTCCTCGAATATTCTAATAATTTTTATTCGAATGACAACCCTAGTCTTAACCGATGGCTGGTTTAACTCAATATCACTGTGCCCTCAAAAATCATAATTTTTCTAAACTAATATATTTTAAAACATTTTAGGAAATGGTCATATATTCCAAAAATATATACATATGTAGGTGCATATACGAATACGATCAAAGTTGAAAAAAAGTATTTATGTTTGTATGTACAACGAATATAATCCTACATATGTATAAAGATACAATGTGACAAACACATGCATATTTGCAAACATACACTAACCATTTAACGTAACATCCGCATAAGGGACATCACTAAGCAAGTTACACCTAACGAAATAAATGCCAAACATTTTCAATTTATATAATATTCATTTTAAGTAATTTTGAAGATTTCTTGATTACAAATCATTCTACATTTTTTTAAAAAAATATTTCAGATTTATGTAACTTTATTATATTGTACATATGTATATAAATTTCTCTCAGTGTTTTGTTAGATGCATATGCAAACGTATGGCTATACTTACTTAGATTTAAACATATGTATTGTATATATATGACAGAAGAGTTCAAGTTACGTGTTTTATTTTTGGGATATTTTCATGCAGCTCGTGTCAAAAATTTAAAATATTGTTTGACATTATGTCTTGCTTTGGTATAAACTTTGAAATATATTAAAAGAAATAAAGGTTTTTTAACTTTAGCATGCAATAAAATATTGGATTTGTTTTTCATTTACTGCTTCTGCTAAATCTGTTAATATATTAAATTTTGAAAAAATACATAACTGCAATTGAAAGCTCTTTGAGCTTTTTCAAAACGTTAACAATTATTTCATGATGACCTGTCCTAAACAGCTATATACAGTCACAGGGAAATTTAGTAAACAAAACGCATTTTCAGCTATGAAGCCAAATATTTTAATTAGAGAATGAAATATACAAGTTTGAATAAATTCCACAGTATCTTTATCTATACCTGAATGGAACTACAGGGTACTTTTTATTTTGAAAGTAATAAGTTATTAAAGAATATCTGGTGAACTATTGGGTGTATGACTTAAAAAATCGGAATTTACAATAGATGGCATATCTTTTGAAAAGGTTTTTGTTTTTAATAACTTATATGAACTTCTGAAGGGTATATATCAGTAATTTTTTCTCACTTAGTTATTGAAAATTATAGTGTAAAAAACAAAGTTTTTTTTTGCGGGAAGTTTTGCTTTACTTCTTCAATATGAAAAAAGTGCCGCTGAAGCACACCGATTGCTCACCAAAGCTTATGGTAAATGTGCTCCATCCATTTCAACGTACGGCAGATGTTTTGTTAGGTTCAGAAGTGATGATTTTGATCGCCCAGACCATCCAAACAAGTTTCAAGATGAGGAATTGGAGACATTAATCCATGAAGATTCTTGTAAAACTTAACAAGGGTTTGCAAAGTCATAGGGTGCTACTCAAGCAGCAATTTAAAAATGATTGCAAGTAGCAAAAGTCATGCAAAATCAGGGAAATTATATACCATACGAATTTAAGTTGAGAGACCTTGAAAGACGGTTTTGTATGTCGGAAATATTGTCTGAATGCTATAAAAGAAAATCATTTTTGTCATTGATTGCGATGAAAAATGTATCCTTTACGATAACCCGAAGTGTAAGACATCATATGTGCAGCCTGGCTAACCAGCCCAATATCAATGGCACTAAGGTAATGTTCTGTATTAGGTGGGACCAACAAATTCCTCTCTATTATGAGCTACTGGAATCCCGCCAGACTACCACAGGGAACCTGCACCGAATGCAACTAATTCATTTGAAGGAAGCATTGACCGAAAATCTCCCAGAATATGCAGCCAGACATCAGAGCTGTAAATGAATCATTAATTTTTGAATTAATACGCGAATTATAAAGGGCAAAATCCAAACAACTTTAGAGGCTTTCTAAACCACTACACAATTTTGATGTATTGTGCTTCGGTAATACAAATATGGTCCAAATTTTAGATTCTATGGAGAAGTTTTTTAATTTTTTTTTTTTGTAAAACTGTGATTTTTTTTAAATGTTTCTCCACATAATTTATGATAACTTAAAAAGTGTTAGTCCGATATTATAAAAATAATCCATCGATTATTATGATCGATATCTCATTTTGTTCCTATTATTATGGCTTTGCGATAAAGTAATAAATCTGAACAATTTCTGCCGTTTTCGATTTTTCATGATTTTTTTAAAACAATTTTTTTTTTTTATTTTCACGTAAAAAAATATATTTATACCCTACACCACCATAGTGGGGAGTGTATTATGCGTTTGTGCAGACGTTTGTAACACCCAAAAATATTAGTCTAATACCCACCTTAAAGTATACCGATCGTCTTAGAATCACTTTCTGAGTCGATTAAGCGATGTCCGTCCGTCCGTCTGGTCGGCTGGCTGGCTGGCTGGCTGTTATTTCGATGAAATTTGAAACATATTATTTTTTCGGCTCAAGGACCAAGCCTATTGAAACTGGCTGAAATCGGTCCATTATTTCACCTAGCCCCCATACAAATGTCCTCCCGAAGTTGGACTTTATCGGTCATAAAGGTTTAATTTATATATGTATCTCCACAAATTCCGCTCCAAATAAGTTTTATATACACAAAATTCATGTCACCAAATTTTGTTACGATCGGTCCATAATTAGTCATAGCTCCCATATAGACCCGCTTCCGAAAATCACTTTAACGTGCATAAATCGCTTAAAAATGTTGGTAAACACACAAAATTCGGTCCATAATTGGTCATAGCCCCCATATAAGGCCCACTTCCGAAAATCACTCAAAAATATAAATTAATGAAATTTTAAAAGAAAATTTTTTTTTGCTCTTTTACTTAGTGTAGGGTATTATATGGTCGGGCTTGACCGACCATACTTTCTTACTTGTTTTTGCTTCAATTTGTTATTATAACTCCGAAACTACTGAGTCGACTGAAACGCAATATATATGTGAAAATTTGTACATAGCATGGAAAAAATGTTTTCAAAATTCAATCAATCGAATGAAGAATATTAACTACTCAATTCTATGTATATCAAAAAAAAGAGCAAAATTTTGTGAAAATGAGCGAATTCACTTAATTGTAAATAAATTCAAAAAGAATCAATCGACTTTTATGATGGATATCTCACTTTGTTGCTATTATAAGTGGCTTTGTGATATAGCAATAAATCTGAACAATTTCTGCCGTTTTCGATTTTTCATGATTTTTTTAAAACATAAAAATTTGCTATTTGCACGTAAAAGATATATTTTTTGCTTCAATTTGTTACTATAACTCCGAAACTACTGAACCGATTAACAGTCAATATACAAACTTATTAAAGGCTATATAAATATAAACTTTTCTAGGTTTACTTCAAATAATATTGGACTAACACTTTTTGAGTTATCATAAATTAAAACATCTAAAAAATTTAGCAATTTTAGAAAAAAAAAATAATCCATCCATAGAATTAAACAATTTTACCACAACCATGATACATCAAATCTATATAGTGGTTAGTGAAGCCTTTTTTGCTGTTGACCTGTGTTATTCATGCACTGAGTTAACAAATTTTGAATTAATTCTTTTCACACATAAAAATAAATTGAATGAAATTTAAGTCAATTCAAATGAATCTGGTAAAAAGTAATTTTAATTTAAATTTTAACAGATGCGAGGCTTTGAGCATCTGGCTGTTGGAGATCGAGAACATATGGGCACGCGGGGATTTTGAGCCAGTTGCCTTCGATCGTTCTCCAACCATCTGACTATATTACTCCATACACAGATTTTAATAGGGTATTCAAGGTCTTAATCCCCTCCAGGAGTGAGTGGGGTATGGGTAATCTCGTGTACAAATATGACACTAGGATATATACGGACGGTTCGAAAATGAGCTGTGGTGTTGGTTCCGGCGTCTTCTGTGACGAACCCGAGATAGGTATTTCGTATCGTCTTCCGAATGAGTGTAGTGTTTTTCAGGCGGAAATTTTTGCAATCATGGCAGCTTGCAACACACTACATAATCATAATACCCACGGCAATATAGGTATTTTTGTCGACAGTCAGGCTGCACTTCTCTAACTGAATGCCTACACAAATTCTTCTTCACTAGTTAGGCAATGTAAGAATTCTCTGTCAAGGCTAGGTCGTCTATCTGATATTACTTTGGTTTGGGTACCTGCGCACAGGAACCACTACGGTAATGAATAGGCAGACGAACTAGCCAGAATGGGATCTGCCTTAGATATCTCCAATGCGGTCTCAGTAGCAATTCCACTAGGGACTATTAAAGGTATCATCTTCAGACATTTTCTTACAAAGGCTGAGAATAGATGGCGTAATTTAGACACATGAAGGGTAGCCAAGTTGATGTGGCCATCTTTTAACGAAAAACGCACTATGCAACTGATAACCCGGAATAGAAGGGATATATCTAGGTTGATGGCAGTATTAACGGGACACTGGGCGTTAGGCAAGCACGCAAATCGCCTGGGACTCCCCTTTAACGACCATTGTCGCAGTTGTAAGGATAGGGAAAAAGAGGAAACGACTTTCCACCTTCTCTGCGAATGCCCAGCTCTGAGTGTCAAGAGACATAAATTCATAGGCAACTATACATTGACCAACCTTGGTGAGGTAGCCGGGTCTAAACTCAATGACCTACTAAGATATCTCACAGCTACAGGTTGGGTCTAGCTAGCACTTTTTAGTTACATTGCGATGTAAACGACAATACATCTGACGAGTGGTGTGGTCTCATCAAAACGGGGCCCCTTCGACTCTACTTGATTGTTCGCACGTAGTGAACTACCACGTAAACCAACCAACCAATATAGTCTTCGGACTATACTGGGTGCAATGCAAAACTAGAGTAATGCATACTGTCTTTTACATAAAAAATAAGTTGAATAACAAAACGATAATGGTTACTGAGAATACTTACAAAATCAATTCAAATTTCAATCAATTCAATTCAAATGAGTTGGAAATTAATTGCAATTCAGTTCCAATTCATTTGAATTGATTTCCAATTAATTCAAATGAATTATAAAAAAGAATTAGCGATTAATTTCCAACTCATTTGAATTGAATTGATTGAAATTTGAATTGATTTTGTAAGTATTCTCAGTAACCATTATCGTTTTGTTATTCAACTTATTTTTTATGTAAAAGACAGTATGCATTACTCTAGTTTTGCATTGCACCCAGTATAGTCCAAAGACAAACAATTATTATATTTGAAATTATATACTAGAATTGACATGTAGCGGCAGAATATGAATTGAATTATTAGGTATCTGCGAAAATCCTATCAAAATTGGGAAATTTTGTTTATTTGCTAAAATAAACTTAAATTTTTATTTTTCATTCCCCCTGATCTGCTCTTTAGTTTCATTGATTACAACTCATTTTTGATTTCATTCACTTGAATTGCAATTCATTGTTCGAATTCATTTCAATGAATTCAAAATCAATTCAATTCACTTCAACAAATTCATTTGAATTGAAAACGAATTGCAACCCCTTTTACAAACTCATTTGTAATGGTGGTGTTTTGGTATAAAAGCTGATAAAGCGACTTTTTCTGCGGTTATTTAGGAAAATTTTCGAGTAAGCCGAATTTTGGTTTCTCAAATGTTGTACATCCACAGAAAAAATTATTTCTTATGCTGGGTATACACGATACTATTTTTCGTACTAATCGTAGTATGAGTTGAAGTACGATTTTGTGATAGACGTTACTACAAATCGTACTATTTCGTTTGAAAAAAATGACAAGTAATGAAAATATCACAAAAATCAAAAATTTTTGATTTTCATACTTCGTTAGTACGACAACATGATACACGTTACTAATTTCATACTTATACGATTTATCGTACGACTTATCGTAACGTGTATACCTAGCATTAAACCATTTCAATTCAAATATTTGTCACATATTGAACTGGTTTCAATTATTTCATAATTAAATCAAGTATTCATTTGCACAAAAACAAAATTTCTTGAAAATTGTTGAATAGATAATTTTCGTAATTGAAAACACATTTTTGTTATTTTTTGTGTTTCAATTACGAAAATTATCTATTCAATAATTTTTGTATTTGAAATTCAACCAATAACGAAAATTGTATATTCAATTGTCAAAATAATCAAATTCAAAACTGAAAATTCAATAAAAAATATCAAGAAATTTTGTTTTTGAGCAAATGAATACTTGATTTAATTATGAAATGATTGAAACCAGTTCAATATGGGATAAATGTTTGAATTGAAATATAATTTTTTTCTGTGTCAGATCGAATACTTGCTAAGAATATAAAAAATTACTCATACCACCCGTATCCCTTATTAATTAATTACTATTTTTGGATATTATAGAGCTACATGTCGTATGAGTAATTTTTAATTAATTTTCTCTAAAACATCTGAATTTATTTGTGAAAACTACATTATTGTCTATGAAATATGATTTTCTTGCACTTTTATTTTATCCAATGGATAAACTAAAATGTTTATTGAAAACAGGTTTTAAGGTAATAGCAGAACTAAATAAACAGAGGATGGTTCATTTATAATCGTTCATGAGTTTCCACCATCGGGTGGTTACTTACATATGAATGTAACTTCCATTCAGTGCTATTTTTGTATTTTATAAAAAAGTATAAACTAAACAGCATTAGAATGGAGAAGTTGTGAGGTATACCTAAACCTATAGAGTTGTACTTTTAAAATACCTATGTGTTTGCCAAGATTTTTTTTGGTAAGTTTTTACGCTTCATGTTGTAAGTAAGTACATACATACATAAACATTTGTGATTGTGTATATAAATGCGAATTGTGCACAACTCACATGGAAAATTATGTTGCACGTGATGTGTTTTGATAATTTATAACCGCACACACAACAGAACTCGACAGCATTTTAAAGATATTGTACATATACAAATGTATATAATACATACATTTATATACAAATGTATGCATGATTTTTAAGTATATAGATACAAATATTCATACATTTCTACATATTAACAGTTACATAGTCTTCAGCGTTTACACAATAATCCGGTACATTTACTTCTTTGAGGCATCCACAAATTAAAGTACATATTTTATTTTATTTCGTTTTCCTATGTTCGCTTTTTTATTTTTTTTATTTTATAATAACCACCTACCTGACACACCAAAAAAAACAAAAAACTCGTACATGGATTCAAACATTTTATCTGTTATAAATGTTTCTGAAGACACGTTGGGAGTTTACATTTACAAACATCTACTTTTATATTTTATTTTTCTAGTTATGTATGTGCAATGTGTTCTATTGTATATTTTGAATTTTATTTTATAACTACTCCTTTTAAATGGTGCATGAAATGTTTTTCGTCTGACATTACAAAACAATATATCATGATTTAATTTATGATATTTCATTAGGGTTTCTAAGTTCACGATATTTTTCCATTTCCGGGGAATATTAAAAGATCTTTTCATTCCCAAAACATTTTTATACCCTTCACCATGAGTGGCAAGCGTATAGATAAGTTTGTCATTCCGTTTGTAATTTCTTCATTTTTCATTTGCGACCCCACAAAGTATATATATTCTGGATCGCAGACTTGGGCACTACCAATTACATTTTGTAATTAATTAATTGTCAAATGCCAATTACCAATTACATATAATTGGTAGTTGGTATTGCCAATTACTAATTACATGTAATTGGTATTTGGTTATTGTCAATTACAAATTACATGTAATGGGTAACAATTAATTGAAATAGAGAGTAATTGATAAAAAATGTGTAATGATTACTTTTAAAGTATTTATTACCAACAATGTAATTATTAAATAACTCGTACATTACACAATATACAAAAAATAAAAAAAAAATTAATAGAATCCAAATATGTTATTACTACGGGCGGATTAATATGTAAATGCATGTTTTTTCTCGAGCGTCCAAATAAAGTGTAGGCTAATTATCTATTAGAATCGCACATTTTGCTGTAAAATGGCATTGATTTGTTATTGATAATACAATGTAGTTATATTTAAGTTCAAAATGCATATTTATGTGCATATTATCCAAGTTTTTAATAAAAATAGAATGGGCAACATATTTGTCAAAATTGTTATATAAATAGCTCCAAATGTTGTCGACTAACTTCTTCATTTCTATGAGCAATTGATAATAATCATTTCAAAACATTTGGCTTCAAAAAAGTTTAGAGTTAGAAAAGCTAACAAATTTAAAATTCAAACTTGACGGGTGTTCAAGAGGATATAGGAAAATTGGTACATTTTCTTTTAATGGTACATTTTTAATATATTAAATTAGTTAGCTTATATACATTAAAGTTGACAAACTAATGAGTACTTTTTCGTTCTGGTACTTTTTGAATTTTCTATAATATTGAACCTATAACCAGGAAATTACTTTGATTTCAAACTTGGCGGGCGTTCAATTGTGGAAAATTGGTACTTTATCTTTATTATATTTATTATAGATACAAAGTTTTACCGCAGTCATTTCCCAGCAGTTCTATGAGACTAGTGATTTTACCTATCATTTAGGGTGACAACTAGTTACATAACTAGCTACGTGACTAGTTATTTTAACACGTGAATGTCCCAAGCAGAGGGTCAATTGATACTTTGTATTACTTAGAGACGAATGCAATACTTAGATTACTTAGATGCACTTAAGTGACAATTGTCTTTACGCTAGATTACATGGGATGCATAAAGTAACTAATTGACATCTCTCTGCAATAAAAATAGCACAAACGTGTCAAATGACCCAAAATATATCAATTGGAGTCAGTCAAGTCATCAAACATTAGTCTATAATGGATAGATTTACTACTTTCTTAACTGCTGGGTTATTACTTTACAGCTCGATCAAAAAATTTATGATTTTAAAATACAATTTTCTGAAAATATGTGAATTCATTTAATTGATGCTTTACGATAAAGCAATAAATCTGAACAATTTCTGCCGTTTTCGATTTTTTTAAAACAAACAAATTTGCTCAATTGGTTATTATAACTCCGAAACCACTGAGCCGATTCAAACGCAATAAATAGCGGATTAAAGGTTATGTAACTTTAAACATTTCTAAGTTTTTTTTTATAATATCGGACTAACCCTTTTTGAGTTATCATAAATTATGTGGAGAAGCGTCTAAAATATTCACGATTTTACAAAAAAAATTGTTTAAAAAAAACTTTTCCATATAATTTAAAATTTGGCCTCTAGATACTAAAGTACTAGGATTTAACCTAAAACAGTTTTTTCAAAATAACTCAAAATTTTGAGGGTGTTTCAAAATCTTTTAAAACGGCATTATTATGTCCTCACCAGGCCTACAACCCTCATTAGGCCGATTTTAAAGTTCTGATAAAAAGTGTTAATTTGTGGCAGAGTGTTATTATTTAATGTTGTTTAGAAATTTAGAAAAAAAATTAAATGTAATTACCTTTTATGTAATTAGAATTACATTTTTATCAATTACATGCAATTACTTTACCAATTACTAATTACAGTAATTGGTAATTGGCTTTTACCAATTTCCAATTACTTGTAATTGTAATTGATATTTGTTGGTTGTCAATTACAAAATGTAATTGGATTTGTAATTGGTAAATTTCAATTACTAATTGCTAGTAATTGGTAATTGGTATTTTTCAATTACCAATTATATGTAATGTAATTGGTAATTGAAAAGTAATTGGCAACGCCCAAGTCTGCTGGATCGTTATAGATAGCGAAGTCGATATCCAAATCAAATTTCCGTAGCCCCCAAATAACTTACAAACATGATTGATACAGCAATATATCGAGAATTCTCCCGGCTCAGCTGCTGTTTAAAATCGAAAAAATCAGCCACCAAGCGGCTGAGATATAAGGAATAAAACGGGACAACCTCGATTTTTGGGCTATTTTTTATCTATATCTGGATTACTAAGTCATTAAAATAAACAATATGGATATCTAATGATAAATATTTCAAATAAATGGACCTACAATGGGTCAAAATCGGGAAAAATATTTTTTAACCCCAATTTTTTTCAAATATCTTTTTACATTAAATAAATAAAATAAAAAAAAATGTTAACCTAAAAATAAATTATAGTCTAATTTTAGATCTTTTTTATAATTAAACAAGTAAAGTAGGTCGGTCAAGCCCGACCATATAATACCCTACACCAAGTAAATGAGTAAAAATATTTTTCTTTAATCAATAATTTATATTCATGAGTGATTTTCGGAAGTGGGCCTAATATGGGAGCTATGACCAATTATGGACCGATCGCCTTGAAATTAGGTCGTGTGATTTATGTCTATATTAAAGTTAACTATGTTGAATTTTGTGTGTATACCAACATTTTTAAGCGATTTAAGCAAGTTAAAGTGATTTTCGGAAGCAGGTCTATATGGGAGCTATGACTAATTATGGACCGATCGTAACAAAATTTGGTGACATGAATTTTGTATATATAAAACTTATTTGGAGCGAAATCTGTGTAGATAAATAGATAAATTAGACATTTATGACCGATAAAGTCCAATTTCAAGGGGACTTTGTATGGGGGCTAGGTGAAATAATAGACCGATTTCAGCCAGTTTCAATAGGCTTGGTCCTTGGGCCGAAGAAGTAATATGTACCAAATTTGATCGAAATATCTTCAAAATTGCGACCTGTACTCTGCGCACAAGGTTTACATGGCCAGCCAGCCAGCCAGCCAGCCAGCCAGCCAGCCAGCCAGCCAACCAGACGGACGGACGGACATCGACTCAGAAAGTGATTCTAAGTCGATCGGTATACTTTAAGGTGGGTGTTAGACTAATATGTTTGGGCGTTACAAACATCTGCACCAACGCATAATACCCTCCCTACTATGGTGCTGTAGGGTATAAAAAGTGAAATTTGGTATTTTAAAGTATAAATTGTTAAAGGGTATATAAGGTTCGGCACAGCCGAATATAGCTCTTAGTTACTTGTTAATACTAAATTAAGCCACAATTTAAGAAATCTAACTAAGTTTAATCTGGACAGAATGTATAATTCGTTTTAAAATAAAAGTTTTTGAAATCAGAACGTATATAAACAAATTTAAACCAATATTATTGTCATTATTTTCTCTAATATTTATTTCATAGCTTTTTCATTATGCTTTGCATAATTTACTTTTATTTAGGAATTTTAATGTTAAGCATCCCAATAATTCCTGCAAGAACTTAAAATTGCAATCTGTATTAAGTCGGTCTACTAGAAAAGTTAATTTTTCTGGTTTAAATAAAAATGTTTCTGTTTTTGTCACTCAGAGAAAATAGTTATAACTACATTCATATCTAATCAAATGATTCACTCTAAATTACCGAACTTTTATATACTGAACATTTTTAATTGATTCGGTTCCTTGAATCTTAGTTCTTCTGAGATCACTGATTTCCTTTTACTAGTATCAATAAATCGATAAATAGAGATATCCTTTGTTTAGGGACGATTTTCTATTGTCTATCCTGTTCATGTGAGAAACAGAAATCTACGAGTCATTAGCAGTAACATTCAACTTTAAAATCTGGCTAACACTTCTAAAGTTATTAACAGGTTTACTTTACATATTTTGAACTTTGAATCTCTATAAAAACCAAAAACTAATTTCGAAATTCTAGAGAAAATTTTGTATGGCCATGAGAAATTATTTGTTTCATCCCTATAAGTATTTCTTAAGAGACAAATTGGAAATTCCTCATAAAAAACCAACAATATATCCGAATCATAAAATTGTTCTTTTGATATTTTTAAATCTTTATATGAGAACATCAAAAAGTTGTGTCAGGTTTCTTATATGACCTTCTAGAACTTTAGGTATAAAATGTGTAAAATTTCATAAAATTTTAAAACATTTAAATTCTACCCCCAATATACATACATAGGTACCTAAAAAGTCTAATATAAATTGTGTGTGTGTTGTCTATCTCTCTTTGTTTTCAATGTGAATCACATCGAAAGTCGTTGTCGTTAAAGTAACTGTCAACATTCCCCGAGGTATATTTGTATTCACACTTACGCTAATGTTAGGCAGCCTTTTGTGCACCTCTCTAAATACGTCACGAGAATATAATAAGGCACGGAAGCACTAGTATAAAATGCGGTAACATCATCAACAGCATCAGTTACAGTAAATCGAGGATGAGCACACGTTCCATATGAAATTTATACACATACGCTGCTCCGATGCAAAACACGTTTAAACAAAAACACTTCACACGTTAAATGATAAAACCGTCTTAAATGTATTTGTGTTTATGTGTGTGTGTACTCACATGTATACATGCCTCGTTGTATGTGTGCGTGCGGTGATAATCAGGTTATTTAGTGCGATTGAGGAGAAGTAAGTAGTCGCGATTGTCGTGTAAGTGCATCAATTCACTATCAATGCTTTGCACGTAAATATGTTTTTTTTATGTAAAGTAAGTCTAAATATTTGAAAATTATTGCTGCCAGTTGGAAATTTTAGGTCTCTGTTGAGTTTTTCCATTTGGTTCCATATACATATTCTCATGATATTATCTGACTTTCTAATAAAGAGTTTAGGACACACGTACGCAAGTTTTGCATTTCCGTCATTTATGCAGTTTTACATCTGACAGTTTAATTAAAAAATAATGAAAAGCAAAATCATCCTACGCGATGATTTCCTATCGATGACTTTTTGAAGTCAAAGGTCTATACCATTATTTCGCGGGGCAGAATAGGATATTAAACATGTATTCCTCTGAAAACTAACTATTGCAATGTCAACATTTCATGCTTTTATACCATTTTATCTACCCTTATTATATTTAAAGAGAAAAGTTTCTAATATTTCTCACTTTGATTTTTGGTTTTTGTGGTAGTTCACTGCGTGCGAACAATCAACACCACACCACTCGTCAAATGTAATCTCGTTTTACATAGTAATATATATAAAAATGTCGAGTTTGCTAGACCCAACCTGTAGCCATGAGGTAGGTCGTTAAGTTTAGACCCGGCTACCTCACCAAGGTTGGCCAATATGTAGTTGCCTATGGTCGTTAAAATGGAGTCCCAGGCGATTCGCATGCTTGCCTAACGTCCAGTGCCCTTTTAATGCTGCCAGCAAACTCGATATATCATTTATACCGAAAATACCGAAAGACGGTATGAGATGCTTTAACACAAAAAAATCAATGATACGAGGGCGGTTGACTTTTTGAATGAAACAAAGGTTTTTGGATAAAAAATCATTTTATTTTTCAACATACATTGTTTTTTAACGTTTCACCAATTTGTGTATCCCTATCAAAAAAATAAGATTTTTCGAGTAAACCACATTTTTATAATTTAAATTGATGTTGCAGAGTACCCCTAAAATTATCATGCTTAGCCTGGCGTGATGATTTTTTCCGCAAAAAATAATGCTTATGCTATCAATGGCTGTCAAACACAAACTAAATAAGCAGCTTGTTCCAATTTTGACAGATTAATGTTAACAGTAGTAGTATTGCCCTTTCAGTTAAGTGGAGGGCAATTCAAAAATGGCTTACCCTCGTATGTACCCTTCACGTGAGAAGGGTATATACAAGTTTGTCATACCGTTTGTAATTTCCACAATATAATTTTCCGACCCTATAAAGTATATATGTATATTCTGGATCCTTATGTCTGTTGAAATTAACATTCCGAAGCCCACAACTAACTTACATACCCGATTCATACACTAATATCTCCTGAATTCTTCCGGCTCGGTTGCTATTTAAAATCGAGAAAATCGGTCCACAAATGGCTGAGATATAAGAAAAAAACCAGGACAACCTCGATTTTTGACCTTTATCTGGATTACTAAGTCATTACTATAGACAATATGGATATCTAATGATAGATATTTTGCAACGACGTTTTTAACCATAGTAAGTTGGACCTACAATTGGTCAAAATCGGAAAAAAATATTTTTTAAACCGATTTTTTTTTTCAACAAAATTTTTTTTTTCGCTATAAAAAAATTTAAAATAAAAAAAAAAAAAATCAAAACTTTTTTTTATAAAAATTAAAAAAACATCTTTAAAAAAAACAAGTAAGAGAGCTATATTCGGCTGTGCCGAATCTTATATACCCTTCACCAAATTATACTTAAAAATATTTTTTTTTAAATATTTTTATTTAAACAAAATCAAAAATTTTTTTTTCCAAATTGTTTTTTAATTTTTTTTAAAAAAAAGATTTTCAAAAATTTTTTTTTAAATTTCTTTAATTAATTTTTTTGGAAAAAGATTTTATGACAAAAAAAATAGTTTGATGAAAAAAAAATTCGGGTTAAAAAATATTTTTTTCCGATTTTGACCCATTGTATGTCCAACTTACTTTGGTCATATATACGTCGTTGCAAAGGTCTTTGAAATATCTATCATTAGATATCCATATTGTATATATAAATAGGTCAAAAATCGAGGTTGTCCTAGTTTTTTCCTTATATCTCAGACATTTGCGGACCGATTTTCTCGATTTTAAATAGCGACCGAGCCGGAAGAATTTCGAAGATATTGATGTATGAATCGTGTATGTGGGGCTTCGGGAAGTTGATTTCAACACACAGGCGGACATGGCTATATCGATTCCGATATCTATAACGATCCAGAATATATAGACTTTATGGGGTCTCAAATGAAAAATGTGCAAATTACAAACGGAATGACAAACTTATACATATATACCCTTGCCACTCATGATGAAGGGTATAATCAATTTTGTTTACCTAAAAATATTTAAAATTTTTATTTTGAATTATAATTTGGTGAAGGGTATATAAGATTCAGCACAGCCGAATATAGCTCTCTTATCTACTTGTTTTTTCCACAAACTGTATAACTAATTAAACTGCTGAAGATGCTAAAGCATCTTTTTGATACCCAAGTTCCAATCAAATATTTTATATTCTGTATAATTCTTTGACCACTGTTTATCCTTTGAAATTTTAGAGTCCATTAAATGGCATCTGACTCGATGAAGAAAAACTACTGGGACCTTTTCTCGAAATCAAGTTATCGCCAAATTTTGATTTCAATAAATCGATGGTTTCGGTCAGTGTATGGCCATACTGTTGAAATCACATCTCGCCCGGATTAATGTCATCCATATTTTCAAACTGAAAATCGTTGATCATAATCATTTACCGTAATGCGAGCTACGGCTTTACGTAGCTCACTCTATATGTGGCAATTTTGTTTATTAACAAACCCTTTAAGCCAAAAATAAGCCTCATCGCTGAATACAATTTTGCGATAAAACAGTCGTCTATAAGTTGCGCGAATGACTGAGTTTCCAAAAAAAATTGGATAATATAATTTTTCAATCGTCAATCTATTCATGATGATTTTCCAGAGTTTACTGATCAAACATTTAATAAAGTGAGTTATATCGGGCATAAAAAAATAACCTTTATTTCCATTCTCTTTTTTCAATTCCCCCAATGAGTCCGTTCCCCATATGCCAATTTAAGGCTAGTAAAAAGGAGGGCATTACATGATAGAACAACGCTGCTATAATTATTTTTATTTGTAATTACAATTTTTAACGATTAATAGTTTTTATTGTTCTTATTTATATTTGTATTTAAAAAATAATAATAATTAAATAAATAAATTCATAAATTCTTCCCTAATATTATTTAAATTATTTATATGTAATTTCCAACGTTGGCTTGAGGCAAATATTTTACATAACCTATATTCTGCTTTTCTCAGAGCCGTTGGCAAGAAAAGAAAATTATTTTCATGTAATTGTTAAAAAAAACAACGAATAAACAATACAATTTCCACACACTGAAACTACAAAAATACTTATCCTGCATAAACTTGCGGTATAGCCAGATACTTTAATTATGAGCGAAATTTGTTGCATGAGTTTTCAGATTTTTATAAAATAGCGAAATATGTAGAGCAAAACTTGCACTATAGCCAGATACGAAATATTTGTTTTTAATTTCTTAAATACATAAATATAGCACATAAATAGTAATACAATTTAATTATGTTAATTTCTTTTCCACCCAAATAATTTATATTAAGCCGAATCATAAATAACATTTCTTTTTTTTTTAATTTAAGTGTTTATTTATAGAGGTTTTCTTTTATTTTCTGGTAATAAATGAAAATGTACATAAATAAGTGTCGAGTTATATTTGAAATGAATGTGTTCATTAATTATAACAATATATGTATGTATAGAAAGAAACAAGTTAATAAAGTAAAATACACACGCTGCCACATTGCAACTCGTACTCTAGTACTCACTCGTACAAGACACAATAAAAGTTTGAAAGATTAAAAACACATTAATATTTTTTTTCTTACTTACAATTAGAAATCAAAATCTTAGAAATGAAAAACAAAAATATAAAAGAAAAATACTCGTACACTTGAATATTACTGCTTACTGCCCTGCCCGCCTGCCACCTTGCTCGAGTAGTATTATTTATGGTTTGTTGTCCATGCCACACGTGGCTAGAATCGGTTTTTATTCATACTCGTCCTCGTAGTTGTGGTACGTAGTTTTAACGAATGCAGCAGCAGCTAGTTATCTTACAATGTAATTTTTGGTATGATTTTGAAAAGTTTGTAATAAATCCTTAGAAGGCACATAATGAGAGTAACACCAAATGAAGTCTTTAACAGGTTGTGTACGAAAAGCCATCTAAATGGAATGGAATGGAAGACAAACAGAAAAAATTAAATACGAAAATAGAATGAAAATGTAGGAAGATTGCAGTAACATAAATAAATAATTACACCGGTCAACACATTCGGTCAACTGTGGCGAGTGGTTTCATTTTAAAACTATTCCTAGTAGGAAATATTGCAATTCAGCAGACTTTAAAGGTAATGGCACAAAATATTTTAGTATAAATAAATTCGAATTATTTAAAATCCAGTTGAAATATAATAACGGGGGATTTTTGTAAAATATTTGGGAACTTAAAAATATGCTGTAATAAATTGAGAAAATATATGCAAAGCTTTCGGAAATTATATTCTTGACCAAATTTGTTATAAATTTTTCATATTTTTAAAATTCCTACAATAAAAATAAGAACACTATGTAACAAATTGTATGGGTCAGTGATTGGCGGGGATTATGAACACCTGGAAAAGTTATATCGGTAAATAGTCGCTGGGTCAGGTCTAGGAATCGAGATATATTGATTTGAAGGTAGCAATAATCGTGTAGGGAACATTGTTATTTTGTGTGCCTTTTTCTTTTTTATTGACCGATATAACTTTTCCAGGTGGTCAGGTGAGGATCTTATAATTGACTTATCGAGCTGATATGATAATTCTATCTTCATGGGTGATTTTAATACAGATTTATACTCTAAAGCGAGTACTGTGAGAGGTTTTGGCTCCCGATCAAATCTTTCAGTTGTTCACAACAGTATACCCACTCACATTAGCGAGTTTCATAATTGTTGAACCTTAATTGACTATTTCTTTGTTTCAGATGTTAATTTCGTTAGTGGAAAGAGTCAGTATCAATTTCCTGCTTTAAATTCTGGTCACGCTGTTATTTCAATAACATGCAATCTTAGGAATGAAGGTCAACCAGAGGAATACTGGTATAGGGATTATCGAAATATTGATATAGATAGATGTATAGATCAACTCAATGAATTAAGTTTCTCTGATTTTTATAGTACTACATGTGTAGAAAAACAGTCAGATATTTTTAACCGTATTATTAAACAGGCTTTGGAAACAACCCTAGGGGAAAAGGAACTAACACCAAACTTATCACGTGACAGTTCCAAAGTAGTAGGGACCGGTTCCAGTTCTAACACTTTACATGAAGGGGACCTGTCACTTTAACATGGGGATGTCCTAGGAAAGGGTTAATTGACACCTTTTTGACACTTTGTGACATGTCTCTGAACTTACCTAAATGGACGTATTCAATTTCGGTTAATACAAGACCTGTCTCATATATTGTCCCAAGTGAACAACTCGCTGAACTAACCTAAGCGCACTTATTCAATGTCGGTTCAACTTTTTTTTATAATATTTGGTAAAAAAAACCGGTTCATTTGCATTCATTATGTAACCTATCACAATGAGCCGAAAATATGTGACTTCACCACTTTCTAGAGTCTAGAAAGTGGTGAAATGATGGCAATGATGTCTGTCTAGAATCTAGACCAACATCATTGCCATATAAAGAGATTGAACACCCACAAAACCCAGTCACAAGACTAATTTTGTGTCAGTTACCTTTCCTCAGTAGTAACTACACTTTAACACTAGTTAAGTGATATGTCTTGTTTTCACCTATCATAATTCGTTCCTTTTGGTAATAATTTTGTATTCACTGGTCACAGGACAAGTGCTCTGAGAACAATTGACACAAATTTCCCGCAGGGAAGTGTACCACTTAGACAATATTTTCCTGCCAAATCTGAGAAATGGTTGGAATCCAGGGAACTCAAAATAGCTAAGGTGAACAGAGATTTAGCTTGGCGAGCATACTGCTAGATTAATTCTGTATCTAATCGTCAAATTTATTGCAGATATCGGAATAAAGTGAAATCGGTAATTAGGCGATTAAGAAGATTGAATAGTATTCGATTCTTTGGTGACTGTACTCAGTCCCAATTATGGACGAAATTAAGATCAAAATGAGTTGTTGGTAATGATAACATTGGTAATTCTATTGATATTGAGGAGTTTAATGAGCATTCATTGCTTCCACCAATTGATCGATGTTTTTTGCATTTCATTGCAATGGGGGCACATTTAGGAATATAGACTCGTCGGAGGTATTTGAGGCGATGACAAGCATTAAGACGAATTCTGTTGGACCTGATGGTATTTCTTTAAAATTTCTCAAAATTATATATCCTGTTATTTCATCACATCTTACTTTTCTATTATATTCTATAATAACAACCTCTATATTTCCAAAGTCGTGGAAAATCGGTCGCGTTGTACCAATACCAAAAATAAAATTACCACGTTCACATTCGGACTATCGCCCAGTAAGTATATTAAATGCCTGCTCTAAAGTGTTAGAAATCTTGTTAAGAAAACAAATGTTGAGTTATATTAGTTCCAGGAACATGATAAACCCATATCAATCTGGTTTCAGGAGTGGTTATAACACTACGGGGTTAGTATTAGATATCACTGAGAATATACGGAAGAATATTAAAATTTTTAGGGGGGTACCGCAAGGATCTATTTTAGGACCTCTTTTATTTACAATGTACTTGAATGATATATATAATATGATAAGGTTTTGCAAGTGTTATACATATGCGGATGATGTTCAATTATTAGCAAATGATTCTGGTTTTGGTCTGAATTTCCTTGAATCGAATGTCAATGATGATCTAAAACGTATTATAGAGTGGTCTGAAACTAATTATTTACATTTAAATTCTTCCAAGACAAAAGCCATGTATTTTTCGCATGATACAGTTCTACTACGTGTATATTTAAAGGACGAGAGCGTTGGCTTTGTATCTCATTACAAGATTTTGTGTATTTATGTGGACACTAAATAGGATTTTATTTTTCACATTAATTTTATAATATCAAGAGTTTCTTTTATTTTAAGTAAACTTTATTGCATCGTGATATACCTTCCTATGACTGTTAGAAAGACAGTGGCATTATCCTTATGTCTTCATTTATTTCTTTATGGCCTTGAGATATTTTCAGGGATATCTCAACAGAATTTAGCTAAACTGAAAATATGCTTCAATCGAGTTATTAGGTATATTTGCAATCTTAAGTTTAGAGAACATGTTTCTGGACATATTTTCAGTATAATGGGCTCAGATTTTGAAAGTTTTATCAAATTACAATTAATAATGCAATTTCATAAAATTGTTAAGTATTGTAAACCTCCATATCTGCTTGAGAAATTCAACTTTGGCAGATCTTCTAGGACGAACACACTTATATTCCCAAATCACTCATCTCTGTATATGACTAGATCTTTTCTATTCCGAGTTACAAGGTTATGGAACAACTGTCTTCCCAATGTAGAGCGAAATTTTAACAAATCTATTAGACAGTTTTAGAATATTTCGAAGAAATATATTTAAGTCCTATATTTGCTGTTACTAACAAAACAAAGATCTAAGCGTTTATCATCAATATTCTATTTTTTTTAACTTCGATATTTTGTGCAAAATTGGGGTTGGTTTTTTTTTTTAATTTTTTTTATACATAAAATTTAATTAAAATTAGATTTTTCTTATTTATAAGGATACTAAAATTATATTAAAATTTGTTATTATGAATTTGTTTAATATATAGTCATATTTATCTCCTAGATGTATTGGCCTTAAAGGCTTGTAATCTATTGAATAGTGCTAAAATGTATAAAAATACAAAAAGGGATTTTTGTAAATTTTTCGGGAATTTATATAATTTAGTCAGAAATCTTATAAGAAATTTTAGGGAGTTATATTCTATTCAGGAATTTACAGAATTAGTTTAAAATTATTATAAAATACAAATGATACAACTTCAGTAAAATTTTTCGCAATCCTGCTAATTTTTTGGAAGGGGATTTTTATAAAATTTTTAGGAATTTAAATAATTCTTTAAAGGATATGGTAGAGGGTTTAAAAAGTTCTAGAATAATTTATAAAAAAAATTTGAAAACCCGCAAAATTTTCGTACGGGGGATTTTAGAAAATCTCTAAAAACTCAAATAAGTCTTTCAAAAATATATTAAAATGTTTAAAAAGTTCCCGAATTAAAAAAAATATTAAAATGTTTCAAAATCCCGGTCGTGGGATTTCTATAAAATTCTTAGGAATTTAGGAACTTAAAAATTTGTTTCAAAAATGTGCTAAAATGTTTAGAAAACTTCTGGGATAAATTAAATTTTTAAAATTTTCTGAAAATAAAAATTTTAATAAAAATTTTAGGAATTTAAATAAATCTTTCAAAAATGTATTAAAATGTTTAAAAAGTTCAGGAATAATAAAATGTATTAAAATTTTTCAAAATCCCGCAAATTTTTGGGATATGGGATTTCCATAAAATTTTTAGGAATTTAGAAATTTGTTTCAAAATTTTACAAAAACTTATTAAAAAAGTTTTGGAATAATTAGATTTCTGGAAAACCTTCAAATTTGGGATATGGGATTTTCATAAAATTTTTTAGGAATTTTAAAAATGTGGAACATTTTTTAAAATAGATCGAAAATAATTAAGTTTTAAAATTTTTTAAATATTCCTCTAATTTTTATTTCAGTGAATTTTTATAAAACGTTTAGGAATTTTGAATTTTTTTCTTAAATATTATAAAAATAAGCTGCAAATTGTCGAAATTATATTTTTGACTATATTTTTTTTATAATTTTATAGAAAATTTATTTAGTTTTTTCTTTAAATTTTGGAAATAGAAAACAATTCTTTAAGAATATTTTTAAAAATTATATAAAAATCCTAATTAGATATCCTTAAAATTTTGAACAGGAACTGTTAAAACATAATGTTGCTACCAGGTTTTTAATTTTTATGTGGAACTGTGTTACGGTTGCAAGTGACCTTCCTAAGAAACCAAACCAAAGCAAAAAAAATGTAATTAAAAACTACTTAGCTAAAGAAATTTATTTTTTTTTTTCACATAATAAGTATGCAATTAATTTCCTGAAGTCTTGCTTGGTTTGTTTCAATTCCAAATGATGGCAAACTTTGCTCCATTTATAAAAAAAAAATAAAACAAATTTTAAATGTTACTAGCGACGCGACACTGTAAAAGTTAATAAACCGAAATACTTTATTATCATAGACATACCTTCGATAAAAAGTTTTCCTTTTACGCAAATCAGTTTCGGTATCCTTGAAGAAATACTTGCGTATGCCGCTTAAATACGAACGAAAATACTCATTCCAATTAATCGTGTTGGTATTGAATTGTAAAACTTTCTTTTCTTCGGCTGTCATCAATGCATCCAATTCAGCGATATTTTGATTGGAAAACATCCACTCTTTGAGACCAAACCAGGACATCATGTAAATGATTTTTGTAATCTTTGAATAAGCTTTAATGTAACTACAAAGAGCAAAACGAAAGAAAGAAAGAGAACAATGGAAGACAACAATCAGAACAACAACATCATTTATATTTAGTCTTGGTATGTATTCATAGCATTGATTGTACGTATGTGCATTATTCAATTCAATTCAATTGAAATTCGTATTTTCACATTCAAAGAGAGAAACATGCCAGGCCAACAACAACTACTTTTTTTCAAATAAATAATTGACATACTTACATGCATTTCTGTCCGGTAGCCATGGCAATTAAATCTAGTACATAAGCCGGAATATGATGTAGAAAGATGGAGGCGGCATAATGTAATGGCTTCCATGGTATTATTATGTACGAAAAGCACCTGATCCAAAACCAAACAGAAAAGAGCATTAAAATGAAGGAAAGAACTCATACACAAACAGCCAAACGTGTATTGTAAAGTTTTAACAATGACACTTTGTTCGCTCAAACGTTCGTTCGTACGTATGCCCGTTCGTCCTTTGGTCGTTTGTTTGTTTATCATCGTGGGGATTTAAATAATTTAATCGGAAAATGTTGGGTTCATATCATTCATACATTGTTGTGTTTGAGACACATACATGTTAAATCAAATACTAAACAAAAACATGCGATTAATCAACAACTTACTTAGAAGTAGTTTGGTAACGACTGTTATATAATCTGTTATATAAGCACTTGCTTACAAAATTCAGAATTAATTCATATTGAAATTAGTTGAACCTTTGAATGTTTATATTTATGTTAATTCAAATCTAATCCAGACACATTTAAAATAATTTTTATACCCTTCACCATGAGTTGCAAGTATATATATAAGTTTGTCATTCCGTTTGTAATTTCTACATTTTTCATTTGCGACCCCACAAAGTATATATATTCTGAATCGTTATAGATAGCGGAGTCGATATAGCCATGTCCGTCTGTCCGTCTGTGTGTTGAAATCAACTTTCTGAAGCACCCAAATAACTTACATACACGAATGATACATCAATATCTCGGAAATTCTTCCGGCTCGGTTGCTATTTAAAATCGAGAAAATCGGTCAACAAATGGCTGATATATAATGAAAAAACCAGGACAACCTCGATTTTTTACCTATTTTTGACCCATATCTGGATTACTAAATCATTAATATAGACAATATGGATATCTAATGATAGATATTTCAAAGACCTGTGCAACGACGTATATAAGACCATAGTAAGTTGGACCTACAATAGGTCAAAATCGGAAAAAATATTTTTTAACCCGAATTTTTTTTTTTACCAAAATTTTTTTTCACTAAATATTAAAAAAAAAATTTAAAAGCTAAAAAAATTTTTTTTTAAAATTAAAAAAAAATTATTAATTAAAAAAAAAATTAAAAAACAATTTCGAAAAAACAACTGGAAAAAAAAATTGAATTTTGTTTACCTAAAAATATTTAAAATTTGTATTTTAAAGTATATTTTGGTGAAGGGTATATAAAATTCGGCACAGCCGAATATAGCTCTCTTACTTGTTTTTATTCAGTCGGTTTTTTTTAAATTTCTTACCCCCATTAACACAAAGTCTGGTTATGCCTTAACTAATAGTTATACTGTCGGTTAAAAATTTTTTTGTATAAAAACTGTCAGTATAACTATTAGTTAAAACATAACCAGATTTCGTGTTACTGTGGGTTAGAAAATAAATGAATGTAAAATACAATTTGTAATAGATTTTATAATTATAACCATAGATAATACATATAGAGCGGAAACTCTCCTGTCAAATACCTAACTCAGTTGTCAAAAACCTAAGTTGTGAGAATGTATTTGTAAAAAACTATGTGAAAAAAAGTTTCCGCTCTACGTATATTTAATCTATGGTTGTAACTGGGGGACTTATTTTCATGAAATAATTACGCAGGTCAACATCCAAAAAGGGCTTGACTAACCACTATAAAATGGTAAAATTTTTCAATTCTATGGATAGATTTTTTTTTAAATTTTTAAGTAAAATTATAAATTTTGTTAGACGTTTCTCCAAATAATTAATTATAACTCAAAAAGTGTTAGTCCGATGTTATTAAAATAAACATAGAAATGTTTAGATTTCCATAACCTATAATCTGTTTATATATTGCGTTTCAATCGGTTCAGTAGTTTCGGAGCAAAAAATATATTTTTTACATGAAAATAGCAAATTTGTTTGTTTAAAAAAATCATGAAAAATCGAAAACGGCAGAAGTTGTTCCAGTTTATTACTCTATCGCAAAGCTACATGTAATAGCAACAAAATGACATATCGATCATAAAAATCGATTGATTCTTTTCGAATTTTTTCACAATTAAGTGAATTCGCTCATTTTGACAAAATTTTTGTTTTTTGTTTGATGTACATAAAATTGAGTAGTTAAAGTTCTTCTTTCGAATGATTGAATTTTGAAAACGTATTCCCCATACTATGTACAAATTTTCAAATATAAACTCCGTTTCAATCTGCTCAGTAGTTTCGGAGTTATATTAACAAATTCAAGCAAAAAATATATTTTTTATATGAAAATAGCGAATTTTTGTGTTTTAAAAAAATCATGAAAAATCGAAAACGGCAGAAATTGTTCAGATTTATTACTCTACCGTAAAGCCACATGTAATAGGAACAAATTGAGATTTCGATCATAAAAATCGATTAATTCTTTTCGAATTTATATAAAATTAGGTGAATTCGCTCATTTTCACAAAATTTTATATGACTATTTTGTGCTTGTTTTGTTATTGTACACCATCACAGGGAACCTGTACCGAATGCAACTGATTCGTTTAAAGCGAGCATTAGTCAGACATACAAGGTATTGGTTTGAATCGTTCTTGGCCTCAAAAGATGAGCCTTTCTTTTGCCTCGGAATTCATATGTTGCCAGAAAGATGAGAAAGGTCATAGCTAACAATGACTAATACTTTGAATAAATTTATATTCCACAAAGTTTCAAAATAAAAGCGAAAAAATTTTTAGTCGTACACCCAATAGGGGAGCAGAAAAACTATTAAAAAATAAAGATATGATGCGGTAGCGGTAACTGATCTGAAATGGTAGTTTGGGGGTAACGGGGGTAGATAGCGTTGAAAGTAGCCAACCTTTATAGATACATTTAAAAGTAGTTTGGTAAATAAATGGACAATAAGTAGAGCTTTCATAGTCGTATAAAAAAATGAGAAATGCAAATTTGCTTGATTTTGAAAAATTCTTACGAATAAGCTTTCGAATTTAACCCCTTTATGGACTTAGACTTAAAAAATGATCCATAAGTCGACTTCAATGTATAAACACTTTCAGCTTATATTTTGTTTGCATGTGTCATTCTCAGAAATTTTTTTTGTTTGCAAATGTGATGGCAAAAGCAGGGATTCGATGTGAGTGAGAGTATGTGTTTATGTTGCATGCACTTTTTATGTTGCATACGCAAATGTCGGCAAAAGTGTATGTGTTTATGTATATTAGGGTGGCCCTTATCTGGCACTTTTTGGATTTTTGGTGCTCCAAAGAACTAAAATTATGATCAAAAATTAAATTTCATCAAAATTTGGAAATTTCAAATCTAACCCCAAACAAGTAAGAGAGTATGTTCATCAATGAGGCTCAATCGTCGATGACCCGTTCGAGAAATGGGTCTGTAAATTGGCCTCCAAATTCGTGCGATTTGACACCTCTTGATTATATCCTGTGGTGCCAGTTGAAGTCACTGGTTTATGCTGATTAATCAGCAACAAGTGATGCCTTGGAGGTCAATATTGTTCGTGTTATTCGTGATATACTGCCATCAATACTCGAAAAATTAGACTAAAATTTAACTTCGTCTTTTACATGAAATAATTTTTTGATTAATATGTACTTTTCATCATTTTGTTTTTAAATGGCGGACAACAATTTAAAACCTTGGGAGTATCAAAAATCCAAAGCAGGCTAAATAAGGGCCACCCTAATGTTGTATATATAATATATGTTTGTGTTGGTTAGTTTGTTTGTACTATTACTTGCATGTTCAGCACCACTACTATCATCATATGGTTGGTATCAATATTGCTGTATCGGTTTTAGGTTACACTGCAGATAAAGTTATTGGATGAAATAGTTTGCCAAGTGTTTTGAGTTAGTTATGGGTATATCACAATGTATGTACGAGTATGTGTTTCTAACTTTTATGCATAAATATACATAATAGGGTGGACAACGTTTGTATGGTCAAAAACTGTGTTGATTCTAGCAACTAGATTTAAAATTGAAGATACAATTTTTCAAAGTTTTTCTTTGTGCGTAAATATATGCTGAAGGTTTATCCCAAAGAAACCATATATAAAGAGTTTTATAATAGTATCACATTAAAGGAATTAGAAAGAGTCTGAAAGAGCTTCAAATCAAATGAAAGAACTTTATGAAGTTGCCCAAAATGTTAAAATATTTTAAAATAGAATGTCTCTTTATTTTGCTAAGTATAAGAATAACAATAATATTTTGGAAAAGCTTTTGATCTTCTATATATTTATACCATGTCTTTTACTGGATAAAGCAACAAAAAGTTTCTTTTCAAACAAAACTAATGTTCCATTGTTTCTAAATTAAAGCGAATTTGGAGTTTCAAAATTTGTTTGGTTCAAACACAAATAAGAGCTGCAAAAAGTGCGAACATCGAAACTGCCACAAATCCGCGTACGTTAAGTATTATGGTTTAATGGCGACATTTAATAATGTTACGAAAATAATGTTAAAAAAATTTTTTTTTATTGCAAAAATTAAAATTTTATGGACCGACTGATGTTTTAGCGTTCTCAGAATATCAAAATTGTTTATAACTTCAAAATTATATTTTATCGTAAGTCAATGTTTACATTTTACAGTAAACGAATTTTATAGTAGTAGTACAGAAAAAAGAGGGAAATAAATCTGTAACTTCTAAATGGTTAGATTGGTTTCAATGAAATTTCACGTGCGCAAAGAAGAAGTGTTCTCGAGTTTAAATTCTGAACGTGGACCTCATTTGCCCACCAGGGCCGCGACCAAGGGTCCTCAAAGTAGAACACCTCGGGTATATTACATTTTTAAAATGAACCTATTTCTTCGTTTGTGATCCGATTTCAAAACAATTACACACATAAAATCTTCTCATCGAGTGCTACAAATGACCTAGTCGTAGCTATCAATTGTCTCTTATAGCTTAGGAGATATTCGCATTTGAAAATTAAATTTTCAACATTTTTACCCAACCTACTTCAGTTTTTTTGATAACAGCGATTTTCTCCAGTTTTCCTTTATTGGACTAACAACATACGTATGTGTCAAATAAGAAAAGAACTGTTTAATAATAATGACTAAGTCGAAAGCTATATGCATTTGAATTTATTTGAGAAAAAATAACTTTTTTTCTTTTTAAGTTATCGCAAAAAATTTCTAAGAGGATGTATAAGGAATTTATACTTTCTGAAAGCTAAGTTTTCACAAAATATTTTGAATGAAAAAAAAATTAAAAATTTTTGTTACCGAGGGGATCAGGTCCATTCAAAAAACACCAATTTTTTATGTAAAATTAAACGTTAGGCCTAAAATTCTTAAATCGCATATTCGATATTAAAATATAATAACCGATTTTAAATGGCCCAATATGCTTTTAATTAAAGGATTCCGATAACTTTGACCCTGGTATGGATATTATAACCAAAAAACTACAAATTTACATTTTTGGGATTTTTCAACACTTTTTTGGGAATTGCGGGATTGCTGATAATAAATTTCAAAATTCGTTTTTATTTTTCCATTTTAAATAGAAAATTTTACATAACCGTGAAATTTCATTAAAAACTATTTATAAATAAAAAATTAATTTCAATTTGAGAAATTTGTATCTATGCAGAAATTCAATAAAAAATATTTTTTGTCATATTTTTCAATAAAGTATTCCATGAATTTCCAATAATTGTCAAAAGTTATAAATATTTTTGAAAAATAGACAAATAGCTTGAACGAAATTATAATATATTGCATCATAAAATTTTTAATTCTATGTATAAATTTTAAAATAATCGAAAAAACCTTCTCCTGTAAAATTTGTGTTTTGTCGCTTACGATAATTTGGGCTCGATACTAACTGTGCTGTATAACATTCGAGTGTTTCTGGAAGTCAGTAGAAGTCGGCGCTGGTGTTTATAAATTCTGGTAGTTCGCCAACAACCGTTAAGTTTATCGTAATCAATGTTCAAGTTAATATGAATTGTGTTACCAGTGTGTGTTTAAAGTGTGTGTATTTAAAGAGAGTGACTTTTTAAATTGTTGTATTAATTTGAATAAAGAGATCTTACAAGTTTAAAACTAATTGGAACTGTTATTTGCATTTTAAAAGAATCCGGTTTAGTTAAAGGAAATATATTGATTTTTAAAAGTTGAACCCATCTAATATTTATATCTTTCAATGTACAGATTTGTTATTGTTGTTAGTTTTTTATTATTGTGTTCTATTCATAGACTCAATCACGAGTGGTTGGACTGTACAAAAGTTTCTCGTTCAGTTTGTAACATCCGCAACTGTTGGTTATACAATAATGATAAAGTTTTGTAGATTTCAACATTTAACAATATCACTGTCCGGTGTTCCCCAAAATGCATGGAATAATAATTGAAATGCCTATTTCCTGATCTCGCGAATATTTTGATCCCCCATATTTATTCGTCTACGATAAAATAATGTCGTTGTAATGGCAACAAGATGTCGATATTTGTTTATGGTCCTTCGAACCAGATATGAATCAGTGACCTATTATATTTATATTGAGCATACCACTGCTAATAATAGTGAAGATTATAAAAATGTACTTTTTGTCTAAGTTTGAAAAGCTTGTGGTCATTTTGGTTTTGGATGCATTAAAGACCTGAACTCAAACGGTTAAATAACCATATAGTTTTTTACATATGCTGTAATATTTAAACATCAACATCTTATCGAAAATCAAATGATGGACATTTTTTTAAGGTTCTACGAAGCGGATGTCAGTGAGCTATATATTGCTTATACCACACGTTGTTCTCTTAATTGAATCGTGTAATTCAAAAACCAGTCAAGCAACAAAAAATCCAAAATTGAGTTATTGGGTGATTACTGTTTTGTAAAGGTAAATGCGTGTTTATTACTGAAAGAACACAAGTGACAGCGCTTGACTGGCCCTGATCTATTTTCTCATAAATATTGTAATAAATGTAAAAATAAATAAATACGCTAATTGGTTGGATATGAAGAGTTTTATGGTAATATTTTCCAATGGCCTACAACAGTAACAGAATGCACGAATAGTTATTTCAGAACAAATACTTATGTGTATATGAATATGATGTTATACATTTTACAAAAACTTCATTTGTCATTTTACTTTTGAATTTCCTAATAAAATAATATTTCGTATGAAATTTACAATAGTAATGGTAGTTTGTTTCAGAAACCAGTCAAGCGCAAACTTTATGTTATTTTTTAAATATATGTTAATATAGACAAAAAAGCTTTATGTTTATCACACAGCTAACTTTCATAGGAAAAAATATCAATTTTGTAAAAGTAATTTTTAGGTTTCTAGAAAGTTTTTTTGATCTACTCAAAACTAATAATTTGTTGCTTGACTGGTTTTTGAAATAAACCAATCAATTATTTTATTATTTTTTATAACCATAACCATTTTAAAAGAATATATTGAACTAAAATATCCGAAGAAGCCATTTTCCAAAAATGTGAAATAAAAAATATTTGAGTTGCAAATCACTCATACCACCCGTTAACCATATAAGACCCCTTTCACACTAGGCAATTTAGTTGCGCAAGTCTCTTGTGTTTGTAGATGCCAGAGGTTATGTCGGGTTAAGGAGAAGAAAATTTTACATGCTATTTTGTTGTTGGGCAAGAGACTTGCGCAACTAAATTGCCTAGTGTGAAAGGGGTCTAATTAAATAATAAAGAAATTCAATTTAAACATTTTATTAAGAAAGCGTATTCATTCGTAATTCAACTCTGGGTGGAGGAAGAACTCGTGCGACAATCATATATATGATTGCGACAATCATGTCAATCGTAACATTAACATATTATGGTTAATGCAATCATATACATAATTACAGCGAACATAATATTGTTAAAAAACTTGTAATAATGTTGAAATGGTTACAAAAAACATGTAAAACTATTTTATTTTTCTCTGTGGCGCATGTAGAACAATTGATGTTGCAAAAATCAAAAATTGCATGTGCCCCTAAAAAATATTGAATAAACCTACTTTACAGTAAATTGTCCAACGATTTCAAATATGCTACTATTATTACAATCAGACTTGGTTCAGAAGATATAGCCCTTCAAAGTTGACTGATTTTCAGTGTTCAAAAAAACAGATCATTTTTAGGTAATTTGGTCCGCTTTCAGATACAGTATCTCGAAAACTAGGTAACGGATTCCATTGATAGATCTACTTATTAAGAAAATAATAAAACAAATTGTACTGTTTGCTTTCTGTTTGTCCAGATAAATCGATATTTACCAACTATCCATTTTTTCAATATTTCTCAACTTTGATGAAAATATAAAAAAACCGTACATTTCTTTGATTATTCCTTTACCGAATGCAAAAATTTCCGAATGTCCCATTTTTTGATAGAGATAAAATTTTGAAAAAAAGACATGGTTCCAAAAATGTGTTGCATGTATTTTTGGGGAATTTATGACCCATAAAACAAATTAGATATACATTCATTTGTGGGTTGTGAGCATTATTTTATAAAAATTTAAAAATAAATAAATCTTTTTTTTAAATAATTTTTTTTTTTGAAAAATAAATTAAAAAAAAAATTAAATCTTTTCAGAAATAATTTTAAATCATAAAAAGGAACATAAAAACTGAAAATTTTTAAAAAATATTTTATTTTACTACCCATAAAATTGATTTGTCCGCTAATTTCAACTTTGCTAACCCATAAGTAGGGAACGAAAAAACTCAAATGGCGCCACTGCGCATTACAGTTTCTCGAAGTTTGCATTGTCCAAATAACCTATAAATTATGTTAGTCTGCTTTTACACAGGGCAATTTTTCTTGCGCAAGTCTAGAGTTTATAGGAGAGAGAGGCAAGAAGAAAGAAGAGGGGTACACACTTGCTTGTACTGGCAAGTCTCTTCAATTCTCTTTTGTTTTCTCATTTTCAACATGGCGTCTATTAGGTTTTGATATACAAAATTGCTCACAGACTTGCTGTGTGTAAACAGACGAGCAAGTTTAAAAGGGAATCGACGAGACTTGCTTCAAGTAAACTTGCCCTGTGTAAAAGCAGACTTAGATTCATATTGGTGGAGACCATAAAACTCAGGAGTTTGTCAATATATTCCGGCTTCCTATACAAGGTTATAATAGGTCTATTGGCAGTTCCAGGACGAGGCTCTTCTTAGGCATAAGTCTTAATTGGAATTGGCGTTATGTATTATTACAGGGCAAGTAATAATTGACATGAGATTTTCTATAGAAATTTTCACATTCAAGACATGTAAATGAGATTTTGGCAAAGGGTACTTTGCAAACGTTTTAAACAAACTTGTCATTCTTAGTTGGTTTACATAACAAATGTTATTTTGATAGTTTTTTCAAGTATATGTAAATATACATACACCAACACACACACACACATAAATGAAAATATAAAATATTTATCTATACATGTAGTATGTTTGTATCTGTGTATCTCTCTTTATTCGCTTGTATGTATTTGTTGTTCCTGTGCATTTTTATTGTTTGTTTTTGTATTAAATCCATAAAATATGTCAAATTCATTCGAGCACAAGTCGTTAAAAAAACCACCATAGAAAAACAGCAAAAATACAAAATGTTAAAAGGGGAACGCGAGGTGTTTTATTTATTTTTATTTACTTGGATTCGAACAATTTTAAACTGCTGTGCAAAAAATGCAGCAGCAACAGCAGCAGTGAATGGATAAAACTTAAACACACTGCCAACGCAGTGACTTTTAAATGCAGGGGTAGAGTTAAAAAAAAAGTGGCATACATTATTGGTACCACTACAGTAATGTTTACATACACATACTAACAATCACACATAAATGTAAGTAAGTAAATATGTATGTATGTATATGTATTCATGTTCATATGTATATGAAGTAACATAAATTTTGCATAAATGTATCTATAAGTAAGAACATAAATTTACATTACACTCACTATTATTGACTTGTTGGGAATAAGTAGTGGTTTCTGTTTTTTTCTTTTTTTCTTTTTTTGTATTCTGAACTTTTCAATATTGACAGACTACATATGTAGTACATTTTATGCACTTTGAATTTACGAAAAGTTTGTTTTGTTACGAAAGTCCTTTTAAAAATAAATTATTATAAGGTCTCAGGTTGGTAAAATTATTTGGGAATTTCTAACAAAACGAATAGTTATTTCAATTAATAAACTGCTATATATTTTAATAGTTGAAATAATAAATAAGATATTCACAAAATTGTCAATATACATAAGTATTTGGGCCAAATATTCAAAACGAAAATTTACTGTTAAGTTACCATTTCTCAAAATTGGCTTCCATATTGTTCCTTCGTTGCGAATATGTGAAAAATCAGATTTCCCTCAGGCAGAGAAAAAATATAGTTCTGCATGTTTACTGTAACCATTTCAACATTGTTACAATAATATGGTTAATTTACGATTCAGATGATTGTATTAACCGTATATATAGTTACAATAAACAAGTAAATGTTTGTGACAACCATATAAAAAACTTGTGACAATGTTGAAATGGTTACAGTAAACATGCACAACTATATTTTTTCTCTGTGTGCTGTAAAAAGGAATATCACACACTCAAATAAGCAAATAAGATGTTGTGCTCATCTTCAAATGAGTAGACAGGGTTGGAAGATTGTAATATAAGGTCATTAAGAAAAATAACAAATAGAAAAAGATAAAAAACTGAATGGAGGGATAATGTTTTAGAATTGTTTCAGTACCGTTTTCTGAAACAATAATTCAGTTCTGAGCCTATTTAACTGTTTCAGTACTATGTCAGTTATATTAGGGTTTCTGAGTCCCATACAAATGTCCTCCTGAAATAGAAGTTTTTTTAAATAAATTTCTAATTTATATTGACATCCACACAAATTCCTAGACAAATAAGTTTTATATAAAACGAAACAACATTTAAACATTTTGTTCAGATCGATAATTGATCATAGTTCCTATGAAGGGCCCACTTTCGAAAATCACTTTAGCGTGCATAAATCTCTTAAAAATGTTTATATCCATTAAAATTAAACTTAAATAAATTTCATTTACAAAGAAATACAAATCACTTTAACGAGCATTTCTTAAGGTAGGGTCACACATGGCAAATATTTGCTCAGAAAAGCGTAACCACTATTTTTAGCATAAATTTGTTTGACGTGTTTACTTGTACAATTGTTTTGTAAAATCAAACAGCATAAAATAAAATAAAACTAAATTTTTTGTTTTGAATCATTCAAAGTAAAATAAGTTTTTGAAAAAAATAAAAGAAATCAAATATATTTTATTTAGTGGTTACGTCTTTTTCGTCAAATATTTGTCATGTGTGACCCTACCTTTAAACATGTTGTTATCCACACAAAATTAAAAAATCAAAGTTTTATATAACAACCAACAACGCTATCTATTCATAATTGAATCGTTTATTTCAAAAATCAGTCAAGTAATAAAAGAATTCAAAATTGGGTTATTAGGCGATAACAGTTTTGTAAAGGTATCATTTAATGCAAAAATAAACTAAATACTTCCCCCTTTTATGGTGAGAAATCCATGTTTAGTGCAAAAAGAAGTCAAGTGACAGCACTCAGGTCTCAATAAATGTAAAAAAAATAAAAGATTTACAAGTTTTAAAATCCTACTTGGTTGGATATGAAGAGTTTTATGGAAATATTTTTTAATGAACAATGGAAGCAGAATACACTGTAGAAGGAGTGAATGAAGACGAAGAGTTATTTCAAAACAAATATTTACATCTGAATATGATGTTAAACTTATCAAAGAGATCATTTGTCATTTTACTTTTGAATTTCTTAATCAAATTAGAATATTTAATATGAAATTTAAAATGGTGATGGTTGTTTGTTTCAGAAATCCAGTCAAGTGCAAACTTTATATTTGGTCAATTCACAAGGTCTCTTATCAGTCATATTGACATAATGTCCTAATATATCACGACTCGGCAGCTCGGCTTAACCGACTCTTAGACATTCGGCGCAGGTCTCTGCTGGTTGGGTACGATATTTTTTTCTTGAAAAACAATAAAAAACATTGTGAAATATTAGGACATTATGACAATATGACATGCTAAGAGACCTTGTGAATTGACCAATTGTCTTTTTTAAATATATGTTAATATATTTATCAAATAGCTACACAAAATGGATAGCTTTCATAGGAAAAAATATAAATTTTGTAAAAGTAATTTTTAGGTTGCTAATAAATTTCTTTGGTCTACTAAAAATTAATAATTTGTTGCTTGACTGGTTTTTTAAATAAACGATTCAATTAGTCATAGCTCCCATAAAATACTTCCAAATTCCAAAAATCATTAATTCACTTATGTAATTCAAATAAAATTTAATAGAGATATTCGGCTGTACAGAATCTTATATACGCTTCACCAAATATACTTTAAAAAAAATAATATTTTTAGGTTAACAAAATTTAAAAAAAAAAATGTTTCAAACATTTTTTAAACCTTTTTTTAATTATTGGCAAAAAAATTCATGCCAAACAATTTTTTTTAAATTTCCTTTTTAATTTTTTTTTTAATTTATTAGTCAAAAAAATTTTATGAATAAAAAATTTTGTTAAAAAAAAATTGTGGTTCAAAAATAATTTTCCCGATTTTGACCCATTTTAGGTTTGACTTACTTTGGCCTTATATACGCCGTTGTAAAGGTCTTTGAAATATTCATTATTGTATATCCATATTGTCTATATTAATGACAGTAATCCAGATATAGAGAAAAAATATGTAAAAAGTCGAGATTGTCCTGTTTTTTTCCTTATTACTCAACCGATTGCCTCGACTTTACATAACAACGGAGCCGGTAGAATTTCCGATATATTAATGTAAGAATCATGCATGTAAGTTGTTTGGGGGCTACTATCTATAACGGTCCAGAATATAATAGCTCCCATATAGGACTACTTCCGAAAATGACTTTAACATAAATTTCTTAAAAAATTTCGTATTTAAATAAAATTAAAAAAATAAGTATTGTATCTACGTAAATCATGCGTTTTAATTTCATGACAATAGGTCCATGATTAGTCATTAGTCCCATATTAGATTACTTTCATAAATCACTCACGAAAAAAAGTTATTCACATTTTAAAATAATATTTTTTTTTTGCTTTTATACTTAGCGTTGGGTGTTATAGGGTCGGGCTTGACCGACCATGCATGGGAAATTTCGTTTAAAATATGGTTTGAATATTGATTTAACTTCGTTAACTATGAAGAGCGTAATTCAAAAATGTTTGGCGAAATTTAGGTCATCCAAAATAAGTCATATAAATGTCAATATCGTGGATATGAATTGGTGAAATTTATTTGGTGGCATCGGAAAGTTGATTTCAACAAATAGACGAACATGGCTATATCGACTCCGCTATCTATAATTATCCAGAATACAAATAGTTTATGGGGTCGCAAATGAAAAAGTATAAATTAGTTGATTTAACTTTGTTAACTATATTATAAAAGTAATTAAAAAATGCAGAAATAAATTTAAGTCGTCCAAAAACAAGTCATAGAAATGTCAATATCGTGGTCAAGAATTGTAAATTTTAAGAAGTTCTCTACATTTAAAACATATATCACACAACGAACTTAAATCATACTCACCACAATGCCTTATCGAAGGGCTCGTGAAAACCTTTGCGCGACAAATGCATATACTGGCCCCAGGTTAAATTATTTTTATCAAATATATAATTATATACCGGAATTTCATGCCTTACTTTCGATTCCTTAACAGAGATATTATATCTGAAAAAATTAACATATATGTATTTATTTATTATATTTACAGTGGCCTTGACAACACCTACCGCCTGGCAACATCCCAAGCACTGGATATCATGGCATTTACACAATAATCAGCTGGCACCATATTGGCTTTACACTTCGCATTGCCATAAATACAACGTACTAAGCCACGAGCCGACCATGTACAAAGACCCGATGGACCATATAAATTATCCGTCCAACCCGGTATGGGATCCTTGTAAGTAGACATAACTAGAAATGAAAATATTATTAATTGATTTTAAGGTAAATGTTTTATTAAGGATTTTAAGGCAATGAAAGTTAAATCTTATTAATTTTAAAATGTATGTAAAACAAATTTACATATTTATACATATATTTGTTCGATGAGTTTAACGATCTATTCTTTATTTCATTTTGTACAAATTTTTTGGTTTTTTTATGCGTGATTTGCTTTCAGTTGACATCACTGGCGCATATTCGGAAAAAAATACATACAACCTAAGTGAACATTTTGCCTCTTACCACAAAACCAAAAATTTCTCAAAATTTTAGGTTAAACTGAAGCTCGTTGTATTTCATTGTACGAATACATGCAAAATGTTCATTTGTGCGAAGAGTATTCTAACTCAAAATGTGCAATATTAAAAAGAGAACATTAACTACTCAATTTTATGTATAGCAAACAAAAAACAAAATTTTTTGAAAATAAGCGAATTTAGTTAATTGTGAATAAATTCGAAAAGACTCCATCAATTTTTATGATCAATATCTCATTTTATTTATATTACATGTGGCTTTGCGATAAAATAATAAATCTGAACCGTTTCTGCGTTTTCAATTTTTCATAATTTTTTTAAAACAAAAAATATGTTCTATTTTCACGTAAAAAATATATTTTTTGCTTCAATTTGTTATTATAACTCCGAAACTACGGAGCCGATTGAAACGCAAATGTAAATATGAAAATTTATAAATATCACGAGGAAAATTCAATCAATTGAAAGAAGAACATTAACTACTTAATTTTATGTATATCAAACAAAAACCTAAAATTTTGTGAAAATGAGAAAATTCACTTAATTGTGATTAAAATCGAAAAAAATCAATCGATATTTATAATCAATATATTATTTTATTCCTTTTAAATGTGGCTTTGCGAAAATGTAATTAGTCTGAACAATTTTCGCCGTTTTCGATTTTTCATGATTTTTTTAAACAAAAAAATTGTGCAATTTTCGTGTAACAAAATATATTTTTTGCTTCAAATTGTTATTATAACTCCGAAACTGCTGAACCGATTGAAACTCAATATTTAAATGAAAATTTGTACATAGCTTGGGGAAAACTTTTTCAAAATTCAATCAATCGAAAGAACAACATTAATTATTAAATTTTATATATATCACACAAAAAAGTAAAATTTTGTGAAAATGAACGAATTCACTTAATTGTGAATAAATTCGAAAGGAATCAATCGATATTTATAATCAATACCTTATTTTGTTCCCTTTAAATGTGGCTTTGCGATAAAGAACAAAAATCTGCAATTTTTTTGATGTTTTCGATTTTTCATAATTTTTTTTAAACAAAAAATTTAGCTATTTTCACATAAAAAATATATTTTTTGATTCAATTTGTTATTATAACTCCGAAGCTACTGAGGCGATTGAAATGTAATATATAAACGGATTAAAGGTTATGTAAATTTAAACTTTCCTATGTTTATCTTAATAACATCGGACCAACCCTTTTTGAGTTATCATTGATTTTGTCTGAAAAAATTTATAATTTTGCTTAACAATTTAAATAAAAACTCTCCATAGAATTTAAAATTTGGATCATATTTGTACTACTGGAACCACAATACATAAAAACAAAGACCAAACATAAATTATAAATTATTTTAGAACTTTTTTGTTTGAAACACAAAAAAATTTTGTTAAAACTCTCAAAATATATTAGGACATTATGACAATAGGACCAAATAGCAGTGTGTGAATACCCCAAATATATATTTTTTTACGTTGCTCATAACTTTTATTTTTGATTTTTATGTTTTTAAGTTGCCTAATAAGAGTTATTCTAAAGAATATATTTTTTTCGTTGCTCATAACTCAAAAGAAGTTTCTTTCGCCACCTTGGTTGCATTTTATTAGTACATACATTGAATTTAACCTTTAAAGTCGCAAAAAATAAGCTTGGACTGATGTTCTTTATTGTGTGTTTTTTAATTATTTGTTTCACAATCAATGTTTTAGCAAACGCATTGTCCGCCAAGTTGCACCTTTTCTCAGTCAACAAAATACGCAAAGCAGAAAATGCTCTTTCAACAGAATGCATAGACAATATGAACTAATTTATTTAAAAATTGCAAAAGTATCCTTTTTCTCTTCCTAATATTGCAACCACTCGGCTTCTACGTCCAGTCTCATAGGTTTAAAGCTCTCTATTTCAGCTATAGCTGCTAATAACTCTCGCGATGTATTGCCTTTGTCATCTTCTGAAGATAAATCCACTTCAAGTTCTCTAATTGATGTTCCGAACAACGATGACGTATTTAGATTCGTCGATTCGTCAATCATAAAATCGGATATTGGTTGAAGTGGAGATACTTCAGGTGAAGTTAAATCGAAAATAAAAGTTAGGAGTAACGAAAACAAAATATTTATTATGAATAACACTTATTGAAAAGCAAAACTTATTTTCATTGAGAATAACTATTATTTAAAGAAACAAAAATTTATTTCTACAATATAACAGTTATGGCTAAATTTTTTTAGATATTTCTTATAACAGTTATGTCTCTGCATAAAAATTTTGTGGTGGTTTAAAAAGCCTTTAACATTTTTTCGATTTTGTTGCCTTGTGTTTGATTAAAAGGTTGTTATTACAAATCCGCATCCAATCCGATTTATTATATAGCCATTTAAACACCTTGCTAAATAATAAACATTCTTGCTAGTTACTTAAACCAAAAATTCTTAATTTGGAGTTAAGACAGTCTACTCAATAATGACTACTAAAGGATACTATGTATATAAACGTGTATATGTAAGTGCAAGTATTTAGTTTGTTAGTTATTTGTTTGTATCTCTTTTTTACTATTGCATCTGAATGACAAACTTTTGTTTGGTTTATCTATTTACATCTTTTGCTCTGATTCTCAGGACCAGAAACAACAACAAAAAAAAATAGTTGTTTTTACTTTTATTTGAATTTTAAACATAAAGACATTTTGCTAAAAATTTTACATTCTATTCATATTAGGCAGCTTCAGCAAATAGTAATAACAAAATTTAAAAACACCTACATAAAGAAACTCGTTTCAATATAACCAAACATTATATTATACAATTTTCAAAACTGTCCTTTAAAAAAGGTAATTTTGCCCAAAGCCAAAAAGTTTTAATAAAAAAAAGAAAAATTTAAAAACAATTTTAATTCATTTACAGTTGTGGTTTTGACACGGAAGACAAAATTTGCCCAGGCCAGCCAAAAAAGTGGCATCCACAAAGCATCTCCATATATACGATCTGTTGCAGTAGATTTTCGCATATTTCCCATGTGAGATTGCAATGTCCTAGTTATTGGATTATTGTGCGTCTCCATGTACGATGTTGCTATTAGATCCAGTCTTTTTGTTATTTTGTATCAGTTTCGTTAATCGGTTGTTGTTCCAGCTAAGTCGATAATTAGTCTGCTGTAGCTGGTCTAGGCTAGAAACAACATCATCTGTGTATTTGGTGTAATGGTGGGGAACCTTGCTAATCTTTGATTCCCACCTTTTTTCCATGGAGATGGCGGGATGCCTGACCTCTCTTCCTGTGGGAGGAGTGGTCTGGGGTCTTCTTGGATGGATTGTTGAGAGGGGGTTAATTTTTAAAAACTCGAAATCCAGCATTTTTAATTATACACCCAATAAGTTAAAAAATTTTATTCATTCAAATAAAAAATATATTTTTACCTAGATTATTCGAATAATTTGTATTCGTACCTAAGTACTTAAAGATTTTTATTTATTATTATTTTAGCAATCCCATCAATTCTAGTGACCGTCCTTTTGCATGTTTGTGTCGGAAGAAGACAATTGATACTGCATAGATTACAAAGCGACAGTCTAGTACCTGGTACAAATATTAAACAAAAATCAATAAACTTATCCAGTTGGCGCTATTAACCCCTTATAATACTGCGAGTCAAATTTGTCATCTTCTGCAAGCCCAATGATTCCAACACGATATGAAAGTAGATCAATGGACAAATAAAAAACTTGTAGGATTTTCTAAAATTGGTTTAAATTTCCGTTTAATGGACTCTTAAAATTTGTCTATATTTCAATATAAAAAAACATAGCAAATGACGCCGCAATAAATTATATAAAATCTTTTCTTTGCAGCTACCTAATAAAAACAGACAACAATGGACACAAAGAATCGTACTCAACCACTGGGACATTATTTTACTCACTAATGTTCATGTTGCAAAAAATAAAAAAAAGCAAACAAACAAAACCCAAAAAAAAAATGTGCAAAATAGTAATTTTTTATCATTTAGATTCTTTGCAACACTTTTAACAAACTAAAACCATTAACTGACTGTTCATAATGACTTGCAACGTTATTTTTTGTTAGTAACTTCATTCTACAATTTTGTTCACCCAAGGGTGTTGTCTACTAAACTCATGTAAAATACGAGTAAAATAATGATGTTCCTGCTTATATATCAAAGACCAACAATCAGGAACATATTTAAATAGATATAGATGAACAAACAAAAATAAACTTACCTATAGGAGGTCTAAATATGCCCGCCGGTAAATAGAAAGCCCTATGATTAACCAGATTCTCGGCACATTTTTTAGTCATGGTGTAGGTATTGGGCATTTCACCTATTAAACAGGGTCTAAATTTCTCCAAAGTTTCATCATCAAATATGCGAAAAATCTAGAAATTATCAATTTATATAATGAAAATTTAAGATTCTTTTAATTTATACTACTTACCTGCATTATTTTCTCATAACCAATTTCATTTTCATAAACTTTCTCTTGTATCTTTTGCAGATTACAATTGCAATACAAAGTGGAAATATGCACAAAAGACTGTAAACATAAAATCAATATTTAAATTATTGTACATATTTTCTTTTTGTATTTATCAAACACTTTTCTACCTTTAAGTTTTTCATTTCCATGGCTAAATCCAATATTTTCTTTGTACCCAGTACATTGATGTCGATGGCATCACCAATTTTTTCATTAAACTTCACAGAGGCAACAACATTGAAAACAATCTGTAAAATAAATAAAATAACAAACAAAAAAAAAACATACAGAAACTGTGAAAAAATTGAAACATGCATTCAATTAACTCATTGATGAACTATAGTTTACAAACAAATATTTGTATTTACTAGTACTACTATTTTTTCTTTTTTTCAAATATTTACTTAAACATATTTACATGTATACAATGTCTGTCGACAATAGTATACTCTACAATATATCATTTTATTTACATGAATTTACATGCAACGTAATAAACAATTTTTGTACGTTTTAGGGTATCTACATAGGAAATACCTATTATATTCACAGTATTCAAAGAAATTTTATTATTTAAACTTCAGGGAAAGAAAATCTTTTAAATTTATAAGAATTTTACATTGTCTTTGAAATTGAATTAAACTAAAAATTTCCAGGAAATTCACCCACCGTGCGTGAATTCATGCAGTGCAAATACTACCAGAAATTTGGTATGTTCTCTTTGTGCCCTTCACTGCTATATGTTTCTACACATATCCCTACAGTTTTATTAAAGACAATGTATCCCTTTTAGAGAATAATTTTATTACTGTCGATTTACTTGGCTGTCTTCAGTTCCTGTATTTTTAGTTATATGATACGGGGTGGGGGTCCACAGATTACTTTACATATCCGAAGTAATCTTGTATAGAGTCAACTGTCACTTTAGTGTCCCTAAGTAGTCTAGAGGCCCGCTTCCGAAAATCACTTTAACGAGCATGAATCTCTTAAAAAATTTTCTTATAGACATAAATCACACAATCTATTTTCATAGTGATCGTTCTATAACACTGTGCAACTAATGAAGACTTTTGGAAAAACACACTATCATGGAGAAATAGGTTCGACTCTACTACCAAAGGGTAGTAAAACTCTATACTCAGTTTGGCGTTTTTGGTGACGAAAGATTCTGAAAATCAGTGGGCCCTCAAAGAAATGTGTAATCAGTTTTTGGCCAACAGCTAATTCAGACTTGGTGATGTCGCTTGATTACATATGGCAAATATATAGCTAATAGTCCACCAAATAAATTTTGCTTACAATTTTTCTCAATAAAAATAGCTTTTTCGTGTCCTTTTTTTGAAAAATTTTTTTTTATATTTTTTAGAATAACTTCCGGGGATTCCTCATTTTTCACCAACAATATTTAACAAAGTTGTAGCTACGAAAAATACTCAGTTTTGAAAATTCTTTCGAATAGTTTTCATACAAATTTTTTCGAATCATTTTTCATTCGACACAGTTGTATGAGAAAAAAAATTATGGAAATAAATCTGTAACTTCTAAACCCTTAGTCCAATTGGAAGGAAATGTCACACGCGCAAAGATATATAACATGTCTACATTATGGTTTTTACGTGGCAAATTAATTAGGGAAAACTTAACAACTTGCAGATAATTTACCCAACATAGAAATTCATAAAAAAGCATGATGCCTACATAACATTTTTATGAATGTAAATAAAAGTGCTAGGTAAATTCTCAGCGAGTTGCTAGGTTTTCCCTAATTTATTTTCCACGTAAAAAACATAATGTAGACATGTTATTAGTTATGAATATTTTGTAATAAAGTTTTACACTTATATAGATTTTTTTTATTGAAAATGGAAAAATGAAAACAAATTTTGAAACTTGTAATCAGGAATCCCGCAATTCCCAAAAAAGTATTGAAAAATTCCTAATATCCATACTAGAGGCGGGGTTATCGGAACCCTCTACATAATTATTAAGAACATATTGGGCCATCTAAAATAGATTATTATAATTTGATATCGACTATGCGATTTGAGAATTTTTGCTCTAAACTTGAATTTTACATAAAAAATAGGCATTTTTTGAATGGACCTGGTCCCCTCGGTATCAAAAATTATATATATTTGATGTAAAGTTAGCTTTACAAAAAGTACAAATTCATTATATATCCTCTTAGACATTTTTTAGATAACTTAGAAAGACTAAAAGTACCTTTTTCTCCAAAAATAGCGAAAAATCGCCTTTTTTAAATTCAAATGCATGTAACTTTGAACTCAGCCGTGATTTTTAACCAATTATTCCTTTATTGGATATATACATCTGTTGTTAATCCTACAAAAAGAAGTGGAGAAAATCGGGAATTATTTCGAACCGCGGTCATCAAAAAACTGGAGTAGGGTGGGTAAAAATGTTGAAAATTTAATATTCAAATGCGAATATCTCCTAAGCTATAAAAGATAATTGATAGCTACGACGAGATTTTATGTAGTGCACGATGAGAGGATTCTATATATGTAAGTTTTTTGAAATCAGAACACAAACGAAGAAATATGATCATTTTTAAAATTGAATATACCCGAGGTGTCCTACTTTAGGGACCCCTGGACCCCCTCGTGGTGGGGTCATGAGGTCCGAGTTTAAAACTTAAACTCGACAACACATCATCTTTGCGCATGTGAAATTTCGTTTAAATTGGACTAAGGGTTTAGAAGTTACAGATTTATTTCCATCTTTTTTCTGTGAAATGCTGTCAAACTACATATAAAATATTTGGAATGAATGATATGCGAAATAATTTCGCAAAAGCAGTAATCTGTTTTTATTGTGGAAAACATGTGAAATACATCTGGCAACTTTATTTTTCCACACGAAATAACATACGCAGCACTTCTTTCGCACGAAATTAAAACCAACAGCTAGCTGTCAAACAGCATGTAAAATTTTTCGCAAGAAAAAACCATAAGTTTTCGCAAATATGAACAGAGTACTAGGCTTTAAATATCTCATAAAGATCACTTTGTACCTTAAAAATTTAAAGACTAAAACATAACTTTATAGTTAAAATAGTATGATCAAGTTCACACTTCTATTTTGTATCATTTACTCGGCTGATGTGTTTCGAGTTAATTTACAGATGTTCAGCTTCGTAGGCGGAATGTTGACCCTCAAAGTCTCATATTAAAAAAATCGCCAAAACTCCATTTATGATCCAAATGAGTTGAAATTTCAAATATAGATAGTCCTTGAGAAGGTCTACAAAATGTGTATGTTATCTTTTTAAGTTTAAGAGATATTTCGGTTTAATTATTTTTTCTGCTCGAACTTTTCTTCGTTTTGTAAATATGGCAAGCCTGCGAAGGGTTGAACCTTTTTTTTTGCTATAAAATTCTGAAGAAAATATAATAAACTTGATAACATTTATACCGTCCCATCCAAAGTTGAAACATCTTTTTACATGTTTCAACTTTGGAGGCATATATTTTTTAAGATTTTTTTTTTTTTTAAAAAATCCTATATTCTTTCATTTATAGACAAAATTTTCTTCGGGACTATTAACATTTTTTATATGATCTAAAAGTAAAATTTTGTTCACTTAAGCGGACACTATCCTAACTTGTCCAATTTTGAAAAAAAAAATATTAAATTTGAATAAAAAATTATAAAAACGCAAAGCACCTACCCTCGAAAATAAGGCCATATTTGTATAGGTCCATATGTTATTTAAGTACAAACAAAGCCTTTTAACTATCACACTGTAAACAAAATCAAAGTGGGCACTCTTTCGGAAAAAAAAACTGTAGGGTTAATAAAATTTTCAAGTGGTCTAAAATGGTCGACAAAAATATTTTCAAAATATGTCTTAAATATTTACTAAAACCTGCTATTATAATATTCTTAATAACTGTTCTATTTGAACATTTATCGCAGCAATTCCAAACTAACCTACTAATTAATATTAATCATACGTCAGGTGTATCAAAAATTTAAATTTCAAGAAATCTCTTACTTTTTAAACGATTTGATCATGATTTAAAGTCAAAATAAAAATTTGTTTCATTTAATTTAATCTACTAATATAAAAACTTTAATTTGTCTAAAGAATTTTATCAAAATCTTCTTTGAAAAAGTTTTCTTACTAAATTTTAATACAAAATCGAAGAAATTTCTTTATACTTAACATATTTGTGAAAGATTTGAAGTGAAAATTTAATGTATTCTATGTTTTCATTATTCTATAAATGTAAACTACTTCTACTAATTCTAAACTTGTGTGAAGTTTTTTTTTGACAAAATTATCTTTTTAAAACATTTCTAATTAAATTTTGCATGCTTAATAAAATTTTCAAATACATATTTAAGTAGATTAAAACGTTAACTAAAGCCTGTTATTATTATATTTTTAATAACAATTATACTTGAAAATTTATAAGAGAAATTTCAAAACAACCTAATAATTAATATTAATCATACGTCACGTATTTCATAAATGTAAAACTAAAGAAAATTCTTACATTTTAACATATTTGACCATGATTGAAAGTGAAAATGTAGTGTATTATCTGTTTAATATATTCTACTCATATAAAAACTAAAATTTGTCTAAAATATTTAAAGTATTTTAATGCATTGGGTTTGCATTAAAACGTCTAATGACCCAAAACAACATAAATTGGAGTGAGCCATGAAAGTAAAAATAAAGGTGATACCTTGTCAATATCAAAACTGTGGGGTTATAATCTACAGTCTGCTTTTGCCATAAACTCTTCAAATTCATCAAGTTTGCAATGCTTGATAACGCTCATTCAAATGCTAAATCTGATATAAAAGACCGCATGAATGTATGATAAAATTGTAAAGAAAATTTTAAAGAGTTAACACAACAATTTTATATGTGTAAATTTATTTAACTTTAATAGTGTAATGGTATTTAAATTAAAAGTTAAATTAATAACTTTTGGTTTAAATAATTTATGGTTTGTAGCTAAATATAAATATGGGCACGAAATGTGTATTATTTTAAATATTTATACATATCTGAAATACATATGGCTTTTGAAAATATTTTCTCACAACCTTATAATAATTGCCAGCGGAAAATAATGCTAGGTCTTCAATTTGTAAGGCCTTTTACAAACAATATTATATGAAATACTCATTCTACTCTGACTTCTCCCAGAAGATATTTCTTCTATAAACTTCATAAACATTCAACATTGCTTTACAAAATAAGGTCTAACAAGCCTTTATTTAAAATCCAAACATGATTGGTTTTGCATATTTATTTTGCTCTCTTTATTATTAAGCAGAACATGAATTAGTTTTTTATACACAGAGAAAACAGATTCGTGATAGCCACCGAATTTGTTGTCAATCGAATGATTCGGTTGCACACATAGAATTTTTCGGTTCTATCAACAGAAAGTCAGCTGATAAAGAAGAATTTCGGTTGAAGCAATTAACATTTGGTTACCCCTGTCAAAATTTTATAGCCACAACTGTAAAATTCGGTCACTAAGGTAGAATCATTCGATTGGCAACAAATTCGGTTGCTATCACGAATCTGTTTTCTCTGTGTATATAAAACTACACACTTTAAAGTCTATTATTTAGGTTTTAGTCTAAATTCATTAGGAATATTTCCAATGTAGACATTCTATGAGGACCTTGAACTCCGTTCAAGGACCTGATAGAAGCAACAAGGCTGACTGTTCCTGTGCCTGCAAAACAAGGCCTTTAGGAAAGCCACTTTACTGCATCTTTGCCCTGCTGAGTTTATACAATATATTTATATGGTAAAAAAACACGCAACCTTAAATTTTAAAATGCATTTTGAAGGCCAAAAATCTACTTTATTTGGAAAAAAAAGTTTAGCTATAAAATATCTTTTTTGCAATTATAGCAAACATTATGTGACTCAGTTAAAGTTTTTTTTATTCGAGTTTTATTTTAATCGAATAAAAGTTCATAATTTTTTTATTATTCGAATCGATTGAATTTAATATTTCCTCTTTTATTCGAACGAATAACAAGTAAAAAATATTATTATTTGAAAATAACTTTGTTCGATTATTCGATTAATCGGCAATTGTTGATCGAATAAATTTTTATTCTAAATTGAAAAATCTAAGTTATTCAAATAAAATATGACTTTTTGATTATTCGAATATCCACAATAGAAACAGGTCACTTTAGTGGGATTAAACAATTTTATTTTTTTAATTTTTGTTATTCAACACAAATAAGTTTCAGGAAATTTACATGTCGATCGGTAAATAAATACCGAAAATTACTTTAACGAATGAAATAGGTTTTCACAAGAAATCACTCGACCTAATTAAATGGCGAGCGGACAATAATTGACCATAATCACCAGATGGCACATTCCCGAAAATATTGAATTTTTAAATGGAATGGTAAATCAGTGTAGTGTTAGGGTAGAAGGGGGACCATACGCCACTTTTTTTTGAGGCGTTCTCAAATTAAAACCACAATACCTATTCTTAATTTTTTTCTTGTTTCGGATACTTATAGTAGATATGTTGGCTTTAGTTTTGATCATTTCAATCTTGCCTATCTCATCTAAATATACATATTTTTCTTAACATTTCTAGACTGACCAAAAACGGCGAAACCTCCCCACCCATGGGGTATATACGCCATAGGGATGGGGCAGATTTGTCATTTGTAAAATAAGACAAACAAATCTAAAAATATAAACGTATTTTACTGTTTTATACCTTAATTCACAAAACAAAGTGTAATAAACAAGATATTTATTTATTCACATACACAGAAAAAATAATATTTCAATTCAAACATTTATCCCATATTGAACTGGTTTCAATTATTTCATAATTAAATCAATTATTCATTTGCTCACAAACAAAATTTCCATTGTAGAATTAGCAAGGTACAATTATTAGAAAGTATGTTCTCAATTAGACATTCCCTATAACGTCAAACAAAAGAAAATGAAAAAATATCAAAAGGAAATGTTTAAAAAAACATAATTGAATTAAATTTTTTGTTACGAAAAAATTAAATTTCAACCATAAATTCATTAATAATTGCAGAAAAACTATATTTTGTTAAATAAATGTGTACTAATTTCAATTAAAACGTTTAAAATGTATAAAGTATCGCGGTAACAAATTGAAAAAAGGTAAGTAATTAAATATATAGTTTGACGTTTTAGGGTTGAATAATGAAAACTCTCTCTAATAATTGTACCTGGTAACTGATTGTACCATGAAAATTTCTTGCTATTTTCTATTGAATTTTGAGTTTTGAATTTGATTATTTTGACATTTGAATATACAATTTTCGTTATTGGTTGAATTTCAAATACAAAATAGATTGAATAGATAAATTTCGTAATTGAAACACTAAAAATAACAAAAATGTGTTTTCAATTACGAAAATTATCTATTCAATAATTTTTAAACGTTTTAGCAAAAAAAAATTAAACAAATTGTGACTGATTTTTTCTATATAATATTAAAATTTTGCTCTAAATCACAGGGATTCCTTGTATCTGGCGTATCACAAAAACTAAAGAAGTTATCACAAAAAATTCGCACTCTGAAATTTTTTCACAGCTTGTTGAAAAACCATTTATCGCGTCTGGCTCACATCATATGTAAAATTAAACTTTCAAACTTTAAGGGATAATAAATAATAGATAAACGAATACATAACTTGATGATGTAACAAAATCGATTACTCGGTTTTTATGTTATTCGGTGTTGGCAGATGTGCCTCTATGGCGCATGATCCCCCTTCTAGCCTATATGGTCGGAGTTGATCGACTACACTCTCTTACTTATTATACCCTTCACCATTAGTGGCATTATTTGTCATTCCGTTTGTAATTTCTGCATTTTTCATTTGCGACCAGAAAAAGTATATATATTCTGGATCGTTATAGATAGCGATGTCGATATAGCCAAGTCCTTCTGTCCGTCTGAATGTTGAAATCAACTTTCTGTAGCACCCAAATAACTTAAATATGTACATGATTCATAATCAATATATCGGGAATTCTTTCGCCTCGGTTGCTATTTCAAATCGACAAAATCGGTCCATAAATGGCTGAGATATAAGGAAAAAACCGGTATAACCACTATTTTTGATCTATATCTGGATTACTGAGTCATTAATATAGACAATATGGATATCTAAGGATAGATATTTCAAAGTCGATAGCAACGATGTATATAAGGTTAGTTGGACCTACTACAATCGGAAAAAATTTGTTAAAACGAAATTTTTTTCGCCAAAAAAATTTGTTTGTCATAAATTTTTTTCTTCAATAAATTAAAAAAAAAATAATTAAAAAAAAGATATTTAAAAAATTTAAAAAAAAAATTTGGAAAAAACTTTTTTAAAATAAATTAAAAAACTGTTTCAAAAATAAAAAAAATGTAAAAAACAATTTTGGAAAAAAGAATATTAAATTTTGTTTACCTAAAAATATTTAAAAATTGTATTTTAAAGTATAATTTGGTGAAGGGTATATAAGATTCGGCACAGCCGAATATAGCTGTCTTTTGAGGCCAAGAGCGAATCAAGCAAATTTCATATACTCTGCTCTGAAGTGAAGCTTATCCCGGAGATAGCGTCCTGTATCCTTCGAAACAAGTAATAATCGGACGGAGCAAGGTCTAGGCTATAAGGCGGGTGATGCAAAACTCACTTTTTTGAAAATAGTTTTTAACAGGTAACATGCAAAACGAGGTTGATCATTCTCATGATGGAATATTACGGTTTCATGTTCAGGGTATTTTTCGGTCAATGCTCGCTTTAATCTGTTGCATACGGTATAGGTTCCCTGTGATGGTTTGGTCAGATTTCCGCACCTCTTATTACTTTACCGCCATGTATATTTGGCTTTGTTGTCGATTCTACTGGTTGGAAGAGCTACGACTAACTTGTCCACAGTTTTAGAAAATAATTTCAAAAAACATTTTTCAAAATTGAGTCTAATAGCACAAAAAGTTATTTACTCTCCGAAGTTTTAATTTTTATTACTTTCAGTTTTCTCTCATAATAAAAAAACAAGTAAGAAAGAATAGTCGGTCAAGCCCGACCATATAATACCCTACACTAAGTAAAAGAGCAAAAAAATTTCTTTTAAAATTTCAATAATTTATATTTTTGAGTGATTTTCGGAAGTGGGCCTTATATGGGAGCTATGACCAATTATCACCATGAAATTAGGTCGTGTGATTTATGTCTCTATGAAAGTTTACTATGTTGAATTTTGTAAGTATACCAATATTTTAAGCGATTTACGCACGTTAAAGTGATTTTCGGAAGCGGGTCTATATGGGAGCTATGACTAATTATGGACCGATCATAACAAAATTTGGTGACATGAATTTTATGAAACTTATTTGGAGCGCAACATTTATAAATTAAACATTTATGACCGATAAAGTCCAATTTCGGAAGAACATTTGTATGGCGGCTAGGTGAAATAATCGACCGATTTCAACCAGTTTCAATGGGCTTGGTCCTTGGACCGTAGAAATAACATGTACCAAATTTGATCGAAATATCTTCAAAATTGCGACCTGTACTCTGCGCACAAGGTTTACATGGACAGCCAACCAGACGGACGGATTCTAAGTCGATCGGTGTACTTTAAGGTGGGTGTTAGACTAATATTTTTGGGCGTTACAAACATCTGCACAAACGCATAATACCCTTCCCACTATGGTGGTGTAGGGTATAAATAGACCAAAGAAGATAAAGAAGAGGCTAAAGAAGATGATCCGAAATTTGTTGCATTGTGTTAATTGTGAAATTGTTTGCTTTTACAAAGGTCAAGTAATTTCAAATAAACAAACACGGGTTTAAAAATAAATATTTAAATTTCTATCATAAAAAAATCATGGTTTTCATTAAAAAAAAAATGGTTACTCATAAAACACCTTCACCGAATCATCTTACAGTAAAAATTATTATTCTGGGTCAAATTGAAAATTAATGTTTTGTAATTCAATCACACCTATTTGGACCATTCTAATGGTCTTAGCAATTGTCCGCCCATAAAGTATTTTAATCAAAATAAAAGTAAGCTACGTATTTAAAAACTAATAAATATATGTATGTACTTACAGTAACATCATTACACAACAGCTCACGATCTGCAGAAGCAATATCCAGATCGATGGCACTAAAATTGGCACGTATGGGGTGAACTTTATAAAACAGTTGAGTATTTTCCGCACGTAACGTATCAAATATCTATGAAAGAAGCCAAACAACAAATACAATTTTACTCTTACTACTTACATACAAGCAGATACCTAAGTATTTGTTATTTGTTTACAAACTACTCGGACCATAAAGTTACTACCAAAAAAACCTCAACCCCAATAAGGGTGGGTTTTTTTTGCATTTAAATGCATACAGCATATTCATCAAATTGCTATTGATAGAACTTACCGATTCATTGAAGTACTGCTCCAAACGTTGCTCCACCGACATGTTGTTCTTGCAACGTATTAACATGTAAATTTTACGCACTTCAAAGGCACGCAATAATTTTTGAATTAATACTTTTCCCACGAAACCCGTACCACCCGTGATGAGTACGGTGGCATCTTTGTAAAAGTCCTTGATGGGAGTTTTACTGCTGCTATTGCTGTTGCTGCTATTGATATTGATGCAGTTATTGTTGCTAGAATGTTTGATGGCATTACTGTCAACAGTCTGTCCATTGCTGTTGGTATGCGTATGTGTGTTTCTGTTGCTGCTGCTGATGACATCAGCTGTACCACCAATGACATTTTGTTGGCTATCTTGGTTGCACATACTATCGACCGTATTTACAACACTACAGCTTGTACCTGCACATATTTCATATTCGTTTGAGTTGGCCATAGAGAATTTATGTGGTAACGTAGGTGCGGACAATGAGGTTGTCGATGACGCTGAACAGTATGATTTGTGATGTAATTTATCGTTGGAGAGCTCATCAGCTAAATGTATACACGAGTAAAATATAAATTGACTGGCTATTAAAAGATGCTATTTTAAATTTACCATTATTTAAATTGTCCATTAAAGATATTGTTGGTTAATTTAAAGGTGAAAAAAAAACGTATTTTTAAAATGTAAACCACACTCGACAAACTTTTAACAATAAATGACCAAGTACTAAAATTTGTCTACTTTTATTAATATTTTTCGATTAGCCATGAAAATCGTAACATGTGTCCACTAACTCACAGATACACTGCCACACAAACAGCTAAGCAAAGTATTAACCAACCAATCAATCATTTGACCAATAAATTAATCAATAAATAACAGTTAGATTTCTTGCAAGTAATTCCCACAATTCAATACCTGAATGAATGACGTGTTGCAGGACACACACGTGCATTTATTCATATGTATATTTATTAGACCGGCCCTATGAAAGTTGATTTGTTTTGAACTGATTTGAGGCCAATCGGAAATCGTTTGAATGTTGTGAAATCGATTAAAGGATTTTTTGACGTTGGAAGAAAATCTCACTTCAGGAGAATATTACACAGGGCAACAAAATCGAAAACAATTTAGAGGCTTTTTAAACCAATACAGAATTCTGATGTATTGTGGTTCCAGTAGTAAATTTCTAAACGGCTGGCCCGATCGGGATTTGACGTGACCGTAGCCAAGGAGTATTCGAGTTTAATTTATTAAAATGGATCCCACAAATGCTCCAGGGACGGCGCTATGGGGGCTCAATGTAGAGTACCTTTGACATGTAAAATTTTTAAACACGTGCCATTTTTTGTTTCCCATCCGATTTCAAAGATTTTTATATTTTTGGAAAGCGCTCTGCTTGGTGTTGCCTGTGCTATTTATCTGTTCTAATTTTCGAGTTATAGTCATTTAAAATTGAAAATTGAATTGAAATTTTAAAATTTGGCCATACCTATGCCCGCTATTTTAAAAATATAGGGCGTAATTTTGGACCGAATGGACTCGAATTTCTTTTGGTAGTTAGACAACTAAATTAACAATAATATACAAAAGATTTCAAATCAATATCTATTATGGATCCAAAAATAAACGATTTTCATTTTAAATATTAAAAAAATAGTAGATTTTTGCTGTTTTTTGGGCGAAAAGGTGACGTAACTCTTTTTTTATTAAAAAAAAACTTTCTTTAAGAACATACAACAATTTTATGTTTTTCTGTAAGGTATCTTTGCGGAAAACATTTTGGTGTAAAAAGATGTCCCATTTTTTGAATATGTCGCCCCTATATCCTTCGTAATTTGACCTATTTTTTATCAAAATTTCTACTTTGGGCCACATGTTCTAAAATCCCAAAGCCGGGATCAGAAAACGGAAAGCAGCTTTAGAAACCTTGATGTGTTCCCTATTTATCGCCAAAGTATTTTCCCAGCCCCGAAGGCCCTGGTACCCTACAGGCAAAATTGTAAAAAATACCATTTTTGGGATTTTCGTTACAATTTTTAGGAATTGCGGGATTCCCTTTGACCTTTTGAGAAGGGTTTTTAGAACTTGTTATTTAGAATGACAAACTTTAAAAACGTTGAAAATTTCATTGAGTTTCGTTAATAAATAAAGATTTTATTACATATAACATATTTATTGAGTCTCTAAAACTAAAATTTATATCAAAATTTTAATAGGATTGCAAATATTAGGAACAATTTGATCCACATTTTTTCCGAGCTTTATTTTTTTGTTTAGATAAGTTAATTTTTGGTCTTACAAAAAAAATTTCAAGTCAATATCTCAATTAGATTCAAAAATATGAAACTTTAAAACTCCGTCCTTGAAAAATATTGCACTTTTTCATACTAAAAAAATTTTATAAATTTTTTTAATGTGACTGAGTCAGAAAAAATAACTTGTGTTGAATAAAATATTAAGAAAATTTATAAAATTGTTTTAGTATGAAAAAGTACAATATTTTTGAAGGACGCTCATAGTTTCGGAGTTATAACAAATTGAAGCAAAAAAAAATATTTTTTTACGTGAAAATAGCTAATTTTTTTTGTTTTAAAAAACTTATGAAAAATTTAAAACGGCAGAAATTGTTCAGATTTATTACTTTATAGCAAAGCCACATATAATAGCAACAAAATGAGATATCGGCCATATAAATGTAATGATTCTTTTCGAAATTATTACAATTAAGTGAATTCGGTAATTTTCACAAAATTTTAGTTTTTTGTTTGATAAACATAAAATTGAGTAGTTAATGTTCTTCTTTCGGCGGATTTCCCCATGCTATGTACAAATTTTCACATATATAGTGCGTTTCAATCGGCTCAGTAGTTTCGGAGTTATAACAAAATTGAAGCAAAAAATATATTTTTTATGTAAAAATATTTTTTTTTTTTTATTTAAAAAAAATCATGAAAAATCGAAAACGGCAGAAATTGTTCAGATTTATTGCTTTATCGCAAAGCCACATGTAATATCAACAAAATGAGGTATGGATCATAAAAAGCTATTGATTCTTTTCAAATTTATTCACAATTAAGTGAATTCACTCATTTTCACAAAATATTTGTTTTTTTTTGAAAATCATAAAATTGAGTAGTTAATGTTCTTCTTTCGATTGATTGAATTTTGAAAACATTTCCCCCATGCTATGTACAAATTTTCACATATATATTACGTTTCAATCGGCTCAGTAGTTTCGGAGTTATATTAACAAATTGAAGCCAAAAATATATTTTTTATTTGAAAATTAATTTTTTTTTGTTTTAAAAAAACCATGAAAAATCGAAAACCGCTGAAATTTTTCAGATTTACTGCTCTATCGCAAAGCCACATGTAATAGTAACAAAATGAGATATCGATTATATAAATCGATATATTTTTTTCGAATTTATTCACAATTAATTGAATTCGCTCATTTTCACAAAATTATATGTATACTGTTTTCCATATTTTAAAACATTCTATCGACTTCTGCTTATCCGATTGAGCTAAAATTTTGCATCATTTAGTTTTGGCTACTAAAGAACAAAATAAGACCGATTCACAAAAATATCTTTTTTTAATGGAAGCAGGTCTAATGTTAATGTGCATGTGAAAATATTTGTATGTCTGTTAAGAGTTTGAAAACACGAACACTTGCTCCACTCATATGTATGTATTGTTTTCAAAGTGTGTATTTGTGTGTGCATGTATTTTATAAATAATAAACACACACATCCATACATATTTACATTCTTTCAAATACCTACATCCTGTCTGCTTCAATTTAATTCATTCCCTTTAGCCACAAATGTTCCATTGACATAATTTAAATTTTAAAAATTTCAAAATCAATTATTTCAAGCTGCATTAAGGGGTGACAGAGGGTGGTGACCATATGGTGCGTATGTACATGCATGCATGGAAATGAAAATGGGTTATGACGAAATAAATTTTATAAAATATAGAATAAAATATAAAATATAGTAATGAAAAAAGTATTTTATTATATCTGTGGAGTTTGGACAAAACATCTTAAGTCGAGATAAGAAAATCTTAGTTTTTATACCCTACACCACCATAGTGGGCAGGGTATTATGCGTTTGTGCAGATGTTTGTAACGCCCAAAAATATTGGTCTAACACCCACCTTAAAGTATACCGATCGACTTAGAATCACTTTCTGAGTCGAGTAAACGATGTCCGTCCGTCCGTCTGGTTGGCTGGGTGGCTGTCCATGTAAACCTTGTGCGCAGAGTACAGGTCGCAATTTTGAAGATATTTCGATCAAATTTGGTACATATTATTTTTTCGGCCCAAGGACCAATCCTATTGAAATCGGTCCATTATTTCACCTAGTCCCCATACAAATGTCCTTCCGAAATTGGACTTTATCGGTCATAAATGTTTAATTTATAAATGTATCTCCTCCAATTTCGCTCCAAATAAGTTTTATATTTACAAAATTCATGTCACCAAATTTTGTTACCATCGCTCAATAATTAGTAGGGTATTCGATTTATTCGATTTTTCTCTTGTTCGAATAAAACGAATAATTCGAATAAGAGATTTTAACTTGTTCGAATAATTCGATCACACTTTTAAAATTAATCGAATTATTCGAATAATTTAAATCTTTTTAAAAAAGTAAAGAATGAAGTTTTGATGTCGGTTTTTTAATATTTTATTGTTAAAGAAAAACAAAAAATAACGTTAAAGTTAACAATTCAAGTATTGATAATGTTAAAAAACATTCGAAAACAAGGTCCATCATTAAATTTTTAACAGAAATATTCTGATCAGATTAACTCCCGAATAATCTACAAATCAATTGACTAGCAAACCCATTGCTTTAAACAATTTGAGCTAGTTGGACATGATCCTGAATTCAAATACATTATAAACGTATTAAGAACTTTTTATGTCGATCATTAATTCAGGTATTAAATTAAGTAACTAATTCTTTAGAAAATTAATTATTCACTAATTCTTAATTATTTATAACAAATTGTATTATACTACAAGCTCTATCAACGTTGCCGAATCTTTGCTTAATAAAGTGGTCTTTGGGAATTACACAATAAAGGGAATCTTTCCAAAGTTTGATATCATTGTCAGTGAACGTGGCTAATTTGAAGTCAGGCAGTTCATGATTGACGCATTTACAAATACGCAAAAAGTTTATTACCGTGTTAGACAAAGATGTTAAACGATGTTCAAAATCATGTTTTGTTGCATGCTTTTCTTGCAACAAAACGTTAGTTTGCAATATTTGTGTTTATCATTCGATTTATTAAATATTTTGCAACACTTACTTATATATATATATATTAAGATCATGGCCTTCATCTATTTCAATGTAATCATTATAAATGTCATCCTCAATATCACTTTCGACAACCGTTTCAAAATCACATTCAACTCCACGTTAATCTAAGTTAATATGTTGATTATTCTAATATTTCGCCAGCTAAATAACAAATATTTTATTTCGTACCTTTTATTTTCATTGGTTCAAGACCTAAGTTAAAAATTTTGAAAGATTTATTTTTAGAATTGTAACTTCTTGCAGTAATATTTATATATTTGTAGAAGGAGCTATCGGAACACTCATCTACAGTGATCGAAAGTCCCTTTGTCTTTAGTTATTTTTCGAATTTCAGAAACAATACAATTTTTGTGAGTCATTATTACTTATTTAAATTTGAAATTATGAAAAATTTTAAGAAATTTAATAAATTTAAATATATATGAACATTTATTCGTTTTATTCGATTATTCTACATAAAATTGTTCGAATTATTCGTTATTCGAAAATGTCCATTTTTAAATTGTTCGAATAATTATTCGTATGAAATTATTCGATTAATCGAACGATCATTAGTCGAATGAATACCCTAATAATTAGTCATATCTCCCATATAGACCCGCTTCCGAAAATCACTTTAACGTGCATAAATCGCTTAAAAATGTTGGTAAACACACAAAATTCAACATAGTTAACATTAATATAGACATAAATCACACAACCTAATTTCATGGTGATCGGTCCATAATTGGTCATAGCTCCCATAAAAGACCCACTTCCGAAAATCACTCAAAAATATAAATTATTGAAATTTTAAAAGAAAATGTTTTGCTCTTTTACTTAGTGTAGGGTATTATGTCGGGCTTGACCGACCATACTTTCTTACTTGTTTTATAATAAAAATAACTTTTCAAAACACTTCGTTTACACTAATCTGCTTCTTTTTACGAATATTAGTTTCCGAGATATCATCAATCAACTTATTTGGAGTTGTTGTTGAATTGTTTTTGACAAAACAACTTAATTCGCAAAAACTGTTGAATTTATCGTTAATTATTTTATTATTTATCCTTTGTATAATTCTTTGAGACAAATAATAAAACTCTTCAAGGACAAATAATAAATATTGCTCGATAAATTCAACAGTTTTTGCTCTCTCTGGAAAAATTTGAAAATTCCACTTAAGTCGTTTTGTCAAAAGTTCACAGATATACACACTTACATTATTATTATTATACACATATTTTTAAATAAAAAAATAAATTATTTGTTACCTTTTGCCAAAAATGTTCAACTAGGTATCGCACCTTAATTGTTCCATATTTGATAAAACTTGCTACATTGATTATTCATGGTCATACAAAATGTTGAAGTTCTTTTTTAGAGGTTAAAATTTTAATTTTATTTACTTATGAATGAATGGTATAAAGGGTTGAACTTGAAATTGTATAAACTAACACAAAAACGTAAATCGAAAGATCAATACATGTCATTAACATTTGATTTTGTGGTCCCACTGGAAATAAACGAAAAATGTCAAATCCTAAATTTTGATTTCAATAAATAGATTGTTGCGGTCACCATATAACACGTTTTGGCATCCTGTTGAAACCACATATCGTCATCAACACTTATTTTCAAACAAAAAATCATTGATCATTGCACAGTGGTTTAGAAACTTGTTTTTTGGAAATAATTCGGTATCTTGGGAATTATTGGATATATGAAAAAGACGTACAAATTTGTCAAAGGGGGCAAGGTTTGTGGAACTTCTGAGGAGTAATTAAAGGCTTTTTATATAAGTATTTGATACTGTTGAAAACATCGTGACCTGAGGATTGAGATTTTAGTAAAATTAGGCAATTTTATAAAATTTTGGGACTTCATTTACCTTAAAAACTAAAAAAATATAATATGGTGATTTTTCACGAATAAAAATATAAAATTTGACTTAATGTTAACAGTTAAAGATATCATAGCAAAATTTAGAACCACTATAGACTCAAATGTCCTTAAATTAATGGTAATAGAGTTTTTGACATTTTTTATTTTCAAATACCGAAATTCCTAAAACGGGGAAAATGTGTTCCAAAAACCGAGTTTTTTTAGAAAAGTGCCTACTGGGACGTTATTTACCGCGTGATAGTAAAAACACTTAGTAAATATTTAAGAAACATACGGGGTTATACAAATATGGAGCTTTTTCGTGGATCCGTGCTTTGCTTTTTCAGAATTTTCTACTCAAACCGAAATTTTTTTTTAAAAATTAGCCAGGTCTGGGGGTTGATCCGCTTTAGTGAGCCAAATTTTTCTTAACACGCTTTTGCATTAAGTTATCTTTCCGAATCATATACAAATTATATATAGTCCCGAAGAACATTTTTCTCTACAAAAGAAAAAATATATGGGCTTTTTTGGGAAAAAATTTAAAAAATACTGCCCTTATTACAAGTTCCAAATTTGGATGCGTATAACTTTTTATAGGGAACATATAACTGTTAGAAAGTTTTTTTTATGTTATTTAGAATTTTATTGCCAATATAGCTGATATTTTAAAAATAAATTTCGACCCCCGTAGGCCCGCCATATCTATAAAACCATAAAAACATCGAGCAAAATTAAAAAAAATAAATCAATAAACCTGAAGATCTCTTCAACTAAAGAGATAACCTACACTTGTAAGCGTATTTTTTTAGATTTACTCAAGGACTATTTATATTTAAAATTTCAGCTCATTCGGATCATAAATGTATTTTTGGAGATTTTTTAAAAAAATTTGAGACCCGAGGTGACCAACTTTGGGGGCTATGCACTGGTCCCCATTAACGCTAGGAAGCTGAACAAACGTAAATCAACTCGAAAAACCCTTAGCTCCAACCATGTGAAAATTCGTAACAATGTATCTAATAGTTCGCGAGATACCGAATTATTTCCAAAAAAAAAGTTTCTAAACCACTGTGCATTGTGCGATAACGATCTCCATTGACCGTAACGCGAGCTCCGGCAGTAATGAGGTCCGATGATTCCACCTCATGATAAACCTGATTTTTCTGCATATATAATGGTGTCTGTAGGGTATGTTACGGATTATTCTCACTCTATATGCGGGTTTCTTAACAAACCCGTTAAGCCAAAAAATATCCTCATCAATGAACACAATTTTGCGATAAAACAGTCTTCTATAAGTTGAGCCTATCTGACTGATTTTCAAAGTAAATTTGGATAATTTTGTTGCGTTGTTTAAGCGTCAAACTATTTGTGACAGTTTCCTTTCGTAAGTTATATCAGACTTAAAAAACATCCTTTATATAACTTTTTAACCGCTTGTCCAATTTCAATATATTTTTCTAAAAATCCTTTTCTTTGCAACTCAGGCTATTGAACTAAAAAAAATTGCGCTTGAACAAAGGATAGCTCACAAAAACTATCTTCCATATTTTAAAGATTTGAAAGGATCTCAAAATAATAAACATTTCCTAATATTTTGAAGAATAATCAAAAAACTTCAAAATTATTTTTAGGCATATATTCGTGATTAGTTGTACGATTTGTATAAACTTAGTCTCATATAATCACTAAAAAGCCTTTTCCGGATAATGATAAATTTAAACAATATTCTTTTTTAAGCAAGGATAATTGTAAAAACATATCCTTAAATGTAGTACATTATTATGGTAACACGGCTTTTAGTTATACAATACAATAAATACTAAATTTTTTGTTATACATTTTATATGCAAATTAAAACAAAAAAATTTCTTACTTAACCCTCTAACCGGCAAGGCTGCCTTTAGGCGGGGTATGTTAAATGTATATAATGCTGCTTTATTTGCTTATTTCTCCCGTTATAACGGTAAATATGTGTAAAGAGACACACAATTTACATATTGTGATAAATATGAACGTGCACTTGTCTTTTGTTTTTTTTTTATTCCTCCGTATTTTTTTTTTCAAACAATAACCTGGTATATTTTTTACCTCAAAATAAAATTGGCCTGGTATATTTTTTACCTCAAAATTTCTTAAGAAAGTAACTATCAATTTTCTAGACATCATAACTACATTCCGCCACAACCTAATATTAATACACCAAAAGAAGGGTAGAAAAGTCACCTATCAAACAAAAAAAAACCGCATTAAAAAATTCCGCCTGTGTCAAAAGTTATAGAGTTTTGGCCGCTATTTTTAAATTTGCCACACGTCGGTTGACAATATCAGCAAATATGTATTTTCTCCTAGTGTTGATTTATTTAAAAAAATAAGAAATTAAAACAATTATAATTAACACAATTATGTAACTTCATTTCCATATTTTTACATTTAAATTTATAGAAAATTCCAAAATACATATGGCAGCACTGCATATTGCGTTGATAAAAGCATTTCCTACTAAATAAAAAAACTAAAGCTGTAATAGTGTCTGGACTTTTAGTGTGTCTTTACTTAATTTGGTGGAAATCTTAGCTATATGTTTAAAAGCTTTTCAACAACACAAAGCACATAAAATACTATGTTATAGATGGCGCTTTGTATAAAATGTGGAAGGTAAAGAATTGGTTTACAATTTGAAAAATACATACAGGCAAATCCCGGTATGTTGTCAGGCCCATTCGTTAAATTGAAAAATTCGTAATATCGAGATGTTTTTTTTTTAATTTTGGTCAACTTTTTTTGTATTGGAATTTAACTAAACGTATGGCGTTTTGATCCCTAGGTTGGATGAGCTGTGTGACATTAGGAGGAATGAATATCGTCCAAATCGAGGAATTGTATTAATCGTGGATAATGGCTTAGTGCATTATCCACGATTAATAAAGCCTTCATTGTAAGGGATTTCGATTCTGAAAATGATTCAACCTGTAGAAAATTAAACTGAGGGATAAACATTTAAAAAAAAAACAAATTTTGAAGATTCGACTTAATTTGTGTGAAGATAATTTACAGGAAACACTTAGCCACGATAAAATTTTTGTTTTATTTTCTTCAAAATATTGAGAACTTTGTTATTCCATATTTCATTCATTCATTTAAATTTTTACTTTTTCTTTCAATGAAATTCTTCTAAGGTTTCCCATATTTAATTCACATGAACACTTGCACAATTATTGCCTGTTTCACAATATTGAATGAAAGATTTCGTTCGCATTCTAAGCGAAAGAAAGCTGATTTTGGATTCCCTACCTTCATGTTTATGTGAATCAGTTTTCTTTCGCTTAGAATGCGAACGAAATCTTTCATTCGATATTGTGAAACAAGCAATTAAAACCACTATAGAAAAAATTACAGCACCTATTTTTAAAGAGAGTAACCATTGGAAACGGTACTGTAACTACTTATTTTCTTATTTTATCATTCTGTATACTTTTGTTTTTTATACTTTCTGTTCGTTATATTGAGCGTACAATATTCGAAAAGTTCGCTATATAAGGTTATCAATGTTAAAAATTTGGGTGTTGGTTTGACTTTGTTTGTTTTTTCTCACCATTCGTTATATCGAGCATACAATTTTTGAAACGTTCGTTATATAAGGTAGTCAATGTTACGAATTTGACCGTGCGTTAAATCGGATTTTCGTTAAAGTGAGATTCGTTATACCGGGATTTGCCTGTATACGATTGTAGCCACAAGAATAGATAAACTTTTTATTATACCCTTCATCATTAGTAGCAAGGGGTTATATGTGATTGTCATTCCGTTTGTAACTTCTACATTTTTCATTTCACGAGACACGACACTTCGTATTGTCAAACAAAATTACAACAAATCGTATGTCTTAAACTACATCAAAATACATTGACTAAAATGTACATATATTGTTATTGCAAGAGTTAGGTTTTGACAACAGTCTTAGATTTTTGACAATTACATTTCGTCGTGGCTGAGATATAAGCAAAAAATCGTGTTATTTCTTATTATTTCTCCTAGCCCCCATACGATTGCCCTATCTGCAAATAGTTAAGCTCTCATCGGTCTATAATTAGTCATAATTCCCATATAAATTTTAAAAGAAAACTGTTTATAATCATCGGGCTTGACCGACTATACATTCTTCCATTGCTCACCAAGTTCTACAATTGATGTCAAATAATGACAGAATAACTGTTCGTATATTTGGAAAATCATATCAAAAAAGACACATTAAAATTCATTGTACATACTGGATTGTTGTAAAAAAATTATCCTGCAGTAAAACTTTAAGGGAACAATGTTTAATTCAAAAACAAACTTTATTTTTACACAGAAAAATTAATTAAATTGTTTCTGGAATGAACTTTCAAATACATAAACTGTATAGAACATGAAAAGTTATAATTATATTGAGATTCATTTTTTGCATGCAGTTTTCACATACATATTACAAAAACTTTCAGTTATTCTACTAAAAACAGTTTTGGTCATGTTAACTGGGATGTAGTTATTCGAAAGTAAGAGTATATTTACAAAGTAATTTAGACAGTTTGCAGTTTTGTGGTTGACATTTAATTAGGGTTCATAATTTCTCCGGTATTTTCCATTCCCGGTAAATAATAAAACAAATTTGTTCAGTACCTTAATTCCCGATAAATTTTGTAATACTAAATCAACTGGGTGCCACAGAATTTCATTTCCATCAACAGTCGAATTAATTCCGTATCTTGCTTATTCAGAGAAAGTAAAATATTTTTTTTTCACACACGGTTATTCTACACCATTTCCAATTGTATTTCGATCGACTTAGAATCACTTTCTGAGTCGATTAAATTGGACTTTATAGTTCATAAATGTTTAATTTATACATGAATCTACACAAAATTCGCTCAAAATAAATGTTATATATACAAAACTCATGTCACCAAATTTTTTTACGATCGGTCCATAATTAATCATAGCTCACATATAGACCCGCTTCCGAAAATCACTTTAACATGCATAAATCTCTTAAAAATGTTGGTATACACACAAAATTCAACACAAATGACTTTCATATAGACATAAATCACACGACCCAATTTGATGGTGATCGGTCCATAATTGGTCATAGCTCCCATATAAGGCCCACTTCCAAAAATCACTCACGAATATAAATTTTTGATATTTTTAAAAGAAAAAAGTTTTTGCTCATTTACTTAGTGTAGGGTATTATATCGAGCCCTTAGCGCCAAATTATCGTAAGCGACATTTTCTAAAAAAAAATTTTATTGCAAAAATTAAAATTTTATGGACCGACTGATGTTTTAGCGTTCTCAGAATGTCAAAATTTTTAATAACTTCAAAATTATAGGGGGTAAGATTTTATCGTGAGTCAATGTTTACATTTTACAGTAAAAGAATTTTATCGTAAGCGACAAATAGTGTTATAGACAAAAAAGAGGGAAATAAATCTGTAACATCTAAATGGTTAGATTGGTTTGAATGAAATTTCACATGCGCAAAGAAGAAGTGTTCTCGAGTTTAAGTTCTGAACGTGGACCTCATGGGCCTACCAGGGCCGTGACCAAGGGTCCTCAGAGTAGGACACCTCGGGTATATTATATTTTTAAAATGATCCAATTTCTTCATTTGTGTTCCGATTTCAAAAAAATTACACACATAAAATCTTTTCATCGAGTGCTACAAAAGACCTAGTCGTAGCTATCAATTGTCTCTTATAGCTTAGGAGATATTCGCATTTGAAAATTATGTTTTCAACATTTTTAGCCAACCTTCTCCAGTTTTTTGATAACAGCGTATCCAAATATTTTCCGATTTTCTCCAGTTTTCCTTCATTGGACTAACAACATATGTATACTCGGAATTTCTATGAAATCGGAGGGGCAGAAATCCAAACACTTTACTACTAAATGATTTGCTTAATTATTTTAGGAGGCGTTATTAATCAACTCAATTTTAAACTTATCCTTTTTATAACATCTCGAAATTGCTCAGTTTTCTTTTATTACACATAAGTCTACTTAATAGTTACATAGTTGAATAAAATTCTTGTACTTAGAAAGTATTTAATTGTACATAATTGATTTTTTTAAACTGTTAATGACATTTTTTATAATTTTTATCTTGTTATATACTTCTATTATTTTATTTTGTTTAGTTTTTAATTGTAGCCAACTATCTGTGATAAAAAATGTATACAACATTTAAGTATGTATAATGAACAGTAAAACTTTATGACCATATGTTTTCTTTAGAATGTTAATACTAATGTTATAACTATTATTATTATTATTCTAAATAATAAGAAATAAATGAATACTTATATTTATAATGTTATTACTAGTTTATATCTATACAAAAAGAGAAATAATGATTGATGAAATAAAGTTTAAAAAGCCTTTAATTTTATATAAAAAAGTGTTCAAGTTATTTTTATTATAATTTTCTATACACAACTCAAAATATCTAAAATCCTCAATAACTTTGTAAATAAGCGTTTAATCAAGAAAAATAGCTCCATCTGTGATCACCTATATTTCTAACCAAAAATTTATATTTTCTATGCAAAACTCAAAATATCTAAAATCCTCAATATCTTTGTAAATAAGCGTTTAAACGAGAAAAGAAGCTCCATCTGTGATCACTCACATTTCTAACCAAAAATCTATATTTTCTATGAAAAACTCAAAATATCTAAAATCTTCAATATCTCTGTAAATAAGCGTTTAATTGAGAAAAGAAGCTCCATCTGTGATCACTCATATTTTTAACCAAAAATCGATATTTTCTATGAAAAACTCAAAATATCTAAAATCCTCAATATCTCTGTAATTAAGCGTTTAATCGAGAAAAGAAGCTCCATCTGTGATCACTCATATTTCTATGAAAAACTCAAAATATCTAAAATCCTCAATATCTTTGTAAATAAGCGTTTAATCGAGAAAAGAAGCTACATCTGTGATAATTCATATTTCTAACCAAAAATCTATATTTTCTATTAAAAACTCAAAATATCTAAAATCCTCAATATCTCTGTAATTAAGCGTTTAATCGAGAAAAGAAGCTCCATCTGTGATCACTCATATTTCTAACCAAAAATCTATATTTTCTATGAAAAACTCAAAATATTTAAAATCCTCAATATTTCTGTAATTAAGCGTTTAATTGAGAAAAGAAGCTCCATCTGTGATCACTCATATTTCTAACCAAAAATCGATAAACTCAAAATATCTAAAATCCTCAATATCTTTGTAAATAAGCGTTTAATCGAGAAAAGGAACTCCATCTGTGATCACTCATATTTCTAAACAAAAATCTATATTTTCTATGAAAAACTCAAAATATCTAAAATCTTCAATATCTCTGTAAATAAGCGTTTAATCGAGAAAAGAAGCACTATCTGTGATCACTCATATTTCTCACTAAAATCGATATTTTCTATGAAAAACTAAAAATATCTAAAATCCTCAATATCTCCTTAATTAAGCGTTTAATCGAGAAAAGAGCTCCATCTGTGATCACTCATGTTTCTATGAAAAACTCAAAATATCTAAAATCCTCAATGTCTCTGTAATTAAGCGTTTAATCGAGAAAAGAAGCTCCATCTGTGATCACTCATGTTTTTAACCAAAAATCTATATTTCTAACCAAAAATCGATATGTATTTTTCGATTTTTCGCTAATTTTTTGGGAAAAAAGAAATTTTTTTCTTTTTAAGTTATCGCAAAAAATGTCTAAGAGGATGTATAAGGAATTTATACTTTGTGAAAGCTAAGTATGAAGACTTATATTTTAATATTTTAAATGAAAAAAAAATTAAAAATTTTTGTTACCGAGGGGACCAGGTCCATTCAAAAAACACCTGTTTTTTAAGTAAAATTAAACTTTAGGGCGACAATTCTCAAATCGCATATTCGATATCAAAATATAATAACCGATTTTAGATGGCCCAATATGCTTTTAATTATTTTGTATCGGATTCCGATAACTCTGACCCTGGTAAAATTTCCATTTTTGGGATTTTCAACACTTTTTGGGAATTGCGGGATTGCTGATAATAAGTTTCAAAATTCGTTTTTATTTTTCCATTTTAAATAGAAAATTTTGCATAACTGTGAAATTTCATTAAAAACTATTCATAAATAAATATTTGATTTCAATTCTAAAAATTTGTATCTATGCAAAAATTTTTTTTGAATACATTTGGAAATTTCTGAAATTCAATTAGAAAATTCTGGAATATATTTGAAAATTTCTGAAATTTAATTAAAATTTCCTGAATAATAATTAGAAACTTCTGAAATACAATTGGAAATGGTGTAATCCTAATTTCAAAACGAAAAAAAGCAAATACAAAAAGATAGAGAAATTTATTATTTTTTGACTAACAATTTCATAATTAAAATAACCAGGTAACCAATATCGAAATTTCATTTTTAGAATACTCTACACTTAATTTAATATTTTTAGATAAAACATTTGTTTTACAAATACACAGAACTCAATAATTTGAAAGTAATTTCTTAATTTGGCTCCAGTTAATTTATTATAATTATATAAAATAAAAAATTCAAATAATTACCAGAAATCTCTAAAATTTGTTTCCAAATTTGTATTTTTATTCCATTAATTCAAGAACAATTTGCAATATTTTTTTCAAATTATTTTTTTTTATTAAGAGATTCTTAAACAAAAATGCAACTACACTTGAAATACAATACAACTACAGAATTACATACATATATAAATATTTACATTAATATAAAGTCTTAATTAGATTAAAAAACACTTAAATGAATAATTATAATTATTTGGAAATACTACATATATTTTCTGAAAATATATCGCATTTTAATACTGATAATTTGTTTTACGAGTACTTAAGTTTTTATTTAAATGGCACTTATTCTAATCAAAAAAACTTAACTGTACATAATTTCTATTGCACACCAACATTTTAAAACCTTTTTGGCTATAACTTCAATAATCAGTTCCATTCTATAGATTTCTTAATAAATTTAATAACCATGTTGAGACATTTAACATTTTGTACAAAAATGACTTTTAGTTTTCAATTCATTTATTTCCCTGTAGTGATGATTCCGAGAGATACAATCGTCCCAACTTTATATAATTATATTTCACTAACAAAACCAGTTACGTAACTCATCGTTTATATACAGAAACCGGTTCTAGCTTTAGTATTTCATGATGACATTGTCATTATGGGTAAATATGTTCTCTTGGGGCATCTGAATTCTTTTAACGAAGGTCTTCGCTAATCTTCGTTTGTATAAAGGCCCAGTAGTTTTCTGTTTTCTGACATAAAGATCGCATTTTTTTCTATTTAAAGTATTGACTAGAAGAGCTAGAGTAGTGAGAGTAAATCTAAAGTTCACTGTTTTGGTCTGAATTGGTCAATATGGTCATAAGAAACATAATATGTATTGAAACAAAAGTTCAGTTGTAGTTCAGTATTATTTGTACAGTTTTGATTTTCTAACATCACAGCTTTTAGGAGGTGGAGAATCTTTTAAAGTTTATTTAGGCATGATTTAACCGAAAATTCAAAATTTTAAATCACTTTAGCCGCTGACTGCTTGCTGCTCGCTTCTCAACTCAACAGTGGGTATGGCCTGACTTTTCTCCTCAATTAAACTTTGTTCCTCATCACCATCATATTCAATTAATTCTGGATGTAACGGCTTAAAATTGTTTTTTTGCCACAACATTTTCTTATTACTAGAGTTTTCGTGATTGTTATTTGAACCTCCATAGTTGTTTAGCAGCATTGTTGCTCCCTCTGTATGAATTCCAGGTAGAATATCTTGTTTGTTTGCGGCTGCTTTCAGGGAGGCACGATGTTGACTGTGGGTACTGCCATTTAAAGTGTTGCCTCGCAGACGCATTTGTGTCTGTCCGTATGTTGATCGCAGGGAACTTGCTCGTGTATGCATGGAGAGAGTGCGTTCGTTTGCATCAAGTGTGGTTTGAAAACGGCAAAAGCAGACGGCAAAGCGTTTGTTGAATTCGCGTTTAAACTTTTCCTGGAATTAAATATGAAAAACAAAGAATTAGACTCAAATATAAAAATTTACATTTTCAAAATAGGTTTTAAAGATTCCGGTAGCACGTTAAATTTCCTTTAATTTTAGGGCTTTTCAAAAAATCTATAAAAATAGAAAAATTGACATTTTCCAAATAAATTTAAAAGATTCCGGTAGCACATTCAATTAAACATAATTTGAGGTGTGTCCCGTCCCGGAATCTTTTCTGGTAGGGTCAGAAAAAATTCAGTAAAAATTTCAATATGTGACTTTTCCAAAAAATCTTTAAAAATAGAAAAATTTACATTTTCAAAAAAATGTTTTAAATATACCGGTAGCACGTTGAATTACCTTTAATTTGAGCTATGTCCCGTTTCGGAAACTTTTCTGGTAGAATCACAACTCAAAAAATTCAGTTAAAATGTCAATATGTGACTTTTCAAAAAATCGTTAAAAATCGAAAAATTTATATTTTCAAAATAGGTTTTAAAGATTATGGTAGCGCGTTCAATTACCTTTAGTTTGAGGTATGTCGCGTCCTGGAAACTTTTCTGGTAGGGTCAAACAAAATTCAGTAATAATTTCAATATGTGACTTTTCAAAAAATCATTAAAAATCGAAAAATTTACATTTTCAAAATTGGTTATTAAGATTCCGGTAGCAAGTCCCATTTCTTTTAATTTGAGGTGTCTTTTCTGGTAGTATCACAACTTAAAAAGTTCAGTAAAATTGTCAAAATACGACTTTTCAAAATATTTAAAAATAGAAAAATTTCATTTCCAAATAAGTTTTAAAGTTTCCGGTAGCAGGTCACATTTCCTTCAATTTGAAGTATGTCCCGTCTTGGAAACTTTTCTGGTATTTACTTAAAAAATTCAGAAAAAATTTAAAAAAATCTTTAAAAATATAAAATTTATATTTTAAAAAAAAATTAAGTTTCCGCTAGCAGGTCTCATTTCCTTTAATTTGAGGTATGTCCCGTCATGGAAACTTTTCTGGTATTTACTTAAAAAATTCAGAAAAATTTTCAAAAAATCTTTAAAAATATAAAAATTTACATTTTCAAAAAAAGTTTTAAAGTTTCCGGTAGCAGGTCCCATTTCCTTTAATTTGAGGTATGTCCCGTCATGGAAACTTTTCTGGTATTTACTTAAAAAATTCAGTAAAATTTTCAAAAAATCTTTAAAAATATAAAAATTTACATTTTCAAAAAAAGTTTTAAAGTTTCCGGTAGAACGTTCAATTGTCTTTAATTTGAGGTATGTCCCGTCCTGGAATCATTAGAAATGTTAATATGTGACTTTTCAAAAAATATTTAAAAATATAAAAATTTACATTTTCAAAATAGGTTTTAAAGATTCTGGTAGTAGCTTCAATTGCCATTAATTTGAGGTATGTCTCGTCCTGGTACAACTTGAAAAATTCAGTAAAACTTTCAATATGTCACAACTTAAAAAATACATGATATTTTATGCCAATCGTATCATATATTGATCATGCTCCACTGTGTAATATTATTAAGGTTATATCTATTTAAAGCTCCATAAAAGCAATGAAATGTAAAAATGTTTTATCTAAATTGGCATTGCTAATTACTTTTATATATGAAAATTTAAATTAAATTTTTGCCAATTTCTGAAAGTTTGCCAAATTATTTTCTGTTTAAATTGCTTTGTTATTTATATACAAATGCAAATGATGTCACAATATAAGACCCATGGAGCTGATGACATTTGAGGTCATATACTGTTCTCTTCGGCAACATAAAATTGTTCTTTGTACATAAATTAACATAGATAGTCATATACATTTAAAAGTTAAATAAACATTCCTTTGTGTCATTGATGTTTTAATGAATTAGGGCGTACATTTAAATTAAAACGGAACTTTTGGAGACGTTTGTTAAAAATAATTATTTTTTTTTTTTATTTTTGTTAGAAAATTATTTTCTAACATTTTGAGAATGTTTTAAGCAGTCTATTTAATAACAACTTACATTATAAATACCATAGATGAATGGATTATAACAGCTATTGCTCATGGCCAACCAATCGCAGCAAAACCAGACAATACTTATGAAATGGTATTCGTTTATTTCCGGTATTGTTACATACAAAATATTGTACAACTGCAGGGGCAGCCAGCAAAGACCAAATACCACGACAACAATAATCAGCATTTTTATAACCTAAAATGAAATAAAACAAGCAAACACACAAAATAAACATGATTAAAATAAGTCAAAGGACAAATAAATGCAAACTAGTTATCCCTCAAACACGTACAGAGAGTTTAATAAAAAAAACAACAGAATTTATTTCTCTACCTTTTTCTTATTCTTCAGCAATGTTATGTCTCGTGAGTCCTGGGCATTGCCGGGGGCTCGGGTGCCCCATAATCTAATAGTCATTTGTATGTAGACAAAACTGATGACGCAAAAGGGTACCAAATATTGTGCAAATACCAAAGTGTAACGATACGACTGTAGTTGATTCTCCGACAAATTAACATTCGAGCAAAACGGTCTAGTCATATTGTACACGATGCCGTTCTCTGTAAATTGAAATGAAATACTCAAATTACAAATATATTCCTCATAAGAAGATTATGTCAAATACACTGCGACACAGTCTGAGAATCTCTAGCAATAATTATATTTTATTTATTTGTTTATTAAAGTTACATAAATTATAGAGAATTTATTTGTGTGAATTTTTATGGAATAAAAGTACCTTTAATGCGCTCATGAACTTCTTCCACCCGAAACGCAATTGCACATGGTATGGCAAAAGTGAGTGCAATCAACCAGATACAACCAATGATAAATTTCGAAGCAAATTTTGTGGGACGTGCTCTGAAAATAGTTAAAAATTATTATAATTATTTACATAAAACCGTCATTTTTTAATTTGACACATTTCTGTGAATTGTTTGGTAATTGGATTTCATATTAAAAAATAAATTTAATATTTAATATAACCGCAATTGTAGTAAATATGTTGTTTAATTTAATTTAATATAAACTATAATTGCAATTACACATTTGATACGTGTGTGTTCTTTGTAGTGCAGAGAGAAGTCATTTGGTTACTTTATACATCCCATTTAATCTAGCGTAAAGTTAATAGTCACTTAAGTTTATCTAAGTAATCAAGCTCTTTTCGTAAGTAATTCGTGCAAACTGGTTTATTGTTGTCGTCCACATCAGTATCTTCCAATTTAGACAGAGATATGAATGTTATCATGTCGCGATATCAAGAACAAGTAAAAGTTACTGCATCACCAGCCTCATTTGCAAAGGAGTTTGACCCAATACCGCCTACAGCCTACAATCCGCACAAAACAGTGGCACGTTCTCGATGCTGTTTTTTATACCTACACCACCATAGTAGTGAGGGCTTGTGCAGAAGTTTGTAACGCCCAAAAATATTGGTCTAACACCCACCTTAAAGTATACCGATCGACTTAGAATCACTTTCTGAGCCGATTAAACGATGTCCGTCCGTACGTCCGTCTAGCTGGTTGGCTGGCTGTCCATGTAAACCTTGTGCGCAGAGTACAGATCGCAATTTTGAAGATATTTCGACCAAATTTGGTGCATATCATTTTTTCGGCCCAAGGACCAAGCCTATTGAAACTGGCTGAAATCGGTCCATTATTTCACCTAGCCCCCATACAAATGTCCTCTCGAAATTGGACTTTATCGGCCATAAATGTTTATTTATATATGTATCTACTCAAATTTCGCTCCAAATAAGTTTCATATATACAAAATTCATTTCACCAAATTTTGTTACGATCGGTCGATAATTAGTCATAGCTCCCATAGAGACCCGTTTCCGAAAATCACTTTAACGTGCATAAATCTCTTAAAAATGTTGGTATATACACACAATTCAACATAAATAACTTTCATATAGACATAAATCACACGACCTAATTTCAAGGTGATCGGTCCATAATTGGTCATAGCTCCCATATAAGGCCCACATCCGAAAATCGCTTAAAAATATAAATTATTAAAATTTTAAAAGACAAATGTTTTTGCTCATTTACTTGGTGTAGGGCATGGTACAATCAGTTACCAGGTACAATTATTAGAGAGAGTTTCCAATGTTCACCCCTAAAACGTCAAACTATGTATTTAATCACTTTACTTTTTTTAATTTGTTACCTCGATATTTTTTAAATTTGTTACGTTTTAACTGAAATTATACACACTTATTAAAAAAAATATAGTTTTTCTTCAATTGTTAGTAAATTTTTGTAATAAAAATTTAAATTCAATTATTTTTTTTGGCATTTCCTTTTTATATTTTTTTAATTTTCTTTTGTTTGACGTTATAGGGAATGTATAATTGAGAACCTACTTTCTAATAATTGTACCTTGCTAATTCTACAATGGGTGTAGGGTATCATATGGCTTGACCGACCATACTTTCTTACTTGTTTTTTTTTTGACAATTACACGTGGTTTCACTGAACCAACGTAATGCTTCAGTTTTCAAACCTTTTTTTTTTTGGCTGGTATCACTTTACAGCACAAATGGCGATGAATTAAAATCTTCCATAATAGTGTCCAACATTTATTTATACCGTATATCGTTTTTCTATTTATTTATTGTATCTGTATTAATTTTTTTTTAAATTTTTTCTGCGTGTTTCTTGATCTCAGTTTTTACAAAATGCACATTTAGATCATTGTGTAAATTCGAGTTTTTGATACACCAGAGGGCAACTGTGATCTATCTTAAAAACTCGTTTTGACGTCTTTGGATTTTTCCACATTTGACGCTTAGGCCGTGCCTTATAGCTGTATCCCATAACACCATATCGGTTAAAAATTTTCCTTCTTTAAGCCAAATTGTTGCACCAGTTAAATAAATTTGCGGGCACGTCCCACAACTTCACAATAAGTGGCAATAATAATAAGTTTGTCATTGTGTTTGTAATTTCATCATTTTTCATTTGCGACCCCATAGACCGTTATAGATAGCGGACTCGATACAGCCATGTCCGTCTGACCGTCTGTAGGTTTAAATCAACATTCCGTAGCCTCCTATTCCGGCACCGAGTCGGAATTCTCCCGGTTGCTATTTAAAATCGAGACAATCGGGCCCCAAATGGCTAAGATATAAGGAATAACCAGGACCACATGGATTTTTGACCTATTTTTATCTATATCTGGATTACAAAGTGAGTAATATAGACATATGATATTTCATAGACCTGTGCAATGACGTCTATAAGGTCAAAGTAAGTCGGACTTACAATGGGTCAAAATCGGGAAACATATTTTTTAACCCGATTTTTTTTCATAAAAAACATAAAATTTTTTTCACCAAAAAATTAAAATTATTTTTTTTTATATTAAAAATTAAATTTATTTATTATTTTTCTAATAAATAAATAAATAAATAAAAAAAAATTGGAAAACAAATTTTTAAATTTTTATACCCTTCACCTTGATTTTTATACCCTTCTGTCTGTCTGTTGAAATCAATTTTCTGAAGACCCCAGATATCTTCGGGATCCAAATCTTCAATAATTCTGTCAGACATGGTTTCGAGAATTTTGCTATTTAAAATCAGCAAAATCCGTCCACAAATGGCTGAAATATGAGGAAAAAACCAAGACAACCTCGATTTTTGACCTATATCTGGATTACTAAGACATTAATATAGACAATATGGATATCTAATTATAGATATTTCAAAGACATTTGCAACGACGTATATAAGACCATAGTAAGTTGGACCTACAATGGTTCAAAAAAAAATTGAAAAAACCAAAAAAAAAAATTTTAAAATTTAAAAAAAAAAAAAATTTAAATTTAAATTTAAAAAAAAAAATTAAAAAGTTTAAAATAACAATCGAAAATTTTTTTTTTCCAAAAAATTAAAAAAACAACTGCAAAACAAATTAAATTTTGTTTACCTAAAAATATTTAAAATTTTGAAGTATAATTTGGTGAAGGGTATATAAGATTCGGCACAGCCGAATATAGCACTCTTACTTGTTTTTACCTAAAAATATTTTACATTTTTATTTCAAAGTATAATTTGGTGAAGGGTATATAAGATTCGGCACAGCCGGAAATAGCTCTCTTACTTGTTCTTCCTCAAACGATTTTGTACAACATTTACAAGTCTAGTTTGTTCAATAGTACTTTTCTTATAAATCCAAATTAAAGATTCGGAATACAATTGTTTTATATTAACATGTTCAAGAGTATCTTCTCAAATAGCTTTGATATATTATACATTAGGCAGATGGGACTTCTTTTGTAGATTCTACTTTTTTATGGTAACCAGTAAAACCTTCCATTCTGGAGGATAATATTCAAGGTATAATATAGCATTAAAAATAAAAAGAATTATTTATATTGCTATCTTGTTACCTATTTTGTCAATACTAGGCGCTATCCATGGGTAATATATGGCTGCTCAGTAGTCAAATAGGTTAACTCCCTTAATATTCATTTAAATAAACTTTAATTCAATCATTTAAATGTCAATCTAGTGCTTTGGCTTTAAAAACCAAAAAAAACCTTACAGCATCAAAACAAAATGCTAGGAAATAGAAAAGTAAATAAGATTTTATTATGATAACTTCATACCTTAAGGGATTTATAATAGCACGATGACGATCTACCGCAATGGCTGTCAGTGTAAATACCGACACGTTTACACTTAAAGCCTGCACAAAAGGACAAAAGCCGCACATAAACCAGGGCAGATTCCAACGCTGTAATAAGGCAGCTTGAAACTGTAAATATATAATAAATAATAAAAGAATAAATACAATATATTAAAGCAAAAAAAAAAGAATAATAAAACATTGAGAATATTTACTTAAATTTTAATTAGTTAAATATGAACTTAATAAATATTTTCCAGCATTAATGCTACCATAGCATTACGTAGGTAATGCTACTGATAACAGAGGCGAAAAACTTTTAAAATAAGTGGCCAGACAAGAAACCGTAATATTCCATCATAACCCATACTCGGCCACATGTTGCAATACCTGCTAAAAACAATTTTGAATGATTGGGAAGTTTTTTATGTCCCGCCTTATAGTCCAGATCTTGCCCTGTCCGAATATTATTTTTTTTCGATCGATGTAGAACACTCTCTGGGATACGCTTCACTTTAGAACAGAGTATCCGAAATTGGTTTTATACGTTCATGGCCCCAAAACATGAGCCTTTATTTTGGCTCGGAATTAGGGTTCCTAATTTCCCGGACTTTTTTCTTTCCCGGGAGGAAATTAAATTTTAAATACAAAAATTATGTATTCAATAATTTTTGTATTTAAAGTTCAACCAATAACGAAAATTGTATATTCAATTGTCAAAATTATCAAATTCAAAACTCAAAATTCAATAGAAAATATCAGAAAATTTAGTTATTGATCACATGAATACTTGATTTAATTATGAAATTATTGAAACCAGTTCAATATGGTCTGAATTGAAATATAATATTTTCTTTGTAGATAAAAAAATTTGAACCACTATTATTGTTGTTAAAAGGTTATTCGGGAATACAAAATTAGTATTTTAGTAAAATTGTTTTATGCAAAATTCCAAATTTTTAAGTTGATAAATTCACTGAAATTTATTGTTGGGGGTTAAGCTAGTTCCTATGAGCATTTCACTGGTTGCTTAGGTCAGATGATCAGGAAACCTTTTCCCAAAAGGCTTTAGAAAAACTAAAGATATTATACAAATAAAACTATAGAGTGTTTGAGAATTACAGACACTCAAGCTTTATTTGTAAAATTATCAAAGCTTAAACAAAACACCAACAATAAACCGTGATTTTATCTTTTCTTACATTTCCTTACTATTATTGTTATTATTTTCTCTAAATATGAATAATATTCATTGAATATCCCTAAAGTTGTAATGTTAGGCATCTTAATAATTCCTTTAAGAGCATAAACTTTAAATTAGACTCATTCTGAATAACCAAATTTTTCTGCTATGGCTTGAGTTGAGTAAAAAAATTCGGGAAATTTTTCCGCTTAGGAACCCTACTCGGCATCCATATGTTGCCAGAAAAATGGGATGGACAATACTTTCAATAAATTTATATTGTACAAGTGTTTCAAAACAAATCTACATTTTTTTAAAAAAAAACCTGCATTTTTAAGTCATACAGCCAAAAAAAAAAAATTCATTCATTTTACCAAAATTCATGATGAAATCATTCGAATGTTAACTTAATTCATATTTTGAGTAAAATGAGTGCATTAAAAAAAATACAATTCATTGACTAAATCTTCTTTTCAGCTCTGATGTTTTGTATGGCAAAGTAGGTTATTAAACAGAAAAGCGTTTCGTCTATCACAATAAACCACTTACAGCCTGTTTATGACTTAGATGTAAATGCATCTAAGCCGAAAACTCGTGCCATTATCTTACAGACTTTAATTTTCGGTATCTACTCGTATAATAAATAGTTGATGTATGGTACTTGAAAATTACTTTAAATGATTTAATTTACATATATCATGAGATGTTTTAACTCTAAAGAATTTGTTTATAGTATTTTTTTGAGGATATTTGGAAACATAAAAATATTGTAATTCCGTTTGTAAATTCCAATTTTAATTGCAACTACTTTCCTCATCCATTATTTTGTAACCATAGCCTCCGACTAAGTAATAAATCAAGAAAATTATTCACGAGTTCAACTCTCAGCTGACAGGCGGTTATTTTTTGTTGCTAATTATAATGTTTTTGTGTGAAAAACAGTAGCTTGCTAACACATAATAACATAATGACCCTGTAGGAAATTTATGTCAAATGTTTTAAACGTACTGGTCCTGTGACAGTTGAAAAGTGGGAGCAGCACTTAACTTATCAAATTAGGCAAAAACTTCGGTAATTTGTCAGCAAATTTGAAAAAACATTTTGTAAAAAATATTATGAATTTATCTCTTGGTTGAAGGGAACTAACACAAATCTTTAACTTAATCATGACGTTATTAGGCATTCTGTGACATGTTAAGGATCATACCCATAAACATGTTTATTGTATAATATAATACTGGTCATAAAGTTTGATTTAAAGAGGGATGAGATTTTGTTACAAATACATTCCCTATAAGTTGGCTTAAGAGATAATCACAGTTATTAGGCGGGCTTTGGCGGTATTTGTTTTCGGCAAGCCATATAATAGTAAAACAATTGTTTAACCCTTTGACGACGAAGAATTTTCCGCTGGAAATTTTTAATTTTTTTTCGCGGATTCTTACTCGGAAAGGCGACATTACGAGACTAAATTGTTGTCAAAATTTAAAAATTATTACTCCTTCTACGAGAAAAATCATGGGACATATGTGTCCCATTCGTCGTCAAAGGTAAAAATTTGGGAACAAATGCATTGAATAATTAAAAGCTTTTTTTAGTTTCAAAAAGTAGAGTATTGCTTTATTTACATTGCAAAACCAATAAAATTGAACAATGCCATAAGGTGTTCCCAAACCTAAAGCGGCCAAAGAATTTTTAATTAAACTCCAGAGGAATAAAATAAAAAAATTTTAAAGAAAAAGCTCCTTTATTTTTACCTTTGACGACAAATGGGACACATATGTCCCATCATATTTTCAGTCCCCCCGGGAAAAGTATAGAACCGATTCAAAATGCGTTGGTTAATAAATTTACGTAAGGCATTAATACTAAAAGTTTATCCCACAGTATCAATTAGAACTCGAGATATAAGAAAACTAAAATTGTCAAAATAAAATATACGAATTTCTGACTTTGAGAATCCCTTAAGCCAAACTTAAACAACATAGCCTTAGTATTAACATTAACACCAAAGAACACATTTGTTTTTCATCGAACAACACCGCTTAGATCAAAATCCAATGAAAATTGTGGCTGTAATGGCGAAAAAATCAAATGGGACATACATATGTGTCCCATTAATCGTTAAAGGGTTAAGATACAGATTTATTAAAACTTTTTTCCGATTGACCCCACTGTAGAGCGTCATAACGTTTTAATGTATCTATCCCCTCCGTGTTAAAGTATTAAAATGGCTTGAAGTTTATGAAAGCTCTTTTAATGAATTTTAAAGTTTCTTTTGAGGGTTTGCAATAATTTTTCTTTATTCTAATGTTAAAGCATGTTCAAGATATTTCGCACTAGGGTGCATTGAATTATAGCTCAACAAAAGTTGAAATTTAAATCACATGTTGAAACACACACAGGTTTATTTGTATAAGAAAATATATTTTACAAACATACATGTATGTATGTTAAAATTGGTCCTTCCGACTGGTGTTGGATTTCTAATTAATTGCAATGCTCATTTTTTTTTTTCTTTTAAGTTGTTTACAACATATTTAAAAATTTTCCAACTTTCTGCTGTGCTATTGCGAAGAGTCATTTGTTGGTTTCCTTGTGTGTTTTATTAAAAAAGAAAAACAACTAAAAAAAATAATTCATTCTGATTCAAGTCAAAATCAAGGGGGAAATTATGCGTAATACTTTGACATGTGTCTTAAATTTTTTTATAAATTCCTTAATAGCAGTAGCAATAAAAATTAGAGAATGTGGAGAATGTGTTGGCATGTGCATTGTCTGTGATTAAAGTGAATTACAGTGAAAGCTCCGGTAGGCGGACACCGATTGTCGTGCAAGATATGTCCGTTAACGGGACATATTTCAAATCTACAAAAAAGGTCAAATAGTCCGCTGCTTGTTTAATTTCCCGGCTCTTAACTGAATGTTTCAACATTGCTCCTGTCAACAGTCATCTGTCAGTTGATTCCTGTCGAAATTTGAATAGGCTGCGTCATTTAGTTTGTTTTTGACAGCCATTGTTTGCTGTTTATCTCGTGACTACATTGAGGGGAAATTGGAAAAAAGTGAATTTCTTCTGTTCATTAAGTACAAGCACGGATGATGTCGAACGTTCTGCACGCCAAGTTGAGGTCTCTACACCTCAAACAATTTAAAAAAATTCATGATATGGTCTCGGCCAATCGGAAATTGAAAGTGGGAGAGATTGTGGAAGCCATAGGCATCTCAGATGGCTCAGTGGTTTTAATTTTAAATGACCACTTGGGAACAAGAAAGCTTTCCTCACAATCGTGTGCACAAAGGGGAACACACATGTTCAATTTACATGGCAAAATGTCATTAATTAGGCTACGAAATGCTCCCTCTTCCACCCTCTTCTCCCGAGTTACTATTTCTGGGTTTCTAACCTGAAGAAATGTCTCGTCGGAAAGAGACAAATCTTAGTTTTTTGATGAGATAAAAAAATTGGAGAAACGTTGGACAAACGTGGACAAAATACATAGAGGATCAAAAGAGCCTAAGATGAGAAAAATAATTTTTTATTCAAAAACCTGTGTTTCATTCCAAAAGGCACGGACTTTTTGACCCATATATTTATATTAACAATAACAAAACATTAAATAAATCCTCTCAGAGAAGTTGCACAATCAAATTCAATAAGTCTGCTTTTACACAGGGCAAGTTTTCTTGCAACAAGTCTGATGCGAGAGAGGCAAGAAGAAAGAAGAGGGTTACACACTTGCTTGTACTGGCAAGTCTCTTCAATTCCCTTTTATTTTCTAATTTTCACTGTTAGGTTTTGACATACAAAATTGAACACAGACTTGCTGTGTGTAAACAGACGAGCAAGTTTAAAAGGGAATCGAAGAGACTTGCTTCAAGTAAACTTGCTGTGTCTAAAAGCATTATTAATTTTTAAAGAATTGACGGATTGTCGATTGCTTACTGTTCCATTGCTTCCATTTTCACTTCATTTCCTCAAAACGACAAAATCGTTTAAGGCGAAAGCATTCGAAAGTGCAATTTGTTTGAATCCTTCTTCATAGGATGTGATTGAATCAGTTTCTTGTACAATGACCCTCTTCTGAATAGCTTAAGATTCATTGAATATTATTCAGATTAATTTCAATACTGTCATTTTGAGTTCACCGTGGAAAATTTCAGTCAGTTAGATCCTTTCGTTTGGGCCCTATCGTGTTTTCAGCAGACAGACGGACGGACATCTTAGAATCTTATGCGGACCCTGATTATATATCACAAACACATACAAATTAAAAAAGAGAATCACCGTTTTACGCTCAATTGGCTCAATTTCATATTTTGTAGCGTATTCTGAGATGTTTTTGAGTGAAGACTAATTTGTTCGACAGATACGACCAAAACCACGGGACCCAGAAATTCGTCCATCTACAGGAGCTGTCCGCTAGTGGAGCTTTCACTGTATATTAAAAAAATACGCTACATAAAAGCAGACAAACACTCTTATTCTAAAATGCTCAAATGTACAAACATAAATAATTATTTATATGAATTTAGTTAATGTTAAAAATATGTTCATTTATGTTTGTGTATAAAATATGTAGAAGTATAAGATTTGAAAATTGTGTCTATGTCCAAGCGAATGGCCAAAATACTTCCATATTTTATATAACAACAATAACTTCAGCAGCATGAAGGAAAAATAATTTATTTACATTTAAATTAATCGTGTATTCTTTCTCTCATTTAGAATTGTAAACATCCATCTCATTTTTTTTATGTTTTATTTATTATTTTTTTAAAAATCTTTTTCCATGTTTATGAGTTTTTATAATGGTTTTCCCCCATTCAACAATTTTAAATGGCTGGGCTGGGCAGGTCAGACAGACACTGAGTTGCTTGCGAAACATTAAAATTATGATTGCTGCATCATCTGTCTTGTAGTTGTTATCATATTATTAGATGTAAAAATGTCTGTTCATTTTAATCAAGGAATTTTTATGGGCGTCAATTTGTTAGCTAAAAAACCAGACTGAATCTAGTTTAAATTGTTATTATTATTTAATTGTAATTGTAGTAATTTTAGAATGTGTAATTTCTTTCACTTACTTACCTGAAATGGTACACAGAATAGACCAATTATGACATCGGCAAATGCCAGATTTGCTATATACATGTTTGTAACGGTGCGCATTTGTCGCGTGGTCGCCACCACCCATATGACCAACGTGTTGCCAATTATTGCCAGCACGCTTATGCTGCCATAGAAAATTGACAACAATACAATTATTTCCACTGGTGCTGAGTAAAGTCGTTCTAAATGAGTACAAGAAAACGTTTAAAGTAAGTATTGAGAAATAAGTAAACAAATAATAATAATAATATGTATCAAAATTTTACTATAGTCACCCCCTGAAAATTAAACTTAGTTTATTAATAAGATATCCATTCGAACAATTTAAATATTAATTTATTAAGTGTTGCCAACAAAAAACAAGTAAGAAAGTATGGTCGGTCAAGCCCGACCATATAATACCCTACACTAAGTAAAAGAGCAAAAAAAATTTTTCTTTTAAAATTTCAATAATTTATATTTTTGAGTGATTTTCCGAAGTGGTGTTATATGGGGGCTATGACCAATTATGAACCGATCATCATGAAATTAGGTCGTGTGATTTATGTCTATATTAAAGTTAACTATGTTGAATTTTGTGTGTTTACCAACATTTTTAAGCGATTTATGCACGTTAAAGTGATTTTCGGAAGCGGGTCTATATGGGAGCTATGACTAATTATGGACCGATCGTAACAAAATTTGGTGACATGAATTTTGTGTATATAAAACTTATTTGGAGCGGAATTTGTGGAGATACATACATAAATTAAACATTTATGACCGATAAAGTCCAATTTCGGGAGGACATTTGTATCGGGCTAGGTGAAATAGTGGACCGATTTCAGCCAGTTTCAATAGGCTTGGTCCTTGAGCCAAAAAAATAATATGTACCAAATTTGATCGAAATATCTTCAAAATTGCGACCTGCACTCTGCGCACAAGGTTTACATGGACAGCCAGCCAGCCAGCCGACCAGACGGACGGACGGACATCGCTTAATCGACTCAGAAAGTGATTCTAAGTAGATCGGTATACTTTAAGCTGGGTGTTAGACTAATATTTTTGAAGCTGCTAAAAGCTGTAGAATTCGAATATTCTAGTTTTGCCCGTTAATATCATTCAATAAGTTAATGGAAGGAAGATGGCGCTGTGTATAAATAGTGGCAGAGGTATCCGGTTTATTAAAATGAAGTAAACCACCATTTTTAGAAGGTAAAAACGTAACAATATTGACATGCGGATGACATGTGGCTTCAACAAGACTTGACATAGAGCCTGTGAAACAATTGTATTACTACATGAAACATCCGAATAGTATGATTAAAGCCATTGGATTTCGTGTTATGCTAACAATCAAATTCAGTCACATTTATGCAAATTTAATATAGAAAATTTCAAGCTAAAAGTCAGTATAAGCCAGTAAAACTGACTAAATTCAAATCTTGCCATAGTTTTTTTTGACACCTTTACATATATAGAGGAATCAACTTGTTCGCCTGTCGTTTGATAACTTAAGAACTCGTAAGATTTATTTATTTGTTTGTCTGTGACTTATAGGAGCCAAAAACACTGCACAGTGGTCCAAATGCTCAATCTAGCCGGAAAAAAATAATTTTTTTAAATGTTTCAAAAGTAAATTTTTTGTATGGTAATATGTTGACAAGTGTCCATAGTACATAACGGCATATTTTTTGTCTTTAAATAGCTACACTAGCATTGATACATTGCTTCAAAAACAAGTAATTGCCACTTTGTTAAAAAATTAATATCTCAAGCGACATTTAACAGTGCAAGTGAAATTGTCGTCAAAAAATAATAAGAACAATTAAAAAAAAAATTTGTTGGTGTAATTAATATAACAAAGGTAAGAGTAAAAATCACTGTTTAAATTTTTCATAAAATATGTTCTGTTTAGAAAAAAATGCAATTATGTACATGTGTGTTTTAAAAGTGAAATTTTTGTTCAATGTCCAAATTCTATTAGAATTTCGAATGGTAATTCAACAGAGTTAATCTTTAGTTTTTATGTTGTCGTCATATATATATATGTAGCTTTTTAATGTGTAAAAAATTAGCTGCCACTTTTTGCCTCAACGATTTTTATTTCATTTAGAGTTTAACATATCCTTTACAAGGAAGGAGCTGTATTTTTATTTTTAAGGTTGGCGTGGCATTTCGCCCACTTCAAAATTTTTAATGAATAGTATCCTTTAATTCCTTCCACACATAAAGAAAGACGGTGTGAAAATTTCAGGAAAATCGGTCCAGCCATTTCGCCGTTTACAGGCTTCAAACAAACCCACGAAGAAAAAATGTACATACAAAAACACACATTTATGCCCAAAAAATTTTGAAATATATAAACGTACAAAGTTTTATGTCGATACGGCTTTTTAAAAGACTTTTTTCCGGCTAGATTGAGCATTTGGACCACTGTACACTGGACCGATTCAATTGAAATTGTTACTGCATGTTTCTTTATATCTGGAAGTAACAATAAGCTACTTTTTATTTTGAAATTTGAACGTGGCACTTCCAACCTATAATTGTGACAGTCTTCAAACTTTATACGAATCAATATCTTATCAGTACATGAAGTCTACCCAAAAATGGAACGGATACGAACAAGGGGTATGGAAAACTATAATCTTAAAGGTATCAAAACTTTGTATGATTCAATTTCGTATCACTGTAAGGAGTTTTGCGGAAAATGGTCGTGGCACCTCAAGCTTCAATCAATTTGTATCACGACATGAACTTTACCAAAAAATATGAAGGATCGGAACAGGGGCTCAATCACCTAACATACAAAGTAAATACATAGGTATTTTAAAATATCATGAGCACTATAATTGCGAGAATTTTCAAACTTTGTCCGAATAGCTATCTTATCATTTTACATTTGCCTGAAAATGGTCAAGATTGGATTAGTGGGCATACAAAGTAAATAGAACTTTACACGATTTAATTTGTTATCACTGCATGAGGTTTAACCAAAAATTGGAGGGCTCGAAAAAGAGAGTGAGTCACAGAAAATATTTATTTCTAAAGATTCTTCAAACTTTGTTCGATCATTTTGGATAGTTTAGTGAAAAATGGTCGGTATATTGATTTTTTATACCCTTCACCATGAGTGGCAAGGGTATACATATATAAGTCTGTCATTCCGTTTATAATTTTTACATTTTTCATTTGCGACCCCACAAAGTATATATGATCTGGATCGTTATAGATAGCGGAACCGATATAGCCATGTCCATCTGTATGTTGAAATCAACTTTCTGTATCCCCTAAATTACTTACATACATGTCTCATACATCTTTATATCGGGAATTATCCCGGCTCGGTTGCTATTTAAATTCGACAAAATCGGCCCACAAATGGCAAAGATATAAGGAAAACACCAGGACTACCTCGATTTATGACATATAGACAATATGGATATCCAATAACAGATATTCCAATGTCCAACGGCGTATATAAGGCCAAAGTAAGTCGGACCCACTATGGGTCAAAATCGGGAAAAATATTTTTAACTCCGAATTTTTTTTTCACCAAAAAACAAAATTTTTGTTATAAAGTTTTTTTTTCACTAATAAATTTAAAAAAAAAATTAATTAAAAAAATACTAATAAAATTTTTTCGCTAATAAATTCAAAAAATACAAATTTTTTTTACCTAAAAATATTAAAATTTTTTTATTTTAAAGTACAATTTGGTGAAGGGTATATAAGATTCGGCACTGCCGAATATAGCTCTCGTAAAATATATATTAACAACTATTAATTATAAATTAACAATTATCAACTAAATATATAATTACCAATGATCAATTATAAAATATCAAATATTAATTACCAATATGTCTGGAAAATGTTTATATAAAAAATTTTTTAATCAAATCAAATTTCATTAAATTCATCAAGAAATCTGCACGCAGAGAAAAAATATAATTGGGCATTGTTACTGTAGCCATTTAAATAGTGTTACAAGATTTTTAACAATATTATAGTCACAGTAACCATTTACATGGTTGTGGTAACCATAATATGGTTAATTTACGATTCACATGATTGTATATGTTTGTGACAACCATATGTATGATGATTAATTTTATCATAATATGATGTTCTCAGATTATGATAAGCCTTAAACCGAGAGCAACATAATATGATAAATCCTTCATCATATGAATGGTTGTCACAAACATATATTTGTTTACTGTAACCATATATATGGTTGTTACAATCATGTGAATCGTAAATTAACCATATTATGGTTACCACAACCATGTAAATGGTTACTGTGACTATAATATAGTTAAAAAACTTGTAACAATATTGAAATGGTTACAGTAACCATGCCCAACTATATTTTTTCTCTGCGTGTGGTTTTCAAAAAACAAAGGAGTTTTCAACAGAAAATTAATTTACATAAATCAGGTAAAAATGTTAGTTATTCCTTAAATATTCGAATAAAGAGCCAGCCTTGATAACATTCTTCGTTTTAGATAATCATAAGTTATGCCTAAACTAATCGAAATGGAATATTACTAAGAACTAAACTTAATTTTTGGAGGGTGACTGAAGAAATTTGTTTACGTGAGCGAGTTCAAAGGACACGCCACATAACTATTTATTTACAATAACGACAATGTAAATAAAATACAATGATGATGGGGATGCTGTACTTACATAAATACAAATGTTTATTACAAAATGAATAAAAAATAAAGCAATTCAGCGTAAATAACAAGTAATTTTCCTCAAATCTGATTTTGTTTTTTGTTTCCAACCAACACTAAAACGGAATGACACAAATAATGCTGCCAAAGGTTGTAACAAAGATACCTGCAAATCTATTTCATTTTGTTAGTATGTACTTGTATCTGAAATTCATTTTTTTAATAGACTCTTTCTTCAGACTTAAAAAATAAAGAATATCTGCTGTTTATTTTTTTTATATTTACTTAATAACAAATTATTTTATTGGCCTCTTAAAAATGTGACTGAACTTTTTTACTTGAAAAAATTGTGTACTTAGTTTAGCCAACCTTTTTACAGGCACTCGAGTTGGGTTTCTTGTAAAACAACTTCAAAAGAAAATTCAATTCAAATAACATGTACGAGAAATATTTATGTGGTAAATTTTATGAAAAACGTTTTCAATTTTCATATTCCATATTTCATGTAAATGTTTTTGTTTGTTTTTTATTATTTATATTGTTATTTGGTAAATAATGGTCTTTTTCAGACACTTAAATATGATAATATTGCGGATAATGCAGAAAGAATTTAATATCTTTGAGTAGTTCGTGGAAAAAGTAAGGAAGATTGCTAAATATATATTCCGGCTGTACAGAATACATAACCATTCCACTGGTGGTATGAAGTATAAAAATATATACATATATTGGTTTAAATCCAATTATAATAATAACTACTTAAAGCGGTAGCAAAAATAAAGCTAATAAATGCTATTTATATGAACAATCTGTTAAGATGTTGTATTTAAAGATTAAGATGACCATTCAAATGTATTTCAAACAAAATCAATCGTATATGTTATTAAATATGTATGTAAGTAGTATATGAAATATTTTGAACAATAACCCTTCTTATTACTTAAGATACTTTGAATTGTAGCTTAACAATAGTGTCCTGCATACATAAATTCATATTTACAAAACATAATCTGTTGACAGCAAAAACAGTAGTTGCCACAGCTCTTAATGCTATTTATAGTTTACTGTTTGAATGTTTTGCATATTAAAGCGCTTAACATGTTTCATGCTTTTCCAATAGTCATGGTGGCAAACCCTTGTCTTTTATTTTTATTTTTTGTACAGCATAACACAGTGGGAGGAACTTTTTTAACTAATGGACTGACTGATTTGTCCTTCACTAGGAATACTAAAATAGTAGTAGAATGAGGAATACTATAATAATAGTAGAATGAGTGTTAAGCTTTCAATGTATTCTCTTTTTTTTGTAGAAATGACAAATTTGAACACAATAAACCAAGGTTGAGTTTATAATCACGGGGATTTTTTTTGTATATGCTTCTATTTTTCATGTTAACTGGGAAATACATAAAAATTTAGCTACTTTTACAATTGGGGGATTCAAACGGTCTGATATTAGGTCGTATTGTCATAAAAGTGTTATTTTATGACAAACCAGTAGACATGTCTTTTTGAACTGTCTAGACAGTTCAAAAAGTCTTATTAGTTTATAACGTTTTTGTTTGAAACCCAACAATAATTTGTTTAAACTAAAAAAATATTTTAGGACATTATGACAATACGACCTAATAGCAGACTGTTTGAATCCCCCAAATATTGGAGTTCTTATTTGGGTTAAAGACTTGTTCATCGGCTAATTTTGAAAGTTTTCTCCGTTATAGTTGCTTACTGAATTCTTTGGTGACCATCATAGCTACCTATAAGTAGTTGTGAAACTTAATTAGTTTCCAGTGATCTAGTACGGCAACATCACTATGACCTGATACTTAAAGTGGGCGTGGCAAGGCCTGATCGAATTGAAATTTTTACTAAAGGCTTTGGTAATTGTCATAATCATCTATATGACATTTCAAAGGTCTTTCTGTGATTCATTGCCTCAGAAACTGGTGATTGAGCCCATTGTGAAGTGCACAGTGGGGGAACTGAAAAAAAAGTGGAAATAAATCTGTAAAACGGGTAAATCCGGTAATCTTATATCTTCAAAACTAATAAAGATACAAAAAACCTTGAAATAGCATGTTACTCCATTTAAAAAATAAGCTGATAGGTGTTTCGTACTTTTTCGAAATTCGAACCTTTTAGGGGAGAAAGCGGGTAAAAACTGTATTTTGGTACTTTTTTGGCACCCTATGTATCTTTTAAACCAATAAACATAGAAACAAAATTTAAATCGTATTCTTTACTTATCAAAAAATAAAAAATATAAGTTTGGTACTTTTTGGAAATTCGAACCCTTAAGGGATAAAAATTGTGTTTATTTTTGGTACTTTTTCATAAAATATGTTTTTCTATAATTTGACATAGACATTCGAATATTTTACTATGAGCTTCCACCACGATACAGACAATTATTTTAATAATATTTTACCACCGCAATGGGGATAAAAAAGGTACCAAAAAGGGGATAAAATCGGGAAAATACATTATATTGTACTTTTTGGTACTTTTTCTTTATTCGAATGGTACTTTTTGTAATTTCTTCACCAATGAACCTAGAAACATGCAATAAAGCTTATATGGACCCGAGTGGGTGGGAATCCACAAGTGGCTGATGATTTTGAATTTTCTAAAATAATGGATATGAAATTAAGCGTATATGGTCCTAATTGAGTGAAAATTCAAGCGGATACTTCATGGTACTTTTTTTTATTATAACGGTACTTTTTTAATTTTCTATAATAATGGACTTAGAAACATGAAATTAAGCATACATGGTCCTAAGTGAGTGAGAATTCTAGGGGGAGACTTTTTGGTACTTTTTCTTTATTCGAATGGTACTTTTTGTAATTTCTTCACCAATGAACCCAGAAACCTGAAATAAAGCTTATATGGAACCGAGTGAGTGGGAAACCACAGGTGTGGACTTTCTGGTACTTTTTCTATATTCTAATGTTACTTATTTGAATTTTCTATAATAATGGACTTAGAAACATGAAATTAAGCATACATGGTCCTAAGTGAGTGCAAATTCAAGGGGATACTTCATGATACTTTTTTTAGTAATTTCTTCACCAATGAATTTAGAAACATGAAATAAAGATTATATGGACCCGAGTGAGCGGGAGACTTAATAGTACTAATTCTTTCTTCTAATTGGGGTGGCGAAGCTAGTAATGTATAAATTGTTTAAGCAAAATATTTAAGATCATACTGGGGCATAGAAAACTGGGTATAATTTTTTGAAAGCTATACGATTTGAGAAAATTTTCTCTAAAGTTGATATTTACCTAAAAAAAAGATCTAATTCGGAAGGCTCTGGAACACGCAGTAATACGAACTTTTATATTATTTTTCTTTTATAATTTTTCCCGAAATGTTATCCTTCTGAAAAATATAAATACATTATTTATATTTTCTTATTTTTGTCGCCATTTTTTTTTCGAAAACTAAAACTTTTGAATGATTAGAGGTTTTTAAACAATTCTTTCTAAAAAATATTAACAAAATACATTTCAACAATATCGGATAAGATTTGGATCCGTTATTAGCAAAAAAAAAGCAGACTAAGATAGGTAAGAAAGCTAATATGCGAAGCTTTTTGCTTATCTGCAGAAACACCCAGAGTGTCTTGCAGGAATCGAACCCGCAACCCTTGGATTGATAGTCCAGAACACTATCGTCTAGTCTATCGGGGCACCCTAAATTAATAATTGATTATAAAATGCGAATAACTCGTAAACTATAAGAGATAATATATAGCCGTAGCAATTACCTCTTCTAGTAGATTCCAAATATATAAAAATCTTTCAAATCGAATTGAGATCAAAAATTTGGCATCATTTTTAATTTTTGATATATGTTAACTATGTGCCCCATTTTGGGGCATTGTGGTTGGGCACCCCCTTGGTGTTTTAAACTCAAATTCAAAACTTAATCTTATCATCAATGCCTTCTCTATAGCCATGGAAAATTTTATTAAAATCATCCTAACCATTTAGAAGTTACAGATTTATTTCCACTTTTTTTCAGTTCCCCCACTGTGCAGTGGTCGGCATATTATCGTAAGAATTATCAAAAGAGAAACTGTGGAAAACTTTTCATCAATTACGCTACCACAACATTAATTTTATGCAACATTATAATAAATTTAACAATGTGTAATTTTATGTGCCGATCCCTGCTTTATATTTATGTGCAGGGCAACCAAAAGTATGCAATATCGTATTTATTGCTGTGCGTCGTATAAATATTTGAGTTAGTTATTTATCCGTTTCAGACAATTTTAAGAATTTTGCCATCGATTTGTTAATGCATATTTTTGCATATTTTGCTTTTTATAGCATATTTTGGCATATTTAGCTCATAACTGCATATTTTTGTTGCATATTTTCTTTTTTTTTTAATTATTTTGTTTCCTTAATATAATTTTATTGTTTGCATTGTAATTTTTCATTTCTATATTTTACCATTTTTCAGGGTCCAATGATAATTGGCCTAAGATACTTAAAGAAAATATTAGAATACCCATAATCGCCTTATCTTCATTGAATTTTCGTGGATTTAAAGGAGCTTAATTTCCGTATATTTGAATTAAATTAAAAAAATACAAACACAAATATCAACATTTAACAAATAATAAAAAATACGTAAACAATTTAAATAAAATTTAAAAATTTTATGTATTATGGACAATTTCTTAACAAAATTTTGGATACATTTTCAAAATACAAAAAAAACTTAAGTTTGCTTTAGACAGTTGGTTCAGAATATTAAAATCCATTGAAAACCTCGCATTCATTGTTCGTTGATAGATTTACACAAATTCTAACGAAGATATTAGATAGATAGAGGAAACAATGCGAAGCGTTTTGCTTGTCTGCTGATACAGCCAGAGTCTCTGGCAGGAATCAAACTCGCAACTCTCAGATTGATAGTACAGCACACTATCTTCTAGTATATCGGGTAACCCATTTTGAGTCCCAATGATAATCGCCGCAGTGTTAAATAAAAAAAAATCATACAACTATTGTAAGGCTTTTTGATAATTCTATTTAAATTTTTGAAGCCGAATTTATTTAGATGTTAACCTAAAAACATGATAAATGCTCCAAAATCCATTTAAATTTTTTCACCAAAAAAATAAACACGATAAAAAAGTTGTTTTTAAATCTACATGTAGAATAGAAACATTTGGAGAAATTTATGCACAACATCCTCTCCCTACTGATCCTATACATATTGGGGCACATGAATTCAGAAAGTCAAATATTATCCTAACAATTACTAAAAAAAATTTGAAGTATTAGACAGTTTAAAATTGAATTGGTCAATTGATTAAGATTGTCTAGGAAACTCTATGGAAATCTAAAACAAAGATTTAATTTGAAAATTTGAAAACTTAAGTAAATAACTAAAACAACTATTATTAAGCGCATATTTTTTATATTTTAAGAGCATATTTTTCGTTTTTAAGTGCATATTTTATGCGCATAAAACACTTTTTTAGAGCATATTTTTGGTTGCCCTGTTGATGTGTTTATTCATAACAAAAACTAAACTATAAACAATCAGGGTCTAACTTTTGTTTGTGTAAATTCGAAGAGTTTATTTTTTGTTATGACCTTTTGTGAAAAATCATTTTTATTAGGAAAAGGAATGACGATTTTTGCTTCTAACTGAGAATTTTTTTAGAAATCAACTTTTGTTGAAAATACAGTTTTACGCTTGAAACTTACTGTGCCAAAAACAAAAATACAAAAATCTATCAAAATAAATATTGAAATAGCGGTAATGATAAAACATAATTTCCTTACATGTTATTTAGCTGTAGTCTTATTTAAATTCTTAAAAACGCTGAAATTTACTATAAGTTTATAATCAAAACAGTTGCACTTTTTCTTTAATTAAGGTTCATTTTTTATGAAAAATAGGAACAAATAAATATACAGCAAAAGGTTTTTATGGAATGGGGTGGTTAGTTTATTAACCACCATGGCGATTGACATTAAAAATATTTATGATAAACAAATAGCTGTATAGACATTCTCCAATTATATCATTTGGTATACCCCCACCTGCTGTGCAATCACCCGGATCTTCCAATCGAAAAGTTGTTCCAATTTTAGTTTCACCACAGCAGTGAATCAAAATCACCATAAAATTTTGACTGGAGCCCCAATGGTATGTCACCGATGACAAGCATATCGGTTTGCTGCTCATAATTCTCTTGTTCGTCAGATTCAAGATAGCAGACACTTTCACCATCCGAAAGTATACCTTCCAACAAATATCTTCTATATCACGTTCATTGAGTACACGCGGAATCTTTATAAAATACTATTTTAGTCACAGTGGTTAGTAATCTAACCACTCTATTACTTAAGTTATTTATTAAAGTTTCCATTGTATTGTCACTCTCTGTATATCAAATGAAAGGTATTACAAAGGTCCAGCTATTAGAGATTTATATCGGCAATGGGCCAACTTCTGGAATTGTATTTAAGCCGACTAATTTAAGCAAAAATCTCCATAATCCGCACTCAGCACTCTGGCATATTTTGTTTTAACATATATAATATACTTATGCTAATCTTTATAGATTATAATTTATTTTATGAGATTAAAACTTCTGGTTTTCACATCATATAGCTATTGGCAATGGCTTCTGATAATTTTATTTATTTAATTTTTATTTTATTAATGCTTACTGTTGCCAATTTTTTTTCTTTAATGTTGGGTTCCATTTAAATAAAATTTAAAAATGTATATTTGAACACATAATAAATAAAATAAATAATAAATATTTGGCATTGTTGCTTAACTTATTGGAATTGAACTAAACCACAATGACAAACATTATACTAGCCAAAAAAATAATTGTTGTGTCCAATACTCAAAAGATTTAGTTTTGGAGGGGTTTTATGAAACGGAAGCATTTTTAGCAACAAATTATATTAATTGATTAAAAATAGTAAACAATTGTTTTATAAACTTTTTTAAATGAAAACATAGATTTTTTCATCTAAATACGTACACACAGCCTCACGCGGGAATATTTTGATTTTTTTTAGGATCATGAAAATCATTATAGTCCGACTTAAATCTTTTTTTTCACAACCGAATCTATTATTCAACTCAATCTCCAACAAACCGAAACATTAAAATTTTAATCGATGAATAAATTTTAGGATTTTCATTATCTTACAAAAATTCAAATAATTTTTGGCGTATACTCACTTTTGAGGCTCACTGTAACTTAGATGTTAAAGTTTAACGGGTTCAAGTTCACATCACGTCACCTAAAATTTTTTGAGGATGATTTTTTTACCAATGTTCGCCAAACTGGGTGTGAGACTGGCCAAAATCCAAGTTTTGTTTATTAAGGGCCACCCTAAGCTACACACAGAAAACAGATTCGTTGTAGCAACTGAATGATTCTATCGTAGTGACCTATTTTTACAGTTGTGGCTACAAAATTTTAGAAGGGGTAACAAAAGTTTGGTTGCTTCAACCAAAATTCTTCTTTATCAACTGACTTTCTTATGATTGAACCGAAAAATTCTATGTGTGCAACCAAATCATTCGATTCGTAACAAATTCGGTTGCTACAACGAATCTGTTTTCTCTATGCAGAGTTTGTAAGTTTTGTTTTTATTGCCATTTCTTTTGGAATCGGTCCATTGTGCAATATAAACTCATATACAGTGTTTAAAAAACTAGACTACAAGTAGCAGTAGCAACGAAAAAACACAAGTAGTCTAGTTAAAAAATTAATAAAAACTCGGAGTCAATAATTACTACTACTACTGCTACCTTCACATTTTGGTAGCAGTAGTTGTAGTAGCACTAATAAAAGAAAAATTTAAAAGTAGCAGAGTAATTTCTTTTCTATTGCTACCTTAAAAAAGAAAAAGTTTTGATGTAGCAGTCATTAGTTTTTTATTAATTTTGCTACTTTTAAAATTTAGTAGTAATAGAAGTAGCAGTTGAGGTAGTAGAAGAAGTAGCAGTTGAAGTAGCAGCTAAGTAGCAGTTGAGGTAGCAATAAAATAAGTCAAAAATAAAAATCTTCAGCCAAAAAATTATATTATGTGTTGTTGTTGTGAATGTATATTTGTGTATGTTGGTCGTGTTGTAAACAAAAGTTCGGCTTTTTTGTTATACACACAGAAAACACGAGCTTTCTGTTAGCAACACGAACATCTGAGACGAATAAAATCGAATAATTCTTTCAAACTCTCTCAAAACAAAAACAACACACAGTGTTTAATTCTGTCAATTTTGGTATTATGACTGAAGATTTTCTTTTTTGACTACTTTTATTGCTACCTTAACTGCTGCATCAACTGCTACCTTAAAAATTAAAACTCGATATAGAGCAGTAGCAATGATTTGTATTTTTATGCTACTACTCCATTTACAATTCATGTTTTATTACTACTGCTCTGTTAAGAGTTTTATATTTTGAAGGTAGCAGTAGTTTAAAAAAAAACAAGAAAACGAAAAAAGACAAATGCTACCGCTACCGCTACATACACTTTTTTGAAGCAGTAGTTGTAGCAACAGTTAAAAATTTGTTAGTTATCGTAGCTTTTTAAACACTGCTCATATACACAAATATAAAACTGAAAAAATTCGATTGGCAACAAATACGTTTTGTCACAATGAATTTCTATTCTTCATATATGAACAATAACTGGACTGCTTTACCATCCACTTATTACATTCCCTTCAAATGAAAATTGTTTTATTTTCAGCTACCAATTTCTTAAAATAATCCCTAATACATAGAAAATTTACTATATATAGAGAATTTTTGTAAGGATTTGTATGGATACAATACTTACATACAATATGGTATTTCAATATTAGAAATAACAATGGAATGCAATTCTTCATGTCACATAAAGAAGATGAAAGCAATTGTTACGAAATGAAACCTCTTCAAATATGACATCAAATCATATAACTCAATGTTTGATCTTTATTTTTATTACTTACCAAACTCTTCCTCCTCCAGTATTTCATCAGGTGATATTCTTAGAACTGGAAACTCATCCATTACTGTAAGTAGGTATTTGGGGGTGTGTAGATTTATATTTTTATTTTTTTTTGTATCAGATATCTTTCAAGATAGGTAGATATAATTATTTGTGTAGTGTTTTGTTGTTGTTATGTTGTAAGGGTTAAATCCTTTTTTATGTTTGTCTGCTGTTAAAATAATGTTTTTAGCAGTTATTTTTTGTGTTGTTATTTTTGTCCCAAAACTGCATACATGTGCCAGTTTTCAAGGTTCCTTTTTCCCTTTTAAGCCAGAAAATACTTAAGCACCTGGTTGAATAGCATTTCACAGGTGACTGAAAATAATGAAAAACAAAAGAGAAAATTAAATTAATATTTTTATGATTTTAACAAAAGTGCTTTGGGTAATGTTTTGACATTTTAAGATTTTTTTATTTGTTACAGTTTATATATATATACATACATATAATTTATATTTACTAAGGATTTAAACGAACATACATTAGGGTGGCAATTAATAAATAAAATTTGTTTTTTCACCAGTCTCAAACACCCCCCCCCCCACAGTTTGGTGAACATTGGAAAAAAATCATTGAGATAGGGAAATAAATTTGTACGCAATTGTCGCTCAATTTTACTTAAAATATATCCATATTTATTTGTATATGAGGTTTTGTCATCGTTGGATACCTTTAACCTATTCGCAGGTATGACCAAAAAAAATATTTTTTTAACGGCAGTTTCAAAACTCCATTTTCGAATTTTTAAAAATTTTGTTAAACAAATTTCAGAATTTTTTGATCATCTCATTTGAAATTAATTGAGAATACAATAGGGAATAAAAATATAAAAAATTTATCAAAATATCTTCTATAGTTTTTCCGTGCCTGTGATTTAAATTTTGTTAATTTTGTGGAAAAAACTAATTTGTTTGACATATTTTGGCGAATGATACCAATTTCCTCCCTGTTATGAATTTTAAGTAGAACCTATTCAGAATATTATAGTGCAGATAATTCTAAATATACTCTGAAAAAGTTGGAAAATGTTAAACCATAAATCGTGAAGGTCAAAAGTAAAATTTTTCAATATTTGGAATTTCTAATGGAAATATAGCGAAATATTATATATCATTAACCCTTTTAACCTTATATTAACCCTTAATGACAGTTGGGGTTAAAATGATACTCAACATTTAGTAGTGATTTTGCAAACACTTGTTGAGTTTTACAAAAATCTTCATGAACTACTGCCTCCAATTCTTGGTCTTCAAATTGTTTGGCTGACATGGGCGGTCTTTGTCTTCCGTGTCAAAATAACCACTTCTGAACCGTACACACCTTCTCTTGTACCTTGGAAACGATTGAACACATTCACCATAAGCTTTTGTTTTCAAACTAAAGAAGTAAAGTAAAACTTCCAGCCTATGACGCTTTGCTGTCATAAAATTCGACATATTCGATGCAAAAAGAAACTTTGTTATTTACACTATAATGATCAATAACAAAGTGAAAATAAATGACAGATATGTAACCTTCAAAATGACATATAAGTTAGTTAAAACCAAACCGCGGATAAAGGATATGTCATCCAATGTAAATCACGCATATTTAAGTCATACCCAATATGCATTTTTACTGGAACTCAAGTTGAAAGCAAGTGTAATACAGTTGTATTACACTTTATTTCAATAGCATTCTCCAGTAAAAAGGAAACATAAATTCAAACCATATGTTTTTTGTTTGAAAAATATTTAATTTTTCAAATATTTTTCAAGTTTAAAACAAAATTACATTTGCATTAAAGTCAAATTCCAACAAAATGTTCAAGTGCTTGAATTTTTGGGGCTTATTGGGATACATCCAATACAATAGAAATTTTTTAATTTGTTTTAAATTTTGAAAAAAATTTAAAATTTTAAATTTATGATTTTAATTTATAGATTTTCTATTTAAACATTGAATTGGAATTTCCTTTCAATTTTTAATTTTTTTGGAAAATATTGCTACTTTGACCCAGATCTTTATAATTCAAATAAAATTTGCTATCCGATTTAGCTAAAATTTTCAGCATTTGGTTTTGGGATGACGGAGAACAATTTTAGTATTTGGGAGCAATGAAAATCGGCCTAATGGGGCCACCCTAATGTGTATGTATATCTCGGTTAATGAATACGCAATTGATTTTATTCACACATTCATATGTACATTAGGGGAATGCAAAAAAGGTGTCAATGTTTTCAAATAAAATGAAAGTTCAAGCTAGCGCTAACTAGAATACAGAAAAGTTTAATTTTAGTTGAGAACATCGACTATGTTAAACACGGCCACCCTAATCTATACAAATATTTGTATGTCTTCTGAGAAGTAAATGTTAACACTTATTTTGTTGTATAAGAATTCAATTCCAGGTGAAAAATAATGTACATATGTATCTACATGGATGTCATTGTAAATGAAAACATTACGATCCATTACACATGAATTTGTGTATTTGCAATTACATTAAATAAATGGTTATAAATGTAACGCCTTATAGAGGTTATCAAGAGGATGATAAAATTTATCTGCGGATTATATTAAGAGAGCCCCAAAAATTTGTGATGAACAAAAGGGTACATTCGAAGGATTTACTGAGTTTTCTAATATTCAATAGTTCCAAAAAAAAAATAATAATAAAATTTCACCTCATACGAAAGGTATTTGAAATCTTCATCCAGTAACTTATAAGAAATATCAAAATAAGTAATTAAAAAATTAATGAAAATTCAATTATATTCTATTTGGGAACATCGGAATATTGTATTGGCTACATACACACCGTTCTATCCTAATATAAATAACAATATTGACATAAAAATATCTCTTAAGTTAGTATTGTCACTTAAAACCATGTAAATTATGTACATGCTTTTGACTATTTGACACTAAAACAAGTAGAATATTATATTTGTCTATGACATCCCTAAAAACCCCCTACCTAAAGCTAGAATTACACAAAAATACAGTCGTCACAATACATTCCCATTCACACGAGAGTACACAAACATTAGTAGTATTTTTCTTAAACATTTTAAAATTTCAACAACATCCCAGCAGTTAAGCAAGAAGTCAATGTATCCCTTATAGACAGTAATTGTCATTAATGTGTGATTACTTGGCTGACTCCAATTTATATATTTTGTATCATTTGACATGTACATATGTGTTCTTTATCAATTGGTTACTTTATACATCCCAGGTTAGCAATCGTAAAGTCAATTGTCACTTAAGTGTCTCCAAGTAATCTAGAGTGTAGCCACTTTAAATGTTTATTTTGTACTGCACTTTTTCGTGAGTAATTCGTACAAACTGGTTTTATAGAAATTGTCTTGATATAATTCTCATACTGTTTACTTTATTTTTGCTTAACCCTCTAACCCTCAAACTTTAAAAAACTAAAATAAAGTTGTCGAATAATTTTTTTATGGTTATTATGTTTAGGAACCAGGTGCAAAAAGGTGAAGGGTGTCAGAGGGCACTGTTGCCGGTTTAGGTGTAAAAAACTATAATTATGACACGATTTTATTGAAAAATAAAAAATGTATTTCGATAAAAAGTATTTCGATTATATCGGGCGACTAAAAGTTAATAAAACTTTGATTTAAAAACATTACGTGCTAACATTATGACATCACTCACAAAACAGCTGACAAAACAAAAACTAAAAGTCAGAATGCATTTCGAACTTCGAGGGAAATGTTAACAAATATGTAACTAAAGCCACAGTTAATTTAAAAAAAAAAACAAGTAAGAGAGCTATAGTATAGGTAAACAAAATTTAATTTTTTTTAATTGTTTTTCAAAATTGTTTTTTAATTTTTTTTAAAAAAGTTTTTTCCAAATTTTTTAAAAAAAAGGTTTTTCCAAATTTTTTGAAATTTTTTTTTTTTGGAAAAAAATGTATGACAAAAAAAAATTTTAATAAAAAAAAAATTCGGGTTAAAAAATATTTTTCCCGATTTTGACCCATTGTAGGTCCTTATCTACATCGTTGCAATGGACTTTGAAATATCTATCATTTGATATCCATATTGTCTATATTAATGACTTAGTAATCTAGATATAGATCAAAAATAGGTCAAAAATCGAGGTTGTCCCGGTTTTTTGCTCATATCTCCGTTATTTATGGACCGATTTTGCTGATTTTAAATAGCAAACTTCTCGAAAGCATGTCTGACAGAATTATTGAAGATTTGGATCCCGAAGATATCTGGGGTCTTCAGAAAATTGATTTCAACAGACAGACGGACAGACAGACGGACATGGCTTATTTGACTCCGCTATCTGTAAGGATTCAGAATATATATACTTTATAGGGTCGGAAATGAAAAATGTAGAAATTACAAACGGACTTATATATACCCTTCTCACGAAGGTGAAGGGTATAATTATAATTACTTTTTGAGATAATTGGTGTTTTGTTATACATGCCTTGATGCACTATTGCAGGTTAGAGGGTTAAGTGAACTGTCATTCCATGCAACCTAGCGTGAAGTCAATTGTCACTTGAGTGTCTCTAAGTAACCCAGAGTGTAGTTACTTTAAACGTTTATTTTGTACTGCACTTTAGAAAGTAGTTATTTTATCCAGCAGAAGAAATCTATTGTAGAGTTATCGGAAGATGGTTTATTTGCAAGCAATCGGTAATAGATAGTCTATAAGTCAGTCAATAGGTCAATTAGCACCTGTACATTTTGAAACAACTAGTTATGTAGCTGGTCAAGTAACCAGTTAGGTGTCTGGTATGGTAACCTACTCTATGTAACCGGTATGTGAATCCAATGCTTTGACTACTTTGGACCAGCTATCAGACAGTCTCATTGTAATCAAAAATGGACAATTGACTTCCTGCTTAGGACATGCACATAGTCACGTAACTACTAATGTAACTAGATGTCACTCTAATGCCCGTAATTTCAACAAATAGATATCTATCAGGGCTTAGTTAATTACGGTGTAAAAATATTTTGTAATTTTTACCCGTAGATATTGATTTGAAATTAATGTCAGGTAAATTTATCTGCTGGGTATTTTACACCGTAGATATCTATTTGTTGAAGTTACGGGCATAAGTGATAGGTAAAATCAATAGCTTATGATAGTCACCCAGAACAACAGGTATATTTCACGGTCAAATGTCAATCGAATTGCATACAAATCAATCATCTATGTACATAATTTATTGGAAGTTTGATGAATTTTTGTAAGAGTTTCACACAGAACGGCAAAATTATATTATATTCTCATATTGCCTTTAGGGGGTTTAATGAAAATACTCTATTATCTCTATTCAAAGAATAAAAATTCTTATTATATCAAATATCTCTTAAATTGTGGATTATTGTAGGAACTTTCAAAAAAAAGTCATTGAAAATAAAGTTTACAATAAAAAATTAAAAAAAAACTTAATTGACCTCTTGTATTGAAGTTAAATTAAAATCAAACATGTTCTTTTCAGTTATCAGAATTGTATATTCAATTTCTTAGATTCTACAATAATAAAAGTTTTAGAAAATTTGTTTTTTTATTTCTGTAGAGTTTTGTTCTTCACTAGTCATATATTAATTATATTTGTTCCGAAACAACTTTATTACAAAATTTTGTTGTAGTTAAAAAAAAAATTGATTTTCAACCTTTTTTTGTTTGGAAAAAAAATATATAAAATAATTAAATAATAATAACACTACAATAACACTGGAAAGCATGTTAAGAAGGTATGTTTGCTCCATGCATCTTTTATAGAACTAGTTCTGAGGTTAACAATTTCGAACAGAAATTATTTATTAAAGAACTTGTTCCAAAGAATGTGTGCTAGCTCCTCATAGCGTCTCTAAATCTATTTCGTTCTCAAGGTTAGAATTTCATACAATAATAAAAGTCTGCTTAGCAATTCATTTACACCCTTCACCATAAGTCGTAACGTTATGTAAAGGGTGCCCGATACTAGCGCAAGATTTGAATCAGTTTCGAAACAAATTTTTAGATTTCTATTTTTTTATTTAATCATAAAGTACGCACTACGTTATTGTACACGTTGATTACGAGGTATTTTATATAAACCATTTATTCAGACATTTTAATATTAATTAAGTAGAACCAGATTGCTATTTTCTTTAAATATATTACAATAATAAAATTATAAGAATTGGTTCATGATATCTTCCTGGAATATGGCTCGGTGATAAATAAATACCTATAGAATAGCAATATACATATAATGTTCTGCAAAAAAAAATCCATGTAAAATGACCATAGCTCGCATATAAACTACACTTCCTAGAATCACTTTAATACGCAGAAATCTCTTAATATATATAAAAGTCTTCGTCCACATATAAGGATCAATTTCGAAAATGACATTACAGCCTCCAAAGGGATGAATGAAAATCATTGTAGTCCGACTTAACTTATTTTTTTCAGAGCCGAATCTATTATGTAGCCCTATCTCCAACAAACCGAAACTTTTAAATTCTAATCGATGGATAGATTCTAGGATTAAAAAATTCAAATAATTTGTGGTGTTCAATAACTTTTGAGGCTGCACAGTGGGGCAGATCGAAAATTTTTGGAAATAAATCTGGCATTTCTAAACGGCTGGTCCAATCGGGATAAATTGAATTGGGCGTAGCCAAGGTTATTAAAATGGGCCCTACAAATAATCCAGGGGCGGCGCTATGGGGGCTCAAAGTAGGATACCTTCGACATGTAAAATTTTTAAACACGTGCCATTTTTTTGTTTCCCATCCGATTTCAAAGAATTTTATATTTTTGGAAAGCGCTCGGCTAGATCTTGAAAAAACATGCTTTTATCTGCTATTTATCTCTTATAATTTTCTAGTTATAAGCATTTCAAAATTGAAATTTTAAAATTTTGGAATACCTTGGTCCGCTTTTTTAAAAATATAGGGCGCACTTTTGGACCGAATGGACTCGAATTTTTTTTGTTAGTTAGACAACTAAATTAACAACAACATACAAACGGTTTCAAATCAATATCTATTATGGATCCAAAAATAAAAAAAATAGTAGATTTTTGCTGTTTTTTGGGCGAAAAGGTGACGTAACTCTTTTTTTATTAAAAAGAAACTTTTTTTAAGAACATACAACAATTTTATGTTTTTCTGTAAGGTATTTGGTATAAAAAAAATGTCCCATTTTTCGAATATGTCGCCCCTACGTCCTTCGGAATTTGACCTATTTTTTATCAAAATTTCTACTTTGGGCCACATGTTCTAAAATCCCAAAGCTGGGATCAGGAAACGGAAAGCAGCTTTATAAACCTTGATGTATTCCCTATTTATCGCAAAAGTATTTTCGCAGCCCCGCTGGAAATGTGGACCCTATAGGCAAAATTGTAAAAAATACAATTTTTGGAATTGCGGGATTCCCTTTGATCTTTTGACAAGTTTTTTTACAACATGTTAATTAGAATGACAAGCTTTAAAAACGTTCAAAATTTCATTAAGTTTCGTTAATAAATAAAGATTTTATTACATATTACATATTTCATTAAGTTTCGTTAATAAATAAAGATTTTATTACATATGACATATTTATTGAGTCTCTAAAACTAAAATTTATATCAAACTTTTAATAGGATTGCAAATATTAGGAACAATTTGATCCACATTTTCTCCGAGCTTTATTTTTTTGTTTAGATAAGTTAATTTTTGGTCTTACAAAACAAATTTCAAGTCAATATCTCAATTAGGTTCAAAAATATGCCACTTTAAAACTCCGTCCTTCAAAAATATTGCACTTTTTCATACTAGCTTTTATTAACCATATAATGCCCTTAAGGGCTCGGTTATGTAAATGAAGAATTAATAAAAAAAAACAAAATGTATTCTAAATCTTATGGTCTTTTGTTAACGCCTTTTCATGTTTTAGAAAAGACACGCATAATTCCATGAGAACCCAGAACAGACGGGGATTTACACCTAAGATTCCATAATGTTTCAAATGAAATGTTAAACTCAATATCTTTGGTATTGGATATAGCAGCAAATTCAGTGCAAAGTTCTTAATTATTATTAAAATATTTCATAGTGTTTATTTAATATTAATACACGTTTTCTATACGTAAAATAAAATGATTGAAATGTTGATGTGGGCTTTTTATTTATACATTTATAAAACTGTTATTTACATTGCAATATTAATTGATTATATTTATTTATAAAATTTCAACGCAGATCAAATTAACACCTCATAGTTTAATTGCTCTTCTAAATGATCGATTAGATTCAATTAGTATTATTTCTGCTCCAAATCATAGTGACACATAATAACACAATATAAAAATGTTACAATATTCATTTCTATTTTTAAAATTTTTTTAAGTTTTTTTTTTTTTTTGGTTTTTATTTAATAACATTTTTTTAAAAATATTTTTTCTTATTCAAACTCTTACATGTAAGCATGTGTACATTTTATATTTTCGCATTTAGTTTAAATTAACAATATTAATTGAAAACACATTTTTAATAACTTTCTAAATGCGTTTATTCCGTGTTAGATTCACATAAGTCTTAAACGCGTGCTGGTATACCGGCAACTGATTTTCATTCATTCATTCATTCATTTTGTACATGCAACCACCCACATTATTGGTTGAAACAACATTGTTCATACAAACCAGTTTGTGGCAACACCAACCTTTATCCAACCTCATCAGTTACTGCAATAATGCCAAAATACCATACGTATTTGTGAAACAACTAGCCCAGGATAAAAAAAAATCAAAATCAGCAGGTTGTTAACATTTCGAGCAGGAAAACTTATAATATTTAATTAATATTGTCAACGCTCAGTATGGTGTCTTGCTGACATTTAACCAAATATTCGATAGTAATGTAAGTGGGTTTCATCCGATGTCCATCAAATTTTGGTTTTAGGAATAACATCATTCCGAGTGTGTAATTTTATAAAAAGAATTTAGTCAATTCTTGAAAAATTATTCCACCAATTTCTATCAACATTTCAAAATTGATTGACATGCAAAGAAATTCTAGATTAAATTCTAGATTTAATTGATTAAAATCTAGTTCCTCTAAAGAGAGTTAACTCAAAAATTTTCAATATGCACTTTTTGCAAGAAATCGATGTTCAGCGGACTGTAAAAATCTTACATCATTCTCTCTTCTCTTTCGCCAAAAAATACAGTTGTATCCATCTTAAACTTTCATTGTAATGTATTAAATGTATTGTTATCTTAGACCCCTTTCACACTAGGCAATTTAGTTGCGCATGTCTCTTGCCCTACAACAAAACAGCATGTAAAATTTTCTTCTCCTTAACCCGACATTACCTCTGCCATCTACAAACACAAGAGACTTGCGCAACTAAATTGCCTAGTGTGAAAGGGGTCTTGTGAGCAACATGCATGTTATAAAAATTGAGATTTTGATACAAAACGCTAGACTAAGTAAAAATCAAAATAACGGGCCCACTTTCATTTCAATGGTAAATTCTAATCACTGAGAGAGTGATTTTTAAAGAAATATTTTACATTAGTGATTGAGAGAAATAAAATAAATTTTGGAAAAAATCGAAAATTTAAAAAACACAATCCAATTTCACAAAAAATCTTTTATAAACAAAATCATAAATTTTGCAAAAAATCGAAAAATTTAAAATTTTACAAAAAATTTAAAAATTTTAAATTTAACAAAATATTTTAAATTCTACAAAAAAAAATCAAAAATTTTTCACTCACTGATTTTACAAAAAATTTACAATTCCTCAATTTTATAAAAAAACAAAATTTTTTCAAAAATCTCCAATTTTATAGAAAATCAAAAAGTTTTAAAAAATTCACCAATTTTACAAAAGAAAAAATACAAATCGTTAATTCCACAATTCAAATTTAAATTATTTTAGTTTTTCAATCCATTTCATTATTGCATTATTACATATTCATCATATTCTTCCTATTATTTGTTAAAAATTAATAAAAAACTAGTAAGAGAGCTATGTTCGGCTGTGCCGTATCTTCACCAAATTATACTTCAAAATACAAATTTTAAATATTTTTAGGTAAACAACAATTTTTATTCCAAAGTAGTTTTTTTAATTTTTTGGAATTTTTTTTTCGAATTGTTATTTAAAATTTTTTAAATTTAAAAATTTTTAAATTTTAAAAAAAATTTTGTTTTTTAATTTTTTGGTGAAAAAAAAAATTTGGGTTTTGACCCATTGTAGGTACAACTTACTGTGGTCTTATATACGTCGTTGCAAAGGTCTTTGAAATATATATCATTAGATCTCCATATTGTCTATATTAAGAACTTAGTAATCCAGATATAGGTCAAAAATCGAGGTTGTCCTGGTTTTTTCCTCATATCTCAGCTATTTGTGGAGCGATTTTGCTGATTTTAAATAGGAAACTTATCGAAAGCCTGTCTGACAGAATTATTGAAGATTTGGATCCCGAAGATATCTTAGGTCTTCACAAAATTGGTTTCAACAGACGTACAGACAGACGGACATGGCTTAATCGACTCCGCTATCTATAAGGATTTAGAATATACAGTGAGTGTCACTCAAAATCGTACAACATATTTTTTTTTAAATATTATGAAATCATACAGGCAATAATAGGTGATTATATAAAAAATTAAAAGTCATTTTATTAATTGGAACAAAAAATATGTATTTCAACAAAAAAGTTAACAAAACCTCAATTCGTTAAAAAAAATATTGATGAAAATTAAAGAACATCACAAAATTCATATTTCACTTAAATTCGTACAATTATATTAAATTATAATTAAAACTTTAAAAATTCAAAAAAATGTTAATATTAAATAATCCTAATACTTTGTAGGGTATCATTTGCTATTTTGTAGTACCTTTACGATTTTAAATGAAGCGTTGATATTCTGGGCACTGACAGTCTTAACCAATTTTTTTATTTGTGGATAAGGGCAATTAAAATTATACCCAATTTTCTGATAGGTAATAGCACACACAATATAAAAATAGCATTTTAAAATATTTCCAAAACATCAACTTTCTAAAACTAATGAATAAAATTTGACTACGATGGTGTACGATTTTAAGTGACATTCACTGTATATACTTTATAGGGTCGGAAAATTATATTGTGGAAATTACAAGCGGAATGACAAACTTATATATACCCTTCTCACGAAGGTGAAGGCTATAATAAATATAGACTGTGAAATCATCCAACCGATTAGCTCAAAACCGGTTTCATTGGAAAAAAAATTTTCTGAAGATGGTTTTAGATACCTTAAAAAACAATATAAAAACCATTTCGTAAACCAACCAAAAGCTGAAGAATTTTCCCACACAAAAATTTTTCCTAATTTTGAACTTTTGAAAATTTGTATGTCTTGAAATTTTGTATGTAGGTACCTCACACGATGTGTAGATCCACTAAGAAACGATTTTTGGAAATTATTTTAAGTTAGTAAAAATAGATAAAATCGGTATCTCTATATCTCTCGCACTAAAAAATTTAGCACTATAAGTCGAACTTAATCTAAATTTATGTGTGTGGTACTTTTTGATTTTTGTACTTTTAGTACTTTTTTTGTATCCTATATCCAAGAAATTTAATTTAAATGGAATTGTAGTCCTTCTAAAAAACAAATGGATTTTGTCACTTTTTAGAAATTTGTACGTATAAGGGGGTAAATTGACCCCATTTTGGTACTTTTTATACATTAATATGGCATACTAGCACACGATGGGTAAAATATAAATTACAATTTGAGTTCATATTTTGATTATATGGATGAGTTATTTTCCGACTCTATAGTTTCATTTCATTTGTTTGCCGTTACAAAGCATCTGTAAAAGTAAATAATGTTTACAGCAAATTGGTGCTAAAAATAGTGGTTACACATTTTTGAGTAAAATTTTCATGTTACAAATAAACACATGATTGCCTATCTACACTTCTTATAGAGGTGTAGCGTATGTTGTGTTTGAATCGAACATGTTGTAAATGAAATAAGTTGTGTACTATATGCAACCACATTGTATTTTTTTATTTATGTATTAAATACGTTGATTTCTCCCTCTACAAAAATTATTGAATGAAAAATAGATTACTATTAGATACGAAGGTTTGAGTTGAAAATCAATGAAATCTTTAAAAAAAAGTTATTATGAAAATATGCAGCCCCGAAACTAGTGCCTCGCTTACGACTTGTATATTAAAGGAGCGTAAATTGATTCCTTCTTTTTTTTTGATGAAACATAACGCTGAGACCCAACTATCTGGTTTACTTTTATAGATATTACTACCCTATGAGGAAAGCTGACAGTTCCAATTCATATAAAGTGTAAAAACCAGAGACCGAAAATAACGGGTCCACTTTCATATCAATGGTTAATTCACAGTCTTAACCATTTAAAAATCATTTTGTGTGTTATGTCACTGTGATTTATAAAAGAACATTTTTGGTTAGTGATTAAGAGAAACAGAAAAGGAAAAATACAAATAATCCACTTGAGTTATTTTTGAGGTATATTAAAAACTAGAACCCAAGATGCACCAATAACGGGACTAGTTCTGTCTCTGATACCTTACCCTTAAGGATTGTAAGTTCGATTTAATAACTGCAAAAGTAATTGATATAGCAAAGTTCATAGTACAATTTCTACCTTTACAACTGCAGGGTATATTTTTTGTTATTGTCACATCGATATGTGTAAAGTTGTCTTGATTGTTGCCTTAAGTTCGTTTCGAACTACATGTGTCTTTATTAAGAATCCATTTGTAATTTTATATCTTGAAAAGTCAAACAGCGAAAAAGAATAAAACAAATCACAAGCAGTTTTTCTTATTTCCTGTTAGAGATATTATTTGCATCCTTTTCGGTTTGCAAAAATTGACAATACAATAGATTAACAAATACAATAAATAAGATTTGAACAGTGGGCTATATTTACAAAAAAAAATTGAAAAAAAAAAATTTACCACCAAGAATTTTAAAAAGCTTTGGAGCTTATAACTTCTACACAGAAAAAACTATTTCTTAAACCGTTTCAATTATTTCATAATTAAATCAAGTATTCATTTGCTCAAAAACTAAATTTCTTGATATTTTCTATTGAATTTTGAGTTTTGAATTTGATTATTTTGACAATTGAATATACAATTTTCGTTATTGGTTGAATTTTAAATACAAAAATTATTGAATAGATAATTTTCGTAATTGAAATCACAGTTTTGTTATTTTTTGTGTTTCAATTACGAAAATTATCTATTCAATAATTTTTGTATTTAAAATTCAACCAATAACGAAAATTGTATATTCAATTGTCAAAATAATCAAATTCAAAACTCAAAATTCAATAGAAAATATCATGAAATTTTTTTTTTTTGGACAAATGAATACTTGATTTAATTATGAAATAATTGAAACCAGTTCAATATGGGATAAATGTTTGAATTGAAATATAATTTTTTTTTGTGTACAAATATGATTCAAATGATTGTACCTTTTGAACGAGGTTTTTGTTTTTAATAACTTATATGTCATTTTGAAGGGTATATATCTGTCACTTATTCTCACTTAGTTATTAAACATAATAATGTAAACAACAACGTTTTTTTTGCTTCAAAAATGTCGAATTTTGTGCCAGCAAAGCGTCATATGCTGAAAGTTTTACTTTACTTCTTTAGTTTAAAAAAAAAGCTAATGGTGAATGTGTTCCAACAGTTTCAATGCGCGAGATATGGTTTGTTCGGTTCAGATGTGGTGATTTTGACACGTGCAAAGATTTCCCAGGCCAGCCAAAAAAGACCAAGAATTGGAGGCATGAAGATTGTTGCAAAACTCAACAACAGCTTACAAAATCATTGAGAGCTACTCAAGCAGCAATTCCAAGAAGTTTGCGATCAGCAGGATTCATCTAAAAGTGGGGATTTTGGATACCATACGATTTGAAGCCGAGAGACCTTTACATGTCCGAAATGATGCTTGAAATTTTTGCACCGAATCATTACTTGCGATGAAAAATGGATCCATTACGATAACCCGAAGCGTAAGAGAACGTACGTGAAGCCCGGCGAACCAGCCATATAGACACCAAACCAAAATATCCATGGCGCTAAGATAATTATCTGTATTTGATGGGAGCAAAAGGGTCCTATCTATTATGAGCTGCTTAAATCTGGCCAGACGATCATAGGGAACTTTTAACGAACGCAACTGTTCCGTTTGAAGCTAGCACCGATAATATACGACCAGATATGAAACCGTAATATTACATCATGACAACGCTCGGCCACATGTTGCAAGTTTTGCCTCAACCGCTTTATAGTCCAGACCGTGCCCCTTCCCACTACTATTTGTTTAGATCGATAAATTTATATTGTACACATGTTACAAACTTGAAAAAATCCCGCATTTTTATGTCATACACCCTATATTTAATGATGTTGTTATTGTCAATTAAATTTTTATGTGATAAGCTTGCTAATTTCAAAAAATAAAATGCAGCCAACTAATTTGCATATCACAAGATGGACTTAGCACTTTTGCATACCACAGTATAACAATGAGTGAAAAACTAAATAATTGTAACAATTCTAATCGTTTATATTAAAATCAAAATTTTCATAAAAAGTTAATTAGCACTTTTGTTCACTAAGTTAACGAAATGAAGCCACAACTTGTCCGGTTTGGAGGCATCATTGAACTATACTTGTTCCAAAATTTCTCTGTTCAAGCAATGACTGTTACTGGTGCCCGATTTGACGACATGATATCATAGATAATTCTGCCTTAATTGGATTATATTCCTGTGGACGATATGTAATTGTAACAAGTCGGTTCCAGCCCATGAAATAATTCAATTTCAGCATGAGACATTATATGGTTGTATACACTTCCGTTTCGGTGATTCGTAGAACAAAAAGGTAATTTTTCGAATTTTTATAATATATGGCTTGAAATATTCTAGAAAAAATCAATTTCCCAAAATCTTTATATTTTGTTCTGCGGATCCTCAATTGGCCTCCTATATCGTGTGATTTAACACCATTGGAGTTCTTTTTATGAAGTTACTAGTTGACCGCCCCGGCTTCGCCCTGTTGCATTTACCAATATTAGTTCTTCAAGTTTATCCAACCCACGTACGCCGTTCTTATTTATTTGCAAATAAAATATCTACATTTGTACTGAATACTTTAGGGAGCTTTTTTATTACAGTTGACTGGACTCAAAAAAAAATAATTTCCAAGTTTTACCCCGAATTTTTTAATTTTTTTTTCTTTATTAACCATCTTCTGAAAATTTCGAACCGAATAAAAAAAAAATCAGCCAAATCGCTCCAGCCGTTCTCACGTGATCCCATTACATACATGGATCGTTTCATTTTTATATACAGTGGTGGCCAGGAATTTAAGACAAAAATTGTTTGCTAAATTCCATGTAATTGCCAATTATTTTTTCAAATATTTCCACAAATATGTATGCATAGGACTGTTTTAACACACAAGTGTGTTTTATTCGACTGTGTCAATTCATACATATTCACCATGAACACATCAAATTTTTCTACAGCTTGACCAAATTTTTTTTTTTTAAATAAACATATTTTCTCACATTTATATCATTATAATTTTATTATTATAAAATATTCGGACCAAATTTCGTATTTTTAGTTCCATTAGTTTCGGTCATATCATGTTATTAACAGCGGATGTTCGCTGAGGTGGGTCAACGTATTTCCATATATCTTTGTCCATATATGTTTTACCGATTTTTCCAAACATTTTTCATAAACTAGAAACATTAATAATAAATGTCATACCCTTAGAGGTCCTTTTATTTTGGCTCTATCGCACTTAAAATTCAGTTGATGAAAAAAATTCAAGTATTTGTCTTAAATTGGTGGCCACCACTGTATATAGATAGACAGATTGTTGAAATACAAATTTCTAATGAATTCAAATCTACCAAGAGAGGATCAATAAGATGTTCTATTTGATTTAAATTTCGGTTTTCTTTATTGGGAAAAGTATCTTATTGTCATAATGTTTATTGGGCATATTCAACAATTTTGTTGTTTATTGTCATTAAATAAACATATTTCAACTAACACAATACGTGTTTTAAATATTTAGTTAATCTTTTTTTTAATACAAGTATAATTTATTGTAGAACACAATTCCTGCAAGTATTGTAAAATGTAGAAAAAACAAACATTTCTATTCAGTTATTTACAAGATTTACACATTATGCTGGGAATTTTAAATACTTAATAACATTACAGGAGTAACATGTCGGCCATAATTTTAATATCATACTTATAATCATAACAAGCCTTTCATTTAGTTATACAGGGAATGAATAACTTTATTACTTATTAATTAAGAGATAAAACAAAACGTAATGTGGATATTAAATAAAATTAAAATAAATTTGTATTTTAGATTTCAATACTATTTTTATAATTCAATTAACATATGAGGAACAAGTGCTTAATTAATGACATTTATTCATGATAAAACACTTTTACTCGTAATATGAGAAGTAATCAAATGTTGTACAATCACATTTTATCTATTTAAATAAAAGTTTTGTTATCATATTTTATTATTATTATTTGATTCGATGTAAATATTTTAATTAAATTTTAATAATAAAATCGATATTTACCCCACCCAGGGTTTGTTTTAATTTGTTTGGGGCAAAATTAATGACACTGTAGTCAGTTTGTAAACACATTCTCTAGCACACATTTATACTAATTTAAACATATTAGGGTGTAACGATGATTTTTTACAAAAAAAAAACAATTTTATATCTTTTAATCATCTTTAACCATTTCTCTAAATTTCGATATATTCGTTAATTTGCGTTAATGAAGTATAAAAAGGTCTTGTAATTAACAAAGGTCTTTGAATCATAAATATAATTTTAGAGCATGTCCAAGCATATTCTAGCTTAATTTCGGACATACAAAATCCCCTTTCAAGATATCTCGGCTTCAATTCGTATGGTAGCTAATTTCACTTTTGGATGAATCCTGATGCTCGCAAACATTTATAAATTGCTGCTTGAGTAGCTCCCAATGATTTTGTAAGCTGTTGTTTAGTTTTACAACAATCTGCATGGAGTAGTGCCTTCAATTCTTGGACTTTACACTTTTTTGGCTGGCCTATGTGATATTTGTCTGCCGTGTAAAAGTCACCAATTCTGAATTCTGATGGAACACATTCACCATAAGTTTTGGTGAGCAATCGGCATGCTTCAGCGGCACATTTTTGAGTAAACTCAGTTTTATTCATCCTTTAGGTCAATAATATCAAAGAAGTAACAAGATATAATAGAGCTTAAACCTTTAAAAAGTTGTCAGATTTGAAAAAATTAGTTGTCCTGTTTTATTTCTAGTTCAAATTTTCATAGAATTTTTCATTGTAACTCTCCCTATATTCCAACATGTTGGGTTGGGTTCTTGAAGATTAAAATCTTTGAGAAATGTTATTATTAAGTAGACTTTCATTTCAGCTGTTAACATCATCTGAGTTCTTTAAATTTTTAAAAAGGGCACCACCTTAACAAACATAAACGTATGAAGTTTGTGTTATTTTGATAGAAGTTATTAATATTCATGTGCTAAAGTGTTGTACGTGGTACAACATTTACTTACTAATACTGCGGTATCTCTAGATGTAAGTTACTGGAGCGAATCATTGGATTTGATTTTTTACATGGCATAATACTGAAGGTGCATTCACACTGTTTAATCCTGGTCTCACCCTAAGAAAAACTTAAGTTGTTTACCCTTGTTCGTTGTTTTCCACAATATGATTTTATTGTTTATATTTTTTTTACCTGTTTGTCATCAAACTAGTTTATTTTCAAAGATTTTACACAAATATTTCGGTTATTATAGGGTTTTAAATTCCCTGGAATTCCCTACATATTTTAAATACTAAATAAAACAAAAAACCAGTTCAATAGTCGTTTAAAATTCAATGATGTACTTTTATTAAAAGAATTAAGAAGTTAAAACTGAAAAAAAACTGTTTTTTTATTGTCATTATTTTCTCTAAAAATTAATATGCTTAGAATTTTCCTTTACGAACATCAAATTATAATTTGTTTTAAGTCGAGCAACTAAAAAATATTTTTTATATTTTAAAAAATTGTTTTCTATTTTTGTCAGACCGAGAAAATAGTTTTGGTTCTGATAACCGAATTTCTTGTTAAACAGTCTAAATTTCAGAATTGTTGTGCCTCAAAAATTTTAGTTTGCGTGATAAAAATTCGACTATTTAAATTGTAGTTCTGATTTCTGATTGCTTATTTATAATAGCAAAGATCTATAGATATTATCAAAACGAATCTGTTTTATCTGTGCAGAAATAATACTGTAACTTTAAGAAGATAACTTGAAAAAAAATTCCTGTAATTTCCCGGAATATTCAAAATTCACCTTTTTGCCGAAAACGAAATATCTTCCTAGTACAAAATACATAGAAATTACATATGTGTGGAAAACCACACAATTTCCCTCTTGTGTAGTATTCCACACATGTGTATTTTTCTATGTAATTTGTACTAGGAACGTATTTTTATACTTCTATTTTTAAATACCTGTACTTTTCAAGAAGAAAAATTATAAAGCAATTCCAATAATTTCCCGGAATTTTCATACATAATACACCTTTTTGGCGAAAACAAAATATTTTCCTAGTACAAAATACATAAATATTGAATATGTGTGGAAAACCACACAAGAGGGCAATTGTATATAGTACAAAATACATATTCTTCTATGTATTTTGTACTAGGAACATATTTTTATACTTAAATTTTTAAGAAGAAAACGTATAAAGAAATTTCCGTAATTTCTCATAATTCAACTTTTTGCCGAAAATAAAATATGTTCCTAGTACAAAATACATAGAAATTACATACATATGTGTGGAAAACCACACAAGAGATCAATTGTGTGGTTTTCCACACATATGTATGTATTTTTTCATGTATTGTGTACTACGAACATATTTCTACAACTAACTTTTAAAAAATCTCGACACTTAAAATTTTTTTAAAATAAATTAATGCTTTATTTAAGATAAATTGATGAGACATGAAATATCAACAACTGGCTTATCAATTTTTTGTTTAAAAGTAAAAAAAAAACAAGTAAGAGTACTTCACCAAATTATACTTCAAAATTTTAAATATTTTTAGGTAAACAAAATTTTTTTTTCCAGTTGTTTTTTTCATTTTTTGGAAAAAATTTTTTTTCGATTATTATTTTAAATTTAATTTTTTTTATTTTTAAATTTTAAATTTTTTTTTTTTAAATTTTAAAATTTTTTTTTGGTTTTTTAAATTTTTTTTTTGTGAAAGAAAAAATTCGGGTTAATAATTTTTTTTCCGATTTTGACCCACTGTAGGTCCAACTTACTATGGTCTTATATACGTCGTTGCAAATGTCTTTGAAATATCTATCATTAGATATCCATATTGTCTATATTAATGTCTTAGTAATCCAGATATAGGTCAAAAATCGAGGTTGTCTTGGTTTTTTCCTCATATCTCAGCCATTTTGCTGATTTTAAATAGTAAAATTCTCGAAAGCATGTCTACAGAATTATTGAAGATTTGGATCCCGAAGATATCTGGGGTCTTCAGAAAATTGATTTCAACAGACAGACGGACATGGCTTAATCGACTCCGCTATCTATAAGGATCCAGAATATATATACTTTATAGGGTCGGAAATGAAAAATGTAGAAATTACAAACGGAATGACAAACTTATATATACCCTTCTCACGAAAGTGAGGGTATAAAAATCATTTTGTTAGGTTTTTCACACAGCATAACTATTTTTAACAACAGTGTACTTCATATTAAATGACATTTGTAAAGAAAATCAAACAACATATTCTTAATTAGCTTGTTTAATTAAATAAATATTTGTTTAAATGAAAGTAAAATATCGATTTTGCCGTAGTCATGCTTATTTCATCAAATATTTGTACAACCTGTATGTAGTTACTTTAAAAATAATTATTGAACAATAATAACTCGTCCACTTATTAAAATTACAACTTATATTTAGTAAAAGGAAAAAATTTGCGTTTTTTCTCGTTGTTATATTTTTTATTTAAAATTATTATTTCATTCCGATCTATGTCTAATTATTTATGGTTAAAACTATAAATTAAGTCCATTAAAATATATAAAATAGGTAATAATAAAATCCCAACTTCCTCCTTTTAATCTGTGTTTATGTATCATTATAAATCATACTGAATTAACAGATTTCAAAATGATTTGAGAACGTTGTTTGTGTTCTATGAATTTATGAAAAGCTCTGTTCGAAAACCAGCATCAAATTTTACTACCTTGAATATGAATATAAGATCTTACAATATATGTAAACTGATTAACTGGCAAATTTAATCAAACCAATTATTTTAAATCTAATTTTAAATACCTGTCTGTCATTCTAAAATCAATTATCTTCTTTAACATTCAAGTTTTTTCTTGATTTTCTCATATTATTTCAGTTCAGCAAACTTTGTTCTCATTTATGAAAGATTAAAAATTCTAACCAAAGAATAGCTTCTCCAATAGTAATAGAACGTTTTACTAATGTACAGCTCTCGTAGATGGACAAATTTCCCGGTCCCATGCTTTTGGTAGTATTTTTAGAACAAATTAGTCTCCGTTAGGCGGACGCTCCCTTGGCCGGACGTGGACACAATTTTTGCTTTAAAACATATTCCGTAGCCAGAGAAAATTCTAATGAAAGATAAACATAATATAGGGGTTATATGGGGGATATCACAGTACAACACATGATTTTGTGACTCAATTCTGACAATTGCACGTGAAAATAGCCCCAAAAATAAGAACTTCTGCATCATTAGTTTTGTCAAGTTGGCTGCCGTAATAATTTAATGGCCATACGAATTTTTTTCCTCAAGGTGGATTTTTATCATGTCTCGTATACCTTACGGAATATCTCTTTTGTGGCTGAAGCAAATTTTTTACCAATTTTTCACCTTTTTTGCTCAATAACTGGATTAAAAATCCAATTATGGACCGATCACCATGAAACTAGGTCGCCTGATTTGTGTCGTCTGATGTTGTACTGCGTATGGAAAATTATTGTCCGATCCTCACAAAAGTTGCTAGAAAGACTTATTTTCATATAAAACTTCTTTACTTGTGCAATTTCATAACGATATTAATTTTTATAATGTTCAAGACATTTCATGAGGGGGACCTTGTATGGGGACTAGGGACATTATAATTTCAGAGTTCTTAGAAGTAATTTGTACAAAATATAATCAGGATTACCGCATAATCAACATATTTTTGACTGCTCAAACAGTATTCCGGGGGACATTCGTATGGGGTCTAGGTGAAATCATGGACCGATATTTCTCATTTTCAATACCAGCCAAACCTATCGTTTGGGTCCTATAGTGTTTTCAACAGACAGATATGTTACAAACATAATGACAACATCAATATACCCCATGTTTTTTAATGGTGGGTATAAAAATTTAATAAATAATACCCAAGAAAAAGAAACTCTTTCAGTGCGTGATCTTGCATAAAGTAAATTTTCTGGTCAAGAGATGAAAAAATATAACATTTTACTCCATTAGTAGTTATGATGGAATATTGCTTTCACTGTACCAGACATATTTAGGTATTTGGATTTATTTGTAATCCTTAATACAGAGCAAAGGTTAATCCCTTTCAAATCAATTGAACAAAAAAACAACATCCAGATTAACGCTGTCTAGTATCCATATGTTTTGAAAATATAAAATTGTATCCAACGTTAAATAATCTAGTATTTCATATGATTAAATAATATTGTATATAATAATAATAATAAATAATGCATTTTTTTTATAAACTTACTCTCTTAAATAATGTTATAAATCCAAATTTGAGTTCATATCAAACACTTTATTATAATTTATAGACTCTTAAATGTACTCACTTCATTATTCCACTAAACAATTGATTTATCAACCCCATTACACAGAATGAAAATTTTATTAATATTTTTCTTTTTTTGGGGAAAATGTTTACAACCCAGTAATAATTAGTATTTCACCGGCACTTGCAAGAATTTGTTTATTTGGCCGAGAATTTTTACGTCTTTAAACAAAATCTTTTATTTTGCAATGCACTGCTTTGTAATTAATTCAATATTTTACTTAATCTCTTTATGGTTGGGTATTATTCAAATTGTTCAAATTAAATGGTTGGTTGCTATTGTTATTATTATTTATTTTCACAATTAAGTAAAAGTATCTATTTATTATTATTATTTTTTGCTGTTTTGTATGTCTGGCCCAGTAAAATGTTAATAAACGACTGACGCTGAACCACAAAAAAGTAAAACAAAAGACTGTTTCATCTTGGTGCTTCTGTATCTGTAGCGGTATCGAAATTCAATTCAAATAACAATACTTTTTATCAGTCCGTAATTCAATAATGAAATTGTGTTTTTCTTTTTTTTATATTTTTATTTTGATTCTTTTTTTGGTTGCTTTTCTTTGCGGTTTGCCAAAAACAGAACAGTTTATCCACAAACAAATAAACTCCATCCACCACCAACCAATAAAAATAATCGGAATGTATGTTTATTGTAGTACAATGTTTATAAGTAGTACGTACATTTAACAATTTGCATTTGGTAGGAAAATTTCGGTTTATAGAAAACAATTTTTATATTTGTAGATAATAAAAAAAAAATAGTCAATGAGAAAAACAGTCAGTGTTGCCGTTTAGAGAAATTAAAGAACACCTGTTTGGTTCAAATAAAGATTTTCTTTCAATATATCCGTTATAGTCCCGGCAACCGAATGAAATTTAAAATCGAGAAGATCGGCCCACAAATGGCTGAGATATAAGCAAAGAAACACCCTTTAATAATGCGTTATAAATGGTGATTCTATTAGAATCCGTACAGAATCTGCCAGTATGTTGAAATATGTTGAGAATTATAGGTTCAGTAGTTTCGGAGTTATAATAACAAATTGAAGCAAAAACAAGTAAGAAAGTATGGTCGGTCAAGCCCGTCCATATAATACTCTACACTAAGTAAAAGAGCAAAAACATTTTTCGTTTAAAATTTCAATAATTTATATTTTTGAGTGATTTTCGGAAGTGGGGTTATATGGGAGCTATGACCAATTATGGACTGATCTACATGAAATTAGGTCGTGTGATTTGTGTCTATATTAAAGTTAACTATGTTGAATTTTGTGTGTATACCAACATTTTATGCGATTTATGCACGTTAAAGTGATTTTCGGAAGCGGGTCTATATGGGAGCTATGACTAATTATGGACCGATCGTAACAAAATTTGGTGACATGAATTTTGTATATATAAAATATATTTGGAGCGCAATTTGTGGAGATACATTTATAAATTAAACATTTATGACCGATAAAGTCCAATTTCGGAAGGACATTTGTATGGGGGCTAGGTGAAATAATGAACCGATTTCAGCCAGTTTCAATAGGCTTGGTCCCTGGGCCGAAAAAATAACATGTACCAAATTTTATCGAAATATCTTCAAAATCCCGACCTGTACTCTACGCACAAGGTTTACATGGACAGCCAGCCAGCCAACCAGACGGACGGACATCGTTTAATCGACTCAGAAAGTGATTCTAAGTCGATCGGTATACTTTAAGGTGGGTGTTAGACTAATATTTATGGGCGTTACAAACATCTGCACAAACGCATAATACCCTCCCCACTATGGTGGTGTAGGGTATAAATATATTTTTTTTACGTGAAAATAGAAAATTTTTTTGTTTTAAAAAAATCATGAAATATCGAAAATGAAAATAAATTGTTCCGATTTATTGCTTTATCGCAAAGCCACATGTAATAGGAACAAAATGAGATATCGATCATAAAAATCCATTAATTATTTTCGAATTTATTCACAATTATAAAATGTCCACTCAAAGTAGACGCTTGAAAGCACATAAAACTTTGTGAAAATGAGCGAATTCTCTTAAATATGAATAAATTCGAAAAGAATCCATAAATTTTTTGACCCATATCTAATTTTGTTTCTATTACATGTGGCTTGCAATAAAGCTATAAATCTGAACAATTTCTGCCGTTTTCGATTTTTCATGATATTTTGAAAACAAAGAAATTTATATTTTCTCGTAAAAAAATATATTTTTTCGTGGATTTGTTATTATAATTCCGAAACTATTGAGACGATTGAAACGCCATATATATGAGACAATTTGTACATAGCATGGGGAAAATGTTTTCAAAATTCAATCAATCAAAAGAAGAACATTAACTACACAATTTTATGTATATCAAACAAAAAACTAAAATTTTGTGAAAATTAGCGAATTCACTTAATTGTGAATTAATTCGAAAAGAATCAATCGATTTTTATGATCGATATATCATTCTGTTGGTATTATATGTGGCTTTGCGATAAATTTCAGCCGTTTTCGATTTTTCATGAGTTTTCTAAAACAAAAAATTAGCTATTTTCATGTAAAAAATATATTTTTTGCTTAAATTTGTTATTATAACTCTGAAACTACTGAGCCGATGGAAATGCAATATATAAACGTATTCTACGTCAACTTTTCTATAAATTTATTTTTTAATAACATCGGACTAAACGTTTTTGAGTTATGAAAAGACTAACACCTCAACAACGTCTCCAAATTTTCTCCATCTTTGGATTACTTTTTGGGGTTATGTAAAATCCAAAATCTTCGTAGATAAGCCATCAAAAATTCAAGACTATGATGCCAAAATTACTCGCATAATTCGAGATATAACGTTAGCAATGCTGGATAATGAATGGTCGAAAACACCTACAGGGAGCCTAAAAAAATAGTAAACACCACAAATTATTTGCTTTTTTTAATATAATGAAAATCCTAAAATCTATTCATCGATTACAATTTAAAAGTTTCGGTTTGTTGGTGATTGGGATGAATAATTTTCTGAAAAAAAATTATTTAAGTCAGACTATAATGATTTTAAAAAAAATCAAAAAATTCACTGGTGTTTACTCAATTTTGAGGCTCTCTGTACGTGGTCGATACAAGATTTGAATCAATATACATATCAGAGATTGTTATTGCGGATAATATATATTGTAAAATATTAGGTGTATGACTTAAAAATGCGGCATTTTTTTAATTTTTTAGCTTTTATTTTTAAACATTTGTACAACATAAATTTATTCAAAGTATTGGTCATTGTTATCTATAACCTTTTCCCAGAACTGCTCATCTTTTTAGGTCAAGAACGAATCAAGCCAATTTCGGATACTCTGTTACAAAGTGAAGCGTCGCTCAGAGAGAGCATGTTGCATCGATAGAAGCAAATAGTAGTCGAATGGGGCAAGGTCTGGACTTTTAACGGGTGAGGGGAAACTTCCCAACCACTTCTTTCTAAACAGTTGTAGCAACATGTGGATGAGCGTTGTCATGATGGAATATTAGGGTTTTATGTCTGGTCGTTTTTCGGCCAATGCTCGTTTCAAACGTATCAGTTTCGGTATGGTCTGTGATGGTATGGCCAGATTTCAGCAGCTTATAATAGATATGAACATTTTGCTACCACCAAATACAGAGCATTACCTTAACGCCATGGATATTTGGCTTTGGTGTCGATTCGTCTGGTTGTCCCGGCTTGACATACGATCTCTTACGCTCCGGGTTATCGTAATGGAGTCATTTTTCATCGCAAATAATTATTCGGTGCAAAAATAAGTTTCTTTTATTGCGTTCAAGCATCATTTGGGACATGCAAAACGGTCTCTCGGCTTAGGTTTCCAATTTCCCAGCTTTTGAATGAATCCTGCTGCTCGCAAATATTTTGAAATTGCTGATTGTGTAAATCCCAATAATTTTACAAGCTCTTGTTGAGTTTTACAACAATCTTCATGGAGTAAAGCCTCCAATTATTGGTCTTCAAACTTATTTGGCTGTCCTGAGCGATCTTTGTCTTCCGTATCAAATCACCACTTCTGAACCCCATAAACTATATCTCGCACATTAAAACCGATGGATAATAATTTTGTGATTGGGAATAATTTTGTTGGGAAAAATATAATTCCCCGCAGGCAACACTAGCGGCCTAGTAAGAACATGAAATAACTAGAACTAAGTTTAGTTTTCGGTACAACAAGTGTGTGCGCTTCGGTCGCGTCGTATTAAATTGTGTATGAAGGTGTATAAATGAATGTGAATGTCGAACACGTTTATAAAAGTTTTCATTTATTTGTATCATGTTGGTTGGTTGGTTTGGTTGTTGGCTGTTCGTTCGTTTGATGGTTTATTTTTCTTTAGCGATTCTTTTATTATTTGTTTTGGCATTAGCAATTGATTTAGGTAAAATTGTTGTTTAGAACATCTGAAAAGTGATCGTATTACAAATTTAATTTTATTGAACGCATTTATTGGTGCGTTTTTATTATCTTGTCTGACAACATACATAAATGTTATAGCAAAAAATATTTAGAAGAAAAAAATGGGTGGGGAGAATGGTAGGTTTGTTTGTTTATTTATTTATTTAATATTTCCTGGAATTACCCAATTTAGTTATGAAAACAACTGCTACAAGTTGCCAAGTAAAAGTATTTTATTTGAGTTTCCTTCACAGTTTTTATTATTTTTTTATTGTAAATGTCAGACAATGATATTTTAGCAAACAAACTTACAAACCCTATTTTATAGTTGATAATTGCTTTAAATGTCTTTTTTTTGGGGGAATGTTGTCGTAAATAGAATAAAGAACATTCAATTTCAGTTTTATTTTTGTGAAATTTTCTATTAAGATTGATAGAGGGCGGTTGCTTGTCTGTTAAACATTTTATTGATAATGATTTTAGTCTTGTTATTATTTATGCAAATATTTTACAATTGTAATTGCTTTACTCGTTTGGTTACTAATTAAAGGTTTTAATTTTAAATATTACAAAGGTTTCAACAATGGATTGCTGGCTAGTATTTAACGATAAATCTTTGATTATGCTGCATTATTAAATTTGCATATTAGCATTTAGTTAAATTTGTATATTTATTTGTGTGTTGATACTACTTTAAAAAAAAGATTTATTGATATTTTTAATTTGTTGATCTTCTTTAATTTCATATGCATACATTTAACATACAGTGGGTCAATTTTAAATTAAGTTATGAAAAATTACCATATTCATAGAATAAATTATACATAGCAGCGTTACTGAGAGACAAAAAACATAAGACTGTTGTCAAAATTCTAAGTCTTGCTTGAAGTAAATCAATGTGTTTTGTTGTGTCAGATATAAAATTTGGGAGTCTAAGATATTCCCAGCAACCGTCCTTTCTGCACACAGTGGAAAACGTGTAAGTGCGGGATTTTTTTTTCAAATTTTTAGCTTTTATTTTGAAAGATTTTGTACAATATAAATTTATTCAAAGTACACAGAGAAAACAGATTCGTGATAGCGGAAACTCGTGACCGAATTTTACAGTTGTGGCTACAAAATTTTAAAAGGGGTAACAAAAGTTTGGCTGTCTTAAACGAAATTCCTTTTTGTCAACTGACTTTCTGTTGATAGAACCGAAAAATTCTATGTGTGCAACCAAATCATTCGATTGGCAACAAATTCGGTTGCTATCACGAATCTGTTTTCTCTGTGTATGTATGTATATGGATTCCGCTCCAAATGAACTGCTCATCTTTTGAGGCCAAGAACGAATCAAGTCAATTTCGGATACTGTGTTCTGAAATGAAGCGTATCCTAGAGAGATTGTTCTGCATCTATCGAAACAAATAGTAGTCGGACGGGGCTTGGTCTGGACAATAAAGCGTGTGAGACAAAACTTACCAACCACTTCATTCTAAATACTTTTTAACGGGTATTGCAACATGTGGCCGAGCGGTATCATGATGGAATATAACGTTTCATTTCTGTCCGCATATTCTGGGTGTTTTTCGGAAAATGCTCGCTTCAAACGAATCAGTTACATTCGATACAGTTTCCCTGTGATGGACTAGTCAGATTTCAGCAGCTCATAACAGATTGGACTTAGCGTAATGGATATTTGTCGTTGGTGTGGATTCGGCTGGTTGGTTGGGCTTCACATACGATCTCTTACGCTTCGGGTTATTGTAATGGATCCATTTTTCATCGCAAGTAGTTATTCGCTACAAAAATGGTATTCGTTTATAGCGTCATTTTGGACATGCAAAATCGTCTTTCAAGGTCTCTCGGCTTTTGAATGAATACTGCTGCTCGCAAATGTTTTGAAATTGCTGCTTGAGTAGCTCCCAATTATTTTGCAAAGCTCTTGTTGAGTTTTACAACAATCTTCATGGAGTAATGCCTCCAATTCTTGGTCTCCAAACTTTTTTGGATGGCCTGGGCGATCTTTGTCTTCCGTGTCAAAATCAACACTCCACAGCCATCACCAGCACGTTGAAACCGATGAAACACATTCACCATAAGCTTCGGTGAGCAATCGGTGTGCTTCAGCACCACTTTTTTTTAATTTAAAGAAGTAAAGCAAAACTTCGACGACGCCTTGTTGCCACAAAATTCGACATTTTCGAAGCAACAAAAACTTTGTTGTTTACACTATAATGTTCAATAACTAAGTGAAAATAAATGACAGATATGTACCCTTCAAAATGACATATAAGTTATTTAAAACAAAAACCCTGTTCAAAAGATACGTCATTTATTGTAAATCTCGCATTTTTAAATCATACAACGAGAAAAAATTAAATAATTGTAAAAAATTTTAAGCAAACAGATTAATTTTACTTATTCTAAGTTTTGTATAAAAATCTCAATTTACATAAAAATGGACTTAGCATGTTTGTCATTTCATTTCCAATTTGATGAAAAATTAAGGCTCCGCCCGTCCGTACTGTTTATAGTCCAAAATCGAAACTTATCCAATTTTTTCAGTTTCCCCACTGTGGCAAGTAAAGGAAGTGTAAAGATGGAATGACCTGACCAATATCCTATTTTTTAATCGGTCTAGAGAGTATCTTACAGACTCATGAATATTTTTTAGCAACATTATTATTATATTTGCCATCCCACTGTGCCGAATTTATCATACACGGTATAATTTCTTTGATCTTTACACAGGAGGATTTATTCAATTAACATTTTAAATTACAAAAACTCTTTTAAGAATAACAATACCAAGAGCCGCCGTCAGAGCGGCACAATATTTTGGAGAGATTAAAGAGAGCTAGAAAAATAACATATACACGCAGAGAAAAAATATAGTTGGGCATGGTTACTGTAACCATTTCAATATTGTTACAAGTTTTTTAACTATATTATAGTCACAGTAACCATTTACATGATTGTGGTAACCATAATATGTTTAATTTTCGATTAACATGATTGTATCAATCATATATATGGTTACAGTAAACAAATATATGTTTGTGACAACCATTTATATGATGAAGGACTTATCATATTATGTTGCACTCGGCTTAAGGCTTATCATAATCTGAGAACAACATATTATGATAAAATTATTCATCATAAATATGGTTGCCACAACCATATATTTGTTTACTGTAACCATATATATGGTTGATACAATCATGTGAATCATAAATTAACCATATTATGGTTACAGCAATCATGTAAATTGTTACTGTGACAATAATATTGTTAAAAATCTTGTAACACTATTTAAATGGTTACAGTAACCATGCCCAATTATATTTTTTCTCTGCGTGTATGGGAGATTTCATGTGATCCAACTTTTGAAACCGATGTCTTCCGATCGGTATGAAGAACCCAAGAACTTTCTGAGTTAGAGGGGGGTCAAAATTTGACATTTTGGCCAAGCAGGTGTTTTTTCTCATCCATATAATTTATTACCTATTTCGAAAAAAATTTAAAAAAATATATTTTTAATAATTAAAATAATATTTTTTTTCAAAATATGCATAAGTTGTTGATGATAGTTCGAGGTATAAAATTAATTTATGATGACGTTTGACCAAATTAGTTACTAACATTTATTTTTCATATAAATATTTTTTTTCAGGTATTTAGTATTTTCTTTAAGATTTGTCTAATAGTTTTGGAAAATTTTTAAAAACCTATTTTTATGTCTGTTTTTTATTTAAAGATATACAAGAATTTTCTTCGCCTCTTCTCCCTTCTAGATAATCTGTAAATAATGACTGCAAACGGCACTTATTTACGAGTGCCTCTTTTAAAAAAAAAGAAAAAAGTATTCACCCAATGTAAATAAAACTCGCAATTAATTTATTATCAAAATAACAGGTATGTAAATACCTTAAAAAAGAACATTATCTAGAATATTGAAGTTATCCAAAAAAAAGAAAAAAAGCGAACGTTTAAATGAACTGAAGTGAAATAAAAAATTAGTAATAAATTAAAATGAATGTGTGTGCGTGTGTTTGTAGATTTGTGTTATACATTTAATGCGAAAGAACACCCACTTTTACGATTTTCTCAAAGTCAGCTCGATGATGATGGGTGTTTGTTTATACAATTATTATTGACAGTAAAAGTTAATTATATATTGGCCATAATAATGTGACGTGAATCAATTAATGGCACATAAATAGAAAATCATGTGAATGATAAGCATTAATCATGCTATATTGATTGTTGTTATTGTTTGTTTTCACGAAACTTAAATAAAATGCCTGGAAACAAGATTTTAAATCCTGAGAGATACAACAGATTAGGAATACTTTTACTTTAATATCTAGATATACAAGTATACAAGTATGTATACAAGTGTTAAAATAATAATTATAAATCATGTGTTTTTTTTTGTTTTTATTTAGGAAAAACTTTTATTTGCCGCATCGTAAATTGTGTGGTTTATTATGTTTATTTCAAACCACTTTGATCGAAAATTATTTGAACTATAAAGTGGGTCATTAAAGATTAGTGGACACAGACATACATACATTTAGGGTAATTCCATTTTATTTCGACTTAGGTTGGATTTTTACCATCACTGCTTTTATTTAAATTCAAAGTAATCCGAATTGTCCAATTTTTCTTGACTTTGGCGCATAAATCAGGCTGAATTTGAACGATGGCAAGTGATATGTTTGCTTTGGCAGCCGATGTGGTTTTCCATAGACTTAAGAAACCGAAATCGCACGATCTCGGTGGCCAGTTCACATTACCTCCCCGTGAGATGACCATGCCCTTAAATCGCTTGTGCTGAATGTTCAATGTGTCATGAGCTGTATGGCACATGCCATTCGTGTCAATATCATCCAATTCAGGCCAAAAGAATTTGGTAATCATCGACCTAAAGTGACCGTCATTGACGGTAATGGCCTGAACTATGTCGTAACGCGTCGTTCTCAAAGAAATATGGACCGATGTCGCCAGCCCAAAATCAACACTAAACTGTGACCTTTTCGGAATGCATTAGATGCTTTTGGATCACATGTGGGTTGGTATCGTTCCAAATTCGACAAATTTGCTTGTTGACGTAACATTCATCCAGAAATAGGACTCATCGCTGAAGATGATTTTTGATGAAAATTAGAGTCAGTTTCCAACTGCTCGATGGCCCATTCAGCGAACACTCGTCAATGTCTATAGTCGTTTACCTTCAGCTCCTGGGTCAGTTGAATTTTATAAGTGTACAGGCCCAAATCACGAAGCAAAATTCAGAAAGTTTTGGTGTGTGAAAGGGCGAGTTCTTGTGAGCGACGCGAAATCGACTCCCTTGGATTCTTCTGTACTCTCTCACGTATAGCGGCAATATTTTCGTCGTCGTATGGGTGTTTACTTACTGAAATTAATCCACCACACTGCGAATAATCCTATCGGTAGGACCATTATTTCGACATTCATTTTGATGAAACAATTTCATTTGCACGTATTGTTGAATGCTTTATCCGTCTATTGTGATTTCGCAAAATAAACAGAATAACTCACAGCCAGTTCGAAAATGTAGCTTCAACAATATGACTGCCATCAACTCTCAAAGTTCGGTATTGAATGTTGAAATCTCATTATGACCCGAAGTATTGACCACAATTACGCCGACAGCAATTTACCAGTATTGCTACCGGTATCGACGAAGACTTTTGATTTCACATAACGATCTAGGTGATCCGTTGACTGCGTTGTAATTTATTGTTGCTCTAATTTAATGAAACTATTTCAAAACATATCGCCAAGAGTTCAAATGTTCTATTTTCATATTGCAAAGCTTGAGAATCGTAATAAAATTGGCAACCTACAAATCTTGTCCAACTCCCATTTTCATAATCAATTTAAAATTTCTAAAGGTAGGTTGAATCGACATTAAAACATTGTGATTTCCTAAAATTACAACATAGTTACAGTCGAGTTAATAAAGGGAGATATGTATGTCTTTTCAGACAGCATTAGGTGGCCGATGAGTTTCAATAATAAATCTCCAAAGGCTGGCAAGTAGAAGAGAAGGTGGTTCGTTGTCTCCTTCCCCTTCCGAGAAATACTTTTCTCAATCCGTCATAAATACAATATATCTCATTATGCATAGGTATTTGCATCAAAAATATACAAATCGCAGAAACCTTTAAATTATAAAAGAAATTTATTCAGTTCTATAAACGATTATAAATTCATGATTTTTAGTTTTGACGTCAATAATTATTTTTAATTGAAAAAAGAAATCAATAAAAAGTATCTGTAAAAAAAACTTTAATTTGACCAGCTAACACAAACATAAATATTTAGTTTTATTGTGAAATATTTCTTCAGTAATAAACCAAAATAATGCATAAATATTTTTTATCTTTAATAAAAAAGTTTTGCAAAAAAATAAAAACAATTTAACCATCTGTTAGAAATAAATGCCACAAAATTTAATAGTCCAAATGTTTACACAAATACCCTAAAACTTGTTTAATAAACAATCACAAATGGTATTAATAGTGTTAATTTAAAAATGACTTAATAAACATTTGCATATCTTAAGGCGGCTTCAATCAGACTTAAAATTGCTACAGGTCTTTAAAAACAATAGTTCAATTAACTATGTATTGTATTATATGTTTCTTTTTATTTTAAGTAATAAAAAAAAATGTTCCCATCAAATATTTCAAAAAGAGTTCTAAAATCTATTAAATTTTTTTTTTTAACAAAAATGACAAGTTTTATTTTCATGTTCTTAACAAAAGTTGACACAATAATTAGTTGCTTAATTTTTCACATCAACGAAAAATATAAAAAAAAAATCAAAAACAACAAATTAAATGTGTCTAAAATGTACATATGTATGACAATTGAATTTAAATTAAATTAGGCATGCAAAATTAATGAATGACTCACTGAATAGAAGTAATCAATCTTAACAAACAACATGTCTTTAGACATCAAGTGATTAAAAGAATTTACAATAAGGCAAGACATATTAAATTCTAACAAACGCACAATTAACTACATAAAGTACCCAGTGAGTAATTTATGTATGTATCTGATTAGTAATTAATTATGTAGCTAATTTATAAAATTTTCATTCATAACCCCTATAGCTATAAGTCACACGATCTCTTTCCCGGCTACCATAATGATCGTTGGTGGTTTTTGGCAAGCCATAGCTGTTGGTGTTAGTATAATAACCATAACCCAGATTACGTCTGCCGCTATAGTTAGGATCCAAGTAGCCATAGTATTGTTGCAAACCACCATTACCTCCATAGCCGCCATAACCTCCATAACCTGAACCGCCTAGAATATTAGTACCTGTTCCAGTTGTTGGGGGATAATAGTTGTTATTTGGATAATAGCCTCCGTTGTTTGTTATGGGATACTTTCCGGTACTGGGATAAAAGCCGCCATTTGTATTATAATTTGGATAATAATTGGGTCTATTGTAGTTGGGATAACCGTTATTGCCATAACCAAATAGGCTACCAAGATTCACAACTGGAAAGGATAAACAGAATAATTAATAAAAATTATTTTCATTATAATATAATTATTATATTATGCCGAATTTTTGAGCAATTCTTCCTAAAAATATTATTTTTACTATATTTCTAACAAATGTGTCTTTGTGAATTGTATGTGTAATATATAGCATTTTTCATAAAAACACAACCATTAATGGGAAATAGCCAACTCAGAGAATTACTTGTACCTTCTCAATAATGATTTGACTGCCATGTAGTTAAGTTTGCACAAAATGTGATGTCCCGCATTTGCATGTAAATCATGGTTTTTATGTCTTATGAAACAGTTACATATGTTGGCAATAATTCATCATGTTTATTATTTTAATTTTATTTTTTTACTATTTTTAAAAAATAATAAAAAAATGTCTATTTTAATACAATTGTTTTAATGTAATTGCAGAAATTTGCCCCTAGCAACGAAGGGGAGGGGAATGGTGACGTCGGGATATAGTTTTTTATTTGCTAAAAGATGTGACTTAACAATTAAACATTTTTCAGAAATTCCACTTTTTTCACATATAAAATTTTTTTGAAAAATTTTATTTTTACTGTTCGAAAAATCGAACAGCAGAGGGTTAAAGACTTTTGAAAAAAATTGTTTGTCATAAAATTTTTTTCACTAATAAATTTAAAAAAAAAATTAAACAATTTCGAAAAAAAAATAATTTTTTTTAAAAAATTTTCAAAAACAATTTTGAAAAAAAAAATAATTTAAATTTGGTTTATCTAAAAATATTTAAAAAGAAATCTTAAAAAAAATTTTTTTAAATAATTTTTTTCATTAATAAATTGGAAAAATCATTGGAAGCTACTCAAGCAGCAATTTCGAAACGTTAGCGAGCAGCAGGATTCATCCAATAGCAGGGAAATTGGGTACAAGGATTGGGTACACCCGAAGATTAAGAGATCGTATATGAAGCCCGGCCAACCAGCCGAATCGACACCAAAGCCATGTAATTCCCTATATTCGGTGGAAACATTCGTTTGAAGCGGGCATTGACCGGAAAACGGCCAGAATGTGTAGCCAGACATGAAACTGTAATATTTCATCATGACAACACATGTTGCAATACCTGTTAAAAACTATTTAGAATGAAGTGTTTGGGAAGTTTTGCCTCAGGTGCTTTATAGTCCAGGCAGTGCCCCGTCGAAACACTATTTGTTTCGATCGAAGCAGAACTCTCGCTCTGGGAGTCGCTTCACTTTGGAATAAAGTATCCGATATAGGCTTGATTCGTTCTTGGTCTCAAATGATGAGCAGTTATTTTTGATCAGAATCCATATGTGACCAGAAAGATGGGAAAAGGTCATAGCTAACAATGACCAGTGAATACATTTATATAGTACAAATGTTTCAAAATAAAAGTTAAAAATTTTAAAAAATCCCGCATATTTAAGTCCTATATTCAATAATTTTTTCACAGTTTCAGAAAAACATTATATTTTAACGTGTTTAATTATTTAACAAATCCAAATGAGATCAAATTTTTATATGGAAATTTTGTTTTATAAATCCTTGACAAATTTAAAAACTGTTTATGAATATGGGGTGGTATGAATGTCTTTTGTTCTTTTTGTATAAAACTTAAAGTAAATTAGTTTCAGACGATAACAGATTGTTCTAGAGAACTTAGACTGTATGTAAGTCTAAATAAAATTTCTATTCATAATTCCATTTGTTCATTAATGTCATGTTAATTTTCCTGATTTATTTAATTTAACAGAAAAATTCACAAACATAACACACATTCGACAATATTTTCCATTTTTCAATTTTTAAAAACTTTCAAATATTATTAATTAAACTAATAACATATATTTAGAAATCGTTATTTAGAAACCGATAAAGTAACGCTAAAACAATGTTATCGAAAAATGTTAACATATCGCACTCATTCAACAATACTGTATTAACTCAAAATTTTAAAATGTTCAGTTGAGGGCAAAAACTGTTTGTGATTACATTTTAAGAGAATTTGAAAATACGAATACATCATATTAAGCAAATTCCATTTGAAAATATATTTACATTGTTTTTCTTTAAAATTTTTGCAATTATTGCAAAATAAATCTATTTTTTGAGTTAATACCATTTTTCTAAAACATTCTCGATATTTTTTTTGTATTATTTTATCAACAAAACAGTATCAACTCAAAATACAACCAAATTTAAATAAAACAATTTGATTATTTTTAACTTGAATAAAGTCTCAATTCAAAATAATAAATTTTTTTATGAAAATATACGATGTTTTTCTATTTAAATTTTTGTATTAACTCAAAATAATATTTTTTTGTTGATACAAGGTATAGTCACTAATTATCACGAAAATGGTCTCAAATGTGGTTTTCGAGATGAAAGAGTAATCGAAATACGTTGAAATTTTTACAGTAGATAGATATGGATGTTGTTAGTTGATTTCTTGCAAAAAGTGAATTTGTAAAAATTTTGAGTTAATACAGTATTGTTGAACGAGTGAGATATTTGTTTAATTTGTTATGATTTTGTTAAATGAGTATTAAAACAAAACTAAAAAACATGAATTTAGCAAAAATTTTAATTTGGAGTTGTGACCAAAAAAGTGGTAAAATTTCTTGTAGGGCAACCCAATAATAGATCATGTGTTCCAGACTTAGCTGTGCAATATTTGACGTATTATATATATATTGTTAGAAAGACAATAAAATAATGATTTCTTTAGAATTCTATAGAATTAAATGGAAACATTTTAAACTTTTTATGAGGTTTTTTCGATTTTTTTAAAATTTCGTTGATCGCATATATTTATAGACGTGCAATACCAATGGTACATAAAAAAAACCTTTGGTAAAGCGAAGGTTAAAGCACGGGTTAGAGTTATCCGTGACGCATTAATAGTTTCATTAGTGTTAAGCCCTTTAGCTTAAAGTTGTCAAATTCAAAAATATATACTTACATTTAGCCGATGTAGCTGATGTTTGCAAATCAGAAATATTTGTGTTATCGACTTCATTATCCTTATTAATTGCTGCAGACCAGGAGTTACAAGCCATGCAAACTAACAGCTAATGAGAGGAATGAATGAAAACAAATTTTTAATTAAAAATTGTATATACTTGAATAATTTTCTAGAATAGCACAGCACAAACCATTAATTTGAACAGAATTAAATTGAAACTCATTATTTTAAAATAAAAACACACACAAACAAAAACAAATACTAAATTAAATACAATTGCGTTTTTTATTTTTACAAACTTGAGAAACGGCTAAACCAAAAGACGTTCAGAACAATAATAATGCTGATTTCCAGAGTGGAGTTGTATTTATATTTTGTAGTTTTCCGGATGAGTTGGTGAGTGATTATTATTTGGCAGGTGAGTTTAGTTAAATTGTTTATTACTCACGTTTGGTTTGTTATTGTTTTTATTTTTTTATTTTTATTTTTACAAAACATCATCAATGAAATACAAACTTCTTAAAATAAGGTGTATTATTGTTTATTTAAAGTACATAGTACGTACATATTTAAAAGTACATAAATATTTTGAATGTTTTTCTTAAATTGTTTCTAAATTTTGTATTATGTTGAAAATTTAAAATAAATTTAAAGTTAATAAGCTAGGTGTCAATGCAAATAAAGTTTTGTAGATTAAACTCAACCTTTAACATATTTTGCAGTAATATTTCAATGTTTTAATGTCATTGAAATCGATATTTACTACAATGCGACACATATTATATGTTATTCCAAATATTATAAATTTTAAACATAAACATTCAGTGATGGACAGTTTAATACGCACAGAAAAAAGTTTCAACTTAAATAGAATGAATTGATTTCATTGATTTTAATTTATAAATAATTTCTTAAATAGTATGATTTTTTCATATTTTTTGTTTTCATACAAAATCTAGGAGGCCATAGAATAAACACATAGAACGGATGGAGAGAGTAATATATGTATATGGAAATATATGTATATATGGGTGATACAATAACAAAATACATGCAATACATTCTCATGAATTAGGTTTTTGACAACAGACTTACGTTTTTGGCTCTCAGTTACCTATCTAGTGGTTGTCTATGTAGGAGGCTTTATTTCAATTTTCATTTACATATATTTTTATGTTATTCAAAAATGTTTGAAATTTTCCTTGGAAAATTTATTATTTTTTATGATTTTCAGCTAGAAAATGAGAAAATTACTAAATTTTTTGAAGAAGATAAAATGCTCTAATCCAAATGGATGTTTGTTTAATGATATTTTTACATTTTAGGCTTTTAGATACATCTTGAAAGATTGGCTAATATAGGGCTATTATACAAAAATATCTTACCTAAATCGTTAGCTAATGCAATTGTAATGAAATTTATTATAAAATATAAGCAAATTTGTGTAAAATAAGCTAAAATTTCCTTCATGTAAAATTTTATAATATTTATGAACATGTTCTTAATCTGAATGGAAAAAGTTTGGGAAAAAAAGTCAAGTTCAATTAATAATATTTATTACAAAATTCATTCCAATTATGAATTTCTTTTTTCTGTGCGATCGTACTATTTTCTACACTATTTCATATTCAAAAGTACCGTAGTAATTCTGTTACTTGTTTGATATTTTCAAACAATTTCTTTTTGATTTAAAAATAAAATTTGCTTCATTCTGTTATTCGCTATTTGATATAATCAAGTTCATTCATATCATTATACCCACCAACAAATGGGGGCTATATAGATTTTATCATTCCGTTTGTAATATATCGAAATATTGGTCGTAGAACCAAAAAGTATATACATATATCCTGGGTCGTCATAAGATTCTAAGACGATCTAGCTATGTTAGTCAGTCTGTCTGTTGAAAACACATAGGGCCCAACGAAAGGAGCTAGTAGGCTGAATACTCTCTGTTGATAAGGTTTGTTTGGAAAATGGGAAATATCGGTTTATGATTTCAACTAGCCCCATATAAATTTCCCCGGAATATTGTTTGAGCAGTCGTAAATATGTTGATTGATTATGCGGCAATCCTGATAAAATAAATTCTAAGTACTCTGAAATTATACTGTAAAGCTTGGCCAAAATCGGACAACATTTGTCTCAAGCTCCTCTTCAGAAAATGACTTGAACATTCATAATAATTAATATAGTGATGAAATTGGACATAAACGAGTTTTATATAAACATAAATCTTTCTACCAACTTTTGTGAGGCCACAATTGGCCCTACTAGGGGTTATATCAGATAAATATTTTATAGTCGATAAATAAGTTATATATAATGATATAACTGATTCAAGTCCCCATAAAAGGCCAAAACTACAGCCGAATATAACACTATTACTTGTTTTTATCTTATTTTCTTCCGTTTTCTTCCAATTTAAATATTTTTAAAAAAGTAGAGTGAGAAATTTAAAATAATTTGTATAACAAGTCTTTAACAGGATTTTCAAAATCTTGTGTATAGCAGTTTCTATAGAAAATCTTGTGTATGACAGTATTTTCTATAAAAATCTTGTTTATAACAGTTTTTTCTATAGAAAATCTTGTGTATGACAGTATTTTATATAAAAAATCTTTTGTATAACATTTTTTTCCATAGAAAATCTTGTGTATGACAGTATTTTCTATAGAAAAGCTTATGTATGACAGTATTTTCTGTAGAAAAGCTTGTGTATGACAGTATTTTTTATAGAAAATCGTATGTATACCATTGTTTTCTATAGAAAAGCTTGAGTATAATACAATTTTCTATAGAAAATCTTGTGTATGACAGTATTTTCTATAGAAAAGCCTGAGTATAACACAATTTTCTATAGAAAATCTTGTGTATAACACAATTTTCTATAGAAAATCTTGTGTATAACAGTATTTTCTATAGAAAATCTTGTGTATAACAGTATTTTCTATAGAAAATCTTGTGTATAACAGTTTTTTCTATAGAAAATCTTGTGTATAACAGTTTTTTCTATAGAAAATCTTGTGTATAACAGTTTTTTCTATAGAAAATCTTGTGTATAACAGTTTTTTCTATAGAAAATCTTGTGTATAACAGTTTTTTCTATAGAAAATCTTGTGTATAACAGTTTTTTCTATAGAAAATCTTGTGTATAACAGTTTTTTCTATAGAAAATCTTGTGTATAACAGTATTTTCTATAGAAAATCGTGTGTATAACAGTATTTTCTATAGAAAATCGTGTGTATAACAGTATTTTCTATAGAAAATCGTGTGTATAACAGTATTTTCTATAGAAAATCTTGTGTATAACAGTATTTTCTATAGAAAATCTTGTGTATAACAGTATTTTCTATAGAAAATCTTGTGTATAACAGTATTTTCTATAGAAAATCTTGTGTATAACAGTATTTTCTATAGAAAATCTTGTGTATAACAGTATTTTCTATAGAAAATCTTGTGTATAACAGTATTTTCTATAGAAAATCTTGTGTATAACAGTATTTTCTATAGAAAATCTTGTGTATAACAGTATTTTCTATAGAAAATCTTGTGTATAACAGTATTTTCTATAGAAAATCTTGTGTATAACAGTATTTTCTATAGAAAATCTTGTGTATAACAGTATTTTCTATAGAAAATCTTGTGTATAACAGTATTTTCTATAGAAAATCTTGTGTATAACAGTATTTTCTATAGAAAATCTTGTGTATAACAGTATTTTCTATAGAAAATCTTGTGTATAACAGTATTTTCTATAGAAAATCTTGTGTATAACAGTATTTTCTATAGAAAATCTTGTGTATAACAGTATTTTCTATAGAAAATCTTGTGTATAACAGTATTTTCTATAGAAAATCTTGTGTATAACAGTATTTTCTATAGAAAATCTTGTGTATAACAGTATTTTCTATAGAAAATCTTGTGTATAACAGTATTTTCTATAGAAAATCTTGTGTATAACAGTATTTTCTATAGAAAATCTTGTGTATAACAGTATTTTCTATAGAAAATCTTGTGTATAACAGTATTTTCTATAGAAAATCTTGTGTATAACAGTATTTTCTATAGAAAATCTTGTGTATAACAGTATTTTCTATAGAAAATCTTGTGTATAAAAGTATTTTCTATAGAAAATCTTGTGTATAACAGTATTTTCTATAGAAAATCTTGTGTATAACAGTATTTTCTATAGAAAATCTTGTGTATAACAGTATTTTCTATAGAAAATCTTGTGTATAACAGTATTTTCTATAGAAAATCGTGTGTATAACAGTATTTTCTATAGAAAATCTTGTGTATAACAGTATTTTCTATAGAAAATCTTGTGTATAACAGTATTTTCTATAGAAAATCTTGTGTATAACAGTATTTTCTATAGAAAATCTTGTGTATAACAGTATTTTCTATAGAAAATCTTGTGTATAACAGTATTTTCTATAGAAAATCTTGTGTATAAAAGTATTTTCTATAGAAAATCTTGTGTATAACAGTATTTTCTATAGAAAATCTTGTGTATAACAGTATTTTCTATAGAAAATCTTGTGTATAACAGTATTTTCTATAGAAAATCTTGTGTATAACAGTATTTTCTATAGAAAATCGTGTGTATAACAGTATTTTCTATAGAAAATCTTGTGTATAACAGTATTTTCTATAGAAAATCTTGTGTATAACAGTATTTTCTATAGAAAATCTTGTGTATAACAGTATTTTCTATAGAAAATCTTGTGTATAACAGTATTTTCTATAGAAAATCTTGTGTATAACAGTATTTTCTATAGAAAATCTTGTGTATAACAGTATTTTCTATAGAAAATCTTGTGTATAACAGTATTTTCTATAGAAAATCTTGTGTATAACAGTATTTTCTATAGAAAATCTTGTGTATAACAGTATTTTCTATAGAAAATCTTGTGTATAAAAGTATTTTCTATAGAAAATCTTGTGTATAACAGTATTTTCTATAGAAAATCTTGTGTATAACAGTATTTTCTATAGAAAATCTTGTGTATAACAGTATTTTCTATAGAAAATCTTGTGTATAACAGTATTTTCTATAGAAAATCGTGTGTATAACAGTATTTTCTATAGAAAATCTTGTGTATAACAGTATTTTCTATAGAAAATCTTGTGTATAACAGTATTTTCTATAGAAAATCTTGTGTATAACAGTATTTTCTATAGAAAATCTTGTGTATAACAGTATTTTCTATAGAAAATCTTGTGTATAACAGTATTTTCTATAGAAAATCTTGTGTATAACAGTATTTTCTATAGAAAATCTTGTGTATAAAAGTATTTTCTATAGAAAATCTTGTGTATAACAGTATTTTCTATAGAAAATCTTGTGTATAACAGTATTTTCTATAGCAAATCTTGTGTACAAAGTTTTTCTATAGCAAATCTTATGTATAACAGTTTTTTCTATAGAAAATCTTGTGTATAACAGTTTTTTCTATAGAAAATCTTGTGTTTAACATCACAGTACTACACTGATATATAAATTACAAACAATTTTAGTTCTAGTACTCTGAGGTTAAAAAAGTACTATTTGAATATTATTTTGATACCGAACAAAAATTGCATATTCCATTCCTGCAGCATTGTTTTTATTACAATTGTAATTTCTTATTCTGTTTCTTTATTTTTTGTTCACCCTGTTAATGCATACATCATCCATCCGTATTGTATAGTTTGTGAGAATTTTAACAAAACTGTAGCATATTGGTGCGAAGGCGGCATTTTTTACTTCAAATATGTATTTCGTAATCTTTATTTACCAACAAACTTTGTGCCCGACATAATTAATATTTACTTTAAGCAATTAAGTCGAAAAAAAAGAAATAACTTTAGTTTTTTTAGCAATTGTATATTAGTGGGATTTGGATATATAAATATTTGTCTTTATAAATGACTTTTCTAAGTCATACGATAAACTCTAAATATAGATATGTAGTATGTATTTAGTTTATATGCCGGCCACATTGATTTCGGTGGATATTTATTATAAGCCAAGATTATTTTCTGAACATCGATAATGCAAAAAGTTATACAATAATACTCAACGATTTTCAGTCGATCTAAGTATATACATTAGAGTGACAATCAGTTGTATTGAAACAATTTTTTGTTAAAATTGAACAAGAAATTTAGGAAAAAAAATTAACATATATCGAGAAAAATTAAAATAAAAGCTAATTTTTATTTAAAATATATCCGTATTTACTTGTGTATGAGTTTTTGTCGTCGTAGGCTACCGTTAACCTATTCGCAGGTATGGCCCAAAAAAAATATTTTTTTAACGGCTGTTTCGAATCTCCATTTTCAAATTTTTAAAAATTTTGTTAAACAAATTACAGAATTTTTTGATCATCACATTGGGATTTATTTAGATCAAAATAGGGAATAAAAATATGAAAAAATGATGTCAATACCTCTTACAGTTTTTCAAGAAAAAGTAATTTTTTGTCCATATTTTGGCGAATGAGCCCAATTTCCTTACTGTTATAAATTTTAAGTAAAACCTATTCATAATATTATAGTCCTGGTAATTTTAAATATGGTCTGAAAGTTTTACAAAAAACGGAGAACGTTAACCTTTAAATCGTGAATGTCAATTTTTTCAATATTTGGAATTTGTAATGAAAAGATAGCGAAATGTTATATATTTTGGACCGATTTTAATGAAACAAATTAATACATAAACCTCATATAATATCACTGAAATGGTTGCTTTCGTTTTTCGAAATCTGATCTTCTGTCTGATCTGTTATTAGCTATAAGGGTGTTGCTACAATCATGTTCATCGTAACTTTAACATATTATGATTACCGCAGTCATATAAATATTTACAGTGACAATAATATTGTTCAAAAACATGTAAACATGTTGAAATGGTTACAGTAAACATGTATAACTATATTTTTTCTCTGCGTAAATGTCTCAGTTATATTTCTGCACAGATAAAACAGCAACTAAGCTAATAAACAATAAATTCGGGTATCACAACAAAAACAGAAACATTTTTATTTAAAACAAGAAAATTTACTTTTCTAGCAGATCGAATTAATAAGTTGCTTATTTGGAGATAATAATGACCATAATACTGGTTTAAATGTGCGGGATTTTTTAAAATTTGTGGCTCTTATTTATTAACATTTGTGCAATTTAAATTTATAGTTAGCTATGACCTTTTCCTATCTTTCTGGCAACATATGGATTCCGGGCGAAAAGAACTGCTCAACTTTTGAGGCCAACAATGAATCAAGCCAATTTCGGATATTGTGTTCCAAAGTGAAGCGTATCCCAGAGAGAGAGCGTTCTGCATCGATCGTTTTCATATCTGGTCGCATATTCTGTGCGTTTTTCGGCCAATGGTCTCTTCAATCGAATCAGTTGCATCCGGTTCCCTATGATAGTCTGGCTAGATTTTAGCAGTTCATAATAGATAGGACACTTTTGGCGGGTAATTGGCTTTGGTGTCGATTGGGCTTGATGGCCGGGCTTCACAAACGATCTCTTACGTTTAGGGTTATCGTAATGGAACAAAACTTTTTCATGGTATCTCAGCTTCAGTTCGTATGATACCCAATTTCCCTGCTTGTGGATGAATCCTGCTGCTTGCAAACGTTTTGAAACTAATTGAGAATAAATGAAAACGAATTGTGCATTCATTCTCGTAAATATTTTAGCAACAACATTAGTGGTTTTTGGCTTCATTTATTATTAAAAAATTCCGGACATTCCCGGCAATAAGAATTTTTTCTTATTATTTCCGGGAAATTAGGAATCGTAGTCCCAAATCGTAGTCCATTTAAATACTTTGATTTGTATTTCTTTTAGAATCAAGAGGAATACAGTGAAATTTTGATAGTTAAAAATTCCCAGTGAGAGTCACCAGGGGGTCGATTCTGGTTCTGTGAAACGGTGAAATGAAAAGTTTTTTCATATTTTCATAGAGTTTCTGTTTCTCGTTTAGTGAAAAAATTATAAATAAATTCAAATGTTTTCATATGAAAAGAAAAAGTTAAATAAAACTGATTGAAGAACGGGAATCGCAGTTGTGTAATTGTGAAATGATAATATGAAATGTTCTTATGAAAACGAAAATGAAAAGTTTTTTTTTTCATTTCACCGTTTCACAGAACCAGAATCGATCCCCAGGATGGAGAATCGGAGGAGATATGTTCTTTTCAATCTTTATAGATTCTCTATAAATCAGAATATATGGCTTTCTGTATGATCTTCTTCTAACCGAAACTATGTCTTTAGGTAGATGTTGCGTTTACATATTTACTTAGCTTTGGTATCAGTATTATCTGTAGTTTTTTTGTCGTATAAACAACTTGATTGCACATTATTCCATCATTTGTTAGGGGTTTCCTGGATCATGGAGGGATCCTTATGACTTTCTAACCTCCTCATTAAATTATATCCAAATCGAAGACTGTGAGTATAATTCTCTTTAATAAATTTATAAACAATCTGTGGACTTATTGTGATTTGACATTAGGCATTGATAGACCAGGGAGAAGAAAACTAATGCCTGCTCAGTTTTTTTGTTTGGCGGTAAAATTAAGTATGAATAAATTAAATTTTACCACGAAATTAGTTCGTCATTAGACTAGTTTTTGTCAGTACAGAATATCCACAACATTGACTGTTACTGGTGCTCAAGAACGCGACATGATAACAGAGTTTTTGTTTACGACGTATAAACAGTGCTACATGGCATCAGTTCGAGAAAAAATTCAATTACTACATAGAAGAGGTGGATTCTCCCGTTTTGGTGATTCTCCCCCCAAGATCGTCTGATCATTTGAAGTCAAAGGACTATGTCAACAAGCGCACAACCACTCGGGAATTGAAGGAGGAAATTCAACAATGATCTTGGGATATTTTGAAAAAAGATTACTTATGTGCCAGCAAGGCCATGGAGACCATTTTACCGATATTCTATTCTACACATAATCCTATCATGGATACTTTATCTATTTGAGGATCGTTAGAACAAGTGAATTACTTTTTCAGAAAATGCATTTTCAGTCCCTTAATTAATATAACGTGCATTGATTCTATACTTACCATTTACCCATTCAAAAGAAGTAATAAAAGCTTTTATTATTTTATTTTTTCAAATTTGATAATTTTCAATTTTATTATTATTTTTTTTAAATTTTTCGTTTAAATTGAAAGTGGAATATCTAAATAAAGTTAACAAAGAACATTCCATTTTCATTTATTAATAAAACAATTTTTTGTTTTTCTTTTTTTTGTATTAAATAAACACTATTAACTAGAAATTAAAAAAAAAATGATAATGATCATAATAAAACAAAATAAAAATAATATTTAAAAATACATAAAAGTAGACAATAATGAACAACATTTCACAAATCAAATAATAAGAGAATATTAATCAATAGACGTGCAGGATTATCGTTAATATCAATATTATTATTTCATTCATTTGAGTATAGAGTGGTATGTGTGAGTGTGTGGAGAGAGAGAGAGGAGAACATTTAACAATTTTAGTAACAAATACAAAAATACGTACATAATAAAATACATTAGGTAGTGATAAGAATTAATTAAAAAAAGCGAACACATTACAATGGTCATTTGTTTGTTATCATTTGAGTTAGTAGATAATCGCATTGGGATATGAGGATCAGGATCGGTAGACATACAGGATACAGGAGTTGGGAGGAGACGGGATTTGGAAATCGGGATTTATTGAACGGGAAAATTCACTCAAACGTCGTTTATTGTTTTTTCTCGTCTTCGGCCACTACAGCCGCCTTTGCGGGTTCGGCTACAGTTGTCGTTACTGTTGCAGTCGTTTCGATTTCCTTGCTCTCTGCTGTAGTCTGCTTGTCATTTTCATTCACTTTGCTATCAATTTTTGTCTCTTCGGTCGCGTCATTGGTGCTAGTAGGATTAGCAGGTGCATCAACATTATCCGTTTCACGTTTTGTGTGAATATGTTCGGGAATGTTTTGGGTGCATGAGCAGGGGCACATGCACTGATCTTTCTTAGCACCATTGGGGAAGACTGAGTTTAGATTAAATCCGAAAGGAATTGATGCGGGTTGCACTCCCAATGGATTTTGAATGTGTTCACTTGAAAACTGTTTGGTGTTCTCGTCGCATTTGGCATAGGCCGCTTCGGGCAATATGATGACGGGCATAAAGGCGACTATGGCTCCCTGAGGAATTTTATCAGGGGCATAGAATGCTGGATAACCGGGTACATGAGGGACCACAGGAATCTGTTGCAAAAGTGCCATCGAACTCATTATGCTACCAAAGTGTGTTTGGCCAGCGATACCGCCATTAGTCGTGAATTGTTGTTGAAAATTGTTGCTGTTTGAGTAGGAGGAAGAGGAAGGATTGCTGTGCTGTGATGTGGAGAAACCATTGTTGGAATGGGAAGAGGTGGAGGAAGTTGAGGTTTTGGATGAATGAGCCTTATCAGCTAGACACGGGCAAAAGTTGTCAGTATTCTGTGTATGGAATGGGGAAGAAGTGGGACGGGGAGTTACATTTTGTTTATTTTGCGATAGATTTGTTTCGGTTTTTGTCACTGTCGTTATTTGTTGCTGATGTTCGGGTTTTCTTTTCTGATACTCATTGTTGCTCACATACGTACTAGTTACCTTTTCTATGACCTTCTCTTTGTTGACTTGAGTGAAAGGTTGTGGTTGCTGTCCTTTATAGGTGTTAGTTATGGTCTTGCCATTGTCATGGGACTCAATGTAGGAGCCGGTGTGTGTTGTCACAACCTTTTCGGGAGTTTTGTAGGCAGTCGTTATGACTTTCTCAACTGTTATGGGCTTGGAATTGTCATAGGTATTGGTATTGGTGTTAATGTTAACTACTTTTTGTGGTGGTATATAAGTGTTGGTCGTGGTCGTGGTTACTTTTTCCACTTCCTGAGGTCTAGTGTATGTATTTGTCGTCGTTATCTTTTCAACTACCTGAGGTCTAGTGTAAGTGTTGGTATTTGTGTTGGTGTTGATGTTCGTATTAGTATTTTTATTCGTTTGGGTCGTCACAACTGTCTTCTCTTTATTGAAATCTGATTTATTATTACCATAATTTTGATTAGTTGTCGTCGTTGTGGTGTAGGTCGTTTGTGGCTTGTCCTTCTCAGTAGTGATATCCTGGACCTGGAGGTTGCCGGTGTTTGTGAGAATATATGTGTTGGGTGGGATTTTTTGTTGTTGTTGTTGGGTGTTTGGTGGTTGGGGTTTGGGAGTGGGGGAGGAAGAAGAAGGAGGAATATATGTTAGTTTAGTATTAACAGTTTTATCATTATTATTATAATTATTAAAATTATTCTTATTGCTATTGATTGTGTTTGTGGAAGTTGTGGAAGTGGTAGTTGTTGTGGTGACCTTCTTTTGTGTGTAGTCATTATTTGGATGATAATTGGACACAAAAGACGTCTGCGTATTGGTATTGGTATTCGTTGGTGGAACTCTATCTACTTGGTATGAATTAGTGTTATTAATTTGATTTATTTTACCATTTTTCTGATGAGGAGGCAAGTAACCAGGCACAGACAAATCGGATTCTCTGGGATCTTTAGGTTTCTTTGTTGCTCTTGTGGGTTGTTCACGGCCAGGGTAAGGTGGGCCTGGACGATTGGGGCCGGGAGGACCGGGTGGACCTGGACGATCGGGTCCGGGGGGTCCGGGTGGACCAGCATGAGTACCACCAGATGGACCATAAGGACCAGGAGCGTTAGGACCTACTGGTCCGTAAGGGCCGGGAGCAGCTGGACCATAAGGTCCCTTGGGTCCTGGAGCAGTTGGACCTGGAGGTCCGGGAGGTCCCTTAGGTCCAGGAGCATTTGGTCCAGGATAGCCATAAGGTCCCTTGGGTCCTGGAGCTGTTGGTCCGGGTGGTCCAGGAGGTCCTTTAGGTCCCTTGGGTCCTTTTGGTCCGGGAGCTGTTGGTCCTAAAGGTCCAGGAGGTCCGGGTGGTCCAGGGGGTCCGGGAGGTCCTAAAATATTTAATAAAATTAGCATATATAGAAAAGATTTCAAAGAAATTATGGCAATTACCGTTAGGGCCACCAGGTCCTTTGGGTCCACCGGGTCCGTTGGGGCCATTGGGGCCGCCGGGTCCTACACCGCCACCGTTGCCATCGCCTCCGAAACCGCCATCACCGCCTTCACCGCCATAACCGCCATTGGGTCCTACAATGTGCACATAGGGTGGTGCTGGGGGACCAGTTGGACCTTCAATATGAACATATTTTCCAGAATCATCATGATAGTATTTACCCTCTTGTATTCCTGCAACAAAACAAAATAACATTAGAAAATCATCAAAAACTTTAAGTGTTTAAGAGTAACTCACCTTTATATCTACCATCATCATAATTATTATATTTACCATGTCCTAAATAGATAAATTTGTGTAAATTGAAAAAAAAGAAATAATCAAGATTAGAAACATGAAAATAGTAAGATTGTTTTGCGGTTTTCATTAATTCTACAAACTACAATTTAAATTGATACAACTACTCTAGCTAAAAATATAGATTTTACAGATTTAAAGACACATAGATACTTCTCTAATAATACATATACATACAAATTAATATAAAATACATTCATATACAATAACTAAAAGAAGCTTTAAGCTAAAGCCCTTCACCATAAGCCAACCAAAAACAAAATTTGTTAAATAAAAGCCTTAAGATCTACATACGTTCAAATGTATGACGACGAATATTAAGGCAATAATATGATTGATTGATTGATTGATATTTTATCTTTTTTTCACCAACCCTCAATGCAAAATGTTGAATTATCAATTAACTCATTGATCGAGTGATGAGTACTAAAATGTAGCAAATGATTTTGAAGAGTTTGTGTGTGTATGGTCGAATGTGTAGTGGGTGTATTTGCATGGTGTCAATGTGGATGCAAGTGAGAGTGCGAACCAATATCGAATAGCTTTTATATATACATACTGAATATCGGGTATGTCTCTTCATTTCAAGTAAACATTTTAGAAATTAAAGTCAAAAGTAATATGGAAAGAGCTGAGTAGAGAGATAGAGAGTGGAGAAAAGTGAAAGTGTGCTTGAGCAAAAAGTTGCAGTGCCTTTGGAAAAAAACAATCCCTAAACTAAAGTTCATATTCAATTTTTCATTTTCATTATAATTCATGTGTAATTCTCCTAAAGTGCTGTTACGATTACGGTCATTTTTATTTGCTCACATTATTCTAAACTTTTTTTCTTATTATTTTTTTTGTTTTTATTATATAAACTGCTGAAAATAAAAAATTAAATCTTAGGAATATAAATAAAAAATAATAATTAGCGTATGATGATATTATTGCGAGAAATTCAGAAAAAATATTGGAAAAAAACTTAATAATATTTAATAAATTAAAGATAAAACGATCCATTGGAAGATCGCAGGTGTAAATTTATATGCATACATGTGTAAATCAAGGAGCTTGGATGCACACAAATATATAAATACGATACGAGACGTACGTGTAAATGTGTTGATATTTGTATGTGTACGAGAGTAAACGATAAAAATATTGATCGAACATTAGGATGGCCCTTAGTTTGCACTTTTGCTATTTTCGATGCATCTAAAATTGTATTCCGTAAAAATCAAATGCTGAGAATCTGAGCAAAATCGGTTAACGTTTGTATTTCATTATTACATATAAGCCATTATAACATAAAATTCCATGCAAATCTTAAATGTTTTAGGCTACGGTGAACAATTTCAGATCTTAACAACATCGTAAATAGAAAAAGTGAGAAATAAGGGCCAGTCTATAGATTAAAATTGGGTTATTTTGCATTTTCTTTTTGATAATTTTTTTTGTTTGCTCTGAAGTATGGTTAGTGCAGTGGGGAGTTTGTGAAATGCTTTTGAAATAGGTGGGATAGTTTGAATAGAAGACTGCATCCAGAATTGGATAAATGAATATAGATAAATATATAACGAATATCGGTTGCAATGTGCGGTTAAAGGAACATGTTGCTTTGAAACTGTTTTCTTTTTTTGTTTTTTTGCGCAAAGCACAGTGAAGTATATGATTTCGATGTAATTTGTGCGCGCGGTCCAAGCTCCGGTGAAGTAAAAGAGAGAGTGTGTGTGTGTGCTAACCTTGAGTGTATCCGTTGCCCCCAGAAAAACCTGACACAGAATGTCCATCGTTGTGTTTGTAGCCGCCGCCAGCGCCGGCATTATAGTTTCCAGAATTGCCACCGCCGTTGTATTTACCAGGTTTTCCTGGGGCGTCCGGTCCGGGGGGTCCTGGTGGTCCATTGCTGCCGGGTCCAGTTGGTCCAGGAGGACCTGGTGGTCCGAATGGTCCCTTGGGGCCATAAGGGCCGGGGCTAGTGGGTCCATGAGGGCCAGGAGGTCCGGGTGGTCCATTAGGTCCGGGAGGTCCATTGGGACCAGGAGAGCCTGGTGGTCCAAAACCTCCGGGACCACCATTACCGCCGAAACCTCCGTTGCCACCATTACCGCCATGGCCTCCATTACCACCGTTACCACCGAAACCGCCATGTCCTCCCTGGGCACCAACTACATGATCGTAGGGAACTGGAACATGATTGTATTGGCCACTGGCTGGATCTGAAACACAAACAAACTGAGGGCTAGCACCAGTTCGTCCCATCTAATTGATTTCAAATTCGCTCACTTTTGTATTTTCCATCACTATTGTATTTTCCATCACTATTGTATTTTCCATTACCGCTGGGTCTCAGAGCTGCAACAGAGTGGGAAGATGGGGACTGAACACCAGGGGAGCCTTCGAATGTATGACCTTTGCCGGTGTCGAATAGACCAGTACCACCACTAACACGCTTGTTAGTATTATCACCGTATCTATGAATTTGGGGACTCTTTTGGTCCGAACCCTTGATCACAATAGAGGGAAATTTAGATAAGCCAACAGTGACTGACTCCTTGCCTTTGTTCTAGAATATATGGTGTCAGATTAAAATGGTAAGAACGGTTTTCAATATTTCAACGTACATCTTCGACTTCAATCAGAGGAATATTGGGGCGGGCACCACCTTCGAACTTGCCGCAACCAATGGGGAAGTAAAGTTCGTGCCACTGCAAAAGAACACCATTACTCTTGCCAGTGACGGGATCGTTGGGATGGGGATAAGTAACTACGGGCTTTTCGGGCTCAACTGTGCGATAACCGTGATTATCGGCAACATAATGTGTGGCGCGTAAAACTTTGTAGGGATCGATGTGACCGTAACAGCCGTAGGTGACGCCATCGGGACCACGAGTTTCGTGATGGAAGTTACCAGTCTTACCAATATCGTAACCGTAACGGTAGGCGTCTTTACATAAGAAATAGTTAAATTTTTTGTTGGGTTTTTGTTTTGTAATATAGTGGAAATTTCATTAAATATATTTATACAACTTAATAACCTGCGGTAAAACATACATATTTCAACGTCTCCTAAGCTAAACTGAACTGAACTTTGAGCGACACAACCGAGGATGGGTACAGGAAGAGAAGAAATGAAGCGCGCCAGAAAACTGTGCAGCGCATAGATGTGAAGGAAAAGCAAAGGATTTTAAAAGGTAGGGAAGTAAGGAGTAATTTGAGGGAGTGAGAGGTTAAAATAGGATGTTAGGATATTACGGTTTGGCTGTTATCGAGGTCAAAAATTTACAGTTCGTCTGGCAGTCATTCCGTCATGTTAGTCATTACGTACGTAGGTAAGTACGTATTAATTTGTAAGAAAGAGTAGTTTATTATTTAGATGGTGTGGTGGGTGGTGTGCTTTATTTAATTCACAGATTAGATTTATTTGTTGAGGCCAGAGCTTTATTAAATTTAGCTCTGTTTTTTTTTAATTTAGTTTTATTCTTTGGTTTGTTTCGAGTATAAAAAAAAATGGTAAGAGGGGGGATGAGTATGCGAAGCTGATTATGTACTACGAACTTCCACTAACATACAATACATACAATAGAGTGTGTGGATTGATATTGTGGCTTGTTTGTTTGTTGTTTGTTTTGAGAGAGGGAATATTTACAGGTCGAGAGGTTTGAGAGTTTTGAGACGATCACTATTAGATGTACTGTTGATAGATAACTGATTTTTACTACTGCGTTGTATTTGGTTGGTTGGTAGAGATTGGCTGTTTGCTGGTGGTTTTTTGATTTTTTATTTTTTTTTAATTTAGTTTTAGTAGTGAAGCTACAGGTTATTTAAATAGTAGGATTTTAATTTTAATTTTATTTATTTTTACTTTTATTTTGTTTGGCTTTTTGCATACTAAACAACTACAATTTAGCTACAAAATGGATTAGATATTTCACTACATCCAGATTAGATCAAGAGTTATTAAAACGTGTTTTATGTAAATTTATTGGTTTTTAGATGTTTAGGCTACAGCACGCTACGTTAAATAAAAATAATTCAAATTAAATTTTATTTTTTTACTTTAAATACTTTAAATGTTTTCTAGTTTTTTTTGCAATAGTGTAGTCATACAAAACAAACAGACTATTTAGTTAAATACATTAAGTTTTATTATTACGTTTCTATTACATATAATCAAATATATAATTTAACAACAACTAACTACAAAAGGTTTATGTTAGTTAAATTAATTAGTTTCGATTTGAAGTTATCTTTAGATGAATTGAGATTTTGTTTTAATTACGCACCAAATTCTAAAGAAAGTTTTTTGTTTTTTTTTTTGTTTGTTTATAAAGTTTAAGGAAACGAAAAGAAAGTACATGAAATTGATATATGGAATGTAATAATAATTCATTTGTTTGCAAACCAAATGAACCATTTTCAAACATCCCTTATGATTTTGGTATGATGGATTTTTTTTTGGTATAAAACAACATCAAATACTGTGAATAATGTAAACAGAGAGAGAGATAGAGAAAGAGATAGTAGTCAACAGTAGTAGTGGGGATAGAGTACTAAACAAATGTCAAAATTTTGGTTTTTCTAAATGGGAAACAGGATTATTGTTTATTAATGATTTTTTTCTTTTTTTTTTTGTTGTATGTGAAGATAATGAGAGAGCAAAATAATGGAAAATTGTTTACTTACTTGTGTCAAAGTTTGACGAGTAGTACTGTTTATTGGTAGTTTTCTGATCTTTAATGTCGAGAATCAGACGTCGGTTCTCTGCATCTAATTTAACAGAGAACGCGCATTGCACTAGAATGCAAGCGACGGCCTGTGGAATAAAGTATATAAAAAGAGAAATAGATGAAATAAATCAATAAATTTATTTAAATGAATAAAATATTAGAAATATGTAGATACAAATAACAGACATAAATAGATTTGCAACAATTTCAAGACGTTCAATTAACATGTGCTCGGACCTGTTCGGAAATTTTCTTTTCTATCGTTCGATGCGTTTTTCAATGCTTAGGATCTACTTCAGTTTAGAACATTTTAGGTACCCTAAAACTGGGACCATCCTACTACTGCATATACGGTATTTTGTTAATAAATATCTAATACCTGATTGGTGTTTATACCAAAAATAAATATGTGTCACTATAATTCAATAACGTTTTGTTTGCATACAGAATCCAGGTTTTTTTTTACAGTTGTATTTGCATGAACTCATATAGTTGTAGCTTAATTTGTACGTCAATGCAAAAAAGAATCAAAACAATACCTATTCTAACATTCTATCTGCTCTTGCTAATTTCGGAAGTTCACCAAACAAAGATTTTTAAAAAAAATAAAAGGTATTTAACGAAAAACACAAAAAAGTAAGACAATAACCAATTAACGACAACTTATTTCGAATGTTAAATTTGTTATTGTTTTGGTTTTTTTTCGACACTGAATTTTTTTTCTTTTTTTAATTTTTATTATGCTTTTTGTTGTTGTTGTGACTGCTTATTATTATGTTTCCAGTTATTGAGATCCGGTTCAAATAACGTTTCATCTTCTAAATGTCAAATGCACTCACTCACTCAATTTTGGTTTAATTTTTTCGTTATTTTTTTAATTATTTAACTGCATGTTGTTACTTTTTTAATTTTTTGGGATGGTATGCAAGACAGGGATGGAAAAAAACTGTTATACATTTTTATATCGAAATTTACTCATGCACACCAACTTTTCTATACACACAATTTTAAATAAGAAATACTGTTATACAACAAATGTTCTACATAAATAGTAATAATACATTTTTCTGTAGAAAAAAACTGTTAACACAAACTTTTCTATAGAAAAAACTGTTGCAGATATTATTTTTTATAGAAAAAAACAGTTATATACACAACATTTTCTTTACAAGAAAACTGTTATACGCAACTTTTTCTTTACAAAAAAACTGTTATACAAAACTTTTTCTTTATAAAAAACTATTATACACAACTATACAAGAAAACTGTTATACACAACTTTTTCTTTACAAAAAAACTGTTATACAAAACTTTTTCTTTAGAAAAAACTATTATACACAACTTTTTATATAGAAGAAAACTGTTATACACAAGATTTTCTATAGAAAAGACTGTTATACACAACTTCTTCTTTAGAAAAAACTGTTATACCCAAACTTTTTCTTTAGAAATAACACTTATACACAACATTTTATATAGAAAAGACTGTGTATAACAGTTATACACAACTTTTCTATTGAAAAATCTGTTATATAAAAACTTTTCTATAGAATAACTGTTATACACAACATTTTATATAGAAAATACTGTTATACACAACTTTTTCTTTAGAAATAACTGGTATACCCAAACTTTTTCTATAGAAATAACTCTTATACACAACATTTTATATAGAAAAGACTGTATATAACAGTTATACACAACTTTTCTATAGAAAAAACTGTTATACACAAACTTTTCTATAGAAAAAGAGTGAATAACTGTTATTATATTGAAAAGACTGTTATATACAACTTTTTCTTTAGAAAAAACTGTTATGCCCAAACTTTTTCTATAGAAATAACTCTTATACACAACATTTTATATAGAAAGGTTTGTGTATACAAGTTTTTTATATAGAATAAGTTGTGTATAACTGTTATACACAGTCTTTTCTTATATAAAATGTTGTGTATAAGAGTTATTCTTTACTTTTTTTATTGAAAAAACTGTTATACACAACACAACACACAAGAAAAAACTGTTATGCAAAACTTTTTCTATAAAAAACAAGTTATTTACAAAATTTTTTAAAAAAAACTGTTATACAGACAATTTTCTATGGAAAATGTGGTGAAATTAAAAGAAGATTATCACGACATGAACGAACCTGTTTATATCGTACAGAAAATTATTCTAAGTCTATGGGAAAGTGTAAATATTTTTTGTTTCACAAAATACTGAAAATTGTTTGAAAGTATCAAAAGAGTAGCAAGAATGCTATTGACTATGAAAACATTACAATCACATCATTTTTACCATCCCTGACACCCAGACTAGACAACTCAATTTCTGGTGAGTAATTTGCATGCCTTTGAAGAGTGTTATTTTGTTTTTATTTTTTTTTTTCTAGTAAAATCGCTAGATACTAACGCACTTGCGTAAATGTCATTGATGATGCATTTGCTAAATTGTATAAAATATTCAATTTTATACAATTATTTGCTGCATAATGATTATGTAATATTCATGATATTTCTTGCCTTCAACTGCATACTTTACAAACAAACCTAAGTATGCTAGATGCCAATAGGAATTTTAAACCAAGAATCCGGAAAAAATTAAATAAAAAAAACAGCTAAACTATTTTAACAATAGTTCATAAAAAATATTAGTACTATTAACAACTTAATTGCCTATAACAAACTGATTGACATTCATTCAACTGTTTTTAAAATCTTACAGTGTGAACAGGTTTTTGAATGAAGCGCAGTCGGAAAGGTCCTATGTACATATGTACATGATATTTCTCACGGGGTTTAGTTTGTGTTTTCTTTAAAGAATTATAGCAAATTTTTGACATTTCAAGTTAAATGTAAATACAATAATATTGAAAACAATAATTAAAAATGTTTACCTTGAATCCAAACACTTTATATTTTCAATATTTAGTTTATATAAAACAAATTATAAGCACAACAAATTGTTATAATACGAATTTGCCAAAAAGACTATCAACATTTCGCTTAAATTTGACAGCTATTGTTTAATTAATCAACTGTCAAAATTCTTAACAGAAGACAATGTGAACAGTTTTAAATTTATGACACGATAACTTATAAACAATTTTTTTAAATGCCAAGTTTGAATGACTACTTTTATTTGGTTGGCTACGTAATAATACCCAGCAATTGTTTCTTCATTTTTCTTTATCTTTCTTTTTCTACTTTTAAATTATTTGTCTTTTTATTATTATTATTTTTGGTGTTTTTTTTGTTTTGTTTGTTGGTTAAGGGCGTGTTAAGAGTTAAGAGTTGTTGGTGTTTTGTTGCAATTAAACCATAAATTTTGTATTTATTTATAAACAACAACAAAAAAAACATCACAAAAATAATGAAAAACGTATAGGTTAAGGTTAGATTGTCAATAATTGGTTTTCCTTCCAGCTGTGCTAAGCAGCCTTTTAAGCATTCGTTACACTGGCTGTCAGTTATTGTTCAATAACGAGCTTGATTTAAGGTAATTTTTTTTTGGAATAATGGGACTGTTATTGGAGTGCTAATTGCATAAAAGTTAAATTGTCAAAAATGTTGTACTCTCCCACATAAAATGGTTTAATGAATTCAAAGATGTTTCTTAATTTAATTGTAATTAAATTAGCCATAAAAACACAAGTTTTTATTATAATAACTACCATAAAACCCCAGTTGGAAATTTAAAGTGCTTTTTATCTCTTGGACTTTTTCAAACAATTACACAAATGTTGGCTCTCATACTATTGAGGTATTTACAAAACAATTTATATATTGTCTAAAATGTATATTAAATACCTTTAATTTGGTACCAAATTTGTCTTTAATACATACAATTTTGTAAAAAAGTGCAGAAAAAGTGCAAAGTGCAAAAAAACTATTGATGAATTTCCACATATATTTATATACTATGGAATAGGTATCTTAAATACCTTTAATTTTGTACAAAATTTATCTATAATAGATACGTTAAAGTACCAAAGTAACAATTTTGTAAAAAAGTGCAAAATTTTCATCAAAGAACTATTGGTGAATTTTCAATAACATTTATATATTTTTGAATTGGTCTTTCAAATACATTTAATCCGAAAACAAATTTTTCTATGATTTTTAACAAAAGGGACATAAAAAGGGCAAAATTTAAAAAAACACTATTTCGATATTTCCACAAATATTTATAGTCTTATGAGTAGGTTTCTTAAATACCTTTAATTTGGTAACAAATTTATCTACAATATGTATTCATTATTGTACCAAAAAAACAATTTTGTAAGAAAGGGCACAAAAAGGGCAACATTTTCATAAAACTGTAAATGAATTTTCAAATTATTTATATAGTTTTGGATAGATCATTTAAAAGGCTTTAGTTTGGTGGCAAAATTGTCTACAATATGTATTCATTATTGCACCAAAAAACAATTTATGTTAAAAAATGCAACATTTTAAAAAAAATTATTAATGAATTTCCAAAAATATTTCTATAGTTTTGAATACGTCTTTAAAATACCTTTAAATTGGTGTAAATTATTTATTTATTATTGTACTAAATTAATGATTTTGTTAAAAAAAGGGCAGAAAAATGGCAACATATTTAAAAACCTATTGATGATTTTCAAAAATATTTATATACTTTTGGAAAGATCTTTAAAATCGCTTTAATTTGCCACCAAAGTTGTCTACAATATTTATTTATTACTGTACAAAGTAAACAATTTTGTTAAAAAAGGCAGAAAAAGTGCAAAATTTGGAAAAAAAATTTCCAAAAATATTTTTATAATATTGAATACGTCTTTTAAATACCATTAGTTTGATACACGATTTGTTATCGTAGAAAAAAGACGATTTTGGAAAAGTGCAAAATTTTAAATGTAAAATTTGTTAGAACTAATGTCAATAGATCGTGAATGGTTTAAAAAAATCTTTATTTACTTTAAATACTATTACAGTTAAGTACTGATGAAAATTGTATTGAAAATCCTATAACTTTTCATAAAAAATCTAGAAACATACGCAGGTTATTATCTCTATTTCGTCAATAAAAAAAATTGGATACAAACCTGTCACATTTCAGTACTATTGTTTATTGTAAACTATTAATATTGTCATTCAAAAATTGATCAAATATATTTATGAGAAACTCTAGAAGTGTCATCCAATTTGTTTATGACAAAGATAGAAAAGCAAGAATTTTTTAAAAATTCCATACACTTTCCTACAAACAAACATACATTTTTATAATCAAATTAAAAACCGCCCACATAAATAAAATAAATATTTTACCAGCCAAGAGTTCTTACTTAAATTTCATAATAATCTGTTTTGTTAAGATTTTTCTCTTTTGTTATTTAATATTTTGAGCGGCCTAAGGGCGAAAATAATACATTAGATTTCTTTGTTAAGTTATTTGGTACATGTCAAATTGACAGCCCTAACAAATGACTACCAAATAAACAGCATTAATCTACATTTACCAACAATTTATATGCTTACAACTCTACTGGAGAAGCAGAAGGTAGTGATTTGAACGCCCCATTGATATGTATGTTTAGCGTGGCTTAACTTTAGCAAACATCACGTTTTTATTTTATTTTTAAATAGTTAAGTTTGTTTTTTTTTTTTTTTTTGGTTTTTCATAGGTCATTTGTATGATGTGTGCAAACAAAATGAATTGATTACCCCCCTTGTCTTTTTCAATAATCATGTTTAATCAGAACCAGTTAAGATCAAGTAATAATGAATGTACACAAACTATATCTAACGTTAGTCTGTCTGTTCATATTTATCTACACTCAACCCATAATGATTGAATATTAAAGAGCTTCAAAATAAAATAAAAAAGTGTTACAAGTCTTATGCGTGCACCTCAAATGCACACAAACACCCAATAAACACTTAGGATTGAAGTCAATTTGAAAATGATTTGATATCAAGCCCGCAAATTTTCTTCAAGCTGGTTTGATGATCATTTCAGAATGCTTGGAAAACAAATATTTTAATAGCTTTTCAAATTTCCAAATTTTCTTTAAAATTTGCTTTTTAAAATTGAAATAATAATTTTCCTTACATTTATGTTTGCTGGACATAATCGCATCATGACATTTTCTTTAAATTTGAGTATGAGTGTGTGTTTGAAATATGAAATAACTGACATATTTTATTATTCATATAATCGAAGCTTAAAATTTATTTGATGGATTTTTGCTTTTGAAATTCTACCAGTTGTCAGTTGGTTTTGAGATGCTGGCAGACAGACAGACATACAGACTTTATTTAATCTGCATTTCCGAAATGCTTAATTATGTGTAAAATTATTTTAAATATTTACTTTGTATGTGCTGTGATTGCTGGTGAGAAATAAATACATACATACGTTTAAAAATTCAGCATAAATTATAAAGTTGTATTACAGATCGATCTAATATTTAATGACTACTAAAATGTAAATATTTGTCCCAGTTTATAAACAAATGTGTATTTAATTACACAAGTTCAATAAATCATAATAATATTATTGTACTTTTGGACATTGTTCAGTCTTACAAAAGTCATGTAAACTCAAACAATCTATTTTTGCAAATGGTTGTTGTTACCAAGCCAATTAAAAAGCACATATATATAACGCATTCTGTTTAAACTCTCCCACCGTATTTATTTGTTACTGAAGGGTAAAGAGAAGTTGCTTAGTGTCTGAAATCATTCCATTATAAATATCCAAACATTGATAACAATCAAATTTGAAATGCTTTGGTTTAACATGATAAATTCAAACCTCCCACTTTTTATGTTTTTCTTTCGATGCATCCACATATTTTAATGTGGGTGGTTTGTAAAATTAATCATCATATTGTTGTTCATATATTGACAACTCGTAACTGACATTTGTTTTCAAAATGAAATAATGATGCCAAATGAAGATGGAGAAATCATTTGTCATCATAGTAAACAAAATTGTTATGAGAATTACTCTTCCGAGCCCCTACTTTCTCAGGGATTTGATGAAAGCTCGGCAGATAAAACTAGCCAGTTGTAAATAGTACTAAAATTTGGTAGCATGAAAAAGTTTATTTTTTAACAAATCCGATTACATCCCTTTACTTTGTCATAACTTTAATACAATTTCTGCAGAACATAATCAGTACACAGAGAAAACAGATTCGTGGTAGCAACCGAATTTGATGCCAATCGAATGATTCTGTCTTAGTGACCGCATTTTACAGTTGTGCGTACAATATTTTGGAAGGGGTAACTAAAGTTTGGTTGCCTCATCTGAAATTCATCTTTATCAACTGACTTTCTGTTGTTAGAACTGAATGTGTGCAACCGAATCATTCGATTGGCAACAAATTCGGTTGCTATCACGAATCTGTTTTCTCTGTGTAGGTTTTTGCATATTAGATATTAAGAATACTAATATTCTTAATATCAAATTGATTTTGATATTAAGTCTTTTTATACAAATCCTAGTGGGATTCTTTGTTTTTTTCTTGAATTTGTTTAAATGTCCACAGCACAAAATTAACAGGTTGTTAACAATGCTGACATTTCATAGGTTTGTCAGCACTATTAGAAAACCTGTTGATTTTTTACGGCAGAATACCAGAGTGTCATCAGATTTTTGTATATCAGTCTGAAATTTTCAATCTCTAGTGACTTTCCCATCAGAGCTCTTAAACAAAATTCTGGAATTCTCCGACTTTTTCACATATATGTCAGCAGAAAAAAATTAATAGGTTGTCAACAGTGCTGACATGTCGTAGGTTTGTCAGCACTATTATCAAACTATTAATTTTTTTACTGCTGACATTTGAGGAACATGAAATTCGAAAGGATCAAATGTTAGCAGAACACAATTCTAAGGTTTCACGACTTGAAATATCGTAGTAAGACAAATTAGTAGAATTGTCAGTACTATTGAAAACCTGCTGATTTTCTCTTACTAATATTTGATACAAATGAATGAGAAAAAAAGTCAGGCTCAAAACTGATTAAATCAGCAGTCATAGAGAATTTTACATAAAGACCAGAGACCATGTCAAACAAAAATACAACAAAAAAAATGTTTGATACAACAACAAAATACATTGACTAGCATGTATTTTGTTGTTGCGAGAGATAGGTTTTTGACAACAGACTTAGGTTTTGGACAATTACGTCTCGTCTCTATGTTACCCTTTGCTAGACACTATGTCAGCATTCTTAATATTTATCCAATCCACAACCTTTCTTGAATGGTTGCATGTTTGAATAGCAAACCAATTTAAAGTGTAGACAACAATATATTGCTACAATCCAGTTTATTAATAGAACATTTATCTCCAGATAAACTAGATCAATTGTGTTCCCTCTTCTTCCCAATTTAAAACCAAAAACAAAATGCCAAGTGAGCTATTTCCTTAAAAAATCCACAACATATTTAGAAGGTATTTATAGATATATGGGACTGAATGAAGAGGGTATCAATTAACTGTCATAATTTGAATATTAAATTCGTGTGTTGCTGAGAGGAACTGGGTTCGTTTCTGAGCGATGATTAAATTGTGGGAAATTCCCGAGTGGAAAGGATTGTTGATATTCCCCACTTTTGTTATGCAATTGAACAAATGACAACTACATATTGTAAGCATTAGTGAAGACATAGCCAGAAGGTAGTCAAAATAATGGAATGTCTTTCTAAATTGATGACAAACTAATGAATTTTGTATAAAAAAGAATCAAGAAAATCAGAGAAGTTCAGAAAAGTTTCTATATGGGATTTTTTAAAAGCTAATTTTATATTTGATTTGTCTTGCTTCATTATTTCAAAACTAGATTGATTAACTTTTTTAAACTAGATTAAAAAATATTTCTAGTTAAAGATAAGAATCAGCAAAACTTCTTTGACTACTTTGAACATCAATAAAATTGATTTTTTATTTAAATTTTAAAAGTTGTTATTTTTTTTATTATTGCTAATGAATTTGGAAATAAAAAAAATACCAACATTTATGTATATTCTTTTATAACAAATAGCAATATGCTAAATAGACTAGATTAGAATGTTCTTTAAAAAAACAATATTTGGTATCAATATAAATACGCACACAAAAACATTTATCCAAAATATTTCTTAGAAGGAAAAAAAATATGTATTCATAAATTATGAGGCGATTTGAAATGTTAAAATGTCATTTTATGAATTTAACTACAAACAGAAATAAGAAATATGCCTACATATTCGATTTAATATTTTACATATTAATGATTTTAAACGTAAGACAAAATTTATTAAATTATCATAACTTGTTTGATTTTTAATATTTTTTTTTTTGGGATCTTAGAACTTGACGCAAAACATAGAACCAAACAGTTAAACAAATTTAGACGTATTACATGCAGACATATTTACATGTAGATGTAGATGTAAATGTTTATTTATTTACTTAACTTGCACATGTGTGTAAAATTCAAACCAACTTGACCATCATTTTACGCACTTATAAATTTATGAGAATTTACTGTATCTCCGCCTGCCTGACTGACTGACTAACTGACTGGCTACCTTTACATTTGTCGTCTGTGCCTTATGGAGAAGGTCAACCAGACAACATTATCATTCATTCTTCTGCTATTTTAGAGAACACATGTATGTATGTTTGTTTGTTTTTGTATCTATGTGATGATGCTCAAATGTGGCTAAAATATTTTAGCCATTTTTAAGAATTTTTTTTATTTTTTGACAGAGTGAATCTTGTGAATTTATGAGTTCAAGGCAAGCAAACACTTCACAAAAAATTAACTTTTTAAAATGAAAACATTTAGCATATAAGTTCAAAATTCAAATGAATTTGTTACTTTCTAAATAAGAGTTCATCTATGTCATTCATATAACAATCAATGAATGTTGCATATATTTCTGTTATGCATATTATTGAGAGGAAGTCTATTTAACCAACTGACTTAGTTAACTGTTTTGTAAGTTTTTGGCTTTTAAAACCAGTTTTCCTTAATCACTTTTCATTTTTTTTTGGGAATATCCACTGTTTTTAAACCATATTTTGTAAGCTGCACTTTTGAAGGTTTCTTTTTTTTAAATATGGTTCGAATTGCCAGCCAGTGAAACAAATGAACTTGAAATGACAATGTATATTTATGGCCCTTTCCTTGCTATTTTTATTTTTAACATTTAGGGGTCCTACGTTTTAGCCATATACTTGTAAATGTTGCGTGTCTTTTTGTTTTTTATTAACATGTCGTTTTAATAATTTTTATTATCTTGGGGGATTCATTCAGCTTTTTTTCGTGTTGTCTTGTTTTTAGCAATATTTTAGGTAGGTTTTTTATTTTTTTAAATTTGGGTTTTGTAATTAAATCCCTGCTGTTAGCTGAAGTAATTTGTTTAGCTGTGCAATCACGAAGTGATTAGTCGCTAATTGCAACAGCTCTTGAATTCTCCCTCTCAAATTCTTTATATTCCCAAGACATCTTCTCTCCGGAATGACCCGAGGCCAACCGCACAACAACTCGCAAATTTAATATAGAAATAATTCATACTCATTGCATTACTGGTCGCTAGTAATTACACAAGTCCTATATATCTAATCATACTGCTAATACTTATTTTAAATCCTTTGTGGATTTTTATAAGTTACTACTTCTCGTGGTATCTTATTTTGGACTTTAAATTGAAAATATGAGCGAATACAAACTTTCCGGTTTATCTCGATATTAAATCAAGTCAGCAGTACAAAATCTACAGTACTATGACATGTCAGTACTGATGACATCCTGCTAATTCTCTTCTGCTGACATTTGACCAAATGTGTAAAAAGGTAAGAGATTAAATCTATTAGAGTTAGAAATATCCTGGTTTCTTTAAATGTCAGCAGTAAAAAAATCTACAGTTTGTTAATAGTTCTGACAAACCTACGACATGTCAGCACTGATGACATCCTGCTAATTCTCTTCTGCTGACATTTGACCAAATGTGTGAAAGGAAGGTAATATAGTCCCACAATCTGCAGATAAAGTTTTGCTAACATTCCCTTAAAAGTGCAGTTGGAAAAGTTAACAGGGATTGGAAGTAGGAACTAATCAGAATCATTCCGTTAATAGTACTAAATTTCCGTACTATAGACAAACAGGCTGATTATGTTCTTCCGACATTTTTCCAAAGTTATGACAAAGAGAAAGGAAGTCATTGGATGGATTAAATAACAAAATTTTTGTAGTAAATTTTAACCACAAACTTTCTTATCCCTTTATTCTTGGTTAAATTTGCAGCAGGTTATTCAAAGTACCAAAAACCCAATAAAATTTCTCAACTACAACATTTTAGTACTTTTTACAACCTGAAGTTTTTTTGTTGCTAAAAATAAACCCGCTATTTAAGAACATATTTTGAGTACCTTTGATTTTTAACCTGATGATAATTCACGAATTGTTATTTCCTCCAGACTTTCTTTGGGATCAAATAAAAACAAAGCTTCAACATTAAAACAAATTTTTGAATGAATCTTTTGACTAGAGAATTGATCTTTGGGATGTGATCGTGTGTGATGCCTATGTATCACCTGATTTTCTGATCAATAGGTACTATTGACAATCTACCGATATTCCATCAAAGGTATGAGAAAGCCAATGGTAGACCTACTAAATTTTCACATCTAGGTTTGCCTGAAAGAGTTGTCAACATAGCTAACACAGCTACAACATTTCTATAGTTACTATTGACAACCTTCAGATAAAGTCCTACTAACATTTCATCATGTATATGAGAAAGTCAAGGAATGCTATTCGACCTAACTACCTCGATAAGCTGCTAAGTTTGTCCTGCTGATACTTGTAAGCAAGTCTTGAATTTATAGAAGAGAGACTTGCTCTTCTATAAACTCTTCTATAAACTCAAGACTTGCTAAAGTAAACTTGATGTGTATGAACCAGCACTAAGATAAAGCTATTTAAGTTTAAATAGATTTGAAAAAAGTAACATAAAAAGTAAACCATAAGCTATTCAAAATATAGCCGTTGGTCCTTCGAACTGGATATAAAAAAGTGAAAATCTATTTACTAATCTAATATTTAGAAAATCATTGGTTTCATTATGATTTTCCTAAAAGAAAAGTATTCAAAGGAGAGGTGTATTGTTTTAAAACCAAAAGTTAGGTAATTAACACTTGATGGTCCTTCGAACCGAATATAAACAAATAAACTTTAATTTGTTAAGTGCAATTTTCCCTAAACTATTTTAAACCACCAAATTTGTATTTATTTGTTTTGCATTAGTCAATGTTGACAAATATTTATTGCGAATTATAAGAAAATTAATTATCATAATCCAATTAGGCCTCGAAGATGTTTTTTTATTTCTTACTAATATTTGTATGTGTTCTTTGTTTTTGTGTTTTTGACAATTTTTTTTTGTTTTGTTGGTGGTTGTTTTCTTAAATCAACCATCGAATTTATATCCGCATTGGTTGCTAATAAAAACCTAAAATATTGTTTTGTATATGATTTTATTTAAAACAACCTATAAAACCAGATACGCCAATAATACATTTAAGTAGTCATCAGGTTTTAACAAATATTAATTATAAAACTAGATTTTTAAACAAAAAAAAACCAAAAATATACATACAAACACAGTTAACTAAGTATTTATTTATTTATACATATAAATGAACATAGATCCATGAATAAATAAATTCATAGCAATGATGTCATCCTCTATAGCCAAGCTAGAGATTTGGCTAAATTAAACTAATTTAATTTAATATGATTTGATTTAATTAAATTTTCCGGCTTGCAAAATGAAATTCTGGATTAAGAAATAAATAAATATATAATAAGCAAAAGATAGTTCTAGGCTAGTTCTAAGTTCTCAAATAATTCTTAGCTAATTTGTTATACATCCGTTTCAAACTAAACTAAAACAAAACAAAACGAAATAAATCTAAAAGAAAAATTATGCTAAAATTATATTTATTACAGCCATAAATTCACTAGGTGTTGTTGAACTTAGTGACTGGCCACTTATGTTTAGCAGAATACACGTAATGTGCTAATTTATTTTGAGTGTAATCAGCAACATCAGCCATTTATATCTACATATTCTGCTTATTATTATTATTTTGGGGTTTTTTTTCTTTTCTTAAATTCTTAATTTCTTATTCCAACATAATTGTCGTCATGTTAGCTGAGTTTAAGCTGGTTTGGTCTAGTTAAAATTCATCTAAATTAAAATCGTGATGTTTTTTGAAATACATTCGCCAATAGTTCTCAGCTAGAATATTTGGTATGCGTACCAGCAAATTTGTTGAAAATGTATTTTTTGTTTTCTAACGGTTTTTGTTTTTAAATTTATTTTTGATACCTATCATTATAGATCTCCAAACAGCCCATTAAATAGTCATTTATTGGTCACGAGAAGAATGCGTTTTGTTTTCGATGATAATGATCAACGTGTAAGATATAATTTCAAATTTAAAATCATTTATGTAGAAAGCTATTTCCGGCCGTGGCGAATTTTAATGCCAAATATTTTAGTTTTGTTTTTTGGTTGAGAAACGTCAATAGCTTGAAAACTATGAATCATGTTCATTTTAAACGCATTTTTAATTATTTATTTAAGTTTTTGCTGATTTGTTTAAATAACATTGATTTAATTAGATGAGTCGTAGGAAATTCCTCTTTTTAATAAGGTTAGAAATGGTAACGACTCTCTCTTTGGCTGATCGAATGTCAAGAGGACTGAATTCCCAGCAAAAAATGGTGCTTCCTCGGAAGCAGGTTTGTAAGGCAGAGAGCACTTGTATACTGCTACCACTTCGCATGAAAGATTACATGATTTTTATATGGGATTCCTCGCGTAGAGGCTCTGCATAAGGAATCCAATATAATCATATTTCACAGCTTTGAAATTAATCTGATTTCATCGAATTAAATATGTGCAAACAATTGTGCACATAGATTTTAGAGCTGGTGAGAAGCAATAAAATCTTACAGACCCAGTGATTGCCTAACAAGAAGCGCTGATTTTTTCTAAGTTCTTCACCACCTATACGAATGTATGCCTTCCAAAATCATTTTTGTAAGGCAATAATTTTAGGATGCAATTAATGTAGCAGTAGAAGATGCAGTACTCATATTTATTGCTTCCAAATCCAGAATATTTTTTGCTGGGTTAGCAGCTTGTTAATTGTACTGATAATGCTACATCATTTCAAGATTACTGACAACCCTCAAATTTTATCCGGCTGATCAAGATCAAGGGATATCATCAGATTTTTTATACGCATTTGAGGCTGCACTTTTCCAGTGTTATTTCTTATAAAAAAATAAATCCCAAAGATATTTTCATCCTCTTTCATACATTCGATCACAAATCAGCGCGATATAATCTGTTGGATGTCAAAAGTTGGAAAAATCAAAAATCTTGGGAATGGGATCGTGTGTGATCAGCTAGGATCACATGTTTATCTCCAGATTTACTGATATTGAAGACATTTCCACACTTTTTCACAAATTTAACCAAATAACAGCCTGCTATAATCAGCTTAATATCAGAAATTGGAAAAATTAAAAATCATTATGATCGATCTTGTTTTATACCTAATTCCGCATTTGTTTCTTCATATTTTCATACTCCTGAAGATATTTGCATACTCCTTCATACACTTGATCAGATACAAACGCGATATAATCTGCTTGATGTCAAAAAAATTGGAAAAAATCTAAAATCTTTAAAATGTGATCGTGTGTATTCAGCTATGATCAAATGTTTATCTCCTGATTTAGTGATACTGAAGACTTTTCCACACTTTTTCACACATTTAACCAATTATCAGTGCGATATAATCAGCTTGATATCAAAAATTTGAAAAATCAAAAATCTATGGAATTCGATCGTGTGTGATCACCTATGATCACACGTTTATCTACAGATTTACTGATATTGAAGACATTTCCACACATTTAACCAAAATGTCAGTACGATATAATCAGCTTAATATCAGAAATTGGAAAAATTAAAAATCATTCTGATGGATCGTGTGAAATACCTAATTCCGCATGAGTATCTCCATATTTTCTGATATTTTTTGATTGAATGCCAGTGGAGTAGAATCAGTAGGAAATACTTTCAATCCGCAGATAAAATCGTACTGAAATTCCATCAAAAGTATGGGAAAGAAACCAGAGTTACTGCTTTCCCACACTACTATTTAAGATCTTCAAAATTTACCTATAACGGTTTGTCAATATCACTAACAAACCTTTAATATTTTTGTATTTACTATTGACAACCTTGAGATAAAGTTCTGCTGACATTTCTCTTTCAGTACTATTGTGATCTTCTTTAGGCAAGTAATATAATGAATGAGAAATCATTGACAGTCTTAGGATTTTTTTCTCTATGCATATGAACAAATTCAGCACATTGTCAATAGTACTGAAATTTCGAAGGGTTTTTCATTCTACAAACTGGTGATTTTGTCGTGATGACAAGTCAACAGCTCATTTGTGAGTTCAAATATCAGGAGAACAAACTCAAATCGCTGTCAAAAGTACTAACAAACTTTTTAATTTTCCGTACTACGACATTTCAGTACTTTTGACTGCATAATGATTTTGTCCAGCTGACATTTCAAGTCGCTTTCTCGCTGACTTGCTGACTTAATCCTGGTGACATTTCACCAATTGTACAATCTAAACGAAATTTCAAATTCGTGAGAATTCTTTAATTTTAGATATATGGAGTTTGACATTACTTGACTGAGAGAATGTGGTTTTAAGATCAAACTCCATAAATAAAAAATGAATTAATTTGCTCCAATCACCTGTATAAACAACTCTTAAGTATGACAAAGTGAAGGGATTTAATCATTTTAACAGAATTTAGCACAGTTTTAGAATTCTTTAAGAATATGGAATAGCTGTGCTAGATACTTTTGCAAAGAATAAGCACAAAAGTGAAAAGAGTTTAGCTATATTTCATTTCATTCACTAAATATTAAAAATATGATGATGACATCATGGTGACAAAAACAAATACAGACTTTTTTCTCATTTCTTTAACATCTTGTCTAAAATTTCGCTTTTATTTCGAATTAAAAGGGAAACCAAAACCACATTCAAGTCACCTTTTGAAACAACACACAAAGCAAAATAATTTGCATAAATTGTATCTTTTTTTTTTTATACACAAATTATACGTATAAATGTGTATTTAGAAGAAGAAAAAAATAACAATTTTAAGTATGTAGTTATTTGTTAATATAATAAGGCGTTAGTTTTGCATAATAAAAGCTTATTTTCAAAGATTTGTAGCAAGTTTTATTTAAATAGAAATAATTTAAAAAGAAGTCAATAACAATAACAATCATAACTATATGTATATGTATGGATGTGGATCATCAATAAAAGACTAATTTTGGAAGAGGTTTCTGACGTTTGTTTTTTTTTAAATATTTTTTGCTATTATTATTTACTTAATTTATTTGACAAATAATATTATTGTGTAAATAATATTAATAACAGTATACATTGTTACGTATACTTTTCAATATTTTAAGTAGCTAATTGCTCAAGGTTTTATTGGTATTCATGGATATGCATTATTTTTTTAATTTTTAGCAAATTTTGAGTAAATAGCAGAAAATAAGGAAATGCAGGATAATGCAGTGTATTGCAATTGACAATCTGCTACTCTTGATATCATGCTGTTGTTAAAATGTCAACAGGACAAAGCAGTTGTATACAATTAACGCTGTCATATGACTGCTGACATTTCTTCCATCGATTATATAAAGAATCTTATGAGATCTCCCTACTTTCCTATGAATTTGATTTGTAAATATCATTAGCTAAATATCAAATTGAAACCTGTAATATTACTGAATTTACTACAAATTCAGTTATTTATCATGCTGTTGTTAATGTGTCAAAGCAGTTATGTACAACTGACGCTGACATTTCCTTCATTGATTATATAGAGAACCTAATGACATCTCCCTACTTTCCTATATCATTGGCTAAATATCAAATTGATAACCTGTCATATTACTAAATTTAGTACGGTGATATTTTAATATATCTCCATACTACAACATTTCAGTATTATTGTCAGGATGACCTTTTCATATACTCTCATATAAAAACCCAATGATTAATGATGACATCTCCTGAGACTCTCATACAATTGATTAAATGTCAGCATAAGAAATTCTGCAGGTTCTATATTATGCTAAAATGTCATAGAATTTTTTGCACATTTTAACAATCTTCAATTTTTATACTACTGACTTTTAATCAAATGTATGAACAAGTTAAATAATGTCTTCAGGGTTTAGGTTATACTTTTAGTTATTTTTCAGCAGGACGAAATCAGCAAATTGTCAATGGTACTAACTGCAGCAGTACTTGAATGATATTAATTGATTACAATTAGTACTATTGACGTCATGCTGCCTTTGTCCTGAAAAATATTTAATATAATCTAAAGAATATTCAGGAAAGTCATCGGTTTTTTTTATGAGGTATCAACATTCAATCAAATACACAAATCTGTTAGATGATCGAATATATAAGATCATAAAGGAGTCAGGATTTTTAAATGGACGCATAGCTAAAATAGTAGCACTAGTGCTATTGACAAACAGCAGCTTTTGTCGTGCTGACATTTAACCAAACCCTGCTGGAAATTTCAAGCCCCAGCAAAATTGTGAGGCTATACAAAAAACCGGTAACACCTGCAGAATTTCTTATACTTTTTGTCAACTATCTGCATTTGGAATTTTCTACTGAAAAGTTATGAGATAAAGAGACATTAAGAAAAGATCAGCAAGGACATTTATTTGGTCACATATCAGAGATCCAAACCAACCGGATGTCAAGAGTAGTTTTTGTATGAAGCTTTTTAAGACTTTTTAAAACTAATGACAACCTACTTATAGTTTCCTGTTGCATTTGACAAAATGTATGAGAAAGTCATCAGATATTTTAGGACCCAAATGGTAAAGTCCACAGTAAACTATAAGCAGTTAAGCTAATCAGTGCTAATGAAATATAGTAAGTAGTATGGAAATGTTGTAATCAGCTTAAGATTTTAGTTCCATGCCAACTTTTGCTTTATCGATCATATAAAATCCTGCTGGCATCCTCTCTCATAAATTTTGAGCAATGTCAGCAGGTCAAAACCAGCATGTTGTCAATAGTACTGATATGTTGTAGCACTTTAATTTAAACGATTTTTCAGAACTAATGACAATCTGCAGTTTGTCTTTAGCTCGGAAATGTCAATGTAAGTAGTGCTAAAACAACATAAGCATCAGGATATTTTAAATCATTTACAACTTTTGCTTCTCTGACCTAACACTCCCAGATTCTCTTTTAACAAATGTCAAAAGAACATAATTTGCTGATTTTCAATAGTACTGAAATGTAGCACTAATGACAATCTGCTGATTTGGATCTGCTAACAGTTGAAAAGTAAGGGATGAAGAGAAGGGTGTCAGCAAGTGCAAAAGTCAGCATTGAACTAAATTTTAAAGCTGTATAAGATTCTTAGTATAATTGACAAATTTCTGATACGAAACTAATGAATTTAGCAAATCATTCTCAATCTAGAAAAATAATAATTTTACAAATCAAAAATATATTAAAAATATTTTCAATATCTCAAGTATGCATTATTGATTAACACCTTTCAGGAATTTCAATAATTAAAGAAAAGACTCAAGGTCTTTTAATTTTTTTTTAATTTTTGCAAAATATTTTCAAATAAATACAAAATGCGTGAGTTAATTTTAATACGATTAAATGATTTCCTAGGAATTTTAAATATTCTTTTTAAATTTATATATAAAATGTTTTAATCATAAGTAATTTTGAAAATTTTCTTTCTCATGACTAAATAAAATAATATTGATTTATTTGCAAGTATGTTGTTGCCAGGTACATATATTCTGTTTAAATTAATAGTTATTTTTTTCGTCAAGCAGGTGTGTTATTAAAAATAACTTAAGTAATGTATTCTTAAGCAAATTAAATACATTTAAGTTATAATATGCAATCTGTTTATTGCAGTAATTTAAATGCAAATTTTTATGAATTCAAAGTAACTTAAATTGAAAGAAATATTATAAAACAGAGTTAAGAAATCATGGGTTTAAGAAGATATTAAAAGAAATATAACTAAGCAGAGGTAGCAAATCATAGGTTTGGAAAGTTGTAAAAGAATGAGTCAAACGTTTGGACAGAGCTATCTTACTCTTCTTCTTTTAAAGGTATTAAAAATAAAACTTATTAATATTATAAGATCAGTTAATATGATAAACTATTTTCTAGAGAACTTTTAAGAAGATATTACAAAGCAGAGCTAGTAAATCATAGGTTTGGAAAGTTGTAATATTATTAATATTAAAGCTTTTTAATGATATACAATATGATCAGTTAATTTATAGAACAATGATCAGCATTTTGATTTATTTTCCAGAGGAACTTTTTGATGGTTTTTAATTTCTAACCAAAAAGTTTTATAACATAACAAATATGTGCACAATTTATTGTTATGTTATATAGCTTTTTGGAAAGTTATAGAAATAAGCTTTATTTTGCTGTATTATAGCTTCGTTAATATATATTAGAAAGCTCCTTTTATAAACTTTCTAAACGAGAGATAATGTTTATAAAATTTAGAAGGACCACGAGCTTTTTGGAATCTTATAGAAATAAGCTTTATTTTGCTGTACATATATCTGAACATATTGCTTGGTTAATGTTGATTTGAAAGCTCTTTTTATAAACTTTGTAAACGATATCTAATGTTTATGTCTACCTCGATTGCTTTATAGACATTATTATTCTTACAATTGCATGAAGTTATTTTCAGTATTGGTAGGTTTATATTTCTGATGAATTTTTAAAAAGTTTCTTGAGTAACACTAAAGGCCATGATATTAAGAAAGCTTTGGTTTGAATTATTAAAACAAATTACTAAGCATTCGATGGTCATAAGATGACAGCTCGTACTTGATATTTTAACTTGAAATATTTCGGTCAATTGAATTCCCCATCATTTGTCTACATTATTTGAAGAAATATTGATGTGGCCCTCATTAGGATTTTGTGAAACAATATTTGAAAATTATTAAAGGTTTGGTAAATTAACAAGTTGTAATTTTATTACGGAATGTATTTATACTCTTAAATCTCTGTTAAACAGTATTGCAGTAACATTGAATATTTACGCGACTGCGCGCCCATCTTCATTAGAAACGTACATAAAGACATCTAATATTTTTCAACACACATATTCGTAAAAAAAGTGTTATTTGTTTACATTTTATTAGTGTTTTTTTTTGTATATTTTCAATATACTATAAATTTTTTTTGTTTATGGAACCGGATTTGAATAAAAAACAGAAAAAAATATTTAAATGTTTTGTATTATTCCAAAATGAATGTTTTAAATCAAGTACTGTTTTTTTAAGGTCTAATAATATTTGAAATCAATTTTATTTAAATTTTTCGCACACTGGCTGAAGTGCTTGAAAACTCTTGAATATAATGGCTCCAAAAGAAAGTGCCTAAAGGGTTTGTGGTCGGTTCGGTCTACTTGAAAAATAATAATCATTTGTAAAAACATTTAACATATTGCATAATGAAATATTTCGCTACTCATTGTACAAAAAAGTTATATTTGCATTTATTTGATTGTATGTATTTCTGTCTAATTAAAAACTATTTCAAATCATGATTGAAAACAAATGTAATTGACATTTGAAATTAACGTCATAACATTATTTGTGTGTGTACTTTGTTGCCGGCCATAATGTTTATTTAGCTTTTATTTTTACATTTTTATTATTTATTTAAGAATGCTCAATATTTTTTAGATTCAAGTGTAGACAGACGTCAACTAATAATTAGCAGGTAAATTAAACTCTACAACTTAAAGAGTTGTAGTCGTCGTCGTAACACAATTTAGCTTAGCCTCTCTAAGAACAAAAAACAAACACTTGAAAAAAACGTATTAATTTTTTGTTCAAGATATAGCTATTGATATTTAAATTTCTAACACTTTTTTTTATTCTTTTTATTTATACATTTGGCATTTTGCAAAACTAAAAATAATATTAAATCATTATAAAGTTTTTTTATTTTTTTTTTAAAAAATTTTAAACACTCACCATGCAAAACACTGCACGCGCCATTTTTATAAAAGTTTTGTTATGAACAAGAAAAATCACAGCTATTTTAAATTTAATTTGATTAACGTTCTACAGATCCAATTAATAAATCTTGAAGAGAAAAAGAGAAAAAAATCAAAAATAAAATAAATCTTTTTTTCACACTTTAATATTTCATAATTATTTTATTATAGTCTTTTATTTATTTTATAAAGTCTTTTCTTTTTTTGTTATTTCTTGTTTAACTCCTTCTTTGTCCTTTAATTTGCATTTAATTATATTTTATTTACTTAATTTATAAAATATTTAAGTATATTTGGTTTTATATTTTTTGTATTTTATTTTATTATTAAAATTAAGAAAAAAATTACAATTTAATAGAGCAAGTTATTTAGTTAACCTGAGACCGTACCGTTTTGATCGATCTATGAGAACTGAAGAAGATCCGCCGCAAACTTTGCAATATAAACAATGTTTTGTGCGCAAGCGTCTGCGCCGAAAACAAAGAATTAATTCACACACACACTCTTGACAAAAACAAAAAAAAACCAGCCAACACGAGATGCGTTGTGATTTGTGTTTAACGAAGAGTATTAGCAATAAAGCGGTAATAACAGCATCATCTGCTTATACAGAAAGTGAGCTGGGTGTGTGAATTATAATGTGGCCAGATTATAGTAAATTTCCTTTCATCAGGGTATATTATAAGTTTGTCATTCCCTTAGTAATTTCTACAGTTTTCATTTGCGACCCCATAGAGTATAGAAAGGCCCTAACTCGTGTTTTGTTTAAGTCGTGATTAGAGTATCCAAAAAACCGGCAAATTTAAAAAACCGGTTTCCGGTTTAACCGAAAAGGTGTGTTTTTAAAAAAACGGTTTTGATTTTTATCTTTTAAAAAACCGATTATTCGGTTTCGGTTTTTGTCTTCCAAAAAACCGGTTAACCGGTTTATATTAAATTTTTATTCAATATGAAAAATACGCTAATTTCAAATTTTTAAATTCTTAAGGCAATTATTTTATTTTTTTATGTAATATTGCCAAATGCGAAAATTTTCTATAAAATGAATCGATGTTTTTAAAAATGGTATCAAAGTTTTCCAAAAATATGTTTAAATGAGCTTTTGAAAATATACTTCATTAAAACCGGTTAACCGTCTTACAAAAACCGGGGTTTCAAAAAACCGAAATGTTAAAGAAAACCGAAACCAGTCGAGTTTACAAAGATGAAAAAACCGGTTTTCGGTTTCGGTTTTGGATACTCTAGTCGTGATTTTTTGGCCTAAATATGATATATGAGCGGATCATTTAACGAAATAAATGAAAATCTGGGCTTACAAAAAAAAAAACACGAGTTAGGCCCTTTCTATATTATGGTAACGATATATATTCTAGATCATTATATATAGAGCAGAGAGTCATTTCCGTCTGTCACGATTGACATCAATACATATCAATGTATATGCGCTATAGTACAATAATGGTTGACATTCAAAAAAATGACTGAGATTAGCAAAATACCTCGACATCCACGATTTTTTCACACACATTTTTTTTCAAATAAGATTTTTGTGTCAATTCTCCCAATTTTTATTCACATCCACTGTTTGATCACCAAATTCTTTTTCCACAAAAAATTTTTTTGATCTAAGTTTTATACCCCACACATGAGTGGCAAGGATTTGTCATTCCATTTGTAATTTCTACATTTTTCATTTTCGACCCCACAAAGTATATATATTCTGGATCGTTCTAGATAGCGATGTCGATATACAGGCAAATCCCGGTATAACGAACGATATGTTGTCAGGCCCATTCGTTAAATTGAAAAATTCGTAATATCGAGATGTTTTTTTTTTTAATTTTGGACAACTTTTTCTGTATTGGAATTTAACTAAACGTATGGCATTTTGATCCCTAGGTTGGATGAGCTGTGTGACATTAGGAGGAATGAATATCGTCCAAATCAAGGAATAAATATCATAATATTAATAGGCAAGTTGAATTCTTTAGACCCCTTTTACGCTCTCACTATACATTCAATTTGGGCAAGAAATATACCATTTTAAAGGGATTTATTCACAGAAGTGCAGAATATATATTTTATTGAAATCGGTTCAGTTTTTTAGGAGTTATAAGCATTTAAAGATGTTACTAACACATATGCAAAAACGTGTACATGTGAACATTAAGCTAAAAATTAAACAAAGCAATGCGTGTTTGTCCAATTTGTTGTTGTAAATAAATAAGAGAAACAATTAAACAGTATTGATTTCGCTATGTTTTAAGTGAGAGTTGTTATAGAAAACAAAGAAGAAGACTTTAGTAATTTAAAGTCACAAAAATATATTTTGAAGGTGTTTTTTTTTTATTTTCTAACTCCCATACGCGTAAACAATTTTTAAATTTATCAAAGGTTTATAAAACAAAATTTCCATTCAAAATTTGTTTTATAAACCTCTGACAAATTTAAAAACTGTTTATGCATATGGGGGTAAATATGTAATTGTACATAAGTAAATACTTATTTTATAATATGGGCAGAACTATAATTGTGACGGTTTTCAAACTTCATACGATTCAATTACTTATCACTGCATGAATTTTAATCAAAAATGGGACTGGTCGGAAAAAATGTAGAGTCGCCTCCCATACAAAGTAAATAGTTAATTCTAAATATTTTGTGAACTATAATTGCAAGATTCTCCAAACTTAGTGTAAATAGCTTTTTTATAATTTTGCATAGTTTCGTTGAAATTGTTCGGGATTGGAATAGTGTGCGTGGCACACCCTATAGAAAGTATATAATAATTTCGAATATCTGTAGAACTATAATTGTAAAAGTGTTTAAACTTTTAGCTAATTAATTTCTTATTACTGTGCGGTGTTTAGCTGAATATAGACAGAATTAGATTAGAGGGAATAGCATCCAAAATGGAAGGGGTCGAAAAAGGAAGTTCGTCACCTCTCATACAAAGTAATAATTGCAAGGTTCTTCAAACTTTGTCCGCATTAGCTCTCTTACCATTTTACACAGATTGGCTGAAAATGGTCGATATTCCATTAGTGGTTGTGGCTCAAAGTAGATAATTAATTTTGAATTTCTGGAGAACTAACTATAATTCTAAAAGAATTTAAACTCTGTATCAATCAATTTATTGCCATTCTACGGAGGTTAGCTAAAAACGAATTTATTCCTGTTCCTTGTTCGAAGTTTAGCTAAGCATGATCGGCTTAGTTGGAATGACCCCTCCCTTATAAAAGAGAGTTAAAGTAAAGCTTGATATTTACATAAAAGGTTTAAAAATGGGTGGGAAAAATGTTCACAATTTTATAATTAAAAAGTTTAAAATAATCTGCTGATATCTTTAATAAAGTATTTATTTTCATATTTAATGCCTTAAATAAATATAAATTTGTTTTGTTGTTTTTTATTTGTCAACTTAATCATTTTAGTGTCAACTTAATCATCTCAAATGTAATGTGAACGGCTTTGATTAACTTAATCAACATTTTGCTTAAACGCGTTTAAAACCCCAAGTGTGAACACATTAGAATGCGAACGAAATCTTTCATTCGATATTGTGAAACCAGCACTTAAAACCACTATAGAAAAAATTACAGCACCTATTTTTAAGGAGAGTAACCTTTGAAAACGGTACTGTAACGACTTATTTTCTTATTTTTACATTCTTTATACTTTTGTTTTTTATACTTTCTGTTCGTTGTATTGAGCGTACAATATTCGAAATGTTCGCTATATAAGGTTATCAATGTTAAAAATTTGGTTGTTTGTTTGATTTTGTTTGTTTTTTCTCACCATTCGTTATATCGAGCATACTATTTTTGAAACGTTCGTTATATAAGGTAGTCAGTGTTACGAATTTCACCGTGCGTTAAATCGGATTTTCGTTAAAGTGAGATTCGTTATACCGTTATTTGCCTGTATGTTGAAATCAACTTTCCGTAGCCCCCATGCATGAATCATACATCAATATATCGGGAATTCTTCCGGTTCGTTTGCTATTTAAAATCGGTCCACAAATGGTTGAGATATAAGAAAAAAAAAACGGGGACAACGTCGATTTTTTATCTATATCTGGATTACTAAGTCATTAATATAGAAATTATAGATATCTAATGATAGATATTTCAAAGTTGCAACGATGTATATAAGACTATAGTAAGTTGGACCTACAGTGGATCAAAATCGGGGAAAATAATTTTTAACCCGAATTTTTTTCACCAAAAAAAATTTTTTTGTCATAATTTTTTTTTTCAATAATAAATTTAAAAAAAAAAAAATTTAAAAAATTGGAAAAAAAATTAAAAAAAAAATTTTTAAATTGTATTTTAAAGACTAAATTGGAGAAAGATATATAATATTCGGCACAGCCGAATATAGCTCATTTCAGCAGCTCATAATAGATAGGATCCCTTTGCTCCCACCAAATAAAGAGAATTACATTTGCGCCATGGATATTTGGCTATGGTGTCGATTCGGTTAGTTGGTCTGGTTTCACATACGATCTCTTACGCTTCGGGTTATGGTAATGGATCCATTTTTCATTGCAAATAATGATTCGGTGCAAACATAATCTTCTTTTATAGCGTGGAATCAGCATTTCAGACATACAAAATCGTCTTTTATTGTCTCTCAGCTTCAATTCGTATGGTACCCAATTTCCGTACTTTTGGATGAATCCTGCTGCTTGCAAGCGTTTTGAGATTGCTGATTAAGTAGCTCCAAATAATTTCCCAAGCTCATTTTATACCCTTCCAGGAGTGATATCTATCGAGCATTCTCCCGGCTCGGGAAAATCGGTTCACAAATGGCTGAGATATAAGGAAAAAACCAGGACAACCTCGATTTTTGGCCAATTTTTTATCTATGTATATCTGGATTACTATGTCATTATTATAGGATATCTAATGATAGATATTTCAAAGTCCATTGCATCGATGTACAGTTGGACCTACAAAGGGTCAAAATCAGGAAAAATATTTTTTAAACCGAAATTTTTTTTAACCAATAAAATGTGGTTGTAAAAAAAATTTTTTCACTAAAAAAGAAAAAATTTTGAAAAAAAAATTATATTTTGTTTAACTTAAAATTTTTATTTTAAAGTATAATTTGGTGAAGGGTATATAAAATTCGAATATAGCTCTCTTACTTATTGAATTTGACAATAATGGAGTAATGCCTCCAATTCTTGGCCTTCAAACTTGTTTGGCTAGCCTGGGCGATCTTAGTCTTTCGTGTCAAAATCACCACTTTTAAACCGAGCAAACCATCTATCGCACATTGAAACTAATGGAAGACATTCACCATAAGCTTTGGTGAGCAATCGGTATACTTCAGCGACACTTTAAAGAAGTAAAGCAAAACTTCCCGTATATAACGCTTTGCTGGCATAAAATTCTACATTTTCGAAGCGAAAAAAACATTGTTCTTTGCACTAAATATTCAATAACTTATTGACATAAAAGTTATTAAAAACAAAAACTGCTTTCAAAAGATATGCCATCTATTGTAAATCCCACATTTTAAAAATAAAAAACAATTTTTACTGAAAATCTTTTTTTAACTAAAACGGTTTTTAGTAAAGGATTTTTTTATCGTTTTTATCAAAACCCGTTTAAGTATAACCGTTTTAGTAAATACCGTTTTTATTGAAGACCGTGTTAACTAACATCCAAAAACAGTTTTACAAAAAACCGTTTTAGTAAAAACTATTTTAGTAAAAACCGTTTTAGTGAAAACCGTTTTAGTAAAGACTATTTTTATTGTTTTAAAAACCGTTTTAGTAAAAACCGTTTTAGTTAAATCCGTTTTAGTAAAATCTGTTAGAGGAAAATGAGATTTATTAAAAATCGTTATACTAAAAGCGTTTTTCTAAAACCGTTATTCTAAAAACCGCGTTAACTTTTTTTAATGAAACCAGTTTTGTGCATAAAACTCTTTTTCTAAAACCAGTTTTTTACTAAAAACTGTTCTATGTCTACTAAAAACAATTATTTTTCCTAAAAATCGGTATTCAATTAAAACCGTTTTTGAGAATGACGTTTTTTTAAGATATATATTTAATACCGGAAACATAAAAACTAGAAGTTCCATTCGTTTTTAAATTCCTAAACTTGACATAAAGTAAAGAAATTTATTTCTTTAATTTTTGTGCAAAAAACGAAATACATCATCTTGTAACTCTTTAATGCTTTAACTCTATGTCATTTGACTTCTATAAACCGTTTTTACAAAAACCCCGTTTTATTAAAAATCGTTTTGACTAAGAACCGCTGTGACTTTGATCGTTAATATAAACTTTGCATAAAATTTTTTTCCCAAACCCCGTTTTTTACTAAAAACCGTTCTGTATTTAATAAAAAACGTTTTTAATTAAAACCGCTGTTTTCAAAATTAAAATTATTTTTTTAAATTTTCTTAAGATAAAGAATATACCGGAAACATTAAAAACTTTGCATTAAACTAGAAACTTCAGTCGTTTTTAAATTCCTAAAACTTGAGAATTTATTTCTTAAATTTATTTCTTGGGCTAATAACGAAATACATCATCTGGTAACTCTTTAATGCTTTAACTCTCTGTCCATTCATTGACTTCTCTGTTAACAATATTGTAAAAACCCCCAAAAAACATTAAGTTATCTTTCGTTAACCATTTATTAAACGAATCTCTTGGAATACAGAGGCAATTTTGTAAGAGAAAGCAGTCTCGGAATTTTGCGAGACTCTTGAGATATTGCAAAAAAGAAAAAAAAAGATTTTACTTTCTGGCAATTTTAAACAATACAATGAAAAATCATTATATTGAACTCGCATTAATGCTTGAGGACTTGACTTTAGGACATTTAACAAGCACATGGATAGAAGTTTTGAGAACTTTCACTATTCTTTATAATTTAAAGATGAGGATGACAACCTCATATTTAAAGAAGCAACAAAAAATGGCACGATGAATGCTAATGAAGGTCATGGGGTATCAGAAATGGCTTTATATTTTGTTGAAGGAAATATTTCTTAAAAAGACAAAAAAAGTAAAAAATAGACAAAAGGAAATAAACAAATTTCTTTGAATTTTGAACCTTAATAAAAAATTGTTTACACAATAATAATAGAGTACAAATAAATAAATATTAAGTAGCTGTATTAACAACACATAAGTAATTGTTAATAATTCAATAATATTTACCTAAACATTTCAATATAATTCTAACAGTACATATTTTTTTTGGTTGTATCTTGTCATATTCTATAGATACTTACTTCCACATTATAATTGAATTATTATTTAATTTTTGATTGTTGCCTTTCATTAAAATCTTATTAATTATTTTCTATTAGAGACAGTAGAAGAGGAACCTGCTGATTAAAAGGTTTTTAATATTAATTTAAATTTAAATTTTTGTATTTTTATCTTAAAACATCAAGTTTTACTCGTTTTTTAATATTTAATTTGTCTTTTGCAAAAACTTCTTTAATATTTTTATTCAGGTTGGCACAAACAACAACATTAAGATACCACAATCGTTATTTAAATTAACTTATTTAAAGTCGTTTCAAACTAGTGAAAGAAAACTTTTAAAAATAAGATTTTTTTTTAATCAATTAGCATTTAAAGGTGATATAACACACATACTCGTGCAGCAATTCGTTACGATCGTAAAAATTAATTTAATTTAGACCCAACATTTTAAAACCTACGAGAGACCTAAAAATGCTATAAAAATTGTGCTCTACATATGTAATTATCGTTATTAATTGTATATATTTTTTTGAAAACTCTGTATGAAATTATGAATGAGCATTTACTTTTCTCAATTCATCCTAACTCATTTATTTATTTTATATGTGCATCAAATAAATATTTATTCATCATCAGTGTGTATTAGTTAATCTATATTTAATTATATCCGTAAACAAAATTTTATAATATTTTGAAATCAAGTTCTATATTTTATTTTAAATATTTAGTCCAGGAAAAGCATTGAAATTATACTTTATTCAAATATTAAATTTAATTTCCTAAAATTAGAATCTTAAACATTTGTTTTAATATTTATAAAACCCAATGGTTTGAAACATTTCTAATAAATTGTTTGTATTAATGTTGATTTAATCAAAAGTACTTAAAATTTAAGCTTCTTATAAAAATTAATATGCTGATTAATACACTGAAGAAAATTTTATATAAAACTGTTAATATATACACCAGCAGTTAAGCAATTAATTAATGTATAGACAATAATTGTCACTAATGTGTCACTTGGCTGACTACAGTTTATATATGTTAGGTCATTTGACACTTATGTTTCCTTTGCAGTGCAGAGAGAAGTCAATTGGTTACTTTATACACCCCATGTAAGCTAGCGTGAAGACAAGTATCTCTATTATTATTTTGTACTGCACTTTTTTGTGAGTAAATTGTGTGATGTAATACTCATACGGCTTACTTTCTCTTTGTTTAAGTATACTGATATCCCATGTAACCTAGCGTGAAGTCAATTGTCGCTTAAGAGCTGCTAAGTAACCTAGAGTGTAGTCACTTTAAATGTTTATTTTGTACTTATCTTTATAGTTATTTTACCCACCAGAAGTAATCTATTGGAAAGTTGTTGGTGGAAGGCTTGTTTACAAGCAATAGGTTATTGGAATGTCTATGAGATGCCATTTTAACTGATTATTTGAATCGTTTATTTCAAAAACCAGTCAAGCAACAAAAAAATCCAAAATTGAGTTATTGGACAATTACTGTTTTGAAAGGTAAATGCATAGTTTAATGCAAAAAAAAAATGCTGCCCCTCTATTATGGTGAAGCAAAGCCGAGAAATCCTTGTTTAGTGCAGAAAGAAGTCAAGTGATTTATTTTATTCTATGTAACACTAAGCCCTATTTTTTTCCATAAATGTTGTAGGTTTCAATACATGTGAAGAAAATAAAAGATTTGCAAGCTCTAACCCTACTTGGTTGGATATGAAGATTTGTATGGGAATATTTTTCTATTGCCTACAACGAAATCTTTGGACAAGTTTTCAGACAGTCTCCAAAAGGGTCAAAAATAACTAGTAACTTAACTAATTATGTAACTAGGTATAATCACTAGTTCCGGACAGTCTCCTAGAACTGCAAAACGCTGACTGGAAATACATTATTCTACAAAATTGCATTTGCTCAAATAACATATTTAAGATCGCACCAATATTTAATAATAACCTCACTAAATTTTAAAGTAAAATAACTTCTAGAATATTAATTTTTACTTAGAATTCTAATTTGACCATAATAAAATTAATTTCATACATGCCGCACTAGTGAACTAGAGAACAATTCATTCTTATTTTTACAAAAATACACTGGACTTGGCTACATAACGGGTTTTTCGGTAAGAGCTTCCTATATTTAAATTTAAATAAAACGAATTGTGTGTGTTAGGCCTACCCGCGACTTCGCCGAAATGTTGAACTTTCCATGACTCTAGCGCATAAATTAAGCTGAATTTGACCGATGGCATGGGATATGTTGGCTTTGACAGCTGCTGTGGTTTGTGGCTTATTCGCATAGACCAGCGACTTAAGAAAACTCCACAAGAAAAAGTCGAATGGAGTCAAATCTCACTATATCGGTGGCCAGTTCACATCACCTTCATGAGAGATGACCATGCCCTCAAATCGATCGTGCAGAATATCCAATGTGGCATGAGCTGTTTGGCACTTAGCAGCGTCCTATTGAAACCACATGTCGTTGGTGTCCATATCGTCCAATTCAGACCAAAATAAGTTGATAATCATCGACCTATAGAGCTCGCAGTGGCGCCATTTGAGTTTTTTCGTTGTAAAAATCATAACTTTTGAACCAAAAATTTAAAATGCAAATGATAGATAATTGATAAACCTATGAAATTAGTATTGGAAAAGGGTTCTACCATAGGGTATCATAGAGACGAGACGAAATTGTCAAAAACCTAAGTCTGTTGTCAAAAACCTATCTCTTGCAACAACAAAATACATGCAGTCAATATATTTTGTTGTTGTATCAAACATATGATTTGTTGTATTTTTGTTTGACAAATCGGAGTGTCTCGTCTCTATGTATAATTCTCTATGGGTTCTACGCCTTTTGGGTGCCTACGTATTGGTTAGCAAAGTTGAAATTTGTGAAAAAATATTTTTTATTGGAAGTAAAATAAAATATTTTTTTAATATTTTTGATGTTTTATGTTTCTTTTTATGATTTAAAATTATTCCAGAAAAGATTAAATTTTTTTCTAAAATATTGCTCACAATCCGTAAAAATTTATATTTAATGGGTTTTCACGTCATGTCATAAATTGCTCAAAAATGCATGCAAAACATTTTTATATCCATGTTTTTTCAAAATTTAACCTCTAGAGGCAAGGACATTTTTGCTTTAGGTAAAGGAATAATCAAAGAACTTATTTTGAAAATATGGCAAATATAGAAATTGATAGTTTTTTTATTATTTTCCATCAAAATTGAGAAATATTGAAAAAATTTATAGTGTTAAATATCGATTTATTTTTATATTTTTCTTAATAAATAGATCCATCAATAGAATAAAAAATAATGACGATATTTTCGAAATATTGTATTTGAAAGTGGACTAAATTTCCTAAAAATGGTAGTTTTTTTTTAAAACAGTTTTCAGTTGATTTTTGCAACCTCACTTGTTCTACTGGCGCCACTGTATGTCGTTCTCAATGAAAATAAAATTAAACAAATCATATGTTTGGTTCAATAACAAAACACATTGACTAACATGTATTTTGTTACTGCAAGAGATAAGTTTTTAACAACAGACTTAGGTTTTTGACAAACACGTCTGGTCTATATGTTATCATATAGCTATATCCATCCATGATGATTTTTCAAAAAAAAAACTGAATAAATGACAGCCAATTTGACAGATGTAGCTTCAACAATATTAACTGTCAAAGTTCGGAAGTCCCTATTGCAAGACCCTTTACAAGCGCAAATAAGAGAGTAATAACCTAAAACTGATGTCAAAAAACTAAGCCGTGAGAATGTACAGAAAAAAATGTAACTTCAAACTTTGGCCTGACAATCAAAAATGACCGAATAATTGTTATCGAATACTATAAAATACTTTTTTTAAATTTCATAAACCTTTGTATTTATTTATAATGCTATTAATTTAATTTATTAAAACCAGTCATGTTTAACATGTTCTAGAGGCTTTAGCATCGTCCTGAACTGCAGACATACATTCGTATCGCTTATTTGCGACAATAAAGTCATAACTCAACATTTTATATTTAACTTAAACTGAGTACAACAAAAAGTATGAGTAGCATCAGGATTGCCGCATATTTTCGACTATACTAACAGTATTCTTGCAGGACATTTGTATGGGGGCTAGGTGAAATCATGGACCGATATATCACATTTTCAATACCAAACAAACCTTATCCTTTCCTTTGGGCTCTATCGTGTTTTCAACAGACAGTCAGACGGACGGACATAGTTAGATCGTTTTAGAATCGTACAAGGACCCAGGATATATATATTTTTGTGGGTTAGAATGAATATTTCGATGTGTTACAAACGGAATGACAAATTAAAATACACCTGTCTTTTTTCATGTGGGTATAAAAATAACCAGATATCGTGAAAATATGGCTAATTTAACTCGAAACTGTGTTTCTTTACTTATGACCATTTTGTGACAATGAAAGATATTTAAAAAAAAAATTATTCTTAAAATGTCATTTTCTGTTTTATTAAAATGTGGTGAAAATACCTTTTTAATCAAACGTTTACAAAGTTATAAAATTGTATTTCAATTGACACAATATTCTTTGAGTCATTGTTCACTAACTTTTTCAGGTTTTTCAAAACAATAAAATCAATAAATCGCACCGCTTAGGAAAAGGTCATTGTAACAGAAATAAATACTAATTATAATAAATATTTTTAAATATTGATTATAATAAATTAGCATGTGATTCATCGCATCGTGTACAAGGTGGAACGAAAAAATACTTGAAATAATACTTGCACATGGAGCAAATGTTTGACATAATAAATGGGAACATTAACAACATCAGTGGTTCAGCCACCAAGTGTGGTAAGATTCACTAAATTATGAAGGACATGGAGTTTTTCTTTTGCCAAGCTCCCAAACAGCTTGGAAAGTTCGAGGGCAGGTCAATAACTCCGTGACATTTTGAATTTCCCACCTCTTTACTGAAAGGGCAACACTGCAGGCATCTGTCAGTTGACTCCTGTCAAAAATTTAACAATCTGCGTCATTTATATGATAGCAGACTACCGCGTGACTTAAAAACAAAATGGAAAAAAGTGAATTTCGTCTGCACATTAAGCATTATTTTTTGCGGAAAAACTATCACTCAAATAAAAGCTAGTATTTATCAAGATACTACGGAAACTATGCACCATCAGTTTCAATGGTAAGAAGGTGGTTTACTGAATTTCGTTGTGACCGTACGAGCACGGAAGAAGCCGAACGCCCAGTTGAGGTCTCTGCATCCGAAACAATTGAACAAAAAATCACGATATGGTGATTAGGGTGGCCCTTAATAAACGAAAGTTGATCACCCACCAGTTTGGTGAACATTAGTAAAAAAATCAACCTGAAAAAAGTTTAGATAAATCTGTTGGGGTTAAGACGTGCCGTGCCCTCTGAAGTTTTGAGATGCATTTACAAGAGAAAAAATGCATTTTAACAGAACATTACCAGAAATTGGTTAAAAAATTTTAAAGTTATTAAAAACTAGTTGAACGACCCGGCTTCGACCGATAGCTATTTACTAATGTTAGTTCTTCAAGATTCTCCAACCCAAAATCTAAATTTCCGAGTATTACCCGGAATTTTTGATTTTTTTGATTTTTTTTTTCGAATCGAATAAAAAAAAATCATCCAAATCGCTCCAGCCGTTCGTTCCCACGTGATGGAGAACCGTGGACCATTTCATTTTTATATATGTATATAGATTTCCCAGGCCATTAACGTGTCTCAGGCAACTAGAACAAGAAATGTAGGAACAAAAAATACAATTTTTTTAACGGCAGTTTCAAAACACCATTTTCAAATTTAAAAAATTTGTTAAACGAATTTCAGAATTTTTTGATTATCTCATTGGGATTTATTAAGAATATAATAGGGAATAAAAGTATGAAAAAATGCTATATTCGGATGGCCAAATTATACTTCAAAATTTTAAATATTTTTAGGTAAACAAAATTTATTTTTTTTTCTAGTTATTTAATTTTTTGTTTAAATTTTAAAATTTTTTTTTTTGTTTTTTAAATTTTTTTTTTGTGAAAAAAAATTTGGGTTAAAAAATATTTTTTCCGATTTTGACCCATTGTAGGTCCAACTTACTATGGTCTTATATACGTCGTTGCAAATGACTTTGAAATATCTATCATTAGATATCCATATTGTCTATGTTAATGTCTTAGTAATCCAGATATAGTTCAAAAATAGGTCAAAAATCGAGGTTGTCCCGGTTTTTTCCTCATATCTCAGCCATTTGTGGACCGATTTTGCTGATTTTAAATAGCAATCTTCTCGAAAGCATGTCTGACAGAATTATTGAAGATTTGGATCCCGAAGACATCTGGGGTCTTCAGAAATTGATTTCAACAGTCAGACAGACGGACAGACACACAGACGGACATGGCTTAATCGACTCCGCTATCTATAAGGATCCAGAATATATATACTTTATAGGGTCGAAAATGAAAAATGTAGAAATTACAAACGGAATGACAAATATACCCTTCTCACGAAGGTGAAGTGTATAATTATGAAAACATCTCTTATATTTTTTCCGTACCTGCGATTTAAATTTTGAAATTTTCGAGAAAAACTAATTATTTGGCCATTTTTTTGGCGAATGAGCTCTATTTCCTTACTGTTATGAATTTTAAGTAAAACCTATTCAGAATATTATAGTCCAGATAATTCTAAATATACTCTGAAAGCTTTACTAAAATTGGAAAACGTTAAACCTTAAATCGTGAAGGTCAAAGGTCAAATTTAAAACAATATTTAATCTAAGAAAACGAAAAACTAATTTAAAGTAAGCGCCCTAAAGTTGTTAGGTTCTTTTGAACGATTTTTAGCAACATCTTCCCCCAATAGATCAGAGATTTGTAAACCAATACCATCCATTCACACAAGAATATCTGTATATCATTTTCCTTTCAACAAATATATTTGTAATTCAGAAACTAATACTATCACTATTACTGAAAATAGCTCTTATGTTTATTTTGCCAAATATTTGAACATTTGTACTTTCACATTTAAGACTCTCTAAAATTAAACTTTGACATTTTAATATAAGATTTCGAAAACATTTAAATGTATTTATACTGTCACTTATTAAAGACAAATGATGGTGGCTGATTAAATTCCCCTGTTTCAAAGGAAATAATTCTTATAAATTACGTGGTTATGTAAATAGTTTCAACGAGTTATAAAACATTTTGCGTAAACAATTATTAAGAGTATTTTCCTTCTCTTGCATAAGTTTATAAAGTATTTTTTTTTTTTGAGACACTTTATAAAATAAACGAAAAACATCATGAGTAATTCCCATATTATCTTCATTTGTATCAAATGAGACTGACTACAAAATTCTTTAAACTTGTTGATACTTAACAATTGTGCATATTTCCAAGGACAATAAATAGCTGCTTCATGATGCTACAAAAATTAAAATTCCAAAGACACCTCAAGAACACGTAATGCAACAACATGAGTCATTCAACTTAAAACGGCAACGTGCACAGCCAGGCACTCACTATTAACTTAATTTCACAAAAAAATGAAACAAAAACTAAGGAAACTTATCATTTATTTGCCTTGAAAATGAACTTTCGAGGTAAAAAGGGTAATGGTACCAGTTGAAATCCCTTTTAAAAAATGGTACTTGTATGTTTTTTTAAATTTCTGCCGAAATAAAAGTTAAGCAAATAAAATATAGAGTAATTTTTATTTCATGTTTCACAGCTTGAAAATGTACAATATTTACAATCTTTTTTTGTTTGTGCGTTCTTTAAGTTATTAACTTAAGAGTATTTGTACATGTCATATGTTTTTAAGAAAAAAAATAAATTTAAATGTTATTTAAATATTTTTTGTATCTGTAACAGCAATATTTTTGGATACATGATTTCAATGTCAAAACAGCTTAAAATAATACTTTGTGACACAGTAAATTTGATTGTAGGATTGCTTTAATTTATTTATTTCAATCCTTTTTGGGCAATCAAGCAATAGCTTTAAAAAAAACTGAACTTTTTGTTAAACATAATTTGCAGTAAATAAATGAGGATACATTCACACATATCATTTTGCAGTGACATAATCTTTCACCAAAATTTAATATTTAAAAAAAAATCTGATAGTCCGAAAGAGCAAAAACCAAGAAACTTACAAATTTGTACTGATATTTCTTCTGGCTGAAGTGGGAACTGGGAAAGGCAGTTTCTGTGGTACTCTTTGGTTTTTCTAATAAACATTTCGTAGTGAAGTCAGAACGAAGCAAAGTGGGGCATTCGGAAAGCTCATTGCATAAGCAAAACGATTGATACTCCGAACCACATTCCGAACAGAAATATTTGGTTTAATCCTCAAAAGTTTCATCACCTATATTTGTAGCTTTATGTTCATCACTTAGCTCTTTTGTTTAATCTGTTCCAAATTTCTTCTGAATTATTATGGAAGTTGATTTTTTTGATATCAGTATATTTAAAATCAACTTTCCGAATGCCTCAGTTGTATAAATATATTTAGCGTTGAAAATCAACATTATCCGTCCATAAATAGCAGACATATTTAGCAATATTTTAAGTTAAATTTTTTATTGTAAATGGGGGTTAGTAATTAAAATATTTTTAGAGAAATTAATGCAAATTTGTAACAAATAAAATTAATATAATAATAATAATAAAATAACATTTTTAAAAAAGCTTTTATTTAAATGCTCTAAAAAAAAGAAAATAAACATTCATTTAAATCAAACTATTTATTACGTTATACAAATTATATGATATAAAAGCTTGTAGCGATATTTTCCTGATGCTGGAATTGTCGCGACAAGCTTTTATATAATACTAGTTGACCCACCCGGCTTCACCCGGTAGCAATTACTAATGTTAGTTCTTCAAGTTTCTCAAGTTCTTATTTATTTGCAAATAAAATATCAAAATTTGTACTGCATACTTTAGGGAGCTTTTTTATTACAGTTGACTGGACTCCAAAAAAAAATTTCCGAGTTTTACCCGGAATTTTTTAATTTTTTTTTCTTTACAAACCATCTCCTGAAAATTTCGAATCGAATAAAAAAAAATCAGCCAAATCGCTCCAGCCGTTCTCACGTGATGCCATTACATACATGGACCATTTCATTTTTATATATATAGATATAAATTGTATAAATCAGGGATTGTAAATAACTGTTACCAAAAAATTAAATTAAAAAATCTCTATGTTACAGTCAACGGAGACATATACTGTTATATACAAATAGATTTGTATTGACGAGCTCTTTCAGAATCTATGGTGATATTAAAGATATTATCTCAACTCCACATTTAACAGTTATTTTTCAATGTAAAAATAAAAGTTCGCACGTAACACTTAAAAAAGGAATTTTAAATAGTCGTCAGAAAAAAAACCCATTTGAGAACTTTTATTTTTTCCCGTCAGAAAATAAAACTCTTTCTTTTCGTTTAGTTTTTAATTTTTTCAGTATCTTTCTTGATTGAGTCTATTTAAAACAACAACAATTTGATAATAGCAATCAAACAATAACAAATTAATATCGCACTTGATTTTATTTTAATGAAAAATTATTCAATTGCAATGCAAGGGGCTTTACAAATTGTAATAATCTAACCAGTGGCAAGCTTTAGGTATCAATTTACATAAAATGATTTTTATTTTCTGGCGGGAAAAATAAAACTCTTCAAGAATTTTATTTTATGACGGATCAAATAAAAGTCCTCAAATGAGTGTTTTTTTTCTGACGGGAAAAATATACATATTTTATGTTTATATTTTGATACTATATTAAAAATATTTTAAAATTCACAAACATTTTGATGTTTTTTTTTTCAAAATTTGTAAATTCGAATTGGAAATTGTAAGAAGAATCCTTATGAATTAGATATTATTTTTACAGCTTAAAAAATTTTTCGAACATAAGTTTGAATTTTCGAACTTAATTTCGAATTTCCTAACTTAAATTTGAATTTGTCAACAGATTTATGTATGATCTAGGAATTATTGTATAAGTTTTATAAATTTTTCGAACATAACTTCGAATTTGTGTGTTTTATTTTCAAATATAATATTGTCATCAGGTGTATGCATGAATGCCAAATTTATGTTTATTCGTGCTACGAGAAATGGTTCATAATTCAGTCACAAAAATTTTTACCTAAACAGTTGTAATAACAATAATAAATAATAATAAGAAGTAAAAGAGCTATATTCGGCTGTACCGAAATCTAATATGTAACCTTCGGAAAATCAATTTCAACATACTGACGGAAATGGCAATATCGATTCCGCTATCTATAACGATTCAGAATATATTTGCATATAACGATCCAGAGATTTCGCAATTATTCGAAAGCTACTTTTAGATCATCTGAGTTCTAAGCTCATCTGATTTTTTCAGATGTCCAAAGACATTTATATTTTATAAAATTTACATTTGGGCAAGTCCCCGAAACAGTCTACCAACAAAAAAATGTTTAAATGAATCAAACTTGAAATTTTTAATTGTAATATTAGACTAGATATGTATTAGGGTTCTATAGCTGAAACAAAAAGTCGACTTTTCGACTTTTGGTAGTTTATGAAAAGTCGACTTTTCGAACTTTCAACTTTTTAGTTAATCGACTTTTTTCGACTATTTTCGACTTTCCGACTATTTTCGACTTTTTTCAACTTTTTACCATTTCTTGTAAAAAATACATGGTTTCTTGATGTATATACATTAGAGTGACAATCAGTTGTATGGAAAAAAAATTTTGTTAAAATTTTGAAGAGTGCCGGGTGGAATATTGTGACACTAGGCCTATGTGTTAAGTGCTGAAAATTTGAGCCAAATCGGGCAACGATTTCTGGACGCGCATCGAGGTCAAAGTTCAGATATATGCAAAATTTTACTGTTAATATGGAATAAATAGGTGAAACTCGTTAAATTTCTGCATTGTTTTCTGGAAATATGTAGATTTATTTATATTAATGAATATTACACTAAAAAAAAATTTTTGGAAATTAACCCTGTATCTCCTTTGGTTCAAAATGACCCAAAAACTGTATTATCGCCAAAATTAGAGAAAAATGCAAATTTTTCAGTTTTTGAAAAAATTTTGCTACTAAATAAATACTTTTGCAATTGAATGCAAAATAATCGAAATATGTACGTAATTTTCGTTGTAATGAGATATAAATGACAAAATTTGATTAAAAAATGTTAAAGTTATTACAAATTCGCCAGACCCTTAACGTGTTTCAGGCCACTTGAACAAACAATTTAGGAAAAAAATTAAGATTTTTCGAGAAAAATTAAAATAAAAGATAATTTTTACTTAAAATTGTCCATATTTACTTGTATATGAGTTTTTGTCTTCGTAGGATACCGTTAACCTATTCGCAGGTATGGCCAAAAAAAATAATTTTTTTTAACGGCTGTTTCAAAACTCCAATTTCAAATTTTTAAAAATTTTGTTAAACAAATTTCACATTTTTTCGATCATCGCATTGGGGTTTATTGAGATCAAAATAGGGAATAAAAATATTGAAAAATTATGTCAATACCTCATACAGTTTTTCCGTACCTGCGATTTAAATTTTACGTTTTTCAAGAAAAACTAATTTTTTGTCCATATTTAGGCGAATGAGTCCAATTTCCTTACTGTTATAAATTTTAACTAAAACCTATTCATAATATTATAGTCCTTGTAATTTGAAATATGTTCTGAAAGTTTTACTAAAATCGGAAAACGTTAAACCTTAAATCGTGAAGGTCAAAGGTCAAATTTTTCAATATTTGGAATTTCTAATGAAAAGATAGCGAAATGTTATATATTTTTGGGACGATTTTAATGCAACTTAAGTAAAATATAACATAAAGTCCAGAATTTAAAATAACAGCACAAAAATGGAAATTAACCCTTAGCAGCACTTGGGGTCCAAATTACCCTCAACTTTTAAAATCACGAAAAACACAACCATTTTGACCCCAAGTCCTCTTAAAAGTTAAAATCCATTTTTTCACTGTTGTTGTAAATGCTAGATCCCAATATATATTTTCCTCAAGTTTCATGAAAATCGGCACAAAAATATATAACATTTCGCTATCTTTTCATTAGAAATTCCAAATATTGAAAAATTTGACCTTTGACCTTCACGATTCAAAGGTTATCGTTTTCCGATTTTAGTAAAACTTTCAGAACATATTTAAAATTACAAGAACTATAATATTATGAATAGGTTTTAGTTAAAATTTATAACAGTAAGGAAATTGGACTCATTCGCCTAAATATGGACAAAAAATTAGTTTTTCTTGAAAAACGCAAAATTTAAATCGCAGGTACGGAAAAACTGTAAGAGGTATTGACATAATTTTTTCATATTTTTATTCCCTATTTTGATCTCAATAAACCCCAATGTGATGATCGCAAAAATCTGAAATTTGTTTAACAAAATTTTTAAAAATTTGAAAATGGAGTTTTGAAACAGCCGTTAAAAAAAAATTTTTTTTGATCATACCTGCGAATAGGTTAACGGTATCCTACGAAGACAAAAACTCATATACAAGTAAATTTGGACATATTTGAAGTAAAAATGGGCTTTTATTTTAATTTTTCTCGAAATATCTTAATTTTTTTCCTAAATTTTTTGTTCAAGTGGCCTGAAACACGTTAATGGTCTGGCGAATTTGTAATAACTTTAAAATTTTTTAATCAAATTTTGTCATTTATATCTCATTACAAAGATAATTACGTACATATTTCGATTCTTTTGCAATCAATTGCAAAAGTATTTATTTAGTAGCAAAATTTTTTCAAAAACTGAAAAATTTGAATTTTTCTCTAATTTTGGCGATAATACAGTTTTTGGGTCATTTTGAACCAAAGGAGATACAGGGTTAATTTCCAAAATTTTTTTTTAATGTAATATTCATTAATATAAATAAATCTACATATTTCTAGAAAACAATGCAGAAAGTTAACGAGTTTCACCTATTTATTCCATATTAACAGTAAAATTTTGCATATATCTGAACTTTGACCTCGATGCGCGTCCAGAAATCGTTGCCCGATTTGGCTCAAATTTTCAGCACTTAACACATAGGCCTAGTGTCACAATATTCCACCCGGCACTCTTTGAAATCTAAAAAAAAAATCGGCTGTCACTCTAATATACATTTATTTATTTATATATATACATTTATTGATGCGCCTTTTTATCAAGGCGATAATAGTTAGAATAATGTTGGAAGAATTTTGTGTAGAAAAAATCTTTATTTTATAAACATTTATTTATTTATTACTTACATATATTAGCATACACTACAAAAAATGCAAGTGCAATATTTTTAACAATCTAAAAAGTCGACTTTTATCGACTATTTTCGACTTTTATCGACTATTCGACTTTTTTCCGACCAAAAAGTCGATTTCGACTTTTTCAGGAAATAGTCGATTGTTCGAACAATCGAATGTCATTCATACAAAAATTATTACCAAATCCAACACTAGCTCAGATATCTTAATTTTATACAAAAAAAAATTAAATTTTTAATGTGTTTTTATCATTACTTAAGTGTTAACAAGATGGTTCGATTGACAGCTATATTTTTGGCCATTTAATTTAAATTAATTTTGAGTAATTTCACTTTGAATGGAATTTTTTACAACTTCTCACCGAAAAGAAGATTATTTTCAAGCCTCTGTATAATTTGTAACGAACGTCACGTAACGTGCGTCACAAAATGTTCTCGGCTTTTTATGAAAACGGCAAATGTTTGTTCATGCAAATAAGTTATATTAGAATTCTCTTTCATTCATCTTTCTTTTAGGAATAAGATTTTGTGTGCTTTATTATGCAAAATTCGCTAAAATGACGAAAAAACTTCAACTTTTAATGTTACTCGCAAGAAATACATACATTTCGTAGGAAATGGAAATTAAAATGTAATATCTTATTCCATTTGGAATTTCGCTTAAATCTCACTATAACTTATATTATACGTTGGAGGTATATTATTTGAAAAACCAAAAAAATTTCATATTTAAATATGAAAACGTGTACGAATGAAACGTTCGTCACGCAGGATTTTCCCATTTACTCTTCGCGTAAGAATGAAGCATTTGATGACAAAATACCCAGATACTGTAGGTTCCATTCAACATAAGCAATGAATGTAGTATTTTTTATTAGTGACAAATTGTTAACATGTATCTTAATAAAATGTTTTCGAAAAATCATAGTTTAGTTCTAAATAAATTTAATTATGTATGTATGTATTTCCAATTGACAAATGTGACTCAACAGCACAAGAAAATACTACTTTTTTTAAAACCTTATAGCTTTTTCATGGAAAATACAATTTAGCACATAAAATCTGTCATATTCGTCACCTTAATGAACTAAAAACAGATGACACATGATAACAACTAAGTAACATAATTTCATTTGATTTTATTGGGTGAGACATAAAAAATCAAATAAAATATTTGGTATTTATCCAAGAACAGCATTTAATAGTGCCCAGATTACCTGCCAGTCAAGCGTATATCTGTTAAATATGTTAATACTCGTATCAAACTAAATATATCACTTGCAAATAATTTTTTAAGCTTGAGTAATAACTAATAAGCTCCATAAAATATTCAATATTCCATAATAGCTAACTAATCATTCATACATACATACATACATACATATATATGCATACTATTTACAATATGATCGTAAAATTTGGATTATAACTGTATAGAATCTGATCAGTTTTTATTTATTTATTTTTTTTTTATTGGTTGTTTTGGTTAGAATTATATTTAAATCTTAATTTGTATGTTTAGTTATTTTATTAAACCTCGGAAGTAAGCATTAATCAATTTGAAATAAATTTTGTATACTTAGAAATGAATCAAACTGGCTTTTTAATACACACGTCCTCAGAAAAAAATAAACCTGCCAGACTTTAGTTAATAAATATATTTGTACCTTCTTCTCATTATACTCCATTCTATGATGTGGTTCAACCTTCAAGCAAATATTTTTTAATTATATTATAACGGTTGAAAGCGAAATAAAACAAGAAAAACAACTTGTATTAAACAAATACAAATATGTGATTTATTTAAAACAAAGGCAGAGTCAGAGGCATTAGTAAGTAATAATATAATAATGTCTCCTGCTATTTTGAGTGTTTTTTTTTTTCTTAATTTTGAAAAATTGTTTTTAATTTTTTTTTGTTTTAAATAGACATATTTCAATACCATTTACAGCAATTATAAAGCTATTTGATTTCGATTATTTCATTTCCGCCTTGTATTAAGGAAAGCATTGAACTATTAAGTAAATTTATACTTACCACATTTTGTGATCGGTTTTAAATTCATTGATAAATTGCTTACTCTTTTTGCTAGAATTGGTTAAATTAAGTGATATGTCCTCGTTTGAAAAGTTACGAGCAAGAATAATAAGCTTTCCTTAACAAAATATATGTATTTTGCTCAAATATGCCAAATAAGATGGCAGATTTAATACTCCAATTTAAATTCGATTAGTTTGTAACGAACGATTTCTGTCGATAACAATTTGTAAATTCAAATTGAAGTTCCATAAATATCAATGGAGGTTTAAGTGATCTGGAAATACATATCAATCCAAAGAATTCACTATGTCAAATAACGATCTACTGATTGATATGAAACCTGGAAAGTGTAAAAAAGGGCTAGGTGACTCAACCAAACATTTCTGGAAGTCAAATAATGTTGTGGTATTGGGTTCAATAAACTCAAAATATTACACAACCTAAACTTCAAATAACCACAACCAATATATATGCTTAAAATCACTAAGAATTGCAAATAAAAAATGTCAAGCGAAATTTTGTTAATTTCTGCTCTAGAAGGTAACACTTTTCGTATGACTTTTGGGACAGTAACCCAAATAAAATCCAATGCGCCTTTTTGCAATTCTCTATTTGCAATTTTTTAGTGATTTTAAGCACTTTCAAAACAAAATTGGGGTATTCACATGGTCTACTATTTGGTCATATTGTCATAATGACATAATATATTATGATAGTTTAAACAAATTTTTGTTGTGTGCAATCAAAAAAGTTTTAAACTAATAACACTATTTGAACCATAGAGAATAGACATAGAGCGGAAACTCTCCTGTCAAAGACCTATCTCAGTTGTCAAAAACCTAAGAGGTTAGAATGTATTAGTAAACACACACTCGTGTGTGTGATTATTTTGAGTAATTTTTTTGTTTGAGTTTTTTTCTAGTTTCTGCTCTATGTTTCTCTATGATTTGAACTATGTTTATTGTGCTGTCATAAAATAATACTTTTTTTGGTTTAAAACACATCAACAACTATTATAATATATTAGGACATTATGACAATATGAAAGATATGAAGAGAGCCATGCGTATCTATTTATCTTCTATCTACATCCTTGGTAGGCAAATAGAGAAATGTATGGGTAAAAAATAAAATTTCAAGCAACTGAATGAAATATATCTGGTGAACTATAACTGTGAAAGCTGTAAAACTTCGCGGTATTTACTATTGTGGGTGACACCACTCATACCAAGAAAATAGTTATTTTCGAATATCTGCATAACTATAATTGTGACAGTCTTCAAACTTTATCAGTGCATGAAGTCTACACAAAAATAAGATGGATCGGAGCAGGGGGTGTGGCACCTCTAATACAATGCAAATTATTAATTTTGAATATCTGAATAACTAGAATTGCGAGATTTTTTAAACTCTGTCTGAAACATTTTTTATATTGAGTATATGACTTAAAAAAGCGGGATTTACAATAGATGTTCTATCGTATGTAATTTTTCATTTATTGTAATTTAGCTATTAAACGTTACACAGTGGTTTAGAAACTTTTTTTTTGGAAATAATTCGGTATATTGGGAAATATTGGAGATATTGTTACGAAATTTCACATGGTTTGAGCTGAGATGTTTTTGAGTTTATCTACGTTTGTTCAGCTTCCTAGCGCTAATGGGGGCCAGTGCGTAGCCCCTCAAAGTTGGTCACCTCGGGTCCAAATTTTTTTTAAAAAAACCGCCAAAAATCCATTTATGATATTTTTGTAGATTTTCTCATGTACTATTTATATATTTCAGTTCATTCGGATCATAAATGGATTTTTGGCCAAATATCCATGGCGCTAAGGTAATTTTCTGTATTTGGTGGGAGCAAAACGGTCCTATTTATTATCCTATTTATCGGTGCAACTGATCGAAAGCAACTGATTCGAAGCGAGCATTGGCCGAAAAACTCCCACAATATGCGGCCACACATGAAACCGTAATATTCCATCATGAAAACGCTCGTCCACATGTTACAATACCTGTTAAAAAGTATTTTGAATGAAGTGGTTGGGAAGTTTTGCCTCATCCGCCTTATAATCCAGACCGTTCCCCGTCCGACTTCTATTTGTTTCGATCGATGCTGAATGCTCTCTCTCTGGGATACGTTTCACTTCAGAAAAGAGTATCCGTTTTTGGCCTCGGTTCGGAATCCATATTTTACCAGAAAGATGGGAAAAGGTCATAGCTAATACTGGCCAATACTTTGAATAAATTTATATTGTACAAATATTTTAAAATAAAAGCTAAAAATTTTAAAAAATTCCGCATTTTTAAGTCATATACCCAATAATTTTACCTAATTTGTCTGAAATTGAGCGGTTTATTATAAGTGGACATGAAATGAAACCTTACATACAAAATAAATAAATATTGTTACGAAATTGTACTTGAATTCAAATATAACGATTTTAAGGGCTGATTTAAAAGTAGCATAATGCTTTCAAATAACAGTGCTGTAATAGCAAACTGTAACATATCTGTGGGCATTATAAAATAAAAGCTTTCAGTTGATTTGATCGTAAGTTGGCAACGCTGTATTCGAATTCGAATATTCAGTTAAAGAACATTGTAGAAAGTACACCACAGGTGGTGTATGTATTAGTAAGATCTATAATATTCGAATTTTGACAGTTAAAGAACAATCTAGAGTGCAGATGGCAGTGTTATAAATAGTGGCAGAGGTTGCAGTCGTGAGTCAGTTTATCAGAGACGCTATTTGAATAAACATCAACTGAGTGCCTTAAAGTGTGCTGTATTTTTCAAGTGAACTCGTATACATTATAAAGTGTCTGTATTTCTGAGAATTTATAAACGTGTATAAAAAAAACATTGAGTGACTATTTAATTCTGTTGTTGTACCTTTTAAATAAATAAAGAGTTGTTACAATTTTCAAACTACTAAACTTCTTTTATTTGCAATCAAAAGTATCCGGTTTATTTAAAGGAAATAAACCAGCGTTTTAAAAAGGTTAAAACGTAACAATATTATCAAATATCTTTAAGCTTTGTCTGAAACACTTTCTTATATTTTTATGATATTTCGCTGAAATTGTGAGGGATCGGTTTAGTCGGAATAATAGTGAACTATAATTGTGAGATTCTTTAAACGTTGTGTAAATTATGTTGATTCCAGTGTCCTGTTATGCCAAAAAAAGAATGGGATCGAAGGGACTTGCCCCACCATACAAAGCAAATATTTAATATCGAGAACAATGTAAGAGAACTGGAGAACAACAACAACTGAATGTGTTTCGGAACAAGGGAGATGTTTCCTATATTTTGTTTTACATATAAATAATCAGTATTAAATGATTTCACTTTTAATTGTCACTTGTACAATAAAATGCATTTCAAAATTCGAATAAATCTGAAATTTTATCAGATACAAAAAGGAAATAAATCAGAAGTTAAAAACACATTTGTTAAATTTTGCATTTTTCTTGAAAATCATTTTAAATATCATTCATGATGCATATAAAAGTGAATGGGTTTAAACAAATTTTGCCGATTCAACGAATATTCAAATAAAGAACTACTTATTTATAATTAAATAAAATTCAATTAAGATTTTAATTTACCGGCATTTGACAGCTGACAGTTTAGGGTTAGTAAAAATTGATCATTATACTACAGAACAAAGCGTTTTCATAATTAACAATATAGTAGTTTTGACTTACCTGCCTTTCACTTAAGAGCATTTTGCATATAAGTGCACAAAACTTGTGTTTTGTATATTTATTTACCAAACTCCATATAAATTCGTTAATTTAAGTGCATTGTTCATACCTGCACATTTAAGATAAGTGCATAATACTTTTGGAAGCTATAACTGGTTTTCATGAAAAAAATTTAATTTAGCTGCCTAATACAAAATTAAATCAAAACAAATAAGAAAAATACGATTTTGAATGAAAAAATATGTTGTACACTTCTTAATAATTTTAAAAGTAGCTAAAATATAAATTTTACGTTATTTTTAGACGGAAAAATCAAAAAGCTTGATGCACTTACCAACATCAATGAGCAGGTAAGTGCATTGAGGTTAACTGCATTTTTAACTTACCTGCACAAAATATCGTGCAAAGTTGATTGTGCAGGTAAGTCAAAATTACTGTATTTTAAAACAAGTAAGAAAGTATGGTCGGTCAAGCCCGACATTTTCTTTTAAAATTTCAATAATTTATATTCGTGAGTGATTTTCGGAAGTGGGTCGTGTGATTTATGTCTATATGAAAGTTAACTATGTTGAATTTTGCGTGTATACCAACATTTTTATGCGATTTATGCACGTTAAAGTGATTTTCGGAAGCGGGTCTATATGGGAGCTATGACTAATTATGGACCGATCGTAACAAAATTTGGTTACACGAATTTTGTATATATAAAACTTATTTGGAGCGGAATTTGTGGAGAAACATATATAAATTAAACATTTATGACCGATAAAATCCAATTTCGGAAGGACATTTCTATGGGGGCTAGATGAAATAATGGACCGATTTCAGCCAGCTTGGTCCTTGAGCCGAAAAAAATAATATGTACCAAATTTGATGGAAATATCTTCAAAATTGAGACCTGTACTCTGCGCACAAGGTTTACATGGACAGCCAGACGGACGGACGGACGGACATCATTTAATCGACTCAGAAAGTGATTCTAAGTCGATCGGTATAATTTAAGGTGGGTGTTAGACTAATATTTTTGGGCGTTACAAACATCAGCTTTGATAAGTGGATTAAAATCATCCAAAATTTCCGCCTTTGTGGATTTTATTGTCAAATGCATTCACAACGTGTCACTGTTTTGTTTGGTTTTTGGCCTGTAAATGTAATCGGACCATTCTTCTTTTAACATGATAACAGAGTTGCATCTGCCTAAATTAAGTGATATTGATTCGGACGACATTTAACTTCAGTAAGACAGTCGGATTGTTCATTCCGTAATGTTGCTTTTTCTATATTGATATCACAGTCTGTCAAATCGATTTTTTTACGACTTAATCAATGCATCTCTCGTCCATGTTCTAGGCCGTAACAAATTTGTCTATGCGTCGCGTATATAAGGCTATAATAAATTTCAAAAAATTAATTATTTTGGACACATAGCAAAGTATAACGCATTTTTTGAATAGCTTTGTCCTTCGCCAGCTCCTTTCTGGGGATTTATAGAGCAAACTCGTAAATATCATCTAATTAACTCAAAATTTGTGAGCAATATTTTTTCACAAATTAAATATTATTTATGCATTTTTATTATTTATAGTTTAAATTATATTCTTCCAAATTGTAGTAGATTGCATATTTATTTATTTAGTTAAATATTCATAAATACATATTTAAATTTATATAATAATAATTTATTGTTTCATTTGTGATATTCTATGTTTAAATATAAGTATGTGCGAGTGTACAGGTACAAAAATTCAAATAAAAAGTATGTAAATGATTTTTGGTGGTAAACGAGCATACTTATAGGATGAATTGTCTTGTTCTTTTTTTGGTTAATGTGATTGCCAAAGTCGTTGACCGCTGTTTGACGACCTTCCGATGATTTAGTTAAATTAACTAGAAAAAGATATTCTATCTCATTTTCTTGTTTTATTTTATTTAATATTTTTTTTTTTTTGATAAACTAAGAATAGAATAACATACGTAGTTCCTATATAAAATTTGTATAAATTATTTAAATTACCACAGGTAACCATACAAAATGATTGATTTTAATCTAATAAATACCTAGTATTCTTGGAAGAAAAGGCTAATTTTAATTATAATTGTGTCATTTTTATATAAGGAATTTAAAAATTTGTATCTTTCATACCATTAACTAGGAAAAAAATATTGCATTTATAAACATATTTTATAACTGATTAATCAGTTATGAACATTTGATTTAATAAGTCATTATTTCGCAAGAAATTCAAAATAAAATTTGTATGTATTTCCTTAAAAAATTATTGCTTTGACGCAATTAAAAATGTTTATGTTAAAAAAAACTGATTTTAAATAAAGTCATTAATTTTAATGTTCGACGAAGGTGAACATTCTTTCTTCCCAATTTTAGCAACACTATTAAAATGGTGCGAGTTTAAATAATTTTCTACTCTATTTTAGGCTATTTGCATGTAGAACTAATCATTGATTAGATGATGGGTGTCGTAAAGTAGATTTTAACTACATTCATAAGTCTAATAAAGTATGCGTGTTTAAAAAAATAAAAAAAACTACTTTCAAATCAAACAATGGAATTTTATAAGCGATTTAAAAGCTCCAATTAATTTATATGTTTTTTAGCATTTCATATTTATTTATGTACAAAATCTATCTACACATACATATGTTAATGCCATTAATACTAAAATTTATTTAAATACATATTGAAAAACGAGATTAACCACTAAATCCACTTGTTATTTTTTATTGAAAAACAAAAATATTCTATACAATATACGAAAAACAAAAACTGTTTTAAAAGAACATTGAATATTTAATAGATTTAGAAATAGAATTATGTATTAGTAATAAACATACGTGTCCACCAAAGAACAGCCACAGATCATATTAATACTGCTTTTACATAACATCCAGAATTTCCACAAAAAAAAATCATTTTATTAAATATTTGTTTAAAGCAATTAAATTTCGAAGAAAATTTCTTAATCCTGTATCTTACATTGAATTAATGTTTTAATTGTACATAATTCCTACAAATACTGTCTTGTATTTTAGCAAAACTTAAGATGTAATGTAATGTAGAATTAATGTTAATTTACATAAGTTTTACACACATTTGTATTCTAAGGAAAAAACAACTTGTAACCTATGCAAATTAACCAGTGTAAAATCTGTGATAACAAAGAAAAACATAATAATTCCAAATTTACAAATTATGCTTAAATCATATGGTTTTTCATTTTCAATATAACTTATACATATATTGTACAATAGATATACATATTTATATTCAAATTTCTTATTGCTTTTCCCCAAAATATTACTAGCATTTTGTATTGCTATTAACTACATTTTAAAATTCTGTTATAAAACTTAGAAAATTATAAAATAATTTATGTTGTTTTTACCTTTTTGTGACAGAATTACATAATAATATAGATCAGCAACAAATCTTCTTCATCCACATTGCTTATAAAGATTTCCATTAAATATTCTAAATATTTAAATTTGTTTTAAAAAAAAAAAACAAATGATCTAAAATGTTTCAGTATTATATAACACTTTAATACGAGCGAATTTATATACCACTTCTAAATATGACCATACGTTTTGAAAAACATTCACCTACGTGTCTACACCATTTCCAATTTAGTGCACAACAAACAATTTTCTGATTCATGGTGTTAGCAGTGGTTAACATATGGTTTACAACTATACAGTTACATATTAAGCACCCAGTAGCTAAGCAAGTACTCAATATATCCCTTATAGACAGTAATTGTCTGACCACTTGGCTGATTCCAATTTATATATTTTGGGTCATTTGGCACTTATATGCATTTTGTAGTGCAATGCTAAGTCAATTGGTTACTTTATACATCCCATGTAATCTATCTTGAAGTCAATTGTCACTTATGTGTCTCTAAGTAACCTAGAGTGTAGTCACTTCAACGTTTATTTTGTAGTACTCTTTTAAAGTAGTTATTTTATCCACCTGAAGTAATCGTAGAGTTGTCAAAGGAAAATTTGTTTACAGTGGAATCGGTTATTGGAGATGTCATTTTAACTGAATATTAGAGGTCAATATAGCCAGTTAAGTAGCTAATAAGGTAACTGAATCTCATTGTAAACAATAGGGTTAATTAGGACATTCACGTTTTAAAATAACTAGTCTCGTAACTACAAGGTGGCGCAAAAGAAATCCTCCTATCAGAAAATGCTATAAAATTTGCGATTGGCCCCTAATGTCAGTTCTGTTTTGACATTTGTGTAGTAAACACATGCGAAATACACATTAATAAACAATGTTACGCTACACTGCTCCAGAACGCGGAATATTGCTGACTATTTATTTGACCAATAATTGGTCGGTTTTTTCATCAAAAATAATCATGAGTGATGAGGCCCATTTCCATCTTAGCGGTTACGTAAATAAGCAAAATTTACGCTTCTGGGGCACTGAAAATCCGCTTGTAACTCACAAAGAGCCATTACACCCGCTCAAAGTCACTGTATGGTGTGCTGTTTTCGCTGGAGGAGTCATCGGACCTTTTTTCATCGAAGACGTTGCGGGCCAAACGGTTACTGTGAATGGTGAGCGCTACAGAGCAATGATCAACGAGTTCTTTTGGCCGCAACTTGATGAATTGGGATTGGAAAACATGTGGTTCCAACAGGACGGTGCAACGGCACACACTGCACGTGCCACAACCGATATGCTGAAGGATGCATTTCCCGGGCGAATAATCTCCCATTTTGGCGATTTGTAGTGGCCAGCAAGATCGCCTGATTTGACCGCTCCAGACTTCTTTTTGTGGGGCTTTTTCAAGTCGCGGGTTTATGTCAACAAGCCTCAGACTCTTGCAGCTCTTAAAGACAATATCCATCAAGAATGTGAGGACCTATCGCCGGAAGTTTTGGCCAAAGTGATGGAAAATGCCATAAAAAGGGCTTAAATGACAATCAACTGTGGCGGCAGCCATTTACATCACATCATATGTAAAAAAAATTAAAGACCAAATAAAAACAATCCACAAAAAGAATCAAAGTTTTTCATTTTTTTTTTTAATTGCAGCCAAAAAACATCGGAAGTTTACTTTTGCGCCACCTTGTACTTATGTCACCAGATGTCAACCTAAGTGATTGTTAAAATCACTAGTTTCGGGACAGTCATCAAAAACTGCAAGATTTATATATTTTTGTGTAATTTGACTTATGTACTCTTTGTATAGCAAAACAAGTAAGAAAGATGGTCGGTCAAGCCCGACCATATAATACCCTACACCAAGTGAATGAGTAAAAACATTTTACTTTTAAAATATCAATAATTTATATTCGTGAGTGATTTTCGGAAGTGGGCCTTATATGGGATCTATGACCAATTATATACCCATCACCATGAAATTAGGTCGTGTGATTTATGTCTATATAAAAGCTATTTATGTTGAATTTTATGTGTATACCAAAATTTTTAAGAGATTTATGAACGTTAAACTGATTTTCGGAAGCGGGTTCATATGAGAGCTATGACTAATTGTGGACCAATCGTAACAAAATTTGGTGACATGAATTTTGTATATATAAAACTTATTTGGAGCGAATTTTGTGTAGATACCTATATAAATTTAATATTTTTGACCGATAAAGTCCAATTTCGGGAGTATATTTGTATGGGGTCTAGGTGAAATAATGGACCGATTTCAGCCAGTTTCAATAGGCTCCGTCCTTGGGCCGACAAAAATTATATGTACCAAATTGTATCCCAATATCTTCAAAATTGCGACATGTACTCTGCGCACAAGGTTTACATGGACAGCCAGCCGACCAGCCAGACGGACTGACTCAGAAAGTGATTCTAAGTCGATCGGTATACTTTAAGGTGGGTGTTAGACTAATATTTTTGGGCGTTACAAACATCTGCACAAACGCATTATACCCTCCCCATTGCGGTGGTGTAGGGTATAAATATAGGTCACCTGTATGATGAAGTTAATTTTCATTTTAGTGTCTATATAATCTATGGTGAAGTAAATGTTTGTATTGTACTTTAGAAAGGAGTTATTTTACCCATCATAAGTAATTAATTGAAAGGGCAAGTGTCCTTTTTATACCCTTCACCATGAGAGGCTAGGGTATATGAGGAGCCGCAGAACAAAAGGTACTTTTTCGAATTTTTTTACAAATTGATTTTTTGGTATTTTTATAACATTTGGGTTGAAATCTTTTAGAAAAAATCAATTTTCAAAAAAGTACCTTTTGTTCTGCGGCTCCTCATACATATATAAGGAGGATTTCATGTCAAGTGACCCAACTTTTGAAATCGATGTCTTCCGATCGGTATGAAATTTCCACCAAGTCTAGTTCTATTGGATAGAACAAGGAAAAGACCTAAGCTTTCTTTTGAGAAAAAAGTGCCCATTTTGAATAAAAAGTTTTTGATTTCGTAAAAAAAATGTTTTTAATATTTTTTTTGGAAGATTTAACATTTGGGACACATTTTGCTAAAAACAACACCTGCTTTGACGCCCTCTAACTCAGAGAGTTCTCCACCGATATTGAAAAATTGTAGCCCCAAATAACTTACGTACATGATTCATACATCAATATATCGGGAATTCTCCCGGCGAGGTTAAAATCGAGACAATCAGCGCACAAATGGCTGAGAAAAAACCAGGACAACCTTGATTTCTTACCTAATTTTGATCTATATCTGGATTACTAAGACATTAATATAGACAATATGATATCCATGTTCAATAATCCATTCAATTTCGAGAAGTTCTCTGCAGCTCCTTCTCAATGAAGATCAGCCAGATCAGCATTCAGCCTGTTAAACAATTCAATTACTGCATGAAACATTTCCTGATCGGGTACTCTATCGTTTTAGTAATCAGAATTGGATCTCTAAATCGTGAAATTTAATACCATTGGTTTTCTTTCTGTGGAGTTATATAAAGTCAAATGTCTATGCCAACAAAACCGAAAACCATAGACGGAGGAATTTCAAAGCCACATTTATAGAATATGGTCTCGGAAATTTTCGACAGTATAGTTAAATATTCAGTATTTCAATATAGACCGATAAGAGAAGAGATTGTTTACAACAAACTGTAAATAGCACGAATAAGAAATTTAACAATTTTAGCCTAACCCAACATACAAATTTAATCTCTGTGTATTTCCTGAGTGATCAGATATAAAAAGGAAAAATTTTAATTTGTTGCATATTGTGAATCTATTAAAACTACTCAAGCCATTGGTTGTTTTGATACATTCCTAAGAGGTATAGGGATATATAAGAGCCATATTCATCCCTAAGGCGGTAACATTTGTATACATTACTCCGATGATCTGCAAACCGATCACTTTTAACACCATTTCCTCAGAATATTGAAAACGTAAATGGTGTTTAACGAGATAGAATTTTTGTGATTCTCGCTTTCAATAGTACCCATAATTTTTTCTAATTTTTGGTTTCTCTTTTATTACCTTCCCGGGATGACAGCATCACTTAAAATTTTAAACAGTCACAAATTGAACAAAAAGCTTTTATCATCATTTTAATTAGTTTAGAACTGGTTAAGACTAAAACAAACAAAAACAACTTTTATTTAAATAATTTAATGCAAATTAAAACCGAATTATTTAAAATGCATAAATTAACAAAAATATTTATAAATGTTAAATTCCTTTGTAGTTAGTTAGTTAACAACCTACAGTAACAACTACTACTCTTGGTATTATAGTATTATATGAATGTATCAATGTACGTACATATGTTTTTATTATTTTAAACAAATTAAAATCACACCTTAATGTAATAAATGTCCTTATAAATAAATAAATAACACAATGCCACATGCAATTATACAATTTACTAGGTGTTTCCATTTAAATCATGTCCAACTTGTCAGCTTTTCTTGGATTTTTGATCTATTCTTTGGTCTTTTGAAGAACTACAAACATGCTTGAACATGTTTTGGTATTAGACAATTATCATGAACACAATTTGTACTTTATATAACAAATTATACGGCTACAAATGATGATTATTTGAATACATATTTGTGTATAAGAACGGACATAAATATCTGCTATATTTGTACATTCATGTGTCACCGTAGAATTCTAGCGATTACGTAGGTACATTTGTATTTATGTGAATTAGGGTGGCCCTAACAAATTAAATGAAAAAAAAACCAAACCACTCGTAAGTAATGGATGGTATGAAGTCGTTTTTGACAAGTAAGTTGTTCAGTAATTACAAGACATTACCAAATTTTTGTTGGGTCGTTATCAAAATTATTGTTGGGATTATGACTTAATAATGAGGGATTTACAATAAATTCCTTATCTTTTGAAAGCGGTTTTTGTTTTTAGTAATTTATATGCCATTTTGAAGGTGGCCCTTAATAAACAAAAGTTGGGTTTTCACCCGTTTGGTGAACATTGGTAAAAAACTAAATCTTAAAAAAATTTTAGGTAAATCGGTTGGGGTTAAGACGTGCCGCAAGCCCTCTGAAGTAAAAATTTTGGCATTTAAAAATTACTTTTGCAATTTCATTTAAGAGAATAGAAATGTGTACGTAAATGTCGTTCTAATGAGACACTAAAAACAGAAATTGGTTAAAAAATTTTAAAATTATTAAAAACTAGCTGACCCGACAGACGTTGTCCTGTTCAAGTTAAAAAAACGTATTATTGAATGATAATTTTTATTCATATAGGATATAGAATAAAATATACATAGATGCGCTACTGAGAGACAAAGAACCTAAGTTTGTTGTCAAAAACCTAAGTCTTGCAACAACAGAATACATGTAAATTAATGTACATATATTGAGTTTGTATATAAAATTGAATTTTGGTCTGAAAAATGAGTGATCACAGATCGAGCTCCTTTTCTTGATTAAACGCTTATTTGCCAAGTTATTAGCGAATTTAGATATTTTGAGTTTTTATATAAAAAAAATCGATTTTTGGTCAGAAATATGATCACAGATCGATTAAACGCTTATTGGCCAAGTTATTAGCGAATTTAGATATTTGAGTTTTTATATAAAAAAATCGATTTTTGTTAAGAAATATGAGTGATCATAGATCGAGCTCCGTTCCTTGATTAAACGCTAATTGTCCAAGTTATTAGCGAATTTAGATATTTTGAGTTTTTATATAAAAAAATCGAGTGATCACAGATCGAGCTCCGTTTCTTGATTAAACGCTTATTGGCCAAGTTATTAGCGAATTTAGAAATTTTGAGTTTTTATATAAAATATCGATTTTTGGTCTGAAATATGAGTGATCACAGATAGAGCTCCTTTTCTTGATTAAACGCTCATTGGCCAAGTTATTAGCGAATTTAGAAATTTTGAGTCAGAAATATGAGTGATCACAGATCGAGCTCCGTTTCTTGATTAAACGCTTATTGGCCAAGTTATTAGCGAATTTAGATATATTGAGTTTTTATATAAAAAAATCCATTTTTGGGCTGAAATAAGAGTGATCACAGATCGAGCTCTTTTTCTTGATTAAACGCTTATTGGCCAAGTTATTAGCGAATTTAGAAATTTTGAGTTTCTATATAAAATATCGATTTTTGGTCAGAAATATAAGTGATCACAGATCGATCTTCGTTTCTTGATCAAACGCTTATTGGCCAAGTTATTAGCGAATTTAGATATATTGAGTTTTTATATAAAAAAATCTATTTTTGGTCTGAAATAGTGATCACAGATCGAGCTCCTTTTCTTGATTAAACGCTTATTGGCCAAGTTATTAGCGAATTTAGATATATTGAGTTTTTATATAAAAAAATCCATTTTTGGGCTGAAATAAGAGTGATCACAGATCGAGCTCTTTTTCTTGATTAAACGCTTATTGGCCAAGTTATTAGCGAATTTAGAAATTTTGAGTTTCTATATAAAATATCGATTTTTGGTCAGAAATATAAGTGATCACAGATCGATCTTCGTTTCTTGATCAAACGCTTATTGGCCAAGTTATTAGCGAATTTAGATATATTGAGTTTTTATATAAAAAAATCTATTTTTGGTCTGAAATATGAGTGATCACAGATCGAGCTCCTTTTCTTGATTAAACGCTTATTGGCCAAGTTATTAGCGAATTTAGAAATTTTGAGTTTTTATATAAAAAAATCGATTTTTGTTAAGAAATATGAGTGATCACAGATCGAGCTCCGTTTCTTGATTAAACGCTTATTGGCCAAGTTATTAGCGAATTTAGAAATTTTGAGTTTCTATATAAAATATCGATTTTTGGTCAGAAATATAAGTGATCACAGATCCAGCTCCTTTTCTTGATTAAACGCTTATTGGCCAAGTTATTAGCGAATTTAGAAATTTTGAGTTTTTATATAAAATATTGATTTTTGGTCAGCAATATGAGTGATCACAGATCGAGCTCCGTTTCTTGTTTAAACGCTTATTGGCCAAGTTATTAGCGAATTTAGAAATTTTGAGTTTTTATATAAAAAAATCGATTTTTGGTCAGAAATATGAGTGATCACAGATCGAGCTCCGTTTCTTGATTGAACGCTTATTGGCCAAGTTATTAGCGAATTTAGATATTTTGAGTTTTTATATAAAATATCGATTTTTGGTCAGAAATATGAGTGATCACAGATCGAGCTCCTTTTCTTGATTAAACACTTATTGGCCAAGTTATTAGCGAATTTAGATATTTCGAGTTTTTATATAAAAATTCGATTTTTGGTCTGAAATATGAGTGATCACAGATCGTGCTCCGTTTCTTGATTAAACGCTTATTGGCCAAGTTATAAGCGAATTTAGAAATTTTGAGTTTCTATATAAAATATCGATTTTTGTTAAGAAATATGAGTGATAACAGATCGAGCTCCTTTTCTTGATTAAACGCTTATTGGCCAAGTTATTAGCGAATTTAGAAATTTTGAGTTTCTATATAAAAAACCGATTTTTGGTCAGAAATATGAGTGATCACAGATCGAGCTCCGTTTCTTGATTAAACGCTAATTGGCCAAGTTATTAGCGAATTTAGATATTCTGAGTTTTTATATAAAAAATCGATTTTTGGTAAGAAATATGAGTGATCACAGATCGAGTTCCTTTTCTTGATTAAACGCTTATTGGCCAAGTTATTTGCGAATTTAGAAATTTTGAGTTTTTATATAAAAAAATCGATTTTTGGTCAGAAATATGAGTGATCACAGATAGAGCTCCGTTTCTTGATTAAACGCTTATTGGCCAAGTTATAAGCGAATTTAGATATTTTGAGTTTTTATATAAAAAAAATCGATTTTTGGTCAGAAATATAAGTGATCACAGATCGAGCTCCTTTTCTTGATTAAACGCTTATTGGCCAAGTTATTAGCGAATTTAGATATATTGAGTTTTTATATAAAAAAATCTATTTTTGGTCAGAAATATGAGTGATCACAGATCGAGCTCCGTTTCTTGATTAAACGCTTATTGGCCAAGTTATTAGCGAATTTAGATATTTTGAGTTTTTATACAAAAAATCGATTTTTGTTAAGAAATATGAGTGATCACAGATCGAGCTCCTTTTCTTGATTAAACGCTAATTGGTCAAGTTATTAGTGAATTTAGATATTTTGAGTTTTTGTATAAAAAAATCGATTTTTGGTCTGAAATATGAGTGATCACAGATCGAGCTCCTTTTCTTGATTAAACGCTTATTGGCCAAGTTATTATCGAATTTAGAAATTTTGAGTTTTTATATAAAAAAAATCAGTTTTTGGTCTGAAATATGGGTGATCACAGATCGAGCTCCTTTTCTTGATTAAACGCTAATTGGCCAAGTTATTAGTGAATTTAGATATTTTGAGTTTTTGTATAAAAAAATCGATTTTTGGTCTGAAATATGAGTGATCACAGATCGAGCTCCTTTTCTTGATTAAACGCTTATTGGCCAAGGTATTAGCGAATTTAGATATTTTGAGTTTTTATATAAAATATCGATTTTTGGTCTGAAATATGAGTGATCACAGATCGAGCTCCTTTTGTTGATTAAACGCTTATTTGCCAAGTTATTAGCGAATTTAGATATTTTGAGTTTTTATATAAAATATCAATTTTTGGTCAGAAATATGAGTGATCACAGATCGAGCTCCGTTTCTTGATTAAACGCTTATTGGCCAAGTTATTAGCGAATTTAGAAATTTTGAGTTTTTATATGAAAAAATCGATTTTTGATCAGAAATATAAGTGATCACAGATAGAGCTCCGTTTCTTGATTAAACGCTTATTGGCCAAGTTATTAGCGAATTTAGATATATTGAGTTTTTATATAAAAAATCTATTTTTGGTCTGACATATGAGTGATCACAGATCGAGCTCCGTTTCTTGATTAAACGCTTATTTGCCAAGTTATTAGCGAATTTAGATATTTTGAGTTTTTATATAAAAAAATCGATTTTTGCTCTGAAATATGAGTGATCACAGATCGATATCCTTTTCTCAATTAAACGCTTATTGGCCAAATTATTAGCGAACTTAGATATTTTGAGTTTTTATAAAAAAAATCGATTTTTGTTAAGAAATATGAGTGATCACAGATGGACCTCCGTTTCTTGATAAACGCTTATTGGCCAAGTTATTAGCGAATTTAGATTATTGAGTTTTTATATAAAAAAATCGATTTTTGGTCAGAAATATAAGTGATCACAGATAGAGCTCCGTTTCTCGATTAAACGCTTATTGGCCACGTTATTAGCGAACTTAGATATTTCGAGTTTTTATATAAAAAAAATCGATTTTTGGTCAGAAATATGAGTGATCACAGATCGAGCTCCGTTTCTTGATTAAACGCTTATTGGCGAAGTTATTAGCGAATTTAGATATTTGAGTTTTTATATAAAAAAAATCGATTTTTGTTAAGAAATATGAGTGATAACAGATCGATCTCATTTTCTCGATTCAACGCTTATTAGCCAAGTTATTAGCGAATTTAGAAATTTTGAGTTTCTATATAAAATATAGATTTTTGGTCAGAAATATGAGTGATCACAGATCGAGCTCCGTTTCTTGATTAAACGCTTATTGGTCAAGTTATTAGCGAATTTAGATATTTTGAGTTTTTATATAAAAAAATCGATTTTTGGTCAGAAATATAAGTGATCACAGATCGAGCTCTTTTTCTTGATTAAACGCTTATTGGCCAAGTTATTAGCGAATTTAGATATTTTGAGTTTTTATATTAAATATCGATTTTTGGTCAGAAATATGAGTGATCACAGATCGAGCTCCGTTTCTTGATTAAACGCTAATTGGCCAAGTTATTAGCGAATTTAGAAATTTTGAGTTTCTATATAAAAAAATCGATTTTTGGTCTGAAATATGAGTGATCACAGATCGAGCTCCGTTTCTTGATTGAACGCTTATTGGCCAAGTTATTAGCGAATTTAGATATTTCGAGTTTTTATATAAAAAATCGATTTTTGGTCTGAAATATGATTGATCACACACCGATGTATTTTGCAAATGTATTTAATAAGTGGGCGTATTAGTGGACAATTTTTATTTATGTAAAATCTTTTGCGGACTATGATTTTTATTTAAGTATATAGATTTCCCAGGCCATTAACGTGTCTTAAACAAAATTAACATATTTTGAGAAATATTAAAATAAAAGCTCATTTTTATTTAAAATATATTCACATTTATTTGTATATGAGTTTTTGGCTTCATAGGATAACGTTAACCTATTCCATATTCCAAATTTTTAAAAATGTTGTTAAACAAATTTCAGTTTTTTCGTACATGCGATTTAAATTTTGCAATTTTCGAGAGAAACAAATTATTTGGCCATATTTTGGGAATGAGCTCAATTCAATCCTTACTGTTATGAATTTTAAGTAGAACCTAAGAATATTATAGTCCAGATAATTTTGTTTGTATGAAAGTTTTACCTTAAATCGTGAAGATCAAATGTCAAATTTTTCAATATTTGGAATTTCTAATGGAAAGATAGCGAAATGTTATATATTTTTGGGCCGATTTTGATGAAACTTAAGAAAAATATAACATGAAGTGGAAATTAACCCTTAATGTCACTTGGTGAAAAAAAAATCGCGATACAAAAAATTTTTCCCAATTTTGACCCATTGTAGGTTCAACATACTATGGCCTTATATACGTCGTTGCAAATGACTTTGCAATATCTATCATTAGATATCCATATTGTCTATATTAATGACTTTGTAATCCAGATATAGATCAAAAATAGGCCAAAAATCGAGTTTATGCTAGTTTTTCCTTATATCTCAGCCATTTGTGGGCCGATTTTAAATATGTAGCAACCGAACGGACAGACGGACATGACAATATCGACTCTGCTATCTATAACGATCCAGAATGTATATACTTTATGGGGTTGCAAATGAAAATTGTAGAAATTACAAACGGAATGTCGAACATATATATAAACTTGCCACTCATGGTGAAGCGTATAAAAAGCTTAAAAAATTACTAAAAACACATTTTTAAATCGATATAAACGAGTACCTTACTTCAGGCAATGGCCGAAAACTGTGATATTTTTTAACAAAATTATAAAATTTATAAAGTATATTAGAAACAATTGGGGTATGGTTTTACTAAGAGTGAAAGGGTCTTTCAATGACCCTTTATATCAAAGAAAGAATCAAATTGCATTTGATTATTTCGAAAAAATATGAAAAAACCCTAAAATCAGTACATTTTCCTTTTGATCCAGCTTAAAAAGTTTAATTTTAGAACTTAAATTTTCAGAAATGTCATCTTAAAATTGAAAAACTGATAATTTTTATTGGACAAAGCTAATGTACATATATACTCATGGACATATACAATTATGTTCAAGAAAGTTTACCAAAATATTCGTTTGTTTGTCTGTGACAAACTATCATAAATCACTGCAGTTTATTCTTATTCATTTTAAAACCATTTTTATTTTGCGATTTCAAATGTCATCTAAGCATGACAAATGAAGACACTAAATATTCAAAGTAATAGAAACATATTCGTATGTATTGAATAATTTCCTAATGGTCTTTGGCACATTCTTTTCACTCTTTTTTTTTTGAAACACAGAATTCCCAGTGATCTAATTCAAAATCATCTTTGGTATTTATTTTTTTTTTTAAAGGAAACCAAATAATTTTAATATTAATTATTCACACTCTACCCACAGGTTTTCAATATTCTATCTATCTAGCCTTGACAAATACCATTATTTTATAGCTGTGTTTTTTTGTTTTCGCTTATGTGATGAATAATGTTAATGCATAAAATGATACATTTATTTAGTTGTTGTTGTTGTTTTAAACAAATTTTTTAATAAAGATTAAATTTTAAAATCTTTGCTTAATAACTTTTTCTAGCGTTTATTACGTATTTATTTAAATAAGTTTTAAAGAATTTTTGAAAAAAGTTTCCGCAAAAATCTTGTTGAAACTTTCACATACATAGAAATCTTATAAAATAATCAATTAAGCATTCATTTGCATATAAATATATTAAATTCTTTTTGGCTTTCTATTGTTCTTCATAACAAAATAACAATTCATTTTTTATTCATCAGGTTACTAAGAAAATTTATATGAGATTCTTTCTATGATTTGTGGTTTGTAGTTTTCCCATCCCAGTTTTAATTAAATGATTTTTCTAATCATTTAAATATTATTTTTTAAAAGTTCTCAGCAATAGTTAATAAATTATTGAGTGTGAGAGAATGCCGCAATGCGTATCTTAACAATAAACAGTTAAGTATTACGAACTTTAGTTGAAAAAACTAAACGACTAACGACTTGAAATGACCTTCTGAAGTGTAAATAATATTCGTAGTTATGTAAATTTTACATAGATATTAATTGTATTTATGCTTAAATTTGACATCTCTACAAATTAGTTTGAATTATTCTTTATTGCTACAGATCGCACCAAATTAAACTAAAATTTAGAACAATTGGAGCACTTTCTGATTTGAATATTTTGAAAAATTGGAATATTCAGTAACAATAGTCAAAATAAGCTACTAGAATAATTTAACATCGCAATTAAAATTTAAAGTTCTCCTTGCAGTTTTAAAGGTGCCAATTCCCAACTTAGTACTAGTAATATTACTACAATTACCATGCACTAGATGCCAATGGTAATGATTAGTACAATATTTGCACTACATTTCGCCGATGAGAGAAAATATACACTCTTTAGATATTCTTTTTAAGTTTTTGTAACAATAAATTAAAGTAAAATAAAAGTAATGATCAGTTCTTAAATAAACACTTATAGTTCAAATAAGAGATGTGTAGCAAATCGACAAGACGTTAGTTAATACCTATGAGCTCAGCTGCAAATAAAATATATTTTTGTATGATTTTTATTGAAATGAATAGGGAATAGTTATGAAGTAAACAAGTTCAATGAACTACTAGGTCATTTTTCCACTCATAGACACCAGTTTGGATGTTGTTTTATGACTTAAAACTAACTTACATATCGTCACCTTAAATGCAAACGGGCGTAAAAACACAAAAATTTAAAATCGATTTTTTTATTCAAATCTCAATTTTAGACCCCTGCGATCAAAAATTGCCACTTTATTTATAAATGTTTTTTGCTTCTCATGTAAAAAAAATAAAAGTGTATCAGCAAAATTATGAATAAAAATTCCCCGAGAGTTTTTTCCCTTTTCTCATTTTTCCTCTTTAAATTCAATGGGAAAAAACTCACAGGGAACAAACTCACTCGGAATTTTTTATTCATAATTGGGCTGTATATATATATTGACATCGAACCAACTTTACAATTTCAGTGTAAAGTTGGTGTTGAAGAAAAATTAAAATTAAATTCCGCATGATTCTATAAGTTTAGGCTAAATCTTACTAATGATTCATTAAAAACTTAGTGCTGCTTTTAACAAAAGTTAAATTGAATTCGATGTACAACCTTTTTTCAATAAATTTGACTTCATTAGTTATGATCTTAAAATTTTAATTTATTAACGATTTTCTGAAATATTACAGAAGACACAAAAACGTTCTAAAATCCATGATTTGAAATATTTTTGAATTCTGATAATGGAGTATTATTAATTATTTGACATGATTTATAATGACAAATAATCACAGGTAAGAAGAAGTCCGATTTCTTCTTATAGGTAATTTTTTAGGACTTGTAACATTTTCTGTTTCATATGAGAATTTTGAAATTTATTTCAAAATTTTTAAATTCATTTACATTTTGTGGTTGAAATTTAATGAATAAACCAATAGTTAAAACAAGTATTATATATTTAGTAACATATTTATATTCAATTCGATTGACTGAGATAATAATTTTGAAATTTTTACAAAATAAATGGACTTACCACTTTTGTATATTTATAGTTATTTAATATTAACCATTCATTCCTGACTACTAAAAATTATAAATTTTAAAGCTGTATATACTTTATTGGACATTTAATGTTTTCTACACATATATGACGGTTAACCGGTTTTTTCGATGTCGGTTAACCGAAAAACCGGTTTTTTAAAAAAGGTAAATTTTCGGTTAACCGACAAACCGGTTTTTTAAAAAGTTTTTTATAAACACTAGTGTTATTATCATAGAGAAAATATACATAGAGCGGAAACTAGAAAAAAACTCAAATAAAAATATTACTCAAAATAATCATATGTATATACGAGTGTGGTTTTTGTTTTTACATCACTCTACATTTTCACATTCTGACGACTTAGGTTTCTGACAACTAGTTAGGTCTTTGACAGGAGAGTTTCCGCTCAATGTCTATTCTCTATTGTTATTATACCCTACTCCACCAGAGGAGGGTATGATGCGTTAATGCTGATATTTCTAACGCCTAAAAATACTAGTCTAATACACATCGACTCAGAATCACTTTCTAAGTTCGATGTGCGCAAAGTACTGGTCGCAATTTTTAGGATAAAGGGTGATTTTTAAGTCCGTTGGATGTCAAAAGTCATACTGGACTTTTGACATTTATATATATTTATATATAAATGTTTGTCATAAACATATGCTTGCTTACTACAACCATATATATGATTGATACAATCATGTGAATCGTTAATTAACCATATTATAGTTACCACAATCATACAAATAGTTACTGTGACTATAATATTGTTAAAAAACTTGTAAAAATGTTGAAATGGTTACAGTAAACATGCACAACTATATTTTTTTCTGCGTGTAGTCAAGCCCGACCATATTATACCCTACACTAAGTAAATGAGCAAACACATTTTTCTTTTAAAATATCAATAATATAAAATTCGTGACTTATTTTCGGAAGTGGGCCTTATATGGATGCTATGACCAATTATGGACCGATCACCATGAAATTAGATCGTGTGATTTATGTCTATATGAAAGTTATTTATGTTGAATTTTGTGTGTATACCAACATTTTTAAGCGATTTATGCACGTTAAAGTGATTTTCGGAAGCGGGTCTATATGGGAGCTATGACTAATTATGGACCGATCGTAACAAAACATGAATTTTGTATATATAAAACTTATTTGAAGCGAAATTTGTGTAGATACTTATATAAATTAAATATTTATGACCGATAAAGTCCAATTTCGGGACGACATTTGTATGGGGGCTAGGTGAAATAATGGCCCAGTTTCTATAGGCTTGGTCCTTGGGCCAAAAAAACTATATGTAGCAAATTTGATAGAAATATCTTCAAAATTGCGACCTGTACTTTGCGCACAAGGTTTACATGGACAGACAACCAGCCAGCCAGCTGGCCAGACGGACAGACATCGTTTAATCGACTCAGAAAGTGATTCTAAGTCGATCGGTTATACTTTATTTTTGGGCGTTACAAACATCTGCACAAACGCATTATACCCTTCCCACTATGGTGGTGTAGGGTATAATTAGTTTCAAAATTACATATTTATGATGTTTTGAAGTTGTAACTTTAATAATAAAGTTGAAAATAAATTGTCTATCGTTCCTATGAGGAATTGAATGAGCTTAAAGTTTTGCTAAAACATGGGATTAATATATGTTTTTTCATATTCCAAAAATGTTTTATGTATCTTAACGTTTATAAATTTCAAATTGTATGAAAGTGAAATGACCGTTAACAAAATCACAGCTACTTATTGTAGAGATTTTATAGAAATCAAATACAAATTTTAATTGTAGAAATAATGTAGCAAATGCCAGTTGCAGAGTATAAATGTATAACAGTTTATTTATTGTGGTTTCAAGCTTTGCTATCCACAGCAACTGTTGTAATGGTTGAGAACTTGACTAGATATAAAAGGTGCTGCCAAGTCTCATCATTTGCATATGCTGCCCATTTAGCCAGTTTCAACACCACTAAGAAATGCACAATTTTCACATACAAGAAAGAGATCACTTTCCGTTACTTTTTTACGTATTTCAATAATTAAGAAATGTTTTTTATTTATACAAAATGTTTATACCATTTTAATTTACATTAATTTCAATTTTAAGTCTTGTTACGTCTAACAACAGAAATATGAAAAAAAAATTGTAAGAAAACGAGCAAAAGCCATAAAGAACAACACTATAAAAATATTATTGTATCACATTAGAAAACGATAACGTTTTGATTCCTGTTGCTTAAAATCATGTATGCAAACCTTGAAATCTTTCTTGACTTGAACATCATAAATCTGCACTTCATTCCTTTATTTTATTTTTGGGATATTTTATAAAAATCAATACTGAATTTGATTGATTTTGTTCAAACAAATATTTTATTTATCCTATCTATCTATATATATATAAATGAAATGGTCCATGTATGTAATGTCATCACGTGAGAACGGCTGGAGCGATTCGAAATTTTCAGGAGATGGTTTGTAAAGAAAAAAATTACGGCTAAAACCGGCTTTTTTTGAGTCCAGTCAACTGTAATAAAAAAGCCCCTAAAGTATGCAGTAAAAATTTAGATATTTTATTTGCAAATAAATAAGAACAGGCAGGGTTGGAGAAACTTGACGAACTAACATTAGTAAATGCTACCGGGCGAAGCAGGGTCGGTCAACTAGTTTGAAATATGTATCAGTTCATAAATATCCGAGATATAAGCTAAACCCATATAAAACCAAGATTTTTTGATTCTTTAGAGGTTTTTTAATGTTAAATAAAACGCTTAAAAAAATGGATGGAGATTGTCCATGGTCATTACCCACACTCTCTACTATGGCCGCAATATTTTCTTCACTACGGGCTGGATGTGGTCTATTCGTTCGAAAAACATTGTGCGTTGTGAATCTTTCCATGAGGAATTGTCAAACAATACTGAATAAAAGCAGAGGATGACTACAAATGAAAAAACACCTCTAAATTAATCACACTTTCGGCACTACCAAATTAATATTAAAAATATTATTGTTTGTATTATTTTTTCCTAAACCGTATGTATATTAAATCATATGAGGAAACTCCAAAATCTTTAAAATCAATGGTAAAAATTTGTTCAAATAACAGAAAATGGTAGGTAAACGTTTTTAGTCATCTTGCAAATGTGGTGCATCTTTTTTTCATGCAGCTGCTGAATGCATGAAATGTAATTTTGTAATAATTGGACATAAACCCCAAATACAGCACTTGTCAAAATTCTATGTTTTAAAGAAAAGTTAAAGAATTCGAGAGAACAAACCAACTTTTATTGTGAAAAAGTTTAAATTTTATTTAACCTTAAAATGAAAAATAAAACATTTTCTCATAATTTTTGAAGTAAGCTTAAAGTTAAGCAAAAAAGGTGAGATCACAATTTATAGTTATCACATACAAGAAAAACTTTTCGAAATTTAAACTTTTTGAAAATCTTTATTATGATGAACTTTTCATTTTACGCTTTTGAATACGAGTCTTCCTAACTACATGCAGCCAGTCAAACATATTGTTTCATGCAACACTTAATACGCCAAAGTTTAATAGACCCAAAAGAATTAGAGACTTCAAGAACTTTGTTTTAATTTTGTTTTTCTTTTTTTTAGGTTTTTCTTCATCATGCTAAGGTTGATGGAGCACCAAGCATGTTCCATTAAGTCGGTAACAAACCAAACTGAGAATAATAACCATTCTCCATATGAATTGTCCATACTAACAACTAAAAACTTACATACATTAATTTAACAATCATTATCTGTGGATGTGTGTGGTGTTATCATGGTCTTAACCCATAAATATTTAAAAATTTGTTAAATTCGTTAATGCTTCCATGATCAAGTTAATGAGTCTCTCCAAGTCTTTAGCCAAGTCTAACATATGAACACAGCTACAAACTCTGTAGGAATATTTGTATGTAAGTCAAAGAACACACGCCAAAACTAATTCATTGTATGAATATGTTAAATAATAAATAATAAACATTTTTAATTTCAAAAGAAAATTAAAAGAAAATCTTGTAGTTACTTCATAGTGGTTGAGGAAGGGCTAAACAATAAATTTTATTTAAGAATACAAATTTATTTTTTATTGTTTTTGTGAATGAAACCGTCTTATCTAAGAAAACGTTGCTGTTGTATGGCACGAGCTTAAAATGTTAGGGTGCCACTGAATGTTATTAAAATAATAAAAATTTCAAAATATAAACATAATTTTATAATTTACATTCAAAATAAAATAACACACACTATGCTATGTAATTCTGTTTAGCAAATGTAGAGAAATAACGATATTCTTAAAATTACAACTTCAAAAAATTTTAAAAAAGTTGTTTTGAAATTGATTTTAAAATTGTGTTTTTATTATAAAGAAAATTTGATTTGAAAATCGGTTAGAAAAAACGCACTTTTATCAAAAAATTTTATTTTCTTTTCAGGCTCTAAGTTGATCGTGAGAGAGTAAAATATTTGTTTCTTATTTTGGTGAAAACACATGCTAAAGTTGCATTCCAAAACTCAGTAATTTTGAAACCGATTTTTACACAATTTTGTCTGCTTAACAAGTAAAAACTCATATCATTCAAACCAAAGAAACAATTTAAAAATTATGGCCTCATTTTGTATCTTCAAACGAATTTTAGTTTGCGTTTCCGTTTGGAACGAAAAAATAAAAATTTGGTATTTTATAAAACGAAACGATATTTGCGTTTCAAGTCAATTTTTTGATGTGGTACCATGTTTGAAAACATCGTTTTTATGTCAACTTTCTGCCAAATAAATTAAATTATTTTTATTTATTTTCCAACAAATAAAATTTATTGAAAAAATTTTGATTGTTTTTTACATTTACATATTTGGAAAACAAATTTTTTTTTTTTGTAAAAAAATTTTTTTTCTTTGAAAATTTAAAAATCCTTGAAAAATGTATTGAAACGAAAAAAAATTCTCAACGTTTGATTTTGATGTTTCAAGCGCTTGTGAACGTTTTGTTCTGCTTTATAAAATTCAATTTTATATACAGAAACGAAAAATACGTTTTGAAAAATATGAAAATTCAAAAATGACAAATTTATTCGAAAAAAACGTTTCGTTACGTATTACAAAATTAGGGCATTAGTTTCAAAATAACATATTTATGATGTTTTGAAGTTGTAACTTTAATAATTTCACTAAAACATAGTGATCGAGAAAAGCTATAAGTATTTTCGTACTCTATGGACTCCAACAACACAGCATTGCTACAAGAGAAAAAAGAGATTCCCGTAATTTTCGCTATGATTCTCAGGAATTTCTGAGGAACTTATATATATTTACAATTATTATGATTACAATACAATTATTTTTTTTTTAATTTTATCTCCTTCACCTTCGTGAGAAGGGTATATATAAGTTGTGATTCCGTTTTCAATTTCTACATTTTTCATTTCCGACCCTATAAAGTATAGATATACATATTTTCTGAATCGTTATAGATAGCAAAGTCGATTAAGCCATGTCCGTCTGTCTGTCTATTGAAATCAATTTACTGAAGACCCCAGATATCTTCGGGATCCAAATCTTCTATAATTCTATCAAACATTATTTCGAGAAGTTTGCTATTTAAAATCAACAAAATCGGTCCACAAATGGCTGAGATATAAGGAAAAAAACAGGACAACCTCGATTTTTACCTATTTTCGATCTATATCTGGATTACTAAGTCAATTATATAGACAATATGGATATAAAATGATAGATATTTCAAAGACCTTTGCAATGACGTAGATAAAACCATAGTAAGTTGGACCTACAATGGGTCAAAATCGGAAAAAATATTTTTTAACCCAATTTTGTTTCAACCAAAAGGTTTTTTTTCGCTAAATATAAAAAAAAAATTTTAAATTTTTTTAAAAAAAATAAAATTTAAAAAAAAATAAAAACAAATTGGAAAAAAAAAATTTCCAAAAAATTAAAGAACTGCAAAAAAAATTAATTTTGTTTACCTAAAAATATTTAAAATTTTTATTTTGAAGTATAATTTGGTGAAGGGTGTATAAGAATCGACACAGCCGAATATAGCTCTCTTACTTGTTTTAACAATTATTTAAACCATTCATAAATTAACTTTTAAACTTTAATAAAAAAATTATACTGTGAAAAAGCTTAATTTTCAATACAGTAAAATCACATAAATGAGTGATGCCCTAATATCAAACATGTATCAATTGTTGAATATTTATGAACAGCCCCACTTTGATCATACATACGTTTAATACACTGTAAAAATAATAATTCTCTTAAAAAAAATCATTTCGAGTAAAAACTAGTTGATTCAACCCATTTCCAAAATTGATGGTCAATCCGTTGAAAGAGAACATTTTTTAAAATGAAATTTTTCTGAAACTGTTTCAATCATATTCTCTTGAGCTTGTGACAATCGATTCGAGCTGATCTTATCTGTATATATAAAAATAAAATGGTCCATGTATGTAATGTCATCATTTTATTCGATTCGAAATGTTCAGGAGATGGTTTGTAAAGAAAAAAAATTAAAAAATTCCGGGAAAAACTCGGAAATTCTTTTTTGAGTCCAGTCAACTATAATAAAAAAAGCTCCTTAAAGTATGCAGTACAAATTTAGATATTTTATTTGCAAATAAATAAGAACAGTGGGTTACAGAAACTAGAAGAACTAACATTAGTAAATGCTATCGGGCGAAGCCGGTCGGATCAACTAGTCATTAATAAATCTCACGACAATAAGAAGAAATTTAATATGACACAGTGTAACCCAGTCATGTCCAAGCACTATACTCTTGGTGCTCATTTGTTTTTGTAAATGCTACATTACCAAGATGTTTAGTATAGGCTAGCATGTTGAACTTTTTCAATAATTATTGCTATTTGGTGTTATGATAATAACTATTCATGATCGAATTCTTCAGGTATCGCACTCTGTTTTTGTGGCTTGAAACTCATCAAATAAATATTTTAAGGTGAACAATTTATCTATTTTATTAGTGAACAAATTTTTAAATTTTTTTTACATTTTTTTTTAAATTCTTTTTATGAAAAAAATAGTGAAAAAACATTTTTTTTGGTAAAATAAAAATCGGTTTAAAAAATACTTTCAGGATTTTGACCCATTGTAGGTCCGACTTATAGCCTTATATATGACGTCTATCATTAGATATCCATATTGTCTATATTAATGACTTTGTAATCCAGATACATATATGTAGATCAAAAATCGAGATTTTCCTGGCTTTTTTCCTTATATCTCAGCCATTTGTTGGCCGATTTTCTCGATTTTAAATAAAAAACGAGCCGGGTCTATAACGGACATTTTGATGTACGAATTAGGTAAGGTTTGTTTTGTATTGAAATATAGATCAAACAATTACTAATTTTGTGTAATAGTGTATCCTTTTGTTTAAGTGTATTTATTACATATAACCATAGTAATTTTGTATTACCTATTACGAATAGTACTAGTAAAAGGAAAAATTACTTTACATTTGTCTGTGTATATGTTTAGAGCCCAGTTTACAAAAAATGTATCAAACCGTGAAGTAATAATAAATTAATTTATGAAAAAAACAGCGGTTACTATATACAGTGGGGAGCTCAAATGAGTACATGTTTCTATTTTGCGCACTTCTTATGGAATAAAAATAAAACTAATAAAGCAAATCCAAAAATTTTTTCTGTCATTTATTTTACGTTTAATATGTAACAAAATGAATTACAATTCAATACAAAAAACATCCAGATCTAAATAAAAAAACAGACAAAACTAAAATAACTCGCATGTACTCAATTTTGCACCCCACAATAACTTTTGGGAAGAATTGCATTTTTTAAAAAAAATTTCAAAATCCTTTATTACGTAAATAAAATTTTACACGCATTGGCATATTTTCTATAAATTTTTCATTAACTTTTTTTGGAATACTCTCTCTCTCGTGCTCAATCCGCTGTTAAAGCTCGTACAAATTGGTAGGAGTTAATCGGTATTGTTTCAACCGCCAATTCACGATTCACTAAAAATTCTCAATAGGATTGAACTCAGGACATTGAGCTAATAACTGCATTAATAAGACATTTTTCTAGGAACACCATTCTTTACGATTTTTGACGTGTGTATTGAAGACGTGTGCAGAAGAAGAAAAATTACTTCTTCTGCAGGATAAGCATTATAATCTACAAAGTCAAAAGATGAATGTGAAAAATACAAAGATGATTACGTATTCAGGTCGGTATATCGAACTGGACCCTATTTCGGTAGAAATTTTGCTCACTAAACCATTTGTCAAAGTTTTTCATGAGTGCTTTAATTCGCCGTCCTGCTGTAAAATAACTTATTCGACATGATTGGCGCTCTTATCCACAAAATCGGAATGGCAAGTCTATAAATTCGGTATGATTAGTCTTCAATATACGCAGATAGTCTTCTTAACTCATTATTTCGCCGATTTTTTCAAAATTGGTGTCACAGTAAGGAAACAGTAAAACACGGTAATGATATGGGGTTGCTTTATATGGTGCCACCTTGGACCCATGCAAAGAATCAATGAAATAATGGGAAAAGAAAACCATCTGCGTATTTTGCAGACTCACCATACCGATTTTGTAGTCTCATCATCACGTTTTTGTATATAAAAGAGGAAATCCTGCAGAAGAAGTAATTTTTCAATAGGATGGTGACCCAATGCACACGTCAAAAATCGTAAAAAATGGTGTTCCTAGAAAAATGTCTTATTAATGCAGTTATCAGCTCAATGTCTTGAGTTCAATCCTATTGAGAATTTTTAGTGAATCGTGAATTGGCGATTGAAACAATACCGATTAACTCCTACCAATTTGTACGAGCTTTAACAGCGGATTGAGCACGATAGAGAGAGTATTCCAAAAAAAGTTAATGAAAAATTTATAGAAAATATGCCAATGCGTGTAAAATTTTATTTACGTAATAAAGGATTTTGAAAATTTTTTTAAAAAATGCAATTCTTCCCTAAAGTTATTGTGGGGTGCAAAATTGAGTACATGCGAGTTATTTTAATTTTGTCTGTTTTTTTATTTATAACTGAATGTTTTTTGTTTTGTATTGTAATTCATTTTGTTACATATTAGACATAAAATAAATGACAGAAAAAATTTTTGGATTTGCTTTATTAGTTTTATTTTTATTCCATAAGAAGTGCACAAAATAGAAACATGTACTCATTTGAGCTCCCCACTGTATGTGAATATACTAACATTACTTGTATATGAGGAATATCAAAAATGTGGGAGATTCATTGAAACTGAATTCAAATGGCTTGTATCTCATTGTGCTTCGAAATGAAAAAATCAGTGACTTATATCGACAGAATAAAAACCTATGAGTCCGAAATCTTAGGTTACTAATCTTTCACCTCTTAATGTAATGTTTCTAACTTACAGATTAAATCCAACATAAATTAGAATCACTATAATTTGGACATTTTTATAGCCTATAAATAAATAATTGTGGTAATAAATTTTGGCTGAAAATTATATGGCGGTATACAAATATAACGAATTTTTTAATTTTTTAGTTTTTTCAATAGATTGTGTTTTCTCAACAATATTTATTACCTCAAAAAATATCCTTTAATATTCCACATTATATTTCAAATTTGAAAGTATTGAATACTGCCTCCTGAAGAAAAATAACATTAAATCCAAATCTTAAAAAATTAGCAAATCACGTTACCTGAAATTTTAAAAATTATTTAAAGAATTTTTGAAAATAATAAAATTATTTTTTTTTTCTTTTCACTGTTCCTTGAGAGTTTTATGAATTTGTACCATTTTAATTGAATTGTTTATTTCAAAAACCAGTCAAGCAACAAAAAATCTAAAATTGAGTTATTGTTTTAATTTTAAGTTACTGTTTTGTAAAGGTAAATGCATCGTTTAATGCAAAACTACAACCTATTATGGTGAGCAAAGCCGAGAAATCCATGTTTAGTGCAAAAAGAAGTCAAGTGACAGTTCTTGACTGGCTTCAGCCTATCTAATACTAGGTCCAATTCCATTTTTTTTAATGTTGTAGGTCTTAATGTGAAAAAATAAAATATTTACAAGCTCTAGGGTTGGTTGGATATGAAGAGATTTATGGGAATATTTTTTAATGGCCTACAACGGAAGCAGAATTCAATAATAGAACGAGTGTATGATGCCGTATAGTTATTTCAGAAAAATATGTATATATGAATATGATGTTAAACTCTTTTGAAGCTGCTAATAAAATTGGAATATTTCGTTTGAAATTTACAATAGTGATGGTTGTTTGTTTTAGAAACCAGTATTCTTCTTCTTTATTTTTCCGAATGTTAGCGATCATTACAATTAAATTAGTTTTCTTGTATGTATTTTAAACATAATTTTAAGGGCCTTCTTTTATAAAACGAAATGACAAACGTTAAACAAATTTTGTATGGAAAATATTCAAGTTTCAAACCCTTTTCCCAGTATTCTACATACAAATTGCTTACGTTTCTCAACGCTTCGTTTTACAAAATGAAGCCCTAAATATTTTTCATAGATTCTGCAAAAGAATCTCTATTTCTGGCCTTGCTTAAAAGATTGCACACATCCCGGATACCAGTCCATATTTGTATGTTATCAATCCATGTTGTTTATTTTCTTTCTCTGTAGAGTCTTCCTTCAATGTTTCATCGAATTATGGTTTGAAGAAGTTTATATTTCGGGTTTCTCATGATATGACCCAAGTAGGATGCTTTTCTTCTCTTTATTGTTTATACAAGTTCTCTTTCGTTTTATCCTTATCAGAACTCAGTCAAGACCATTTTATATTATTTTTTAAATATATGTTAATATACAAAGATAAAAAAGTTTTATGTTTATCAAACAGTTACACAAATGAATAACATTCATGATTTACTCAAAATCAGAAATTTGTTGCTTGACTGGTTTTTGAAATAAACGATTCAATTTCAATTACCGAAAGCAGTATTTTAAAGTTTTTTTTTTTAAATGATTAATGCGAACATTTTTACCATGTATCGGCTTATACGACTACAAAATGGCGTTCGTGTCATAAGAACAAATTTTTTATAATATTTTTTGTTAAATTCTCCAATTATTTTGATTTTTCTCATATGTATATAAGTAAATTAGGGTGGCTTAAAATGTTTAATAATCAAGAGAACTGATACGAACTTAATCATGTGATTCGTTTCTCGGAAATGGGAACTGATGATAGTTCTAATCCTTTAATGATAAAATTAAAAATGTGTTAAATCTGTTACATTAACCTGACACAGTAACGATTAAATGAAATTTAGAAATAAAATTTTTATAATAAATTTTGATATATGATAAAAGTATATAATATTCTGCATCACTAGCTGTAATAATCAATCAACTAAGTGGTTTACTACTTTATTTTCAGTGAGCATTCAAAGTTAGCAAATTATAAAAAAAGTGAAAAAACTGAACATTTTTACAATTCAAGCGATTATTGTTAAATCTATTAAAAGTAAATCTTTTATAATGGAACCTTCAGCAAGAGGTATTAAAGTATATCGCTCATTTTCTGCAACAACGTCATAATTCAAAAAAAGTCGTTTCGAGAAAAACGGCTTTGAATGTTTTATGACATTCTACTATTTCTTAAATAACATTTTCAACAAATCATGCGATTTCTGAAATAAAACCTGATTTAAATAGTAGATACCATTATCTTTGTAATCTGTATTTAACCCAAATTTTTACTTGTCAAATATACGAGAAAACATGAATTTTTATTTTGACGTTTACAAGAAAAAAACACTCTTATACAAAATAATAACTGACTTTTTTAAAAACTGATAAAACCATATGATAGACTAAAGAACGGCGCATATTTTGTATTACCCAGTTCAAAACACCCGGATTTTGAGTTATGACGTTGCACAGTGGTTTAGAAACTTTTTTTTTGGAAATAATTCGGTATCTTGGGAACTATTAGAGATATTATTACGAAATTTCACATGGTATGAGCTGAGGTGTTTTCGAGTTGATTTACGTTTGTTCAGCTTCCTTGGGCCAATGGGGGCCAGTGCGTAGCCCCTCAAAGTTGGTCACCTCGGATATCAAATTTATTAAAAACATCACCAAAAATCCAATTTATGATCCGAATGAGCTGAAATTTTGAATGTAAATGGTCCTTGAGAAGATCTACGCTTACAAGTGTAGGTTATTTCTATTAGTTGAAGAAATATTCAGGTTTATTGATTTATTTTTTTTAATTCAGCTCGATCTTTTTATGGTTTTTTAGATATGGCGGGACTACGGAGGGTCGAAATTTATTTTTAAAATATCAGCTATATTGTCGATAAAATTCTAAATAAAATAAAAACAATTTGCTAACAATTATGTCTTCCCTATAAAAAGTTATACGCATCCAAAGTTGGAACTTGTAAAAAGGGCCGTATTTTTTACGTTTTTTCCCAAAAAAGCCCATATATTGTTTCTTTTGTAGAAAAAAAATGTCTTTGGGACTATATACAATTTTTATATTATCCGGAAAGATAACTTAATGCAATCAAGGACTATTTATATTCAAAATTTCAGCTCATTCGGATCATAAATGGATTTTTGGCGATTTCTTTAAAAAAAATTGAGACTCGAGGTGACCAACTTTGAGGGGCTACGTACTTGCCCCCATTAGAGCTAGGAAGCTGAAGAAACGTAAATCAACTCGGAAACAACTCAGCTCAAACCATGTGAAATTTCGTAACAGTATCTCCAATAGTTCCCAAGATACCGAATTATTTCCAAAAAAAAAGTTTTTAAACCACTGTGCGTTGTTGCAGCAAATGAGCGATATAGTAATTTTTTTGTTTTATAAAAATTATGTGTAAATATTGTTAATATTTTTTTTAAAAAATTTCCAAAATTGGGATAATTTCCGCATTTAATGGGCCACAAGTATTAAGTTAGTAAAAGTAGGAATTAGTTTTATGGCCTTTTTTATACCTATTTTTTGACCTATTTTTTACCTATATCTGGATTATTAAGACATTAATATAGACAATATGGATATCTAATGCTAGATATTTCAAAGACATTTGCAACGACGTATATAAGACCATAGTAAGTTCGACCTACAATGGGTCAAAATCGAGAAAAAAAATTTTAACACGAATTTTTTTTTTTCAAAAAAAAAATTGAAAAAACCAAAAAAAAAATTTTTAAATTTAAAAAGAAAATTTTTTTTAAAATTTAAAAAAAAAAAAATTTAAAATTTTAAATAACAATCGAAAATTTTTTTTTTCCAAAAATTTAAAAAAACAACTGAAAAAAAAAATTAAATTTTGTTTACCTAAAAATATTTAAAATTTTGAAGTATAATTTGGTGAAGGGTATATAAGATTCGGCACAGCCGAATATAGCACTCTTACTTGTTTAATTTCATTTTGGTTAAAAACTCTGGTTGTCATTTATTGAACAAGACCAGTAAATGATGACAACGATGAATAATTATGAAGACGATAAAGAAGATTTAATTAAAAACGTAAAACGAAACCAAATAAAAATTAGTTCGGAATGACGGCTTTCGGTCGGGATATGACTACTTTTATATCCGATAATAAATAAATAAGTCATTATTCAAACTCTTCTAAGTAATGCATAATAGTAGTCATTGAGATGTAAGTTGTTCAGTAATCACAATTTATTATCAAGTTTTTGCTGGTATATTTGTTTGTTCCATAGAATTAAAGCCTTCCTAATGAATCCACATGTAATAGGTTTATGCACAGTACTCTATTTTAACATACATATGTAGTAAATATGCAATATGCATGTACTTTTACAACCAATATGAATGTGCATTATGAACTGTACTTCTTTTTGTTTTTTTATTATTTCTCCCTCCACAAAAATCAAAAATAAATTATTTCAATTCATACGTAATGCCGCTTGTAATAACTACAACTAAATTTCTTTGGTTATGGTGACTTATTGGGGAGTTGTATAAAAAATATATACAAAGAAGAGGATTGTTTTTGACTCTGTAACAGCTCGGCTCTGTTCAGTACTGTCAGTTAATACGTTTTAGTTACTACGCCACCTGTTCAAGCTTTTTTTTTAATTTTTTTATTTTTGAAACGTCCGCTCAATTGGGCCATACATTTTGATTAAGGTTTATTTAGTGTTGTTGTAGGTTTGCAGCAACAAAATCACTGAACCATCCACCAGTTTAAACCTACAGTTACTAACAACCACCACCGCTTTTGCCACTGCCACTGACATATAACAGCAAGTGCGAGTATGTGGTGTTTGTAATTTAGATTTTATTATGTATTTTTTTTCTTCCAAATCAAAGTAAGAAAAGTAACGATTCAAAAGTCTAGTTTAAAAACTAACAAACATTTGTTAATTTACCATCCTCCAAAACACATCGTTTGTTCTTAAATTTGTGCAGCTTATATTTGTAGCAAACTGTCAATAACTTTAAAACTCTAAACCGGAAATGCAAAAACGAATGTGGCCAGATAGTGTTTAATTTAAAAAGAGTTTGCTCTAAATTTTTATATTTTGTTTTGATAATAACTATAAAAATCTACGCTAGTGTTAAAATATAAATATTTAAATTGTGTTCTTAATAAAAAACTCATAAAATTAACACAAACAACGGCTAAGAATAATAAAAAGAATAAAACTTAAACTTAAACCATAGAAATTATCATAAACTGAAGAGAGTGTTTTCTTTTATCTTGTTATTTTAGTATTTCAGTTTATTTTTTTGTTTTTGTTCACTTGATCTTTACTTCTTTTTAAGCACGTGCTTGTTGTAAACTGCATAAATTAATTTTGTTTTTATTTTTTTTTACTTTAAACCCGCTTCATTCAGTTGACAATATTGTTTGCTTAAGTTATGACGTTGTTTTTGTGTTTCGTTTTACAGACAAAACAATAATAAGATAAATAAAATTAACAAAATAAATATGATATAGAAAAAATAAAAGAAAATTATAAAATATAAAAAGAGAAATTGAGAAAAAAAATAAGTGCTGAAAAATTTATTACCGTGAAACACAAAAATGTATTTGAAAATAATTCATAAATAAAAAAAAGTTTCAAATGAAAATTTTGAATTCGAAAGTGTCTGAATGAATTTATTTACTACATGCAATTTAACAAAATAATTTAACAAAAATCATCATCATCATCATGCTGCTGTTTAAAAAACTTTGCAAAATTCATCAGAATGGCAATAGACAAGGTATGTATGTTTTTAATTAAATTTTTTAATTAAAATAATTTTTGAAAAAAATTTAATACATACCCAGCAATTTAAACTCCATTATACCTAAGTGCCGTCTACATTACTAAAAAGTTCCTATTTACTGCACATTTACATAGGCATTCAAAATACACACAGGATTAATTATAACATGTAATAGCAAGAATCAATATAATTCTCATTTAGTTCAAAATAGTTTTAGTACTTAAATATGTACTTAGTACTTAATACTTATGCGTAAGTAGTTCAGTTTTTGCCGAAGGAGAGGTTTCGGTTTTTTGTCGTCTTAAACTTTATGATATATTTTCCAAAGAAAAACCAAACCTGCCCTGATTCCATAATTTTATAAAGTATAGTAACCATAATTTGAAGATTATTTGGGTCGAAAACAATCGTTAAAGTGACTTTTCAAAATGATGACATTCCATAGATAACATGTTGGGTATATGACTTAAAATTAAGGATTTACAATAGATGGCCTATCTTTTTAACGGTTTTTGTTTTTTTGTTAAATTAGTGTGCTGAATTCCCAATAATTGATAAATTCACTGAAATTTGGGGGATAAGCTATGCGCATTTCAATGGATGCTTAGGCCAGATCATCAGTAAACCTTTTCCCAAAAGGCTTTAGAAAAACTAAAGATATTATACAAATAAAACACTAGAGTGAATGAGAATTACAGACACTCAAGCTTTATTTGTAAAAATATCAAAGCTTAAAGCTTATTTACTTATATTTCATTTTGAAGGGTATATATAAGTCATTTATTCTCACTTAGTTATTGAACATACTTAATAGTGCCAACAACAATGTTTTTTTTTGATTCGAAAATGTGGAAATTTTGTACCAACAAAGCGTTATAAGCGGGAAGTTTTGCTTTACTTCTTTAATCTGAAAAAGTGCCTTTGAAGCATACCAACTGCTCACTAAAACTTATGGTGAATGTGCTTCACAAGTGGTGATTTTGACACGGAAGACAAACATTGCCCAGGCCAGCCAAAAAAAGTTTGAAGACCAAGGATTGGAGGCAATCTTCATGGTAGAAAATTGTTGTAAAACTCAACAAGAGCTTGTATAATCATTGGAAGCTACTTAAGCTGCAATTTCAAAACGTTTGCGAGCTGCAGGATTCATCCAAAAGCAGGGAAATTGGTATCATACGAACTGAAGCCGAGGGACCTTGAAATAAAGAAGTGGCCACTTAAAATCGGTACACACTGTAGTAATCATAACAACGCCCCTGTTATCAAAATTAAAAAAAGATTTAGATTTAAAGAAAAGCCAGAAAATTTATTCGCAATAAAGACTCATAAACCTACAGTTATATTTTACCTAATAAATTACCTTTAAATTCATGTATAAAATATTAACATACGTTGTTTCATTTAAAAGTTATGCTCGCTTTAATCCGATTTCAAGTGTCCACTTTTTATTTTGCATGCCCGAAATGATGCTTGAACGCTATAAAAGAAATCCATTTTTGCATCGAATCACTACTTGTGATGGATGGATCCATTACCATAACCCGAAGCGTAAGAGATCGTACGTGAAGCCCAAAAAGTTCCAATTTACTGCCAACCAGCCGAATCGACAACAATTTTGTTTTATAAACATTTAGAAAATTTAACAAGTAAGAATGTATAGTGAGTCAACCCCAACCATATGTTACCCTAAACTACACCGAATCATTACTTGCGATGAAAAATGGGTTCATTACGATAACCTGCAGGGTAAGAGATCGAATGTGAAGTCTGACCAACCAGGCGAATCGACACCAAAGCCAAATATCCATGGCGCTAAGATAATGCTCTGTATTTGGTGGGAGCAAAAGTGTCCTATCTATTATGAGCTATTGAAATATTGCCAGATCATCACAGGGAACCTTTACCGAATACAACTGATTCGTTTGAAGCGAGCATTGACCGAAAAATGCCCAGAAAAGCTATTGCGGCCAGACATGAAACTGTAATATTCCATCATGACAACACTCGGACACATGTTGCAATATCGAATAATTTAAAATTAACCTATTAAGTCTAAACCACGATTAATTATTTTCTCGATTAAACCAGAAACCCGATTAATTGAATACCCTAACACATGTTAAAAACTATTTAGAATGAAGTGGTGGGAAGTTTTACCTCACCCGCTTTATAGTTCAGACCTTGCCCCGTCCGTCTACTATTTACTTCGTTCGAAGCAGAACGCACTCTCTGGGGTACGCTTTACTTTGAAACAGAGTATATTGGCTCAAGCGGATATTGGCTTGATTCGTTCTTGGCCTGCAAAGATGAACAGTACAGTACATTTAATATGAAACCCTTCACCAAATTATACTTTAAAATACAAATTTTCAATACTTTTAAGTAAACAAAATTTAAAATAAAAATTTTCAAAACTTTTTAAACATTTTTTTTAAATAATTTTTCTTTACATATAGTTTTTAATTTTTTTTTAAATTCGTGAAAAAAAATGTATGACAAAATTTTTTTTGGTGAAATTTTTTTTCCCGATTTTGACCCAGTGTAACTTCCCAACTTACTATAGCCTTCATCGTTGCAATTGACTTCGAAATATCTATCTATGAGGCATTAATTTATTTATAGTCCCTGAAGAACTCATGCTATGATTATTTTTAAAATGCCACAAATCTCACTCAAAATCATATAAAAATTCAGTTACTTTTGCAACAGTAGTCAAAATTGGTTCATAAATGCCAGAGATATTTTTGTGGATATATCTCAGATACAATGTTCTGTACATAGACAAAATGTATATCAAATGAAAAGTATTTCAAAGGTCTTTCGATATTTTCACTAAAATTTTTTTTCCAGGCGTGGTTAAGGTATATATAAAGAAAATTATTTTTAATTTTATAATTTTGTATGGTTAGTAATTTGTGAAATAATGCATTTCATTCAAAAATCCTCATTTTGCAGTTCTGACATTCTTCTTGCAAATGGGAGATATATAATAAATAAGTACCTTAAAGTGCATACACTTTATATTCAGTAAACTCCAATCACCACAACTTTTAATTACATCATAAATTCGTACAATAAGAAATGTGACAAAACGTCTGTTAAAAATAAATAAAAAACACTAGTTAATCGATTTTCAAAATCTACTCATGAAAATCTAAAATACACACACGCATACAGGTGAACTTGCAACATAAAATCCTGCTCAGTGATGATTTTTAATTCTTTTTTTCTGTTTTGTTAAATCATAAAACATACTTAATGTTACAAAATACAAAAAAAAAACAAGTAAGAGAATTATATTCGTCTAGGCCGAATATTATATACCTTTCACCAAAGAATACTTAAGATAACACAGAAAAAACTATTACTTAAACCGTTTCAATTCAAATATTTGTCAGATATTGAACTAGTTTCAATTATTTCATGTGGTCAAAACAAAATTTTCTGATATTTTCTATTGAATTTTGAATTTGATAATTTTGATAACTGAATATACAATTTTCGTTATTGGTTGAACTTTAAATACAAAAATTATCTATTCAATAATTTTTGTATTTAAAGTTCAACCAATAACGAAAATTGTATATTCAATTATCAAATTCAAAATTCAATAGAAAATATCAGAAGATTTTGTTTTTGACCACATGAATACTTGATTCAATTATAAAATAATTGAAACGAGTTCAATATGTGATAAATATTTGAATTGAAATATAGTTTTTTCTGTGAAAGATTGAACATATTTTTTGGTGAAAAAAATTTAATGACAATAAAAATTTATATTTGAAAAAAAAATCGAGTAAAAAACAATTTTCCCCTATTATTGTAAGTCCGAATTTCTATGGAGCTGTATACGTCGTTGAAAAGGTCTTTCAAATATATATCATTATATATCTATATTGTCCACATTAATGACTTAGTAATCCTGATATAGAGTTTTGATTCCAGATTTGATTATATCTCAGCCATTTGTGGTCCATCTATCTGACGGACAGACAGATAGACGAACATGGCTATATCAATTCTATAAAGATTCAGCTATCTATAATGAAAAGAAATACAAATGAAAAATGTTAAAATTACAAACGGAATGACAAACTTATATAGGTACACACTTGCCACTCATGGTGAAGGGTATAAAAACAGATGAAAACTAAACATTCGGAGAGAATTTAAAGCCGCTTAAATAAATAAATAAAGAATGAAAAGAAAATAAAGAATTTAAAAGTGGTGCTGATACCACTGAGAAAGAGAAGACCACACCATCACAAACAGCATCAATTCACAGGTATTATGATCGTTTTTATATTGTGTCCCTACTCAAAATAACAACAACAACTAAATGTATTGGTCCAACTAACGGACGAACAAACAGACGATCGATGGATCGATCGATTGAAGTCAAAGCAATTTAATAAACAACAAATAAAGCGAAGAACCAACCACCCAACCAACTATAAAACAGTGTCATTCTAAATGGAATTTAAATGAATGAATTCTTTCCAAAAACAAAGAAAATCACGAGGTATTTTCGAAGATCTAATTTTCATTCTATTGAGACGTTGATCAAATATCATTCAATGGTGGCCAGGCCAAAACTTACTGACTTTTTCACTTAAGTTATCACGATAACTGACAAGTATTACATATCTAAATAAATATATTGATTAATGAAATTAAAAACAAACTATGAATTGCAGCGATGCTTTTATGTTTCTAAAATTATAAAAATAATATACAGAAGTTTTTTTCCCTTTTCTTTATTTTTAACATTGAATTTGAATAGGAAAAATGGTAAGAGGGAAAAAACTCCTGGCGAATTTTTATTCATAATTGGACTGAATGTGATTTTGTAAACGCAGGCATATCATGGAGATATTGAAAAATCCAAGGAGTTTATTAACCCCTTAAAGATCTTATTTTAAAGAATAACTTTAATAAAATTTCACCCGGCTACTATGATTATTAAAACTAAACAATAAACTCATTTAAATTCAGTCTAAATATAAACAAACGGCCAGACAGCGAAAACAACCTGTTGTCATCATTATATTATACCTCTCGTCCACAGCTGAACAACACATTAAGAGTGACTGGTGTTGATGATCGCAGTCATTAACATCAAATAACCACAACTCAAATTATAATAAAATCTTATGAACACAAGATTCGAGATCGTATTAAAAGGAAAGGAATTCAACAAAAGTAAGAGTGTTTAAGAACGGCAGTAATGGCTTGAATGTACACTTTATAGGAACTGAGAGAGATTTTATAAAAGAATACTTTCTTTAGAAGAGTTAATTTTCTAGTTTTACACTGATAGTATAAATAATTCAAATAAAAAAAAATTGGATATCTTCATAAAATTCAACACATACAAGTTCCATATAGAAAGAAATCACGCCACCAAATTTCATGACGATTGGTCCATAGCTCCTATATTAGGGCCACTTACGAAAATCACTCACGAATAACAAATTCTTGACCAATTAACTTTTTTAATGGTTTTTAATTAATATACTTATAAAACCCTATATTTTGTATAGCTCTCCTCAATTGCTTTATAACAATCATTTGAACAAAGCATACATTTCTATAAAATAGGGTGCTTCTGGAAAAGAAGAGCAACATAGTATAATAACCAATAAGTTAGATCGAAGATCGTTGCTGGTGGTGGGATTACATAAAAAAATGAAAACAAACATTGTCATTGTGTTAAATATAAAAAATTGGTATACGGGCAGTTAGACAAACTAACAGCGATTCATACAAATACATGTTGTTGTCAGAAAAGGTGTTTTTTTTTATTTATAAGTTACGAGTGTAGGTGTACACTGGAAAAAAAGAATGTACAAATACAAATTTATTGTTTGTTACAATTTGATATTTGGTTTCTTCTAAGAACTTCACTTTGGGATATTTTATCACAGATCATTTTGTATCTGTCTATAGTCACTCGAACTCAGAAATTTCATACCAAAAACATAAGTTTTTTTATTATTTCTCTAAACCATACATTCATACATAATTTATTCCAAGTTTAATTACAAATCAAACCTATTAAATCACGTTTAAAACAATTGTCACAGATCTCCCGCAAGACTTTGACTTTATAAAAGTTCTTCAGTGAAACAGAGATCCGTATATTCTTCATCCTGATAGATAGACATTTCGATTAAACTACACGCAGAGAAAAAATAAATTGGGCATGGTTACTGTAACCATTTAAATAGTGTTACAAGATGTTTAACAATATTATAGTCACAGTAACTATTTACATGATTGTGGTAACCATAATATGGTTAATTTATGATTCACATGATTTTATCAATCATATATATGGTTACAGTAAACAAATATATGTTTGTGGCAACCATATTTATGATGAATAATTTTATCATAATACAGTACGGGCTCGATTTGCGCAACCGAAAGGAAATCGAGGTTGTTGCGATATTCGAAATGTTGCAATAAGCAACCACTATATACGCTATTATTTTGTATTCTTTTTTTTAACAAAAACATGCAATTTAATTAACAAAAAGTAATTAATTCATTTATTAAACAAAACAAAGTAAAAATAAATGGTGTAAATATATATAATATGTACTAAATAAATAAAAAAAATATTTCAATAAAAAACAGCCAAAATTCTTTATGAGAGCAGTGTCGTCGTGAAAGTTATTTTTAGGTGCCTATGATTTGGCAAATAGTTTTGAATTACGCTTCTGATTAAAAAAACAACCAGGATAAATAGAGAAGAGAATAGAATAACTTCTGAATAATATTACATATGAAAATAAAGTTGTACTTATCGCGTCTGTTTTTTGAAAAAAGTTGCAGTTATAAAGACTCTAATGTTAAAAAATAGGCTGTTGCGCTAATCGGTCAGTTGCAATAATAGGTAGTTGCACAAATCGAGCCCGTACTGTATGTTGTTCTCAGATTATGATAAGCTTTAAGCCGAGAGCAACATAATATGATAAGTCCTTCATCATATGAATGGTTGTCACAAACATATATTTGTTTACTGTAACCATATATATGGTTGATACAATCATATAAATGGTTACTGTGACTATAATATAGTTAAAAACTTGTAACAATATTGAAATGGTTACAGTAACCATGCCCAACTATATTTTTTTGATGAAGTAAACTTTCTGCAGCCCTTAAAAAATTATTCTTAAGTATCAGAATCTTGCAATAAATTCACTACTTACGAAACTCAAATGTGATATGTATGGAAGATGTCTTCTTGCTATTATCTGGAAAACATCTGATTCTGAATCCTTTCATAAAATGTGGCAGACTTCGGTTTTGGATTACCAAACTGAGTTGTCTCGGTAAAATCCCGAACAACATTGACTAATGCACATCAAAATCTCTCTTTGAGAGGACTTTAGTTTATCAGTAGCTACTGAACTAAGTGGTAATCTCTTCAAGGTTATCATTTTGATGTCAACACTGATATGTTTGTCAGGAATTCATTTTTTTCTAAATGTTACAATATTCAGATTCGTTGCGGTTGCCAAATTGGTTGCTATTTGAATTATTCTTTAATAGCGATAGATTTTTTCGGTTCCAGCAACAGATAGTCAGTTGGCAAAGAAGTATTACGGCTGAAATATCCGAATTTTTAATTAAGAATTAATCAAATTTTAATTTTATTAACATATTGACTGCCACGTCGGACACATATGTCCGATGCGACATTTATTCTCTCTAGCCATGTCACACAATAGTGATAGTTTCAAGAATTTTTTCTATGGTATCTGCAAGTTCCTCATCTTCATCATTTTCGGAGGACTTTGGAGTAGTCGTTAAACTGTAATCTTTACATTCTTCATCACTTTCTGTACTTTCGTGTATTTATTCTAACTCAGTATCCAATAAAAATTTCTTTTTCGCAATTTCGTAAGAAACTCTTTGTTCTTAAGCAGTAAATATTACTGTCCTAAATATTGATATTTTCTAAGAGATTATACACAAAAATGCATCTTATTTTCTGAAAGTGCCTTGGCAGTCAATGTGTTAAAGAAATTATTAACGTGTCTAATTTCTACTTTTAAGGATATTCATATTTAGAGAATATATTGCAATAACAATAACTTATAGTGGTTTAAATTAATTTATCTACACTCTGATTATAAAAATTTATCTTTCGATTTAACATTGTCGGAATTCCGAAGTTGTGACAAATAGTTCCATAAGTAGTTGCGTGACTAGTCCTCATCAGAGGGTCAGTTTAACCTTTCTGATTACAATGAGACTGTCTGATAACTGGTACAAATCAGCCAATGCATTGGATTCACATACCGATTACATAGAGTCAGTTACCTTTCTAGCTACCTAACTGGTTACTTGATCAGCTACATAAATAGTTATTTTAACAAGTACGGGTGCTAATTACCCTCAAAGAGTCAGTTGAAAAAACATCTCATAGATAGTCCAATAGCCGATTGCTTGTAATTAAACCCTTTTCCGACAACTCTTCAATAGATTAATTTCTGGTAGGAAAAATAATTACTTTCTAAAGGCCCAACTATAATATGCATAAGCTAGCTTTAGTTAATGTCAAAACTGAACGAAAAGTCCGTCAAATGCTTAAGAAAATCCGAAGAAACTTTTAGGTGGCCATAATGTACTTACGTGCATTCAAAACAATTTAGCCCCATTTGTACATGTATGTGCAACACGTAATTAAAAACAATCGTATTTCTTATTATTTTATCAAAATAAATTAATTTTCTTCATCCTTTTCTTTTTTACTTTATTTTCTTTGTATAAAATAAACAAACTTACGGAATGTGCGACCAGCTTCGCTCTTTGCTTAAGCAAATAAAATTTGACGAAACTCTCTTAAGTACATTATAGTTTGTCACATTCGTTTTATATGTATTAGCACAGTTGCTTAAGCTGACTTAAACTAGTGTATGCATATTATAGTTGGGCCTTAAAGTGCAGTACAAAATAAAATTTTAATGTGACTACACTCTAGGTTACTTAGAGACACTAAAGTGGCAATTGACTTCACGGTAGGTTACATAGGATGTCAGTATACTTAAACAATAAATAAACTGTATGAGAATTATATCAACACAATTTGTATAAAACCAGTTTGTACGAATTACTCACAGTAAAGTGCAGTACAAAATAAACGTTTAATGTGACTACACTCTAAATTACTTAGAGACACTTAAGTGACAATCGACTTCTCTCTGCACTACAAAAACTCATCTAATGACCCAAAATATATTAATTGGAGTCGGCCATGTGAATAGTCATTAGGATCCAGGAGAGTGAAAAATAGAAATGTCCCACAATAAAACCCAAAATTTTTAATATAAGATAAATGGTTGACCTGGATCCGTGCCGGCATTAGTGAGAATTACTGTTTGCTTAATTGTGCCCCAAGATTTTAATTAAACAGAAAACACAGATTTTAATTCAGATTATTATTATATAAAGGTTAAGTTTAAGTTTATATATGGAATTCACATCGGCCATAGAATTTCCGCAACTTTGCTGGCACATTGTTATACTTTTGTTAAATTTTTCAATGACCATAACCAGAAAATGGTCCCAATGTCAGCAACAAAAAGTGATACAATCACAGGTGGGTTCTCTGAACCTCTAATGTGGTATTTTTGATAACTAACAAAGTCCTCAAAGTGAAAATGCGATTCATCGCTTAGTATAATTTTGCTTGAAATTCCGACAACCGAACATTCATTATTATGTAAATATTCAGCAACAAATTGTTCACTTTCCATGCAAGGGTTAGTAAACCTAAAGTGCCAGCTGTCAAACTGCGTTTTTATACCCTTCACCATAAATGGCAAGTTTATATATACGTTTTTCATTCCATTTTTAATTTCTACACTTTTCATTTGCGACCCCACAAAGGATCGCTATAGATAGCGAAGTCGATATAGGCATGTCTGACTGTCCGTCTGTATGTTGAAATCAACTTTCCGTAGCCCCAAATAACTTACAAACATGATTGATACACCAATATATCGGGAATGCTCCCGGCTCGGTTGCTAATAACCGGGATAACCTCGATTTTTGCCTATTTTTTCTTATCTATATTACTAAGTCATTAATATAGACAATATGGACATCTAATGATACATATTTCCAAATTCATTGCAACAATGTATATAATTTGGACCTACTATTGATCAAAATCGGGAAAAATATTTTTTAAGCTGAATTTTTTTATTACGAAAAAAAATTTTTTCACTAATAAATTTAAAAAGATGAAAAAACTATTTCGAAATTTTGTTTTTAAATTTTGAAAAAAAAACGAATTTTATTTATTTAGCTTATTTTATATAGCTCCCTTACTTTTTTTGCTATTCATTTGGCAACACTTTACTACGCAAATGGCGGCAAATTGAAATCTTGGAAGACTTTTAAAATTGGAAAATCTTTTAGGAGTTACTAGGTAAAAAAATATGGTTCATAGTACATTGCACTTATTTGGTGCCCCGATAGCCCAGTCAATAGTGTGCTGAACTATTAATCTGAGGGTTGCGGGTTCGTTTCCCGCCAGAGACTCTGGGTGAAACAAGCAAAATGCTTCGCAGTTTGTGTTTGTTTTTAAAAAAAAAAACTCTTTGAGAAATTGTTGTCTTTTTAAATATTATAAGTTATTTTCGTTCTCTGTCTATTTTAATTTCATTTAAAATATATTTAACTCTTCCTTTGTTAATTTATTATATTTAAAATGAAAAGAAAGAAGAAATATCCCAAAATTGTGATGTGACATCATGGGTGGTCGTTATTTTTATATGTATTGAAAAGATCAACAAGATAACACTGATTTATATTAAATTGTAGTCTTTTCTTTGGGTTAAACTCTGTGGTGAACTTTAAAAATACATGAATACATACGAATTCAAATACACACATTTATATTAATGAGTTAATCCCAGAATAATAATTTAAATTAATTAAAGTATGATTTAAATACAAAATTTAGTGAGGCAAGTAGCCAGTAGTTAGGTAGTTAGTATAGGTTACCACAGTTAGTTGAAAATTGTTAAAGAAACCCATAAAATATGTAATTAATGACACTTGAGAAAATAATTTACATATGAATTCAATTAACTTCAGATATGTAGACATATTTACATATTCATAATAATAATTTGACTGCATTTTTGCCTGAGTGTACCACATTAAATATAGAAATTCACTTTCGGTGATAAAAACTGAATTTATTATTATAGTTTTTTTTGTATAGTTTTGTTTTTTTTTTGCTAAACATTCAAAATTATATGATTTTTTTCTTTTGCCAACATCATACAAATTTATTACACTTAAAACATTTATTTTATGATTGTTTTGAGTAGAGAGCAGGTTGAACGAGGCTACGAATTCAACATTTAATCGATACTTAAAATTGAATTTATTATTAAAAGTTATTTAAAAATACTTTAATACAGTTTTTATTTTAGCTAATAAAAAACGATTTCTGCTGAAAGAGGTGTAAATGTTAATGAGTAAAACCATAAATGCAAAAAAATACAATAAAAAAAGTGGAAAATATTGTTTTAAAGCATAATATTGTAAGTGGTTTATCACAAAAGTCTTTTTATTTCAAGTTAGCAGTAAAACAAATAAATGAAGCTTTAAGCTCAAAAAATGTAAAAAATAAACTTTAATTTTAAACTATTAATGCGATTGAAGAAAGGGGTATTACAGAGGAGATACACAAATAACTTGGGAAATAGCATATTAACATTTTCTCTCACAACATCAAATCCTGCCGTTATCGATCCTGTTGTGTTTATACCTTATAACAACTTAGAAAGCTCTTCACCAACATATTTTATGATGAGAAATCTCTTTAAGACTTTTTGACACTTAAACAACTTACGATTATTCGCATTTTTAAATGACTTTGAACTCATTTTCAATACAGCCAGCCAGCCATCCAGCCCAGCCCCATAAGTTAAACGAGAAACATTTTAATAACAAATGAAATATTAACGACTGGTCACTACTTACAAAAGCAAATACCAAAAAAAAAACGAAGAAAAATTATGCCAAAATACAAATAATTGCTTAAGCACGAGAGAAGTACAACAGCAAAAACAAAAAAATCAATCCACGCAATAAGAACATCAATATCCTGGCAACAACAAACTGAAATTCCAAAACAAAAAAAAAAAAAATACCTAGACATTCCACTTGAAGTTAAGCTGTGTGTGGATTTCACAAAAAATTATACAAATTTATAAACTTCATGATCAATGTGAACTAGTGTAGTGTATGAAGAACGTACTCCTTAAAGAAGTCTGAATATATCTGTGTAGCATTGTGCTGTACTTATGTTTGTGTGTCTGACTGTCTGTCTGTCTGTTTAAATGAATTGTAATGTATCGAGTAATGAAAATACTTGCACAAAAGAAATCTCATGGAATGTTGAGAGATTTTGTGAATTATTATCTTGGCAACTACATTGAACAGCTCAGGTCACGATTATCGTTCGAATCGATCCATCCATCGATCGATGTAGTGCACTTTACAAATTCCATTTTTAGTTGCTGTTGTAGCTGCTTTTTTAACGTTTTTCATTACGTTTTTTCAGTTTAGTGTTGCGGGGGATAATGACGATTGTGCTTTGGTGATCATTATTATCATCATCTTGTTGATTATTTTATTTTATTCGTGGTACTTTAGCCAAAAATAAAAAAAAATAAAGAAATCCTGCGTAATATAATGCAATTTATTTGGTATGTTTTGGTTTTGGGGGGATATTGCACAATGGGTTTTGTTTGGAACAAGTTGTCAAAAAAAGTTTTTCACAAAAAAGCTTTTTTCATAAAATAATTTTTGATTCTAATTTATTTTTAGACGAAAGAAGTTTTTTCATAAAATGTTGGTAAATAAGCTTTGTGTAAAAAAAGTTTGTTGAATATTTTTAATTTGATGTTTTTGTGAAAATTAGTTTTTAATAAAAAAACTGAAATTTTTTGTCGTTTTTGTAAAAAAGCTTTTTTTGATAACAAATTTGTATGTTATTTAATGTGTTTCTGTTCATTCGTGAGAAGGGTATATATAAGTCTGTCATTCCGTTTGTAATTTCTACATTTTTCATTTCCGACCCTATAAAGTATATACTCTGGATCCTTATAGATAGCGGGCGGAGTCGATTAAGCCATGTCCGTCTGTCTGTTCTTCTGTTGAAATCAATTTTCTGAAGACCCCTGATATCTTCGGGATCCAAATCTTTAATAATTCTGTCAGACATGCTTTCGAGAAGTTTGCTATTTAAAATCATCAAAATCGGTTCATAAATGGCTGAGATATGAGGAAAAAAATAGGACAACCTCGATTTTGACCTACAGTGGTGGCCAGGTAATTAAGACAACAATTGTTTGCTAAATTTCATGTGATTGTCAATTATTTTTTAAAATATTTCCACAAATATGAATGCATGAGGACTGTTTTAACACACATTTTTGTCCAAATATGTTGTACCGATTTTTCCAAACATTTTTAACAAACTAGAAATATTAATAATAAATTTCATACCCTTAGTTCCTTTTGTTTTGGCTCTATCGCACTTAAAACTCAGTTGATGAAAAAAATTCAAGTATTTGTCTTAAATAGCCACCACTGTATATCTGGATTACTATGTCATTAATATAGACAATATGGATATCTAATGATAGATATTTCAAAGACCTTTGCAACGACGTATATAAGACCATAGTAAGTTGAAATTACAATGGGTCAAAATCGGAAAAAAATATTATTTAACCCGAATTTTTTTTTCACTAAAAAAAAAAATTAAAAAACTAAAATTTAAAAAAAAAAATTTAAAAAACAATTCGAAATTTTTTTTAAATAATGAAAAAACTGCAAAAAAAAAATAAATTTTTTTTACCTAAAAATATTTAAAATTTTTATTTTGAAGTATAATTTGGTGAAGGGTTCGGCACAGCCGAATATAACTCTCTTACTTGTTTTTTATAAACAATGAAGAAAAGTTTTTCTTTGTAAAAAAACGTTTTTGGCGAAAACTTATTTGAAAAAATAAGTTTTATTTTGTTTTTGGTTAAAACAAACTTTTTGACAAAAAAGCTATTCCTGTAGAATTTTGTTATTGAAAAAAACGTAGTTTTTGAAAAGCTTTTTTTAGTGAAGAAAAGTTAAAAAATATTTTTTGATGAAAAACGCTTTTTTTTATTCAAAAACTATTGTTTTTTTTTTTGGTAAAAACATTAGCTCGTATTTTCGAGATATACCGTTATTTCGAAAATGGAGGAGGTTGCACAACATATATTCGCGTAACTCAAAAATGGTTTAGTTTATTGAATAAACTGAAAAAAATCGAAATTCCCCAACGAAATTACCTTCACAGAAAAAAGTTTCAACATAAATATTATGATTCGAATTCATTGATTTCAATTCATAACATTTATAAATAATTTCTTAAATAGTATGATTTTTTTAATATTTTATGTTTTGAAATAAAATCTAGAAGGCTTGAAAAATATAATTTCATTTTTATTTTTATGTTGTTCAAAAATGTTTGAAATTTTTCATGGACAATTTTTAGTTTTTTTATGATTTTCAGCTACAAAATGATATAAAAAGCGCGAAAATGATTAAATTGATTTAAGAGGATGAAATGCTTTTATATTTATGAATGTTTTATTATGTTTAATGATAATTTTTAAGTTTCAGATATTCTCCTTTTTACCTTAAAATATTGGCCAATATATGGCTATTATGCAAATATTCTTGCACTAATTCATTATATAATACAATTATAATGCAATTTATTAAAAAAATTAAGTAAAAAAAGCAAAAATTTCCGTCATGTAAAATTTTATAATATTTATGAACATGTTCTTATTTTGAATGAAATAAGTTTGGGAAAAAAAAGTCAAGTTCGATTAATAATATTTATTACAAAATTCATTCCAATTATGAATTTCTTTTTTCTGTGTTCAAGCTAATCTTGACATGTTTATAATATTCGCAGTCGTTTTAGAAATATAATTTTTTTTCAGCTAACCGTTCAGCGTACCCGAATTAGTTTAAGCCGCTGGGTGCCCCGCTTGACAGTTTTTTCAACTAGCACAGTGTTATAAATTTTATTATTATTAAAAAACTATTATTTTTTGGTAAAAACATTTTTTGAAGAAAAAAGTTTTCTAGTGAAAAGCTTATTTTTGTTAAGTTTAAATTTTTTGGAAAGTTTTCTCGTCAACAAAATTGTTTGCTTTGATAAAAAAATATAAAATTTTGTTGTGGTTTTGTTGCAAACAGGAAAAAAGAATACAAAACAAAAATTTAAGTTTAAGCTAGGTTTAAACAAAGAATGTAGATTACATTTATCCCCAAAAACTAGCTATAAGACTGGTTTAGGACATTAGTGAACATTGAGTCTATATTTTGTAGGCTTTGAGAGGATCAGTAGGGTTTTAATTTAATTTAAATTTAGGACATTACAGAAATTCCTCTCTATATTTTGTAGCATATGAGAGTAGGAGAGTTTAAGCATATGAGAGTAGGGTTTAAAATTAACTAAAATTTAATTAAATACATAACCAATTTTTTTAATATACATGCCATAGTGTTAACAGCACATGGCAATCTTTAAATCATTGAACTTTTATATAATAAACTAATTTTGATGATCGTTATTTTTCTTGAAGGTCTTAAACTTAATATATAAATTGGCTTTCATTTAAAATCACATACATACATACAAATGTGGGAGGTAGTGATAGGGGGAGAGAGAGAGAGAAAGAGCGGACAACAGCCAGATTATAAGATTAAGGAAGAGTTTTTAAGCGAAATAATAAAAAAAATATGTATATATTGAACAATTTGTTGATCTGCCAACTTATAAATAAAAAATGATTTGCAAGGTCTCTTGTCTGTTGTTGGCTGTTGGTGATGTTGTTATTAGGTGTGATTACCGCCATTATAGGTTTATGACTTAAACTCTTCAATCTTGTGATCTTGATCATTTTTCTTTATTTTGTAGTTTTAGTATTTTACTTGGTGTATGGAGTTAAAATATAACGATCTATGATGGTTTGTTGTGTTTTTTTTTTTTTGGGGTTAAAAACATAAATTTCTGATTTTTTATTAAAGTTCTTTTTAAAGATTTACCTGGCTGTTTGTAGTTGATAATAGTCCACTTTAAAATATAATCATGACCTTAAGGGCATTTATTTTCATTTCCCTCGATTTACCCCATAAACGATTACGTATGAAATGTTACAAGAACTGAGACAAAACAAAAAAAAAGAAGACTGACAATAGCAAAAACATGAAGCAACTGAAAACTGTAATTCAAATGTAACAAACTGCTGATGCCCACATATTTTAACTGCCTTATGTATGTAATTTTATCATTAGTTACTTTTTCTGGATTGTAGAAGAAATTTTAACAGTTTAAAATAAAATATTTTTGTGTGTAATTCCAATTGTGATGATTGATTACCAGCTAAAATATTGGCTGTCAAAAACCGTTTTTTAAGGCAATACGACAATAGTATGGAAATATAAATATAAATAAAGGAAGATCGGTATATTAATGTGTAAAGAAATAAAGAATATAATTGAGTAAGAATATATCAACAATTAAAACTTTACTAATCAACATTTCATACATTTAACTCTCTTACCAGACCAACATTTTAATCATACTTTGTCTTAGGCCAGTTATTTAAAAAAAAAATAATAAAAACAAAAAAGTGAAAATGATATAAAAAAAAGATTCCACTCAAAATCTGAAACCAAAAATGAAAACAAAAAAAAAAACAAAACTTATATTAAAAACTCCACCTGCACGCCCTATCAGGTGTTTAAACATTTAACAACTTAAGCCGCAGAATAAGTTTAAGATTTGACATCTTAAATTCATTCGCAACAATACGCAACATACACCGATCATCACACACACACTCCTGCACGATCCGCACACTCCACTTAAAGGCACAACAATACAACATGAGAGTATTAACTGGACTCCCCTTAAAAAAGATCTTTGTTAAGCTAAGCTGATCATGTTTTAAGAATCCTAAAAATGAACCAAAAAACGAGAGAAGAAAAAAATTGTTTTCGCATGAGGCGAAAATTTAAGGCGGTTACAGCGTATTAACTTGAGAGCAGCAAAGGAATGAAACCAAAACAACAGAAAAAAAATGCAAAAATCTTTAGCATACCATATGGATACAGACAGGCAGACGGACGGATGGACAGACGGACGTATTTACTAAATAAAACTATAGGAAAAACATAATCCAGCATCAGCAACCTCTGACCGAATTTTATTTTTTTTTTCAGATAACTATCGGTTGGCGTGCAAATATGCACCAGCCTAAGAAGGATCATTTTTTTTCTCTGACACCCTAATGCCAGTTAGTTTTGTTTATGGATACTGGCATACGTTTGGGAAAAATATAAGTTTTAGATGTGTCATTCATTTATCAATTTTTGCGAATATTCCTAGCAAGTTTGGAAATGTCGAATTATGTGCCAAAGAATCGTCATATGCGGGAAGTTTTGCTTTACTTCTGTAATTTGAATAAAAATTTGCCGATGAAGCACGCCGATTGGTCATCGAAGTTTATGGTAAATGTGTTACATCGGTTTCAATGTGCGAGAGATTATGTGTTCGAATCAGAATTGGTAATTTTGTCACGGAAGACAAAGATCGTTCAAACCATCCAAAAAAGTTTGATGATAAAGAGTTGGAGGCATTATTCCATGAAGTGGTTGATATGGTGTATTGGTTAAAGAGCTTGCCTACAAAATCAGGTTCGATCCCTGGCAGAGGACGAAAAATTTATATAGTTGTTTTCAAGTTTTTAAAATTAACCCCTCTCTAAACACTCCATCCAAGAAGCCTCCAGAGCCCCCTCCCCCTGGAGGAGGGGGCTCTGGCTCTTTACCCTAACATGGTAAAGGTTAGGGAAAAAGGTAGGAATCAAAGAATTAGCACTGTTCCCCACCGCTACACCAAATACACAGAGGGCTTTGTTCCTAGGAAACGACAGATGGCAGCCCCATTATCCTAGACCAGCTACAGCAGACCCATTATCTGCTTAGCTGGAACAACAACCGATGAACGAAACTGATACAAGGCAAAAAATAACAATAGACTGGATCTTATGGCAACATCGTACATGTATCCTTCGACCCGCTACAGCAGACCAATCATCTACATAGCTTGAACAACAACAACCGTTTAACGAAAACTGATACGAAATAGCAATAGACTTCAATCTACATGGGAAATATGTACTCGAAAAACAACTGCAAACAAATCGTATTAGATGGAGATGATTCGTTGAAGCCAAATGCTCCCAAGAGAGGTAATGGATAAAAAACTCCATGGAGATTGTTGTGAAACTCAACAAGAACTTGCAAAATTATTGGAAGCTACTCAAGCAGCAGGATCATCCATAAGCAGGGAAATTGAGTACCATGCGAAGTGAAGACGAGAGACCTTGAAAGACGATTTTACATGTCCGAACGCTTTAAAAGAAACGAATTGTTGCACCGAATCATTAACTGCGACGAAAAATGGATTTATTACGATAAGCCGAAATGTAAGAGATCATATGTGAAGCCTGGTCAACCAGACGAATCGACAAGCAAGCCAAAAATCCATGGTGCCAAGGTAATTCTCTGTATTTGGTGGGACCCAAAGGGTCTTAACTATTATGAGCTTCTGAAATCTGAAACCTGTACCGAACTCAACTGATTAGTTTGAAGCGAGTATTTTCCGAAAAACGCCCAGAAGCTCATAACAGATAGGACCTGGGTCCTATCTTCGAAGTTGCGATCTCTCTTGGATACGCTTCACTTTGGAACAGAGTATCCAATATTAGCTTGATTCATTCTTGGCCTCAAAAAATTAGCAGTTATTTTTGCCATTGGGACCATTTAAGTTCTAAAGAGATCCAATATTGATTTATGGATATATTCGAATCACATCGAATCTGTTTTATCTATGCAAAAATAATACACCGTAGCTTCGCTTTGCGTCGTTGCGAAGTTATGTCTTTTTAAAATTTCTGTGATTTCGAAGCTGCGTCGATTTCGTTTTAGTTTGCGTCACATGGCTTCGAAGTTGCGTCGTTAGTACTTCGATTTCCGTCGTTATGACAAATCTACTTTTTCAACTAAAATTATGAATCTCGGAACCAATTAAATGAAAATCAATACAAATGTATGGAAAATCCTGTTCTGTAAATATAAGAACAAAAGTTATAAAGAAATTTTTCCGATTTTCCCACTATTAGGTCCCATATTAATAGAGGAATCAGAAAAGTTTATTATACAATTGTAGCTTATTTGCTAAACGACTTAAGTGTTCTCTTAATTGTTTTACTCATATTTACCTGATTTGTTTGTGTCTTTGTTGTTTTATATTTTTTTTCTCTTCTCGTAATTTCGTTTCGTACGATTTGTACGACTGAACCAAAAAATACCACACAAAACAATAACAAATGAAACCACTGAAAGCTTGTCTTGAAGGCTCTTCGTTTTTGTTACTGTTGATGTTGTTGTTGCTGTTTTTATTGTGGCTTTAAGCCCTGGGAATTATTGAGGGCGAAATCTACTGCACTGCTTTACAAGACTAAATACAAACGTTCAAACATTCAAACATTCAAGCACACTCTTCCTTCATATGTATGTAACAGCTAAATTTATGTATATTAATTTTTGAGTGTTAAATATTTTTAAAGTTTATGATGGCAGTAGAGGAAAGTGGTGTTGTTTCCTCGGTGTCGGTTGGAGTTGGTTGGTGCTGGTGATAATGACGTTGTCGTTGTTGTAGTTTGTGTTATTGGTGGTGGATCGTGGTGTAATGTGAAACTAATTAAATTAAAAAGAAATTTATTTTAACATCTTTAACATAAAGTTTCTTCCCCCTTTTTTTTTTTGTGTGGGTAATACACATTTTTGGTGCGAAGCAAGGTTGGTTCATTGGATTTCAAAGGAATTTCTTGATAATGATATAAATAGCAAGATAGACATGTAGTACTTACACACAAACAATAAAATAGACAGACAGATAGTCTAAAGTTTGTAATTTCTAAGTATGAATGTATAGTATGAGTATCATGTTCAAATCCCAGATTTATGTTGCCCCTCTCTAAACTCACACTTTTCTTTTCATTTCTTTGTTTGAACTTAGGGGCTGCAAGTGAAATGTGTTTCAAATACTCGTAGAATAGCATAAGTACGGGTATGGCTTCCTGTTTAAGTATGTGAAATAGGAAACACTCAAAAATCAATTAATATTGTAACTTTAGCACGTGCCTTACACACAAGTTAAAGCGTGTAAAAAAAAGAAAAAAATAAACTTGAACTCAATATTGTCATATAAAGGCAGATATTTTAAGTAATTCCATAGCAAAATTGTAGTATTTGTTTGGAAATATATTTACTTTAATTCCAATGAATCCCTTGCTATTCAGTTTGTTAAAAATATATTTTTTTATTTTGCAGAAATTAGTTATTAGAGATTTATTGGATTGGAAGTTTTGAAGTATTTAAGCTAAATTCAGTATAGCATAACTTGCCAAAAACATAACGGTTAGTGATAAGGTTAGGGTAGGGTTTCTAATCAGAAAAATGTAGGAATTTCTTTTAAAGTTTTTTTCATAAAGTTACATTATTATTTCTACACAGATAAAACAAATTCGTTGTGATTTGTTTCCAATCCAGTAATTCTATTATATCCATAGATTTGTTTGATACTAACAACAGAAAATCAGATGACACAAAAGAATTACGATTTAAATAAACTATTTTTTGTCATAGCAACTAAAATTGTTTAGTCACAACAGAAAAATTCAGGCAATTAGACTGAATAATTTTATTAGCAATAATACTGGTTTAAAATTATGTATATACATTCTGATTTTAAAAAAGTTCTCTTTCGAAACGAATTACGATTTTTTCAAGATTTATTTTTCTATTTTTTTTTTGGTTTGGCCTATTTTTTGATTAGTTCATTTTCAATTCCAAACATTTCTGATCAAAAGAGATTAATTGTGGAACATTTTCTTTTTTCTCTAAGCTCCCATCGATCCTTTAACAGACACTCGGTCGGACATTGCTAAATTTTCTTAAAACTTTATAAGGAAGATGGTTAAATCCCAGAAAATGTTTACATCAATGAAACTAATTTATACAAGCACATATTTCCTATGGGGTGTATAACTTCAACATGCGGGATTTTTTTTAGCTTTTACTTTGAACTATTGCTACAATATAAATTTATTCAAAGTATTTGTCATTGTTAGCCAAAAGAACTGCTCATCTTTTGAGGCCAAGAACGAATTAAGCCATTTTCGGATACTCTGTTCTTAGATGAAGCGTATCCCACTGAAAGCCTTCTGCATCGACCGAAACAAATAGTAGTCGGAAGGGGCAAGATATGGACTAAAGCGGATGAAGCAAAACCCCCAACCACTTCTTTCTAAATAGTTTTTAACAGGTACATGTGGCCGAGCGTTGTCATGATGGAATATTCATGTCTGGCAGCATATTATGTTGCTTTCGGAACAGGTTCCCTGTGACACTTTTGGTACCACCAAATACAGAGGATTACCTTAGCACCATGGATATTTGGCTTTGGTGTCAATACGGCTGCTTGGCCGGGCTTTTCATACGATCTCTTACGCTTCGGGTTATTATAATGGATCCATTTTTTATAGCGTTCAATCAGAATTTCAGACATACAAAATTGTCTTTTAAAGTTTCTCAGCTTCAATTCGTATGGTACCAATTTTCCCAGCTTTTGGTTGAAATTGCTGATTGTGTAGCTCCCAATGATTTTGCCAGCCATTGTTGAGTTTGCCAACAATCTTCATGGAGTAATGCCTCCTTGCTCTTCAAACTTTGTTGGCTGGCCTAGGCGATCTTGGTCTTCCGTGTCAAAATCACCACTTCTGAACTGCACAAACCGTCTGTCGCACGTTGAAGCCGATGGAAGACAATCACCACAAGCTTCGGTGTGCTTCAGCGGCACTTTTTTTTTCAAATTAAAGAAGTAAAGAAAAACTTCCCGAATATGACGCTTTGTTGGCACAAAATTCGACATTTCGGAAGCAAAAAAAACTTTGTTGTTTACACTATAATGTTCAATAACTAAATACGAATAAATGATAGATAGATACCTTGAAAAATTACATATACTAGCATATCCCGGTGCACTTCGCTACCCCTATTCTAGTAAAATTAAGAAATATGAATGGATTTCTGATACAACCTAACTAAGTACAATGATATGAAAATAATACATGCAAAATATTGAGAATCTCTCAATTACAGTTTACTTGATATTCAAACAATAACTAATTTGGTATGGGAGATACCACTGATCCCACCCATTTTTATGTATTTTATGTAAAAAAATAACTCATATCAAGCTTAACTTTTTATGGGAGGGGTCATTCCTACTAATCCGATCATGTTCAGCTAAACTTTGTAAAAAGGATCACGAATAAATACGTTTTTAGCTAACCTCCGTAGAATGGTAATAAATTGATTGATACTAGGGTATTCAATCGGTTAACCGTTAATCGGTTAACCGATTAATTTTGGTCGGTTAACTGTTCGAATAATTCAAAATTGCCGATTTTCAAATAACGAATAAACCGATTAATTTGTGTCGGTTAACCGATTAACCGAAATTTCTTTTTTTTGCACTTTAACATAATTTTTTTGTTTTTAATTTTCCATTTTAATTCAAATACAAATGTCAAAGTAAAATTACATATTTTTTCGAACATTCAAGAAATATGTTTAGTAAATATTATAATAACTGATATATTTAATTTACATGTAATTGTCGGATGAGAACATAATAATACACGAAACTGGAGACACTACTGAAACGAGTTTTTATCACAACTTATCGAAATTAATAAAAGTATTTAAAATCTAAAAAGTCCAAAAAGGACTCCAATGGTATAATGGAGGATTTTATATGCTTAGAATCTTGTAATTATTACTTTATATGGGAGGTGACTCACCTCCTTTACCGACCCTCCATTTTGGTTCTCCAGACTTTCGAAATAAATATTTACTTTGTATGGGAGGTGTTACGCCCTCTAATCTAACTTCGCCTATATTCAGCTAACTCCGCACAGTAATAAGAAATTAATTCGTAAAAAGTTTTAACACTTTTATAATTGTAATAATTCTCCAGATATTCAAAATTAAATATTTACTTTGTATAGGGTGTGCCACGCCCACTATTCCAATCCCGAAAATTTTCAGCGAAACTATGCAAAATGATAAAAGAGCCATTTATACAAAGTTTGAATAATCTTGGAATTATAGCTCACAAAATATTTAAAAATAACTATTTACTTTGTATGGGAGGTGCCTCGCCACCTGTTCCGATCCGTCCCATTTTTGCAGTGATAATAAATTGATTCGTATAAAGTTTAAAGACCGTCACAATTATACTTCTGCAGATATTATAAAATAACTAATTACTTACTATTTACATATTGAGAAACTAAAAAAAAAACCTTCAAAATATTTCTTTCAAGCGACTTTAAATTACTAAAGTCTTCTTCTTTGTTTTCTATAACAACTCTCACTTAAAACAGAGCGAAATCAATACTGTTTAATTGCTTCTTTTATTTATTTACAACAACATATTGCACAAACACGCATTGTTTTGTTTACTTTTTAGCTTAAGGTTCACATGTACACGTTTTTGCATATGTGTTAGTAACATCTTTAAACGCTTATAGCTCCTAAAAAACTGAACCGATTTCAATAAAATGTATATTCTGCACTTCTGTGAATAAATCTCTTTCAAATGGTATATTTCTTGATCAAATTAAATGTATAATGTGAGAGTAAAAGGGGTCTAAAGAAATCGACTTGCCTATTAATATTATGATATTATAAAAATCCCACATTTTTAATTCATAGAGTTAATATACTAGAGCGACTCACTTCGAATGGAGAGGAAATAGGTGATTTGGTGTCAAATCGGGCATATTCACGCACTGTTCTGTCGTAATAATCCATAACCATTTAACATAAATTTGGCTTAATTTGGTTGATGCAACGTTGAATTTCCTCCTCCAATGTATGGGTTGTTGTGGACTTGTTAGAATAGACCTTTGACTTCAGTTCAGGAAATGTCTCATTAATTGTTTTACTGACAATGTCTTGTTGAAGCCATATGTCATCCACATCAATCTATATATATAAAAGAGTAACGTTACTGACTGACTGACTGACTGACTGACTGACTGACTGATTCATCATCGCACAGCCCAAACGGCTGAAGCTAGAATCACGAAATTTTAACTGTGGGTTCCTCCCTCCCCAAAACGATCCGATAAGAAGGGATTTTTGGAAATTCGAACGTTTAGGGGGTAAAAAAGGGTAAAAACGGGTAAATTCGGTAACCTTATATCTTCAAAACTAATAAAGATACAAAAAAACTTAAAATAGCATGTTACTCCATTTAAAAAATTAGCTGACAGGTGTTTCGTACTTTTTGGAAATTCGAAACTTTTAGGGGAGAAAACGGGTAAAAACTGTATTTTGGTACTTTTTTTGCACCCTATGTATCTTTTAAACCAATAAACATAGAAACAAATTTTAAATCGTATTCTTTAATTAACAAAAAATAAAAAATATAAGTTTGGTACTTTTTGGAAATTCGAACCTTTAAGGGATAAAAATTGTGTAAATTTTTGGTACTTTTTCATAAAATATGTTTTTCTATAATTTGACATAGACATACGAATATTTTATTATGAGCTCCCACCACGTTACAGAAATTTATTTTAATGAAATTGTACCACCTCAATGGGGATAAAAAAGGTACCAAAAAGGGGATAAAATCGGGAAAATACATTATATTTGAAATTATTAAGCCAATTTTGATAATTTTTTAACGTTGGTTCCTGGATTCATACAAAAATTAACTAACAGGGTGTTATTTGGAACTCGAGTACCAAGGTGTATATTGGGCCAAATCCGGGTAAACAGTTTGGTACTTTTTTTAAAACATATTTATTCTTGGGCACATTAACACAGATTTTAATATTTTGATACATGCCTGTAGCATAAACAATTTTGGCAAAATGGAATATTTTTAAATTTCAAACTTGAGGGGTGTTCAAGTAAGAAAAGGGAAATTGGTACTTTTCTCCTAATGGTACTTTTTTAAAATTTTAAATTATTTCAGTTATCGACATTAAAGTTAGCTGATATGTATTTGAGTGAAGTTAGTGTTAGGAATAGGGGATAATATTTAGGTACCAAAATGTGTGAACTGTACTATAGGTACTTTTTTGTTCTTCTAATGGTACTTTTTTGAAATTTCTATAATAATGGACTTAGAAACATGAAATTAAACATATATGGTCCTAAGTGAGTGAGAATTCTAGGGGGAGACTTTTTGGTACTTTTTCTTTATTGGAATGGTACTTTTTGTAATTTCTTCACCAATGAACCTAGAAACATGAAATAAAGCTTATATATAAACCGAGTGAGTGGGAAACCACAAGTGTGGGTTTTTTGGTACTTTTTCTATATTCTAATGGTACTTTTTTGAATTTTCTATAACTATGGACTTAGAAACATGAAATTAAGCATATATGGTCATAAGTGAGTGAGAATTCTAGGGGAGACTTTTTGGTACTTTTTCTTTATTCTAATGGTACTTTTTGAATTTTCTATAACTATGAAACATGAAATTAAACATATATGGTCCTAAGTGAGTGAGAATTCTAGGGGGAGACTTTTTGGTACTTTTTCTTTATTGGAATGGTACTTTTTGTAATTTCTTCACCAATGAACCTAGAAACATGAAATAAAGCTTATATATAAACCGAGTGAGTGGGAAACCACAAGTGTGGGTTTTTTGGTACTTTTTCTATATTCTAATGGTACTTTTTTGAATTTTCTATAACTATGGACTTAGAAACATGAAATTAAGCATATATGGTCATAAGTGAGTGAGAATTCTAGGGGAGACTTTTTGGTACTTTTTCTTTATTCTAATGGTACTTTTTGAATTTTCTATAACTATGGACTTAGAAACATGAAATTAAGCATATATGGTCCTAAGTAAGCGATAATTCTAGGGGGAGACTTTTTGGTACTTTTTCTTTATTCGATTGGTACTTTTTGTAATTTCTTCACCAATGAACCTAGAAACATGAAATAAAGCTTATATGGAACCGAGTGAGAGGGAAACAAGTGTGGGCTTTTTGGTACTTTTTCTATATTCTAATGGTACTTTTTTGAATTTTCTTTAACAATGGACTTAGAGACATGAAATTAAGCATATATGGTCCTAAGTAAGTGAGAATTCTATGGGGAGACTTTGTGTTACTTTTTCTTTATTCGATTGGTACTTTTTGTAATTTCTTCACCAATGAACCTAAAGCCATGAAATTAAGCTTATATGGACCCGAGTGAGTGGGAAACCACAAGTGGGGGATTTTTGGTACTTTTTCTATATTCTAATGGTACTTTTTGAATTTTCTATAATATAATGGACCTAGAAATATGAAATTAAGCGTATATGGTCCTAAGTGATTGAAAATTCTAGGGGGAGACTTTTTGGTACTTTTTGTTTATTCTAATGATACTTTTTTTAATTTTCTATAGCAATGGACTTTAAAACATGAAATTAAGCATACATGGTCCTAAGTGAGTTAGAATTCTAGGGGAGACTTTTTGGTACTTTTTCTTTATTCGAATGGTACTTTTTGTAATTTCTTCACCAATGAACCTAGAATCATGAAATAAAGCTTATATGAACCCGAGTGTCTGGAAAACCACAAGTGTATACTTTTTGGTACTTTTTCTATATTCTAATGGTACTTTTTTGAATTTTCTATAACAATGGACTTAGAAACACGAAATTAAACATATATGGTCCTAAGTGAGTTAGAATTCTAGGGGAGACTTTTTGGTACTATTTCTTTATTCGAATGGTACTTTTTGTAATTTCTTCACCAATGAACCTAAAGCCATGAAATTAAGCTTATATGTACTCGAGTGAGTGGGAAACCACAAGTGGGGGATTTTTGGTACTTTTTATATATTCTAATGGTACTTTTTTGAATTTCCTATAATAATGGACCTAGAGTTTCCAAAAAATCGAAGAATTTCAAAACCGCGTTTTCGGTTTTAAAAAATTAAAAACCGATCGGTTTCGGTTTTGTTATAATTTATTAAATCTTAAGTATTATAGAAACAAAATTAGTTGATAATATAGGATATGATATACAAATCTAAAATTCAAACTTGGCGGGTTATGGTTTAGTGAATGCGAATTTAAAAGTGATAATCAATGGTACTATTTCCTTATTGCAATGGTACTTTTTGAATATTTTATAATAATAAACCTAAAAATTTAAAATTAAGAACACATTTTGCATTTTCTATAATAATGGACCCAGAAATATGAAATTAGACATTTTCAATTAGATTCACAAAGTGAGACTTGATAGTACTATTTCTTTCTTCTAATTGGGGTGGCGAAGCGCACCGGGTCAGCTAGTATCATATAATTTTGGCAGAAATAACATCGTTATCACTGACTAATTCTCTTTGAACAGCCTCATTTTTAAGGAAGTATGCTCGAAGGATGTATCCATCCTAAAATCCGCAACAAACTACCTAACTCAGTTGTCAAAACCATAGAGAAAATATACTTAGAGCAGAAACCCTTCTGTCAAAGACCTAACTCGGTTTTAAAAAACCTAAGTGGTGAGAATCATAGAGGAAGGATATAGAGCGAAAAATCTCCTGTCAAAGACCTAACTCAGTTGTCAAAAACCTAAGTGATGAGAATGTATTAGTAGAAAAGCTATGTGGAAACAAAACAAACACTCGTAAATGTGATTATTTTGAGTAATTATTTTTTTTGAGTTTTTTTCTAGTATCCCGTCTATGTGTATTTGTCTATATTCAACAACGAAGGGAATGGAACTGACAAAAAATAAGTTATAAAATGAATATCAGGGTTTCGCATAAAGGCTTTTGTATGTTAATGGCTTAGAAAGTAAGTCATTGAAATGCTTTCCTGGAATTGAAACAATGGATCAATGACATTATCTCTCTGATTCAGTGTAAAGCTTAGTATTTCATTTAACTGATGCATAAAAAAATGTTTTTGAACAACAAAAGGAGAGAAAACTACCTCAAATATCCAAATTACTAAACATTTTACATACATACTAACGTTCTTAACATAATAACACGATTTAAACTTATCGTTCAATTATAAGATCATAAAAATAATTTTGAGAACGATTTCTCAAATCCATAAAACTACATCATGATCAACACCTTAGTTTTTTTTTGTTCTTGAGGTTATTGATTGCAAATCAAAAATTTTCAAGCAACAAAATAGAAGGTAGATAAAGTAAATTGAAATGAAATATGTAATTTGGCAACAATATTTATTTATGCCTTCTTTTGGTAAGTTTTTTTTTTTTTTTTTTTGAAAACAATGTTGAAACTAAAAGTATGTGCAAACAGTGCAACGAAAATTGAAATGTATGAAAAGAACAGGGTTAACAGCAGAACAATTGAAGAGGAGAGTAAGAAAACAAAAAAAATCACGCAAATCACGATCAAACGATTATCAACAAATTAAAATAAAAACAAAATAAAAAAGAAACGTAAATCGTGATTGATTGCGTACAAGTGGAACAACAAACCCGCCATTGGAAACATACATAGCATTATTAAAAAACAATTTTGATTAAAGGATATTTTTTTTATTTAGCAATTTAAACATTTTCGCATACTCAATGCCAAGTCCAAAAACAATGAGCCAAATAGAGATAAATTGTTGCTGTTACCAAAGTACACAGCATAATGGGAAATCCAAATAGGAAAAAGTCTACAAAGGAAAAACGATAACCATGTTGTTCGGCCACACCCGAGGACACCACATTGGCTGAGGCTCCTATCAAAGTACCATTGCCGCCAAAACAAGCTCCAAATGCCAGGGCCCATATCAAGGGTGGCAAGGGTAAATTCAATTCCTTATTTTGACTAAGATTTACCACAATCTTGATCATCATTGTGGTAACGGGTATATTATCTAGAAAAGCAGAAGCTATGCCTGAAACCCACAATATTATTAAAATGGCTACTAAGAGACGTTGATTTGGTTGGGCTTTTAGTATAAATTTTACACATATATCACCCAGGGCACCTATTAAGCCCAATTCCGTAAGAGCTTCCATTAGTATAAACAGAGAGGAAAAGAAAAGTAAAGTAGACCATTCCACTCTAGACAAAACAGCTTCAATATCGGTATCGGCCAGTATAATCAGAAGAATAGCACCCACTAAAGCACTCCAGCCCAAAGAAAGATGTTGCAAATTCGGTACTGTATGGGCAAAAAATAACACCAAGACAAATGCAAAGGCTATGGAGGATTTGATCAGCAGCACTTTATTGCGTATGGGATAGGAGGCTTTCATTTGTTCCAATGTGGTTTTATAATTCACCTCCACATAAACACCCTTCGATTCTAGTTCCTTTAGCTTTTGTCTCAATACCTGGGCTTTTTTCTGCAAAGTATTTTGAACAATTTCCTCATCTGTGGTGGTGGGTTGTATATTTTGAGCGGCCTTCTCCCACACCTGTATCTCATGTTTCAGCGCCTCTATTTCAACCGATTGTTTGTTCATGTAACCCGATATCTTGGGATATTTTATATATAAAAAAGCAAAAGTAGTTATTAGCCCCAAAACAACTCCTGGCAGCATATGAGCTATAAAATTGCCAAAATTTACACCATTCTCTTGCACATAATGATTGGTCATGATTATTATATTGGGAGGATCTCCTACAGGCGTAAGAGCGGCCCCCACATTGGAATATATAACCATGCTCATTAAAACTGGCACAGGATTTAGATTTGTGACCTCGCACAAACGTATGGTAACAGGAGTCATAAGCAACATCATGGTAACATTGTCCAAAAAGGCCGATAGGAAAGCGGTAAAGAAGCATAAAACATAAATCAAATAAAACAATTCGCCTTGAGCCAATTCATAGGCCAGCACAGCCAAGTAATCAAAAATACCCGATTCCGATAATATGGCCACCAAAATCATCATGCCAAACAGCAGCATTAAGGTTTCCACATCCAGCCATTTTAAAATGGTGCCGGTAGAAGGTCGGTTATTTAAAGCCGCCAATATACCTATAGCCAATGTAGAAGCTATAACCGAGGCTAGGGTACGATTTATAAATTCCCAGATTATCATGATATATAAAAATAATAATACCAAGGTGCCATATATTATACCCAAAGTCTGATCCACGGGAGTCATATTACATGATAACTTCACCGTTAAATCCTTTTCTATATTTGTCTTCATTTTCAAAAATAACTTTGCTTGTTGTCGATATTTGCTAACATCTGCATTTAGATCTATGTGTAAAAGCTTGGCCACTGCCAAAACATATTCCAATTCTTGGGGCCTTTTAATTAACACACCCCATTCTTTTGATATAACCTTTTCCCCTTCTTCTCCTAAATCCATGACCACCTGCAGTGTTAGTTGGGGTTGTGTTGTTTCCGGCCTCACTTTCACATCTTGCTCCATTTGAAATGGCCCCTTTAGTAGAACTTCTATGGCAGTTTTCGTGGCCGGCTGTGCATGTAAACGAAAAACTGTATCTTCCTTTGGTGTTATAGCCAGCAAAACCGGCTGATTTAATTGCTCTTTATGGGTTACTATGGATATGGCATAAATGCACCAGATGATAAATAAAATACCAACTTTTATCCAATGTTGTGTAAAAGCTTTCCAGCTCTCTTTGGGCGCTAAAGTTTCTTCGGAAAGCTCCACATCAATACGCACTTTTTTGGGGGCAATTTCTTCGGCTTCATATTCTACGGTGGGTAAATCGTCTTCTTTGTCTGGGGTATCATTTTTATTGGCGCCAGCCATTAAACGTTTTAAATAGGTGTTGTGAGATGAGGTTGCTTCATTGTTTGTAGTGATTTTAGCTGGCGAATTTTCGATATTTATATTGTTTTCGGTCATGTTTTTTAAAGTTTTTGTAAACTAATTTTTTTTGTAGAAAAAATAAAATATGTAATAATGACAGGTTTCGGAAAAATTTTATGATAACGAATCAATTGGGGGATTCAAACGGTCTCCTATTAGGTCTTATTGTCATAATGTCATAAAATATTTTTTTAATTTAAATAAATTTTTGTTGGGTTTCAAACAAAAAAGTTATAAACTAATAAGACTTTTAGAACTATGTTTATTGGTTTGTCATAAAATAACACTTTTTTTGTTTGCAGCACAACAAGAATTTGTTTAAACTAAAAAAATATTTTACGACATTATGACAATACGACCTAATAGCAGACCGTTTGAATCCCCCAAATATATGGAGGGAATATATTCAATACCCTCTACCATAGAGAAATATACATAGAGCGGAAACTCTCCTGTCAAAGACCTAACTCAGTTGTCAAAAACCTAAGTGCTGAGAATGTATTAGTAAAAAAAACTATGTGAAAACAAAAACAACACTCGTATGTGTGATTATTTTGAGTAAAATTTTTGTTTGATTGTTTTTCTAGTTTCCGCTCTTGTTGTTTCTCTATGCCCTCTACCTTACAGCCTTATTTTATAAAACGAATTGTTTGGAAGCGTAAGCTATTTGTAAAAGAATACTGGAAAAAGAGTTTGAAACTTGAATATTTTACATATACATAATTTTATTTTAACGTTTGTCGTTTCGTTTTAGAAAATGAGTTAAAATTAAAAAAAAAAAAATTTAATTTTTTTCTAATTTTTTAAAAAAAGAAATTTTTTAAATTTTTTTATATTTATTTCTTTAAAAAAAATGTATTTATGACAAAAAAATTTTTTTGTCCAAAAAAATTCGGGTTAAAAAATATTTTTCCCGATTTTGAGGTCCAAAATACTATAGCCTTATATACATCGTTGCAATGGACATTGAAATATCTATCATTAGATATCCATATTGTCAATATTAATGACTTAGTAATCCAGATATAGCTCAAAAATAGGCCAAAAATCGAGGTAGTCCCGATTTTTTCCTAATATCTCAGCCATTTGTGGGCCAATTTTAAATAGAAACCCAGCCGGGAGAATCCGCGATATATTGATGTATCAGTCATGTTTGAAAGTAATTTGGGGGCTACGGAAAGTTGATTTCAACATACAGACGGACATGGCTATATCGACTTCGCTATCTATAACGATCCAGAATATATATTTTTGTGAAAAATTTAGAAATTACAAATGGAATGACAAACTTATATGTATATACCCTTGCCATTCATGGTGAAGGGTATAAAAATAGTTATTGGAATAGTTGTTTATAAACGAAAATATCCCTTTGAGAACACAGATACTCAAACACAGTTCTCAAGCTATGCATCTCAGCAAATAGTAATTTGTAATCCTAATTCCTTACCAACTAATTTTATACATTCATTATCCGTTGCTCAAAACTTACCGTTTACCTCATTTCAAAATAAACATTACCACACCTAAAATCCCACCAAAAAACACTACAATTCTCGTGTATGATGTTTATTTAAATAAATTAAATTAATTAAAATCATTTACCGTCTAAAACAGTTTCATAGGAGGTGGGTAAACCACAATGTCGCCACTACCATTAAAAACCTCATACTACAATGAAATAATTGTATGTATTTGAGTGCACTTGTGGCTATAGAAATAACATACCAAAATATAATTAAATTAAATAAAATAAAATTATATTTAATGAGTATTCTAATGGGCTAAAAAAAAAGTACAAATTTACATGAACACAAGAGGAAATTTTCCATGTTCATAGTTATCGCTTTTAAAGCCCTCTTATATATTATGAACAGTTAAGAGGACACTGAGAGAAATGGAAATGTTGCTGTAATAAACATATTATAATAGAACTATGAAGAGAGCTAAAACCGATTAAAAATTATTGTAATTGAAACAGCGATACGTTTATCCAAATAGATACAATAAGTATGAAAAGTATATTTGAAGTGATCGAAAATTTTCATTTTACAAAAAACATATTTAACAATAAAAACTTGATCAAATTCATTATGTTGAATACAAAGTATTTTACAGTATATAACAACATGCCTCCTCAACATTATGAATTTATAATTCCAAAATTATTACAACAAAATACATGTTTAGGTTTAGGTACAGGTTTAGTTAAAACATCGGCTAACATTTTATCAGTTGGTAGATATTGCAATTTAATTATATTTTGTTCTATGGCATCCTTCACAAAATGATACTTGTAATGTATATGCTTAGTACGAGAATGATGAGCACCAAATTCTGCCATTCTTTGAGCACTTTGAGAATCTGTGTTTATCATCACTGGAGAGTGGTTGGAATAGCCAAGTTCATTCAAAATATACCCTAAATATGAGGCTTCTTTAGTTGCTTCGGTAAGTGCCACATACTCAGCCTCTGCACTAGATGTTGCTACCACCTTTTGTTTCTTTGATTCCCAGGAAACGAGACCACCTGCGAGAAGAAAACAAAAACCAGATTGAGATTTTCTATCATTTACATCTTGAGCCCAATTTGCATCACAAAAACCAACAAGTGGTAAACCACATTTTCTATATGTGAGCACCGCATTTTTAGTATGACTTAAATATCTGATGATATGATATGCTGAATTAAGGTGTTGTTTACGCGGTTCCTTACAAAATTGCGATAGCATATTAACAGCACACGTTATATCAGGTCTACTATACAGTGACAGATAAAGTAAAGATCCAATAATTTCTTGATAAAACTTTTCATCAACTTTTTCTGCTTCTCCGGAAATTGTTGGCTCTTTTTCCAATTTAATACCTGGATTCATCGGAATTTTTACAGGTTTGCAATTCTCCAAACCGTATTTCTTAATCAAGTTTGAAATATATCCTGGTTGGGAAATTGAAATTTCTCCATCCTTTACATTTACTTCCAGGCCAATACAATGTTTTGGAACTCCTAAGTCTCGAATATCAAAATTATGTTTTAATTGACTTACAAAATCTTCTATAAAATTCGTATTATTAGAAGCAATTATAATATCATCGACATATAAGGCGACAATCATCATTTTTCCATCTTTTTTAACAAAGTAAATACATTGGTCATATTGTGATTGTTGTAAACCAAAATCTTTTATAACAGAATAGATTTTCTTGAACCACTGCCTTCCAGCTTGCTTGAGACCGTAAATGGCCTTATTTAATTTTCTTTCAAGAAATTTGTGAAATTCTGACTAACTAGTTCTGCGCCATTATCACTTCGTAAAATCTTGATTTTCTTTCCTGTTTGTGTTTCTGCCATCTTCTTAAATTCTTTGAATTTGTCTAAATACTGACTTTTGTTTCGAATAAAATATAGAAATACTTTTCGAGAATAGTCATCAATAAATGTTGCAAAGTACAAACTACCACCCATCGATTCAGTCTTCATTGGACCACAAAGATCTGTATGAACAAGCGTAAGTACTTCAGAAGTTGATTTCTCATTTTTATGAGGAAATGGCAAACAAGTTTGTTTAGCACGAATACATGGAACACAATTTATTCCAACATTTTTCAATTCAGGTAACCCTTTAACCATCTCATCTATCTTTAGTTTTCCTAATTGGTTCATATTTAGGTGACCGTATCTTTTATGCCATATCTCTGTTTTTGAATCACAAGATATTTCGGTTGTATGCATCATATTTTCGTTATTATTAAATAACTTGACATAATATAGGTTATCTTTTTTATTTCCTTCAATTATCTTGTTTGATGAAGACCTTCTTGTTGTTGTAATGCTTGATGCTTTACCAGATCGTTTTTCGGCAGTCAAAGCTGCAGTGGATACTGCAAATGAATTTCCAAAAGTAGCTGTTTTAAAATCAAAATTACTAGAAATTGGAGACAAGGATGATAACGATGCAAGCAATTCAGCATTTAAAGCTAAGTTTTTTAAAAAGAAATCCCATAATCAACAAAATAACTATAAAAATCAAGAAGAAGGTATGTCCAAAGATAAATTTAATTATAAATGTTTTCGATGTGGAAGAAAAGGTCACAAAGCTAGAGACTGTAAGACTAGTGAAAACGCTCGATATGTTGAACAGGAAACCAAAGATAGCATTTCCAATGAAGTATTAGTAACCACGACAGAAGCAACTTTTTTCACTAGTTCTTGTGAAACATGGATTATTGATAGTGGTGCGTCATCTCACATGTGCACCCAAATATCATTATTTGAAAATATAGATTCTCAGTTTAGTGGTAAAATCAGACTAGCAGATGACAATCAACTAAACATAAAAGGTATTGGAAAGGTCAAAGTAACTGTATATGCAAATGGAAAAAAGCAAGACATAGGCCTATGTAACACTCTGTATGTCCCCGACTTACGATGCAATCTTATATCAACTAGTAAATTGACTGATAATGGTTGTACGGTTGTTATGAAAGGAACAGAAGTAGTAGTTTATAAGGAAGGAGACAAGATAATTGAAGGAAATAAAAAAGATAACCTATATTATGTCAAGTTATTTTATCATTAGGTACAAACTCATAAAAACTCGGAATATTATCTACTGTAGAATTGTACATCTGGCTTTCTATTATATCGACTTCTCTATATATCGCACTGGTACCTCAAAAGAGAGTCAACTCAAAATTAAAAAAATTTCAATAAAGGCAATAAACTGTTTTTTAATACATTACAATGAAAGCTGAAGACGTAACAACAGTATTTTTTGACGAAAGAGTAGAGAAAATGATGTAAGATTTTTACAGACCACTGTACATCGATTTCTTGTAAAAAGTGAAAATTGAAACATTTTGAATTGACTCTCCTTAGAGTAACCAGTGCGATATAACGATCCAAAATGGCAAAATATTTGTGTAAAATATAATTCTGAATTTTGAATTTTCATTTTTGTTTAGTGTATTAATTTACACCATTTTGTCTAACCCCAATTAGTTACACAAAATGTTGTGTACAAAAATTCAATTTCATATTAAATTTTATGTTTTACATAAAATAAGCGGAATAAACAGAAATGCGAAAAAATGTAGCACATAACAAATAAATAATAGAATCTCAGAAAAATAATGAAAATCTAATACACATTCAAAATATTAAACACCTCTTTTTATGAAAATTTATATTTTAATACAAATGGTTAGAATAAATAAAAATACGATGGTTGCTTAAAATACATTGACAGAAGTGGTGATTTTGACACGGAAGACAAAGATCGCCCAGGCCAGCCTAAAAAGTTGGAAGACCATGAATTGGACGCATGAAGATTGTTGTAAAATTCAACAAGAACTTGCAAAATCATTGAGAGCTACTCAATCAGCAGTTTCAAAATGTTTTCTAGCAGCAGGATTCATCGAAACCAATTGAAGCTGAGCGACCTTGAAAGACCATTTTGCATGATCGAAAGGATGCAAATAATTTTTGCACCGAATCATTACTTAAATCCATTCGATAACCCGAAGCGTAAGATATCGTATGCGAAGCCCGGACAGCCAGCCAAATCAAAGCCAAAAATCCTTGGCGCTAAGGAATTATCTGTATTTAGGCAAAAGGGTCCTATATATTATGAGCTGTTGAAATTTGACCAGATCATCACTGCGAATATTGGCCGAAATACGCCCTGCTGTCACCTATGAAACCGTTATATTCCATCATGACAACACTCGGCCACATGTTGGAATACTTTGTTTAAAATTATTTAGAATGAAGCGGTTGGAAAGTTTTGTCTCACCCGCTTTATAGTCCAGACCGTGCCCCCTTTTTACTACTATTTGTTTCTATCAATGCAGATCGATCTCTCTGAGATACACTTCACTTTGGAAAGAGTATTCGATATTGGCTTGATTCGTTCTTGGCCTCAAAAGATGAGCAGTTCATTTGGCTCGAAATCCATATGTTCCCAGAAAGGGATTAAAATATTGTAGCTAACAATGGTCAGTATATATATATTCCCGTTGATCCTATAAGGAGCATAGGGCCTCATAAATTGGTTGAACATATTCAATCTTGTGCTAACGCTCTCACTTCGCTCCAACCCTTATGCATTCCGGATATTTCTGCGTTGATTTGCCTTCTCCAGGTATGAGCTGGGTATCCCCTTTTCTGCTGCCTTGTTGGATTCCATTCAATTGCATTTCTTGTAATGTCATTCCATGGCCATCGCCATTTACGTCTTCTTATTTCTGAGGCTTGGGCTGTTGATTGGATTGTTGCCAGAGCATAATGTTGGATATTACGCAAGATCCTGCGGATCATTATGAAATTTATTGTCATCTGTACAACTTATATCAAAAACCTTGCTCCTCTGGCTTTTGAGACTTTTAATAAAATAACACAGTTACGACGATAAAAAATAAAGAAACATTTTTATAATTCCAGAAAAACGACTCCGATTCGCCAGCGCACTTCCTCTAATCTGTGATTATTTATCATTATAAAACATACCAAATAATTAAATAAAACATAATTAACAGATTCCATTGAACGGTTTTTGTGTCTCCAGTAAAAATCAACCGATACATTTGGAAAGGAAAAACAAAGATTATGGAATTTTAAAGGATAAACAAGTTTTGAATATAATAAATAGAATACAAAAACTTAAATTTTATTGTAAAATATTTAAGCATCTTGTAAAAACTTTTCCTGCAAAAAACGTATCAATTCAATAAAAAACAAGTAAGAAAGTATGGTCGGTCAAGCCCGACCATATAATACCCTACACTAAGTAAAAGAGCAAAACAAATTTGTCTTTTAAAATTTCAATAATTTATATTTTTGAGTGATTTTCGGAAGTGGGGTTATATGGGGGCTATGACCAATTATGGACCGATCACCATGAAATTAGGTCGTGTAATTTATGTCTATATTAAAGTTAACTATGTTGAATTTTGTGTGTTTACCAACATTTTTAAGCGATTTATGCACGTTAAAGTGATTTTCGGAAGCGGGTCTATATGGGAGCTATGACTAATTATGGACCGATCATAACAAAATTTGGTGACATGAATTTTGTGTATATAAAACTTATTTGGAGCCAAATTTGTGGAGATACATATATAAATTAAACATTTATGACCGATAAAGTCCAATTTCGGGAGGACATTTGTATGGGGGCTAGGTGAAATAGTGGACCGATTTCAGCCAGTTTCAATAGGCTTGGTCCTTGAGCCGAAAAAATAATATGTACCAAATTTGATCGAAATATCTTCAAAATTGCGACCTGTACTCTGCGCACAAGGTTTACATGGACAGCCAGCCAACCAGACGGACGGACGGACGGACGGACATCGCTTAATCGACTCAGAAAGTGATTCTAAGTCGATCGGTATACTTTAAGGTGGGTGTTAGACTAATATTTTTGGGCGTTACAAACATCTGCACAAACGCATAATACCCTCCCCACTATGGTGGTGTAGGGTATAAAAACAAGATTAATGTACTCCAAAATGTAATGAAATATGTTCTAATGATAAAATAATAAATTAGTTTGTTTCGGATTAGACCAAATTAGTATTTTTAGGCTGCATTTTAGGTTGGTTCGCTTTTGTTCGTACTCTAGGAAATATGTGTAATTTCAAATATCATTCGAAGTTATCTCTAGAGATCATACACAAATTTGTATGGTTTTCATATAAACAATGAACTGCATTTTGGCTCTCCTGAAACGTTATACAAACATTTTCAGCTTGAGTGTAAAGTCCTTTTAGAGAAGGAAAAATCTTTGTTTTACATTTTAATGACAAAATATACGCGGTTGTAAATAACTGTTTTGCCGATCTATCAGACTCTTTTTTGCACTCAATTGGAAGGTAACGGTATGCAACGGCTGCTTGCAACATAAACATTTCCATCAGTAGAAACTTCTACTTATAAACAATGTTGATAAAATGCTGTTATTGACATTGTTTGTATGTATGACTGCATATCCTGTGAAGTAGTTTTAAATGCTCTAGGCGATCATTGTGAAAATACAACTATGTATTTTTTCCGTTAGGTTATTCATGAGACTTCTAGAAGATGGCGCTGAGTATATAAATTGTAATAGCGAGTTGTGTGTGGGTCAGGGATAACATCAACTGCATTAACAGTGTATTCATGTAAATTATAAAGTGTGTGCATTAAATGAGAGTGACTATTTAAATTGTTGGGTTGATTTTAATATTTAAAGAGTTGTTACAATTTTTAAACTACTGATCGCTTTTATTTGCTATTAAAGAATACGGTTTATTTTTGCTATTGCTACTCACTTGTCCATCTCTTTAAAAAAGAAAACCTATAGGCCATTTTTTTAAACTACTTGTAAAGGATTAGCAATTTCAATTTAAGCTGTTTTATTTTTCACTTTTTTTTGTTGTTTGTTTTGTAGTTGTTGGCTTTTTTCTAAAACAATAATTTCATTTCGTTAACATCTGTTGGCATTTTATGGCCAAAATAAAAGGGTCTCTACAAAAAGATAAGTTAGCAAAAACAAAGTCTTTTATAAAATGTTTGGTTTTTTGTTTAGCCGCACCTCCCTCATCAACCTACTTTTCATTAGTGGAATTTGTGGGAATTTTCTATTTAGGGGTAATTTGCAAAAATAAAAATAAATCTCCAAAAAAAAACCTGTTCCAGTCATTTGAACTTTTTAGAGGGTATTTAAAAGGCAACAACACAGCAAACGAATGAAAAGGAAACAAAATCTGGCGCTTGTTTTCGTTTTTAGATTTTTTTTTTGAAAATTTTTAATTTTGGTGTAAAGTATGAGGTCATTTACCCATAAATTGTGTCTTAAAAATATGGCTGCTTTTAGGAATAGGCTTCTCTGTTAAGAAGACTAAAACATAAAACAACAACTACAGCAAAAGTTAACACATTCCTTTGTCAGCCTTAATAACCTCTAATTTCTAGTGCGTATTCTTTTTGTTCATTTCCTTATTAAAATTATGGCATTAGGAGGAGAACTATGTACAACAAAAAATAAATTTTACAGACAGTTTTATTGCTTTTGGAGAGCAACAGCAAGAAATTTACTTTTGTGACACATCTTAATGACCTTGATGCCTAAAATTATGCTTTAGAAACACGACTAGTAAAATGTGTTTGCATGTGTGTATGTTTGGATGTGTTTGCATGTGTAATAAAATGTGTGTGTGTTTTTGTAACATAAAATTTATATTCATTGTTGCCTTGTAAAACAACCAACAAATTATATTGTGTGTGCAAATGTCTCTGCTGTTGTTACAGCAACAACAACAAATAACTCTATATAAAATTTCTCACACTATTTAGCAACAATAACAATAGCAGCACAATAATATACCAAATTATACTTAGATTGTAAAATTGTGAATGTAAGTTATTGTCCGTCCATTCTTGTGCACATAAAAACCTAAAATCAGAGGCAGGAACAGACACAAAGCAGCAGTAACCTCAGCAGACGCTTTAAGAGGAAGTTGTTCCTTTTTTCGCTCCCCCGCCATTCTTAGTCCTCCGGCTGTGCTTTGTACACAGTAATGATTTTATTACAGCAACATGTTGAAAGTTCTTTTATTGTTTCTTTTTCTTATTTTGCTGTTTTGTTTGCAGTTGTTGTTTGTTGCTGTTGTTTACGCAGACATTTATTGCCTGGAGGTGAAAATGAGCGGGCGTAGTTGAAGTGGTAAGGGGCTGATGTTGATGGTGTGTAAAATAAAAACTTCCGAGATCACCGTGCATTTGTTTGGTTTACAGTTTTGCTCTGTTTTATTTCTAGTAGATTTTGTTATGCTGTTTGTATGGGGGAAGGTTCTCTCTAAAGGCATTTTATATTTATAGGAAAATATTTTCATTATATAACATTTTATTTGAAAATAGTTGTGGTTGTATGAAAGATTTACTGCTATTTGCAGTATTTAAATGGCTTATACCATCCCTAATAAATGTAGTGCAAGAAAATATTGTTAAAGGAATTTCAATTCTTAATCTGCTCAATTCCTTCTCAAAATGTATACCAAAAAATAATTTTTAGAATCTATCAGTTAACGGAAAGTATAAAAAACACTCAAATTTGTCAGATTAACGCTCTGAATTCACTGTGTTGGAAGAATTACTTTAATAAATTCTACAAATTTCATTCGGTTTGAAAAATCGTTGCATTCACAATAAAAATTTCTTTAAAATTTGGTTTAATATACTAGTCAAAAGAGAAAAAAAATCGATGTCAAAAGAAATTGCAAAATATTTTTTTTTTTGATTGTTTGTGAAATTATTTTGAATATCCTTTCCAGGACCTTAAATAATTTGGACATGGTAGGTTCATGAATAAATATATTTTAAGAATATATTTTAAGAATAAAAAGAAATTATACATTTTACTAACTTTACTTTTTTAATTTCAGGTTAGTTGACGAAACAAATATTTTAACAATAGATAAGTATTATTATATTTCTAATTCTAATTACAATACAAATTTATGATAAATCAAAAAAAAAAAAATAGAAAAAAACTTTTGACCACGGTATTGAAAGGGTTAAAGTTTATATCATAGAGAAATATACATAGAGACGAGACACTCCAATTTGTCAAACAAAAATACAAGAAATCATATGTTTGATACAACAACAAAATACATTGACTAGCATGTATTTTGTTGTTGCAAGAGTTAGGTTTTTGACAACAGACTTAGGTTTTTGACAATTACGTCTCGTATCTATGTTACCCTATGGTTTATATCATAGAGACGAGACACTCCGATTTGTCAAACAAATCATATGTCTAATACAACAACAAAATACATTGACTAGCATGTATTTTGTTGTTGCAAGAGTTAGGTTTTTGACAACAGGCTTAGGTTTTTGACAATTACGTCTCGTCTCTATTACCCTGCGGTTTATATCATATAGAATAGACATATAGCGGAAACTCTCCAGTAAAAGACCTAACTCAGTTGTCCGAATCCTAAGTGGAGAGAATGCAGTAGTAGAAAAAACTATGTGAAAACAAAAACCACACTCGTATGTGTAATTATTTTGAGTAATTTTCTAGTTTCCGCTCTATATGTATTCCTCTATGGGTTATACAATTTGTAAGGAAACTGGAAAAAAAGTCAAATTTGACAAATATTACCAAAACTTGAATTTTCCTTGAAATTCTCAAAGTCGGACTAAATCGGAGGCAAGGAGAGGAATTGACCAAATTCCTGTTTTATTTTATTCTTGAATACACGCAAAGAAAATACATGGTTGTGATGACCAAATCAAACAGCGTATTATTAATTTGTAGTATTCTAAAATATAATAATACGATCCAACATAACCATAATTTAATCGCTTTGTTATCATATTGTTACGTTTTAACCTTTTCAAAACGTTTATTTCCTTTAAATAAATCGTATACTTTTGATTGCAAATAAAAGCCGTTTAGTAGTTTGAAAATGGTAACAACTATTTATTCAAATGTACAACAACAACAGAATTAAATAGTCACTCAATGTTTTTATACACGTTTGTAAATTCGCAGAAATACAGACACAATTTATAATGTACACGAATTTACTTGAAAAACACAACACACTTTAAGGCACTCAGTTGATGTTTATTCGAAAAGCGTCTCTGATAAACTCACTAACGACTGCAACCTCTGCCACTATTTATAACACTGCCTTCTGCACTCTAGATTGCTCTTTAACTGTCAAAGTTCGAATATTCTAGATCTTACTAATACATACGCCATCTGTGGTATACTTTCTACAATGTTCTTTAACTGAATATTCGAATTCAAACAGCGTTGCCAACTTACGATCAATGGTCAACTGAAAGCTTTTATTTAATAATGCCCACAGATATGTTACAGTTTGCTATTACAGCACTGTTATTTAAAAGCATTATGCTACTTTTAAGTCAGCCCTTAAAATCGTTATATTTGAATTCAAGTAAAATTTCGTAACAATATTATTATTCGACGATCATACTGTTCAATCATGATGGTTGTAGCACAGCCATATTATGGTTGATTCCTGCCTTGTTATGATTCCAGCTCGATCATAATATGATTACTTTTAAACATCTTAGATGACATGATCATATTATGAAGTATTAGTGATTATGCCATGAATACAAAAATAACATTATTTGTGCATAGTTATTCAAATTTAGAAACATAACATCGCACAGTGGTATAACAAAAATCTGTAACTTCTAAATCATTAGTTCGATTTGAATGAAATTTAACATGCGCAAAGAAAAAGTTTTGAACTATGTCCGCATGGGCCCATCAGTGGTTCGGCCAGTATGTTCAATTTTTAAAACGATCCTATTTCTTCGTCTGTGTTGTAATTTGAAAAAAATTACATACATAGAATTTCCACTTCGAGCTTTCAATTGTCTCTTACAACATAGGAGATATTCGTATTTGAAAACTAAATTTTCAAAATTTTTACCCACCCTACTCTAGTTTTTTGATAACATATATTTCCCGATTTTCGAAATCAAACAAAAAACGAATTGTTTAAAAATCAAGACCCTTCGTGAGAAGGGTATATATAAGTTTGTCATTCCATTTGTAATTTCCACAATATAGTTTATATATTCTGGATCCTTACAGATAGCGGAGTAGATTAAGCCGTGTCCGTCAGTCTGTCTGTTGAAATCAACTTTCCGAAACCCCCAAATAACTTACATACACGATTCATACATCAATATCTCCGGAATTCTTTCGGATTGGACAACCAGAACATCCTCGATTTTTGACCTATATCTGGATTGCAAAGTCATTAATATAGACAATATGGATATCTAATGATAGATATTTCAAAGACCTTTGCAAAGACCCATATGAGACCATAGTAAGTTGGACCTACAAAGGGTCAAAATCGACAAAATTATTTTTTAACACAATTTTTTTTTCGCTAAATATTAACAAAAAGTTAAAATTCAAAAAAAAAATTTAAATTTAAAAAAAAAAAAAAAAAATTTAAAAATTAAAAAAAACACTTGGAACATTTTTTTCCAAAAAAAAATGAAAAAAATAAATTTTGTTTACCTAAAAATATTTAAAATTTTTATTTTGAAGTATAATTTTTTGAAGGGTATATAAGATTCGGCACATCCGAATATAGCTCTCTTAATTGTTTTCTTTTTAAGTTATCTAAACAATTTCTAAGAAGATGTATTACGGATTTATACTTTTTGAAAAACTAACTTTACAGTAAATATTTTAAATGAAAACAAATTGGAAAATTGTTGTTACCGAGGGGGCAAGGTCCATCCAAAAAACGCATATTTTTTATGTAAAATTCAAGTTTAGGACAAAAATTCTCAAATTGCATAGACGATATCAAAATAAAGTAACCTAGTTTAGATGGCCAAATATGTTCTTAATTATTTTGTAAAGGGTTTTGATATGGTATGGATATTATAGCCAAAAAACAAAAAAAAATCCCATTTTTGGAATTTTTCAACACATTTTTGGGAATTTCTGGATTCATGATAACAGATTTCAAAATTTGTTTTTATTTTTCCATTTTCAATAGAAAAATCTATATAAATGTAGAATTTCATTAAAAAATATTCATAAATAAAAATTTAATTTCACTTTGAAAAATTGTATCTATGCAAAAACTCAATAAAAAGCATTTTTTGTCATATTTTTCAAAAAAGTATTCCATGAATTTTTTGAAACTAAAAAACAAGTTTAACATTCAATTTCTTATAATTGAGAAAAATCTGTTGAAAATGGAAGATGGCTTTTGTGAGATATTCTCTAAAAATGGGGCATTGTCGAAAACTTTTGTTTCCTCCCTATAATATTCTTATTGACTTCCTTCTCTTTACATTTTTTTGCTAAGTGTACTAGTACTTTTTGCCTCAATAAGGTAAAATTCTTCTTTATGACAGCATATTTTATGGAAAATATTTTTGTGCTATATTTTCTTCTTTTTTTTTAGTTTGTTTGTTGGTTGTTGTTCTCTTGTTTTAAGTAAAAATTATGACACAACTTTTATTTTATTTTCTCAGTTTATTCTTTTCATTTAGTTACTTTTTTATGTGTTGCCAGGAGTAGCAGTATTTATGTATTTTCATATGTACTTTGTATTTATTTACGTACGAGTTTTGTAAATTTATGTATGTATTTGTTTCGTTACAAAATTATAAAGAGATTTTCCTCTTAAACTCATGCAGCATCATGTAAGTTTTTTGTATTCGGGCTATTTTTCTTAACAAAATAATAATAATGATAAAAAAATGTTTTATAAAATACTTTAAATATACTCTCGTCCGCACATACACAGCTAAATATGTGGGAGTATTATGTGTTTATACAGAGACTCAGGAATTTCAATAGGATTGACTTTTGAGCAAAACAGCTTAACAGCAATTTTACACAGGAGCTTAATTTCCTACGCTTTGGCAAATTAATTATGCCCAATATCTTATGTAAAAATCAACTGCAGAAGATTTCTCTGCCTCAGCTTCCTGAAAGCATAAAGCATTTAAGGACAATAATCCTTAATATGCAAAAGAGTCTATATTGACTTTAACATCTTTTAGAAAAAGTTGTGGTTAAGTCCTTTTTATAGAATGAAATCTAAACCTACTTTATTTCATAAAGTAAGTAGTTATGATGTTATGATAAATAAACTTTTCTCTTGCCTTCTTACAACACCGGCGAAACACATCATAAATTTCCATAGAGTAAATACTTAGATTGTTGGCCAAAAAGCAAAAAACACACCAAAAACTAAAGCAGATGCTGCAGCTGCTTTACTTGATTTTTTCTCTCTCTCTCTCACTGTGTCTAAATGGCGTTATTCATTTACTAAATGAGTCTGTTCTATATAAAAAAAGTGGGTAAAAAAAGGAAAATCAGTTACAAATTGTTGAAAGAAACATTTTATTTCAATGGAAAAGCGTAAAGAAAAAAAGTCATTATATTTAATTTTAAGAAGCTTTATTACACATTATGAGCATATTCGTTTGGAACTATTCATATTTTTGTTATTGTAGTTGTTGTTGCTGTCGGTTTTTGTTTTTGTTTATTTTTGTAGTAGGTAGACATGTGTGAATATAAAACTTTCGAAAAATTAATTTTGTGTAAAAACTTAAACAATTGTTAAATGAATATTTAATGTCTGTTACAATATGAAAAAATTTTTGCCGCAAAATTATATGATAAATATTTAATGTGGTGTGTAATAAATTATGAGTATTTTATTGGGGTATTTAAATGGGGTTTTTCTACTTAAATATATAATTAGGGTAAGAGTTTTATTTAAATAATAGCATTTACTTTAATAATAGTTAATAGTTTAAATATTGTAATAATTCTAGGGAAACAGTGCGAATATTTAAAAGTTTTAGCTTAAATGAAAAACGAATTGCTTTATTTAGTAAAATTTTTTTAGGGCGGGTAACTTACATAATTTTTGAATAAATCAATTGCAGTTGTTTTTCGAAAAAAATTAGTACACTACTAATTAGTCAAGTCTTGGGGCCGAATTATCGCATTCGATATCGTATCAAAATATAATTTCGATATCGAAGTTATAATAAAATGTACGAAACTTCACACTAAATATCAAATGCAATAATCTGAAATAAAATTATTACGATCAATTTAACTCGATATCGAATGCGATAATTTGGCCCATTGCTTTTTCTATAAAGGGGAATAAATCCGTAACTTCTAAACACATAGGCCGATTTAAACAAAATCTGACATGCGCAAATAGAAAATGTTGTCGAGTTTAAGTTTTGAGTTTGGACCACATGGGCCCTAGAAGGGTGCGGCCAGGTGCCCCAACTTAGGACACCTCGAGTATGTTGTATTTTTTAAACGATTCTAAAAAATTAAAAAAAAGCTCTATAAAAAACCTCAATCAATCAATTACAGTGCACTCGCGATAATATGAACACAATATTAACACTTTTTACTTCCATACGGTACTCTAAAATATGAACTTAGTGCACTAATCTGTTCATATTTTAAAGCTTTTTAAAATATGAATAGCTTATTTTTCTTTTTTTAACGTATTTTATCTATCTACACAGAGTTGAAAACCAAATCAACAGGGTAGTGGCTAAATTCTAATTCAATTGCTTAATAATTTTTGGACTTCCCTAGCTGTTGATGGCAATTAGATGCCATTCGCAAATATGAACAATCTTGCAAAAGTGAACTGGCCTGGTTTTAATTAGTTCATATTATCGCGAGTGCACTGTATCTCTTATAGCTTAGGAGATATTCCCATTTTAAAATTAAATTTTCAACATTTTTACTCACCCGACTCCAATTTTTTGATAATAGAGGGTCCAAATATTTATCGATTTTCTTCATTTTAGAAATGTGTTTGTCAAACAGAAAAAAAGTCATAATCAACTTCTAAGTTACATGTATTTTAATTTAAACAATTTAATAAAGACAATTTTTCGCTAGTTTTTTTTGGAAATAAAAAATGTACTTTTCTTCTTTTTAAGTTATCTAACAAATTTCTATGAAGATATATAAAGAATTTATACTTTTTGAAAAGCTAACTTTTTCATTTCATAACTTAAGGACCAGGTCCATCCAAAAAATGCATATTTTTTATTGAAAATAAAAAATACATTCTTAATTACATTGTATAGGGTTCCGATAACCCCGATCCTTGTATGCCAATATAGCCAAAAAAATAAAAAAAAAACATTTTTGGGATTTTTCAAAACTTTTTTGGGAATTGAGGGATTTGTGATAACTAATTTCAAAATTTGTTTTCAGTTTGGCATTTCTAATAGAAAAATTAGAAAATATTCATAAATAAAAATAAGAAATTTCAATTTGAAAAATTTGTATTTTTGTAAAAACTTTCTATTCATTATATATAATATTCATTGATATATACAACTCGCGTAGAATATTATAAAATACAACCACTCAACCATACATGGTTAAGTTGGATTCATAACATGGTTGAACATAATCACCACAATCATGTTTTTTTTTGTGTGTATCTGTTTGTATTATTAAGCTCTTTACCAGATACTTAGGATGTGGCATCATTTCGGACATCACGGAAATTAGGAATACTCACGCTACAATGGAGACAGAGCATCAGCAGCTCAATATGAAAACAGAAGCTTATGGATTTAAGGAGGCATAATAACAAGGCCTCTTGTGACCAACGGACACAATATTCTGTATGAAGAGGAAACAGAGAAGAGGGCAGTCCATTAACCATACATGGGCATACTGCATTACTTTTTTACTGCAGTAAGCGTTTCAGTAATCAGTAAATGCTTACTGGTAATGAAATATAATTTTCATTACCAGTAATTTTTTACTGATTACTGAAAAAAAAATCAGTATTCAGTAAATTTTACTGATTACTGAAAAAAAAATTCAGTAATCAGTAAAATTACTGAAAATTATTTCAGTAATCAGTAAAATTAAATGAATTGATTTTCAGTAATCGTAAGTTAGATTGCAGTATATTGAGATTTTCACAAAAAATTAAAAAAAAACTTCAATTGATGTTAATTTTAACACGGAAATGTCATTGAAGACAAGTACTTAGTAAGTAATGGTACTTCAAAGGGCCCATCTATGGTACTTATGGTACTGAAATAGAAAGTGCCCATCTATGCTATTAACCTTAATACTTTTTTTGATATTCTCGACAAAGTGGTCAAATTGACCCCTAAACAGAGGAGCTAGAGGTTTAAGATCTTCCAAAAAAATTATCATCATAAAATTCCATAATATAACTCTGACAATAAGAATTCTCTCAGACAATAACTTATAACCTTCGTGAGAAGGGTATATTTTTCATTTAGTATAAAATTAAATCAAAAAATTAAAACTTATGATGGACTATAAGTTTATTCTACAAAAATTATCTACTCAACATGTCCTTTCAGTGAATAGTGTTATTTAATGTTTTTTTATGATGAAGTTTTAAACTTTCATAAACAAATTTTAAATTTAAACAACTTTTTAAAATCAAATTTTGTATGGAAATTTAGTTTTAAAACATTTGCCCAATTCACAATTGATGTCGTAGTGTTGTAGCATTGTATGTCATAAATATAATAAATCAAACAAATTTTTCGAAACAAAAACAAAACATTAATAAATAAAATTACGACATACAACGATACAACGCTACGACACCAATTGTGAATTGGGCAATTGTTTAAATTTGACAATTTACACATCTCATTAATTTTATTATTACCACCTCTGTAGTACCTGACACTTGGAAAGTTGGTAGAGTTATACCAATTCCCAAGGTTAAATATCCAAAGGATATGACAGATTATAGACCAATAAGTATTCTCCCAGTATTCTCGAAAGTTTTGGAAGTTATTTTGAGGCAGCAGATGTTGGATTATTTGGATACATCAAGAAGGATAAATGACTATCAATCCGGATTTAGGAAAGGGTATAATACTACAGCAGTGTTACTTGATATAACTGAGACCGTTAGAATAAATTTGGATAATGGGAATGTGAGTGCTTTAATATTTCTTGATTTTCGGAGAGCATTTGACTCTGTCAATCATAATATTTTGGTAGGAAAACTTTTTAATCAATATGGTTTTAGCTCGTGTGGTTGCAAACTTATTTATTCTTTTTTATGTGGCCGTAATCAATTTGTGCAAGTAGGGACTTTAACTTCACAGTCTAAGTGCCTTAATAGAGGTATTCCACAAGGTTCTATATTGGGACCTTTGTTGTTCTTGTTGTATATTAATGACTTGTTTCAGAAATTATCTTTTTTAAATTGTTATACTTACGCTGATGATATTCAACTTTTGGCAACTTCACAAATTTCTGATTTGCAAATGTTTCAAAACCGTATTAATGAGGATCTTGGACATTTAGTGGAATGGTCTAGGGAAAATTATTTTGAATTGAACCCTGTGAAATGTAAAGTAATGATTTTTTCGAGAAATTTGGATGTGAACTTAAGAATAATGATCGATAATGTTCCTTTGGAGATTGTGTCCCAATATAAGACATTAGGTGTTATTTTGGACAACGATCTTTCATTTAATAAACATGTAAATCTTGTTATTAATAGAGTTTGTTTAACATTACGTGGCCTTTATAGTGTGGCTTGTTACTTGCCATTGGCTGTGAGACTTCGGGTTGCTGTTTCCACTTGTCTTCCACACTTTCTATATTGTTTGGAGGTTTACTCGGGCACTTCTGCCGCAAATATTTTAAGACTACGGAGATGTTTCAATAGGGTAATTCGATATATTTACAGTCTAAGTATTCGGGAACATGTTTCGGAATACCAAAAACTAATTTTGGGATGTAAATTTGACCAATTTATAAATATGAGAAAAATTTTATTTTTCTATAAGACAGTTAAATATGGAAATCCTTCATACCTGTTACAAAAATTTGTTTTTGGTAGTTCTAGTAGAACGCACACAATGATTATACCTAGACACTTCTCACTCGTTATGAGTCGTTCGTATTGTGTGACTATATCTAGATTATGGAATACAATGATTTCATATGAGGATCGTAGATTTTCACATAGTTTGTCAAATTTCAAAATGATTTTTCTATCTAATTTATGAAAGAATTTTGAATCGATATTTTTGCCAGTCGAAGCTGACTATGATACACTCAAACGGGTAAAACTATTAAAAGAGTCAATATTTAACAACACATCATTTTGTATTGCTCTAAAAAAATTTGTTTAAAAGTATTTAATTGAATACGCTCTTTTTATAATTTTAATTTGTTTATTTTACCATGGGCTATCAATCTTTTTTTTTTTTAATAATATTTAAGTTTGTGCAAATAATAGGGAATTTCTTCATATTCTTTTTTTTTTCTTTCTTCTTTTTCACTAATTTTGTAAGTCATATAAATGTTTGTATTAATACTTTTATTAATGTAATTAAATTGATTTAGTTGTAGTCCTGCTAATTTTGGCCCTAAGGGCTTGCGGCATTTTTGAAATATAAATAAATAAAAAAAAAATTTAAAATATTTTTATGAATATGGGTGTAGGTATTTAACATAACATAAAACATAACTTTGAGGTTGTATTAGAACTTTTAAAAACTGTCATATCATATCCTCAACAAGGCCGGGTTTTATTATTACATAACAAAAACTTGAAAAGCAAAATGTGGTTGAAACTTAAGAATGTTATTGTAATTTTTAAAGTATTTTTTTAAATTTCTTTACTCCTTTTTATATCTCATAAATATATGTATGTTTTAACATCCTAAATAATTCCCCTAAATGTATTACCCTTAAATTGTAGAAACAAAAATCTAAGTATCTCTCCCTTCGCGCAATAAAAATTAAATGATTTCAAACAAAAGTCTAGTAAATTTTTATGTTCAAAAACAATATTATGCATCATTATTTTGTACAAGAAATTCTAGACATTTTTCCGGTAATTATGCTACAATTTGTTTTACAATTTCAACTGCTGCTTTTTTGGCAATCCCTTGAGTATACGCAAAAAAAAAAAAAACAAAGAAAGAAACAACCCAGTAAAACACCACCCAACAAGCTTAACAACATTATTAAAGCAACATGTTGCTAAACACTTAAAAAATAAAGATGCTGTTTATAAACATCTCCAAATGTCAATGTATGCCTGCATCAAATACAAACATACATGTTTACATACTACATCCGAGAGAATTAACTCGAGGGGATTAAGCTTTTGGCGCGTATGGTATGCGGTAAATGAGGAAACAACAACAAAAAAACAAAGTAAAGCAACAAACACAAATAAACAAAAAAAAATGAAATACAAAAAATATTTCACATATTTCTCTTGTTGTTGTATGTTGTTGCCGCATTTGTACAATTCAACATCTTATTTTATCAGCATGAAACAGAGATTATTTGCCGGCTGCTCAACATCACCATCATCATTGTCGTTGTCGTCAGCTTGGACGACATCTTCGTCATCACCAACCATCATTATTATCATCATTCTCATGCGGCAACAGCAACAAGTATAAGGAAAAAAGTTGATGAAACCTGTAAAACTGAATCTGAACATTTTTGGTTGTAACAAGTTGCCAGCTGCTGGGCCACATTCGTTTGATTGTTCGTTCGTTCGTTCATACTCGTCCTACCACGATTGTTGTTATTATTACTCTCATAACAGCTTTTTAATATAAATCGTGCCCAGTGTATGGCTCTGTGTGTGTATTTGTTGCTTATACGGCTAAAAGTTATTTCATATTGTCGTAGTACTCGTACTTATTGGGAATGAGAGATTATACTTTTTTTGTTAGAAGGTACCTACTTCGTGAAAGAAGTTTTAAAGGAAAAAAGTACCGTTTATACATGAAATTTAGTTAAATAATTTGTTCGTAGGACTAAAATTTTACAGTAATACACATAATACCAAATACAAAATTGGTCAATTCACAAGGTCTGCTATCATGTCATATTGTCATAATGTCCTAATATTTCACAATAGTTTGAAAATGTTGTTATTGCCTTTCAATTACAGGATGCATATCTGCCATTTATTCTCACTTCGTTATGGAACATTATAGTGTAAACAACAATGTTTGTTTTGCTTCGAAATGCGTGAATTTTTGCTTTACTTCTTCAATTTGAAAAAAAGTGCTGCTGAAGCACACCTATTGCGGACTGGATGTCTTCAAGACATCCAGGTTAACAGAAGAATACCGGCTATCCCTAAATGAGATAGCGATACATTCTAGGATAACATCCTGGTAACGATGCAAATCAGGGTAATTGTATAACAGATGAATTGGCCAAAAGGGGTGCGATGATGGATGAGGAGGCGATTGATCCCTTTTCTGCCATTTCCCTTACAAAATGTGAGATGGTTGTATAGCAGAGACTATATGAGACTTCACATACTAATGACCTCACCTGAGCTACCGCAAGGTTGACTTGGTCCGGCAGGACGAATCTACCTATGGATTCCGTCGTGAGCAAATAAGACTAATTGTTTCATTTATTACAGGACACTTTATAATTGGGACACATGTTAGAAGACTGAAAGAAGAGGAGAAGACTGTGTCTCACCTTTCTTACAACTCTGACCGGCTCTGACAAACTTGAGGGAACGTATCCTTGAAACCCCATTCCTATCGTGTTTGGATATGCTATTAAAGATGAATCTAAGATGCATCCACTCCTTCATCAGAGAATTTTGTAAACAACGGACGTATATAATTTATATTCTGCTGTTTACTTCTTGGGTATCTCAATGGGATCTTTTGAATGGACCAAAGTGAGCTGATTGACGAGTGGAACATAACCTAACACCAAATGCTCTCTAAAGTTGATGGTGAATGTGTTCTATCGGTTTCTACATACGAGACATGGTTTGTGCTGTCAGAAGTGGTGATTTTGACACGGAAGACCTTTGTCTTCCGCCCAGGACAGCCAAAAAAGTTTGAAGAACAAGAATTGGAGGCATTACTCCATGAAGATACATAGTTGTAAAACTCAACAAAAGCTTGCAATTTCAAAAAGTTTGCGAGCAGGACTCATCCAAAAGCTGGGAATTTGGATTACATACGAATTGAAGCCGAGAGACCTTGAAAGTCCAAAATTATGCTTGAACGTTAAAAAAATGGATCCATTACGATAACCCAAAGCATAAGAGATCGTATGTAAAGCCCGGCCAACCTGCCGAATCTACACCAAAGCCAAATATCCATGGCTCTGAGGTAGTTCTCTGTATTTAGTGGGAGCAAAAGTGTCCTACCTATTATGAGCTGCTGAAATCTGACCACACCATCACAGAGAACCTTTGCCTAATACAACTGATTCGTTTGGCCTAAAAACGCCCAGACATGAAACCGAAATATTCGATCATGACAACGCTCGACCACATTTTGCAATACCAATTAAAAAGTATTTCGAATGAAGTGATTGGGATGTTTGTGAGATGTCCACACCTTGCACCGTTCGACTACTATTTTTACGCTTCACTTTGGAGCAGAGTATCCGATATTGGCTCGATTCGTTCTTGGCCTCAAAAGATGATCAGTTCTTTTGGCTCAGAATCCATATGTTGCCATAATCATAGGAAAAGGTCATAGCTAACAATGGCCAATACTTGGAATAAATTGCACAAATATTTCAAAATAAAAACTACAAATTTTAAAAAATCTGGCATTTTTAAGTCATACTCCCAATATTTTTTTAAAAAGATTCCAAAATTTTCGTAAAAAGTGGCATAATAGACTAAATTTGTTTCTTAAAAGTACTATTTTGTATCAAATTTAATTTTTAACTGAAAAAGTACTTTATTTTGAATTTCTTTTTTCAATTTGTTTGTAGAAAAGTTTCAAATTCTCTATTTCTAATTGATAAAATACTTTTTAAGCTTATGAGTACCAATTTAAATTTCTTTTTTCAATTTGGTTCCAAAAAAAGTACCAAATTTTATTTCTAATCGATAAAGTACTTTTCCAGCGTATGAGCTCCTTGTTTCCATTTCTTTACAACACAAAAAGTACCCACATTTTTTAAACAATTACATCTCTGTTACTCGCACTTCAAATATTCGAAGAACTTTTGTTTAACTATGAAATTTTTGTTGTTATTAGTAGCTTTTGTTGTTGTTGTTGTTGCGAGTAGTAAGTATCTGTTGGATACACGTTTGTTTTCATTTACCATGCGAATTTGAGCTTCACCGTTTTTTACAGAAAACATCTGACGTTGGGCTGGCTGACTGGCTGGTGGCTACAACAACGACTACGACTACGTGAACGACGTTGGGTATGTGTGTTGTTGGATTGTTGCAAGTGAGTGAGTGAGTGTTTTTATTTTATTCATGTTGTTCGTTTGTTGCAAATCTTTAACCTGTCATTTTTATATAGATTTAGTCTTCGTTCGGCATTGAATGCGGGTGGTTCATGATAATTTTGTTCAGTCAACAAAAAACAATTTCGCATCCGAATAAAATTTCAAAAGAAAACTTTATACAAATTTTACGCTTTTTCGTCGTTTAAAAAGCCAACTAATACCTACAACAGAAATTGAAATATTTCTGTCATAGTATGTGAATGTGAGTGTGTAGAGGCCATGACAGCAGGAGTAATTTATTTGTTATTTCTGCTACCGGCATTTTATTTTTCTTACTTTTGCTGAACATTTTTTAATTGTATCGTTCGTTCGTTCGTACATTTAATGCGACAAAGTAAATAAGTGTGAGAGCGTATGTGAGTGAAGTTGGATGTGTGTGAGAACCAGAAACGGAAATAAAATTGTTTTTTCAGTTGTTGTGTTTTTTTTTTTTGTTGTTGTTTGTTTTGCTTTGTGTCGTGTGCTTTTCATTTTCAATAATAAAAGACCGTTACGTTACGGTTTTTTCCTCATGTTGTTATTAAATTGTCGTGTGTGTGTGTGTGTAAATGTTATTGCGGGCAAATTTGTGTAAATATTTAATGTAAATTGTGTTAATAGTGTTGTCGTTGTCGATTCAGATGTCGTTATGTTGCGGGTTATTTCTTTTGACAGTTTTTCCCCCGGTCTTTTTGAATGTTCCTTTAGTTATATTTGTTTATGTTTATGTAGGGTCTGCGAGTACGTGTGAGTGTGAATATTTATAATTTAATTAAATGTTAAATCTTACAGCATCTTAACTACCCAAATAAATCTGTATTTTGTTACTCTTAATGTTTGTTAAAATTCAATAAACATTTCATATTAATGGGCCTTTTGAATCAGTGATAATGATTACTAGCATTTCAAGTGAAATCTAATTATAAAAATAAATATACAACCTATAAATATTTAATGTGTGAAGAGAAAATAAATAAACAAACCACCACAGAGAATTCAATTAAAAACAAAGATAAGAAAGAATAAAGAAAATGTTATAAATAACTTAATAAGGATAAATGGATTTTTGTAACATCAAAAGGAAATCATTAAAAGTAAATTAAAGGTAAGACAAAAGAAAGATATTTAATATTAATCGAAATACAATTACGTATGTTTGTGTTGTATGAAATCATTTGAATTAAACTATTAGGTTTGTAGAAATTTTAAAAAGTTTTTAATTTAAAATTATTATTTTGTTTGTGTTTTGGTTTAAAATTGGTTGTTGTATAAACAGAATATTGAAAATTATAATTTATCATAATTTAGAACTTCCACATTACACTTATTTAGGTTATTTCAATAAAAACAAATGCTTTTATACAGAATTATCACATTTCATCATAAATTACTTAGATAACACAGCTTTCAAATAAGATATAAAACACTCCACTAATTCTCCATAATAATTTTTCGAATTTAAAACAATTTATATTTTTTTAATTCATAAATTCTACGGCATGAATTTCGTGTTGATCAAAAGGGTTAATTTTTAATGGAATTTTCAAATGAATCTCATCTTTTGAAAATGCCATTAATTAGCAATTTAATAATTTTCCGATTTGTTTTATTTTCGCTTTATTTAATGATATAATTATAGAAAAAAATCCAAAAAAAAAAATGTTTGCAAAAATGCCACAGAGCAACTTTGCAGAATGGGCCAAAATCAATAATAATTTGGAAATAAATATGCTAATTCTAACTGGCTTATCCCATTACGATAAAACTTCATATAGGCATAGTAGAGGAGCATTCGAATTCTTTCTGATAAAAGACTCGTTTCAGTAATGTCTTAAGTTTCGTCGTTCTCCGTCTTATTAGGACAAAGTTCATTATAGAACATTCTAGAAAAAAAATAATTTCCAAATTCCTTAGTTTCAGTTTTCGTACTATACATCAAATAAGTATTGCTAGAAGAGAATGTCACGAGTTAGGAAATAAAATTTGTGTGTTTAAAACTATATTCCTATATAAAGTGCAAAAAAAAAGAAATTTCGGTTAATCGGTTAATCGACACAAATTAATCGGTTTATTTGTTATTTGAAAATCGTCAATTTTAAATTATTCGAACAGTTAACAGACCAAAATTAATCGGTTAACCGATTAACGTTAATCAAAACCTTCACCAAATTATACTTTAAAATACAAATTTTAAATTTAATATTTTTTTTTTCAAAATTGTGTTTGAAATTTTTTAGAAAAAACTTTTTTTTTCAAATTTAATTTTTTTTTAATTTTTATACCCTCCACCTTCGTGAGAAGGGTATATATAAGTTTGTCATTCCGTTTGTAATTTCTACATTTTTCATTTCCGACCCTATAAAGTATATATATCTGGATCCTTATAGATAGCGGAGTCGATTAAGCCATGTCCGTCTGTCTACATTTGAAATCAATTTTCTGAAGACCCCAGACATCTTCGGGATCCAAATCTTCAATCAGGCATGCCTTCGAGAATTTTGCTATTTAAAATCAGCAAAATCGGTCCATAAATAACGGAGATATGAGCATAAAACGGGGACAACCTCGATTTTTGACCTATTTTTGATCTATATCTGGATTACTAAGTCATTAATATAGACAATATGGATATCTAATGATAGATATTTCAAAGTCCATTGCAACGATGTAGATAAGGCTTTAGTAAGTTGGACCTACAATGGGTCAAAATCGGGAAAAATATTTTTTAACCCGAATTTTTTTTTCATCAAACAAATTTTTTTTTTCATACATTTTTTAAAAAAAAAAAAAAAAATTAAAAAAAAAATTTGGAAAAAACTTTTTTTAAAAAAAATTAAAAAACAATTAAAAAAATTAAATTTTGTTTACCTAAAAATATTTAAAATTTTTATTTTGATGTATAATTTGGTGAAGGGTATATAAGATTCGCACAGCCGAATTTAGCTCTCTTACTTGTTTTTTTTAGAAATTATTGTTTAATTTTTTTTTTTAATTTGTGACAAACTAATTTTTTTGTTAAAATATCTATCAGATATAGATAAAAAATAGGCCAAAAATCGTGGTTGTCCCAGCTTTTTCTTTATATCTCATGAGATATTATATCCATGCCACTCATGGTGAAGGGTATAAAAAGATTATAATTTACTAATATATTTTTGCCATAGCGTTCCAAATTTAATTTAATGAAATTTGTAAAATTTATAATCTGCAATTCCAAATGAGCAACAGTTTTTGATACTGTCTACCAAATAAAGAATTTTATTTTTATCCACTCGGACTAATTTTAGCCAAAAACCAAAGTCTTTGCTTTAATAAAATGTGTATATCCAAAGTGTGATCCATCAAAATTTTACACATTTTATGTCGAAATTTCGGATTTATTCTATTTGTTCTAAAATACCAAAGCAGGGTATTCCAAACGAAATACAGTTTTATATACCCTAGTATGTTTTAAATAAATCACGTGTGTCTTTTATCAGCCACGAATCAAATGTGGTTCCAATGGGCAAAAATCTTAAAATTCCCATTTTTAAGGATTTTCAAAAATAAACTTCTAGTGGAACCTTCTTGTACACAACACTAGCTACTCCTAAAGAGTTATTGAAAGTTTTCTTTAACAGGTATCAGTAGTTAAGAGTCCTAAATTTGTTTACCAATCAACCAATGTGGCTACTTCTGTATTCAAATGTAATTAATATCTCTGCCAACAGTATTTTTAAAGCTTACCTCTTGCTGTATTAATATTAAATGTCTTCTATGACTTTCCATTAGTCGAGCAATTTACTCATACCTCTTTGCAAGCTAAATTTGCTAAACTTCAAACTATTCCTTTAACCTTTTCACATCCCCATTTCATGATGATGATTTCCTTAAACTCTTAAGTGGCTTTAATGTCATTTGATTATTCTAAAAAGTATTTTTATATTTCTTTTTAAAAATACCTAAAGAACATCGATCAGAAAAACAGTTAGAGACATAAATAAAAGAAGACCATGTGGCAACATACATACTACATAATGTTATTTACTTTCAGTTAATTAAAATTAACTTCACACTCTTCATTTTACACAACTTTCAATGGAAATTCTTGAAAGAAAACAAACAACAACACAAAAGAACCCCAATAAGTACATAGTTTTAGCTAATGTAAGTACGAGTGAAAAAGGACCATATATGGTAAAACACTACAACTACTTAGTTACGATTAAAACTTACATTAAATACCACTATTCGTTATTAGGTTGGCTCCATTTGGCTGGAAGTAGAAAAGGTTGACGATTTTCCCCTCTAAATTGAAAATTAGATGCTTTATTTTAGATTAAGAATACATCATTGCCCGTTTTGTAATTCCAACTTTGGAACACTTATGAAATAAATAATGACTTTATTCTGCCTTTTAATCTACTTGGTGTTCTTTTCTGAATAAATGTAGTTTGGTAAGCGTACAACGTTTTCTTTTCAAATAATGTTGCCCTAAAACCCTGAATATATGCTACATGTTTTACCCTCAATTTTATCAAATGGTTAGAAAGGCGCCACTTTCTAAACAGCTGTCCTTGCTATTGTATTTTTTGACTAAAAGTGTTAAAATAAAAGCAAAAAGTATTGTTACGTTTTAACCTTTTCAAAACGCTGGTTTATTTCCTTTAAATAAACCGGATACTTTTGATTGCAAATAAAAGCCGTTTAGTAGTTTGAAAATGGTAACAACTCTTTATTTATTCAAATGTACAACAACAACAGAATTAAATAGTCACTCAATGTTTTTTATACACGTTTGTAAATTCGCAGAAATACAGACACAATTTATAATGTACACGAATTTACTTGAAAAACACAACACACTTTAAGGCACTCAATTGATGTTTATTCGTAAAGCTTCTCTGATAAACTCACTCACGACTGCAACCTCTGACACTATTTATAACACTGCCATCTGCACTCTAGATTGTTCTTTAACTGTCAAAATTCGAATATTCTAGATCTTACTAATACACACGCCATCTGTGGTGTACTTTCTACAATGTTCTTTAACTGAATATTCGAATTCGAATACAGCGTTGCCAACTTACGATCAAATCAACTGAATGCTCTCATTTAATAATGCCCACAGATATGTTACAGTTTGCTATTACAGCACTGTTATTTGAAAGCATTATGCTACTTTTAAATCAGCCCTTAAAATCGTTATATTTGAATTCAAGTACAATTTCGTAACAGTATAATAATTTTAAAATATTTAGAAGCAACATAAATGAAAATTGCATAAATGGTAATGGTTTTTGTTCTTTTGTGATCGTTAAAAATCTAACCTTTAGCAAATGTTACTAAATATGTAGGCAATAGTTTGTGTCAGCATAGAAAACGTATTTTATAGAGACATTTATATATTTTGTACGGTTTTTTCTTACTGTTTTAAATTTGTTTCAATATTATGTGTTATTTCTTTTTCTTTTTGAAATATGGTTTTGTGCGATTTATTTTAGTATTTTGTGTACAAGTACAAGAAATGTGATCAAAAGTTCACTGAAATCCGCAAATTTTGAAATTGCTTGGGACGGAAAGGGTTAATATAGACAATATAGATATCTAATGATAGATAATTCAAAGTCCATTGCAACGATGTATATAAGGATATAGTAAGTTGAACCTACAATTTATCAAAATCGGGAAAAATATTTTTTAACCAAAATTTTTTTTTCAACAATTTTTTTTTGCCAAATTTTTCCACCAATAAATTACAAAAAAAATTAAAAATTAAAATTTTTTTTTTTCGAAATTTTTATTTTTTTTAAATTTTGAATTTTTTTTAAATTTGTTTATATAGCTCTCTTACTTGTTAAAGATATCCTTGTTGAGACACCTTTTAAAAAAATATTTTAACATTATAAGTTCCTTAAGAATTTTTTTCTAGGAAACAAAGAGAAATATCGAGTTTTAAGCAAAAAAAAATACAACAAATTCAACATGTTCTCAATTTCCAAATCTATTTTGATACCCCGGAGCATCGTTACTAAGGGATGGATGGTGTCCGTTCTCAAAACTTAAACTCGTATACTTCTTTGCTATGCTTATGCAATCGGATCAGCCAGTTAGAAATTGCAGATTTATTTTAAAAATATAGTGCACTCGCGATAATATAAACTAATTAAAAACAGGCCAGTTCACTTTTGCAAGATTGTTCATATTTGAGAATGATATCTAATTCCAATCTACAGGAAATTCCCAAATTATTATGCAGTTGAATTAGAATTTAGCCACTATTGATTTATATTTCAACTCTCTGTAGATACACAGACAAAATTATATTTCAATTCAAGCATTTATCACATATTGAACTGGTTTCAATTATTTCATAATTGAATCAAGTATTCATGTGTTCAAACTCAAACTTTAAATACAAAAATTATCTATTCAATCAGTTTTGTATTTAAATTTCAACCAATACCGAAAATTATATATTCAATTGTCAAAATTATCAAATTCAAAACTCAAAATTCAATAGAAAATATCAAAAAAATTTTGTCTTTAAGCACATGAATACTTGATTCAATTATAAAATAATTGAAACCAGTTCAATATGTGATATATATTTGAATTGAAACGGTTGGACAAATATAAATACTAAATGTTTAAGAAATAGTTTTTCTGTGTAGATAAAATACGTTAAAAATAAAAAGAAGCTGTTCATATTTTCAAGCTTTTGTACACTAAGTTCATATTTTAGAGTAGCCAATGGAAGTAAAAAGTGTTCATATTTTGGGGTGTTCATATTAGCGCGAGTGCACTGTATTTAAATTCGGAGCGAATAAATCAATTAAGTTTTACAAATTTAAGATGTGGGGAACCATTTTTTGTGGAACCACTCTACTACTAACTTATCTCCTTTGGTGTGTATTTGTGCTCCTATTCCTATACAATATATCACCTAATTTTTAATAAAACTTCCTTTTAAATGCAAACAAACTAAAGCACACATTCTCACATATTTAAATAATATTTTAAATGTGTTGGTAAGTGTAAACACACACACACATGTACTTGTCTTCCTGTCAGCCTGCATATAAAACGAATTGTGGAAATTTTCACACATACAACCGTTAAATCAACACGACTGACTATTTTTCAATAGTTGTTGACTGACAATCATGATTACGTTGATGGCGATACGAGATGCGATGGCAATAATGTGTCTGTCTGTCTGTCCGTCCGTCCCACTATCTATCTTTCTGCCGGTGATGTTAGCGGAGCTAAAGCTTAAACTGGAGATGTTGTTGATGATGACGTTGATAATGGTGATGAGAATAATGTTGATGTTGGTGACACTAATAGTGTTTGCTAATAAATTATTCATAAACGTTCTTGTATGGATGGCTACAAATACCATCCCATACAAAGGCAAACAAACACACACACACATGCATACACAGAGAAGAGATAAATATTTACAAAACTATAGAAAAATAGAGAGAGCGAGTAAGAGAAAAAAATATAGTTTGTTAAATGCTAAACAATTTTGTAGTAGCAAAATGGAAAATTGTTAGATACAAAGCAGAAAAAAGCCTAAACAATTTCAAAAGATTACTATTATGTTGAGCTGAAACTAAATTGAAGGTGATGATACATCATCATTGTGGAAGTTAGATTTAGTGCTGGAATCAGGAAGGCAAACTATGACTATAAAATTTATATGACAAAATAAAATATAAAAGATTTTTTTGTTAGAATAAACTTTTTGTTATATTTTACAGTGTCCCAGAGTGCATGTTTACTGTAACCATTTCAACATTTTTACAAGTTTGTTAACAATATTATAGTCACAGTAATTATTTATATGATTGTGGTAACCATAATATGGTTAATTTACGATACACATGGTTATATCAGTCATATATATGATTTAAGTAAACAAGTATGTGGTGATACTATATATAATAATACTTTGAATTTTTTATTTTAAAATAATTAAGTTTTCATTGATTTTGTTTTGACTTTTTGTTTTTTGATTTTTAAAATAAATTTAATTGGATTTTAATTTTTTAAATAAACACATCCACATTGGTGACCCCGACGTGAATTTAATTTTTTAAAAATGTCAACTTCTGAAGAATTTGGATCTGCCTCATCATTAATTTCAACCGAAGTATCTCGAGTTACTGTTCGCGTACCTCCTTTTTGGCGTCAAAATCCTAAACTTTGTTTTCGCCAACTGGAATCTCAATTTGTAACCTCTGGTATTACGTCAGACACAACAAAATACCACACATTGGTTGGATCTATAGAGAGCAACATCCTAAATCATGTTAGTCATATCGTTGAAGCGCCCCCAGCAGAAAACAAATATGAAACTCTTAAATGTTCCCTGTTAAATGAATTTATTGAATCCGAAGAGAAAAGACTTCGTCAACTTTTGGAAAACGTAAGTGTTGGCGATAAAAAACCATCCGCACTTTTACGAGAAATGCGTGCATTAGCTTCGGGCAAAGTTTCTGAAGATTTACTCAAGACATTGTGGATTCAACGTCTTCCAAATACAACAAAGGCAATATTATCAGTTAGCAATGATACAATCGATAAATTGTGCTTAATAGGTGATAAAATTCATGACCAGTCTGACCCCACAATCAACGCTGTTTCTGTAAATAATGATGAACGAATCTCAAACCTAGAAAATACAAGAAATATTTTCCAAATTAGATGCTCTATCAATTGATAATCACCGTCGAAATAGAAGTTCTTCAAGGAATTTGTCAAGAAATCGAACTCGTTCTCCATCCGAAAAATCATTTTGTTGGTATCATCATAAATTTGGGTCTCGTGCGACCAAATGTCGCTCACCATGTTCCTATAAATTATCGGAAAACAACTAGGCACTTCTCCTACGGTGACGGGTGAAGTTAGCCAACAAATAAGTCGCCTGTTCATTCAAGACACCGACTCGAAGTGCAAGTACCTATTGGATTTTAATTTTTTAAATAAACACATCCACAAGTATATGTTTGTGAAAATCCATTATATTTGGACTCGAACAAAATATTGATTTAAAATTTGTTCCTCGAATCAATAAAATAATTTGCTAAACAAAACAGTGAAATTGCTTATTTCATGAATATATAATATTCAATAATAGGTTTGTTCGTTAATTAAATTTATTACGTTGGTATACTTTTTGATAGCAAATGATAATCTGTGGAAATTCGCTATTTTAGTATTTTTGTGAATTTTTAACAGCTCCGCTCCTGAGAGTTCTGTGGGGTCCGAAAACTCAGCTACGCCTATGTGAAATTTCATGTCAATCCACTCAGCCAGTTAGAAATTATATATTTCTTTCCAAAATATTATGATTCTACCGCCTGCGCAGAACTCTTACCCAAGTCGGTGTCCAATAATCCAAGGTGTTGGCCTAATTTAAGGCAACAGACTCAAAGAAAAATTTGTTTGTAATGATTATTACGATAAATATTCTGAAATCATGATTTATTCTGAATAAAATGAGCTATGATCTCATTTTATTCAGAAGCATCTTTATTCTGTGTAAGACATGTAAGCCAAGAATGAATCAAGCCAATATCGAATACTCTGTTTCAAAGTGAACGTATCCCAGAGAGAGCGTTCTGCATCGATCGAAACTAATAGTAGTCGGACGTGACAAGGTCTCAACAATAAAGCGGGTGAGGCAAAATTTCCTAACCACTTCATTATAAATTGATTTTAACAGGTATTCATGTATGGCATCATATGTTGGACATTTTTCAGCTAATGCTTGCTTCAAACGAATCCGTTGTATTCGGTACAGGTTTCCAGTGATGGTCTTGTCAGATTTCAACAGCTTATAATAGGTAAGCAAATTTGGCTCTCACCAAATACAGATAATTACATCTGTAATTATTTAGCGCCATGGATACCTTTGGGTCGATTCGGCTGGTTGGTTCAAACGTAATTTCGGACATGCAAAATCGTTTTTCAAGACCTCTCGGCTTAAATCCGTATGGTACCCAATTTCCCTGCTTTTGGATGAATCCAGCTGTTTGCAAATGTTTTGAAATTGCTGATTGAGAAGACCAATTATTTTTCAAGTTTTTGTTGAGTTTGACAAAAATCTTCATGGAGTAAAGCCTCTAATTCTTGTTCTTCAAACTTTTTTTGGCTGGCCTGGGCGATCTTTGTCTTTTATCTTTTGCACGTTGAAACCGATGAAACACATTCACCATAAGCTGCGGTGAGCAATCGGTGTGCTTCAGCGGCACTTTTTTTCAAATTAAAGAAATAAAGCAAAACTTCCCGCATAAGACGATTTTGTACGAACGAAATTCGACATTTTCGAAGAAAAATGTACTTTGTTGTTTATACTATACTGTTCAATAACTAAGTGAGAATAAATGACAGATATATACTTTTCAAAATGACATATAAGCTATTAAAAACAAAAACTGCATAAAGTTAGTATCACAGACGTAGTATCTTTTTCTACATCCATTCCATGAAAGAACATTCCGAAGGCCCCAGAAATCTTATAATTCTAATTCTTTTACTATTTATAGGCGTTATGTAACTGAATAATGGTCTAATCTCATATGTTTTGATTAAAGTCTTAAATATCCGATTCTAAAAGTAAATTGACAATATTAATTCATTGTTTGCAGACTATTGTAAGAACTATGAAAGCCACAAAATCTAAAAATCAATTTAATTTAATTTAATATTTACTGAAGGCTGTTATTTAAGCCAAATTGAAAATGGAAGTGAGAATAAATATATTTCCTTAATATTAGATTTAGATAAAATCGATGAAATAAAATTATAAAATCCCGAGAATTAAGAATGAATTATTAATACATTCTTAATAATCAGTTTTTTATAATTATATAATTATGATTAATTATTTTAAACACATTTAATGAACTGAGCCCATTTTCACTACCCACCGAACTAGTACGTTTAGTTTGATTGCCACAAATTCCCAGCTCAATTGCTAGAGTTTTCAAACGAATACAACTTTAGTAATATTATTTTTCAATTTATTTCTATGGTTATACATAGAAAAATATAAAAGAGAATTTAGATTTTTTGTCTATATTGCTCTTCTCTTTATGTTTATAAGTGTTTTATTGCAAAACATCAATGGCACCAGTCTAAATACAAAAAGTATGGATTGGATGGCAGTCATTATGATCAAACTGCATCAATTGAAATTGCACGAGTACTTGTACTTGTACGTACCTACTTCTATTTGTAGTTTTGGCATAAAAATTTAAACATGTAGATTTATCTATCTATCTATCAATACTACTACTTCCATCTATCCTTATTGAAAACGCTGGAATGTGTCATGATTAATGTTAGAAATTTTATAGCACCACCACGTATGTAGTACGTTTACACCGGGAAATTTGTGTTAGTTATTAATTGAGAGAATTTACTAGGTGTTTGATATATAACAAAAAACATTTTTTATTATTTTTATTTTTTTGTGTAACAAACTATTTAGTTGATTACTTGAGTCTTGTTGTTTTTCTTTTGGTAATTGATATTTGGTGGTGTCTGGTATTTTGCAATAGTTGGTCATAATTTGGCTTTTTAATTGAAACTAGTTTTGTTAAACACTTCTTAATTTGTAAAAATATTTAGTCAAGTGTTAAAAGTGTTTACACAGATTTAAAAGAAGACGTGTGGTTAGTTTGTTTTACTGTTTGAAACATGTAAACGAATAAATCTACTAATTTTGTTTGTACATACTGGAAATTTGACCAGTTAAATCCTAACAAAATATTTCCAAATACGTGGAGGTGTAAAACATAAGTTGCTACAAATAATAACAAAGTGATAGTTTATTAATTTGGAATTGTTTAAATCTATTGGTCAATTCACAAGGTCTCTTATCATGTCTTATTGTCATATTGTCCTAATATTTCACAATGTTTTCTATGAATTTTCAAGCAAAACTTTTCCTAAAATAATATTACTCTGTATGCTATGTTTATTGTGTTATCGTAACCAACCAGCAGAGACCTACGCCAAATGCCTAAGAGTCGGTTAAACCAAGCTGCCGAGTCTTGATATATTAGGACATTATGACAATATGACTGATAATAGACCTTGTGAATTGACCATATATTTTGTTAGCTTAGTTTGCAAAAGTGCTTAGTCTTCTTTCTCAAATCTAGCAGGAGACACTAAAAACGTTCTGAAATCCTGGGAAGTAGGTGTTATCGATTGTAACAAAAATATGTTTTTTGAATTCCCGGTTTTTAGCATAACAACCAGAAAAAAATAAATTTTACTTATTCTAGCGTTTAGTATTAAAATCTAAATTTTCATAAAAACTGGACTTGGCACGTTTTCACACTAAGCTAACGATTTCTCCTTAAAGATTTACATACAAAATAAATGATTAAAAATATGTCACACAATTGCGTACATATTTCCCTATTAACTCTCATTTGCATTATTATTTAATAATTCTACTTTACTTTAACATTACAACAATTTACCTTTAGGCTCTATGTCACACACCCTGTTTAACACCTCTTTTAACAGAGATTTTTTGCCTGGTGTTGGACAGAGGGATAGAAAGAAATAGTTAGACAGAGAGAGAGATGAAACAAGTGATAAAAGTTCATTCATTGGGGTGTAGACTGATTTTATTTTTTATTATTTTTTTTTTGTTATACTGCACCTAGTACTTACGTGTGTGCTTTTGTTGTTGTTTTAAGAATGACTTCGTATCTAAAGGTCTTAAAGGTGAAAGGACTTTGCCATTAAGATGACGCTAATATTTGTTGTATTCTTTCTTCGTCCTGCTTTCCGCTCCTCAACATGTTTTATTTACCATTTCCAGACAATAGGACGTCACTTGAAAATAGTAAACAAGAGTAAAAAAAATGTGTCATACTCGTTCGTACTCGTACTCGTAGTATAAAATTTAAATTACTACGTACTCGTACTTACATACATACATATGTTACATACGAGTATAGTTAGTCATACGAGACAAATTGAGTCGAGTGTGTAAGATGAAGAAGAAGAAAAAAACAACAAATGTAAAGTAAAATATTTATAATGCAACAACAAACGAATATAGTAGCAGTCATTTTAGCATGCATTTAGGCAGAAAGATAGACAGGGTTGGAAAATTGAGAGTAATGCAACTTTTTTTGTAGTTTATGGCTTTGGATTTATTTTTATTTGGATATTCGTGAAATAATTATATACAGAATATGAACCGACAGACCATTGATTGCAGAATACTGGCGAATAATTTTTTACGCAATAATTCAATCGAAATTCAATTCGAGTCCTGAATCATGAAATTTTTAATATTATACTAAATTCAGTAAAAAAAAAAATATTTTTATACCCTTTACCTTCGTGATAAGGGTATATATAAGTTTGTCTGTCTGTCTTTTTTTTCTATTTTTTCCTTACATAGGTCCCAGATGGGTATGTCGGATTCATACCGACTAAAACCACCTCCATCGTCAACACCATACTCCGCGGAACTGTCATCAGGTAATACTTCGCGGCGCGGTCAGCTATTGTTGCTGCTGTCATTTTCCTATTGCGATTGCACTGCTGTAGGCTGCTTTCGAAGCTGTTCCTCTTTCCTTAGTGATTCCATTACGTATCTTATAAACTCTTTTACACGATCCCAGTTTTCCTCTGAAGCCAACATAGTATCTATGATATTCTGCGGTGTTAAACTGCAACCAATCTGTCTTTCAAGCCTTCCTCTTTCCTCTATAAATCGTTGGCATACGAATATGACATGTTCCGCGTTTTCATCAGTCTCGATGCAGACTGGACACCTTGGTGAGTCATCATGTTTAAAACGGTACAGATAACTCCTGAATCCCCCATGTCCTGTTAAGAACTGTGTCAGGTGGTAGCTGATCTCTCCATGTCTGCGATTTACCCATCTCTCGATATTTGGGATAAATTTGTATGTCCATCGACCTGCGGTAGAATTATCCCACCTTCTCTGCCAGTTTTGCATACACGCAGAGAAAAAATATAGTTGGGCATGGTTACTGTAACCATTTCAATATTGTTACAAGTTTTTTAACTATATTATAGTCACAGTAACCATTTACATGATTGTGGTAATCATAATATGGTTAATTTACGATTCACATGATTGTATCAACCATATATATGGTTACAGTAACACTATTTAAATGGTTACAGTAACCATGCCCAATTATATTTTTTCTCTGCGTGTAGATATTCTCCTTTCTGTTTGTCGAATATATCTGTACTGCGTCTCTGGATTCTTTGATTTCTCGTATATTTGGCATTATCCTGGCCAATTGGTTGCCTTTTGGTAGGAATATTCGGTGTGACGTTTAAAGTTTAGTCTGTTATCGATCATCACACCCAGGTATTTGATAGCCTCTGTGGATACAATTTCACTTCTTCCTACTTGTATGTTTAGAACCTCTTTTGCCCTCCGGCTGCTTACGAACACCAGTTCGGTTTTATGCTCGGCCAGTTTCAGGTTCATGGAGTCTATCCATAACCTTATGGTTCTAATAGCCTCATTTGCAAGCTGTTTATCATCTATGGTACGGGCTTGAACGTCTACAGCGACATCATCCTCGAAGACTACAATTTTTACCTCTTCTGTAAATCTAAACAAGCCATCGTACATGATGTTCCACAGAAGTGGGCCTAGGACGGATCCTTGGGGAACACCCGCCGTAATTAATTGGGACTCAGTGCCATTGTCCGTCTCGTACCACATGGTTCTGTCAGAAAAGTAAAATTTTACTATTTTGAGAAGATATTCAGATATTTTCGTGAAAATAGGAAAATTTTTTGGTTTTAAAAAACTCATGAAAAATCGAAAACTGCTGAAATTGTTCAGATTTATTGCTTTATCGCAAAGTCGTATATAATAGCAATAAAATGAGATATTGATCATAAAAATCGATTGATTCTCTTCGAATTTATTCACAATTAAGTGAATTCGCTCATATTCACAAAATTTTATTTTTTTGTTTAATATACATATGTACATCAAATTGAGTAGTGACATTTTCCCCATGCTATGTACAAATTTCTAAATACATATGTATATGGGGGATTTCACATCAAGTGAACCAACTTTTAAAATCGATCTCTTCCGATCGGGATGCACCAAGGTTTGACCTATTGGATAGTAATTCAGACACAATTTTTCAACAAGATCGGTCAAGAACTCTCGGAGTTAGAGAGGGCCAAACATGTGATTTTTCTCATCCATGTAACTTATTACCTATTGTTCTTAGCAAAATGTGTCCCAAATAGTTGACATAGCTATTTCTTCAATCTTTAAAAAAAAAAAAATTTTTAATATTTTTTCCGAAATCAAAAACTTTTTTTTTTTTTAAAAAATGGGCCCTTTTTTCTTAAAATAAAGCTTTGATATTTTCCTTGAGGACCTATTTAGTCGCTTAGTGGGATGCGAGTGGAATATCTATCAAAATAAATGTTTTGTAACTCAAAATATGCAATTTTTTACTTTTTTTTGCAAAATCTAACTTTTTTTAAAATGGGCCCTTTTTTAAAATTTTTTTTCGCTCAAAAGAAAGCTTGGGTCTATTCCTTTAAGAGCTTTTTGGTTGCTTAGTGGGATGCGAGTGGGATATATAGCAAAATAAATGTTTTGTAACTCAAGATATACAATTTTTGATTTTTTTGGCAAAACATAACTTTTTTCCAAAATGGGCCCTCTTTTGCTCAAATGAAAGCTTAGGTCCATTCCTTTAAGAGCTTTTTGGTCTCTTAGACGTGAAATCCCCCATATATATTTATAGAGTTTCCATCGGCTTAGTAGTTTCGGAGTTATAATAACAAATTGAAGCAAAACAAGTAAGAAAGTATGGTCGGTCAAGCCCGACCATATAATACCCTACACTAAGTAAAAGAGCAAAAACATTTTTCTTTTAAAATTTCAATAATTTATATTTTTGAGTGATTTTCAGAAGTGGGCCTTATATGGGGGCTATGACCAATTATGGATCGATCACCATGACTTTATCGGTCATAAATGTTTAATTTATAAATGTATCTCCACAAGTTTTACATATACAAAATTCATGTCACCAAATTTTGTTACGATCGGTCCATAATTAGTCATAGCTCCCATATAGACCCGCTTCCGAAAATCACATTAATGTGCATAAATCTCTTAAAAATGTCGGTATATATACAAAATTCAACATAAATAACTTTCATACAGACATAAATCACACGACCTATTTTCATGGTGATCGGTCCCATATAAGGTCCATTTCGAAAATCACTCGCGAATATAAATTATTGATATTTTAAAAGAAAAATCTTTTAGCTCATTTACTTGGTGTAGGTTATTATATGGTCGGGCTTGACCGACCATACTTTCTTACTTGTTTTTTACATAAATTTATCGAGATTGAAATAATTCTATTACCACTATATCAACATTTCAAGATCTAGGTACCTTTTTCATAAAAAACTTTGGGAAGTTGAATAAAACAATTTCTTATGCATCAATTAAAACATTGAAAGTTTTATTTTAATTTGCAGATCTCGATTTAAAATCAAAACTAGTATTAAATATTATTTTTTATTATAGTCTCATTTTAAAAACGCAAGTAACTATCCCTGTAGCCAGCCATTTACTGACAGATTGTGATTTTCTCATACATATGAATGTGTAACAATTCTGCAATTATATGCATAGTGGTAAACGCGAGGGTCGTTTGATAGTTAAATATGATATAAAAAATTATACGACGAAAAATGGATAAATTTATATACCTACAGAACCACACTCGTAGATACAAAATTATATGTATAAGCTTTTATATTGTCTCATAAACTCAAGTTGTAGAGCATTTAAAAAATCCTAATTTTTTTCTATTTTCTAAACACTTAACAAGTGTTTTACTGGGTTTCTTGTGATTTACTTATTTGATGAAGAAATCTTTAATGCCCTAGTATCTAAGTAAATTTGTTATAAATACCAAAATACATAAAGGAATATTTATATTCAATTTATTTTTGTTATTTATTGATTTCATGTTCCTGTTCTTTTAATAATGTGCCATCTAATATTTCCAAAAAATTAAATAAATTTTTATGAAATTCTCTTTTATATCCGGTTTAAAATTACAGGAAAATTTATTTATTTGAATTTATTTTATTTATTATTGTGCAGTAGCAAATATTTTTTATTTTATTTTTATTTTTCGTACGCTTGATTTATATTTTATTTTCATCTCGGTTATTTGCTTTAGAATATATTTTCATTTTGATTTGTTTACTTTTTTTATTTTATTTTTTTTTAGCTGGAGAATATTTTTCATTTTATATTTTTAGCATAATAATGGCTTTAGCTACATTCTGAATACACAAACCATCACTGCTAACAAACCACCCACCCACCTAGCAACCAACCTGCAAACCATTATATTAAGTGGAGCACGTCCATTTTGCATTATTTAAAATTTGTATTTATCAGTAATTGTAACCGTGAGAACAAATAATAAAATTCTACGAGTATTTGTCCTTAAATGGAATGTAGATGAATTCAAATATTATCATGGTTTACATATAAAATATGGGTGTATGCAGCAGTAGCACATCAATTTGTGTCACAAATTGCTGAAAGTTGAAAGTTGCCAGCAAGTGGAAAGAAAATATTGCAATTTTTTTTCACCTATTTTAATTTTTAAAGCAAATATTTAAATAATGTTGGTATAATATTGAAAATTTCAGAACTACATATGAAACTGAGATAACAGTTTTACATGTTATTGACATACAATTTATTTATTAGCCACACCCATGAAAAGAAATAATAACATTCAAACGAAAATGTCGAATTTTATGACCACAAAGCGTCATATGCGGGAAGTTTAGCTTTAATTTGAAAAAAGTACATCTGAAGCATATCGATTGCTCACCGAAGCTTATGGTGAATGTGTTCTATCGGTTTCAACGTGCGAGAGAAGGTTTGTTGGGTTCAGAAGTGGTGATTTTTACATAACCACTACAATACAATACCCTCTCATTTGTCCAAGTATTTCTTTTCTGATTTATTAATTTTCTTACATTAACTTTTCACAACCATTAATACCATTTAATTTTGCTTATAATTCCTTTTGCCAAAAATGAAAAGTTCAATCCCATTAAGGATAATTTAATTAAACTACTTAACCTCAACAAGAACAACAACAGAAAATATTTTCTCCAAGGACTTCGGCTTTTATAATAAACTTTTGGGGAAAATTCTATAGCAACAAATTAAGAGAATTAACCACAAAATTGTATGATGATTTGAAGTTATTTTAAAATGAAAATTAATTTTCTAGAAAAACTTATTAAGCCGCAAGAGAATGAGCAACAAAAAGAAAATAAAAGTAAATAACTAATAACAACAGAAAAAAACAAAATAACAAGAAATTGGAAGATCTTCTAAAGGGCAGCCAGGCTCTTTGGCTGCTGCTGGCTGGTTAGAAGTAAGTTTGTGGGTTTTTTTCTTTCTTTTTTGTTTAAAAATTGTTTTGTACTTGAACAAATATAACGATAAGCATGATATCTACACATACTGGTAATTGCATAGCCAACCATCCAGTTGGGAAATGTGTTGTTAGAAACTTTACATAAATTCAGGTACAAAAGCATTTTTGCCCAGGTTGTATGTATTTGCAGTACAATAGTACATAAAGTATATTTCACTTTTAATATTAATAAAAGTAACTCCCCACACAATTTTTCTAAAAACAAACACAAAAAAAGTTTATTTTTATTTTATACCACTGATAGCAACAACTGAAAATACCGTATTGAAACCAAAGCGTGAGTAAAAACACCTGCTGCGGTACGAATTCGAAAATTTAAAAAAAGGAGAGAAAAATAAAATAAACACAGAAGACTAATAATAATGTGCCTGTTAGCCAAAGCTCTTAACCATTTAGGTTGGTTTTGTTGTTGTTGTTGGTTGAATCGTCCAGAAATGGTAAGTAACAATACAATACTTACCAACAGCGGCGGCACCATCACCAACATAATCATCATCATTGGCCTCTGTTCCAGAGAATGAAATGAAAACAACTGAGAAAAAACCGAATTGGTCAGCAGCCAGTTAGTTTGAAATGAACATAAATACGAACATATTTTAGGAAGGATGATTGTGTTGATGATTTTTATCAATGATTGGTAAATAATTTAAGTTTTCAATGGATTGGTTTGTTTGGTTGGCTGGTTTCGGCCGGCTCATGACCAACTCATGCATGTATGTTATTATACGAGGACCAGTTGCAGTTTTGTCAATTTGTAACTATTTCAGCTATTCTCAGGATATTTGTTAGATTAACAGAACTGAACTAGAACTGAACTAGAACTGAACTAGAACTGAACTAGAACTGAACTAGAACTGAACTAGAACTGAACTAGAACTGAACTAGAACTGAACTAGAACTGAACTAGAACTGAACTAGAACTGAACTAGAACTGAACTAGAACTGAACTAGAACTGAACTAGAACTGAACTAGAACTGAACTAGAACTGAACTAGAACTGAACTAGAACTGAACTAGAACTGAACTAGAACTGAACTAGAACTGAACTAGAACTGAACTAGAACTGAACTAGAACTGAACTAGAACTGAACTAGAACTGAACTAGAACTGAACTAGAACTGAACTAGAACTGAACTAGAACTGAACTAGAACTGAACTAGAACTGAACTAGAACTGAACTAGAACTGAACTAGAACTGAACTAGAACTGAACTAGAACTGAACTAGAACTGAACTAGAACTGAACTAGAACTGAACTAGAACTGAACTAGAACTGAACTAGAACTGAACTAGAACTGAACTAGAACTGAACTAGAACTGAACTAGAACTGAACTAGAACTGAACTAGAACTGAACTAGAACTGAACTAGAACTGAACTAGAACTGAACTAGAACTGAACTAGAACTGAACTAGAACTGAACTAGAACTGAACTAGAACTGAACTAGAACTGAACTAGAACTGAACTAGAACTGAACTAGAACTGAACTAGAACTGAACTAGAACTGAACTAGAACTGAACTAGAACTGAACTAGAACTGAACTAGAACTGAACTAGAACTGAACTAGAACTGAACTAGAACTGAACTAGAACTGAACTAGAACTGAACTAGAACTGAACTAGAACTGAACTAGAACTGAACTAGAACTGAACTAGAACTGAACTAGAACTGAACTAGAACTGAACTAGAACTGAACTAGAACTGAACTAGAACTGAACTAGAACTGAACTAGAACTGAACTAGAACTGAACTAGAACTGAACTAGAACTGAACTAGAACTGAACTAGAACTGAACTAGAACTGAACTAGAACTGAACTAGAACTGAACTAGAACTGAACTAGAACTGAACTAGAACTGAACTAGAACTGAACTAGAACTGAACTAGAACTGAACTAGAACTGAACTAGAACTGAACTAGAACTGAACTAGAACTGAACTAGAACTGAACTAGAACTGAACTAGAACTGAACTAGAACTGAACTAGAACTGAACTAGAACTGAACTAGAACTGAACTAGAACTGAACTAGAACTGAACTAGAACTGAACTAGAACTGAACTAGAACTGAACTAGAACTGAACTAGAACTGAACTAGAACTGAACTAGAACTGAACTAGAACTGAACTAGAACTGAACTAGAACTGAACTAGAACTGAACTAGAACTGAACTAGAACTGAACTAGAACTGAACTAGAACTGAACTAGAACTGAACTAGAACTGAACTAGAACTGAACTAGAACTGAACTAGAACTGAACTAGAACTGAACTAGAACTGAACTAGAACTGAACTAGAACTGAACTAGAACTGAACTAGAACTGAACTAGAACTGAACTAGAACTGAACTAGAACTGAACTAGAACTGAACTAGAACTGAACTAGAACTGAACTAGAACTGAACTAGAACTGAACTAGAACTGAACTAGAACTGAACTAGAACTGAACTAGAACTGAACTAGAACTGAACTAGAACTGAACTAGAACTGAACTAGAACTGAACTAGAACTGAACTAGAACTGAACTAGAACTGAACTAGAACTGAACTAGAACTGAACTAGAACTGAACTAGAACTGAACTAGAACTGAACTAGAACTGAACTAGAACTGAACTAGAACTGAACTAGAACTGAACTAGAACTGAACTAGAACTGAACTAGAACTGAACTAGAACTGAACTAGAACTGAACTAGAACTGAACTAGAACTGAACTAGAACTGAACTAGAACTGAACTAGAACTGAACTAGAACTGAACTAGAACTGAACTAGAACTGAACTAGAACTGAACTAGAACTGAACTAGAACTGAACTAGAACTGAACTAGAACTGAACTAGAACTGAACTAGAACTGAACTAGAACTGAACTAGAACTGAACTAGAACTGAACTAGAACTGAACTAGAACTGAACTAGAACTGAACTAGAACTGAACTAGAACTGAACTAGAACTGAACTAGAACTGAACTAGAACTGAACTAGAACTGAACTAGAACTGAACTAGAACTGAACTAGAACTGAACTAGAACTGAACTAGAACTAGAACTGAAATTTCAAAACTTACTTTTATTAAACAACCCTCGTTATTTTAAACACGATGGAAGGTAAAGAAGTTTTTTCAGTCGAATGAATCTTTATCAATGTGTGTTTTCTGCTTTACGTTTGTATGAGTGATGCGAAAAAAGTCTATAAATGTTTGTTTGTGGGTATGTTTATGTTTCGTATCAAAAACTTCTGCATTATCCTGGTCAAATATTTGTCTGCCAAAGATAATTTAAGCTGTGTGTGTTGGTTTGCTGTTTTTTTTAACTGATGATGGTGATAGCTGAATCCAAATTTAACATGGCCTTGAGCAAACATCTGTATGCCGGGCTGGTGTCTTTTTATGTTTTTTCCTCCACAAACTCATACATAAATTTAGCAATGCAGTAGACAACATTATGATTGTCTGCTGTATTGAAAGAGAACATGGCAGCAACAAATAAAAGGGAAAAAAATCGTCCTGATGAAATAACAACAAAAAATTAAATCATTGCAGTGGTAGGGGAACAAACAAAAATACTTAGTGTGGCAGCAACAAAGGCTGTTAAAAAAGGATTTGTGTGTGTAATCAACTGCAACATAATGTTGTGCATTAATAGCTGTCGTAGCATGTGTTGAGATAAATTTTATAATTTTGCTTTGAAAATGCAATTTTCTTTGATACAAAACACTCTACAATTTCCTAATATTTTGCCTCCAATTATTAAATAGATTTCCAATCAATATTGCCATCATACGCCTAACTGATCGCTATGTTGCTGTTTATCCCTTAGAATGATAAATGTGCTTTAAACATGTCATTCATTGCTTAATAGGGTTTATTCCCCGAAACCATTCACCAAACAAACAAAGCTTTGACAATAAAAAGCACCAACTAAAGAGCTACAGAGTGTTTGTCAAGGAAACAACGTCTTTATTTTTCTATTGATTTTGTAAATAAAATAATAAAAAACAGCAGAAAAAAATGTGAAAACAGCCTTTTTACGTTTAAGGTTGACACACGAGTGTAACAGCTCCTTTCAGTTTGTTGGCAAAATAATATAAAAAATAATCCTTTAATAAAAATGAAAATAAAAGAAAACATTGTAATGGTATTCTAGTGTTATTTGATTTAGAAATTTTGTTATGATTACAGAGTAAGTATGTTATTCCTTTTCACTATGCTCCTTTTCTTGTTTCTTTAAGTTATCTACTTTAGTATTTTTCCCATTTTATTTCTTTCTTTTTTTGCGAAGACCCATGAGGTTAGAAAAAACTCTAACAATTTTATTAAATTTTTTATATTTGTTGAAGTATAAAAATTATTTTTTCATAAGCAGGAACCAAAACGTAGAGGAAGTAAAGAATTTTAGTTTAAGCTTGTTAGAAGGAAAAGAAAGTCATGCAATTTTAATCCAATTCTTTGGTATTTTTCCTGAAAACAAAAAGAGAATTCGTGGAATTTGAAAGTATGTTACAATATTTAAATACTAATTTGCCATTGAAATAAGATATAGAAGAATATTTACTTATTTAAAGAATTTAATTTACTTAAAAGTAGGCGGGCGATGAATAAATTTATAAAGTAAGAAACAAATATATCATCGAAATCATTTCAATATTATTCAGTTCTAGTTCTAGTTCAGTTCTAGTTCAGTTCTAGTTCAGTTCTAGTTCAGTTCTAGTTCAGTTCTAGTTCAGTTCTAGTTCAGTTCTAGTTCAGTTCTAGTTCAGTTCTAGTTCAGTTCTAGTTCAGTTCTAGTTCAGTTCTAGTTCAGTTCTAGTTCAGTTCTAGTTCAGTTCTAGTTCAGTTCTAGTTCAGTTCTAGTTCAGTTCTAGTTCAGTTCTAGTTCAGTTCTAGTTCAGTTCTAGTTCAGTTCTAGTTCAGTTCTAGTTCAGTTCTAGTTCAGTTCTAGTTCAGTTCTAGTTCAGTTCTAGTTCAGTTCTAGTTCAGTTCTAGTTCAGTTCTAGTTCAGTTCTAGTTCAGTTCTAGTTCAGTTCTAGTTCAGTTCTAGTTCAGTTCTAGTTCAGTTCTAGTTCAGTTCTAGTTCAGTTCTAGTTCAGTTCTAGTTCAGTTCTAGTTCAGTTCTAGTTTAGTTCTAGTTCAGTTCTAGTTCAGTTCTAGTTCAGTTCTAGTTCAGTTCTAGTTCAGTTCTAGTTCAGTTCTAGTTCAGTTCTAGTTCAGTTCTATTTTAAGCCTATTTTAGGAAAAAATATATCTATTACCAAGATTACAATTCCTTTATAGATGAATTATTTACATCCTATTTATATCTCAAGTTCATTTAATCTAAATTTCCTTAATAAATAAAATAAAATTAGAACCTTTTTAATATTTAATGATTTTAAAATTAGATTTTTCAAATTTATGTTTATTTTTCGATAATAGCGCCTTTATATTTTATTGCCAATAAATTTCTCAAATATTTATTTATATTAATAGCAAAACGGTTTTTAATTTATTTATGCCAAAAATAAAATAAGACTAAAAGAAAAAATAAAATAAGGAAATAAAGTTCAGCAAAAATCAAACGTTGTGCTTCGTTACACCTCAATAAAATATGTACTTACTACAGTGCAAAAAAGTTTGCCAGGCCAAAACGCACAAATAAGGAAAAAAACTTTTTACAAAATTATTACGACAAGTAGCTAACAAAGTGGAAAAGTTCGTACTAAGAATTTTATTACACTTTAGAGAGGTGGTAGTGTAGGACGACTACCTTCGTAATACACGTGTCAGTTTTTGTCTATTCAATTGTTATTTGCCGAAATACATGGAAGAACAGCCAGGCAAGCAACAAAGTTTTTGGCCATGAATTTTGATTTTTTTATATGTATGTACGCTTCTTTATCAGTAGACCAGGAAACATCTTGTAGCCAACAAGTTCGTTTTTTCTTTTCCGTTGTTGGAATATTTATAACCAAGTGTTCTGGTTCTAAAAGATTTGGATAAAATAAAGAAATGTTTAGGTACGCAATATGGAAGGCCAATGTACAAAAACTTTATTGACAGTTTAACGAATTTTATACGAATCTTTATCTATGTAAGTTGTATGTACAGTGCTATCCCTACATCCTACCCCATCTAAAACTTAAGGATTTGTGTTAACGTTGTGTTAAGTTACAACGAAATAATTTGGTGTAAAGAAATTTACGATTTTCAGTCAAACGACTTATGTACTGTACATGTCGAGAGTATCCTGGTAAGAAAAAGTTTCTTCAATTTTTTATATATGAGTGTACATATGTATGTGTATTGTTGCCGTTTATTTAAGTTTTCAGAACTTGTTGCATATTTTATGGCTGGAAAATTAAACGTTACATTATTTGTTTGTGTGTCAGTAGTTGTGCTATTACGAGATTCTATTGAAAGTTGGTTTTATTAGTGAGTAGTGAGTGACATTATTTTGGATTTTACAACTTAATTGTACGACTTTTTGTGGTTTTAGTTTATGTACAATTATCTACCAAAATACGCTTTTTATGACTTGCAGCATTATTCTCATTTCAATAGAGTTTGTTTTTTATTATTTTTATTACTACATTTACTCTAGGGAATTGATAGTGTAATAAAATGTATATGCCTTGTGTTTTTGTATCGTTAAATTAAGTATGTTTTCAGCCAGCTGAATTTTATATTGTAATAGTTTCGTTTTTGTTAACTCATGTATAATTTAGTTACCTGTAATAGAGTTTTTCAATTGTTTTGTTTTTGTTGAATTTAGTTTTATGCAACTTTTATGTTCGTTGAATTGATTTTGCTGTATTGTTTTTTTTTCTCTTTTTTTTCAACTTTTATATGAAATTTTGTTATGTGTATATTAGACAGTTCCGCTACTACCCCTAGAATTGAAGATTATGCTGTAAATAGTAAATACAATTTTAATGATCGGGTCGCATCGATCACTAAGTTTAAAAATAAACATTTTGCTACTATATATTAAAGAGCTTTAGAACAATACCTCCAAAAGAATTCGCACTACATAATCCCAACTGGATGTAAGCTACAGAATCTATATAGTCTTGTTGTGTCCTAACTGAACAATCTCGTATGTATCCTCAGGTACGGAGCAATAATAACTTCTTGGACAGCGTAGCAGATGTATCTATCTGAACTAGAGTTTTTCTTTTCCCGGTAAATCGGGATTAATTTTGAAATTTCTCGGGTTCCCTTGAATTTCTGCCTAGAAAAAATTATTTAATTTAAAGAATGTAGACTTCGTTAAAAATCTAAAAAAATGTCTTTGGTTTTAAAATGTAATTGGATACAAATAAAAAAAAAAATCCAATAAAAATTTAATATAAAGAGATAAACTGACTCGATTTCTAATTTTGATTATATACAAACCTGTCACCATTTGTCATTTGTATCGGAATGGCTTCAATTTCCATTAGTTTTTGTTTTACCTTCGTTAGATTCCAATTAATTCTGTTAATTCGCAAATAAATAAAAATTTAATTTTTTTTAATTGGAAATGTAATTCTCGCATAATTTCCCGGGAATTCGGGATTGATCATTTTGCGGAATTCCCATGAAAAACTCCTCAGGTATCCTATCTTTAAATTTAAATAAAACAAAGTTTGTGTAAGATATCATCCAAATTTTGTATTCGTTTGAAAGGCCTATCAATGCCATTATGTATGGAATATAACATAGTGCCGGCTTTGCATCCGAAATTTGCAATTTTCCATTAATCTTGGCTTTGAGGGCCTTTGCGGTTTGTGGCTAATTCGCACGAACGCACAGTGGTATGAGAAAAAAAAGAGGGAAATAAATCTGTAACTTCTAAACCCTTACGCCGATTTGAATAAAATTTCACATGCGCAAAGAGGAAGTGCAGTCGAGTTTATGTTTTGAATTTGGACCTCATGAGCCCACCAGGAGCTGGGAAAAGGGTCCTTAAAATAAGACACCTCGGGTATGTTCAATTTTAAAAATGATACTATTTCTTCGTTTGTGTTCCGATTTCAAAAAAATTACATATATAGAATTTCCTCATTGCGCACTACATAAATCAATTATCTCTTATAGCTTAGGAGATATCCGCATTTGAAAATTAAATTTTCAAAATTATTACCCACCCTACTCCAGTTTTTTGATGACCGCGGTTCCAAATATTTACCGATTTTCTCCATTTTTCTTTTATAGGACTAACAACAGATGTATATATCAAATAAAGGAAGAATTGTTCAAAAACCATGACTAAGTCCAAAGTTACATGCATTTGAATTAAAAAAATTAAAAAAGGCGATTTTTTTTTTGAGAAAAAAGAACTTTTATTCTTTTGCAGTTATCTAAAAACTTTCTAAGAGGATGTATAATGAATTTATACTTTTTGAAAAGCTAAATTAACGTCCAATTTTTTGATACCGACGGGATCAGGTCCATTAAAAAAATGCCTATTTTTTATGTAAAATTCAACTTTAGGGCAAAAATTCTCAAATCGCATACTCGATATCAAAATATAGTAACCTATTTTAGATAGCACAATATGTTCTTAATTATCAAATGCTAATATCTCCTAAGCTATAAGAGATAATTGATAGCTACGACAAGGTTTTATGTAGTGCTCGACGAGGAGATTCTATATGTGTAATTTTTTTTAAATCGGAACACAAACGAAGAAATATGTAGGATCATTTTAAAAATTGAACATACCCTAGGTGTCCTACTTTGGGAACCCCTGGTCCCGCTTCTGGTGGGCTCATGAGGTCCAAATTCAAAACTTAAACTCGATTACACTCTTTGCTCATGTCAAATTTCATTCAAAGGGTTTAGAAGTTACAGATTTATTTCCCTCTTTTTTTATTCTCATACCACTGTGGGACGTGCGACTTAAGAAAACCCCACTAGTATAACGGGGTCAAATCGCACGATCTCGGTGGCCAGTTGAAATCAAACGATAAAAGAATTATTTATAAAAAAATAAAAATATTAAAATGGGATTTTTGTCCCTGTCAAGATCCATGAAATAATGGAAATTTTTATGTTGGGTTATAATTTTAAATATGGATACAAAAATCCTTAGAAGAATTTCTTATATTTAAAATCATAATTACAAATCAAATATGGCGCCAATAATGTTAATTGTATTCCACAAATTATACAGATATGAATCAGCTGGTTTTAGTAATATGGCAATTGAAAACAAACAAAGGAAAATGTCAAAATGGTTGTGGTTTGGAAAGAGGGACAAATACACGTTTCCTATTGAAAATTTAATTTTTTCTCTCGCTGTGCAAACCACAACCATTGATTATGGTTTACACCTACAGAATATTAAGATATCAACTCAGAAGAAATACATAAATAATAAACGGAAGATTAAATAGTTTAGATTTTTCAATAAAATATACTCAACTTTTATTATAAAACATCACTTTTTTATTTATTTGTACTTTTACTATAGGTACTCACAGACATACGTCCAACATAAATCTTAAAAATTAATTTTTCTGAGGCCTAAATGTATCCATCACACCCTTTACAAAATTAATCACAGGCTTTGGCAATTCCAACTCAAACATTAACGAGGCTTTTTCATTCATAACCTTGTTAACTCCTTCAATATCATCACTTTTGGTTTTGGCTGGTAAGCTGCTCAGTTCGGTGGCCGTTTCTTTAACTATTTCACTTGTACTAGTTTCTTCAACACTTGATTTAACTGATTCTTTTACATCTATATCAGTTTCTTTTGCACTTGCCTTAACTGTTTCTTTTACATCTATATCTGATTTCCGAGCCTTTGCCACCAAATCAATTTTATCTGCCACTGCAGTGGTGATAACTTCAGCCTTAAGTTTCTTTGCCGGCGACTGCACAATTTGTCCCTGGAAGGGATATTTGAGGGGGAAATACAAATGCAACACTTGAGTGTTGGCGGGTATAGTAGCCTGTTCGGTTGAGCCATTTTTATTGTAACTTAATTTGGGAAATTTTAGGAATTCTGAACCGGTTATATAGGTCCAAGGTTTCCAGTAACTGGGCGTACCATCTGCCGGTTGAGTTTTATTGACCTTGGCATTTGTTTGTTTATTAGCTCCCGGATCGTTGGTGTAACCGCGATGAAATAAGGCATTCCAAAATGCTAAATCTCTGGATTCTGCTGGAGGTGTTGTTGGAGCATCATTTAACGGAGGCCGAGTTTCTATAATGCGATTAGGACCAAAGAAATTGGTAAAATTCGGTCTCCAATTCCAGGGTACAGCGAAAATGCCAAAACCAAATGTACTTTGTGTTTGATTAGTGGTAGAGCTGGTGGTGTTGAAGGGGTTGATAAAGAAGGTGGGAACTAGTGGAGCATTAGGCAGAATGGGGAAATTGGAGAACCAACCGGGATTTGTGATGGGTCTTCTAGTTGTGGTAGGCCTACGTACAGGTAATATAGGTCTTCTAGTTGGTAGTCTTGATGGTCTGGTTGGTTTTGGAGTAATAAATGAAACTGAAGGTTTGGTAGTTGAGTCCAAAGGACTTTCTGTAAGTGGCTTGATGGATGTTGTTGTTGTTGCTGTTGGAGAAGCTGAAGTACTTCCGATTTCCTCAATTTTTACAGGCTTAGATTGTGTTGCTGTGTTGGGGTTTTTGGGCAATTTCTCTGTTGTCGTGGAAGTACTAGATTCTGTCATAGTTTCGGTAGTTGTTTGAGTTGCTAAAACACTAATTATGGTTTGCTGCACTTTCTCATTAACTGTTGGTTTATTTTTCGTTTCTTTTAAATCTGTCACAGCTGTCTCGGTTGTCACTTTAATATTTTGTTGTTTCTTTGAATCCTTGTTAGAATTTATAGATGTTTCAGTAGTTATTTTCTCTGTCGTTGATATCTTATTGGTGGTTTCTGAAATCTCCAAAATGTTTTCGTTAACTTTTTCGGAGTTTCCTAAAACTATCTTTACGTCACTCACAATCACTAAATTTGGATTTTTATCTACATTCTCCAAAGAATTTTTATTTAAATTGTCTGTAGCCTTTACGGAGTCGGTTGTGGTAGCTATAGCGCCAGTGGTAGATGATTCCGAATCCGTAGATTCTTTTATATTTTCGGAATTAATTGGTTCCTTTATTTTATCATTCAAGTTATCCTGTTCTATTGTCGTTTCTTTTACTTTATCTTTTGAATTTGTCACTTCTGTGAAAGTTATTTGTTCGGCAATCTGTTCTTTATCATTATTTTCTTTTGTTGGAATTACCTTTTCGGTGATCATCAATTTCTTTTCATTATCTTCTGTATTTTCAGAAAGCAATGTTTCCTCTTTTTTATCCTTTAAATTATTCTCTGTTGTAGACTCATTTGCTGTATGTTTGGAATTGTCCATATTTGTGGGATTTATTTTTTCGGAGTCCATTGTCTTATTTTCTGTATTTTCAAAATTATCCACATTTGATGAAATTATAGATTCGGTATTCACGATCTCCTTTTGTTTTGTTGAAATGATTTGATCGGTATTAATTGTTTCCTTTTCTTTATCCAGTTTTGTGGGAGTTATTTTTTCTGAGTTCAATGTTTCCTTTGCTTTATCTGCTTTTGTGGGATTTATGGGTTCCTTCTCTTTATCCAGTTTGGTGGGAGTTATTTTTTCGGAGTTCATTGTCTCTGTGGCAATTGCTTTGTCAAAGTTCGTTGTATTCGTTTCTTTATCTTTCTGACCATTCATTGCTGTTTGATGTTTTTGCTCATCTTCGAAATTGGTTAATGACAAAGTCTTCAAATACTTGAAATTGTTTTCAACATTTTCGGAATCCATATTAGTTTCAACTTTGATAAAGTCATTGTGAACTTGTTGATTTTTGGTTTTCTTATGCATTTCATCTTTGTTTCCATCATTTGATTCTGATTTTATTAAATTCTCAGAGTTCTTTTCGTTTTTAGTTTGAATTAAATTAGCTTCATCTAAAGTTTCTTGAGTTGCTTCTATTGCAATCTCAAATTCCTCTTCAGTTTGAGTAGATTTATCGTTGTTAGCTTCAGAAGTTTTAAATTCCAGTTCTTTAAGTAATTCATAATTTGAATCCTCATTCTTACACTCAATTTCATTTAGTTTATCTTCGACACCAAAATCAACAGCATCATAGGGAGGCGCCACTGAATTATCTGTTAGTTTAGTTAAGGTTTGTATAGGCTGTATTATAAATTTTTGAGGCGTTCTTAAAGCTTCCAAGTCTCTGTCGGACTCCACTTCCCGTCTGTGTATATTATGAGCTTGGGTTAATAAACACAAACTTAAAAACCATAGCAATTTGAATTTTCCAAGAAAATGCTAAAATAAAAGTTTAAAAAATATTAAAAAAAATTAAGAAAAAAGATGTTGTCTCTTGCTGAACTTACCATGACGTTTTCTAGATCAATACTAATCGTTTAACATATTTTTGGTATTTTATTTATACACCAAACAAAATTCCAGTTTTCTATGTTGTATTTTTTTAAATTTGTTTTTGGTATTTTTATCAAATGGCTTTCAATTTCTATTGTTTGTCTTGGTTATGTTTGCGTGACAGTGTGCGTGAGTCCATTTGTTGGTTTTTTTTCTTATTTATAAAGTGGAGTTTAAGTAGATTTTGATTTTTGTGTTTTTTGGTTTTGGTAAATTATCATTATGTTGCACTAATTATAATGCACATTTAGAAAGGTAGAGAAGAGAAGAGGTGCAGTTTAATGGTCTAACACGATAAGAACATGACATAAAAAGCAGCAGCAGCGAATACAATTTTTTCAAATTTCACTCTCGAAACCACTTTAAATATTATTTTGAATCATCATCATCATCGGCGTCGTCGTAATCGTCATTATATTTTGATTGGTTAGTTAGGAAAATATGGTGATTTCCATAAACAAAATGTCATTGAACTGCTTGCATACGAGTACGTATGTATGTAGGTATTTATCTAAGAGGAAATAAATGTTTAAATTTATAGCTTTCACTTACATATGCATTCAAATATTTATTTAACAATTGTGTGTAATTGGAAATAAATTTTAGAACTTGAACAATTTATGCTCAATTATTATGTTTTAAGATAATGAGGTCAGAGTGCTGTCTATAAATATGTCAAGAATTTATTAAATTTATTACCCATATTTATTGTTGGAGAGTAATGCATGTGCTTAATAAGTTTAAGTAAATTTAAATGTTTGTACCCCCTCCGTGAGTGATAATTGTAATTGCTAGAATATGAATTTCATTGGATCCTAATAGGTAGGATAGATGATTTCATAATTGAAATAACTTAGACATCTTGTATGATATATCAATATGCTTCCACGAAATCGGTTAGTAAATGGTTGAATTAAGATCGATAGCTAAGAATTACTTTTATTTATCTTTCATCAAACTACAAAGATTGGCTCCCGTTGCCGCTTCAGCTTGACTAAAGTTATTGCTATATATATATATAAATGTTCCTTTCACACCTCGATGCAGCATAGGGCTATAACAAGTTGGTTCCAATAATGTCGATCGTCGGCTCGATGCTTGATTTCGTTCCATTTCATCCGCAATCTCAAAAGCTCTGTTATTAGTTGTCGCTTCCAGGTATGAGCTGGTCTACCAACTGGACTGCTTCCCTGCGGGTTCCAGTCTAAGCATTTATTGGCAATGTCAATGACCTATCCAACTCCATTTCCGCTTTATTATTTCCGTTTTAATAGACTGCTTGTTTGCCTCCACCCAAAGTTGGTTGTTGGATATTGTCACAGGCCAGAAAATCCGTAAGATCTTGCGGAAGCATTTATTGAGAAACACTTGAAGACATTGTGTATCATGTGTATCACAACAGAGTAGATTCTATGTTGGAGTTAAATAGTTGGATCTTGGTTGGTTACGAAATATTGGATGAATTGCAAATAGAATTTAACTGGGCAAATGCACTCCGTGCCTTATTAATGCTACTGGATATATCTGCTGCTGAGCCACCAGTATCAATTTTGCTTCCCGGTAGCAGAAGTTCTTTACATCTTCAATATCTTGGTCGAATACGAAGAAACGGCAATCTGTGTTACAATTGATCCGGAGCGATTTTGTTTTTGGTAATATACTCAGCCCAACTAGTTTTGCGAATGAGTGGCTAAGTAACATATATAAGAATGAGTGGCTAAGTAACATATATTATCGGCATAATCTGAGACCTCTAACCTTCCTTTTAAGCCCCACATAATACCTCTCTTCTGATGGCTTGTTTCTTTCTGCATCACAACATCGAGGACACAGTAAAAAAGAAGATGTGATAAGACACAGTCATGTCTAACTCCAGTTTAGACTACGATCTTGTCGCTCAGCTGTTTTTCTGTCGCAGCTTGAAGTTCTTTTGCTATGTTTTTGACCCATTTGCGTTTATCTCTCCGGCAATACGTTTTACCTCAGAATTAGGTCGATTGCATAGTTCCTGATGTCTGGCTTTATTCAAGCGTGTTTTGCTTGCGTTAACAGTGCTTTTTACGACCATCCTCTGCTGGATTCAGTTCACGTAACATCGCTAATCCATTATTTTCTAATAGTAGTTATGAACCTCAGATGTTTCTCTGCTGCCTTCGTGAAGTTTTCCCTAACGTCCGGCCATGTTCGGGTTTCACTGCTACTTGAGGCGTATTCTACTAATTCGTTAGTGAACAGGTTTGCGATTTCCGGGTTATTCAACTATGCTACATTGAATCTTCTCGGTGTTACAGTGTTGTTCATCCTGATGACGGTTATCTTTATTCGCACAGTGACAGCCAGTAAGTGGTGATCGCTAGCAATAACGGCACCTCGTTTGTTGCGCACATCTAATAAAGAACCGCGCCATTTTTTTCTGATAGTTATGTGGTATATTTGGTTTTCTGTGCGACTGTCAGGGGATACCCAAGTACTTTTGTGTATCCTTGGATGAGGGAATAACGTGCCACCAATGACAACATTATTATACCCAAAACCACCATAGTGCATTTTTGCAGATGTTTGTAACGTTCAAAAATATTAGTCTAACACCCACCTTAAAGTATACCGATTGACTTAGAATCACTTTCTGAGTCGATTAAACGATGTCCGACCGTCCGCTAAAATTTTTCAAAGGACCAAGCCTATTGAAACTTTCACCTAGCTCCCATACAAATGTTCTATCGAAATTGGACTTTACCGGTCATAAATTTTTAATTTATATAAGTATCTACACAAGTTTTTCTCCTTATAAGTTTTATATATACGGAATTTATGTCACCAAATTTTATTAGGCTCGGTCCATAATTAGTCATAGCTCCCATATAAACCTGCAGCCGAAAATCACTTTAACGTGTATAAATCTCCTAAAAATGTTGGTATACACATAAAATTCGATAAATAACATTCATATAGACCTAAATCACACGAACTGATTTCATAGTGATCAGTCCATAATTGTTCGAAAATCACCCACGAATATAAAATATTGAAATTTTAAAAGAAAAATATTTTTGCTCGACTACTTCTAAGTAATGAAGTGGTCATTGGAAGGCATGTTATTCAACATTTTAAAATATTAAATAATGTATAAAACACAAATCATTTAGATATTTTCAAGCTACATACATTAATTTATTTTTTTAAACCATTTTAAATCATGCTTAACTTTTTTCATAGCAACAGAAATTTGTTCTTATTTGTTCAAAACGTAAAACATACATAAAATATGGTCAAGTAAACTTAACTTAACTAAAAACTGACAGTAATTGCCCCTAAATTTTATTTGAAGTATTGCCTGGTTTTTGGTCATCTTTTTGAAAATTTTATTATTTACATATATTTAATCATAGTTCATGCACTTGCAGTGGAATTTCACTAAAAACATCTCTAAATATTTAGCAACAATTTCTTAAACATACAATGTATAATGAATAACGATACCAAACGATACAGCAATTCCCCTCTTATTTGTTTTGCAGGGGCTTTGAGACTTATAAACATCCTGCTCAACAGAATACAAAACAAATGTAGCATCAGGGACGAAGCTAAAGTTGTTGCTAATGCTGAAACAGCAGCAAACAAAAGTCCCTTTTCACTGTCGTACTTATGTAGTCGTACATAAATATACATTTATTCATACATACATCAATAAATAATAATGTTTATTTCCAATAATACTACAACTCGTAAAAAAAAATCATAAGAAAATGGGAAAGAAGGAAATATATAGCAGAAACATATAGCAGTAGTGAAAGAATAATAATAAAACGATGTATTATTTTTTTTTTTGTATGAAAATTGAGCTGAAAGCAATATTTCATATAAAATAACTAAGTTTTCCTACCTCACTGCCCAGGCTGGTTGGCTGGCTTGCTTAACTTTTGCTCAAGTATTGTAAATAAATAATAATGATCTTTGTAGGGCAAACACACGCCCTTCTTATTCACATACATATCAAATGAAAATGTAACTAATTACGTATTCATTAAACTCCGGAAATGCTACACAAACATTACTCTACTCTACATTCGTTTCAATACAATACAATCCTTGTACATTGTAAGAATTGGAAATTGCAAAACAAAAACAAATATAACAAAAATCGGGCAACAGGAAGTAAAGGAAAAATAAGAATAATCAGCCAATATTAAATGTGTATGTATGTACTAGGGTATTCAATTAATCGGGTTACTGGTTTAATCGGTTAATCGAGCAAATAATTAATCGGGGTTTAGATCGGTTAATGATCGGTTATTTTTAAATTATTCGATTAACCGAATAATTTATATTTAAATTACAAACTGAAAATAAAACCACGAATTTTGTATATTTATTTAAGTATGTTATTAATAAAAAGAACAAAAACATAACAATTCAGCCAAAAAATAAATAATTTTTCTGAGTTTTCATAAAACTCGACTTGGAAAAATTCTCTCGCTGATTGTAGATGTTGGAGAAATCGAAAATAAGGCATGATAAAGAATATCCAACATCTCAGTAATTTTTTTTTAGTTTTTTGCTAAGCATATAAAATCCTTATTTATATCTTTGACGTCCTTTTTGAATTTTTTTAGATTTTAAATACTTTAAAAGATAAAAGATTCGTTTCAGTAAAGTCTCCAGTTTCGTCAATTATTATGTTTTCATCCAACAAATATGTACATGTAAATTAAATATGTCAGTTGTTATTGGAAGTTCGAAAAAATATGTAATTTTAAAATAAATACAAAGAAATAAGTAAAGTACAAAAAAAAAGGAATTTCGGTTTATTTGTTATTTGAAAATCGGCAATTTTGAATTATTCGAACAGTTAACCGACCAAAATTAATCGGTTAATCGATTGAATACCCTAGTATGTACTCGTATTTCAATATTATTTGTATTGAAAGCAGACATTTGCAAATGAATTTGTATGTGCACTACTACTTATACATATTATATTGTTGTTCAAAACACAATAATGTTTAGGAAAATTGTACAAATAAATGTTTATTTAAAGGATTTTCTGACAAATTAAAGGCAATTCGTTTGTAATTCATTAGTAAATAATTAATCAATAGTCCAAATTGATAGTAATCGACAATAATTGTGGAAGAATATCACATTTGATGCTGGATGGTTATGGCAGGGTCCTTTCCGTGTTTCATTTTTAAACCGCTTAAGTATATATATATATGTATGTGTTATGTATGATTTGTATATGTATAAAGAATTTGATTTAACCCTCTAATGCCCAAGCATACCCAAGGCACTCATCGCAAAAATACAAAAAAACTGCTTTAGCATTTTAAAAACTCTTGTAACAGTTGCTAAAAGACGCACTTAAATTATTGTAAAAAGCTTTCAAAGTTTTTGAAATGAAATATTAGTTATATTTGCATTTATTGACATTTTGCGATGAATGCCTTGAGGCATGCTTAAGCATTAGAGGGTTAATGATGTCCGTTTTATCATACTAGATACACGCAGAGAAAAAATATAATTGGGCATGGTTACTGTAACCATTTAAATAGTGTTACAAGATTTTTAACAATAATATAGTCACAGTAACTATTTACATGATTGTGGTAACCTTAATATGGTTACAGTAAACAAATATATGTTTGTGGCAACCATATTTATGATGAATAATTTTATCATAATATGTTGTTCTCAGATTATGATAAGCCTTAAGCCGAGAGCAACATAATATGATAAGTCCTTCATCATATAAATGGTTGTCACAAACATATATTTGTTTACTGTAACCATATACATATATGGTTGCTACTATCATGTGAATCGTAAATTAACCATATTATGGTTACCACAATCATGTAAATGGTTACTGTGATTATAATATAGTTAAAAAACTTGTAACAATATTGAAATGGTTACAGTAACCATGCCCAACTATATTTTTTCTCTGCGTGTATCTAGTATGATAAAACGGACACATTTGTGACAATTACTGTCCTTAAGGAATACATTGACTACTTGCTTAACTGCTGGGTTGTCATGAACATGTATTAATAAAACAAGTAAGAGTGCTATATTCGGCTATGCCGAATCTTATATACCCTTCACCTTTGTTGTGGATGCATTATTATTTTTTATAATTATTATATATGTATGTACATTGCCCACTTTCAGCGTACAGCATCCTAAATTTATCAAGAACACAAAAAACAACAACAACGCCAAACGAAACAAAACACCAAAAGAAAAAACAAAATACGCAAGCCAATGAAACCAACACACATCCAAATATACGTTTAATTGTATAAAAAACAACAACGCCAAAAGAAACAAAACACAAAAGAAAAACAAAATACGCAAAGCATATGCTTCCATCCAAACATACGATTTGTTGCTTATTTGACAAAAAAACCAACACACAACCAAACAAACGTTTAGTTGTATAAAAAACAACAACAACGCCAAAAGAAACAAAACACAAAAAAAACAAAATACGCAAAGCATGCACATCCAAAAACATACGTTTTGTTGCTTTTTTGTCAAAAAAACCAACACACAACCAAACAACCCAGCGGGAAAAAGATGCAGTAAAGAGGCCTTCCTAAATGCCTCATTTTGAAGACACAAGGACTTGCAAAATCATTTTGCCGCATTGCAAAATCATTTCAATTTTACACGGCGTGTCATTGCGAGCCAAGGACTTGCATACTCGCTGCTGTTAGAGGGCTGAGAGAAGGCCTACTTATGATGGGCTGTTGGCAGCCAACAAGCTTACTTGTTATTAGAAGGGGATTCATAGGGCTTCTTGAACACCTTCTAAGAGCAGGCAGGGTGGAATGAGTATCGGATCTTTTAGAATGTGTAAGTATGCCTTTTAGAAGGCCTACAAATTGAAGTCCTATCATTTTTTCCCGCTGGGAAACGTTTAGTTGTATAAAAAACAACAACAACGCCAAAAGAAACAAAACACAAAAACAAACAAAATACGCAAAGCATACGTTTTGTTGCTTTTTTGTAAAAAAAACCAACACACAACCAAACAAACGTTTAGTTGTATAAAAAACAACAACAACGCCAAAAGAAACAAAACACTAAAAAAAACAAAATACACAAAACTTGCACATCCAAACATACGTTTTGTTGTTTTTTTGTCAAAGCATGCAATACATTGTGTTTTTTGATGAAATTTTCAGAGGTTGTCTCGGATTTTTGCTCATATCTCCGTTATTTATGGACGGATTTTGCTGATTTTAAATAGCAAAATTCTCGAAAGTATGTCTGACAGAATTGTTGAAGATTTGGATCCCGGAGATATCTGGGGCCTTCAGAAAATTGATTTCAACAGACAGACAGACAGACAGACGGACAGACAGACAGACAGACAGACAGACAGACAGACAGACGGACATGGCTTAATCGACTCCGCTATCTATAAGGATCCAGAATATATATACTTTATAGGGTCGGAAATGAAAAATGTAGAAATTACAAACGGAATGACAAACTTATATATACCCTTCTCACGAAGCTGAAGGGTATAAATATATATCCGTAAAATTTCACGGATAATATTTTTGCGGAACATTTTAACCCCTTAAATCCCTGTTGTAATGGTGTTTTTTGCTAATTTTTAAAAGAAGGACAAAAAAGACCCATGCCTTGAGGATTTAGAGGGTTAACATATTCTACAAAAATATTCTCCGTAACATTTTACATAACTTTGCTGAACAAATTTTATACTTAAAATGTAAGGATCACATGGTTTCTTATGACGATTAACAATAAGAATGTGCCAGAGTTGGGAAACTTTAACCCGCCCTCAAATGAAATTCAGATGTAAACTTTCAAAACGCTGATACACGTGTCTTTTTTTTTTTGTCTCCTCTATCAAAATTTATTGGTCGGACCTTGTAATTTTGGAAAAAATTTGATTTAGTTGTATAGTGTTATTGACTAATGTCTCCGGAATTTATATTTGCTTTATCTAGATATTTATTTATAAAGGTCTCTTTTCAAGAGTTTTAAATTCAAAATTTCTTGTATACTTTATAATGTCTATATACAGAAGTATTCGAAGTATCCAGACAGACATCGCTTAATCTATTCCTCTATAAGGGCTGTCCCAAAATTGACGCAATATTTCACTTAAATAAATACTACAGTTTTTTCATTACATTGCTATTTCTTATTGAATCTTTAAGTACACAGGATGAGGTTATAGCCCATCGGATAATTGACCTCCATGACTTATCGAAATTTTCCATGACCAATTTGCATAAAATGTGTTTGAATTTCGTTGACTCTGCGTGGAATTTAACAGTGGTTATATGCTTGCTGACTTAAAATAACTACATCCAATGATGTTAAATCACGTGATCTGATCACTGAAACGATCGTCCACATCACTTTCATCAAATTTATGCAGAAAGAACTATCTTATCGTGATATTAAGCATAATTTTAAAATGTTTATAGAATTTTTACCATACATTTTTGAATTGAAACCATAGTGCATTTTGATACAATTTTATTAATTTAAATCAAATAAAACTTGATGATATGAGTTATTACTAAATATAAATCCTTATGTCGTGATGCATCACATATCCCTTTCATATATTTAATTCTCCTTTAACTTAAATGTCAAACATTTACCCCCAGTTAATGCCTACGAGTATATTATGCCAACATTAACTTATTACGCTTGAAATATTTAATGTATGACAGTTTTAAAATGTTATTAATCATGTACATATGTAAATCTTTTTTAATAAAATTATAAATACAAAAAATATACTTTACAAGCATTAAATTCTTGTCTATAAAAAGACAAATTGTATAAAGATATGTATGTAGGTACAAAATAAGATTAAAATAAAGTCACCTGTATGAATTTATCAGAAAATAAATATGTTAAAACATCTTGGTTGTCTTGTAAAAGTTGTCTGGGTCTGCTAAAAAGCATCTTGGAAAAAAAATACTCATAAAGCGCTTTGTTTAAGCTTAATTTGTATGTAAATTAATTACTTACAGTTTTATTAAAAAACCACTCAATCATTGTAGTCAAACATAATCAGAAAGAAGCAACAAAAAAACGAATTACATACTATATGCATGTTTTTTTTTATAGGTAAACTTAAGGGGACCAACTACATTTTGCGGACAATTTTTGTAATACAGATATGTTTCAAACGACTCAAATCTGTATTCATATTTGATAAAAGTACCAAACTGTTTACACGGATTTGTTAACAAGACATTTTAGTTTTTTTGTACTAAATATCGATTTTTAGTATAAACTATGAGTAATCCAGATTGAGCTTATTTTCCCTAAAAATGTTGTATTTATTAAGTTATTTGCGATTTAAAATATTTGAGTTTTTTTATACTAAATATCATTATAGTGTAAACAACAAAGTTTTTTGCTTCGAGAATTTAAAATTTTGAACCAACAAACAGTCATCTGCGGTCAGTTTTGCTTTACTTCTTTAATTGCCACTGAAACACACCGATTACTCATAAAATCTTATTGTGAATGTGTTCCATCGGTTTCAATATGCGAAAGAAAGTTTGTTCGATTCAGAATTGGTGATTTTGACACGGAAGACAAAGATCACCCAGGCCAGCTAAAAAAGTTTGAAGACCAAGAATTGGAGGCATTACTTCATGAAAATTGTTGTCAAACTCAACAAGAAAATTATTGGAAGCTACTCAAGTAGCAATTTCGATTTAGCAAGTCCGAAATGATGCTTGAATGCTACAAAAGAAAATAATTTTTGCGATGAAAAATGGATCCGTTACAACAACTCGAAGCGTAAGAGATCGTATCTGAATCTCGGCCAACCAGCCGAGTCGACACCAAAGCTAAATATCTATGACGCTAATGTAATTCTCTGTTTTTGGTGGGAGCAAAAGGGTCCTATCAATTATGAGCTGCTGAAATCTGAAGAGACCAATACAGGGAACCTTTACTGAACACAACGGATTCATTTGAAGCGATATTGGCTGAAAAAATATGCGAACAGACATGAAACTGTAATATTCCATCATGAAAACGCTCGGCCACATGTTGGAATACGAGTTAAAAACTATTTAGAATGAAGTGGTTGGGAAGTTCATCCTCACCCGCCTTATAATCCAGACCTAGTCACGTGGCCACGTCAGACTACTATTTATTTCTCTGGATACACTTCACTTCAGAACAGAGTATCCGATATTGGCTTTGATCGTTCCTGGCCTCAAAAGATGATCAGTTCTTTTTGTTCTTAATCCATATGTTGCCAGAAAGATGGGGAAAAGTCAAAGCTAACAATGGCACTTTGAATAAATTTATATTGTACAAATGTTTCAAAATAAAAGCTAAAAATTTTAAAGAAATCTCAATCCTCATAAACGAGGAGAGTCTGAATTAGGCCCTGCGTAGCTTTGACTCATATAAATGTCCGGGTCCGGATGGTATCATTCCCGCGGATCTGCAACGGAATGATGATCTAATCATACTTGTATATATTCGGACTGCTTAGCTTGGTCATATATTTCGGAGTCCTGGACCAGATGTACTGTAAGGGAGGGAATGCTTCTCATACTAAACCTAATGAATTTAGGCCTATTAGTCTATCGACCTTCGTTCATCGATTGATTCTAACCGACTTTCTTTGTCTCAACATGCCTACATGAAGGGCAAATCTGTTGAGACGGCTCTACACTCGCTTGTGGGATTTGTAGAAAAATCAGTCGAGCACAAAGAATATGCATTCTTGGCCTTCCTGGATATTGAAGGTGCTTTAACAATCTGAAGCCAGAGAGGATTCATTCGGCTTTAGGCGGACTGGATATAAATCAGTCTATTATCTGTTTCATAGGTAGACTTCCGACAAATATAATCATTATTTCTTCTATGGTGAATGCTACTACTTATCTTTAGATTAGCTAACCGAGGCACTCCACAGGAAGGAACCTTGCCATTAATATACTACTCATGAAATTAGACTCCATGAAGTGCAAAACTGTCACATATTCTGATGATGTTGCTGTAGCCGTTTCTAGGAAACATCTTGACACTTAGCCAGTGGAGCATTTCTAGTGGACTTGGTGTGAATCCTGGGAAAACGGAGCTTCCCCTCGTTCCCATTACTGCGCCTTAACGGAGTAGAACTTAAGCTCTCGGACAATGCGAAGTATCTAGGAATCATTCTAGACTCTAAGCTATCCTGGAGCCCGAGAGCGTCCAAGGCGGCTATCGCTATTTATGCCTGCAGAAGGGTCATTGGGAAGACCTGGGCAATAAGCCCTATGAATGCGAAATGGCTTTTTGACATGGTGTTTTTGCCCATACTAATGTATGAAGCACTAGTATGGTGGAAGGCTCTAAGTAAATCCACGTACTGTGGGATGATTGAGTGAATTCTGCGAATTTCTCCACTAATGATTACGGGTTCGCAGTGCTAACTCGATATCCAGATTACCAAATACAAATAACTAAAATAGATAGTTAGAGGCCTAAATGGATGCTGTAAAATTAAAGTTGGTCATGTTATTTGGGAGATTAAGATTATAAAATAAGCTACACACAATATGAAATTTTTACACACGACATTTACAATAATATGAGCCAGCATAGGAGTATTTTTAACATGAATGAATGAATGAAGAGATATATTTTCATAAATACATAGTTCCTCACAGATACATATTGCTTGAACAATGGGAAAGTAATTGTTAAACAATATATTCACTCGTACTATAAAGTTAGTATTTTATTTTTAATATACTCGTACCCCGAGTTTTCGTTTGTTATTTAAGTCGTTGTAAGTAATTTTATTGTGTTTTTGCATGATTATGATTTTATGGATGTCATGTTTAATTATATCATCTGTTGGTTTTTATGATTTACATGAAGGAAGTTTGTTTAACAGATTTTCAGATTTACTTGTTGTATTTTCATTTTATTTATTTAAGTATGTATTACTTTTAGAAGATCCTGCATTACAATTGATTATGTCAGTTGTTGGTTTTGGGATAATCCATTTTATTAAGTCTTTCTATCTGTCTCATTCAATATTTACTATTCCTGTTTATAATTATTTCCTGTAATTGCAGAAGATGTTGCTATTTTGTGCTGCTTTTACGTAACAATTGTTAACATGGTTTTTAAAGTTTTCATTTTTTTTTATTTTGTGAGAAATTGTCACATTATTTCGTATAGTTGCAACATGTCTTGTTTGATTTGTTTGCAACTTTTTTGTGCAACATGTGTAATTGTCATTGTTTGTGACGGCATTTGTGTTTTATTAGAGAATTGAATTAAAAACTTTAAATTTCTTACACAATTTTTTATGTCAATAGTTAATTTAGTTAAAAATAATTTAAATTTATTTAGCTATGTATGTTGTTTTTAAATATAATAATGTTTTATTTCTTTTTTTCCAGGTAAGCACACTCATTTGAAGATTTATGTTAAAGAAGCATTCCAAATTGTAAGTCAAAGTTACAAATTTCATAATTTACTCAAGATTTTAATTAAATATAAAAAAATAAATATGGCTGAATTTCGGAGTTAGCTCTCATGATCTACGGGGCCAACTCTTATTACTGAAACGAAAGAGTACATGAGGATGAAATCTTTCATGGAGATAAACAAATTTTTGATGAAAAAAATTCGAGTTCAAAAATATTTTTCCCGATTTTGACCCATTGTAGTATAGCCTTATATACATCGGACTTTAAAATATCTATCATTAGATATCCATATTGTCTATATTAATGACTTATTAATCCAGATATACAGTGGTGGCCACCAATTTTAGACAAATACTTGAATTTTTTTCATCAACTGAATTTTAAGTGCGATAGAGCCAAAATAAAAGGACCTAGTTTCTGAAAAATGTTTGGAAAAATCGGTAAAACATATATGGACAAAGATATGTGGAAATACATTGACCCACCTCAGCGAACATCCGCTGTTAATAACATGATATGACCGAAACTAATGGAACTAAAAATACGAAATTTGGTCCGAATATTTTATAATAATAAAATGTATGTATGTGTTCATGGTGAATAAAATAAATTTTTGGTCAAGTTGTAGAAAAATTTTATGTGTTCATGGTGAATATATATGAATTGACACAGTCGAATAAAACACACTTGTGTGTTAAAACAGTCCTCATGCATACATATTTGTGGAAATATTTGATAATATAATTCAAAATTACATGGAATTCAGCAAACAATTTTTGTCTTAAATTCCTGGCCACCACTGTATATACAAAATAGGGCAAAAATCGAGGTTGTCCCGGTTTTTTTCTTCCCGATATATTGATGTATGAATCATGTATGTAAGTTATTTGGGGGCTATGGAAAGTTGATTTCAACATACTACATAGACGGACAGACGGACGTGGCTATATCGACTTCGCTCCCTATAATGATCCAGAATATATATATATATACTTTGTGGGTCGCAAGTAAAAAATGTAGAAATTACAAACGGAATGACAAACTTATATATACCCTTTCCAATCTTGGCGAAGGGTATAAAAAAGGCGATTTTTCCCAGTTTTTTTGGAAAAAAGTATTTTTTCTTTTTAAGTTATTTAAAAAATGTCTAGAAAGATGTATACTGAATTTATACTTCTTTAAAAGCTAATTTTACATAAAATATTTTAATTTAAAAAAATAAAATACCATCCAAAAACGGCGTATTTATGTAAAATTCAACTTTAGGGCAAAAATTATCAAATCGCATAGTCGATATCAAAATGTACTAACCCATTTTAGATGGCCCAATAAGTTCTTATTAGATTATAGCCAAAAAACTAAAAACTCCAATTTTTGGGATTTTTCAAAACTTTTTTGGGAATTGCGGGATTCAAAGAAAAAACGATATAGGTCGATGATTACCAACTTCGTTTGGCCTGAATTGGATGATATGGACACCAATGACATGTGATTTTAACAGGACGGTGCTACGTGCCACATAGGACATTCTGCATTTGAGGGCATGGTCTTCTCACGTGGAGGTGATCTGAACGTGCGATTTGAGACCGTTAGGCTTTTTCTTGTGAGGTTTTCATAAGTCGCATTTCTATTCGAATAACTCCTACCACCGTTGGGGATCGATTTAATCGATTTTCAGCATTTGGATTTCAGATGACAGATAACAATTTTAAGCCTTAGGAGTATGGGAATATGAAATATCAATTATAAACTGCGAATACCGTAATTTTTCAATATTATGTATTGATTGCTCCTGTCAACAGGCAAATGACAAACTGCGTCATTTTGTTTGTGTGTTGACAGCCATTGATAGGTGACTACCTCTTCAATTGAGGAGAAACTGGAAAAAAAAATAATTTCGTCTGTTCATTAAACATTATTTTTTGCGGAAGGGCTAAGCTTGATAAATCCTATGAGACTCTTAATTTCAATGGTAAAAAAGTGGTTTACTGAATTTCGTTGTGGCCGTTCAAGCACGGAAGATGCAGAACGTTCTGGAAGCCCGAAACAGTTTAAAAAATTATATGCTGTTGGCCGATCAGAGATTGAAAGTGAGAGAGATAGTGGAAGCCATAGGAATCTCACATGGCTCAGTGATTTCTTGGGTATGAGAAATATTTTCACAAGATGGCGTTTGCCCACAATCGGGTGCTCAAAAGTTTGCACACATGTGCCGTTTCCAAGACAAAAATCCGTGGATTAGGCTACGAATTTCTCCCTCTTCTGCCCTATTCTCCGGATTTGACCTCGAGTGTCTATTTCTTGTTTCCAAACCTGAAGAGAAAAAGATTTGACTCTAACGATGAAATCATCTCACAAACAAATATCTATTTTGATGACCTCCACATATCTTATTTTTTGGAAAGTATAAATAAATTGGAGAAACGTTGGACAAAGAGCATAGAGATCAAAGGAGAAAAAAAAAAATTATTTTGAATATGTTGTATTCAAAAATTCACAGATTTTTTGACCCACCCTGGTATTTCTAGTAAACTTAAAACAGAATAATAAATTAAAAATTTTTAACATAATTAGATTATGTCTACTTTGTAACATTTCAATACGTTACGTGTGATATATCTCCTTTAAACTAGTCTCACAGGCAGTACATTAGTAACACTTTACAAGGATAACCCGCAGGACATTAAACAAAATAAAACACTTTCGCTAAACTAACTTTATTTGAACTTTTATAAATATATATACATAAATAAATAATACAGCTAAAACATTAAACTACTCCCATTCATCACCAATCTCATCATCTATAACTGCTTCTAAATCTGGATAATCTTCTTCATCTTGTCGGGAGAAATGATTAAATATCATATCGCCGCCACCACCAACACCACCCCCAACACCAGTATCCTGAGGTAAAGCCTCATCACAATTTATAAAATCGTCATAATCAACATCGCCATAACCACTGCTGGGCCCAGCACGATTTTGACGATAACCAAGACCGTGAGCCTGTTGACCATGATGATGACGATGATGATGGCCATGAGCCATAACTTTAACTCCTCCCATACCGGCACCAGCAGCTCCCGTATGATGTGTAGAATAGCCCATTATTTTGTAAATAGTCTGTTTGGAAGCTTTGCCCGCATTGCTCTGCTTGTCATGCACATGAGTGTAGACGGTGTGAGTATGATGGTGGGTTCTTATCTTCATGGGCACATGTATGACAAAACGTTTGCCATGCACCACTTTACTCTTCAGCAGGCAGGTGGGCAACATTGAGGAGTATAAAATTACTAATAGAAAAACTCTTATCACTTTTAACTTAGCGCTAGTACGATTGTGATGAATCTGTAACATTTAGATGAAATTCATACAATATTTGTTTTCGAAATTATTATTGAAAATGTCTATGATATACACACACTTTAAACATTACGTTATGAGTGATTATTTTTGGGTTTTAGCGTATTTTAGTTTTAGTCTCCTTAAACGTTACTCTGGCCTCTAAAAGCGTTCAACTGTTTGTGATTTTTAATATTTGATGTGTTTTATATGGTTTTTCATTTGCCAATTTATTGCACAAAAATGCAAAACGGTGTTGGTTTCTAATTAAGTAATTATGTTTTATTGCACAAAAAAAAGCAAAATAGTCTGTTTATTCCATTTAAGCATATTTTTTGTGAAATTGTTTGTTTCTCGTTTAATTATTATTGGGCGTTGTTTTTAGTAGTCGTTGGTGGTAGTGGTAGTTTTCTCAATATTTCTTTTACTTTTTTTCCTTTTGTTTTGATTTTGTTTACCACTTTCATGACTTTCAATGATGATCTTAAAATTTGCAAAAATTGCATCTCATTTCTTTAATATATTCATATATTTTGTTTACTTTATTGAACAAACTTTACAAGAGTGGTAAAATGTGGGGAAGTATAGCTTTTATTGAAATTGGCATGACTCTTGCCAGCTCCCTGTTGAAATACATGCAAAGCTACAGGTTGCCAAAGTTAACCCTCTCGAGAGTATGAAAACTTTTCGAAATGTTAACTAGGGTTCGGTAATCGGGAAATATTTATCGTGAATTTTTTTTTTAGAAATTCCCCTGAAATTCCTTTATAAGTTGTCTTCATAAAGTCACAACTTTATTTCTGCACAGTTTCAGATTTGTTCAAAGTCGAATGATTCGATTATATCCATAGAATTTCCTTTGTCTTATATTATATCCATAGAATTTCCTTGACTGACTTCATGAGTTTTTACTCCTCAGGAGAGTCTCTACACTCCAGTAGTACCGAAATCTGAAGCATGATCACGGCATCGTTATAGAACATGATGCAAGACTTATCTTTAATAGGATCAGAGTACCGAAAGCGATGACTGCAAAATCAGTCGTCCAGGAAAGAGATTGCGATATACTGTGTCAGTTTACGGTAACGATTCAAATTTTTTAGGATGAAATTTGCCTCTGGGTTTCCCAATACCTGAACCATTTGTTAGTTAGTATCGGTCACCGTTTACCTGATGCATTTGGGCACTAGTTTTCTCTCAGGTTGCCCCATGTCAGTACCGTTTGTCAGGCTGAAATATACGTCGAGACGTTTGATAAATACGTGGATGCTCTCGTATAAACAAAAACTCTCCATTCTTATTGTAGAGTTAGTATGGGTTCCATAACATGAGAGCATCAGTAGAAATTAAATCGCTAAAGAAAACATAACGAAACTATCCAGGGATGAAACTATCTCGCAAAGGGATATTCTTTTGTGGTTAAAATTGGTCTACGATTATCACTTGTAAAATATCCAAAAATCTCTGGTACGGAAAAGTACCAAGGAAGTACCACAATTGATTCTTGGTAGGTAACTTACTGGATACATATTGGACATATATAATAATGCATTGGTCCCACGTAATAACTATTTCTGGACGAAGAAAATCGGTCACTGGCGGATCAAGTAAAATTTCAGCCGGAAGTACAAAATACAAATATTTTGAAAAAATAATTTTTAAAAGAAAAGGTTGGATCCAAGGGATGAAAAAACCGAAAGTTTTAATATCATTCAAATCGCTCGTGCAGAATGTCCAATGTGGCATGAACTGTGCGGCACGTTGTTGTTGTTTTGTAACAGCATAAACAATTTTAGAGTATTCAATCAGGGGGTTCTGCATGTTATTTAAATCCATAGGACATAGTGAAGTAGGGTTGGCTGAACAGTTGACCAAAAGGAATTAAGCTTGTTGCTCCTTCCTGATCTTAGTTGTGCCAGGACGACTCTTGTTTTACGCGGCAGAATCTTCTCGACATCTGCTATCGATGGTGGGTGACCTCCAAGTACGACATTCATGCGATATCCTGCTACAGCGGAATTGATGGCGTCTTCGTGAATGTCGTTCAAAGTTTGATGGTCTCTCCCTCGGGGGAGACTCCAATGTTGAGATGTTGAAGTATGTCATCCGGTGCCATCCCAGAAGGAACTTTTGCGTCAATATGACGTTGTATTGCTTGACGGGTAGAACCTTGGTTTCCTCGTGAAGGTGGTTTTCGGAGGCAATTTGGAGGCAGCCAGTGACGATCCTTAAGGCTGCGTTCTGACAGCTTTAAATATTTCTTCACTGAGTATCACTAAACGAAGGCTAAAACACTGGAGCAGCATAGTTGATCACTGACCGACCAATCATCTTGTAGGTAAGGTTTCCTTGTCCATACCCCAAAGAATGCTGGCTAGTGCCTTGAGGACCTTGTTCCTATTTCGCAGTTTATGCGTGATTGCAGTGGCGTGTGCTGAGGATGTAAAAAGGCTATCAAAAGTGACACCCAATATTTTTGGATGGTTCACTGTCGAATTTGTACGTCGTCGACCATGAGTTTTACCTCCTTCGTCCAGGTGGTGAATAGTGTTGCCGATGACTTCGTTGGTGATAACTGCAGGTTACGTGTAGTGAAGAAATTGTGGATTTCATTAAGATAATCATTTACTAAATCGCAATGTTCATCAACGTTGTGTGGCACGTAGCGCCGTAACCACATGTCGCTGGTGTTCATATCATCCAAATGAAGTTGAATAGACCATCGATTGCCAACGTCGTTCTCAAAGAAATATGGACCGATGACGCCGCCAACCCAATTGAATTTTTCGGAATGCATTGGACGCTCTTACAATTTTACTTTTATGGTTACTTCCCACCAATTAAACTTCATTTCCATATCGGTTTCCACCATTGTGTTGGGTGAGGCAAAAAGCATAAAAATAACAACTAAAGGCACGAGCTACTTGCGCCCTCTACTCATCGTCATAGTGAAATATTTTGTTGTGTGTGGCAGTTGTGTAGTAACTCCACGTAGACGTAGTACAAAATAATTATTGCATATTTTTCCAGTATGATACAAATAACACAAACAACAAAAATTCGTTATGCACTAGTGGAATGATAAAGTTATTCTTCCACTAACTTCCTTCCTTCCCAGTCAAACAAACAAACACAAAGCACACACATAGCCGCCACATTATTATCAACATTTTCATCATCATTATCATCATCATAATAATAATTACAAACTGTTTATGGTAACACAACATTTCAAATATTATTAGTTGTATGGCAACGTCTATGAATATGCATAAAATATGCATATTATTTATTATTAATTATTATTACACCACTATTTATTAGTTTTGCATAAAAATAAAGCAAAACAAAAACAAACTAAATGAATACTTCCGTTTTCCAAAAGGTGGCAACAATGCCGGCAACGTGCAAAATAAATAGTTTGGCATGTTTCAAAAACTATGAAATTAAACTTAATCGGTTTATTTTTTAAGAAATTAATATATTTTTAACACAATTAATGGTATTTGCATAATTATGCAATTTTATTAGACACGCAACAATTACATTTATTTAGTATCTATGAGTACAATTAGTTGTTGTTTATAAAATTATTAATAACTAATTGTATTTGGCACTTTATTTTGATTTATATTTACTTTTCATTTAGTGAGGTTTTAATTTTTAGGTATTTAGGAACTTGTTACATAAATTTAAAGTGTAATATAAAATATAATAATTTTAATACTAAAGTCTTTAATGCAGTATTTAGTAACTTGATAAACTAATGCGAAGTGGAGTAGGAATGTCTTCAATGGGTTTGGAGATAATATGTTTTGATCATGACGGTTTTTTTATTCAAATTATTAGCAATACTTCACAGTGTGACGTAACCCATTGAGTTCCAATCGCCATCACCGTCAATAGAATTTTGGTAAAAAATCGGTTTCGATATTTATAGAAAAATTTTAAGGCCCGAAAACAATTTTCAAATGTTTGTATGAAAATCACTCAGTAATCAAATTATTTTTTATTGTTTGTCATACAAACGTTTTAAAACATAGATAAATTTACATAGGTCTGAACTCTCCTGTCAAAGACCTAACTCAATTGTCAAAAACTTAAGTGGTGAGAATGGATTAGTAAAAAAAACTATGTAAAAACAAAAACAACACTCGTATGTGTGATTATTTTGAGTAATTTTTTGTTTGGGTTTTTTTTTCTAGTTTCAGCTCTATGTCTATTTCTCTATGTTTTAAAATTGTTTTCAGAATCACATGTTTCCTCTCTATGGTCAGTTGACTATCTCTAGAATTTGATTGATGTGCAAAAAATTTTTTTTATCCCATAAAGAGTATTCCAAAATGTACGCAAAATTTTAATTCTGATCACCGAAATGAGAGAGTACACGACTGGGTAATATCTTATGCAGTAATTGAATGGTTTCACGGGCATGTGGCAATGTCTTGTTGAAATCACATGACGTCTACATCAATAGATATCATCGAATTTATAGTCACATCATGATCAATTCATTCACTCACTCACCCATTCACTGATGAGTCAGTGAATGAGTGAGTGATTGAATGAAAGAGTCAGGCCTTGTATTTTTAAATATATAGATGTTTAAAAAAGCCCAATAAGTCGATCGTATGTATACTTTTGTAACGGTGTGTATATTCTCGATCGTTATAGATAGAGGAGTCGATATAGCCATGTCCGTCTATATTTTAAAATCAGCTTTCCGTAGCCCCCAAATAACTTACATACATCACTATATCGAGAATATATCCCGGCTCGGTTCAAATCGGCCCACAAATAGCTGAGATATAAGGAAAAAAATAGGACAACCTCGATTTTTTACCTATTTTTTATCTATACTAATTACTTAGTCATTAATATAGACAATATGGATATCCAATAATAGATATTTCAAAGACCTTTGAAATGGTGTATATAAGGCAAAGGTAATTTTACCTCGAATTTTTTTTTACAAAAAATTATTTTTGAAATTTCAAAATGTTTAAAAAAAAACATTGAAATGAAAATTAAAAAAACATTTGAAATTTTTTTTTATAATGTCCGTCTGTATGTTGAAATAAACTATCCGCAGCCCCAAAATAACTTACATGCATGATTCACACATCAATATATCGGAAATTCTTCCGGCTCTGTTGCTATTTAAAATCGAGAAAATCGGCCAAAACCGAAACAACCTTGATTTTTGGCCTATTTTTGATTTATATCTGGATCTATATATGTATATCTATATCTAATAATAGATATTTCAATGTCCATTACAACGATGTGTATAAGGCTACAGTAATTTGGACCTACAATGGGTCAAAATCCGGAAAAATATTTTTTAACCCGAATTTATTTTTTTTTTAATTTTTTTAAAAAAATAAAAAAAAAATTTTAAAAAATAAAAAACTGTTTCGAAAAAAAAAAATTTTAAAATTTTTTTATATTTTGGCATACAAATATTTAAAATTTGTATTTTAAAGTATAATTTGATGAAGGGTATATAAACTTCGACACAGCTGAATATAGCTCTCTTACTTGTTTTTAAATAAAAACGAGTTGTTCACCATTTTTTCTAACGCCAATTTGCGCCAACTGCACAAATCATGCGTGAATTACACCTTATTTATACATACTTTAACATATGACAAATTTATGTGAAATAAAATGAATCTAGAAATGGCATTTATCTTTTAAATCCTAACATTAACTGTATATGTATGTATATAAAAACAAATATATATTTTTTTTGTTGCTTGTTTAAATTTATTTTTTTATTTTGTTAAGTTTTTAAGTAATTGAATGAAAATGATAAAAAAAATATTCAAATGTTATTTATGCTCAATATTTCTTAAATAAACAAATAAAGATTTTATTTCTTGATAAGGCGCTAAAGAAAAACTTTACGCCTTTGAAAACAGCAAATAAAAAAGTCTGAAAAAGGACAAACAAATTAAAATTTGTCTTAATTACACAAATAAAACATATAAAATAATATACCAGATAAATTTTGCAGCATTTCATAATGGTGGTCGTGAAAAGCAGTGAAATACACATTGTAGAAAGAGAATTTATGGTACGGCACCATTTAAGAAACAGACAGCCTCTTCCACCAACTTGTGGGCAAATAAACAGCAGCTTTTTCGCTGTTTTTTTGTTCTTTAACAAAAAGGCGGAAAATACATAATTTCATATTTTTTATTTGTCAGTTTTGAATTTTTGATATTCATGTGACACATGTTGTTGTTGTTATTGTTAGAAGAAAGACATTGTATTAAAACCATCCAGCACACAAGCAGCGTCCAATCCAATTCTGTCCCAAGTGGAAAACACCAACAAAAAAACCTCCAGTAAGTACTGCACTCACTAGTGTAGTAACTGTCATACACATTTCACTGTGTGGTCACCCCATGTTACTGTATTTTATGTTTGTTGTGTGTTGGGAACCAACAGCCAACAAGAACAACAACACAGTGTGTGATATGCTGCATTGCCCAATGTTTGGATGTGCGGCTAGAAGAAGTGCTGTCGTCTCTGGTGTAGATTTTCCTGTTATCATTTTAACTTGGTTATAATACTGACAAATCTTATGGTAATTTCATGGTTAAAATGACACTTTTTTTTCTAAATGTGGTTTTTATGTAAAATAAACAAATATGTACTCACAAACACACACTCTGCTGTTTAAATTCGAATGGCTGGCTGAATGGATGAGTGTTTATGTTGTTTTTTTTGTTGTTTGTTTGCGGTTGAGCGGTAAGATGTTGTTACTAAAAGCTAAAATATTAAATGAAATTTATGATTGAATGTACAACAATTACAACAATGTTTTTGCGCAACAACATGTGTTGCGTTTCGGTTTTGTGGCATGAAAATAAATAAATAACAAAGAAATTAACCGTCGCTGTCAAATAATCTAAATTGTACAAAAAGGATTCAAAATTTATGGCAAAAATTTATCATTGAGTGCTTAAGAGTTTGTGTAAGAGGTGTTTTTAAAATTACATAAATTAACAAATGTAGATTAAAAGTGGGATTTAATTGATTGCAATGTAGATAAAATCGGGGGCTAAGTGAAATATTGTATACCCTACAGCTTTTACTGCAGCAATTAGTAAACAGAAAACTTTATTACAAGTAGAAACGTCGTCGGGAAAATAACTAATTTGTTTACCCTTCACCGTAATATAATACAGTTTTTCTTAATACTAAATTAGACCAAAAACCAGTAAAATTTTTCAGGAAATCGAGAGTGTCAACCACGGCTCTGATGACAAGCCATTACTCCTTTCATGAAATTTTCCATGACTTTTTCACAGAGATGTGAAAGCATCTAATCGAAGACGCGCTGGATCTCGGATTTGAGCTCAGGAATTGTTTCTGGTTTATTCGCATAAACCCCAGAATTCAAAAAACCCCAAAGAAAAAATCGCACGGCATTAAATCACATGATTTTTGTGCCCAGTTGACATCAGAATTTTTGTTCTGGAAATCGTTGGTGCAATCAAATGATTGTTGCATGCGCGGTGTGACAGCTGGTGCCGTGTTGCGGAAACCATATGCCGCCCAGTTGAGGCCACAAGAACTCCGCTATCATGTTTCGAAATTTCACAGTCAATGCCAAAATGCCACCTGACCAAAATCCCCACCAGATTGTTGCTCGTTTTGGGTGCATTTGTTTCTCATCGATTACATTTGATTCTCAAATTCGACAATTTTTTATATTCACGAAGCCATTCAGATAGAAATGCGCTTCATTGGAAAAGATGATTTTTTTTTTCGAAAAATTGGCATTGACTTCACTTTGCTCCATTACCCATTCAACGAATTGCCGGTGCTTTCCAAAGTCTGCTGGTTAGAGCTCCTGAGTAAACTGAATTTTGTCATATCTACATCTTTGGTCAAAATTCGCTGCATAGTGCTTCGTGAAATTTGATGTTGTTGAGAACGATACTCTCATTTGCAGCAGCAATGTTTTCAAGGGTACATAGCTGTCATTTATTCTCGCTTCATTAATTTGAAGAAAAGTGCCGCTGAAACACACCGATTGCTCACCAAATCTTATGGTGAATGTGTTTCATCGGTTTCAATGTGCGAGAGATGGTTTGTTTGGTTCAACAGATCGCCCAGGCCAGCCAAAAAAAAGTTTGAAGACTAAGAATTGGGGCATGAAGATTGTTGTCAAACTCAACAAGAGCATGCAAAATCATTGAGAGCTACCCAAGCAGCCATTTCGAAACGATTGCGAGCAGCAGGATTCTTCAACGATCAGGGAAATTGGGTACCATATGTATTGAAGTCGAGACACCTTGAAAGACAATTTTGAATGTCCGAAATGATGTCTGAACGCTTTAACCCTCCGTTAGTCGCAACTGATCTGGTTTTTTTATTGTAAATTTTTTTAGTCACCCTAAATTTTAAGCTATTTTTTGATAAAATAATATTTTTACTGCAATTTTTTTTGTATCGCTCTTTTAAATACATTGCATTTAATATTGTTTTTATGTTTTCGAAATAAAAAGTGAAGAGATTATTTTCAAACACGCCTTTTTTATTGATATCAATTTGATACATTGCGACTAGTCTCGATTGAAAATGATTGCGACTAACGGAGGATTAAAAGAAAATCATTCTTGCACCGAATCATTACTTGCGATGAAAACTGGATCCATTACGATAACCCGAAGGGTATGAGGTCACACCTGAAGCTCGACCCACAAGCCGAATCGACACCAAAGCCAAATATCCATGGCGCAAAGGTAATGCTCTTTATTTGGTGGGGGCAAAAGGGTGCTATCTTTTTTGAGCTGCTGAAAACTGGTCAGACCATCACATGGAACCTGTACCTAATACAACGAATTCATTTGAAACGAGAATTGACCGAAAAATGCCCAGAATATGCGGCCAGACATGAAACTGTAATATTCCATCATGACAACACTGGGACACATGTTGCAATACCTATGAAGTGGTTGGGAAGTTTTTCCTCATCCGCTTTATAGTCCAGACCGTGCCCCGTCCGCCTACTATTTGTTTCGATCGAAGCGGAACGCTCTCTCTGGGATACAGAGTATCTGATATTGGCTTGATTCGTTGTTGGCCTCAAAAGATGATCCGTTTAAATGACAAAATTTGGTGATTTAAATCGTAAATCTTCTTTTTCAATTGATTTTCTGTTGCTAGTATCAAACAAATCTATGGATTTAATTGAATCATTCAATGTGCAGAAATAATAATGTAGTTTTAAGAAGAAATTATGTAAAGAAATTCTCGACTAAAATTTCTCCGGAATTTTTAAAAAATATTATCGGGATTAAACGGGATAAATTTCCCGATTTAGTTTATATTTCAATGCCTGTATGTATGTTTAAATCAACTTTCCGAAATCCCCAAATAACATACAAACATGATTGACACATCACCATATCGAGTATAGTTTTGGTTCGATTGCCATGGGCGCAGAAATGGCTGAGATATAGGCTACAAAAATGTTAACGTACATTTTAGGCATACATTCAGCCAGATGGACGAATGGACATCATTTAATCGAGGTGCAAAGAGATAATCAAAAATTGTATATGAAGTTTTCTCATAAAAATTATGTTATAATTATAAACGTTTAATTATATCATATACGACCATAACCTCAGAGGATATCATGCGTTTGTACTGATATTTATAAAGCTCAAAACTCCATTCCTATGTCGATTAGGTGATGTCCGCGTCTCTAACCATCGGTCCATATAAACCTTGTGGTCAAAGCACAAGTTTTATTTAAGTCTTTGAGCGTTATATTTTTGTAAATGTATTGAATATATGCAAAAAATCCTTCTTAAATAAATTGTGTTTTAAAGAACCCAAAAAAGTTTGAAAATTATTTTTTTTTCTTCAATTTCTTTACCATTTAAATGTTTAACTTTAACTTTATTTCCCAAATATTACCCTTTATTGCTCACAGCATCCCCCATAATTTACTTTACTCTATTCTGCTGATACAACAATAATAAATTTTAATTGCCTAATTGCTAAATAATGATATTTAACTTCTTTAAAAGGAGAATGAAAGTTTTTGAAAAAAAAATACCAAAACTTATCTTTAATATCTTCAACACATTCCACTACACAACATACCGACAAGCCGATATTACAATAACAGGAATCTTCCTGCTGCACTTACTCGTACTTCTTCACAACCATCATAAAAGTTCATAAAATTCCAACTCTCTATTGTTTTCAAGTACTTAAAGTAAAACTTTTTTTCCCTCAGATTTTTTGATTGTTGTACGAGTAGAGGAGCTGCTGCAACAACTCCTACTGCTGCTGCTGCTGATGAGATGTTGATGATTTGCAGCTACTGCTGCAATTTGTTAAAGGGAAAATTTTCAACCCTGCAGCAAAAATGTGTAGGAACAACTTCAACATTACTTTCGTATTCGTACTACTACCTACATATATACTACAACACATCAAACTACTGTAATTTTTGAAAGCATCAGGGGCAAATTTTTGAAAAAAAAAAATTAATGAAACAAAAATGAAATGAAATTGTTTAGTAGGTAGAACTTTTCATCGTAGAAAAAAATGTAGTATGATAGCGATGAACAATGTATGTCAAGAAGAGGTGTTATTAAAATTGTTGTAAAATTCTGTCGATAGTATAATGGATTGTGTTCTGGTGAAATAAGAGAACTTGTTTCGATCGCACAACACCTCCTACCTGCCGATGTTTTTCCAGTCCAGTCACTTATAGCACTCCCTCTATCCTCCCTTCATCCAGAACCATTTCAGCATTTAACAATATTATGATAAGATTGTACCCTCCGTAGGCCCACCATATCTAAAAAACCATAAAAAGATTAAAAAAAATAATTCAATAAACCTGAATATCTCTTCAACTAATAGAGATAACCTTCACTTGTAAGCGTATTTTTTGTAGATCTTCTCAAGGACTATTTATATTCAAAATTTTAGCTCATTCGGATCAAATGGGGCTTTGTGGGGCTACGTACTTGCCCCCATTAGCGCAAGGAATCTAAACAAATGTAAATTCAATGGTAAATTCACAGCCTTTACCATTTAAAAATCCTTTTTTGTATTATATCACTGAGATAGTTATTTATAAGATAACATTTCAGGTTAATGGATAAACAGAAAAGAAAAAAACATGTAATCAAAAAAAGTTATTTATAATATACTAGTTGACCGCCACGGCTTCGCCGGTAGAATTTACTAATGTTAGTTCGTCAAGTTTCTCCAACCCTGCCTATTTTTATTTATTTGCAAATAAAATATCTAAATTTGTACTGCATACTTTAGGGGCTTTTTTATTACAGTTGACTGTACTCAAAAAAGCCGATTTTAGCCAAATTTTTTAATTTTTTTTCTTTACAAACCATCTCATGAAAATTTCGAATCGAATAAAAAAATCAACCAAATCGCTCCAGCCGTTCTCACATGATGACATTACATACATGGACCATTTCATTTTTATATACATAGATTTTTTCGTAAAGATCAGGTTATAGCCTATATTTGCGAACTTGAAAATTAAATGTCAAAAATGCATTTGATGCTAATCAAGGCTTAAATATTAAATTAATAAATTATTGAATGTAAAATTTTCAACTTCACAAAAATTTAAAATAAAATCATAAATTTTCCCAAAAAAATAGAAAAAATTTTAAAAAATCGAAGTTTAAAAAAATCATAAATTTTTCAAAAATTCAAAAATAATTTTATAAAAATTCATAAATTTTTTAAAAAAATCACCAATATTAGAAACAAATTTAATGAAGAAAACATATTGTTACGTTTTAACCTTTTTAAAACGCTGGTTTATTCCCTTTAAATAAACCGGATACTTTTGATTGCAAATAAACTCTTTATTTATTTAAAATGTACAACAACAACAGAATTAAATAGTCACTCAATGTTTTTTATACACGTTTGTATAATCGCAGAAACACAGACACAATTTATAATGTACACGAATTTATTTGAAAAACACAACACACTTTAAGGCACTCAGTTGATGTTTATTCTAAAAGCGTCTCTGATAAACTCACTCACGACTGCAACCTCTGCCACTATTTATAACACTGCATAACCATCTAGAAAGCTCTATTTCTACAATGTTCTTTAACTGAATATTCGAGTTCGAATATACGGTCGCAGCGTTGCCAACTTACGATCAATGGTCAACTGAAAGCTTTTATTTAATAATGCCCACAGTTATGTTACAGTTTGCTATTATTGCATTGCACTGTTATTTGAAAGCATTAGGCTACTTTTAAATCAGTCGTTAAAATCCTTATATTTGAATTCAAGTACAATTACGTAACAATATTTTCATTAAACTTAGATTAGATTGGAATTGAATTAATAACAATTTTAACGCATTTTATTACAAATTAATTCAACACGAACAAAAATTATATTCAAATAAGACACTTAGAATGAATTGATGACAATTTTTAATTGTAATTTAAAATTTTGGGAAATTAAGCTTAAATTTAATTAATTAATTAATTCGAAGCTCTTTTTAAAAGCAACCAAATGTTGTTTCTATGCTTATTTGGCGAGCTTATTTCAAACCTTCTCTTCATTTGTCAAATTATTTTGTAATATTTTTAGCAATTAATCTGTTTCAAGCATTAAAGTAGTTTTTGTTTTGGCCCAATTTTGTATGATAGCGCAGGGCTCGAAAACAGAAACCAATTTTGTCAAACTAATAATAAATTCCAATTCATTCTCAACTGCTCAGGTTACAAAATTTACAGAAAATCGTATTGTTTTATTATTATAATCGAAATCGAAATTAATATATGTCTAAAATTGTAATAGGATATCATTTAAGCCATTCGGAGCATATTGTTCGAATTTGTATTTGAATTCAAATATAACGATTTTCACTGCTGGTTTAAAGTTGCATCATGTTTCTCAACTATTCTATTTCTGGAGGCTTCTAATCGTGAACAAAGTAGTTTACAGGCCGATTAACAACAGTTAACATAACTGTAGACATTATTAACATAACTGAGGAACATAAAACATTGAATAAAAACTTTGAGTTGATCATTGTAGAAGTAAAACTGTCATGATGCTACTAGAAGGAAGATGGCGCAGTGTATAAATAGATGCTGCGGTTGCAGTTAGAGTGAGTTATCATAAACTGCATTATTATACATTATGAAATGTAATTTAAGTGTATTACTGTGAGTTATAAACATGTGTTTGTATATTATCACTATTTTAAACTGTTGTTGTGTAAATTTTAATAAATAAAGAGTTGTTACAATTTTAAACTACTAAACTGCTTTTATTTACAATCAAAAGTATGTGGTTTATTTAAAGGAAATAAATCACCATTTTTAAAAGATAAAAACGTAACAATATGTAAATTTGTATGAAAAAACCTTTTGAGAAATGCGATTAATATTTTAGATGAACATGATAATTTAATGCTAAATATACATAAAACACAACTTTTTGAAATACTTTGTATTCATCTAGCACAGTTAAATATTTACCTTAATATGGCCCCTTTTGTATGCGACCAAAGAAGAATAAAATGTACGCATTGAAAGAAATTTGTAAACAAGTCCAATTTTTCTTTATACAAAATATTAACTTTTTCGGATGTTATCTCCCAGTTTGGTTCATCACTCTGTTTCTACTCGACCTATTTTGCAAATGTTGGCCTTTTTCATCCCTTTTCTAAAAAGTCATATTTTAGATTTAGTATAATGGATATCTATTGCAGATAAATTTATTAATTAATTAATTTAACTGTCTGTATCGGCTGCTTGAAACATTCATCATGTTTATAAACATTACATCAGTAGAAACTTCTACTTATCAACAATGTTAATAACATTAACATTAACTGTTAAAGCTGATAACATTAACCATAGAATAAACGCATAGAACAGAAGGAGAAAGGAACAAATTACTCTCTTTTCACACATACGGGTAATACAAAAACAAAATACATGCAATACATTCTAATAAATTAGGTTTTTGACAACAGATTTAGGCTTTTGGATCTCAGTTACCTATCTAGTTATTGTCTATGACATTAACATTAAAGCTGCTACAAGTTCTAGGTGATCATTGTGGATATAGAACATTCTAGGTTAGTCCGTTAGATAATTCATGAAACTACTACAATAGAAGATGGCACTGTGTATGTAAATAGTAACACCGAGTTGCAGAGGTGTCAATATATCGTAGGCGCTATTAGAATTAACATTAGAATAGTATTGCCAGTGTATTCTTGTAAAATTTACAATGTAAATTATAAAGCGTGTGTATTAAAAGAGAGTGCCTATTTAATTTGCTGTGTTAATTTAAATAAATAAAGAGTTGTTACAATTTTTAAACTACATCCTGATTGCTTTTATTTGCAATTAAAAGAATACGGTTTATTTAATGAAAATAAACCACCGTTTTTAAAAGGTGAAAAAGTAACTGTATTTAAAGGAAAATCTTTTAGTTATATAGGTGCAATCCTAATTTATATAAGATGCATATGTATTTGTAAATGCTCGTACGTGTGAGTAGATATATACGTATGTATAGGACTAATATTTGTTTATACTTTAGTGTAGAGTATGTGTGCGGTCGTGTTAATGGAAGGAAGGAAGGATGGATAAAATATTGGATAGATGGCTGGATGGATGTATGAATTGACGTTTGGTTAGTTAGATGCAATACAAACATTTAAATACTCTAGATAAACTTCCTGTTTGGGTGGCCGCTTTAAAAAGTTTGTCGATTTTTGTATTCATATGTGTATGTATGCATGCATTTGCATGCATGTGCATGCTGGTGTGTTTTATTTAACTCATCCCTATTTATATTGTCAGTGGCACATCAGAGCGTATAAATATTTCATTTTCATTTCATTTTCTTTTATTTAATTTTTTTTTTTCGGCAAACTTGTACAAAATTTAAAGGTATTTAATTTTTGATACAGTCATTACGCTACGATTTCACTTCCGCAACCGAGAGCTTAAGAAGATTTTCTTAGCAAAGTTAAGAAAGTTTACTCGTACATAAATTAAAAGTTCATTGCTGTAGTAAACTATAGATAAAGTCATTGCCGTTACAAAGAGATTTTAAATAGCTTGAATATCAAAGAGTTTCTTAGCAGGCTTGTTTGAAAGTCAAAAATGTTTTACTTTGTAATCTGGAAAAAAATAAACACAAACATTGGAATAGAGCCCTTTAAATTATTCTTTTTGAATTTTTAAATAGTGTTTTTTTTTGGAGTTTTGTTTGTTCAAATTTAAAATTTTAATAATTGTAAGATTTTGTAAGGTTCATTAACATGGGATGGCCTAAAACTGTTTCTGAATATTTTCATTCTTAAATAAATCCTTGTTTAACTAAATCAAATGGATTTTATGGATGTTTTTATATTTGAATATGGGCAATTCTACGAGCATGACAAACACGACTGAAAAAACAAAAACCCTTGAAACTTTTTTTTAAATGATTTGAATAGGAGAAAACTCTAAAATTTTCTAGGTATTTAGAGCTTAATACAACATTTTCAGGGCAAATAGTTTAAACTGACTATATTTAATTTTTAAATTTAATTGGTATATTTTAGGATAAGTTTTCTGCGAAAACTAAGCATGTAGTATGAAATGAATTTGATTCCGATTATTTTTTTTACTATCACCTTGTTTGTTAAAACAGAATATCAAGCTGTATATTAATCATTAATTCCCGAATAATTCACATAAATTGGATTGAATGAAATTCATATCAAATGAATTGCAATTCATTTCCAATTCAATTGAATTTGTCAAAAGAATTCACATAAATTGGACTGAATGAAATTCAAATCAAATGAATTTGGTAAAAATTAATTGCAATTCATTTCCAATTCAATTGAATTTGTCAAAAGAATTGCCATTCGTTAATAATTCAAATTAATTTTTAGAATGAGTTGCAATCCGTTTCTAATTCAAATGAATTTGTCAAAGTGAATTGCAATTCATTCCAAGTTCATTTGAATTGATTTTGAATTCAATTCATTTTACAGATTAATTTCAATTGAAAACGAATTGCAACCCATTTTTCATTATATTAAATTTCTTTAATATAAAATCATCCAAAGATTGTTTTTATTTAAATTTGATAGATTGGTTTATTGTAAGTAATTTAATGAAAAAACAAGTAAGAAAGTATTGTAAGCCCGACCATATAATACTCTACACTAAGTAAATGAGCAAAAACATTTTTCTTTTAAAATTTCAATAACACGGTGCTACGATGGAAAAAAACTTGGAAAATGACCTAGCGTGGGTTATAGGTCTTGCTGAGTACATTACAAATTATGCCGAAAAATGTCAGAAGTTTTTCTAACAAAATCGTTTTCAGTGTTTTGTACGATTTAAAATTTTGTAACGTGTTTGTAAAGAAAACTGATTACGCTTTAAAATTATATGCATTTATTGATACATTTGTAAGTTATAGGTATTGTTTTTGTTAAGAATATCTAAAAACAAAACAAAATTTATCAACTTTTTTAATTTTAGTCGCTTTTCATTGATGATTTTGATATGAAAGCTCATAAAAATGTATATCAATGTATAAAGAAAATTTAGTTCTCAACAAGACATGGTTCTAATTTTTCAAATCGCATGAAAACCGTAAAAGTTATTCAACTTTTCATTAATACGTTTTTTTAGTATTTTCTCCCCCAGCTAGAGTTTTTAATTTCCCGACCTTTTTTGATTTCCGGGAATCGGGAAATTTTTTTCTACATTCCCGGGTACCCGGCTATTCCCGAAATATATAATGATACTGTAAATTAGGAATATTATAGCCAAATTTCATATAAAAACTTAGTATTATAATTATTAAATATCAGATCTACGAATTTATTAATAAAATTTGAGCTTAATTCACTAAAATCTTAATCCGTAATTAAAAAATGTCAGCCTTTCTTTCCATAAATTCCTTCCTAATATTTAATTTTTTAGATTCATTCCAAAGCCTTTGTTTAAACTGAATTAATTTTAAAGTTAATTAATAACAGAATTTATTCAAACTTTGAATGATTAAATTTTTGTTAAATCAAATCATTTCCAAAATTTATTGAAAAAATTGTCTTAAAACTTTTTGTACTAGATTTTAATTGAAGAAAAACTTAATCATTTAATAAATTTTTCAAGCTATTTTGTTATGGATTTGAAGAAGAAATTTAAAGAATTTAGAATGATTCAATAAGAAATAAATTCTATAAACAATTCTCTTTTTAAATTTTCATACAAAAACCCCAGATAAATAATAATAATAAGCGGTCTATTATTGCCAAGATATATGCAAAAAACTTTTCACTGTTTTTTGTTAAAAAAAAAGAGTTCTAACTTGTTTTCTATGTATTTTCGTCAGTTTTTAATTCCCGGGATTCCCGACTAAAAATCCCGGGAATCGGGTATTGAAAAATTGGCAAAATTCCCGGGAAATTTGTACCGGGAATTCCCGGGATAAAAACCCTACCCCCAGCGCATATGAATAAAAAAAAACAAAAAACTATACACTATACTATAAATTTGGTTTTCATAAAAAAAATTTTAAATAACTATTGTTGAATTTGAAAAATTACGAAAATAAATAAAAAAAAAAAATTAACTTTTTGTATAAACAGTTTCTTGGAATATACATTTTATGCCTACATAAGAAGAAAGCTTAACTCTTTGTCTATCCACAGTTGTTTAAAATTTTGAAATCGGTCTAAAAATGTGTGAGTTAGAGGTACTAAAGTACTACGACTTACCCTAAAACAGTTTTTTCAAAATAACTCAAAATTTTGAGGGTGTTTCAAAATCTTTGAAAACGGTTTTATATGTCCTCACCTAGGCCTATAACCCCCATTAGGTCACTTAAAAAAGTGTAATTTTGTAGCAGAGTGTACTTTATATTCGTGAGTGATTTTCGAAATAGGCCTAATATGGGAGCTATGACCAATTATGGACGAATCGCAATGAAATTAGGTCATATTATTTATGTCTATATGAAAGTTATTTGTGTTGAATTTTATGTGGTTACCAACATTTATAAGAGATTTCTGGTTGTTAAAGTGATTTTCGGCAGAGGGCCTTATATGGGAGCTACGACTAATTATGGACCGATCATCATAAAATTAGGTTACATGATTTCCATATACATATGTATATACAACTTATCTGAAGCGAAATTTGTGTAGATACCTGTATGTTTTAACCATTTATGACGGATAAAGTCCAATTTCTGGAGGACATTTGTATGGGGGCTATGTGAAATATTGGACCGATTTCTGCCAGTTTCAATAGGCTCCGTCCTTAGGCCGAAAAAATTATATGTACCAAATTTTATTGCGACCTGTACTCTGCACACAAGGTTTACATGGACAGCCAGCCAGACGGACGGACATCGTTTAATCAACTCAAGAAGTGATTCTGAGTCAATCGGTATACTTTAAGGTGGGTGTTAGACTAATATTTTCGGGCGTTACAAACATCTGCACAAACGCATAATACCCTCCCCACTAAGGTGGTGTAGGGAAAAGGTCTTTATTTAATATGTACCCTCCTATTTCGCTCGATATTTTGGGCAACAAAGTTTCGAAAGTACTTATTATTCTTTTAAAATATAGTACCCTCTGAATGGATCATAAAGACCAAATTATTTTTCAGATACTCTTATTCTTGCAAAATCTATTACACTCTATATGCGTACAAATGTCAGGTACGATGACATGGAATTGCCCATATGTAATCTATTATTGTTTGGCTTTGAATTTTAACCTTTAGCTTTCAGTTTTGTTCGACAACATTTTTCAGTTACAGTTACCTTTAAAATGATAAATTTTCTATGTTATCTGTATTTTGTTAAGTATAATACAAATTCAATTAACAAATTTCTCTGTAGAACAAAAATTTTTTTTCTAAAATCAACAATTTCTAAAGTCTTTCAAAACACAATTTATCAATTTAAATTACAATTTTGAACTATATACTTCAAAAAAAAAAAAACTAGATATAAAACACTTTAATATGCCAGCAATTAAATTTTCTTATCATTAGCCATTTACTTAACAAGAGATTCAAAAGCAAACAACTCAACTCAAAGGATGGAGTGAAAATTGCTGCAAAAAAAAAATAAATAAAACTAGAGAAAAAGTATGTGAAATATTATTTATCACAAATAACATCAAAGATTTTTTCCAATCATGAAACAAAAAAGTACCCTTCTCAACAAACACAAGAAGCCGTTCTTTATCAATTTATGTGGGCTTCATAGAGTGAGTTCCACATTCTAACATCCTCCTCCACAGTCAAGCCAGTCTGTCTAACGAACAGAGAAGAGAAAATGGTTGGTTGGTTGGATGGATGGATGGATGTCTTTGACATCGATTTCTTTGTTTTAATATTAAAGACTACATTCATACTTGTTTGTATGTATATTTAGTATATTTACAATATATGAATGTAAATACGTTGGTATTATTATATGGTTTGTAATAAATACAAGTACTTGTTCAGTGCAGTGCAGTGTAGTGTATTTTATTTATTTTATTTTGTAATGCTCTCGAAATTAATTTTAAATATTAAATTTAAAGTGAGTATTAAACCAATGTGTACGACTAAAGTAACAATGGCCCAGAAGCAAAATGTTGTTAAGAGTACTGCTGCTGCTGTTCGTTACAAGGAAATTTCTTTCTACATATTTCTATTTGACTTAAAACATGTTCGAGTACTTACATATAAAATGTACATTAGGGCAGTCCCATCTGTATCCAACAAAAACTTCAAAATACCTTTCAATAACAACTACATACCGTCTGCATTACTTAGAAATAGTCTAATAATGACTTCCCCCAAAACACAAAAGTTTTCATATTAAAAATTAAAAATGTAGAACAAATTTAGAAATATTTAGTTAAAAATTTATGTTTATATAAAATTTTGGATCATTTTAGTTCATAGTTAATAAATTTATCTAAATGGGAGAAAAGATTTGAGCTAGTTCATTTAGCTCAATTCAATTAATCGTTCAATTAAACTAGTTCGTTCATGAACCAAGTCTATCTTGCATCTCATTCGAATGTAATTGAAATGTACAGAAGCAATACAATGCTTTTATTAAAGATACTTGCAAAAATGCACCAAATTTTGGATGGAAAATTCATCTTGAACAATAATTGCACTTTTATTCGAGATAAGTCGCTTAAAAGCAATAAGTTTTGCATCAAATATTATAATCTCAAAAGCATCCCTTACATTTAGGATTTTTAATTTCCCGACCATTTTTGATTCCCGGGAATCGGGAAATTTTTTTCTACATTCCCGGGTACCCGGCTATTCCCGAAATATATAATGATACTGTAAATTAGGAATATTATAGCCAAATTTCATATAAAAACTTAGTTTTATAATTATTAAATATCACAGCTTCGAATTAATTAATAAAATTTGTGCTTAATTCACTAAAATCTTAATCGGTTATTAAAGAATGTCAGCCTTTCATTCCATAAATGCATTCTTAATATTTAATTTTTTAGATTCATTCCAAAGCCTTAAACAACTGTATAAATTTTAAAGAATTTATTCAAACTTTCAATGATTAAATTTTTGTTAAATCAAATCATTTACAAAATTAATTGGAAAAATTGTCTTAAGCCTTTTTGTACTAGATTTGAATTGAAGAACAATTTAATCATTTAATACATTTTTGAAGCTATTTTATTATGGATTTGAAGAAGAAATTTAAAGAATTTAGAATGATTCAATAAGAAATAAATTCTATAAATAATGAATTCACTTTTTAAATTTTCATACGAAATACCTCAAATAAATAATAATAATAATAATAATAATAATAAGCGGTCTATTAGTGCCGAGATATAAGCAAAAAACTGTAAAAAACTTTTCATTGTTTTTTGGTAAAACAAATAGAGTTCTAACATGTTTTCTATGTATTTTCGTAAGTTTTTAATTCCCGGGATTCCCGACTAAAAATCCCGGGAATCGGGTAGTGAAAAATTGGCAAAATTCCCGGGAAATTTGTACCGGGAATTCCCGGGATAAAAACCCTACTTACATTGCTGCATCTTTGCTGCATTTTTGCATTTTTTCTACTGTTAGTAGCTACAATGTAAGCTATGGTATTGATTCGAATACACAGTTTTTTACTGAAATATTAATTATAGTAAATTCATTGACAAAACGGCAGGATCCATACAAATGGTGCCATCCTATTGTAGATATGTATGCAAAAGAACATGCATCATACATCTATATATTTGCCTTTGAACACATATATATGTTGTATTTGAAAGCATATACTAAGTACACATAACCAAGTAAACAAAAAAACTCAAATAATTTGAAAAATATGCAGTAAATCGATAAATGGTGATAATCTGCGATCACTTATACTTTTAATCTAAAATCTATTTTTCATATAAAAATTAAATAAAACATAGACGTGGCTATAAGTCAGTAAATAGTGATCCAAATGGGAAAAGGACCAAAATCTGTGATCACTTATATTTCTAATCTCAAATCGGTTTTACATATGAAAATTAACTGAAACTTGAATGGGGATAATAAGTGTTCGAAAGACAAAACCCCTACACCACCATAGTGGGGATTTGTGCAGATGTTTGTAACGCCCTAAAATATTAGTCTCACACCCATCGATTGACTCAGAATCACTTTCTGAGTCGATTAAACGATTTCCGTCCATCTGGCTGGCTTTCCATGTAAACCTTGTGCACAAAGTACAGATCGCAATTTTGAAGATATTTCAATAAAATTTTTCGGTCCATAAATCTCCTAAAAATGTTGGTATACACATAAAATTCAACATAAATAGCTGTCATATAGGCATAAATCACGACATAATTTCATGGTGATCGGTCCATAATTGATCATAGCTCCCATATAAGGCGCACTTCTGAAAATCCGAAAATCACGAATATAAATTATTGAAATTTTAAAATAAAATTTTTGTTGCCCATTTACTTAGTGTAGGGTATGATTTGGTCGGTCTTGGCCGAGCATACTTTCTTACTTGTTTACATATAAGAACAAGTAAAAGAGCTATATTTGGCTGTACTAGTGTTTATAAAAAACCGACTTTTAAAAAACCGGTTTTTCGGTTAACCGACATCTAAAAAACCGGTTAACCGTCATATATGTATGTGTAGAAAACATAAAATGTCCAATAAAGTATATACAGCTTTCAAATTTGTAGTTTTTAGTAGTCGGGAATGGTTAATATTAAATAACTACATATAAATATAGAAAAGTGTTAAGTCCATTTTATTTTGTAAAAATTTCAAAATTATTATCTCAGTCAAATAGAATTGAGTATAAATATGTTACTAAATATGTATATAATACTTGTTTTAATTATTGGTTTATTCATTAAATATCAACCAAAAAATGTAAATCAATTTGTTAATTAAATATTTGATAATTTTGAAATTTATTTACAAGTCCCAAAAAAAGGACATATAAGATGCAAACGCACTTCTTCTTAGCTGTGATTATTTGTCATTATAAATCATACCAAATCTATATATATAAAAATGAAATGGTCCATGTATGTAATGTCATCACGTGAGAACGGCTGGAGCGATTTGGAAATCAAAAATTCCGGGTAAAACTCGGAAATTCACTTTTTTGTGAGTCCAGTCAACTGTAATAAAAAAGCTCCCTAAAGTATGCAGTACAAATTTAGATATTATATTTGCAAATAAATAACAATAGGCTGGTGTGAGTGGGTTGGAGAAACTTGAAGAACTAACATTAGTAAATGCTACCGGGTGAAGCCGGGGCGATCAACTAGTAATTAATAAAACTCCATTATGAGATTTCAAAAATATTTCAAATCATAGATTTTAGAACTTTTTTGTCTCTCCTGTAATATTTCTGAAAAGCTAACGAAATGATTAATAAATTAATATTGTATGAACAAAACACACTAAAGAAGTAAAATTTATTGAGAGAAGGTATGTACATCGAATTCAACTTAACGTTTGGTAAAATCATTACTAAGTTTTTAATGATTAGTAAGATTTAGTCTAAACTTATAGAATTATGCGGAATTTAATTTTAAATTTTAATAGTTTCATTATGTGCAAAAAAGTTTTTAAGTAAACTCATCGTCCTCTACTATTTAGAATCATTATAATTCTTAAAAATATTAATCTAAAGAGGTTTGTATTGTAAATCAGTAGTCTAGGTTTCAAATCAGACCAATAATGCGTACACAATGAATATTAAAAATGTGCAAAAACGTGAGATTTATTAATTTTAGTCATAAATTTTAAAAACCGGTTAACCGAGTTATAAAAACCGGTTAAATGAAAATCATCATTTTAAATTAACCGGTTCGCAAAAGACCGAGATTTCGAAGAAAACCCGGTTTTTCGGTTAACCGGTTTATAAACACTAGGCTGTACCTAATTAACCTTCACCAAATTATAATTTAAAAGTAAAAATTTTAAATATTTTTAGGTAAAGAAAATAAAAAAAAAAATTAAAATTTTCATTTAAAAATTTGTAATTTGTTTAGTGAAAAAAAATTAATACCAATTTTTTTTTAATTTTTAAAATTTTGTTTAATTTATTAGTGAATTTTATGACAAAAAAAATGTTTTTGATGACAAAAAAAATCGGCTTAAAATATATGTATGTATGTTTCCAATTTTTACCCATTGTATGTAAGTTATTTGGTGGCAACATGGTATAACAAGATACGTATGTTCCTTAAGTTATGATCACACATACAAATATTTTTGGTTTACTCTGTTTTGTAAAACGAAATTTAACACTCATGATTGAAGGATGTAAAAAGCATTCAAATTGTCATTTGGGTTACATTTGCATATGTATGAAAATGGATAATATTTTTGGCATTAGTACTTTCTATTTGTACAGGGTTACATAAAATCAATGAGCAAAGTTTATTTGTGAATACAAAATTTCAAGGAAAAATAAATCAAATTGTAAAAATAAAAATATTTAAAAGTGAAATCCGTTAATTTAATGAAATTACTAAGTAACTTTTATTAAAAACGGCTGTTAATTCAAGCCAGATTATTCAGAAATATTCGGTGGTGACGGCTTTTAAAATGTATTGACGGCTAGGCTTAGCCGGCTTAAAGTCGTTTGGCGCTGGTGTTTGCTAGAGAGACGAAGTAGTATAACAAATCTGTCTGAAATATGATATTCCCTGATATTTATATTCAAATGTCATCAGACCAAAATCATCAAAATAAGAGACCTTAATCACTTTGTTGTGAAACAGACCAGAGTCTCTGGATACCAACTAGCCAACGGGGGGCACCCATCAGATATTTATATAAAATTGCTTGAATACTGTATGAAGTATTCTCTGTTACATATTCTCATATACATATATACCAACATCTACATATAAACTTATAATACTACTTACTAGTGCTCGTAAGGATGCTGTAGTAGATTGGTACGTATGAATGAATTTCAATGCTTGTCCTTTTACAATGGTTCTTATGTAATTTGTGTTTGTATTTATATTTTTTTTTACTTATTTTTGCAAATTTTTTTCTTGATTTTTCTTCTGCAACAGTTGTTAAAAATCCCTTGATTTCCTTTATTGTTTTTAGTCGATCTCCCATTCTACTTCTTTAAGTTTTACTTCTTTTCATTTCGTTCAGTTTTGTAAATTTTTTACATAACATTTTTTTTTACAAATTCTTATTGTTGTTGGTGGGATTTTTCGTTGTTTTGTTTGTTTTTTTGTGTTTTAAACAACATCCTTGCAAATATTAAAATTTTATTCATTGTTTCAAACCAACACACACAAGTTAAACAACAAAAACAAAAACTTATAAAATGGAGGGCCAGAGACAACAACAGCAACAACAACAACGACGATTACGACGACAACAGCAGAAAAAAACAAATAAAATATACTAAAACTGCAGAAATAATAATTCACATTACAAAAGCTCCCAAGAGTCTTACCCCAATTCCCTTTATTTATTCTTATACTTGTATTTGTATTTGTTTTATTCCTTTATTTTTTTTTCGTAAAACAAATACCAAAAAACATTCCGAATATACAACATTACATTGTAATTTATACCAAGACAATTTAGTGGGTAACAACTGATATTCCGTTGAGTTATTACATATAAATTATCATCATGCTACATTTATGATGCCACACAAAAAAAAAAACTCATATACATGAACTAACTACCCCATACATACAATACATATCTATATTAGGCTGGCGATGTTCCCAACCATTGACTGTTAAAACTGCTAACATTAACATTAAAGCTAAAAAGCTCTAGAAATAGAACATTCTAGTTTTGTTCATTAGATAATTCATGAAACTTCTAGAAGTTAGCACTGTTTATTTGAAGAAAAAAAATAAATATTGATATCACATCAGAAATTCAAATAAAATTCAAACTAAATCGAATTTGTAACAACGGAAAACCCCGTTTCGGTGATAATATATGAGATGTATAACGTATTAATTTAAACAAATTACACTGTCCAACAAATTGAGACCCTATAATTCTGAAAGGGCATGTTGAGTAGATAATTTTTGTAGAATAAACTTATCGTCCAGCTGGTCTTATTTTTTTTTCAGTGAGTCAAACTTTTAATGTCTTGATCTAAGGGAGCATTATACTAACCCCCATTAACACGAAGCCTGGTTATGCGTTAACTAATAGTTATACTGTCGGTTAAAATTATTTTTGTATGAAAACTGTCAGTTTAACTATTAGTTAACACATAACGTGTTACTGGGGGTAACTGAAACAATTTTTGTAAGTTAATGTCTGTGAGATTTCTTATTGTCAGAGTTATATTGTGGAATTTTATAGGGATCATTTTTGTGGAAGATCTTAACCAACTATATTCTCTCTTCCGGGGTAAATTTGACCCTTTTTTTGAGAAAATCAAAAAAAGTACTTTCAAAAAGTACATTTAGGATTAAAATATTCTACGAAAATTTTTTGCCGGAAAATTTCATTAGGTGTCTCTAAAGATACCAAAGTAGTAAACAATGCTCTTTACCCTTAATTATCAAAATTACAAGCCACATCGGGTCTCACATTTTTGGAAAAAATCTCCGAAAATCCAAGTATGATCCGAATGAGCAGAAATTTAAAATATAAATAGTCCTTGAGAAGATCAACATACATATGTAAGTTATCTCTTTTCGTTCAAGAGATATTTAGTAATATTTATTTATTTTTTTAAAATAATTTCATGTCAAAACCTAAAAAACTTAAAGCGCCTTTCAAATACGTTTCACATGATACCAATATTGCATATATTTCTTTAGCGAGAAATATGAAAAAATTCAAAAAACTTTAAAAATTACCTTTTTATCCATTTTCAGAAACAGTGTCTTAGAATGAATTAAGTTTTTTATTTTAGTTGTGAACAGTCCCAACTTTTTTTGAGGCCACCCTAATATACAAACATAGATACATACATATATCCGAGAAGAGATGCCAAAGGTTGTGTTAAGGGTCGTTTAAATCTGTGATGTACAATATTGCAACATAAAAACTCATAAAAATTGCTTAAACATTTTTTGATTTACTTTAAGGCTTTAAGCTTCAACATCAACAACAAAATGTTGCTGCAAATGGTTATGTAACAACAGATCCTGTCATGTTTGAATTTTATTGCTCAGGGTTACGAGTATGAACAAACGAACGAACGAACGAGTATGTTAAATTAAGTGAAACGCCTTCGAAAATAATTCCCTTTAAAATATGAATATTGCTTGTGAAGTCATCCTTTGAATTATTAATATTTGATTCATAAATAACATTGCTGGGAAATTGACTTTCATGAAAAGGAAGTGCGTACTTTAAAACTTACAGATTTTTCTGTTATTGTTAAAAAATCCTGAAATAAAAGTAAATTATTTTTCATAGCAAAACTAAAAACTTAGGATCTCTTTACTGCGTTTGACACGTATGAGATCTAATGATCTCCATAAATCATATTCATAATCACATGGAATAAGCTCCATTCATTATATGTACTATGATTTGTTGTTTCGAAGTTTTGGATTTGAAAACATATCCTTTAATAATAATGCAATTCTTCCACCTCTCCATCGTCTTTATTTGGAGTCATATTTATACCCTACACCACCATAGTGGGGAGGGTATTATGCGTTTGTGCAGATGTGTGTAACGCCCAAAAATATTGGTGAAACACCCACCTTAAAGTATACATCCACCTTAAAGTATACCGATCGATAGAATCACTTTCTGAGTCGATTAAACGATGTCCGTCGGTCCGTCTGGCTGGCTGGCTGGTTGGCTGGCTGTCCATTAGAGTGCTCCAAAAAAATAAAATTGCGAATTTTGACCGTCCCCCCCACTAGAATTGTTCTATGTATTGTAGAAACACATTGTGTAAAATATTAGGATAACGTTAACTGGTGGCGCAACGACGCTGAAGTTTTGAGGTGCATTTACAAGGGGAAAATATGCAATTTTTTCAGTTTTTGTAAATTTTGCCATTAAATAATGACTTTTACAATTTAATTTAAAAGAATCGAAATGTGTACGTAATTGTCGTTATAATAAGATATAAAAGACAAAAATTGGTGAAAAAATGTTAAAGTTATTAAAAAATCGCCAGGCCATTAACGTGTCTCAGGCCACTAGAACAAGAAATTTATGAACAAAATTAACATATTTTGAGAAATATTAAAATAAAAGCTTATTTTTACTTAAAATATATCCATATTTACTTGTATATGAGTTTTTGCCCTCGTAGGATACCGTTAACCTATTCGCAGGTATGACCAAAAAAATTAAATTTTTTTAACGGCAGTTCAAAACTCCAATTTCAAATTTTTAAAAATTTTGTTAAACAAATTTCAGAATTTTTGGATCATCACATGGGGATTTATTGACAACATAATAGGGAATAAAAATGTGAAAAAAGTATGTCAATACCTCCTATAGTTTTTCCGTACCTGCGATATAAATTTTGCGATTTTCGAGAAAAACTAATTTTTTGGCCATATTTTGGGGAATGACCAAAATTTCCTTACTGTAATGATTTTTAAGTAAAAGCTATTCAGAATAATATAGTCCAGGTAATTTTAAATATAGTCTGAAAGTTTTACTAAAATCGGAAAACTTTAACCCTTAAATCGTGAAGGTCAAAGGTCAATTTTTTCAATATTTGGAATTTCTAATGGAAAGATAGCGAAATATTATATATTTTTGGGCCGATTTTGATGAAACTTAAGAAAAATATAAAATGAAGTCTAGTATTCACAATAACAGTACAAAAATGGAAATTAACCCTTAATAGCACTTGGGGTCCAAATGACCCTCAACTTTTAAAATCACGAAAAACACATTCATTTTGACCCCAAGTACTCTTAAGGGTTAATTTCCATTTTTGTACTGTTATTGTGAATACTAGACTTCATTTTATATTTTTCTTAAGTTTCATCAAAATCGGCCCAAAAATATATAATATTTATATATGTATCTACACAAATTTCGCTCCAAATAACTTTTATAAAAATTCTTTTTTTTATAAAAGTTGTCACCAAATTTTGTTACGATCGGTCCATAATTAGTCATAGCTCCCATATAGACCCGCTTCCGAAAATCACTTTAACCCGCTTAAATCACTTAAAAATGTTGGTATATACACAAAATTCAACATAAATAACTTTCATATAGACATAAATCACACGACCTAATTTTATGGTGATCGGTCCATAATTGGTCATAGCTCCCATATAAGGCCCACTTCCGAAAATCACTCACGAATATAAATTATTGATATTTTAAAAGAAAAATATTTTTACTCAAGCCCGACCATACTTTCTTACTTGTTTTAAGTCGGACAACAAAATGATGTGACTTAAAGGCTTGAAAGAGCAAAATGTAGTATTTTTTTAATATTTATTTATGAATAATCCATTTTTTGTAACGACTTTGAAGGGGAAAATATACCATAATGACAACGCTCGGCCACATGTTGCAATACCTGTTGGGATGTTTTGCCTCACCCGCTTTATAGTTCAGACCTTGCCCCATCCCAATACTAATACTGGGATACGCTTCACTTTGGAACTAAGAATCCGATAATGGCTTGATTAGTTCTTGGCCTCAAAAGATGTGCAGTACTTTTGGCTCGGAATACATATCTTTCAAAATCATTCTATCTCTATTGCAGAAAGTTTAACTTTTACTAGGTCTTTGGTAGTCTCAAGGTTTTTGTTTTTAGGTTAAGTTTCTAATCATGGTGTGATAATTCAAAGTCGCTTGGAAAATTAATATAGAAAATCGCGTCTAATAAAATTTTCAAAGTTGAGATTGATCGTTTTGTCCAAATTTTGGTTAATATAAAATATTTTTTTTTTAATTTTAACTTTATTAAATTAATATTCGAATAATTTGTTATTCTATTAAAATGTTATTTATTCGATTAAAAAATACATATATATTTCCTCGATTATTCGAATCATTTTTATTTGAATGGCAAATACCCCATAAATAATATATGTATTTATATATACGGAAGCAATTTCCAAAAACCAAAAACATGAGGTTGCTCATAAATATGTTACATTTTGCTTAATAAACTCAATTAATATTGTCTTCAAAATAATCGACTAAATTATGACATTAAATCTGACATTACTTGGCAGCTATCAAGTTCAATTGTCAGACACTGAACTCATTATTACAAATTTGTTTGAAACATGACACGAATATACTACTCCCATAATTCACACATGTTTAATGAAAATGACAATTATTTCCAGTTGATGTAACCGTAAAAAGAACATCGTTCATAAAGTTACATAGTTTTTCTGGCCATGTTTTACTATTAAACTTCCATAAAAATACAAATGTACAAGTATAACAAAAACTCATTGAAGCAAAAAAGTCATCATACGAACAAACAAACAAAAAACGTTCAAAGGAAATATTCATAGATTGCGCTAATCATTTATGGAAATATTTCTTTCACCAAAGGACTAAATGTGGAAAACATGATTTGTAAGTAAAAGATTTTGATGTCTCTATTGCAGCTGCAAGCATAAAGAAGGATTCCCAATAGGCAAATATAGAAACAACTAAAAGAAACACAAATTTGTATGTCTTAAAACTTTGGGAAACCTTCCTTTAAGCCTACATGCAAAACCATTCAAAGTGTACGAAACCAAAACATACAAATCAATTTAATTAAAATTTTCATCACATCTCTCAATTAAATGGTTAATATTTTCATCAACATCATGTCTTTTGGTAAATTTGTCACCCATTAGCGTTTATCACGTGCCAATTTAATGATTTTTCATGCATTTAATGATTAAACGATAAAAATGAGAAGACATCAAACACACAAACAGGCCAAGAAGAAAAAAAAACTCGTTTCACACTTTTCTTGCCATAAAATAACAACTAAATAACAACAACCAATGTGAAACAAAACCCACATACAACTGAAATGATGATCAACTCTTGATGCATGAGCATGACCATCATCAACATCTTGATCATCATCAATAACATGATCAGCATGCAACATTCACAACATTCAGTCAGTCACTCACTCACTCGCTCGCTCGCTCAACAGCCAACATGTACGACAAGCAGCAAGCAGAGCCATAATCATTCCATAATAATGGAAACTAGTTAAGACAAGTCATATGGACGCACAGACTGCGAGAGGACACATACCCAGCCGAAGGGACAGACAGACAGTCAGGCAGGCAAATGGTTAAAAATCATGGACGGACGTACATATGAATAGACAGACAAGTCAGTGTCATTCAAATATGATTGCTGATGACATGGTATGTTGTTGTTGCTGTTATTGTTGTTGTGATAATGTTGGTGGTGGAGTATCGTTTGATGTGATACTGTATGGGACTTTAATTGAAGTGCATAACTAAACAAATCACTTTCTTTCACTTTTTATACCCTACACTAAGTAACATACATACATATGTATGTAGGTGGTTAGGGTATTAATGCAGATGATTTTAAGTAGAGGCGCAACTGAGAGTAAAATAAATACTGTCTCTCATATTGTATGTCTGACACAACAACAAAATACATTGATTTACAGTTCTATGTAGTAACAGTTCCGAACTAGTGATTTTACCCATCATTTAGTAGGGTGACAACTAGCTACTTGACCAGTTATTTTAACACGTGTATGTGCTAATCAGGGGGTCAATTGACCCTTTTTGATTACTATGAGGCTGTATAATAGCTGGTCCAAAGTAGTCAACGCATTGGATTCACATACTGGGTAAATAGCTTTAGTTAACTTACTAGTTACTTTAATATATCCGGGTGCTAATTGACTTCAAAAAGTCAGCTAAAAAGACACAATAAGACAATAGACACTCCAATAAACGATTGCTTACCAACAAACCTTCCTTCGAGAATTCTCCAATAGATTGCTTCTGGTGGGTAAAATAACTACATTTTAAAATGCAGTACAAAATAAATATTTAAAGTGACTATTGACTTTACGATATGTTACATTGGATATCAGTATACTTAAGCAAAAATAAACTGTATGAGAATTATATCAACCAGTTTGTACGAATTACTCACAATAAGTTAAAGTGACTACACTCTGGATTACTTAGAGATACTTAAGTGACACTTGTTTTCACGCTAGATTACCTGGGATGTATGATGTAACCAATTGTCTTCTCTCTGTATTATAAAGAGCACATACGTGCCAAATGACCAAAAATATATAAATTGGAGTTAGCCAAGTGATACTACATTAGTAACAATTACTGTCTATAAGGGATACATTGACTACTTGCTTAACTGCTGGGTTAGGTTTTTGAAGGTTTTTTGTCTCTCAGTAACGCTTCTATGTATTTTTATTCTATGATTGTAACCTCTCTGAAAGTTACTGCAAATACGTTTGAACGATTCTTTAAAGTGAATGATTTTTCTCTTATACAGTCACAATTTTAGGAAAGTATATAGAAATTTGAGTAAATATTACGATCCCACACATAATTTCTGAAAGAATCACCATCTTGCCAAATGAATGGATCTTCAAAACAAAAACCCAAATAAAAACCATTGCTAGAAAATAAATACGAGAAATATTCGCTGAGAGTTAAATCTTGAGAATATGAAGTAAATTGATCTGATGAAGAAGATATTTTTAAAAAAACATGGATGAAGCTTTGCATTGGGAGTAGGAATAGGTTTTAGTTCTGAGACTTTCTATGAAGACAAATTAAATTAAACCGGATAGTTTTTATTGCAAATAAAAGCAGTTTAGTAGTTTAAAATTGCAACAACTCTTTATTTATTCAAATTTACACAACAACAGTTTAAATAGTCGTTTATAATTCACAATACACTTTATAAACACACAATACACAGTTTAAATTTTGAAGTTGGACCTCATGAACCCACCAGAAGCGGGACCAGGGGTTTCCAAAATAGGACACCTCGGGTATGTTCAATTTTTAAAATGATCCTATTTCTCATCGTCGAGCACTACATAAAACCTCGTCGTAGCTATCAATTATCTCTTAAAGCTTAGGAGATATTCGCATTTGAAAATTTAATTTTCAACATTTTTAACCAACTCTACACCAGTTTTTTGGTGACCGCGGTTCCAAATATTCTCCGATTTTATCCATTTTTCTTTTATAGAATAAATTCTCAGCGAGTAGTTAAGTTTTCCCTAATTTATTTGACACGTAAAAAACATAAGGTAGACATGTTATATATCAATGGATAGAGGATTTTGTCTACTTTTCAAAAAATTGTATATATTTTGACAATTAAAAAATTCATGGAATACTTTTTTGAAAAATATGACAAAAAATGCTTTTTATTGAATTTTGCATAGATACAAATTTTTCAAATTAAAATAAAATTTTTATTTATGAATATTTTTAAATGAAATTTCACAGTTATGTAGATTTTTGTATTTAAAATGCAAAAATGAAAACAAATTTTGACATTTGTTATCAAGTATCCCGCAATTCCTAAAAAAATCCCAAAAATGGGATTTTTTCGTTTTTTGGCTATAATATCCATACGAGGGGAGGGGTTATCGGAACACTTTACAAAATAATTAAGAACTTATTGGGCCATCTAAAATAGGTTACTATATTTTGATATCGAATATGCGATTTGAGAATTTTTGCCCTAAATTTGAATTTTACATAAAAAATAGGCATTTTTTGAATGGACCTGCTCCCGTCGGTATCAAAAATTATACATGTTTTTTTCATTCAAAATATTTAGCGTAAAGTTAGCTTTTCAAAAAGTACAAATTCATTATACATCCTGTTATCAATTTTTTAGATAACTTAAAAAGAATAAAAGTACTTTTTTCCCAAAAAAATTGCGAAAAATTTTTTAATTTTTTTAAATTCAAATGAATATAACTTTGGACTCAGCCATGATTTTTAAACACTTCTTTCTTTATTTGATATATAGATCTATAAAATGGATAAAATCGGGGAATATTTGGAACCGCGGTCACCAAAAAACTGGAGTAGAGTGGGTAAAAATGTTGAAAATTAAATTTTCAAATGCGAATATCTCCTAATCTATAAGAGATAATTGATAGCTATGAGGTCCAAATTCAAAACTTAAACTCGACTACACTTCCTCTTTGTGCATGTGAAATTTCATTCAAATCGGCGTAAGGGTTTAGAAGTTACAGAATTATTTCCCTCTTTTTTTATTCTCATACCACTGTGCGTTGTTGATAAGTACAAGCTTCTACATGTTTATAAACATGATGAATGTTGTAATACCCCTACAATATGTAGGGGTATTACACGATCCATGTCACTAGTTAATTCCCGGCATCGTTGATTCATCCATTATTTCATTCCCTTCTGTTTTGTTGCATATTCACTGGGATATGAGCGTAAAGGCAAGAGGAAGTTTCCTACACATTCACATATCAGTGTTGGTTTGTGCGAGCGAGAGTGTGTGTGTGTATGCATTTTTGTTGCATGTAAGTACTCAAACTATTATTTATGTTTGGATGGATCCATGTACTCACGTGTATATTGGTAAATGTATTAAAAAAATTTTTTGTTGATTTTCTACAACATCACGAAAATTCGATTAAAATACCAAAAAGATTTTTAACTTTGTTTGAATTTTATTTTTTTTTGGTATGTTGCATGTTAGCACAAACACACACAAACTCACTAACACACCCAATCGTACCCAGCTAGATTAGTGTACTGCCAACCAAAACTCACAACATGCAACACAACATTATTGGAGTAATAGGAGAAAAACAAGGGCTTAATGCTTCAAACTATTCGGCTATGCTATGTCAGAGATTTAAAAGAATAAATTAATCTCGTTTAACGTTATCAAAAAGAAGAGTCGGATGACAGTAGTTCGTCAGATAATTAATAATGGAGGAGTAAATTCATGCAATTTCATTAAGATATTCCAGGAATGAGTTGAATTTCAGATGTTCAATTGGGTGTATGACTTACAAATGCGTGATTTTTTAAAATGTTTAGCTTTTATTTTGAACAATATACATAAATTTATTAAAGGTATTGGCCATTGTTAGCTATGACCTTTTTCCCATCTTTCGGGCAACATATGGATTATGAGCCAAAAGAACTGCTCATCTTTTGAGTCCAAGAACGAATCAAGCCAATATCAGATACTCTGTTCCAAAGTGAAGCGTATAACAGAGTGTGAGTTCTGTATCGATCGAAAGAAATAGTAGTCGGACGTTGCACGGTCTAGACTATAAAGTGGGTGAGGCAAAACTTCCCAAGCATTTCATTCTAAATACTTTTTAACAGGTATTGCAACATGTGGTCGGCTGTTGTTATGATCTCTGGCCGCATATTCTGCGTGTTTTTCGGCCAATGATCGCTTCAAACTAATCAGTTGCGTACGATATAGATTCCCTGTGGTGGTCTGATTAGATCTTAGCAGCTCATAATAGATTGGACCCTTTTGCTCCCACAAAATACTGAGAATTACCTTAGTTCCATCGATATTTGCCTTTGGTGTCGATTCAGCTGGTTGGCCGGTCTTAATATACAATCTCTTTTGCTTCTGGTTATTGTAATGGATCCATTTTTCATCGCAAGTAATGATTCGGTGAAAAAATTATGTTCTTTTATAGCGTTCGGACATGCGAAATAGTCTTTTAAGGTCTCTCGGTTTCAATTCGTATGGTACCCGATTTCTTTGCTTTTGGATGAATGCTGCTGCTCCAAACTTCATGGAGTAATGCCACCAATTCTTGATATTCAAACTTTTTTGGCTTCCATGCCATTCCTTTGCATTGCCATAACTTCTTTTAACAATTATTTAACATTCAACAACTAGCTGACACATACATAGTTGAGAGAGACATTTTGCGTATCCAAATCTAAATCTATCACAAGACTCTAATGAGATAAATATGTCATTATTGATTTAACTGTGCAACCTTTTACTGTCTCCTGTTAAAAAACTTAAATGACATTTCGTTAATTAAAAGAAAAAATACTTTTTTCATTAACAGCTCATTCATTTAAGTCTCCTGCAAGTCGCTGCAAAGTGTGCAAAAGGTAGATAAGTAAAACTCACTTTGGCATGTTAGGAAATCATCATTGTTGGAATTGTTTTTGTGTGTTAGCTTGTCTTGGGCTGTGTTGTTGTGTGTAGCATCTGAAACTACTATTGACATTTCCCTAAGGGTAAATCAATGTCCTTAGATAACAACATCAACGACAACAACGACTTAGTCTTTTAGTCAAACTTTATGTCAGTCAAGAAGATAATCAACCAATATTATCACAAAAATAACCCAAAAAAAAAATTAAAACTCTCTTACAAACATACATTGAGAATAGCAACAACAACAAACAGGTCATGATTTGAATTGAAGCCTAGGAAGTCAGTCAGTTACTCAGCCAGTCAACCAGGCTGTCAATATAACAACATTATAATAGTGGCCACACGATTTCTTACTGAATTTTTTTCAGTTTTTTTTTTTCAATTTTTTATTTCGTCATTTTACTGCAGCAAACAAGAAGTTCTATGTTTCTGCTCTGTTGTATGAATGTCTTTCATTTTATTGAACACTTCTTTGGAAATATTGATGGTTTTATGCTTAACAATGCTCTGCTGGCTAGCCAGCCATCCAGCCAACCAGGCATAAAATCCTGCATTCTATTCTTAACAAATTCTCTAAATAACTTTGTGAAATTGAAGTTAAACACTTAAAGAAAATTAAACACTTTATCTATATCTATTTAACTCGAAGCCCTAAATGTTTATACAAAATCAATTAAATACAAAATTTAGTAATTATCTAGGGATGGTTGAAAATAGCACCAAACACTTACACACTTATAGCAACTTAAAGCATTTCTTTCGGTGTATAATTTCCAAATTAAAATAAAAAAAGAAGAAATAACTGAAAAAAAAATTATTGAAATATTCATTGGTTTGAATATTTCCTGAAATATTCAATGGGTTTGGTTAATCATGTGATGATGATGATAATACTGCTGCTGCTGACTGATATTTCTGAGGTCGTAGTTTTATTATTACTTCTCGAACAATTGTTGTCGTACAGCCGGCATAATGTTTTACAAAAAACAAAAAGCAGTTACAGCTACAATGTTGCCTTCAATTACCATTTTTTTGATTGAACTCAGTCCATCAGCCATGCACTGAATTCGCTATAATGCCTTTATTTTCATTTTGGGAGGGATTGAAAGGGTGTTTCGAAAAATTATGTTTTAATTTTTCTGGTTAGAAAAGAAAACTTAAAATTTCCTTTAGCTAAACATTTTAAAAGGGGCTCCAAAAAAATCTTAAACAAAAGGGTGAAGTGCCTTAGGACAAGATAGTTTAGTTAGAAATGTGTAATGAACAGCTTCCATATTTCAAATCAAAAACTTAAACAAGTCATTGTGAGAGCTATAAGTACGAATTTATATCATTCCGATTTAATGTGTTAAGTTTTATAATAGGGGGGAAACAAAAATTCTTGAAGGTAAAGCACCTTACTCGTTTCCAATTTGTTAAAACTTGATACATATTTTATTTGTACATAGTCTACAACATTTTAAATTCTCTTTAGTTTGTATTTTATTGTGGCTTAATGTTCAAATCTATATATATATATTAGAGTGACAGCCGATTTTTTTTTTAGATTTCAAAGAGTGCCAGGTGGAATATTGTGACACTAGGCCTAAATGTTAAGTGCTGAAAATTTGAGCCCAATCGGGCAACGACTTCTGGACGTGCATCGAGGTCAAAGTTCAGATATATGCAAAATTTTACTATTTATATGAAATAAATAGGTGAAACTCGTTAACTTTCTGCATTGTTTTCTATAAATATGTAGATTTATTTATATTAATGAATATTACATTAAAATTTTTTTTTTGGAAATTAACCCTGCATCTAATTTGGGTCAAAATTACCCAAAAACTGTATTATCGCCAAAATTAGAGAACAATTAAAATTTTTCAGTTTTTGAAAACATTTTGCTACTAAATAAATACTTTTGCAATTGAATGCAAAAGAATCGAAATATGTACGTAATTATCGTTGTAATGATATATAAATGGCAAAATTTGGTTAAAAAATGTTAAAGTTATTACAAATTCGCCAGACCATTAACGTGTTTCAGGTCACTTGACCAAAAAATTTATGAAAAAAATTAACATATTTCGAGAAAAATTGAAATAAAAGCTCATTTTTATTTAAAATATATCCGTATTTACTTGTGTATGAGTTTTTGTCTTCGTAGGATACCGTTAACATATTCGCAGGTATGGCCAAATAAAATATTTTTTTAACGTCCGTTTCGAATCTCCATTTTCAAATTTTTAAAAACTTTGTTAAACAAATTTCAGAATTTTTTGATCATCACATTGAGATTTATTGAGATCAAAATAGGGAATAAAAATATGAAAAAATTATGTCAATACCTCTTACAGTTTTTCTGTACCTGCGATTTAAATTTTGCGATTTTCAAGAAAAAATAATTTTTTGTCCATATTTAGGCGAATGAGCCCAATTTCCTTAATGTTATAAATTTTAAGTAAAACCTATTCATAATATTGTAATTTTAAATATGGTCTGAAAGTTTTACTAAAATCGGTAAACGATAACCTTAAATCGTGAAGGTCAAAGGTCACATTTTTCAATATTTGGAATTTCTAAGAAAAGATAGCGAAATTTTATATATTTTTGGGCCGATTTTAATGAAACTTGATCAAAATATACATTGGGGTATATTATTTACAACAACAGTGCAAAAATGGATTTAATACTTTAAAAGTGCTCTTAAAGTCAAAATGGCTGTGTTTTTCGTGATTATAAAAGTTGAGGGTAATTTGGACCCCAAGTGCTGCTAAGGGTTAATTTCCATTTTTGTGCTGTTATTTTAAATTCTGGACTTTATATTATACTTTCCTCAAGTTTCATTAAAATCGGCCCAAAAATATATAACATTTCGCTATCTTCTCATTAGAAATTCCACATATTGAAAAATTTGACCTTTGACCTTCACGATTTTAAAGTTATCGTTTTCCGATTTTAGTAAAACTTTCAGACCATAATTAAAATTACCAGGATTATAATATTATGAATAAGTTTTACTTATTATTATTATATATTTTTTCCTTTATTCAAATTTTTCAAGTTTACAATTTACAAATTATGAGATTTTACATAAGTATTTCAACAATTAATAACAAATTAGCTTAACCTTATATAATCTATAAAATATATCACAGTTTAAGGATGAAAAATTAGGTATGAAAAACCTTTGATAAAAATAAGTTTTACTTAAAATTTATAACAGTAAGGAAATTGGGCTCATTCGCCTAAATATGGGCAAAAAATTACTTTCCTCATATCTCAGCCATTTGTGGACCGATTTTGCTGATTTTAAATAGGAAACTTCTCGAAAGCATGTCTGACAGAATTATTGAAGATTTGGATCCCGAAGATATCTGGGGTCTTCAGAAAATTGATTTCAACAGATAGACGGACATGGCTTAATCGACTCCGCTATAAGGATCCAGAATATATATACTTTATAGGGTCGGAAAACTATATTTTGGAAATTACAAACGGAATGACAAACTTATATATACCCTTCTCACGAAGGTGAAGGGTATAAAAATGAAAGTTTGTATGTATGTATGTTCCGAATGGACTCAAAAACGGCTGGACCGATTTTGATGAAGGTAATCTTCAGAATTGCCTAGCGTGAAACACTGTAAAGTCAGATTTTTCGATCTGTGGGCGGATCGGCGTGGCAAAATCAATTTTACACTATACCGCCAATGACAAGATTATATGTATAATTGTTGATCGTCTTCAATTCTTATAGATAGTTTCTATAGTTTCCTTTCAAGGTCAATAATTGCTGCCAATAAAATTAATTTTGTCCACAAATATTTTTTCTCAACAAAATATTTTTATTGCGGAAACAGAAAGAAAATGCGAATCACGTCTTTAGGAAAATCGCGTCTAAAGCCGCAGAAACGGAAATCGAAAGAAAAGGAAATGGAAGCCAATCGCTCCCAAATGGCTCGATCAAGAGAAAGAATCGATTTAAAGTTGGCGTCAATTCATTATAATAAGGATGATAAGTACAGGAAGCACATGGAAGTACTGATTGGCGCAATGAACAAACTTTGCGTATATTGCAGCGTTTTGAAGTCCCCATATATTTGTTTACTGTAACAATATATATGGTTGATACAATCATGTTAATCGTAAATTAACCATATTATGGTTACCACAATCATGTAAATAGTTACTGTGACTATAATATCGTTAAAAAAAAACTTGTAACAATATTGAAATGGTTACAGTAACCATGCCCAACTATATTTTTTCTCTGCGTGCAAGCGCTTCCTTTCATGATTAATGTTCAAGGCCAAATATACCACAGAATTGGATTATTTTGCTCTCGCTTCCCAATGATGACGAGAAGTTCCGTCAAATTTATTTTACTGGAAATGAAGCTACAGTAGCCGTATGCCATCGACGAACATGTGTGTGCATTTGCTGCAAGAACCTTCTGCTGAAACATTCTCAAAACCAATTAATTCCGCCACAAATGAGATTTCGTTCCCGAACTTCTGCCAAATCCTAATGAATATTCAAGCCGTTGTCGACAAGGTATTTCCAAATCTTACAACCAACTACAAAAATTCGGATTGGCTGTGGGAACGTGCAATTCTGGCACCCAAAATTTATGATGTTAACAAGTTCAATGAGCAAATACAAATCGTTTGACACACTAATGACCGAAGAACAAGCCGTTAATTATCCTACTGAATTTTTGAATTTATTTAAACCAGCCGGATCACCGATAATGTTTCTCCGGAATTTAAACGCGCCAAAATTATGCAACGGATCAAGATTGATTCACCAAATTTAATTGAGGCAAAAATAATCGGTGGCAGATTCAAAGGTAAAGACGTATACCGATAATTTCCAACGACTTACCATTTGAATTCAAGCGGCTCCAGTTCCCGTTTCGCCTTGCCTTTGCTATAACCATTAACAAATCATAAGGCCAATAGTTAACCAAATAATTTATATATTTTTACTCCAAATAAAAAAACAAGAATCATTTTAAAGGTTAAAAAAATATTTTTTTAACCTTTAAAAAGGGGGACTCGCGATCTCTTTTGAAGATAGTGCTGAGGAAGCTACCTTTAAGATATAGAGCAATTTTTAGCCAATTAATCTGCCGTTGATCGAATTCATTTTAATTTATTAAGAAGCTATAGAAACTTTAAAAGCTTTTAATGCTAAATCGTTTGTTTTCATTACTGACAATCTTGAAGTAAATGATCAAAATAATTTGAAATAACATCTCTTTTCTAATAATCCTATATACACACATATAGCACATATTTTGTAAAAAAAAAAAAACAAAAAAAACTAACTATTAATCCCTGTTGTTGATCTCATCGTCATCATGGTGCAAATGATCGTTTTGTGGCACTATGTTGCATGCCTCCTCACAACAGCGGCAATAACCACTACAACACTAACAACAGCCATTAATGTTCAACAATATTCAACAAAACTATTCGTATAATACCAACCATTTTGTTGTTGTTTTTTTTTTCTCTCTCTCTTTGAAATATCGTCACGTTTTAGCCATTTTATTTGGCAAGAAAAAAGAAAGATGAAAATTATTGTATAAAAAAACGAGCTAAAATACTAAAACAGAGAACTAATAGATACGCAGGGCTTTGTTATCTTGAGGAATTTTATTGGACACGCTCAAGTTTAGAACGAGCATCACAACAATAACGCTGCACAATAACGAATCACATTTTGTTTTGTTGTTCTTTTCCAGCTGTAGACTTTTCTGTGGAGCTGATGGTGACTTAGTAGAGATGTTTTAGAGTTAAAAATCAATTTGACGGGATTAGTTAGACAATGGTTGGAAGAATGTTTATTATTATAGAAAACAACATTTTTTTTCGTTTGTTGGTTTGTTGATGAAACACAAGTATAAGTATCAACTAATATATAACTGCTAGTTTTTTTAGTTGTTTATTAAAAATAATTAGTTTATTCCATGTAACCGGTATCACAAGTATCAACAATTATTTTCCGGAGTTGCCAAGGATTATGATATGAATGAATGATTTGAAATTTATTGATCTTTTGTATCCTTGTATTAATTATAGGTTGCAACAGAAGAAACTTATACAGATAAAAAATAACTTTTAGTAAATAATAACTCCGTTATAATAGAATTTATCTCATATCAGGCGCTTAAACTGGGTTCATTGTCGAATAATCCGATTAATAAGTTGATCCCATTTTAGTTAGTCTTCGATATGATCATTGGGATCATGAAACAGGCTCTACTTAGAGATTACAACAGCATATCCTCAAGTTCCAATCAATAGATTAAATGATGTGGTTTTGTCGTCTGTATTCTAGCAACTTCTAGTATTAACGTCGATCATGCGGTATTCAATCATCAATATTACTTAACTGTTTTTCGTCGAGTGTATTTGCTCCATGTATTTTCGAGCTCCTTTTCTCAATTAAAAGCCTATTTAGAAAGTTACTGAGGATTTTAGATATTTTGAGTTTTTCATAGAAAATATTGATTTTTGGTTGGAAATGTGAGTGATCACAGATCGAGCTGCTTTTCTCAATTAAACGCTTATTTACAAAGTTATTGCAGATTTTAGATTTTTGAGTTTTTTCATATGAAAAATCGATTTTTGGTCAAAAATATGAATGATCACAGATGGAGCTCCTTTTCTCGATTAAAGGCTTATTTACAAAGTTATTAAGGATTTTAGATTTACGAAAAATCTAAATTTTTGATCAGAAATATGGATGATCACAGATCGAGCTCATTTTCTAAATTAAACGATTTTTGAGGATTTTAAATTTTTGAGTTTTTTCATATGAAAAATCGATTTTTGGTCAAAGATATGAGTGATCGAGTTCGTTTTCCAAATTAGTCTCTTATTTACAAAGATATTGAGGATTTTAGATATTTTGAGTTTTGCTGAGAAAATATCGATTTTGATCAGGAATATGTATGATCACAGATAGAGCTCCTTTTCTCAATTAAACGATTATTTGAAAAGTTATTAAGTATTTTAGATTTTTGAGTTTTTCATATGAGAAATCGAATGGTCGGAAAAAGGCTAAATTGGAATCCTTGTTCTGCATGCGTCTCATCACTATATTGAAAATGAAAGCAATGATATTCACTCGACTGTCTGTAGAAATAAGGATATATCCTATTCCGATGTCCTAAAGCATTTGAGCCAGATCTCTGCTCTTTTAAATTTGTATATTTCAAGTTTTCCCCTTGCATCTCGTAACCATCCAGAAAAAGAAATCAATTATTCTTGCAAAGAAGAGAATACCCAAAATAAGAGTGTATGTCATAATTGAATTCACCTTGCTTATTTATTATCTCCTTTGCAAGAGTTATGAACTTGTTAGCGCTTAAGTTTCTGATGTTCGTATGCCGTATACTTTAAAGATGGAAGTGATCTTATTTTCACTTCTCCATGAAGATTTGTTCGACAAGTCTGTTTCTCCTTTTTAAATCTCAAAATAGGAGAGAAAGTCATAATTGGATTGGAAAATGATTGAACATGATGAATCCATGTTAATCCATGTTTTTGGCATCCACCAAAGCAGCGGATAATGTGTGAACGCAAATATGGTTTCTTAGGTTCTTTGTTGATTTTTTTTATTTTATTTTTTTCGAAGCGTCCAAAGATCTTGTGGAGACAATATATCAGATAGTCTCGAAGAATTTTGTTATCGAGAATCAGTAAAATTTGACATACTTATGACTGATTCAGCTTTTTACACTATTTTTTACAAACAGCAACTAAGATAAATTGTGAATCTGGATGATTACCGATTTGTCAGAAACATATTCAAGTGGAGTTCGTTCGTATTTTCATTAATAAATGAAAAATCAATTATTGATTAGAAAACCGATTTATGATCGAAAATCAACTTTTCACTAACAAACAAAATGTTTTTAAATGAAGAAATTTTACAAAAGTAGTTTAAACTAACCACCCCCAAAGTATTTCATTAAATTTGCTACGAAATTCAACGTGCTACACAAAAAGATCTCATTAAAATGCAAAACAAAAAAAAAATATCAATTGCAACACGTTTCATTTTTAATCTAGTTATCCTTAACCCAAATCAATACACATAAAAAACCCTCAAGGCTTATGAAATTAATTGTCGTACTTTACTTTGTTACCCTTCAACATGCCACAAATGGATGCCTCACAGATTCCATTTAAATTTGCAAATATTAAATACAACCTTTATCACAATTTAACATAAAATATTTTTGCATATTCTGTCAATAGGCATTGTAGTACTTTTACATCCTTAATTTATTGCAATCTTTTTTTTAATTTCTTTCTTATTCTTCTTTTAATGATTTCAGAAAACAGTCGGATTAATACAACGTCCCTTAATAATACTGCACTTGAAGTAGCACCAAGTGGTTGTGGTGGTCGTAGTAATATTACTTTGGAAAATTCCACATCAGTGTCAGCCCCAGTTGTCATACAGCATAGACATCGTTTTGCAACATTGAGTTGCATTAGTGGCGGCAATGTCAATAATAATGGGGAAGATGGCGACATTAGCGTCGAGCAAAATAACCAATTTATTGTAAATCGACAGCAGCAGGAGCAAAATCAAAGACGACGACCCTTTTTGTGTCGCACACCACCACCAAATTATCACTCATTGCCTGCAACACCCCCACCATCGTATACGCCGCATCCGCAACAACTCCATCTGCAGCGAGCGTATCAAGAGCAACAACAAACTGTGCGATTACCGGAAAACTCAAGAGACGACAATGTGAACAATGACGAACAACAGGAACAACCGGCTCAGCAGCAACAGCAGAGTACTCATCATCATCATCAACAGCAGCAGCAATTGCAACCTTTAAGGGATTTTCAAGTACCGGAAGCACTTGCGCTACCCCATGAAGGGCATGGAGTATTAAATAGGCTAAATGTTGGAAGAAATGGCATAAATGAGCCAACGGTTGTAAATAGACAAGTAGGATTAGCTAATGGAAGATGTGCCACAAGAAATGTGGCAACAGTGTCACCAAATCATCATCAGCAGCAGCATCAACAACAGATACAACAAAGAAGACGGAAGCAACGCAGACGTAATCTTTATTTATTACAACAACAACAACAGCAGCAGCACCAACAACAACTGCAACAAATTAATCCAACCCTTGGCAATCATACCACAGATTCTGAAAGCTCTACAAGTTTAACGGACGCCAGTGAAAGTGACAATGACATCATTTGTATAGGCAGCACAAGAGATCAAAGAAGACGTCGCCGGCAACGTTTACTTAAATTAAGAGGTAAGTCTTTATGATAATATCACTTTTTAAAGATCAAAATATAAGTTGTCCTTAATTTTATTTGAAAATAAATGGAAGTTAAAGAATATGAGACCAACGATAGCACTGTGTGTAATTTTTTAAGTCATGGAAATATAAACATATACGGACACCAGTACATGAAAAAAGTCCCGTGTCTCCCAGTTTTGCCCAAAGTCATGCACTTTTTTTATGGGTGTCATTTTTGCAAAAAAGTGATCATTGTGAATATATAAAATCAAAACAACTTCATCTTCAAAATCAAAATCGCAAAAAACTTAAAACATTCGTTTTTTTTTATTTTTTCCCCTGTTCAGGTACATAGATACATAGGTAGCAAACCGTTCAAAATTCAAGGAAACAATCAACTACAAAAATGTACCTATGATCTCAATAAACAACTTTCTAGAACATATGAACTTCCTAGGAATGATTCTTAACAACGTTTAGGTAGGTCAATAGAAGTTAGTAAGAAAAAACTAAAGGAATTAATTGTTTTGGGCCATAAACTATTAAATTATTATAAAATAAAGCATACTTTTAGGCAGCTTTAAAAAAAATGTATTTCTACGTTTATTTCGAATTTTTTAAAGTTTTGTGCGATTTTGATCTTGAAGATTAAAAGGTCTTTTGATTTGATATGTTTGCAAGATATGAGCCTGAGAAAATTATCACTTTTTTGCAAAAATTACACCGAGGTCCCAAATCTTTGGGGGCCAATAAAAAAGTGCATTACTTTGGGCAAAACTGGGAGACATGGGTCTTTTTTTTTGGTCTTTTATCACGTAGTGGTGTCCGTATATGGTTATTTGTTTTCGTGTTGCACTGTGTAATTGGACATAATTTCGAAATATTTATTTTTCATAAAGAACTTTAATTCTGTATGGGAATATCTGGAAAAAGACTTGATTACGATTGAGAATAATAAAAGCGATAATTCGTAAATATAGCTATCGTGGAACTTACTCTCTGTTCTTTTTAAAGATTGCAGTTATTTCATTTGGTATTCCTAGATGAAAGGGAACTGACACATAGCAGGTTTTGTGAAGGCACTGGTTCTAGTTTTAAAAGTTTATGCCATATAAAGTCTTAATTTAATGTTAAACAAGTAAGAGTGCTATTTATATAAATTATACTTCAAAATTTTAAATATTTTTAGGTAAACAAAATTTAATTTTTTTTCCAGTTGTTTTTTCATTTTTTGGAAAAAAAATTTTTTCGATTGTTATTTTAAATTTTTTTTTTAAATTTTAAAATTTTTTTTGTTGTTTTTTAAATTTTTTTTTATGAAAAAAAAATTGGGTTTAAAATTTTTTTTTCCGATTTTGACCCATTGTAGGCCCAACTTACTATGGTCTTATATACGTCGTTGCAAATGTCTTTGAAATATATATCATTAGATATCCATATTGTCTATATTAATGTCTTAGTAATCCAGATATAGGTAAAAAATAGGTCAAAAATCGAGGTTGTCTTGGTTTTTTCCTCAGAAAATTGATTTCAACAGACAGACGGACAGACAGACAGACGAACATGGCTTAATCGACTCCGCTATCTATAAGGATCCAGATTATATATACTTTATAGGGTCGGAAATGAAAAATGTAGAAATTACAAACGGAATGACAAACTTATATATACCCTTCTCACGAAGGTGAAGGTTTTATACCCTTTGAAATCACCAGAATATGTGGACAAACAGATACAATTACCGACCGCGACTTAGTTGTGATGACAAGATGACAAAATTAGCCTTAATATGAGATCAGAAATTATAAACTCTGACTAACAGTTCTAAAGTTATTAACAGATTTACTTAAAAATTAACTTTGAAGCTATACATGATACAACAATATATGGTACACCCAGTAGAAAATAAATTCTCAATTATACAATTCTTGTAACGTCAAACAAAAGAAAATATAAAACAATATGAAAAAAATCAAAATCAAAGTTTGACATTATAGGGCTAAATATTGAAAACTCTCCCTAGTGATTCTACCTTCTACAATTATTGTATCATGAACCTATATAAAAACCAAAATAAAGAGAATTTGAAATTGTGAATGACTTAGGAAAACATGTAAACAAATATTATCGAATTCAGAAGTTTTTCGTTTCGTCCCAATTATCGTCAAACTTAAATTAAACAATTAAGAGAGCTATATTCGGATGTGCCAAATCTAATAACTACATACAAAATTTTAAATTTTTATTTTCAAAACCTTTTTGAATTTTTTTGAAATTTTTTTTTTGAAAAATTGTTTTTTGTTAAATTTTTATTTTTTTTTTAATTTATTAGTGAAAAAATTTATGTTTTTTTTTTTAAAAATGTCGACTTGAAAAATATTTTTCCCGATTTTGACCTATACTTACTATATATAGATCAAAAATAGGCCAAAAATCGATGTTGCCATTTGTGGCCCGATTTTCTCGATTTTAAATAACAACCGAACCGTGTCTATAGCGAATATATTGATGTATGAATCATGTATGTAAGTTATTTGGGAGCTACGGAAAGTTGAATTCGATTGAAGCGATCAATAACGATCCAGATATATATACCCTTGCCACTCATGGTGAAGGATATAATAAGTTTAACACTTTATTCATTTGACAGAGTTTGCATACATCCCTCAAAGCATTTTACATTTAAAACTATAACACCTACTTCTCATCCACACTTGCACATCTTTTTTTCCTCCCATTCTACTAAAACTCATCACAAATATCTCTCTTTATTACAGATGCATATTGTCCTGACTTGTTAAATGCCTGCTCATTAATTTTACTTCAACAACAGACAAGTGATTCAACAGTCGGTAGTTTTACTGATACACCACCACCGCCACCCGAAGAACATTTTAATGAGTCAACCGATTACGTGGAAATCGATGAATTTCAACAGTCAAACAGTCGACAAAATGGTGGACAAATTAAAACACAAAGTTTATCACAAATCTATGAACAAATCCATCAATGTGAAACAGATACGTATGCATCGCACAACAATAGACTGAATGGAGTGGGATTGGCGGGAGAAAGAGACGAGAGAGAAGACGAAGAAAACCAAAGATTATACTATAATAACAAACAGGAAATGGGTCAAAGTTTAAGTATACGAAGACCAAGAATATCACTAACCTGGGTATTGAGAGAACAATCACAAAACCAACAACAGCAGCAGCAACAAAACGAACAGCAACAACAACAAAATACCAAAAAGGAAGAGGAGAAACCGACTAAGGAAGAGAAAAAGGAGAATATTACCGATTTAAATAATGTTCTCAATAACAATCAAATTATAAACAATCGCGTTAATAAACTGGATCATCATTCATCAGGGGTAGAGAAGAAAAAATATCGTTTGAAGCATATACCCGGCAACAGTGAACCCCTAAACGGCTATGCTACCACACCCACAGGCTACACCAATACTCCCAATGCCCTGGGTTCTCAGAAATTCTTTAGCAATCAAAATTTATTGGAATATCACAAAGATGAAGGCCACTGTAAGCCCGCCTCAAAGGATTTACTATTTGTCTGTACGCCTCAAAGAGTTCCGGATAGTTTTGGTGGTTCCACCATGGATGTCTTGGCATTGGCTAAGAAACGTAATGAAATACGCAAGAAATTGGCCACGAAAATGGCCCACTTCCGTTCTGAATCACAAACACCCCGATTAGTCAATAATATTAGTAATGGTGTGCAATTGAAAAGGGACACAAAGTCCTCCTTAAAATCAGGATCCTATTCAGAACCTAGTCTTATAGCTGCCTCTGAGGGCAACTCCCGCAGACATCGTCATCGCAAGCGGCGAGAAAGAAATCGCAGCCAAAAATTCGGCTATGAAATCAAAAATGTCGATGAATTCTTAAACAAATGTTCGCTGGCCTCACCGGGCAATATACCCATGGTTTTATCTACCTCATGCATACTGTATCAAACAAGACCGGGCGGCTATCAAACGGAGATATCACTCCCTTTGGGAATGGTGGTGAATGCAGTATTTAAAAATCAAAATTGGCTGTATGTGCAAACACCGCATGCGGAAGAAGGTTATGTTAACTACACCACCTGTTTACCGCTGGGCATTCTGCCACCCGAAGCACGCAAGGAGTCTTCCAGTCATAGCAAACCTACACCATGTTGGGAATCTAATGGTGATATATTTCCCAAACCCTGTGGCAATATGACAGACTCCGAAAAGGAAATACATTTAAGAGTAGGCTCCCGTAGTGAAGGCGCCCGCACTCCACATCTGAAAAATCCTGCCACAGATAATGATACGGCCACTGTAATATCAGTGAAGACAGAAAACACCGACTGTCTTAACGGCAATGCCACCTCCTCCTCTATGTATGGCGAACAACAGGTAGATAAATTGTATTTGAGGGCAGCCTCCCAACCCAAACTTAATGAGAAGACATCATATGCTCAATTAAAAATTATACGTAATCATTCATCGGCCAAGTCGCAATCATCAGCACACACCAATGATGAATATGTTACATTGCAAAAGCATCATCAGCACCAGCAGCAGCACCAGCCACAGCCACAGCCACACCAAATCAAACAAAAGCATGTACATACAAATCAACCCGTACAAAAGACTTACATTACACGCACTTTCATTACCAATGGCCATAATGGCCAACATTTGCATCCGAAAGATATGAAAACAAATCTGCAACAGCAGCAGCAACTACTACAGCCAACAACTAATTGTAACCTTAAAACTTCGAACTCAACAACAATGCTACAACAACACCAGCAACAACAACAAACAAATAGCCCAACAACCATAACAGTTACTTCATTTCCAGCCAACAAACATCAACTACAAACTTCACAACAGCATCAATCTCAATCATCATTACAACATAATCAGCAACAGCAGCATAATCAACACACACTGGTTGCCCCACGTTCCGTATTGAATGCCATACGCCGTTCCACAGCCCACTGTGGTCAACGTCAGACACTGGTGGCCATAACCACAGATTATACAACGGATGCTTTGACGCTGCACAAAGGCGATATTGTAACGTTATGCGAGTGCCGTGAGACCAAAGATCACCGTCAATGGTTTTACGTGAGAACACGTGATGGTCGTCAGGGTTATATACCAGCCGAAGTGGCGGGGCATGGCTATTTGTAATTAAATTAAACTTTCAACATCAATCAATAAAAGGAAAATTCATAAATACATAATACATACATAGATACAAGTACTATTTATTTCAATATGCATTTGTATTTAAGGAAATATCTATGAAAACCAAAAATAAAAAAACATAACTTTCTTATAATTACATAGAACGGAAGGATGAAACAGTTACCTATGGAGAAATGTTTTTAAGAAGTTTGGCTCTCAACTAATTAAAAAAAAATTATTTTAAAAACTAAAATAAAACCTTCCCGAACATTATAGCTAAATTAATATTTTTATTGAAGAGTTTGTTAAGTTTGTTTTCTAATTTATATTCTTTCAATATAGCTGGCATCATCGACAGTGGTTAACAATGCAATGGAAACTTTTTCCAACCAATCTACACCATTTCCAAATGTATTTCAGAAATGTCCAATTATATTTCAGAATTTCCCATTTGTATTTCAGAATTTCCCATTTGTAATTCAGAAAAATCTAATTGTATTTCAGAATTTTCCATTTTTATTTAAGAAATTTTCATTTGTATTTCAGAAAATTCTAATTTAATTTCAGAATATTCCAATTATATTTCAGAATTTTCCATTTATATTTTAGAAAATTCTAATTGTATTTCAGACTTTTTAATTTATACTTAAAAAATGGCCAATTGTATTTCAGAAATTTCCCTTTGTATCTATTTCAGAAAACTCTAATAGCAATACAAATGACAATTTCTGAAATACAATTAGAGTTTTCTGAAATACAAATGGAAAATTCTGAAATGCAATTAGAAACTTTTTAAGTATAAATTAAAACTTCTGAAATACAAATGGAAATTTCTGAAATACAATTGGAAAATTTTTAAATGCAATTAAAAAGTTCTGAAATATAAATGGAGACTTCAGAAATACAAATGGAAATTTCTGAAATTCAATTGGAATTTCTAATTTTACAATTAGAAACTTGTGAAATACAATTGGAAATGGTGTAGTTTTTTTTTTCAAATGTTTAGCTTTTAATTTGAAGCATTTGTACAATATAAATTTATTCAAAGTAGTGGCCAAGCCAAACGAACTGCTCATCTTTTAAGTCCCAGAACGAATCAAGCCAATTTAGAATACTCTGTTCCAAAGTGAAGCGTATCCCAGAGAGAGCGTTCTGCATCGTTCGAAACAAATAGTATTCGGACGGGGCAAGGTCTGGACTATAAGACGGATGAGGCAAAACTTTCCAACCACTTCATTCTAAATACATTTTAATAGGTATTGCAACATGTGGCCGAGCGTTGTCATGCTATAAATTACGGTTTCATGTCTGACCTCATATTCTGGGCGTTTTTCGGCCAATTATCTCTTCAAACGAATCAGTTGTATTCGGTACAGGTTGCCTGTGATAGGTCTGAGCATTAATAATAATAGCGTCATGGATATTTGGTGTCGATTCGGCTTAACGTACGATCTCTTACGCTTATAATGATCCATTTTTCATCGCAAGTAATGATGTTATAGCCTTCAAGCAGAATTTCACACATACAAAATCGAGTTTCAAGGTTTCTCGGCTTCTATTCGTATAGTAACCAATTTCCCTGCTTTTGGATGAATCCTGCTGTTTGCAAACGTTTTGAAATTGCTGATGGAGTAGCTCCCAATGATTTTGCAAGCTCTTGTTGAGTTTGAAAACAATCTTCATGGAGTAATGCAACCAACTCTTGATGTTCAAATTTTTTTTAGCTGGCCTTGACGATATTTGTCTTCCGTGTCAAAATTACCACTATTGAACCGAACAAACATTCTCTCGAACGTTGAAACTGATGGAACACATTCACCATAAGCTTTGGTTAGCAGTCTGTGTGCTTCAGCGATACCTTTTTTCAAATTAAAGAGGCAAAGCTAAACTTCCCGCATATGACGTTTTGTTGACACAAAATTCGACATTTTCAAAGCAAAAACTTAGGTTTAAGTATCACAAAAATAAACTTTGTTGGATATCCCTTATTTTTTTATTACTGCTTTATAGCGCCAATCCAGAGAACCAATTAAATATTTAATCGCCTCCTTTGAAATATTTTGCATTACCTGATTACAACCGCATCTCATAAAGCTTCCTTTGTTTTCCCATAGGTTTTCTATGGGATTGAGATCTGGCGAGTGGACAGAACAGTTCAAACCACGTACATAATTGTATTATAACCACTCGGGTTAAACCCTATAGGTGTGTTTGGGATCATTGTCTCCAAACTCCAAAATAGGCTCATATTTTCTCAGCTTATTCGTAATTCTTAATGAATCCTTTAATGAGGAATTGTTAAGAGAGTAAAAATTAAATTGGTTTTGAAAATTGAATTAGGAATTAATTAATTGGAAACTTTGTTTTCATACAAATTTGTTCCGAAATAGAAGAACTGACAGTAAGTTTTTCAAATGAATTTAAATGGTCTAAGCAAAGTGGTAAATTCAAAAAGCTTTTCAAAAAACATAATCTTTCATTTACCAATTCTCTGATAGCTTACAAATTTAAAAGTCAAAACTTTAAAGTCGAGTATAATTAACATGACCAGATGGTTTTTTCACAAAGCAAAAAATATTCATATTCAATTTATCTAAAGATGTATCGATAATTTAAATGTAATAAGGTCTGGTTTAAAGTTTTATTTATATTACAAACGCTTTAAAAAAAACATTTCATACAGACTAATAAAATAGAAGAGTTTTCAAAAAGTTTTAATACATTAGTTGCCTAAAACTAATCGAATTTCAAAACTTTTCAACACCCAACTGACTTACGACCAATTTGTTTTATTATATTAATGGTTTAAATTCGTATTTTGAAATATGTCTTGAACATATATTTCAAACATAATTTAAACCAAACAAATTATAAAATTGAAAAAAAAAATAGAATAAAAAAAATTTCGAATAATTTGTAATTAAACCTTGTTCAAAAATTAGTTTGTAGTGTTTTATGTTATTTTGCAAAGCAAACGAGTCGCTTAGTATTTAGTACATTTTTTTTATAGTAATAAGACATAATTATTACAATAATAAACCACAAAAAAACATATTTTACATATTTTAATTATAATTTTTTTTAAATATTTATGTTGAACATAATTAAATTTATTGAATTTGTTACCTCACAAAAAGGGTACTTAATAAAGAAGTAAAATATAAACAAATTAAGTCATTATTAAATTTAAATAAAACTAAATAAAAAAAATTCTAAAAACATTTATAATATACATACATATATTTTGTTTTAATTTTTAGAAGAAAAAACAACAGCAACAATTAAGGTAACTATACTCATCAATGAAATAAAATGTTTAACTTTGAAAATTGACGGTTCAAATGTAAAGACTTCTAAAATCATTATCTCAATTATGACCAGGGCAAGTTTATTTTTGTTTTGCAAATCGGCTCCATGTTTGGTTTCAACATACATAAATTCCAAAATATTTCAGAATTTTTCAATATTAATAAAAACACCAATTTCCTTTATAAATTTGTAGTATTTTATTGCTATTTATTTAATTATGTTGTAATTGTTTAACAATTAATTTTTTTGTTTAGTTTCTGACTTAAATTTATGTAAATATCTATATTTATGTATGTGTTCAAATTGCTTTTGATTTCAAAACATCAATATATTTATATTAAATGTAAATATTTTTGTTTTTTTTAAGGTATTTTATTGCTTTAAACAATAATTTTTTTAAGTGTAAACATTATTAACAGGATTTTTATTAACTACTATCAAAAATTTGGCAACATATTAAATTAAAAACAAAAAGTTTTTCAAACTTTTATTTCCATACAAATTTAAATAAAAAAAAGAAATACATACATACATATGTATACAAATCGAATTTGATAAAACCTTGGTTTTTTAATTTTAAAACTTGAATTTATTAGATTTTATCTAATTGTTAGGCTTTTAATTTAAAATTTCAATTCCTAAATGCTAACTTATTATTTAGTGCTCATTACAAAATACAAAAGGAACTTTTGCTAAAAAAATAAATAAGTAGAATTTTATCGTTTGTAATATTGAGAAAAAAAAAAAGGAAAACAGAATTAAAAAAGATTAATAAATGAGGCCATCAGTGAAAAAGTGGTGTAACCCAAAATTTATCAATATCAATACAAAAGTAGTGTAAGCTACAATTTGGTATTCAAAAGCAGACGGAACTGAAAAAATCGTTTTTGCACAGAGCATAATATAACAATGAAATGTAGCAAAAGTGGTGTAAATTAAATATACCACTAAATAAATAGTTTGCAGTTACACCACTTTTGCACTGATAGCCTCAAATGTGTTAAGTATTTTCTATTCTTGAATTAATTGCTTTTAAATCTTCTAAATTATAACCAGAGCAAGTTTTAATAACCAAATTTAAACCCTGGAGATGTTAAGGTTCGAAAAAATTACATCTTAATTCAGTTTTGTAATTGAAATTAATCTTTATCTCTTAATCATTTCATTCAATCATTCAGAATTAATAATGTTGGCTTAATACTTCAAACGAATTTAATTCATTCATATGAGAATTCATAATTTATAGAATTAATTCCATATTGAATCATTAAATTCATTACAAAATCACAAAAATTATTCTTTAATTCAAATCAATTACAGAACAATTGTTTCAATGCATTTTGCATACGATTTAAAACTAATTTAATGAACAAATTCAATTTGTTTTAAATTGAATTAATAAAAATTTAATTCAGTCTATTATGAATTATTTTTACAATAAAAGCCTTTGAATGAAGCTTAATAATTAGTTTTGTATGATTGTATGGAATTGATTGCTGATATTTTTTTAATTCTGAATTAAGATTTAAGTGAATTAAGCTTAAACTGAATTAATTCGAAGCTCTGCTAAAGAACTTATTTAAAGAACTATGTATTCATTTTAAAAATGACATCAGACATAATTTTAGCACAAAATTAGCACAAGTTTGTTTAATTTGAAATGTTCAAACATCCACATTATGGGGCCAAATTATTGCATCATTCGAACACGAATGCTTTACTTTTTAATGTTTCTCGATCTCGAAAATAATTAGAATCCAATATCGGGAGACTCAAAGGCTATACCCGTTATATTGATATATCATGATTGATCATGTTTGTAAGTTATTTGGGAGCTACGGAAAGTTGATTTCAACATACGGATATTGCTATATCGACTCCGCTATCTATAACGATCCAGAATATATATACTTTATGGGGTCGCAAACGAAAAATGTGGAAATTACAAACGGAATGACAAAAATATAATAATACACTAACCATTCATGGAGAAGGGTATAAAAATATCCAAAAACTCAGTAGTAGAGGTTTTATCTTGAGAAATACTTAATACGTCACTTGTCTAAATGGTATTACAGATGGCAACTGGCAGTTATCATTTTTGCTGCCAAACTGACAACGCAACTCAAGTTCGGTTGCCATCCATAATCGCCCCATTAGGTTTCTTATTCATTTACAGGTTAGCATTTCAGATGTTTTGAAGTGATTTATACGGGTATGTGGCAAAAAAAAAGGTGGCAAATACGATTAAACAATTTTATGCTTCATAACCTCTATTTTGGATTAAGTAAAATTTCTTTGAGATCTGAAGATTTGAGATTTAAGATTTGAAACTGACTTTGAAAATACAAAATCAATTTTTAAAGCTAGTTCAATTAATCTTCAACTAATGTGATAAACAATGCAGAACCGATAAACTTCACAGGGTTACACATGGCAAATATTTACTGTAAAAAGCGTAACCACTTTTTTTTAGCACAAATTTGTTTGACGTTGTTTACTCTTACAAGTGTTTTGTAAAATCAAACAGCATCAAATAGAATAAAACTAAATATTTGTCATGAATCACCCCAAGTAAGATACGTTTTTCAAATAAATAAATAAAAGAACTCAACTATATTTTATTCACTGATCACGTCTTTTTCGTCAAATATTTGTCATGTGTAGTCATATTTTCTTCCAATTTAAAACGATGCTTTATTATTCCTCTAATATTTTTGTAAATAAATTCCTTTTATATTTTACTTCTAATAATATGTATCTATATGTAATAATTTTAATTTATTTTTAAAAAAAAATGTATAATTGATATATATTTTTCTCACTCAAACTTACAGCTAACAAAAATTTTAATATTCGAAGATCTTAAGATCGACATAAATAAACACAATTGTATTTATGTAAAAGGTAAAGGTGTTTTAGGAAGAGGAAGGTAATAGGTAGGTATCTTACTTAATTTAATAAATATTATTTAATTTTATTTATTTTAAAAATAATAAAATCTAAAAAAATAAATTGATAAAATTTTTAGAAAATATATACACACCAATTACAAAATATTTATGTATGTAAAAAATAAACATTGAGCAAATAAAATATTGTATGTATAAAAGTGTAAAGACAAACATTATATTTATCTATAAGCAAAAAAAAAAACAGACATAAAATATTTTATATAAATTAAAATAGCCTAATTAAAATTAATAAAAATACTTAATAACCTGATATTTATACAATAAAAAATAAAAATATGATGATTTAATTTTTTGTTTAAATATTTCTTAAAAAAATAAATGACATTTATGTATAAATATAAATAAATTGAAAAGAATGAATTACAATTTATAAACTAAACTCTATACATACAAAAAGATCTATAAAATCTATATATTTATATGCTAAAAGATCTTTTTTTTTTGTATATAAAGGTAAGGTATATTTGTATGTATGTTAATGGATGTATAATATTGTCATTAATTGTTTTTCTTTGCTTCTTCTATGACACTATTTTAAAACTCTTGAGCAAATTTTTTGTATTTCCTACAGACTTTTCATTTACACTTTACTTGATATGTTCTGAGCTGGTTGAGGGTGTAGCTGTTGAGGCATTATCATCACATACGCTGGTATTACAATTTGCATTATCTTCATTTTCGGTTTCGTTGACATTTTCAAGATCACATTTCTTCAATAGAACTTTCAAATTACTGGGCTTTTCTTCATCATGGTTGATATTGAGTACGGTTGAGTCATTCATGCGATGATAGTGTGGCTTTTGTGATGTACTCGGTCTGGAGTAGTCCAAGTGATCGTATTCATCTAAAGAAAGAGGGCAAAAAGAGATACAAATAATGAGTCATATATTTAGTTGGAGTTCAAATGTGTATAGAAAATGAAGATGTTAGGAAAAGAAAGAATTTATAATTGAAATGTAAAAAATCGTGTTAAACGTCGTTTTTTGCTTTTATCTCGTATATCTATCTCTTTTTAGAAAGAAAATTTTAAATTTTTGGGTGAAAAAAAATTAAGTTAAACAATTTTTTTTGAACCATTTTCGGTCCAAATTTCTGTGCAGATATATACGTAGTTGGAAAGGTCTTTAATATGCCTATCATTGAGCTATCAAAAACAGTTGAAAACAAGTAAAGGTAGGGTCACACATTCCAAAAACTTATTTTACTTTGGATAATTCAAAACAAAAAATTTACTTTTATTTTATTTGATGCTGTTTGATCTTCCAAAACAATTGTAAGAGTAAACACGTCAAACAAATTTGTGCTAATAAAAGTGGTTACGCTTTTTTTTAGCAAATATTTGCCATGTGTGACCCTACCTTAAGAGAGCTATATTCTGTGCTGTGCCAAATCTTATATACTCTTCACCAAATTATATGTACTTCAAAATAAAAATTTGAAATATTTTTAATAAACAAAATTAATTTTTTTTCCAAAGTTGTTTTTTTAATTTTTTGGAGAAAAAATTTTAGAATGGTTTTTTTAAATTTTAAATATTTTTTTTTAAAAATTTAAAAATTAAAAAATTTTTTTTTTTTGTTTTATAATTTTTTTTTTTCAAAAAAAACTTTGTTGAAAAAAAATCGGGTTAAAAAATATTTTTTCCGATTTTGAACCATTGTAGGTCCAACTTACTATATATGTCGTTGCAAAAGTCTTTGAAATATCTATCATTAGATATCCATATTGTCTATATTAATGACTTAGTAATCCAGATATAGGTCAAAAATCGAGGTTGTCCTGGTTTTTTCCCTATACCTCGGCCATTTGTGGACCGATTTTCTCGAAGTTAAATAGCAACCGAGCCCGAAGAATTCCGGAGAAATAGAGGTATGAATCGTGTATATAAGTTATTTGGGGGCTTCGGAAAGTCGATTTCAACAGACAGACATACATGGCTTAATCGACTCCGCTATCTATAAGGATCCAGAATATATATACTTTATAGGGTCGGAAAATTATATTATGGAAATTACAAACGGAATTTCCATAATATAATTTATATATACCCGATATACTGATGTATCAATAATGTTTGTAGGATAATTGGTCATTCGGAAAGTATATTTCAATAGACAGGCGGATATGGGGAATTTAGCACATAAAAACTAAACCAAACTAAAAACAGATTTTTTTTCATTTAATAACAAAAACTACAAAACTAAATGATAAGTCAACCCAAAATCCTTAAAAATAATAGAAACAATTGGGTTATTTTCTTACCCTCAGGAAATAGAAGTTTGTTATAGATTTTAACTTATTTATATAGATTTATAGAAAGAAGCATGTTAGAAACAGTAAAGAAAGTAATTTAAAAGTCATTAAAATTATTTAAAAATTTAAAACAACTTACCAGGATCTTTATTATAGCCCTCCTTTTGTTTAATTTCATCATAAACATGTTCTTCCTTTAATCCCTCTATTGAATTATAAACATTGGGATTGGTTAAATCAGCATTTAAATTCTTAGCCATCATATCGTGATTATAATTAATGGAATAGGTGCCAGCTGAGTATTAAATTATAGAAATGATTAGTAAATAATAAGCTTACCATAATATAAAATAAATAATTTACCCCTACTGCTGGCATTAGAATCATCCGCATACATTTCACTGCCCACCAAATTGAGATTGTTAATTTTGGGTCTTAAATTATTTAATAATCTAGTCTCTGGATTATTGGTTTGTTGCATGCCATACACAGGATTATCGAAATTGTGACGATCTGGCCAACCTTGAGTGGGATCACTTATATATTGGACATGAGCAATTTCCGTTTTCAAATTAGAAACACGACGACGATAATAAAATATAACAGCTATAATAACCGACACAAATAGAATGGCCAGAGTTAAACCCCAAGCTAAGCCAGCACGACCTGCTAAAAAGAATATCAGAGTGAATAACAGTCTTATGCAAAAAAAAACTTACAACATGCTTACAAATCGCTGTTAAAATAAATTCGATAAAAGTATATCCAAAAAAAGAAAATTAGCTTAAAACACCTGTAGTAAACCATTGTTAAAAATATGAAATTTAATAATGGTTCAACCCTACTTTAAACCTATTTTAAGGAATTCTTTTTACTTTTTATCTTAAAAAAGAGGATTTTAAAGATAAATTTGGAATAACAGACGATACTATTGCAATTGCTAAACACAATTTCCACTACGCTGGTGAATAAGTTCCATTTTAATAGTATATGATTTTGTTTGATATTCCTCCGGCAGTGAACTACATGAGGTTCACAAGTGAGTTTGATTGGCATTTTAGTCATTTACTTTTAACCTGTAACGCTATGTAGTAATAAAATGTGTAAACATTGTGGAAGAAGATCCACACAATCTTATATACCCACTCCGGAGTTATTACTGTGTGTTTCCACATAGAAATTCATTAAATTTTGTTAAAATTTAACAAAATGTCAATAAAAATAAATTAATAAAATAAATTACATATATAATAGTGATGTTTATTTTATCACAGAATATTCGTCATTCGAATACTTTTAATAATAATTGAAATTAACTATATAAAAAAGTTTGTGCATTAATAAATTCTAGATTAATATAAATTTACTAGAATCAGATATAAATTGTTTCTCTAAAAATTAGTTGTTATCTTCAAAAATTTATTATTACTAAAAACAATCAATGAAAAAAAGAAAATTAAAGAATATTTTATCCTAATTGAAAGCAACACTAACAACGAAAAAGGGTAAATAAATGAGAAGCATTGCCAGCTTAGACAAAAATCATTACATTAGTTATTAGCCTTTAACAAACGTTTTTGCATACAATACTTTTATAAATGGGTTTTAAAGCTAAAGTGTTCGTTAACAAAATTGTGTTTTAAATCTACAATAAGGTTTTTTTTGCATAAGACTGTAAAAGTGTTTAAATAAAATTGATTTGTATTATTAAAAAAAACATACTCTCTACTTCTGCTTCTTGTATGCGCTGTTCCGCTTTGGGTATATCACAATTTTCTCCGGTAAAACCTTTACGGCATACACAACCCTCGGTGGCCTGGCAAACAAAATTGGGTGACGGACACTGGCAAGAACGCATACAGTGTTCGCCATAGAAACCCTCGGGACAAACTGAAATAAAATATTAATACACATACTATTTAATTGAAAATCAAGAGCATTGTTCCCGTTCTTCCCAGATTTCTAGGTTTTATAAAATATTGCTGCCGTACTCAAAATTTTAATATATTTTCTACACCATTTCCAATTGAATTTCAGAAATTTTCAATTATATTTCAGAATTTTCTAATTCTATTTCAGAATTTTCCATTTATATTTCCGAAATTTCTAATTGTATTTCAAATGGAAGTTGTATTTAGGAAATTTTCAATTATATTTCAGAATTTTCCAAATTTATTTAAGAATTTTCTAATTGTATTTTAGAAATTTTCAATTGTATTTCAGAAAATTCTAATAGCAATACCAATGAAAATTTCTGAAATACAAATGGAATTTTGTGAAATACAATTGGAAATTTATGAAATACAATTAGAAACTTCTGAAACACAATTGAAAATGGTGTAGTTTTTCTGATTAATATTGACAAAAACCTGTAAATCCGCCTAGTACTGGAACAGTTCAAATATTATTCCACATTTTTTAATTAATTAAAACTCACCTTCATCACATCTGGTACCCATCCAGCCAGGTTTACAAATACACAAACCATCATTCTTACGACAACCATTATCATTTTGACAATGACATTGTTGCGAACAATTCTGCCCATAGAAACCTTCCTCACACGTTACATTACAACTCAAGCCCGTCCAGCCCGGCATGCAGTGACACGTTCCCGTTATATGATTACACTCGCCACCATGTTGACAATTGCATTTGCGGGTACAACCCGTACCAAAATAACCCGGCGGACAGGGATGTTCACATGTTAAGCCAATGTAACCATCACGACATCTTATTTCCCCGGTTATATGATCACAACTCTTGTTGCCATGCACGATGATGGGACATTTCTCCTTGCAGCCATTACCATAGAAGCCATATTCACAGGGTTTCGAGCAATCTTCACCAGTCCAGCCGGCCGAACAAATACAACGTCCCGTATCGGGATCACAGGAGGAATTATTTTTACATCTGCAAACTTGATCACAAGATTCACCATAATAACCCGTTGGACAGTTAGTTTCACAATGAACGCCTTCAATATTTTTTTTTAATTTTTTTTGTTTAAATAAAACCAAACAAAATACATAGCAAAAAACAGAAAATAATAATAAAAATTAACAAAATGTAACGAAATAAACAAATTTAATTGAATATAATAATTAAAATCTAATCAATTAAAACATGCAACAAGATTTGAAAGAGATATTGGAATTATTAGTATTAAAAAATATTCCAAATACTGGAAAAGATTTGTTTTCAAATAGCGATATTTTAGAACTTTCTTTAGGATGACTCCAAATAAAAAATGGTTTTAGGCGGGACCATCCAAAATTAGTTTGGAAAAGTATAAATTTAATTTAGTTGTGATCAAACTCTACCAAATCTTGATTTCAAAAATGGTATCTAATAAATAAATATTTAAGTATGTAAATAGTAGTGTAATCACTTCACCACTTTTTATGGTGGCGTGATTACTCTACTAATGTATGATATATGTATATTACTATAACACAGGGCAACAAAATCGAAAAAAAAAATTAGAAGCTTTTTAAACCACTACACAATTTTGATGTATTGTGGTTTCAGTAGTACAAATATGGTCCAAATTTTAAATTCTATGGAAGGTTTTTTTTTTAAATTTTTAAGTAAAATAGCAAATTTTTTTGTTTTAAAAAACTCATGAAAAATCGAAAACGGGAAAACGGAAATTTTATTAGGTTTTTTACTTTATCGCAAAGCCACATATAATAGCAACAAAATGCGATATCGATCATAAAAATCGATTGATTCTTTTCGAATTTATTCACAATTAAGTTAATTCGCTCATTTTCACAAAATTTTAGTTTTTTGTTTGATATACATTAAATTGAGTAGTTAATGTTCATCTTTTGAATGATTGAATTTTAAAAATATTTTCCCCGTGATATCCACAAATTTTCACGTATATATTGCGTTTTAATCGGCTCAGTAGTTTCGCAGTTATAATAACAAATTGAAGCAAAAAATATATTTTTTATGAAAAAATATCAAATTTTTATGTTTTAAAAAAATCATGAAAAATCGAAAACGGTAGAAATTTTTCAGATTTATTGCTTTATCACACAGCCACATGTAATGGGAACAAAATGAGATATCGATCATAAAAATCGAAGGATTCTTTTTGAATTTATTCACAATTGAGTGAAAATTGTAATGTGAACTTTGAGTGTAAATTTTACGTGGGTTTTGTTATTGTAACAAAAATTTTAATTGTTTAATAACATCCGACTAACCCTTTTTGAGTTATCATTAATTAAATTTCTAACAAAATTTATAATTTTAGTTAAAAACTAAAAGTGTTACCATTTTTAAACTTATGTAGGTAGCCATGATTTGATGCTATCTGTGTAATGTTTAGTCAAGCCTTTTTGCCATTGACCTGTGTAATGTATAAATTGTAGTAATGTATAAATTCATGCTCATGCTAAAATGTAATCTAATGGTGTTTTCTTTTCTGGCATAAATGGTGCATTTTTTCTGCTTTTTACCCTTCTTTGTGTTCTTTGCTGAAAAAAATATAGTTTGGTCGTGTTCTTTTCTAATAATGTTACCCTAAAACCCTGAATATATGCTACATGTTTCACCCTCAATTTTATCAAAGGGTTAGAAATGCACCACTTTTTATGTAAACAAAAAGTATCGTTTTATAATATTTCGAAGCTACATAAAAAAAAATTGCATAAATGGTAATGATTTTTGTTCTATTGTGATCGTTAAAAATGCAACACATTATGAGGGAATGGGTAACATTTAATAAGTGGTACAAAATATATAGGCAACATTTTGTGTCAGAAAAGAAAACACCATAAGTATGTATTTTCAATGAAAAATAGTGTAAATGCATGAAAGTGTAAATGAAGGAATGTAATGTAATGGAAAGTTGTGAAAATAAGTATGTAAGTCTATGAAACAACCCATAACCAAGATGAATAGAAAGTTTTCTTATTTAGAAGAATATGAATTTATTTTGCACTATATACCTCCCCATCCCTGTTTGCAAATACATTTGCCATTGGTCGACTCACAAGCGATCGTATTATTAAAATCACATTCACACTGTTGGCCACAGTCCATACCAAATGTACCATAGTCACATTTTTGATCACATTTCTCTCCCTTAAAGCCCGCAGCACAGGTACAAGCACCATTGGTGGGATTACAGGCGGCATTGTTCCTACAATCACACACGCTATTACAATCCTGGCCATAATGATTCAAATCACACGGACGATCACATTTAATATTCTTCCAGCCGGGCGTACAGAAACATTGTCCCGTTTCCGGAGCACATTTGCCACCATTTTTACAATCACATTTATGAGCACAATTTTGACCATAGAAACCATCATCACATTGTTCATCACAGGAATCGCCCTTGTAGCCAGCAGCACATATACAGGAGCCATTGATGGGATTACATTTGGCATTGTTTTTGCAGTTGCAATGCAATTCACAATTTGCGCCATATTTCAGGAACGGACAAGGTCTATTGCACAATGTACCACTCCAGCCAACTTGACACAGACATTTACCATTCTCTGGATGACACAATTCAGTGAATTGCATTTCACATTCACAGGATTTTGTGCAGTTTTCGCCATATTCATTGGCGGGACAAATGCGTTCGCCACAATCTTCACCCGACCAGCCAGGACGACAATTACAAACGCCTGTGGCCTTGTCACAGGTGGCATCATTTAAACATTTACATTCCTGGGTGCAGTTTAGGCCATACAAATTACTGGGACACTCATCGAAACAACGATCACCCATATAGCCCGCAGGACACTCACATTTGCCGGTTATATGATGACAGGGCGCACCTTTAAAACATTCACAGGGTTTCTCACAGTTTGCTCCATAAGTGCCGATAGGACATTTGTTGGCACACACTTCGCCAGTCCAACCATCCGGACACAAACATTCACCATTTTGAGGATCACATTTGCCATCGTTTTGACAGCGACAATCCTGAGTACACTGAGCACCATGTTTGCCATCTGGGCACTGATCTTCACATCTTTTCGTAGCAAATTAAATAAAAACAGTTGTTAAATAATAAATATCGCACATAACACTGCTCACAAACAAAACTTACAATGGTCCCGTATAACCGGGCGTGCAAATACATTCACCGGATTCATGATGACAACTGCCATCATTCTCACAGCGACACTCCTCCATACAGCCAGCACCGTAATAGCCCTTGGGGCATTTGTCTTGGCATTTATCTCCCGTATATCCTTTGTCGCATTGACAGGCACCCGTGTAGGGTTCACATGTGGCATTATTATAACAATCACATTGTTTTTTACAATCAACATCCCAATAGCCAGTTGGACAATCTATTTTTGAATACATTTATATTTTAAAATAAATTTTACATACAATTATTTTTCTGAATTTGTTATATCCTTCTTTGCAGCTACTTAAAATGTTAGATAGAGCTTATTTGAATTTCGTCCTGTTTAGACATACAAATTTTATACACTGTTTGAATTTTTCAAATTTTTGTGTAGATATTCACAGCTCCACATTGGGGTTAAAGGCCATTTTGGTTTTATTAGTTACAATTACATTTGTGCTTCGGTTTTCATATAATCTAGTTAGGTGTGGGCGTGTATTGTGTTTTATATTATAAATTTGGGAGGTTGGTGTGAAATGCATAAAAAGTGTTTTAAAAAAAATAAAATTTTCAAAAGCAAAAAGCCAATTGTTGGACTTTTGATAAGCAAATAGCTACAAGGTATAATCTACTACTACTAATAGTAAAAGCTAAGAAAACTGTATTATTTAGCTTAAATATAAAAGCTTGTTGTTAAAATTTAAACTCAAAATAATTGCAAATTTAATATTAAAACTAAACTGACTTTGTAATATCGATGGTCATAAGTTGATGATGATTTAATTTCCATTTATTTTAAGAACGCCACTATACAATTTCCAAATTTATGTATGAAAATCACTCAGTTTTCAAATAATATTTGATTGTCTCCTGTCAAAGACCTAACTCAGTTGCTAAAAACCTAAGTGGTGAGAATATATTAGTAAAAAAAACTATGTAAAAACAAATACAACATTGGTAGGTTGCATTTTCTGGAGTAATTTTATTGTTCGAGTTTTTTGCCAGTTTCCGCTCTAGGTATTGACGGAATTTTTTCAATTTTTTAGCTTTTATTTTGAAACATTTGTGCAATTTAAACTTATTCAAAATATTGGCTATTGTTAGCTATGACTTTTTCCCATCGTGTTGCCAGAAACATATGTATACCAAGCCTAAAGAACTGCTCATCTTTTGAGACCAAGAACAAAGCAAGCTAAAATCGGATACTCTGTTTCAAAGTGAAGCGTATCGCAGAGAGAGCGTTTTGTATCGATCGAAACAAAAGATAGTCGGACGGGGCAAGCTAAAGGCTATAAAGCGGTTAAAGCAAAACTTCCCAAACTCTTCTATCTAAATAGTTTTTAACAGGTATTGCAACATTTGGCCGAAAATTGTGATGATGAAATATTACGGTTTCATGTGTGTCCGTATATTCTAGGCGATTATCGGCCAATGATCGCTGCAAACGAATCAGTTCCATTCGGTACCGGTTCCCTGTGATGGTCTGTCAAGATTTCAGTAGCTCATAATTGATAGGATCCTTTTGCTCCCACCAAATACAGAGCACTACCTTAGCGCTATGGATATTTAGCTTTGGTGTCGATTCGGCTGGTTGGCTGGGCTTCACGCACATTCTCTTACGCCTCGGGTTGTCGTAATGTATCCATTTTTCATCGCAAGTAATGATTCGTTGCAAAAATTATTTTCTTTTATAGCATACAAACATCATTTCGGACATGCAAAATCGTATTTCAAGGTCTCTCGGCTTCAATTCGTATCGGGTGCCTAATTTCCCTGCTCGAAAACGTTTTGAAATTGCTGCTTGAGTAGCACCCAATTATTTTGCAAGCTCTTGTTGAGTTTGACAACAATCTTCATGGAGTAATGTCACCAATTCTTGGTCTTCAAACTTTTCTCTGAACCGAACAAATCATCGTTGAAACCGAAAATGTTGTTTACGATTTGATGTTCAATAACTAAGAGAGAATAAATAACAGATATGTACCCTTCGAAATTACATATAAGTTATTCAAAACAAAAACCGCATTTAAAAAAGACGCCATCTATTTTCGGAATTAGTTTTCACACAGTTTTTTTTTAATAATACATTCTCACCACTTAGGTTTATGACAACTGAGTTAGGTCTTTGACAGGAGAGTTTCTGATCCATCTATAGTTTTTCATACAAAAATTTTAAAATTGTCATCTTCAACTTATAACCATCAATTGATTAAGGCTTGTTTTTATAACATGAACGTATTTTTTCTAAATTTTGGAAGAGTTTTTATGAAACAAAGGTGCAAATTTATCACATCTTAGTCATATCTGATTGAGTACAGTTACATTTTTAAATACAATTGTGCTAAATTTTAAATCAATTTGGATCTCATTTTCATTAGTATTTCGAATAAAAATTTAAAAAAAGCAAATTTTAGTATATCGCTAATTTTAAATTTCACAAAAAACACAAATTCGCAAAGTTTACAGTTAGGTTAAAATTTTTTAAATTTTTGTTGTTTACGTTTGACGACTGATTTTCATTAAAAAAGTATTATTATTATTATATAATGTTATAAAAACAAAGCCTTTAAATAAAATTATTAACAAAAAAAAAACTTCATTTCAAAATAAACTTTAAAAACATTACTAATAAAAAGCAAGAACAAACATAAATTAAAATTATTAACTGCAAAAATACAAAATTGAAGGCCTTCAAGTGTTTGTTTCAATAAAACGATTAAGAAATTAAGAAAAGTTAATACAAAATATTTATACGAACTTATATCACAAGTGGGTCCTCCATAGCCATGTTCACATTTACATTTATTCGGTGCTACACATGCACCATGTACACATTTATCTTTACAATCTGCTACGCAGCCACTACCAGTGGGACTCAATTTATAACCATCTACAAATAGAAATTTTAATAAATTTGAAAATCGATTTAAATGAAATACATATGTCTTATTTTAAATCTCACCACAACAATCGTAAACAATGCGCTCTTTGGTTAGGGTTGTTGTTTTATTGACCACCTTTTGCTTTAGGGTGTAAGTTGAACATCTGGGTGGCACATTGAAACACCAAATGTTGCCACGCACTTGATAATTTTGTAATTCAGTTGTAACTATTTCAACGGGGTATCTGAAAATTCAAAAATTTATTATTACCAACAAAAAAATAATACTCAAAGGTTCGAAAGAATTAATTCTTGTGTTTTAAACAACCCGCTAGTTAAAACATTATCAGTCTTATGCAAAAAAAACCTTATTGTGGATTTAAAACACAATTTTGTTAACGAACACTTTAGCTTTAAAACCCATTTATAAAAGTATTGTATGCAAAAACGTTTGTTAAAGGCTAATAACCAGGGAAACCAAAATATGCAAATGCATGTTTTTTCTGGTGAGTCTAATGAGCACATGGATAAGATATTTACACGTTTCAGAACTATTTAAGAATTTTGGCATCGATTTGTTAGTGCATATTTTTGCATATTTTACCCTTAAATACATATTTTTGCATATATTTGTTTTAAGAGCATATTTATGTCATATTTTGCGTTTTTAGAGCATATTTTACTGTTTAATAGCATATTTTGAGTTTATCAAAAACAAATTTTGTCTTACTTATTTTTCGCTGCTGTGTTACAGGTTTTTACTTCCTTTGTTTAAAATTGAAAAATAGATGGCTTTTCACAAAAAAAATTTAAAAAACAAAAAATTTTTTTTTTTAATTTAAAATAAGAATTCGAAAAAAATTTTTATCCAAAAAATGAAAAAACTGAAAAAAAATTTTTGTTCACCTCAAAATATTTAAATTTTTTATTTTGAAGAATAATTTGGTGAAGGGTATATAAGATTGGCACAGCCGAATATAGTTCTCTTACTTGTTTTAATATAAAACAAGCACAATTTTAATAATAGCGCCATCTAAATATCAAATTTTAGTTCTAATTCAAACTTAACCGTTCTAAGTGTTAAAGAAATATTGTTTTTTAAATTTGCTCCTATAACATCAGTTGATGTCGAAAGAACATTTTCTATGTATACAAATGTTTTCAGATCCAATAGACATCGATTTATGTTACTTTATTGTGCTCTTTTACTACATTGCCAGGCCAAGTACTCTACATTGTGAATACCGCTATTGATTTTTTTTAAATAAAAGTATATTTTTTGGGTAAAAATTATATAAAAGTTTGTATTGTTAAGAGCATATTTTTTAAATTTTAAGAGCATATTTTAGAGTTTTTACTGCATATTTAAAGCGCTTAAAACCCTTTTTTTAGAGCATATTTCTGGTTTCCCTGCTAATAACTAATGTAATGATTTTTGTGTAAGCTGGCAATGCTTCTCATTTATTTACCCTTTTTCGTTAGTGTTGCTTTCAATTAGGATAAAATATTCTTTAATTTTCTTTTTTCATTGATTGTTTTTAGTAATAATAAATTTTTGAAGATAACAACTAATTTTTAGAGAAACAATTTATATCTGATTCTAGTAAATTTATATTAAGCTAAAATTTATTAATGCACAAACTTTTTTATACAGTTAATTTCAATTATTATTAAAAGTATTCAAATGACGAATATTCTGTGATAAAATAAACATCACTATTATATATGTAATTTATTTTATTAATTTATTTTTATTGACATTTTGTTAAATTTTAACAAAATTTAATGAATTTCTATGTGGAAACACACAGTTATAATTCCGGAGTGGGTATATTAGATTGTGTGGACCTTCTTCCACAATGTTTACACATTTTATTACTACATAGCGTTGCAGGTTAAAATTAAATGACAAAAATGACAATAAAACTCACTTGTGAACCTCATGTACATAGTTCACTGCCGGAGGAATATCAAACAAAATCATATACTATTAAAATGGAACTTATTCGCCAGCGGAGTGGAAAATGTGTTTAGCAATTGCAATAGTATCGTCTGTTATTCCAAATTTATCTTTAAAATCCTCTTTTTTAAGATAAAAAGTAAAAAGAATTCCTTAAAATAGGTTTAAAGTAGGGTTGAATCATTATTAAATTTCATATATTTAACAATGGTTTACTACAGGTGTTTTAAGCTAATCTTCGTTTTTGGATATACTTTTATCGAATTTATTTTAACAACGATTTGTAAGCATGTTGTAAGTTTTTTTTTTGCATAAGACTGTATAAGTTTAAACTTCGTTTAAGCTCTTGAATTTTGAAATTATGTATTTTAAATATTTTGTTTACTTACACTTCCTTCTTTTTGCAAACATTGGGACCCTTAATATCCTGATCATAGAGTTCGGCCACAGTATTCGATACCAAGGCTACAGTCAAAAGACTGCAACTTAAAAGTAGACACAAATTCATGCTCAGCATTTTTTTATTTAACAATAATTATTTGATTATGATAAGTTGGCGTTTCGCTCAAAAAAGCCCTTAAAAAGGCAGTGCTAAAACAAAAAAAAGAAAAAAGATTTAATTAACAAAAATTTAAATGTATGTAAATAAATTAAAAAACTTACTTTAACATATGTATGTAAATTACAATATTTAAAATAAATATTTCGTATGTATTAAATACATAATTTAATTTTTAACAGCATCTGTATATTTGCCATTTATTCATATGCCAAAAAATAATAACAAACAGTTACATATACATAGACAGACTAATTCCTTTGTGTAAAATATGTTAACTGCTGTTTTCTTGATGATTCAATTGAAATTTTAGTCGTTTTTTATATGAGAATTCAAAAACTGCCGCTTGTTTATTTCGTTGTATAGTTCATGGAATGATTATTATTATTATTTTTTGTAGGTTCAATTTTCTTTATCACACTCATATACAAACAAGCCTGCCTGGTACTTAGGAGCGTTTTGTAGAAGTAGTTTATAAATTTGCTGCAGAATTTTTGTTCAGTTTTTTATTGTAGTTATAAGAAATTTCGTCTCATACTTATAGTACGCACATACTACATATACTGCGATATCAAAACGATAAACAAACTGCAAAGAAAAGCAAAAAAGTATTATTATTATGTATTATTAAATTATGTTTATATTAAAGTAATGTAAAACAAGCTAAATACTGTAAGAAATAATAAACCTTAATAATAAATCTAAATTATAAAGTTTCTGATTCGCTAAATAAAAGTGAAATTTAGATATACAGTGGTTGACAAAACAATGGAAACTTTTCCAAATATTCCATATGTAGCCCAAAATTTAAAATATTTTTTTAAAATAAAATTTTTTTTAGTATTTTACTTGTATAGTTTTATTTATATAAATTAACTGAAAAACAAACAACATAATTAATTATATTATATTATTTCGCTACTGACAAAACAATGGAAACTTTTAAACTTCTGCAAGAAAGAAGTGTAAAACGAAAATAATATTTAAAAGAAGGATGTAAATAGCATCCTTTTTACAGTTATTTTAATTTAAAATTCTGGTAATTTTTCACAATTTCTTTTTCTAAGTTTTTCGCATAATTGTTAACGAAACTGGCTAAAGTTAAGATTTGTGAAGACTTAAAAAATAAAATAATTAACGATTTTAAAGCTGGTTTAAAACAAAAAAGTATCTGTGACAAATATTCAATAAATAAATCAGCAGTTTCAAAAATTATAAAGAAATTTCGTGAGACCGGTTCTGTAAAATCTCAACATTTAGGTGGAAGACTTCGTAAGACTACTCCTAGACAAGTTAATTTAATAGCGAGAGAGTTCAAGAAATTCCCAAAAATAACTCCTCGATAGGTTGTTAATAGCCTAAAATTAGAAATAAGTACCCGAACAATTAGTCGCAGGGCAAATGAGGCTGGTCTTGGTTGCTATCGTCCTGTGAAAAAACCACTCATTTCTAAAAAGAACCGTTCTGCTCGTCTACAATTTGTCAGGGATCATTTAAACTGGTCGATACAGAAATGGAATACTGTACTCTTTTCCGACGAATCCAAATACAATTTAAGAGGCAGTGATGGGAGAACATTTGTAAGACGACCAAATGGAAAAAGATTAGATCCAAAGTACACAAATAAGACAATATTATGGTATGGGGATGTTTTTCTGGGCAAGGTATGGGCCCAATTCATATTATAAAAGATACCATGACAGGTATAGGATACAGAACCATATTAAACGATGTTATGTATCCATACGCTGAGGAAAATATGCCCCTAGTTTGGAGATTCCAACACGACAACGACCCGAAACACACCTCTAGGGTTGTAACCGAGTGGTTACAATCCAACGAGGTACGTGTTTTGAAGTGGCCTGCCCAATCGCCAGATCTGAAATTGTAGATCGTAAAATAAGGACCCAAAATTACACCAGGAAGGAAGATTTATCGGAGGCGGTTATAAGGGAATGGCAAAATATTTCAAAGGAGACCATTGACTCTTTAATTGGTTCAATGCATCGTCGATGTGTAGCAGTCATAAAAAATAAGGGATACCCAACAAAATATTGAGTTATTGCAAAGTTTAGACCATATTTATTAAAATAATACCTAAGTTTCCATTATTTTGTCAATGGCGTAATAAAGAAATCTTTTAATTTTGTTTTCTCATTTTTAGAATTTAATTAATTATGTCCTTTGTTTTTGGTTAAATTAAGTTAATAAAAGTATACAAATAAAATACTACAGAAATGTTAAAATTTTTTAAAAAAATATTTCAAATTTTAGGCCACTAATGAAATATTTGAAAATGTTTCCATTGTTTTGTCAACCACTGTATGGACATATTTATACAAATAGATATTTTTATAAATAAAAAATATTTAATATTTCGGATGGAATAAGAAAAATATAGTTTCATTCAGCATGCCTATTCAAATTTTATAATACTCAATTCGTATCCGGTAGTAAATTAAATATTGCATTTGAGTAGAATTTCTTCAGTTAATGTTACTTCCACGAATTCTTAAGCTATAGTGCATTACAATTTATTTTTAATGCGAATAAATTTGTTAACAATTCAGAGCTTGAAAAATATCGAAATTGCTTTAAAATTGGATCTGGGAATATTAATATTTTACTTAAATCTAAAGTTTAATCGCACTTTTACAGGTTCAATGATCTCATAACCACATTAATGTAAAACTTCTACATGATTAACCCAAATCGAATCAATTCATTATCAGTAAACCCCTGTGATGGTTTTTATGAGAATACCAATGTAATCGGGTTTATGATTTATTATTTATGTCTATACTAAAGTTAACTATGTTGAATTTTGTGTGTATACCAAGATTTTTAAGCGATTTATGCAAGTTAAAGTGATATTCGGAAGCGGGTCTATATGGGAGCTATGACTAATTATGGACCGATCGTAACAAAATTTGGTGACATGAATTTTGTATATATAAAACTTATTTGAAGCGAAATTTGTGTAGATACATAGATAAATTAAACATTTATGACCGATAAAGTCCAATTTCGAGGGGACATTTGTATGGGGGCTAGGTGAAATAATGGACCGATTTCAGCCAGTTTCAATAGGCTTGGTCCTTGGGCCGAAAAAGTAATATGTACCAAATTTGATCGAAATATTTTCAAAATTGCGACCTGTACTCTTAATCGACTCAGAAAGTGATTCTAAGTCGATCGGTATACTTTAAGGTGGGTGTTAGACTAATACTTTTGGGCGTTACAAACATCTGCACAAACGCAATATACCCTCCCCACTATGGTGGTGTAGTGTATAATTATGTTTAATCTTTCACTAAAAGAAGGCTTTTTTATTCAAAAATGGAAATTTAATTTCGAATTATAGACCAATTTCTAAGTTGACGAATATAGCTAAAGTTTTTGAGCATATAGTTTATGATAAAATATTTTTGTCATTTAAAAAGATATTTCTCTACTTCACAGCATGGCTTTATGCCGGGTAGATTCACTACCACAAATTTAGCGGTTTTCACTAAATTTTGTATATCGCATTTTGAAAAAGGTGCTCAAGTTGATGCAGTTTACACAGATTTTTCTAAAGCCTTTGATAGTGTTCCTCATGATTTGTTATTATTAAAGATGTCAAAAATTGGTTTCCATTCTCAAATGTTAAGCTGGTTTCGTCATTATTTATCCAATAGATATTGTATAGTTTCTATTGATGGAATGTGTTCCGAATATTTTATTCCTTCATCAGGAATTCCTCAAGGTAGCATTTTAGGTCCATTACTTTTTAATATTTTCATTAATGACATATGTCATTGTTTTCTCAATTCTGAATTTCTCCTATATGCGGATGATCTAAAAATGTTTAAGCCTATTTATACTATTCAAGATTTTAGGGATTTACAGAATGATATAAATAGAATTATTGTCTGGTCTGAAAGTAATGGGCTTCCTTTTAATCTTAAAAAATGTCGTCATATGACTTACCACAGATGTCGTCATATTTTAATTACACATTATTTTATGAAGAATCAAATGTTGAAATCAGTTGATGAAATCCTAGATTTAGGTGTTGTCTTTGACAATAAATTAACTTTTGTAAGTCACTTAAACTATATAATTCCGAGATCATATTCTCTTTTAAGTTTTATCAAGCGAAATGCTGTTAACTTTGATTTTGTTTTCATCTTTTGTCCGATCTATATTGGAATATGCTTCGTTTATTTGGAGTCCAAATGCTAGCACACATATTAATCGTCTTGAAAAGATGCAAATTAAATTTTTAAAATTTTTATTTTCTTCTTTATATTTTTCAACTCCTATATCTTCTTATGAAAACAAATGTATCTGGATTTCAATGAAGTCCTTAGAAGTTAGAAGAAACATTTCTTCTTTATTATTCCTTCATGGAATTGTTTGTGGTACCATAGATTGCCCTGATCTATTGAATAATATTAATATTTCTGTTCCTCAGAGATCTCTAAGGAAATTTCAATTTTTTCATACTTATTTGCATAGAACTGATTATGCCAGAAATGAACCTCTTAATAAATCAATTAGGTTATTTAATACCTTTTGCCAATATTTAGATATAAGTCAATCCAATAATATTTTTAAATCCCAATTAAATAATTTATTATAAATGTTAATTTAGTTTTAAGTTTCTAGTCTGTAAGGATTTTTGTATCCATAGACTAAATGACCATAGACTAGTTAATTGTAGTTTTTATATATAGGTAGTAGCTTTTATTAACCATATAAGGCCCTTAAGGGCTCAGTTATGTAAATAAAGAATTAATAAAAAAAAATGAATTAAATAAAAAATAGAACATTAAATACTACAGATTTGAAAATAAAAGTATCCAGCTTCTAGCTTTAAAAATACGTCAAAAGAAAGTCTCATTACTCACATTAACAGAAAAAAAATTAAAACTAAAACTAAAATACATTAAATCTATAAAATAAAAGTCCATTCATTATTAATTGTTGGCAACTTTAAGGGAAGCAAATTCACTGCTCAACAATTTCATAACATCAGCATGTTTACGATCATCACGTTTGAATTTCTTGTAATTGTCCTTGACAAATTTGGCAAAGCCAGTGGCTTCTTTAACGGGTGTGGGAATAATATTGCCAGCCTTATCCTTTTTATTGAGGAAAACCTCAATAGCACCATGACAATAGGAGCAACGTATGTTTTCCACTTTTTTTGATTTGGAATGGGCATGGGATCTAAATTAAGATATGAAATATTATAAATTTTGCAATATAAATTACAGGACTCAAAGTAAAACCTACTTGGCGGCACATAAAGTACATTTGTACGTGTATTTATACTCTATATCATATTGATGGCAAACACCAATTTTGGGTATTTCTGGAAAAGTAGCATTTGCTCGGCGAGCCCACTCTTTCCAGGTACTGCCATGACCACCTTCACCATTAAATATCCAGGTGGCCGCATGACACAACTCATGTATCAGAGTACAACGCAAACGATCGCCACTTGTCAACACTTTGTCGCTTAGTTCTATAACACTGGATCTTAAGCCCAACCTAAAACGTTTTGATTTTGAGAAAATAGGTTTGTAATAAATTGTATTTTAGTTTTAGAATGAGTGTCGTCTGTCTGCCTTACTTCTTTTTATTCAAACATCTGCCTGCAGTATTCGAAAGTTTCTTATTCCATGTTATAGGCACATTTAGTTGGTTCTTAAATAATTTTTCATTGTACATGTCATAAAGTATTTTGGATAGATCTTCTTTCTTGGTGCGATAATTATCACGATAGTACAAGGCATCGGGATGGCATAAGGTTTTACTAACGGTGACTAATAATACAAAACAAAATAAGAAATAGTATGTTTAAGAATCTTTGCTTAAAATCAAAAGAGCCTTCAAATCAAATATTTACCATCTAAAGATTTTAAAAAGTTGTATTTATAATCCGGGGTTTGACAGAGATCATGTAAGGACTTCGGCCCTTTAGATTTCACTGTTAATGGAGTTTTAAATTTAGCCTCATTATCTGTTTTTGTTTTGGGTGTAACGCCACCTTGCGTGTTGGCGTTCTTATCAGTTTTCTTAGTTGATCCTTTCTTTTTAGGCGAGGGGGTCAATTGAAAAATGGGTTTACCCGTTTTAACCGATTCCAATTGTTTGTTAACCAAATCTAAAGCCTTTGGCCGACCTCGACTATCAAACGGACAAAAGCCCTTATCATCTAAGATCTCACCCTCCTCTATATTTCTATTAATTGTTTTAGGGGTATTTTCTTTATACTTTGTTGCAGCATCTTCTACAGGCAAATCAATTTCATCATCATCTCCAAAATTGGGCGTAAATAGTTTTCTTTTGGTTTTCTTGTTAGACGAGGGCAATTTGGCCTTGTCTTCATGTCGGCAAGTCTTTAAAATATCCTGTAAACGTGAGGCAAAGGTAACATCATGATTTGCTGGTGGACTTTCGGGCACATCATCCTGTACTTCAACTTCTTCCTTAGACAAATCCAAATAAACTATTTCACCCTCTTTGGATTTATTTAGTTTTTTCGTTAATATATCAGATTTATCGCTGCGTCCTTGCCGTTTGGTGGTATTAGTCTTTCTATTTCTAGCTTTGGGTTTTGGCGAATTTTCAAAATCTGAATCCGAATTGTCCAGCTCTATTTCTGAAGCATTTTTACTCCATGATTCATCGGCATCATCGTCGTCCGAAGCATTATTACTTTCAGAATTCGAATCATTATCAATTAACTGACGCCATCTACCGTCAGTGACACGACCCTTATTGACGACAACTTTAGCCACGGGTGTACGAATTGCTTTTCTTTCGGTTTGTGGCATGAATTTTGTATCCGCCTTTTCATTTTTTTTAAAGGGTTTTTTAAAATTCCTCGGTTCTGTAGAGACTTCTTTGTTTTGTTTGGCTGTTTTCGGTGTGGCAAGCCGTGTGGAATCCAAATTTGTTTTGACAATATTTCGGCGAACTTTTTTCATATAGATGATTGTTATAAATTTAAATTAGTTTCAGGAATTTTTTAAAAAAAATGTAGGGTAAGATTTTAATGATAGTAAAAAGATGTATACAAAAAGTTTTTCTTTCAAATCGGAAAAATTAAATTAAAATAAAAATTTTCTTTTTTTTAAATTTAAAAAAAAATTTACATGGATTTGCTTCGACGGGAAACTTACATAATGAAAAATCATCCAAAATACTTTCTTCCACCATTACTTTATGGTTAGACTTCTTTTCCTTGGATTTCCTAATCTCATTCTTCCTTAGCGAAGACGTTTTGGAATTACTACAATTTTTATCGCTGCTTGGGTTACAGCGCATAACATCGGGTGTCTGCCACGACTCGCCATATACTTGAGTAAGAATTTTATGAGCTTGCTTTAGAAAGTTTTCATCTTCGACAATTTCCACAGAATCAGAGGATTTGTTTGGAGAATTTTCTATTCCATCCACAAGAGGAGGAGCTTGAGCTTTTAATTGCATTTGTTTACATGGCTTCTCAGCGATACAGGAATCTCTACTTTGATTATTAGAATCACTACTCTGATCATCATCGAACGCTTGTTGTTCAGCAGCTAGAGGTTTTAATTGCATTTGTTTACATGTCTTCTCAGCGATACTGGAATCCCTACTTTGATCATTAGATTCACTACTGTGATCATCATCATGATCTTTCCATTCTACATTTTGTTGTTGACTTTTTCTTTTCTTCTCATAACTTTGTTCATCATCTTCACTAGTTTCTGTGGAAGTGGTGTTGGGTATATGTATTTTAATATTGATTTTAGCCGATATATTAATCTTTGCCATAGACATTTGTATTTGAGAAATTTGTTCATCATACTCAGAATCATCATCGCTGGACTCTTCCCGGTGAAAACTATTGGAAAGCTTCTTGTTATCGGAATTATCACCTTTAGCAGGAGATTTTTCTTTAAAACTTTCATCATCAGTTTCTGAAATGGTTATGGAATGTTCTGGCGCACTAGCATTAGCATCATTACTTTCGGATGAAGAGTTTATAATAAGTGAATCTTGTTTATGGCCAGAATCGTTCAAACTTTGTGGCGTCGAGTGTAAAGATATAGAGGAAATATTTTTGTAATCTCCTCTTTTTTCAGGTGTTTTATAATCTCGAGTGTTATTATAGACTATGGATTGTTGCATATCGTTAAAATTACTGATTAAAGAATTTGCCATAGTATCATCATTAACTAGCCTATGAGGATCTGTATCTTTATTTTCTGTAGTAGGCAGCTGTGTATTTTCTTCTGTTTCCAAATTGGCCAATCTACGAGAATTTTCTTTATTTAGAGGAGTTTTATTTTTAAGGTTAGAATTAATTTTGGGGGTTCTTTCATTTACATCCTCGGTCAGAGAAAATTCAGTATTACATTGCGTTTCATCATTGGCAATTCTGTACACATTATTTTCATTATCGTGGTTAATTTTAGGACTCCTGTGAAGGTTAGAAAGAACTTTGGGAGTTTTTTCCACATCAGGGACCGACATTACGGTATTGTCTTGAGTTTCGTCATTTGCCAGTCTGTGCACATTTTTTATTTTGTCATTGCTATTGGGAGATATTTGTTCTTCAGATTCGGTTAAAATTTCAGAATTATTGTCAATATATTGCTCATTTTCCAATGATTTTTCTAAAGCTTTAAGACGTTTTTCTCTTTCTAGCTGAGATTTAGGTGTAACTTCTTCATCTACATCAGGCGTCATTGATTCTGTGTCCGCAGATGCAATTTGATGAGATTTTGCTAGTGTTTCTTGTATTTTGTCAATTTGTTTATTGCTTATCATCTGATCTATAGTATCGTTAAAGTCTATGTGACCCTGTTCCAGCATAACACGTCTCTCTACAGAAACATCTCTTAGAAAGGCCGCCACACGTTCAGCTTTATTATCAGTAAGGCTGGGAAGTCTAAGATTTTCAGATGTTAAAGTAGTTGAGGGTAAGCTGGAAGTGGCCATTACATCTGGTTCCTGCTCATGGTGGCTTTCAGAAGTATCTGATATGGTAATTGCTTCATCTTCCTCTTCCTCCTCCTCATCATCAGTCATTTCATAGCCTTTTTCCAATTCATTATTATTTGAGGAGTTTAAATTAATTGCTACGGTTTCTTGATCAACAGCTTCTTTAACATTTATGGGAATATTGTGTACAATGTGTATATTATTTTCCAAACTAATGCTAGAACGTTGACTTTCAGTGGACACCAACTGAGAGTGTTCACTTAAATTGCACGTGGAACCGGATGACAAAGAAATCGGTCTAGATTGCACAGCCATTGAAGCAATTTGTTGTGATAACAATTCTACATCTTCCTGCAGTTGTGTGGGATTATCATAATCTAGAGACACTTGCAAAGCATCCATGGTTAACTCCTCCTCATCTGCACTAACTGAATCATGGCCACCAGTTTCCTTAGAAGATTCACTACGTAATAAAGGATTTTGTCCTGATTGTTGTTCCTCTTCAAATTGTTTTGATATATCTCTGCTGACACTATCGCGTTTTTCCTGTTGCCTCTGCTGTTCAGTTTCAGCTAGCTGCTGTTGTTTCTTTTTATTGGAAGACAATGTTAATTTAGCAAAGCCTTAAAGAATACATACACAAAAGAAAGGAAATAAATTCAGTTGGTAAAACACTGTTCTTTGAAATTCACTTTGTTTTTAAACTTACGATCACTAATGGGCAGTTTAATTTTTGTCGGATCTATAGCTTGTAATAAATTATAACTTGGTATGGGATCCATTTTATCGGTAAACAAATTTCATCAAAACGATTTTAAATTTAAGGCTTCCTTTTAATTTATTTAAATGAAACTCAAAGTCGATCACTATGTAAGGCACGCTTCACTTTAATTAGGAAATCAAAGGCGATGATATTTAATACGAACGCCGTTGAATGTTTCTTTCAAAATGTAAAGCATATTTTAGGGAGCGCAATAGAAAAATACTCACTAAACACAGCCCAGAAGGGTTGTATTTTAGAACAACCGTTTAATTCAAATGTATGTTCTCTGAATTTAAAAAGGTGATTTATATTTGTATAGGAAATTATGTAAATCTTAGCTTTGATGACTTTTGAAACTTTAATAACTTATCTTCTAATTAATTTGCCACGTAAAAAACATAAAAATTGAATATAACTTTAGACAATTAAAAAATGCATGGAATACTTTTTTGAGAAATATGACAAAAAATTCTTTTTAAGATTTTTATTTATGAATATTTGTTAATGAAATATAGATTTTTCTATTGAAAATGCAAAAATAAAAACAAATTTTAAAATTTGTTATTAGGAATCACGCAATTCCCAATAAAGTTTTGAAAAAGTCCAAAAAGCGGATTTTTAGTTTTTCCATCCATACCAGGGGCGGCGTAATCAGAACCCTTTACAAAATAATTAAGAACATATTGGGCCATATATGTATGTATGTAATGGATTACTATATGTTGATATAGACTATGCGATTTGAGAATTTTTGCCCTAAAGTGGAATTTTACATAAAAATAGGCGTATTTTGGATGGACCAAGTAACATGAGTATCAACAATTTTTTAAATTTGTTTCCATTTAAAATATTTAATGTAAAGTTAGATTTTCAAAAAGTATAAATCTTAGAAATTTTTTAGATAAATTAAAAAGAAAAAATGTACTGTAAAACTGACAACACTTCCTCTTTGCGCATGTAAAATTACATATTAGTTTTGACAGGAGTCAACTGACAGATGCCTGTTGACAGGAGCAGGAGCCCTTTATGACAAAAAAATCTATTTCAGAAGTACATTTGTATGGAGGCTAGGTAAAATAATGGACCGATTTTAATAGGCTTCATCCTTTGGTCCGAAACAAATGCGATCTGTACTTCGCTCACAATTTTACATGGACAACCAGCCAGACGGACGGACAGACTTCGTTAAATCGACTCGTTCAGTGTTAGCCTAATATATCCAAAAAAAATAAACTGTCTTTTCCCCCAATGTGGATTGAAACACTTTTTCATAAAACTCAAAATACTGTCACATTCAAATCTACATATTTTTACAAAAATATTTGTTTAACTTTTAAAAAATCACAAAACTAAAAGTAAAAATATAACAAAATGGAACAAAATCTCGAGGGTCTAAATTTCGTGCCTTCGCTAACGCAAAACACAACACCACCCAGCAGCGGCAGATCTCGCATAACTCTCAACCGAAAACGGTACAAATTTGAACAAAGAAACCATGCAATTTATTTTAATATCTTTTAATTTCAGATGCCAGCACTCAATAATCTGCTATAATGGCAACTATGAAGGTGATAGGAGCATGTTTAAAGACAAACAATACGAATTGGAACGTTTCCGTTTGGCAGACACGGAAAGTGATACAGAATTTCCAAAAGACTCAACAAGACGTTCCACATTCTCAGTAAAGGCTCAGAATAAGACGACATCTTTAGCTTGGCGTCTAATACAATATCTAATGCAACAATTTCTAAAACCCGAATTAAGAGCAACATTATCCCATAAAATAGAAAATTTCATGGAAAGTACTTGGTATAACAGATTTACAAAATGGTGGAAATTTATAACAGTTTTGTTAACATATATTTTTTATATTACTTCCCTATTTTGTAAACGTTTGGCCTTGTTGGGCAATATTTTGTGGAAGAGACGTGTTATATTTCGTAATTTAACCAGACGTTTATTGTGGTGGCTGATATTGGCCAAATGTAATGATTTCTCGCTATTCGCTCTAATTTTGTTTAGCTGTCCGGTGCTGTTAGTTTTGTCCCTATTTGGTTTTTTAATATGCATTTGCAGCGGCCTTAAAGAGCTTGTACATTATTGGGCAAATTTTATAAACAAAATTTAATTGTTTATAAAATAATTTTATGTGAAGTGGTGTTTTTAATTTAATTTAATAAAAAATCTCGGAAATGCAACAAAATAAATCTGTATGTAGAGAAAAACCACAAAAGAATTTTGAGAAAATCAAATGAACAACAGCAACAACAATGCACAAACATTTCCGCTTTAAATGATTATAATGATCAGTCTCATGAACCTCATTATGATCATAGAGAAGAGATGGAGATGCTCGTGATTGTTATTGTGATGCCGTGTTACTGTTACTAATCTTTATTAGCATTTTACTTGACCGAGCGACCATCCATCCGTCCAGTGGTTTGGCTCCACACAATGAAATGCGTTCAATTATAAATAAACTCAAGTACCATTCCCCCATTTTCCACAAAAAAAAATAAACAACAAAATTACTAAATAAAGTATTATTCCATGAAATTGTTTGTGCGTTTTTTGTTGAGTCCCGTCTCGTTTTGTCTTGCACTTTAGCAGAATTTATTAATCATATAATACATATCATACAAAATATTATAAAAATACTTTTTTTTATATATAAAATTATACATTTTATATCTCCAATTTGATAACAATTGTTTAAATATAAATACTATGTTTATTAATGTCCGCCGCACCTCTTTTTTATTTTCCCCTATTCTGCTTACAAGTGTCACAACAAAGAATTCTCTTTTATTTTACGTCTTTTTTTCAATTAATGGTTCAATAAACTAAAACAGAAATTAATTTGTTTGCAGTAATTTTTGCAATATTTACTTCGCCAAATGTGGAAATAATTTGGAATATAGAAATGACTAGCTAACAATTCGTCAAAATAGGGTTTAAACTGGCAGAGTTTTGAATATCAGGAGTGTACAATATACATAAATAGCTGACGATCAATCTTTTTGTTTTCAAAAACTGTAAAACAACAGGTGAATTGTTTTAAATCCATATCATGTATGTATGTATATAAAACACAAAAAATGTTTCCACATACCTATGTATGTCCCCCATAGACTTGAAATCATCCAACCGATTAGCTCCAATCCGGTTTCATTGGAAAGAAAATTTTGTGAAGATGTTTTTAGACACCTAAAAGAACACATTAGGCCCATTCAATCCATTCGTGAAGCCGATTTTCAAATTTTCCCATACAAATATTTTTCCTAATTTAGAACTTTTGAAAATGTGTGTGTCTTAAAATTTTATATGTAGGTACTTCTCCCGTAGTATAGATCCACTAAGAAGGGATTTTTGGAAATTTGAATTTTAATGGGGTAAAAACTGGGATAAAAGGGGCGAACACCGAGTTTTGCTACATTTTACTTTTTTTTGTATCCCATATCCCAGAAATTAAATTTAAATGGAATGTAGTGCTTCTAAAAAAATTTCAAATGGATTTTGGAACTTTTTAGAAATTTGAACGTATAAGGGGATGTATTGATCCCTCTTTTTGGTACTTTTTTTACAAAAATATTTAAAAACAAGTAAGAGAGCTATATTCAGCTGTGCCGAATTTTATATACCCTTCATCAAAATATACTTTAAAATAAAAATTTTAAATATTTTTAGGTAAACAAAATTTAATTTTTTTTCCAGTTGTTTTTTCGAAATTGTTTTTTAAAATTTTTTTTTTTAAATTTAATTTTTTTTTTTTAAATTTTAGATTTTAAATTTTTTAGTTTTTAAATTTTTTTTTTAATATTTAGTGAAAAAAAATTTTGGTGAAAAAAAATTCGAGTTAAAAAATATTTTTTCCGATTTCGACACATTGTAGCTCCAACTTACTATGGTCTTATATACGTCGTTGCACAGGTCAAATATCTATCATTAGATATCCATATTGTCTATATTAATGATTTAGTAATCCAGATATGGGTCAAAAATAGGTCAAAAATCGAGGTTGTCCTGGTTTTTTCCTTATATCTCCATTTGTGGACCGATTTTCTCGATTTTAAATAGCAACCGAGTCGGAAGAATTTCGGAGATATTAATGTATCATTCGTGTAAGTTATTTGGGGGATGCAGAAAGTTGATTTCAACACACAGACGGACATGGCTATATAGACTCTGCTATCTATAACGATTCAGAATATATATACTTTGTGGGGTCGGAAATGAAAAATGTAGAAATTACAAACGGAATGACAAACTTATTATATACCCTTGCCACTCATGGATTTACGATTTTAGCGGCAATAACATGTGAAATTTTGTTCCCATGAAATAAATATCCATTTCCCTCGAAGGGAAAATTGCTATCTTGATGCTTCCATGAACTTCTAATTCACAATAGTTAATTTTGTTCGTAACAACTGTTTATTGTTTACAAAATTCCATCTAAAAAATTACAACATGGGGAATTTTTTCACATGAACACAGTTGATGAACGAAAAAAGTAAAAGGGAACATATTTCATGTGAAGTATTTATTTGCGATAGGAGTGAATAAATATGTTTTTTTTCTTCCGAGGGACAATAAATGCGGTACTTTTTGAAACGCAATGGTTCATGCACAAATTTTTCTTGCTAATTCATAAATAGATTTTGTTTTAAACTGTCGAACTCGAAATCTGATATATTAGTTTCAGTTTTCGGTTTCATATCAGTCAAGTATATTTCTACTTTAGTAAAAACTGAGTGGTTAATAATGACTTTCGTCATAATTATGGATATCCTATTTACACATTTCCAATTTTTGCGGCAAAAATTCAAATGTTCAACTTGCGCTTTTTGAAAAAAAAATTACGGTTCAATTCCTAATACTTCGACGACATAAAGAGCTTAATGTAGCAAATTTTATAACGATAGCGAAATAGAATTGCTTACCCAAAATTTACTTATTTCGGAGCCCCAAGAAAACGCCAAACAACCGAAGAAATGCTTTTTGTAGATAGTGCTATGAGATTATAAATTGAATTTTTTTTGAAAATTCTTTTTGTGTTAAAGGGGAATTTATAAAAATAGTAGGGGAGGGGTTTGGGTTTTGATAGCAACTTTTTTGAAATGGTATTTGTGGAAAGTGATATGAGAATGTAGATTGAGATCTTTTTTGAAAATCTTTGGTGAGTTGGTAGGGGGGAGGTTTATTAGAAAAGATAAGGTTTTATGATGTAGATCCCTTGGAAAACATTTTTGCCGCAATTTTGGCTTTTTGACACATTGTGCAATGTATTATTATTGTATCACCCCAAAGGTTCGTATTCTCAGGATCCTTCTGGGATGTCATGGAAGGAGAGGTCATCTATATTCAGATAAAAGTTACAAACTTTCACGAGACGTGTCACACAGGTCCTACGAGGATACAAAGGTATGTGATCGAAGATTCTACTTGAAATATGCAAAACTGTCTAAAAGGGGCCTTAATGAGTCACATGATGTTTTCAAATAAACTCCCGATCAATAGCTACTTCCAGGGTATCTCAGAGGCAGGACCTGCATATATGTATACATGCAGAATCCATATGATCACAGTTTGTTCTAAACAAGATAACTATAGAGCCATAAATTTTGTAATCACAGGATACCATATTTGGATGGATGTCGTACTTGAAAGCCGCCAACTGTCTGTAGCAGATACCGAAATGATACAGTCGAGGAAAACAAGAATCATTCTGGCAGAATTGAGGTAAGGATGTTGAAACAGGTTTAGTAGTGGCCGTCACGTCCCCAAATTACTGTTAGCATGAGATCATGGTCCACCCTACCCCTACATTTTCAACAGTTTAGTCCAATCTTCTTCTTCACTTTGATCGTATCTCCAATTGATATATTAAATTGAGTATCAACAAGTAAGAGAGCTATTAAATTATACTTTAAAATAAATATTTTTAAATATTTTTAGGTAAACAAAATTTAATTTTTTTTTAAATTGTTTTGCAACATTTTTTTTTCGAAATTGTTTTTTAATTTTTTTTAAAAAAGCTTTTTTCAAATTTTTTTAAAATTTTTTTTTTTTGGAAAAAAAATGTATGACAAAAAAAAATTTTTGATGAAAAAAAAATTCGGGTCAAAAAATATTTTTCCCGATTTTGACCCATTGTAGGTCCAACTTACTATAGCCTTATCTACATCGTTACAATGGACTTTGAAATATCTATCATTAGATATCCATATTGTCTATATTAATGACTTAGTAATCCATATATAGATCAAAAATCGAGGTTGCCCCGGTTTTTTGCTCATATCTCCGTTTTTTATGGACGGATTTTGCTGATTTTAAATAGCAAACTTCTCGAAAGTATTTCTGAAAGAATTATTTAAGATTTGGATCACGAAGATATCTGGGGTCTTCAGAAAATTGATTTCAACTAACAGACGGACAGACAGACAGACGGACATGGCTTAATCGACTCCGCTATCTATAAGGATCCAGAATATATACAGAAATGAAAAATGTAGAAATTACAAACGGAATGACAAACTTATATATACCCTTCTCACGAAGGTGAAGGGTATAAAAATACGTTCTTATAAAGAATTTGTTATTAAAACTTAGATTAGATGAGCTATTGCTTTCACCGAAATAAATAAAAAGTTTTTCTCCAGCAATTGTATGTCCTTAAAAATTAAATTTTAAAAATTGAAGGGCATTTGTTGCTTCATCAAAATAGTTTATTAATAATTGATAACTATTATGACATACCTATTAACCTTGACATTAACATTGACATTGTATTATTAGGAAAAATTTAAAACTCTCCACATACAATGTATTAGTTAATTAAACTACCATGCAGTTTAAAAAAAATGTCAATTTGACACTTATTACTTATACTTGTTAACTTTTGTATCTAAATGAGTATTAGCATTTACATTTCGCCAACGAATTCACTAGTATACGAGTACATTCTAGTTATCACAAGTTTTTGAAAATAAATTCACTGAAAATTATCGGAATTTGTTACCAATCGAATTTTTCGATTCCAGCAACAGAAATTAGTTGAACCCATTTAGTATATTGTTGGCACATCTGAGAAATTATATCATTAATCTAAATCTTTCGATTCATAAAAAATTCGGTGGCAACAGCGAATGGATTTTTACAGTTTAGAAATTCAACGTTGTGGAACTAGTTCAATAAATTGCTGGTTAGTCTTTAAAAATCTAGCAAATTCCTTTTTGTGAAACTAGAGTAACGAACTACAGGGTATGTTTTTCATTTGATTATGAAATATATGCATAAGTTCACTATTTAATTGGTGGCTAAATTGACATGTCTGTTTTTATTTATTGCATCTACTCTATTCTATATTAAACACCTTTATTAAATGATAATTTCGAATACATGTCTCCATATCATTAAAATATCAAACATTTAATTAAAATGGTTACTCATGCAATAGTTCTTGCTTTCAACAATTACTAATGTAACTTACTACCATATAATTTTCCAAAAAAATTAAACTTTTTATTGTTAATTTTTTTTTAAAAAAAGTAGCGTGTTCAAATTAATTTCAATTGTATATTTGCTAAATTTAGTAGGAATAGATTTAATGCGACAAATTGCAAAGTGAATATTTAATTGTAAATAAAAGTTAAATAAAAATACAGTTTCAGATTTAAAATTTCCATAATATATTATAAAATATAAAACAAGTAAGAGAGCTATATTCGACTGTGCCGAATCTTATATACCCTTCACCAAATTATACTTTAAAATACAAATTTTAAATGTTTTTAGGTAAAAAATTTTTTTTTTTTTCAAAATTTAAGAAAAAAGAATTTTTAAATTTTTTTTTTTAAATTTATTAGTGAAACAAAATTTTGAAAAAAAAAAATTTCAAAATTTTTTTTAAATTTTGTAAATAAATTTTGTTTTAAAAAATTTATTAGTGAAAAAAATGTTGATAAAAAAAATCGGGTTAAAAAATATGTTTCCCGATTTTGACCCATTGTAGGTCCAAACTACTATAACCTTATATAGTACATCGTTGCAATGGACTTTGAAATATCTATCATTAGATATCCATATTGCCTATATTAATGACTTATTAATCCAGATATATGTAGATCAAAAATAGGCCAAACATCGAGGTTGTCTCGGTTTTTTCCTTTTATCTTAGCCATTTGTAAATCGATTTTTTCGATTTCAAATAGCAACCGAGCCGGGAGAATTCCCGATATATTGATGTATTAATCATGTTTCTAAATTATTTGGAGGCTATGGAAAGTTGATTTTAACATACAGACGGGCATGGCTATGTCGACTTCTATAACGATCCAGAATATATATATTTTGTGTAGAATGTATAAATTACAAATTATATACATATATCCTTGCCCCTCATGTCGGAGGGTATAAAAATAGTATATCGAAATGTGTACGTAATTATCGTTGTAATGAGATATAAATTACAAAATTTGAACAAGAAATTTAGAAAAAACAAGTAAGAGTGCTATATTCGAATCTATATGTGCTATATTCGAATCTATATGCCGAATCTTATATACCCTTCACCAAATTATACCTTAAAATTTTAAATATTTTTAGGTAAACAAAATTTAATTTTTTGGAAAAAAAAATTTTTCCATTGTTATTTTAAATTTTTAAAATTTTTTTTTTTTAAATTTTAAAACAATTTTTTTTTGTCTTTTAATTTTTTTTTTTTTTGAAAAAAAAAAATTCGGGTTAAATTTTTTTTTCCGATTTTGACCCATTGTGGTCCAACTTACTATGGTCTTATATACGTTGCAAATGTCTTTGAAATATCTATCATTAGATATCCATATTGTCTATATTAATGCCTTAGTAATCCAGATATAGGTCAAAAATCGAGGTTGTCTTGATTTTTTCCTCATATATCAACCATTTGTGGACCGATTTTGCTGATTTTAAATAGCAAAATTCTCGAAAGCATGTCTGACAGAATTATTGAAGATTTGGATCCCAAAGATATCTGGGGTCTTCAGAAAATTCATTTCAACAGACAGACGGTCAGACAGACAGACGGACATGGCTTAATCGACTCCGCTATCTATAAGGATCCAGAATATATATACTTTATAGGGTCGGAAATGAAAAATGTAGAAATTACAAACGGAATGACAAACTTGAAAAAAAATAAAAATTAACATATTTCGAAAAAAATTAAAATAAAACAAATTTTTATTTAAAATATATCCGTATTTACTTGTGTATGAGTTTTTGTCTACGTAGGATACCATTAACCTATTCGCAGGTATGGCCAAAAAAAAATATTTTTTTTAACGGCTGTTTCGAATCTCCATTTTAAAATTTTTAAAAATTTTGTTAAACAAATTTCAGAATTTTTTGATCATCACATTGGGATTTATTGGGATCATAATAGGGAATAAAAATATGAAAAAATTATGTCAATACCTTTTACAGGTTTTCCGTACCTGCACGCAGAGAAAAAATATAGTTGGGCATAGTTACTGTAACCATTTCAATATTGTTAAATTTTTTTTAACTATATTATAGTCACAGTAACCATTTACATGATTGTGGTAACCATAATATGGTTAGATTACGATTCACATGATTGTATCAACCATACATATGGTTACAGTAAACAAATATATGTTTGTGACAACCATTCATATGATGAAGGACTTATCATATTATGTTGCTCTCGGCTTAAGGCTTATCATAATCTGAGAACAACATACATATTATGATAAAATTATTCATCATAAATATGGTTTCCACAAACATATATTTGTTAACTGTAACCATATATATGGTTGATACAATCATATGAATCATAAATTAACCATATTATGGTTACCACAATCATGTAAATAGTTACTGTGACTATAATATTGTTAAAAATCTTTTAACACTTTTTAAATGGTTACAGCAACCATGCCCAATTATATTTTTTCTCAGCATGTGCGATTTTCAAGAAAAACTAATTTTTTGTCCATATTTTGGCGAATGAGCCCAATTTTCTTACTGTTATTAATTTTAAGTAAAACCTGTTCAGAATATTATAGTACGGGTAATTTGAAATATAGTCTGAAACTTTTACTAAAATCGGAAGACGTTAACCCTTAAATCGTGAAGGTCAAAGGTCAAATTTTTCAATATTTGGAATTTCTAATGAAAAGATAGCGAAATGTTATATATTTTGGGCCGATTTTAATGAAACTTGAACTTTGACCTCGATGCGCGTTTAGAAATCGTTGTCCGATTTAGCTCAAATTTTCAGCACTTCAGTTTTAGGCCTAGTGTCACAATATTCCACCCGGCACTTTTTGAAATCTAAAAAATCTAAATAACTGTAATGTAGTATATTTGAAACCATTTAGAATCGTTGTTAGTTTTAGTTACATCGTTTGATTTACAAAAATGTGGCCTGTAGTTTTCATTGTAATATACGTAATATTGTATATGGATCATATACATTTTCTATAGATTTTATTAATTTATTATTATTTTGATTTTGCTGTCGTCGTTTTTGTTGTTGTTGCAAAGAAAACCCCATTGTAAATTAATATCTAATTAGAACAGTGCCAAGGTTGTCATTTAAGACACACTTTAAATATTTAAAAAACAATCATCCACTTATTTGTAAAATTCAAAACATCTAAATTTCTAAATACACATTTGAGTTTGAGTGTATGTATACCACACCGTCTAATGTTAAATAAGTTATTCATTACAAAAAAAAAGATGTAAGTATCTAGATATTATTAGTATATGTATGTATGTACATGAATTATAAGTTCATACCAGGCGTAAGAAAGTGTTTACAAGGCGATTTTACTCTTTAAATTGGCTGTGAGAAACATCAGTTAACGAACACTTACTGTACTTGAGCATGATTTGATTTTTTATATTTTGTAGCTTGGAAAGAATTTTAAATTGTGCTAGAAATTGGAGGAATACAAATCATGAAAGAAAAATTTAATTTAAATCACATAGGATTAAACGCAGATTCATAGAGAATTACACTTTAGAGAAATAGACATAGAGCGGAAACTAGAATAGAAAAAAAACTCAAACAAAAAAATTATTGAAAATCATCAAAATTCTCACCACATAGTTTTTTTTTGACAACTGAGTTAGGTGTGTTTTTATCTATGAATTATACACAGAGACATAGATTAACATAAAGACGAGACGTAATTGTCAAAAATCTAATTATCGCAACAACAAAATATATGTCAGTCAATGTATTTTGTTGTTGTATCAAACAAAAATAATACAAATCATATGTCTGATACAACAAAAAAGTAGATTGTAAGAGCAATGTAAAGAGTGAGTCAAAAAAAACTTCTACACTTCCAGCCAAAACTTATCCTTGGTCCAACAAATTATAATGACTTAGTAATCCAGATATAGATCAAAAATAAAGCAACAATCGAGGTTGTCCCGGTTTTTTCCTTATATCTCAGCCATTTGTGGGCCGATTTTGTCGATTTTAAATAGCAACCGAACCGGAAGAATTCCAGATATATTGATATATGAATCATGTATGTATGTAAGTTATTTGGGGGCTACGGAAAGTTGATTTCAACATACATACGGACAGACGGACATGGCTATATCGACTTCGCTATCTATAACGATCCGGAATATATATACTTTCTGGGGTCGCAAATGAATAATGTAGAAATTATAAACGGAATGACAAATTCAGAACCATTTTAAACGATGCACAGAGGGGCCAAACATACTAATTTTGCGGATTAATTGAAAAAACAAATTTCAAGTATCGTGAAAACTGAAAGTGCCAGCTTAAAGAGCACAAAATTCTACATCAGCAGGCAAAAAATTAATGTGAAATATTAAAAGGTATTTTTATAGTCACGTGTTGAAATTACATATTGTGAGAAAAAAATTTATAAAAAAAAAATAAAAAATTGCGCAAATAAATACTATTTGTGATAGGTAATTTAAAAAAATTAACAAATCTAATTATGCAACCATCAAGTTCAGGTATTTATTGATATGTTTTGGTCGAATTTAAATTTGAATTATTTGTGGAAGTGGCTTTGATATTAGTTTTTATATTGGAAGTGCAAAAAAAAAAATGGATTTTGTCAGTTCAAATGGACATAAAGTTATTAGCTGGGCTCAGCTGGGCAGAGAATTTAATATAATTTAAAAGCCTGGACAGTTAGGCGTTGTTTCAGAAAAAATTAGGTTGCGCATTGCTGCGCCTTATAAGTTATATGTAAATTAGTAAAAGCTTCACCCTTTAAGTCTACCATCAAAAAGCACTTTGCGATTCTGATAAACGTTTTATTGCTGTCGTTGTCGTTGTTATTGTCATTGTTTTTTTTTTTTTGTTTTATAAGAGATGTGCAAGTGTTGTGATTAATAATACGAGAGTCCCGTGTTAGTCAGGCCTGGACGTGGCTATATTCTTGTATTATAATGCGATAAACAATAATAAACTTTTACCAATTACTTTTCTTTATTTCAGTTTTGTTTTCCATAAATTGATTTTCTAATCGTGAATGAATAGCACGCGGAATTTTAACAATTTAACTCTCATGCACTCACGCTTGTATATGCTTGTTTAAATTTTTTTTTTTGTGATTAATTCGAAGTTTTTTCTTGTGGTTAATACAAAGTCATCCTATAGCAAGCAATTTAGCTTAATAAAAAAAATCATGTTAGTGAGCGCGATCGCGAGAATTTTAAAGTTTTATATCGGGAGCCAGTTATCACTCACGTTCAGTTCTGTAGTTTTTATATTGTCTCATCTCAAATATTGTGTTGTATAAATTTCAAAGCAGTGCATTTAAACTTTGCAAGTCTTTTAGTGGCAGGAGTTGGGAAAGATCTCTATTATTCAACCTCCCATTACTACTTAATATAATGATATCATCTTAAAACAATATGGTAGTTTTTTTTATCAATAATATGCATACATTTAGTGTATCTCACTGATGTAGTTCTATAGATATAGGAGAATTAATAATTCATTTGTATGGGGGGAACCCGATTCCACCCACGTATACCCTTCCGATTTTGGTGGAACGTGTAGTTTGTTTTTAGAGTTACCCGCAGCAAATTTAGTGTGCATAACTATTGTAGTTCTATAGATATAGCACAGTTAATAATTATTTTATATGGTGGGTAATTGAGTTCCCCCTCCTATATCCCTAAAATTTTTTTACAATATGCGGATTGGTCTAAGGGCTACCCACGTAATTTTGCGAGCGTCGCTATTATTGTTGTTGAGATATTAATAAATCCGTAAAAAAGGGGCATTTGACCCCACTGTGCGATGTTATGTATTCATATGAGCCCAGTTTGATCCCAAACATTTATGTAACCGACAGGTTAGAATCCCATGAGGTACGAGTTTTGAAGAGGCCTGTCCAATGTAGATCGCAGAATACCGACTCAAAATTATACCACAAAGAAAGCTTTATCACAGATGTGGCTATAAGAAAATGGGAAAATATTTAAAAGGAGACGATTGATTATTTAAATGTTTCAATGCATCGTCATTCTATTTTCAGAATTTAATTCATTATGTTATCATTTTATGTTGTTTATTCAAGTAAAAGCTGATTTCTTATTTTAGATTGTGACCTATTAATTGAATATTTGGAAATGTTTCCATTTTATTGTCAATTTTCAATAAAGAAAAAGTCTAAATTTGTTGTCAGAAAAGAAATCATAATAATCCTTGAGCGAAGTTAACTGACACAGAACTAGTTATGTGACTGGTTCTACGGGAATAGATATCGGTTCTAATCTATATATGTAAAAATGAAATGGTACATGTATGTAATGGCATCACGTGTGAATGGCTGGAGCGATTTGGCTGATTTTTTTTTTGGATTCGATTCGAAATTTTCAGGAGATGGTTTGTAAAGAAAAAAATTTAAAAATTCGGAAATTTTAATTTTTAATATATTGCCTCTTCTCACCTCTCATTTTTATACCCTACACCACCATAGTGGGGAGGGTATTATGCGTTTGTGCAGATGTTTGTAACGCCCAAAAATATTGGTCTAACACCCACCTTAAAGTATACCGATCGACTTAAAATCACTTTCTGAGTCGATTAAACGATGTCCGTCCGTCTGGCTGGCTGGTCGGCTGGCTGTCCATGTAAACCTTGTGCGCAGAGTACAGGTCGCAATTTTGAAGATATTTCGATCAAATTTGGTACATATTATTTTTTCGGCCCAAGGACGAAGCCTATTGAAACTGGCTGAAATCGGTCCGTTATTTCACCTAGCCCCCATACAAATGTCCTCTCGAAATTGGACTTTATCGGTCATAAATGTTTAATTTATCTATGTATCTACACAAATTTCGCTCCAAATAAGTTTTATATATACAAAATTCATGTCACCAAATTTTGTTACGATCGGTGCATAATTAGTCATAGCTCCCATATAGACCCGCTTCCGAAAATCACTTTAACGTGCTTAAATCACTTAAAAATGTTGGTATATACACAAAATTCAACATAAATAACTTTTATATAGACATAAATCACACGACCTAAGTTTGTGCTGATCGGTCCATAATTGGTCATAGCTCCCATATAAGGCCCACTTCCGAAAATCCATCAAAAATATAAATTATTGATATTTTAAAAGAAAAATATTTTTACTCATTTACTTGGTGTAGGGTATTATATGGTCGGGCTTGACCGACCATACTTTCTTACTTGTTCTTAATAAAAGATATTTTTAGGAAAAACTTGAAGAACTAACATTAGTAAATAGCTACAGGACGAAGCCGGGGGGTCAGCTAGTACTCTATATATGTAAAAGGAGTTGGTATCTTTTGGAAACTCTGTCATGCGTCAAGAAACCAACCTAAAACGAATTGGTAGTTTTCGATATTATATTAATGGTCACAAAACTGGATTAAAATGAATTGATAATTGGTCAATTCACAAGGTCTCTTATCAGTCATATTGTCCTAATATATCATGACTCGGCAGTTCGGCTTAACCGACTTAGGCATTGGTTGGTTACGATAACAAAATAAATAGTAAATAAACAGAATAGTATTATCATTGTGAAATATTAGGACATTATGACAATATGACCATATATGTTTACAAATTTGTTTAAAATTCATTGATAAATTGTCAGCTTTTTTACGTAGAGCGTTCTAAACAATTAAATCCCCTAAGAAAGTTAATTCCCAAATCAAACACGTTTAAAAAACTATTAACAGCAAATTAGGGCGCTTATCTGGAATTAAGTATACTCGTATTATTTAAAACATTTCTTAATTCTATAATTACTAAAAAAGGAAAACAACATTTCCAATTAATCACAACAATAAAATGCTTCAGTTCATCTTGTTATAATTAATTTAATTCTGAGTAAAAAATATGGATTAAAAAGCAACAGTCATAAGCTTTAAGAGATTAAATATTAAAAAAAAAGAAATAACAACATAGTAGACACAAGAAAATAATTTTACAATTTAAAATTCCATATTTGTAGATTCATTTACAAACATATTCTTATCTTTAAGAAAACTCTACTTAAACGATAAGAAAATGTATGTATGTATGTAGTACAATATTAAACATAATTTAACTAAAACAAAAAAAAACACCCCAAAAATATTAAATACTGAAAACAAAAAATCTTGATAAAAACAAATTATTTTTGTATTTATGTAAGTAGAAAATTAAACATTGAGGAAATAAATATATTTTTCAAGTGGATGGATAATAAAAATAGACATGTTTTGTCTTTCATTTGTTTGCTTAAATCACCTTTAAGTAGAATTAATAGATTTTATGGGACATAGACGAAGTTTGTAAGCATTAAATGTAAGAAAATGAGAAATTAATTAAAATTCACAATTTTTGTTCTTTAAAAAAGTTTGAGATTTCGGTAAAATATCCCCCATTTTTGGGGAGTATTAGACCGGACTCAAACAATTTCCTGTTGATGAAAACAATGCTGTAAATATACACTGGCAAAATACGGTTTTCACACTACACATTTTAAAAATTAAATAAAACAGCAACATTTTCAGAACAAAAGTAATTAAATAAATTAAAAGCAAATTTTAATTACACTCAATGCACTTAAAGCAAAAACATATGAAACTAATTAGTGATATTAGTCACATGTTATCTGATAAAAATTGTTACAAAATTCCCAACTAACTAACGATACCTGCTGGAGATTAACAAAAACCACATTAAAATTGTAGATAGACAGACAGACAATATCTAACAGAGCAAATGTACATACATAAAATCCAAATAATCTTTCACGTACTATTTAGATACAAAAATAAACAAGCGTGCGAGTGGGTACTGACTGCAACAAATACGGAAAACATTTTCCATTTCATTAGAATTTTATTTGAGTTTATTTAATTTTGTTGTCGTCGTCGCTGCTGCTGCCTGTTAATATTAGTTTATAATAAACTAATGAATGAATGGATTTATTATATTCTATTTATCTCATTTAGTTTTACATTTTCCTAGCAAATGACTCACTCTATAATAGAATAAAAAACTTTGTAAATGTATATTAAAAATGTTGTAAATTATTAAATTTAAATAACAATTTTTTAAATTAAAGAAAAATAATTAAGAAATTATTTTCAAAATTACTTGGAATTAGAAAAGTGTTTTCATGTATTTGGCTAAACTAAAGCAATATTTATTGATACAGTTGTTTATTAAATTATTTAAAAATAAATAAACAATTGGAAAAGCTAGACAAACTGTTTACAATGGCAAATGGCGATAAGCAGGAATTGTGAAACTGACAAAATTAGTCACACAAATTAATTATAGAAATTAAAAAGCATTTAAAATGTTATAAATATTGGAAAGCTAAGAATTAAAGGTCAAAGTCAATAAAAAAAAAGTTATCAATGTTTAATAGATTATTTTAAAATAAAATTAAACAAAAGCAATGAAGGGGGAACATTTAAATGTACCAGAGGTGGGTCAATAATTTCCCGGCTCTTAACTGTTCCTTGCAACAGGCATCTGTCAGTTGACTCCTGTCAAACTTTGAACAAGCTGCATCATTTAGTTTGACAACCATTGATAGCAAACTACCTCGTGACTTAAGGAGAAATTGAAAAAAGTAAATTTCGACTGCTCATTAAGCATTATTTATTGCGGGAAAAACCATCACTCAAACCAAGATTAAGCTTAATAAATACTATGGAAAATCTGCACCATTAGCCTATGATATGCTCTCTCTTCCGCCCTATTCTCCGGATTTAGGCCCGAGTGACTATTTCTTGTTTCCAAACCTGAAGAAATGTCTCGGCGAAAAGAGATTTGACTCCAATGATGAAATCATCTCACACAAATAAGTATTTTGATGATCTCGAGAAATCTTATTTTTTGAAAGGGACAAAAAACATAGAAGAAACGTTGGACAAATTTTGTTTCCAAAAACCTGTGTTTCAATTAAAAAGACAAGTACTTTTTGAATGCAGCCTGAATTACATAAAAGTATTGGGTGTACGACTTAGAAATGCGTGATTTTTTCATGATTTTTTATGACCTTTCCCCATCTTTTTTTGCAACAAGTGGATTCCGAGCCAAAAGAACTGCTCATCTTTTGTGGCCAAGAATGAATCAATCAAATAAAAGATAAGCTTGATAAATACTATGAGAATTTTGCACCATCAATTTCAATGGTAAACAAGGAGTTTACTGAATTTCGTTGTGGCCGTACAAACACGGAAGATGCAGAACTTTCTAGACGCCCATTTGAGGTCTCTACACGCGAAACAATTGAACAAAATCACGATATGGTGTTGGCCGATCGGAAAGTGCGAGAGATTGTGGAAGCCATATGCATCTCACATGGCTCAGTGGTTTCAATTTTGAATGATCACTTGAGCATAAGAAAGCCTTCCGCGTCTGCTCACAGTCGGGTGCACAAATTGTTATACACATATGCAGTTTCCATGGCAAAAATCTTTGAATTAGGCTATGAAATGGTCTTTATTCCGCCCTTTTCTCCGGATTTAGCCCCGACTGACTATTTCTGAAGAAATGTCTCGGCGGATAGAGATTTGACTCCAATGAAGAAATCATTTCAAAAAAATAGCTATTTTGATGACCACGACAGATCTTAGTTTTTGGAAGCGATAACAAATTTGGAGAAACGTTGGACAAAGTGCATAGAGCTCAAAGGAGATAATGTTGAAAAAAAAACATTATTTTGTTTCCAAAAACCTGTGTTTCAATGGCAATGTCTTTTTGACCCACCCTGGTATAAATAAGGGTCGGAAGACAATTTATTCAAAGTATGTATTGGTCATTGTTAGCTGTGACCTTTTTCCATCTTTCTGGCAACATATGGATTCCAAGCCAAAAGAACTGCTCATATTTTGAGGCCATGAACAAATCAAGCCAATTTCGGATACTCTGTTCCAATGTGAAGCGTATCCCGTTCGGTACAGATTCCCTATGATGGTCTGGCCATATTTCAGCAGCTCATAATTTTGCTCCCACTAAATACAGAGAATTACCTTAGAACCATGGATATTTGACGTAGGTGTCGATTCGTATAGGTGGCAGGGCTTTACATACGATCTCTTACGTTATTGTAATGGATCCATGTTTCATCGCTAGTACTGATTCGGTGCAAAAATGATTTCCTTTTATAGTGTTCACGCATCATTTCGGACATGCAAAATCGTCTTTCAAGGTCTCTCAACTTCAATTCGTATAATACCCAATTTCCCTGCATTTGGATGAATCCTGGTGATTTTACAAACTCTTTTTGAGATTGACAACAATCTTCGTGGAGTAATTCCTCCAATTCTTGGTCTTCAAACTTTATTGTATGGTCTGGGCGACCTTTGTCTTCCATGTCAAAACTTCCACTTCTGAACCGCACAAACCATCTCTCGCACGTCGAAACCGATGGAACACTTTAACCATAAATAAGCTTTGGTAAGCAATCGGTGTGCTTAAGCGGCATTTTTTTCAAATTAAAAACATTTTCTTTTGTTAGTTTTCTATTGCCATATTACTGCAACCAGATGATTCATATCTGTATAAAGTGTGGTATATAATTTTATTAAAATTAAGCATTTTAGAAAAAAATCACTTTAATGTCTAAACAATTTATAATTTCCATCTCTGTAGCATTTATTTGATGGGTTTGCTCTTGTCATTCATATTTACCCACACATGTTTTAACAAATCATTTACATTTACTTTTCTGTTCTGTTCCTTTTTCTTTTCTTCTCCATCTGGATTCTATTGTCTAACAGAAATTTGTTCTGTTCTGCACATTTCATATTTTTGCCCAAACTACCCGCATAATCGTCAATCACACATCTACACACTGGACTTTGTTTAATTTTTGTGAAAACAGAGATGCCAAATTTTAATGTAATTTCGGATTATGGTGGTAATTTATTCTTATTATTACAGTCAGGATTTAATAAATCTATTTGTTTTGTTGCTTAGTAAAGGATTTCACCCGCCATACTTGACTGTCTTATTTGTCATTCCCACGACAGCCGGTTCTACGCACCGGAATGACCCGAATTCACTCGGCAAGGGCTGTCAACTCAGCAAACACTGCTGCTACAACAACAACTGTCTTATTTGTGTATTTGGGTCCAGTATTTTTCCCTTCGGCCGTCTTACAAATGTTGTTTGTGTCTCGACCAGTGTTTTTTTACTTAATTCAATTTTTTTTTACTTTGCACTAGTTACATTTGTATGCACTGGTAATGTAAGTGAAGGCCAATTGTCATGTTTTCACACTATTTTATGCAGAGAAAACTATAAAGTTAAAAGAAAATAGACAAATTCAAAATGATTAAAGAATTTTTAATAAATATAGCAGCAATTGGCTTCATTTTCATGGAAAAACCATTGATCATAAATTATAGAGTCATTAATGTTTACCAGTTAATGACTAACGAATTGCCAAGTGCAGAATATGTTCATGTCCACATTAAATATGTGGGTATGCGTATTTCTATGATTATGCCTCAAATGCATCTACATAAACATGTTTGACCAGATGCAGGTTTTCGCTTTAAAGAAATTCATTGACTAATTTGGCTTAAGCCATAATAGTAAAAACAATAACAATAACAAAGCAAAATGTAAATGAAAAATTAAAATGATCATATGAATTATTTAACACAGATCACGAGCGTTAATATACTCACATCTGTTAACTATTTCCGATCCTAAAATGACATTACAAGAGTATGTGAATAGATGCATGTATATCTGTACGTATGAATGACACCTCACTCTATCGATACCTATTGATGACGTTTGAGAATGCAAGTAATTAAAAAAAAATAAAATCATAGCATGTAGCTGATTAATTCATCTTAAACTTAAGTACACATGCACTGTCCATTACACTATATCCAGCAGTAAAGAAAAACCTTCTCTAAAGAAACTCATCATTTTGAGGCCAAGAACGAATCAAGCCAATTTAGAATACTCTGTTCTAAGGTGAAGCGTATTCCAGAGGGAGCGTTATATATCGATCGAAACAATTAGTAGTCGGACGGGGCAAGGTCTGGACTATAAAGCGGGTGAAGCAAAACTTCCCAACCACTTCATTCTAAATAGTTTTAACAGGTATTGCAACATGTGGCCTCGCGTCATAAAGGAATATTACGTTTTCATGTCTGGTTTTCCATGCTCGCTCTAAACGAATATGTTGCGTTAGACAAAGGTTACCTGTGATGGTCTGGCCTGATTTCAGCAGATCATAATAGATAGGACCCTTTTGCTTCCACCAAATACAGAGCATCACCTTAGAGTCTTGGATATATGGCGTTGGTGTCGATTCGAATCTCTTACGATTCGAATTATCGTAATGGATCCATTTTTCATCCCAAATAAGGATTCGGTGCAAAAATTATTTTCTTTTATAGCGTTCAAGCATCATTTCGGACATGCAAAATCGTCTTGCAAGGTCTCTCGTATTCAATTCATATGGTACCCAATTTAAATGCTTTTGGACGAATCCTGCTGCTAGCAAACATTTTGAAATTGCTGCTTGAGAAGCTCCCAATGATTTTTCAAGCTCTTTTTGAGTTTGACAACAATCTTCATGGAGTAATGCCTTCAATTCTTGGTATTCAAACTATTTTGGATGGATAGGAACCTTTTGCTCCCACCAAATACAGAGCATTACCTTAGCGTCATGGATATTTGGGTTTGGTGGTTTACGATCGGCTTTACGGCTGGTTTAAGATCGGCTTTACGTACGATCTCTTACGCTTTGGATTATTGTAATGGATCCATTTTTCATCGCAAGTAATGATTAAGTTAAAAATTTACTTTCTTTTATATCATTCAAACATCATTTTGGATATGCAGAATCGTCTTTCAAGGTCTCTCGGCTTCAATTCGTATGTTACCCAATTTACTTGCTTTTAGATTGCTGCTCGAAACGTTTTGAAATTTCTACTAGAGTAGCTCCAAATGATTTTGCAAGCTCTTGTTGAGTTTTACAACAATCTTCATGAAGTAATGACTCCAATTCTTGGTCTTCAAACTTGTTTGGCTCGCCTGGGCGATCTTTGTCTTCCGAGTCAAACTCACCACTTCTGAGCCGCACAAACCAACTCTCTTACGTTGAAACCGATGAAACACATTCACCATAAGCTGGTGAGCAATCGGTTGTCTTCAGCGGCACTTTTTTCAATATAAGAAGTAAAGCAAAACTTCCTGCATATGACGCTATATTGGCACAAAATTCGACATTTTCGAAGGGCAAAAAAACTTTGTTGTTTACACTATAATGTTCAATAACTAAGAAGAAGATACGCCATCTATTGTAAATCCTGCATTTTTAAGTCAGGGTGTATGACTTAATTCAATTAAATACTTTTCATGTTTTGGTAGACGGCTTCTGAAGAACCAAAAACGAAATCGATCGGAATAAAAACTACGGAATTGAAAACCATTCCAAACAAAATGTGACAGGCCTGATAAGATTATTATTATTCTGTTTGACATTGGTTGCTGTTGCAACTGTTATGTAAGATCAACTAAACAGTTGCTAAAACAGTACTATTTCGTCAAAGATTAGAACAATGTGATCAATACCTTTGGGAATTCTATTTGAAACTATATTTAAATACATTTCCCTTTGCAACAGTGTCATTTTCCACTAAAACATCTGTTGCCAGACATTACATACATATAAAGAATGTAACAGAAGTAAATACATTAGATGAGTAATAAATAATACAAGGTACGTACACATGCAGTAGTTGCCAAGTACGAGTACATTTTGTATGTGTGTTTATTAAGTACGCCTAATACTTATTTTTCATGTCTGATTCTAATAAATATTTCTTTCTGTTTTGCATTAAACTGTAAAAAAATTTAACTGATGACAATGACTTTTTACTATTTACAAAATAACAAAACAAAAAAGAAGAAAACTGCATTCATTGTTCATGTTATAATTAAAATCAAAACTCAGTCGGAGTTGAAAATCCCTTTTGTTGAACGTACCTAGAGTATAGAGTTTGTTTTAGTTGTAATAAAAAAAGTAGATATTGATTTTTTTTTACATAAAACATAAAAGAGAAATAAAGAATCAGTTTTAATCTTTTTAGAGAAGAAAAATGTTAGAAACAGTTTTAAATTACAGTTCATATTAAGGTTTCAATTAAACACAGCAGAACATGTTTTAAGTATAAAATGCATATAATTAAAATTGTATGTATCTATAAAATTTAAAAAAGTATGAGAACTAACTCGCTCAATAATAGTGTCCCAAAATTCAAAAATAAATTTTTCGATTGAAAACCGGTATACAAGTTCTAAATGGTCTTTCATTAAGCGCTTCATATCTTTAAATTTAAATAAAACAAAGTGTGTGTAAAATAATGGGTGTGTGACATTATTGAACACTATAGTGTCAACAACAAAGTTTTTTTGCTTCGGGAAATTTTTCTTTACTTCTTTAAATTGAAAAGAGTGCAGCTGAATGTGTTCCATCGGTTTCAATATGCGAAAGAATGTTTGTTCAGTTCAGAAGTGGTGATTTTTACACTGAAGACAAAGATCGCCATGGCCAGCCAAAAAAAGTTTGAAGACCAAGAATTGGAGCCATTACTCCAGGAAGATTATTGTCAAACTCAACAAGAGCTTGCAAAATCATTGGCAGCTACTCAATCAGCAATTTCGAAATGTTTGCAGGGAAATTCGGTACAACACGAATTGAAGCCGAGATACAATGAAAGTCGATTTTGTATATCTGAAATGCTGCTTGAAAACTATAAAAGAAAATAATTTTTGCACCGAATCATTACTTGCGATGAATAATGGAGCCATTACAATAACCCGAAGCATAAGAGATCGTACACGCAGAGAAAAAATATAATAGGGCATGGTACTGTAACCATTTCAATATTGTTACAAGTTTTTTAACTATATTATAGTCACAGTAACCATTTACATGATTGTGGTAACCATAATATGGTTAATTTACGATTCACATGATTGTATCAACCATATATATGGTTACAGTAAACAAATATATGTTTGTGGCAAACATATTTATGATGAATAATTTTATCATAATATATTGTTCTCAAATTATGATAAGCCTTAAGCCGAGAGCAACATAATATGATAAGTCCTTCATCATATGAATGATTGTCACAAACATATATTTGTTTACTGTAACCATATATATGGTTGATACAATGATGTGAATCGTAAATTAACCATATTATGGTTACCACAATCATGTAAATGGTTACTGTGACTATAATATAGTTAAAAAACTTGTAACAATATTGAAATGGTTACAGTAACCATGCCCAACTATATTTTTTCTCTGCGTGTACGTGAAGGCCAACCAGCCGAATCGACACCAAAGCCAAATATCCATGACGCTAAGGTAATGCTCTGTATTTGTTGGGTGGCAAAAGGGTCTTATCTGTTATGAGCTGCTGAAATCTGGCCAGTTCATCACAGGAAACCTGTACCGAACACAACTGATTCGTTTGAAGCGAGCATTGCCCGAATATGCGGCCAGACATGAAACTGTAATCTATCATGACAACAATCGGCCATATGTTGCAATACCTGTTCAAAAGTATTTCGAATGAAGTGTTCGGGAAGTTTTGCCTCATCCGTTTTATAGTCCAGACCATAGAGAATTATACATAGAGACGAGACACTCCGATTTGTCAAACAAAAATACAACAAATCATATGTCTGATACAACAACAAAATACATTGACTAGCATGTATTTTGTTGTTGCCAGAGATAGGTTTTTGACAACAGACTTAGGTTTTTGACAATTACGTCTCGTCTCTATGTTACCCTATGGTCCAGACCGTTCCATGTGCGACTACTATTTGTTTCGATCGATGCAGAACGCTGTCTCTGGAGTACGCTTCACATTGGAACAGAGTATCCGATGTTGGCTTAATTCGAAAAATGGCCAATACTTTGAATAAATTTATATTGTGCAAATGTTTCAAAATAAAACATTATATAAAATCCGGCATTTTTAAGTCATACACCCAATATCATCGATATTTTTTAATCGTTTGAAAAGCTTAACCATTATGTAGTGAATATAAAATCGTGCAAATGTCCGAAATGTTAAATTTTCCATTACTCTGGCTCATAAATCAGTCTAAATTTGACAAATGTTATGGGTTATGTTGGCTTTGAGGGCCGTTGTGGTTTTGTGTCTTATTCGTATAGGCCTGCGACTTATGAAAACACTGCAAGAAAAAGTCAAACGGGACCAAATCGCACGATTTCGGTGGCCAGTTCACACCAACTCCACCTAGGATGACCATGCTCTCAAATCGATTGTGCAGAATATGACATGAGCTGTGTGGCACTTAGCAACGTCCTGTTGAAATTACAAGTCGTCCATATCATCGAGTTCAGGCCAAAAGAAGTTGGTAATCAGCGACCCATAGCGCTGCCCGTTGACGGTGATAGTCAGGGATTTTTTCGGGATGCTCTTGGATCTCATGTGGATTGGTATCGTCCCAAATTCCAGAATTTTGTTTGTTGAAGATTATGCGCTGAAGATTATTTTTTAGGGTCAGTTTCCAACTGAATAGAACAGCTATTTTGATAAAACTATTTTATCATTTGCACGAGTTATTGAACGCTATATCCGTCCATGGATAAATGGCAGCCAATTCGGCAGATGTAGCTCCAACAAAATGGCCGCTATCAACTGTCAAAGTTCGGAAGTCCCTATTGGAAGACCCCTTATTTTATTACAAAATTACGTACTACTAAAGCATTTTGTTAAATGTATAAATTTTAACTTTTAAATCCGATCTAAGTGTAGATCTGTAAAACATATTGTACGTCATTTTGGCGTTTAAACAACTAGATTTATTTCTGCCACCTTCGAGTAGTGGAACCACGACTTTTTATCAGTTTGCGGTTTGCATTTTTTTTTGCCCTTTCCGACAACATCTTGCAGGCGTTACTTTGTTGTGGTTTCTTATAGTACAAAAAAATATTCATTCAGAATAATATATAAATAAAACAATTAACTGCATACGTACGAGTATTTATATATTTAAATGTTTATAAATATGTGTAAATTTTTAATTATTATTTAGTGGTTGTACTTAACAAACATGTACAAGTACAAATAAGTTACTTTTAAACAAGTTATAAAGTCCAGCCATAAAATATTGACTCATTTAAAAACAAAACAACGAAGCAGCGACTAAAATGAAATGCCTAAATTGTTATTTTATAATTAAGCCATTTTTATCACGTTCCTTTAAAGTGCAGTTTTGAAGCAGTTGTTTTTCACCTTAAAAAAATATATAACCAGCTAGCAAACGTGGAGAAATGCCAGAATATTTTCTATGATTTTTTTTTTTTTAAAAGTTTATTAACAAAATGTCTAGCAAATGTGTGTGAATTCCCTTATTGTATAAATGAGAAAAATACAAATAATAACACAATAATAATAACAATAATGGAATAATCATGGTTTCAAGTAGTGACTCTGTGAAATTCAAATCTTTCTTTCCTTTTTCCAAATGTGCGATTATTATTTTTTTTTATAAAAATAAATAAAATTGAATTGCTGTGTGCCACCAGTTGTTAAGTTAAATGAATTTAATATAACGTCATCATTTTTAGAATTTCTTGATTTATGAATTTTATTGTTGTTGTTTATTATTCTATACACATTTGTTTTTGTGTTTTAAATTTTTATACCAAACAACTCTTTTTTTTCCAAAATCATCAACAAAATATGTGTTTTGTAGCGCGATAATTGGGAATGTTTTTAGCAACAATTTAATTGTTTTAAATTATCTTGGTTTGCTTTTCATTATTCGAGATTACAGCCACCTAAACCTTGATTTGTTTTGAAGGACTTACTGATTTGGGTTTTCAATTTTCTTTATCGGTTAAAAGAATTGCCACCTTTTTTCCAAGAATTAAATAAATTGCGTTTTAATTTTTATATTTTTAAAAAAGCTTCATAAATGACGAATACATACATACATATGTATGTATGTATGTATGTATGTATATTGAAAGTGGTATTTAATTCTTTGTTCATTGTTGTAAAATAAATATTGTTAAGTAGTGCGAATAATGGAATTTATATCATAAAAATAACAACAACTTAAAATGTTCTTAAAGCCAGAGTTGGAAATTATTTTTTTTAATACAACGAGTATTTCTACAAACAGCTCTATTAAGAAAATCATATGAAAACACTTCTAAATCTCTAAAATAAGTTTCTAAAAATAAAATTAATTATAAATAATTGACAAATTCCAATAAAATATGTTTGAATGTGGCTTCAAACATATTTTATCGGAATTTGTCAAGTTCGTTGTAAAATTCCTCATTTCGAAGTATAAGAATATGGTGAAAGTAAAAACGGGAATAACCAGTAAGCAAAGCTTCGAAAGAATTAATTCTTAATTGAATTTTCATTATGAATTAATTCATAGGCTTAATTCATTTGTACTTTAAATCTATAGAATTCATTCCTTTGAGAATTCATTCTTTATAAATCTAATTCACTATTGAAAAAATTAAATTTCCATTATGAATGAATTATCTTATGAATTAATTCCTATATGAATTAATTTAACGACGAATAAATTCTATTTAAATTAGATGTTGGCAATGGATTTATGGAATGAATGGCTGAATATTTTTTGAATTCCGAATTAAGATTTTAGTGAATTAAGCTCGAATTGAATTAACTAATTCAAAAGCTGCTTAATTTTATAACATTTTTTTCTTTTATTTTAAAACATTTGTACAATATAAATTTATTCAAGGTATTGGTAATTGGTAGCTATGACCTTTTCCCATATTTCTGGCAATTTATGGATTTCGAAAACTGCTCAACTTTTGAGGTCGGGTGAGGCAAAACTTCCCACAACATGTGGCCGAGTGTTGTCATGATGGACTATTACGATTTCATATTCTGGGCGTTTTTCGACCAAAGTTCGCTTCAAACGAATCAGTTGCGTTCGGTACAGGTTGCATGTGATGGTCCGGTCAGATTTTAGAAGCTCATAATAGATAGCACCCACTAAAAACAGAGCATTACTTTAGCGCGACGGATATCATACGATCTCTTACACTTCAGGTTATCGTAATGGATCCATTTTCCATCGCAAATATTGATTGGCTGTAAAAATGATTTTCTTTTATAGCGTCGAGCATCATTTCGGACATGCTAAATCGTATTTCCAGGTCTCTAGGTTTCAATTTGTATGGTACCCAATATCCTTGCTCTTGGAAATGCAGCTCGCAAACGTTTTGAAATTGCTGCTTGAGTTTTACAACAATCTCCATGGAGTAATGGCTCCAATTCTTGGTCTTCAAACTTTTTTGGCTGGCCTGGGCGATCTTTGTCTTCCGTGTCAAAATAACCTCTTCTGAACCGCACAAACCATCTCTCGCACGTTGAAACCGATGGTGAGAAATCGCTGTGGTTCAGCGACTCTTTTGTTCAAATTAAAGAAAAACTTCCCGCATTTGACGCTTTGTTGGCACTATAATGTTCAATAACTAAATGAGAATAAATGACAGATATGTACCCTTCAAAATGACGTAGAAGTTATTAAAAACAAAAACCATGTTCAAAAAATACGCCATCTATTGTAAATCATGCATTTTTAAGTCATACACCCAATATATTGTTACTGTGATTGGATTTCGCAAGGGTAAAATATGGTTACGTGTATTACTCTAATTACAGAATGTGGTAATATTTCATCGAATTGGCAAAGCAATGGAAACTTTTAAACTTCTGCAAGAAAGAAGACTTCAACAAAATGAATATGTAAGAAAACTATGTTAAACAAATATCATGTTTTACTGTTATTGCAATAATTATTCTATTTTGATCATTTCTTTTTGTAATTTTATTCGCACAATAAGTTTTTTAAAATAGTTAGTAATAGTGTCTGGACTCTAGAGTCTAGAGTCGAGATTTGAGAAAATTTAAAAACCAAAGTAATAAACGAAAATAATGGCGGATTGAAGCAAAAAAATGTATGTGACAAATATCAGCAGTTTCAAAAATAGACTGTAAAAACTCGTAAATCTATTCCCAGTTAAGATAATTTCATAGCAAGAGATTTTAAGAAATTTTAAAAAATTACTACCCAGGTTATCAAAAACAGAAAATTTGTTCTCGAACTATTAGGCGCAGTGCAAATGCTGGCTGGTCTTGGTTGCAATTGCAATGCGAAAAACCCTCTTATTTCTAAAAATAACAAAAAACTAACTTGTCGAGGCAAAAATGGAATAAACTTCTTTTTTTGAGGCAAATATGTATATAAGACGGCCGAAGGGAAAGAGACTGTTCCCCAAGTACACAAATAAGACAGTCAAGTTTGGTGTAAGCGATATTATAGTGCGCGGCTGTTTTTCAGAATGTTTCTAAATAAGAATATTCCTAAATAAGGTTATTCTAATAAAAAAGTATTTAAAAAGTTATAAATTTCTTAAGCATCCTGCTACAATGACAACATTTTTAGCTTTTTGTATTAATGCATATTTTAAAAAAGAAATTTTATTCTTAATGGATTGTTTCTTTCTATAAAGAATCTTCAGCATTTTCAACAAAGAAATATTAAAAAAAAAAACACAAAAAATAAATTTCTATCCATTAAATGTATCGAGAAAGCGAAAGACGACAACAATACAAATAAAATGACAAAATCATAGAAGTGTTAAAAAGCAACAGCAACAAAAACAATAACAGCAATAACATACATACATACATACATGGCTAAAAAGTAAACAAAACAAAGTAAAAGAATGTATAATAAAACAAAACAAAAATAATAATAATAAAAAACCTGTTAAGATATGTCAGTGTATTTGTTGTTACTCTTGTTATTGTTGTTGCTGTTTATTTTTGTGTTTGCTTTTTTAATGGCTGTTTGCCAGAGAAGTTTAATAAAAACTGACTGATTTGTACCAACGAAAGAGATAAATTGTACTTTTTGGTTTAATATTTATTTTTTAATTTCATTTTATTCTTAAAATTTAAAGAATTTAATTCGTGGGAATGAAAATTGAGTTTTGGCTATAAGAATATAATTATTCAATATTTATCCATATTATTATATATACATACATATAATTACATTTGGGTTCCTAATTTCCCGGACTTTTTACTTTCCCGGGAGGATATTAAAAAATCGTTTCGTTCCCGGGAATTCCCGGGAATTTTTTTAACACTAAACCAAAAACCAGAAAATCTTTTTTCGAATTTAAATACAAAAATTATACAATAGATAATTTTCGTAATTGAAAACACATTTTTGTTATTTTTTGAGTTTTCAATTACGAAAATTATCAATTCAATAATTTTTGTATTTAAAGTTTTATATTCAATTGTCAAAATTATCAAATTCAAAACTCAAAATTCAATAGAAAATATCAGAAAATTTTGTTTTTGAGCACATGAATACCAGTTCAATATGTGATAAATTTTTGAATTGAAATATAATTTTTTCTGTGTAGAACCGAAAAAATCTATGGATATAATAGAATGATTTGGCCATCGAAACGAATCTGAAAATTGTAACTTTTAGAAGAAAACTTATGAAGAAATTCCCGACAAACATTTCCCGAAAATTATCAAAAAAATATTCCCGGGAATTCCCGGGAAATTTTTCCCGTGTAGGAACCCTAATTTACATCCATAACTATTCATAATCAATTTTTAAATATTATCTTAAATATATTTATGAAACAAAATTTCTATGGAAAACTATTGTATAATTAATATAATAATTATTAATATGGTACCTAAATTATTGTAAATTCATTGATGTACAATAATTATATTCAATTCAATTGAAATAAAATTATATTATATTTAATACAAAAAGTAAACACAATTTTTAAAACTCATATTCACAAATATGTACAAAATGTTGAAATTTGATAAATATTTATTTGAAAATTATTTCTGCAATTATTTGTGGTATTTTTAGTCATGTTTTTGTTCCATAATTATCAAAGAAATACCTATAATAAGGTTATTCATTTCAAAGAAATGGAAAATTACACTCTGATTTTTGTACACTTTTATATAACAAAAACTTGAACAATCTTTTTTTTGAATTTTTTCTTGTTTTTGTTTTTTAAAAGTGTAAAAGAATCAGAGTGTAATTTTCCATTTCTTTGGAATGAATTCCCTCAATATTTATTTTATTTTGATTTCGTTAATGTTCCAATGTCGCGTTCCGGTAACTAAATCATGGAAGGCTGGAAATTTTAAAGCAAATCAAAATTTATCGGCTTTAACTATTGTAAAAAACAAGTTACTGCCTTTTAGAATTAGCATAAACATGTTATTTTGATTTTTAAAGTGTGTCACGTTCGGAAACGTTAGTGTATCCGGCATAAATCAAAACAGCTGGTAGGTATTTTAGTAATTTGTTGGTGTTAATAGCTGCCTTAATTATAAGCATGAAATCGTTAACATTTTAGTCTGCTCTCTTTTATTTAAGCAGTTATAGGAAGTTAAAGTCATTAACAGGGTAACTGGTCCTAAAGAACCGTGCATAAGGTTTCATAACCGTTTCAGAACATTTTAAGAATTTTGACATCAATTTCAGGTGCATATTTCTGACATATTTTGGCATATTTTGTTCTTAAGAGCATATTTTAGCATTTATTACTTTTTACAGCATATTTATGCCATATTTTGTGTTTTTAAATATTTGGAGCCTATTTTAACATTTTGCATAAATTTTTTAGCATTTTTCTAATTTAATAATACCATGTTGTCATTATATACGATGACATGGAATTGCCCATATGAAAATATGTCTTAAATAGTACTTAAATAATCCACATTATCAGAAAATTTTCCACCAAAAATTTTTTTCACAATAATTTTTTTTTTCAGCGAAAAAATATTTTTTTTTAAACTTTATCTTAAAATATGCTTAAATCTGCCTTAATACTATTTTAAATATTATCTTAATATATAAAAAATATCTATGGAAACTTCTAGGAAAATACTAATGGGTGATGGTCAGTAACGATTGTCAATAATGTGATAAATGTTATTGTTTGAATTTGAAATCCAGCTACATATCTTGAAAAAAACACTAATCTTCTGAAATTTAATTTAAACAATAACTTTGTATTGCTTTGGGTAACGCAGCAGTTAAACTATTTCAGTACTTCAGCAAAAGAGCAACAAATATTTAAAATCTACATTAAATTACAAATTAAAAAAAAAATCTTCGTTGTTTCTTGAAAAATTGCAATGTTTATCTTATTTTGTTTTGAGTTTTTAATAAAAAGTAATTTTTGGCTTTAAAAATTTAAAAAAAGAGCATATTTTTCTACTTTTACAGCATATTTTATGCGCCCTGTGGTCATTATAAATAATAACTCTTTTAATTAATAAATTATATTGTATATAAAAGAATTTAATAAATAGGTACCAAGTTTGTTGTTGTTTAGGAAATTTTGAAATACTAATCGATATTACAAACGTGACAATTCATAATTAAGGTTAGAAAACAAAAACAAAAGGATATACATATTTCAACAAAACAACTCAACAATTGATAGTTCCACTGTAATAAAAAAAAATCTTTAATAAATTAGGTATATTCCAATTTGAGGATTTTCTATATTTTGTGTCGTTGATGTTTATTGGCAAAAATGAATTGACAAACTTATATTTTGCCCTAATCATAGTTTTACAAATATACTATTGAAAAATGTAAATATGAGAATAAAAATTGTTCAGATTTAATTTTTTCCATTTCAAAGACTTACAAATGTCACATACGATGACATGGAATTGCCCATATGAAAATATGTCTTAAATAGTACCTAAATAATCCACATTAGTACTAACTGTTTCATCACTGGTCAGTATTTTTGATGTTACTCTTCTTATTTATGAGTTGCCTTTTTTAATGGCCATGTTAAAGCAAAATTAAAAAAAAAAAAAAAAACTGAAACAAATTTAAGACTTTAAAAAGACAATAAGGAAAGTAGTTTAATTTGTGGTTTAACGAATAAAATTTCCAACCGACCGAGTTTAAATAATATAAAAAATGTGGGTTAAATTTGAAAACAAAACACAAATTAAACTACATTTTAAACTTAATACTAAGAAAATGCAAAACAAAAACAAAGAAAACCACTTTGTTGTTGGTAGATAGGTACCTATTACATATTGCAAAATATTTGTTTTGAAACTCACCTTGAATGAATTCGTATTTTCTTGATTGGTTTTGTTGAAAAATTTATATTGTTTTTATTATATTTTGTATTTCTTTAAATGCACAATAGAAACAAAAGCTACACTGTAGAAAGCAACAAATATAAAAACACAAATAAATTACAGGTTTTATTCCAAAAAAAAAAAATTTGCTATTGCAAAAACAAAATAAACAATAATTTACATGAATGCATAAAAATATAAATTGTTATAAACTGGGCACATAAACAACACACAACTAAACATTTATAATTTTATTCTTTATTCTCGTTTTATCTTAAAAATTATTCTTTCTAATGATGATGATTACAGCATCATTACAAACGTCATTATCATCATCTTCTTCTTATTAGACGTTTTGACAGAAAAACTGCTACAAATTTACATTTTCACTCACTACACACACGCTCACACTCGTTTACACATTCAAAATTATTTAATTTTTGATGCATTCATTTTTATTTTTACATCAATGAAAACAGAAATAAATTTCCAAACACTAAACACCACACAAAAAAGAAATGCCAGCAAAAAATATTTGGCCAAAATATCTATAAAATATTTTTTTGCTAATGGTGAAATTTCTCTCTCTTATTCTTTCATTTTATTAATTCATTAACCATAAAAAGTATTAGCACATAAATTTAGTAACAATTAACTATTTTCCAACAAAATCATAGACAACAGCAACACACACCCGCACTCATTAACAATTGAGTTAATTAAACGCTTATTATTATTTTGTTTTTATTTATTTTCTATTACTTTTTGTACGTTAACCACGTTTACATTTATTTATTTTTGTAATTTTATTTGAAAATCTTTTAGTTTTTCTTTAAATTCAGTTTGTTGCGTAGTAGTTATTAAGTGTAATGATTTAAATTAAATAAATTTATTCAATATAAAATATATATTCTTCTGCTTTAATTAACACTCTACTAACCAATCCGTATCCCACTGACTGACTTTCTCTCTCGTCAACAATTCTCGATGAACTGAAACTGAAACGAACAACAGCGGAAAAGGAATACAAAATATATGAGGGTTGCCAATACTTGGAAAATGTAGGAAAGTTGCTAGATTTAAATTAGATTGTGGCTATTTTGTAAAAAGGAATTTTGTTATAAAAAATCATATTTATATGTAGAGTGTCCAAAAATCCTGTTTCCGGTTTAACCGAAAACGTGTGATTTTGAAAAAAACGGATTCGGTTGTTGTCATTATAAAAAACCCAGTTAGCCGGTTTTGTATCAAATTTTTATTCAATATCAAAAAAAAATAATGTTATTGCAAAAACAAAATAATTAGTAATTCCCATGATAATTCTCAAAATTAATTACATGCGTAAATACATTTTTCATAAGAAAAATGTTTTTTGGTACTCTGAATAACATTCAATTATATTTTATATGGCTGGCTACACATTCTAAAATGTTAAAAGGTAATTGTAACGTTAATTTGTATTAATTAGGTAACGGTATTTTGTCTTATTTCGCTAACGGTATTTTAACGATAACTGTAATTTTGTAATGACTTTTATTAAATTAAGCTACACTAGAAATAAAGTCAATAAACTTCACTTTCTTTAGATCTTTCTGTACTAGAAAATGTTGTGAAATAACGATATTCCTAAAGTTATAACGTACAAAATCATAAGTATGTTGTTTTGAAATTGATTTTAAAATAGTTTCTTTTATTTTACTGCAGGCTCAACCAGAATAATGTTATTTTATATTCTTTGTTTTCATTTATTGAAAAGAAAATAAACGAAAATCAGCTCTTATATCGCGTCATATTCGTCATTCCAAACTCAATATTTTTTTTAAAACAAGAGAGTTATATTTCAAAATAAAAATGTTAAATATTTTTAAGTAAACAAAATCTAAAAAATTTTTTTTTAATTTTCATTTAAATTTTTTTTAGTGAAAAAATGTTTTAATTTTAAAAAAAATGTCTTTATTTAACAATAAAAACTATTTTGCCGATTTTGAACCCACTGTATGTCCAATTTACTATAGCGTTATACGTCGTTGCAAAGGTATTTAATATCTATTATTAGATATCCATATTGCCTATATTAATGACTTATTAATAATCCAGATATACATAAAAAATTGGTCAAAATTCGAGGTTGTCCTGATTGTTGTCTTATATCTCAGCCATTTATGGAACGATTTTCTCGATGTTAAATGGCAACCGAACCATAGCGTATATGTACATATGTATATTGATGTACAAATCATGTATGTAAGTTTTCTGCGAGCTATGGAAAGTTGATTTCAACATACAGACGGACCTACGCTATTGGCTATATCGATTCCGCTATCTATAGCTATCCAGATGTATACAATAATACATGTATAATAATTCTTATGGTTTATTTTGGTAAGACTGATCGTGCTTTCAATGTTATTTTTAACAGTTTTGAAATAATGTTTAAAAAGTGCTACTTATTTAAAAATAGAACTTTTGTTTTTCCTTACCATTAGGCATTTTAAAAAACTGTTTTAAATATAATTTAAACAAAGTGTTAAGTATTTTTTTAAACTGTAATTTTACAAAAATACATTTATACAATGCACAAAAGTTTAATTTAAACAAACTTTTAAAATTTCTTTGATATTTGCTTTCTGAAATTATTAATATAAATTTTAATATGAATTACAATAGAACCTATATTTTATTATTTAAAATCATAAATTCTTTGAAGTAATTTGGTTCCATATTTTCGAAAGAGTTTTGATAAAAAAATGGATTTCTTTCGATTTTTCATTAAAAAAACATGTTTTTATATTTAAAAAATTTGAAATCGGCGAATTTTTTTAATTAAAAAATGTTTTACAGAAACTTGTGCAAAACCTCAAGAAAAACATTTTTTTTAAAAAACTGTTATCGCCATCGGTTTTAGCGTACAATTTCACCTTGGAAAGTTAATATTTAAAAAAAAATTAATCAGCCTAAAATAAAAAACCATTTAAAATAAAAATTGAGAAAAAAAAAATTAAAAAATATTAAATTTGGGCGCCTCGAAAATGATTTTTTGATATGTCATAGTGGAATTTTTTTCCTCATGCCAAAAGCTATTGAAAAATCGATGGCACATCGACAAAATTTTGTCTTTACAAATCGGCCGACCCTACTCTATAATCATATGTCTAGTCAAATTTAACAAACAGGCGATTTTTCGCTCATTCATCTGTTAACATCAAAATGTGTTTACACTGGCAACCCCACCTCATCACACACAGGGTGCTTCATATAAATAAATTTATAACTAAATGATTTTTCACAGTGTAAAAAAGCTTTCACAAACAGCCAGTGATGTTAATTAGCTACAAAATAGTAGAACTAAGTGGAAATTTTAGCGATATTTCTTGAAAAGGTTTAGACATACACTACTTAAATCAACTTCTTAAATCTTTATAAATTAACTATATTGATTACCGTAAGTCCCCTTTTTTACAATGCAGACATTGAAAGGCAGACAGACGAAGTTTGTGGGCAAGGGGTTGAAGAGGTAGAGTGTGTTTTACACAGGTTTAGGTTAGTTCAAAAGAGAATGAGAAAAATGTCTGCCTTTCAATTTCTGCATTGTAAAAGGGGACTAAGCCCATGAACTATTAAATAATCTGGCATGAATATCATAAATCACAATGTAGGCATAATTTTCATTATTAAATTAGTAGTAAGATTTTCCAATAACTTTATTATAATATTTGGACTATACCGGAATTATAACCAAAAATTTTTATTTTTAGCACTCAAGTTAATTTCACTCACAGCTGATACTCTTCAGGAAAATTTTTTTATATAAATAATTCCAATAGAATGTTTTAATCATATATGTATGTAAGTTTTTAAAGTGCTAAAACTCCCAACCTTTATTTCTTTTTCAAATAAATTACTATAAAATTGAAAATTTATTTTTTATTTTGTTTTTAATCTTTCAAAAATTATTGTTCCGAGAATGGTTATAAAAACATTGACCCCCGTATTCATAAAAAATTTTAAATTTAAAAAATGTTTTAAAGCAAAATTTCCATACAAAATTTGATTTTAAAACGTTGTTTAAATTTAAAATTTATTTATGAATACGGCCTTGAGTATTTACACAAAGACAGAGATATTTTCTGTTTTTCGAATTAATATTGATCAACATAACTTAGTTCAGAAGATACCAAAAATTATGGGAAGATATAAAAAATTATTACTTAATTTCGACCGAAATTATCAAATTACTTAATTTGCAATAAATATAAATGAGAAATATGCAAATTTATTAATCTTATATCTTTATTAAATCTATAAAAAAATTTAATTTATACAAATATACATAATTAGTATTGTTACGTTTTAACCTTTTCAAAACGCCAGTTTATTTCCTTTAAATAAACCGGATACTTTTGATTGCAAATAAAAGCCGTTTAGTAGTTTGAAAATTGTAACAACTCTTTATTTCTTTAAAATGTACAACAACATAATTAAATAGCCACTCAATGTTTTTTATACACGGTTATAAATTCTCAGAAATACACAATTTATAATGTACACGAATTTACTTGAAAAACACAACACACTATAAGGCACTCAGTTGATGTTTATTCGAAAAGCGCCTCTGATAATCTCACTCACGACTGCAACCTCTGCCACTATTTATAACACTGCCATCAGCACTCTAGATTGCTCTTTAACTGTCAAAGTTCGAATATTCTAGATCATACGCCATCTGTGGTGTACTTTCTACAATGTTCTTTAACTGAATATTCGAATTCAAACAGCGTTGCCAACTTAAGATCAATGGTCAACAGAAAGCTTTTATTTAATAATGCCCACAAATATGTTACAGTTTGCTATTACAGCACTGTTATTTGAAAGCATTATGCTACTTTTAAATCAGTCCTTAAAATCGTTATATTTGAATTCAAGTACAATTTCGTAACAATATTTTAAAACTCTCAGATAACGTATAGACGAAAAACATTTTGAAACGGAATTTAAAAAATGTTAACATGGCTTTTAAAATAAAATCTCAAAAGTCTTGAAAAAGAACATACATAACACAAATTAGGATCACTACGTGTACAATTACAGAAATATTAGCCGATTTTTAAAAAAAAATCCGAAAAATCCCTCTTTCAAGCACCAAAAAATCGCTAGAATTCGTACTAAAGCTATTATACCCAAGGCATATTTAACTAGGTGGCAGCGTAACGCCAGCTGACTATTTTTTGCTCTACTCATTATTTGCCTTGTGAAATGTCAAAAACTTGTTTACAAACATTTTTAAATTTGATATAAGATTCAAACGATTATTTTATATTTAAAAAAGTGAGCATTTGTCATCGCTTTAAGTGCATAAAATATTTAAAAGTGTTAAAAAAAACTTATAAAAGCGTGTTTTTGTGAATTTTTTTTTGACAGTTTACACGGTTTTACACAAACAAAAATGACTATTGTTCTTGTATTGTTGTAATTGTTGTAGTTACGCTGCCACCTTGGTAATACATCTTGATTATACCTTTTTTCTCGGCTAAATTGGATGCAAAATCGCTACACTTGACGAAAAGTAGCTAAATTATCAACACTTTAAACAGCTGTTGTATTAAATCATGTGCGATTAAAAAAATAAGTCAAGTGGAACGTGCTGCATTAAATTTATGTAAAAATAAATTAATTCATAATAAATTATTAAGAAGCTCTATTAAAAAGTGTTACAAATCGAAGTGTATAAATATAAAAAGTTAAATTTATTGGAAAAATTTTAAATTGTGAAATTTATTTTGCTGAGAAAAACGTGACCTCAAATGGCGTGCTAACGGTACAAAAAAATAAAAAAAAACACTAACAACAATTTAATACATATAGACAGAAAAAGTGGGCTCGTCTTTCAATGAAACACGTCTGGTATGAAATCAAATGATAAACAAAAACAAATAAATAGTTGAAATAAACATAGAAGAAGAGCGAGGAGAGTGATTGTGTATGAGTTTGTAGTTTGTATTCTATAGATACACAGTGAAATAAATAAAAAAAAGATACCTATTATTTGTTTACGTTTTAAATATCTACAAAGTGAATTATATAGATACAATTTGCAACGTCAACAAACAGCATTTGAAATCATTATTTATTTAATAAGGTAAGAATTTTCATTTAATTATTATTGTTGTTATTTTGATTTTAGGAAATTATTTTTGCACGCTTTCTTAATTTTGCGCATCTTTTTTGATTTTATTTCTATATGTAAATTAAAAGCTAAAAATACTAATACATTTTGCTTATGAGACTGCATCTTCTTTTATTGTTTAAATACCTATAGTCTTTGTTATTATCAGTGTCAAGGTTAATAAACTTATAGGTATGCATTTACATATGCAAAAACATTATTGATTTTTGTGTTTAATTTACTTTTGCCTTATAATATTCGATTATATTTAAATTATTTTATATTTAAAATAAATGTTTTGTTTTATAATATTAAATTATTTTGTAAACAAAATCTTATTAGAATTGCAATTTCCAATAATACATTTTATTTTGCTTGGCAAACTAGTTGCCAGATTAAACATTTTTTAATATTGTGGGTTTTAAAATGTTAGGGGAAATTTTTGGAAAATCACCTAAAATAGTAAATGTCACTAAAAATACGACCGCATAGTTTTTGTAATTATTTTAAATTACTTGTCTACAAACACAAAGTAAAGTTAAAGTTAAATTTTATTGAGCCTTTTTTTTAAAATGCAAAGTAAAAAATATCGGTTTAAATTGATAACCCTAAATTATATATTAATAGAGATATACCGATATACCCTTCACTAAGTTATACTTTAAGATAAAGATTGAAAAATATTGTAAAAAACAAATTGTTAGTGAAAAAATTAAGAAATCATGTATTTTTACACTAAGATTCGAAAAGTCGAAAATAGACCAAAAAGTCGATTTAAATAAAATGTCGAAACGTCGACCTTTTGTTTTACTATGGAATTCTAATATATTGTTACGTTTTAACCTTTTCAAAACGTTGGTTTATTTCCTTTAAATAAACCGGATACTTTTGATTGCAAATAAAAGCAGTAGTTTGAAAATTGTAACAACTCTTTATTTATTTAAAATGTACAACAAGAGAATTAAACAGTCACTCAGTGTTTTTTATACACGTTTATAAATTCGCAGAAATACTTACACACTTTATAATGTACACGAATTCACTTGAAAAATACAGCACACTTTAAGGCACTCAGTTGATGTTTATTCGAATAGCGTCTCTGATAAACTCAACTCACGACTGCAACTATTCACTATTTATAATACTGCCATCTGTACTCTAGATTGTTCTTTAACTGTCAAAGCTCATATATTCGAAGTCTTGAGCTTTCGAATACAAACGCCATCTCTGGTGAACTTTCTACAATGTTCTTTAACTGTCAAAACTCGAATATTCGAATATACTAGTCGCAGCAAATATTCAGCGTTGCCATACTTACGATCAATGATCAACTCAAAGCTTTTATTTAATGTTAATAATGCCCACAGATATGTTACAGTTTGAGAGGCACTGCTTTCAAATAGCATTATGCAACTTTAAATCAGCCGTTAAAATCGTTATATTTGAATTCAAGTACAATTTCGTAACAATATTTATATCGTAATTTACCTTTTTAAATGAAATCAAAACATTTAAGATGGAATACGAGGATGGTCCGCGACTTTTTGAATTTCTCAGCTCTTAACTGCTCCTGTCAACAGGCATCTGTCAGTTGACTGCTGTCAAAATTTGCTTCAAATCAATAAGTTGCGTTCGGTACAGGTTTCCTTTGATGATCTGGCCAGATTTCAACGGATCATTATAGATATGACCCTTTTAATCCCATCAAATACAGGATCATTTCAGGGTCTATCGGCTTCTATTCGTATGGTACCAAATTTATCTGCTTTTGGGTGACTCCTGCTGCTCGCAAACGTTTTGAAATTGCTGCTTGAGAAGCTCTCAATGATTTTTAAAGCTCTTGTTGAGTTTTACAACAATGTTCATGAAGTAATGTCTCCAATTCTGGGTCTTCATAATTTTTTGGCTGGCGATCTTCTGTGTCAAAATCACCACTTTTGAACCGAACAAACCATCTTTCGCCGATGGAACTCATTCACCATTAATTTTGATTGGCAATCAATGAGCTTCAGCGGCTTTTTTTTTTTTAAATTAAAGAAGCAAAACTTCCCGCATATAACGCTTTGTTGTCACAAAATTAAAAAAAAAACTTTGTTATTTACGCTATAATGTTCAATAACTAAGTCAGAATAAATGACAGATATATATCCTTCAAAATGACATTTAGGTTATTAAAAACAAAAACCGAGTTCAAAAAATATGGCATGGTAAATCCCAATATAATTTTAAGTCCGTTTTTTGCCATCTAAAATTTCCCATAGGTGTTCTATGGGATTTAGTTCTGGCGATTGGGCATTATTAAGCTTTATTATTTGATGAAAGAAGCATTCAAATAAAGGCTAAGCTTGAAAAATACTATGGGAAGCCCTACACCATTAATTGCAATGGTAAAATTTGAATTTCATTGTGGCCGTACAAGCACAGAAGAAGCCGAACATTCTGGACGCCCAGTTGAGATCTCTACACCCGAAACAATTGAAAAAAATCACGAGGTGTTGTTCAATTGGAGATTAAAAGTGCGAGAGATTGTGGAAGCCATAGCCTTCTCACATGGCTCAGAGGTTTTAATTTTGAATGATCAGTTGAGTATGAGAAATATTGCTGCAGCGTTTGGGTACACATGTCCCCACATGTTCCAAACCTGAAGAAATATTTCGGCAAAAAGAGATTTAACTCCAACTATGAAATCATATCGCAAACAAATATCTATTTTGATAACCTCGACAAATTTTTTGCTTTGAAGGGATAAAAAAATTGAAGAAACGTTGGACAAAGTTGGACATTGTGCTCAAAAGAGACTATGTCGAAAAATAATATTTTTTTATCCAAAAACCTGTGTTTGATTCAAAAAGGCACCGAGTTTTTTAGATTTTTCCCTGCCTGTTTTTTAAACAATCTGATAAACCTGTACACTGACAAGTTCTAAACAGTTGATTGTGTTTTTTCTATTTTTGCACAAACGTAGTAACACAACCAATCAGCAACAACTAAAAGGAAGGCTCGTCCGCAAAAACAACACAATAATATTGCTTACAAAACACATTACGAATACATACTAAATATTACTAGCATTTGACGAGTAGAAAACAGTATTGGAATACAGAATTTGGTTGATAAAGTCCAGCTAAAAATAGATATACCATACACAAGGTAAAGGGGGGTTGTATGATGAGCTCAAAAAGAGGGTACATGAGGTGGTGGGTTCAACTTGTGTTGGTAAAAGAAAGGTTAGGAATCTCTAAACACTTTTTACATGTATTTATGTACATTATTATGTAATAATAACAAAAATAGGAACAAAATAAAACCTACAATAGTTTTTGTTGATATTTTAGTTAGATAAAAGCTCTCTTTTTAAAGAATTTTGTTATTATGCTCTTTTGATTTTGATTGTTAATAGAATAGAATAGTCGCAAAATAATAATGTAATTGTTAACATGTAATAAAACATCTGTTTTATAAATCAAAATGCTCACGCGATTATTTTTTTCTCTAAAGATTTCTTTTTAAATTTACATTTACAGTGTGTATTTATTTGCTTTGAAATAAGAAAAAAAATAAATAGATTAATAACAAAAAATTATAGCAGAATTTACGTAATTAATTGTTGATAAACAAGTTAATAATTATTTTCCCCCTTCGAACTTTTGTCGTTTTATTGTCATTATAGAGAAGGTTTGTAATCTTTAATCATATTCTAAGAATGTGCAAAAAAAAAGTAACGAAAAAACTAAGCGCAATAAATATTTGTTTGCTTGTTTGATTGTTATTTTCTATTTCATAGTCATCCGTTTAGTTGCCGTTAACACTCTGTAGAGTCAACAACAAATCCGCTTCCGCTTTTTAATTTCTCTTAAATAAAAATATAAAATAAAAAAAAAATTCGAAACGAAATCGTAACAAATTTACAAAAATGGGTAAGTTGTATATAAAGTATTTGGCGCCCTTTGTAATTCTCATAAATAGAAAGATGATAGATGAATTTTAATCTTTAATGGGCAGTGTTTTACACCATTTCAAGTTGAAATTGAGAAAATCCCAACTTATATTGTGAAAAAAACAAATTTTAAAACAGAAATCTAATTTAATTTTTTGAAAATCAATTTAAGTTTGTTTTGTCTCAATATTAATTTGTCAACACTAAAATGATTTTTTGATTTCAACTTGTATTTTCTCAATTTCACCTAGAAATGGTGTGAAACAGAGTAATTTCTTAAAAAATCAATTGATTTCTTATCGCTGCCCTATAATTTGAAGTGTTTGTTCGTAAGTCTTTACTGGCCTTTGCTGGAATTATCTCGTATGTTTGCCTTACTTTTTATTGGTTTTATTTAATACTTTGTTTGCGATGACCACTATCTCTTTTTTCCCGTTTTATTTTTTTTTTATCAATAATGATAATATTACATATTGTAAATTGACTAATTAAAACAATAAAATGAACAGTACCTCTAAGTGTTTAAATTATTTAGATTGTTCGGTAGTGAAAAATGTAATTTCCCTTCGATTCAATAAAAAGTTGTGTGGGTTAATTCCAATTAAAGTGAAACAACATGTAATTTACCATAAAATTATTCTGTTGTAAACAATGAAATCTCTCCCAATGAGAAAATTATTATATAGAAGTGTTTAAAACCGGTCATATACAGTGGCTATTGGGTGAAAAAATTAGGTAAAAACATTTTTCCCGATTTTGACCCCTTTTTGGTACAAATTTCTTTGTCTTTATATACATCGTTGGAAAGGTCTTTGAAATGTCTATCATTAGATGTCCATATTGTTTATATTAATGACTTAGAAATCCAGATACATTGGGTGTATAAGCGGCTTTTGTTTTTAATAACTTTTATGTCATTTTTAAAGGGTAAATATCTGTCATTCTCACTTAGTTATTAATATTCAATAACTAAGTGAGTAAACAATCATGGCAATTCCTGTTCTCACTTTCACCATTCACCCTATTTTTGAAAGCATAAAATTTCGAAAATTATATAATTAAGGTTAAACAAATTACGTGTAAACATTTCTAATAAGAAATTCTGAAAAAATTAGATACTTTTGTTGTAATTGTGCTTTCAAAAATAAGGTGAATGGTGAAAGTGAGAACAGGAATAACCCTGAATATTTCTTTTTGCTTCGAACATGTCGAATTTTGTGTCAACTTCATATGCGGGAAGCTTTACTTCTTTAATTTGAAAAAAGAGCTGTTGAAGCACACCGATTGCTCACCAAAGCTTATGCTGAATACGTTCCATTGGTTTCAATGTGTAAGAGATGTTTTGTTCGATTCAGAAGTGGTGATTTTGATAAGGGAAGACAAAGATTGTCAAGACCAGCCAAAAAAGTTTGAAGACCATGAACTGAAGGCATTACTCCAAGAGCTTGCAAAATCATTGGGAGCTACTCAATCAAGCAGGGAAATTTGGTACCATACGAATTGAAGCTGAAAAACCTTGAAAGACGATTCTGTATTTTCAGACATACAGAATCGTCTTGCTTGAACGTTATAAAAGAAAATAATTTTTGCACCAAATCATTACTTGCGATTAAAAATGGATCCATTACGATAACCTGAAGCGTAAGAGATCGCATGTGAAGCATGGTGGGACCAAAAGGGTCATATCTACTATGAGCTGCTGAAATTTGGCGAGACCATCACAGGGAACCTGTACCCAACGCAAATTATTCGAAGATGTGGTTTTGCACCATCCGCCTTATACTCTAGTCCTTTCCCTGTCCGACTACTATTTGTTTCTATCGATGCAGAACGCTCTCTCTGGGATATCGATTCACTTCGGTACAGAATATCCGATGTAAGCTTCATTCGTTCTAGGCTTTAAAAGATGAGCAGATCTTTTGGCTCGGAATCCATATTTTGCCAGAAAACTTTCTAAACTTTCAAAAAAAAAAAGCTAAAAATTTGAAAAAATCTCGCATTTTTCATACGATTCCCATATCGAGGGCCTATATTCAAAACCCTCTATCTTTGATTTTGACGAAAATGACTTTATGATGGTAAAATATTCAATAAAACAGCCCTCATCTATGGTGTGAATTTCATAACAAACATATTTGTTTTACTGTTTTATTTGCATTTGTTTGCTTTAAAAAGTGTCTACTTTTAAAGTGTCATCTATTATTTTAGGATAATTTACACCAATCTTAAAATAGCAAAAAAAAAAATAATTTTTTCTATAACTTTTTGTTTAATATTGTTTATTGTTAATTTTTTATCTTACGTTGTATTATTAGCCTTTATCTTAAATAAATCACGTTAAAAACTGACAGATGGCATAAATGAAATCAAAATAATTAAATTTTATTAAAAAGCAAAACCCTCTATCTGATCATCATACAAACACATTGAATATTTTGCAACCAATTATTTGTGAGATCCTGTAGTTGCTTTAAAAAAAAATATTGTAATACCGAATTTTAATAACTCAAGTACTACACGAAAAAAACCGTTCTTTGGCTCTCCTGAAAAGTTGTGTTTTTTAAGATAGAGGGTTTTGAATATAGGCCCTCGATATCTTTTCTATGGTATTGAGTTCTGGCCAGTTCAAAATACGTACCTCATTGGATTGTAACTACTCGGTTACAATCCTAGAGGTGTGTTTGGGGTCATTGTGGTGCTGGAATCTCCAAACTAGGGTCATATTTTCCTAAGTGAATGGATATATAACATCGTTTCCAGTTATATTAGTAGCTTTCAATTCGGTCGTCTTACAAATGTAATCCCATCACTGCTTCTTAAATTGTATTTGGATTCTTCTAAAAGGAGAAGATTATTCGACCAAGATAACCAGCATTAAAAAAAGATGAGGGAGAAATTAATTTTGTCACTCCGTTTGTAACACAAAAGTATATATATTCTGGGTTCTCATAACACGATAGGGTCCAAACGAAAAGATCTAGCTGGCTGAAAATTTATACTAATGGAATGGATCTCTCCAAAGAAATTATAACTTATATTGCAACTAATATATTGAAAACTGATTAAATACTACTCATTTAACTGCTATAATTTTTGGTTTTTGAATAAATTTTACTTCTTTGTTATTGATTAAAGGTCACACGCGAAAATTAGCTAAAAATGCTGCTTCTTTAATGCATTTATTTAAAAATAAATTCAACCAATTAGTATTTCCCTTTAGTAAACTATAAATATAAAACAATGTAGTTGTATTTGTTTGTCTCTCGTTTTTTGATTTGTTTTTATTTTATTTTGGTTTACATTTTTTATAATTTTGTTTTGAAAAAACCACTTAATTTACCTAAATTTATTTCTACTTAATTAACCGGTTCGTTTCAGTGTTTATTTTCATATAGTATTTGTTTGTAAATAAATAAAAAAAAATATTTTGGCTGGAATTTCGCAAGCTGCTGTTAAAACACAAGAAACGTGTCTAGTCTAGTCTTGTGACTAATAAATTAACAACAATAATTGTTTTGCTGAACTCTTCATTAGAACAATAGAAGGGCATATTAATTAATTGGTTTTGTATTATTTGCGGCAGTTTAAAAAACAATTCTTGAAAGAAGAATAAAGAAAAAGTACCAATAATTAACCCCATAGTATTCTTATTAAAAAAATTCAAAAAGTACCATTATAAGAACGAAAAAGTACACTTAGTTCTATCTTCACTCTGATGATTTAATAATTTATAATATTGAAAAAATACAATTACCTGTTCTTAAATACTCTTGAATTTTCAAAATACTCCATTTTGCGGACATTTTCTCAAACGCTTCAAATCTGTATTCACATTTTAAAAAAGTACCAAAAGTACTCGGATTTGTCTACAAGAAATTTGAAAATTGATTTTTGGTATAAAATATTGTTACGAAATTGTACTTGAATTCAAATATAACGATTTTAAGGGCTGATTTAAAAGTAGCATAATGCTTTCAAATAACAGTGCTGTAATAGCAAACTGTAACATAGCTGTGGGCATTATTAAATAAAAGCTTTCACTTGATTTGATCGTAAGTTGGCAACGCTGTATTCGAATATTCAGTTAAAGAACATTGTAGAAAGTACACCACAGATGGCGTATGTATTAGTAAGATCTAGAATATTCGAATTTTGACAGTAAAAGAACAATCTGGAGTGCAGATGGCAGTGTTATAAATAGTGGCAGAGGTTGCAGTCGTGAGTGAGTTTATCAGAGACGCTTTTCGAATAAACATCAACTGAGTGCCTTAAAGTGTGTTATATTTTTCAAGTAAATTCGTGTACATTATAAAGTGTGTCTGTATTTCTGAGAATTTATAAACGTGTATAAAAACAAAACATTGAGTGACTATTTAATTCATTGTACATTTTAAATAAATAAAGAGTTGTTACAATTTTCAAACTATTAACGGCTTTTATTTGCAATCAAAAGTATCCGGTTTATTTAAAGGAAATAAACCAACGTTTTGAAAAGGTTAAAACGTAACAATATGAATGATAACAGATTGAATTGGATTGGATTTATCTACATTCCTACTCGAGTTCCAAATAGCATCCTATTAGTTAATTTTTGTATGATAATTTCGATTAAAATGTGTTCTCTCGTTTTTATTCCTCTTTTGTACTTTTTTGTCTCCATTGTCTTTGTCGAAAAAGTACCAAAAGTAAATCAAATTTTTACCCCTTTAATTGTTGGAATTTTCAAAAAGTACCAAACATATATTTGTTATCATTTAAATAAGAAAAGGATACTATTTGAAATTTATTTCTATGTTTATTGGTTTAAAAAATACTTGGGTTGCAAAAAAGTACCCGTTCTCTCCCTTAAAATGTTCCAATTGCAAAAATAGACCAAATAAATTTTCAAGTAGAAAAAGTTAGTTAGTTTAGAAGATATAAGTGTACAGAATTTACCAGTTTTTACCCCCTAAATCTTCGAACTTTGAAAAATCCCTTCTTAGTAGATCTATGTACATAGGGAGAGGGGAACGTATAGTCCAATTTGATGTCTCTACCTTTTGGCATTTGGGCTGGGCGATGTCAGTCAATCATTCATTAATGTTACTCTTTTATATACAAATTTTCAAATTATAAGAATAAAGGCAGATTAAAACAAATTTCAAATCAAGTATTTTTTCTAAATCAAGTGAAACATTTGGCTAGATTCTTTTTTTAAACGATTCACTTATTTTGTTTTGTTTTTTAATTTATTCTAAAGAAATGTTTAGAGCCTAAAATATATTGTCTAAGGTCGGTTGTCAACCTTAAGTTTTTGATTAAAAATTCCATGGCAACCATATTGTAAGAATATTAAAGAGCTTAACTCTTAGTAATTAAAAATAATTTAAAATCACAGGCTTATCAATTAGAATTTGATTAACAAGCTATTTGTGGAAAACAAATTGACGCAAAATTTTAAATATAAATTAAAAATTATATAACGTCACCTAAAATGCAAAATAACGTAACAACAAAAATACCAAAAATCTAAAGGTACTTTTTTTGAAAATTTAAAAATTTTGGGAAATTGGTTTTTTCTAGAAGATTTCAACCCAAATATTATAAAAATACCAAAAAATCAATTTGTAAAAAAATCGAAAAAGTACTTTTTGTTCTGAGGCTCCTCAAATGTATTTTTCATTCTGTTTAATTATCAAATGGGATAATTTAAGTTCATATCATAGATACTTTTAATTTTGCAATGGTTTTTTGTCCATCACTTTAAACATTTTTGAAGTGATGTTACGTTATTTTGCATTTTAGGTGACGATATGTAAAATACAAAATGTTTATATTTAAAAGTACTTATCATAATATTTTCATATTACATATTAACAGAACTAATCTACAACTGTTTAATTGTCAGCCAAACTAAACTTAAATTTAGTATGATTTTTTTGAATAGTGTTTCACATAAATTACTACCTATGTTTATGAAATGTTTGTCAAATAATAGACAATGTTCCCCAAAATACATACATAAATACTTTATTTGCGTTTTACTTTCATTGATTAAATTTTATATTTGATTGTCAGTTATGACATAAATACTTTGCCAATCGTTTATAAAAAATATGACATAAAAAAGCCTCCGTATCTAGTGGGTTGGTCTCTACAACAACCTGCACTATTTCCATTTCTAAATCTTATCAGTTTTGATTGTGTTACTTTTATTTTATTGCGATTTTTAGCTACAATTAAAAATATTACTTTTTATATTTTTTTTTACACACATGTGTCATTTAGTTTTAGTACAAAACAATATATTTGTATAGAAGAACATTTGTCAGTTTGAGTTTGTAAATGGTTTTGACTTTGAATTATTATTATTATTGTATTGTACTGGGTACGTGTGGCGCTGTATCTTCTTATCAGTGATCGAAATTTATACATACCGATGTACATACATATATAAAAAAAGTTTGACTATAAATCGATGTTGATTTCAATTGTTTTTGTCAAAAAATATTAGAAATTTTTTTGTTACGTTTATCAATTTATGTTCATAAGCAAGTAAACTGTTGTAGATTTGTCATGTTAAATTTGTATGTGATTGTGATGTGATCACTAGAACTACAATGGAGAAAGTGTTGTTTCCAAACAGATTTAGAGGCATATAATCGGGGTTTTAAGCAATAAATTTTCTTCTGAAAAACCTAATTGCTTGTGTAGACAATACTTTAAAGAAGCCACTATCAATTTTTTATTAAATCATATTTAAATAGCTATTGCGTTAGTGCTCATTGGGAAACATATGAGCCTTATCATGTTTTTAGCTTTATTAATTTAGAAACATTTTAAAAAGTACCATTTGAACTAAGAAAAGTTACCATTAAATCCTTCTCTACTTAATTCTTAAGTTTAATTTTACAATACTGAAAAATATCATTGTCCCCTGGGTTATTGTGGGTTATTACTCCGCTCTAGGTTCATTAATATTGAAAAAACAAGTACAAGTACATTTTAACGCAAAAAGTACCTATAGCGAGCTCTTACTTATATACCAAATGTCATATTTATAGTTTCATTAATTTAAATGATAAAAAAATAGCCTAAAAAAGGTACCATTAAATTCCTTCGGCTCCTTTTGTGCTCTTCAATTGGGATTATGTTTTCATATTCAAAGTACCATCAGAAGAAAAGAAGAAAGTACCTTTTGCGTACCACAATCAGAAACATATTATTACACATGATCATATTATGACTACTAATAATCATTAGGATCAACTTATGATTGAGAAGCTACGTTCTACATGATATCTTCCGAGGTTTGTAACCCAGTCTTGTAGAAGCGTACTGAAAGTATCTAAGACCACAATGTGCAGTATGCAATCCCCCAAATATCATAAGTTTCCCCTTATCTAAGGATATTACTTCTGGGAATTTACAGTTTATAGTAGAGTCCGACTTTCGGATTAGGAAAGAAATCGGCCTAATACCAATATTCGGTTAAAATTTGACTGAATAGTATGACAAAATGTGGGATTTTTTAAAATTTGTAGCTTTTACTTTGAAACATTTGTACAATATAAATTTAGCTATGACATTTTCCCATCTTTCTGGTAACATATGGATTGCGAGCCAAAAAAAACTGCTCATCTTTTGAGGCCAAAAACTAATCAAGCCAATTTCGGATACTCTGTTCCAAAGTGAAGCGTATCCCAGAGAGAGCGTTCTGCATTGATCGAAACAAATATTAGTGGGACGGGGCTTTGTCTGGACTTTAAAGAGGGTGAGGCAAAACTTTTCAACCACTTCATTCTAAATAGGTTTTAACACCAGGTTCGATCCCTGGCAGAGGACAAAAAAATGTTAATCATGATTTTCGAGTTTTTAAAAATTAACTTCCCTCTAAACTATCCATCCAAGAAGCTTTCAGTGCCCCAGAAGCGTTAATTTTGCTTATTTACGTACCCGCTAAGATGGAAATGGGCCTCATCACTCATCTGCTACGAAATTCACGTTGTGCCAAAGTCACCGACCGATTATTGGTCAAATAAATAGTCAGCAATATTCCGCGTTCTGGAGCAGTGTAGCGTAACAACGTGTATTTCGCATGTGTTTACTACACAAATGTCAAAACAGAACTGACATTAGGGGCCAATCGCAAAATTTATATCATTTTCTGATAGGAGGATTACTTTTGCGCCACCTTGTATTTTATCGAAGTCCGTCTGTCTGTTGAAATCTAATTTCCGATGTCGCCAAATAACTTACAAACTTAAATGATACACAATATATCGGTCATGGTACTGATTTCATTGCTATTTAAAATCGGGAAAATCGACACACATCTCAATTACAAAGTCATATACATATCTTAGATATCAAATGAAAAACATTTCAAAGATCTCTGGAAAAAATACAGGGTAACTGTATTGAAATTACAGTTACCCTAAACCAATATTTAGAGTACTATTTACTTTGTTTTCTGAAATTATTTAAAGACTCTTTATTATAATTCTTTATTTTTTTGTTTGTTTGTTGGCTTCTTAATAAAATAAAACTTCTGTGAGAGCCAGCAATATTGGGTCTACTACCTTTGAGTATGTTTGCTTTCAATTTCAATTTCGTTGGCTGATAACACACAGACCAGCCGGTTTTCTTGTTACTCAATATATTGTTTATTGAAAATAAAGTCTTGTTTTTTTTGGAATAATTTTTTGTCTGGTTGTTTCACTCCAGATACTCAACGACTTTTAAACAACGCGGACGTGGTGTGTGGTGACTTCAAAACATACTGAATTTTTAGTTGAAAAAAAAAGAAAAGCGAATAAACAAAATATATTTATTGCATTAAACAAGTGAATAATTTAGCTGTTATAATTTTATGTATTGTTTTTTTTTGTGAGAAACAGTGAAATTTACACAATATATATAAAAAAACAAAACAAATTGCATTTATAATTAAAACAAAAAGCGACAACAACGAATATTCATTTGGAATATATAAAAAAAAGTCCCCGAAACCACGTTAAACAAACCTGCAGTTCATAAAATTGGTTTAAAGTTTTATAGAAAAAAGTAGGTGTTATTTGAATTTTAAGTCAGATTTATTAGAATTTAAGCCCAAATTGTAAAGATACTTACTTTAGTATTGTAAAGCTACTTTTGCTATGACTAGACCCTTAATACAGTAATTTATAAAATTTTGTTATTTATTTTCTTTTATTTGTTTATTTCATTATTACTTTGTCATGTTTGTGCTAAAAACAAACGCAATAATTTTACAATTTATATGCACTTTTCATTTGTATTGTATATCCCCTTATGCATGTATTTTTGTCTATATAGTCATAATTTTTCTTTGGTTTTTTTTGTTTTAAATTGTAAAAAAAGTTAATTTTTATTTTGAACTTTGTCCAAAAAGTTTCATTTTATTTATTTCGCCCATTATTTATATGCTAGTATGTTTTGTTTTATATACCCCCGAGTATATATAGTAAAATATTTATGTATAGAACAATTTATATGCCTGTATTTGTATAATTTTTTTATTGACATTTTTTTATTTTTGTTTGCCGCCTGATAAGCCTTTTTTCGAAATTAAGATTGTACTCCATTTATGTTTTCTGTTTGTATTTTGGGTAAAATAACATGTGTAGTTTTTATATAGGGAACAATTGAAAGAGGTACGGTTCAAAAGTTTTCAGATTAAAATTTATGTTCCAAAGTCGAATCTGATATAGATTGTAGAGTGGCTCTTTAAAGACCGCTTAATGTGAAGATATAGACGATATTAACAAAATTTGTTTTATTGGTGTGATAATACAGTGATATTTTGTTTGGATAGTGCAAATATTTTAGGGTTTGATTAGAATAAAATGCACTTAGTGTACCTTGCAAAATATGTAGATTTTATATATTGTGGGTGTGTGTACTTTGATAGAATAGATATTGGTAATTTAGTTTAGTAATGATAGAGACATTTTTAGTACATAAGTATGTATTTTATTTGTAGAACAAATATTTTCCCGTGAAAGACGGATTCGGCTATGCCTAATCTTGTATTTCCACCATAAATATGTGACAATAAATTACATTTTTATTATAGGCGTTATATGGGGGTGAGATCAATTATGGTCCGATCCTCACAAAAGTTGTTAGAAAGATTTAGGTTCATATAAAATTGTTTATGTCCAATTTCATTACGATATTAATTATTATAAGACAATTATGAAAGTTCAAGTCATTTTCTGAGGGGGAACTAGTATGGGGACTAGTGACAAATGTTTGCCGATTTTAGCCATACTTTACAGCATAATTTCAGAGTACTTAGAACTAATTTGTGCACAATTTTGTGAGCGTTGCCGCATACTCAACATATTTATAACTGCTTAAACCGTATGCCGGGGGTACATTTGTATGGGGGCTAGATGAAATCTTGGACCGATATTGCCCATTTTCAACACCAAACAAACCTTATTTGAGGAAAATTTCATCCAGATAGCTTCTTTCATTTGGACCCTATCGTGTTTTCAACAGATATACAGAAGGGCGAACATATCTGCATCGTCTTAGAATCTTATCTTAACCAAGCCCAAAACAAGTACATATATCACGAATGTCACTACAATAATACATTTCCTGAGTACACCGCCAATTGCTATCTGCTAATTTCAGTGGCCTTGTTGATTCGGCAAACAACACCTAGTAACATACATTTAGTGTCCCGAAGTCTGACACTATCACAAACATCAGTACTTAAACCAACGATCTTGTTCCCGTATTTGGGCCACTGACTCCCGTAGTCTTCGATAAGACTCAAATCTTCCCAGGAATGAGGTCCGTGCACCTCTGAGTACCGGTTTCGCCCCGTGAAGCCTTGTCTTTTAGCCGCACCAGTTATGGAATGATCAACCTAAATAACTGCAAATGCTGTTACCAAAATATTGCAATTTAGTGTTACCGTTTTGAATCGCCAACGTTGTTGAATATACATTGACGAAGGAAGACATTAAGCGAAGACACCATTAAGCGAAGACACAATTAAGCGATGACACAATACAGTGTTGTATTCAAAATGTTCGACATAATTTGCAGCATATCAAGTGACATTATTATTGTTATTTTGACATGTTCTTTATTTATAATTTTGTATTTAAAAATATATATAATAGAGAACTTAGTCTAATCACAAATTATAGTTTTGATATAGTTCTTCCATTATGTTCTGTCTCTAGCTATGTATCGTAATTGGGTAAATGATTTATTTGTTTCCCTGCAAACAGTTCTTCTCCATGTATCCTTAGGTCTTCCCAAAGGAACCCGCGTTTGTATTGTAATACTGCGTGTGGGATTTCATCAGTATTTTTTCTCAATGTATGTCCTAACCAGCTATAATTTCTCCTTTTTATTTCCATGCACATAGGGATTTGTCCAGTTCTTTCTAGTAAATTGACGATGCAGATAGTTTGAGGCCACCATACTCTTAGAATGTATCGTAGACATCTATTGATGAAGGTTTTAATTTTTTCGTTAATTCTTTTGTTACAAACCATGTATCGCAGCCGTACAAGAGAGTTGATTTAACACACGAATCAAAAATGCGTATTTTAGTTAGGATGTTAATTGAGTTGGACAGCCTGATCGTCCGTAGCATTGCAAAACTGACCTTAATCTTTTCCAAGCGGTTTTCCACATCGCTTTTGATAACACTTCCAAGGTATTCAAAAGTGGTTACATAATCTATTTCCTCTTCATCTATTGTAATTATCAGTGCCAGTCGTAATTCAGCTCTGGGTCATTGTCATTATCGCTTAAGGGCAATCAGACCGTCCTCTTTTCGCTGCCTTCGGGGGATTCCATGTCACTCGCATTGCTTAATAGTTGGCGTCGTCTAACTGTACCGCGTTACGGTTTCTCGATGTTTTTGCATTGACGTCATGCATTAGTTTTGGTTATAATTTTTCGTTTTGGAGTACCAAACAAAACTCAAGTTGGATTTTGGTAGAGACCATAAAGCTCAGTAGTTGAGTTTCTAGAATTCCAACTTCCTATACTAAGGTATAGGACGATGTGGCAGTTCTTGGTCGAGACTCTTTCTTAGGTGTAAGTTGTAATTGGTGATGGCGTTATTTTAGGCCAAGAAACAAATCAAAACGAAACAAGTAAGTCCCCGTCCGTACTGTGAAACATTTGCTGCAAAACATTTGAATTTATTGATGAAAGTGGAAAGAGGAATATAAAAGACAACTTTGTTTCATGTACATGCAGTTTTTGTTGAGTATGTCATCTACATTATTCTTTTTGTGCAGAAATGTCAAAAACTGAAAAGCAAAAACTTCACTGTGTGGATACGAATGCAGTATCAAAAGAGAATTTAAAAATGTTTTGCAGCAAATGTTTCACAGTGTGGACCGGGACTAACAATTCTTTGCTTAGTTCTAGTTCTGATTGTCATTGTTTTCGATTAATCTAATAAATAACCTAAATTGGTTATAAAGTACTCGTACATACATAAATTAGCTTTTGTGTGATTAAGATAACAGCGTGACTCATAATAGTTATAAGATTAGATGGGAATCTTATGAATTTGTATGTAAGTAGGCTAAATATTTACCCTTAGACCAAATATTAAACAATTAAAGATAATGATAGTGATTCAAAATTAAGTATTTTTAGAACATTCCAAAAATTTCTTAACATTAACTCGTCTGTGTAAAAAGCTTTTTACTGCTAAAAATTATCATTTTCTATATTCACCGTTGTGAAGAGGTCTTTAAATCTGGCTAAATTAATTTCTATTTCAACAATCTGTAGACATTTTAGAGTGTTATCATTTAAAATGTATTAAAACAACAATATGTTTATACTTTAGTCAATTGTTTGGTTAGTAACTTGTGTAAATATTGCCCATTTGGTTAAATAACAGCATAACTCAAAAATAATGTTTTTATTTTATTTTTTTTATAGAAGTTTTTTCGAAAAATATTTGATTGGTTTTGATGTGCTCTTGCAGCAAATGAGCTATAGACTGCAGTAAATATTAATGGCTGTATTTGTGTTTTAAATTTAAAAACAAATAAAATTTTATTTTTGGGTAAACAACCAAACTGGTTTTAACACGATACTATCAGGGGGCCTGTTTACTTTATTCTTTATTTAGAAATATATAACTAATTCATTAAAACGATGCTTAATCTCATAATACATAAGTCTAGTTTAAAAAACGAAAACATGATTAAAATTGTTGTTGGTTTATTTGAGATTTTGGGGTCATCTTTCTAAAATAAACTTTAAAAATAGTACTCAAAATTAATATTTTTATATTTTATTCACTTTATTAGAGCGTGATTTTGCCTGTATTAATTTTCATTTCTTGCTTGTTTTAACATAATCTTAAGGTTAATCTATAAAATTAAGAAAAAACCACAAAATATAAACAAATTTTAATTGACCAACACAACAAAACAATTCTAAATAAAATTTTAGAAACTTCTGGAGACTCTGAGGCTCATACTAGTGATTTAGAGGATACCGGCGACGAAATGACTGAAGGCAAAAATGTACCAACCACCCCCAAGCCCAGTTCTAGTGCTGAGGTGCCCTTTCGAAGAGGAGGAGATTTTCGCAAATCATCTTTAAGCTTAAATCGTCTGGTGGGTGTTATCGATGAGGGTACAAACACGGTAAGCTTTTCAATTTACACCACGCCGGAGTTTAAGGAAATTGCCAGCCATCGTATTGAAAAACAAATGCTGACTGTGAAAGACGGCTGGTTCGAACAGGACCCCATTGCCATCATCAACAATATCTATCGCTGCTGTGAGGTGGCCGTTAGTAAGCTGCCTTTGTTGGGCTACCGCAAGGAAGACATTTTCACGATAGGCATAACAAATCAGCGAGAAACTACCGTAGTCTGGGATAGCATCACAGGAAAACCTTTATATAATGCCATTATTTGGAATGACATACGCACCACTACCACCGTAGATCAAATCTTGGCCAAAATACCGGAACAGAATAAAAATCATTTTAAAAATATTGTGGGTCTGCCGGTGTCACCATACTTTTCGGCTCTAAAGATCAGATGGCTTAAGGATAATGTGGCGGCGGTGCGTAAGGCATGTCGGGAGAAACGTTGTAAGGCGGGCACCATAGACAGCTGGATAGTTTGGAATTTAACCAAGGGTGAGTGGTGCAAAGAGTTTAAGAAACTCAAGAAGAATTTCAAAATCATTAATCCAAGGCACAAAGCTTTAAAAAAAGACAGAAATATTTCAATATTTTATAAACAGCTTCAAATGTGTCCTTTCATCAACTTCATCATCATTTTGTTTTATTAAAACTAATTTAACTTTCAAAAATTCCCTTTAAAACAGGTGCTCTACACATAACCGATGTCACCAATGCTTCACGTACCATGCTCATGAATATTGAGACCCTAGAATGGGATCCAGTTCTACTGAAAACCTTTTCCATACACACTGACATGCTGCCCGATATTAGAAGTTGCTCAGAAATCTATGGCAAAGTTTTGGATGATCGTTCCGTACTCAAAGGCATGCCCATTAGTGGTATATTGGGAAATCAACAAGCTTCTCTGCTGGGACAAATGTGCATTAAACCAGGTCAAACTAAAAATACCTACAGATCCGGTTGCTTTTTACTCTGCAATACGGGCACAACACCAGTGATATCCTCTAGGGGTCTATTGACCACAGTGGCCTATAAATTGGGACCAAATATGCCGCCAGTATACGCCTTAGAAGGTTCGGTGGCGGTGGCCGGACATGCCCTGGAATGGCTACAAAATAAAGTACGCATAGTGCCAAATGCCTCAGATGCTGAAAAGTATGCCGAAGCCGTACAAACAACAGGAGATGTTTACTTTGTGCCCGCCTTTACTGGTCTCTATGCCCCCTACTGGCGTAAAGATGCCCGTGGCATGATTATAGGTCTAACACAATTCACCACGAAACATCATGTGGTGAGGGCCGCCCTCGAAGCCATTTGCTTTCAATCCAGAGATATTTTGGAGTGTATGTACAAAGAGGGTGGCTTTAAATTCAATAAACTACATGCCGATGGTGCCTTATCCTCTAATAATGTTCTAATGCAATTGCAAGCTGATACTGCCGGTGTACCAGTATTTCGGTCACAACTCTTAGATTCGACAGCCTTTGGTGCGGCCATGTGTGCTGCTCAGGCCGAGGGCATAGAATTGTGTAAATTTGATCCTGATAAAAGACATTATGATAATATTTATTATGATACCTTTTTGCCAACGAGCACAGATGAAGAGCGCGCCCAACGATATGGCAAATGGAAGAAGGCTGTAGAGCGTAGTTTCGATTGGGCCGATCGTGGCAAATCGAAACATATGACTGAAGAAAGATACCGCATGTTGTCATCAGTACCTGGTAGTTTATTCCTTATAGCTACGTTTGCCATGTTGGCACACTCTTTAAGAAATCTAAAGCCATAGACAATCAATTAAAAAGGAAGAAAAAGGGGTGCGTTTCGATATGTTTAATAAGAAAGATCAGTAGAATTTAATTTTTTGAAATTAAGAACAAAGTTTACATATAGCAAAACAACATTGAATTATTCCGAAATTCCATTGACCCAAAAAGAGAGTTGAATTTCTTGTCTTCTACTCTTAGTTGCGCTTTTTATGACGTTCATATATTCCAAGCCTAGTTTATATTTTACAGCCCTCTAAACTTGGACATCTTGGATATTTTTGTGAAAAATTAACCATATTTCGGAATGCTAAAAGTAAAATGTATACTCGGAATTTCTATGCAATCGGAGGGGCAGAAATCCAAACACTTTACTACTAAATGAATTGCTTAATTATTTTAGGAGGCGATCACTGTTATTAATCAACTCAATTTTAAACTTATCCTTTTTATAACATTTCGAAATTGCTCAGTTTTCTTTTATTACACATAAGTCTACTTAATAGTTACATATTTGAATAAAATTCGTGTACTTAGAAAGTATTTAATTGTACATAATTGAATTTTTTAAACTGTTAATGACATTTTTTATAATTTTTATCTTGTTATATACTTCTATTATTTTATTTTGTTTAGTTTTTAATTATAGCCAACTATTTGTGATAAAAAATGTATACAACATTTACGTATGTATAATAAACAGTAAAACTTTATGACCATATGTTTTCTTTAGAATGTTAATATTTAGTATGTTTATCCTTTTATTGCTTTTTTATAACTATTATTATTGTAAATAATAAGAAATAAATGAATACTTATATTTATAACGTTATTACTAGTTTATATCTATACAAAAAGAGAAATAATGATTGATGAAATAAAGTTTAAAAAGCCTTTAATTTTATATCAAAAGTGTTCAAGTTATTTTTATTATAATTTTCTATACAAAACTCAAAATATCTAAAATCCTCAATAACTTTGTAAATAAGCGTTTAATCGAGAAATGGGACTCCATTTGTGATCACTCATATTTCTAAGAAAAAATCGATATTTTCTATGCAAAACTTAAAATATCTTAAATCCTCAATATCTTTGCAAATAAGCGTTTAATCGAAAAAAGGAACTTCATCTGTGATCACCCATATTTCTAACCAAAAATCGATATTTTCTATGAAAAACTCAAAATATCTAAAATCTTCAATATCTTTGTAAATAAGCGTTTAATCGAGAAAAGAGGCTCCATTTGTGATCACACATATTTCCGACCAAAAATCGATATTTTCTATGAAAAACTCAAAATATCTAAAATCCTCAATATCTTTGTAAATAAGCGTTTAATCGAGAAAAGGACCTCCATCTGTGATCACTCATATTTTCAACCAAAAATCGATATTTTCTATGAAAAACTTAAAATATCTTAAATCCTCAATATCTTTGCAAATAAGCGTTTAATCGAGAAAAGAAGCTCCATCTGTGATCACCCATATTTCTAACCAAAAATCTATATTTTCTACGAAAAACTCAAAATATCTAAAATCCTCAATATCTCTGTAAATAAGCGTTTAATCGAGAAAAGAAGCTCCATCTGTGATCACTCATATTTCTAACCAAAAATTTATATTTTCTATGCAAAACTCAAAATATCTAAAATCCTCAATGTCTCTGTAAATAAGCGTTTAATCGAGAAAAGAAGCTCCATCTGTGATCACTCATATTTTTAACCAAAAATCGATATTTTCTACGAAAAACTCAAAATATCTAAAATCCTCAATATCTTTGCAAATAAGCGTTTAATCGAGAAAAGGAACTCCATCTGTGATCACCCATATTTCTAACCAAAAATCTATATTTCCTACGAAAAACTCAAAATATCTAAAATCCTCAATATCTCTGTAAATAAGCGTTTAATCGAGAAAAGAAGCTCCATCTGTGATCACTCATATTTCTAACCAAAAATCTATATTTTCTACGAAAAACTCAAAATATCTAAAATCCTCAATATCTCTGTAAATAAGCGTTTAATCGAGAAAAGAAGCTCCATCTGTGATCACTCATATTTCTAACCAAAAATCTATATTTTCTACGAAAAACTCAAAATATCTAAAATCTTCAATATCTCTGTAAATAAGCGTTTAATCGAGAAAAGAAGCTCCATCTGTGATCACTCATATTTCTAACCAAAAATTTATATTTTCTATGCAAAACTTAAAATATCTAAAATCCTCAATGTCTCTGTAAATAAGCGTTTAATCGAGAAAAGAAGCTCCATCTGTGATCACTCATATTTCTAACCAAAAATCTATATTTTCTACGAAAAACTCAAAATATCTAAAATCCTCAATATCTTTGTAAATAAGCGTTTAATCGAGAAAAGAAGCTCCATCTGTGATCACTCATATTTCTAACCAAAAATCTATATTTTCTACGAAAAACTCAAAATATCTAAAATCTTCAATATCTCTGTAAATAAGCGTTTAATCGAGAAAAGAAGCTCCATCTGTGATCACTCATATTTCTAACCAAAAATTTATATTTTCTATGCAAAACTCAAAATATCTAAAATCCTCAATGTCTCTGTAAATAAGCGTTTAATCGAGAAAAGAAGCTCCATCTGTGATCACTCATATTTCTAACCAAAAATCTATATTTTCTACGAAAAACTCAAAATATCTAAAATCCTCAATATCTTTGTAAATAAGCGTTTAATCGAGAAAAGGACCTCCATCTGTGATCACTCATATTTTCAACCAAAAATCGATATTTTCTATGAAAAACTCAAAATATCTAAAATCTTCAATATCTCTGTAAATAAGCGTTTAATCGAGAAAAGAAGCTCCATTTGTGATCACCCATATTTCTAACCAAAAATCTATATTTTCTACGAAAAACTCAAAATATCTAAAATCCTCAATATCTCTGTAAATAAGCGTTTAATCGAGAAAAGAAGCTCCATCTGTGATCACTCATATTTCTAACCAAAAATTTATATTTTCTATGCAAAACTCAAAATATCTAAAATCCTCAATGTCTCTGTAAATAAGCGTTTAATCGAGAAAAGAAGCTCCATCTGTGATCACTCATATTTTTAACCAAAAATCGATATTTTCTACGAAAAACTCAAAATATCTAAAATCCTCAATATCTTTGCAAATAAGCGTTTAATCGAGAAAAGGAACTCCATCTGTGATCACTCATATTTTCAACCAAAAATCGATATTTTCTATGAAAAACTCAAAATATCTAAAATCTTCAATATCTCTGTAAATAAGCGTTTAATCGAGAAAAGAAGCTCCATCTGTGATCACTCATATTTCTAACCAAAAATCGATATTTTCTATGAAAAACTCAAAATATCTAAAATCCTCAATATCTCTGTAAATAAGCGTTTAATCGAGAAAAGAAGCTCCATCTGTGATCACTCATATTTCTAACCAAAAATCGATATTTTCTATGAAAAACTCAAAATATATAAAATCCTCAATATCTCTGTAAATATGCGTTTAAACGAGAAAAGGAGCTCCATCTGTGATCACTCAAATTTCAAAATAAGAATTTTCAAAATAAAAAATAGCTTTGTCTCTCCAATAATTGTTGATTTCAAGGTCATGAATATTTCTTATTGAAAGTTTACTGCTGAATTCTACGGAATATTGAGTTTTAATCCAAGTCATTACAATTTTTATTTTAATTAGTTTTGCATGTGAGTTAAATACATAATAACAATCGTTTTGCAATTATTATTATACAGCATAAGTAAAAATGCTAAAGTAAAGTATTATCTTTATTACTAGCAACTAAATGATATTTGTATTCTACACGATCATTATTAAAAAATAATCTTAATAAATCATGATTATTTGCAAACATATACATTTATATGAATTGTCAATGATACTAATTAAAGATTTTATTTTATAATGCAATACAATTATTATCGCTATGATTATCTAAAAAACTCTTTAAAGCTTCAGGTATTAAGGAATTATTTAACCACACCTTTTTATTGCTACAATTTTCTTTTACGAAGTAGACAATATTTTTTTTTTGAAATTCTTCTGATAATTGTTATTTGAAATTTATTGCTAAAGTATGTCTTTAATTAGCACTTTGTTATGATGTCTTCATAAAAATTTGTTTGTTTTTCTGTTATCAGCAAATATGTGATTTATTGCAATGTAATTAAAATATGCTTGCAAATTTATTTTTCACAAAATTAATTTCTTTAAAAAAAAAAACTTATTACGTTTTTAGTTTTGTGCCCTTTGTACATTGTCATTTGTTTATAATTAGTTTGTTGAGACGAGAGCAAATAAAATAAACTTTTAAATATTTTATAAAAATAAACAAATTATTTGCTAATATATTTACACTCTTGTCTTTGTACTTAAAATCGAGGGGTTTCAAGTGTTGAAATATACATTAAAATTTCATCTTAAAAAGAAAATCAATTACATTTTCATTACGTATGTAACTAAACAGCTCACTTGTGTCCATTCAGAACTGATTCCATTGTGATACCCTATAAGTAAACAGCAGGATATTTATTCGACATCAAACCAGATTCTCTGATGAAGGAATGGATGCATCTCAGATTTATCCTTGATAACTCATCGAAACACGAGAGAAATGGGTTCCAAGAATACGTTCCCTCAAGTTTGTCTCCTCCTCTTTGTCGTTTCGACAGCTTCTACAGTAGTCGTTAAACCGTAGATCCATTATTCTAGCAATATTGCAATTATGGAGTAACCTGTAATATAAGAAACAATTAGCCTTATTTGCTCACGACGGAATTTTATAAGTAGATTCGTCACCGGCATCGTATATGGACCAGGTGGACCTCGCGATAATAATTGGATTAATTTTGCAAGAGAAATACCAGCAAAGGGATCAATCGCCTCCCCAGCCATCATCGTTCCCCTACTGGCCAATTCGTCTGCTATACAATTACCATGATTTCAGTTGAAACTGTATAAAAATTGCTCCAATAATTTTGAACAAAATTAACTTTCCCGATATGTTATTTTTGAAACTTTTTTCACTCCAGGATGAAAGTAAAATTATATTCAAATAAATTTCAATATCGTAGTGTGGGCTCATTTATAGGTCTTAGCCATTTAGAAAGAGATAAATACTTTATGAAAAAAGCACCAAAATATAGATAAAATATTTACCCTTAAAGTCCGAATTTCTAAAAAGTACCAAACACGAATTATGTTTTTTTTCTGATCAGCGAACTATGAATTACATTTTATTTCTTTGTTTATAAGATACAGATAGAAGGTTTCCAAATTTACCTGTTTCTACCCCCTAACCTTTCGAATTTCAATATGGAGGGAGACAAACCTACATTCTAAATTTCATATTTATTCATAGTTTCAATTGTATGGGCAAAGCGATGATGAATCAATAATTATCAAATCGTACTTACTATATAGGTACTAGTAGAAGTATTTTCATTTAAAATCTATTTTTTATTATATTTTAAAATATTGTATAAAAATGTCTTTATTTAAAAGTGTATTTTAATCAATAATAATATCATTATATAATAAATATAGAATTTACAAAAAATAAAAGTTCTAAATGTAATAGAAAAATAAAAACTTATATTGACTTACATTTAAAAAAAAAATAAAACAAAATTAAATATTTCTCTGCTCTCAAATATTACAGAAAAATTCAAATTACTTTTCTAAATTGTAAACCAAAAAGTTATATAAAAAATATAAAAAAATCATAATTAAATTAACATTATTGTAGATGATAAATTAAATACAAAAACTTTTATAAAGTACTCGTATTTAAACTTAAGTACAAGCAAAGTAACCAAAAAAAAATTTTAATTTCTCTAAATGTCTAAAATCTCAAAATGAAGGTTTACTGCTGCTCATGCCACGAGCTGGTAAACTATTGGTTTTTGTTTGTGGATTATCGCGAGCCTGTGAGTGAGCCACCACTATGCTCAGACATTGTACCCATTCTTCGGCATTTTTACCATCTTTTGGTTTGAGTATTAAAGTCTGATCGGCAGTAAAAATTTCAAAAGCTTTGGGTATATTGCGGGCACCACGCGACACCTTAACGGAACGTATTTGATTGACATCGATGCTTTCACCACCGCTCTGTAAATACGTTAATTAAGATTTAATAATATTAACATATTTAAATTATTGTACATTACTGTTTGTTAACTTACCGATCCTTTACATGACAAATGTGCTCCCGATAAAGTAAAATAACGCGTACGCCATCTCCGAAACAAACGCCACTTGCCCTTTTTCTCCTTGAGTTGTCCCTCGATCATGGGCTGATTACTTCCATTGAGAAAACCTACAGCCTTATCGGGATGATTGCATAGGAAACAACCCCATTGGTATTCTAATTCATTACAATTTGGATTAGATTTATCAGTCTTGGAGACTTCAAACACGTCTAGGAAGCCCGAATGTCTTAATTCATTGACGAGAATTTCACGATCCTGAAATACAGAAAAATAAAATAAATTGTAATTATGTGAAAACTGAATTTATTATTATGTTTTTTATATAATATACACAGAAAAAAACTATTTCTTAAACCGTTTCAATTCAAATATTTGTCACATATTGAACTGGTTTCAATTATTTCATAATTAAATCAAGTATTCATTTGCTCAAAAACAAAAATTTTTGATATTTTCTATTGAATTTAGAGTTTTGAATTTGATTATTTTGACAATTGAATTTCCGTTATTGGGTGAATTTCAAATACAAAAATTATTGAATAGATAATTTTCGTAATTGAAAACACATTTTTGTTATTTTTTATGTTTCAATTACGAAAATTATCTATTCAATAATTTTTGTATTTGAAATTCAACCAATAACGAAGAAGAAAAAATATATTCAATCGTAGGATTTCAATACTGTTCTCAAAAAGTCACTTCTTTGAGTTGAACTGTGGAAGCTGAAACTGTAGTGTTATACGATTACATTAGGTAACTCCCTTGGATGTAACTCCCCTCAACTCTGCTGTGAATGCTGGCTATTCGTGGTCTGACAAGGACCCAGGTCACTCTAAGATACAGAAGGTACATTCACAGCAATGTCGATTACAGCATTGCAAAACTATTTTTTGACATGCATTTCCATATTAAAATTCCGAATAGGGATAGAAGGCTGCGCGGACTCTTCCCCCTGACAATGTCATAAGCAATGTCAAAGAGGCATTTAATTTGTGTGCTCTTTTGGGTAAAAAATAAAATATCCACAACAACATCAAGAAACTGAATTGTGTGTATTTTTACGCTCTATTACGCTCTTTTGGTCACATTCGGGTTGTTTGACGAAAATCATCGTAACCTGAACAATATGAACGCCTACCATGGGTCATAAGTGTATATACTGACTGCTCTAAAAGGCGTTGGTTTCTTTATTGAGAACTATGGGACAAAATCCTACTTCAGGCTACCTAACTTCTGGACTGCTGTTCAGGCGGAAATTACTGTCATAAAACGTGCATCGAATATTTGGACATACATGTATATTTACTGATAGCAAGACTGCCGTTAACGGAATAGCAGGTGTCCTCACGACATCTAGATTAACGGAAGAATGCCGGGTATTCCTAAATGATATATCGAGACATTCCATGATAATGCTTATATTGGTTCCTGGACACGATGGAAATCAGGGTAATTGTATAGCAAACGAATTGGCCAAAAGGGGTGCGATGATGGCTAAGGAGGCGATTGATCCCTTTTCTGGTATTTCACTTGCAAAATGTAAGATGGTTGTACAGCAGAGACTATATGAGACTGCATAGAAAAGGTGGACTAATAAATCCACCTGTAATATCGCGAGGTCGAACTGGCCGGTATACGTTTCCAACAGGACGAATATACTTATGGAATTCCGTCGTGTGCAAATAACTGCACTATTGGAACACATGCTACGGTTTAACGATTACTGTAGAATCTGTCGAAATGAAGAAGAGGAGAAGACTGTGTCCCATCTATTCTGTCAATGCCCGACTCTAACAAACTTGAGAGAACGTATCCTTGGAACTCCCTTCCTCTTGTGTTTCGATGAGTTATCAAGGACGCATCTAAGATGCATCCACTCCTTCAACAGAGAATCTGGTTGGTTCAGCTTGGAAACAACGGATGTAGTGTGAATATCCTGCTGTTAACATGGAAACTAACCTAACTCTTTGGTCCTGGATTCCATTTTATTACTCTGTTGCTATTACTGCTGCATAATTTCAGCTTTAAACCATCCTGACTGATGGAGGAATATACAGACTATTTCAATCCAAGATAAGTCTCACAAGTTTGTAATTCATTCCAACCAGTTGCGGGTAATATTTCTGCTATCCACATAGAAAACTGTATCGTTGAGACAACGGAATATGCAATATTTTAGGTGTGGTGACAAATATTTAGTTGTACTGTAGAATAACCAACTAAAAATGGGCTCGGTTTGTAATAATCGAGATCAACATGGATTCCTCAATAATGATCCAAAACTGCGGAGTGAGTCTAGAGTCAGTTGACTCATCAAGACTTCTTTTAAAGAAACGGTTGTATTCATATAGCAATAGATCATATGTAAGTTTTAGTTGACTACTAAATATTGTTGATCTTCTAAATGCGATCGAATTTCATTGGATCATTCATTTTTTAAACGATTGTTTGATGGTAAATTTTTCAGAACAAACTGAACTGCACCACTAAAAGATGATGCAAATTAATCAGTGTATGAAATTTTTTTTGCAGATACTCATTTTTAAATCTTTAAAAAAGCTCCTCTCAATTACATATAGCAGACATCTAGCTCAAGAAGTAGAAGTTTTAGGAAAAAGTTGGAACATACTCCATGTTTTTCCTAAACCTTCCACATCTTCAATGAATTCCAATAAGTCACAGGCTCCTTATAGGAGCAGAAGCTAAAATCGGTCCAAATTTGTAATTTATGTGAACTAAACAGAAACATTAGATAGAGGATCTTTAAACAATTATTTCACGACTTTTTGTATAAACTATCAATTACCTTTGAGTTCAGGTATATATTGACTTAGTATAAATCTACAGTAGAGTCTGACAAAACGAATTTAAAATAGCAATACCAACCTTTATACTAGGAAATTGACTGGTGACTAATTCAGTAAAACTGCGATTTTCACACTTGAGTATTTGCCAAATATTTTTCAGATTACTGATGCCAGGTTCTCGAGTGCTAAGAACACTCTTTTCCTTAACCTAAAAAAAAACCAAACAAAAGTCAATAATTATTTGAATTTAATGAATTTTGTATTAAAACTAACATAATGTCGCACTTGGAAATCCAAAAACATTAAATGGATCCATGTTTTAGGATTACGAGTTCTCATGGTAAAACAGGTTTTCGAGTACAGGCAATGGGGTCCTCTGATTTGACAAGCAAAATGTAGCTTTGCTACTTTCTTGGAACGCCTTTCTGCAAATTCATTGGAAACTTGATTGGATAAAATAAAATAAAGCAAAAGCAACAGAAAGAGGCAATTTAAAAAATTAAGCAGAAAAATATTGGTGCAGCAGATATAATAACGTTTATATTATGTGTACGGTTCAGGCAGTAAGAATGTTGAGGAACATAAAAGTGAAAGAAATAAGAAGAAAAAAATTTAATTAAAAACATGCAATAATAATTTATTATAGTCTTAAATTATGAATTTTAAATCGATAATATTATAGTCCTCCTACCTTCTATACTGCAACGTGTGGGAGGCGGTAGCATTTGAGAAACCTCATCCATATAACTGCTTATGGAAGTGAAATGTTTTTCACAGAATTGTTGCACCGGATCACGCATTATCTGATAGGGCTCAAATGTGCTCATGCGTTGATCCATTATGCTGTTGTTGGCATTCAATAATGTACGACTGGTGTTGTCATTGCGGCGCGGGGTAACATTGGTGGTGGGTCCGGAAACTATAACTTCATGATCACTCTGTTTGTAAATAAAATTCAAAGAATTATTTACAAGGAAATTTAAATATTTCATAGCTTAATACTACTACTACTACTTACACTTCCATTGACTGGTAACTTCATCACAGATTTTTGATTGCCATTATTCTGTTGCGGCAATGCTGGAGAGGCGTGATGCACTGAAACCGGATTGGAAGGTGATGTTATCGAACCTATCGATTGATTCAAAGCATCGGTACTATATTTCAATAATGCCGTACTGCTGTTCAACAATGTTGTGGGTCCTTGCGATTGGGGTCTCAATTTGGTGGGCGATGTGGTCACCGTCACTCCTCCCGACGTCACCTGTGTCGATGGTATACCCCATTTGTTGTGGCCCGTTATGATGACATTGTTACTGAGCGGCGGTACCGGCGTCACATAACCAGGACTATTGGGTGTGGTTGGAGTTTTTAGCATGGCACCGGTTTGCACCACCACATTACTGCTGGATGTTGAGTTGTTAGCTGTGTTGGAACCTGAACCTGAAGCAGAACCATTTTGATTGATATGTTGTGAAGAACTAAGACGTGTCATACTTTTGTGTAAACCTCCTACAGAACCTCCAGCTACATTTAGGCGTGTCATGCTACGATGTGTATTGCCAGATGGATGCAGGCGACCAGTACTTCGGGAGTCTCCCAATTTAACACGTCTTGTGTATCCGGTATGGGGTGGTGTTGGTGGTACAATTGTTGTGTTGGCGGGAGGCTGAGTACTATGCGGATGGGTGGTAGTAGCGTTAACGGATGCTGATGCTGAAATTAAGAGAAGAGTAAAGAATTCTGTAAATGCAATTATATTCCGGGTTTTTGTGTGAATGTGTGTGAATGACTTTCCTCATAACATTGTTAATTCTATTACGGATAATAAATATTTGGAACCTCAAGGTAGTAGATATCGCTCGCAATTACCGAGTAAACCTTTATCTCAATATTTTATATGGACAACTGCATCAGGATCAGTGACACATCCGTGCCACAGTCCAGATCATGAATGTGATCTGTACTAACATAACTTAGTCTGATCTCGTATAGAGAGGGACAAACTTAAAGATAGTGTTGTACTGGCCAACCTAAACGTTCTGACATATATCGTTCCTACCAAGAGCCAGGAGAGTCCTGGTTCTTTCCTGTGCCAGATAAGGCCAGAACATTTTGAATATTCTACAAGCGGTAACCCACTCTTTTAACGCATATTCAATAATCAAATTCAATACTGCAACTAAGAGGATATGATTGTCCCTTTACGCCACAGAAGGAAGTCTAATCGAGTTCCTACCAAGAGCCAGGAGAGTCCTGGTCCTTTTCCGTGGCAGGTAAGGTCAGAACAGTTTGGCTATTCTACAAACGGTTCCCACTCTTTTAACACACATTCATCAATCAAATTCAATACCGCAACCAAGAAGATATGACTTTCCCTTTACGACACTATTCCGTTCAAATACAACCAGTTTGTTGAGCATTCGTCAGTAATTTCATTTCCCCAGATGCCCTTATGTTCTAGAACCCAAACTAACTATACAAACTGTTCTTCCTGATGGGTCAGGGAATGGAGTTGAGTGTCTTGATTGATCCAAGGCTGCCGCCATAGATATGGATGGTCGACGTCTTGAGATTTAATAATCGGGATTATTGACAAATACGGTCATGGTATTTGAGCCAACCTAGCCAACTCGATGTCGATATCAAGGGAAATGGAACTCATGGGGCCAGTCAAAGCAAGACAGCCTACTCACTGTACCTTGTAAAGTATGGAGAACTTTCCACCACTCTCCATCAGACAAGAATATAACTTAAGACCGCTTCTTTTGAAAAATCTCCAACATCTGGTATTTGTTTTGGGTATCTTAAAAGAAATACTTTCTTTGTCTCATTTGGACCACTACAGTAAATTCTGACTTTCTTTTGAGAAAGAAATAAACCATAATGTAGCGAGATCTAAATATGTTTTATATAACACTACTTACGTATTTTAATATTTCCCGTGGTTATAGTTCTCCTATAGGGATCCTTGGGACTGCTAGGACTACTACGACTCTGTTTGCTTTTATGGCTACGTGTGGTAGTGTGCGCATTTGAAGCAGCCACCGAAACTGTAGTGGTACTAGTAGCCGGATCAGCACTGATAATTGTAGAGAGTGGAGCTGTTGAATTGGCGGCCAAAGTATTGACCACTACACCCGAGGCTTTGGCGGCTATGGGTTGGTTGACAGCAGTCGGATCGTTGGAACTATTCAGATTGACTATGGTCACACCACCACACGTTTTGGGTCCAACATCTACGCTAGTCTCTGAAGAAGATAATTTCTGCTGGCTATAAACAATAAAAAAAATAAAGAAATAAATTATTTCGTTAAAAAAAAACAACAAATTGTGTTAATATTACCTTAAAGCATTCTTTTGTCTAACACAAGCCAACACTTTGTCCGTAAACAGTATGGGAAACGATGAACACAATTTTGTAGCCTCTTGCAACAGCACAGCCTGCGACGTTCTATCGGCATGCGGCAATTGTTCTAAAACAAAATCCAATGCATATTGAGCATTTTCCTTATTCGTACGTCCCGCCGTTGCCAAAACTTGTGCGCCCAATGTCACTGTATTTGGATTGGTTTTGGTGGCCAAACGTATTTTATCAAAATGCTCTGCCACCAATAATGGCCGCTGCTCAGCCAATTTCAATAAAATTTGCATGGTCGTACTCGCTGTCTCGCTGTCATAGAGAAACTCACACAACGGCGAAATGCACGATTCTAAAACTAAGGGTGTACGTTGTGCTATTAATAGATACAGTTGAAAGACGGCTAGTCTTTCTTGAGAATCACATTCTGGCAGCAGAGCTACTAACTGGGGTGCATGCGGTGACACCGTATCGGGTGACACTTCATAGATTTGCGAGAGTACACGCAGCAGACCATAATTACCAGCCAATATGGAATTGATAATGGAATCGATGTGTGGACTCAGCAGGTAGGCATAGTCAATGGCGGCCAACGAGAGATAGCTTGCTAAATTACGTGATTGTTCACGATTTCCCTTGGGCAGAAATTGTACGGCCACGGGTAGGGCCAATTTCATGACATCCTTTTTGTCGTAATTCTGAAATGGGAAAAAAGAAACGAAGCTTTTTTAATTAAAAACAAGTAAGAAAGTATGGTCGGTCAAGCCCAAGAGTCAAGAGTAAAAATATTTTTCTTTTAAAATATCAATAATTTATATTCGTGAGTGATTTTCGGAAGTGGGCCTTATATGGGAGCTATGACCAATTATGGACCGATCACCATAAAATTAGGTCGTGTGATTTATGTCTGAAAGTTATTTATGTTGAATTTTGTGTGATTACCAAATTTTTAAGTGATTTAAGCACGTTAAAGTGATTTTCGGAAGCGGGTCTATATGGGAGCTATGACTAATTGTGGATCGATCGTAACAAAATTTGGTGACATGAATTTTGTTTATATAAAACTTATTTGGAGCGAATTTTGTGTAGATACATGTATAAATTAAACATTTATGACCGATAAAGTCCCATTTCGGAAGGACATTTGTATGGGGGCTAGGTGAAATAATGGACCGATTTCAGCCAGTTTCAATAGGCTTCGTCCTTGGGCCGAAAAAATTATATGTACCAAATTTGATCGAAATATCTTAAAAATTGCGACCTGTACTCTGCACACAAGGTTTACATGGACAGCCAACCAGCCAGACGGACGGACATTGTTTAATTTTCCCTCCCTTTAGGTAAGGGAAACGATACACAATTGGTCCTGTGATTATTTAAGAGGGGATAAATTGAAACCTTTCAGACACTCTGTGGCATATTACGAAACTAACTATTTTGAATGATCACGAAAGTGGATTAAAATTTATTGAGCGATGTGCATTTTTAGCGAGGATACACTCTAAATTGCAATGTATAGAAAGACACCAAGGTTCACCAAGTGACAATCCTCAGAAGGGTACGGATTTTGGGCCGGCGTTGGACCAATTTATTTGGTTCCAATTGAACGATATGGTGACTTGTGGTTCCAGAAGGAATGCGCTATGCTCCATACAGCGAACGTCACAACAAAACATTATACATCAATGATTTGAGGTTATGGTTATATCACGCGGAATTGTCGAAAATTATTTATCAAGAGTGGTCGATTTTACATCGCTAGACTTTTTCTTATGGATTTTCTTATGTCGCAGATCCATTGCAATAAGCCGAATTTTACTGATGCCCCCAAAATCAAAATAAACCAGGCCATCGCTCAAATTCAGATCGCTCTTATCAGTGCCGCCGTTAGAAGCGCTCCTCTGCTTTGATCCCCCAAAATCAAAAAAAAACCAGTCCATCGTTCAAATTCAGACCGCTCTTATCAGTGTCCCCGTGAGAAGCAGAGGAGCATTAAAATTTGATGATTTTAGTATTCAAAGAAAATAAGCTTATTTTATCTTTTTTCGTCGACCGACTCTGTTACAGCTGGAAGTCAAGTTGTCAACACGCTGAATTCGTATTCTCACAGTCGGTATGTGAATTGTTTTTGTAGACAATTATCCCTGTTTAGCTCTGGATCCAACATTATGATCTTTGGATTAATCGGCATTTATTAAGAAATTCTAAAATTATATTCTTGACAGTCAAAAGTTAATGAGTTACTAAACGTATTGTTCTTTTATTTGACCACATTTCAAATGACATGATTAAGCAGTAATAGTTCTCGTTTGCTATGGTAACCCAAATAGGTCAATGTCCCTCACGGGGCTATCACGGGCTCGGCTACGAATTTTGATATCCGTGCTTACTGGGCATTGCTTAATTGCTGCGCATGCTAGGATACTGAACACTCCATACAATGACTTCTGTAAAAGTTGACATGATGAGGACGAATAGGAAATGGTTGAACATCTCCTCTGTCTTTGCCCTGCTCTATCAGGAGCACAGACTACGACAATGGGTAGATCTTTTTTGCACGGCCTAGCTGATCTATCTAGTGTGGATGTTAGGAAGATGGATTCGCGCGTCAGGTTGGTTCGACATTGAACCCCATTCCGACATGAGCCATAGGGACCCAAGTGAGCTGATAATACTGGTTGCCTTCATAACCTATCCCTAACCTGGGATAACCCAAGAAGCACTGCTTTAGTTTAGAGTTCACATACTTACCAAAAATATGCTCGATATAATATCGGCTGCAATTTTAGCATGTGGAGGATCATCTTTGCTACTACCGCACGGCTGGAGATTCCATAATAAACAGGTCTTAAGTAAATCGATCAGGGCGCTGCAATAACGTTCCGCTGTTTTCGTTTCACGTATGCAGGATAAAACTCGTGTAACACAAATCTCCACCACCGACTGATCATTATTATTTTTCAAGTAGTCTGCCAAGGAAATAATGGCATTTATGTCGGAGAGCTGTAAAACAAACAAAATATAATGAAAAACAATCCTTTTGCTTGATAAAAACAAATACCTACCACATCTGTGATATCATTGACAATATCATTGTCTGGCACTGAAAATAAATCACCAGCTCTGGATAGATCACGTTTCGAGAGTACTTTTGTAAACAGTTCATGCATTTTTATCAAACACTCTCTTTACACTCAGTTTCATACAAAACAAGTGCTCTTAGCAGGCGTTTATGTAGAAGTTAAGAGATTTTAATTTACTCTTATTAATACTTCTCTGTATCTTTTTTTAATATCAAGAAATTCTTTTTAAAATTTGCTAAAAAAAAAAATAGAAAGAAAATAAATGAGTAAGTAAGTAAGTAAGTAAAACATGTATTTGCAAGATATAAAACATTCTTTAAATTATGTCTTTCTAAATATAAATGACGGCATTTTTTTCATTTCACTTTTGGTGTAGTTGTTGTGCGTTTGTAAGAAAAGTACCAAAAATAAACATTGACAAAATGAAATTAAAAAAAAAATTCTCACGGTTCTATTTTATAATTTCAGTTTAAAAAACCAAACAAACCATTTGATCGAAAAAAATTTTTGTGTGGTTCGAGCACAATATTATTACATATTTGTTCTTGATCAGTGTGTTGATGATGTTGTTCATTGTCATATCATCATCTTGTTGTACATAGTTTTAGTTATAATTATTGGCTTTTGTTATTGTTTTCATTGGAGTTTTGCCAATTTTGTATCTTGTCAATACCAACAACAGTCGAGAGTATCTGTCCGTCTGTCTGTTAGCTGTGAAAACATTTTCATTAGACGAATGTTTGGTGTCAATTTGTGTGTTTAGTTTTTATCTTATCTTAAAAAATGTCAGCTACAGCTACAGATTTTCCTAGAAATTGACAAAAACAATCAATGTTTTTGTTGGTAGTATGAAGTAAAAAAAATCTTAGAAATTACTGATGCCATATCTTTACTTTACCTCTCTCTTCTTTTGTATTCCTTTCTTAAATTATCATCAGCACTTTAATGATCAAATTGACTTTTGTTGTGCGTGGAAAAGTCTGTCTGTCTGCCTGCTACTTAGACTCTGTTCTGTATTGGTTTCTTCTGTGTTATCTTTAAGATTTCTTATCTAATTGTGTTTTGTCTATAGACATTAACTTGCACTACATATACATCTTCTTCTTTGGCGACGACTACTTTTCGAATTGTGTTGCAACAAAACAAGTAAAATGAAATTGCACTTAATTCTTTTGTCTGTTTTAGTTTTAATTTGCATTCTTTACTTGTTTTTTTTTTTTGCTGAGGTAATGAAATTCTTTTGTAAACAATGTCAATATTGTTTGAATTCCGTTATATATGTTTTGTATTTCTGTGTTATTTTTTTAAATTTTTGCGTGGGGATTCCCTAGTACACTCATACACAAACAAAAACATTTAATCCAGATAAAGCTAAAGTCTAATAAAGTTGAAGAATTCTAACATTCATATATTTCTTTAATTACTAATGGCTTATACAATTAAATAATAATATAATTTGGTTAATGGTATTATAACCCAGCAAAAACATGATTATGACTCTTTCAATGACTACTACATACCATCTGCATTACTTAGAAGTATTAGAATAATTTATTATCTGTTATATAGCTGACAATTTTCTAGTCATTTGCATAAGCATGGGTGCCTCGTTTGCCCACAATCGACCATAAACACAATCGAGTGACAATTTCGAAAGAGTGTTTGGTGTTATTCATCGGCTATATGGACGAGTGTATGCGCCGTTTCGTAATCGAGGACGAAACATGAATCCACCACAATACACCAGAGACCAAACAGGTTTCTCGGGTTGAATCTGTTATCAATGTTTGACTTCGACAATCTGTTTTCTAGAAAAACCGAAATTAAAAAAAATATCTTTGACCTTAACGATTTAAGGGTTAATAATGTTCAATTTTAGTAAAACATTCAAAATATATTTCGATTATCTTGGATATATTATTTTCAAAAGGTTTTAATCCTTAACAGTAGTTTTTATTTATTCCTGAAATCCTCTCAATTCAAAACACAGTTACAGCTAAACTGTGAGAGGTGTTGACCTAATCTATATATATAAAAGAGTAACGTTACTGACTCACTGACTGACTGACTGATTCATCATCGCACAGCCCAAGCGGCTGAAGCTAGAATCATGAAATTTTAACTGTGGGTTCCTCCCTCCCCAAAACGATCCGATAAGAAGGAATTTTTGGAAATTCGAACGTTTAGGGGGTAAAAACGGGTAAATTCGTTAACCTTATATCTTAAAAACTAATAAAGATAGAAAAAAACTTAAAATTGCATGTTACTCTATTCAAAAAATAAGCTGACAGGTGTTTCGTACTTTTTCGAAATTCAAAACTTTTAGGGGAGAAAACGGGTAAAAACAGTATTTTGGTACTTTTTTTGGCACCCTATTTATCTTTTAAACCAATAAACATAGAATCAAATTTTAAATCGTATTCTTTACTTATCAAAAAATAAAAAATATAAGTTTGGTACTTTTTGGAAATTCGAAACCTTAAGGGATAAAAATTGTGTTTATTTTTTGTACTTTTTCATAAAATATGTTTTTCTATAATTTGACATAGACATACGAATATTTTATTATGAGCTCCGACCACGTTACAGCAATTTATTTGAATAAAATTGTACCACCACAATGGGGATAAAAAAGGTACCAAAAAGGGGATAAAATCGGGAAAATACATTTTATTGAAATTATTAAGCCAATTTTGATAATTTTTTAACATTGGTTCCTGGATTCATACAAAAATTAACTAACAGGGTGTTATTTGGAACTCGAGTACCAAGGAGTATTGGGCCAAATCCTGGTAAACAGTTTGGTACTTTTTTTAAACATATTTATTCTTGGGCACATTAACACAGATTTTAATATTTTCAGACATGCCTGTAGCATAAACAATTTTGGCAAAATGGAATATTTTTAAATTTCAAACTTGAGGGGTGTTCAAGGAAAAAAAGGGAAATTGGTACTTTTCTTCTAATGGTACTTTTTTAACATTCTAAATTAATTCAGTTATCGACATTAAAGTTAGCTGATATGTATCTGAGTGATGTTAGTGTTAGGAATAGGGGATAATATTTAGGTACCAAAATGTGTGAACTGAACTATAGGTACTTTTTTGTTCTTCTAATGGTACTTTTTTGAAATTTCTATAACAATGGACTTAAAAACATGAAATTAAACATATATGGTCATAAGTGAGTGAGAATTCTAGGGGGAGACTTTTTGGTACTTTTTCTTTATTCGAATGGTACTTTTTGTAATTTCTTCACCAATGAACCTAAAGCCATGAAATTAAGCTTATATGTACCCGAGTGAGTGGGAAACCACAAGTGGGGGATTTTTGGTACTTTTTATATATTCTAATGGTACTTTTTTGAATTTCCTATAATAATGGACTTAGAGTTTACAAAAAATCGAAGAATTTCAAAACCGCGGTTTCGGTTTTAAAAAATTAAAAACCGATCGGTTTCGGTTTTGTGATAATTTATTAAATATTATGTATTATAGAAAAAAAAAAAGTTGATAATATAGGAAATGATATACAAATCTAAAATTCAAACTTGCCTTGGTTTAGTGAATGCGAATTTAAAAGGGATAATCAATGGTACTATTTCCTTATTGCAATGGTACTTTTTGAATATTTTATAATAATAAACCTAAAAATTTAAAATTAGGAACACATTTTGCATTTTCTATAATAATGGACCCAGAAATATGAAATTAGACATTTACAATTAGAATTAGATTCACAAAGTGAGACTTGATAAGGAGTGAGATCGAAAAATTCTTAACACACGTTTTTCATTACATTTTTTAACCCAAGTATTATTTGAATTTTTTTTTGATCAAGTTACCTTTGAAAAACATGTCAGTTATTATGTGTAATGTCAATTATATTAATTTTTTTGTTAATCTGATTAAAATGAGTGACCAGAAAAAAGTGCGTACTGAAATTATTAAATATTTTCAACAAAACCCAACTTGGTCTTACAAAAAGTTGGCCAAGCATACAAAGGTCTGCCGTCAAACTGTTTCCAATGTTATTAAACAGTACCGGGAGAACTTGTCAGTTGATAGAAAACCTGGTTCAGGTAGAAGGAATGGTCCACATGATGTTTCTAAAGCCAAAAAAATAGAACGCATTTTCAAAAGAGCTCCCAACACATCCGGTAGGAAAGCAGCCCGGTTAGCTCAGTGCTAGGACTATTTGGTACGAAAAGTTAAAGCTAATGCAGGTTTAAAAACATACAAGGCTCAAAAAGTTCCTGACAGGAACGCTACTAAAAATTTAGAGGCCAAAAACAGAGCACGGAAATTGAAGTCAAGTTTTATAAAAAAATATTCTTGCTGCATAATGGATGACGAAACGTATGTTCTGGCAGATTTTTCGCAACTTCCAGGTCAAAAATTTTATGTTGCTGATGCTCGAGGGAATGTTGAAGAAAAGTTTAGGACCCAAAAGCAGACAAAATTTCCCAGAAAGTTCTTGGTATGGCAAGCAATATGCAGTTGCGGCAAAAGAAGCCACTCATTTGTTACAACGGGCTCTATAAATACCGAAATTTACATCAAGGAATGTTTACAAAAAAGGCTGCTTCCATTCATAAGACTTCATAATGTGTCCACTTATTTTTGGCCTGACTTGGCATCCTGTCACTATGGCAAACAAGCCCTTGAGTGGTACAAGAACAATAATGTGGTATTTGTACCAAGAGAGGCAAATCCTCCAAACTGCCCGGAGCTAAGGCCAGTGGAGAGATATTGGGCTCTTGTTAAAAGAGAATTGAAGAGTACAAAAAAGGTGTCCAAAAGTGTGGTAGATTTTAAACGGAGATGGACTACATGTTCGAGCAAAGTGACAGAAAGCACTATAAAAACGTTAATGGAAGGGTTTCCGAAAAAGGTTCAAAATTTCATCACTAGTGATTAAAACTATAAAAATAATTTTTTTTGTAAATTGTAATAATAATTTCAATCAAATAAAAAAAAAATTAAAGCTGTAAGTTTAGTGGTTTCTTTTTTATAAACATATATGTATGTTAAGAATTTTTCGATCTCACTCCTTAGTACAATTTCTTTCTTCTAATTGGGGTGGCGAAGCGCACCGGGTCAGCTAGTTTTTTATATTTTTATTCTCCCAAGTATCCATAATAAATCCTAAAAGAGCTGTCCCTAAAATTTAATAGTTTCTTTAATAAAATTTGAAATTGGAGTTCTGAAACGGCATTTTAAAAACTCAGCCTTTTTTGATCATAATTGGGAATTGGTTAACGTTACCCCACGAACACAAAATCTCATATTCGACAACTTACAAATCGTTACCTTAATATTAGAAAGGCCCTAACTCGTGTTTTTTTAGGTCGAAATTTTTTGTCTAAATATGATATATGAGCGGACCAGTTATCGAAATAAATGAAAATCAGGGCTTACAAAAAAAAAAACAAATATTAACCCATTCTCAGCCATTGTACCTGCTTGAGTACAGAAAAAAGGCAATATTCAAATACTCATACATTTTTTAACAAGATAAATTTGATAACTTTTTTTGTGATTTTGCATTCAACACAATGTGCTTTTAAACATCACACATAAAAATTTTAAAAAAATAATACCCTTAAGGTATATTTTGTCCTGTTTTTATAACGCTATATAATTTTTTGGAATATTACCGAGGTTAGTAGCAATTGAGCTGCGGAGAGCAAACACAGTTTTACGAAAGGAAGAGTTTTTTATAATTTTGTGAAGTAGAGTGATTATGTGTACATTTTATAAAAATGTATAAGAAAAATAATTTTTTGGGGCAAAGTTGTGAGATTAGGAAAATCGGTGTACCCAATTGGGTACAGTGGCTTGATATGTATTATTTTTTTTTAAGAATTTTCTTACTCTAAAATAGAATTTCAGACCATCAAAACGTGAAGTTTTTAATGCAAATGTTTTAAAAACTAGATTTTTTGGAAAAATATGAGCACCACAATTTTGATAGCTATTATTTTATCAGATCCGGATTGTAATATGGATGAAGATGTTGCTGACGACTTTGTTAGAGATCGCATGTACCAGGTGAAATATAAGTATTTTGTGACAGTGATAGCGACGATGATGTTCCACTTGAGATGTTCTGACAGAAAATAATGCCCTCAAGATCAAGCAAAACAAATTCTATTTGGATAATAAGACCATGCGATGTTCAAATGTCTCAAACTATTTTTTTGGACAATGACTTCAGTATTATTTCATACTTGAATGGGAAAAGGTTATTAGTTTAACCATTTAGCAAACTTGCATTTATGCATCGCAAGCTAATAAACACAATTTATCCTTTAACACAGAAGATTTGAATATATTCTTGAGTATTTTGCTTTAGAGTGGATTTCCCTCTATGCCAAAAGAAGATACGTATTGGGTGCTCTGCGAGGATACTCGCACTCCAAAATTTCCGAAATTATATCACGGAACAGATTCAATGAAATAAAACGTTTTGTTAATTTGGCTGATAACACTAATTTAGATGCGACTTACAAGGTGAGACCCATATACAAATTACACTGGCTTCGCAACTACACTGGTGTCGCAACTACTCCTGGAAACCAATTTCCTTAAAGGATAAAAAATCCCCTACGATGGGGTGAATGTCATAACAGAATAAGATGGTTGTCTGAACAATGCGATATTGCGTTGTGTTGAAAAAGTAATGTTTTAAAAATTTTCACACATTATAAAAATAGCATACACTTCACGCCATTGTACCCATTCAGGTACAGCCCCAAAAACACGTTTCCTAAAATTTTTTAAATTTTTTTTTTATTTTCTATGTTCTTTGACCGTATTTTAGTTTAAATAAATAAATGAATTTAAAAATTTTTCATTTTAAAGGGTCTTGGTTTTTAAAGGGTTAAGGTTAGAAAAATATCTTAAAATAAATTTATTTTCATTCCTACAGTTCTAATTTAAGTAGTCTGAAACACGTTAATGGTTTTACATTACAATGTTAAATTCTACCCTGTTTTTCTCGGCTATAAAATCTTGGAGCAATCTAGTGATCACTGATCGAGATTTATCATAAATATTCGTGATCACAGATCGAGTTTCTTTTTTTCGCTGAAATACTTATATTCAAAGTTATTGTATATTTAAAATATGTAAATACAAAATCTGCTTTTAGTCATATCGCGTGCCTTTTCTCAATTAAGCCCATGTTTACAATATTATTGATGATTTATCAATAAAAATGGGGGAACCTCAGATTCTGCTTAATTTTCTATTTAGTTATTAACAATAAGTGATCACGGATCAAGTTCCTTTTCACAATTATACGTTTAATTTCATACTTATTGACGATTTAAGTTTTTTCAATAAAAAAAAATCGATCTTAAGTCGGATCTTTGGTGTCATCATCATTTGATGTCAATCATATTCATTGAATATCCCTAAAAGTTGTAATGTTTGGCATCTTAATAATTCCTTTATGAGCATAAACTTTAAATTAGATTCATTCTTAACAACCAAATTTTTCTGCTGTGGCTTGAGTTGAGTGAAAAAAATTCGGTTATTTCAACCGTAATACTTCTTTGCCAACTGGCTATCTGTTGCTAGAACCGAAAAAATCTATGGATATAATAGAATGATTCAATTAGCAACAAAATTTGGCCATCGAAACGAATCTGAAAATTGTAACTTTTAGAAGAAAACTTATGAAGAAATTCCCGAAAATTCCCGATAAACATTTCCCGAAAATTAACAAAAAAATTTTCCCGGGAAATTTTTCCCGCGTAGCAACTCTAGTCATCATAGATCCAAATATTTTTCAGCATTAAACACTTTTTGTTGCAAAGTTATTGACAATTGAAGTTTTTCTGAGTGATCATGGATCGAGCTCAATTTCTCCATGACAAGCTTTGTTATATAGTAATTGACAATTTAAAATAATTCTAGCAAATTTTTCCCACAAATGTAAGTGATCACAGAACGAGTTCCTTAATTATCATTTAAATCATTTGGTCAATATTATGAGTGATCACGGATGGAGCTTATTTGATCAATTACACCCTTATTTATAAAGTTATTGATGATTACTCCACTAACTTCAATTATCTCATTTAAATAAGTATATTTAAGATATTGATTTAAAATATTCTATACATCAGTAGTGATGGTGCTAATTTTTTTGGTAGTCTTGCTTGAAAACTTTATTATTTCGTTTAACTTTGATCGTGCTATTATTACGTAATTATAAATAAACAATTTTTACCTTTAAGGGGTGACTCAATGAATTCAAGTGAACTGTTACTTTTAACTATTATTATTTCTGTTTAATTTTTTGAGTATTAGTTTTTCATTTAAACATTTATGCACCATTTACTAGGTATTAGTCTAGTTGAAAATGTTTTAAATAAATTTGATAGTGGGGAAAAATAGATCAATTGAAATTTGAAGAAACCTTGATCATCTTCACTTTCCAGTAAAATCGTTACTTACCAAGGAATAGTTTAAAATGTTAATATAATGATTTTTCACTACTTTTACAGTAGCATTATTAACCTTTTTCATTTTCAAACTGAAATTACTCCTTGATGGTCCATGGGAAGTATACCCGCCCCCCACATGTATTCCAAGGAAATTTTATCTAGAATCGTTTAAAAAAAATCAAAGCGATCCGACCAATAGTTTAGTTTCTATTGAGGCTTACACAGAAGCCCTTACCAGTAAAACCAAAATGTATGACACGGTAGGGGATCCGGTGGTGGCTGCCTTTGTACTTCGGGTAAAAACGATAGGAGAAACGTAAACTGCTTCAAGGCAAGTTTTAATTCGCGTGTGCATTTAAGCACCTACTTATATATAAGATTATAATCCAGTCATTACTAAACTATTCTTAAGTAATGCAAGAGGTATGTGTATTCATTGAAAAGTAAATTGATGAGTAATTTCAAGTCAATATCATGTTTTGGCTTTGACATTATGCATTTTAATTTATTTGTGATGATGTTCCTACTGAAAACCTTCATAACATCAGAATTTAACATTATTTTGAGAACATTCTTAAATACAATTGGTAATGGTGTAATAGTGTTAAACAATAAATTAATAATTTTGCGCTACAATAATTTTTTTGTTTCTAACATTTAAAAAATTATTGTTGTTTGCAATATATATACAAATGTAGTACCTAAAGCAATATATAAATATTGAAAATAACTTAAAATTTTCGATTACAAAAAACCGTGTTTTTTTGCTTAGTGATTGTCGTCATATGGGATTATTCACAAATATCTGCTCGTATTATTTAAATAGTCTGTGACATTTACAATTAATTCATAAGCCAGCAAGCAGGTGAACTAAGTGTTTTTGTAATAAATAAAACACTACAAAATTTCAAATTTCATGATATTCACAGGAACAGTGAAATTGTAATGTGCAAAAATCCCTACATTAGCTGTACAAATATATTTATTTTGTAGATCCTTTTTTATCTTAGCTTTCACTACCATATGTCATTAATGTAGATAATTAGTTTTGTTAGACATTTTTATCTAATAAAACATTTTAAATAATTGCCCGTCTTTGCCAAACAAGTCCAGCCTGCTGCCAGTATGTCTGTCTTTTCGATTAGCATATGGTTGGATGAGGAGTTAGTTGATTGCTGGGTTTTTATAAGTCGTCTTCTATGATCACATGTCAGCTATGCATGTCTGCGTACCTGTGATTGTATTGTTTGTGTGTTATGTTACTCAAACCGGTAAGATTGGTTAATACTTTTCATACTACGAGTATTATTATACTCTTACCATAGATTTTCACGCATTGATGATAATATATTGTTGCACTCGTACATACAGATATTTATACAATTGTATATATGTTCATCATATGCACATGCATACTCATGAAATAACAATAAATTAAAAATAACAAAAACAATTTAAAAATTTGCAAAAAACCACAAAGCACCTCTAATACAATTACTATATGCATATATATTTACTAGAGTCGTAACAGTATCCGAGTTGCCACATACATATTTTATACCTATAGCTTCTATTATTACTAGACCTACTGCTTCCAAGATGTTTATTTTTAAAACTTATTAAAATATTCATTTAAAATAGCTTTAAAATAGATTGTAAGCTAGTTCATGTCACCGTTTTCTATTCATGCGAAATTGCGAATTTTCACACAATCTCTCATAGACAATCGCTAAGCATCCAGAGAGATTTGGGCTTCCTTTAAACAATTTTGGCAGCTGCCGGCGCCGTAGAAAAAATTGCTAATCTTCTCTGTCAATTTCCAATTCTTCATATAAGAATCCGCGATACTTTAAAGTAACAGGTTGAATGCAAAGGGTCTTCTAATATAGACATCCGTACTTTGATAGTTGATAGCGGCCATTTTGTTGAAGCTATATCTGTCTAATTGGCTGTCATTTATTCAGCTTGTTTTGCCAAATTACCATACACAGAAGAAACTATTTCTTAAACCGTTTCAATTCAAATATTTGTCACATATTGAACTGGTTTCAATTATTTCATAATTGAATCAAGTATTCATTTGCTCAAAAACAAAATTTCTTGATATTTTCTATTGAATTTTGAGTTTTGAATTTGATTATTTTGACAATTGAATATACAATTTTCGTTATTGGTTGAATTTCTAATACAAAAATTATTGAATAGATAATTTTAGTAATTGAAAACACATTATTGTTATTTTTTGTGTTTCAATTATGAAAATTATCTATTCAATAATTTTTGTATTTGAAATTCAACCAATAACGAAAATTGCATATTCAATTGTCAAAATAATCAAATTCAAAACTCAAAATTCAATAGAAAATATCAGGAAATTGAGTTTTTGAGCAAATGAATACTTGATTTAATTATGAAATAATTGAAACCATTTCAATATGGGATTAATGTTTGAATTGAAATATAATTTTTTCTGTGTAGACTGTGCAAATGATAAAATTGTTTTATCAAAATGAGAGTTTTGTTTGGGCAACGATTCGCGCGCTTCGCCAATTTTACGGTGAGGCCCAATTCTGTTTGAATGTGTACGTCAGCAAACAAAATTTTCGAATTCGGGACGATATCAATCCACTTAAGATTCATGAGCGTCCAATGTTTGTTGTGGATCCGTCTTATTTCTTTGAGAACTACGTAGGTCGATGATTACCAGTTGGCCTGAATTGGATGATAGGACACCAACGACATGAGGTTTAAGCAGGACAGCGCTACGTGCCACAGAGTTGGCCACCGATATCGTGCGATTTTACCCCGTCTTAGTCTTTCTTGTGGGGTTTTATTAAGTCGCAGGTTTATGTGAATAAGCCACCAACTACAGCATCCCTCAAGGCCAACATAACCCGGTCAAATTCAGTCTGTTTTATGCGCCAGCGTCATGGAAAATTGGACATTTCAGATGCATGCCCCCAGCGAAGCGGCGGCTAACATATGCACGATGTTCTATTCCGTACTTAATGACATCCATAAGCCTTTCAAACGAATAAAAAATTTTGATTATAGCTCACACACACTTTGTTTTATTTAAATATAAAGATAGGAAGCTTTTAATGAAATGTCCTTTAGTAATATCTTATTTAAATTTAGTCTTGATCTAAACCTTAATCTCAATGAGTGATATGATCTTATCAAAATGGAGTCTAATGGATTGCAATCATTATTTATCTAAGCCTCATTCTCGATTATAATTGATTTCGAGCGAGGAGGAAGAGTGTACGATCTATTTGAGTTGTCGGGAACTCTACCTTATTATACGGGTTGAATCTAGTAATCATATATTTGTTAATCTTATATTGATCTCAATGAGTAAATGATCTTGTCAAAATGGAGTCAAATTGATTGCAATCAGTATTTATATCAGCGTCATTCTTCAATGCATCCTAGCATATCGAAAATTTGTCCAGCGATTGTTTCTATCAGAACTTGTAAATTACTACATAGTTCTTGCCAAATGACAGAAGGCCTAAGTTAAGGCTTGCCGAGTTTTGATATTCTTTAAGTGGTGATCGTCAACTACTTGTGAAGCGTTTTCCTGTGTGCTTAGTATCTGATCATCTGTTAAACTAAATTCACACACACAGAAAAGAGTTCGATTGGAAATCAGTTCCCATTTTAAATATTTAATAAGATGAACTGAAATTAAGGTATCACAATTAAAAAACTATAATTTCAATAGATTTTCTATGATAAGAATTGTAAAAACACAATTTCAATCGAATTATGGTTCTGACAATACTAAAGTTGGTCACATAAACCAAGTTAACGTTTTCTAAAATTTAAGTTCTTCATTCGTCTGCTATGACTAAATTAAATTCAGCAATATTCGTTTAATCCCCAAATATTAGTAGTTGTAATCGTAAAATTTGATTGCGATATGAAAAATTCAAATTCGGTGTTCTCAACCGAAAGAAAAATTTCTATCTGTAGAAATTTTTGACAAATCATGTAGTTTGTATAAAATAAATTAAAATTCACAAAATAATTTATTCTATTTAAAATATTTTTCAATTAAAAAATTTTAACAAATAAGATCAAATAACTTTTAAAACAAACAAATTAGGAGATGGACATGAAAGGGTGAGTTTATTGGATTTATCTTAAATTATTCACTAAAGATGTGTTCACATATTTTTTTAGGTTTCATAACAATCACATCTGTATGATAAGGAATCGTTTAGCACTATATCTCATCTTGGAAGTTAGTTGCGAGGAGTCTGCCTATGAACGTCGATATTTATTTAGTTCAATAAAGTAAAATGGATAAATTTGTCTACGTATTAAAATGTATGTTAATCTTTCGTTCTTATGTTGTCTTTCTGAATGTAGTTTTCCTCAATTTTATTTAAGGACGCAGAAAGGTCAAGATTATTCAAGTTGTATACCAGCCTCATATACATACATGTTTACATATCACCACCTACCATGCGAAAGATGCAACTACCTATTGAAAAAATTCAAAAAAGTGAAATTACTGTAATGTTAATTACGCAATTTTTCACATAAGATGAATTGTTCTTTATATATTAAGATTCTGTACATATTTTAAGAATAAACACATTCTATTTTTATCAATAAATGGGTGAAAAGTTAAAAGTCCTTAATTTATTTCATGTGCTAGAAAAAATAGTAATTATCCCTACTACCAGATTCTGTCCTTACTACCGAATTATTTTATTTCAAACAGTTGAGTCTACTATTAATTCAGCAACAGAATAACACAGCTACCATATATTCAGTCATCCCAATCGAATTTTGTGATAGTACGTGCAACCGACCAAATTCGATTGGCGACAAATTCGGTTGTGAACACGAATCTATTTTCTCTGTGCATAAATTTGGATATTTCTTAGTGAATTGAAAATGCGCAAGAGATTTAGTGCATGTAAGTAATTATTTCCATAACATATACGAATTAAAGACCTTGAGATCTTATCTTATAAGCATATAACAGGATACCAATGAAAGGCTAATATCTTCAGCGCCCAGTGTAATCCTGAGGGTGGAACCAAAATACGTTGCGTACGATATGAAGTCTTTCCGTTGCAACAAAATACACAGTCCCAAACATCTATAGTTCTACTTTAAAGCCAAGAAGAAAATAGATTTTGATTTTGAGGTCGGTACTCATAGCCAACGAGGGCCGAACACGGTCGGCTATTCAGATGTGAGAGAAACTCGTTAAAAATATAAAAAGGGAACCAAATTGGAGATTGTTCATTTAAAACACAAAACATTTACTAAAGAGGCACTGTTTGTGCGGATCACTGATTTAAATGGAAGATATAAGATCAGTTGCCGAATATTAGCGAAACTGCAGATATAATTAAGCTGTTATCAGAGCCTGATAGCTACAACAGACAAATAATCTACTTATCTGCATCAACAACCGATTAACGAAACTGACACAAGGCAATAATTACAATCGATTGAATCCCTATGGCAACATCATACATGTATCCGAAGACCCGCTACAGCAGACCAATAATCTACTTAGCCGGAACAACAACCGTTTAAACTGATACAAACAATAACAATCTATTTAATGGCAACACTGTACATGGAGACGCACGATACTCCAATAATTAGGAAGGACAGTGGAATCTACATGGGAAATATGCGAAAAAAAACAACTACTTCAACAATTCGTATAAGATGGAGATGCTTTGTGGAAGCCAAATGCCCCCCCAGTGGGGTAATGGAAAAAAAATAAATCAGAGCCCGATATCTTTAAATGATGAACATTCCTTTAATAAGAAGAAAATATATTAAAACTCAGACGATTAAGGCATTATAGAAGTTTCACTACCTTCATGCCGACAATCTGAATAACACAAAACTGCAAGAGTCAGATATTGACAGAAGAATATCGTCATCCGGAGATCTCGTCACAAAAAGGACAATATTCTGAAGTTAAATAAACCGGTTTAGAGAAGGCTTCCAAGCAGACTTGGACTTCACAGGTTTTGAATTAAGGACACATTTCGGTTGAATCGAACAATCTAGCTGGATGATATGCCCAGGCAAGGGGAGATAGTCGTCTTAGATTACTTAAAGCACCGTCATTTGATGTCTCTGAACGCTTATAAAAACTAGATTAAGAACTCTTAAACGTTCAAATTTTGGTTACGGGTCAATATTTTTTTGAATGTACAATAGGACGACTAGTAGCCCAAATCGAGAGAAAAATTTAGATGATCCAGACGCTGAAAAAGGGAAGATCATAAATAAAACATCTTTAAATACATGTTGGAATAACTAGGGCAAATGCATTATCCATCCTAAACTACATCAGGGAGCCGATTGTATGTCCCTTAAACATTCTAACTATGTTTATAGTTAATTATTACAGCGCTCAATAAATAAACTGAATAAATGTTAGCCAATATGTTAGCCAATATGGCCTCTATCAACTGTCAAAGTTCGGAAGTCCCTATTGGAAGAGCCATTACGAAATGATTTGAGATTGATACTCAAACTTGACTAAACAGACATTTATTTAGCTGGCAACACTTTATTTGAAAAACCAGTAATAAAATGGTTAAATATCAGGATTTTATACTCATGGATAGATGATGTGTAAAAGAAATGTATTTAAAAAAAAAAAATCATATACAGTGGTTGACAACACAATGGAACTTTTCCAAATATTTCATTAGTGGCCTAAAATCTGGCCTAAAATCTGAAATAAAACATACTTTTATTAACTTAATTTAACAAAAAACAAAGGATTAAATTGTAATTAATTAAATTCTAAAAATGAGAAAACAAAATTAAAACATTTCTTTATTACGGCATTGACAAAACAATGGAAACTTAGGTATTATTTTAACAAATATGGTCTAAACTTTGCAATAACTCAATATTTTGTTGGGTATCTCTTATTTTTTATAACTGCTACACATCGACGATGCATTGAACCAATTAAAGAGTCAATGGTCTCCTTTGAAATATTTTGGCATTCCCTTATAACCGCCTCCGATAAATTTTCCTTCCTGGTGTAATTTTGGATCCTTATTTTACGATCTACAATTTCAGATCTGGCGATTGGGCAGGCCACTTCAAAACACGTACCTCGTTGGATTGTAACCACTCGGTTACAACCCTAGAGGTGTGTTTCGGGTCGTTGTCGTGTTGGAATCTCCAAACTGGGGGCATATTTTCCTCAGCGCATGGATACATAACATCGTTTAATATGGTTCTGTCATGGTATCTTTTATAATATGAATTGGGCACATACCTTGCCCTGAAAAACATCCCCATACCATAATATTGCCACCGCCAAACTTTACAGTTTTATTTGTGTACTTTGGATCTAATCTTTTTCCATTTGGTCGTCTTACAAATGTTCTCCCATCACTGCCTCTTAAATTGTATTTGGATTCGTCGGAAAAGAGGACAGTATTCCATTTCTGTATCGACCAGTTAGACGAGCAGAACGGTTCTTTTTAGAAATGAGTGGTTTTTTCACAGGACGATAGCAACCAAGACCAGCCTCATTTTTTTTTTTTTAAAGAGAAGTAACACTTAGGCAATTAATATGCCTATATTAAATGTGTTACTTTCTTTGGAAAGGGGATAGAGTGTAGAGGAAAAGGTGGTGAAAGAAGGAGAAAAGCTTTTATTTGACAACTCTGCAATTGCGCGTTATGTTTGTTATTAGTGCAGGTTGCAGCGCCCCTGGTGGTGAGATGGCGCCTTAGTCAAGCCAACAACCTTTATTTAATTATTTTACTTCGATGGCCTTTTTTAGTGTTATACCACCGAAGGAGGGCGCTGTGATAAATATTAGTTATTAGTAAACTAATAATTATTATAAACTGATGTTGTTGATTGGCAGCGGCTGGGAATCGAACCCAGGCCACAAATACCATATCATGCTTAGTGATCAAACGCGCTAACCAATTAAGCCACAGCACCCTCATACTAACTTTTCACCCTGCGACTAACTGTTCGGATACTTATTTCTAATTTTAGGCTATTAACAACCTCTCGAGGAGTTATTTTTGGGAATTTCTTGAACTCTCTCGCTATTAAATTATCTTGTCTAGGAGTAGTCTTACCAGGTCTTCCACCTAAATGTTGAGTTTTTACAGAACCGGTCCCACGAAATTTCTTTATAATTTTTGAAACTGCTGATTTATTTATGGAATATCTGTCACAGATACTTTTTTGTTTTAAACCAGCTTTAAAATCGTTAATTATTTTATTTTTTAAGTCTTCACAAATCTTAACTTTAATCATTTTCGTTAACTTTGAAAAAAAGCAATTATGCAAAAAAACTTAGAAAAAGAAATTGGGAAAAATTAGCAGAATTTAAAATTAAAATAACTATAAAAAGGATGCTTTTTACATCGTTCTTTTAAATATTCACACCTATCGCGAATCAACATTTCATATGAAATATGTTCCCTTTTCCCATTTCTCGTTCATCAACTTTGTTCACGTGAAAAAATTCCCCATGTTGTGAAATTTTTAGATGAAATTTTGTAAACAATAAACAGCTGTTACGAACAAAATCAACTATTGTGAATGAAAAGTTTAGGGGAATATCATGATAGCAATTTTCCCTTCGAGGGAAATGGATATTTCATGGGAACATAAATTGCACATGTTTTTTACGATAGGGGTGAATATTTTCGTTTTACACTTCTATCTTGCAGAAGTTTAAAAGTTTCCATTGTTTTGTCAGTTGCGAAATAATGAATATTTTTAATTTTGTTCCTTTTTTTCAGAATATAATTAATTATGTTGTTTGTCTTTCAGTTAATTTATATAAATAAAACTATACAAGTAAAATACTAAAAAAAAAATTATTTTAAAAAAATATTTTAAATTTTGGTCTACATATGGAATATTTGGAAAAGTTTCCATTGTTTTGTCAACCACTGTATATTGCATATATAATGAAAAAGACATTAGTGTCGCTGCATGCAATATAACAAAAAATTCCATATTACTTCTGCATTTCCATAAAATATTGAAAAAGTTTAAAGAAACGCAACAAAAAAATGACAAGACAAAATCACATAAAACAAGAAATAAATATACTTTTTTTCAAAATTAACATAAACTTCCGGTTGTTTTTGCATTAGAAAAAGAAAGAAAAAAAAATATTGAATATAAGGAAATAGAAAATGGCAAATAGCAAATAAAATCAAAGACAAACTCTCATATTACTAGCTGCAAGTATTTAATTTATTGTTTTAAACAACAACAACGAATACAAACAAACAAGATTAACAACAATATAAAATCAATAAAATAATAAACAACAATAAAACAACTTAGATAAAACTAAAATCAAAAGTCTTGGAAATATGAACAAGAAAACTTAACGATTTTGTCACCAACATCAAATCGATCTGATGATCATGATGATCAACGAACAAAACCAGGTTGTCGTCATCGTCATCGTCACTTTATTAAGATTAAACTTTCACACTGTTTTTCTAAAATAGTCAGTTTAGTTCAGTCATCAATGGTTGGTCGCCATTCAGTCATAATAAATACAATAAATTGTATTGTTTTGTTTTACTTTTGTTTGTATTTTAGTTGGATCTACATCTAATTTAGGTCAATTACCCTATAGTTGGGTTTTTATGACTCTTTTTTGTATAGTTTCTTTCTTTTTGTTAAACTTTGTTTCACTAGTTTAATTTAGTTAGATTACCTATGCATATCAAAATAATCTAAAAACACGTTTCCATTATTTTACACAGATTTCAAATCGTCTCTTTATTTTCCAATAAACATATAGAATTTTAAATTGATTAATAGTTTAGTTTTAGTTTTTATTACTTGAGTTTTGTTATCATTAATTTAAAATTTTCTATTAACACTCATCAGAAGTAAATAGCAGTAGTAAATAAAACAAATCTTAACAATTACAATCATTTAATTTGTAATATTTGTTTTTTTTTTCTATTTTCGTTTTAGGTAAAATCGAATTTCAAACAACTTTAATATTTTCGCGTTGGTTTAAGACTGAATTTTAATTAAAGCCCCTCAGAGTGTTTAGTTGTGTTGTGTGTACCGTTTGTTTTTGACTCGATATTTGTGGTCTGTGTGGTGCCTCTGCCTCTTTATTTTTTTGGTTTGGTTTGTTTGTTGGTAGGTTTCGTTGATTTGTTGGCTAATAGAACTGGTTTAAATCGACAGCAACAATATAACAAATCCAAGTAAGAAAAATAAAATAATACATGTTTTACCTAAGGCTAGTTATTGTTTGGTGTATACCCTACAGTCTATATGTTAAAAATAATGAATAAATTTCGTTCTTTTCCACTTTTCCTATTCCTCCTCTTGTACTGTGAAGGTATGTAGTTGGTAGTGACGAACCTGAATGGTTAGTGAACTGTTGGTTGGATGATTCATCTATTTACGTAACTACTCTGCAACAAAAAATCAATATAAATTTCATTTAGTTGAAAATTAATTATGAGGGATCTAGAGGACAAGGTGTGTATCTGGATTGTTGGTGGAAATTGACCCTATTTGTAAGACTGATTAGGTGAAGAGATCAAATTGGAATTCCCTCTTGCTCTTCTAATCTGAATAGAGCACAAGAAGTGAGTGTGCTCTAGAAACGAATTTAAATCCATTTCATCCATGGTGAAATTCAGAACTACAATATAGCCACTAATGCTAGCCCTTCTTATTAACCCTCTAACCGGCAAGGCTGCCTTTAGGCGGGTATATTAAATGTATGTAATGCTGCTTCATTTGGTTATTTTTCCCGCTATAACGTAAAGAGACAAACAATTTACTTATTGTGATAAACAAGAACGTGCACTTGTATTTTGTTTGTTTTTATTCTAACGTATTTATTTTTTTTTTCTAACAATAACCTGGTATATTATTTTACCTCGAAATAAAATTGGCCGGTTAGAGGGTTAAACCACTCAATTATACTATGTCCGTCAATTGTGTTTGTACAACTATTGTGCCCATAATTTATCAATAGGATAGGTTGTGTTATACGTATCCAGATCATCAATCGTAAATGGAGTTGAAATGTCCATGTTCTGATGGCAATTGAATGTAACCCCCAAGGCAGTAGAAAAAGTGACTGATTCTCTAACACTGGAAAGTCGTGGGCTGAAGTGAAGCTGATAGCACAGGATAGACCACAATGGAAGCACTTTGTTGTGATACTTTGTTCTACCTTGGAACCATAGGAATCAATAATAATAATAGATTAATTAAGATCCATTCAATTTCTGTTTTTTGGGGTTTATGGTCGTAGGAATCAGACCTGATAAATATATGGAAGCTTCTGAGGAAGATTCAACCTTCATACCTGATAATCTACGTCAAGTGAAACCCCAAAAGGAAATTGACATTATGAAATCCATTATTTTCCAGTTAAACCTAGTAGAATTTATGAAATTCTATGCCCACATCAAACTGTTAGTCGAAGCTGATTGAAAATAAAGTTATACAAAACAGTTATGCAGCTGTGAAACATTTCCTCTGACTCTGGCAGACGAAGAAAAGCTAAGAATCTTTGAAAGAAAAATTATAAGAAGAATATATGGCCCAAAACGTGATGACGACGGAGGCTTCCTTTGAAGAAACAACAGAGAAGTCGACAGTATAATTGAAGCTAAATACATGCACAGAGAATACAGATTCGTGATAGCAACCGAATTTGTTGCCAATCGAATGATTCGGTTGTACATATAGAATTTGTCGGTTATATCAACAGAAAGACAGTTGACAAAGCAGAATTTCGATTAAAGCAACCAAACTTTTGTTACCCCTTTTAAAATTCTATAGCCACAACTGTAAAATTCGGTCTCTAAGGTAGAATCATTCGATTGGCAACAAATTCGGTTGCTATCACGAATCGGTTTTTCTGTGTGGTGAAATTTATACAAGCCCAAAGATTAAGCTGGGCAGGATACGTAGCTAGAATGCCACAGAACAGAGCTCAACAAAGAATAATGAATGCTACTCCATACAGAACCAGAGCAAGGGAAAAACCCAGGTGAAGATGGCTTGATGGAGTCGAGGAAGATGGCAGGAAAGCCAATATAACAGATTGAAAGAATGCAGCACAAGACAGATCCGATTGGAAGAAGAAAGTGAACGAGGTTAAGGCCCATACAGGGCTGCAGCATCAAAAGATGATGATCCAGGAACATCAAAATTCCATCCTGAACGCTACAAAGTCATGAACTATTGAGTTTGTGTGGGCTTATAAGATAATGAAGTTAGACGAGTTAGACGATCTAATAATTAATCTTCAGGATGAGGTTACAATTTAACTTCGATCGTTGTAATGCGGATATTCCAAAAACAATGCCTCAACAAGGTCTTGGACATTTTGGCAGTTACGGCGACATGAATGAAACCGTTTCCACGTATAATGGGACTGATTAAAGTTTTAATAAATAGTCATTGCATCGATTTCAGAAAGATAAAAAATTAACATCGAGGAGGCGACTACTTAAAGGCACCAGACGACATTCAACGAAGTATTGGAAAATTACAAGAACGGTTTTATAGTGCCATGATGGTGACAGATCTAATCATTTCATCTCAGGGCCTTCTTGGTACCCTGTCTTTGAGAAGACGACTACTCCAAAGCAGGAGTAGGACAATCTCTAAATGAACCAGTTAGGCATTGGTGGCTTTGGAAAATGGCATAAATCAATCTGCCTAAGTAAGTTGAAGTAAAAATCAAGTTTGAGCAAGACTCTATTTTCAATGCCTCTCCGGATCATTCCCAATTAATCGTTGTAAGCTAATGTAATGGGACGGTATTTGATTTTCCAAAGACGACTCGAAGTGCTTTATGCACGAACAACTTTTACTATATTTGGCAAATTTGACAGTAAACTGCTGCTTAGTCTTGTAACGCGTAGATTCAGAATTCAGCGATCATGACATGTGATCGTATGATTCCTTCCAATAAAGCCACATAGATGAAAAAAGGAAAAAGTACAACGAGTAGAGTACCACTTAAGGAACCTCCAGAGATCCCTTCAATGACGTGGGTCTGAAAAATTAGACAAAGGGTTCTATCCTGCTTGTTATAACATAATGGTGTCACATTTAATCTATTCTTCACACAGCACAAAGTATTATCGCTTTTAGATAGAGGGAAAATGAAGAAGTTCCTTCAGAAGACCATCAAAAAGGAGCAGTTAGGTATTGATTAGGGATGCCAATCCCGATCCCGAAAATCCCGGGATTTTTCGGGATCGGGATTTCCCGAATCCCGGGATTTGTGAAAAAGAATCCCGGGATTTTTCGGGATTAACAAATCCCGAAATATTATGAGATTTTTGATATTTTAGGAAGATTTTTGAAGCACCCAAAATACTTAGAAAGCTAAATTTCAGCATATTTTTTATAATACTAATCTCGCTTCAAATCCAAACGCAGACAGATTTTTTCATTTGAATCGGAGAGCAGCACGTCTCCCTTGCATTAACAGGCTTTTACACAATTTACACTTTTACGAAATTTATGTTCAAGTTATTTTCTAAAGGGGACTAGGGGCAAATGTAGCCCGATTTCCGCAGTACTTTACAGTATAATTTCAGAGTATTTACAACTTATTTTGTGCAAAATTTTATAAGGATTGCCGCATAATCAAGATATTTATGACTGCTCAAACAGTACTCCGGGGGACAATTGTATGGAGCTAGGGGAAATCATGGACCATTTTATTTTAATTTAACGCATTAGTTTTTGATTTGTTATGTTTTTACTTAAATATATTAATGATATAATAGTTTTTATTGTTGAATTAGATGTTTTTGACGTTTAACTAAAATCCCGAAGTCCCGAAAAATCCCGAAATCCCGAAAAATCCCGGGATCCCGAAAAATCCCGGGGTCCCGAAAAATCCCGGAATCCCGGGATTTACATTTCTAAAATCCCGAATCCCGGGATTTGTAAAACCCAGTCCCGTTTGGCATCCCTAGTATTGATGTCTATGGAAAATGGGAATTTGCCTAAGGTATCCAAAAGTACAACTTGCAATTAAGTTCTAACTTGAAGGAATATAATGGAATCATCAGGTGCCTAATATAGGCTGTACAGCGGAGAAGTTGACCTAAAATTTAAGTTTGAGCAAGACTCTATTTTCAATGTTTCTCCGGATAACTCCGAATTAATAATTGCAAGCTGCTGTAATGGTACGGTATTTAATTTCCAAAGCTCGAACAAATATTATTAAATTTGGCTCATTTAACAGTAAACTGCTGCTAAGTCTTGTATGCATAGATGCACAATTCATTGTCATGACCGCGATCTTATGGAGGTCTAATGATCGAATCGAATCGATACAATTCTCATACGACAGCAATGCTTTCGACCACAATAAGCAATTTTGAAAAACTTTCACGAAATTCGTTCTGGGCACAAGTGTAGAAAAAGTTACACATGAGACATTTTGTTAACGCAATGGCAATATGTATAATTCGATATAACCACGTTATACCTCCCTCTACTGTCGACCTAAACCACTAACATTCTTAATTAATTCTTTCACACATGAGCTAGACTTGTTGGCTAAAAACGCAACATTCAAATCTTAGCTGATTTGATGTGATTTTTTGCACTTTTATGCTCTCTTTCTCTTAAAAATATGTATCTTCAGAAATAAAAGACTCGCTTTGATATTTACATAGAAGAAAACCTAACAATTTTAAGAATATTTTATTCATGTTCAAAAGAAAACAAGTTAAAAGAGAAATTAGCAAGAGTAACAAAGATCTTGTTTGCAACTAAACAACCAAGAGAAGAGATTTTTTATTAATTTCAAATAAAGAGTAGTCGGCAGTTCGTTGTCAGGTTCGTGTTTGTATAAATTAGATTTTTACCTGTTTATCTAAACAGTTAAGTTTTTTTCTATTTTATTTTTATTTTTGTTAGAATAATAAAAACAAAACGAAAAATAATGCTTATTGTTGTTGCACGAGTAATGATTATGATTAAAAGGCCAGAAAGAGAAAACTATATAGAGTGTGTGTTTGGGTAGAATAAGTAATAAGAAGAGTTTTGTTGGTGGTATTAGCTCACAATATAAATACAACAACAACAACAACCATATCAACAAAAAAATAAAACATCATAACAAAAGATATCAACAGCAACAACGACAACAACAAAAACTGGCTTTAAACAAAATAATAATAATAAAAAAAGAAATAATGCATGATCAGAGTTTCCTCGTGATGGTATTTTTCGTGATATGTGGGGTTTTTGGAATTTCCTAAATAATTTCTGTGTGACTTCAATTCCCAGTCATGTTCTTTTGATTGTAATTGGAAAATTATATATAAATATAAGTCTGTCCATGTCAGGGAAATTCTAATGATCTCTAGTGGGAATTAAAGTTTGTTAATTTTTTGGACTGTAGCTTTATTCATTAATAACACTAGCTATAGCCCAACTAAGGAAATGTAAAAAAGAGTTTAAATTAAAAAAGTTTGAAGACCAAGAATTGGAGGCATTACTCCATGAAGATTGTTGTAAAACTCAGCAAGAGTTTGCAAAATCATTGGGAGCTGCTCTAGAAGCTATTTTAAAGCAGCAGAATTTACCCAAAAGCTGGATGAAAGCAGGACCATACGAATTGAAGCCGAGAGTCCTTGATATACGAGTTTGCATGTCCGAAATGATGCTAAAACACTATAAAAGAAAATAATTTTTGCACCGAATCATTACTTGTGATGAAAAATGAATCCATTACGTAACCCAAAGCGTTGGAGATCGTATGTGAAGCCCGGCTAACCAGTCGAATCGACACCAATGCTAAATACCCATGGCGCTAACTTAATTCTTTATATTTGGTGGTAGCAAAAGTGTCCTATCTATTACGAGCTGCTGAAATCTGACTAGACTATCACAGGGAACCTGTACTGAACGTAACTGAGTCGTTTGAACGCTCTGAATATGCGGCCAAACATGAATCAGTAATATTCTGTATTGGAATACCAGTTAAAAAGTATTTATAATGAAGTGGTTGGTAAGTGTTGCCTCACCCGATTTGTAGTCCAGACCGTGCCCCGTCCGACTACTATTTTTTGCGATCGATGCAGAACGCTCTCTTCTGGTTCAAAATACAACAGGAAAGTAGTTAATTATCACTTATTTGTGGCTCTGAAAAATGAGAATGGTAAATCTTAAATCTTCATTCAACAAAACACAAACGTGAAATCGTTCTGCAAAAAAATGCGTCAGCTGACGACATACTACAGCAACGTTCATTGAATTATTTTGTATATATGCTTATATGCTGATACATTTGCAGATTTGTTTTGATATTTATGGAGTAAATAGATACAGAATACTCATCGACACGTCATGGAGTGATATGATCCTCAAAAAGAGGAATAGGCTGTCTCCTAAAAATCAACGATGCATTGAGCGCATTGTGTACTGAAAATGCCACTGTCGGAAATGTCACCCGCCCGACATTTTCGAAAAAACCACAATCAAAGAGTTTAATTATTAAGTGATCAATTCTGATTGCAGGATATGTGGTTTCATCTGGTCAATGCAAGTTCACAATAAAAAATTCAAACATTTTTAAGAATTCGCTTCCGTTTCGCCTATACATGCGTTTTGATGATTTCCATTGGCCGGCGCATCTCCGATTTTAAAACTTCAGAAACCCTTGGGGGTTCTTGAAGTCATGAGTCTATGTCTAGAAGCTCTCAATTCTTCCACAAGAGTGCGATAACTTATTGCCCTTATATCTCGATAGTACGATTCCAAATATTGAAAAAGTTTTCATCAACAATAAAGAGAGGTCAATGACTCTGCCGCATAGATCATGTTATACCGGTGGCCTGGTATATGTTGACTTTAGGGTATCGGTTAATTCTGGATTATTATTCAGAAAACTCCACAAGACAAATTCTAGCAGGTTCAAACCGCAAGATCATAATATACAATTCACGTCACCTTACATCCAAGGTTCACTGTGAGTTAAATAGCGCAACCACAAGCCGTCCTCGTTTACTTCGAGCCAAATGAATATCTTTGATCTGTAGTGCTGTCCGTTGACGGTGAAAGACTCAGTAACATCGTTATCAAAGAATGATGCCGTCTGTCTAAAATCTGCAACAAACATTAAATTTGTATTTATGTATTGTAGGTTAGGTTATGTGGCTTGCTCGCAATTTAGCGAGTTCTCTCGGAGGCCTCGTGGAAAACTTTTATGCTGAAAATCATACATGAAAATAGAATGGTTTCCCTTCCTAATTCTGATGACTATGTGAATCCTGTGGTGCCAGTGAGAACCAACCGGTACTTCTCATAAATTTGATAATTTTTATTGGAGATACATCTCTGAGACAATCCAGATCATGAGAAAGAGCTCTATCGAGATGTAGTAGTCTACGCTTTTGTAATGCTGGTCAGTCACATAGAAGGTTTTGCACTGATTCTTCCTCCTACTCATCTAAATAACTTCGACAATAGCTATTACGTGGGTACCCATACGTTCCGACATGTGTCTAATCATAGAGTGAGCAGTAATTATACCCGTAAGAAGCCTAATCGAATTAGTATTAAGAGACAAGAGTCCTGGTCGTACAAGTAATGATATTTGACCACCTTAGTTCCGTGTCTCTCAACGTCCATTCATCTATCAAATTCGATGCGATCAGCAAGGGAATGTGACTGTATCGAAGAAGCCTAATCGAATTCCTACCAATGAAACGAATGATGTTAAAAATTAAGTCTTATTATTAGGACGCACTGCTCAGTCGTGTAACTTGCCTCTGAGATTTGGCATTAGTGGCTGAGTAATAAACAACATTTGACGCTAGAAACCGTCAACACTGGCCCGCCTTATTGTAAAACCCGCTACATATTGTATTGTTGTTGTGTTTTGCTTATATCTCAGCCATTTATGAACCGATTTTACAGATATTCTATATGAAGATACTCATTTTATATCTGATATATTGATATCACAACGATATCTAGATATCTAAACAACACAAAGACTGATGAACAGATCGACTTCTGTAAATATAGGATTGCATGATCAAGGGTGTAGCAATAATTGATTGGGAAACGATTTGAGTCAAATTCGGATTGTAACTACGAAACCGAAGCGTATTTGAGGGACCTTAATAAATTCTACCACATATTTGGAAAGATACAAATTATCTAGGACATAGGCATGGAAAATTCAACAATAATATTTAGGGTGCCCTGATAAACAGACGATAGTGAGCTGGACTAACAACGTGAGGATTTCGGATTCGAATCTCGCCAAAGACTCTGGGTGTATCTGCAGACAAGCAAAACGCTTCGCAGTTTGTGTCCGTTTTTACAATAAAAAAATAAATAAAAATATATTGACCATATCCAGTATTCTTTATAATTAATAGGAATTTCTTTTTGACCTAAACAAATTGACAACCCTGCTTGCAGCCATAAATTGTCTATACAAATAAAATGTTTGTCGATCTTTAACAACAACTGCATGCCACCATCACATTCAAGACAAATAATTATGTTTCGAAAAAGTAAGTGAGTGAGTGAGTAGCAAGTGAGTGAGTGAATGCAGCAGTATTCGTTGTAACCGTAGTTACGTTGCGAGTACAAAGTAACTAAGTGAAGATGTATTTACCGTTAGCAATTCCGGGTACTTACCATTTTTATGTTGTTGTTGTTGTTGTCGTCTGCTGTTGAGGAAACATGTTTCTTTTCATAGATTTAGTTTCAGTTTCTTATTTTAACTGGTTTAAAAGATCATCAGCAACAAACAGCAGCAAGACGAGTAGAGTACAATACAGTACAAAAGATACGAGATTTATATACTACATACATTTATTTATTTATTTATTTATTTATTTTTTTTTATATTGTATTTATTTCAATGGTTATTTATTTTTTTGTGTGTTTTAATATTCGTTAAGGTAGACCACGAGGCCTTTTTTGAAGTAGAAAGAAATAATATAACAAAAAAACTTGTTTTTGGATAATATCAAACTGGTTAAATTCTTTTTGCTTGGTTTTTTTTGCGGTAAAGGTGGGGTTTTCAATACTTTTTTCCAACCACTTTTTATTTTTTTGTTACAAAACAAAAAGAGTTTCACAAGTTATAAGCTTAATTTTTATTTAAAATTGTATGTCTACAACTTCTGTTGACGTTTGCAAATTTATATATGTAGCTAATTGTGTTTAAATATGGCTTGTTTTAAAGACAGTCTTTACTTTTGTTTTATTAAGTTAAGTTAAGTATTAATTTGTTTGTTAAATATTGTTGACCTCACTTTTTATGTTCTAGATTAATTTGTATTTTTTGGACTATTTCAGTTATTTGTTTATTTGCAAAAACACCTTCACTGTATTTTATTTATAATTTTTGTATTTATTTTTTGAATTTTTATCTTTATTTTTCATATTTCAAGTTGTTAAATTCACTTTTTTTATTGTAATTTTTATATTTTATGGTTTGTATTTGTATTTGAGCCTTTAAAAAAATTCAAAAAAAAAAATGCACAAAATTTTGTATCCGCTTATCTTGTTGTGACGACACTCACGATCACCATTATGAACACGACAACAACCACTGACGGCAACAGGCGAATAAACAATCACGTTAAAGCCAATTTCAAAAGACTGAAATGAAAATATCAGAGACCTCTTTTAGCTCTTTATTTAACTTGTCTTAAATGTATACTCTTAAAACTCTTGCCTATTTCTCTTCACTTTGGTCTTGTCAGCTCTCTTATCTGTTTGGCTGTTTCATACACCTGTTTCTATCAAGTGTTTTTTTATGTTTGTTATCTTTAGTTATGGTTATTTGTTTAATTTTCCCTTTCCTACTCCCTTCTTGATTTCATTCATAAAAATTTAATCAATTTACAAAATTTTTATTTTTTTTTTTTACAAAAATAGTTTTTATTTTGTTAAGATCTTAAGTAGAGTTGCCAAATTAGTAGGCTTTTCATAGTTTGGCGTTTTTTTAAGTGAAAGACTAGCTAAACTAGAGGTTTTATCAAGGTTGTCTTGCATTATCGTTAATCCACAGTTATTACAGAACATTTATGATTAGATTAACTTTATCGTAAAGACCTTTACTCTCATCGTTTCCTTAATGCCCCTATATCTTCACCAAATCAAAATTAAAATGGTTCATATAGCTAAAACCCGTTACATTTTTGAAAATTCAATTATTAGTCATCATTATATAAAAGAAAAATTTCAACAAAAATTAAAATTAGTCATCAATGCTTATTTGTTAAAAATATTCTTATTCGTCATACAAATTAAAGGCTTAAATTTTATATTTAATATTGTTACGAAATTGTACTTGAATTCAAATATAACGATTTTAAGGGCTGATTTAAAAGAAGCATAATGCTTTCAAATAACAGTGAAAGCATTATAATAAAAGCCTTCAGTTGATTTGATCGTAAGTTGGCAACGCTGTATTCGAATTCGAATATTCAGTTAAAGAACATTGTAGAAAGTACACCACAGATGGCGTATGTATTAGTAAGATATAGAATATTCGAATTTTGACAGTTAAAGAACAATCTAGAGTACAGATGGCAGTGTTATAAATAGTGGCAGAGGTTGCAGTCTTGAGTCAGTTTATCAGAGGCGCTTTTCGAATAAACATCAACTGAGTGCCTTATAGTGTGTAGTGTTTTTCAAGTAAATTCGTGTACATTATAAATTGTGTCTGTATTTCTGCGAATTTACAAACTTGTATAAAAAACATTGAGTGACTATTAAATTCTGTTGTTGTTGTACATTTGAATAAATAAAGAGTTGTTACCATTTTCAAACTACTAAACGGCTTTTATTTGCAATCAAAAGTATCCGGTTTATTTAAAGGAAATAAACCAGCGTTTTGAAAAGGTTAAAACGTAACAATAAGTTTAACATCTTTTCAATCCATAATAAATGTATTTAGACTATTATACTCGTATAGTTGGACTTGCCTGACCTACTTTTCTTGTTTTTACACCCACCATCGAAAAAGATGGGGGCCATATTTATTTTGTCATTCCATTTGTAACACATCGAAATATTCATCGCATACCCACAAAATAATATATATTCTGGGTCCTCATAAGATTCTAAGATGATCTAGCTATGTCCGTCAGTCCGTCTGTCTGTCTGTTCAAAACACGACAGGGCCCAAACGAAAGGCTGGCTGAAATTTTCCACAAATACAACTAGTTGATAACGTTTGTTTGTTATTGAAAATGGGCAATATCGGTTCATGATTTCACCTAGCCCCCTTATAAATATCCACCCGGAATACTGTTTGAGCCGTCATAAATATATTGATTATGCGGCAATCCTGATACAATTTTGCACAAATTAGTTCTAAGTACTCCGAAATTAGTATGGCGAAAATTGGGCAACATTTGCCCCTAGTCCCCATACAAGATCCCCCTCGGAAAATTACTTGAACATTTATAATTGTCTTATAATAATTAATATCATGAAGAAATTGGACATAAACAAGTTTCATATGAATCTTTCTATCAACTTTTGTGAGGATCGATCTATAATTGACCCTACCATACTCGTATAACCCCTATATCAGAAAAATATTTTATTATTTGAAAATTTTCTATAGAAAAAAATGTATACAGTATGAGAGAATCAAACCAAAACATACTCTGTTCTGAAGTGAAGCGTATCCCAGAGAGCGTTCTGCATCGATCGTAAGAAATAGTTGTCGGACGAGGCATGGTCTGGACCATAAAGCGGGTGAGGCAAAACTTCCCAATAGTTTTTAACAGGTATTGCAACATGATGGAATATTAAAGTTTCATGACTGGCCGCATTTTCTGGGCGTTTTTCGGCTAATGATCGCTTCAAACGAATCAGTTGAGTTCGGTGCAGATTCCCTGTGCTGGTCTGGCCAGATTTCAGCAGCTCATAATAGAAAGCATCGGATTATCGTAGTGGTACCATTTTTCATCGCAAGTAATGATTCGGTGAAAAAATTATATTCTTTTATAGCGTTCAAGCATCTCTCGGCTTCAATTCATATGTTACAAAATTTCCTAGCTTTTGGATGAATCCTGCTGCTTGCAAATGTTTTGAAATTGCTGCTTGAGTAGCTCCCAATGATTTTGCAAGCTCTTGTTGAGTTTGACAACAACCTTCATGGAGTAATGACTCGGTCTTTAAACTTTTTTTGGCTGGTCGATATTTGTCTTCCGTGTCAAAATCATCACATTTGAATCGCACGTTAAAACCGATGAAACACATTCACCATAAGCTTTGGTGAGCAATCGGTGTGCTTCAGCTGCACTTGTTTCTACTTTTTTAAAGAAGTAAAGCAAAACTTCCCGCGTATGACTTATTGTTGACACATATTCGACATTTTCGAAGCTAAAAAAACTTTGTTGTTTACAGTATAATGTTCAATAACTAAATGAGAATAAATGACAGATATGTACACTTCAAAATGACATATAAGTTATTAAAAACAAAAACCGCGTTCACCTATCTATTGCAAATCCCGTATTTTTAGTCATACACCCAATATAAAATACTGGTCTTGTTTCTTTGAGATATTTGTGTACAAATTATTGTTTATTTTTTTTTTAATATTAACTTGATAATAAATTTATTCGACTATTCGATTAATCGAATAATTTTTTATTCTAAATTAAAAAAATCTAAAAAAAAATACATTCGAATGAAAACTTTATGTTTTCCTCGATTATTCGGATAATTTTTATTCGAATGACAAACCTAGTAATTACTGTATTTCAAAATCGATGCTAAAACTCGGGTACATGCATATAACATTACCGCATGATCACTGGATCATTAATGCACAGATGTAAGGCATTAGGATTTCTCCTAAATGCCACCAAATCGTATTTAAGCTTTTAATTTGGTCAATTCAATAACAATTTTTTAAGCAATAACAATTTTTTAAAATATTAGGACATAATGACAATATGACATGATAGGAGCCCTTGTGAATTGAATTATATTTTTACTCTATTCTATTGACTCGACATGTTCAATATTTATACTGTCAAAATGGTTACTGTCGTAGCAATTTCCCGAAATTTAAGTGGAAGAACTCTCACAAAAGCCATGACTCACTATTCCAGACAAATGACGAAATTCTCGTAATTCTGAAAGAAAGAGACACATATAAAATATGTTTATCTTCCATCTCGTTCAGTCTATGGTGTGTTATTTTATTAGAACGATTGTCATATATCTGAGGGCTATATCTGGGGCTTCAGCAAAATCCTATGCTTTGTAAATTCTAGAGAAATGTATAGTGGACTCTTTAGATACAGGTTAAGAAAAAGTGAATCATGGTGTTGGTTGAGTTTAAATTTTATGCCTTATCGTATAAGGTGTTGGGGTTTTAAGCCATCCACAGTTTCGTACTATCTTTAATCGAAAAACACCATCGCCTTACACCATAAGGCTGATTGATGATGATAAAAGAACTGTGGTGATTTACTGTGTTACGTTTTCTTGAAAAGTTTTTCTATAAAACATATTGGCATCACTAAACACACCTGTTTGATTTTCAAGTGTTTTTTGATTTTGTTGTATTATTTTGTGTTTGTTTTCAATCTTTCGTTATGCTTGATTTTCATTTATTTTGTTTTCTTGTAATTTTTCCCTTTCTCTTCTCTTATTCATTCATAAAATGATTTTTTAAAAAACTGTATTTCGTTTTGGGTATTTCTAGGTTTTATTGTTTTTTCTCAGTAATTTCTGTTTCTATTTTGTGGTACTTGTTTATGTTTTGTTACCTGTTGTATTCTTTTCTTCTTTGTTTGTTGTATGTGTTTATAAACAATGTTGCTAAACATTGTTGCGTTAGAGTTAATAAATTTTGAACAGCATTGCCATTTTAAAATTGTTAACTAGAATTTGTTAAGGGGCGCGCTATTATTATTTTTTTTTTTAAATTTTAAACTTCTATAATATGGCTTTAAAAAACCATTATCTATTTTACTTAAAAAATGTGACAGATTCACAAAATCTGTATTTTTGTTTTGGATTTTGCACAGCCGATTATTTTCTTTCATTTTCCTTTAAATGTGAGCTAAGCAGCCCTGCAAACTTTTACGATGTTTTGACTCATAAGAAGCCAGACTATATAATACCCTACACTGAGTAAATAGCAACAACTTTTTACTTATAAAATTTCAATAATTTTTTTTTGGCTTATATGGGAGCTATTATGACCAATTATGGTCCAATCGCCATGAAATTTTGTCACGTGAGTCAGACCGGCGGAAGTATATCGTTTAATCGAAAGAAAGTGATTCTGAGTCGAATATTTTAAGGTGGACAAATATTTTTAACCTCCCCACTACGGTGGTGTATGGTATAAAGAGCTGAGTATCGATATGCCGATTTGTACTTCAAACTTGATATACATATGTTTTGCATAATATTCATTACTGCAACACATTTATTAGAAAAATTGTTTAAGAAATTTTATTGACAAAGGGCGATTTAATGAAATACAACTATTTAAATTATTTGAATTGTTAATAGAATTACGTAACAAGGTACATATTTAAAAGTGATTCAACAAAAAATTACAATAAATGTTTATAATGAAATGCTTCTTAAGATCGTGAATTTTAATAAGTTCTATTTGACCTTATATATGTATATTTTTTATTAAAAAATATAGTTTTCTGTTATAATTTCTTTGTAGCAAAGAATTATGGATTTAAAATTTATAAAGTTGGAAAACTATTGAATGCTTTTGAAATAAAATTTAAAATTTTTTAAAAAAATTCAGAGATAAACTAGGGCAATTATTTGAGAAAATTTCAGTGTTAAATATCTATAAATTTACAGGAATTTTTGAAGGAATGAAGGAATGAATACAATCCTTGGGAAGGTATTATTCATTCAAAGTATTAAATATTGCAATAAATATTAAAAACATAAAGGAGACATGTTAAATTAAAACTTTATAATAGATGGCGTATCTTTTGAACGCGGCTTTTGTTTTCAATAACTTATATGTCATTTTGAAAGGCACATATCTGTCATTTATTCTCACTTAGTTATTGAACACTATAGTGTTTTTTTGCATCGAAAATGTTGAATTTTGTATCAAGAAAGCGTCATGTGCGGGAAGTTTTGCTTTACTTCTTTAATTTTAAAAAAAGTGCTGCTGCAGCACACCGATTGCTCATCAAAGCTTATGGTGAATGTATTTCATTGGTTTCAACGTGCGAGATATGGTTTATGCGGTTCATTTTGGTGGTGATTTTGACACGGAAGACAAAGCTCGCCCTGGCCAGCCAAAAAAATTTTAAGAATTGGAGGCATTACTCCATGAAGATTGTTGTAAAACTTGCAAAATCATTGGAAGCTACTCAAGCAGCAATTTCAAAACGTTTGCGAGCAGCAGGATTCATCCAAAAGCACGGAAATTAGGTGCCATATGAATTGAAGCCGAGTGAGCTTGAAAGACGAATTTGCTGGTCCGAAATGATGCTTGAAAGCTATAAAAGAAAATCATTTTTGCACCGGCTCATTACTTGCGATGAAAAATGCATCCATTACGGTAACTCGAAGCATAAAAAATCGTATGAGAAGACCGGTCAAACAGACGAATCGACACCAAAGCCAAATATCCATGGCGCTTAGGTAATGCTCTGTATTTGGTGGGAGCAAAATGATCCTATCAATTATGAACTGCAAAAATTCTGGCCAGACCCTCACATAGAACCTGCACCGAATGCAACTGATTCGTTTGAAGCGAGCATTTGCCAAAAAACGTCCAGAATATGCGGACAGATATGAAACTTTAATATTACATTATGATAACACTCGGCCACATGTTGCAATACCTGTTAAAAACTATTTAGAATGAAGTGGTTGGGAAGTTTTGCCTCATAGTCCAGACCTTGCCCCGCCCGAATACTATTTGTTTTCGATCGATGCAAAATTCTATCTCTGCAGAGAAAAAACTATATTTCAATTCAAACATTTATCTCATATTGAACTGGTTTCAATTATTTCATAATTGAATCAAGTATTCGTTTGCTCAAAAACAAAATTTTCTGATATTTTCTTTTGAATTTGATAATTTTGTCAATTTAATTTTGACATTTTTGTTATTTTTTGTGTTTTCAATTACGAAAATTATCTATTCAATAATTTTTGTATTTAAAATTCAACCAATAACGAAAATTGTATATTCAATTGTCAAAATTATCAAATTCAAAACTCAAAATATCAGAAAATTTTGTTTTTGAGCACATGAATACTTGATTCAATTATGAAATAATTGAAACCAGTTCAATATGTGACAAATATTTGAATTGAAACGCTTTAAGAAATAGTTTTTTCTGTGTGGGAAACGTTTCACTTTGGAACAGAGTATTCGCTATTGGCTTCATTCGTTCATGACCTCAAGAGATGAGCAGTTCTTTTAGCACGGAATCCATATGTTGCCAGAAAGATGAAAATGTCATAGCTAACAATGGCCAATACTAAATTTATATTTGATTTACAAATGTTTCAAAATAATAGCTAAAAATTCAAATTAAAAATTCCGCATTTTTTGCTGATTTTTTAAATTGCGATATTTTTCGCAAGTTTTGCCGATTTTTCATCAAATTTATCTGGCAACCCTAGCCTAAGGCCTAGGTTACAGTATCCAAAACCGGCCATCCGGTTTTTTCACTTTGTAAACTCCACTGGTTTCGGTTTTTTAAACTTTTCGGTTTTTTGACAAATCGGTTTTTGTAAAACGGTTAACCGATTTTAATGAAATATATTTTCTAAAGCTCATTCAAACATATTTATGAAAAACTTTGATAAAATTTTTAAACATATTGATTTATTTTATAGAAAATTGTAGTATTTAACAACATTTCGTAAAAGATATAAAATAATTGCATAAAAAATTCAAAAATGTTAAATTTCCATTAAATAGAAATTTACTATAAACCGGTTGACCGGTTTTTTTGAAGACAAAAACCGAAACCGCTTAAACGGTTTTTTTAAAAGACAATAATCAAAACTGGTTTATTCAAACACACACTTTTTCGGTTAAACTGGAAACCGGTTTTTTAAATTTGCCGGTTTTTTTAGACACTCTAGCCAAGGTCTAGCTAAAGCGGTGAGCGGAGAATTTGAGCGACAATTGGCATATTACTGATAGGTTAGAATTTAACCATTTATATGCAAATCTACCCAAATTTGAGTGTCCACTTGAATAGTACTTCATATGCTTTAATTGTTTGCCCTTTTCGCTTATTGCGTGTCGTCCTCCTAAGACACATAGTGATGGGGGAATTTTAATTGTTGTGTCTTTTTAGAAACACAATTATGTAAATAATACGATTCCGTTATAACTAAATGCACAACTTAACATTATTCGATTCGACTAACATTTCAATGTTTTTGTTTTATAACAAGTGTCACTCACACAAGTCCGAAGGTTGTATAAGATTCTCAACACTCTGAATTGATTTTTTTTAAATTATTTTATTTTAAACCAATAAATTACAAATTATATTTCAACGGTGCTTACCTGAAAATGAACTGATTTTAAGGTAATTTTCCTGGCTTCTTTAAATATGTAATAATACAATACTAAACATTTCAATACTCAGATAATTGAAACTAGGCGGTGACTTTATATTTATATGACAAATTTTATAATTTAAACAGTTTGTTTTTTTGTAACAATATAAAAATAAATCGCAGCCAAAAGTCAACATACATTAGCAAAATGGAATAAAATTTCATTTGCATTGTTAAATAAACAAATATTTTCTTAGTAAATAAAAAAAAAATTTAGACTCTGGCACTGGCTATAAAATTAAAAAATAAACTTTTCAAAGGTTAAACTCATGTCTGTCTGTCCCTCCGTCTTTCTTTCTGTCTGTCTGTCTCTATCTCTATATTTACAAAACAAAACTCAAAATAAATGGAGTTTACATGTTTTATTTAAATAGAATTACATTACATTATAAAAAAAAAGTATACAATAATTAACCGAACAAAATTTACTAGATTTAAGCGTATTGGGCTACAAGTTTTTCAACAAAGGCAACATATTCTTTTTTGGCATCTTCTTGGGATTTGCCCTGTTGCTTGTTCCACGATTCCCATTTGGCCTTGCCTTTCAAATCCAACATACCGGGCTTGCTGGTGGTGTTATCGCCAACGGTGGCTTGCTTGAAGAGAGCATACAATTGCAAGAATTCATCATCGGTGGGACGTTTGGTCAAAGTCTTGACGCGTTCAGCGGCAGCAGTAAATTGCTATAAGAAAAGTAACAAAAAAAAAGAGTTAATAAAGATTAAACAGTTATCAATTGACCTAATTCGTTAGATTGATTATAAAATCAAACTTACTTCATCCAAAGACATGTTGTTAGATAAGAAGTTTTGATTTAATCTGAAATTATAAGAGAAATAAAATTTATTAGTTTTTTTTTTGTAAGATTAACAGAAATTGAGTTAATTTATTGCAGGGGGGTCATTAAAATCTATATTTTCATTATTATATTTTGTGCTCAATGCAACGAATGCCAATATGTAGGTTGTTTTTTTTAATTTATGATTTTGTTTAAAATGAATTTCAAAACAACCTTGGCTTTGAAACATATTCATATTCAATGCAGCTCTTTCTATTAGCAGATTTATAATGTGAGCGTTATGGCGTCATGGCGTTAACAAGTAAATAAAATTGTTTTTATGTATCTTGTAGTAGTAAATAAATTGTGAGTGTAATTTAACCGAAACGATCACCAGCTTTTAAACCTGAAATTATGAATTTCAAGTAAACAGAATTAGCGCAAAACTTAAATAACCGATGACGATTTTTTAATCTGTCATTTATTCTCGAAAATGTCGAAGTATTGTGCGAACAAAGCGTCATATGCGGGAAGTTTTGCTTTACTTCTTTAATTTTAAAAAAAGTGCCACTGAAGCATACCGGTTGCTCACTAAAGCTTATGGTGATTGTGTTCCATTGCTTTCAACTTGTGATTTTGACACGGAAGACAAAGATCGCCCAGATCAGCCAAAAAAGTTTGAACACCAAGAATTGGAGGCATTACTTCATGAAGATTGTTGTAAAATTCAACAAGATCTTGCAAAATCATTGGGAGCAGCTCAAGCAGTAATTTCAAAACATTTGCGAGCAGCAGGATTCATCCAAAAGTAGGAAAATTGGGTACCATATGAAAGACGATTTTGCATGTTCGAAATGCTGCTTGAACGTTATAAAAGAAAATAATTTTGCCCCGTTGATTACTTGCGATGAAAAATGGATCCATTACGATAAGCCGAATCGATTTGGTGGAAGCAAAAGGGTCTTATCTATTATAAGCTGCTGAAATCTGATCAGACCATCACAGGGAACCTGTACCGAATACAACTGTTTCGTTTGAAGTGAGCATTGGCCGAAAAACGACCAGAAATGAAATCGTAACAGTATTTACAATGAAGTGGTTAGGAAGTTTTGCCTCACCCGCCTTATAGTCCAGGCCGTGTCCCGTCCTACTTCTATTTGTTTCGCTCTATGCAGAAGGCTCTCCCTGAGATACTCTTTACTTTCGAACAGAGTAACCGATATTGGCTTGATTCATTCATGGCCTTAATGGATTACAATGGCCGATAGCAGGTCCATTGGATTCACATACCGGTTACATAGAGTCAGTTACCTTAGTAGCTACCTAACTGGTTACTTGATCAGCCACATAACTAAATAGTTTATTATGTACGAGTATTTGAGGTCAAATAGTCAATTGAAAAGGCATCTCATAGGCCCTCCAATGACCGATTGTTTTCAAACAATCCTTCCAACGACAACTATCCAATAGATTACATCTGGTGGGTAAAATATTTAGTTTCTAAAGTGCATTACAAAATAAAGGTTTAAAGTGACTACACTTTAGGTTACTTAGAGACACTTAAGTGACAATTGACTTCGTGCTAGATTATATGAGATGTATAAAGTAACCAATTGTCTTCTATCTGCACTACAAAGAGCACATAAGTGTCAAATGACCCAAAATATACAAATTGGGGTCAGCCAAGTTGTCAGACATTAGTGAAAATTACCGTCTATAAGGAATACATTGAATACTTCCTTAACTGTTGTGCAGTTTGTACGAATTACTCTTAAATACATAATTAACGATTAAAGTGACTACTCTTTAGATTACTTAAAGACACATAAGTGACAATTGTCTCCACGCTAGATTACCTGGGATGTATAAAGTAACCAATTGTCTACTCTCTGCACTACAAACAGCACATACGTCTTAAATGACTCAAAGTATATAAATTGGAGTCAGCCAAGATGTCAGACATTAGTGACAATTACTGTCTATAAGGGATACATTGACTGCTGGGAAGAAATGAAATCAACGCTTTGTAGTTATGTATGTGAAAATAAATTGTCGCCTAGCGCTTTAATTATGTTTTGAACAACTACATAAATAATTAAAAAAATGAATAAATTATTTGCAATACAAACAACTTGTTTATTGTAAATATGGATACCTGTAGCTAACAGTTCATTTACCTCAGATAACCAAAACTTGCGCTTTTTTCTAATATTATTCTTAAAAAAAAAAAATAACACGTGTCTTTAAGAATCTCTGACAACACGTCAGTCTCCATATTTACTGACTTTACGACGTCTCTGTCGTCGTTAAAAAATGACGTATATTTAACTTGAATGTATTTTAAACTAAATTTAGCAAGTCATCAATAAATATAGATGTTTTATTAGGTTTTCAATTATTTTTTTTATTATTAACTAAATAATTGAAATATGAAAATTGAATATTTTAAAATCATCTCATCAATCTTAGATTTTTTAAAGATTTTTTTTTGACGATTTTAAGCATTAATTATTAATTTTATATATTAACCCTTAACTGGTGTCGATATTTCCAGTTACGTAATTGGTAGCGGGGTTCCAAATTGACCCCATTGAAGAAATGTGTATAACATAACTTTTTTCTTATATAAATAAATAGTAGCTTTTTGTTTTTAAGTATTTTTTTTAATGTTGGGGTCCATTTTGACCCCACGATAAGGGTTAAAGTGGTATTTTTACATATTTATGGTGTTTAAAAACGAATTTTGGTTTTGCTAATTGTTCATTCATTTATTTCTTTTGTTAATTTGCCTATTTTGACCATCATACTACAAAATATACTAACTTTCTCTACAACACTAACAATATATTGTTTAAATATTTTTTTTGTATATTAAAAAATAACAACAATAATGTATACAATTCATAAATTTCAAGTTGTTTGTTGTGGTTTTAATATTGTAATAAAAAAAATGAAAATAACAGTTGCAAGACAATATTAACGGTGTTACAAACTTAATTACACTTTTGGCTTACACGTACAAATATAAACGAATAAATACACTTAAAGGAATTTTATTTAAAAAAGAAAATAAAAGTTACAAAACATTTTTTAAGTTTAAACTAAACCAGCAGTTAAGCAAGTAGTCAGTGTATCCCTTATAGACAGTAATTGCCACTAATGTCTTATCACTTGGCTGACTCCAATTTATATATTTTGGGTAATTTGACACGTATGTGCTTATTGTAGTGCAGAGAGAAGTCAATTGGTTACTTTATACATCCCCGGTAATCTATCATTAAGACAATTGTCACTTAAGTGTCTCTAAGTAATCTAGAGTGTAGTCACTTAAAACGTTTATTTTGTACTGCACTTTAGAAAGTAAAATAACCCACCAAAAGTAATCTTTTGAAGAATTGTCGTTTGTATACAAGCAACTGGTCATTGGTCTGTCTATTAGCACTCGTACATGCTAAAATAACTAGTTATGTAGCTGTTCAAATATCCAGTAAGGTAGCTAGTAAAGTAACTGACTCTATGTAACCGTTATGTGATTTCAATGTGTTGATCACTTTGGACTAGCTTTCAAGCAGTTTCATTGTAATCCATAAGGGTCAATTGAATCCCTGCTTATTATATGCACGTGATAAAATAACTAGTCACGTAGCTAGTTCTGTAACTAGTTGTCACCATAAATGATAGGTAAAATCACTTGTTCGGGACAGTCTCCTAGAACTGCTGGGAAATTTAAAATTACTTTGGGTATTTTCACTGTTAAAAATTTAATAATGACTTCTTTGGAAGTTGTTTTTTCTGTGAAGTTTAAATGTTTTATTTGTTTCTAATAAATAAATCACCTGAATTGCCTGTTTTTCTTTCAGTGTTTTGAAACTTTTGTGCTTTTATTACCAGTTCAAAAATAATTTAATTTTCTTTTGTTATAAGATTAAAGCGGAAATGCGTTTCTATGTCAGTGTAGAAATAAAAAAAAATATAATGAAACTTAATACAGAAAATGAGAAAAATAACAAAAAAAAAACTTGTTTTTTTTATTCATATAAATTGTGTAATTTTTTTTTTTATGATTATTACTTATTAAAACTATATCATTCCAAGAAAAACTATTAAACTCATATACATAGAGAGAAAAATGAATAAGCAATAACTTAACAATATTTCAGTTACTGTAATCATACTCTGATAGTTGTTGTAATCATTACATCTCCATGCAATAAATCAACAATGCTTTTAGTCATGGAAATCATTATATGAGTGACGTAAGCATGCATTGATTGCTGAAGCTATAATATTGTTGATTTATTGCACAGAACGTAGTATAAATAGTTGACGCAATCATTTCATATACTATCTGGGAGTGTGTTAGACAGAAAGGAGAGAGCTCTGTGTACAATACAAGTTAATGTGTACAATACTGGAAATCGATCCTTTGGAAATCTACTCAGTCGATCATTTGCAATTTAAGATTCAGTAGAGATTAGGACAGAATCATCAATATTAGAGTATTGATATGAAAAACCACTAGGAGATCATAACAACTGATTACATAACGGCTCATATCCATTGGGAAAGAGGAGAACACCACTAGCATTTCACCATAAGATAAAGATGGTCCGTCCTTTATTCATAATATTAAATCTAAATATCAAATAAAGAAAATGGCACGATATAGCTATTGACTAAGAAACTCATGCTTAATTTTTCTAGTTCAGAAACAAATATATTCAAACTATATTACAATGTTCACAAAACAGTCAGGAAGCATTTGATAACAGAAATATTAGAGAGATCGCTACAAGCACTCAACAAAAAAACAATATTGAAACTGTTGTGAATGTGAAACTGTGGATTAACTAGTACTCACTAGATACTCACGGATTATGCAAGACGGTAAAAGAGAAATTCAAACTCCATATAAATAAATTGAAATAATAATACAATATGAAATTCTTGCGGGAATCTATGGACAGGAGGGAATTGAAGAGAATACTAGGCATGAGTAAATCTGAATTGAGCATGTATGTAGTTACTATTACTGGACATAATGATCTTACATATTTGCTATGGTTCGAATCCCAGCATTTAAGCAATTAGTCAATGTATCCCTTAGTCCCCTTTTACAATGCAGAAACTGAAAGGCAGACATTTTTCTCATTCTCTTTTAAACTAACCTAAACCCGTGTAATACACACTCTACATATTGGACCCCTCGACCACAAACTTTGTCTGTCTGCCTTTCAATTTGTGCATTGTAAAAGGGGACTTATATACAGTAATTTTCACTAATGTCTGGTCACTTGGCTGACTCCAATTTATATATTTTGGGTCATTTGACACTTATGTGCTCATTGTAGTGCAGATAAAAGACAATTGGTTACTTTATACATCCCAGGTAATCTAGCCTGAAGACAATTGCCACTTAAGTATCTCTAAGTAATCTAGAGTGTACTGACTTTAAACATTTTATACAAACTGGTTTTATACAAATTGTGTTGATATAATTCTCATACAGTTTATTTTTATGTTTACTTAAGTATACTGAAATCCCATGTAACATAGCATGAAGTCAATAGTCACTTTAGTGTCTCTTAGTAACCTATGGTGAAGTCACTTTGAACTTTTATTTTTTTACTGCTCTTTAGAAAGTAGTTATTTTACCCACCAGAAATTATCTATTGTAGAGTTGTCATTGGAAGGTTTGTTTACAAGCATTACATTATTGTACCGTATGTTATATGTCTTTTTAGATGACTATTTGAGGTCAATTAGCAAGCGTACATGCTAAAATAACTAGTTATGTAGTTGATTAAGTAACCAGTTAGGTAGCTAGTAAGATAACTGACGCTATGTAACCAATATGTGAATCCAATGGGTTGACTTCTTTGGACCAGCTATTAGTCAGTCTCATTGTAATTAAAAAGGGGACAATTGAATCCCTGCTTAGGACATGTACATTTTAAAATAACTAGTCATGTAACTAGTTGTCACCCTAAATGATGGGTAAAATCGCTAGTTCTGAACTGTATCCTAGAACTGCTGGAATCATGAGAACAGCCTTCACTTCCTGTGTCAATGGTTTGCACTATCACGAAATCGACTTCGGCTCTTTTTTCTTCTTTCAGAATATATAGGATTTGTAGGATTTATGTGGGTATAAGGGGGTTTATGGTATGAAAGCTATTGATCTCTAAGGGCACTGCTACACGTTCAATATATATTGACCGCGATGCAGTATCGCGATATTTATTGAACGTGTAGCTTGCAGAATTGATGGATCGCGATCCAAATCGCAGAATAACCTAATTTTGCGTAATCCATTTCAATGGATAGCGATCCAAATATCACAATATATATTGAACGTGTAGCAGTGCCCTAAGATGTCACTATCTATCTTGTGAAATATAACCTAAACCATCGAAATTATTCATCTCTACGTTTCGAATAGACAGCCAAAGTTGGTTAAAATGTAAACATACTCATAATACTAATTAATTTAATATTCCTTAGATTGAATCAGAAGTCATATAAATAATAGCAAATTTGGGTTATATAAAAATCTGAGTTATTGATACAAAATTGTTCATTGGATTAAGAAGGTCTTCATTTTGCAAATGTAAGAAATTTGTGAATCTGTTCAAACAAGTGTTTCTTTTAATAAATAAATTCCTAATATTTTAAAAAATGTTTAGGAACTTTCTTTAAGCCCTAGAAAAATCAATTCAGCCTAATAAATGCGTCATGGTTCCAGCAACCATATTATGTTTAAATGCAGTTGAACAGACTAATTTTTGGATATTTAAAAATCACCACAAATATTTTCAATTCATATCGAACATAATTCGTAAACCATAACATTGGTGGGAGTTTTACATTTGAAAACAATTTGAGATTGATTTGAAAAATAAATTTTGGGACAAACACACAATTTGTGACTTTGATGAATAATTTTGAAAGTTATTACATTTAAACATATTCAGAATAGGAACGTAATATGTTGTAGTTGTATTGAGGTATTTTTGAATGTCATAAAATTCTGGAAAAGTACTTTAGTATTGAATTTTCCAATGAATTTCAAATTAAAAATATTGAAAAAAAATTTTTTTCAAGAAAATGTTTTATTATTAGCATTCAAACCAATATTTTTATATATGGGGTATTCAAACGGTCTCCTATTAGGTCGTATTGTCATAATGTCGTAAAATATTTTTTTAGTTTAAACAAATTCTTGTTGTGCTGCAAACATAGTTCAAAAAGTCTTATTAGTTTATAAATTTTTTGTTTAAAACCCAACAAAAATCTGTTTAAACTAAAAAAAATATTTTACGACATTATGACAATACGACCTAATAGGAGACCGTTTGAATCTCCCAATAATTTCGTTTTATATTTTAGACATTATTTAAGGACGGCCTAAATTAAATTTGTATTCAATTCCTCGTTTTAGTAACCACTTGTCTTAAAATTTTGAATTTTTTTTAATATAAGCAATTTTTTTTAACAACAAACAATTAAAATTTCACTTGTACACCAACAAACTTAATAATAATTCCAAAACATTTCTCAAATTGTTTTATTTAATAAATAAAAGCTTTTGAAATTTAATAATAGCATGACACCAGGGGGGTGAAGGTAATATTAACAAATAAAAGACACGTATATTCAGTCAATCACACCATTCATTATTACAAAAAAAACTCACAAACACTCACGAAATGGCTTGTAATTTATTTAATTAAATTAAAATCATTTAAACAAACATTTGACAGGTAACCATTAAGCTCAATATTTATGAAGTTCTTCTTTATTTTTATTTTTTTTGCAAATAATTTATGCATAAGTTCTTTTAAACAATTTCACTTTTACTGCTACTTTTCACCCACAAACTAAATTTCTAATTTATTTTTTTTCTTCAATGTAATTAAATTTTAAATAATTGCCTTTAACTATAAAAAAACACACACACAAGACTTGTCAGCGGAGTAACTTAATTAGTTGTTCACTTACTTGTCTTGAAAACAGCAAAAAACGTTCTGAATTCAAATCATCAATCTGCTCATAAATATAACGATTTTTTTTGTACTCGCGCTGTTTGTTTATTTCTGTGTTTTTTAATCTAATGTTTTGAGTACACGAACATTTTTATGTTTTACTAGTTCGTATGATCTTTTGTACACACGATCGTATTGTTATTTTTGTTTATAAGCTACAAGCTTTTTTGTCAAGTGCTTTTTGTTTTGAACACTTATTTAAAGCTTTTGTTTGTTACGGTATGAACAGCTTTTTAAATAAGTTTACGTGATTTCGTGTGCATCCAACACTTACGTTCTTTTTGTTTCATTTTAGTATTTTTTTCTATTTAAATTTCTGGATTAGCAGGTGAATGCGATAAAGATATGGTTATTAGCTTTTATGATTAGTTTACGATTCAAAGTTCAAATTAGATTTATAAATTAAGTATTGCCTTCGTTATTGCCACGTTTTGATATAACTATTTACATATTAATGGAGTTTTCTGTCACAAGTTAACATTTTTAAAGTTTTGCGTTTGTCATCTCAAAATTGTAATGTTAATGATCACTTTTGTACCAAAAATATGTCCATTTTAACAGCAGTTCATGCATCATCATTTTTAGTAATAGTAATCAGCTGAAAATGATGACGTTTTATTTAGTATTATAGTATTCATTTATATCAATCTCAACTCTTATTTAATCCTTATTGTAGATTCATTGTATATCGGGGAACGCCACAGAGTGGTGTCTCCTCTGTTACGGATAACTAACATACAGAGTAACTAAGGATTGTAAGCACTCTGCTATACAGACTTCAAATTGTACTACGACTTGGCCAGGGAAATATAAATTTTAATGTTAACGCAAAATAATCGAAGTATGTCTATTCACCAGAACAAGGAAAATCGCTAATTAAGAAAAAATGTCAAATGTCTTGGATTATTTCTCAACTGGATTGACCCTATTAAAAGCTGGGTTGAATAAGTCTTCTATAATAGTTATTGGGCTCTAAATAGAACAATAAAACTGTGACATGATGAGAAATACTTCGATTATGGAAATGGACTTAAAATATGAAACAGCTCTGGCTGCCACTAGACTAATAGAAATGAATGCAATATAACCTAAAGACTGTAGAACCAGATACCAAAATATACTGAATATTTTAGCAAAGGACAACATCAAAACGACCAGATAGGATTCCATTATCACCAGAAATCCTAAAATGAAATTATTAATAGCCCAATATCATCTAAATGATCCTCAATAAAAATATGGTCATCACACGGGGCTGAGTTTTCATGATGTCAGCCATGCTCTCTATACGGTCTTTCAGACTGAGATTTTTGCATTGACAGAAGGGATTAAATGATGTCCGTTCGGGACATCCAAGCTCCTATGAAATTAATGAGTTCAAACAAGATAAGGCGGACAACTAAAAAGTTTTCCAATAAGTTCGGTTCGATGTCGACAGTCTCGGCGGCTAAGATTTTTTGGCGGCATCTGTTGGTTTATTACACACACTCTTATGCTAAATCAACATGGCTAATTACACGATGGAACCACACGTCCCAAGGATAAATTGATATAAAAATGAGTGTTCATTAGTACAAGCAATGGCTAAATGCCACGAAATCATGGAAATATGGATCTATTCATTCCAAAATTTTAGTTGTCGTCAATATGGATCTTCCTATTGATATACCCGAACTAGTATTCATGACAAATTTATGGCAATTGTCTACATTTTTTGGAGAACGTTATCAATGTATTCACAGATGGATCGAGATCGGTAGTAGTATCTTTTACACCAGCTGTATCTGAGACTGTCACTTAGGCTTCCAGCTTATTTCAGTACCAAGAGATATCGAACAGAGATATCCATATATTTACTGAGTAAAGTGGCCATTAGAGAGTGTTTACATCACATTAAAATTTGTCCAAGAATGTTGAGTGTTTCTAGACGATATAGCGAGACATTGATCTGTTAACCTTGTATGAGTTCCTGGATACGGAGATATAGAAGAAAACAACAGAGCTGATACACTTGCGAAAGCCGGCACCACAATAAATTCTCTTGAGCGGTGTACAACTCAAACTCAAACACACTTCATATTATTTCAAAAGATGAGAACAATCTAGATAAGCAGAGGACACGACTTGTCATAAATCTCTGGGTGTCTCTAGACGAAATAGCGAGACATTCATCGGTTAAGCTTGTATGAATTTATGGACACGGCAATTGCGAAATCTAGCACGACAATAAATTCTCTTGAGCGATAAACAATTGATCTCACACAAACTTTACATTATTGCAAAAGCAAGATGGGTGAGAGAACCCTGTTGCAGGGAGAACAGAACAATCTGGATATGAGATATGAGGGCACAACTTGCCATAAATCTGACTAGACTCCGTCCAACAAACCTAATAGCAGTTATTACTGGAAACTTGTCTCTAGGTTCATATGACCAAAGTTTTGTATTTGTTTACCTTAGACGTAGAATTTTTGGTCATCAAATACTTATTGACAAAAACTGTTTATCTTGTAGCGATGTGGGTAAGATCCACACCTTCATTCAAATAACAGGATCGTTAATGAATTACGGCGTCCAAGAAAAATAGGACGTATGATGCGATAGACAAAAGGTATTATAACGGGACCTATGAGGACCCAAGCAGATCTTCGAATTAATTAAATTTAGCTTAATTCACAAAAATCTTAGGGCTTGAAAAACTACTGACAAACAATTTTAAAGTGTTTGTATGAAAGTTACTCAGTTCTTAAATAATTTTTAAAAGTTTTTCATAGAAAAAATTGAAAATTGTTTTTCATTTGTGTTTCTGAATCAGGCCCTTAATTCGAAATTAGTAAATGTCAGCAATTCATACAATAAAACCAAAAAAAAAAAAAATAAAAACATCTAATGCTTTAGCTTCATTCAAAAGCTTTTAGTTAAATAGAATTCATTCATCGTTGAATTTATTCATAATGGAATTAATTCATAACATAACTCATTCAACCTTTGAATGATTAAATTTTTGTTAATACAAATCTATTACAAATTGAATTAAAATATTTTTATTTTTCAAGAGTTTTACGGGAATACAAAATTAATATCATAGTAAGAATTGTGCTAAATTTCCCAATTATTGATAAATTCACTGACATTTATTGTTGGGGGTTAAGCTAGTTCCTATGCGCATTTCATTAGGAAACCTTTTCTCAAAAGGCTTTAGAAAAACTAAATATATTATACAAATCAAGCCATAGAGTGAATGAGAATTACAGACACTTTATTATACCCTACACCACCATAGTGGGGAGGGTATTATGCGTTTGTGCAGATGTTTGTAACGCCAAACACGATGTCCGTCTGTCCGTCTGGTTGGCTGGCTGGCTGTCCATGTAAACCTTGTGCGCAGAGTACAGGTCACAATTTTAAAGATATTTCGATCAAATTTGGTACATATTATTTTTTCGGCCCAAGGACCAAGCCTATTAAAACTGGCTGAAATCGGTCCATTATTTCACCTAGCCCCCATACAAATGTCCTTCCGAAATTGGACTTTATCGGTCATAAATGTTTAATTTATAAATGTATCTCCACAAATTGCGCTCCAAATAAGTTTTATATATACAAAATTCATGTCACCAAATTTTGTTATGATCGGTCCATAATTAGTCATAGCTCCCATATAGACCCTCTTCCGAAAATCACTTTAACGTGCATAAATCGCTTAAAAATGTTGGTATACTCACAAAATTCAACATTGTAAACTTTCATATAGACATAAATCACACGACCTAATTTCCTGCTGATCGGTCCATAATTGGTCATAACCCCCATATAAGGCCCACTTCCGAAAATCACTCAAAAATATAAATTATTGAAATTTTACTTAGTGTAGGGTATTATAATAAGTAAGAAATAAGTAAGAAAGTATGGAATAAGTAAGAAAGTATGGTCGGTCAAGCCCGACCATACTTTCTTACTTGTTTTGGGTTTAATCATTTACAAAATGAATTGAAAAAAAATTGAATTTAGCCTTTTGGTAATAGAGTTGAATTGAAGAAAATTTTAATCATTCAATACAGTTTTTAAACTATTTTATAATCGCTTTGAATTCAAGTAAATTTTAATAATTCAATAAGGAATTTATTCTATAAAGAATAAATTCTCAAAGGAATGAATTCAATACATTTGAAGTACAAAGGAATTAATCTTATAAATTAATTCGCAATGAATTCATTAACGGAATGGTTAAGAGATAAAATTTAATTTAATTTGATTTTAAAAAGGGGTATTAAGAATTCATTATTTCGAACATTTGGACCCGAAATGCCAACGAAATCATACAAAATATCAGCGCTGGCTATAACATGTAAAATAGACATATATGGGTGGTAATGTTTAGGGTGAAAGGGAACATTCGCCTATATAAGGCAAAACATGACGATCTCGCAATATCAGTTCTCGCATTTCATTGAGAACTTTTAACCCTCCAATGAGTGAGTCATCCGTTGTCCTTATACGAAGTACAAACAATAAAAGAAGTCAAAAGAACTTTTTAACTTTTAAACGATTCTATATAAAATTTCCTTGGAATACATGTGGGGGTCGGGTATATGTCCCATGGACCATCAAGGAGTAATTCTTTTGAAAATGAAAAAGGTCCCCAAGGACCTTCTCACCCAAACAAACAATTTTGGATGATATTCACGCAATTTATCTTGGAATGAATGGCACTACGATTGAGCTCGCAACTAACCAAGAAATCTTCAGACTTAATGATTGTGATGTCAGATTTGATGTTACTTTAAAAAATTTACAAATTGGATTTCACATCAAAATATTTAAACAGTATTTTTCTGGAAGAGTTTTTATAAAAATTCCACTCAGTCAATTTAGTTATTAGATTACCCTAGCTATTTGTTTTTAAACTTAACACAATCGATCATATTGAAAATATTCCTATCTTATCTTTTATGGCTCTGGGAGGTATATTAAAAGTATAATTCGAAATAAGATTATCAGTTCCCACACACGTACTTTCGCTATAATACATAAATATATTTCAAATAATCTTTAATCCAATTTATGAGCAAAGTATAAGTAGAACACTTATAAAATATTAACATATTCCGGTCAACATTTAAATTGAAATAAGTAGTTTATATCTATTCTGATAATCACTGCTAAATTAAAGGTAAAATATTTTCGTACCATGAAGATTATTTTAGCACTATAACTTGTAAACTATTGATAAGTGCTAAATCCATTTTTAAATGAAATACTTTTCAAACAAAACAATTCCTTTTGATTACCTTTCAATTCTTTCCAATTTATTTTAACAAAATTTCTTAAATATTAAACATAATTAGTTAGTTATTAAGTAATAATATCCCCTACTATCATTGTCATCAATTAAATATAAACAATTTAAGCGTATTTGGGAGCATATTTCTCATAGACTTGGATGTAGGCAGCCTTGGCAGCATCTTGAGACAAGCCTTGGTGCTTGTTCCAGGCTTCATACATGGCCTTCTTTTTCAAATCCAAAGCACCAGGCTTAGCAATGTTGCAATCACCAACGCTGGCTTGCTTGAAGAGACCATAGAATTCCAAGAATTCAGAGTCGGAGGGCTTCTTGCTAAAGTTCTTAGCCAATTCACAAGCTTCTTCGAACTAAAAAGAATTTTAAGTTAAATAATTATTTAATATTGTTATTAAAATATTTATTTTAATTTTTAAACTTACTGAAACCATTTTGTTTAATGCTGCTATTTGGATAAATAGAATTCAAGTGGTACTGTTCTCATATTTGCCTAAACCTTTTATAGTCATTTCGTTTTATTAGAATGTTTTGGTATTCATTCAAGAAGTTATTTATTATCTTATTATCTATTTAAGATACTAATTTAATTAATATTTTTTATTTAAATTATAAGTTTCGTAATATAATGGAAATTTTATTTGATTTGTTCAATGAAATTTTAATGTTAATCTTATCTATTAGGAAATTTGATTATTTCCAAAAAGAAATATGTAGATTTATTTAATTTCTTTCACTTTCCCTGTTCTATAATATATTGATTGGCCTTAGCAACTTCATATCACTTTAAAGTTTAAACACACGTATTATAATTTTAAAATGTTTTTTTCTAAATGTAATCAAATGCATTATCGGTAAATTGTACTGGCCTGATCGTTTTAATATTAGTATTGTTTTTATTTGTTAAAATTTCAAAGTATAGTTTCAGGCGCTTTTTATGTTTATGGCTGTTTACTGTATGAGTGGGCCAAGTCCAACTAATATTGAATCATTTTTGATTTATGTCTATTTGTTTGTTTGTTTTATGATAGTAGGTATATTTATGTACATAAAGTGTTATTGTTTTAAATATAAGCATTACTATGTAGTTATTTAAAAAAAATCAACGAAACGCGAACAGAAATGATTAATAAGTGTAGAAGGAAATGCTTAAACTCTTTGAATTTGATTTACTCATAATGAAGTTGATCATGTTCAAAGGATCATATTTTTATACCCTACACCACCATAGTGGAAAGGGTATAATGCGTTTGTGCAGATGTTTGTAACGCCCAAAAATATTAATCTAACACCCACCTTAAAGTATACCGATCGACTTGTAGTAATCTTTCTTTCTGAGTCGATTAAACGATGTCCGTCCGTCTGTCCATGTAAACCTTGTGCGCAAAGTACAGGTCGCAATTTTCAAGATATTTCGATAAAATTTGCTACGTATAATGTCGTCCCGAAATATGACTTTATCGGTCATAAATGTTTAATTTATAAATGTATCTCCACAAATTGCGCTCCAAATAAGTTTTATATATACAAAATTCATGTCACCAAATTTTGTTACGATCGGTCCATAATTTAGTCTAAATGGCTCTTTTATAATTTTGCATAGTTTCACTGAAATTGTTCGGGATTAAAATAGTGGGCGTGGCAGTTCTGTAGTTCTGCAGAACTATAATTGTAAAAGTGTTTAAACTTTTAGCAAATTAATTTCTTATTACTGTGCTGGGTTTAGCTGGATATAGACGGAATTAGATTAGAGGGCATAGCACCCAAAATGGGAGGGGTCGGATAAAGAGGTGAGTCACCTCCCATACAAATTTCCCATTTTACACAGATTGGCTGAAAATGGTCGGGATTGCATTAGTGGTTGTGGCACAAAGTAAATAATTAATTTTGAATATCTAGAGAACTATAATTCTAAGGGCCATTATTACAACTTGCCTTTAAGTTCGTAATAGTAAAAGCTAACTTTAAGGGTACCTTTTTCTATTACTTAAAGTTAGCTTTTACTATTACGAACTTAAAGGCAAGTTGTAAAAGAATTTAAACTCTGCATCAAGCAATTTATTACCATTCTACGCAGGTTAGCTAAAAACGAATTTATTCCTGTTCCATGTTCGAAGTTTAGCTAAGCATGATCGGCTTAGCAGGAATGGCAGTGGAGTGGTATCTCCCATACAAAATTAGTTAGCTATTTTCGAATATCAAGTGAACTGTAATTGAATTTTGTATTTTTATTTTCGTATTTCCATTCATATTTTTTAATTTTACTAGGGTAGGGGTAGCGAAGTGCACTGGGTTATGCTAGTAAAATAATAATATGAATGATTTGGAATTCATCATGGTATCTTAAACTATTTCCCGTTTTGGAATCCCAGCTTTGGGATTTCAAACCACTCAGCCTAAATTCAAAATTTCGATACAAAAAACGTCAAATTCGGATAGCATATTTAAGGTATTTTCTATTTTACAAATTTTGTATGCCTAAAGGAGTTCGTCAAACTAGAATACTCTATATCTACGACTATTTTATGTCGTTCGGAATATGTTCTACTCCACTATGCAGAGCAAAAAAAGCAGTATTATTCTCATAAATACGAGTGCATATCTTCGATGAAATCCAAGGACATTTAATTAAGTAAGTCACCATAAAATATTTATTCACAATATCTTCAATACTTAGTATGCTTCTGTGAACTTATTTTAATACTAAATTTACTAAAATAGATTTGATTTTTTCCATTAATTTCGTCTGAGGCGAATTATATGGCAGTGATATAATTATTACTGACTGACTCAACTTATAAAACATATGTACTGAAATCAGAATTACTTACTAACATTTTTATCAAAACATTTTTTTATTAAAAGATAAAGAATGCGTCAATAAGTAAATGTTTACGTTGTTTATAAAGTGGAAATCGTACAAAGGTCAATATGTAGTAAGTAAAAATAAAAATAAATTTAGTTTGTGTTAAAAATTATTATATGTATCTTGATACAGTTGTTCTAAACTTCCCCTAAAAGGTATAGATCACGAAAAGAATATTTCCATTCAATTACTACAATAGTTGGGAGGAAGATACGAGGGCGTAGGTTAATAAGTCCGTGACTTTTAGAATGAAACACAGGTTTTTGGATAAAAAATATTTTAGTTTACAGCTCTATGCACTTTATCCAATGTTTCTCCAAATTTGTTATCCCTTCCAAAAAATAAGATTTGTCAAGGTCGTCAAAATAGGTCATTTTTGTGGGATGAATTCATCGTTAGAGACAAATCTCTTTCCTATTTCTTCAGGTTTGAAACAAGAAATAGTCACTCGGCACAGTGCGGCCAAAGGCACCTTTCTCCGGCCAAAAGTCGAAAAATCCACAAATTGGTATATGCTGATTTTTGGGGTCGCTGATTACGAATCCTTTATCAGAATTAGCAAATTCAAAATGGCCGACCTAATATGGCGTCATTTCATACGAAAAAAACTTGTAAAAAATTAAATGAATTTGCTAATTGATTAAAAGTTTTTGTTTTGATATTATTAGGGTATATATTTGAAAATTTACAATGGTGAAATGCAATATGGCGATGTTACATACTAAAATACATACGTATTTGTGTAGCTCTACCTTAGTTCACGTTTTCGAGAGTTCACTTTATATTTATATATACAAATGTGGTGTTGTATTTTATATTATTTCATGTATATCAAAGCGTATCGGAATTTTATTTTATTTGTTAAATAATAGTTTGACTTATTACATCCAATAGCTTAGAGAGCTGGAAAAAGCAAGAAAACAAATTTCACTCAATCACATCAATTTTGTTTAACAAATTAAAAATAGTCCTTACATATCACTTTCTAACAATTTACTATTTAGAAATTTACATTCAGATTTTGATTTTACGAATTGTACTTATCTTCAGCTGTAGAATCCATTTTGTTTCGTTTGACGGAAACTCCTACTAGTCGATCTTTCCTACGGTAGTGTGCCATTCGTGTGAAGGCCTCATTCAAACTGAAATTATGAAGGGCATTTGAGGCAAGGGACCTTACTATGATAATTTTTCATCTCCTAGAGAATTTCTTTAACCAACCCAATGACAAAAAACCTCCAACTAAAATTTTGTTTTTTGACTTTTGGCCGGACAAAGGTGCCTTTGGCCGCACTGTGCTCGGGGCTAAATCCGGAGAATAGGACGGATGAGGGAGCAATTTGTAGCATAATTCATGGATTTTTGCCATGGTAACTTCACAGTGTGTGCCCTTTTGTGCATCCGATTGTGTGCAAACGCGGCATCCATCTTGCGGAAAGCTTTCTCAAACCCAAGTGATCATTCAAAATTTAAACCGCTGAGCCATGTGATATGCCTGTGGTTTTCTCGCACTTTCAATCTATGATCGGCCAGCACCATATCGTGGGCGTACAGAACGTTCGGCATCTTCCGTGCTTTTGCGGCTACAACGAAATTCAGTAAACCACTATTTTACCATTGAAATTGATGGTGCAGTATAATGCTCAAAGAGCAGACAATTTTAATTTTTTTTCCAATTCTTCATTAAATCACGAGATAGCCTGCTATCAATGACTGTCGAACACAAACTAAATGACGCAGCTTGTTTAAATTTTGGCAGGATTCAACTGAGTTGCGGTCGTTTAAATTTCAAAATACTCAAAATTGTTAAAAAATTTTAATTTTCTTCAGTCTCTAAGTTGATCGTTTTAGCAGACAGTATTTTACTTTAGCTGGAGAGCATCCTGACTTTAAACTACCGTAACTCACTTTGAGAAATCTTTATTTTTTTTAAATAATAAAGAGAAACAATTTTCAAACAATTAGTTTCAACTAAAACGAAGTGATCGTGAAAAGTGATCTATCGACTTCAACTTATTTTTCGATCACTATGTTATCGTATCATGTCATTACATTGTTCTTATATCTGAAAATATATCGATAAAACACTTTAATCCCCATTTTCTCAATCTCTTGTTATCGTGTTTATACTGACAGTATATCGTAAATAACCAGAGATTGAGAAAATGGGACTAAAAGTTACTTGAAATTAAAAACACACACACAAAGTTTCACTTGAAAATTACTTTTATTCTTTCTTAAACATTGGACTGACCAGAAAATTACGAAGTAAAATAAATAATTTTTTTTTAAATTAAATTGAGAAAATTTGCTGCTACAAAACACTTCCAAATAAACATAAAATTATTCGGATTTGGGGGCATATTTGTGGTAGACTTCTACGTATTTGGCCTTGGCATCTTCAGAGCTGGTGCCAGCCTTGGCCTTCCAGGCATTCCACATGGCCTTTCTGATGGCATCTTCGGGCTCATCGGTGTTGCAGTCACCAACGGTGGCTTGTTTGTAGTAACCGTAGAATTCCAAAAAGTCCTCTTGAGTGGGCTTGTTGGTCAAGTTCTTGGCCTTTTCAACGATTTCTTCGAACTGCAATTACATAGGATGTGGAAATAAAAATTAATTTTTTGTAAATATGAAATAAAGATTTAAAAATATTCACTTACGGTGAGCATATTGTTAATGTGTTGTTGCTTTAGTTGTTATTTTCAAACAAATAATATTGTTCAACTAATTCTAGGGTTTTTATATAAATGGTTGCCAAATATATTTGGCAAATCTTATCAGTTGCATTTTGAAAGTTATAATTTAACGAATAGCTTCGTTAAAGTTGTCAGTGATAACATTTAGTTGGTTATCTATTTGTTTTTGTGTTCCAACGAATATTACGTGTTCTTTTTTTTAACCCAATCCATCGAATATTGATCGTGTTTGTTGTATGTTTTCGTTGAGTTTGTCATTAAACTTTATTAATCAGTGTTTTCACTATTCATAAGTACATATTTTTATGGATTTCTATTGTATATTATATGATGAATACATATGTTTTCATACACACTTGCACTGTGATAAGGTTTTATCACTTACTGATTAATAAACTGCAAATCTGCTGCCATTTATTATCTACTACTACCTACGTTTGGCGTTCCTTTTTTTGCTTTTATGGAATAGTTCAGCTTTTGCATGATTATTTTGAGATTATCTTTGGCATTTGTTAAAAATAGTTAATGATTTTGTTATCAAAGTTTAGTCATTCAATGCTAAAGGGGATTTTTTTGCATTGCACAATGGGAAAACAAATAATCATAGATTTGCAATAAATAATATTTCATTGTCAAGGCTGAGTTACATTATTATGGTTGTTCATAATAAATTTCATTTGAAATTGATTTTAATTTGCAGTTTACATCTCAACGATTCTTCGTTCCCATAACAATTCGATCTACGCTCAAAAATCATCAACAACAGAGAAACAACAGAAAGGCCGTTTGTGTGCCTTTCCGATCAAAGAAATTCTTGCTTTGAACGGAAACCCTTATACACAATTTGGCCAAAAAATATTATTAAATAGATAAAGACTTCTTATAAAAAGTACTTAGTTGACGTTTTTGATTAATCTTTTTTTATGTGTCAGTGAATTGAATTTTTATGACTTCATATTTATCACTTATAAAATATAATTTAAAAACAAAGTTTAATATAAAAGTACTAAATATTTGGGGTACTCCAACGGACTGCTAATAGATTTTTGGTCAGAAATATAGGTAATCACAGATGAAGATCCTTTACTCCATTAAACGCTTATTTACAAAGATATTGAGGATTTTAGATATTTTGAATTTTTCATAGAAAATATCGAGGTTTGGTTAGAAATATAAGTGATCACAGATGGAGGTCCTTTTCTCGATTAAACGCTTATTTACAAAGATATTGAAGATTTAAGATATTTTGAGTTTTTCATAGAAAATATCGATTTTTGGTCAGAAATATAAGTGATCACAGATGAAGTCCCATTTCTCGATTAAAAGCTTATTTACAAAGATATTGAGTATTTTAGATATTTTGAGTTTTTCATGGAAAATATCGAGTTTTAGTTAGAAATATTGGTGATCACAGATGGAGTTTCTTTTCTCGATTAAACGCTTATTTACAAAGATATTGAGGATTTTAGATATTTTGAGTTTTTCATAGGAAATATCGATGTTTGGTTAGAAATATGAGTGATCACAGATGGAGCTACTTTTCTCGATTAAACGCTTATTTACAAAGATATTGAGGATTTTAGATATTTTGAGTTTTGCATAGAAAATATCGATTTTTGGTTAGAAATATGAGTGATCACAGATGGAGCTCTCTTTCTCGATTAAACGCTTATTTACAAAGATATTGAGGATTTTAGATATTTTGAATTGTTCATAGAAAATATCAATTTTGGTTAGAAATATAAGTGATCACAGATGGAGTTTCTTTTCTCGATAAAACGCTTATTTACAAAGATATTGAGGATTTTAGACATTTTGAGCTTTGCATAGAAAATATCGATTTTTGGTCAGAAATATGAGTGATCACAGATGGAGCTCTTTTTCTCATTTAAAAGCTTATTTACAAAGATACTGAGGATTTTAGATATTTTGAGTTTTTCATAGTAAATATCGATGTTTAGTTAGAAATATGAGTGATCACATACTACGTTTATACGCACGGCTTATTCGCAAATAAAAATATTGCAATTAGAAATAAATGTCGCATAAACAGTGAATTAATTTTTTATTTGCGAATAGCTAACTCACGAAAACAACTCCTGATTAACGACACTATTTGCAAATAAGATATTAAGCATTGCCATATGTTTTAAAGCTTTTAGTTTATTAAGACGCTTTTTAAATATTTCATTGCGTTTTAATTAATTGGATTGCAAGACGGACAAGAATTTTTGATTCTATAATTTTTACATTTAAAAAAATAAAAAATGTATGATATTTTATTCAATAAAAGAGCTACAAAATAATTACATTTTACCATCCGGCATCTCATAAAAACAAGAATTTTCCGTAACTAATGTGACATATAAACAGTGAGTTAGTTAATTTCAAATAATATTTATTTGCGAATAGGCTACGTATAAACGTAGTAACAGATGGAGTTCCTTTTCTCGATTAAACGCTTATTTACAATGATATTGAGGATTTTAGATATTTTGAGTTTTGAATAGAAAATATCGATTTTGGTCAGAAATATGAGTGATCACAGATGGAGTTTCTTTTCTCGATAAAACGCTGATTTACAAAGATATTGAGGAATTTAGATATTTTGAGTTTTTCATAGAAAATATCGATTTTTGGTTAGAAATATGAGTGATCACAGATGGAGCTCCTTTTTTCTATTAAACGCTTATTTACAAAGATATTGAGGATTGTAGATATGTTGAGTTTTGCATAGAAAATATCGATTTTGGTTAGAAATATGAGTGATCACAGATGGAGCTCCTTTTCTTATTTAAAAGCTTATTTACAAAGATATTGAGGATTTTAGATATTTTGAGTTTTGCATAGAAAATATCGATTTTTGGTCAGAAAGATGAGTGATCACAGATGGAGCTCCTTTTTTCTATTGAGGATTTTAGATTTTTTGAGTTTTGCATAGAAAGTATCGATTTTGGTCAGAAATATAGGAGATCACAGATGGAGCTCTTTTTCTCATTTAAAAGCTTATTTACAAAGATATTGAGGATTTTAGATATTTTGAGTTTTGCATAGAAAATATCGATTTTGGTTAGAAATATTGGTGATCACAGATGGAGTTCCTTTTCTCGATTAAACGCTTATTTACAAAGATATTGAGGATTTCAGATATTTTGAGATTTCTATAGAAAATATCGATGTTTGGTCAGAAATATAGGTGATCGCAAATGGAGTTCCTTTTCTTGACTAATGGCATATTTCAAAGTTATTGAGGATTATAGATATTTTGAGTTTAATATTTGTCGGTATAGAAATAATTGTCATATGTATAATAAATAGTGAAGATAGTTAATTCATAGATAACTTCAATTTATTATTGACGGCGCCAAGATTTCTTGCCCTAGACAAAATTTATTAATAAATTGTTTATCTTTTATTTCATTACAATCGTCATATTTAAATATGTTCAAAAAAATGCTGATAGCAAGACCAATAGTTTTCCATGGGTGGTATTTAATATTCAGTTTATATAAATAAAATTATCACGTGAATAAAAATATCAATGATACCGAGTGGCCTTTCGTAATTAAATTATTTATAATCTATTAATTAAAAATTTCTTAAATAAAATGCATGAATATCCGGTCATTTAAAATTAGTATAAAAAAGAAGTTAAACACTTGAGAATTTATCATTTTGGATTACCACTTCAACCAAGGTAAGTCGGTGTAAAATTTTAATATAAAATTAAATTTATTTTTTTATCAATTCTCCACAGATCCCCCTAAAACATTCAACAACATGGTTAATTTCGAAGAAGCTTGTGAATTGGCTAAGAACTTTAGCAAGAAGCCCTCTGACTCTGAATTCTTGGAATTCTATGGTCTCTTCAAGCAAGTCACCGTTGGCGATTGTAACATCGAGAAGCCAGGTGTTTTGGATTTGAAAAAGAAGGCCATGTGGGAAGCCTGGAACTCCCACAAAGGTTTGTCCCAAGATGCCGCCAAGGCTGCCTATGTGCAAGTCTATGAGAAATATGCTCCCAAATATGCTTAAATAAAACGCAGACAAAAGGATCCCGAAACAGTCATGGTTAAGGCACATTAAAGTAATATGAAATTAACATAGAATATTTATTAATAAAAAAGAAAAACACATTACAAATATTCTTTCGTTGTATTTTTAAAATAGTGTAGTATACTTTTATCCGGGTTATTTAATATGATTAAATAGTATTTTGTCTGCCTAGTATTATGCTTTAAAAGTTAGCTTCTGATTGTGGCATTGCTATGACGGCTGCTATCAATGGTTTTGTTTGTTGAGTTTTCATTATCATCACACGAATGTGTGAGTTGTCTGGTGTTAGGGTGTGCGGTGGCAGTTTATCATTAATATCCAAAACAGCCACTACTTCGAAATCAATCTTTAATGGAACTCCGGGCAATATACTGGGTAGCTGAAATATACAAAGAGAGTTAATGAAAATTAAAATTAATACCTACAAATTTTTAATAATCTGTAAGAAAAATAATTAAATGGAAAAATAAGCTCCACCTGTGATCACTCATATTTCTGACCAAAAATCGATATTTTCTATGAAAAACTCAAAATATCCTAAATCCTCAATATCTTTGTAAATAAGCGTTTAATCGAAATCGAGAAATGGGACTCCATCTGTGATCACTCATATTTCTGACCAAAAATCGATATTTTCTATGAAAAACTCAAAATATCTTAAATCCTCAATATCTTTGTAAATAAGCGTTTAATCGAGAAAAAGACCTCCATCTGTGATCACTCATATTTCTGACCAAAAATCGATATTTTCTATGCAAAACTCAAAATATCTTAAATCCTCAATATCTTTGTAAATAAGCGTTTAATCGAGAAAAGAAACTTCATCTGTGATCACTTATATTTTTTACCAAAAATCGATATTTTCTATGAAAAACTCAAAATATCTTAAATCCTCAATATCTTTGTAAATAAGCGTTTAATCGAGAAAAGGAACTCCATCTGTGATCACTCATATTTTCAACCAAAATATCGAAAATTTCTATGAAAAACTCAAAATATCTTAAATCCTTAATATCTTTGTAAATAAGCGTTTAATCGAGAAAAGAAACTTCATCTGTGATCACTTATATTTTTTACCAAAAATCGATATTTTCTATGAAAAACTCAAAATATCTTAAATCCTCAATATCTTTGTAAATAAGCGTTTAATCGAGAAAAGGACCTCCATCTGTGATCACTCCTATTTCTAACCAAAAATCGATATTTTCTATGCAAAACTCAAAATATCTTAAATCCTCAATATCTTTGTAAATAAGCATTTAATCGAGAAAAGGAACTCCATCTGTGATCACTCATATTTTCAACCAAAATATCGAAAATTTCTATGAAAAACTCAAAATATCTTAAATCCTCAATATCTTTGTAAATAAGCGTTTAATCGAGAAAAGAAACTTCATCTGTAATCACTCATATTTTAAACCAAAATATCGATATTTTCTATGCAAAACTCAAAATATCTTAAATCCTCAATATCTTTGTAAATAAGCGTTTAATCGAGAAAAAGACCTCCATCTGTGATCACTCATATTTCTGACCAAAAATCGATATTTTCTATGAAAAACTCAAAATATCTTAAATCCTCAATATCTTTGTAAATAAGCGTTTAATCGAGAAAAGGAACTCCATCTGTGATCACTCATATTTTCAACCAAAATATCGATATTTTCTATGCAAAACTCAAAATATCTTAAATCCTCAATATCTTTGTAAATAAGCGTTTAATCGAGAAAAGGACCTCCATCTGTGATCACTCCTATTTCTAACCAAAAATCGATATTTTCTATGCAAAACTCAAAATATCTTAAATCCTCAATATCTTTGTAAATAAGCGTTTAATCGAGAAAAGAAACTTCATCTGTGATCACTCATATTTTAAACCAAAATATCGATATTTTCTATGCAAAACTCAAAATATCTTAAATCCTCAATATCTTTGTAAATAAGCGTTTAATCGAGAAAAAGACCTCCATCTGTGATCACTCATATTTCTGACCAAAAATCGATATTTTCTATGAAAAACTCAAAATATCTTAAATCCTCAATATCTTTGTAAATAAGCGTTTAATCGAGAAAAGAAACTTCATCTGTGATCACTCATATTTTAAACCAAAATATCGATATTTTCTATGCAAAACTCAAAATATCTTAAATCCTCAATATCTTTGTAAATAAGCGTTTAATCGAGAAAAGGACCTCCATCTGTGATCACTCATATTTCTGACCAAAAATCGATATTTTCTATGCAAAACTCAAAATATCTAAAATCCTCAATAACTTTGTAATTAAACGTTTAATCGAGAAATGGGACTCCATCTGTGATCACTCATATTTCTAACTACAAATCGATATTTTCTATGCAAAACTCAAAATATATTAAATCCTCAATATCTTTGTAAATAAGCGTTTAATCGAGAAATGGGACTCCATCTGTGATCACTCATATTTCTAACCAAAAATCGATATTTTCTATGCAAAACTCAAAATATCTTAAATCCTCAATATCTTTGTAAATAAGCGTTTAATCGAGAAAAGGAACTTCATCTATGATCACCAATATTTCTAACCAAAAATCAATATTTTCTCACCAAAATTCAAAATATCGTAAATCCTCAATATCTTTGTAAATAAGCGTTTAATTGAGAAAAGGACCTCCATCTGTGATCACTCATATTTCTAACCAAATATCGATATTTTCTATGAAAAACTCAAAATATCTTAAATCCTCAATATCTTTGTAAATAAGCGTTTAATCGAGAAATGGGACTCCATCTGTGATCACTTATATTTCTGACCAAAATCGATATTTTCTATGCAAAACTCAAAATATCTAAAATCCTCAATATCTTTGTAAATAAGCGTTTAATTGAAAAAAGGAGCTCCATCTGTGATCACTTATATTTCTGACCAAAATCGATATTTTCTATGAAAAACTCAAAATATCTTAAATCCTCAATATCTTTGTAAATAAGCGTTTAATCGAGAAATAGGACTCCATCTGTGATCACTCATATTTTCAACCAAAATATCGAAAATTTCTATGCAAAACTCAAAATATCTTAAACCCTCAATATCTTTGTAAATAAGCGTTTAATCGAGAAATAGGACTCCATCTGTGATCACTTATATTTCTGACCAAAATCGATATTTTCTATGCAAAACTCAAAATATCTAAAATCCTCAATATCTTTGTAAATAAGCGTTTAATTGAAAAAAGGAGCTCCATCTGTGATCACTTATATTTCTGACCAAAATCGATATTTTCTATGAAAAACTCAAAATATCTTAAATCCTCAATATCTTTGTAAATAAGCGTTTAATCGAGAAATAGGACTCCATCTGTGATCACTCATATTTTCAACCAAAATATCGAAAATTTCTATGCAAAACTCAAAATATCTTAAACCCTCAATATCTTTGTAAATAAGCGTTTAATCGAGAAATAGGACTCCATCTGTGATCACTCAAGATTTAAAATATTTTGAGTTTTGCATAGAAATTTTCGATATTTTGGTTGAAAATATGAGTATATTTTCAACCAAAATATCGAAAATTTCTATGCAAAACTCAAAATATTTTAAATCCTCAATATCTTTGTAAATAAGCGTTTAATCGAGAAAAGGAACTCCATCCGTGATCACTCATATTTCTAACCAAAAATCGATATTTTCTATGCAAAACTCAAAATATCTTAAATCCTCAATATCTTTGTAAATAAGCGTTTAATCGAGAAATAGGACTCCATCTGTGATCACTCATATTTTCAACCAAAATATCGAAAATTTCTATGCAAAACTCAAAATATTTTAAATCCTCAATATCTTTGTAAATAAGCGTTTAATCGAGAAATGGGACTCCATCTGTGATCACTTATATTTCTGACCAAAATCGATATTTTCTATGCAAAACTCAAAATATCTTAAATCCTCAATATCTTTGTAAATAAGCGTTTAATCGAGAAAAGGACCTCCATCTGTGATCACTCATATTTCTGACCAAAAATCGATATTTTCTATGCAAAACTCAAAATATCTAAAATCCTCAATAACTTTGTAATTAAACGTTTAATCGAGAAATGGGACTCCATCTGTGATCACTCATATTTCTAACTACAAATCGATATTTTCTATGCAAAACTCAAAATATATTAAATCCTCAATATCTTTGTAAATAAGCGTTTAATCGAGAAATGGGACTCCATCTGTGATCACTCATATTTCTAACCAAAAATCGATATTTTCTATGCAAAACTCAAAATATCTTAAATCCTCAATATCTTTGTAAATAAGCGTTTAATCGAGAAAAGGAACTTCATCTATGATCACCAATATTTCTAACCAAAAATCAATATTTTCTCACCAAAATTCAAAATATCGTAAATCCTCAATATCTTTGTAAATAAGCGTTTAATTGAGAAAAGGACCTCCATCTGTGATCACTCATATTTCTAACCAAATATCGATATTTTCTATGAAAAACTCAAAATATCTTAAATCCTCAATATCTTTGTAAATAAGCGTTTAATCGAGAAATGGGACTCCATCTGTGATCACTTATATTTCTGACCAAAATCGATATTTTCTATGCAAAACTCAAAATATCTTAAATCCTCAATATCTTTGTAAATAAGCGTTTAATCGAGAAAAGGAACTCCATCTGTGATCACTCATATTTCTAACCAAAAATCGATATTTTCTATGAAAAACTCAAAATATTTTAAATCCTCAATATCTTTGTAAATAAGCGTTTAATCGAGAAAAGAAACTTCATCTGTGATCACTCATATTTCTGACCAAAAATCGATATTTTCTATGCAAAACTCAAAATATCTTAAATCCTCAATATCTTTGTAAATAAGCGTTTAATCGAGAAATAGGACTCCATCTGTGATCACTCATATTTTCAACCAAAATATCGAAAATTTCTATGCAAAACTCAAAATATTTTAAATCCTCAATATCTTTGTAAATAAGCGTTTAATCGAGAAATGGGACTCCATCTGTGATCACTTATATTTCTGACCAAAATCGATATTTTCTATGCAAAACTCAAAATATCTAAAATCCTCAATAACTTTGTAATTAAACGTTTAATCGAGAAATGGGACTCCATCTGTGATCACTCATATTTCTAACCAAAAATCGATATTTTCTATGCAAAACTCAAAATATCTTAAATCCTCAATATCTTTGTAAATAAGCGTTTAATCGAGAAAAGGAACTTCATCTATGATCACCAATATTTCTAACCAAAAATCAATATTTTCTCACCAAAATTCAAAATATCGTAAATCCTCAATATCTTTGTAAATAAGCGTTTAATTGAGAAAAGGACCTCCATCTGTGATCACTCATATTTCTAACCAAAAATCGATATTTTCTATGCAAAACTCAAAATATCTTAAATCCTCAATATCTTTGTAAATAAGCGTTTAATCGAGAAAAGTAGCTCCATCTGTGATCACCCATATTTCTAACCAAAAATCGATATTTTCTATGCAAAACTCAAAATATCTTAAATCCTCAATATCTTTGTAAATAAGCGTTTAATCGAGAAATGGGACTCCATCTGTGATCACTTATATTTCTAACCAAAAATCGATATTTTCTATGAAAAACTCAAATATCTAAAATCCTCAATATCTTTGTAAATAAGCGTTTAATCGAGAAACTCCATCTATGATCACTAATATATCTCACCAAAAATCGATAATTGATAAAAAGCTTTTAAGTGTCTGTGATCATATTTACCTTGGCCAATGATTTTTGTATGGTATAATGGCGTCGATCTGCATGTAATAGAACCATTAAATTCGAAGCCATTTTGTAAGTTGATAAATTCTGTATCGTTAAATACAAACGAAAAACGGGACCAACTCCACAAACTTCAGCAGAAAGTTTGACAGGGGCATGTGTAATGTCACCCGAGATAGTGCGCTCTGAAGAGTTTAAAGCATCAACCGTGGCTCTGGCAGCAGCATGTCTTAAACGCCATAATTCCACTTGAAAACTGCCATAAGTGGCTGCAATACAAACAAATATTAATATGTTTTTTTTTTACTAAGAATAAAATGACTACAAACATTTAGCATTCTGCTTTTCTCTGGCCACTTGCTCCACAAATATAGAACTCTTTTTGGGCTTTTCCAAAACCTCATTTTGCACCATGTCAGATATATGAGGCATACCACGTCCCGACAACTTTTGATTAGGTTCAAATGAAGCCGTTCTCTTTAAAATCTTTATCACTAAATCCCCCTCAATGGTGGTCAAACTTAGAACATGTTCTTCTAAGCCCAAATAACCAAAAATCATTGAACTAACGGTGCCACAAATTTGAAATTCATCCACCAGATATTTTTGCATGTAAAATTGCACTAGGCCACCTTGTAAGGCCACACATATTAGGGTTAAACCCAAATGGGTTAAATTCACCATGGTCATGCAAATGGGCTGCTCTTCCAGATGCACCATATACAATTGTTTACCCTTTTTGGAATAGCATAGTAGATTTTTGTCCATCGATGTTACTACTATGGTTTGATCGATGGGCAGTAGAACTAAACCAGTTAAAGGATTGGAGAGTTTAAATATTTCTTGACCTTCGGTGGCAGCTTTACGCAATAGATATACAGAGCCATAGCGGGTGGCTATAGCAATGCAAAAATCCGTTTCAAAACAACCATTGACAGCCAACATGCTGGGGGTTATGTCAGGACAGGCCATGGCACGATATAATAAACCAAAACTTTGGGGTTCTAGTATTAAAATTTCACCCGTATCGGTGGCAATGACTAAATGTGAAGGCGGTTGTGCAACGCCACTTGAAACACGGGCTAGACATTTTAGTGCCACAGCTGAGGGATAGCGTATTAGATTATTTTCACCTTGTTCGCGTATAAAAGCCTGGAAAAAAGTTTTATTTAACTAATTTTATATAGAAATTAAATTACTTACATCTCTGTCCTGCGGCAATAGATTTAGCAAATGTTGCGACTTCCTAGTTAGTTTAGGACGTTCCAAACCCTTAAGTCCCTCTATAAGAGCTTCTTGATCTTCTGTTCTTACTGTATTTAATTTGCGCCATATTTCCTTTTCCTCCTCCAAAACCTCCAATTCGGGCAAGGTGTATTTAAAATAAGGTTTCATATGACGATAAAATAACACCGATTCATTTATAGCCACAGCCAATACTGCAATTTCGTGATAAATCCATAAATATTTTATGTAGAATCAAATGAATCAAACTTACTTGGGGTTTTTGGTTCAGATTCATCAATATACAAACTTTCTATGGCTGCCGGTATACCCTTCAATTCATGTTCCGATTCCAATTCAATACCTCGAAAGACTTTTAACTTTGCTGCTGGTGGTTCTTCATCCAGTGTTATATCAGTCGCTATTAGTCTAACATAATTGTCCGATTTAATGTCGCTGACTGTCATACATGACGGTAAAGTGGTTAATTTGGGGTTTTCTGATGCATCAATTAGAACTTGTAGCCAATTGCCTGGTGTACTCATGTTTTGTTCTATTTTTTTTTAATTAACTAAATATTTTTATTCTTTAGTGAATTATTGTAGTTAGTTACTGCTAGTTTTATTGATTTTTTTTTGGCATTTTGTTCTTTACCATAGTAACGGTTTGTTTACATCGCTGTTGATTATTTTGTAGCTTCTTTAAGGGTTGCATTTTATAGTAGCATTCTTTCAAGTTGTTTGTAACCCAGCTAACAATTTATGTGTGATATTTAAAATTTTTTGTATTGAGTAAACTTCTTTTTTTTATTCCTTTTAAAAAACTTTAATTCATACCCTATGCGCCAACAAAGACCTCATTATTCATGGCAAAAATTGCATTCTTTTCCAGGACCCTTTAATTTTTAATAAACGAGATTTATGCGAAAAATTTTAGTGACCTATGACCTCCAATGTCTGTAGTAGAGGGCAAATAATTCATGGTGACTTTTTATTTAAAACTAGCTGAACCCGGTCCGCGTTGCTGGCCATTAGAAAACATCTGTTTTATATTGCATCTCTATCTCGATTTTAATATACAGTGTCGGTAATCCAACCTTCAATGTTAATACATGTGGTGGCATTTCGGCTGGTTCCAATGAATTCAAAAATTTAGTAGGATAATTAACGACTTGTTCATTACTGTATCAATCGATTTGTATATTATTGTTTCGCCAGGCACTTTCAATTGTATTTGGTTACCGAGCTTGTTAACATCATATTTTTTTATTAAAAGTAGATTTCATATGGAAATTTCTTATTCATGCCCCTAATATGCAAGAGTAAACAAAATTGTTTATCACAGACCGAAAATCAAAAATCTGACTTTACACTGTTACCCAAAAGGCTTTTCTGAAGATTCCGTGAAAATTTCAGCAAAATCGGTTTAGTAATGTTTGACTACACACGGAACATACATACACACATCCCTGAAAATTTCATTAAAATCGGTCCAGCCATTTTTATATATTTAGATGAAAAATGTTTGTATGAGAAAATTTGAAAATCTTCTTTACGAAAGCACCGAATGGACCTAATGAAGTATGAAGGTATCTAAAACCATATTCAGAAAATTTCCTTTCCAATGATACCAGTTTGGAGCTAATCGGTTGGATGGTCTCAGAGTCTATAACGGACATAGGTAGAAACATTTTTTGTATTTTATATATATAGAAGAAGAAGATAGAAGAAGATATAAAGTTAACGGTCTACGCCAAATTTTAATTTACTATATTTCATTCCTTAGCAAAACACTCATTTGTCTGGATTATTTAGTTAAAGAACATTAGCTGAGTTTATAAACGGACTGTCTCAAAAATTTGAGTGGATATTATTAAATAATTTATAAAAATCTCTTACATACTTTCAATTTAAATTATGGTCCAGAGTGGAATTTTTGGAACGAAATTTTAACTATTAATTAACATTATTGAGACCAAAAATAAATATGGAATCTAACTCGACCAAAAATTTCTTGTATAAAAATCATTAATAGGCCATAACATTGTAAATAAGCTCAATCTTTGATGTTTCTTATTTCTTGTCTAAAATCTTAAATCGTTAATAACTCTGTATTTAAGCGTTTAAATAGAAAACCATACTCGATTTGTGATTACTCAAATTTTTCACCAAATATCGATTTTGTATTGGGTGTATGACTAAAAAGGCGGTATTTACAATAAATCATTTTGAAGGATACATATCTGTTATTTATTTTCACTTAGGTAATCAACATTATAGTGTAAACAACAATGTTTTTTTTTTTTTTTGCTTCGAAAATGTCGAATATTGAGTATACAAAGCGTCATATGCGAGAAGATTTGCTTTACTTCTTTAATTCGAAAAAAATGTCGGCGAAGCACACCGATTGCTCACCAAAGCTTTGACGAATCCATCGGTTTTAATGTGTGAGAGATGGTTTGTGCGGTTCAGAAGTTCTGCTTTTTCACACGGAAGACAAAGATCACCCAGGCCAGCCAAAAAAGTTCGAAGACCAACAATTGGAGACATTACTCCATGTTGATTGTTGTAAAACTCAACAAATGTTTGCAAAATCATTTTGAGAAACTCAAACTGCAATTTCAAAACGTTTACAAGCAACAGAATTTATCTAAAAGCAGGGAAATTGGGTACCATACAAATTGAAGACGAGAAACCTTGAAAGACGATATTGCATGACCGTAATGTTGCTTGAACGCTATAAAAGAAAATTAGTTTTGAACCGAAACATTACTTGCGATGAAAAAATGGATCCATTACGATAACCCGATGCATAAGAGATCGTATGTGAAGTCCGACCAATCAGCCGAATCGTCACCAAAGCCAAATATCCATGGAGCTAAGGTAATGCTCTGTATTTGGGGGGACCATCTTGGAACTTGCAACGAACACAACTGATTCGTTTGAAGCGAGAATTGGCCGAAAAACGCCCAGAATATGCGGCCAGACATGAAATCGTAATATTCCAACGCACGCCAAATATTGCAATACCTGTTAAAAAGTATTAAGAATGAAGTGGTTGGGAGGTTTTGCTTCACCCGCTTAATAGCTCAGATCGTGCTCCCGTCCAACTACTATTTGTTTCGATCTATGCTGAATGCCTCAAAAGATGAGCATTCATGAGACTGTATTGCCATGTATTTTGTTATTGTATCACCCGTATGTGTGGAAGGAAAGGTGAGATTTCTCTCACCTTCCGCTCTATGTATATTTCCCTATGGCAGACATCTAGTGGGAAGAAAACTGAGACATAAATAGTTTGGTTCTTTGGGTATAGGTCCCAGTTCTAGATCTAACAAATTGGCATTTACACTTGATTATTATGTGATAGGTTACGAAACTGTCCTTTTTTGGATTAAATTTATGTAATTTTGATTCATTCGTTTTAGATCTATTGATTAATATGAATTTTTTTGTCACAATTGGACTAATGCGTTTATAGCAATTGGCACAAACTTCCCGGAGGTCATCCACAAAGAAATTCACTTGACAAAGTAATTGAACTTGCTAAAGTAGGTGTGGGACTACAACTTCTTTTTAAGCCTGTGAGCACTCCAGGCAAATATCTTAGATTGAACTATTAAATCGATTGCAAATCAAAAAGGATTCAACAATTTGTTAACAGTTCAATTGGATCTTCGCTGCAAGACAACCCAAATCACACACTGAGTAAAATTAACACAACAATAGTAAAATTAATCTACACATGGATAGAAAACAACTGGAAATGTTTATAAATCTGACCACGATCACAATGTCATATGTAATCTCATAATAAAAAATTCAATGAAATAGTGCCAAACAGATCAGAGGTTTGCATCCTAAGCCCATATTTTAGATAATCAATAAAATTCATAGAATGACTAAGATATTTAAATGAATCCTACTTTTAAAACTGGATTCATTCTAATAGACCCTAACGGTCGCTATGGAAAGTACAGGCGTCATTTTTAAACCCTATTCCACAATTAAGAGTTGTTGCCTTTTGAATTTATGGCCCATAGCTATAATCCCATTTTAAAATAAGATACAATAAAATGAATTCATCAATTTGTTTATTGCAAATATATTTAAATTAAATAATTCTACTGATCAAAATCTCCTATACATTACTTGTTTACTGTTTGCAATGATGATAAATAAAATAATCTTTAATTTATTTTTAAACACTTAACTTGTCTATTGAATTGGCTTGGCTAGTGGTTGGTAATTGCCTAAAACCACAAATAAATCCGGTCATCAAGTGAAAGCTAAACACAGTATTTTTTTATTTTTTTTTTTTTAAATAACCGGCAAAGATCTCTTATTCATCACTATTAACAACAACATTCAAACACACTAAAGAATCATGATCAAAATGTAAACATTTGCAAAAGTCCATAAAAAAACAGAACGATTATAAATGTTAAAGTAGGTTGCTACTTCGTTGATCCGCCACAAAAATATTTGTTTTTGTTTTGGTTTTACAGAGGGATCGTGCCAATATTCAAAAAAGAAAATAAATTGTAAAGTATTTTAAAATCACAAAAAAACTGAAATAAAATCACTCTCGTTATTTCCTTACTTTTACCCAAAATGCTGATGATGATGATGATGGTTTGTCTAAGCGCTCTCATTGACTCTGGTCAAAACCTGAAATCATTGAAAGAGTTTATTCACAAAACCAAACTTAAGCAAGATGTTTAGTTATCTGTATGAGTTTGTGTGTTTTTTTCCAAGTTCGGTTATTCACTTTAATGAAGACTTTTTTGTTGTTGTTAGTAGACTTGTCACAAAGTAAATGACTCACACCTTGGGTATGTGCCGTCAATGAGTTAGTTCGACTGTGGTATACCATGTTATTGTTTATTTATATTTTGTTTAACCATTGGTAGTAGTAATTGAAAATATGCCAACCAATTGAGAGAAAGATCTTGTTGATGGGGGCAGCTGATCATGTTATTATTGCTCTCCAACTTGAATTGCTATTTTCATGTTTTTAAAATACATTAAAATGTTGTGGATAATTTTTTTCTCCTTTTTTAACAAATATTATTGCATTTAACCTGTTCTCTGTAATTTGACAAACAGGAAGCTTTCAAAATTACATTTTCACTTAATCTTTTATTTAACAAGATGACCAATATAGTAGTGAATAGCACAGAGTTGCCAAGCAAATGGATATCTTCAATCAATGGACATAATTTCAAATATGTAATTGAAGTTCTCTTTATACTACCGGAGTTTATATTCCAATTCTTCATAGACCAGCACTAGGGGATGACTCATAATCTTGCAGTTCATAATTTTGCAACTGGGAAACTATTGGGTGTATTACTTAAAAATTCTAGATTAACAACAGATGGCGTATCTTTTGATCGCGATTTTTGTTTTTAATAACTTATATGTCATTTTGAAGGGTACATATCTGTCATTTATTCTCACTTACTTGCTGAACATTATAGTGTAAACAACAAAGTTTTTGACACAGAAGACAATAATCGCCCAGGCCAACCAAAAAAGTTTTAAAACCAAGAATTGGAGGCATTACTCCATGAAGATTGTTTTCAAACTCAACAAGAGCTCTCAAAATAATTGGGAGCTGCTCAAGCAGCAATTTCAAAACGTTTGCGAGCAGCAGGATTCATCCAAAAGCAGGAAAATTGGATACCATACGAATTGAAGCCGAGAAACCTTGAAAGACCATTTCGCATGTCCGAAATGATGCTTGAATGCTATAAAAGAAAATAATTTGTGCACCGAATCATTAAAATGAATCATTACAATAACCCGAAGCGTAGAGATCGTATGTGAAGCCCGTCCAATCTATGTGAAGTCGTATGTGAAGCCCGTCCTATCTATTATGAACTGCTCAAATCTGGCCAGACCATCACAGGGAACCTGTACCGATGGCAACTGATTCGTTTGAAGCGAGCTTTGTGGCCAGACATGAAACTGTAATATTCCATCATGACAACGCTCGGCCACATGTTGCAATACCTGTTAAAAAGTATGTTGAATGAAGTGATTGGGAAGTTTTGACACAGTTCTGACCGTTCCCTGATAGACTACAATTTGTTTCGATATACGCTTCACTTCTGGGATACGCTTCACTCTGGAACAGAGTATCCAATATTGGCTTGATTCGTTCTTGGCCTCAAAAGATAAGTAGTTCTTTTAGCTCGGAATCCATATCTTGCCAGAAAGATGGGAAAAGAATAACAGTGGCCAATACTTTGAATAAATTTATATTGTACAAATGTATCAAAATAAAATCTTAAAATTTAAAAAAATTCCGCATTTTTAAGTCATAAACCCAATAACTTATGGGATGGAGGAAGAAGTAGTGTTGGTGGATATTCAATTTGAACTTCCCTACATTATACAATTCATTGGTCAATAGACCCTAAATTGTTGAGTTCTTATTGAAAGACGAGTGTTAGCTAAAAGTCTGTGGCTATAATTTAGCAAAACCCTTTCCACCGAATATCGACAAAGTACGACGGTTTTCCATCATATCAGTAGACTTATACACTACTGTCGCTCCCGTAAGCTGTTGAGAATTCCATCCATGGAAGTTTTGGAGTTGTGTTTCGGATCGGATAGATGGTTCATAATCCGATAATGCTACACTGATTCAATATATTTGAATGATTTTTCCAAACCTTGATAAATATGTTTAGTCCAATAAATACAGATGTTTTGATGTTGCTAGCCTATAATTAAAAATAAAGATCATTTGAAGAGATCTGCAACAACTTTTATAGTTTAATATCTGGGAAAGCAGCTCAATATAAATAGAGAGAAATTATTAGCTATAGGATAGCTAGAAAATCTCCCGCAGACCTTTTAAATCCAAATATTGATAGTTTAAAATACTAACATTAGAAAGAGCAGAACAAATTGTTTTGGTCGATTATTTTCGGCAACCTACCGACACACAGATTATTTCCCAGTACTGTATAAATTGTTGAAATAATTAGCTAATGAACGATTTATCATCAAAGAACACTGCTGGTATGCCATTTGACCCAGGAAGTTGCTCTTTTCGAGCTTTTTCATGCCAAAGTACTTTGACCTTTTCTTTGAAGTTTTCAGCCGCAGCATGATTCTGTTTACAAACATTTTGGTCATGACATTGTCATGGCGTTGAAGATCAAGTCTTAAACATTGATGAAATAAATAATGAAGCCGAAAAACGAAACATTGAATGGATTATTAACTGTCCCATAAACCCAAGTTCTGGAGACGATTTGTAACACTGAAAGATGTTGCTTCTAGAGTTGAAACATTAATAACTTTCATTATTCTCTAAAAGATGAAATATAATTACGTAAACATTGGCTATCAAAATTAGTTAAAGAATAAAATGGATTAAAGAATATTCACCACAATTATTATGCAGATGATGTTGTTTTGATTTGCGATTCCAGTCAACGTAGACACAAATGGCTTAAGAGTATCGTTTTAAAAACATCCAGCATAGGTCAAGTGTGTATAGCAAATGGAGTACTTCAAAGTCCAATATCAAAACGTTCAAAAACAAACACAAACTGCGAAGCCTTTTGACTCTTTGGTGGGACTCGAACCCACAAACCTCAGATTGATAGTCCAGCATAATCGTCTCTTTGTTAGCTTTGTTGAGAGTGATTCATGAGGAGGGAAATATATTTTATCTGGCACCCAGAATAGAAAATTTGAGTTTACTTTCACTAGAATTAGGTTTGTCAGTCGGTCGAGAATAGCACTGGCATATACGTATGTATGTATAATGTCCGATCTCCTCTAAGTTATTCTCACTCATATGTGTCTGAAGGAAACTTATTTAGGTTTAAATAAATATTTCAAATAAAACTTATAAATCTCCTTATTTGGCAGCTCTAGCGATTCTCTCACTTGGTGACTTTTTTCTAATGACAGTGAATTTAGTTGCTATCACACTTTTGTTGTTGTCTGATGTTGCCAAAGCCTGCTGCTATCTCCACTTCGGTTGTTGTTCTGGCTAAAGTCTGTTATTATTTTGGTTTCAATATTGTATTGCATCTTCAGGTGTACACAACGTTGTTGTAATTATGTATAGATAGACCTAGATATTTGCAGAGCAGTTTCACTTCTTTTTACTTTTCAATTTCAATCTTATTCATTCAACTTGTAGATACATTTTGTTTTACGTTGTCCACAGGCAAGCTAACTGAAAATGAAATTTATTTATGAATTTGGGTGGTGTTGGCGTTAGTTGCTTAGTCTAGTAGTTTTATTAGCCGTACTTTACCTGCCATGGGAAATAATTTGTTAAATATTCATGAGATGTAATAGACACTTTCTACTTTTACCAGCAGCATCTTCTAAGACCTGTAATTAAAGTATAAAAAAAAGTTGTCCATGTAAATTGATAGCCATCTTAAGACTTTAACTAGCCAATATAATAATTATAGAGCGTAGTTTTTGCAATTTTATACTTTGTAAAATAAAAAAATTGTTAGATCGCATAAATATTTTGTTATAGAGATTGTAAGAGTGAACTTAATGAAATAGTTTTTGCAATTTAATAGAATAACTTTGAATAGTTTATGATATTTATATTTAAATATCTAGTAAAAGTAGTTTGAATTTATTATTAGTAATTGGTAGTAGATAATAATAGGAGCTATAGTACTCAGAGATGCTGACTTTAATTGCTAAAGGCACATCGTTGCTCATTAAACAACTTCTTAATTCCTTCACTGCCAATGTCAAATGTGAAACAGATTTTTCTCAATTTTTCCAATTTTTTAAACAAATTTAAAGTAATACTTCCTGAGTTCGAGCTACTGCATACTGTATGAATAGAAACTAACCCTTTAATACACTTGGGATCAAACTGAGCCCAAATTTTTAAACCCTAGTCATTGACGGATGCCTGGTTATGTTGCAATCATTCCTCTTGATTCAAGTCATCGAAAGTTGCGTATATACTACAACTGTTCCTAGTGAAGTTTCCTGCATATTCCTTAAGCTTTCTGTGCTCGAATGACTAACAATATAGCATTTATGCCGAAACAGTAAAGTGAAAAGAATGTTTAACAATAACCATGAAAGCAAATCGCAAAAATATGTGAATAAAAACACACCTGTGATCAAGGACTCTTCTTTATATAGGAAGATTGGAACCTCCATAATCCACTCGAACGTTCAACTGCCAGCCATCTGTGTAAAATCATGTTCTACATCATCCATTCCAAAACTTAGAATCCGAAACTAGAATCTTCCAACTTTATTGGGGAAAAATACCGTAAGCGAATTGTTGTATTAATCGTCATAAGTTTCTTACCGAATCCAGTAAGTTTAAAAGTATATCAAGCGAATTTGAAGGCATATTGTAAAGAGAATTTGTAAGATATATCGATGTTTTTGTCTTAAATTTTTAGCTGAAGTGAAGGGCTATTTTCGTTCTGAAACCTGGATTTTAGGACCGCAATGGCGCTTCGATTATCAGCTTATACATTCAAGGCTGTTGTGCAGACGACATTCAAACTCAACCAGTCTGCCATTCCTTAAACTTTATGGTCTAAAATGACTACATATGTAGCATTTTGACGAATCTGGCCGGATTTTTACGACAATATAGAACCGATTTTATATTTGAGTAAAAGTAAATGCAAATACCATTTCGCTTAGCTTCCTGGAAGTTATATAGCGACGTGTATCCATCACCGCAAGACGGTTAAGATCCACTATCTAGAATCTTATCTTAGGGAATCCGGTAATTCCTAAAAATTGGTTCGGAAATCTCAAAAATTTTATTTTTTACAATTTTGGAAAGGAAATGTGAACTTCCTTCGGGCTGGGAAAATACTTTGGGGATAAATAGGAAACACATCAGGGTTTCCAAAGCTGCTTTCCGTTTTCTGATCCCAGCTTTGGAATTTTAGAACATGTGGCCCAAAGTTGAAATTTTGATAAAAAAAATGGGTCAAACTCCGAAGGGCGACATATTCGAAAAATAAGACATGTTTTTTATATTTTCTCCGTAAAGATACCTTACAGAAAAACATAAAATTGTTATATGTTCCTAACCCCCTGGCTATACCAGACAAATAATTATCATAACAATTAATGACGTTTGTTGTCAAGACAAAGTTGTCTGTGCAAAAGCACTAACAATTTTGTCATAACGAAGCAATAATACTAATAAATGGAGACTATACTGGATAATTTTTTATCATGACAACGATTTTGACGTTTATCATGATAAAAATTTATCAGGTATAGACAGGGGGTAAAGAAATTATTTTTTTAATAAAAAAAGAGTTAAGTCACCTTTTCGTCCAAAAAACAGTCAAAATCTGCTATTTTTAGAATTTTTTGAAATTAAAATCGTTTATTTTTGGATCCATAATTGATATTGCTCTGAAATCTTTTGTATACTATTGGTAATTTAGTTGTCTAACTAACATTCGGTCCAAATACACCCTATATTTTTAAAAAAGCGGACCAAGGAATGGCAAAATTTTAAAATTTTAATTTTGAAATGTCTATAAATTATAAGAGATAAATAGCACATGCAAGCATGGTTTTTCAAGACCTATCCAAGCGCTCTCCATGTAAAAATCGTTAAAATCGAATGGGAAACAAAAAAATGGCACGTCGAAGGTACCCTACTTTGAGCGCCCATACCGCCGCCTCTGGAGCATTTGTAACGCCCATTTTAATAACATAAACTCGAATACTCCTTGGCTACGCCCACGTAGCAGCAAATTAGACAGTAGGTTTTAAAGAATATATTGGGTGTATGACTTAAAAATGCGGGATTTTCAATAGATGACGTATCTTTTGAACGCAGTTTTTGTATTTAATAATTTATACATATGTCATTTGGAAGCGTACATATCTGTAATTTATTCTTACTTAGTTTTGAACAGTGTAAACAACAAAGTTTTTTTTTTTTGCTTTGGAAGTTTTGCTTTACTTCTTTTATTTGAAAAAAGTGACACTGAAGCACACCGCCAAAGCTTATGGTGAATGTGTTTCCGTTCGGTTCAGAAGTAATTTCGACGCGTAAGACAAAGATCGCCTAGGCCAACGAAAAAAGTTTGTAGACCATGAATTGGATGCACTACTCCATAAATATTGTTGTAAAACTCAACAAGAGCTTGCAAAATTATTGGGAGCAACTGAAGCAGCAATTTGAAAACGTTTGCGAACAACAGGATTTATCCAAAAGCAGGGAAATTGAGTACCATACGACCTAAAGGCGAGAGACCTTGAAAGATGAGTTTGTATGTCCGAAATGATGTTTGAACGCTATAAAAGAAAATCATTTTTGCACCGAATCATTGCTTGTGATGAAAACTACATACACGACACCAAAGCCAAATATACATGACGCTAAGGTAATGCTCTGTATTTGGTGGGAGTAAAAGGTTCCTATCAATTATGAGCTGCTGAAATCTTGCAAGGCCATCACAGGGAATCTGTTCCGAACTCAACTGATTCGTTTGAAGCTAAAAATTTTAAAAAATTCCACATTTCTAAGTCATACACACAATTAGTAGTTATCACTTCCCCCGGGGGAAATAACTAATCTCTTACCAAATAGAATAATTGGCTTCATACGTAGCCTAAATCTATTGGGTTGAAAAATTTCAGGCTGCACGAAAGATCCTATGGGTAGAGTTTTTGCTGGGAATAGACAACATATAATCAGTAGTTTTGCTACTTATATTTTAATTGCATACAAGTAAGTATTAGTTTATGCTTAACCCTCCGTTAGTTGCAATCATTTTCAATCGAGACTGGTCACAATGTATCAAATTGATATCAATAAAAGAAAGGCGCGTTTGAAAATAATTTCTTCACTTTTTATTTCGAAAACATAAAAATAATATTAAATTCAAAGTATTTAAAAGAATAATAAAAATAAAATTTCAGTATAAATATATTTTTTATCAAAAAATAGCTTAACCTTAAAATTTTACACCCTCTCTTAATTTTTTTAAAGTTTTATCAAAAAGTCTTACGAAATAAAGTGCCTGGTTTTTTGTTTCAAATATCGTTTTGTTTTCTTTTTTAATTTTTTTAAATTAAAATTGATCTTATTGTTAAAAAGAAAATATTAACGAAAAATTTTTTTAAGTAACATTTTTTGCAAAAATTATAAGGTGTAAAATTTACACCACATCTGTGACTATGTCAAAAATTTTCACGTCATCAGTTAAAGGTTAAAACTTAGGGTATTTAAAAAAATTTACAATAAAAAAAATTTTGCCTGTATCAACTAGATCAGTTGCGAGTAACGGCTGGCATATGCTATAGCAGCAGCTAATATTTGTGCAAACTATGCTATTTTGAAGAGCTGCAACAACTCGCTGCTAAAATAAATATTTAAAAATTGTGAGCTAAAATATTAAATTAAATATAAACGAAACAACACGAAACACAATTTTTGTTTTCATCATATTGCATATAAATATTTATAAAAGAGAGGGAGCGAGCTTTTATTAAATTTATTTAGTTTGATTTGTTTGTTTATCTTATTAAACATAATTTCAGAGAACGAATTTTAATGAGTTTGAGTGGAAGTGTGTGCTGTTTTGTTTAATTGCAATTAACACTCATATGTGGCAAACAAATTTTAAAGTGTATTTGAGCAGTTGGCGCATTATTGCAACAATATAACCGATAAAGAGGCTGCAAAAGCTACAAATGCATTGCTTTAGAAAATTTACTACTTACTGGGTTTGTGGGTTTCTTTCTGCAAGATTATTATTATTTTTCAAATGAGCTGTGACGGGACATTTAACGAGATACAAAATTGAGCGACTACAATGGAGCAGGGCATAATGAAACTTTTAATTTTTAACTCACACAGCTGAGTAACTAAAGTACTATGATGACGATGTTGCTGCTGCTGGGGATCGTGCCTTTTTTACAGTTTTACTCTACTATGGCTATGAAGTTGGGTTTTTTGTGTTTTTATTATTATTTTTTTTCTTTTTTCTTAAGTTTTTATTGTTGTTTGCTTCGTTTATTTATCGATTTTGTTGTTGTTTATTGTATTGTACTTTTTTTCTCAGTATTTTTTTAAAGTGCTTAAGTTTTTTAGTCTGATGGCGATCGCGTTCGTGTAAAGTTCCCTCCATAATGAGGTTTTTATTTGGATTTTTTTTCATTTAAATAAATTATTTTAAATTAACTTGAGAGTTGAGTTTGTTAGAAGATTAAGAATGACTAGATATTTGCGTTGGCATATTTGCAAAGAAATTTCTGTGTAAAAATATTATGTATAAAAAGCTTTTAAGAAAGTAAATATTTAGATAAAACAAAAAGAAAGAAAAGAAAAAATTGTGAATGTAGTAATTAAAAAAAATAATATTGAAAATTAATAAAAGTGCTGATTAAACAAAAACTACTGTATATAAATTGAAAAATTTTATTGAAATTTTTTTGTAAACCTTTTCATCAAAGGAAATAGTTTGAGTGTAACCAAATAGTTTTTTTTTCAATCTAAAATATAATTAGTTTTAAATTATTGTATTTTTTTAAATTGTGGTTCTTCTTCATTACAAATGAGAAAGTCATCTAAAATTTAATGGTTAAAACTAATAAAAAAATGTTAAATTAATTATGTGTGTAATTTGAAAGAGGAAATGTTACAAATTTTAATTAAAAATTTTTAATTAAACTAAAAAAGTGTTTAAAATAATTAAAAACATAGTTTAAATATCTATTTATCTGCAAAAATATTGGATTAAAATCAACAAAATGTAAGTAGCCACAACTGTTTTATTTCAAATTTATACTTAAGTAAATAAATAACTTGGATAACAACATTCTAATGTTCAAATAACTTACGTATCTTTTAATGTAAACAAAGAAATTGGAAATTTTAATGACCACAAGGTCGACCTACAGTGATACCGTACACTTATTGTTATTCAATGCATTAAAATGTAAATAAATAATATTTGTTTATCCTCAAGTGATTGATAAGAATTTGGGTCATTGTGCAATAAATAATAGATTTTTTTTCAATTGTCCATAAACTAGATACTTTTAAAAACAGTAGACAAAGAAGTAATTTTTTTGTATTAAGACTTTAGACATTTTAATGAAGTTTTTAAATTAATATCAAAAATTCCAATAAAGCTATTTTTTAAAAATGCCGGAATTTTTTCAAATTTTTTATTTTTTATTTTGAAACATTTGTACAATATAAATTTATTAAAATTTACTCTCCCAAGCCATTGTTAGCTATGACTTTTTCCCATCTTTCTGGCAACATATGGATTCCGAGCCAAAAAAACTGCTCGTCTTTTGAGGCCAAGAACGAAAGCCAATTTCGTATACTCTATTCTGAAGAAAATAAAAGTCGATCGATGCAATTGAACCAAATACAGAGAATTACCTTAGCACCATGGATATTTGACTTCGGTGTCGATTCTGCTGGTTGGTCGTGCTTCACATACGATCTCTTTCGCTTCGGGTTAGTGTATACTTTGTCCTGAAGTGGAGCGTATCCAAGAAAGAACATTCTGAATGGATCGAAACATTCGGACGGGACAAGGTCTGGACTATAAGGCGGATGAAGCAAAACTTCCCAATCACTTCTTTCTAAATAGTTTTTAAGCATATTCGCTTCAAACGAATCAGTTCCGTTCAGTACAGGTTCACTGTGCTGGTCTGGTCAGATTTTAGCAGCTCATACTAGATAGGACCCTTTTGCTCTCACCAAATACATCAATACTTCAGAATAGTTCCATGTACCTATATTTGGCTGTTGATTCGGCTGGTTGGCCGCACTTCACTTACGATCTCTCACGCTTCGGATTATCGTAACGCATCCATTCTTCATCGCAAGTAATTTTGTTTTATAACGTTCGAACATTATCAAATCAAATCATATTTCAAGGTCTCTCGGCTTCAATTCGTATGGTACCCAATTTCCCTGCTTTTGGGTGAATCCTGCTGCTCACAAATGTTTTGAAATTGCTGCTTGAGTAGCTCCCAATGATTTTGCAAGCTCTTGTTGAGTTTTACAACAATCTTCATGGTCTTCAAACTTGTTTGGCTGGCCTAGGCGATATTTCTCTTCTGTGTCAAAATCAACACTTCTGGACCGCACAAACCAGCTCTCTCATGTTGAAACCGATTAAACACATTACATCAAATTTTAAAAATGGGGGATTTTTTAAAATGTTTAGCTTTTATTTTGAAACATTTGCACAATATAAATTTATTCAATGTATTGGCCATTGTTAGCTATGACCTTTTCCCATCTTTCTGACAACATATGGATTCCTAGCCAAAAGAACTGCTAATCTTTTGAGGCCAAAAACGAATCAAGCTATTTTCAGATACTCTATTCCAAAGTGAAGCGTATCCGAGATGGAAAGTTCTGCATCGATCGAAACAAATAGTAGTCGGACAGGGCATGGTCTGGGCTGAAAGGCAAAACTTCCCAACCACTTCTTTCTAAATAATTTTTAACAAGTTTGAATGTTACGGTTTCATATCTGGCCCCATATTTTGGGCATTTTTCGCCCAATGCTTGTTTCAAACTAATCAGTTGGGTTCGTTACAGGTTCCCTGAGATAGATTTCAACAACTCATAATAGATGGGACTCTTTTGCTCTCACCAAATACAGAGAATTACAATAGCAGCATGGATATTTGGCTTTGGTGTCGATTCTGCTGGTTGGCCGGCTTCACATACGATCTCTAACGCTTCGGGTTATCGTAATGAATCCATTTTTCATCGCAATCAATGATTTTCTTTTATGTTCAAGCAATATTTCAGACATACAAAATCGTCTTTCAAGGTCTTTTGACTTCAATTCGTATGGTACCCAATTTCCCTGCTTTTGGATGAATCCTGCTGCTCGCAAACGTTTTGAAATTGCCATTTGGGTAGCTCCCAATGATTTTGCAAGCTCTTGTTGAGTATGACAAAAATCTTCATGGAGTAATGCTTCCAATTCTTGGTCTTCAAACTTTTTTGTATGGCCTGTGCTACCTTTGTCTTCCATCTCTCGCACGTTGAAACCGATGGAACACATTCACCATAAGCTTTTTTGAGCAATCGGTGTGTTTCAGCCGCACATTCGAATTGAAGAAGTAAAGGTAAACTTCCCATACATGACGCTTTGTTGGCACAAAATTCGACATTTTCGAATCAAAAATAAACTTTGTTGTTTCCACTATAAAGTTCAATAACTAAAAAAGAATAAATGACAGATATGTATGTACCCTTCAAAATGACATATAAGTTATTAAAAACAAAAACCGCGTTCAAAAGATACGACATCTATTGTAATTCCCGCATTTTTTAGACATACACCCAATATATTGCAGACGATCACTAAAGCTAGTAGAAAAAGTTTGGGATATTCTAAACAGTCTTTCTTTTCTATTGATAATTCTTATCTTATAATTTCTCCTTTATATTGTATTACACAACTAAATCACAATTTGAACGTGTATAATTAAATAATTTCTCAATATTAGTGTGATTAAAAACAAATACAAATTATAAATAAACACACATGAATGTATTATGACCACTTATGAATCATTTTCAATATAAACATGATACCAAGAGTATTACACAAAATTAAATTTTATGATAAATTTGCCTGCTATTTGTTTTTATTTCTTGTTGTGGTTTTTAAATAAACGATACGTACTCATGATCATCTTCTATGGAAATTTGTTTACTCCAGGAAATGGTGCTTGAAACGAGAGTTAAGTGGTGATAAAATAAAATGAAACAATTGGATGCCCTTTAATAATTTAAAGATATTATGGGCAGCAATTTTATATAATGTTTGTACCCTCCACTACCAGTTACAGTAACTGTTCGAGATATAAATAATCATACATTCTGGGTACTTATTAAATTCTAAGTCGATCTAAGTCCGTGTGCTTGTCATTCTTAAACCAGTTTGGTATTAAAAATCAAACAATCAAGTAGAAACGACATGATTCCGTTACGATAAGACCACTGCACTCAATGTGATCGGATAAACTAGATCAAGTGGAAATACAATTGAGAACTAGATCTAATCTGTCGCATTCAGTTACCTAAAAAGATCACACAGTAAATGTACAGGATTGTCAAACTTGAGGATATGAAGTAAATTGGCTTAAAAATACACTTTTTTTGACAGATTCAGTTCAGTTTTATTGATTGCCAATGTAAAGTAGAAATATTAGAATTAATAAAGGAATATATTGTGAATATCGGTCAAATGTCCAACTATAGCATGTCGGTAGACGGGAAATTTTTAATGTAACAACTGAATCGTGGAGTAGTATTGCTGGTACTAAAGATTACTGATGTCAAAATTTGGTTGGTTAAAGATGATTTGATGATTGATTTAGGTTAAAGATGATTTAGTAAAAATGTCCAGAGTTTTAACTAAAAAACTATCAAAGGATTGCATCTCATAGTTCTTAACCTCAAAGTTCCCTCACCCTTTTCGTTCCGAAATCTATATCTAAATAAATGAAGAGCTGAAAATTCCCGGCAGTGGCGGCAATATCTGTTGAAGGGAAGTATAAGTATTAGGAGTGGGTAATATGATTAAAATACACAGTAATAGTTCCATGATGACCTGTGTTTGGATCTGGTGTTTTCTGTGATGATCTCGGGATAAAATTCTTAATACTTCTTCCAAGAAGGTAAGTACAAGTCTGCTTGTATACTTAGCTTATATCCATGGTAAAAATGTCCCGAGTCTGTTTCCATGACATGCAGTGGTATCTCTCAGGTTCAGCATAATCAGTATACAGCTGCTACTTCAGCTTTTCTGGAGCCCATTAAACTGTGATAGATGTTACATTTTTAAATCTCATTTCTATATAATAGGAATGCTGCCATTCGTATTTTGTTTGAATTCAAGTGATCTCTCAATAATTCTTATAGCGTTCATACAGAGTGCTGAAGAGTTCCTATTCTACAAGAATCGAGTTAACAACAATCAGTCACAGTAGAGAAGAGATTACCTTGGTGTGGTCTATGTCTAACTTGTTTCGACTTCTCGCAGTTCCGAAGACATGCAGTGATAACTATCGATATCAGTATGGTCATTATCCAGCTGCTGTTGTATATTTGGCGTAGATTTTCTACAGCCCGTTGAATTGTTATAGTTACTATGTTGCTGAATCCATTCTATATCTAGAAAAGCTGCCATCGTATATTGAATTCATGTGATCTCCTACTGATTCTTACAGAGTCGTGAAAAGTTCCAATTCGACAAGAATCGAGTTAATAACAATCAGCCACAGTAGAGGAGATATCACTTTTGGGGTGTTTCACTTGTCACTGTTAACAAGACATGCAGTGATAACTTTCGAAATCAGCATGGTGGCTAACCAGCTGCTACTTGTATTGCAATAGTTCATATCTAGGAATGCTTTAGAGTCAGATATTCGCATTAGGTCATAAATCGGCCTAATATCGAAACTTTTATTAAGGAAAAGTTGGATTATAGAATTTCAAAGGAGAAAGAAGTATTGAATATAAGTTAATAGAATACAAAAGCTTATATCTTATTCTAAAACTGTTCCCTCAAAAAAACTTTTCAGTTCAGGATGAAAAAACAAGATTCACAAGGTATGGCAGCAAAGCACCTAAATTTACTTATTAAAATAAATTTTTTTTGGAAATTAAAAAATATATTTAAAAAGGTTCGGATTATGCCGAATATTAGATTCGGTTCGGTTTCGGTCTGTAAAAACCGCTTTCATTCGGACACTAGAAAGCTGCCTTCATATATTGTTTGAATTCAAGTGATCACTCAATTGTTCTTACAACCTCAACAGTGCTGTCGCCATTGAACTAACCTTCAGTCCTCCAGATTCGGCTTTATATGTGAATCAATGAGTTTTCAACAGTAAAAATATGTAGGATATCTGGTTGGAGTAGTTTAAAAGTTGTTATCGATGAAAAAAGGCGAGATGTCAGCCTTTTTTCATCGATAACAACTTTTAAACTTCTCCAACCAATAGACACAGAAAGATAGAGCAGAGTTTATTGGTATGCATGCTGTCGAATGTTGAAGAGCCCTCCAGCTTCCGTTTTATATTGTAGAACTAAACTGTACAATGGGTTTTCAACCATAAAAATTGTAGGATTAACTTTCTCATGACATCTTGGCTTTTGGAATAACAACAACATTTAACCTTTTCCAAACAACTAATAAGCACCAAATTCAAGCACTTGACCATTTTGTTGGAATTTGACTTAAATGCAAATGTAATTTTGTTTTAAACTTGAAAAATATTTGAAAAAATTAAATATTTTTCAAACAAAAACTGGAGAATGCAATTGAAGTAAGGTGTAATACCACTGTAATACAATTGCTTGACTATAATTGAAGACTTGAATTACACTTGCTTGAATTCCATTAAAAATGCTTAACCCTTTAATCCGCAAACTCTAAAAAGCTAAAAAAAAATTTGACGAATAATTATTTTTAGGGTAATTAAGATCCAATAAACTCAGAACAGCCATCAGAAACGAATTTGCAAATTAAGTTTAGGAACCAAATATAAAAAGGTGAAGAGTGAATCAAGGCATTGTTGCCGGGTTAGGTGTAAAAAACAATAATTATGAGACGATTTTATTGGAAAACTAATAAAAAATATTTCGAATAGATCGGGCAACTAAAAGTTAGTAAAACTTTGATTCAAAAAAAAAAATCACACACAAAATTGCACGTCCTAAAATTATGCCATCACTCACAAAACAGCTGACAGAACAAAAACTAAAAGTCGGAATGAATTTCGAGCTTCGAGGGAAATGTTAACAAAGCTGTAACTAAAGTCACAGTTAAATTTAAAAAATATATAATTACTTTTTGAGATAATTGGTGTTTTGTAATGCATGCCTTGAGGCATTCTTGCGGGTTAGAGGGTTAATGGGTAACAGGAAAAGGTAGAGCAGAGCTTATATATCGTTAACCATTTTAAAACGCTGGTTTATTTCCTTTAAATAAACCGGATACTTTTGATTGCAAATAAAAACCGTTTAGTAGTTTAAAATTTGTAACAACTCTTTATTTATTTAAAATGAACAACAACAACAGAATTAAATAGTCACTCAATGCTTTTTTTATTCTCGTTTATAAATTCGCAGAAATACAGACACACTATATAGTGTACATGAATTCACTTGAAAAATACAGCAAACTTTAAGGTACTCAGTTCATGTTTATTCGAATAGCGTCTCTGATAAACTCACTAACGACTGCAACCTCTGCCACTATTTATAACACTGCCATCTGCACTCTAGATTGCTCTTTAACTGTCTAGAGCTTTCTAATACATACGCCATCTGTGGTGTACTTTCTTCAATGTTCTTTAACTGAATATTCGAATTCGAATATACGGTCGCAGCAAACAGCGTTGCCATACTTACGATCAATGGTCAGCTGAAAGCTTTTATTCAATGTTAATAATGCCCACAGATATGTTACAGTTTGCTATTACAGCACTGCTATTTGAAAGCATTCTGCTACTTTTAAATCAGCCGTTAAAATCGTTATATTTCAATTCAAGTGCAATTTCGTAACAATAATTTATAAAGCCATTGAATCCCCCAGGTTCTTGTGATTTATATAGTGAAAACCTATGAATCTCTATCTTGGGAGATGGGTATTGAACATAATATCCAAATATTCCCCTGGGCGTTTTTTTATTTTGGTATTTTTAAGTTTTTGATTACAAATACAAAACTTACCACTGCAAAATTTAAAATTAACATAAAAAAAAATTAAATCAATAACGACTGACTGTTTTGCATTTATTTATTTTATGAGTTTACGAAAAAATAAACAAATATTAAAAACACAAATTTACCACAGTGTGGATAGAGACGGGTTACAAAAAATTTAGGTGAATTTTATTTGAAATTTATGAAATGTTTAAACAATTTCACTTATAAATAAAATAAAAGAAATTTCTCTTTAGGACATTTTTTGTATTTTTTTCATAAAAATCACAACGATTGGCGTGTAGACAAGCAAGTCTGTAAACAATTGTTTAAATTTTTTTTATAAAATAATTTTATTATTATTTTATATATTTTTTTTTTGCACAATTTAGGTCTACAATACACATGACAAACACGATTTTGATGTCAACAAAGACATTCATCTTCGTGATCCAAAACAAAACAAAAAAAAAACTAAAGTTAAAACAATGTGTGAGAATTTATTTGTAACAACAACTACAATAATAATAATAAATTCAGAGAAATAAAAAAAAACACTAAAAACAGTTATTTAAAAAATGTGTGTATGTTTTTGTAAGAGATTGTCTGAAGAAGCAGCATTGTTTACAAAAAATTTGTAAACAATAACATTAGAGTTGCATTTGTTTGTTGCTAGAGTTGTATTTCGCAACACGCAGACCCTGGGGGTTTAAATAAAAAAATTAACATGCAAATTCAAATTTGTCTTTAAATTTAATTAAAGCAATATTTTTTGAAATTAACCACGAAATTAAACAGCTAAAAATAACTAAAAGGTCATTTATGTTATAAATTTTAGTTTTATAATCCACCATAAAAAGCAGTTAATTTTTTCTCAAAATAAATCTTTAAGAAAACAAAGAGTTTTAAAATTAAACTCTGATTAGATTTAGCTAACAAAGAAATATTTATTTATTTATTTATTTGTGTTGCTATAATTCTATTTAAATGTCAATGAATATCGTTTGAGCATTACTCTTCGTCTTGAAACATTTTCTTTATTTTTTTTATTTAAATGAACACGTAGAAATAAATTAAACAAGGTTTATGGAAAACAATGTGCGTCATTATAAATTTAAATGTTTATATTGTAGATAAGCTCCTTTTTTCCCCTAAATTATGGTCATTCATTTGAATGTCTATATCGCTATGGTTTTAGAGAAGGCTTTAAATGCAAACATTTATATATAGTAGTTAAGCATTGTTCTACATTCAGGCACATCACATAATTCCACTATTTGAAAAATTTATTTTAGCAAAATAAATATTTTCTTTCAAAATCCAAAGTAAAATTTTTCAATATTTTATACCGAGTTTCCGAATAGAGCAAATTCTATACTGTTTACATCAACCTTTAAATTCATGGACAATTTCCGAAATTCTTTCAAAAAGCTGAATATATTTAAGTATGTACCAGTACATTACAAGTTCTGTATGAACTCCATTTGAGTAATATTAATTTATTTAATTTCTAAACCAGGTTTGTAAACAAAACTTAGTAATAAACCTTAAAATTAAAAACAGATTTCTTGATGCCAACACCAACAAAAAATCACATAAATTAAGATTGAAAAATATGTATTTTTTTTAAACAAAAATATGCAACAACTAAAGATGTTGTTTCAAGATAAAAGCGTAGCAGTTAGTTTGAGTTGTGTATGTGCTACATTATATGGCAAGTATGTGTATAAATGTTGAAAATTACATCATATGGAAGTATGAATGTGCAACACAAATTTGTAAGAAGAAAAAAAGAAACACAAACATAAATTTTATGTTAATGTTTATGGTAATTTCCCATAAACAACAACAACAAAATACAATGGAAATTATTCACGAAAAACAAATCTATTACTAATGATACGTGAAAATTCAGCATAGACACTGGAAAAAAGGGTTAATTGTATTTGCAAAGTACACTTGGAAAAATGTAGATATGAAATTTTCATATGTTTCTTAAATCTGAAATACCTGTGTTTGATATCACTCGAAAATGTATAATGTTGAGACATTACAAAACATTTCAATATCATGTTCTGGGAGTAATTTATTTGGACCGAAAATTGAGGTTGTTGGAAAGAATCTTTATGTATTATAAAGCGTTAGTCGAAGCTACATCTGTCGAATTGGCTGTCCTTTATACTGTGTGTTGTACTTAATTACTATGGACGAACATAGTGTTCAACAACACGTACAAGTGCTTAAAATTGTTTAATCAAAATGGGTGTTCTGTTCGGGATACATTCCATGCGCTTCACCATTTCAGCATGAATGGGTATGTCAGCAAACAATATTGTCGAATTTGGGACGATACCAATTCACATAAGATCCAAGAGCATCCAATGAATCCCGAAAAAAGTCACTGCGTAGTGTGGATTTTCAACTGGCAGCATCACCGATACATATTTCCTTGAGAACGACACCCTCAAAGGCGAGAGCTATAAATCGATGAACACCAAAGACATGCGCTGCGTGCACGCAGCTCATATCACATTGGACAATCGAGTGATTTCAGGGCATGGTCATCAATCATGGAGGTGATGTGAACTGCCCACCGAAATTGTGCGATTTGAACCCGTTAGACTTTTTCTTGAGAGGTTTTCTTAAGTCATAGGTCTAGGAGAATAAGTCATAAAACACAGAGGTCTTCAAAGCCGATATCATCGGGCAAATTCAGCCTCATTTATTCTCCAGAGTCATGGATGCAGCGGCGGACATTTCATCGAAGTTATATTTCAAACATAATGGCATCGATAAGCCTTTCCATTGTTTATTCCTTGCTTTGGGAATTGAGAACAAAAAGGCTAACTCCGAAGTTCGTTAAATTTGGGAGGACCGTACTACAAATTGAAATTTGATAATATATTTATTGGGTGTATAACTTAAAAATGCAGGATTTTTCAAATTTTTAGCTTTTATTTTGAAATATTTGTACAATATAAATTTATTCAAGGTATTGGTAATTGGTAGCTATGACCTTTTTCCATCTTTCTGGCAGCATATGTATTCCTAGCCAATTTCGGATACTCTGTTTCAAAGTGAAGCGTATCCCAGAGCATTCTGCATCGATGGAAACAAATTGTAGTCGGACGGGCCACGGTCTGGACTATAAAGCGGTTGATGCTAAACTTTCCGAACACTTTATTCTAAATACTTTTTAACAGGTAACATTTGGACGATCGTTGTCATGATGGAATATTACAGTTTCATGTCTGGCCGCATATTCTGGGTTATTTTTCGCTTCAATCGAATCAATTGCATTCGGTACAGATTCCAAGTGATTGTCTGATCGGATTTCAGCAGCTCATAATAGATAGGACCCTTTAGCTCCCACCAAATACACAGCATTACCTTAGAGTCATGAATATTTGATTTTGGTGTCGATTCGGCTGTTTGGATGGGCTTCACATACGAGCTCTTACTCTTCGGATCTATTTTTCATTGCAAGTAATGATTCGGTGCAAAAAATATTCTCTTTTAGAGCGTCCAAGCAGCATTTCAGACGAGCAAAATCGCTTTTGTGAGCAATCGGTGTGCTTCAGCGGTACTTTTTTTTAAATTAAGGAAATAAAGCAAAACTTCCAGCATATGACGCTTTGTTGGCACAAAATTTGACTATTTCGAAGTAAAAAAGGCTTTGTTGTTCACACTATAATGTTCAATAACTACTGAGAATAAATGACAGATATGTATCCTTAAAAATCAAATATATGTTATCAAAAACCGCATTCTAAAGATACTTCAATCTATAAATTCCGCATTATTAAGTCCAATACGACTTGGTAAACAAAAAACAACAAAAACTGCTAATTTTGATATTTTTTGAAATTTTGCTCTTAAACGCCACATTTGAGATGTGATTGGTAAATCATTGTATCTTAAACTACAATATTAACCATAGATAAATACACATAGGTCGGCAACTCTCCTGTCAAAGACCACCACTTCAAAAAACGGAAGTGGTGAGAATGTATTAGTAATGATTTTTTTCTAGTTTCCGCTCTATGTATAGCTCTATATAATCCCAGGTTATGGATTTTAGAATACTTTGCCTAAATTCAAAATTTCGCTCCAAATTTTTCTGAATTTCCTCTAATTAAATTTTAGGTATTTCCTAATTGAAAACAATTCTAGTTGAGTTGCCTTTATAAGAAATACTATATAAAAACTTTATAAGTTCCGTAAGAAACTTTTTTCCAGGTAACGAAGAGTACTCATGGTTGTCGAATATATTAAAATTTTTGAAATTAGAAGAACCGCTTGCCAAACTAATGGGTCGATTATGGATGGCAACCGAACTCAGACGGCAACCACCATTTCTGGTTGGCAACAGAAAATGATAGCTGTCAGTTGTCATTTGTAATGCCATTTTGTAAACTGACAACGCCATCCATTAGAACTCTAATACTCCTCCTATGTGCAATTTCATATCAATCCGATCAGCCAGTAAGAAATGGGGAATTTAATTCCAAATATTTTGATTCTGTCTGAATGACAACAGCATACTAAAACTATTTTTGTCCATTTCTTATATGAAAACACAGCAATGTGGCACGGTACTATATTTTGCTTGTGTCAAACAAGTGACAAACAATAATCAGGCATTCAAAAAAATTAGAATGTGATGCAATCAAAATCACCTTTTAGGAACAATCGCTAACTTTCAACTGCAATCATATTTTCCTTCCAGTGTATTTAATGCTTTAAGAATTTCAAAGTTTTTTTCTTTTCAAACTATTTTTGAAAAGTAGTGCTATAAAACATGGTAAAAACTAGTTTATGAGGTGTAAACGTGTTTGCCATATAAACTAATGACGCAGCTAAACGAAAAAAACAACACAATTTATGGGCAAAAACTCTCAATTTTAAAATTCAGACAAAATACAGAAAAATTTCTAAAAAAAAAATTGTAATTGAAATTATAAAAAGTTGCTAGGTATTTACTACATTCAATTATGTTTTATTAACACGTTTAAAACTATTTTTTGTTTGTGCTAAATTTAAAAAAAAAATAAAAAATTGTTGAATTTTGTGAAACACTAAACAAAAACATATCAAGGTGATGACTATGACAGCTTTGTTGTATTGATTATGGAAACAAGTATTGAATTTTTCATGATGTCAACATAAAATTTGCAACAACAAACAGTCTACTAACAAAAATTGCAATGAATTTTTAAAAATAAAAAGTTTAAAACTTCATTAAGTTTAAGCTTAATTAATGATTAATCAATCACTACAACAATGAGTGATAGTTATTCAAAATATATATTTAAATTTTTAAGTTTATTTGAATTTATTAAAAGGAGATGACACACATTTTCGGAATTTCCTGGCCTATAACTGTTTTTTGCCAATTACTATTTCCATTTCGCTTAATTAAAATGCATTAGAATGCTCCATAAAAGTGAATGTTTTAAAAACCTGGTTTTGACTAAGATTTATTTTCTAATTTACTAATCTATTGGCTAATTGGATCTGTAGTATAAAAATGTGATTGCTGGGGAAACAATTAACTTGTTGGTCTTATTCTTCAACATTTGTTGCCAAGCTTTAACTAAATTCATTTAAAACTAAGTTTTTTTTTCTAATATTCCATAAAATTTTTTTACAGATCTCTGTAATTAACTAAAGCTTGTTCTTAATTTGTGCACAAAAACACACATATTTACCTGTATAGAAAAGTGTGTATCGAAATACATATTTTACTATTACTTTTACCTTATGTTTTGTTTGTTTACACACACGCTCAAGAAACGAAAGGTAAACAACACAAATTCTTCAATAATGATTTTACTCTTACTCTATACACAAAAACAAGCAAACAAACAAACCCCTTCCCTCTCGAATTAAACACAAAAAGCTACAAAAATATCTTTTGGATGCAAAACGGGTTTTTATAGTTTGAAACAAGTTGTAAGTAAACGAAGCAACAAAACAACACACTTGTTTGAAACAAAACCAATTTTTTTGTTCGATTGTTTTTAAAGTTAAAAAAGCTTTGCTGGGGGACAATAACAAACAAATGTAAGACATGAATGTAAACTAAAGCTTTTAAGTAAAGACTACCAGTGGCTTTTAAACTTTGTTAAACAAAATTTTACTACTAAAATTAATAAAACAAACTCATACTCACTAATACTTGCACAGAGAAACGTAAAAACAACATTCCAAGCAGTAGTTATTTAGATATTTAGTAGAAATAATTACTGTCATACTAATTTAATTTAATTTAAAGATAAATGTTAGTACTTCCAAGTAAATTTATATAAAGTATCTAGTGTTAGTATGATGTTTACTCTAGCGTATGTCAACATTTTTGCAGGTTTTTTATTTCATTCAATAAAACACATGTTTAATTACACTGTCCAACAAATTGAGATTTTTTTATTGGAACAGAATAGCGAACCTATAATTCTGAAAGGGCTTATAGTACAGCTGGCCATTTTTACATGTTCCAACTTTTGATGCACGAGATAACTGTTGGCATATTGTTTTGTTTTTATTCAGAATTTTATCGCAAAATAGATGATATTTTTTAAGAAAAAATTTCGAACCTTCGTAAAAATCAAAAAAAAATCGAGCAAGCAGAAAAAAAAATAAATAAATGAACCTAAATATGTTTTGAACTAAAGGAGATAACTTCCATATGTGTGTATGTTTTTTTGTAGATCTCCTTAAGGACTATTTATATTTTAAATTTCAGCTCATTCAAATCAAATATGGATTTTTGGCAATTTTTAAGCGTAAAGAGCTTTATTTACAACTTTTGTATCTTTGGTAAAATTTTCCGACAAAAATTTTCGTAAAATATTTTTATCCTTATATGTCCTTTTTTAAAGGACGTTTTTTGATTTTCTCGAAAAAAAAATTGTTAAATTTACCCCTAAAGAGAGGAATTAAGAAGGGTTAAGATCTTCCACAAAAATTATCCCCATAAAATTCCACAATATAACTCTGACAATAAAAATTCTCGCAGACCACCACCATAGTGGGGAGGGTATAATGCGTTTGTGCAGATGTTTGTAACGCCCAAAAATATTAGTCTAACACACACCTTAAAGTATACCGATCGACTTAGAATCACTTTCTGAGTCGATTAAACGATGTCCGTCGGTCCGTCCGTCGGTCCGTCCGTCTGGTCGGCTGGCTGGCTAGCTGTCCATGTAAACCTTGTGCGCAGAGTACAGGTCGCAATTTTGAAGATATTTCGATCAAATTGGGTACATATTATTTTTTCTACTCATGGACCAAGCCTATTGAAACTGGCTGAAATCGGTCTATTATTTCACCTAGCCCCCATACAAATGTCCTTCCAAAATTGGACTTTATCGGTCATAAATGTTTAATTTATAAATATATCTGCACAAATTGCGCTCCAAATAAGATTTATATATACAAAATTCATGTCACCAAATTTTGTTACGATCGGTCCGTAATTAGTCATAGCTCCCATATAGACCCGCTTCCGAAAATCACTTTAACGTGCATAAATCGCTTAAAAATGTTGGTATACCCACAAAATTCAACACAGTAAACTTTCATATAGACACAAATCACACGATCAATTTCATGGTGATCGGTCCATAATTGGTCATAGCCCCCATATAAGGTCCACTTCCGAAAATCACTCAAAAATATAAATTATTGAAATTTTAAAAGAAAAATGTTTTTGCTCTTTTACTTAGTGTAGGGTATTATATGGTCAGGCTTGACCGACCATACTCTCTTACTTGTTTTCATTTAGTATAATGCTTCCTTCCATCAAAAAATTAAAATTTTGAACCACTGTAAAAAAAAACTTAGACCAGCTGGACTTTATTCTACAATAGGATCTATTAAAAATCCCCTTTCAGAATTACAGGGTCGCTATTCTGTTCCAATCAAAAAGTCTCAATTTGTTGGACAGTGTTATTCTTGTTGTTATTTGATAAAAATTAAAATCTAGAATTCTTGTCTAGATTTATTTCCATGTGTACGATTATTTGAACTCTTATAAATGAGTGTGAGTGATTGTTTAATTAGCATAAGTTCAAAATATTTATTTTTGTTTATGAAAATAAACAAATTGACCAAAGTGTGGGTGTCTATTCAATAGACTGCTCCAAAATTTTATGGAAAATTGTTCTTTCTTTTATTTAGGGTATTCACACGGTAGTCATAAAGTCGTATGTCATAAAATAATAAAACGAAAAAATATGACTGCAATCCTCATAAGTTAGTGTGCTATTTCAAATTTGAGTCAGCTGATAAAAGGAAAAAAATTATAAATATTTTTAATAAAAATGCCAAAAACAAGTAATCTTATATACCCTTCACCAACTTTATTAAATTAAAATTTTTTTTTTCAAAATTTTCATTTAAAATTTAAAAAAAAAAAATTCTAATTATTTAGTGAAAAAAATTTTTTTTTTAAATTTAAATTTATTAGTGAAAAATTTTTTTTGGTTAAAAAATAATTTTCCCGATTTTGACCCATTATAGGTTCGACTTACTATGGCGTTATATACGTCGTTGCAAGGGCTCGATGAAGAGTTTTTGCCTTTCGAATTAGATTTACATTGTTTAGTTATGATATTTTTAAAACTATTGTAAAACTTTAGTACTTTATGACAAAATAAGACTTGATAGCACATCGTGTGAATACCCCAATTGTAAAAAAACAAGGTTGTATAAAATTGAGAAACATAAATAAATTTTTTTAAATAAATTTACTATGTAAATTGGATTTATTTTGGTCAAGTGGCATTCATATGCCACAAATTTCCATGAATTCACAAATTAATAAAAATAAACGTGTAGCCAAAGTTAACAAAATTAAAGATAATGTCAGATCCGGAAAGCAGGTGGCCTGGATAGAAGATTCCAGTCACTGTTCCAGGGAGGTAAAAAAAAAAGTTCTCAATTTTATTTGTAATTTTCTCAATTTAAAATTTAAATTCTCAATTGTTTGCAATTTTTTCAATAGCATGTTTAATGTTCTCAATTTTAATAATTTAATAGTTTTAAAGAACACAAACTAGTTCCGAAACAACTTCATGGAACCTATTAAAAAAGCTTGTTTATAGATTGCTTGGAATAAGTTATCAAACAATTAAAATCGCAAAAAAATGCAATTACAATACAAATATCTCATGTCTTTGCAATGGATTTATTCAAGTCATTGATTCTAGAACTGATTTAAGAATTTTACAAGGGGGGGGGGTTGTTATTGACACAGTAACGAAGGTGTTTCGAGGGTGACAAATACTGGCTATAAAGCATTTTGTTTTGGCAATAATTCGGTAACTCGTTAACGATTACTAGGTTTCCAACCATAGAGCGGAAACTAGAAAAAGACTAAAACAAAAAAATTACTCCAAATAATCACACATACGAGTGTTGTTTTTGTTTTCACATAGTTTTTTCTTCTAATACATTCTCACCACTTAGGTTTTTGGCAACTGAGTTAGGTCTTTGGCAGGAGAGTTTCCGCTCTATGTCTATTCTCTATGTTTCCAACATCTTGAATTAAATTGAAATTTCTTTGATTGAAATTTCTCAATAAATAGTAATGAAATATCGTGGAAGTATTAACACAATTGTCCTGCAGAAATTTGCCCAAATTTTAAGAAATTCATGTCATCAGGAACAGGAAATTTACAAAGTTCCTAATAGAAAAATAATAAGAGATTTTTAAATATGTGGAAAACTCAATCCAAACATTTCTTACCTCATGACCAAAAATGTTAAAATAAACAACAGACTGCGCAAGGTTACACAATTTTGTTTACTGGCAATAGAAGTTGAACTTTCGTAATTTAAATTTGTTTTAGACAAAAATCAATTAATCACCATATAAATTGCGCTAAATTCCAAAACGGTTGGATGCAAAATTTCTTGCTATACACTATAATAAGTTTAAGTTTAAATAAAAGAATAAACACTTTGCCACTCAGCATCTCGACAATGAACAAATGGATTCAACCAACCAACCGTACATACGACTACATCAAACATTTACACATTAAAGAAATTCTGTGGAAAATTAAAACGAACTGGATCCATAAACAAGCGGATTTTACGAAACAGAAAACAGAACATTAACAAATATCGGGTGTGTTTGCATAAAACAGCACTGCAACTCAATAATCCACTCTGGTAGCAGCAGCAGTAAATATCTACAAGTATATGGACTGTAATACCACAACAGATGATGAAGATCTTGGAACATGTATCTCCTCTGTTTATCTGTAAACAAATGTATGAAATGTAGTTGTATCTCTACATATAAAACTATAAATTGTAACGCATCCGTCTGTATGGATAAATAAATGAAAGAATTAATGAATGAATGAACATGTCTTTGTAAATAGCAGCATTATAAACTTCAATTCAATTCTTTTTTCAGTTATTTTTCTTTTGCAAACTAATCTTTAATAAATAATAAACTATTATACTACTCCTCATACTTCTTTTAAATTGCCTATGAACAAATAAAGTTGCATTAATATGTTCTTGCTAGGAATTTGGTTTTTCTCTTTGCTGCCACCCCCTACATTATTTCCCCAACAATGTTAAATTACAATTGAAAACGATCTAAGTAGCGCAGAAGTGATACTCTGTGATCGCACTGTGAGTACAAAATTATTACAATATTTACTTAATTGCCAAAGCACATTTATGTGAATAGTTTTATTTATTTATTTTTATAATTAAAAGAAATACTTATGTGCTGTACATGCAACATTATGCTGCATAATGTATTGTACGAAATTAAAAAAGGGTCATTCTACAGAGAGTGTGTCTTGGAAAAATAAAGCGACCAAAGTCCAATAATGTAGGCAAAAAGAAGAAAAAAAAAGAACGAATATTAAAATTGTGTATAATTTTGAACAACAAATACTTGTTTGTATTCAATTTTATTTTGAGAAATGAATTAATTTCTTTAATGCGTTTCAGTATTTGAGTAGATTTGAAAATTAGCACTTGTATTTAATTGCTATTTTGTTAAATATTTTGTGTTTGTTTGTTAAAAACTGTTATTTGATGTTTTATTTTATTATAGAGAGAAAACCCTAGAACTTAGTCCAAATTAGTGATAGATAATTCAGTTCAACTTAAAAATTCGAGATTTACAATAGATGGCGTATCTTTTGAACGCGGTTTTTGTTTTTAATAACATATATGTTATTTTGAAGGGTAAATATCTGTCATTATACCCTTCACCTTCATGAGAAGGGTATATATAAGTTTGTCATTCCGTTTGTAATTTCTACATTTTTCATTTCCGACCCTATAAAGTATATATATTCTGGATCCTTATAGATAGCGGAGTCGATTAAGCCATGTCCGTCTGTCTGTCTGTTGAAATCAATTTTCTGAAGACCCCAGATATCAGCAAAATCGGTCCATAAATAACGGAGATATGAGCAAAAAACCGGGACAACCTCGATTTTTGACCTATTTTTGATCTATATCTGGATTATTAAGTCATTAATATAGACAATATGGATATCTAATGATAGATATTTCAAAGTCTATTGCAACGATGTAGATAAGGCTATAGTAAGTTGGACCTACAATAGGTCAAAATCGCAAAAAATATTTTTTAACCCAAATTTTTTTTCATCAAAAAATTTTTTTTGTCATACATTTTTTTTCCAAAAAAAAAAAATTAAAAACTAAAAAAAAAAAAATTTTAAAAAAATTTGGAAAAAACTTTTTTTAAAAAAAATTAAAAAACAATTTCAAAAATTTTTGAAAAACAATTAAAAAAAATAAATTTAGTTTACCTAAAAATATTTAAAAAAAATGTATTTTAAAGTATAATTTGGTGAAGGGTATATAAGATTCGGCACAGCCGAATATAGCTCTCTTACTTGTTTATTCTCACTTAGTTATTGAACATTATAGTGTAAACAACATAGAATTGGAGGCATTACTCCATGAAGTTTGTTGTCAAACTCAACAAGAGCTTGCTAAATCATTGGGAGCTACTCAATCAGCATTTCCGAAACGTTTGCAAGCAGCAGTATTCATCCCAAAAGGGAAATTGGGTACCATATGAATTGAAGCTGACAGACCTTGAACGACGATTTTGTAAAATGCTGTTTGAACGCTATAAACGAAAATCATTCTTGCACCGAATCATTACTTGCGATGAAAAGTGGATCCGTTACAATAACCCGCTGCGTAAGAGATCGTATGTGAAGCCCTGCAAACCAGCCGAAACGAGACCAAGACAAAATATCCATGGCTCTAAGGTAATAATGGTTACTGAAACCATTTAAATAGTGTTACAAGATTTTTAAAAATATTATAGTCACAGTAACTATTTACATGATTGTGGTAACCATAATATGGTTAATTTATGATTCACATGATTGTATCAACCATATATATGGTTACAGTAAACAAATATATGTTAAGATTAGTCGAGTTCATCAAAATGAGTATTTTTCGTGAGATGATTTCATCGTTTTTTGTGAGGTAATTTCATCTCTTTCCGCCGAGACATTTCTTATGGTTTGAAAACAAGAAATAGTCACTCGGCGCTAAATCGTAAGAATAGGGCGGAAGAGGGAGCGTTTCGTAGGCTCATGATAACTCATTAGCCATGTGAGATGCCTATGGCTTCCACAATCTGTTGCACTTTCAATCATCGATCGCCCACCACCAAATCATGTTTTTTTCAATTGTTTCGGGTGTATATACCTCAACTGGGCGTCCAGCAACTTCCGTGCCTGTACGGCCACAACGAAATTAACTAAATCACTTTTTTACCTTTGAAATTGATGGTGCACAGTATTTAACAAGCTTAGCATTTATTGGAGTGATGGTTTTTTAGTGAAAAAAATTTATGACAAACAAATGTTTTTGGTTTAAAAAAATCGAGTTAAAAAATATTTTTCCCGATCGTTGCAATGTACTTTGGAATATATATCATTAGATATCCATATTGTCTATATTAATGACTTAGTAATCCAGTAATATTGATCAAAAATAGGCCAAAAATCGGAGTTGTTCTGGTTTTTTCCTTATATCTCAGCCATTCTCATGAATGGGGAACAACAAAATATAAACTTTTTATTTTCGGCTTTTGGTGATATAAAATAGAGCGCTACCCATCAACTATATACTAAATTTTGACTTGTTTTTAGGTATTTTTTTCTTTTTCTCATAAATTTTCCAAGAAATCGATTTTAATAAAGTTTTTTAAAATAATAAAAGATTAAACTCTAAATTTAGTTTTAAGTTTAATCAAACTTATATATATCTTTCTATAATTAAAATATTTAGCTTTATAGATGAAAATGCGTGCTGTATACTAAATTTTGATTCTGACTGTATATATTTTGTGGGGTCGCAAATGAAAAAATGTAGAAATTACAAACGGAATGACAAACTTATATATGCACCCTTGCCGCTCATGGTGAAGGTTATAAAAATGTTCTAAAATGGAATGAATAGTAGTACGGAAATGTCATATGATTTCAACAAGCAGATAACGTGGTTATTCTGTATATGAAAGTCAAATGCTGTGTTCTCTTTAAAATTATCAAAAATATAAAAAAAACATTATTACACAGAGACCAAAAATAACAAATTTTTTGTTGCTCATAATTTTTATTTTCGATTTATATGTTTTTAAGTTGCCTAGTATGAGTTAGCGTAAGGAGATTTATATACAACTTTGGTATCTTTGGTGACCCCCACTGAAATTTTCCGGCAAAAATTTTCGTAGAATATTTGAATCCTTAAATGTCGTTTTTGAAAGGACTTTTTGTGATTTTCTCAAAAAAATGCTTAAACTGAACCCTAAAGAAAGAAGCTAGAGGGTTAATATCTTCCACAAAAATGATCCCCATAAAATTCCACAATATAACTCTGACCATAAGAATTCTCTCAGATATTAACTTACAACATTATTTTCAGTTAGTATAATGCTCCCTTCGATCAAAAAATTAAAACTTTGACCCACTGTAAAAAATAATTCAGACCAGCTGGACTATAAGTTTATTCTACAAAAATGTTCTACTCAACATGCCCTTTCAGAATTATAGGGTCGCTATTCTGTTCCAAAAATGCTGTTGGACAGTGATATTTCTTATAACTGTTATGTCTCTGTTATTACATGATTTTCCCAATGTTTGTTCTTTAATCTTTTAGTACTATGAACTAAAACGAATAATTGGAAATAGAACACTGTGTGGCAACAAATCCAATTAATTTGGCTAAGCTTTTTCTTTAGCCCTACTATGCCAGTTTCATTCAATTGGACGATAAACTGCAATTTGTAGATTACAGTTTACATCTTTGAGTAGATAATTTGTTTGTTAGTTATTCTATGCTGCACTTATTCTTTTAACATTTTGTTTTAGTTTGCACCAACAACTAACTATAAATTAAAGAAAAGTTAACAAATTATGATTTACAGTTTACTAAATAATAACAATGCAACGCAGGAAAAAAAAAAAGAAAAGAAACCAAAAAGCAACTGCAGCACTCACTATATTAGTTAATTTTATAGCGCTATGGCTAGAGAAGTGCTAAAAATACATACATTTCGTTGCATGAAGGAATGCAATAGCAACACAAACCAGCAGCAACATGTTGAATGAAGAACGAAAAACGAACCTAGAATTAAATAGAATTAGATTAAAACATAAAGTACGTACGACGATCGTACTTGTGGAGTGGAATGGAGTGGAGTGGAGTATAAAGCATAAAGCGCACTTCTATAGAGAAAGCAGAGCAGAACTAGAAAATAAAATGAAAAAAAAAATCTAAGCAACCAAGACACTAATTGTATATTTAAGTTGGTCTTCAATGGAGACGAACAACATCAAGAAGTACAAAAATTAAAAAAAAAAAAAAATATAAAATAAAAATGTGAAGAAGACACGAATGGTGCGAGTCGGATGCATAGAAAATACAAAAACCAAAAAAGAAATGCAATTGAAAAACTTTAAAAAAGAAATGCAAGTAGACATGAAAATTGGCAAAGTCTATTATTCTATGAGAGAGTACTTACGTACTGCTATGTATCTTTGTATCTATGTATCTATCTGTCTATTATGGTGACTGTGGCTAATAAACAAAGAAGTGTAGAATAGCAGGAATCTGGAAAAAAATAGTAATATCTTTACAGTAAAAGTAATGCTAATAATAATAACAACAACAACAACTACATGGAACCAAGAGGGAGTTATAAAAGTTAAACTTGAAGTTTAAAAAAAAAGTTTTTATTTTTGTTTTGTTTTCATTGAGCACAAAATTATAAAGATATTTGTATCTTCACATGGACGTGTGAGTATGTTTAGATGTGTGAATACAAAAGAGCTCTCACTCTCATCAGCAAAAATAATAACAACAACAGGTTTTTAGCTTCTTCTAAAGATTGTACAAAGAAAAAAGTTTACAACCTAATTTTTTAAAGAAAACATATCATTGGCTTTTTTCTCCTAGTTATTACAACCATTTTAAACCATTATTTTGTCATATAACAAGAATTTTTTATAACTCTCATTATCACGATATCTGTTTATAAGTTAACTTAAAGTCATACCGTCTCTTAAAATGTTGTTTGTACTGACAGTTTTAACAACTATATATTCACAACATATCGTCACCTTAAATACAAAAGGACCTATCAACACTTTTTTAAGTTTTACATGAAAGACAAAAACCATAATAAAATTTAAAGTGCTTTAGTTATAAATCTGATTTTCTGTCTTCAATAAAGTCGCTGTATGAATATCCATTAAAAATGCAATTGAATTTTTTAAAAAGGGCGTAACACTTTAGCATTTCAGTTACGATATACATACAAATGTCATATTGAAGAGTATATTATAATGTAAACAACAAAGTTTTTTTTGCTTCGAAAATAATGAATTTTGTACCAACGAACCGATTGCTCACAAAAGCTTATGGTGAACGTGTTTCATCGATTTCATGGTTTGTGCGGTTCAGAAATGGTGATTTTGACACCAGGTACAGATATAGCTCAATGGTTTGGGAGGGGAAAATAGAGTAATTTCTAGAATATTTTTCCTGTTTTGTATATAAAAATTGTATATTTAGTTCTAGAAATATTACTTTTGTGGTGGGAAATTTCCTTTTTTCTCTCCCCGTGGATCCGCGCCTGTTTAACACGGTAGACAAGGATCGCTCAGGCCAGCTAAAAATGTTAGAAAACCAAGAATTGAAGGCATTACTCCTAGAAGATTGGTATAAAACTCAACAAGAGCTTGCAAAATCATTGGGAGCTATTCAAGCTGCAATTTCAAAACGGACCATCACAGGGAACCTGTACCGAACGAAACTGATTCGCTTCAAGCCATCATTGGCCCAAAAACACTCAGAATATGCAGCCGGACATGAAACCGTAATATTCCATCATGACAATGCTCGGCCACATGTAGCAATAGCTGCTAAAAACTATTTATAATGAAGTGGTTAGGAAGTTTTGCCTCACCCGCTTTATAGTCCAGAATGTTTCCCTTCCGACTACTGTTTGTTTCGATCGAAGCAGAACGCTCTCTCTATGGGATACGCTTCACTTTGATTCGTTCTTGGCTTCAAAAGATGAGCAGTTCTTTTGGCTCAGAATTAGAGTTTTTCACAAATTCCCGAGAATTATTTTCCTTAGTTTTATGTGATGTTTTTTGAACTTGACATTCTCTAAAAGAAGCTTAAAGCTCCAAAACAAATACAGAAGAAGATACAACAAAAAAGATTTAACCCCACTAGACCAATAACAAGTTCATTATTCAAATTATTCCAAAAACTCGTGAATTGAAAGTGGAATTATTTATAAAACCACCATCCACAGAAAAAACTATTTCTTAAACCGTTTCAATTCAAACATTTATCACATATTGAACTGGTTTCAATTATTTCATAATTGAATCAAGTATTCATGTGCTCAAGAACAAAATTTTCTGATATTTTCTATTGAATTTTGAGTTTTGAATTTGATAGTTTTGATAATTGAATATACAATTTTCGTTATTGGTTGAACTTTAAATACAAAAAATTATTGAATAGATAATTTTCGTAATTGAAAACACATTTTTGTTATTTTTTGTTTTTTTGAATTATGAAAATTATCTATTCAATTAATTTTGTATTTAAAGTTCAGCCAATAACGAAAATTGTATATTCAATTATCAAAACTATCAAATTCAAAACTCAAAATTCAATAGATACTTGATTCAATTATGAAATAATTGAAACCAGTTTAATATGTGATAAATGTTTGAATTGAAATATAGTTTTTTCTGTGTCCTTGGAATTGAATTTTGTTTAATATTATTGGGTTTTCTTCAAGTTTTAATTAACAACTTTACTTAATTTTTGATTTAATAAGCAAAACATTGCCAATTCAAAATTAAAAAAATTAAGTATTTATTTTTTGCGAATTAACAGAATTAATTGGAATCTTACGAAGGTAGATCAAAATCTAATGAAAATTTAAGCCATTCCGATACAATTGACAAATGGTCACAGATTTATATATAACCAAAATTAAAAATCGAGTCAGTTTATCTCTTTATATTAAATTTTTATTGGATTTTTTGATTTGTATCCAATTACATTTTACATTACTTTCAAAAATTTTTTGGATAAACTTAAATACAAAATTATCTACATTTATTAATAACATATCAAGCCAACTCTTTCGTGTTCAGTCTTTAATAATAACTTGAATTGTTGTATTAAATCGTGTGTTTGTTAGTACGAATATGTATATTTTGAATTGAGATGGGTTTTTGTGTGTGAATATGTATGTTTCGTGGTGGTATCAATGCTACTACGAGTATTATTTGTTGTCTGTTGTATATTTCTTCAGCTTTTATTATTGTATATTTTTCGTATATTCGGAATAGGAGTTTCTTGCAATCAAGCTACAACTTACTCTTGGAATTTTTATTTTCAGTTTTCTTTCAGACGTGTGTTAAACGAGTCGCATTTATCGTTTTAATGAAAAAATTAAAAGCAAAATAGAATAAAACGCGTTTAAGCGCTGATATCAAACGACCAACAAATCAACACCATAAATTACGACGTGAATATTTGCGAAGCCACGATTTGTTTAAATATTTTTAATTATAGACAGCAAATAATCTCATACACTTAACAATAAATAATAACAAAAATTAATGCTGAAATAAACATTTTAATTATAATGAAAAGAATTTTGTTTTTTATGAAATATTATAAAAAAAAGAAATTTCTTTAAATTTAAAACAAAACAAAAAGGAAATAAATAAATTTAAATTAATAATAAAAAAAGGTGTGTGAGAGTGAAGTAAATGTGTGTAAATGGCTTTTATTACTTTTTAAGGTGGGAATCTTTGACTGCGTATCTTCAAGTCAATGTTCTTAAATTTTATAAAAAAAAATCTCTAAGTTTGTCTTTGTCACCTTTGCCAAATTAGAAAAATAAAAAACTAGTGAAAGAAATAACAGCAAAAAGATGTAGGAAAAAAATTATTACCACTAAAACTTAAAACATCATTTTATGAGCAAAATACCAGAAAAATACATGGCGATTCTTAAGAAATGCCAAGTTAAGTGAAATGTTTAGAAAAAGTGTGTGTTTTGAAAAAATACAGATAGATTTCTCTTCTGCCAATTTCATCCAACAACAAGATTTAACCAAAATTTATAAAAAAATAAATAAATGTGGGTAAAATCTAAACAAAAGCATCATCATCAACATTTATCTTCAATTAACGTGGATTTTATTTATTTAAATAATTTAAAAAAAGGTAAAATTAATTTTCTAAAAAAATATTTTTTTTTAAAAAAATTCCACCAGGATTAAAAATTAATGATTAGTTAGTTTAATACAAATATTTTTAAAACTTAAACCCGAAAGTTATTTCGAACGAAAGGTCGGTTGTTCCTGGATAGCATTTATTTTTTCTAGGTAACGACTCAGTAGAATATTCCATGTCTTAGCTGACTCTTTCCCTTGCATATGAAAATCCAACTGTCATTCTCTGACTTTAATTGGCGATTGTACAGAAAATAACTGTGACATGGCTGAAGTTCAGCCGTTGAACTGCTGACAACCAGTATTATTTCTGCTGACATTTGACCAATTGTTATGAAAAAGTCAGAGAGTGATCAGGTTACGAATAATTGTGATGTTAGTTAAACTTTAGTAAATCTACTGGGCTATACAAATTCGAACATTTTCATTTAGCAGTAAGCCCCAAAATATAAGCTGTTTTTTAATATTTAAATCCCATTGGACACGATTGCCTGCCGTCCTAAGTGATTAATCTCAATTCGTTTCCGGATGTTAAGCGTCGGATTCATAGAATGAATTCTGGAATCTAAGAGCTTTCAGATTTCTATTGCAATTTGCATTTGTTACCATTTATTGGAGATTCTCCAAGACCAATAACTACGAAATATTCTACTAATTCAACGGCTTGGGTGGTCATAATGATTATCTAGCTTTGTTTATTCTTCCGTCTATATTTATATCAAAAAATCCTCGTTCGACCAAATTGATATCCCTTGATTATTTTTACCAGTATTTTAGTAGCAGTGAATAGCAACTTTCCTGGAAGTCCAGTAGTAGTAGATTTAAGATCACAGATTGTTGATTTTCTACTACATTCTCCTACTTATATTCTCCATTCTGTATTTCACTCCTAACGCCTTCCATTACAAGCAGCAATAGTTGTGGATTCGAACTCCACTTCGAACTTGTAATAGTTCCGATAGAACAAGATCTTTGTTCCTGATGTGAAACATATATGGGTTTGTTATTTAAGGCCATGTAAGTTCGGGGAAAATATTGAATAAAATCCAGGATTTCAAACTTTTGAAATATTTTTTTTATTATTGGGTGTATGACTTAAAAATGCAATATAAATATAAATTTATGTATTGGCCATTGTTTGCTATGACATTTTTCCATCTTTCTGACAACATATGGATTCCGAGTATAAAGAACTCCTCATCTTTTGGGGCCAAGAACGAATCAAGCTAATACCGGATACTCTGTTCCAAAGTGAAACGTATCCAAGAGAGAGCGTTTTGCATCCATCGAAACAAATAGTAATCGGACGGGGCAAGGTCTGGACTATTAGGAGGCGAATCAAAACTTCCCAACTACACAGAAAAAACTATTTCTTAAACCGTTTCAATTCAAATATTTGAACTGGTTTCAATTATTTCATAATTAAATCAAGTATTCATTTGCTCAAAAACAAAATTTCTTGATATTTTCTATTGAATTTTGAGTTTTGAATTTGATTATTATGACAATTGAATATACAATTTTCGTTATTGGTTGAATTTCAAATACAAAAATTATTGAATAGATAATTTTCGTAATTGAAAACACATTTTTGTTATTTTTTGTGTTTCAATTACTCTGTTTACCTTAGCGTCATGGATGTTTGGCTTTGCTGTCGATTCGGCTGTTGGCCGGGCTTCATATACGATCTCATACGCTTCGGGTTATCGTAATGGATCCATTTTTCATCGCAAGTAATGATTCGGTGCAAAAATGACTTTCTTTTATAGCGTTGAAGCATCATTCCAGACATGCAAAATCGTGTTTCAAGGTCTCCCAGCTTCAATTCGTATGGTACCCAATTTTCCTGCTTTTGGATGAATCCTGCTGTTCGCAAACGTTTAGAAATTGCTGATTGAGTAGCTCCCAATGATTTTGCATGCTCTTGATGAGCTTTATAATAATCTTCCTGGAGTAATGCCTCCAATTCTTGTTCTTCAAACTTTTTTGGCTGGCCTGGGCGATCTTTGTATTTTTTTTTTCAAAATCACTACTTCTAAACCGAACGAACCATCTCACGCATTAGCTTTTGTGAACAATCAGTGTTCTTTAGAGGCAATTTTTTTCAAATTAAAGAAGTAAAGCAAAACTTCCCGCCTATGACGCTTTGTTGGCACAAAATTCGAATTTTCGAAGCAAAAAAAACTTTGTTGTTTACTTTATAATGTTCAGTAACTTAGTGAGAATAAATGACAGATTTGTGTCCTTCAAAATGACATATAATTTATTAAAAACAAAAACCGCGTTTCACACACATCACATTCAATATTATTGATATAGATTTTATTGATTTTATTTTAATGAAATTTGTGCGGATACAAAATATCCTCAAACATGTGGCCTATTCTTTGCTGACAAGTTTACATGGACAACCAGCCATCGACTCAGAAATTCTGATTAAATCGGTATATTTTAAGGTGGTCGACCCAGATATTCTTAATAATTACCCAATAAGTACCATAGCCCCAAAAATTCAAGCACTTGAACATTTTGTTGGAATTTGACTTGAATGCAAATGTAATTATGTTTTAAACTTGAAAAATTAAATATTTTTCAAACAAAAACCATATGGCTTGGATTTATGTTTACTTTTTACTGGAGAATGCTATTGAAATAAAGTGTAATACAACTGTAATTCAATTGCTTGACTATAATTCGAGGCTTGAACTACATTAGCTTTCAACTTGAATTCAAGTAAAAATGCTTATTGGTTTATGATCTATCTAAACCTATCTTTACACTATTTGTATTAAATATTCAGATATCAATTTCAAATAATGAGACATTTAGACTGTCTCATTATTTAAAATTGAAATTACTTGTCAAATTTATAATTTCTTTACATCTGAAAAGCTTTTCTGAATCAGTTGTGCATCTTACAAAAGAATTCAGATAGTGTGAAGGTCACTTAACTATATGTATGGTGATAATTAAAGAAAGCTAAAGTAAATGACAGACAAACATTTAAATAGCCTTTCAAAATTTGGAAATGTCCCTTAAATTACCATATTTGTAAACAAATATTTGCCACACTTTAATCTAAACCTTTCAAAATCTCTTATCAACCATTTCAAATATCAATTAAACCAAAACGTGTAAAGAAATTTGGTTTTGTTTTCTCCAAAAATGAAAAACAAAAACATAAATATGTTTCTAATTTAAAAGAAAATTTTTCAAGAAACTACCTCAAGTTTCGCCTTAATCGTTTAACATTACTTTAATCAATTAGTTTAGTTAATGGTTATAAATTTTTAAAATACTAGTAGTTAAACTTTCAAAAATATCTTAAAATGTTTAACAAGAGAAATTATAAATAATCGATGGTTGATAAAGTACTCAATGAAATCTCATTTTTCATTCATCTCAATCCATTCATTCAGTCAGTCATGAAGTGGATGTGGATGATGATGATTAGTGATTAAGTTGAAGACTGAAATCAGTAGTTAAAACGTTAAAATTTCTTTTATCTTTAGCCAATAAACTAACGGTTTTGAATTTCATTATAGCCACCCAGGGGTAAAAGCCATGTAAACGTTAATAAGAATAACAAATTTGTTGGCCACAAAACGATATTTCTTCTCCTTCTTTTCTTAGTTTTTCCTCACATACCAGCTAATTGTTTAAAAAATTTATTAAATTTATGATTTAAACACAGAAGCCTCAGATACAGGTGTAGATTTATGCTCATGAAGAAATTGTATCGTGAAAACAAGAAAATATTTCAGTCTACCGAGTATTAATTCTCACATTATGAAAATAGAAATGAAAAACAAGCTAAAAACAAGAAAAACCATCAAAAACCGTTTAATTACCATGAAAATAAATCTAAAAGAAAAGAGGCAAAACAGAAAACTAAAACTAAAAGGTTACAACAATGCAATAATAACAATAAAAACAGTTAACACCCATGTTTGTTGCAAAGAAATTGTAAAAAAGAAACAGCGAAACAATAACAAATTTAATTAGATACAAGGTCGAGGGGTGGTGTGTATGTTGGTTGGGAAGTTATTTAGAGTCTAATTAAAAATTAACCAGAAACTATTTTTAAAATGTTAATTTAACAGGGAAACGCTAACCGTGTGGTGGCTGCTTTGCTTATAATTGGGTCAAAATCTTAGAGATACTTAGATGGCAAAAGAGATTTTACATACTTCCCGTTATCTTAAATTTCTAAAATTTGAGTTGATTTTTTTTTTTGGGGAATCACAACTTTATTGGATGATCCATGCGAATATGATAAAGTTTTACAACCTTAATGGCTAAAATACTGTTAGACTCAAACAAATTTTGTATTTAAAAAACTGTTATACAGTAAATTTTCTATAGGGGAGAACTGACTAAAAGATTATTAATTTTACGTAGGCCTAGCTGCTCAATGCTGCCTTTTCCCATCTTTCTGGCAACATATAGATTTCGTGCCAAAAGAACTGCTCATATCGAGCCCTTAGCGCCAAATTATCGTAAGCGACAAAACAGAAATTTTACAGGAGAAGGTTTTTTCGATTACTTTGAAATTTATACATATTTTAGCCATTCAAGCTATTTGTCTATTTTTCAAAAATATTTATAACTTTTGACAATTAAAAATTCATGGAATACTTTATTGAAAAATATGACAAAAAATATTTTTTATTGAATTTTTGCATAGATACAAATTTTTCGAATTGAAATAAAATATTTATTTATGAATTGTTTTTAATAAAATTTCACATTTATGTAAAATTTTCTATTTAAAATAGAAAATTAAAAACGAATTTTGAAATTTATTATCATCAATCCCGCAATTCCCAAAAAAAAGTGTTGAAAAATCCCAAAAATGGAAATTTTTAATTATAATACCAGGGTCGGAGTTATCGGAATCCTTTACAAAATAATTAAAAGCATATTGGGCCATCTAAAATCGGTTATTATATTTTGATATCGAATATGTGATTTGAGAATTTTTGCACTAAATTTTAATTTAACATAAAAAATAGGTGTTTTTTGAATGGACCTGGTCCCCTCGGTAACAAAAATTTTTAATTTTTTTTTCATTTGAAATATTTTATGAAAACTTAGCTTTCAGAAAGTATAATTTCCTTATACATCCACTGAAAATTTTTTGCGATAACTTAAAAAGAAAAAAAGTTCTTTTTTCCCAAAAAAATTAGCGAAAAATCGGCTTTTAAACATTTTTTAAATTCAAATGCATATAACTTTGGACTTAGTCATTATTTTTAAACAGTTCTTTTCTTATTTGACACATACGTATGTTGTTAGTCCAATGAAGGAAAACTGGAGAAAATCGGAAAATATTTGTATAAGCTGTTATAAAAAAAACTGAGGTAGGTTGGGTAAAAATGTTGAAAATTTAATTTTCAAATGCGAATATCTCCTAATCTATAAGAGACAATTGATAGCTACGACTAGGTCTTTTGTAGCACTCGATGCAAAGATTTTATGTGTGTAATTTTTTGGAAATCGGAACACAAACGAAGAAATAGGATCATTTTAAAAATGTAATACACCCGAGTTGTCCTACTTTGAGGGCCCTTGGTCGCGGCCCTGGTGGGCCCATGAGGTCCACGTTCAGAACTTGAACTCGAGAATACTTCTTCTTTGCGCATGTGAAATTTCATTCAAACCAATCTAACCATTTAGAAGTTACAGATTTATTTCCCTCTTTTTTTCTATACCACTATGTGTCGCTTACGATAAAATTCGTTTACTGTAAAATGTAAACATTGACTTACGATAAAATCTTACCCTCAATTTTGATATTCTGAGAATGCTAAAACATCGGTCCATAAAAATTTAATTTTTGCAATAAAAAACAAATTTAGAAAATGTCGCTTACGATAATTTGGCGCTAAGGGATCGATATTATGAGACCAAGAATGAATCAAGCTAAATTTTGGATACTCTGTTCCAAAATGAAGTGTATCCCCGAAAGAGCGTGCTGCATAGATCGATACAAATTGTAGTCGTACGGAGCACGGTCTGGACTATAAAGCGGGTGAGGCAAAACTTCCCAACCACATCATTCTAAATACTAACAGTTATTGCGAAATGTGGCCTAGCGATGCCATGATGGAATATTACGGTTTCATATCTGACCGCATATTATGGATGTTTTTCGGCCAATGATCGCTTCAAACGAGTCACTTCTGAACCGCACAAACCATCTCTCGCTCGTTGAAACCGATGAAACACATTCACCATAAGCTTTGGTGAGCAATCGGTGTGCTTCAGCGCCCCTCTTTTTCAAATTAAAGAAGTAAAGAAAAACTTCCCGCATATGACGTTTTGTTGGTACAAAATTCGACATTTTCGAAGCAAAAAAAAAAAACTTTCAATAACTAAGTGAGAATAAATGACAAATATGTACCCAGATATGTAATTAAAACAAAAAACATGTTAAAAAGATACGCCATCTGTTGTAAATTCCATATTTTGGTGTTATATAGACCTCGATGGCGAACGGATAAAATCTGGAGTAATACTATTCTAAATTCTGTGTGGATATTTAACAGTGATGAGACAGACAAATGGTTTACCGAATTTCGTTGTGGTCTTACAAGCACGTAAAATCCCAAACGTTCTGGGCGCCCACTTGAGGTATCTACAACCGAAACAATTGGAAAAAATCACGATATTGTATTGGCCGGTCGGATATTGAAAGTGCGAGACATTGTGAAAGCCATAGGCATCTCATATGGCTCAGTGGTTTTAATTTTGAATGATCACTTGGGTATGAAAAAGCTTTCCGCGAGGGTGGGTGCACAAAAGGTGCACATGTGCAGTTTCCAATGCAAAAATCCATGAATTAGGTTAAGAAGTGTTCCCTCTTCCCCCTTATTCCCCGAGTAACTATGTCTTTTTTGCAAACATGAAGAAATGTCTCACAAAAAATACGTATTCTGATGACCTGGACAAATCTTATTTTTATGAAGGGATAAAGAAATTGGTGAAACGTTGGACAAACTACCTAGAGGTAAATAAAGACTATGTTTTGAAAAATAAAATAATTTTTTATCCAAAAATCAGTGTTTCAATCAAAAAGGCACGGACTTTTTGAACCACTCTCGCATTACATTGTAAAGTAACAAAATGTCTTACGAAATTTCAAAACAAGAAATTGTTTCAAAATTCTTACTTACATATTTCAAAAATATCATGTGCAACAAGAAAATTTTAATCAAGCCCTACGTGTTTTATAAAACATTTACCAAGAACAAATACGCATAAAATCGTCGTATACTTATTGTGTTTATTTTTCTATATTTATATTATTTGTTCTTTCTTTTGACAAGATTTTTTGTTTTTCTTTTTTTTTGTATAAAACGGTAGTAGCAGCACACTACACTAGTACTTCAGAGGTCAACCATTAATAACAATAATAATAATAATATGAACGAACGAACTACTTACTCTACTCTTGTCTTACAAGTGCAGCCAGCAACTAGAACTCTAGCTGAGTACAAGCACAAAACACAATTTAGTACGCCGTCGCAATTGTCGCGTATCAGCCGGAGCTTTCGCTTCATTATAAATAAAATGAAATAAATAAATATATTTAGTATAAAAGATACAAACAAAATAAAATATATAGAATATTGTACGTACAAATATAATTATACTGTCAATACAATCAGTTTCATATGCAAGCAGTCAGTCGTCTACTTGTTGTAAGCAACACACTTCATACCACACACAACACGCCACCGCCTCACACACGGCAACTAGAAAGAAAATTGCGGGAATAATTCAAATTCAAGTGAAATATTTATCGATTTCGTTGCTATAGTTTCGTTTAATAATGAATGCAACGACAACAACAATCATAATAAAGGTGTAAATACATACAAAGTGACCAAAACAATGAAAAAATAAACTAATGAATGATATAATTTGTAATTTCTTATCAATCAAACTGCTCCTGTTGGAGACAAACAAAAGTGTGCCAGTGTTTTGAAATAAAATACAAAATAATTAATCACAAAGTTATAAAATAAATATAAATGATTTTAAATTTGCAAAATGCCAATAAAATATTTCACAAATTTCAAATGAAAACAAAATATCTGTTTCAAAATTATTAGTGAATTAAAATTGCAAACTTGTTTGCGAGTGCTGTAAGTGTTTTATACTTTATTTAAACAAATAATTTGCATAAAAATGTAGAACTTATACCGTACTATTTATTGTTTAAGCATAAATATTTTTTTTTGGAATAAATTGGTAAAGTTATTTTAAAGATAAATAATTTTGATTTCCAATCCTTCACTTTTGAAAAATGTCATTAGATATTTTCAAATATTTTTACTTTGTAAAATTTTACAATGTATAAATATCTTGTTATCTTGTTTTGAATACCTCTAGTATTAAATAAATACTTTAAATTTGCATATTACGCCATACCGTCAAAAAATCTCAACCGATGTATTGAAATTCACAACATATTACTTATTATACTAGCCTAGAGATACTTTTAAGTAAGGATATATCTGAACATGTTCTATGCGACTGCCCAATATGCAGAACTAAATGGCTCGGAAGGACCTTAATGGCCCCGGGGGACGTAATTGATCTCTCACCTAATAGAATACTTGGCTTTATACGTAGCCTAAATCTATTAGGATGAAATAAATATAGGCTGCACAAAAGATCCTTTGGGTCGCAGTGCGTAGAGCCTCATTAATAATAATAATAAGTAAGGATATATCTGTAGGCTATTAGGGCAACATATGGACATACAATTGGTACATTGAACTTTATTTTTTAGTTCTTTTCTTAAACTACATTCTGCCAAAAAAAAAAAAATATGTATAAAAATACCATAGAAACTTGAAATTTGTACATTTATAACTCCCCTAAAACCAGCAGTAACTTTTTTCATACATAAAATTAGTATAAAAGTTACTGAGGGGGGAAGGTATTTCTGTGAGTTGTTTAAATAAATGTCCTATAAACTTGGTATATTAAATATAGATTTCTTTTAACACAGTAACACACAGCAACGAAGTAAATTAGGAAATATTAGCATAAAACATATAAAGGTTATAAGAGGTATTCGGCTGTGCCGCATTTTGTATACCCACCACCAATATAATCAGTTATGGTCCCAACTATACAGAATTTTATATAGTAATTTCTAAAAATTTTAAATGACTTACATATGTCGAAATTTATGTTAATTTATTATTTATTAACATTAAAATATTTGTCTGATATAGAGGTTATATAGATTTTGGTTCATATAATTTCATCACGATATTAATTATTATAAGATAATTATGAATGTTTAAGCCATTTCCTAAGAGGTACCTTGTATACGATTTTTTTGTTAAAATCAAACACAAACTGTTTTTTGCTTGTCTGCAGATACAACCAGAGTTTTTGGCTGGAATCGAACCCGCAACCCTCAGATTTATATCGTGCAAATTGATCATATTCATGTACTTTTGTGGCAGTTATGAAGAAATTTATACACAGGTGTTGGAACCTATAAAGTATATATATTCTGGATCCTTATAGATAGCGGAGTTGATTAAGCCATGTCCGTTAGGCTGTCCCGTCTTTGGATGAGAAACATGTTTTTTCGAGCTACACTTTCACAAGAGGTATCAAAATTTGCGTAATTTTACACAGATTACGGTAAAAGTAAAAAAAATCGAATTACATGCCATCTTGAGGGCTCTACTTTTGAAAACGTTTTTACAAACCTGAACCGTATGCTTAAAAAAAACGAGATATAAATTTTTTTATTGATATATTTTATACTTGCAATTAATGTTCAATAAAATAAAACTTATAATAAACGACTAACCGTAATAATTGGTATATAATTTGAAAGTGAATGTTTTGAGTCAGGAAAAAATTTTTTCCGGAATTTTTTTTTTATAAAAAAATCGTTATAACCGGTAAATTTGTAGTGTCGTTTTTATATATAGTCTTGGCATATTTATAATATGTGTCGAATTTAAGGATAGCGAAATATAATCATGAAAATAACTACTTTTCAAAACTTTGAAGATCAGTAGAGCCCTAAAGATATAGTTTCATTTTATTTTTAAAATCATTTTGGTAATCTACTATCAATTACGCAAATTTTAGGAGGTCTTGCGTTAGCGAAATCAAAAAAAAAATCTCGGGACAACCTAATGTCCGTCTGTCTGAGATATGAGGAAAAAACCAGGACAACCTCAATTTTTGACCTATATCTGGGTTACTAAGTCATTAATATAGACAATATGGATATCTAATGATAGATATTTCAAAGACCTTTGCAACGACGTATATAAGACCATAGTAAGTTGGACCTACAAATATCGGAAAAAATATTTTTTAACCCGAATTTTTTTTCACAAAAAAAAAATTGAAAAAACCAAAAAAAAAGTTTTTTAAAAATTTAAAAAAAAATTTGAAAAAAATAACAATTCGAACAATTTTTTTTTTATAAAAAATTAAACTTTGAAAAAAAATAAATTTTGTTTACCTAAAAATATTTCAAATTTGTATTTTGAAGTATAATTATATGATTCGGCACTTGTTTATTTTAAATAATCTACAAAAACTCTTTTAAACTATTTAAAAATGTCCAAAAACTCTCAAATTAGTTTTAATTTAAAAACATTGGGACATTTTTTCACTTTAGAAAGCCTGGAATTTGAATGGTGTTGGAAAACACCATAATTATCTGGGAGTGACAGTTGGATAATGGAACAGTTAAGAAGAATTTTATTTTAAAAAAAAATAATCTCTGATGTTTGTTTTTATGAAATGATTAATTTTGTCAAATCATTGGTTGATGGTAAAATCAAATTTCAAAAAAATAAAAATTTGCAATTTACATAAAGATTATGTTCTACTTTGTACATCTTATCAATAATAGGTTTATTTACTTCCAAAAAAAAGTCCACTTCACTGCCACTTAATGTAAACTATAACAAAATGTTCCCGATGAAAATAGAAATAGTAATCGGACCACTTCATTATAAATTCTTTTTAACAGGTATTGCAACATGTGGCCGAGCGTTGTCATGATGGAATATTACTGCATATTCTGGTCGTTTTGCATTCGGTACAGGTTCCACGTGATGATCTGGTCAGATTTCAGCTACCACCAAATACAGCGCATTACCTAGTGCCATAAATATTTGGCTTTGGTGTCGATTCGGCTGGTTAGTCGGTCTTCACATACGATCTCTTTTTCATCACAAGTAATGATTCGGTGCAAAAATGATTTTCTTTCATAGCATTCAACCATCACTTGGAACGTTCAACATTTTTTTAACTTCTTTCAAGGTCTCTCGTCTTCTATTCGTAAGATACGAAACGTTTTGAAATTGCGTTTTGAGTAGATCCCAATGATTTAGCAAGCTGTTGTTGAGTTTTACAATAATCTTCATTGAATAATGCCTCTAATACTTGGTCTTTAAACTTTTTCCTGGGCGATTTTTTTCTTCCGTGTCAAAATCATCGCTCAAACCATCTCTCGCACTTTGCAACCAAAGGAACACATTCGCCATAAGCTTTGGTGGGCATTCGTTGTGCTTCGGCGGCACTTTTTTTCAAATTAATGAAGTAAAGCCAAACTTCCCTCATATGACGCTTTGTTGGTACAAAATGCGACATTTTCAAAGCAAAAAAAATACTTTGTTGTTTAAACTATAAAGTTCAATAACTAAATGAGAATAAATAACAGATATGTACCCTTCAAAATGACACATAAGTTCTTAAAAACAAAAACCGCCTTCAAAAGATACGGCATCTATTGGACTTTTTATGAAAACTCTCAAATATACTTTAGACCTCGATGGCTAACGAGTTAATGTATCCGGAATCCGGATGTCAATAAAATCTTGAGTAATATTATTCTAAATTCTGTGTGGATATTCACCTTCCCTAGTTACAGGTCACTTTCATACAAAGTGTCAGTTCTGTGTCAGTTCCCTTTACTTCAAAATAAAATTCAATTTTAAATAAATATTTTTTAAAATACTAAAATTATTCTTTAAATTCTGAAATTAAATGCAAATTAAAAAGCTTTTAACGGAGAACTGCTTCAAATAGAAGGAGTGGAAACCGGATACCAACAAAATAGTACTAACTAATTGATTGAATTGGGTTAATACTCCTAAAGTTAATACTATTTTAACATCCATTTTATGTTAAATTGTTAAGGTAATTAAAATTTAACCATAAACTAAACATGTTAACAAATATTTTTATTGATTTTATAATAATTGTTGTCAAGCTGTTTTGTACTTTTTTTATATTAATCAAACACAATGCCAACAATTAAATAGGTCTGATTTTACGATCATGTAACCTAACGGTAATATTTATCTTAAAGATTTAAATTTACGTACATGTCTTTACATGCATTTCATTTTATTTATTTATTTCAGTTTTGTTTTGTTAAAGATGATGATGAAAAAAAATTAAATTTAATAAATTATAACTAATAAATGAATATTTATTTGAGGTTAGTTTTATATATTTATTTTCTTTTTTAAAAAAAAAAAAACAAACATCATTATTGTAAGAGAAAGTTTTAGGCAGCCACTCTAAATGAAATATTAGATAATATATTTAAATAAATTAAATCAATAATCAGTAAATAAACAGAGAATTAAACAACAAAAATTACGAATGCTAATGAAATCTAATTTGTGTAGATGATTTACATTTTTTGTTATAACTTTCTGACAAATTGAAGAAATTTCAAGAAATGAATTTCAGTTGGAAAAGGTGTGAGATTTAGAAAACTTGCACTTTTTCTCAACGAATTGTGAAATTTCGTAAATATTATTATTTATAGAAATTAGGGAAGTTAAATGTTTGGAAATTAAATCGATAATCGAGAGTTCGGTTAAGATTAATCATGCAATATTTATTTAATTTGGGATATTACTATAAATATAGAATAAATACAAAGAAGGGAAAGAGAGAGAAGTGTCAATAAAAAAAATACCCCTTTTGATTACATTGAAACTGTCTGATGGCTAGTCCATAGTAGCCAACGCATTGGATACACATACCGGTTACATAGAGTCAGTTAGTTTACTTGCTAGTTATATTGACATGTACGGGTGCTATTTGACCATAAATAGTCAGTTTACAAGACATCTCATTAACAGTCCATTAACCAATTGCTTGTAAACAACCCATCCTCTGACAACTCTCCAATAGATTACTTCTGCTGGGTAAAATAACTATTTTATAACGTATATTTAAAGTGACTACACTCTAGATTACTTGGAGACACTAAAGTGACAATTGACTTTACGCTATGTTACATGGATTGTGAGTATACTTAAGCTAGACGCAAATAAACTGTATGAGAATTATATCAATACAATTTGTACAAAACCAGTTTGTACGAATTACACACAAAAACGTTTAAAGTGACTACACTCTAGATTACTTCGAGGCACTTAAGTGGCAATTGGCTACACGCTAGATTAGCAGGGATGTATAAAGTAACCAATTGACTTCTCTCTGCACTACAGAGAACACATACGTATCATATGACCCAAAATATATAAATTGGAATCAGCCTGGGTTACATTGACTACTTGCTTAACTAATGAGTATAGCTTATACAATAACAAATTACATGGCAATACATTCTCATGTATTAGGTTTTTGACAATAGACTTAGTTAGGGGTTTGGCTCTAGTTGTCATCTTCTATTGACTATAAATTTGTGATTGATTTTTAAGATTTCTTTTTTATTTTGTTGCTATACATTTTCTTTATATTATAAATGTGGTAGCCATTTCTAGTATTATTTATAATACAACAAAAAATAACTCCATTTTTCATTTTATCGACACCTTAAACGTCATCTTTTGTTGTCAACAATGTATTGAAATTCCTTTTAAAATGTTTCTTTGTAACTCAAATAAAACACTATTATTTGATTTATTCTTCATGCATTTCAGCCATATAAATATTAAAAATAAGTATGTTGCGCTGTCATGACAATTTCTCTATAACAGTCAGACCTAGTAAAGATAAGAGTGCAATATTCGGCTGTGCCGAATCTAATATACCCTTCACCATAAAGTTTGAAGAGCGAGAATTGTAGACATTACTTAATGAAGATTGTTGTCAAACTCAACATGTGCTTGCAAAATCGTTGAGAAATCAAAATCAAGCCACAATTTCAAAATCTTTGCGAGCAGCAGGATTCTTCCAAAAGTAGGGAAATTGGGTACCATACGAATTGAAGCTGAGAGACCTTGAAAAACAATTTTGCATTGTCAGAATAGCTTCTTGAACGCTATAGAATTAATACATTTCGTTAACCCGAAGCATAGGAGATCGTATGTGAAGCACTGCGCGCAACCAGATGAATCGTCTGCGCTCAACCAGATGAATCGATACCAAAGCCAAACATCCTTGGCGCTAAGGTAATTTTCAGTATTTGGTGGGTTCAAAAGGGTCCTATCTATTATGAGCTGCCGAAATCTAACCAGACCACTACAGGGAATCTGTATCGTACGTAACTGATTCGTTTGAAGAGAGCATTGGCCGAAAAACGCTCAGAATATGCGGCCGGAAATAATATTCCATCATGAAAACGCTCGACCACATGTTGAAATACCTGTTAAAAAGAATATATAATGGTGTGGTTGGGAAGTTTTGCCTCAACCGCTTTAGTCCAGACCGTGCCCCGCCTGACTACTATTTGTTTCTATTTCGATGCAGAACGTTCTATCTGGGATATGCTCCACTTTGGAACAGAGTATCCGATATTGGCTTGATTCGATCTTGGCCTCAAAAGATGAGTAGTTCTTTTAGCTCGGAGTCCACATGTTTCCAGAAAGATGGGAAAAGGTCGTAGCTAACAATGGCCAATACTTTTAATAAATTTATATTGTACAAATGTTTCAAATTAAAAGCTAAACATTTTTAAAAAAATAGGGTGAAACAAATATTTTTGGTGGAAAAAAATTGAGGTAGTTCACGTTTTTGCTATATCTCAGGCTTTTTTGGACCAATTTTTTCGATTTTAAATTTGGGTGAAATCTATAACGACCAAGAATATTTATACTTTATGAGTTTCGCAAATGAAAAATGGGGAAATTACAAACGGAATAACAAACTTACACTTGCTACTTATGAAGGGTATACAAATATTGCAAAAAACAAAGTAAAACTGAAATTTGCATCAATGTTGAATGTCAATTCAAAAATGTTTATAAATATGCAAGAAAATTAAATAAATATTTAAAAAAAACCACCTGTTAATAAAGAGAGGAGACAATGCTACTACAACACACATCAATCCCATATAAACCGTATGATTAATTTAAAAAAAAACTGAGTGGAGATATAAATAGTGTTTGAGACTTCCACTTCATCAGCCAGCCAGTCAGTCAATCAGTCATTACACTATATACAATATATTGGTAGTATTTTTATTTTATTTATAAAATATGGAAATAGATACAACATATTTAGCTAATACATCCATATGCATAAATTCAATACCACTTCCAATTGATTTGATTAAATTGTATAGTATTTTATTGTGTTGTGAACCCAGCCTTCCTCGTCTTCTTCTCATACATAAATATTGAATCTTCTTCTGCTTCTTCCTTTTCAGTCTGATGCTTTCATATGCAAATTAATTAAACACTTTTTTTTCCAGTTTGTTTGAATTTTAAACAAAAAATGAAAATGAATGTTATTGGCCACAAATGCTAATGGAATTTTAAATAATAAAACAAAAAGCTTCATCAATTCAACAATACCTTGTAAGAGAACTACTAAATACTATATTGTATATTGTATTGTAAATTGTTGGTATTGATATGTATGTTTGTATTTCCACTTTGTATTGTTGTCGTTGAAATTCTTTGGGGGATTTATTTTGTCATCTAGATACTTAGTTATTGACTTTTACACTAAATGGTTAACTGTGCGTTTGTGCGTTTTGTTGAGGTCTTGTAATTGCTATTAAGGTTACCTATATATTGGTGCATTTAACTCTAATATGCAGTTAAAAGGTTTCCTGCAACTAATAACTATTAATTCGCATTTAAATGTTGGCCACAAAAGCATATAGACTGATTTGAAATTAGTACAAGGAATAGATACATGCATTATTGGACTTAATCTCCTTCGTTTGAGAAATTATTTGAACAACATTATTATATTTACATTTGATATTGCATAAACGCATGGCCCTTAAAAATATGTCTTCCCATTTTTCCTCATAATTTAACAAAAATTCAAAAAAGTGTGAATTTACAGTCTTGACGAGCCATCATCAATTTGTTCACTCATCGAACAATTTCTTGAACTCTCGTGTAGACAACTCATGTCCATGTTATGTTCTTGTTCGCACAACGATGTCAGCCATCAAAGATAATTTTAGCTCAAAAGTCCGCCATTTAAGAAAAAACAGTAAGAGAGATATATTCTGCTGGGCCGAATCAGAGCTGTAAATGAATCATTCTTTTTGATTTTAATTCGTTACGAATTAGCTAATTTCGTTTAAAATTCAAGTTGCAATTCGTTTCCAATTCAAATGAATTTGTTAAAGTGAATTGCAATTCATTTCCAATTCGTTTGAAATGAATTGATTTTAAATTCATTCAAATGAATTAGAACAATGAATTGCAATTCAAATGAATCAAATTCAACGGCAGATTAGGGTTCTATAAGTCGATTGTTCGAACAATCGACTATTTCTTGAAAAAAGTCGAAAAGTCGAAATCGACTTTTTGGTCGGAAAAAAGTCGAACAATCGATTATTTTATCTCAAAAGTCAAATAGTCGAAAATAGTCGATAAAATTCGAAATAGTCGATAAAAGTCGACTTTTTAGATTGTTAAAAAAAATATTGCACTTGCATTTTTTGTAGTGTATGCTAATATATGTAAATAATACATAAATAAATGTTTATAAAATAAAGCTTTTCTCTACACAAAATTCTTACAACATTATTCTAACATTATCGCCTTGATAAATTTCATTTTTATTGCTAAACATTACAAAAGGCGCATCAATAAATGTAGTAACCATATATTTTTTAAAAGAAATGGTAAAAAGTTGAAAAATGTCGAAAATAGTCGAAAAAGTCGAAAAAAGTCGATTAACTAAAAAGTCGAAAGTTCGAAAAGTCGACTTTTCATAAACTACCAAAAGTCGAAAGTTCGAAAAGTCGACTTTTTAAAAAACGGAAAAAGTCGAAAGGTCGAAAAGTCGACTTTTTGTTTCAGCTATAGAACCCTACAGCAGATCTAGGTGAAATGAAAAATAAAAATTTAAGTTTCTTTTAGCAAATAAAAAAAATTTTCCCATTTTGATAGGATTTTCGCCGATACCAAATAAATCAAGTCCTATTTTGCCGCTACCTAACAATTCCAGTATATCATGGGAATTTTATATCTAAGAATTGTTTGTCTTTGGACTATACTAGGTGATATACAAAACGAGAGTAATTCTTGCTGTCTTTTACATATAAAAATTAGTTGAATAACAAAACGACTGTAATTACTGTAGATTTACTTACAGAATCAATTCAATAAATTCAAATGTGTTGGAAATGAATTACTAATACTTTTTTTTAGTTAATTTGAATTAATTCAAAATCAATTCAATTCAAATGAATTGCAATTCACTTTGAATTGGAAACGAATTGCCATTCATTTGGCGAATTCATTTGAGTTGGACTTGAATTGCTATTAATTTTCCTTCAATTCTTTTTTTTATGTGAAAAGAATTAATTCAAAATTTGCTAATTCATAAATAATTCGCGAATTAATTCAAAAAAATATAATATTCAAATTTTAAAAAATTTAAATTTAAATTTTTTTTTCAAAATTATTTTTTTAAAACATTTTAATTTATTAGTGATATGGTGTACGACAAAAATTTTATTGCAATATTTAAAAAAAAAAAATTTTGTGGAAAAAAATTCGGGTTAAAAAATAGTTTTTCCGATTTTGACCGACTTACTTACGTATATAACTATACGTCCTTGCAAAGAACTTTGAAATATCTATCATTATATATCCATATTGTTAAAGACTTATTAATACAGATATAGATCAGAAATACGCCAAAAATGGAGGTTGTCCTGATTTTTTCCCTTATATTTTTATCGACATCTGAATAATGCAATAATCCTGGATAATGCAATACAATTTAATGTAAATAATTCAATATTTAGCGGTATTTTTTAATTTAATGTCATAAGGTAATGGATTTTCCGTTTCTGACTTGAATCTAAATATAAACAAATGAAGAGTTTATTTTCCTGGTTTGAATAAACACTTGTCTGATTTTTTTACACTGGCAACAAATTTTAGTTGTGATAACGGAATTTATAAATGATTTAGTTTAAATTACCGAATGTTTCTGTTGTGGCTGAATAATTTTAGTTGGGGTGACCGATTTTGTGTTGCTAGTATCGAATAAATCTCTGGATATAATCATATCATTCGATTGGCAACAAATCAGAATGAATCTGTTTTATTTGTGCAAAATTAATAGGGTAACTTTAAGAAGAAAATAAATTCCTAATCTTGATTAGGGTTTGGGTTTGGGTTAGGAACCCACCTCCCATCTTTAAATGTCACAATAATTTATGAATTTTTACTTGAATAAACATATTTACAGCTCATTCAAATTCAATATTTAGAAGGTTGCTTTATTAGTTTTAAAATTTAAAAGAAACATATTTTTATTTTCAATATAACTAAAAAATTCTAATAAACCGTAATAATTTACCCCATAAAAACACCTTAAGTTCAACCTCAAGTTCATATTTAAATAAAATCAATACAAAACATTAAAATGTTTAGTCTATGGATTGTCCGAATTGAAAAATAAAAAACACAAAACATTGAGAAAACCAGAGGTGTGGACACCACCAAAACAAATATTGCAACCATGAATTAAGACCAGCTACTGAATACTAATGAGAAACAAACTATTGGCAGTATTTTTAATGTTGTTAATTTGGCTGATGAGTGTGATGTTTCTTTTCATTTCGGTTTTTTTTTGTTAATTTAAACAAATAAACAATAAAAAATCAAACATTATTTTGTATTATTATGTAGTATTTATTGCATTAGAGTAAACTGACAACAACAAAAAAATGGCAATAAAAAGCCGAATTACTCGTATAAACACGTGGTTGGCCAACAAACCAAACAAAAGAAGAAAAAACTAAACTAAATAAACTAAAATAAAACGAAACTTAAAGAAGGCATTATAACAATTAAACAAATTGTTTGGTAACCACTATTGTTATTGTTATTATTACTCTTATTGCTCTGGCGTACACAACAACTATAATTAAGTAAAACTATTAAATTAACACACATATAAATTATATACACGTTAGTAAGTAGTAAGTAGGCTAAAAACAAAGTTATGTAATTTATATTTTTAGGTATTTAATTTATTTGTTTATGGTTGTTCTTAAAAGTACCAAGAAGCTACTTAAAAAAAACATTCACTATGACGACTTATGTATATGTTTTTAGATTGTTCAGTTCAGGTTCTTCAAGTTATGTTTTCACTAGGATTCTATAGTTGAAACAAAAAGTGGGCCATTCGACTTTTTCGATTTTTGAAAAGTCGAACTTTCGACTTTTTTAGTTTTTTTAAAAGTCGATTTTGCGATCATATTTTAATGCAAAAAACATTGATGAGACAAATTTTTACCAAAAAAAAAATTAAAAATAAAAAAAATCGACTCTTCGACTTTTTTAGAATAAAGTAATCCATTGCTAGGTAAATTCTCTGCGATATGTTAAGTTTACTCGAATTTATTTTGCCACGTCAAAAACATAAGGTAGACAAGTTATATATCAATGGTTCGGGGATTTTGTGTATTTTTCAAAAATCTATATAACTTTTAGGAATTAAAAAATTCATAGAATACTTTTTTTAAAAATATGACAAAAAATTATTTTTATTGAGTTTTTGCCAAGATAGAAATTTTTCAAATTCAAATAAAATTTTTATGAATCTTTTTTAATGAAATTATACAGTTATATACATTTTTCTATTGAAAATTCAAAAATAAAAACAAATTTTTAAATTTATTATCAGGAATCCCGCAATTCCCAAAAAAGTTTTGAAAAATCCCAAAAATTAGATTTTTTAGTTTTTTGGCTGTAATATCCATACCAAGGGCGGGGTTATCCGAATTCTTAACAAAATAATTTTGAACATATTGAGCCATCCAAAATAGGTTACTATATTTTGATATCGACTAAGCGATTTGAGAATTTTTGGCCTAAAATTTAATTTTTCACAAAAAAAAATTGGATTTTTTTATATGGACCTGGTCCCCTCGGTATCAAAATTTTTCAAATATTTGTTTATTGAAAATATTTGGTGTAAAGTTAGATTTTGAAAAACTATAAATTCTTTATACATCTTAGAATTTTTTTAGATAACTTCAAAAGAAAAAAAGTATTTTTTCCCAAAAAACTAGCGAAAAATCGACTTCTTTAAATTAGTTAAATTCAAATACATATAACTTTGGACACAATCATGACTTTTAAAGAAAAATTAAAAAATTTATAAAATTTTACCTCAAAGTGATAGAAAATAAAAAAAAAAATAAAATAATACACTTTAGCGTTCAAAGAGAAACTAAGTGATAATTCACTCTCCAATAGATTACTTCTGGTGGGTAAAATAACTAGTTTCTAAAGTACAGTACAAAATAAAAGTTTTGACTTCACCCTAGATTACTTAGAGACAATAAAGTGTCTATCTCGGCAGTAATAGACAGCTTATTATTATTATTTATTTGAGGTTTTTCGTATGAAAATTTATAAAGTGAATTCATTATTTATAGAATTTATTTCTTATTGAATCATTCTAATTTCTTTAAATTTCTTCTTCAGATCCATAACAAAATATGTAGCTGCAAAAATTTATTAAATGATTAAATTTTTCTTCAATTCAAATCTAGTACAAAAAGGCTTAAGACAATTTTTTCAATTAATTTTGTAAATGATTTGATTAAACAAAAATTTAATCATTCAAAGTTTGAATAAATTCTGTTATTAATTAACTTTAAAATTAATTGAGTTTTAAACAAAATTAAATATTAGGAATGGATTTATGGAATGAAAGGCTGACATTCTTTAATTAAGGATTAAGATTTTAGTGAATTAAGCTCAAATTTTATTAATTAATTCGAAGTTCTGATATTTAATAATTATATCACTAAGTTTTTATATGAAATTTGGCTATAATATTCCTAATTTACAGTATCATTATATATTTCGGGAATAGCCGGGTACCCGGGAATGTAGAAAAAAATTTACCGATTCCCGGGAATCAAAAAAGGTCGGGAAATTAAAAACCCTAGTCAGACATTATCATTATAAAATTGCTGTTTATAAGGGATGCATTGACTACTTGTAAAACAGTTGGGTATAAAATAACTTAACTGACATTAACATGGTATTTTATTTTCTAAAAATGTGTTTGTATTGGCCTTTAATAAAATATTAAAACAAAATCAAAGTCGTCCTTCAATTTTGTACACAGTTTTACATTAGAATGAACATTTGCATTGGCATTACAAAATACGATTTCAAATAAAATGCGGAAATGTAAAAGTACTAAAATATAAATGTCTTTAACACTTAATAAACTGATGATGATGGGCTTATTTTGGCCGGAAATACTTGGTTGATAAGAAAATATCAAATAAGCCGATTTAAAATAAAGAAAAAAATTGCAAACAAAATATTATAAACAGCAATTATTACTTTAAACCAATGATACAATAAAAAATATTTGATTAAATTGTTTTCTCTTTACACAATTAAATCATGAATATCTTCATTTTGTAGATAAATGTGATTTTTTTGTGCTTATTTTACGGCCTAAAACAAACAATTTTTTATTTTTCCACACATAATTTCATTAAAACGTGTGTGGTTACAATTACTTTTTGTTTAATAAAATTGCGTTTAATAATGAGTCTGTGGTTAGGGGAATTTTTTAACAAAATTTTTTAGAAAAGAATTTCTTTAACTAAAGAACACAAAAATGTACTTTTTATTTTTTTTGTTTTGCTAATTTTTGCACGTTATTATGGGTTTTCTTTTTCTACCGGTTTAAAATAATAGTCTTTCATTTGTCACGTTTTCACATTAATTGAAACAAATTTTCTATTGTGTGCATTTCCTTTTGGGTTTTTAATATTTAAAAAAAAAACTAAATAATTTCTCACATATTTGAATAGAAATTAGAGATAAGAAAGAATTTCTAATGTGGTTGCATGTCAAATTAGACTGAACCGGAATTGTGGGGAGTTGAGAAAAACTTTAAATTATTTATATTTAAGTCTTGACAAACGCTTAATGTAAAATTGAACGGATTCTAAAGGTAAAACAAAAACGTTCTGAATAGTAACTACGGGATCGAGCCATTCCGTAGGGAATGTGTGTCAGGGCTGATCGTCTTTACTGATAATGTTCAAGATATTTTCGTTGAAGAAAAAAAGAGCGACAAAATTCTGTTAATAAAATCGTTTGATGACAAGTAGCGACAGTCTTAAATTTTGTTCTTCCCTAAATAAGATAACAAACATAATGTCTAAAATGTTGTCTTCTATCAAACGTCAAAATCTGCGATAATTTCTGGAATATTCTGCCTATTTTTAAACCTTTTCTGGAATAATTATAAATCATAAAAGCCTTTAAAAAAAACATAAAAAAATCAAAATTTTAAAAAATATTTTATTTTACTTCCCTTAAAATTGATTTTTCCACAAAATATTGCTCACAATCCGTAAGTAGGCACCTAAAAGGCCTAGAAACCTTTTCAAACACTCATTTCATTGGTTGATCAATTATATTATTATTTACCGTTTGATAGTAAAACAACTTTGTAAGTATTTAAGAAACATATAGGGTTATACAAACGTGGAACTTTCTCGAGCATCGGTGCTTTGCCTTTTTAGAATTTTTTACTTTAACCTAAAATTTTTTTAAAAAATTGGACACGTTTGGATAGGTCTGGGGGGGTGTTATGTCCACTTAAGTTCTCTTTACGGATCATATAACAATTTTATATAGTTCCGAAGAAAATTTGTTTCCAGAAAAGAAAAAATAAATGGGCCTTTTTGGGAATAAAATTTAAAAAATACGATCCTTTTTACATATTCTTAATTTGGATCCGTGTAACTCTTTATAGGGGCGAGATAACTGCTAGCGAGCTTTTTTTATTTTATTTAGAATTTTATCGTCAATATAGCGATAAAATAAATCAATAAACCTAAATATTTCTTCAACTTACCTTTGTAGATAATCTCAAGGGCTATTTACATTTTAAATTTAAATTTTTAAAAAAAAAATTGAGATCCGAAGTGACCAATTTTGAGGGGTTACGCAACTAGCCCCCATCAGCCCGAGATACCGAATTATTTAAAAAAAAAAAAACGTTTCTAAACCACTGTGTGGTGGTCCTTATTTCAATAGCAAACATTCTAGGTGTTTTACTCGGAATGCCTAACTTATTCCCTAACTTATACTCCCTCATTCATAACTTTTTTTAAACATTAATACACAGAGATAACAGATTCGTTGGGATAACCAAATTTGTAGGAAATTCAATATATTCACAGGTTTTATCGGTTCTAGCTAAATAAATTCCCGTTAGACATATCCGAATTTTTGTCAGCCACAATAGAAAACTTCGGTCATTTAAAGTGAAAATGATTCGATTAGCGACAAATTCAGTTATCACAACCAAAACTCTTTTCTCTGTGTATGCAACTATGTATGAAATAAAAAATTATATAATTTCACATTAAAAACAGATTTTCCTGGCGGAAAATTATATACAAGTATGATAAAAAGATGTATGCAAATACAAATACACACACATGTGTATATTTTTGTATGTAAAAATACATTAAAATTACAATGAAATGCTGTATAACTTTTATTGACTCTAGACGAAAACATTAATTACAACTTTCACTTTTTTTCTCTGTTTATTTTAAGGTCTCCAAAAAGTTGCCAACTAATTTGTGGGTTTAGCAACCCCAACAGCAACCACAACATTACAAAATGCACATGTAACACCTACAACAGCAACAACATCAAAGAACGTGCAGAAATTATTAAAAATGTTGGACAATATTGTAACAGAGAATTGCATGGCTGCAATGCCAATAGAAATTTTGGCAGATGCTAAAGTCAGCAACAACCACAACAAAAAACACTGTGAAGATAAAACGCAAACAACAACAATAACAACAAATACCATTGAACAGTGTGCTACTGCTGCTGCACCTGTAATAAAGACTAATAAAACAAAAACAATTTTAAATTGGTTGAAAAATACCACCTCAAACAATTCACATTCGACATTAAATAAAAACAATAATAGCAATAATAATAACAACAACCATATTAATAGTATTAAAACAAATAGTGTAGTAAGTGATAATAACCAAACAAATGCATGCAATCATAATCGATCGAATGATAAGATAATACGACAGCAACAAACTCAAATTAGTACGGACACAAATTGTACGTGCCCAACACTAAAACAACAAAATAACACGAGTTCTCAGAAAGCAACAACAACAACACCAACAAAATCTCTGGGCCACAAAAACGACGACGATACATTACGAGAATTTCGAGGCGTACAAACATTAAAGCATTTCTGGAATAAACGTATCACTGCCAATAGGGAATCTGCCTTAAAAGCCAAAAGCTCTAAACAGCAACAATTTACCAAATCGGTGGGTTGTCTGGTGAATGCCATCAACAGCACCGGAGAACCACCACCACCAACGTCAACAACTTCATGCTCCTCGCCCCCTCCACTTAGCGAAAAAGAACTTTTGAAAGCACGCAAATTAAGAGCTTTAAGTTTGCATGACTGTTCCAGAGATTCGCCAGAATTCGATGAAATTTCTTTATCAGACATCGACATACAAAAACATTTGGAAAAAGATAACTTTTACAAATACAAAACAGCAGAGCAGGCCTCTAAATTAAGGGAACTAAGTGAGCATTCCACTCAAAAGAAGTTAAGTAATGGTATTATATTGGCCGGTGGCCAAAAACCTGAACGTTTCGATTGGTTAAAACGTCACGATAAATTCTCACGCAAAAAGTCTGTAGAACTCACTCCAGCCACAGCTTTAATTAACAATACAATTAAAAGTGATAACAGCAATCAGCTTATCGCGGACACTTCCGCTACAATTAACAACGACATCATTATTAACGAACACAAAATGCAAACACAACAGCAGCACCAACACAAACCAAAAGATAGACCTGTCTCTCTGCCAACGGCAATTGGCCAAAATATGACTGAAGTTGGCAATGCCAACCACAGCAGTGAAACGTCAACACCAACACTTACTACGGCTGCAAATTCACCACAACATGCAATCAGTCGTCGTAGAGCAACAACAAGAAAAGATTCACCAAAAACTTTAGTCAGCGCTAGTAGCATTAGTAGAGAATCTTCAACAACATCGCTTGCGGCCAGCGCTAATAGCCATAAAACAGTTGTGAAAAGAAATTCTTCCGCTCGCAAATACAGTTTCAAAACTCACACGCGTTCTTATCATGTGCCACGCAAAATGCACACCAACAGAGAAGCTGCTAGCGGTGCCACCGGCATGGCTGTTAATCCCCCCAACAGTTTGGTAGCAAAATTAACTCAACAGTTCAATGAAATTATACAAAAAGATAAGACACTGCTGGAGGAGATTAAACGTAAGAATGGAGTGCTCATGACTCACAAAGGTCATGTCTACAAAGTGGTTGACACCTGCTCTTTGAATCGCAATCAGTCTCCCACTGTTAGTCGGGCCAGTTCAAGGGCACAGGATGGAAATGGTACGCAAGCAATGCGTTCCACTGGCACATCGACAGTTCAGAAAAATATCAAGAAATTTGAAAGTGAATCGAGGGGTCTGAAGCCCAAAGTACCGCTGAAAAGTATTCAAGTGTTAAGAAAGAGCAATGAACTGGTCATAAATAAAACAATAGTTACATCACGTTTAAATTCAAATAGGCTGAACAATGAATCCGAAACTAAAACAGAAATAAAACCTCAAACATTAGCCTTACCCTCAACTTTGGAAATGGTACAGGAAGAAGCCAAAACTCCGGTGGAAAACAAGGAGTTACAAAACGAGGTTAATAATTTTAAGAATGAGAAAAATGAAACAACTAAATCCCCTAAAGAAAGCGGTGCTAACAAAGAGAATACAAATCCAACTACAGTTGCAGAAACCTCTAAGGATAATGAGTTAATAAGAAAACTCTGTTCGGAGGAACCCTCTAATCAAGATGAGTTTTTAACTCTTCGGCCTTCAAAAATAGAAAGTGTCATATATAAAAGTATCCATAAAAATAAGCAAAAGAAGAATACAGAAACACCAAAAATAAATGAAACCCCCAAAGACCTTAAAGATAACACGATACCATTAAATGAGGAAAAGTCCCCAATAAAACATCTAAGTGAGGAAAATTTCACAAAGGCAAATGATGATAAGGAAACAAAGATAAGCTGCTACTCTGCAGAACAAGAAACCAAAACCTCAGTTATTGAAAACACTGCAAATATTCAAAAGGAGAGTGATGAAACTATTCCCAACAATGGAACAGATAAACCAACCAAATCGTCATTAAATGAGTCAGCTACTTCATCAAATGAGGAAACTCAGATCACAGAAAATGATACCAAAATATTGGAAACAGCTAGCGAAGTACCCACTTTCCCAGAACCTCTAGAGGATGAGGATAAGGGGAAACGTAAACATAAATATGCCAAAATCTATGAAAAATTAAGATTCTTAACACCTTTCTCGCATAGCAATAAAAAACAAAAAACAAGCGCATCTAGTCTAAGCACCACAGACGTGTCCAAAATAGAGGACACACCAGCTCTAACCATTAACACCGAGTTAGCAAAAGACTATTATACCAATTCTGTTATATGTTCAAACCCCAAGCGTTTGAACAGTGGAGAATATACTCCCATGAGTTCTTCCACACCCAAACCAGATTTTGAACCTTCCGATGATGTGTATTCTATAATGTTCAATCCCGAAGCCAAACTATTGGATGCCTTAGAACAAGTAGATAAAAGGCTACAAAATTTGTGCCAGGACAATGAAACGTTATTGGAATCGGATGAATATGGACAACCTTTGCAACCCAACTCATCATTTCTACATCAAACCTATGCCAAAGAGATTGCAACGAAACCATCCACAGTAATACAGGCGGTTAATGTGACCCTAGTCAATGCCATAGAGGGAGAGCAAATGATAATGGAACAGAAAGAAATACAACAGCAACAACAACAACAACACGAAAAGGAATTGCAGCAATATGAAAATAATAAAACAAATAGCAAACCTCTGCCACCCTTACCACCTCCCAAGAAAACCGAAGAGGAACCCTTGTATGAACCGATATGTGTGGACAAAACAATTGAGCTTAAGACTGAACAATCATACAAAAACTGTGAACTCAACACATCTCAACAAGAAACTATTACTTCCAACAACTCACCACCACCACCAGTCATAGAAGAGGATATTTATCAAACTGTAGAAGAAGCTAAAAACGATTACGATCAATTTGACTCCATTCAAACGACAGAAATTGTAATAAATTCCATACCAGAATTAGATGGTTATGAACCCATTGAAAATCCTGAAAATTTAACACTAACTCCCAAAAGCGTTACAGCTAATTCGCCTAAGCCAACAAATTTCGATGGTTATGAGGAATATACTCCACAAGTGACGATGACAACAACAACAGCAAACACTACAGGTGCACGTAAAGTTACAGATGAACTACCAGATTTACCAAAACCCAAAAGAATTCTACCAAAATCACCCATACCCAATAGATCAGCACCTAAACCTCCATTACCCAGACTGCAAAATACCGAAGAAGAAGAATCTCTTACATCCACCTGTCATGAATCCCATTATTACGGAGGCGAGGAAAATATTTACGACACAATTAAAGGCAACCACTGCTACGAGTCGTTGCAATGTGTGGGCAATAAATTACATAACTCTCCTTCATCATTAAGAACTATACATTCCGATAGTCTGTCATTATCATCGAATTGCTACGAAAGTATTTCACATTTTAAACGTGTCAACACTATCGGCCATCATAGTGGTGGCAGCAGTAGTGGTTCCACACTGACCATTTCATCGGAGAATAAAACAAATAGTCTCTACGAGGACTCATTAGCTTCTAGTCTGCACTATGCAAGTAAACGTATCTATCACATGAATGCCCATATTGAAATAAACAAATCGGCGTCAGATGTGAATAGTGTAAATGGCTATGGCGGTTCAATAGGTCGCGCAACAGATACAAGTGACGAGTGGACCGATGTTACAGACAATGAGAATGCTGATGCAGAGAGTAAACCGCAATTTATCATGTAAGTATGAGGGGTAAACATTTTATTTATTTTTGGTATTTATCTTTGGTGTTTTGTATTGTATCTTATCAGTTGTTTTGTTTTTGTATTTTATGTGAAAGTATAATATTGATTTTGTAATTTTGATAAGGCTTTCGAGATAGAGACGCTATTGAAATAGAAACAAAGGAAATACGCGTACATACTTGCAGTATTTTATTTTTTAGTTTTGTAAGCTCACTACTAAGAGTTGTAAGGGGGTCAAAACAGGGGCCAAGGTTCTCAAAATTGTTTATTAAGAATGAATCACAATACCAGTGTATTTTTGAATATGAAGCAAAATTAACTAATGTGCACTCAAAGCGAACGAGTGCTTTGAGTGGACGTTTTACATGTATTTTGTTTTTGTTACAATAACAAAATACGTGTTAAATTTCCACTCAAAGTACTCGTCCGCTATAGAAAAACAGCACATAAATTCAAATTCTTTTGACAACATTTGTATTATTTAAATTTCATTCATATAGTTGCCTTGAATGTATTTGCAGTAGCCCATTCTGTTAACCCATATCTTCCAGATTTTGTTAATGGTTTCTGAATCAACTGGATATCATAATTTTTTAAAGGCCTGCCACAAAGAAAAGTTCAATGACAATAAATCGCAGCTCTATTAAAATCGACTAGACGGCTAATAACCGAACATAGTGATCGAAATATATCATATTTGACGGGCTGATTGATATACCAAAATGGCAACCGCGGAATTATGGGGGTGAAAAATGGAAATTTGTCCCCAAACCCGAAAAGTGGATCCAAGGGACCCTGAACAAATCGTCCATTAATTGTTTAATTACTAAAACAATTTCCTTTACTTTTATATTGGGTATATGACTTAAAAATTCGGGATATTTTAAAATTATTAGTTTTTATTTTGAACACTTATACAATATAAATTTATTCAAAATATTGGCATTGACGTTTTGCCATCTTTCTGGCAACATGTGGATTCCGAGCCAAAAGAGCGGCTCATCTTTTGATTCCTAGAACAAATCAAGCCAATATCGGATACACTGTTCCAAAGTGAAGCGTATCCAATAGAAAGCGTTTTGCAAGGTCTGCTCTAGAAAGCGGCAGATGCAAAATTTCCCAACCACTTCATTCTAAATACTTTTTAACAGGGGTTGTAACATTTTTCCGAGTGCTGTCATGATGGAATATTACAGTTTCCTCTCTGGCCGCATATTCTGGTAATTTTTCGGCCAATTCTCGCTTGAAATAAATCAAGATTTCAGCAGCTCATAATAGATAGGACCTTTTTGCTCCTACCAAATGCAAAGAATTACCTTAGCGCCATGGATATTTGGCTCTGGTAGAGATTCGGCTGGTTGGCCCAGCTTCACATTTGATCTTTTAGGCTTCGCGTTATCGTAATTTTTCATTCGCAAGTAATGAATCGGTGCAAAAAATATTTTCTTTTATAGCGTTCAAGCATCACTTCGGACATGCAAAATCGTCTTTCGGCTTCAATTCGTATGGTACCCAATTTCATTGCTTTTGGATTCTGCTGCTCGCAAACGTTTTGAAATTGCTGCTTGAGTAGCTCCCAATGATTTTGCAAGGTCTTGTTGAGTTTTACAACAAACTTCATGGATTAATGCTTCCAATTCTCTGTCTTTAAACTTGTTTGGCTGACCTGGTCGATCTTTGTCTTCCGTGTCAAAATCATCACTTCTAAACCGCACAAATCATCTCTCGCTTCAGCGACACTTTTTTTAAATTAAAGAAGTAAAGCAAAACTTCCCTCATGTGACGATACGTTGGTCCAAAATTCGTAATTTTCGATGAAAAAAAAACTTTGTTGTTTACACTATAATCTTCAATAACTAAGTGCGAATAAATGACAGATATGTACCCTTCAAAGTTATTAAAAACAAAAACAGCTTTCTAAAGATACGTCATCTATTGTAAATCCTGTATTTTTAAGTCATAAACCGAATATATAATATGAACTTATATCTTATAGATAAAAATTTGGATCTCGTAAACTATAACAGATAATAACGAATTAAAGTCTTTCAAATCGGATCGATAACACAAATTTGACTTCATTTCTAATGTTTCATATACCCGAGGTTCCCCTTGGTTTTCAAAGTCCCAATTCAAAACATAAACTCAACTACACATCTTCTAAACCCTGTGGTGATTTCATTAATATTGGACTATCTCTTTAGAAATTACTTTCCTCTAACAAAAAACCACCAAAATTTATGTCTTCAATTTCATTCCACAAAAAGTCGGTTGACCGAAATATTATTTTGATATTCCAGGATAGAGACGCACATTCGCGTTTGCAGTAGTCAGATGCTCGTCGGTGCAGACCGTACGATGACAAGGATCGAGGGCGTTATCCACTAGCTAGGCAGTCTCAAAAACTTTTTGTACAAACAGCATGCACGATGTATATTTCATTTCGGTCGAAACTTAATTTCAATTTCTAAATCTGATTGAAACTTTAACTTCAAACCCCTCAAACGAAATACATAGTACATAAATATCAAAATTTGTTAAAAAAAATTGCAATAAATTTTTGATAAAACCTTAAAATGTACCCCTTTGTATTCCAGCTAAATACAACTGATTATAATTTTACTCCTTGGCATTTTCATTCATGCATTTGAAAAATATTTTTTGTTGGTTATCGGTTACTTAGATAACTAAATGTTTATCTGTCTTTTACCGCTATTGTAGTTTTTGTTTACATTTATAGAGCAACCGTACCCCACTAACCTAGAAAATTGTTTATTATTTATTTGAACTGATAACAATTGTTATTTTTTGTATTGTACACAAAATTCATACCTTTTACAAAACTTCAGACGAAATTAAATCAATAGTTACATTTGAGATTTTGTTAAGTAACGTGGAAAAATATAATTTTTTAATTCCTTACAAAATGACTACTTTTTATTTAGAGACACATTTTGAATATATGTAAGACTTAGTTTTATTAATAAAAATATTTAATTTATTTAATTAATTGCTATGTTTTGTTGTTATAGTGTGCGTGAACGTTCAAAGGCCCATAAAAGTCCGGATTGGTCCAGAAGAGTTCGAGATAAACGTCAAAGAAAATCAAAAAGTTGCATAGAAGATGGTGAGTACTTGTATTTGTTTAAATATTTAATATAATAATAGTGTTAAAGTCTTTACAAAATTGTGTAAAAAACCTTCATCTGTTAATTCATTGGAAAAATGTGTTGTAATGTCAGTGAAAAAGAAGATTTTCCTTTACAATGCTGGCAAATTCGACTATTCTTGATTAATCGATATTACTTATATTATACTTTTACCGGAATTATTTAAATTTATTTTATTTATTCTTTTTTTCTGTATAAAAGAAAATTTTTTCTCTTTATTTCAAAATGAGTTTTTCCTAAAAGATGGATTCATTAGATAGTGCTGTATTTTTATTAGGATTTTACTAATAATTGTTGCTAAAAATAAAAGTCTAGGGGTTATTTTGTGCTATATATAAATACTCTATACAATGACAGCTCAATTTCTTGGATTGAAAAAAAAAATATAACAAATATTTGCCTAATATGTCAGTTATTTACATATTTAATGAAATTTCATTATTAATGAAATAAATACTCGTATTTAAAACATGGGGTGTGTTGTTTAAAAAAGGGCACGTTCCAATGACAAAGCAGTGCTAAAATATTTGAACCGGTTTCCAGGTTTAGAGCAAAAAAAACTTACATTAAAAAAAAATAACTAAATTATTAACTTACGTTCACATTGTTGAAACATTTGACGAAAAAAGCTTAAAATCGATATTTCTCTTTCCATTGAACCAACATTTATTTCAATAAACAAACTTCAGTTTAGAATATATCACAATATTAATTAGATCATTATTTTTTTTTATGTGTGTGAACATGTGTTGAATATACTGTTTAAGTTTTTTCGTCAAATATTTGATCAATGTGAACGTACCTTTAGTCCAAAAATATAACAGCAATGTAAAATAAGCTTTTGCTGTAAAATCGTAAACAGCCAAGACACACACTTTTTTCGAATTTATTTAAATTCTCTTAAAAAAGTAACGCTTTGTATTAACAGCTTTAAGAAAAGCTTTACTTAGCTTACATATAACATTGTCATACTTAAAGCCAAGCTTTACTTAAAAGCTTCTGTTAAGTTATGGTTATTAACAGTCATATTATTTATACTCTGCCTTATAAGAGCACATCTCATTTCGTGGGGCCTCACAAAGGGAGTCTGTCTCCAATAAGTTTCACTAAAGAGAAATAAACTCAAATGTGACGTAAATCATGAATGTACTAATAAAGAGCTTGTTTATTTATACTCCCCAAAAGTAAAAAGATTATTTCTTGTTATTTTAACAAAGCAAATTTTATTCTGTTGAAAACAGTAGCCAGACTTAAAGATAAATCACATAATACATAATACATAATGCAGTGGTGGGAATTTTATAAAAAATTGTGTCAAAAACGTGGCAATATGCGATCAATAGTGCCAAAACTATTTTGAATCAAATTTGGTCTGCATTTATTATTTTTAATGGTGACCCATACATTTTAATCTTAATAATATAGACCTCCAAATTTTGGGTATATATTCTAATATTTTATTATTTAAATTACTATCCTTTGTTTTGAAATCATTGGTTATAAAAACAATGTTTCAGGGTATGTCTGATCGGTGTTAGCTTACTCCCTCCAATGATAATGTCATGTTAAAGTCTCAGGACATTTTCATGTAGTGTTAGAATTATAATATTTGATTACTCCTTAATAACCAGTGATACTTTGCTAGCTTTTTGTCAGTTTCCTTCCCTTTAGGAATATTATTGTGTATAAAAAGTCACAGAGTGTCTTAAAAGTGCCAATTCACTTTTCTAGGGATATTAAATAATAAACAAAAAAAGTTCCGAAGTTCAAGTGTTGCATTTTCAAAACCATAGTGCCAAAAATGATCAAATTCTTGACTCTCAGCCAGTATCATTTCTCCACGGATTGAAAAGTTTAATTTTACTCTTATAAAACTTGTTGTGTCTCCCAAGCTATGAAACGCCATTTCGATCTATCGTGAGCGTTACAGAGCCATGATTACCGCCTTTTATGGGAAGAAGACATGATCTTGCATGATCTTTGGTTTCAACAGGATGGTGCATCTTGTTACAGAGTCATGAAACAATCGATATTTTGTGGTCGGATAATCCAGGAACTATCAAGACTCTTGAGAGGAATATTGTCCAATCCATTTGTGAAATAGATCTAGAAACCGTTTACAAGATTTTGGACAATTCGGTTGGGATGATGCGCTGCTGCAAAGCCAGCCATGTAAATAAAAGAAAGTTCGTATTGGACCTCAATTTATTTTACTTGATAATCCTATAATTTAAAAATAGTTCCAGTTATAAATTACACAACTACCTGACTTTCACATACAATTAGTCAATGCACCAAAAGCAACCTTTTTACAGCTCAACCGAGATCGGTTTTTTCATGCTGAAACCGAACCTAACATTCGGCATAAAAATCATTATTCGGCCTAATTCGAAACAAACCGAAACAAATCTATAAACTGGCAAATTTTATCAAGCTATATTGGTTACACGCAGTCTGCATTACTTAAAAGTAGTTATACATATAATGACTTACTTAATATCCGATATATAAAGTTCAAAGGAAAACCTGTATTAGTTCCACAGCTATTTTGTTTGGTTGGACCAGTTCTCAGGGGATGACCCCTACTCATGCAATGCATTTTGTGGAACTTAGAAAATATGTTATTGAAGGAGGATAGAGGGAGTAGTGTTTGTGGACATTTAATTTTAATTTTCCTTCATTGAAAGGGACAGGAAATATTTTGACAGGTAGCTTATTCCACAAAATATACTTCGAAGCACCGGTCCATACATGAGAGTTGTATTCCATTTTGTATCGGGTACAAGTGGTTTGAATAATAAGGAGATCAATGGTTTTTGAGATATACATATGACCATATAAAGTTCAAAGTCACATATCTCAAAAACTGTTCTTCAAAAAATTTCATTAAAAAATTCATATTCAAAATGTAAAATTCATATTCAAACAACTAAAAGAGTGTCCAATTTAAAAATCTGTAATATACAGATGGTTTGAGATATAGGCTTTTGAATTTTATATCTCAAGAATTGACCTTTGAACTTTTGAAAGGAACGTGATTTATTCAAAAATTTTATTATGAATTTCAAATGATAAAAAAAGTTTTGAAATTTATACCGATTATTACATACGGTATATTCAAAAAAGTAGTATCTGGCAAGTCTGGCCATATCAACAGCTTTAATAGAGAATAATGTTTAGCGATTTCTATAATGAAAAATAATAATAAAACTACAAAAACAAAAATGTTTAAAAAAAAAACTTGTAGAACAACTAGTATGATGATGTTTTTTTATTATTATTTTTTCATTGTATATGGGGGATCATTTTGTATAACAAAAAAAAAAACTGCAATTACGAGTGAAAAAACCAACAATAACTACAAAAATTATACAAACGAAAATCATACAGAGATATGTATTTTGAGTAAAATATTCAGTTGTGAGTAAAGTATTTCAATGAACGGACGTGTATGAATTACGGATTGTTGTAGACGTTGTTAATAATTGAAATAAAGAGTGCAGTTATTTGTTTTGAAATAAATTTTTGAATATTTTACATAAAGTATTTTGTATGCAAAACACAAAGAGAAATTGTATTAAAAATTTTGAAAAATTATTTTGAATATATGCCAAATAACGATATAGTGAAACCGAAATAAATAAAGTAAATTAGAAAATGAAATGAAATGTTTTATTAAAAAAAAATATGGAAATATGCAAAAAAAAAAGTAAATGTTATAGTTTAACAAAACAAAAGTTAAAACAAATGACAATGAACGTTTTTGTAATTGTTTTGGATGTTGTTAATTATAAAACAAATAGTAAATGATCATAGAAATAAAATGTAACTCGATCGTCTGCAAATTATAGAGGAGTCGTCCGTCATTTAAACAAAAGTTGTTGCCATAGTTACTCGAAAAAGTTGTTGCTGCTGCTGTTGTTATTGTTATTGTTTGTTGATCACCAGCGTGAACCACTGAACACGATGACGAAATTCATTGTTTAGCGCAAATTTGAAAATAAAAATAAAAAAAATGATACATAAAACACAAGCTTAAAACCAAATGAAACCTGTACATATCCACTCGTACACTGTAAAACTAGTAAAATTTTGTTTAAACCTTGAAAACTTTATAATATGTACCTATCTAACTTTTTTTTCGTTTAAACCAACCAAACAGCCACTAAATGAAATAAAAAAAAAAAATAATAATACAAAAAGAAGCTCCAAAAAATAACAATAAATTACCTATAAAAAAATCGTTTAAAATAAAACTAATGAATGAGGCAGATAGATGATTTTGGTTTCTTTAAAGGCACTGAAAAAAATGAAATAACAAAAATTTAAGCGCTGTTAAAGGTTGTTTGAATAAAAAATAAAATACAAGACGAAAACACATAGACAAAAATGTAAAAAAACTGAAAAAAAAATTGCAAATTTTAATTTTAGGTTGAAATTTATGCAATTGAAAAATTGCATTATTATGTCTGTTGTTTATGGAAAAAGCAACAACAGCATTTCCAAAATCAACAATAGCTAAATCGCACAACAAAAATAGAAGAAAAGACAACGAAACTAACTAAACTAACTAATGAACAACACGTAAAAATTTCCCCATTGACTGTGATGGCAAAAGCTTAAACACAAAAAGAGGCACAAACATACAATACATATGTGTCTGATCAGTGATCACATAGCGTTAATGGGCTTCCGCATAAATAGTTTGGAAAATACAAAAAAAAAAAAAAAAAAACTCAAATACCATCTATACGCTACAATTTACACAATAAAAACATTTCTACTACACACACTTTATAGACTTTTTGTTCATAGAGTTCATTGTACATATTCATTAAAACACCTACTTAAATCAAAGATACAAGTTTTCGTATTTTCAATATTAAATATTAAATGAATTGCTCAAAAATATTTGAAATATTTGTAGAAGAAAAAAAACACAACTATGGAAATTATTCATATACGAGTACTTTTAGCAATTAATCTTAAAAGAGGCAGAAACTATAAAAATATTCATCAATTACTTTTATAATTGCACAGTATGAATTCAACTTCAATTCGCATTTTATGCACTTGAAGAAATTTCGAATTATTTATTTAGTTTTAACCGTACAGTGACCCATCTTCCTACTGACACAGAACTAGTCAGGTCATTAGCTTGATTTTTGCTCATTTTAGAAACTAATCCAGCCTAAACGTTTAAGTTATTTATTTGATTAATTTATAAATTGTCCACTAGATGTGAAAGTCATGGATGAATGTATTTTTTTCTAACTCTTTTAAACCATTTAAGTGATGAGTACGTTCCCAAATTTCACTTTCATAGATTGTGTCTAGGGTTTTTATCCCGGGAATTCCCGGCACAAATATCCCGGGAATTTTGCCAATTTTTCACTACCCGATTCCCGGGATTTTTAGTCGGGAATCCTGGAAATTATAAACTGACGAAACAAGTTAGAACTCTATTTTTTTCATCAAAAAACAGTAAAAAGTTTTTTGCTTATATCTCGGCAATAATAGACCGCTTATTATTTATTTGGGGTTTTTCGTATAAAAATTTAAAAAGTGAATTCATTATTTATAGATTTTATTTCCTAATTGAATAATTCTAATTTCTTTAAATTTCTTCTTCAAATCCATAAATAGCTTCAAAAATTTATTAAATCATTAAATTTTTCTTCAATTCAAATCTAGTACAAAAAGGCTTAGGACAATTTTTTCAATTAATTTTGTTAATGATTTGATTAAACAAAAATTTAATCATTCAAAGTTTGAATAAATTCTATTATTAACTTTAAAATTAACTCAGTTTAAAAAAGGCTTTGAAATGAATCTAAAAAATTCAATATTATGAATGGATTTATGGAATGAAAGGCTGACATTCTTTAATTACGGATAAAGATTTTAGTGAATTAAGCTAAAATTTTATTAATTACTTCGAAGCTCTGATTTTTAATAATTATATCACTAAGTTTTTATATGAAATTTGGATATAATATTCCTAATATACAGTATCATTATATATTTCGGGAATAGCCGGGTACCCGGGAATGTAGAAAAAAATTTCCCGATTCCTGGGAATAAAAAAGGTCGGGAAATTAAAAACCCTAATTGTGTCACAAATAGAGCTTTGTTACTCTCATATTTCAAGCCGCGTTAGGAAAATCTACCCCTGAGATGAGAACTAAGTTCTTATCTATTATGTTCACAAATCTAAGAGAAGTCATCATAATTTTTCTGATTTGCCTTTCTCTACTGCTGAGAAGCTTCATAAACGCGTCTCAGTTGTTCAAGACAGAATGGACCTCTTCAAGGTGTTAACGCCTTACTATAGTATTCAAAACTCCGACTTTGTTTAGAAAATTGTTATTCGAAAAATTTAATTTCCCAAAAAGCCGGTTTTTATTATCGTTTTTCGGGATCTAGTTTTTCAAATTTTTTTAGTAGAAATAATAATCAAAACTATTTTTTAATTAACCATTAAACTCTTAGTTAATATACTCCAGAATTTTAGAATGTGTCAAAAGTATTTCCAAATAAAAAATATTATTAAAATGCTGATTATTTTGGACATCATGAAGATTATCTATAATATTCTTAATTAAATTGTTCGATAAAAGAAAATACTTTATGCCGTAAGCAGTTGAAATTGGTCTTGGATCAGACAATTTATTTTACAACAAATTTTAATCAGAGTGAAAGATTTAAGAATAAATTTTAAGTATATAAACCAGACAAAGCTAATAAAAAAAAGTTAAAAAAAATATTCGGAACCGGTTGGTTTTTCAAACAGAGATTTAGTAGCACTATTTTCCCAGTCAATAAAAAATATTTTAGTACATAATATAATATTAACCTAAAACAGATTCAAAATTTTACTTTTTTTAACAACTTTTTCACTTCTTATTAAATAGTAAGACGCTTGACTTTTATCAAATCCATATTTTTAAATTTATTTCTCATTGCTTTTGCATTTATCTACAGGATTCTCTTAAAACACTGGGCATTATTTTAATTAAAATTAGGTCTTTATTCGGGTTTCGTTAGATTTTCTTGTTACAAATCCGGTTATTAGTCAATAGGTAAACACGCGACAGAAAGCAATATCATCATGCGATCATCAAATAAAAATAAAAACATTCTAGAATTAGCTCTCCCTTTATCTTTTTAATAAGCAGAACTTCCGCTTCAATATTTTATATTTTCTTAAATAACTTCAGCGACATTTAAAAAATAGAAATATATTTTCTGTTTTAAATTCAGATCACTGTTTTAAGTGTTAAATATTAAAAAATTAAGGTGAAGATTCAATATATCATTTTCCAATCCATTCATTACCTTCAAATCATTCGAAACCAATTTTTATACCCTTCACCACCATAGTGAGGAGGGTATTATGCGTTTGTGCAGATGTTTGTAACGCCCAAAAATATTAGTCTAACACCCACCTTAAAGTATACCGATCGACTTAGAATCACTTTCTGAGTCGATTAAACGATGTCCGTCCGTCCGTCTGGTCGGCTGGCTGGCTGTCCATGTAAACCTTGTGCGCAGAGTACAGGTCGCAATTTTGAAGATATTTCGATGAAACTTGGTACATATTATTTTTTAAATTTTTCAAGGACCAAGCCTATTGAAACTGGGTGAAATCGGTCCATTATTTCACCTAGCCCCCATACAAATGTCCTTCCGAAATTGGACTTTATCGGTCATAAATGTTTAATTTATAAATGTATCTCCACAAATTCCGCTCCAAATAAGTTTTATATACACAAAATTCATGTCACCAAATTTTGTTACGATCGGTCCATAATTAGTCATAGCTCCCATATAGACCCGCTTCCGAAAATCACTTTAACGTTCATAAATCGCTTAAAAATGTTGGTATACACACAAAATTCAACATAGTTAACTTTAATTTAGTCATAAATCACACGACCTAATTTCATGGTGATCGGTCCATAATTGGTCATAGCTCCCATATAAGGCCCACTTCCGAAAATCACTCAAAAATATAAATTATTGAAATTTTAAAAGAAAAATGTTTTTGCTCTTTTACATAGTGTAGGGTATTATATGATCGGGCTTGGCCGATCATACTTTCTTACTTGTTTTAATACAAATTTGTGTTAAAGGTTAAATAAACAAATATAATAAAATAAAACCGGGTTTTTCACTCTATTTCTTACGAATAATTATTCGAAGAATTTAAAAATCACTATTTTTGAATAACGAATAATTCGTACAATTTTATGAAGAATAATCGATTCAAACGAATAAAAATATTTCTTCTAATTTTTCATATTTTTTTTTTAAATTTTTCATAATTCTGAAACGAATGAATTTATTATGTTTTCCCATACAATTTGCAGTAAATACTGATAGAAATGTTAACTCAGAAGAAAGTAATATCGAAAGTGATGGTGAATGTGATATGATCTTAAAATGTATATAAGTGATGTTATTAATATTGATTTTAGACGATACAACTTTACATAGGACTTGACAAAGAAAAAACTTCTTATAATTTAAAAAATTTTAATTATTCCAATTTAAAAAAATTTCTAATTTTAAACATATAATCGAATTATTCAACCAAGTTGAAATCTCTTGTTGGAATTCACCTTATAGTGAATTCGTTTTGATGGGTACGTTTGACTTGGATACTTTTTCAAAAGTGTGCCGTAAAATGTGATCGTGTAAAGGTAGCTTTATTGATATCGTTCTCGAATCGTTTACCATAGTCGTTTTCGAATGTTTGTAAGAATAAGCAATTGCAATTTTCAGATTCACTTTTGAAAATGATCTCCGCCCTAAATTGTTAATATTGTTATATAATCTTAAAAAGGTGTTAAATTTACCAAACATCATATTAAAATATTTTTGTGACGATAAATCCTACTGTAGTAGGGTATGTGTTCAAAATCGGCAGATCCAAGGTTAAAAACTTTTGTTTTTGTATGTATGTACGTGATTTAAAACTGCATTTAATAAAATTAGCAAATTAATTATTATTTTATCTAGCAGTTGACTCTCTCTGAATCATTTGAACTTTATTTAATCATCATAATAATATATTCTAAGAGAATAACTCAAGTTTTTTAATTAGATTTAAAAAACAAAGGTAGTCTCAGAATTTTTATTATAATTTCTAAATGAATATAAACAATAAGAAAGATTACCAACCAACAATGTCAACACCACTTCCAATGTATTTCAGAAATTTGTAATTATATTTCAGAAACTTCCATTTGTATATCAGAATTTTCCAATTGTATTTAAGAATTTTCCAAACGTATTTCAAAATTTTTAATTTAGAGTAACTTCGGGTAATGTGGACTACCGTTTTGTTTCTTCTAAATTTTGGCCACAATATATATGGATATTAAAAAAGTTGTGAAGCAATATATTAGCTAATATATTCCCTAATTGTTTTTGCAGTTGAAAATTTTTTCCGTCAAAGGATAAAAAAATTATGTGAAAATATTGTAAGGAACCCAAAAACCAGCATTAAAAAAATTGGAGGGTAATATGGACCACTATATGAGGGTAATGTGGACTAGTATTTAATACATAAAATTCATGAACCAGCTAATCATGAATGATTAAAAAATTTAATTTCAATATATTTGTATTAATACAAACTAAAAAGTCGCGTTCTTGGCTTAGATAGATTGCTTACAAAGTACATAGTTTTTGTCGGGTAATATGGACCAGTAGTACATAATCAAGAAATTTAAGTGGTCCACATTACACGAACTTGGGTTACAGTGGTAAAAAAATATTTTTACCTAATAATCTAAATGTGCTTAAATTCTTACCAAATATATGCAAAACTACGTGTCCACTTTAACTATATAAAACAACCAAACATTAAATTCTACAAAGTAACTGTACCAAATTTTGTTTCTTACTTGAGCCGAAAAAAATGTTGAGCACGCGCATTAATTTCAATACAAGAATAAATAGCCAACATATCAATTACTCATGAAAGCAAATGTGCAATTGTCGTTTCAAACAAATTGTAAAATGTACGACAAATCAGTTTTATCATACCTTCAATAGTTTCTGAAAAAAGACACTGGTCCACATTAGACGCATAGTCCACAATACCCGAAGTTACTCTATACCATGACACAACAATATAAGGTAGAATCATAAGCAAATACGTTCTCAATTATAGAATTCCTGTAAATTCAAAAAAAAAAAATCAAAATGAAATGTCGAAGAAGAAAAATTATTTATTTCAAGTTTTATTGAAAAAAATTATTTTTAAATATTTCTTTTTGGAAATTGATGAAGAAAAACTTTATTTTTTTAAATATATTTGAGTTCATTTCTTAATAAAAGTGTAAAATACATTTAATATCTCAACAACAACAAAAAAGTAAAGAATTATATTCATAGTTTGACGTTGTCTACTAGAGTATCCAAAACCTAAACCGAAACCCGGTCAACCGGTTTTTTTCATCTTTGTAAACTCCACCGATTTCGGTTTTTTTAACTTTTCGGTTTTTTATCAAACCGGTTTTTGTAAGACGGGTTAACCGGTTTTAATGAAATATATTTTCTAAAGCTCTTTCAAACATATATATGAAAAACTTTGATACCATTTTTAAAAATATTGATTTATGTTATAGAAAATTATAGCATTGCATAAAAATAGAGCCGTAAGAATTCAAAAATTCAAAATTTCCGAAGATTTAGTACACAATTCTTAACACATTTCCTATTTGAGTCCAAAAATAAAAATAAATTTAATGAGACCTTTTTCATATTAAATAAAAATTGTGTATAAACCGGTTAACCGGTTTTTTGAAGACAAAAACCGAAACCGTTTAATCATTTTTTTTAAAAGACACTAATCAAAACCGGAATTTTCAAAAACACACTTTTTCGGTTAAACCGGAAACCGGTTTTTCAAATTTGCCGGTTTTTTGGACACTCTAGTTTCTACCTTGTAATGATTGTATCATGATTTATACTTAAAAAATTTCTATATGTATTTCAGAAGTTTCCATTTGTATTTCAGGAAGTTCTAATAACAATACCAATGGAAATTTCTGAAAAACAATTGGAAAATTCTGAAATACAATTAGAAACTTTTTAAGTATAAATTAAAAATTCTGAAATACAAATGGAAACTTTTGAAATGCAATTAGAAATTTCTGGAATACAAATGGAAAATTCTGAAATTCAATTGGAAATTTCTGAAATACAATTAGAAACTTCTGAAATACAATTGGAAATGGTGTAGTCTCTAAATGACTAATATTTATTTAAAAAAAAAACAATAATTTCAAGATTAGTAACCATTTTATCTAAATTGTAGGAAAAAAGATGGCAAAAATAAACCAACAAATACAAATAAACTTGATTTGTCTTTTTTTAAATTTAAATAATATTGAAATTATAAATAAATTCACTTCTTTTACAATAACAATATTTCATTTGAGGGCATTCTTCATGGTTTAAATTTATTTCTACCAAAAAGGTACTATTTATTTGTTTGTTTAGCGAATATATAAAGATTATAATGTTGATTTTAAAATGCATATACTACATTTGTACATATAGATTGTTGTAGACCCAAAGTTCATGATCTTATTTATTTAACCTTGTTTTTTAAATTATTGACTCGTATTGTAGACATTTATAGCAATACAAGACAAGTTTATAAAAATGTTTTTTTTTTATTTATTTCTTTTTTTATATGAATAAAAAAAAATCACCATATAATAGAGTAAAATGGATGAAGTGAATAGATACTGTGCTTTACTTAAATGCAATAATTGTGTTGGTCAAGACAAAAGACAACAACTTGATCGCAGGCAAGTGATCAAACAAAAAAAAAAACTAAATAAAAAAGGGGGCAGGGAAATGTAATGTATTTAGTAGTATTTTATTATTATGACTGGTAATTAGTTTTTATTGTTTAGACTTTCTTTCTTTATCTGTTTTTTTGCAGCTTTTTTGTAGTAATTTCTCATTGTTTAACTTCTAGATATTTAGACAATGGCAAATACTTAAAGAAAATCTTAATGTTTATTATTACAGCAATTTTCTTATTATTTTCGATAAAACTTTAATTTTTAAGCCAAATTATGCCTTTCTACCAGCTAAAATTTAGGAATGTATTTTATAAATTTTTTTTTATTTTTGCCATTAATTTAAGTGTCATTTTGCATAAACAGACTTGTAACAGAGATTAATTTGCACATCACTCACATGTCAATGTTCAGCATATTAATATATGAATTCCAACTGCTATTATTTTTAGTAAACAAAAGTGCATATAAAGCAAATAATGGAGATACTTATGAATGTACATGCAGATAAATATGTATTTTTAGAAAAAACATTACATTTTTTTTATTGTACATTGGACATTCACCAAATTTATCTCAAATTATGAAATTTAAAAAGAAACATAATGGATATTTTTGAGTTTTTTTTTAAATATTTTGGTTTCTTTTTTAACTGCTTCTCCAAAAAGAAGCTGATAATTGCATATTTTAATCGTTCATTATTAAAAAAGTTTTATTTTTAGACTTTAACAAAAGCATGACTTAATTCAAAACATCCTCTCAGCAATAATTCTTTGAAAAATTCTACCTGAAATGTTTTAAATTTATTGGATTTTTTGATCGTATTTCTCTGGTACATACAAAAGTAAAAGATCATTACAAATTATTGTAGGTATGTAATAAAACAAAAAAAGCTTATAGCCAAAAAATATATATTGCCACCCAATGTGTGCGGATCGTTTGTGAAAACAGGTTTTTTTGTTACTAGAAAACAAAACTTCCGCAATGGGAAACCACAGAGCGGAGAGTTGAGTCAATTTTATTGAAGCATAAATTAGAGTAGAATAGATTTCGAGTGCTTTATATGGAGATTTAGAATGATGTAGACAAAACATGTTAAGTATTAAAAAAAACAAACATAATAACAAATAGTATTATAACATCTCCAATAATAGTTTTTTAACAACTTTTTTTAAGTTTAAATCTTATGAAACGTCAACAAACGTATACACTTGAAATAAAATTCGGAGAAAATTATCGTAAATTTCAAATTCTATAAATTAAATACTGTATGAAAAGAAAATCTTTTGGGCTTTGAAATAATCTATACTTTTATATATGTATATGGGGATTCCATGTCAAGTAAACCAACTTTTGAAATCGATGTCTTCCGATCGGGATGAAATTTGCATCAAGGATAGTCCTATTGGGCCCATTTTGAAAATAAGTAAAAAAAAAATTTTCGATTTCGGAAAAAAAATGTAAAACATTTTTTTTAACCGTATGGAGGCCACGAATGAATCAAGTCAATTTCGGATACTCTGTTCCAAAGTGAAGTGTATCCCAGAGAGAGCGTTCAGCATCGATCAAAACAAATAGTGAAGCAAAACTTCCCAACCACTTCATTCTAAACACTTTTAACAGGTATTGGAATATGTGACCTAGATTTGTCATAATGGAATATTACGGTTTCATGTCTGGCAGCATATTCGTCTTTCAGCCAATGCTCGCTTCAAAAGAAACAGGTTCCATGTGATGGTCTGACTCGATTTCAGCAACTCATAATATATGGGACCCATTTACTACCACCAAATACAAAGCATTACCTTTGCGCCATGGATATTTGGCTTTGGTGTCGATTCGGCTGGTAAGCCGAGCTTCACGTACAAGCTCTTACCCTTCGGGTTATCGTAATGAATCCATTTTTCATCGAAAGTAATGATTCGGTGCAAGAATTAGTTTCATTTATAGCGTTCAAACATCAATTCATCCCTGCTTTTGGATGAATCTCGCTGCTCGCAAACGTTTTGAAATTGTTGCTTGAATAAATCCCAACGGTTTTGCAAGCTCTTGTTGAGTTTTACAACAATCATCATGGAGTAATGCCTCCAATTCTTTGTCTTCTAACTTTTTTGGCTGGCTTGGTGGATCATAGTCTTCCGTGTCAATATCACCACTTCCAAAACGCACAAACAATCTCTCGCACGTTGAAACCGATGATACAGATTCACCATAAGCTTTGGTGAGCAATCGGTGTGCTTCAGCGGCACTTTCGTAGCTATCATTTATTTCCAAGATGAAAACCCAAGTATTTCTAAAAATTTTACTGAAAATTGACCCCCTCGTAATGATACAGGCCTTGCAAGTAGTTTATTGGGTAACCAGTGGTTATGTTTAGTAGCCAACTTATTCATCAATGCAGAGTATTTTCCATTAATTGTTTTCCATCAATTATTTGGGTTAACTTTTGTTAAATCCCTAACTGCTTTTTGACATTGAAGTCCAACTAGAATTTCTTTAAGTGTATATTGCAATGTATACTATATATTTATATAAAAATTATAAAACAAAATGTTTCTTTAAAAAAAGCTCACTTTAAATGGCAAGAACAAGTGTCCAGTTTGTATTTAATAATGTTTTCAAGTTAAAAATTCAAAAAGTGAAAAAGCAAAAACAACAACAACAAAAACAGTTGTTAACAACAACAAAAACAAACTAACCGGTCTACAGCTGGTCGATTGATCGAACGTTCGTTTGTTCAGTCGTTCATAACATAAAATAGCATGAATGACTAAAACAAATGTATCGAATTGAATTTAATTTGATTGATCCAACAAACTATTAAATACAAATATGAGGGTTGCATAAAAAATATTTATAACAAAAGAAAAAACTAAAAAAAGATGAAATAACAATAAAAACATACGCCCAATTCTCTCTTTACAAGTTAATCAAAAATCAAATAGATAGATATAAATTACATTTATTACTTGAAATGTAGGGGCTGTTCTTAATAAACTAAAGAAAGGAAAATTTGAACAATACAGTTCATGTTAATTGTTATCAATTAAGAAATAATAAAACAAACAAAAATTTGTCCAAGAATTTATAACAGCAAATGAATGTGAATGCATGACTCATCATGCAGTGCACAATAACAACAACAACAACAGCAATGCAATCGATAAAACAAACCAAAAGCTAAATAAAAAAAATAAATACAAAATGGACCATGTTGTAAAAAACTGTTACTGGTTTTAAACTCAATAAATAAAATCCACAAAGAAACAATGTAGATACGAAAAGAATTTTCAAACATAAAACATGGAAACTACCACAACAACAACAACATTTAATTACAATACAAATACTTTACGTACGTTACCGCGTAAACGACGACCTCGTGCAGTGGGTGAAGTGTCAATAACTTGTCCTTCAAGTTGTGTATACTTGAATGGCGAAGTTGGAGAGGATGCAGACAATAACTCAGCTAAACAAGAGCCTGTTTATGAGAACACTTGCCTCGAGGAATTAAAAGAGAAGTTCGATTCTGTACAAAAACCAGGCAACGAAACGCGAAATGTACGCCAACACCAACGTCAGCGAATACATTTGACATTTATACGTGCCACCATAGCCGAAGTGGATGAAAGGCGTGAGGGCATGGTGATGAGCACATTTGTAGGTTGGTATATTAAAACAGCTTTTTGCTAATTTTTTTTGTTCTTATGCTGATTTAAATAGACTGTTACTATCTATTTTCTGGCTAGGAAGGTTGGCAACATTGTGGTGATGTTGGGTAGGGGAAGAAGTGAAATCGTGGTACTTTTTGAAAAAAGAAAACAACCTTAAGATTTGTTAAAATTTCTTTTAATTTAGCAATATTATAAAATATTTTTCTTAACAAGCCAAAATATTGTAAACCTCCTTGTTCTGTAAATCGAATCCGATTTCGTTTATAAACGAATTCACCTATTTTAGAGTTCTGTAAATCGAATTCACTTTATTTATTCGTTTTACTTTCGAGAAACCAAACCTGTTTCAATGTGCACAATCGGGCGATTTGCAGAACATAAATTTTTTAACTATTCGTTTTTGAAAATCGCTCGTTATTGAAATCACTCGATTTATAATTTTGGGGGATGTTTCCATGTAAAAAATTCATAAAAAACGACAAATTGATATTCTGCAATTTCAACGACTTTGTACATTGGAACTGTCTTGTTTACTGGAATTTGGTTATAGAATAGGATAGTAGATTTGTCATACACCCTGTTCTGCAAACGAGAGATTTTCCAGAAAGAAAAATTTATTTTCTGAAAATCGCTGAAAATAACTTGATAATGGAACAATTTCTTTTGTCACGATTTTATGTGACTTTGATTAAAATATTTCTATTACGCAAAAATAAGGGATTTTTAAAATATTTAGCTTTTATTTTTAAACAGTTGTATAATATAAATTTATTCAAATTATTGGCCATTGTTAGCTATGTCCTTTTCCCATCTTCCTGGCAACATATGGATTTCGCGTCAAAAGAACTGCTCATATTTTGAGGCCAAGAACGAATCAAGCCAATATCGGAACTCTGTTCTGAAGTTATGTGTATCCCAGAGAGAGCGTTCTGCTCCGATCGAAACAAATACTAGTCGGATGGTGCAAGGTCTGAACTATAAGGCGGGTGAGGCAAAACTTTCAAACCACTTCTTTCTAAATAGTTTTTAATAGGTATTGCAACATGTGGCCTGGAGTTGTCATGTTGGAATATTACGGTTTTATGTCTGGCCGCATATTCTGGGCTTTTTTCGGCCAATACTCACTTTAAACGAATCAGTTGCTATCGGTACAGATTTCATGTGATGGTCTGGCCAGATTTTAGCAGCCCGTAATAGATAGGTCCCTTTTGGTCCCACCAAATACAGAGAATTACCTTGGTGCCATGGATATTTGGCTTAACGTTTTGAAATTGCTGCTGGAGTATCTACCAATGATTTTGAAAGTTCATGTTGAGTTTTACAACAATATTCATGAAGTAATGCCTCCAATTCTTGGTCTTCAAACTTTTTTGGCTTCTGAACCACACAAATCATCTCTCGCATGTTGAAACCGATGAAATACATTCGATTTTTTTACAAATTGAAGAAGTATAGAAAAACTTGCCGCATATGACGCTTTGTTTACACAAAATTCGACACTATAATGTTCAATATCTAAGTTAGAATACATGACAGATATGTAACCTTCAAAGTGACATGAAGTTATTAAAAACGAAAACTGCATTCAAAAGATATGCCATCTATTGTAAATCCCGAATAATGAAATCATACACCCAACAATACAAGAACAAGATTTATAGCATTAACATGAAAAAGAATTCAGGAAAAGTCCCGTGGCTTGTGAAAAGTTATATTAAAAGTTATAAAATATGACCGCAGAAAAGAGCACTGAATCAAATCACGCTTTTAGTGTTTTGTAAAATAACAATTTATGAATTTGTATCGCGGTTTTCTTCTAAAAATAACACTAGGATCAGTACTATTAAAAAATGGACAAATTTCAGGTTAATAACTATCGAGTGCTGACTCTTTTCCCATTCGTTAGTTAGCACACTTTTTTCATTTTGAATACGTTTGTTACTTTCTTTAAACACAATATTAATATAATAAACCAAACTAATTTTAAATCTCCAAACACTTTCTTTTTTTTCTCCTTTTAGATGATCCCGATCATTATTACGAACAACTTTCACCCCTAGCCCACACCAAACGACACTCATTGCTCGAGCAGTCTCGTACGAGTAGTTTACAAAGAAATCAAGACTCGGTACGTGTGTCCAAGCGTGGAAAAAAGATGTCATATTCAGCACATGCACTGGGGCAACACATATCAGACGATTCATTCGATTCCGATACCGATTACTATGAGGATGGTGAGCACTTCAAGAATTCCCATAATGATAGTGGTGTAGACATAAGAACCACTAAATTGCCAGATCCTCCATCATCGTCTAATCAAATGTATTCATTTGTTAAGAAGTTTAAGAATTTCATAGTGAATAAGAAATCTCCAAATAGTTCTAAACATGGCGGTAGTCAGCAGAAAATCTATGATAGTTCATCGCAATTCTATGCAGGTTCAACATATGAGGGGAAACAACCACAGCCATCGTCTTCATTGCAAGTACCAGAAACCAAAGAGTTAAGTACTTCAGAGAAAAATTTAATATTGGCACAAAGTACAGTGTCCAAACCAGAACCCATAAATGCTTCTACCACACCGAGAAAATCCAAAACTGGTAAAAGTTTAAAGTCACGTATACGTAAAAGTTTGGTAGGTTTTGACAATAAACAATTGTCAACACTAACGCCAACAAGAAGTACCTTCTACATTGAGGATCCGGCAAATGAAGAAAATAATGGACAGTTGGATTCTGGATTTTCAGAAAAAGCCTTATCTGGCGAACTGCCTACCACCACGTCTACACCTTCAGCAGAGTCACAGAAGTTGTCAACTCTGGCTCGCAAATCAAAAAAGGAATCCAAACTGGCAAATTCACAAAGAAGACGCACTACAATTGGTATTAGGCCTCATGAGCCGCCACCACCACCGCCTCCAGAAAACGACACGAAACCAAAACGTCAAAGCAATACTTCTTGGTATGCCGAATGTGGTGTGTTCAAAAATGGCACTACCAATCTGGTTCATGATGATTCTCAAATATTAAATAGTCAAAATGGTAGTTCGGGCAGCAGTTTTGCTGCTGGTTCTACTTGGTATGAGGAGGCAGGTTTGTACCAAACAAGTGGCATATCTGTGGCCAGCAGCAGTGGCAGTTCGGGTGTTTCAACCAGCAATGAAGCTGGACCAGCGGATGAAATGTCTCATAGTATGTTTAGCAATGAGCCTTTGTATCAGATCTATAGTGCTGCCAAACTAGAAGCCATTTCACGAGATATGCAAGATGAGAGTTCCACAGATGGCTATGAGGAAATCGGAGAACGTCTTAAGAATGGCAATGCTAAGGAAGGATGTCGCAAGTCTTCAAGACCATCAGCTTTGCAGTTAGTAGAACCGAAAGGTGGTCCGGAACGAACATTATGGAGTCAAATACCGGAAGTTATTAACTCGTATATAATACGTAAGTATTTTGAAATGGAAAACATCAATATTTTGAAATTAAGTGGTTTTTGAATACTGTACATTGCATTAATTTGGTTAGTTTTACTCATTGTTTTAATCAAGATTTCGTAATTGTAGAGGCTTGAATCAAATAAAAGTACGTGCTTGTGAAATTAATATACAACGGATGCTCTTTAATTATGTTTTCTTGTTACAATTTAATCAATTTTAAAGATTTACAAATTGTTTATGTGGAAAAATAAAAGATTTTTACTTACTGAAAACTTGGTATTAGCAAGAATTCTAATGGAGGAAATTAAAATTTTCGACAAGACTACGGATACAATATTATTATTTTAATAATAGACCAAAGTAGACCGACTCTTTGACAGCCATACCTAACTCTAAATATGCCCTTTGTAGTGCAGATAAAAGTCAATTAGTTACTTTATACATCCCAGGTAATCTACCGTGAAGACAACTAAGTAATCTTGAGTATAGTCCCTTTAACGTTTATTTCGCACTGCACTTTTTTGTAATTTGTACAAACTGGCTTTATACAAATTGTGTTGATATAATTCTCATTCAGTTTATTTTATTTTTGCTTAAGTATACTGACATCCCATGTAACATTTTACCCACCAAAAGTAATTTATTCGGTTATTGGACTGTCTATGATGTCCTTAAAACTGACTATTTGAGATCAATTAGCAATTAGCTGATCAAGTAATTATTAAAATTATTTTTTTTTATTTCCAGCCACAATGACCCCACGAGAACGAGCTTTAATGGAGGCCAAATTTGAAGTTATTACTTCGGAAGCCAGTTACCTTAAATCATTAAACCTCTTGCGTGCTCATTACATGAATCATCCCGTATTCCGGGATCAAAACGTTGTCAGCTCGCGAGATCGCAAATCTTTGTTCGCTCACATAGTGCCGGTACATGAATGCTCAGAGAAGCTCCTCACAGAATTGGAGTCCTGCTGGCAGGACAATATAATGTTAATAGGTTTAAGTAAACGCATCTATGCGATAGCCGAAAAGCATTTTCACGTCTATGTGGGATTCTGCGAGCATCAAGGACGCATGGATCGTACACTGAAACATTTGCGTGAAGGCAAAGGTCTATTTGCACAAAATTTGGAATTACTCGAGTCAAGTCCGGCCTGCTGTGGCCTGAATTTGCATTCATTCTTAATGTTACCTATGCAGAGAATAACAAGACTGCCACTGTTAATAGATGCCGTTTTTAGTAAATGTCATCCAAACGATGACGAATATGAGAATTGGAAAATGTGTTTGGCCATAATGAATAAAATTGTAACACAGTGTAATGAGGCGGCTAACAAGAGTGAACAGGCGTTTGAGATTGAAAGGATCTCAAGGCAACTGGAATTTAATCCATCCGTGATACGGCCATTGGCAATAGCTCCAGCTGGTGTTTTAGCTCCCGGCACTAAGCCACGTTATTTAGTTAAAAAGGGAGAGCTAACACATCTCATATGGCGTGGAGACGATGCCAAGTTGACATTTGGCAAGAAGTTTTCAAAGACCACAATATTTGCCTTTCTCTTTTCGGATTTGTTGGTATTGACAAAACGTAAAGCAGAAGAACAGTTTTCGGTATTTGACTATTGTCCGCGTAATATGTTGACAATAACTTCGGGAGACTCACTGCCACAATTGCCAACCAAAGATTTGAATAGTCAAACTAGTAAGAACTTAATTTTAATGACTTTGCTAGAGAATCATGAACGTAAAACAGTGGAGTTGGTAAGATTGAAATTTCAAATTGATCGTAAAATATTTATAAGCTAATAAAACAATTTGTTGCCTATAGCTGTTGTCCTGTCCCTCAGTGTCGGAGCAAGAAAGATGGCTACAAGCTATGCGTCCGCCAGAATCAGAAACTCCTGGTGAGAAGTTATACGAGCAATGGGATTGTCCTCAGGTCATAGCTAAACATGCCTATGAAAATAATGAACCAGATGTCTTAAATTTAGATGAAGGAGATGTAGTGAATGTCACACGTAAATTGCCAGATGGTAAGTTGACCTTTTTAAAAATAATTTTTTTGAAATATTTCATAATCCCCATTTCTTTGTATAGGTTGGTATAAAGGTGAACGAATACGTGATGGTGCCGTCGGTTGGTTCCCTGGCAGTTATACTGAGGAAGTTAATTCCGTTCATGTACGCGCACGTAATCTGAAGCAAAGACACCGTTTACTCACATTCACCGCCACCTATCTTGAATCACAAAAACGCAATAAATGATCAAAAAGTATATTATCCCTAAGGATAAAATGTAGTATGTAGTTTATAAAGTTAGCAATTAAGATTCGTATAGCAAACTATTTTGTGTCTTTTTAGTAAACTTAGTCCAAAATCAATATTTATATTTATATGTAGAGTTTATTTGTATGTATGTTATGTTTTTTTTTTTTAATTAAAATTAGTTTTTGCAATATATGTATTTTTTATTATGTATAAATTATTTAGGAAAATGTGATATGAAATTATTATAAATTTTAATGTAAAATTTCTATAAAAAAATGTGTATTTAAAATTACAACATTAAATATCTCTAGGAGTTGTCAATTATGGTTTAAAAGTGTATTAAACAAAAATAATCATTGAATAATCAAAACCATTATGTAAATTTAACACATTAATGTTATGTAATAAATAATAAATATTAAGTACTACTCTAAAATACGAAAATAAATAAAGAATTTAAACATTATAACGAATTTTAATGAATCGGAAATTGATTTATAGAGAAAAATGTAGAATTCCTGGTATATCACCAGTCGCATACACTTATAGAACCCTTTTTGTGGAACAATATTGTAATCCTTTTATTTCGCTAGATTTCTTCAATCCGGTTATTTGGAAAAATGTATTTTTTTGACTAAAACAGTTATTATATGATTTAATTTTTCTGAAAACTACGTTCTAAAAATGGGCAGTCTGCACTTCTATTTTTTGAAATATTGTTATTTTCTGAAGTCAATAGACTCACATATCGTCCCCTTAATAAAACAATAGTGTATAATTTGTTTGCCATTTCGAAATAATTGAGTTTAAAATTTTTGTGTTAGTAGACATCTAGAACAAAAGTAATATTTCAATTGATACTTTGACCCACTTCGTGGAAGTAGAATTTCACCAAATTTTGACCAAATATAGAATTAGTTATGTAGATTCTTATTACGCAATAAAAACATAATGGTGTATATGCTTATACACTATTGTTTTATTGAGGGGACGATATTATGTAAGTCTTTTGAAGCAAATTAAGCCAAAAAGTTCCTTAACTATTCAGAACAATTTGAATGTACTTCAAGAATCATTCCAACACATACTTGTTTGTCCCGAAACACTAAAGGTCTTATTGATAATCAATTTTTAAATTTATCAATGGTTTATAAAACAAATTATGTATGGAAATTTAGTTTTATAAATTATTATATTGTGATAAATTGTGATAATTTCAAGAATAAGGCCCTAATTTTGTAAATCACGTTACCAAAGTGATATTTATATGGAAAGCAAAAACAAAATTTCAAAAATTTTAGAAATTTGTTTTTGTTTTATATACAAAATTTTCAAATTATGAATGGCTGCTATGTGAAACTACAAATTTAAATCTTAAGATAACATTTAAAAACAAGTAAAATAAACATATTCGGCTGTGCTGAAGCTAATATACCCTTCACCAAAGTACACTTTAAGAAACAAATTGAAAAAAACATTTTTTTTTTTAAAAAATTTAGAAGAACAAATTTGGTGAAAAATAATTCTGATGGGTTACTCCCTAATTCGATTCGAAAGGAAATCTTTTCGAATTACAGTGTATTTAGCAAACATTTTCGGATTGAGTTACGCAGTAACCCCCCTGGTTAAAAAATATTTTTTCTGATTCTGACAAACTTTGTAGTATGACGTTAATTATACGTCGTTGAAAATGTCTGAAATGGTCTATGTTAATAACATAATCCATAGATATGTAGATAAAAAATCAAGGAGATTTTATTTTTCGTATATGTCCACCATTTGTGGGCCTCGGAAAGTTGATTTTAACAGACAGACGGACATGGATATCCAAATGTAGAAATTACAAATGGATGACAAACTAATATCTACCCTTGCCACTTATGGTGAATAGAACCCGTGCCGGAAATCAATTGAAAGTTGCAAAATTGGGTAAACAATGGTACTTTTTCCGATATCTTAAATTCCCTATTTAAATAATATTTTCTAAACATTTGAAATAAATCTTATCTTTTAGAAAAAATTTTCTTTCTAACAAGGTATAAATAAAACAATAATTTCGAATGAAAAATAGTACTGTACCCCGTTTCTATAACATGTGAGAAGTTTTCGAATCGAAAAAATTTTAAAATTCTAGTATTCATTCAGTTTTTAACAGTATGACTTAGGTAATGTTCAAACTGAATACAGTAAAACCTTGATAATCCGGATAATTGATTGCAGACCCTAATCCAGATTATCAAAATATCCGGACTACCGAATAAAAATTTCAAAATATTGTTCTTGTATTAAAAAAGCTTTTTAACAAAAATATCTAATGATTGCATTTAAAAAGAACAAATTTAACAAAGATAAAGTTTTGTGTGGTCTCTTTTCTGAATGCATCTTACACAAACACTGAACTTCAGAAGAACGATGCTTTTCCATGTTTTATTAAAAAACATGCAATTGCGTAGAAAATAGTTTGTTTTTGCAAAAAAAAATATATTTTTGGAATTAAAATTAATAGAGATTAACACTACAGTTTGTATGCAATCCGGTTTATAGAGTACACAGTGTAATGAAAACTGATGTCCGGATTACCGAATAATCCGTATTAAAGGGTTATCAAAGTTTTACAGTACATACACAGTAACAATTTACTAATCTCGTCCTATGTTAACAAGAAGTTTATAAATATTTCCAATGAAATGTTTCTCATATACAATACAGAAACGATGTACTCTGGTAACCAATATGTATGTCAAAAATTTAAACATTCCACATTTTTAATTCGAACCGAATAAAACTATTAAAATTAACAGCCTGTTTTTATACAATTTAACATCAATTACAGAATAATTTTCTATTAACGTTTCACATCTACACTATTCACATGTACACTATTTTTAAGTAAAAATTTATTTAATTATTTTTAAAATATTTTTTGAATTAAAAAAAACAAGTTTTTTCACGTGTTTATATTTATTTACCGTTAAAATGTTTGACACTTCTCGACTGGGTGGTGTGTTTGTTTTCTTTGAGAATGACATTTGTAAAGTGCTGCCAAGTTTTGGTGTTACTCTTTATCATTAAGAATACGACGTCAAAACAAATGTCAAATAATAAAGTGAAAAATAAACTAAAAAATATATAGAATTGTATCTGTGATTTATATAAATAATGTACAGCATTTATAAGTTGTACTTTTAAAAGCAGATAAAAAGCAATAAGTGAATATTCATTCAGTAATGAATACACAATTTCATACGCCATCATTTGGTGATGATATTTTTGACATGGGAGATGCTACATCCTCGACTTCTAGCTTTGTATCAGGACAACCAGTTAATAATTCCTCCTATATGTATCAGCAACAACAGCATACTCCAACATCGGTAGGAAGGACATTTTAAGTTATTGAAATAAAATATGATTGTATTACTTTGTGGTTATTTACATTTATTGAACAAGCTTACCTAATTACAGCAGTGTTGTATGGAGTGAGTGAATCCTTTAGCCATTTGTAAACAAAATTTGTTAATAGTTGGGCTAAATTTATGTAGTGTAGATTTAGAAATATTAATTTTAAAGATTTCTTATATATCATTAAATTGCAATGAATTTTCGAAAATTAAAAAAAATTTGAAGTACTTTAGGTTGGTATGTATATTTCCCAATGTAAATACTTGTAATACCCATTCATATTTGGCTATTAGAAATAAAAAACAATTTTAACAATTTTGGCTTCATCTTTAACCAACAAATCACTATAGTATTATTATAATAACTTTCATTGAATTATCATTGCAATTGAACTAATCATTTAAAAAAATATTCCACTTTGTATTTTGTATGTACACAAAAACCAATTAGTTCCACTTCAATTATATATATTTTTAATTACTTAAAAATGACAATTTGATTTAATCCGCCTTCGTCTCTAGGTATTTTATTTCACCACCCTTTCAAATTATTAATCATTCACCATTCCCTTTAATACAATCACTATTATAATTTGCGTATGTACTGTATTTAAACTCTTATCAATTTATTAAATCTATGCAGCAAGTTAAAGCTCTAAATACATTTAAATTCCAATTTAGTTTGTTTAAACTGCGAAACCAATGAAGAAGCTGTTAGTGAGTTTATTTTCAACATATGTTTAATTAAATACCGCCACAAAACATAAAATTATTATCAATTCTTTCTTTCTCTATTCTCAGTCTATTATTAAGTTTATTGTGTGTTCTTTTGTTTCTTCACTTTCTAGACAAAACGTATGATTAGTCTTCATAATACGTCAGATGAATACCATACGGCTAATGAAGAATCATTTAACGTCACGGCAAACAATTCAATGAACAATTCAGTAATACAGCCAAATACAAACACATTGAACAATGTTCCACCAGGAGGAAATACAACACCAGCAACTACTACTGGACCAACGACTATGGCTGCTCGCAAACAAATGGTACCTTTGGATCAAAATGAACCAGCCAAGCCCTTGTCTGCATATGCTCTGTTCTTTCGCGATACTGTAAGTGCTATTAAGCAGCAAAATCCCTCATGTTCATTTCAAGAATTATCAAAAATTGTGGCCTCCATGTGGGATGCTTTAGATCCCGTGCATAAAGGCGTGTATAATAAAAAGAATGAATTAGCAAAGATCGAATATTTAAAACAAATGAGAATCTATCAGCAGCAGCAACAATTGAAACAAGAACAACTAGCCACAAATGCAAACGAAACAATACCAACTGACACGAATGTCCAACCACAATCTACATCCCAACAAGTAACACCAACACCAGCAGCAACTAGTACAAACGCTCAGCAAAATACCGAAGTAATTAATAACAATAATATAGCAAATACTACTAACCCCACTCCAGCAACAAGTGCCAGTGTAAATTCAGGTGCACCTTCCGATGAGCAAATAAGTTTATTAACTGAAGCTGGTGCGGTACAAAAGTGTACGCGAGAAAATTGTAATAAACGTGCCATCATTAACCCGGACTGGGAAGATGAGTATTGCAGCAATGAATGTGTAGTAATACATTGTCGTAATGTGTTTAATACTTGGGTTCAATCCAATTTAGAGGCTAAACAACAACAGCAGCAGACAACAACACAGCAAACTACTACAACCTAATTTATTTTTATTTTATTAATTTTTTTTAGTTTTTTTTTCTTCATTTCATTTTAACTTTTCTTTTATGTAAAACAAATTTACAAATTAAATTGTAAAACATTTTATGTATTTAAGAAATAATTTTAATATATATAATTGAGAAATTCTTTTCATTTATTAATTGTATGGCTATAGCTTTTTTCCATTATTTTAAAAATACAATAAAAATTTAAAATAAAAAGTATGTACTTGCTTTTGAAATTTGCATTAAATCAAGAGTTTTTAGAGATGTTTTCTTTCTTAATTTAAGATAAATTGGAAAACAATTGTATCATTAACGAGCTTTTCTATAAAAAGGTAACAAACTGATTTTTCTTAATAATTTCTTCTGATAATCCGAATGTAATTCATATATAAGAAAGATTTAATAGCTATTTTAATTAAACCCGTTTCACGAAATGTTTCGAAAGCGGCCAGAAATTCTATAAAGACCTAATGATGGAGAAAAAACATTCTGGGCGGGAAATGCAACTGTGTGTAATGAAAGGCTAACAATTCAAACTGTTAAAAGGTATCAATATTTTTGATTATTTCGGTAACAGTAATTGCAGTAATTTCGATAACGGTAGCTTAGTGGTAACTCTATTTACTGTTATTTAGGTAAGGGTATGTTAATGATAATGACAGTTTCCTTCTAAATTAAATTATTAAAAACAAATTATTTTAAATTTGGTAGATTTCAATACACTCAATTATTGAAATCAAAAATTATTATTTTTATAATATAAATTATCTATAGATCAGAGCTGTAAATGAATCATTAATTTTTGAATTAATTCGCGAATCATTTACACAAAAAAAAAATTGAATGAAATTTCCAACTTAAATGAATTTGTAGAATTCGTTTCTAATTCAAATGAATTTTTCAAAGTGAATTGCAATTCATTTGAATTGAATTGCATTTCACTTTAACAAATTCATTAGAATTGGAAATGAATTGAAATATTTCTGCCAAATTCGTTTGAATTGATTCAAATTTCATTCAATTCTTTTTTGTTGTGATAAGAATTAACTCAAAATTTAGCTAATTCATGAGATAAAATCAAAAAAGAATAATTCATTTACAGCTCTGCTATAGATTAAAGGCTTAAAGGGTATTTTAGGGGTAACGGTAGCTTATCGGTTGATTCCACTCAGAAAACCCAAATATTTTCATGAGAAAAAAATATTGATAAAATTTTAATTGTAATAAGAAAGCAAAAAGTGCTTGGAGATACACATATTTTTGTTCAAAATATAAATTTTATCTATCACAATTTTTTAGAGGTATTTTGCGATGTTCTCATATCACGACTAAATAATTTTTTTTTTAAATTTCGCCAAATTTTTAAAAAAGTTCATAAAATTTTTTCATTTTGAAATTTTGTAATGCCCAAACGACTCGGAGGTGTCATTTACAAATAAATTGTGTTTACGCAAATAGCATTCGTGAAAAATATTCATTTTGGAAAAATTTACAGTAATTCATTTGAGAATGTCGTGTTAAATTCCTGCACTTGATCATTTAAAAAAACTGAAAAATTTTGATACTCGGTAAATTTTCCAGCAAAAAGTATTACCGCAATTGTTTACGGGATATAAACATAATCTGTAAGTTAGAAACTGTATCAAATTAATGAAAAATTCTTGTGGTATATTTTGAGTTTTAGCTTTTTTAAATGATAATAAATGCATGCTACACGTTCAATAAATATCGCGATACTGGAACGCGGTCAATATATACAGTGGTGGCCAGGTAATTAAGACAAAAATTGTTTGCTACATTCCATGTGATTCTCAATTATTTTTTCAAATATTTCCACAAATATGAAAGCATGAGGACTCTTTTAACACACAAGTGTGTTTTATTCAACTGTGCCAATTCATACATATTCATATTCAATATTTATAATAATAAATTTCATATCTTTAGGTCCTTTTGTTTTGGCTCTATCGCACTTAAAATTCAGTTGATGAAAAAACATTAAAGTATTTGTCTTAAATAGCTGGCCACCACTGTATGTATTTAACGTGTAGCAGTGCAATAAGAGATGAAAGTTAACTAACATAAGATATTCACAGATTTTCGTTTCCTATCGTCCGATATGTGTCACTGATTTTTTACATTTCGAAACTTAAAAGCAATACAAGCAAGCCATCCGAATTCAGTTTCAATGATTCTCCAAAAATGTTGATTATTCTCATATATAGTGTTTTATTATTCCTAACAAGTGTTTTTTGTTCTTTTCTTAAATGTGTATGTATGTTCAAAATATTTTTGCAGAATTTTTCAATATTTCATCACTTATAATAAAGTGATGAAATAAGTCTTATATAATAAAACACCATTCGTTTTTTGCTAAATATATTTTTTATTTTCTTGTTTTCTTTATTTGTATTCATACATAATTTTTGTTTGTTTTTGTTTTTTTAGATTTATTTTGAAAATTTTATGTTTTGCTTAATTATGTTTTATTTAAAAAAAGCCGAGAGATATTAAAATATATAATAGTATAAGTATAGATAGAGTATATAGTAGAGAAAAAACGATATTAAATTCATAATTATAATATATTTATATTATTAAAGAATAGTACTTAAACATATACACACTTATATAATTATATAAATAATGAATATAAAAATTATAAAATTTATATATAAAAATAATAATAAAAAAATTATATGTATATTGTAGGTATAATTTTAAATCACTTCAAACTAAAGACACAAATTTTGATTTATTTTAAAAGAAATTTAAGTTTAAAATTAATAAGTCGTTTCGCAGAAACCTTTTAGAGAAAAACAATACATAATAAAATAAAAAATTACAACAAAACTAGAATTGTTAAGTTAAAAATAAATAAAAAATAATTTGATTACAACATTATAGATATTTAAAAAAAGTTATATATTTTTAATAATAAAAAAATATTTTGTTTTAACAAAATATTTCAAATTACTTTTAATTTTTTTTTAAATATAAACTATAATGTTAAATCAAAAATTATATTTATTATTAACCACAATATATAAAGAGATAAGGAGAAATAGTTTAAAGGAGTGGGAAGTAAATGTATGAGAAAGAGAGAGCTTAAAGCTGTTATAAAAATATTTGCATTATAAAAAATATCTTTTTAAAAAAAACATTATATAAAATCACAAAAAACAAGCATGCTTTATATAAAAAAATATGTATAAAAAAACAAAACGGACGCCATTGTTAAAAAACAGAATTAAATACTAATAAAAACAAAAAAAAACGAAAGGAGATTTTCAGTAAAAGCTTAGATAGAAAAAGAGGAGAGTTTAATAGTTTTAAACCCGAAGGCAGTTATTAATCTTATTTTATTTTAACATGCAAAGCAATTTTTATTCAAAATATTTAAGCCAATTTGAAAACCAACATGAAACTGTGGTGGTGGCCAAGTGAGAGTGTAAGAGAGGAGTAAAAGGATAGCTTCAACTATAAAAAAGCTTTAAAGAGATCATTCTATTGCTATTGAAACTCCTGTATTTCTCTCATGTTTGTTATTTGTTTTTTTTTACACAAAATACCAAATTTAAAATTATTAAACCAAAAATGTAATTGTTTTGTTAAATATTTCTTTTGTTTTGTTTCAAAGTTTTAAACCTAAATAATATCACCAAATGGTTTTCTATGTATGTATATTATATATTATGTTTTGTATTGTATTATTTATTAACTTATGTGCTAAAAAACAAACTTAATTCTTTTGTTGCTTTATAGTAGTATAGAATTTGTAAATTTCTTACAAACATTTATTTTGAATTTCGACTGACAATTTTTTTTAATTCATATTAAATTTTAAGTAATTAATGTATGTATGTAAGTTTGGTAATAATTATTATTTCCTATAAAGGGGCGGGTTTGTTTTTTCTGCTTTAGCTTTAAACTTAATATTGTTTATTTGTTTTTCCTTTTTTTGTTTGTATTTTTTAATATTGTGCTTTAGTTTTTTTTTTAAATGTTCGGCAACTGTTATGTTTTTTTTAATTGGTTTTTTTGTGTTTTTTTAACCCTTGTTTGTGTTTCTAAGGTGTCATACTAAAGCTTGCTAAGTTTTTTAGTTTTATTACTTTTAATTTTAACAAGCAACTAATTACATTTTGACTAGAGTTGCTGTTTAAGAATATGAGAAGCCAAATTTAAAGAATCCAATAACCCAAATACGGTAGTATTTTAAATAATCTGAAAAGGAGAAAAAAATAGAATAAATATGAGATTCAATAATAACGGCAATCACTGAAATAAAAAAATGTCTTAACAAATTGATTAGTTGGGGAATTCGTCTATTTCATCAGACACACGGACTTACAGACTTTTTATTTTGTTAATAAAATTTCACATAGTAAGTGCTCAGGTATTTTTGAATTGATTTGTATCTATATGGGCATATTTTAACAGAGGACTCAGTATAGAACAATCGACCAAAACAGCTATATTGAGCAGTTGACCTAAGCTGTTATATTCAACAATTTGTCGAATCCATTTTTTTATTGTAAATTCAATATTGAAAAAATCTAACAAAATGTTCCAACTATCCTCGAATAACCTTAAATTTAATTTGTTACCTCATTTAATTTAAGAGTTTTCATCCAATTTAACCGTATTAAGGTTCTTAAACAGTTCTTCATCACTTCGTTTTAAATCATCGTCTGCTACCTCTTCACATTTATTCGATTATCTGTAATTCGTTGATATCGACATCGGCGGAATCTTTGCAGAATGTACTCGAACGTTCTAATTTTGAAGCCACCACAATTGATGGTTGCTGCTGCTGCTGATGATGATTATCGATATCGTTATTTTCATTGTTCGCAGTATGATTGGAAGTTTTTATGAGCAATTCGATCTTTTGTTTAACAGCCTGTGCAGTTTGATAAATCTCATTGGAATTTTGTAATGTGCGGTTTTTGTTATTAGTTGGCTGTTGTTGATTAAAATTGGTTTTATTTACAGCGACAGCATGGGTTTTCTTCAAGTGCAAAGTATTCGGTCTGCGTGTGGGTATATTTGAAGGTTGGCCATTACGATTGTTTACAACCGAGGAGTGGGAAGCTGAGCGCATTACCGGATGTCCGCTGAAATGTTTACTTGACTCCTCTTTGGAATTTTGACTCTCTTGCGATTTTTTCAGAACTTCTTGTTGTTTACTCTTTTCCTTTTCGGCCCGCCTAGCCAAGATTTCACGAGATTTCGCCGAGAGGAAACTGTGTTTTGTTACTGGTGGGTTATCGTTCTTACCCGGTACCGATATGGAGCGTTTATATAAATCTCTTGACGATTGATTCGAGGAAACTGATGACAGACGACTGTGGGCCGATTTGGTGGTGGTAACCGATGAGGGACTGGAACCAGTGGAAGTAATTCTTTGTTGTAGATATTTAGGTGCTCGTGGACCTAGACTTGTAGGTCTTGAGGGTTTTGTTGTGCCATTGACTGTTTTGTTTTTTTGATTTTGATTAGTGCTGGTGTCTGCTTTGATATTCTTTGGCCGGGCCAATCGAGTAGAGGTTAGTGATTCTCGAGATGCTGTTTTGTTGGTAATCACTGAACTTTTCATGCTTTCATTTAATGAATCTACACCAATGTCGGAGAATCGTTCAGTATCGGAAGACTTGTTAGTTTTACTTCTTGCCGGGCGACAGGAAGTTGAAGCCAAACTGTCCAAGGACATGTTATTGGTCGATTTGATTGCAGCCACTTTGCCATTGAGATGTTTACGAGCTGCTGGACTTGAATGTCTTGAACTCTCACTTGAAGATTGCTGGTAATTGTTCTGTTTCTTTGCCAGACTCGCTGGTATACTCGAACTAGTGCTACTACGAACAGGACCCTGTGTTGTGGGGGTTTTCTTGGGTTCCAAATAACGGGGTCTTACATCGGCCAACTTAAGAGGTTGAGGTTTGGGTTTAGTGGTAGAATCTGCCGCTCTCGATTCGACGGGTTTCTTTGGTTCAATGGTTTTGGTTGCATTTGTTGTGGGTTTTGTAGCCTCTGATTTAGTTCTGCGGTGTGTGGCGGAGTTTGTATTCGCACTATTACGTTCTGTGGTGACCGTACTTTGAGAAATTCCTCGTAGAGATTGTGGAACATGAGCACGAGAATTTGATTTTAAAACACGACCTACAAGTTAAAAGAAAATGTTATGGGTTAATAAAAAGGTAATTTAATTAGAATTGAGAGATATGTTATCATTTATTCATAGTAAAATCGACAATGTTGCTCAAAAATTTCAAATTCGCTTTGGTTTTTCTTTTTTTTAAAGGTTAAAAATTTAAATTTTATAAAATCTGACTAAAAATTTTAAAGTTATTAACAGTTTTACTTTATTTATTTAAATATGAACTTTGAACCTATTAAAAACAAATCTTAAGCGAATTTCGAAATTCTGAAGACCTTTAAATTGAATACGGCCACGAAAAACATGTATACCAATTATTATCGAAATCTGAAGAGAATTTTTGTCGTGTCATAAACTACTATAAACTTACTTGTTCCTTCTCTTATATCGTGATTAGCTTGTACACCTCTTTCGGTTGTCTGCACTGCATCGTGAGTCTGTGTGGCCTTATACAACTGGGTATCGCCGGCCAAGGCTTTTTTCGAATGAGCTTGTATGGCCAATTTAACTTGTTGCAGATCTTGATTTCTAGTACTGCCACCAAATGAAAATGCTTTAGATACCGGCTTGCCTCGTTTCAGATCTAAAGGTTCTGTTAATCTGGCTAAGGTTTGTATTTTCTTTCTTAAATCCAGGTCCATTCTCTGCCATGCTGTTACTCTCATCGCCCGCGAGCATTGTCTAATGAGACATTGTTCCACTGCAGATAATAACGAACTTACTAGACGTATATACTCGACATCCCAGTCAAGATCTTCCTCTTGAAGACCTTGTAGTTCTTTGGCCAATTCTCCCAGACCAGCCGGCATTTGAATGACTTTAGCTTGCAGCACAGTATTAAGACGAGTTATGCGTTGATAACTGCGACAGGCTTGATCGGGAGTTAGAGAGGAAGCAGTCCTTAGTAGTACGCCTTCCAAACGTGGTATATGACAACTGCGATCATGACCCAGGGAGAGGAATGAATCGCTGGCTATTAAGCTTGCAAAGTGTTCAGCTATGTAAGTGTAGGCAGCATCTAAGATGTCGCGTACTAAATTTTCGCAAACACCTCCCCACCGATATGTAGCCAGTTGTGCTAATAAATTGTCGCAATCCAGTACGCAATCCAATACAGATTCGGAGGTCTTGAGAAAATAAATAAAAATGGAAAAAAATGTTCTTATAAATTGTATAAAATAACAATCTTTTATAGAGAGCTATATTCGGCCCTTCAGCAAGGTATACTTTTAAATTAAGAAATCGTACTCACCAAATATGCAACAATTTGTTGGCGACATCTACCCAAAATATCTCCGGGCAATTGAGCAAACTGCCTAGTTGGCCACACCTTCAAATAATGGCGGCAAGTCCATCTTAAACATTTGCGATACAAATCATCCAAGGCATGATTTAATGCCACCGGCAGTACTTGTAAAATGCCATCAATACAACCTGAACAAGGCTTGTGGAAATTATGGCAATAATTCGTTTTCAAAGCATGAGCAGTGACTTCTTTTAAACCTTCTAGACCCAACAGATCAGCCAATGCAGCCAATTCCATAAGACTAATGCCATCGGGTGGATGTGATGCACCCGAATAGATGTGACATAAAGCAAAATGTACAGCTGAATAGGAATATCCCTGTAGAGATACCACGCTAGTCGATTGATTGCCCGCCAACATGGCAGCAAAATATTGACAACGAGAACGTAATATACATTTATGAGCCTTAATGCGCCGTCCGTGTACTTCAACTATCATATCTGTGGCGATTTCTTGCAAAAACATCTTTAGCAAATCTTCACCCAGTCTTCTGGGCTGGCGACATGATATAGATGACTCATCCATTCCCGATCTACTAATGCTAGAAGCTAAACTTGAGTCAGCACTTAAATCAGTTTGAATATAATCCATGTGATCCAAAGCCATATCGTTGGGTAGAGAATTCGATATTTCTTTGGAGAAGTTGGGGAATAGCCTCGATAAACTTCGCAGATTTTCCACCGAATTGGTAAAATTTTGAAATGTATTGCCGGTAGATCGTGACATGGTCCAGGAATGTGGTCTGGCTCGATTATCGTCACGATATAAACGATTAATTTGTCGGTGATTGCCACCCACACTTGTGCTCATGCGTTCGGGAGATTTTAAATCCAACTTCACTGGTTTATCCATGTCGGAGAGCTTGACAAACGTTGTTGCCGTGTTGTTGTTAGCAGCCTTTTCGGCCTCGGCGTGCTCGTTTACTGTTTCTAGCAACATTTTTTGCTTTTCAATGGTGGCTTGCAGTGAATCCATTGTTAGATTCGAGGGAATTTTCTTTGGTGAAGATGTTTCTTTGGCTTCAACTATCGTTTCCATTATAATGTTAGACATGCGACAGGAGGAGGACGATGAAGAGGCTAGATTTTGAGTCGATATGGGTATTTGAGATGAGGATGACGCTGCGGATTGCAGATTTTTTAACGATTCTTCAGCTTCACGGGCTGCTTGTTCTTCATCTTGTTGGAAAGTTAGGTCATCTGTATCGGTAGTGGAGATGGGCGAAAGATCTTTAGATAGAATACCATCCGTTATGGAAGCCAAACTGGATTTATCAAAGGTTTCATTTATTTGTACATCTCTTCTACGTTTCTTAATACGATTAGCAATGGCTCCGCCACTTCCCTCTTCTTCTCTCTCACCACCCGAACTGGTGCTAAGTTCTGATTTCGAACCAGTGTAATCATCATAGGGTGACAGTGAGCTGTCGATAGACAGTGAAGATGTTTTCGAGATAATTGGCAATTTATCTATTATACTCATAAGACCCTTGCTACCATTATCCTTACCGTCGTTATTGTTGGTTAAACTAATAGAGCGTTTATATTCTACATTACCATTAGGATTATTGCTGTTGTTGCTCCACGAGTGTCTTTTATTTGCTTCATGTTGAGCTCTCTGCTGCATGGATATTCTTCGTATAGCCGCTACTGTAATGGGAGGATCTAAATTGACTTTAAAATCCAAGGATTTCGATTCTCCCGTATTAGCTATTTCGGTTTCTGTGGGATTTTTAAGCTGATTAGATTTGGACATTAAAGTCTCAGTGGAACTGGCAGCAGACTTTAGACTTTCAGCTTCAAGTTTCTTTTGATTTTGGGTGGTCAAAGAACTACTTAAACGTTGAGCTAAACTGAAGGGTTCTTTCCGTGGTTTAATTTTTCCATTTTTATCACCATTTCCAAAATCAATAAACATACTAAATATGTTGTTATGCGAATTGTTGTCCGAAGTTTCTTCCGGCTTCACTACAGGTTTCCGATTAGGCAAATCATTATCTTCTTTTGCTTTATATTCACTAGTCGATAGATTAACAAAAAACTTTGAGTTCGTAGGACCATTAAACGATTTACTCATTTGGGATTCAGTGTTAGGTTTCTTTTCTTTCGGTTTTTTATCCATATCATCTAGGGAAATGAAAAAATTACAACCACTTTTATTCGAACTATTAGAATCAGTCCTCTCTCTAAATTTACTATGCGAAGTCTCTAAGCTAGAAGTTGAACTAGTGCTCTTACGCCTTTCTTTTTGGCAATCGCCCATATCCACCACCCAAGATGCTATACCTGACAAAGGTTTTCTAGGCTTTGGTTTATGCCGTAATTCGACCTCTTCGTCGTACTCATCACCTACAGGTCGGGTAGGTTCGAAATCCAGCGATGTAAATCCACCCGATACAATAGGACAAGTTTCTATTTGTCTTTTCAGGGAGGGACTGTCACATTTTTTCGGTTGGTAGTCCGCTATGCAAGAACCTCCCGAAATAATGGGATTGGCTTCATCAAACTTTGAACGTTTTGGAGTTCTGGGCATGGGTACGGGCGAATCGGTGGCGTCACTGCAGTAGGCTCCAGAATCGCGATGATGTGAAAATGATGACGATGACAATGTATAGTCGCGATGTATTGAAGAAGTATTAGAGGATGTATTGGGTTCTATATGCACTATGGAGTTGTGGGGAGTATCCGGCAATAAGTGTGGCTTGAGTTTTGTAATTTCATAATCCTCTAGATGAAGTCGTGACGGTTGCTGTTGCTGGGCTGTATGACTAGATCGGTGTTCATGCTCGGACCACACCAAACTAGGAGCCGGACTAGACGAAGAATAGTCAGTGGTATAACTAACATCACTGTGAGCTCCCGTTTGATTGTGTTGATTCGACGACGCCATGTGGGTGTTAAGTAGCTTGGTGTGTTGTAGCGGTAAAGCTGTGTACTGTGCTGGATTCTGTGTATGATAAGAGAAGTTTGTAAATTTTCTTTCGGCCAAAGGATGACGCATTTTAAACAGATCGGAGGAATCCGATGAGTCCACATCGTGAGCTAATGACACTGAGGCCTCGGTAGGATCATCATTGACATTGATCAGGCCATTTTTATGATGTTCCAATAATTTATTCTCCGTTTCACTGGGATTATTATGATCCCTTTTCCACAGCTTCTCCTCATCCGACAAATTGCTAACCGATTCATTCGACAACTGAGTATCATTTTTATGGCCATTGTCTTCGTTATCATCTGAAGAACATGATGATGAAGATTTGGGTCTGGCTGGCGGTGAACTAATGTTCGGATCATCGGCAAGATCCTTGGATTTCACTTTGCACCGGGCAAAGGCTTTATGGAATGTTTCTAATTTTTTCGTTGGCGAGTCATCATCTGCTTTAACATGTGTTTGTGTCGACGGCTTAAAGGGCTCCACTTCATCTTCATCGCACAGCGAAGAAGCATCAATGAAGCAAGCACTATTCTGAGAGGCAGTCATGGGATTTTCCACCTTATTTAACAGAATATCGCGTTGCAGTGAAGAAGTACTACTGCCTTTTAGCAGAGAACTAGTATCTGCAGTTACCGAGTGACCAGCAGAGTAAGTGCGTTCTCTTGCCAGCGGCTCTAAACACTCCAAATCCTTATTTTTAATAGCTAAATGCGAGTAGGAAGAAGAAGGTTCTTCTTTATGCGTTTTACAATTATCTTTGGCGGCAAAATTCTTCTCCAACAAACCTACACAGTAATTGGTTAAATCTACATCTGCTTGTGGTATAGTATTGTTGGCAACTGTGGTTGTTTGCGCCTGAGGAAACACCGATTCCCAAGAACCAGTCTCAGATGAAATCGATGATGTTTCTAGTATAACAATTTCCTCGTTTTGTCTTTGTTTTTCTTCCTTAGACGGTGTGGGATGCAAATTATTCGTTAGAGAATTGTTGAGTTTTAATTTAAGTGGTGGCAGGGGACCTTCAAAATGTTTATTATCCTTCGAAGACGAAGAGGAACAAGGATCTGCACTAATTATATTAGAAGTACTGCCTACATTATGATCCTCGCTGGGACTATTATTAATGCTACTGACGGGTGAAAATGTATCACGTTCTTCATCTCCTAAATCTACTTCGCAAGTTTTATTTGAAGATCCAGAACCCTGGCGAGGTAGTAATTCCAATGCGTTCAAGGGCCTTCGTATATCTTCACTGTATTGAGGAGCCGACGATGTAGAACTCGTACTTGTGCAGGTGTCTGGGCTTAATGGTGTTGTTACATTACTACTAGTATCCATGTTGTTAAATGTTTCTATTTACGAATGCATTTAAATATTTTATATGATATTTTTGGGTGTATTCTTACTTGCTTGGCTCTCTACAAATTGTCACCGGACGGTCACGTTTTATTTTGGGTTGATGGGAAGCTAACAAGTATTTTTAAATAATTTTTTATATTATAATTATTTTTGTTGCTGTTGTTCTATCTGGCTGTTTAGAATAAACAATGAGTTATTATGGCGCTTGATATGGAGAGTAACAAATAATTTCCAATAATTTTAAAAAGCTCAGAAGAAAGACTGCCTTGCCTCCCAACTCTTCTTTTGTTTCAATTTATGTAGATTTGTTTGTGTTTTGTGTTTGAAAAAGGAATCGTTATTGTTCTTCAGTTATAGGCAAAAGTTATTTTTTACAATTGTTGTAACTTTACATGGCAACGTTTGTATTTTTTCTGTTGTTTTATATTTTTATTTAGTATTATGTATTTTTTTCTTCGTTTCGTTATCGCAGACAAGTATAGTTGAAGCATGCAAAAACTTGTCTATGTAGGAAATGGAAAATAACAAAAAACTCTTAGTTCAATAACGTCCCATCATCTTTATTGTTGTGAAAAAACAAATATGTACAGAGCAATCCAAGCTAAACCACCAAGACGATATACAATTTTCAAAGAGTAAAGTTGTTTTATGTTTTGATTTCAATTTTGTACTGTAAATATTTCAAAATGTTTCTATATTTAAACGCCGTTAACGATTTTGTATAGTGGCTTACAATGTACGTTAATCAAACAGTCAGACTTTGATTTCTGTTTCTCATCTCAGCAGCCTGAGTGAGTTGAAAAAAAAAAACTTCTATTGTAACAGAAAAAATAAAGTTCCTTTTGTTTCGTTTTATATTTAAAAAATACAAAACATGCATTCAAACACACTCATGAAATCGATATTGTTCGGAGTGTTGTAATGGTTCTGTGGTTTCCACTACTGCTTAATGGGGGACAGGGGCTGGGTGTGCGGCTGTTGTTCTATTTGCTGTTTTAAATCTGCCTAAATGCCTTGATCCAACAACGTATTTAAACAATTTATCTTGTATCTTTAATGCATTTTAGCACCCAATTTCTTATCATTTGTTTTATTTCTGGCGTGTGTGCAGAGAGAGAGTGTGGTATTTTTTTCTTTCTTATTATAAAAATAACACTTAATTGTTTATTTTTCTAGTAGATAGATAGATGGATGGATGGATGTATGACTGGCTATGTGTGCCTGCTTGTAAAGAATATACTAGTCGTTGTTTGAATTTTTGCTTTTTTTCAAACAACTTCAACAGCCACCTCTTAGCTCCTCTTGTCTTTAGTAATTCGCTCCGCGTATCTCTCTGTTAAGTTTTGCTATTTTAAGTACTTTTTTTAAACATGTTTTTAGTTAATCTTCAAGATACTTATAACGTCACTTTTTTGTTTGTTGTGGATGATGATGTTGTTGCTGTTGCTGCTGCTGATGAAGTATTTTCGAAAATGTAAAAACTGTTTGCATCTGTAAAGATTGCTGTGTTTCTGTGTGTATCTCGAAATGAAGTTGTTTATTTGTTTGTTTGTTTATTTGTTAATATTTTCGTTTAATTCGTTGTGTTTACAAATCTTTTTTATTATTGCTGTTGTTGCTGTTGTTTTGTATCTGAAATTAGTAGAAAAAATAAAATACAATTAGTTAATTGTGTGTAAGAGTGTGTGTATTATGTTCTTAAAAACGCATACAGTTTAAAGTAGAAATGTTTAAAAATACATAAATATTTTAAAAGGAAATAAATATTTGGATACTTCAAGTGTCACACTTACATACAATCTGCCGGCGTACAACTAAAAAACCAATTTGTCAAAGTTTTTTTTTTATTTTCTTAATTTTAAAGATATTTAAATTATGATTTCACTATAAAACCAAGAATCTTAATGAGTATTATTTTTGTAGCAAGTGACTAAGACAACATGGAAAAAAATAAAAAAAAGTCTTTCAAAGAGAATTATGAATTATGGTAAAGTTTTTAATTTCAAAGTTTGCAAATATATTTTTGCATAATTTTATTATGATTTTAAGTTTTATTAAGGGGTTTAGAAAATAATTGGCCAGCATTTTTCATATAATTTATTATGTATTAATAAGTAAATTTTAACCAAAAGTTCTTTAAAAACTAAAGTTCAGAATTTCATTAAATCGCTACAAATCAGTTATTGGTTTTTCTTTGTCAATGTATTAAATATGGAAAACATAAAAAAATTCGATCTAAACTTTGGCCCCTTAAATAACGCACAAAGAAGAGACTTCTTCTAGAGTTGCTGGCAAGAACGAACGTACTCAGCCGGTTACAAGGTAACTGCAGACACTACTTTTCTGATAAAAGGTAGTAGTACTTCTTTAAAGTAACGCCAAAATCTCCTAACTGCTCTTTAATTCCTCGTCATGAAGCATATTATAACCCGCCTACAAACAAAATTATAAACATTTCATAAAGCCTTTGCCCGGTGCAAAGTAAAATCCAAGGATCTTGTCAATAATCCGAATATTAGTTCACCGATAGCCAAAACCAAATCTTCGTCATTTTGTTCTTCAGATGATAACGGAGACAATGGTCATCATTAAATTGATACTCAGTAGCTGTGGAAGAGGAATCATAATAATCCCAGCGAATAGAAGAAATTATTGGAAAACAAGTGGCGAATTTTTAAAAAAAAATGGTTAAAAATTCGGGTTAAAAAATATTTTTTCCGATTTTAACCCATTGTCTAAATTTCTATAGCGTTATATTGTCATTGGAAAGGTCTATGAAATATCTAATCCAGATATAAGGATTAACAATTCATTTGTTGTTAATCTCATTAAAATGAGTGACCAAAAAAAAGTGCGTACTAAAATTATTAAATATTTTCAACAAAACCCAACATAGTGCTACAAAAAGTTGGCCAATCAATCAAAGGTCTACCGTCAAACTGATTCCAATGTAATTAAACAGTATCGGGAGAACTTGTCCGTTGATAGAAAACCTGGTCCTGGCTTTCCGCTAGGAAATGTTGGGACTATTTGGTACGAAAAGTTAAAGCCAATGCAGGTTTAAAAACATACAATGCTCAAAAAATTCCTGACAGGCACTCTGCTAAAAATGTATAGGCCCAAAGACAGAGCACGGAAATTGAAGTCAAATTTTATAAAAAAATATACCTGCTGCATAATGGATGACGAAATGTATGTTCTGGAAAAATGTTCCAAATTTTGTATGTTGCTGATGCTCGAGTTAATGCTGTAGAAAATTTTAGGACCCAAAAGCAGAAAATTTTCCCAAAAAGTTCTTGGTATGGCAAGTGGCATGGCAAGCCAAACATTTGTTATAAATGGCTCTATATATACCGAAATTTACATAAAGGAATGTTTACAAAACAGGATGCTTCCATTCATAAGACTTCTTAATGTGTCCACTTATTTTTGGCCTGATTTGGTACCCTGTCACTATGGTGAGCAAGGTCTTAAGTGGTACAAGCACAATAATATATTATTTGTACCAAAATGTCTGGTTTTTGCCAACCGATTTAGGAAAACTTTCACAAAAATTATGTTTAAATTAAAATTTCTAAAGATTACGATTTTCCGTGCTTTATTCCAGAATTTAAATCAATTTAAACCTACTTTAAATCTTAAAATTTGCAATACAACTGCTAAGTACAATTTGATTAAATATTCATACAATTTGACATCATTCAAATATATGTATATTAAACATCTACAAGTTAATTAAAACTTTGCTTGTTGTATTTTTTTAAATAGTCTACGGTTGAAAATTGTCCATATTATCTAAGGATTTCATTAAGGCCACTATAACAAACTGTGTTACCTTGAAAATAATCAAAAAAAAATAAAAAAAGCGACGACGACAACGCTGACAAAAAACAAAAGGTTGAATCTGCAAAAAATAAGCAAATAAATCAAGCCTTTTTGTTTACAAAGTACTACCTTTATTCATCTGTGTCTCTTTCTCGATTTTATGTAGTACGTCGACCATCTATCCATCCACATGTTTAAATAGTATGTGCGAATACATAAATATATAATTTACTATAAACAACCTACGCATTCTAGTTAAAAGACAACAACATGTAATACGAGTTTAAAAAAAATAAAATGTATCTTTAGTATAGCTTATTGTTCTTATGTACATTGGACAGAAAGACATTCATTTAGACTTGTACCTTTGAGAATCTAATCAGGGGTTCTTAAAAGGTGTTTAATTGAAAATTCCATTTGAGACGCCTTACAGCCCTACCTAAACAATACTGAAATGTCATACCTAAATTATTTGTTTACATTTGTTGTATTTTGCTACTAACTTAACTATTAAACGCGCGTTTTTTGATCGACTTCCTGTTGATAGAACCGACAAATTCTATGTGTGCAACCGAATCAGTTGATTGGCAACAAAATTTAACCCAAGTATTATTTGATTTTTTTGATTAAGTTACCTTTGTAAAGTATGTCAGTTATTATGTTTAATGTCAATTATGTGCATTTGTTGTTAATCTGATTAAAGTGAGTGACTAGAAAAAAGAGCGTACTAAAATTATTAAATACTAGTTGATCGCCCCGGCTTCGCCCGGTAGCATTTACTAATGTTAGTTCTTCAAGTTTCTCCAACCCACCAACCTGTTCTTATTTATTTGCAAATAAAATATCTAAATTTGTACTGCATATTTTAGGGAGCTTTTTTATTACAGTTGACTGGACTCACAAAAAAAAGAATTTTCGAGTTTTACCCGGAATTTTTGAATTTTTTTTGCTTTACAAACCATCTCCTGAAAATTTCGAATCGAATAAAACAAATCAGCCAAATCGCTCCAGCCGTTCTCACGTGGTGACATTACATACCATTTCATTTTTATATATATAGATTTTCAACAAACCTCAACTTGGTCCTACAAAAAGTTGTACAAAAAATCAAAGGTCTGATTCCAATGTTATTAAACAATATCGGGAGAACTTGTCCGTTGATAGAAACCCTGGCTCATGTAGAAGGAATGATCCACACGATGTTTCTAAAGCCAATAAATAGAAATAATTTTCAAAAGAGCTCCCAACACATCCGGTAGGAAAGCAGTCCGGTTAGCTCTGTACTCGTACTATTTGGTACGAAAAGTTAAAGCCAATTTACGTTTAAAAACATACAAGGCTCAAAAAGTTCCTGAGATGAACTCTGCTAAAAAGATAGAGCACGAAAATTAAAGTAAAATTTTATAAAAAATATACCTGCTGCATAATGGATGAAGAAACCTATGTTCTGGAAAATTTTTCGCAGCTTCCGGGTCAATATTTTTCTTAATGTGTCCACTTATTTTTGGCTGATTTGGCATCCTATCACTATGGTAAACAAGGTATTGAGTGGTACAAGAACAATAATGTGGTATTTATATCAAGAGAAGCAAATCCAACAAACTGCTTGGAGCTAAGGCAAGTGGAGAGATATTGGGCTATTGTTAAAAGAGAATGGAAGAGCACAAAAAAGTGTCCAAAAGTGTGGTAGATTTTAAACGCAGATGGACAACCTGTTCGAACAAAGTGACAAAAAGCTCTATAAAAATCTTAATGGAAGGGTTTTCGGAAAAGCTTCATAAATTCATCACAATTGATTAGAACTGTAAAAATAATATTTTTTTGTAAATTGTAATAATAATTTCAATCAAATAAAAAAAAAACTGTATGTTTAGTGTTAAGATTTTTTCGATCTTATTCCTTACTACGAATCTGTCTGTGTTCACTTTGTACAGAATCAAAACCCGAATACTTATAGTGTATGTATCGTTGGAACTCGAACATAAAATTGGGAATCGCTGAAATATGGTTTTGCTCGGTATCTTAAGTGTGAATATGAATGTCTTTGGAAGCATATTCGTACAAACATACGTCATTTTGTATCTTTTTTTTTAATTTATTGTGGTTGTTTTTTTTTTGGTTGGTTGCGACAAACATATTTTTACACTTGATTTTCCTTTTATAGAAATTTATATGGAAATATGTATGTATAGTTATTGTTTTTAGTTGTTAAGTACGATTATTTTGTTAAAGTTTTTGCATATTAAAACAACATTACTATGTATTTAAAAATCAAAAAATAAAACAATAAATTTAAAATACAAATACAAATGGATACAACAAACATAAAACAAAACAACAATTTATAAACAAAATAAATGTTTTTAATATTGTAACTGACCTTTGAAATAGAAAAAAATTTGTTATTTTTTTTTTTGTTATTGATTTTAATTTGCATTTAGTTTTTGTATTTAGACCTTATTTAAACAAATGACACAAAACGATCAAATTTTTTTGTTAAAAAGTATTGAATGCTTTAGAATTTGTTAAACAAAACAAAATGAGAAGAGAAGAGAACAGACATGACATATTTTTCCCACCATGTTTTTTTTATAACTTCCGCATGTTTGATTGAACGTGTGTTTGTAATTTTATATTAAATCTAACATTGTTTGTAGGTTTAGCAGAAAAAAAAGAAAGAAATTTAAATCAATAATATTTGAATTATATAACATTTGCAAATGTATAATAAATAGTTGCATACAATTTGGTGCAAAAATTTAACATATCTTGCTATTTGTTTTTCATGTTTTTTATTTCTGCTCTTAAAAGGAAAAACCAAATAAAAACCGCTTACTTTACAAATCTCATTCATACACATACTTTTTCTTTTGAAAAACAAAAAAGAGAAATAAATATCCACACATGAGTGCATTTACATGGAAAAAAAATAAAAAAGAAACATACAAACCTACATTTTTGTTTCTATTTTGTAAATGCCACCCACCAACCCACCAGTGAGGATGAGAAGAGTTGCAAGAGGCAATTATTTCTTTTGTTGCGGCTAGATTTAAAGCTCTACACTGTAGAAAATACATATTTGTAATTTAAAAATTTCGGTTTTCAACACGTTTTTTCAAATGATCACTTAAGATTTTGGAATATTAGACTGTTCCATGAAAAGAATTTGCAAATTTGTATCTAACTACTCCTAGAATTATACATATGTACTGGTATCTTTTATTGCAAGAATGTATTTTGCAAAAAAATTATTTTTGCTGCTCTGTAGATGTGTTTACTAGGGAAACACATTTGTTTTTAGTTTGTAGAAAAATTTACATGTTTTGAGATATTTTGAAATGCCATTTCACAGTATTTCATCTCGTATGAGAGTAAAAACTCAAAATGCATTAAAATTCTTCAGAAAATGCAATTATTTTTAGTCTGTTTCCAATCTACTTTCAAAAAATAAAATGAAAATGTAATTTATCAATAACTAATATCTTTTTTTATTAATTTATTGAAAAAATCATAAATGTTTAATTATCATTGATGCTAAGTTATCATATATTTCAACAAGGCTGTGCCGAATCTTATATACCCTTCAACAAATTATACTTAAAAAAATTATTTAAATATTTTTAGGTAAAGAATTTTTTTTAAATTTATTAGGTTTTTTTTTAATTTTTTAAATTTATTTGTGAAAAAAATTTTATAATAAAAAAAATTTGTTTGGTGAAAAAAATTCTGGGAAAAATATTTTTTCCGATTTTGACCAATTGTAGGTCCGACTTACTTTGGCATTATGAAACATGTATGTAAGTTATTTAGGGGCTACGGAAAGTTGATTTCAACATACTTCGCTATCTATAACGATCCAGAATATATATACTTTGTGGGATCGCAAATGAAAAATGTAGAAATTGCAAACGGAATGACAAAAATGGGTATAAAAATACGTGACAAACTGAGGTTGTCGTGATTTTGTGAGCTGATTTTCGCCCACACCAACTTCTCTATCTATAACGATCCAGTCAAAAATTTCAAAATTTCAAAATTACTTACAGAATGACAAACAAACTAGGTCATCTTAATATATTGGGGAAAATGCGGGATTTAAAAAAGATGGCGTATCTTTTGAACTCGGTATCGGTAACGTATATGTCATTTTGAAGGGCACATATATGTAATTTATTCTCACTTAGTTATTGAACAATATAGTGTAAACAACAAAGTTTTTGTTTTGAGTCGAATTTTGTACCAATGAATCGTCATATGCGGGATGTTTTTCTTTAATTTGAAAAAAAAGTGCCGTTGAAGCACAACGGTTGCTCATCCAATCTTATGGTGAATGTGTTCCAACGGTTTTAACGTGCGAAAGATGGCTTGCGAGATTCACAAGTGGTGATTTTGACAAAAAAGACAAAGATCAACCAGGCCAGCCAAAAAGGTTTGAAGACCAAGAATTGGAGGCATTACTCCATGAAGATTGTTGTAAAACTCAACAAGAGCTTGCAAAATCATTGGGAGCTACTCAAAACGTTTGCAAGCAGGAGGATTAATCCAAAAGCATTGAAATTGGGTACCACACGAGACACTTTGAAAGACAATTTTGCATGTCTGAAATGCTATAATTTTTGCACCGAATCATTACTTGCTATGAAAAAGTGATCCAATACAATAACCCGAAGATAAAGAGATCGTATGTGAAGCCCGGACAACCAGCCGAATCTACACCAAAGCCAAATATCCATGGTGCTAAGGTAATGCTCTGTATTTGGTGGGAGCAAATGGGCCCTATCATCACATGGAACCTATACCGAACGCAACTGACTCGTTGAAAGCGATAATTTGCCGAAAAATCCACAGAATATTCGACCAGACATGAAACAACAACATCCCATCATAACCACACTCGGTCACATGTTGCAATACCTGTTAAAATCTATTTTGAATAAAGTTATTACTAAGCTTTGCCTCACCCTCCTTATAGCCCAGACCTTACCCGTCCGACTACTATTTGTTTCGATCGATGCTGAATGTTCTCTCTGGGATACGCTTCACTTTGGAACAGAGTATCCGATATTGGCTTGATTTGTTATTGGCCCCAAAAGATTAGCAGTTCTTTTGGCTCGAAATCCATATGTTACCAGAAAGATGAAAAATGGTTATAGCTAACAATCGCCAATACTTTCAATAAATTAATATAGTAAATGTTTCAAAATAAAAGCTAAATATTGGGAAATGTCCCGCATTTTTAAGTTATACACCCAAGAGAAACAAGTTTTGAATACAATTAATAGAATACAAAAAAATATTTTTATTGCAAAATGTCTAAGAACTGTTCCTTCAAAAAAACTTTTTAATTCAAAATGAAAAACAAGATAAATTAAAAATTAGTTAAAACATGCTCTCAAAATTAAATAATTTTTTTTTTGTTTTTTGAAGATTTCGGACTTTAGAAGTTTGTTTCGGATTTGGCCGAATATTAGTTTCGGTTCGGTTACGGAATAAAAAAAACAACGTTTTCGGTAGGAATCTAACAATTACCCTCATATATATGAACAATTTTTAATAACTAGAGATAGATATGCTGTAGGGTTCCTAATCTCAACAATTTTCAGGGGAATTTCTAATAAAATTTGTGTGGAAATCTCAAGAATTAATGTTACAGTATTTGTTGCCCATCGAATGATTCCATAATATCCATATATTTTGACACTAGAAGATGAATTAAAACTGTTTATTTAAAACAGATAAATTAACATTTCCAGTAGGTCGTCTTAATATAAATTGATATTTTAAGTTTTTAAAGGAATTATTAAGATGCTTTCATATTCACCCCTATCGCGAATTAATACTTCACATATGTTCCCTTTTCCCACTTTTCGTTCATCAAGTTTGTTCACGTGAAAAAAATTCCCGATGTTGTGAAGTTTTTAGATGGAATTTTGTAAACAATAAACAGTTGTTACTATTGTGAATGAAAAGTTCATGGGAATATCACGATAGCAATTTTCCCTTCGAGGGAAGTGGATACTTCATAACATAAATTGCACATGTTATTGCCGATAGGGGTGATTGAATTTTTACGAATACGTATCATCACTAAAGAACCAAGATTTAAAAAATGTAATACATTATTATGTACAAAATCAAATCACTTTCATACAATTTGTGATTTGTTTATTACTCAAAATAACCTAAATTAAGTTAATCTACAAAATAAATATTTACTTTTACGAGTGCAGCTAAAATATGTTAATTTGCTAACAATTCATTAATGTTACCGCTTTGTTTTATATTTCATCTCAATTGTATCGATTACAATAAATTTTCACCCATTGTTTTATTATGATCATCATGACCACTTTAATAATAAATAAATAATAAACACGAAATAAACAATTTAAATTCCTTGCAACCAAAAAAAAAAGTAACGTATTTTACAAAATTTTATCGTTTGACTACATTTGGTTAACGCACAGCAGCAGCAACAAAAATTTGTAGAAAAATAAATAAAATGAAATTTAATTTATTCAAAAATAGAATAAATATTCTACACCTCAAAGTGTCTTGTCTGCTGGTTGATAAAATATATAAATAAATAATAAAAACATTGTCGTCTGTCCATCGTTTGTCGCTATTTAACTGCAAATGGTCAACAAGCACATTCAATATAATTTTTTTATTTTTTTTTTTGCAATTTATTTATTTATATTTACATGTACATTTTGTATTGAGTTTGAGATTTATTTTGGTATTGCATTAAATATTATTCACCACAAACACAGCCCAGTAAACATAAATTTATGCCTTATAATCAAAGAAAAGTTGTTGAATTGATGCTGAAATGGCTTAATGTATGTGTTCTAGGAGGTGGCAAAACTTTCACTTGCAGGTAGATTAGAGTCAGATATTCTATAAATTGGGGACGGTGAGATGTCAATTGACCCTACAATAGTTAACCCTATCAGCCACGGTTTTATGTGTATTAGTTAAACATCAAAACAATTGAATTTTTACTTTAATCAAGGTTAGTTTATTATAAAAAATAACTCAAAACATAAAAAACCACCCCATTCCAATTTGTTTTGTGGAATGAGGTGGTTAGTTTATTAACCACCGTAGCGGTTGGCATTAAAAATAATGCCAATAGATGCCAATAAACTATGTTTTAAATACTTTAGAAAAGGTGGTTAGTAAAGTGACCACCAAACCTCAAAGAGTTAACAGTGGGTAAATCTTTTTTCTGCAAACGAAAGAACTAGCCAGCTTCCTAGGCGCATTAGAGGATGAACATAACATAAATTTTCTGTTATTTAACTTTTATAACTGACATTAAGCATTTACTATCTACATTGTTAGCTGGGAATACACGTGAAGTATGCATTAAGTGTTGCCACACATACTCACGCGTGCTTAATGGTGGATATATTTGAATTATTTTTTTGTTAAGTCGAATTTAATTGAATTTATTTTATTAAACCTCAAAAAAATATAATGATGATGTTCTTTGAATACAAATAAAACCGATTAATTTTCATAATCGCATTAGTTGTCATAAAGTCGAGGAAATGATATTCGATTTAGTGGGAGATTATAAATAAATTTAATAAATTATTGTTATTAATAGATGGAAATGTATAAGATAGTGTGATGACAACCTTGAGACATGATTTTAATGATCTTAACGATCATTTTATGCAGATTTTTTATTTTAAATTTGATAAGCTATATTTTAAAGCGGAATTTAATTGAAATTGTTTAAGAAAATTACTTTAAATTACAATATATTTTTCAAAATTAGTATATTTAATATAATTTTCGATTTTAATATTGGGTGTATGACATAAAAATGCGGGATTTACAATAGATGTCATATCTTCTGAACGCGATTTTTGTTTTTAATAACTTACTATATGTCATTTTGAAGGGTACATATCTGTCAACAACAAAGTTTTTTTTTGCTTCGAAAATGTCATATGCCGGAAGTTTTGCTTTACTTCTTTAATTTGAAAAAAAGTGTCGCCGAAGCACACCGTTTGCTCATCAGAGCTTAAAGTCAATGTGTTCCATCGTTTTCAACGTGCGATAGATGGTTTGTTCGGTTCAGAAGTAGTGATTTTTATACGGAAGACAAAGGTCGCCAGGTCAGGAAAAAAAGTTTGAAAACCAAGAATTGGAGGCATTACTCCATGAAGATTGTTGTCGAATTCAACAAGAGCTTTCAAAATCAATCAGCAATATCAAAACGTTTGCAAGCAGCAGGATTCATCCAAAAGAAAGAAACTCATTTTTGCACCGAATCATTACTTCCGATGAAAAATTAACCCATTACAATAACCCGAAGAGTAAGAGGTCGAGGGACTGGCCAACCAGCCTAATCGACACCAAAGCCAAATATCCATGTCGCTAAGGTAATTCTTTGTATTGTGTGCTGCTGAAATCTGACCAGAGCATCACAGGGAACCTGTACCGATCACAACTGATTCGTTTGAAGCAAGCATTGGCCGAAAAACGATCAGAATATGCGGCCAGACATGAAATATGATCATACTTTCTTACTTGTTTTATGTTGCTGATGCTCGAGGGAATGTTGTAGAAAAGTTTAAGACCCAAAAGCAGAAAATTTCCCCAAAAAGTTCGTGGTATGGCAGCAATATGCAGTTGCGGCAAAAGAAGCCAAACATTTGTTACAAAGTGCTCTATAAATACTAGGGTATTCGAATTATTCGATTTTTCTTTTGTTCGAATAAAACGAATAATTCGAATAAGAGATTTTAACTTGTTCGAATAATTCGATCACACGTTTAAAATTAATCGAATTATTCGAATAATTTAAATTTTTTTAAAAAAGTAAAGAATGAAGTTTTGATGTCGGTTTTTTAATATTTTATTGTTAAAGAAAAACAAAAAATAACGTTAAAGTTAACAATCAGTACATCATTAAATTTTCAACAGAAATATTCTGATCAGATTAACTCCCAAACAATCTACAAAACTAGACAATTGTTTTGTAGATTAGTATCCGTTTTGGAGCTATGGTTTAAAAAATTTGACATGATCCTGAATTCAAATACAACATAAACGTGTTAAGAACTATTTATGTCGTTCATTAATTCGGGTTTTGAATTGAGTAACTAATTCTTCTGGACATGATCCTGAATTCAAATACAACATAAACGTGTTAAGAACTATTTATGTCGTTCATTAATTCGGGTTTTGAATTGAGTAACTAATTCTTTAGTAAATTAATTATTCACTATTTCTAAAGTTTATTACCACGTTAGACAAAGATGTTCAACGATGTTCAAAATCATGTATAAGACGAACTCCATGCTTTTCTTGCAACAAAACTTTAGTTTGCAATATTTGTGTTTATCGTTCGATTTATTAAATATTTTACAACACTTACGTACGCGGTTAATAACATCACTTATATACATATATTTTAAGATCATGGCCTTCATCTTCACCTTCAATGTAATCATTATAAATGTCATCCGCAATATCACTTTCGACGACCGTTTCAAAATCACATTATCCATCACATTCAACAACTCCACTTTAATCTAAGTTAAAAGTTTTATTATTAATTGCGATTCTTCCAATATTTCGCCAGCTAAATAACAAATATTTTATTCCGTACCTTTTATTTTCATTGCTTCAAGTCCTAAGTTAAAAATTTTGAAAGATTTCTTGCAGTAATATTTATATATTTATAGAAGGAGCTATCGGAACACTCATCTACAGTGATCGAAAGTCCCTTTGTCTTTAGTTATTTGTCGAATTTCAGAAACAATACAATTTTTGTGAATTATTATTACTTATTTAAATTTGAAATTATGAAAAATTTTAAGCAATTTAATAAATTTAATTACTATTCGTTTTATTCGATTATTCTACATAAAATTGTTCGAATTATTCGTTATTCGATAATGGCCATTTTTAAATTGTTCGAATAATTATTCGTAAGAAATTATTCGATTAATCGAACGATCATTAGTCGAATGAATACCCTAATAAATACCGAAATTTACATCAAGAAATGTTTACAAAAGTCGCTATGATAAGGAAAGTGGAACAGGAACAATAATATGGGATTTGTACCAAACTGCCTGGTGCTAAGAGGCAAGTGGAAAGATATTAGGCTCTTGTTAAAAGAGAATTGAAGAGCACAAAAAATCGGTCAAGCCGATTGAACGAAAAATCGGTCAAATCGGTCAAGCCCGACCATATAATACCCTACACTAAGTAAAAGAGCAAAAACATTTTTCTTTTAAAATTTCAATAATTTATATTTTTGAGTGATTTTCGGTAGTGTGCCTTATATGGGGGCTATGATCAATTATGGACCGATCACCATGAAATTAGGTCGTGTGATTTGTGTCCATATGAAAGTTTACTATGTTGAATTTTGTGAGTATACCCACATTTTTAAGCGATTTATACACGTTTAAGTGATTTTCGGAAGCGGGTCTATATGGGAGCTATGACTAATTATGAAACGATCGTAACAAAATTTGGTGACATGAATTTTGTGTATATAAAACTTATTTGGAGCGGAATTTGTGGATATACATATATAAATTAAACATTTATAACCGATAAAGTCCAATTTCGGGAGGACATTTGTATGGGGACTAGGTGAAATAATGGACCGATTTCAGCCAGTTTCAATAGGCTTGGTCTTTGAGCCGAAAAAATAATATGTACCAAATTTCATCGAAATATCTTCAAAATTGCGACCTGTACTATGCGCACAAGGTTTTCAAGGACAGCCAGCCAATCGACTCAGAAAGTGAAGAGTGTTAGACTAATATTTTTGGGCTTTACAAACATCTGCACAAACGCATTATACCCTCCCCACTATGGTGGTGTAGGGTATAAATAGTCGTTATACATTTTCACTCCGTTAGTCGCAAATAAGTTTACAGCGCTTCTTAACATTTATTATTCATTTTATGATTTTGACAAATAGTTTTCAAAACGTTTTCAAAATTTGCACTTTCATATCTTAATAACAGCCTTACTTACCAAACATGTTAAAGAAATAAAAAGATTTTCAGTAAATTTTAACATGAAATAACAAGCCGACTCAATTTTTATTTATTCTTTTAATTTCCAACAAATTTACTATTTAAAGGTTTTTGTTACAATTATATTGGTTAAATTTGTGTGTTGCTAACAAATTAGTGAAAGTATAAGCTGTTTAAACTTTGTTTAAAGGATTTTCTCACAGTAGTATGTGTATTAAAGATTTTTATCTACTCTGAAAACGAAAAACAAATAAGTCCTTGCTTTGATAAAAACTTTCTAGATTTAATGTTCATTGTGGCAACTAAAAATCCTTGATGAATAGTGATTTTATGTAAAAAAAAAGAAAAATAATAAAATATCTATTGTTGTTTTCACTACTTAACACCAATTAACCCTTTTATTATGGCAAGTTGGTTTTTTTTTTCAGTTGGAAAGCAAATCATGCAAACTTAAATTGTAAAATAAAGAAATGAAAAAAAAGAATTATGTAGAAATGTAGGTCTTCTACTGGTAGCTATAAGATTTAAAATATTGTTCATATTATGTTGCAAATAGCTGCAATAACAATCAAACAAATGGACTGTATGTGTTTAAAGTGGCAACTAGAAAGAAAAGGAAAGCGAAATAAACAAAAACATTTAGTTTAGTGGCCCACCGAAGCAGGATTTTGAGGACCTCACAATGCTACATTACAAGCTTTAAGTAGCACAAACTATAATAGATTACACTTGTAATTCTTAGGAAACTTTAGAAAATTAGCTATTACAACAATTTATATAAAAATACCTACTTTTTTGCCCAGCCGAACTTTGCTATTCAGGGGGCCACTAAAACAAGTGCAGTTAGCTAAGCCACAGTCAGAGCGAGAGACAAAGAGAAAGAGTAACAACAACAATAACAACGAGGTCAACAAAATTTTCAAATAAACATACATTCATACATACCCATGCAAAAATTACATTGTTTGGGACAAGGTTCTGTTTTTAACAATAAACTTTGTAAAAGAAAACGAATCAACTACAACAAAATAACTATGTAAAATTGACATTAAAATATACAATTTTGTAAACTACGCACACATACAATATCTACAAAAAAAGGATTGAAATGTTTGTATAAAATACACAAATGTTCTATTAAAAGATTAAAAGAAGCCATCATCAATTTGAAAATTAAAAAAAAGAAAAAGTTTTTTGCACAACACCCACAAACTAACAGTGCAATTTAACAAATTTCTTGGTAAAACTAATTTCTTTTCCAATTGTTCTCGTCTCACTTAAGAAAATGCGATTATAATAAATCACCGTAAATTGTCTAGTTTGTTTTCGATTTTTTTTTTACATAAATAATAGATTACTTTAGTTTTAGGTTTTGTTGTAAAACGTGCCAAAACATGTACTGTTTGTGTAAATATAAATTGATTTAAACTGTTTTCATCACAATAATAACAGTGGTGTCTTAAATGTTAAAAGAAAAAATATAGAAATCTATTGTTAAAAAAATAGTTGCTAAAATATTTAAAATTTTTTACAATTGACCTATCTATAGTATGTAGAATATAAGTACATATTTAGTGCAATAATGACCACTCATTACTTAGTAATGCATATTGTAATTAGTTAACTCAAACATCGAGCAATTATGTTTAGCAGGTTTAAACAATTTTTAATTTCACCAATACAACCACTGTACACCCAACAAATAATAGCCACCTTCGAAAAAGCAATAATAAATCTGTTTACTACGTTTAATGAATGACAATAAAATTATTTAATTTTATTTAAATAATACAACACAATAGAATGCTGTTAAGAAAAATACTCATTATTTAAAAACAAACTATTTTATCATATAATTTTTTCTATTACTATTTATTTTTCACTTCAGCTGTGTTAAGTTTAGTGGTGTAGTGGTGAAGAGATGAGAGGTAAGATTAAAATATTGTCACGATCCATAACCAGAGGCGTGTCTATGCTAATTACTAACCCTGCAAACTATTATAAAGAAAATGATATTTGATCTAAACGTCATTTTTAATTAATAATAGTTATTGGCAAATTGTAAATTGGAATTTTAATTAGGATTATGATTTATAGTTATTCTTTTTAAAGTAAACATAAAACAAAATATAATTATGAAAATAAATATGTAGTTAGAACATAATTTATATTGGCAAAAGTAGTTTTTTATATATTAACAAGTAAGAGAGCTATATTCGGCTGTGCCGAATCTTATATACCCTTCACCAAATTATACTTAAAAATAAATTTTTTTAAATATTTTTAGGTAAACAAAATTTAATTTTTTTTTAATTGTTTTTCAAAATTTTTTTTTTTGAAATTGTTTTTTAAAAAAAGTTTATTCCAAATTTTTTTTTTTAGTTTTTAAATTTATTTTTTTTTGGAAAAAAATGTATGACAAAAAAAATTTTTTGATGAAAAAAAAATTCGGGTTAAAAAATATTTTTCCCGATTTTGAACCATTGTAGGTCCAACTTACTATAATAGCCTTATCTACATCGTTGCAATGGACTTTGAAATATCTATCATTAGATATCCATATTGTCTATATTAATGACTTAGTAATCCAGATATAGATCAAAAATAGGTCAAAAATCGAGGTTGTCCCGGTTTTTTGCTCATATCACCGTTAATTATGGACCGATTTTGCTGATTTTAAATAGCAATATCTTCTTGACAGAATTATTGAAGATTTGGATCCCGAAGATATCTGGGGTCTTCTGAAAATTGATTTCAACAGACAGACAGACGGGCATGGCTTAATCGATATAGGGTCGGAAATGAAAAATGTAGAAATTACAAATTACAATTTGAAAAAGAAAATAATACCTATAAAGTTTTGTTTAAATACTCAATTTTTTTTCCATTATTTAACAATCTTAACGCTGTATTTATAACAAATATCCAGCAAGAAAAAGAGCAAATTCTAAAAAAAAGGAATTTTTTATTAATTCTAATAAACTATTTAGACTTTTGCGTGTCTAATTTCTTTTAAACGTATATAACAAATTCTTGTTAAAAAAACCAAAGAATCTTAACATGTTGCATGAGCCCAAACTCAATTAAAAATTTTAACAAAAAAACAAAGTGAAAAAAATAACAGAATAATAATAAAAAAAAACATACTAAAACTTGAATTGTCTTTGTTGTATCTTCAATTTGTTTCTTTAATATTTACATACACATGCAGTACATAGATTTAACATTATTTGTGTGTTTGTTTTTTTGTATATACAAAATATGTATGTACGTACATACATATGTACATGACCTGAGATGTGTCTAACATAAAATGTTGAATGTTTTCTTCTTCTAGTGGCTGTTAAAAATACAAGAAATTATACAAGAGAGACTCGAGTAACGGGATATTAACAGGTTGGCAGACATATTTTAATTAGTTTTAGGTGGTAAAATGCAAAGAATGATAATTTAAATTAGCTCACTGAGCTTTCTTCTATTTCGCAAAATGCTTGCAAAAAATCTTTAACAACTGAATTATTATTCATAACATATTAAGGTTCCATATTGAATTTTTTTTCTAAAAACTCTAAAATTTAATGGATTTACAAAAGACTAATCAATCATTCTAGTGGTAAATACATACATATGTTTTACTAAAAATTTACTGCAGAATTTTAAACTTTCTTTTACTCGTATATTTTTGAAATAATTTGTTATGTATTTATTCAATTAAATCCCGTCAAACGAATTATGAGTGTAAAATTATACGAGTGAAGTTTTTAAAAAAAGGCACGTTGTGATTTTAAACACAAGAAAACAAAAGCTCTTAAGTTTATTGACTTTACAGAATTTAATAAATAATAAATAAATATTATTCTGTTTATTTTCTTTAAAAAACATGAAATATCTTTTTACAAATATTTACATAACAAATTAAAATAATAAATATAATAAAAAACAATACAGGTACAAACAATAAAAATTAAAAATTATGTTAATTTGTTAAATGCAATTAAAAAGGTTTTATGAACATCAAAACAAAAAAACATTAGAGATAAAGATTTCTAAATTCTTAAGTAGATAGACCTAAATGCCAAAAAAAATATCCCAAAAACTTATAAATGTTTAATTCCTAAACAAATCCATCATTAATTAATAGATTATTTTTAATGATTTGTTTCTATGGTTTAGATATTGAACTTCATCAATCGATCAACATGAATTTGTGATGGAATTGTAGGCTTTTTTTCATTGGCATTTAATGATAATGGCACGATTTTTATAATAAAACTAGAAGAGAGATGTAGCCAGCCAACCTAGAAATAACAAATTAATGAAGCGCAAAATTAACAAAAAAAAAAAAAAAGAAGAATAACACAATGGTAATATAATTTCAAAGAACATTTATCTGATAAATTAATTTTAATTTAATTTTTGTTTTATACAACTGAAAATAATCAAATACATAGATCGAATAACAGCAAAGGTCTTTTTTGTATTGAATAGATAGAAGTTTTGAAAAAAATATTATTTAACTATATATAAATTATTGAATTACAAAAAAACGACTTCTCGTTATGGTTGTTTATCTGTTCTGTGAGTGTGTGTCTGACATTTAAAGCTTAATAAATAAATAGCAGAAAACTGCCAACCACATGTGTATACAAATACCCTAAACCTTAAAAATGTAGGGAAGGATCCCCTTTGTTGGAACTTGTATATAGAGTTTTTATAGCCATAACTTGGGTATAATTAGAGACTTTGTTTAATTTTGATAATGTAAAACCAAATTAGTCTCATCCGGGAATTCCCGGGAATATTTTTTTACAAAGTTCCGGGAAAATTTTGTTGGGAAATTTCGGGAATTTTCTTCTTAAAGTTACAGTATTATTTCCGCAAAGATAAAATATTGAATTTAGACTTAATCATTTTATTATACTTCACAGTGAGTTTGTCATTGCGTTTGTGATTTCTACGTTTTTCATTTGACATGTCCATCTGTATGTTGGGGGCTAACCAAATAACTTACATACATACGTACATAATTCATACATCAATGTATCCGCTTTAGACCCGGTTCGGTTGCTATTTAAAATCGAGATAATCGGCCCACAAATGACTGAGATATAAGAGAATAAACAGGACAACCTCGATTTTTGACCTACTTTTTATCTATATCTGGATTACTAAAGGTAGGATCACACATGGCAAATATTTGCTCAAAAAAGCGTAACCACTTTTTTAGCACAAATTTGTTTGACGTGTTTACTCTTACAAGTTTTTTGTAAGATCAAACAGCATCAAATAAAATAAAACTAAATTTTTTGTTTTGAATCATCCTAAGTAAAATTAGTTTTTCGAATAAATAAAAGAATTCAAATGTATTTTATTTAGTGGTTACGTCTTTTTCGTCAAATATTTGTCATGTGAGACCCTACCTTAATTCATTAATATAGACAATATGGATGATAGTTAGACGGACCTACAATGAGTCAAAATCTGGAAAAATATTTTTTAACCCGAAATTTATTTTTTATCAAAAAAATAATTTTTAAAAATTAAAAAAATAAATTTTGACAAAAATTTTTGGCCATAACGTTTTTTATTACTAAATTAAAAAATCTTTTAAAAAAAAATTAAACAAAAATTTTTAAAAAAAAATAAAAAATTTTGTTGTTAAATTTATCACAACCAAAACTTTTAATATGGGAGAGAACCAGTATGTTTATTTAAATAAAACAGGGCGATTTAAGTTCTTAACCCTTCAACCGCAAACTTTAAAAATGTCGAATAATTTTGTGTAGGATAATTATGACCCAATAAACTCAGAACAGCCATCAGAAACTAGTTTGCAAATTAAGTTTAGGAACCAGGTGCAAAAAGGTGAAGAGTGCCTCAGGACATTGTTTGGTGTAAAAAACAATAAGATGTAAATATTAATTATGATACGATTTTATTGAAAAACTAATGTAAAAGATACAAAAAGTAAGAAAATATGTTTTACTTTCTACGATCATACTCATAAAAACTAATTTTGGCATTTGAGCAGCAAATGAAGATCGCATTTTGAGCAAACACACTGTCGATATTGTCATAACGGACGTCATTACATTAACTGGATGTTTTGCTTTTTCGCCTACTTTTGAACTTTCTGGCTGTGGATCTTCTTGTGGACTACCAACTGATCATGAGTCAAGGCGGATTATTTAATCCGTCTGCGGTTTCTATCGCCATTGCTATATTTTTTTTTTTATATAACAAAAAAAGTAAAGAACTATGAAATATAACATGCCGATAAATTTAGCCGCAACCCACAACAGTGCCCAGAGGCACCCCTTAGTTTCAACACACTTTTTGTTAATTTTTTAACATTTATAAATTCATTTTTTATCTTCTTTTCTTTTAAAATATTTCGAATCGAGATCGGGCGACTATAAGTTAGTAAAAATCAGATACAAAATTTCACGTGCTAAAATTATGACATCACTCACAAAACAGCAAAAACTAAAAGTCAGAATGCATTTCGACCTTCGAGGGAAATTTTAACAAACCTGTAACTAAAGTCACCGTTAAATTTGAAAAATTAAAAATTATAATCACTTTTTGAGATAATTGGTGTTTTGTAATGCATGCCTTGAGGCAGTGATAGTATTGAAGAGGTAGTATATTTAGAAGGTTAATACAAGAGAAGGGAACCACGTCCATGAACAAAACAATATTGAGGTGGTAATCCGAGGTCTAAAATATTTTAGAATTTACAAATTTGGATGGCTGTTTCGAAAATAAATTCTAGAGGATCATTGGTAAAAATGGCAATTTTTGGAATGGGACACGTAACACACTATATAGATTTGGTAGTCCAAGGGGCCCTAATAATGTAATATTAGTGGGATAGCTGAAATATTTTTAGGATTTGAGAAAATTGAGTATGAAAAAAATATGATTTTGGAAAATTCTTTAGAGGATCATTGGTAAAAATGGCCATTTTTGGAATGCTACACGTAATACACTATATAGGATTGGTAGTCCAAGGGGTCGTTAATGATGCACTATTTGTGGGATAGCTGAAATAATTTTGGAATTTGAGAAAATTGAGTTCGAAAAAAATATGATTTTTAAAAAAAAATCTTGATAGGATCATTGGAAAAAATGGTGATTTTCGGAATGGTACACGTAACACACTATATAGGTTTCGTGGCCAAGGGGTCCCTAATGATGTAGTATTAGTGGGATAGCTGAAATAATTTTGGGATTTGAGAATATTGAGTTTGAAAAAAGTGATTTTTAAAACAATTATTTAGAGGATCATTGGCAAAAATGAACATTTTGGAATGGTGCACGTAAGACACTATATGGGTTTGGTAGTCCAAGGAGTCAATAATGATGCACTATTTGTGGGATAGCTGAAATAATTTTAGAATTTGAGAAAATTGAGTATGAAAAAAATATGATTTTTGAAAAAAATTCTTGAGAAGATCATTGGTACAAATTGCCATTTTTGGAATGCTACACGTAACACGCTATATAGGTTTGGTAGCCCAAAGGATGCAAATAATTTTGGGATTTGAGAAAATTGAGTTGAAAAATATGATTTTTGAAAAAAAAATCTTGAGAGGATCTTTGTAAAAATGCTAATTTTTGAAATGGTACATGTACCACACTATATAGGTTTAGTAGTCCAGGGGTCCGTAATGATGCACTAGTAATGGGATAGCTGATATAATTTTGGAATTTGAGAAAATGGAGTTTGAAAATAAATATGCCATATTTTTAGCAATATATTAATCGCTCAAAAAAATAATAATATTTACTTATTCATTTATTAATACTAGTATGTAACGAAACATGTTTTTAAGAATTCCTTCCCCCAATAGGTAGTATTTTATTTTCTATAGCTGTTTTTTCCACTGTAAAGTATCCAAACTTCAGTCAAGCGTCAAATACATACATATATGTATGTATGTTATTTATTTAAGCCCTTGAAATTTTGTGTGTGTTTTTTATGTATTTTATTTATTAATACATATAGTATAGTTTTTTGAACAGAATTACATATATTTTAAGTAAAAAACAAATAAAATTTTACAACGATGACAAGTAAATAATATAAAAAAAATCAATATGATATTTTATTTTATAGATGTACTACTTATATTTATGCCCGCAAATTGCTATCTTAAGCTTTTAGTTTAAAAAAAAAAAACAATTATTAAAATAAATACATAATACTACCCTGTTATTGAGTCAATATTTACAATTTCAAATTATATGTTATTGAAAAGGTTTTTTTTATATTATTTCAAACAAACAAAATATTAAGAAATTATCAAACAATATCAAATTAATGATGAGTCATATTTAGAGAGATGATCGAAAAACAAAATCTGTTTATTAATATTAATAATAACAAATAAAATAAAATGATATAATATTTATAATCATATTGACATCATTTTAGTAAGATGAATGAATAATATAGAAGATTTAATAGCAAGTGATCATCAATTTTGACTTTAGAAAAGCAGTTATGGAAAATATTAAGTAAAAAAAAACAATATCAACTTATTTAATTGATATTTTTGATAAAAACTATATCTACACAAGGTTAATTATGATTTCTGAGAAGTGATATTATTTTCAACCAAATGACTAAGAAGTAAAGAAAAAAAAAGAAATTTATTTAAACAATTATAATTGAGTGTCAAGTGTATAGTGTTTCTTTTAAGTGAAATTATAGCGTTATATTTGCATCATCATAGTTATAATTGGAGAAAGAAATGAAATTCAAAATATGTTAAATTCTAAGAAATGTTAGCAATTTAAAAATTTAACAGTCTAGTCTAGTTTGTATTTAAAATTTATCACCTTTGGTTTCTTATTTATAGTGGAATCAGTTAAGTTTCAAGTTCATTTTGCTATTAACTTTAAAACTGTGAAAGTATTAAAATAAAAAATGAACATAATTCATGACAAAGTTCTGAAAGGCCAATGAGTAAAATTGCGTGACTAAGGAATGCATCCATTAGGAAATTTACATGTTAATTTCAATAAAATATGAGTATAACTGGAGTCAGTGAGAATTAAAAGTAAATTTATTTATTGCAGAAATTCAGATTCAGATTTGTTATTTTTTGTCATCTTAGATCATTTATTATTAACCCTCTAACACGCAAACTTTAAAAAGTTAAAAAAAGTTGTCGATTAATTTTTTTAGGGTAATTATGACCCAATAAACCCATAGCATCCATCAGAATCTAATTTGCAAATTAAGTTTAGGATTAGGAACCAGGTGCAAAAAGATGAAGAGAGTGCCTCAGGGCATTGTTGCCGGTTTAGATGTAAAAATCAATAATTATGATACGATTTTATTGCAAAACTAATGAAAAAGAATTAATAAAAAAAAATTTAGAATAGATCGGTCGACTAAAAGTTAGTAAAACTTTGATTAAAACTAAAATCACACACAATATTTCACGTGATAAAATTATGACATCACTCACAAAACAGCTGATAGAACAAAAAGTAAAAGTTAGAATGCATTTCGAGATTCGAGAGAAATGTTAACAAAGCTGTAACTAAAGTCACAGTTACATTTAAAAAATAAAAATATAATTACTTTTTGAGATAATTGGTGTTTTGTAATGCATACCTTGAAGCATTCTTGCGGGTTAGATGGTTAATGATGGCTACCGATTCGAAACGGTAACGCTAATTAGTTTAAATGATAAAGGTAATTTCGGTCCGACTTAAATTTACTTCTGTGAATTTAAATAAACTCACCCAGGAAAAACTGTATTAGCTCTAGAACTAGTTCTATAATGAATGCATATAGCCAGTTCTCATTCAAGTTTAGAGTTGCGAAAAACGATTTTTGTTTGATATTTTAACCTTCAGAACTGGAATTGGAACGATTCTGGAACCAGTTCTTTAATCAATGATTTATGTATGAAATTGCAACCCTAAAAACTAGTTCTACAGCTCTAGAACTAGTTCTTTCATTCGTGATTTTTTTTTGTTGAAATAGAAAAGCAGATGAAGAAATTTTAATTGATTTATAGAATTAGCATTATAAGACTAATATTTACCGAAAATATATTTAATAGATTTATGAATAAATTTAACGTCAATTGTATTATATGCATAATAGAGAATTCGAAAATAAAATATTTGTTTCCCAATTATTAAAGTATCTGAAGTGGTTCTGATTACACCCGTTCTAGAACAAGTTATTTTATATTCCTGCACAATTACACAAACCAAAAATTGATTTTTAGAAAAACGGAAACGGTATTTTCGATTATTTCGGTAACAGTATTTTAGGGTAAACAGGTAATTGCAGTTATTTCGGTAACGGTATTTTAGCGCTAACGGTAGTTGAGCTGAAAGGGTATTTTCAGCGTAGCTGGGATTAGTGTTAACGGTAGCCAAACTTGTTTATTAGGCCCCTGTACTGTAAAACGGATCCGTGTAACGTTTTCGTTTTTAAAACGAATTCGAATCTTGAGTGTTATAAGCTTTGCAGGTAAAAATAACAACATTTAACTTAGACTCAGAAAAGTCTTAAATCCTCAAAAGCTCTAAGCCTTTTTTAGCAAGCTTTTATTTAACTTTCAATGTTCAAGGATTTAACAATAAAGCTCAACATCAGAAAATGTTGCGACAAGCTTTTATCTATATACTACATACGTATATAAAAATGAAATGTTCCATGTATGTAATGGCTACACGTGAGAACGGCCGGAGCGATTTTTCTGATTTTTTTTTATTCGATTCGAAATTTTCAGGAGATGGTTTGTAAAGAAAAAAAAATCAAAAATTCCGGGTAAAACTCGGACACTTTTTTTGAGTACAGTCAACTGTAATAAAAAAAAACTCCCTAAAGTATGCAGTAAAAATTTAGGTATTTTATTTGCAAATAAATAAGAACAGACAGGTTAAAGAAAATTGAAGCCGGGCGGTCAACTAGTATCTTATAAATTGTAAAATGCGGTACTCTGCTCCAAAGTAAAGAAAGCGGTTTGCATCAATCGAAACAAATAGTAGCCGGACGGGGCAAGGTCTGGACTATAAAGCTAAATACTTTTTAACAGGTATTGCAACATGTGGCTGAGCGTTGTCATGATGGAATATTATGGTTTCATGTTTGGCCGCATATTCTGGGCGGTTTTCGGCATCAAACGAATCAGTTGCGTTCGATACAGTTTCCCTGTGACTGTCTGGCCAGATTTCAGCACTTCATTATAGATAGGAACCTTTTGGCTTAGTTGACGATTCGGCTGGTTGGCCGGGCATCACATACGATATCTTACGATCTCATCGCAAGCAATTATTTGGTGTAAACATTATTTTCTTTTATAGCGTTCAAGCATCATTTCGGATATGCAGAATCGTCTTTCAATATCTCTCGGCTTCGCATGGTACCCAATTTCCCAGTTTTTGGATGAATCCTGAAATTGCTGCTTGAGTAGCTTCCAATGATTTTGCAAACTCTTGTTGAGTTTGACAACAATCTTCATGGAGTATTGCCTCCAAAATTCTTGGTCTTCAAACTTTTTTGGCTGGCCTGGGCGATCTTTGTTTTCCGTGTAAAAATCACACGTTGAAAAATTGTATCGAACCGGATAATTATAATGAGATTTTTGGCAATATAATTATTCCAGATACTGTAGGTGTGAAAAATCGCTAATATTCGACAAAAAAAAACTATTTATATGAATAATTGTTATTGTTATATTATTAATTCAACTCAATTTATATCGTTGATCATTGCATTATGAAGAATTTATCTATTATAAATGCAAATATAACACAGACTTCACAAATTAACACCATAGAAAAACTACGTCAAATTGTTTTCTCAAAAATTTAATGCTTGACTTATGATCTATGTATCAAATGAATATTGTATAGTAAGTATTTTAATAAATACTTAATAATATTTAACAACAATAACACATGGATGAATGAATTACCTGAAAAGTATTGAATTTCCGCAGAATCAACGAACTAAAACCAACAACATAATATCGATATAACTACAATTTCGAAGAAATATATGTGAATGGAATGGAATGGAAGGTGTGATTTTTCTTTTATATTACAAAATTTGTTTTAAGATAATTTCACTATTTTTTTTAATAACAAATCAATTCAAGACACCATAACAAATTTGTTTTAAATAGAAACAAAAAAGAAATTTTAAATTGAAAGTAAAATAAAATTGAAAGTTAATTATTTGTTTTATATGTATGTTCAAGTAATTTGTTTTGATATCTCTATTTATAGATAAACAAAACACAACACTAATGGACACTACTATCACTGACATGTATGGAAAACCATTGATTTACAATTACATATTTAAAAACTGACAAAAACTGAACTTTAATTTCACATAAAATTCGGAAATAATTAAAACACTAATGAATGACACAAAGGCGTATAAAGAGCCGACAGACACAAAACAGTTCCGCTACGTTAAAAAGTGCCAAACGAACTAAAACCAAACGAATCAGACAATTTTAAAGTACTAACCTACTTAAACAAAATTTCTACTAAAAACAAACAAAAAAGTAACAAAAACTCAAAATTGTAGTATAAATAAATAAAATAATGGAAAAAAAAGTAGTATATTATACAAAGTATAAACAAACCGTTTTAGAGCAAACACTCGCTGAAACACATGTCAGTATGCCAGACACCATTGGATCTACAAACATTAAAGCCAACAACAGCACGTTATAGGTATTCCATTCATTCTATTTGGAAAAACAAGTTAGTCAGTCAAACTTTTAAATGAAATTTGACAAATTTTTGACAGTAAATTTTTTTTTTTAGTTTTTTATTTCTGTTTTGTTTGTTTTTATATTTTTGGTGACGATTATGTTGCTGATGAAGATCATCGTTTGGTGTTTGCTGATGTGTGTTTGCATGCCGCAATATATGACAGCAGCAAAAATAAATTTATGGTTGAGTTCCACTTAAGCTTAATACATATTACACATCACCATCACCATCATCATCGTCATATGTTCATACATATGTTTAGTATTGGGTTAAGGGAAACAACATTTTCTTTTTGTTTAAGTCAATTTGGAGATTTGTCAGCTTTGTCATAGAATTTTGTAGCAAAGATAAGTCCAGCATATCGTAAATGGGAAGGAAGTATTAGCTGTTGACTTACTGAAGTTGTAGAAAGAAATAGAATTATTTACTCCCTCCCACTTATCGTAACATTCCATAAGAATTTTAAAATTTTTACTAAGTTACTAAAGGTAGGTCACACATGGCAAATATTTCCTCAAAAAACCGTAACCACTTTTTTCGCATAAATTTGTTTGACGTGTTTACTCTTACAAGTGTTTTGTAAGATCAAACAGCATCAAATAAAATAAAACTAAATATTTTGTTTTGAATCAACCTAAGTAAAATAAGTTTTTCAAATAAATAAAAGACTTAATTTAGTGGTTACGTCTTTTTCGTCAAATATTTGTCATGTGTGAGTGACCCTACCTTAAGTTTAAATCATAGAGAAATACACATAGAGCGGAAACTAGACAAAAACGCAAACAAAAAAATTACTCAAAATAATCACATATACGATCGTTGTTTTTATACCCGTTTGTAATTTCTACAATATAATGTTCCGACCCTATAAAGTATATATATTCTGGATCCTTATAGATAGCGAAGTCGATTAAGCCATGTCCATCTGTCTGTTGAAATCAACTTTCCGAAGCGCCCAAATAGCTCGGTTGCTATTTAAAATCGAGAAAATCGGTTCACAAATGGCTGAGATATAAGGAAAAAACCAGGACAAACTCGATTTCTGACCTATTTTTTACCTATATCTGGATTACTAAGACATTAACATAGACAATATGGATATCTAATGATAGATATTTCGAAGACATTTGCAACGACGTATATAAGACCATAGTAAGTTGGACCTACAATGGGTCAAAATCGGAAAAAAATTTAACCCGAATTTTTTTCACCAAAAATTTTTTTTTTGCTAAATATTAAAAAAAAAATTAAATTAAAAAATTTTTTTTTTTTAAAATTCGAAATTTTTTTTTCCAAAATTCATCAACGACGAACTGTCAGTCAGCGCAAGGTTGCTTCCTTTATGGATCGGCTTCATCTCACAATAAAATGAAGTTCTATTCTACTCTTGGTTTTTAATATTTCATGAAATCCTTTGGCCTGTTTGGAGTCTTTGGAATATCATCATTACTTTTCTCTAGATGAACATAACCGATTACGTCACAATCTTGTTCACTCAAAAGGTTGCAAAATTCATCAATGGCGATTGATCTTATAAGTGGAGAAAGAACCTCGCCCACTTGACAATCCTAGACCTTATTGTCAGTATCCACAAGGTTGTTTCTTTCAAGGTTTCACAATGAAATGAACTAGTCAGTTAATCTTGGTTTTTAATTGTTAGGAGGCCGGGAGAAATATTGTCTTGTATAGTTATTGAAACCTTATCAGTATCAAATATGACTCGAGAGATTACAGGCAATTATCTATTTTTCACTGTGATCGCAATACGAAATACCTCTAAAATTTATCCAGAATTTTATCTATAATTTCCTTTTGGAAATCTAGAGCTGCAGCACTTTTAAAAGTATTTCATTCCAATAAAAACTTGAATTTTTGTCACTTAATCACACTATAAAGATAAGCATTCAGAGAGTGTATATTCTGAAGCATTTTAGAAAGGCTTCTTAGATGTATAGCATTATCTCCAATTTGTTTGTTTTTTTTTTGGCGAAAAGAGAGTTTCGCTCACATTCCTGCTGTGTATATAATAATAGATGATCGCGTTCGGCCCTTGGATATATGTAAGTGCGGATCACTTGTCTAGACTAAGCAATATTTTGGAAAAACATTAGGCATTTCGCATTAAGAGACTTATTAATTCAAGTCATTCATAAATTTTTTGATAAACCAAATATTTTTCTCATGTATCGGTCATACAGTAAAGCAAAGTTGATAAAGTCAAAGCTAATGATCAACTGGAACTGTTTAAGATAATTTTCCTTAACTTTTCTTAATATTAGCTATTTCATTTCTAATTTCCTCTTTTAAAACAACGATGTTCTATCACATAATCACGAGACAGACTTCCAATGTTGTTCTAGAGTCTTTTCCTGGGGAAAATCATTTCCTTAGCTCGATTAAGTCTTTGGCCGAGTGAAATTCTTGTCGTGGCAACAAGTATGTTTGATGGTACTACTGCTGTTTTGAATTATTATTATCTTTATCAGCAGAGTTTTTTTGTAAATAATTTATAAGATTTTAAAGAAATTATTTATTACATAAGCCAATAGTTTATGAACTTTTTTTTATCATTTTATAGCTTTGTTGCGTTGTTGTTGATGGGTTTAACGTGAATTATACTTAAAGGTGTTTTCATATTAAAAGTGGCACAAGTTAGTTTCTATTTTATAACACAGAACCTGCCTCAATTTGTTTTATTTTTAACAGAAATAAAAATAAAAAATAAAAACATACAAAAACTAGACAAGGTAATAAAATATTAAATGATTTTTATGTATGTAAAATGCATTGTAGGTTAACTCAAGGAGGGGATACTGAATTTAAATAACTTCCTTAACATTATCGATCAAAAAGAAAAATACAAGCAAGAAACTAACTATTGATCAATTAAAATTTTATAGACAAGTCTAAAAATTTAATGAAAATATTACATTTAAATAGTGGAAAATCATGGGTTTGGTGGTTTTATGCTTATTAATTAAATATAAACACCACCCCAGCGACAACAACACTTGCCACATATGTATGTGGTGCTGGTGCCTGTCTGTCAGTCAGACTGTCTGTCCATTTGTTAGCTGTTTGTTGGTTGGTTTTATAAAATTTTCACGATGATGTCATTTTAGTGTAGTTGTTGTATTTTCATTTTATTAAATGGCAGAAATATTTTCACAGTTTGTAATTTTATACTTTTACTATTGAGAGAGAACAAACAAACAAAAAATATGTAGAATGGAAAATATTCTATGCACGTAGGGAAGTGTATTTTTATTTTTTTTTATTATTATTATTATTACTTTTGTATTGTTTTAAGCTTAATATAATATTACTACTACTTTTTTTAATTTTAATAAATTCTATTATTAGATTTGATTTAAGTTAAAAAAAATACGAGTAATTAATTTTAAATTATTCTTTAGTATGGGGGTCTTTATGTAACTTTTAAAATATTGAAAATTTATTTAAATTACATAACCAGACTATACGAAAAAGTAGTTTGAATTACAAAAAATTACCATAATTGTAATATTATGGTTGATAAATATTGTTTGATCTGGAGTTATTGTTTTCAAAATTGGATTATTTTAAAGTTTAAGTTACAGTATTATTTCTGCGAAGATAAAACACATACGTTATGATTGTTCGTTCATGAACAACCCAACTCTAATATCCATAGATTTTAAAGATGGCAGAGAAGAATTACGATGTAAATAACTGAATTTTTGTCACTCCATCTAAACTGTTTCAGCTACAACTGAAAAATTCGATTATTTGATAAGCAATAAATTCGGTTATCACAACCAAAACTATTTTCTCTGTGTGAGAAAAACAGACAAATGCTTTTTTAAACCAAGAAAATTGCATTTTCTAGTATTTCTTGGATTTCAGATTTGTTGGATTTCATTCTAATCGGATGATTCGATTATTGACCTGATTCTGAAGCACATATGGAAAACAATTTTAAAATGTTTGTTTGAAAAACTTTAAAAATTTTTTTAAAAACAGTGATTTTCATGTTTCTGAATCAGGACCTATATATATAGTTTTTTTCAATATTAGCAATTAAAAATCATTTAATAAATTCAGTTATCACAACCAAAACAACAAAAACGTTTGTTTAAAATTGAAATTTTAAGATGCTTAAGAATAAAACTTCTAAGGATATTCGGATTAAGAGAAGCTATAATCGACTGTGCGGAAGATAAAGATTGAAAACTATTTTGTTGAACAATTTTTTGGGTGAAACATTTTTTGGAAAAAAATCTTTGGATGTAAAAAAATATTTGGGTAAACATTTTTTTGTGAGGAAAAATTATTTGATAAATATTTGTTTAAAAAAGTTTTTGGTTGAACAAAATTTCTATGACTTAAAAATGCGGTATTTTTTTTAAAATTTTTAGCTTTATATTGAAACATTTGTGCAATATAAAATTATTCAAAGTATTGGCCCTTGTTAGCTATGACATTTGCTCATGTTTCTGGCAACATTTGGATTCAGAGCCAAAAGAAATGATCATCTTTTGGGGCTAAGGACAAATCTAGCCAATATCGGAAGCTCTCTTCTAAGGTGTAGCGTATCCCAGAGAGATCGGTCGAAACAAATAGTAGTCGGACGTGGCATGGTCTGTACTATAAAGCGGGTAAGGCAAAACTTCCCATCCACTTCATTATAAATACTTTTTAACAGATATTGCAACATGTGGCCGAGCATTGTCATGATGGAATATTACGGTTTCATGTTTGGCCGCATATTCTGGTCGTTTTTCGGCCAATGATCACTTCAAACTAATCAGTTGCGTTCGTTACTGATGGTCGTTACTGTGATGGTCTGGCAAGATTTCAACAGCTCATAATAAATAGAACCCATTTGCTGCCACCAAATACAGAGCATTACCTTAGCGCCATGGATATTTGGCTTTGATGTCGATTCGGCTGGTTGGCCGGGCTTCTCATACGATCTCTTACGCTTCGGGTAATCGTAATGGATTCATTTATCATCGCATGTAATGATTCGGTGCAAAAATGATTTTCTTTTATAGCGTTCAAGCATCTTTTCAGACATGTAAAATCGTCTGTCAAGGTCTCTCGGCTTTAGTTCGTATGGTACCCAATTTTCCTGCTTTTGGATGAATCCTGCTGCAGCAAATTGCTGCTTGAGTAGCTCCCAATGATTTTAGCAAGCTCTTGTTGAGTTTGACAATAATCTTCATGGAGTAATGCCTCCAATTCTTGGGTTTCAAACTTTTTTGGCGGTGCTGGGCGATCATTGTCTTCCGTGTTAAAATCACCACTTCTGAACCGCTCAAACCATCTTCCGCACGTTGAAACCTATGGAACACATTGACCATAAGCTTTGGTGAGCAATCGGAAATAAAGCAAAACTTCCCGCATATGACGATTCGGTGGTACAAAATTCAACATTTTCGAAGCAAAAAAAACGTTGTTGTTTAAACTATAATGTTCAATAACAAAGTGGGAATAAATGACAGATGTGTACCCTTCAAAATGACATATAAGATATTAAAAACAAAAACTGAGTTCAAAAGATACGCCATCTATAGTAAATCCCTCATATTGAAGTTATACAAACAATAAATTCTGAACTAAGACATTTTCTATTGATTGAGATCAGTGGCGGGCATAAGGAGAACATGGAACAGAGTAATATATTCAGCTTAGATTGTGATTTGTTTTTCACATTGAATAATTTGTATGAACTTCTTTGACATCTGTTATGATTATGGTAAATAAACGAGTATGTTCGGCCCCTGGCAGCTATAAGTGCCAATCAATGATTTACATATGATGGAATTTTAAAGTATCAACATAAAATCTTGTAATTTTTACTAACAACTTGTTTGTAACGTTTTGTGTATAGCCCATGGCCAACCCATTAATTTGTCTTAATTCTATAACCTGTAAGAAGAATAAATTTTCCAGCTTCTTTCTAGTTTTCCAAGAAAATTTCTTTAATAACCATAAATATGCAAAAAAAAAAAAAAAGAAACATTTAATCTACATAAAACTCCTCTTATGTTAATTTGAAGGGTGTGACACAAGTAATTTTTATATTTAATTTTTTTTTCAAACATTTTTACTCTTTAGGGAATCCTTATGTGTTACAAAAGAAAAAGAAGACTTACAATATTTTTTTCAATTTCGCTTGGTCACTCCATTTTATATTGCGAACAAAAAAACACACAATTTGCTCTTTAAAAATATAAAACAAAAAAATTAAATAAATAAATTTGTAATATTCACTTGTCAAGAAAATGCGATAACGTCTGCCAACACACATATTTATTTTTTTATTAATTCGATATATTCTGCTGATGGTGCTGCTGTGCTGCTGCAGTTGTCGTTATTATTTGAAATATCTTCTCTCAGTCTCAATTTTGCATTGTAAAAACGATCAAATTGTGTGTGTGTGTAGTTTGGTTTATGGTTTTTGCCATCCACACTTGCCGCAACAGCAACAGCAGCCGCAGCCTCAGCGGCAGCAATGAAAATATCTACTTCAGTGTCAAGTGTAGTATGAATTTATACGCCACATAAAATATAACACAATAACAACAACAACAACAACACCACGTAACAGCCACAAGCATTGCAACAACAACATGAATAATATGATTGACTTGAAAATAAGTGCAATTTTTTTTTATTTAGCATATAGACAGATACTTGTACAGATATTTATTATATTGTAATACAACAACAACAAAAACGAGTGGTACATATATGTATTTAAAAATTATTTCATTTTTATTTAATTTTAGTTTTTGCAGAGCTCTTTTTTTTTGCTGAAAAAATTGTATTTTCACTTGTATGTCATTGAAATATTTATTTTTGATAAAAGTGAAATCGCAATACACACGCACTTTTTACTGTGATGATAAGAGGAGTCAAATATTTAGAGGCAAAGAAAGGGGAGTAAATATTTGCTTTAAATATAGAGAATTTTATAAAATTTATTTAGTTTAAAACGGCAAAAAAATGCCGCCTCTTTTTCAGTTAATTAAAGTGAAAAAAACGACCCTGTTCTCTATAAATCGAGTGATTTCAAAATGTGGGATTTTCAAAAACGAATACATAATTGCCAAATTGTTGTTCTTTAAATCGCTCGGTTTTGTTCATTGTAACGGACTTGTTTACTCGAATGTAAAACGATTAAATTGTGTGGATTCGGTTAACAGAACCCCAAAACTTATGAATTCGTTTCAAAAACGAAAATTCGGTTTATCGAATTTAATTAGTAATAAAATCATTTGAAGTAGTAAAAACCGAACTATAAATGGATAAAAATATGTATTTAATTAAAAATAACATTCATAAATAGTTTTATTTCTCTAATATTTTGAAAATCAGTCTGGCATTTGAACCTCTATACAGCAATAATTTAGGAATGGCAAGTCATTAGTGGTTAACATAAATCGCAAAGACAAATATATACCATATACATTACTTAGAAGTAGTTTAGTAATGGTTGTCATATAATCATACAAATAAATACTAAATGTAGTATTTCAGAAATGTATAATTGCATTTAAGAAATTTCCAATTGCCTTGAGGAAGTTTCCAATTGTATTTCAGACATGTCTAATTTTGAATAAAAATTCCCTTTTCCCATTTTTCCTATTCAAATTCAATGGGAAAAAACTCCCGGGGAATTTTTTATTCATAATTGGGCTGTATGACTTAAATATTTTAAACATTTGTACAATATAAATTATTCAAAGTATTGCAATGACCTTTTCCCATCTTTCTGGCAACAAATGGTTTTCTATCTAAAACAACTGCTCATCTTTTGAGGCCAAGAACGAATCAAGACAATTTCGGATACTCTGAAGTGAAGCGTATCCCAGAGTGAGCATTCTGCATCGATTGAAACAAATAGTAGATAGACGGGGCACGGTGTGGACTATAAAGCGGGTGAGGCAAAACTTCCCAACCACTTCTTTCTAAATAGTTTTTTACAGCTATAGCAACATGTGACTAAGCGTTGTCATGATGAAATATTACGGTCTTATATCTGGCCGTATTTTCTATTCGTTTTGCGGCCAATGCTCTTTTTAAACGAGAGGTACAGGTTCCCTGTGATGATCTGGACAAATTTCAGCAGCTCATAATAGATAGGACCTTTTTGCTCCCACCAAATACAGAGCATTATCTTAGTGCCATGGATATTTGGATTTGGGTGTCGATTCGTCTGGTTGGCCGGGCTTCTCATACGATCTCTTACGATTCCGGTAATCGTAATGGATTCATTTATAATCGCAAGTAATGATTCGGTACAAAAAAATTTTTTTTCGGACAAGAACTCATACAAAGCATTGTGTAGGGAGTAGTGTTTGTGGACATTTGATTTGAATTTCCCTATATTGAAAGTGACAGGAAAGACTTCAGGAGGTAGCTTATTCCACATGCGGAAAATACGGCTAAAGAAACAATTATCCCTGTAATGTTTTGTGCGATCCACTGTCCAGTCGATAACTAATTGATGAGCCTTGCCCAAGAACTTGTTTTGTGTACAAAAATATGGGTTTCGGAAACAAGTTCCCTAATTTCAGCAGAGCACATACCATTGTAGTATCGGTAGAACTGCGAAACATAACCCACGATGTTCAGTGAATCAATAGAGCCAGATACCCTACTGTCACCGATAAGCACCTTCGCCCTCTCCTGTACGCCGTCGAGTAACTCCACATGAGAGTTGTATTCCATTTTGGGTCGCATATAAGTGGTGTAAATAGTAAGGCGATGGAGTGATGCATTTCCTATACCGTTTTAGAAATCCAAGGCACTTGAATGCTTCTTCCGATACTTGAAAAATGTGGTTTGTCCAGCGGACATCGCACTGAATACTCATGCCCAGAACATCAAGAGATTCTGATTCCTCAAAATTTACACCACCCATAAAAACAGATGGAGCAACATTATCTGTTGTGCGTTTGTGTGTTAACATAAAACATTGAGTCTTGGGTGCATTAAAAGCGAATCTATTCGCACAACCCCATTCAAAGATTGTCACAAGATCTTGGTTAAAGTGTCATTCATGTTTTGCTCGTCATTGCTCCAATCTCCGCCAGACTTGGTCTATAATTGAATGAATATGAATGGCAAATGTTGCTGTCATCTCCAAAAGTGTAGATAGGGTTGGAAGTTTGACGTAGAAGGTCGTTTAGAAAGAGAAGAAATAAAGAAGGAGAAAGGACGGAGCCTTGCGGTACCCCTAATGCTCGCAAACATTTTCAATTGAAATTGCTGCTTGAGAAGTTCCCAATGATTTGGTAGCTTCTCTTGTTGAGTTTTACAACAATATTCATGGAGTAATGCCTCCAATTCTAGATCTTCCAGCTTTTTTGAATCTTTGTCATCCGTGTCAAAATCACCAATTCTGAACCGTACAAACCATCTCACGCACGTTGAAACCGATGGAACACATTCACCATAAGCTTTAGCGAGCAATCGGTGTTCTTCAGCAGCACTCTTTTCAAATTATAGAAGTAAAGCAAAACTTCCCGCATATGATGATTCGTTGATACAAAATTCCACATTTTCAAATTTAATAATACAAAAAAAAACATTAAATCGCTAAACTACCTACTATACGCCAAACTGGCAGCTATGATAACTTCTTAAATGGCACAAAATTCGAAAGGCACTTATTTATAGTGTCGCCTACTAGTTTTAAAATCCGTTTTCAAATAAATAGAAGGCATTCAAACATCTTAATTGTAAAAAAAAACCAATTAAATTTCCCTCAATATGCATGATGTAATTTACAAAGTTTCTATGCATTGCAACATCGCAATTTATTTAAATTGATTTAGATTTCTTTTTTTATTTATTTTTTGGTTGTTTGTTTTTGGAAATTTAAATGTTGTTGTTCATTAATGAAGGCCAAAACTCATTACAATAATTGACTTAATAATAAATTTTATATAATTTTTAACTACAGCTACAATTTTATGTTTTACATAATGTGATAATTAGTTTAATTGCAATAGAATTTTGTTTTTGTTAAAAATACAACACAAAAGATAATAATTATGTATGTTTAGACACAAAAGCAAAGCAAAACAAAAATCATAACTTAATTTTTTAGGTTTAAGTAAGATTTTTCAAACAAAAAAAACAAATGTTTAAACACACACAAAAACAAGAGAAAATTATTAGAGCGCATTAATTTTGTTATTGTGTTGTTTTAAACAATTTGATAGAAATCTTTACATTTATATTTAGTTTAAGTTTTAACCACAAAACACTTCTACTTAAATTTCTGTACGTTTAAAATTTTCAGTTAACTTTTTTATTTTTTTTTTAAATTTTATTGCCTACAATTTTCATAATTAGCTTTTGCTTTTTTCCCCCTCGCTGCTTATTTATTTCAGTTGCAAGTTTTTCTCTTTATTTCGCTACTTAAAAAAGCAATTGATACCAATTGCAATAAATTTTTCAAGTGAATTATTATTAGCCTGATTTTTTTTGCCGTTTTTTGTTACTAGCAGTTATTTGTGTAAAAATGTGGGTATAAATATATTTGGCTGGAATATTTATCTAAATAGGTAGGTAGGTACGTATGTTTGTTGTTTTAAAACTTGCATAAAGAAAAGTTTAAAAATAAACTTTCATTATATCACTTTTACTTGTTTTAACCAAAAAGGAGTATGTACATACATGATATTTTAATTTAAATACTTAATACTTGTTTGTACAAATGATCAAACTAAATGTGATTGCCTTAAAGTCATAGTTAGTTATCTCTTGCGAAAACACAAATTAAGAAAGTAAATAATTAAAAATAAATAAATAAACAAATAACACAACTGATAATAAGTGATTAAAGTTAAAATCAAAATCAAAGAAATAAATTAACTGACTCTTTGACGTTATGGTTAATACAAAGTTCATTTTAGGCGATAACATTGTTGGTAGAGAAATTTATGAAAGAAATTTTAGTTAGTTTTTTGTTTATTTTATTAAGTTATATTATATTAAATATGTCTTTAAAGTATTTATATTAAAAATGAGTTGATTTATATGCAGCTTAATAAATAAATTTCATAATATTTACCTAGTTCATGCTACTTTCGTATACAGCTTCGAGTACTACACTTTTTTGCAACTGTGACAGTGGTGACATAAAGTAAACAGTGATGCCAAGTATTTATGACCAAACCCAGCGGCGCATAAAGGAGCTAAAAATATAGAATATTTTATTCCAATTTTATTTTTTTTTTTGTAAAATTAGCTTCATATTTATATTAAGAGATATATTTGGTAAATAAATTTAAATTGGCAACAAAATTTTCTCGTTCATCATTTTACATTGATAATTTATATTTAATCGAAAGTTCTCCTGATTTGGTTGCTGCCAACTTATTGAAATTTTTAGTAGTAACTAGTAAAAGTGTTATATTCGGCTGTTCCGAATCTTGTATACTCACCATCAATATGAGAAAATAAAATATTTTTCTGATATAGGGGTTACAATTCACATGATTGTATCAACCATATATACATATAGTTAAAGTAACAAGTATATGTTTGTGACAACCATATTTATGATGAATAATTTTATCATATGTTCTTCTCAGATTGTGATATCCATAAGCCAAGAGCAACATAATAGGGCAAGTCCTTCATCATATAAATGGTTGTCACAAACATATACTTGTTTACTGTAACTATATATGTATATGGTAGATACAATCATGTGAATTGTAAATTAACCATATTATGGTTACCACAATCATTTAAATAGTTACTATAACAGTAATATTGTTTAAAAAAAACTTGTAACAATGTTGAAACGGTTACAGGAAACATGAACAACTATATTTTCTCTCTGCGTGTAGATACTCAAACAGCAATTCATCAAGCAAGAGGATTCATCCAAGAGCAGAGAAATTTGGTAACATACGAATTGAAGCCGAGAGACCTTGAATTTCTTACATTTCTGTGGAAAACAAGAAATTGCATTTTCATAATTTTAATTGATTTTTTTAAATATCCATAGCGGTATTTTTGATTATTTCGGTAACGGTAGCCAACCTTGATTTTTACAAACAAACCCCAATTTTAAAAATTACAACATATTTTTTTAATTAACTAGATGGTAAACCTCTCACTCTCAACCACCCATTTGTTGCACCATTTATTAACACGTCGTAAAATACATGCGTCTGTCTGTCTGGTTGTCGGCATTTACTTTTTCGGATCAAAAGACATTGAATTCAATTTTGCATGACGTTTATTATTAGTTTTAAATTGAAAACATAAAATAAACTTAACAAATTTTTTGCTTTTATTAAACGAATAAATAAAGTGAGTAGTAGTGTGTCTTATAAAAATTAACTAAAGCACTTTTTTATCTTTTTGATTTGCCAGCCAAGTGAAATTTTTATATTTTTTTTTTGTGTTGATTCCCATGTTTATTTTCAATTTTATTGAATTTAACATTTCAATACATATGAATATATTTTTTTTAACGGATCAAAAGTTAACGAACCTTTAAATTGTTATACATTGTTGTGTTGTATTATTTTTTTATACATTCGCTTTAATAGAAAACAAACTTAATTTAATATGAATTTTATTATGTTTTGATGGGGTTTTTAATTTATTGGATGTTACGTTTCATAATAGCAATTTTTTTTTTGTTATTTTAATTTTGATAGATCAAAAGGGACAAAAAAAATAAAATAAATAAATGGACATCATATAACATCACTTTACCTTAGCTAATGTAACGCCTGGCTATAATTGGGCTGTTCACAGTTCAGCAAACACACAAAGTGAAATTTTGCAAAATTAAGTTTATTTTCAGTTGGACAACACAATTAATTTAAAAACTTTTATTAAATTGCGAGTAATTTGAGAAAACATCCCTAATTATTGAAAAAAAAAATATAATTCAAAAATCATTGGAGTCCGACCGAATATTAGGTTTAATTTTTTGTGTAAAGGAAAAAAAAATTTTGGAATTTTAAAGAAGAAACATATTTTAAATATAATTAATATAATACTAATGCCCGTAATTCCAACAAATAGATATTGTTACGTTTTAACCTTTTCAAAACGTTGGTTTATTTTAATAGTATCCTTTAAATAAACCGGATACTATTGATTGCAAATAAAAGCCGTTTAATAGTTTAAAAATTGTAACAACTCTTTATTTATTTAAAATGTACAACAACAGAATTAAATAGTCACTCAGTGTTTCTTATACACGTTTATAAATTCGCAGAAATACAGACACACTTTATAATGTACACGAATTCACTTGAAAAATACAGCACACTTTAAGGCACTCAGTTGATGTTTATTTGAATAGCGTCTCTGAAAAAACTGCCAAACTGCCAACTCTAGATTGCTCTTTAACTGTCAAAGCTCGTATATTCTAGAGCTTTCTAATACATACGCCATCTGTGGTGTACTTTCTACAATGTTCTTTAACTGAATATTCGAATTCGAATATACGCTCGAAGCAAACAGCGTTGCCATACTTACGATCAATGGTCAACTGAAAGCTTTTATTCAATGTTTATAATGCCCACAGATATGTTACAGTTTGAGAGGCACTGCTATTTGAAAGCATTATGCAACTTTTAAATCAGCCGTTAAAATCGTTATATTTGAATTCAAGTACAATTTCGTAACAATATCTATCAGTGCTTGGTTACTTATAGAGTAATCACATTTGGTAATTTTTACCCGTAGATAATGGTTTGAAATTAATGTCAAGTTACCTTTTAGGTAAATGTATCTGCTGTGTATTTTACACCTCAGTTATCTATTTGTTGAAATTACGGACATAAAAGTTATATTTTATTGCAAAATGTCTAATCAATCTGTAAAAATTGTTCCCTGAAAAATGCTTCCCCGTTCAAGATGAAAAAACAAGATTAATGGTGTACAAAATGTAAAGTGGGGAGCTACAGGGCATTACGTCGAATAATGTTGACTCTACAAATCGTTATGTAATCAGTCACAAATGTCAAACATTTGATATCAAATTGGAAATGAGTTTAGAAAGAAAATGTCAATAGTGACAGCCTGTAGTAAGACTAGTAAGATTATTCGACAATACGGTTTTTTGTCTCGAATTATAATAATTATTCGACAAAATCGATTTTTTTTTATTTATTTTAAGCTTCTGCGATTACTTTTAATAATTAGCGGTTACTTTAAACAACACTTTTTCTCAAGTTATACATCAAGGACTAGTCGCGCGTCATTGTCATTATTTCAGGCTCATTTTTGTTTTTTGCCTTCGAAAATTTTGCGTCTCGTTCTGGCGTGTGTTTGATTTAGCTTCGTATAACTCAGTTTAACAATAAAAGAAGTTCGAAATCCACACAAAAAACTAGTATTGCAACAACTAGCGACTTAAAAACAGATTTTGATTACTTGAACAAATTTTCAAAAAGTTAAAATAAAGTAAATCTTTTATACAATGCAACTCCAACTATAAGTGAACATGTTATTTCTGTTACTTTTTTAATCAAAAATTTTCTAATAGTTATTTAATTTTTTTTTTTAAATTTTAAAATTTTTTTGTTTTTTTCAAAAAATTTTTTTGTTTTTTTCAAAAAATTTTTTTTTTTTTGTTTTCTCAATTTTTTTGGTGAAAAAAAAAATCGGGTTCAAAATTTTTTTTCCGATTTTGACCCATTGTAGGTCTTACTATGGTCTTATATACGTCGTTGCAAATGTCTTCGAAATATCTATCATTAGATATCCATATTGTCTATGTTAATGTCTTAGTAATCCAGATATAGGTAAAAAATAGGTCAAAAATCGAGGTTGTCCTGGTTTTTTCCTCATATCTCAGCCATATGTGGACCGATTTTGCTGATTTTAAATAGCAAACTTCTCGAAAGCATGTCTGACAGAATTATTGAAGATTTGGATCCCGAAGATATCTGGGGTCTTCAGAAAATTGATTTCAACAGACAGACGGACATGGTTTAATCGACTCCGCTATCTATAAGGATCCAGAATATACAGTGGTGGCCAGGAATTTAAGACAAAAATTGGTTGCTAAATTCCACGTGATTGTCAATTATTTTTTCAAATATTTCCACAAATATGTATGCATGAGGACTGTTTTAACACACAAGTGTGTTTTATTCGACTGTGTCAATTCATACATATTCACCACGAACACATAAAATTTTTCTACAACTTGACCAAAAAATTTTTTTTTTAAATAAACATATTTCCTCACATTTATATCATTATATTTTTATTATTATAAAATATTCGGACCAAATTTCGTATTTTTAGTTCCATTAGTTTCGCTCATATCATGTTATTAACAGCGGATGTTCGCTGAGGTGGGTCAACGTATTTCCACATAAATTTGTTCATATATGTTTTACCGATTTTTCCAAACATTTTTCAGAAACTAGAAACATTAATAATAAATTTCATACCCTTAGAGGTCCTTTTATTTTGGCTCTATCGCACTTAAAATTCAGTTGATGAAAAAAATTCAAGTATTTGTCTTAAATTGGTGGCCACCACTGTATATACTTTATAGGGTCGGAAATGAAAAATTTAGAAATTACAAACGGAATGGCAAACTTATATATACCCTTCTCACGAAGGTGAAGGGTATAACAAGTAAGAGAGCCGAATCTTATATACCCTTCACCAAATTATACTTCAAAATACAAATTTTAAATATTTTTAGGTAGACAAAAATTTTTTTTTCAATATTGTTTTTTTCACTTTTTGGAAAAAAAAATTTTCGAATTATTTAAATTTTTTTTTTAAAATTTAAGTTAAATAAATTTTTAAAAGACTGAATGATTTTTTAATTAGTTTTAATAAAAAAAATATTTAAGCTTAATATAAATTAATACATAAATTGAAAAAAAAATTAAAAACCGGTTATTCGAACCGGTTTTTGATTGAAAAAACCGAAAACCGGTTTTTAAAAATTACGCTATTTCGAATTATTCGAAAACCGGTTTTTGGAATATTCGAATATTTGATCACTCTAGGTAAGACCTTATTTTACGTAAGACGTCTTTATGACATATCAGCACTTCATAAACAAGAATTCCAGCAATTACAATTCCATTCAATACTATTAAGCTTCTTTCAAAATACTAAATTTCTAAATCTTTTAACTAAGAAACTGTTAATACCACAACATAATAAATCTTGGAATTTTTTCCTCACTTTTTCACTCGAACTATTCACCACACATCAATGTATCACGAGAAATACAATCGTTTACACCTTAAAGCAGGGTTTCGAAGAACTACTAAAAGCAGTCGCATTTTACTGAATAGTTGACTTTTTACAGTCTCATGCTTAAAAAAAAGTAACTAGTTTCAGTTTTTGATCACATGGTTACTGAAAACAGTTGACTGTGCACACACATTACAACAGCAAGCAGCAATAGATTTTGTTTTTTTTCAGCAGCCAAACGAATCAGCAGCCGCCATGTTTCAGTTTTCAACTCTACCGAACTGATTACACGACTTCAGCAGCAAAAACATTTCTGTGTGTGCTGCTTACGCATTGTCAGTTTCGAGTTTTGTTTTTCGTACTACGCAGCGTAACAAAAACTGCTAGCTCGACTGAATAGTACGACTGGCTAGTTTGGCTGGTTGTATAAAATGTGTGTACAACAACACACACTTTATGAAGCTAGGTTGAATCGTATGATTTTTTGGTTTTTGTGTTTACATATCACAGAGGAAATTTAAATGTTATTATTGTTAATAGAAATAAATAGGAAATTCTTATATTTATTATATCTTAATTAAAAATACTAAAAAATAAATTTAATAAAATTATTAATTAATAAATTTAGAATAAAAAAAATTATTGATATTTTTTTATTATATTTTATATTGACTAACACAGTACAACATTTTTCAGTCCATTGCTTTGGGACTCAATTCTGACAATTGCACGTGAAAGTAGCTCCAAAAATAAGGGGCTATTTTGTCAAGTTGGCTGCCATAATAATTTAATGGCCATACGAATTTTTTTCCTCAAGGTGGATTTTTATCACTTTTTCTATATTTTAGCACGGTTATATTGAATAGTAGAAGAAAAGTACGGAACATACCTACCCGAAAAAGTTGCATCCAGTGCCTTAAAAATCGCAAAAATGAACATTTTTACCAATTTTTCACCTTTTTTGCTCAATAACTGGATAACAAATCCAATTATGGACCGAACACCATGAAATTAGGTCGTGTGATTTGTGTTTATATGAAAGTTATTTATCATGAATTTTTCTTGAATACCATAATTTTTAACAGATTTATTCACTTTAAAGTGATTTTCGGAAGCGGGTCTTATATGGGAGCTATGAATAATTATGGACCGATCATAATAAAATTTGGTGACATGAATTTTGCATATATAAAACTTATTTGGAGCGAAATTTTGTGTAGATACATATATAAATTAAACATTTATGACCGATAAAGTCCAATTTCGGGAGGACATTTGTATGGGGGCTAGGTGAAATAATGAACCGATTTCAGCCAACATCAACAGGCTTCGTCCCTGTGCCGAGAAAATTATATGTACCAAATTTGTTTATGATCGGTCCATAATTATTCATAGCTCCCATATAAGACCCGCTTCCGAAAATCACTTTAAAGTGAATAAATCTGTTAAAAATTATGGTATACAAGAAAAATTCATGATAAATAACTTTCATATAAACACAAATCACACGACCTAATTTCATGGTGTTCGGTCCATAATTGGATTTGTAATCCAGTTATTGAGCAAAAAAGGTGAAAAATTGGTAAAAATTTTAATTTTTATGATTTTTAAGGCACTGGATGCAACTTTTTCGGGTAGGTATGTTCCGTACTTTTCTTCTACTATTCAATATATACAACTTTGCTTCAGCCACAAAAGAGATATTCCGTACGGTATACGAGATATAACCGTGCTAAAATATAGAAAAAGTGATAAAAATCCACCTTGAGGAAAAAAATTCGTATGGCCATTAAATTATTATGGCAGCCAACTTGACAAAACTAATGATACAGAAGTCCTTATTTTTGGGGCTACTTTCACGTGCAATTGTCAGAATTGAGTCCCAAAGCAATGGACTGAAAAATGTTGTACTGTGTTAGTCAATATAAAATATAATAAAAAAATATCAATAATTTTTTATTCTAAATTTATTAATTAATAATTTTATTAAATTTATTTTTTAGTATTTTTAATTAAGATATAATAAATATAAGAATTTCCTATTTATTTCTATTAACAATAATAACATTTAAATTTCCTCTGTGATATGTAAACACAAAAACCAAAAAATCATACGATTCAACCTAGCTTCATAAAGTGTGTGTTGTTGTACACACATTTTATACAACCAGCCAAACTAGCCAGTCGTACTATTCAGTCGAGCTAGCAGTTTTTGTTACGCTGCGTAGTACGAAAAACAAAACTCGAAACTGACAATGCGTAAGCAGCACACACAGAATTGTTTTTGCTGCTGAAGTCGTGTAATCAGTGCGGTAGAGTTGAAAACTGAAACATGGCGGCTGCTGATTCGTTTGGCTGCTGGAAAAAAACAAAATCGATTGCTGCTTGCTGTTGTAATGTGTGTGCACAGTCAACTGTTTTCAGTAAGCAAATTGTTGAAATTGAAGACTTAAACTTTTTTCAGTTCAGTCGTTACATAGGGCTATTTATTTTGGTGCTGAATATTAAACCCTGCCTTAAAGCACTTTAATCCATGATTTACTATAAAAAAAAAAAATATTGAAAAAAATAAAGAAATCATGACAAAAGTTGATTTCTTTAATGTGGTGTCGGGAGGGACGGATGGTCGGTCGGTCGGAGGTTGTTTTATAGTGTTTTATATGTGTGATGGCATTGAGTGAGTTATAACATGTGAATGATAGTAAAATGAGGAGTTATGACATGCGTGCCTGGAAGAAATATTTCTGTTGAGCAAATTGTTTGAATATTGTTTAGTGATTTATTTTTTTTTTATTTTTTTTTCGCAATATTTATTAATAACTATCTATGGCTTTTGTTATAATTAGCACGAATGTTAGTGGTTTGGTTTTTTTTTTTGATTTTTTTCCAAACAATATTAATTGCAATATTGATATACAATGTATACATTCATTTAAACACTCAAACATATTTGTATAAATTTCATAAATTAATTCGTTATTAATTGGGGACAATGAAATTTTGTGTGTTGCTTGTGTTTACAAGAGTCAATAACCAATTGGCCGGCCAAGTTTTGGTTGGGGTGAACAAGAAGGGCGAGGGAAAAAAGTAATTTCTTTAATATTTAAGGTTTTTACATTTTGTATTTAGTTATATGATGGACTCATGCAATATCTTTCACTAAATATCCCAGCAGTTATGGGAGACATTCCCGAACTAGTGATTTTACCCATAATTTAGGGTAGGAACTATTTACTTCAATAGCTTCGTGATTAGTTATTTTAACACGTGCATGTCCTAAGCAGGGGTTCAATTGACCCTTTTTGATTACAATGAGACTGTCCGATAGCTGGACCAAAGTAGTCAACGCATTGGATTCACATACCGGTTACTTGATCAGCTACATAACTAGTTATTTTAACATGTACGGATGCTTATTGACCACAAATAGTCATCTAAAACGACATATCACAGACGGTCCACTCTCCAATAGATTGCTTCTGGTGGCTAAAATAACTACTTCCTAAAGTGCAGTACAAAATAAAGGTTTAAAGCAGAGTACGGAAATAAACAAATCGAAACGTTTACTATCGTTTTGTTTTGTTCTTTGCAGTGAGTAAAACCAAAACCAAACATAAACAATGAGAATGATTGTCCCATTTTGTTTGGTATTGTTTTTGCTCATGAGCGCAAACTGTACATTAATATAAACGTACTCAGCTAGAAAAGAAAAGAGTAAGAACAATATTGAAACATTTTGATAAAAAACGTTTAACAAACGTTTGGTAATTGATTTACTCATTGAACACAGTACAAAAAACAAACAAAACGAAAAAAAAATACGTTTCTCTATCTGTTTTGTACTCAAATGTACGATTGTAACGGTAAATTAAATAATGCAGTTGAGTGAAAAGCTAATCGTTTCGTTTTCTCTCTTTGTCACTTGAAACGTTTTTGTTTTGTTTTTGCTCATGTACAATACAATATAAAAATTTTGATTTGTTTTGTACATTTTGCAAACGTTTGCGAAATGTTTTTTTTGTTTTCGTACTCTGGTTTAAAGTGACTTCACTATAGGTTACTAAGAGACACTAAAGTGACTATTGAGTTCACGTTATGTTAAATGGGATATCAGTATACTTAAGCAAGAATAAAAATAAACTGTATGAGAATTATTTCAACACAATTTGTATAAAACCAATTTGTACGTATTAATCACAAAACGTTTAAAGTGACTGCACTCTAGATTACTTAGAGACACTTAAGTGGCAATTGGCTACACGCTAGATTAGCAGGGATGTATAAAGTAACTAATTGACTTCTCTCTGCACTACAAAGAGCACATATGTGTCAAATGACCCAAAATATATATTGGAGTCAGCCAAGTGATAAGACATTAGTGACAATTACTGTATATAAGGGAGACAAGTGTTTGTCTACAAAAATTACAACCAGAATTCCTATAATTATACAAAACAACGAAATTATTTCTACCACTAACCAATACTAGAGACCGGGTATTAATTTTCATTTCCTTGATAAAAAAATCAACAAATTTTGTAGCTGTCTTATTCAATGTTGTTCAAGAAAAATCAATATAAATTAACCAAAATAAAACCAGAGCACATTTTGTTTATACACATACAATACAATATTAAACAATTAAGAAAAAAAAATATTAGAGAAATAAAACAGTAACGTAAACTAATGAAACTAAATAAGGTTCATTGACTTGGATTGGTTAGTTTTTCTCGTACAATAAACTCTCTGAAAGTGGTTTAATAATCATTATTTCTTATTTTTATACAATATATTTTGTTTTATTTGTTAAATTTTAGTGCGTGTGTCCAAAAACAAAAATAGCAAACAAAAACACCCAACAAAAATGTTATTTTAAATGTAATTGTTGTTAAACTACCACCATTATTTGTCTTTTATTTTCTATTTAATTTATTTTTTTCTTTTGCTTCAAAATTTCTGTTGATAAATGACGTCATTTGTATGTGTTGTTGTTGTTGGGTGATATCAAACACAAAGTGTTTGGACCTTCCTCCTCCATATGTTTTTTTTGTTTTTAATTATTTATTTCTATTTTTTACATACTGTGTAAGGGCGTTAAATCATTTGTTGTATTTTTTTTTAAATTAATTGTGGCTCCTCTTAGAAATCGATTAAATTTAAAGCGCTTCCTTATATGATTTTTTCTATAAATCTGGTAAAAAAGTGTTAAAATAATGGTCAAAGTCGAATTTTTAAATTACTTACATACATTAGAAAGGTTACCAAGAAACAAATGGTTACGACAACAGAATTTGGTAAAAGCACTAATTTTTGTTATTTTTAGCTACTCAGCGGAATAACTATTCCGAATCTTGTATACCCACAATCAAAATGTGACAATAAAATATAATTCTTATATAGGATTCATATGGGGGATAGGGTCAATTATGGACCGATTGTCACAAAAGTTGTGAGAAAGATTTTGGTTTATATAAAACTTGTTTATGTCAAATTTCATAACGATATTAACTATTATAAGACAATTATGAATGTTCAAGATATTTTCTAAGTGGGATCTTGTATGGGGGGGGTTACTAGGAACAAATGTTGCCCGATTTTCGCCATACTTTACAGTATAATGTCAGAACTTAGAACTAATTTGTGCAAAAATTGTATCAGGATTTATTTATGACTGCTTAAACTGTACTCCGGGGGGGGCTAGATGAAATCATGGACGGATATTACCCATTTTCAATACCAATCAACAGGCAGTATTTTTTCCTCTCCTCTCATTTGGGGCCTATCGTGTTTTCAACAGACAAACGGACAGACGAACTGACGGACATAGCTAGAACGACTTAGAATCTTATGAGGACCCAGAATATATACATATATTGGATGTATGGCTTAAAAATGCGGGATTGTTTAGAATTTTTAGCTTTTATTTTGAAACATTTGTACGATATAAATTTATTCAAAGTATTGGTCATTGGGAGCTATGACCTTTTCCCATATTTCTGGCAACATATGGATTCCAAACCAAAAAAACTGCTCATCTTTTGAGGACACGAACGAATCAAGACAACTTCGGATACTCTGTTCTGAAGTGAAGCGTATCCCACAGAGTGCGTTCTACATCGATCGAAACAAATAGTAGTCGGACAGGGCCCGGTCTGGACTACCATCCCATCTCATTCTAAATACTTTTTACCAGGTATTGCAGCATGTGGCCTAACGTTATCATGATGGAATATTACGGTTTCATGTCTGGCCGCATATTCTCGGCCAATGCTCGCTTCAAACGAATCAGTTGCGTTCAGTACATGTTCCCTGTGATGGTATGGCCAGATTTCAGCAGCGCATACTAGATAGGAAACTTTTGGTCCCACCAAATACAGAGCATTACCTTAGCGCCATGGATATTTGGTTTTGGTATTGATTCGGATAGTTGACCGGACTTCACATACAATCTCTTACACTTCGGGTTATCGTAATGCACCGAATCATTACTTGCGATGAAAAGCAAGTAATGATTCGGTGCAAAAATTATTTGATTTTATAGCATTGATGGAGCATTTCAGACATACAAAATCGCCTTTCAAGGTCTCTCAGCTTTAATTCTAATGGTACCCAATTGCCATGCTTTTGGATGAATCCTGTTGCTTGCACGCGCTTTGAAATTGCTGATTGAGTATATCTCAATGATTTTTCAAGCTCTTGTCGAGTTTGACAACAATCTTCATGGAGTAATGCCTTCAATTCTTGGTCTTCAAACTGAACGATATTTGTATTCCGTGTTTAAATCACCCCTTCTGTACTGAACAAACCATCTCTCGATCATTAAAACCGACATTCAATATAATCAAATTAAAGAAGTAAAGCAAAACTTCCCACATAAGACGATTCGTTGGTACAAAATTCAACATTTCGGACACCCTGTAGTATAAATTTGATTATTTAAAAAGTACTTCTTTAATTCAAATTTGTAGTGGTTACAATAAGTTACTATTACTGTATAAGTTATTTAGTAATTGAACTTTATACTCGATATATTCCATTTCTATTTCCATCTACCATAAGAAACCAAGTAAAGCACCACTATTAATTGCTAAGAGTAGAGTACATAGCAAATATGTATAATAAAAATTGTCATTTATTTATAAATATAAATTTAAACATTTTTCCATACATTTTATAATAATTTTTGCGGTTTTTGCTGCCGTTGCTTGTTACGGGTATTAATCACATTTTTTGCGCACTTATTATTAATAATTTGTGTTCATTGTATGTATTTTTATATCTATTTTAGACATGTTATGATTGAGATGAGATTTATCTTTGTGGCGGTTTTTATTATAATCTGTTCTGTGATGTTGTTGTATTGTGTAGGAGAAGTTATTAAGATATATTTTTTGTTAACCATATACGAATACATACAACTACTAAATATATGAATAATTATTATAAAAATGATGTAAAACAAATGTAAGCTATTCGGAAGGCAAACTAAATATGTAAATTTATAAATATTTCTTTAGTGATTAATAAGATACAAGAGATTTTGAAAAAGTTGTTATTCAAGAGATAAATAAATTTTAAGATTATGAATAGCTTTAATATAAGTTGAAGTATCAAGTGTTTAAATTTGTAAAATGGCATTAAACGTCAAGTATGACTTCAGTATTGTAAAGTGGGGTGTTTTTATCAGTGTATAACAATGGTCGGCACTCATAGCCATCAGGGCGCGATCATAATCAGTTAATTTCGTGTAAACAACACAAATGTCACCAAAGTTCGTACAAATTATCAAATAAGAACCAGAAAAAATAATCAATAGATGGCCATCGCATTAAGACAGAGAAATAATAACATGTCATTTAATCCATGCCGACCACTGCTGTATAACAATATTGCCAAGGCCATAATAGCAGTCTGGTTTAATGAAATTTATTCTGAAAACATTTTTTTCCGACCTTGAAAGAAAAGCAAAGCGATCAAAAATAGTCATTCAAAGTCGATTGAAATCGAATTCCTTTATATAGAAAACTTGCTTTCGTCTAAGCTTTTGTTAAAGAATATATATGTATAATTTATGGGGTCGGAAATGAAAAATGTGAAAATTACAAACGAAATGACAAAAATACCATTCATGGTGAAGGGTATAAAAGGATCCAGAAATACTTTGTTCGGTTTTGGTCTGAAAAACGCGGTTACGATTCGATTCAACAACTCACAAAATTTTCACGGAAGATAGTTTTCCTTTTAAAATTTCTTCATTAATAGGACTATAATTGCAAAACAATATATATAATTAGAATATTTAAAAAAAAAACTGTTGACATTCGAGAAAGTGGTTTATTTTCAAATCATTCTCAATTTGATATCAAACTTGTTGATCGCCCCGGCTTCGCCCGTTAGCATTTGCTAATGTTAGTTCTTCAAGTTTCTCCAACCCACTCACACCAGCCTGTTCTTATTTATTTGCAAATAAAATATCTAAATTTGTACTGCATACTTTAGGGAGCTTTTTTATTACAGATGACTGGACTCACAAAAAAAAATTTCAGAGTTTCACCCGCAATTTTTGAATTTTCTTTACTCCTGAAAATTTCGAATCGAATAAAAAAAATCTGCCAAATCGCTTCAGCCGTTCTCACGTGATGACATTACATACATGGACCATTTCATTTTTATATATATAGAAGATAGATAAACAATAAATCGAATTTCACAAAAAAAGAAGAACGAAACAGATAATCCAGACAGACAAAGTCATGACATTAGACAAAATAAAGCCAAATAATCGTTCACATTTTTGTAGAAGCCCAGCAGTTCTAGGAGACAGTCCCGAACTAGTCATTTTACCCATCATTTAGGATGGGAACTAGTTACTTCAATAGCCACATGACTAGTTATTTTAACACGTGCATGTCCTAATTGACCCTTTTTGATTACAATAAGACTGTCCGATAGCTGGTCCAAAGTAGTCAACACATTGGATTCACATACCGGTTAGATAGCGTCAGTTACTTTACTAGCTACGTAACTGGTTACTTGATCAGCTACATAACTAGTTATTTTAACATGTACAGGTGCTAATAGACCACAAATAGTCATCTAAAAAGACATATCACAGAATGTCCAATAAAGGATTGCTTGTAAACAAACCTTCCTCCGACAACTCTCCAATAGATTGCTTCTGGTGGCTAAAGTAACTACTTCCTAAAGTGCAGTACAAAATAAAGATTTAAGGTGACTTCACTGTAGGTTACTAAGAGACAATAAAGTGACTACTGAATTCACGCTATGGTACATGGGATATCAGTATACTTAAGCAAAATTAAAAATAAACTGTATGAGAATTATATCAACAAAATTTGTATAAAACCAGTTGTCCAATTGTCTTTTCTCTGCACTACAAAAAACACATACGTGTCAAATGACCCAAAATATATATATTGGAGTCAGCCAAGTGATAAGACATTAGTGACATTTACTGTCTATAAGGGATACATTGACTACTTGCTTAACTGCTGGGAGTTTTCAGACTTGCCGCACTCTTATCCACTGATTGTATTATTATTATATTTCATAACACTTTTGATGTATAAAATATATAAGAGTCATTATTTTGTAGTTACTGTATTGTAGTGGTATAGAATATTGTAATTTCAGCTTGGGAAGATAAGGAAATACGATTTGTATCCCCTCTGAAATATCAATAACGCAAAAGCTATAAATCGTTGGTTCCTTTACATTTATTAACCTCAGGCCTAAAAATTTAGTTTCATTATGGACAAAAATTAATTATTTTTCCATTAATAAAACCTTTTTAAAGTTATTTTTTATATTTTTTAAAGTTCTAGATAATTTCTTTAAAATCTTTAAAAATTGCGTGGTTGTCATATAAATTTTGTAGTTTATTGTAAAGTCTTTTCATATTTTAATGGCATACCTATATAAATAGTAATAATGTTCTTCATAAAAATGTCAAGTACTTGCTGGGGTATGTATTACTTTTACCTAGAATATTTTTGGGTATTTATTTATATGTAGGTTTCTTTGCCACAATTTATTGCAATGCATTTTCTTTAAACTGCGTTTTTCTAGATTAAATACATCATAAAACCTTCACTTAACTATTTCTTTATCACCATTTTTGTTTAGTTTGTGTATATGAAAAATTAATCTTTTCTTTAAAAATAGTAAAAAAGAAAAAAACTTTCTTTTAAATTCATAAAAATTTAGTTCAACGACAAATACTTAAATAGCAGTAGTGTGTTTATACATTGAACAAGTGTTGCTCGTTCGAGTGTTGATCGAGTTGTATATTTCCATAATACTTTAAACAAATACAATGTATATTTATGTATATATTATATTATATAGTAAGTAGACTTCTTCATTATTGTTGTTGGGCAATAATAGTCTCTTCTACCTTATCTTTCGACAACAAATTCATACATACATTATTATAAAAGTCAACTATTTTTATATTAACAATAATATGCAAGCAATCTTATGTTTATTTAATGGAAACAATATCAAATCAAATATGTATAAGAAATCACAACTACACTGGAAGAAATTATATTTGGAAGCGATCAGATTGGAGAGAACCTGATGATCAAAAATCTAAGAGTTCTGAAAAACGTTAGGTGTTAAATCCATAAGAAGAACAAGTTACTCTCTTTTGGTGCAATAATGAATTATTTATTCTATAATTTAAACTGAAAATAATAATGGAAATATCACAATGAAGAATGTCCTTACATTACCTGCATCATTACTCAGTAATAAGTGGTTGTTCCTTGCTCAATTACTTTAAAGTAGATATGTATGTAATATCACACTTATTAACTTAGCTAATTCTAATCAGTATCAATTAAGTAAGAATTGTGATTGAATCATTATTTCAAGTGTATTTGCTATCTCCTGCCATATGTTTGAAAGTACGTTTGTAAAACCATTGTTCTACTTCAGTAGACATTTTAATATAATTTTTTTTTGTTATGCCTCCTTCTTTTCCTCCTTCATCTTTCAGTTAAATTTGATATAACAATTTAGTTTCAAATCTATATTATACAGCTATTATCAAATGTCAATAAATATTTATTTAAAATTGTTTTATTTTCCTCTATTAAATAAAAACTATAAATATGCATATTTGCCTGATTGATTTGCAAATTGTTAATAGTTAAAGTCGCAACATGTGTGTTTTTCTACGGGTTAGTAGGGTGTGTGAAATACTCTGCTTCATCGTTTTTATTATATTTTTTTCAATTTTCTGTTGTTTAATCTTGACACTTTTATTATTATTTTTTTTTATGAAATTTGTGTTAGCAGGTAAATACAACAAGTCTTTTTGGGTGTGATCATTTTATGTGAATGATTTATAAAGATAATCTGCTTAATTAATAGAGAAAAAAATAGGAGAGTTAGAGCTGGGGATGCTACACAAATTTTTAAGATTTTTTATGGGCAAAACATAAAATAAATTTTTTTTATAGAAAAATAACTTAAAAATTAAAATTTATTTTAATAAAAAAATTGATTTAGGCTTATTTCTTCAACAGTTAATTTGTATAAAAGTTTATAAGAAGGTTATTTAAAGAGGGCTCCATTTGACATTGTGGGAAAAGGAATAAATAATAAATCGAATATTATTAAAATTTTTCATATTCGCAGTTGTTTTTATTTTAAAATTAGTTGGCGGCCCCGGCTTCGCCCGGTAGTTAGTTTTTCAAGTTTCTCCAACCCACATACACCTGCCTGTTCTTATTTATTTGCAAATAAAATTACTGCATACTTTAGGGAGCTTTTTTATTACAGTTGACTGGACTCAAAAAAAAAATTTCCTAGTTTTACCCGGTGTTTTAGAATTTTTTTTCTTTACAAACCATCTCCTGAAAATCGAATCGAATAAAAAAAAATCAGCCAAATAGCTCCAGCCGTTCTCACGTGATGCCATTACATACATAGACCATTTCATTTTTATATATATAGATTGTATTCAGTTTTTGAACTTCTTAAATCTAATCAATGAATTACAATGAAATACACCTGCCTGTTCTTATTTATTTGCAAATAAAATTACTGCATACTTTAGGGAGCTTTTTTATTACAGTTGACTGGACTCAAAAAAAAAATTTCCTAGTTTTACCCGGTGTTTTAGAATTTTTTTTCTTTACAAACCATCTCCTGAAAATCGAATCGAATAAAAAAAAATCAGCCAAATAGCTCCTGCCGTTCTCACGTGATGCCATTACATACATAGACCATTTCATTTTTATATATATAGATTGTATTCAGTTTTTGAACTTCTTAAATCTAATCAATGGATTGTCAAAGTTCGAGGCCATTTTATTTATGGAAAAAATCTTGTTTAAAAACAAACAGTTTGGAATGACTTGATTAATGTTTAAGATAATAAAGAGAAGATTATTCTCAATTCAAACCTAATCAATTAATTAACATGGGCACGACAAGTTTTATTGAAAAAATATATTTTTTGTAAAATAAACAGGTTAGGTTTTATTGATATAAAATTGAGAATAATTTGAAAACAAACCGCTTTCTCTAATGTCAACAGATTGACAATGACTTCAAAAATAGTTGAGACTAAAGATAGGAGTTTATTCTAAATTTAAATCTAATCTAATCAATGTAGGCTAGTTATATTTGTTAGAACAAATATTTTAAAAAAATATTTCGGGAAAATGCGATTTTTGCATGAAAATCTGATCTCTTGAAAATCTCAATTTGTATTAAATTAAATAAGAAGGCTATATTCGGCTATACCGTTCACTAAATAATACTTTAAATTAAAATTTTTTTTTAATTTTTTTTTAAATTTTTTAATTTATTAGTGAAAACAAAATTATGACAAACAAATTTTTTTGGTAACAACAAATTTGGATTAATAAAATTTTTTCCCGATTTTGACCAAATTACTATAGCCTTATTATGAACATCTTTGCAATGTACTTTGAAATACAGTGCACTCGCGATAATATGAACACTGTTTACGCCAAAAACAACACTTAGCGATTTTCCTCAGTTCCCTGCAATTCCTATTTTTCCTTAATATATATAAATGCAGAATGCTATGTGTTGCAGTATACTTCCAATTGTCATAAGTTCTCAATTAAACGTCAATAGTCATAAATACTTCTTTTTGAGAGAGATACAAATCTAACTTTAACCTGTTCACATCGCTATCCTAATCCTATTGTTCCTTATGGTAAGAATCCACCTTCCAAATAATTTAATAAATAATTAGAAAATTCCTTATTCATTTGTTTTATTCCTTCCTTTTCGTTTCATATTGTTTTTTAAATTATTCTGAGTACAAAATCTAAACGATTTTGTTTCGGCTCAGAGAGTTTGAACAACTTCCAATTCATCCAGCCTATTCCCCCTTCACCCAGCTTCTCAGCTTAACAAACACTTTAATATATTGTTAAGTTTTAAATTTTCCAAAACGTTTGTTTATTTCCTTTAAATAAACCGGATACTTTTGATTGCAAATAAAAGCCGTTTAGTAGTTTGAAAATTGTAACAACTCTTTCTTTATTTATTTAAAATGTACAACAACAGAATTAAATAGTCACTCAGTGTTTTTTATACACGTTTATAAATTCGCAGAAATAAAGACACACTTTATAATTTACATTAAGGCACTCAGTTGATGTTTTCTCTGATAAACTCACTCACGACTGCAACCTCTGTCACTATTTATAACACTGCATTACCATCTAGAAAGCTCTATTTATACAATGTTCTTTAACTGAATATTCGAATTCGAATATACGGTCGCAGAAAACAGCGTTGCCATACTTACGATCAATGGTCAACTGAAAAGTTAATAATGCCCACAGATATGTTAAAGTTTGGGCACTGCTATTTGAAAGCATTATGCAACTTTAAATCAGCCGTTAAAATCGTTATATTTGAATTCAAGTACAATTACGTAACAATATAAACACCCCAAAATATGAACACTTTTTTACTTCCATTGGCTACTCTAAAAATATGAACTTAGTGTACAAAAGCTTTAAAATACGAACAGATTTTTTTTAAAACCTAGCTATCTACACAGAGTTTAAATTTATTTCAACAGGTTAGAGGCTAAATAATAACTCGACTGCATAATAATTTGGGGATTTCCCAAGCTGTTTGCTTTTAAATAGTCTTCAGCTGTTGGGAAGTAGATGCCATTCGCAAATATGAACAATCTTGCAAAAGTGAACTGGCCTGGTTTTAATTAGTTCATATTATCGCGAGTGCACTGTATCTATCATTAGACATCAATATTGTCTATATTAATGCCTTAGTAATCAAGCTATACATCAAAAATAGGCCAAAAATCTCGGTTTCCTTATATCTCAGCCATTTGTGGGCCGACTTTCCCGATTTTAAATAGCAACTGAGCCGGTAGAATTCCCGATATACTGATATATCAATCATGTTTGTAAGTTATTTGAGGGCTACGGAAAGTTGATTTCAACATACAGACGGACAGAGGTATAGACTGACGACATGGCTATATCGACTTCGCTATCTATAACGATACAGAATATACATATATACTTTGTGGGGTCGCAAATGAAAAATGTACAATCTGCCACTCATGGTGAAGGGTATAAAAACGGTGTTTATTAAAAATCAGGTTTTTAATTGAAATCCAAAATTTTTTGAAATTTATCTGGGATTTAAAATTGAAATTATTATGAAAAAAACGTGTTTTACTAAAAATTTAATTTTTTAATGAAAATTCAAATTATCTATATTCAATAACGTTTTTAAAAAAAAATTGGGTTTTTGGCTATAAAAATTCAAAATTAAGACCCCTTTCACACTAGGCAATTTAGTTGCGCAACAACAAAACAGCATGCTAAATTTTCTTCTCCTTAACCCGACATTACCTCTGTCATCTACAAACACAAGAGACTTGCGCAACTAAATTGCCTAGTGTGAAAGGGGTCTATGTAGATCCTTAAGTTATCAAAGACCCACAGAAAACTTATTTGAACACACAGATGACCATCCTTAAATGTAATGAATAGCCTTAATGTTTATCATAATTTCGGAATTTTTAATGTGAATTCTAATGCATTAGAACAGCAGCTATAATTTGCTGGATTTGAATACTAAAAATCAGAGTTCAACCGAAAGCGGTTTCTAAACTGAAACCGAAACAAACCCAATAAATTTAAAAATAAATGATTTTAAAGGAACTTTAGAATGCATCTTAATCACTAAAAATCAGAGTCCAAACAAAAGTGGTGTTTATACCAAAAACGAAATAAATCCAATATTTGCTAAAAAGAAACAGTCTAATCCGAAACTAATTTAAAAGTAATCGCATGACAAAACATCATGAGCTTATCTATACAATTAAAAACTTTTGACTGACCATGATGTCACATTTGGGGTATCTATTACCCTGTCCCAAAATTAAAGTAATAATCCTATAATTTGTATAAATTTTTCTTGCAGTTGTATTAATTCGAATAAACGAATTTTTGAAACCCCTTTTAGTCACTCAACTAAAATTTATATTAAGTACTGAAAAAAATCAACATTTTTGCTAGTAAATTCTTGAAATGAAAACGAAATGAATAAAACAAATTTTTGCAATTTTTCTTCTGCATAAAAAAAAATACAAACATGTTTCAACAAAAAATAAATGAAATAAAAATAACAAAAAGGGATGGATTGGATGGTGCAAGTAAAACATGTGCGACATGAAAATGAGTCATTCTTACTGACAAAAGTGTTACATACAAAAATAAATTTGGAAATTTTGTACAAACATAAATCTACCATGATTTTAAGCCAAGATACCAAATATTTTCAACCCCTTTCTTTAACATTTGACATTAAAAAACCTGTTTCTTTACCATAATTCTATTGCGTTTATTAAAAATACATGTATTTATTGCTAATATTAAACATCAAACTGTATATTATTAAGAGAGGATTATTTTATTTAAATTCGTAGTAGCCAAAAATCAACAGAAATACATATACGAAAATAGCAAAATAATAAGCAAACCATTATGCCAAAGAAATTTTTATTCTATTCAAGTGAAAAAGCCATGAATCATCAACGTCATTATGATGACCAGACGAGTTTGCTGGCCAAAATAAAAAAAAAAACTGTTTGTATCTATAAAGTGTATTTGGGTCTATAGTATAGTGATATTTAATATTATACAATATTTCTATTTCTTTCTTAAAACGCGTGTACTAGCATTTAACTAAAAACAAAATTAATTCAAATGTTTTTATTTTTTATTATGTATGTAAAATGTATGACTTTGTTTTTGATTTTGAATTTTGGCTAATGATATGTGGGTCAATTATGGCGTGTACTTGAACTAAAGAAGAGAGCGTACACTAAATAAATGAGTGTTTTGTGGGGTAATATAATGTAATTGTTGAAATAATTGTAATATCAGCCCAATAATTTATTTACCAGAACTTTTATTAGAAAAGTTATAAAATTTTTTACAACCGATGATGTCAAATCAGGTCGTACCTATTAATTTCATGTTTTTAAAAGTCATTTGTATAATCCGAACTAAGAGTATAAGTATTTAGCAGAACCCTCCCCTCTATTTGAGTAAAAACTTTTTAAAAAATATAAACAATTTAGTAAAATGTTATTCTGACATACGTTTTTCAAACCCAACAACGGTGTTAGCTAATTTCAAAAAAACATTGCTAAAAATCCTTTTAGAAATATGGCCAATTAAACCATTACTTTGCAATTTAACACATTGTTTAAACAAAACCTAAAATAACTGTAGCAAAATTAAAAAAAACAACACTTATGGCACCAAAAATGTTGATATATTTATTTATTTTTGTATATTTATACAATTATTCCGCAAATGCTCGAGTTATGGTTTTATTTCCCCCAAAACAAATAATAAAAAGTACAAGTGAATAAAATCCCAGACAAATATTGATTTTTTTTTTTCATTTTAAATTGTCAAATCTAAAACAACTCAAGTTAAACATAAACACAGATAATGACAGTTAAATGGCAAACAGCTGTTTTAACATAAAAATGGGAATTCTGCTAAGATATGTATGAATATTTAAAAATAGCAATAAAAATAAGTAATTTTAAAAATATTTAAATGATATGTGCATAAAAAAAAGAAGCTCGCATTTATAAAATACTCATAAACTAAGTAATTAAGAGAATTAATATACAAATATGTATGTATATGAAAATAATAAAAAAATTAATTATATGAACATTTTTTAAGAATCTTATTAAAATGTCCTTGACTTAAAGACATTCTCTTAAATAAAACGAAATATAAAACGAAACAACAACAATTACAAACTCATTAATACAAATAAGCCAGAGAAAATAATAGCGGTTTGGTGTAATACATACATACATACAAACAAGTGTATGTTTACTTATTTTACTCTTTGTATTTATGTAATTAACTGTTGTAGTAAAATAATACAAGTAAAACTGCACTTGCTGATGCAGCCATGGCAGTTGTTTTTTGATTTTTTTTGTTGTTTTTCATTTACTTTATAATGGGGGTTAAAATGATACTAAATGTGTATGTGAGTATATTTTGTATGTTTGTATTTATAAGTTTTTCTTTCTTTGTGAGTAAATTAAATTCCATGAGAAATGAAATACATACAAAAAATTATATTTTCATTTTAATTTTTTACATCTTAAAATGAAAATGAAAAAAATGCAGCAAAAATCAAAATATAAATAAAAGAGTGAAAAAAGAAATCTGATGTGTTTTTTTTTACATTTTTTTGCATCATAACAAGGGATACATAAGAGTTGCCACAGTATGCCAACTATTTACAAATAAGGGAATTAAAAAGACCGAATTTTTGTTCAAATGATTTATAATATGAAAATATTGGGTCTATTTAAGAGAAAATTAACAAGATAAATCCGGATTCAAATCCAAAACGAATAAGATAAGTGTATAAGATTACTTGCAATTAGGACTTTCAAATTATTTAGAGGTAAAAATTGGTTTGAAACCGTTAATAAAGATTAGAAAAATGTATGAATTATTATTTTGACTGATGCTAGATTAAGGTAATTGAGATCGTACAGTTAAAAAAAAACATATAATAAATAAAACTGTGCGAAACAAAGCTCCTTACGCGAATATTCGACTGAATTTGTAAAAAATGTACAAAAAAGTTAAGATCATAAAAATTTGCTGCTAATTTTTACTCTTTTGCAATACAAAAACTAAATTTAATAGTGAAAAATATTAAAATTTTACATAAGTCAACGTTCTCATGACAATTGGATGTTCGCGCCGGAACGAATATTTTAATAATCGAAAATCGATTACTAGCAATTCATGATCATCCATTATTAACCAGAAACCGAAAATAACTCCCCCACTTGCATTTCAGTGGTAAATTGGCAACCATTATCATTTAAAAATCGATTTTGTTTTATATCACTGAGAAAGTGATTTATAAGAGAACATTTTAGTTAGTGGTGGAGAGAAATAGAAAATAAGTTATTATTAATTTTTTTTTAAAGATCAGGTTATAATTTTTTTTTTTTGTGAACTTGACTAATTAATGAAGAATATTAATTTGATGTAAATCCATGCTTAAATATTAAATTAACAAATTGAAAGTAATATTTACAATTTCACAAATAATCATTAATTTTTGCACAATCTAAAATCAAAAATTTACAAAAAATTTAATATTTTTCAAAAAATCTCCAATTTTATAGAAAAAAAATCAAAATTTCCGAAAAAATAATTTTGCAAAAAATCAAAAATTTAATATTTGAAAAAATTAAAAATTTTGGAAAATTTTACAAAAACAACTAATCTTATTTAGGTGACTTTAAAGTGAATTAGTAGTAATTTACTAGAGACTATTGACCGGATGTATCCCAGCCAATGTAATCTTCTATTGCCATTGAACAATAGCTTGTCATTGAAAATCTAGGTATTATTTTCTATACCTATTGACTGCACATCTTAAAAAAAACAAACTATTGACGCGTTAGTCACTAGCGTAGCTCTACTGACGCTTTAACTAGTGAAATTGCCGATATAGAAAGAGTGTTGCCATAGACACATATGATTCTAGGCTGACTACAGGGATATCCCTACAAACACATACCTTTTTCTTTAAAAAAAGTCTATGCACATTTTCGCTGCGCTTTTTACATTTGAAATGTAATCCTAAGAAGTCTTTAACATATTATATGTCGGTTCCAGCTGAAGTCATTTCAATCCATACATCTTTTGGAGGAAAAGGTGTTGAGAAGATTGGCATTTCATAACCAATATTGCAAATTAATTTGCCATATTTTATTTATTTATTTTAAGTTATGATTAATTTTATATCTGCCATATGTTTTTATAAATGTTTGCCTTATCAAACATACATATAAAAAGACTGAACTAGATGGACTGAAATCTTATCAATCACAACGACAAAAAATTAATAATGATGAAAAACAATTTACGGATTTCTAACTAATTTTATAATAAAAACAGTGATTATTTGTTACCAATGACAAGAGATTAAACACTAGATAAGCTTAATAATAACACAACAGAAATACTTAAAAAGAAAGTAATTGTTTTAAGTTTATTTAATATTAAATTTATGATACAAAAATTAATTATAATAATAATTTTTTGCGAAAAATTGAGGTGACAAAGCAAATCATATAAAATATTTGGCTAAACTCTAGTTTATGAACGACTCCCCGGATTGTTACCAAATTTTGTCTCAATATGACGGTATAGTTTGTTTTGATAGTTACCATGATATGGGCTTCCTAAGTTCGAATGTTCAATATGGTGTATTTTTGTAGTCTTTTATCTGATTTGGTCAATGTATACATCATTTGATAGCTTTTTAAAATACCTTTTATACGAGATATTATGCTCAGATTTCAAAACATTGGTACATATTTATTTTTTAAAATATCATACGGTCACATTAACATTCTTATTACCGAGTTAAACGAAAGAGTTTAAAACCCTTCAAATGCCGTATGCCAGCGTTTAGAAAACAAGTTTTTGCTATAAGTCTTGTCTACAATTTAGTCAGTAATAATACTCTCCCTTATTACTGTAATATCTAAATCAAAAATGGGGAATTTTTTACCAAATGTTTTCAACCTAAGTATACCTATTTCAAAAAACTATCGATAGATATATAAAATTTTTCGGTCTGATAACAAATATCATAGATATGAAAAAATTGTGTTTTAACTTTAGGGGCGCATAACTCGGAATATGGACCGGAGACAAAATTTTATTTTTATTTATCAAGTTTTCTTTTCCTTGGCGCCGATAAACTAGATTTGTTCTAAACATTTATTTTTTCCTTGAACCTTCGAATCTGAATCACTAATATGTTAATTATTATATAAATATAGTAGGTATTACTACTATTTGTTGACACTTTGATTTCTTGTAAATTTAAAAAATCTTTTGACATCTAATAGGTATTTATTTATTTTATGCAATATGTAGTTTAAAACTCCTTTTTTAACTTTATGATGTTTAAATCTTATGTAAATACTTTTGCGTAACCTTTTCTAAACTTTTTTTTATTTATTAAACTTTAAGTGTACACACATTTCGTAACACTCTTTTATATATTTATCTAATGCATATGGCAGGATTTTTTACATTTAAAATTATCCTGCATTAATTTAAAAAAATTATAAATTATTTTTCTACACAATATTTTTCTACACTTTTAAATTTCTATCTAATTTTCCAGCTTTTTTGCTATTGCTATTTTGATGACATTTCAAAACTTACCAACACTTTTGGTGGTGTTTTTGTGGTAGGAGAGAGGGGGCTTGTTATTTCAACATTCATTAGGATAATCATAAAAGAAATAAAAAATAATTGGCAACACTCAGTTGGTACAAGTATCAATTTCTTGTTAAATTTTCTCTCTTTTTCTTAATTAAGGCATCTATCTTGCAAAAAAAAGTCAATCAAATATGTACAAAAATATCTTTTTATAAATATAGCGAAGACAACATCCACTTTCTTTTATATGATTTTTATAACATCTTTTTTTGTATGTAATTTACAACAACACATTTTCCTTTTAAAATTTCATATGTATTTACTTTTTTTTGGTTTGTTGTTGCTGTTTTTATCTTTTTTTTAGCAAGTACAAGTGTAATTAGTAAAAATTTCTTTTATTTTTTATGCTACTGCAGTTGTTTTTGTTACTTTACAGCAAAACTTTGCAAACTGGTTTAGCAGTAGCAGCAGCTACAACAACAAAAATAATACAACTACTTTAATATTTCACTTAATTTTTTCTATATTATTATTACCTTTCGCTAAATGAATGAATGCAAAAACAAAAAAATAACTTATTTCGTTTTGCCTTGGTGCTTCTTTTATTTAAAAATATACTTTTTTTTTTTGTTTTAACTTTATTTTTTATTGTTGTGTTGCTAAAAAAACCAACAACACTTTAGCAGATTTTGTTTTAATTTATGTTTTGTTTTATAGTATATGAGGGGATTGTTCTTTTTTTTTATTGTTAAATTTTTGCGTTTTGTTGTTGTATTTGTCACACCCGTTAGCAAAAAAATTCAGTATAAAAGTCGTTAATACATTTTTTAACACTTGTAAACACTTTATTGATACATATATCAACTATTTTATTCGTTTATCTCTTTATATTATTCGTTAGTTAGTTTTCACTTGCTTAGTTTTTATTTATTTGATTATATTTAACAAGTATTAATTCAATTTTTCCATTTATTGTATAGAGAAAAATTAGTAAAACTTTTTTTGTTGTTTTTCCCTTAATATTGTGTGAAAATTACTTTCTTCCGCGTTATCTATTACTAACGTCGTTTTCCTCCGGCTTCTGCGTACGAAATAAATTATTTAGTTGATTACTAAAAAATACTTCCCTGTTTTTGAGATAATAAGTAGCAAGGTTGTATAGTGGAGGTAGGCTAAAGCAGAGCTGTATTAAACTGTATTAACAAATTGTCGATAAGAAAGTATTCAAAAATAGTATGTAGTAGTATTAGAAAATTTTGAATTTTATTTAAAAAAATATGTTTTACTTATATTTATTATATAACCATTAAAATTATTGGTAAATCAGTTTGTAATTTCGTGAAATGAGTTCTTATGAGTTTTAATTTCAAAATTGTTCATTACGTTTTTACCTTTTAAAAACGGGGGTTTATTTCCTTTAAATAAACCGGATACTTTTGATTGCAAATAAAAGCCGTTTAGTTGTATAAAATTTGTAACAACTCTTTATTTAAAATGTACAACAGCAAAAGTTTAAAATAGTCCCTCAATGTTTTTATAATACACTTTTATAAATTCGCTGAAATACACACACTTTTTATAATGTACAAGTATACACTGGTAGTTGATGTCTTTACTTAATGATTTTTCAAATTAGAGTCTAATTATTATAAATTATTAGACTCATTCATTTGGTGTTCTCACGGCCAATTTATATACACTGCATTACCATCTAGAAATCTCTATTTCTACAATGATCTTCAAACTAGAATATTCGAATTCTAGATAGATAGAGAATTATACATAGATACGAGACACTCCGATTTGTCAAACAAAAATACAACAAATAAAATTTATGATACAACAACAAAATACATTGTCTAGCATGTATTTTGTTGTTGCAAGAGATAGGTTTTTGACAACAGACTTAGGTTTTTGATAATTCCGTCTCGTCTCTATGTTACCCTATGGATAGAGCTTTCGATGTTAATCATTATCATTTAGTGTTGCCATACATACTTACAAACAATGCTCAACTCAAAGCTTTTATTCAATGTTGTGTGTTCCACAGCAATGTTAATTAATAAAAATACCCACAGATAATGTTATAATTTGAGAAGCACTGCTGTTTGAGAGGCATTATGTAACTTTAAACCAGCCGTTGAAACCGTTTTATTTAAATTCAAAAACATAGGCAGCTAGATGTACGACCTTCCTTCATTTTAGATCTCGGGCTCTTTTCTTTCTGTATTCTGTAGACCACATCGTTTAATTTATTAATCACCTTGTATGGTCCATCCCAAATGGTTTGTAGTTTGGGAGACAGTCCTTTCTTAAATTGTGGATTATACAGTACAAGCTGGCCTTCGTTAAATCTTTCAGAATTTGCTGCTCGATCGTATCTGGCTTTCATTTTGTCGCTGGTCATTTTTATTCGTTTGCGTATGAATTCATGAAGTTCGTGTTTCTTTCATTATAGAAGAGTCTTGGAACGATCGTAAAGAAGATTTTAATTGATCTTAAAATGCCTAAAAATAAGTAAAGTTTAAGTAAAAACAAGTAAGAGTGCTATATTCGGCTGTGCCGAATCTTATATACCCTTCACCAAATTATACTTCAAAATTTTAAATATTTTTAGGTAAACAAAATTTAATTTATTTTCCAGTTGTTTTTTTCAATTTTTGGAAAAAAATTTTTTCGGTTATTTTAAATTTTTATTTTTTATTTTTTTTAAATTTTAAAATTTTTTTTTTGTTTTTTAAATTTTTTTTTTTTGAAAAAAAAAATTCGTTTTAAAATTTTTTTTCCCGATTTTGACCCATTGTAGGTCGAACTTACTATGGTCTTATATTAGAGTGACAATCAGTTGTATGGAAAAAATTTTTAGTTAAAATTTTGAAGAGTGCCGGGTGGAATATTGTGACACTAGGCCTAAATGTTAAGTGCTGAAAATTTGAGCCAAATCGGGCAACGATTTCTGGACGCGCATCGAGGTCAAAGTTCAGATATATGCAAAATTTTACTGTTAATATGGAATAAATAGGTGAAACTCGTTAACTTTCTGCATTGTTTTCTAGAAATATGTAGATTTATTTATATTAATGAATATTACATTAAAAAATAAGTTTTACTTAAAATTTATAACAGTAAGGAAATTGGGCTCATTCGCCTAAATATGGACAAAAAATTAGTTTTTCTTGAAAATCGCAAAATTTAAATCGCAGGTACGGAAAAACTGTAAGAGGTATTGACATAATTTTTTCATATTTTTATTCCCTATTTTGATCTCAATAAACCCCAATGTGATGATCGAAAAAATCTGAAATTTGTTTAACAAAATTTTTAAAAATTTGAAAAGGGAGTTTTGAAACAGCCGTTAAAAAAAATTATTTTTTTTGGCCATACCTGCGAATAGGTTAACGGTATCCTACGAAGACAAAAACTCATATACAAGTAAATATGGACACATTTTAAGTAAAAATGAGCTTTTATTTAAATTTTTCTCGAAATATCTGAATTTTTTTCCTAAATTTTTTGTTCAAGTGGCCTGAAACACGTTAATGGTCTGGCGAATTTGTAATAACTTTAAAATTTTTTAATCAAATTTTGTCATTTATGTCTCATTCTAACGATAATTACGTACATATTTCGATTCTTTTGCATTCAATTGCAAAAGTATTTATTTAGTAGCAAAATTTTTTCAAAAACTGAAAATATTGCATTTTTCTCTAATTTTGGCGATAATACAGTTTTTGGGTCATTTTGAACCAAAGGAGATACAGGGTTAATTTGCAAAATTTTTTTTAATGTAATATTCATTAATATAAATAAATCTACATATTTCTAGAAAACAATGCAGAAAGTTAACGAGTTTCACATATTTATTCCATATTAACAGTAAAATTTTGCATATATCTGAACTTTGACCTCGATGCGCGTCCAGAAATCGTTGCCCGATTTGGCTCAAATTTTCAGCACTTAACATTTAGGCCTAGTGTCATAATATTCCACCCGGCACTCTTTGAAATCTAAAAAAAAAATCGGCTGTGACTGTAATATATATATATATATATATATATATATATATATATATATATATATATATATATATATATATATATATATATATATATATGAATAATGGAAATAATTATGCAATAGAAAAATTATTAAATAATAAAGTTATTTCTCAGCCAAATCGTCAATTTTCTTTCTTGGCTTCATCAATATTTTTGGTTCGGTCAGTCACTCTTTCTGAGACGGTCCCAGCATGAAGAAAATGTTGTTGTAATACCTTATTTATTCCTGCATCATCAGCTTTCGGAAATTTTGAATGGCAGACACCTTTAAAAAGAAAATAATTAGAATTCAGAAAATCATGTTATAAAAAAAATACTTGTTATAATTTTCGTTATATTAGCGGTATTCACTGTTAAGTGCGAATCATTGCATCATTGCAAAATTTTACCGTAATCCAATAACAAAATACACACAAAAACATTTACAATTTTGCATTTGCAATGATGCAATACCATTCGCACTTAATACTGAACTCCGCTATTGAATTCCTGAATACTGGGCTTACTGTTCGTTCCACGCCAACTCAATTTTGCAGCCACATCATCGCTCAGCATTTTTTTAATAATTACATTCCTGACAACAAACGAGAATCAATCATTCCAACGAAATTGCTGAAGAAAATGAATGAATGCCCGCCCATATTATTTTTTTAAAGAAAGAAAGTGCGGGCGGGCAGCAGAGAGGTAAGCCAACGACGTTACTCGCAGGGCGAGTGTCGACGGATGGGGCAACAAAAAATAAAAGTGTGGTGAATAAAAATCGTGGTGATTAAACAAATCGTGGTGATTAAAAAAATCGTGGTGAATTTTCTGAAATTCACCACAAATACCGTTAGATACACACTACTAACAACGTATCTAATAACGTGACGTCGAAAAGCCAGCTGACTATTTTTTGCTCGATTTGTTTTTTCACTTCTAGCTGTCAAAGTTTGTTTACATTTCTTTATTAATTTAAATTAACGTTTTAGTTTCTTTCAATAAAAAATATAAAGTAGTAGAAAAGTTAATAATTGATAATATAAAAGTGAATGGAGTAGTTATTGAAAGTAAATTTCACGTATTTATTTATTTTCACCCCTGTTTTTGATTTTTGCAGTCTGCTGTTGTTTAGCTGTTTGACAGCTAGCAAATAATTTTACAAAAACAAAGTACATGTTGTTTTTGGAAAAGTTGTATTTGTTGTAGAATTGGGTATACCTGTAAATAAATTTGCCTTGCTAACAACTAAACAACTAAATATTTGCAACGGGGACTATGAAAAATTTGACATAACGGTATTTGTGGTGAATTTCTGAGAATTCACCACGATTTCTTTTATTCACCACGATTTTTATTCACCACGATTTTTATTCACCACAAAAAATTTGAAAAAAAAATACGGACGGAAGAAAGAACACGTCCGTATTTTCGACCGACCCAAAATCCACCCAAATCCCCACCCAACACCCAACCCGTTCTCTTCTTTTCTCCTCTCCCGGTCCGTCTTGTTTTTTTTTGTTGTTGTGTGTGGTTTGGTTGTGTGTGTTTGTTGTTGGTTTTTTGGCGGGAAGGAAGGAAGAAGGATCCTTTTTTTTTCTTCTTTTTTCTTCTTCTTTTTCTCCCTCTCTCCTCCCCTCCGTCCGTCGTCTAAGCCACCAGAGTTTTTCTTCCTAGATAACCGAGTTCGTGGTATTTATGCGAACTTTAAAAAAAAAAGAATATGGGAATTTTTTCAGGAAAAAAATTCCACACACAGCGAACGAACGAAATTTTTAAAAAAATACACATGTATTGTGAATGATTATTTATCAAAGACATCAACCACACAAAATTCAATTAATTGGTTTTTGCACACAATTTAGCAACCATGTGTTTCTCTCTTTAGCAAGTAAAACAAGGACAGCATTGTCCATATGTTATGCAATTGTCCCACTCCAACACACTATATTTACCATGAAAATTGAAAATCTTTCCAAACAACTAGAAAATTTCTTCAGTTTACAAATTGTTCTACGCGAATTCGGTTGTGTGGTCGTTAAAAATAGTAATAAATTAAAGTGAAAAATAGTGAATTTTTGTGGCAAATAAAAATTAAGAAAAAAGAATCCGACACACACACGTATGAAACCAATTTAGAGGAGCAAAAAAAAGAAGAGAAAAAAATCATTAAAATTGAAAGATGAAATTTTTTAAATATTGAAAATACACATAAATTCTGAATGTTTTTTAAGAAAATCAATAGTTCGTAAAGAAAGCAGAATAAAAAATATTATTTTAGTTTTTAAGTGAAGTTGTAGTGAGTGTAAAGAATAAAACGAAAAAAATTTAAACGCAATATAAATTTTTTCTTACTGCTAAAAGAGGAGTGTGTGTATTGAAGAAGAAGAAGAAAAAACAGCCCGTTGAAGAAGTGGACGAAAAAGTCAGCAACCTTTTAGACATACAGAGAGGGCAAGAAGTAAGAAGGTAGAAAAGTGTGATGTCAATATGTGCTGGCACATTAAAAACGTCACTTTAACATGAAATCGCTTTAATATTATATATGGAATGTGATATAATTTGTGTGAATTACTTCATCGATTTTATAAATTACTTTATTTATGTATACTATTCGGCAGTTGAAATAACTTGTGTGAAAAAAATCTCTTGGTATAAATCAAGATCAGCGAAACAGCTTGCATTTTTATAATTTCTTTGGTGTTGATAGCTCTCATAATTAGAAGCACAAAAACGTTAATATTTTTCCCTGTTCTCTCTTAGTTTAAGAGTTATATGAATTTAAAGTCAATACATATAATAGTATATTTCTCATATATTTGGAAAACAAACTGATCGTTATGGGTATCATTGAATAGTGCTTCACAATACCTTTAATATGATATATAATATGGTACAGTTTATTAATATTGTGAACCAAAAATTCCTTCTTGATTTTATATGACAGTATTTCAGAAAATTTTGATATACAGAAAAAGTGATTTTAGCGAAGCCGGTGTTCGATACACCCCAGAGTTAAAAGACCCTTCACCCGCCCGAAAGCCGGCAATACAGAAAATGTGAATATTAACAGAAAAAAAAATTATGAAAATATAAACTGTTACGCGGATCTTGATTTGTTCCTTTTTTAATCTAAATGATTTAAAAACGAATAGCGCTCTTTATTTTTTGGAAAAAGATGATAACCACAATATTGATATAGCGATCCGGATTGTAATACAGATGAATAGGAAGGTGTTGCTGAGCATATTGTTGTTGATCGAATGCCAAATTATGTATGTACCAGGTATTTTGTGGAAGCAGTGCGGCATACATAATGTCCTCAAAATCAAGCGTAAAAATCCTATTTTGACAATAAGACCATGCGATGTTCAAATGTCTCAAACTATTTTTTTTTTTCACTGATGTCAGACCTGAATGGGGAAAATGTTGTTAATTTAATCGTTGAGCAAACTTGCATTATTTATGCTTCGCAAGCTAACGAGCACTATTTCTCCTTCAATGGAGAAGATTTGAAAAAATTCTTGGGTATTTTGCTTTACAGTCGATATCGTTCTATGCCAAGGTAGGATATTTATTGGCATTTTTGCGAAGACACTCGCTCTTCAATTGTTTCCGAAAATATGTCGCGGAACAGATTCATTTGGCTGATAACACTTATTTGATGCTACAGACAAAATGGCCAAAAGTTAGGCCCTTATACAAAGTACAATGGCTTCTAGCTTTTATGTTCCTTGACCGTATAAATAAATTAATTAAGAATGGTGTTGGTTTTTAATGGCTTAATAGAATAATATTGATTTGAATTTTTCAATGCACCTGAGCCGAGCTGCAGATAAGTTTTAAAAGCTGCCTCCTCAATTTCCATCATATACCTGATTATAAAAAATATTTAAGATTTATTTATATTCTATTATACAACTCAACTCGACTATTGCCTTATTGTTTCTCTAACAAGAAAACTAGGCTATTATATTATTAAAAACGTTTCTATGGGTGTGCTGGTGATGAAAAACGATTAAAATTCTTTAAAAAAGACGCCTAAGTTAACAACACTGTTATTTACATATATAAATGTAAAAAAATAGACATTATTTAAGAAACCAAAAATGGTACGAAAATCAAGTGTTAAAATAAACTACAAAGTAAAGTGCGAAAAGTCTCCATAAAATATCTAAAATAAAATCAAAAAGATCTAATAGTTTTTTACATTTCAGTTGCAATAAAACGGAAAAAATAATTGATTGCAGAAAAATTTCACTTCGATTTTTTTTTCAACAAACGGGAAACGAAAATATACCAATTTTTTTCCATTTTCCATTATACACAACAGTTTCTCTCTTCACGCCTATTAATAACTTATGCAAACATATGTTTTTTGTGTACTGCTGTCCAACCGTTTGCTCTTTAACTTGTAAATGGTTTTGCTCCTCTGTTTTGGTTGTTTATAATCATCGAGCAAGTATGATGTACTAATATTTTCTACTCTTTCTTTTTCCAACTGAAAGAGATGCCTATTAGAGTTTTATATATATGGTCTTGCTCTTCTAAGGAGAGAGTAGAGAATAACAAAAAAATACCGTACTGTTTTTGTATGATAAAAGAAAAAAATCAAAACAATCTATTTTTTTTTTCTTAACGCCACTATGATAAACACATGTTTTTATGTTTTATAGTTTGCATTTGGTTTCTTTGTATATCTTTAGGATATTTTTTGTATTAAATGTTTTAAAGATTTTACAACTATTTTTTAAATAGTTTAAGTTGACATTATAAATTATTGTTGAAGTGCAGCATTGTTTTGTTTATTATTGTTATGTATGCGCGAGTGTGTGCGCTTGTGTTTGCCATATGTTTTCTTATTTTGTGTTTGTATAAATTTGTAACCCCTTCAATCTTTGTCACCCCTCCTCCCACCTGTTTGATTGTGTACGTTTCAACGACACAATACTCATACCTATTGATAATTATATTTTTTCCCGCGCTTTATCCAATTAATAAGATTAATACATAAATATTTTGCGCCAAATTCTTTTACATCATACAATTTTGTTTTTCTTCTATTTTTTTTTTTGAATGTGGGGTGTTAAATGATGTTTAAATATTTTAGATTTTTGTTTTTAACAATTGGAATTTTCTTAAAGCAATTATATATGTAGGTATGTAGGTAGTTAAATATTAAAAGAAAGCTTACCCCCATTAACACGAAGCCTGGTTATGCGTTAACTAATAGTTATACTGTCGGTTAAAATTATTTTTGTATGAAAACTGTCAGTTTAACTATTAGTTAACACATAACCAGACTTCGTGTTACTGGGGGTTAGCAGAATAAATATTTCGTTCATATTTGATTTATTTCATGATTTCTTAAAAAAATTATGATCAATATTTGTGTTTGTAAAGTAAAAAAGTATTAAAAAGGAATTGCTGTTTTGAAAAGATACACTATTGTTGTTGTAACAGTAACAGCTGAGTTCACAGTCCTTGGCCCAGATTGTTACTGCTACAGAGTGGGCTTCATGAAGTATATATTTTCAACATGTTATGGTATTCAGGCAGTCGTCCAAAACCTTCGTCTCGGTCAAAAATCTTTCCCACATGTTAAACATATGGCGTTTTATTTTTCTGGCAAAAATATTTTCTTTTTTCTGCTCTTGTAAACTATTAACGGGTGGAAACATGTTCGTTTCTAAAAAATGGCAGTAAAAGTTAATTTTTGTGTTCTATTCAAAAACTTCACCTGGAAGCCAGTTATCCGTTTTTTCCGTTTAAAAAAGGAGCGGTTTCTATTATGTTGTAAAAACTAACAAATAACCTCACACAGTTAGTTTGCGAAAGAAAAAGTTTTAGGTTTCAAAAATGATTCCTACTGATTAAGGCATAAGTATTTTATTTTATGGAGTAATTGTATAAAGAATATATACCTACATAGATATCATTCGTGGTCTCCAATAAACTTCCATTTTAATAGTATTTTATATTTGGAAATACTTTTGACCCATTTTTCTGATCTGAAGCAAATTTATTTGCAATCTAATTTTTTATAGTAAAATAATATTGCATACATATGTATGTATGTATATTGTAAAGCTGAAACCGTATTTATTCGGCAAAACAAACTAAATAAATTCGATAGATGTAGCTTCAACAATATGCCCGATATTAAATGTCAAAGTTCGGAAGTCCGTAGTGAAAATACCCTTTATACCTATGAGATTTGGCACAGTTTGTTTTATTTTTAATTTACAAATCTCATTGAACAGATCGTTTTTTTGGTCTGCCATATTTAGTTCTATTGAAAAAACTAATCTCTGTAGCAATTCTATATTTTTGTGTTGATATTGATATTTAGAATGCACCTATTTATTGATCATTATATTATGCATTTTGAGATTTTTAAACAGACAATGTTACTTTGACAAAAATCTTTTTAAACCGTAAAAAGTCACGTCACAGAGTCACGTAATCAGCTGATGAATTTCCTTTTAAAACGGAAATAAAATCGAAATGAAATTCAGATTTTCTTATTTGTTTATAATTTGATTATAATTGTTGTCAAAAATATTTATTTTTAAATTTATTTTGAACAACTAATTTTGCAAATAATTCGAGTTAAATACATAAAATTGTGTATTAAATAGAATTCTCCGAAAAACCAATGTACATATGACAAAAAAAACATTTTTTTAGTTTTTTTTATGTGAAATATCTGGTTTTGATATTGCCAATCATTTGACTACTAAAGAATGTTGATTTTGTTGCCTAGACGTTTTCACCTGTTTAATACGCATTGGATTTTCTATTTTCGTTTTCATTTTAAGCCCCATCAAAAATATTTTGAATAGAGAAAAAATATTCCGATTTTTCGATGCCAACAGATGCATTTTTTAATGACTTTTTTTTAATTACTATTAAGTCAAAGTATGTATTTTTAATAACACAATATACTAAGGGTCATTATTACAACTGACCTTTATGTTCGTAATAGTAAAATGTAACATTAAGCAATAGAAAAAGGTGCATTTAAAGTTAACTTTTACTATTACAAACATAAAGACAAGTTGTAATAATGGCCCTAAATAAATAAGATCTTTTTATGTTTTCAATTTTTACTTAATTCCAATTCGTTAACGCAAACAAACAAATTAGCGAATAATAGTAAAACTGGCCTAGACGGTAATACTGAAGTTTTTGAATATTGTTTTAAAAGAAACAACAAATTCTATATTATTCACTATTTCATTTCGTGTAGGCAAAACTATTAACACATTTAAATATCAATATCAAAATTTTATAAAGCTTAATCAAAGAAAAAATCACTTTTTTTTGTATGTTTAAAAGGTTGATAAGTTACCCGGCCTTAAATAAATATTTTACTTAAATAAATATGTACTTACTTTTTTTATTGAAATAAGTTATCAAAGTAATATATAATTATATTTTCAACAACTTTACTGACATAATTTTCTTTATACATGTATATTTTCAGTTAATTCTTAAAAAAGAACAACAATAATTGCTGAAAAATGCATTAAATGCAGACCAATAAGTTTAGGAAAATTAACCAAAGATAATTTGTTAAAACAAAATAAATTTTCAATTTAACTTATAAGGAACTGTTGAAGGATTAATAATTCAAGCAGCAAATTAAATCGAGGGGCCTTTTTTCAACATTCGTTCAAAACTCAAAACACACACTCACAGCTAAATAAAAACAGCAATAAATACATTGTGAAAGTAAACATAAATGGTTTCTACTTTCATAGGACTTTTGGGTAAGTAAACATTTAATTAATTAGATCATGCAAAGAAATACTATGACTATGACTAAACAAATTTAAATATTATTGCAGATATACAATCATGGTGGGAGATACCGTGTATTTCACATTTTTGTTCATTGTTTAGTTCAGCATTTGATTTGCCCGATATTGATATTGAGGTATGTTGTATATCATAATTGTTATTAACCAACTATCAAATGATTTAAATCCGTTAAATGTTTGTTTCTGTTGTATGTGTGTGTTGTGTATGTTTGCAGGATTTAGAATCCGCTTTATTATCCGATGGTACAACAACAGACGATGAACATCATATTGCTTTAGTGCCTGAACTTATTGTACGCTTATTAAAGGGTTGCGATGCTTTACGTTCGGTAGCAAAAGAAATAACCCATAGTAATTATCAAATGTTTTTACGGCGTTTCCTACGCCAACAGTGTCGTCTTCATAATACCGAAAATCATTTTGATACCGATATTGATTTTCAATCTTTACCCGTACGCAAACGTCTTTTAATTCTCTACGATCTCTGTCACTTTCGTCTCGATTCGGCCGATGTACAAGTCATTTTAAACAATTTAGAATCGGATAGTTTACGTGTCGAGCCGTTGGGTTACGATTCGAAAAATTCCGGCTATTGGTATTTTTACGGCACCCGTCTGTATCGTGAAGATAAACCGGCCGCTTCGAATAGTTTCAAATCGAATTCGGTGTGGCAAGTGATCTGCTTTACCGAAGAGGATTGGCAGAATTTGGCCACGAAATTTAAAGCATCCACGAATGCCAAGGAAAAGGAACTCTATCAGATATTAGATGAGAATTTTCTACCAAAGTTGCCACAACTTTTTCGTGAACGTGAACGTTTAAGAAGGAGAAAGTAAGTATTGTTTGTTTTTGTTGAAATCAAGTTTTCAAAGTCTTTTGTCTATATGTTTTATTTATATATATCTGATATAGTTTCGAAAATTTTACTATATAAATTCAGCAATTCGTTATTGTAATTTATTAAATCGGTTTGAGCTTTGCTGAGATATAATTGAATTTTTGAAAACGTTTTTTCTTCAATATTTTTTTTTATTATCCCAACATTTTGTTATTGCCAATATTGAAATAAAATAATGTGGCACGAGTGATGAAAAACGATCATTTTTAAAACTGAAATCAATCTCAAAAACGATTTAGTTGTGATGAATTTCAATTGATTTCATATTCCATTTTGTTTCATTCCGTATCATTTTTATAGCAAAAAACAATAAAATTGAATTTGAAACTAATATGATAAAATATTCGAAATATTTTTATTTTATATACAAAATATTGAAATCTTATTTATACATACATATACCAGGGCACACTTAGAAAGGTGACTGTGATGAAACAGCTGATTATTTTTTTTTATTCAGTTTGAACTGTCAATTCACTTGTGGTTGTTGTGGCGAAAAATAAACTTTTTTTTTTTTTTTTTTTTTTTTAAAAAGAAGTAACACTCAGGCAATTAATATGCCTATATATAATTGTGTTACTTTCATTCATTACATTCATGTTACTTTGACAGTTCACCTACCTTTTAACAAAAACAAAGTACCTGTTGTTTTTGTATTTGTTGTAGTGATGCAGTCATCTTTCTTAGTATGCCCTGTACATATACATTAAAAATATCAAAATACTGATATATTTTTTTTATTAAAAATATATATTTTTTTATATTAAAAATTTAGAAATAAAAAATATTTATTTAAAATATTGAAATATTTTTTTATTTATTAAATTTTTGAAATATTTTTATATTACAAAAATTTTTATTTTAAATATATTGAAAATTTAAATTTTAAGTAAAATATTGAAATATTTTTTTATATTAAAAATATCGAAATATTTTTTTTTTATAAAAGAAGTTGGAATCTTATTTATATTTTAAAAATATTGAAATAAAAAATGTTTAAAATCTCAAATTGAAATAAAATATATTTTTTTAAATTTATTAAAATTATTTTTATATTAAAAATGTTGAAATATTTATTTATTTATTTAATAATTTAATAATATGTTGTTTAAAATATTCAAAATATTTTTTTTTAATTATTCAAAATATTGAAATATTTTACTTAAAATATTGAAATATTTTTTTTTGTATTAAAAATATTGAAATACATAGTTATATATATAAAATATTGGATTATTTTATTAAAAATATTCAAAATATTGAAATAGGTATAATTTTTATAATTTTTTTTTAACTCATCTAAAATTAAAATTCGAAATATATGTATATTCCCTAAATAATTACCTTTATTTCTATTCCAGACTCTTTCAAGTGCGCAACTCGAGTCGTATTCGTAATCTGGTCGAGCTGAAAGCCCGTCAAGAACAAGAACGTCTAGAACGCCAGCAAAGAGAACGTCAACGTTATTCTTTCGAACAACCGCAGCCTGCTAAGACATCATTGTTACCATTAAACGCTTCAACAGCAGCAGCAGCAACAACAAGCTCTCAAACTAGAGCACGCAGATGGTTAGAACGACAAAATAAACTCCCCTAGAAAAACATCAAATTAAAGCCAAACACTCAAAAGAAAGAAAAAACTAAGACAAAATTGTGTACTACAAAGAAAATACATAATTTCATACACATTTAACCAAACCACCATACAAACATTACATTAATTAATTAATTTTTTTTTTAAATCACTTAACGCACTTTTTTCAATTATCTTCATATCATCTGAAATGCATTTTTTCGATCAGTTTTATTTGGCTTTACTTTTTATCAGTTTTTCCTTATAATTTTCATTAAGAAAAAGAATACATGCCATGCCGCCACCTGCAAATAAAATATTAAACAAAATTATTAATCACAAAATCACATTTCATTCAAAAATAAAACAAAATTTAATTTTAGCTAACATTTATTCAGTTATATATATATATAATTAGTTAATTATTAAACAAATAAGTTGGCTTTTATTCAGATTAATTTTTGGCAACATCTACTCCTAGTATCAACTAAAAGTGGCTTAAATACCTACCAACAAGAGTGGCCGGCGTTTAATTTGTATTTCTTTGTCTTACCGCAAACAAACAAAAAATATATTTATTATAAAAAAAAAATTATTAATTAATTTTCAAATTGTGTTCTTAACCTCATCTTGTTTCGGCTTATGATTGGATTGATTGATTCTACAGTTTCAAAACATTTGGTTTTTAACAAATTATGTAAGCATGCTTTATTTATAATTATTTTTATTTCTTTATTAAGTTTTATTTATAGTTTTGTGCAAAAATTCATTTATGTGCATTTTAATTGGTTTGATTTTGAATTTAAATTGTAACATTTACAACATTCATACAAATTTGCTACAAATTTTTATTTAAATTTTTTTCTACACGAATTTCCATATCGAGGGACTATATTCAAGAGATTTTATCTTAGGAAACACTAGTTGCAGAAGGGAAAAAATAAATACTGGGTCCAAATTATCGCATTCGTGTTGGAATGAACAATCGTATCGAAATTATAATAAAATGTACTAAATTTCTTGCTCGATATCGAATTCCATAACCTCAAATAAAAAAATTCTAATGCTCTAATTTGGCCCCATGTTTATTTTGCTTATTTATAGGGTATTGAATTCATTCTTTCACAATATATGTATTTTATGGATTTCCAAGAATTGTAAATAAAGAATCGGGTATTTAGTACAATTATTGAGAACTTAACTTTTCAGAGAGTAGAAAAAGCTTTTTGAGCAAAAATATTTTGAAAGGGACACTATTTTGATCAAAAAGCTGTTTTTGTAAAAAAAAAGTATTCACATTTTTAGTGAAAAAGCTTTTTTGTGAAAAATTTAATTTTTGTGAAATACAGCATTTTAATCTGACAGATCTGTCCGTAAACTATTTGGGGACTTCTGGAGGTTTTTCTGCACACATTTTGTTTAAACATAGGCAATCAGTTGCTATACAACACATTCAACATTTTTAAATTCATCCAAAAATACCGCATTTCATATGCTTTTCTTAACTCATTCACCATCAAACACTAATTGCATGTTAACATTGACTTTTGAATATCATAAATGAACCCTATTTTATACCAAATAAAAACATTCTACTCCAATTTCTTTTCCAACAAACCACAATTCAGTTCCCAATCAACTTCAACTGCTAGTGGCATTTCGACCTATGCCAGTTCATTGCGACGCACTATAACAACCAACTCAAGTGATTTCCTGGGACATCGTGAAACATTTTGTTTAACACCCGAAGACGACGACGAAGAAGAGGAAGAAGACGAGGCCGAAGATAACGATCAGGATAACGAATATCGACGAAATCGAAATTATCAACAAGAAAGACATTTCGATTTGGAAGATCAACATAAAAGGCCAATAGACGATACCTCCACGTTATTAACGGATGAACATTTAAATCTTTTAAAAAATATCAAATTAGAACCGGCTGACAATTTACACGAATTGCCAGAAGCAGAAGAAGACGACGACGAGGAAGAACAACAGCACATAATAAACAAATATAAAGCTTTACAACAAAACCATAACGATAATCAAAATATTGACGACAACACAACAATAGCACCAGCTACTCAAGACACAAGAACTCTAGTCGCAGGAGACGAAGAAGGCGACGAAAAACTTGTAGAAGAACTAAATCAAAAATCAAATAGAAAATCTCATCACCACCACCATCATCATCATAAAAAGAAGAAATCACAGAAAAAGCAAAAGAAAAAGTCTAAAGAACATCGCAGGAAACACAAGCACTCAGATAAACATCAAAACGAGCTAACGACAATAACAGCAACAAATACAAATACAACAACTCAACCAACTGAAACTAATACAACAAATCAACAACAACAACAACAGCAACAATCTCAAGCGCAACAGCAGCCACATCCCCATACACCACAACAACAAGATAAACCACAATTGCCCACACGTTCTTCTAAGGCCAACAAATATCAAACTATCGATGAAGAAGAACCAGTATTAAGTCCAGAAGATAAGGAAAATTTCTGTCGTGCTATCGGTGTAGTACCCACAGAAAGTCTCTTACATTTACACAACAATCACAACAACAATAACCAACACAATAACACCACTAACGAATTGGATACAGCTGGACAGGAGCATCACAATCACGTCGATTTGCAACTGAGCTCGGCCGGCGTAGCCATAAAAAAGGAAAAAGATTGTTCGGCAGTTTATGATATGGCACCAGCTACAAATATGAAATTGCCGGGACGTCAAACAAACAATTCTCTATCTTCATTAACGGGTAATATTTTCATACCAACCACTTTACAAGATTCCACTACAGCCACCTCAACTTCAGCTACATCATCTTCCACATCCTCGGCCGCCACAACACAACAACAACAATTAAACAACAAAGATACAAATAAAACAAAGAATTCCACAATGGCGAATAGAAAACAAAAATCCACGGACAACACAAATTCCGGTGGAAAAGGTTCTGGCGGCCCTAAAAAGAAGACCTCAACTACTGCAGCAGCGGCCGCCTCTGTAAAGCAGGAAGCTGAACGTGATCGTGATGACATAACACCGGCCAAATCGAATATAACGTCATCACAAAATTCGGATAAAAGTGCTGATGAGTGAGTTTTTATTTGTATTTTTTTTTCGTTTTTATTATAAAGATTGATTTGTTTTTCTATGTATGTAGTTTTAGTTTTTATACAAATTACAACTTTTTCACTCCTCCTCTATCAACCACCTAATCATGGTAATTTAATTGTTTATGTTTTGCGTTGCTTGTGTTTCTTTCCTCTCTATTGGCTTTTAACGATATTTGCTAGGTTTCACAATCAAATGCATGTCCAATGGTTTTATAATTTCTTTAACATTTGTCGTTGGCATTAGGTATTTGAAATGTAAATTAAATGTTGCCAACCAAATTAAGTGACGGACTGACTAAGGATGCGTTTACTCTATATACTCCAGTAGGATAATGGGAAAAAACAAGTTCAACTGCCGTATTCGGGTGTTTGGAATCTTACCAACTACATCTTAATAATCTTAATCCTTAGTAAGGAGTGAGATCGAGACCTTGTTTACCATAGTGACAGGATGCCAAATCAGGCCGAAAATCAGTTGACACATTCAGAATTCTTATGAATGGAAGGATGCATCCCCTTTGTAAACATTCCTTGATGTAAATTTCGGTATTTGTAACAAATGTTTGCCGCAACTGCATATTGCTTGCCATACCAAGAACATTTTGGGAACATTTTCTGCTTTTGGGTTCTAAACTTTTCTACAACATTCCCTCTAGCTTCAGCCCGACATAAAAATATTGACCGGGAAGCTGCGAAAAATACGTACGAAAAATACATACGTTTTGTCGCCATCCATTATACTGCAGGTATATTTTTTATACAATTTGACTTCAATTTCCGTGCTCTGTCTTTGGCTTCTAAATTTTTAGCAGAGTTCCTGCATTGGCTTTAACTTTTCTTACCAAATAGTCCAAGTACTGAGCTAACCGGGCTGCTTTCCTACCGGATGTGCTGGGAGCTCTTTTGAAACATTATGTGGACCATTCCTTCTACCTGCATCAGGTTTTCTTTCAAAGGACATGTTCTCCCGATACTGTTTAATGTGCCCAGATAGACTAGTCGATAGTGTGCAGGACTATTAATCTGAGGGTTGCAGGTTCGATTCCCGCCAGAGATTCTGGATGTATCCTGCAGACAAGCAAAACGCTTCGCAGTTTGAGTTTGTTAAAAACAATAACATTGGAATCAGTTTGGCGGCAGGCCTTTGATTGTTTGGCCAACTTTTTGTAGGACCAAGTTGGGTTTTGTTGAAAATATTTAATAATTTTTGTACGCTCTTTTTTCTCGTCACTCTTTTTAATCAGATTAACGACAAATGAACATAATTGACATTAAACATAATAACTGACATGCTTTACAAAGGTAACTTGATAAAAAAAAACAAATAATACTTGGGTTAAAAGTTTTAAGGAAAAACGTGTGTTAAGGTTTTTTCGATCTCACTCCTTACACCTTGAATTCTGAGCTAATAGTAATTCTGTATAGTACATTTTGGAGTTTTATGGTAAATATTTTAGATTTTCCAAAAGAAATTTCAAAGTACCATAATTTTAAGTTTCTATAGAAAAATTTAATCTTACACGAATGATTATTTCAATTGAAAATCTCTTTGGCTGTAATAAAGCTAGTTTGTATTCACATTTGAGTTTGGTTTAAAAATTTTGGTTAAACTGCCTTTTTTTTCATATAATTTTTTATTTTGCCTCAAATCATTTAAACAACATATAGCTTTTGCTAATGTAATGTGCATGCTGCTTTTATATTTAATATTCTTTGAGATTAATATTTAAAAATCCATTTGTAAATAATCGATCATTTTTAAAAATACCAATTGTATTTTATGCTCCTTCCCTCTTGAATTTTTATTCCACATTTTATAAAAAAATCATCAAAAACAAATGTATAACAATTGAAAAAACTACAATATATGTTCCTCTATCAAAATAAAACAACCATCCCTTCATCCACACCATAAAATCAAATAAAAATAAAATACAAACAAAAAAAAATCAAAAAATCCGTGTAGAAATGTAATATGTAGCAACAACAGCAACCAGTATCAACTACAACAACAACAAGACCAAGAACAACAACACTATGTCACGATCAATAATCATAACAACAGTAACAATTATAATAATAATAAAAATAATAAGAATAAAAATAAAAATGTTAATGAAACAACAGCAGCAACAACTACAGTTGCCGCCATACCACCAACCAAACGTTATTTAAAACACAATACTAACAATCACACTTACAACAACAACAACAGCACTACTACTACTCCCACTAGTACTACCAATCACACCAACAACAACACTACCTCTAATGATAATTATTTCCATTCTTCAACTACTAATACTAATAATACTAATAATAATGCACATTTCTCCCAACACAATCACCAAAACCACCATTCCTCCACTATATCCTCTGATTCTTCTTATGTACATAAAAAATCATCAACCTCTTATCATAAATATCAAAAACAACAACACCAATACCACCACAATCATCACCACATGCCACCACCAACAAAATCAAAATCATCATCCCAACACAACCACCAACATAATACTTTCTACAACAATTATTGTTTGAACAAAAAATCCATCACACCAAATGTTCTTAGCTTTACCGAGACCGAAGAAGTTCTACAAATTGGCATGCACAAGGTACTGGTGTATGTTAAGAATCATCGTGACGCTTGGCCATTTATGGATCCCGTTGAAGAGGATATTGCACCCAGATACTATTCCATTATAAGGAGGTAAGCAACTACAATCACACATATACGATTTTAAAACACAAAAGTATTAGACACGAAATGAAAAAGGTCCATCTTCTGATTTCGATAATATTTGGTATTAGAGCTTAGATTATTTATCTTAATTAAATCATTAGTTAAATGAAATCTAAAGATTGTAAAATAATGTTTTGTCTACGAAGAAACTTTTTAAAAATTATATTTTTTAAATATAGTTATTTCATTCGGAGTCTTCTGAAATTTTAATTCTTAAATATTTTCTTGTACATACTAGCAGTTTTCGTCATTATATAAATTTGTCAACATTTCAGACCTATGGACCTTTTAAAAATGGAAGATAAACTCGATAATGGCGAATATCAGAAATTTAGTGATTTTCGCAATGATTTTAAACTGATTGTTAACAATTGTCGTTTATACAATGGCAACGACAATGGTAAGTTGAAACTATTTTATATGAAATTTCAATAATCACTCAACAAGTCTAATCTCATTTCTTTTAGAATACACCGAAATGGTGAATAAACTCCAAGAAGCCTTTGACAAAGCCACCAAAAAATACTTTGATCATTTGTCGGACGACGATGAAGATGATCCGAATTTAAGTTATCCGGCGGCCGATGCAAAAATGAATGTTTTCCGTGAAAAATATTTTAATAAAAAGGCTAAAGACAAAGAAAATCAAGAAATGGCCAACAAGAAAACCACACAGAAGTCCACAGACAAAAAGAAACATAGCAAGAAAGATAAAACAAAAGAGGTCATGAGCAGCGATGATGAAGATCTGGAGGGCAAAGATAGTGGCGATGATGAGAAGCTGGAAGAAGAAGAAAGTGATCACAAAACCTCAAATGCCAAAAGGAAACGAAAAGATAAGGATAAAAAGCGCAAGAGAAAATCAAAAACACAACGTAAAGATGATAGGCAGAGTGAGGAGGAGGATCAGTATGAATTCAAAGATGATGACGAAGATATTGAGGACATACAGGATTTGGAAGAGAGTCGAAATTCTTCGAAAAAGTCAAAAACATACAAAGAGTCCTCTTCAAAGAAGGACAAAAAATCTAAGCATGAGAAGAAAAATTCCAAATCGAATGCAAAATCTAAAAAGTCATCAAAGAAGGCAAGTAAATCTAAGCAAAAGGTGGAAGAGGATGATATGGAAATGTCCGAGGATGAGGATGATTTCATGAATGCAGAATCTGAAGAAGAGCCAGACGATGAAGACGATGAGAATTTTGAATTAAAGTCTACGAAGAAGGGTAAATCTAAAGCAAAAGAGAACAAATCAGGAAAATCGGCAAATCAGAAGAAAAAAGGTGCTGGTAAAAAGAAAAAAGACAATTCCAAAAGTAAAACCAAAACGAAAGATTCCCTTAAGACGACGGGAAAATTCAAATCAAAGGCCGAAATCACGGAATCCGAACAGGAAGAATCTTCCACAGAAGCAGACGAAGAAAAAGTTATAAAATCAGAGCCCGAAGAACCGGAAGAAGACCCACCACCACCTCCCGCACCCGTCAAACCTCCAAACAAGAGGAAATCCTCTTTGGTCACAAGCAAGGATTTGCCACCACCCGCTATAGCTGCCTTAAATGCTTCTGCCTCGGAATTGGAAGAAGACATACTAGACGAAGACAGCCGTAGTATGTCGCCCTTCAAAGTAGATTTACATAAAAAATACTCAAAAAGTGCCCTTAATGAAGATCTCTCTGAACTTTTGACAACCGTTAAGAAAGTGCAAAGCACTTCTTTAAACAATTTGCAACAACAACAATCCCATCAATCCGATAATGAAGATTTAAAATCCACTTCTAGTCATACAACCGAGGAATCCAGAGAGCCCTCACCCGAACCTGTAACAAAAAAGAAAACAACACCAAAAACAAATAAAACCAATAAAAAGGAAAAAGAAAACAAACGCAAAAGATCTACTTCATCTTCTTCCACTGCTAACACGACTACAACATCATCTAGTGATAAGAAAAAACAGACAGAGAAAGAGAAAGCTGCTGCGGCAGCAGCTGCCGAACAGGCAGAGTTGGATATGTTATTACCGTTTCTCGATAAGTATGAACTTATAAAATATCGCAGAAGCAGAGCTTTACTCAATCAACAAAACGTGGCTGCCGAAACAAAAGCGACCACAAAATCCCAGAACTCCAGGAAACGGGACTCATCTAGTAAGGCTGTTTCAGAAGCCTCGGACAAAACTCCCGAGAAACCTGCAACTGAGCCAACAAGAGGTAGAAAATCTCGAGATAATAAAAAAGCTAAAAAGAATTTGGAAAAGGCTTTGGAAATACCCGAACCTAAACCAGAACCTGTAAAAATGGTTGAGGAGCCAAAACCTGAGATAAAGAAAACAATTGTAGCAGAAAAACCCATAGAGAAGCCAGCCGAACCTGAAGATGTAATAATGGCCGAAGTGGTGGAGGAAGAAGATAAAGAAAAATCATTCAAGTTACCTCCATTAACAGCGCCTGCTATAAAAGACAAGAAATCTGTGAGCAATGACAAATTACCACCCAAAAAGAAAGAGAAACTTAAAGCCGCAGCATTAATAGAGATTTCACCACCGCTCTCCCCAGTGGCAACTCCACAGTCTGTGCCGATTTGTGAGGTTATAAAAGAAATAGTGGAAATAAAAGAGCCTCCAAAAATGGAAGAGAAGGAAAAGGAAAAAGAAAAGGAGAAAGAGAAAGAAAAGGAAAAGGAGAAAGAAAAGGAAAAAGAAAAAGAGAAACCTCAAGCTCCTCCACCACCCAAAAAAGCTCTGCAGAAGAAGGCTACCGCAAATCAAAACAACAATAAAAAGTCAACTAAAAATAATGCGGCAAATAATTTGATTACTCAAAAGAACTCCGCTACTACTTCTGCCAATCTAGAAGCCTTAGACGTGGAAACTGAACAGACCCTCAAGGATATCAATCGCTGGTTAGAACATACTCCCAGGTTCTCCGAATTTTCTTCAGCATCCAACTCGCCCTCACGTTATATGATGGATGATTTTGACCCGGCTATAACTAGTAAATTGGATGGTCCTTCGAATGCCAAAGATGACTTAATGCCAGTAAAACTACAAGAGGCCTTTGATGAACTAGTCGCTGATAACAATTCTTCATCTGACTCAAATTTACCAAAGAAAGACATCATAAGTGAATTGTTGCCAGTCGCGGCAGCAGCTAGACTTAATACATCACCCCCACATTCAACCACATCTGGCAATTCGGTAGGCAGTACTTCGGTAAATGCTTCCTCGAATTCGTCCACAATAAATGCGCCTTCTATAGCTTCATTGAGTTCGGTAGCAGTTGCAAACACTCCTCTCTTAATACCTCCACCCACAACAATAGCTCCTTCTTTGACTACGGTAACCATGCCAAAGCCAAAAGAACCCACCACCACCCAGCTATTGTTACATCCACCGCCACCACCTCACATCAAAAAGCAAATGGCAAAGGAGGACAAGAGAAAGTCCTTGAAGGAAAAACTACAAGCTGCTTCAAATACCAGAAGAAAAGATAATTTATTACGCACTATAGACCGCTTACAACCCGGCAAAGCCAAGGGAAATCTTATACAAAATGTGAACAAACCCGATGAATTGTTTCCATTAGGCCCAGTAGCAGCCAAAACTAAAGAGGTCAAAAACTCTTTAATTGTGGAAACTGCGGATAATGTGCCCAAATTAAGTTTAGGCACTGTGATAACAACTGATGATTTTGCTATGGGTTCCACGCCCTCTTTTATAGATGAATTAGCCTCGAAGACTGTGAACAAGGCTGCATTAAGTCCAGCTTTGAACAACGATAAGGAGAAGGAGTTGGATGAAAAATCTAAAGCAAAAGATACAGTATTGGAAGGTCTGTTACCATTTCCTAAAATCTGTTCAGCTCTTAACAGCGCACCACATTTGTTGACAACCGAAGAAAAAGACAAGAAGTTAGAGGAAGATTTGAAGTCATCGATATTAGCTGAAAAGTCTCGACCTTTTGAGACTCTATCAGCAACATTGTCTTCATTGAATCCTGCTACTTTAACATCTACAAACAACCCGGCAACAGCAATAGGAACAACTGCCAATGAAAAAGCTTTGGATAATAATAACACTGCAGCTCCGTCATCAGCTGATGCAGCTAAAGAAAAGCCAAACTTAAGTGCCTGGTTCAAAGCTTTTGGAGCTCCCAAAAAGGCCAAAAAATCGGAAGAGGAAGAGAAGCAACAACAACCCGAAAGTAATGAAAGCTCTTCGGAGAAGTCACAAGAAAAGAGTTCCGTGTCTTCTGTCTCAAATAATGCTACGGCAGCAAAAAGTCCCACATCTAGCTCTTTGATAGGAGAAACCTTCTCGTTACCTTCAGCTCCAAGACAACGTAAAGCTAGCACAGGCAGCACTATATCAGAACGTTCTAGTTTTTCACAAGATCCTGATTCGCCACGCATAACAATAGAGGATCGTTATGGCTCCTACAATGCCGGCTCTTATACCTCACCAATTGGAGCTTCACCTATAGGTGCCTCGCCCATTATGGTGTCACCGAAACCGGATGAAATCACTAAACCGGCTTCACCATATCCCTTGAATGGCACCATTAAAGTTAATTTCTATCAGGACACCACCACAAAGAGTAGTCCCGACAAAAGTTGTAGTCCAAGAGAGATGCCTTCACCTTATCCCCAGTACTCACAACACATATACTCGTCAGCATCTTCACCAAATGTTTCGACTCCTGAATTAAGTGGTACTTCTCCCTATGGAGGAGCTAATAGCTACAATCCTTCCGGATCGGAAGCTTCTAAGACCCCGGTATACTCTTCTACTTCACCTTTGCCAAATTTATACGATCAATATAAACAACCAAGATCACAAGAATCCGACTATAATAGTTCAATGAGTCCTAGCACGCCAAATCCACACTCACCCTATCAGCAACCGCAAAATTCTCCGTACACAACGCCTCATACCACACCACAGCCGCACCAAAGTCCGTATCATCCACCAAATTCACCATATCAACAGCCGCAACAATCGCCTTATACAACCGCCAATCATGCCCACAGTCCCGCGGCTCATACTCCTGTTGCCGGTTCGGCAGCTTCCAGTGTTCACTCTCCCTTGAATCAACAGCAACACAGTCCTTTGGCTTGTATCGATTCACCAGTTTCATCAGCGGCCACACAACCGCCCACACCTTTGGCTAATTCCCCAGCCGAACAGCCACAGCAACATTCACCATATCAGCAACCAGTAATGTCACCGTATCAACAGCAACCACCCAGTGTGGGATCCCAACAGCAGCAGCAACAACAGCCAATTGTACCACAGCCTCAACCCCCCACATACAGTCAATCGTCTTTGGCAAATGCAACCCCAAATTATCACAACACTACTACTGCATCAAATGCTATGGGTTATGGAGAGCCAAATAACAGCACCACCAATGCTCTGCAACCACAAGTTGCTACATTAGAAGAGCAACAGCAGCAGCAGCAACAAACAACAGGAATGTACTCATCACAAATGTCTGTAGATAATAACGGAAGTCTTGGACAAAACTTAAATTCTAATAGCAATTCATACGTTCCACCACCTTCTAAGGTGGCACAGCAATTGCAACAGCCACAGCAGCAACAGCAACATCAACAACATCAACAGCAGCATCATGCTAATGAAACACAGCAACAAACTAATGATACCTTACACAATCTTTACAACCCCTCTATGCTGAACAATAACAATAGTAAAACCACAACAGAAGTAAAATCCAATGATTGGAGGGATACAACATTGTCAACGGCAACAAATCAAGCGCCACAGCAAACACAACCGCAACAACAACAACACAATATTTTAACGAATCTAACACAGCAGCAATCACTAATACCAAAACCGTCATATCCCACATATGCCCAATATCAAGCGGAGACTGCTAGTAAACAAGCAGCTGTCACGACATCCTCAATCGATGAATTAAATCAAGAAAATAAGACCAATAATAACAGTCTCTCCTCCAATTCATCCTCATCAGCAGCAGCATCACCAGCTGCGCAAAGTTACAACCTGCAAGCGAATGCTCCAAGTAGTTTGGGATCGTGTTCGAATTCCGGAGATATGGCTGCATTTATGCAGCACATGCATCAACAGGCGCATGCCCAAAAAACTCAGCAACCTGTGGTAAATCCACTTAAAAGGCCAGGTGACGATATATTGGGAATGGATTATAGTGGAGGAACAAGTAGAAAGTTACAGAAATGTGAAGAGCCACAAGCGTCAACGCAACAACCACAACAGCAGCAGCAACAACCACAGCCGCAGCAGCAACAACCACAACAACAGCAGCAAATAACGCAACAAAATAAAGCAACAACTCAGCAAACGGCTCAACAACATCAGCCTGCCCCACAGCAACCACAACAGCACCAGCAACAATCAACCCTTTCGGCTTTGTTAAGTCAACCGCCAACACAAACTCAGCAACAACAGCAGCAGCAGCAGTTGCAGCAATCGCAACAACAACAGCAGCAACTGCAACAACAATCGACACAATCCCAACAACAGCAGCAACCACAACAAACTCAAGCCGCTTCAACTCAACAAGATCCACAGCAGCAACAGCAACAATTGAGTAAATACTCTCAAATGTTTGACTCTTTCTTGGGTTCCATGGCGTTTGGCAAACATTTGGGTAATATAGCACCCGAGAAGGCGTTTGCCATGTACAATCATGCTGCATCATTGGGTTTTCCTAAAGACTATACCAAAGATACACAATCGTGTCAAATGCAACAACAACAACAAACACCGCAGCAGCAGCAGCAACAGCAAACACAACAGCCGCAACAGCAACAGACACACAAGACTCTACATCAAGAGCAAAATAAACATTTGGCCTCACATTTAATGCAGCAACATCAACAACAACAGCAACCTACAGAACAACAGCAGACTCTGCAACAAAATCAAACATTGCAACAGCATCAAAACAAATCTACTCTAGATATGATGAATAAAACCCCCATGGGCTATGGCTCCTCTAGTAGTTCAGCTAGCAATATAATGCAGCAACATAATCAACAGCAGCAGCAGCAACAACAACAACAGCAGCAACAAAAATCCACAGAATCTGCAATACAACAACCTTTAAATATGTCTAACACGGACAACACCTACATGGCACATCAGCAACATCATACAATGCACCAACAACAACAGCAGCAGCAGCAACAACAACAACATAGTTTATACAATAGCAATAGTAAATTAGCACAAAACCCACAACAGCAACAAACTGCACAACAACAGCAACAACATCAGCAATTGACCCACACTTATGGCCAACAGCAACAACATCAGCAGCCACAAACTCAACAACACACTTCCACTAACGATAAAAGCTCAGGTTCTGCATCCAACAATTCTTCAGTAAACACCCATGAGACTGCAACATCTAATACGGTATCAGCCGCCAATAATCCTCTACTAAATGCAATGACAGCCTCTCATCATCTCTCGCACACTCATCATTTGTCGGCCTATAATAAACCCACACCGCCACCACCCCCAGCGCAAACCTACAATAATCCAGCTGCTTCTCTTCTACATCCTTTGGGAGATCCCTCGCTTATGGGTCTGACGGGCCAATCAGCTGCCAGTAACTATTATGATAAAACTATGCCACCAGCAGCCCACACATACAATTCAGCAACGGCGGCTACAGCCTCTAAAGGATTAACTTCTGCGGCTTCACAACTTTATCTGAATTCGATGCAAGCTGCTGGCAATACAGCCAGTTCTGCCGGGGCCAGTATTTATGGTAATCCACATCAAATGCCATCGGCTTCCAGTTATTTACACAGTTTAGCAGGTAATAATGCGCAGGCAAATGCGGCACAGCAAGCTCAACAGCAACAGCAACAACAGCAGCAGCAACAACAACATGTGGAGCCTCAAAAACCACCGCCTGCTAAGAGAGGACGTAAGAAAAAGGCTTCAACTATAGCAGCTGAACAAGCAGCTGCAGCTGCCAAAGCTCAACAGCAGCAGGCTCAACAACAAGCCCAACAACAGGCTCAACAATTGCAGCAACAGCAACAGCAGCAGCATCAATCACAACAACACCAACATCATCAGTCCCAGGCTGCCCATCAGCAGCAGCAACAACAACAAAGTCTACACTCCTCGCAATACAGCAATCCAAACTCTCAGAATCCCGCTGCCGCCTCTGTTTCCACAGCCCATCAGTTGCAAGCGCTACAAAGTTTCCAACTATATGCCGGCCTCAAATCAACCGGCGTTGGTTCGCCCCTGTCCACCTCGAATTCTTCACAAGCTACTGTAGGCTCTCAAAACTCCAGTACAAATGTCAACAATAACTCCTCATCGACCACTTCATCATCAGCCGCATCCGCCTTAGATGCCATCTCGCTGAAAACTGCCGCCGGCATGGTACCAGGAAGTGCTTTTAATTTTGGCCACACGGCCAGTACTCTGGGTTTGTATGGCGAACAAACGGGTTCCAGTTATTTAGATCAATTTAGAGATGCCTCCAATCCCTACTATATGCCACCTGCACCTGCCCACAGCAGAAGTACAACAGCCAATGATGCTTCCGCCTCTGCTTCGGCCAGTGTTATGGATAAAACCCAAGCGGCTTTAAATCCAGCCGCCACACCAAATCCCTACAGTTTTCTAGCAGCACATCCCTCGACCAGAGCCTCGCCGTATTTCATGAATGCTGCCTCACAATTGGATGCTGCCAATAGTCAATTGTATCAACAATATTTGAGACGTGATGACTATCATACACGCATGATATTTAATCCATCACTGTTGAGTGGTCCTGCCACTGCAGCGGCTGCAGCAGCCGCAGCTGGTTATGGTCAACCACCACCTTCAGCGTATAGATCTTCATCTTTGGGTATGCCCAAACCATATGATGCTGCAAATCCTAGACCCTGGTTCTAGCAGTGCGCCCAAAATGGGCAACAACAGCAGCAGCAATCAACATCCTTAGATACGGAAACAGCTGAGCAAATGAATATGATGGCAACACAACAACAACAGCAGCAACAACAGCAAGATAACAACACACATTCTCATCATAATCATCAAAACAATCAATTACATTGAATCTACTCAAATTGTTGGGGATTTCAACGCTGGTCGTGGGAATATTTTTATATACATACACAGGCATATTTTGTTATTTAAGTTGTTTTTCAAAATTCGTTATTTATTTCTTTTTTCATAACATTTTTTTTGGGGAACTTAACATTCAAAATTTAAGTAAATTAGTTTAAAACAGCTGAATTTTCAATATTTTGAACAGAGCTTCGAATTAATTAATTGAATATTGGCTTAATTCATTACAACTAATTCTATAAAATCATTGCCTACAAAAAAAATGTATTGAAAGGCTTATTTTAATAGAATTCATTCATTATGGAATTAATTTATAATAAAATTCATTCAACCTTTAAATGATTCAGTTTTGTTAATTCAAATTTAATACAAATTGAATTCAAATATTTATTCTTTATTCGATTTGTTTATGTTTAGCTTTTAATCATTTCAAAATTAATTGAAAAGATGAAGAAAAATTTAAACACATTTTTAAAGCTTTTTTGAATTAAAAAAAACTTGAATGATTCAATAAACAATTATTTCTCAAAGGAATGATATGTTTGGAGTACTAAGCAATTAAGCCTATGAATTAATTCGTAATGAATTCATTAACGGAATGGTTAAGATATAACATTTAATTTGATTTTGAAAATTGAATTAAAAATGAATTCTTTCGAACCTTTGATTTCAAAATGTTGTCTTTTTATAAAGTAACAAGCGTTATCTTAACTTACACAAAAATGTGAGTCACCAAATTTTTAAATTTTAATTTTAAATTTCATAACACATAATAGCTTTAACTGTTGCTAGCAGGTTTTAAAATATAAACATGTTTCAGTTAATGAACATTTTCATCAATTTGTATGAACGAATTTATATTTTCATCAATATGTTGCATCATCATTATAAATTGCTGTTACTGTTTCAAAATACGGGTGACTGCTTCAAACAGTCTTTAACTAGACAACAAATTATATTTAGACTAAAAATTCTCTAGTTTCCTATAAAAACTGAGTTCTACAAAGATTTTCTTTCAAACATATTTGATTCATTTAAATCATTTAAATTATTTTTTTGTTTCATACAAATCATGTAAATTATAAATTTTCAATACTACAAGTAATTAAACTCATTTGATATTGTTTTGTTTGTTTTTTTTTTTTTAAAACATTTATATTTCCAAGTGCAATTTTTGAACTGAAATTCAATTTATTTTATTATTATTACTATTCAATAGCTAAAAATGACTTACATACATACATAAATATGACTTTATTACTTCTTTTTAATTGAAGAGAAATAAATATTTAAACTTAAAACATGGCATACATACTAAACAAAAAAAACTTTAAAATTTAAAGTTTAAAATCTAACATTTTCAACTCATTAGCTAAGAAGACAAATACAACAAAAACATTAAAAAAAAGAAAAAACAAAAATATATTATATATTTGTAGTTGTTTTTTATGATTAATTTTATTATTAAGTTTTTTAGATTTTAATTTATAATAAAAACAAAACAAATCTTAAGAAAAAAAACCAAAACTTTAACAATTATGTACACTAAAATTAAAATTTACGCTTTAAATTTTAAGATAAACAAACACATACTTCTTATTCTTAATTCTAAGTTAATTTAAGTAATTTTGAGTAAACAAATTTAGTAAGGAAAACATTTATGATTTAAATTTAAACTATAAATTGTTGAATTTCAAAAAATAAAAAATATTAATGTGTTTTTAAGGTTAGAAAGAAACTATATATAATTTAAATTAAATGCAAAAGTAAAGAATTTTTTAAGATTTTGTTATTATTGAAAAAAAAATACACAACCATTATTGCACTGTTTTGTAACTATAAAACTTAAGATTTATAATAAGTTTAAGTCAATATTACTAGAAAAAATAATGGATATGTTGAAAGGAACATGTGTTACATTTTCTAAGATAAGAGGAAAAAGTTATGGCAAAAAGGGTGACTTTTTTGTATTAAAAAATCAAAATATGGAATTAATTCCTCTTTCAATTGTAATCGGGGGTGTTATAGAATCCAATAGTTGTCGGAATTGTTTGAAAACGACAGAAAAAGTACATTAGTCTCGTGAAATCGTACGATATTGGTTTTATATTCGATTTAGAATTAAAATCTTTTTCGATTAAATTAAAAATTACATTGGAATTCATTAGTTAAATGTATCTTTTATATCGTTTTCCGACAATGATTGAATTCTATGACAACCCCGAATGAAATTCTGTGACAGAATGAATAAATGGATAAGAAATGCAGCAGATTTCCATATTAGTTGAAAATCATTTGGAAGATTTTTTTTAATATTTCAAAGGCTAGAGTATCAGCATCAAGGAAAATAACTGCATCATAGATCGTTTTCTTTATTGACATGTTTTAATTTAGCGAGTGAGACTCGATTTGCTGCGTTGGGGAGATGTAGTAATGCAATGGGTTTCTTGATGCTCTTCGCATAAGTCCTTATATTTCAAATCATTTCGAAGATCTTATTACAAAAAAATATCAATTCCACTCAGAAAACTGAAAGTAGTAGTTGCAAATTGCAAGCAAAATACGAAATTCTACTTTTGATCACAATGAAATTCTATAGCGGGGGATTGTTTAAAATATAACTTCAATACATTTCCTTAAATTTGTATCTTAATTATCTTTAAAAATGTGTTGCTTTTCAAGGTAATCTGGGGCGTTACTCCCTAATTCGAATCGAAAGGAAATAGTTTCGAATTACAATGTATTTAGTACACAATTTCTAACATTTCCGATTTCGGATTGAGTTACGCAGTAACCCCCCTGAATATGTTCGAATATGTGTGAATAAACAATCATTGTACATAATCTTTTATTGAGTGTATTTCTTATTAAGTAGAAATTCTAAAGAAATCGTTAGAAAAATTCATCATTATAAATCCAAAAAGGTTTTTAGATGCAGTATTGTTATGGCAGACCCATTTCAAATATCTTTCTATTTTCTAAAAAAGGAAAACTTCACTCATAGATTCAGTAGAACAACTATTTAATTTTCTTGGATTTAAAACATGTCTTTATAGACATAAATCCGAGAACTTTAGAGTAATTCGAAAGTGAAAACTAAAGAGAAACTTGAAATTCAGCCTAATTATGAGAATCGCTGTGGTATATCTTTCAAATCGCGAATTAACCACCTCAAGACCGTTTGAATTCCAATAATAATTTGAGAAAATATTTTCAATATTTCGAAAACTAGACTAAAATTCATTTGAAAATAAAAAATACCTTTTACTTTTATTGACATGCTTTAAAGCAAGATCAATATCCCCCAAGATTAACTCGCACTTGAATTCAGTTTTAAATCCGAGGATTTTTTAAATAATTCAAAAAAGTGAAAATGAAAGTGAGATTGCAAATTCAGCCAAACTATGGGCGTCGCTGTCGTATGTTCTTTTTGTTATGCTTTTTTCAAAACACCCTATCAAGTTCCAATAATAATTTGAGAAAAAATATTCGAAATTCTTTTCGAAGACTGAACAAAACTTCATTAAAAAATAAATTATTAATGAGCTTTAAAACAGAAGCGGTAACAATCGATCAATTCGATTCGATAATTTTCGAATTGTAATTCGAAAAGAGATTCCTTTCCAAACGAATCCAGGTTCTGGTTAAATTTTCAGTATCTAGTAAAAAATTTAGAGTAAATTTTACAGTTATAGTTACAAAACAGAATGTGATTAACGTTATACAAGTCTTCTATTCATTAAAAGTATAAAATATTTTTTCTAATGTTAATTTTGAACTAAAACTATAACTAATTTGTACAAAATAATTTTAAATTATATTTAAAACACCGCAAAACAATAAATTTTGTAAATTTAATTAATTTTGTTTATAATAATAATAATTTTATTAAAAATTTGTTTATTTTTAACAAAATAAGAAATTGTATATAATCAAAACAAATAAGTTTTACTATTATAACACGTTGGTTTCATATTAGGTTTTTATTTTTTTTTGGAAACAATTTATTTTTCTTGAGCAAACAAAACAAATAAAGTTAACATTCCTGGACAAAATCTTTAAAATACAAACATTTTTGTTAACTTTTTTAAAAAATAAAGATTTTATAATAAAAAATGCATACAAATAAACAAACTTTTTAAATAAAATATGTTTTATATAAAAAAAAGTTGTGCTAAACTCATGTCATATTAGTAGCTTTAGCTTCAAAATAAATCTTACACAAAATCATATTTAAAAACTCAAAATAATAGCTCTCACAAAACAAAAATAAATAAAAAAAATCATTAAAAAAGTGTCTTAGTTTTCGTTATTTATAAACATTAAAAAAAAAGTCAATACAAAATTATAAATTACAAATTGTGCTTCATTCTTGAAAAAGGTTAAAAAATTTAAATAAAAGCATATGCATACATAGTAATTAAACGCTTTTTATGTTTTACATACTCTACATTACAAACATACATTATACATACATACATATATTATATATAATTATTTTTCTTTATTTAAATTGTTAAATACTTTTTAAACTACACCTAAACATTTCTTATTAAATCATCATTAACTTAATTATAAATATTGTAAACTATTAAACTTTTCATTTTTTTTGTTTTAAAAATTATTAATTTATAATATTTTGTATAATTGTTTAAAATCTTTTGCAAATAAACTCTAATAAAAGTACATATATCTAAAAAAAAAACACAGTAAACGTACCTTAGTGTAAATTAAATTAATAAAGGAAAACAATTAATTTATATTAATAATAATAATAAAAAAAAACAATATTTATATATAACAACAATTTAAATCAACACGAATTACTCAAAATACTTTAAATAAAAATCATTAAACACACTTATTATTATTATGATATACATATACATAAATATATATGATAAAAAAAATAACAAAAATATAAATAAATAAATTAAAACGTATAATATACATACATACGAGTATATAGTTGGCTTATATATAAAAACAAATTATAAAAAAATAATAATGCAGTTTTATTCTGCATCCTAATATAAGTTTAATTAAATTAAAATACAAAAAAAAAACAAAACAAAATGTAATGAAAATAAAATATATATTGACATATTGAGAAAAAAATATATAAAAATTTATAAAAAAAAAATAATTTGTTTTTTTTACACTACTGGTTAAACGCCCCTGTAAACTGTTTTTAACCCTCCGTTAGTCGCAATCATTTTCAATTGAGACTAGTCACACTGTATCAAATTGATATCTATATAAAAGGCGCATTTGAAAATAATTTCTTCACTTTTTATTTCGAAAACATAAAAACAATATTAATTCAAAGTATTTCAAAGAGTAATAAAAATAAAATTGCAGTAAAAATATATTTTTATCAAAAAATAACTTAAAATTTAGGGTGTTTACAAAAATTTATAATAAATTTGTTTTCCCTGTATCAACCAGATCAGTTGCGACTAACGGAGGCTTAAAACGAATTCCCCTAGTTTGGTGTTCAGTAAATCAAATCCACATGATTTGCTCCTTTTACTTTCGAGTAAACAAACCTCTTTCAAATGTAAATTAAAATATTGAGACTGTTAATAGATATTACGTACGAGGGCTTGTCAATTTGTCTGTGACTTTTCGAAATCCCCACTTCTTAACTGAAAGGCACTGCTCTTTTAACAGGAATCTGTCAGTTGACTCCTGTCAAAATTTGAACCAGCTGCATGATTTAGTTTGTATTTGACAGCCATTGATAGCAGACTACCGCGTGTCTTGAGAAGAAAATGGAAAAAAGTGAATTTCGTGTGCTCATTACGCATTATTTTTTGCTTTAAAACTAGGCTATTCAATTAATCGGGTTTCTGATTTAATAGGTTAATCGAACAAATAACTTATCGGGGTTTAGATTTAATCGATTAATTTTAAATTATTCGATTAACCGAATAATTTCTATTTAAATTTTAAACTGAAAATAAAACCACGAATTTTCTGTACTTATTTCAGTATTTTATTAATAAAAAGAACAAAACATAACAATTCGACCAAAAAGTAAATAATTTTCTTTAGTTTTAATGTTGGAGAAATCGTAAGTAATGCATGATAAAGAATATCCCATATCATAATATTAATAGGCAAGTGGATTTCTTTAGACCCCTTTTACGCTCACATTATACATTAAATTTGGACAAAAAATATACCATTTTAAAGGGATTTATTCATAGAAGTGCAGAATATATTATTGAAATCGGTTCAGTTTTTTAGGAGTTATAACCCTTTAACGATTGCCGCAATGAACCAATTTAATACAAATTTTATTGTGCTGAATTGGGGCCCAATAAAGAAATTGTCCCAATCAAATTCTCTGCATTCACATGATTGCTTCATTTTATATAAATTTGATTGTCGTAAATTGGCGCAAAGCGATTTAGTGGCAATAATTGTCGCATTTCAGTCACACGATTGTTCTAGTTTACGGCAACTCAGAGAAACAGCTGTTGTGCTAGATGTTAAATTTTGTTTTGTTTACATAAATGTAAAACCAATCTATTTTTGAAAAAAATATTTGTTAAATAAAAAAAGAAAATTGCGTCGGCCTTAATTATCATATAAAAAAATTAATAAAGAAATGTTAAAAGATGCATGTGGGTCAGAGAGTGGCTCACAAAAACAATATTTCATTTACAAAAATTAATATTGGCGCTAATTGTCTTCTTTGATTGCCGCACTAGAACACAATAAATATTGGTGTATTTTTAACTTTTTTATTGGTGCATGTTGCCTATCAAGCATTCACATGATTGCCGTACCAGGGTTGCATTTGATTGGGCCAAATAAGCACAATATTGTTGTGGTTTGACATATGAGCCAATAAGTTGTGAAATCACACGATTGACGTATAAAATAGACCAATAATTGGTGCATTGCGGCAATCGTGTGATCCTACCTTAACTCCCATATGCATAATCAATTTTTAAATTTATCAAAGGTTTATAAAACAAAATTTGTTTAATAAACCTTTGACTGTTTATGCATATGGGGGTAAATATGTAATTGTAGATAAGTAAATAATTATTTTATAATTGTGACGATTTTCAACGGTTTATCACTGCATGAAGTTCAATGAAAAATGGGACGGGTCGGAAAAAATGGTGAGTCGCCTCCCATACAAAGTAAATAGTTATTTCTAAATATTTTGTGATATATAATTGCAAGATTCTTAAAACTTAGTCTAAATGGCTATTTTATAAATTTTCATAGTTTCGCTGAAATTGTTCGGGATTGGAATACAAAGTATATAATTAATTTCGAATATCTGTAGAACTATAATTGTAAAAGTGTTTAAACTTTTAGCGAATTAATTTCTTATTACTGTGCGGAGTTTAGCTGAATATAGACGGAATTAGATTAGAGGGCATAGCACCCAAAATGGGAGAGGTCGGAAAAGGATGTGAGTCACCTCCCATACAAAGTATTAATTGCAAGGTTCTTCAAACTTTGTCCGCATAGTTCTCTTACCATTTTACACAGATTGGCTGAAAATGGTCTGGATTGCATTAGTGGTTATGGCGCAAAGTAAATAATTAATTTTGAATATCTGGAGAACTATAATTCTAAAAGAATTTAAACTCTGTATCAATCAATTTATTACCATTCTAAGGAGGTTAGCTAAAAACGAATTTATTCCTGATCCCTGTTCGAAGTTTAGCTAAAGCTTAGTAGGAATGACCCCTCCCTTATAAAGGAAAGTAAAGCTTGATATTTACATAAAAGGTTTAAAAATGTGTGGGATCAGAGCAGTGGAGTGGTATCTCCCATACAAAATTAGTTAGTTATTTTCGAATATCAAGTGAACTGTAATTGAGAGATTCTCAAATTTTGTATGTGTTATTTTCGTATTTCCATTCATATTTTTTTAATTTTACTAGGGTAGGGGTAGCGAAGTGCACCGGGTTCTGCTAGTCTAAGTTATTATACCCTACACCACCATAGTGGGGAGGCTATAATGCGTTTGTGCAGATGTTTGTAACGCCCAAAAATATTAGTAACACCCACCTTAAAGACCGATCGACTTAGAATCACTTTTTGAGTCGATTAAACGATGTCCGTCCGTCTGGTTGGCTGGCTGGCTGTCCATGTAAACCTTGTGCGCAGAGTACAGGTCGCAATTTTGAAAATATTTCTATGAAATTTGGTATATATTATTGTTTCGGCTCAAGGGCCAATCCTATTGAAACTGGCTGAAATCGGTCCATTATTTCACCTAGCCCCCATACAAATCTCCTCCCGAAATTGGACTTTATCGGTCATAAATGTTTAATTTATAAATGTTTTATATATACAGAATTCATGTCACCAAATTTTGTTACGATCAGTCCATAATTAGTCATAGCTCCCATATAGACCCGCTTCCGAAAATCACTTTAACGTGCATAAATCGCTTAAAAATGTTGGTATACACACAAAATCCAACATAGTTAACTTTCATATAGACATAAATCACACGACCTAATTTCATTTGGTCACAGCCCCCATATAAGGCCCACTTCCGAAAATCCCTCAAAAATATAAATTATTGAAATTTTGAAAGAAAAATGTTTTTGCTCTTTTACTTAGTGTAGGGTATTCGGGCTTGACCGATCATACTTTCTTACTTGTTTTAAATAATTTAAATTTTAAACTGAAAATAAAACCACGAATTGTCTGTACTTATTTCAGTATTTTATTAATAAAAAGAACAAAACCCTATAAACAAAACAACAATTCGACCAAAAAGTAAATAATTTTCTTTTGTTTTAATAAAACTCGACTTGGAAAAAAATCTCTCGCTGATTGTATATGTTGGATAAATCGTAAGTAATGCATGGTAAAGAATATCCATACTTTTTAATAATTTCGATCAGTTCTTATAAAAACTCGTTTCAGTATTGTCTCCAGTTTCGTCTATTATCATGTTCTCATCCGACAAATACATGCAAATTAAATGTCAGTTGTTATACTCACAAAATATGTTTCTTGGACGTTCGAAAAAATATGTAATTGTACTTTGAATTAAAATGGAAAAATAAATACAAAAAAAGTATGTTAAAGTGAAAAAAAAGAAATTTCGGTTAATCGACACAAATTAATCGGTTTATTTGTTATTTGGAAATCTGAAGTTCTGAATTATTTTAACAGTTAACCGACCAAAATTAAACGGTTAACCGATTAACGGTTAATCTAATACTATGTGAACTCTGCACCATCAATTTCAATGGTAAACAAGTGGTTTACTGAATTTCATTGTGGACGTACAAGCACGGAGGATGCTGAAGGTTCTGGACGCCCAGTTGAGTTCTCTACACCCGAAACAATTGAAAAAATATGGTGTTGGCCGATCGTAGACTGAAAGTGCGAGAGACTGTGGAAGCCATAGGTATCTCACATTGATCACTTGGGTATGAGAAAGCTTGGCTCACAATCGGATGCACACATATTGCAGTTTCCGTGGCCAAACTTCATTAAGAATTGCTCTCCCATCCGCCCTATTTATTCTCGTTTATAGTTTCCAAATCTGAAGAAATAAATATCTCGGCGGAAAGAGATTTGAATTGAACCATGAAATCATCTCACAAACGAATACCTATTTGGATGAGAAACGTTGAACAGAGTACATATCGTTACCTTAATATATTGGTATTGGTTTGGTATTGAAAATGGACAAAATCGGTACTTGATTTCATCTAGCCCCCATATAAATGACCCCCCGGAATACTGTTTGAGCAGTCATAAATACATATATTAATCGGAAAAATCATTTTATTTTTCAACTTTTCTCCAATTTTTTTTTGTGCCCAAATTAAGTTTAGGCTCTATTATAACAACAGATGATTTTGCTATGGCGTCCACTCCCTCCCTTATAGATGAATTAGCCTCGAAGACTGTAAATAAGGCTGCATTAAGTCCAGCTTTGAACAACGATAAAGAGAAGGAGTTGGATGAAAAATCTAAAGCAAATGATACAGTATATTGGAAGAGGTCTGTTACCATTTCCTAAAATCACTTCATCTCTTAACATCTCAACACATTTGTTAACAACCGAAGAGACAAGAAGTTAGAGGAAGATTTGACGTCATCGGACATTAGCTGAAAAGCCTCGATCTTTTGAGACTCTTATCAACTTTAACATCGTCAGCTGATGTTTGTTGTGTAAAAGTTAAAAAAAATCAGAATGTAATTTTCCATTTTTTTTAAATGAATACCCTCATTATTTATTTTTACACTACATAGCTGTTTTTTATTTATATTTTTAATACCTAAAAGCTGTGATTAAATAAATAAAGCTTTTCTCAATCAAACCGTTAAACTAAATCAATATTTCAACATTATTTACAAAAGCCCTAAATTATGCTACATTTTTATTTAAAATAATTTAAAATGAAACTTGATTTCAAATTAGCAATTTATAAATTCCTTTTTGGAAGAAAGACAACAAATAAATATAATTTATGAACAATTTTGCATTTAAATTGATTTAAAAATAAAACAAAACATGATTATCTTAATTTTATACAAAATTCTTCTTACGTGTTATTTTAAAACTACTACAATTTATGTATTTATAATGAATTCTAATTTAAAATAAAAAAAACACAGAAGAAATTTAATGGGATTATAATTTTGGCCAGTTTTTGTTTGATAAGCAGCATATCAAATGAGAATAATATTATAATTAATTAAACGAAATTTGTATTTTTTATTATCTTATAAACATAATTAGCAGCCACTTAGAATACAATAATTTATTTATGTGATTTATTTAAACGTTTCATTTATCAATAAAAACAAATACATACATTTTTTTATATGTTTGAATTGTTGTGTTTTATATGAAAAATGAAGCTTTTTTCATAAAAATTGTTAACACCTTATTATAATTTGTTGTTGTTTTTTTATACAACTGTATAAAAAAATGAAATAAAAAATACGTAGGAAATCGTAAAATATTCTAAATTTTTTATTATTATTTTATTATTTTTTTGCTGTTTCAACAAATGTGAAAAGAGTGTTTCTTTATGATGATTATTATAATTAAAGTTTATTGATCATGGATCATAAATCAAATTAATGGTTTCACAATTGTTATAAAAATACACAGTTTTTTTTTTTTATTTCGTACAACTTTTAACAAATAAAACTTGTATTTATTGTTTAACTAATAATATTTTATTGTTTACACATGTGTAAGTATAAATAAACATATGTACAATATATACATAAGTATGTACATACTTACATAAATATGTACGAATGTATGAATATACATTTTTTATAAACGGATATCCTTATATCAATTACGAAAACCAAACCATAGATAAATAGACTCACTTATATTTGATTATATTTTTTTAATTATTTCAATTTTTTTTTTCTATTCAAATAGTGAATTTTAAACAATAACCTTTTTTGACCTTATAGTGTATAAAAAAAAATTATTGTAAAATATTCTTTATTAAATATTAATTTAAACAAATTTATGATTGATTTGTTTTTTTTTGCGCAAATTGTTTGCATTTCTAATAATAAAATACAAGTAAAATTAAACAAAAAAAATTATTCGAAATGAAGGCCAATTATTTTTTTACCTTTTTTGTAGTCATTGTTGTTTCGAGTTAAAAATGTTTGAAATAATTATTTTGTTTCAATTGCAAATAATCATAATACAACTCAAATATACAGTTAAATTGTTTAGATATCCAGTAATAAACAAAACAATAGAAAAGTAAAGTTTAAAATAGAATGTGTCAATCATAAGGAATCATAATATGAGTAATATTTTATTTCAAAACGGTAACTGAAAGTTTTTTTTTTATTTTTTCAATATCTTAAACGTTTTTTGTGTGTTTCAGTGTTAACAGAATTTGTTATTAATATTTTAGATTTGTTTGATTTTAAACTGATTTACTACAACTAATGCTAAATGAGAATGATGCTTATTATGATTAATATTAAATAAAAAAAAAATAATAAAAAACATTCTAATTAGATGAATGACTACTTATTAATTGATTAATTATTGTTTAAAAACACATTTTTAATTGCTTAGGGTATGATGATTCAGAAGCACGGACAGAAAACTTATTTTAAAACTAATTATGAAAATCACTCAGTTATCAATAACAACTTTTATTCATTACAAAGTGATTTTTCGTGAACGTTAATAAGAGGTCCTAGAGAATAAAGGACAATAATCTGTGATCACTCATATTTCCCACCAAATCACTTTTAATTCACTCATAGATCGTTAATAAGAGGTCCTAGAGGAAAAAGGACAATAATCTGTGATCACTCATATTTCCCACCAAATATCGATTTTTATAAGAAAAATCTAAAATCACTCATAGATCGTTAGTAAGAGGTCCTAGAGGGTAAAGGACAATAATCTGTGATCACTCATATTTCCCACCAAATATCGATTTTTATATAAAAAATCTAAATCACTGATAGATCGTTAATAAGAGGTCCTAGAGGAAAAAGGTCAATAATCTGTGATCACTCATATTTCCCACCAAATATCGATTTTTATATGAAAAATCTAAAATCACTCGTAGATTGCAAATAAGAGGTAATAGAGGAAAAAGGGCAATAATCTGTGATCACTCATATTTCCCACCAAATATCGATTTTTATATGAAAAATCTAAAATCACTCATAAATCACTTATAAGAGCTCCTAGATGAAAAAGGACAATAATCTGTGATCACTCATATTTCCCACCAAAAATCGATTTTAATATGAAAAATTTAAAATCACTCATAGATTGTTAATAAGAGGTCCTACAGGAAAAAGGACAATAATCTGTGATCAATCATATTTCCCACCAAATATCGATTTTTATAAGAAAAATCTAAAATCACTCATAGATCGTTAGTAAGAGGTCCTAGAGAATAAAGGACAATATTCTGTGATCACTCATATTTCCCACCAAAAATCGAATTTTATATGAAAAATCTAAGATAACTCATAGATCGTTAATAAGAGGTCCTAGAGGAAAAAGGACAAAATTCTGTGATCACTCATATTTCCCACCAAATATCAATTTTTATATGAAAAATCTAAAATTACTCATAGATCGTTAATAAGAGGTCCTATAGGATAAAGGACAATAATCTGTGATCACTCATATTTCCCACCAAATATCGATTTTTATATGAAAAATCTAAGAGGTCCTAGAGGATAAAGGCCAATAATCACACATATTTCCCACCAAATATTGATTATTATTTTAAATATCAAGCTCTGATCGTTAACTGTTACGTTACCGTTATTGAAAACCAATCGTGCACAATAAATCATTGTTTTATGTAATTAAACATAAATTAGCATTATTTTCGTAAATATAATTAAGGCCACTAAGCCGTACGACATTAACCCACAATATGGTTTTTGACAACATGCAAATATTTTCTAATTTTAGAACATCAAATATACACGTAATCGAAACTGAGAAAAAACGTGCTAACCAACATCCATTGTTATCTAATAAATACAAACAATTTTAATATTTAACTATAAATAATAAAAATTGAAGAATTTTTGTAGATTTAAAAATAAATTTGAATTCGCTAAGCTACTCAAGCATTACATTTACTTTCTTAATATATGTTTAGTGTTTTGGTTTTATTGATTTTTTTTTGACATGGTAGAAATCAAATTTTAAATTTAATTTTATATTTAAAATAAAAAAAAAATGACTTAATAACTAATAAATAGACATAATTATTTAATAAAAACTGAGTAATTTCATGCTTAATAATTAGATCCTTATTAAAATATAAATGTTTTGAATAGACATTTCAAAGATTTCCGTAAACATTTCAAAATTTATAAACAACATTATTATAGAACATATTTATTAATATTTTTTAATAAATACTTGTTCCAAGTAGTAGCATTTTATATAACAAATTGTACTTTTGTTTAGCTGATTAATCATTCTATACATACTTAATTGTTCAGAACATTTTCACTTTATTCTCATAACGGATAAAGTATAACAATAATTATCATAAATATAATATAGACTATTAACGCGTGAATAATGTAAACCACGCGCTCTTACAAGAAAAAACCCAATAAAAAAAAGTTGCAAAAAAAAACATACATCTGTACGGTACTGAGATTGTTATTACGTTAACGATAAATTGTAATACAGTTTATATTTTTATGGTCTTACTTAGAGTAATAAATAGATTTACACTGGTTTTGAACGAGTGCACTCAAGGAAATAATTCGAGGATCACTAGTTTCTATAGAATACAGATTTTCATTTTTAATGCGGATAGCATACTAAAATCCTAAACAACACATTTAGTGGATTCACACTGAATCCACTAAATATGTTGTAGAAGAATGATATACTCGAATATTTCATGATCTGCTATGTTGTGACTACTCAAATTGTCAAATCAAAGACAATGTCACAAATGGTTGTGTTTTGTCATGCAAAATTAAAGCTCTGTTCCTCTTTACAAAATATTTGATATTTCGTATTGCTGTACTTATAATTATTTCAATAACTTTTTATTTAACTGTCAAAGTGTTAATTAATTTGAATTCTTGTACACATTTTATTGTTGTTTTTTTTTCTAACAAAAAAAAAATAAGAACAATTTACATAATAACAATAATAAAATTACGTATGTAATTTGGAAATTCCAGTAGTCTAGTTTTTGTTTTTTATAATTCTAAAAATAGACTCATACAGGATGAGGTTTTTTACAAATTCAAGTGATAAAAACCTTTAATGTGTCACCTTAACTAATCCAAATATTTATGGAGGAAATAACACATTTAGGAATTTAAATTATTTGTTTATGGATTGATTCCGGAAAGCTTCTTAGATGTAAAGTAATTTTATATGTGCTAAATGAGAAAGCTATTGTATACTCAAATGGCTTTATAACAGGGACTGAAAATAAGGGGTCCACTTTAATTTAAACGGTTATTTGAAATTATAATATTCTCACACTAAAAAGATAAAAGATAACGTTTTAATACCCACCACCAAAAATGATGGGGGTATGTTGATATGTTGATTTTATCATTACGTTTGTAACATATCGTAGTAAAACCAAAAGGTATATATGTCTGGGTCCTCATAAGATTCTAAGACGATGTAGCTCTGTTCGTCCGTTTGTATGTCTGTTGAAAGCTGGCTGAAATTTTCCACAAGTAATCTTTGTTGATAATGTTTGTTTGGTATTCAAAATGCAAAATTTTGAAGAATAAATTGTATCCTATATATATAAATTGTAAACCTGAAATTTAATGATTTTTTTAGTTTTTCCGTGAAGAAAAATTTAAAATGCGAATTAGTGTAAAATTGGAACGGATAAATGACGAAATTCCTAAAATGTGGAAGATATGTTCCAAAGATTTAGTTTTTCCATAAAGTGTGATTTATTATTAACTTTTACTGCCATTATCGCAATGTATACTTAGTTATGTTTTAACCTAAAGTTATACCGACAGTTTTCATACAAAAATTATTTTAACAGACATCGTGTTAATGGGGGTTAGTGTATTCAAACTATAGATAGGGTCTTTCAAAAGTAATATTTTTATACCCTACACCACTATAGTGGGGTATACCTTAAAGTATACCGATCCGATCAACTTATAATCACTTTCTGAATCGATTAAGCGATGTCCGTCCGTCCGTCTGGCTGGCTGGTAGGCTGGCTGTCCATGTAAACCTTGTGCTCAGAGTACAGGTCGCAATTTTGAAGATATTTCGATAAAATTTGGTACATATAGTTTTTTCGGCCCAAGGAGCGAGCCTATTGAAACTGGCTGAAATCGGTCCATTATTTCACCTAGCCCCCATACAAATGTCCTTCCGAAATTGGACTTTATCGGTCATAAATGTTTAATTTATATAAGAATCTACACAAATTTCGCTTCAAATATGTTTTATATATACGAAATTCATGTCACCAAATTTTGCTATGATCAGTCCATAATTAGTCATAGCTCCCATATAGACCTGCTTCCGAAAATCACATGAAAGCATAAATCTCTTAAAAATGTTGGTATACAAACAAAATTCAACATAAATAACTTCCATATAGACATAAATGACTCGACCTAATTTCATGGTGATCGGTCCATAATTGGTCATAGCTCCCATATAAGGCCCACTTCCGAAAATCAGTCACGAATATAAATTATTGATATTTTATTTAGTGTAGGGTATAATATGGTCGGGCTTGACCGACCATACTTTCTTACTTGTTTTTATTTAGAAATTTTTAGATAAATCTAAAATTTTTCTTTAAAATTGGCCAAGTTTTTTAGTGTAATTTTTGAACTTCCTATTTCTTAACTATAAGGATAACACTGCTCCTGTCAACAGGCATCTGTCAGTTGACTCCTGTAAAAATTTGAATAAGCTGCGTCATTTTGTTTGTGTTTGACAGCCATAGATAGCAGACTACCGCGTCACTTGAGAAAATTAAAAATTTGAATTTCGTATGCTCATTAAATATTATTTTGTTTTCCGAAAAAAAACACCACTCAAACCAAGTTTAAGCTTGATAAATATTATGACTGAATTATTTACTGAATTTCGTTGTGGCCTTACAACCCGAAACAATTGAAAAAACTCACCATATGGTGTTGCTCGATCGGAGATTGAAAGTGCGAGAGATTGTGAAGCCATAGGCATCTCACATGACTCAATGGTTCTGAATTTGGTATGAGAAAGCTTTCCGCAAGATGGCTGCTGCGTTTGCTCACAATTGATCAAAAATGCAATCGTGTGACAATTTCGCAGTAGTTTATGGCATTGTTCAATTGCAATATGGACGAGTTTTTGCGCCGTTTCGTAATCGTGGATCCACCACAACACACCAGAGACCAAGGTGGATTTGTCAGCCAATAAAGTAAAACATTGACCATCTTAAAAAGGGTAAAACAATCAATTGCGAATATTATGAAAACTTATTGGGTCGATTTAATGAGGATTTGAAAAAGAAACGACCGCATTTGCCTAAGATAAAGTTATTTTTCACCAGAGCATGAATTCGATTACAAATTGTTCCCTCATTCACGGATTTAGCAAGGAGTGAATATTTCTTGTTTCAAAACCTGAAGAAATGGCTCTGCAGAAAGAGATTTGACTCCAACGATGAAATCATCTCACAAAAAAATACATATTTTCATGATCTTGACAAATCTTATTTCTAGGAAGGGATAAAATAAATTGGAGAAACGTTGGACAAAGTGTATAGATCTCAAAGGAGACAATGTTAAAAAAAACAAAATGATTTTTTAACAAAAAACCTGTGTTTCATTAAAAAATTTTATAAAATTTTTTCATGCTTAATATCTCTTGAACTAAAAGAAATAACCCACATTTGTGGTTAAATAGAAAATTTCTTGACATTTGGATAAAAACTGAATTTTTAGAGATTTCTAATATTTTTTAGGCGAGATGTGCGCAAATTTGGGGGGCCGCCTACTAGCCCCCATTGCAACCAGGAGTCCATGACTATGTGAAATTTCATTAAGATATGTTCAATCGTTTACGAGCTACCAAATTATTTCCAAAATAAAAATTTTATAAACCAAGACCGTAAATTATAACATTTTATTGTTATAACATTTGTTATTAAACGTTGTATTAAATTAACTACTTAATCAAACTAACCCAAGATTGAAAATGTTCATGATTTAATTGAACAAAAAAAAAATTCAAGCTACAGACTTGAAGTTCTGTTTGAGGAGTCACTAAAGTATCTCTAGTTTTCAAAATATCATAAAAATCGCATCAACTTTAAACAGATTGTATGAGTTATTAGCAATAAACTTTACAGATTTGATTTGTATTGCTGTTGTATTTCCAGTTAACATTTTTATTTAAAATAAAATAGTAATTGATTTTTGTTTGAAACATGAAAGCGAATAAATTTCTACAATTATGCATGAACATAAATGTCAAATATATGTGTCTATTTGACAAGTCATTTGATAGATACTTATGCTGAAAGTTCTAACATAAACCAATCAATTGCAAGACTCGTATAAATGTCAAAACCAATAAATACAAGCTATAACGCTTCAAAACGTTTGGACTTTGAACTTTTAATATAAAAGACAGACGGAAGGACAGACTTAATAGAAACGTTTAGTAAATTTCCTTAATATGTTACAAGTAAATGAAGTGTTACAGCATCAAATGTATAAAGCAACAATGTATGTAGAGTAATAAAAATAAACTCCATTTTATGCAAAAGCCGGTTGTAAATAAAACAGTAAAAAACAACGAAAAAAACAAAGCATACATAAATACGTTAAGCTTAAGTCTTTTGTTTTACAAAACGTGTGCGATTTGAAAGACCCCATTCTTGATATGACGTCAATTTTGTTGTTGTTGTTGTATTTATGCAAATATTACGGTAGTATTGGAACGGAATTACAACTAAATTTTCATGACTTACTTTAGCTTGAAGTTTCAGTTTTTGCTGCTTTAATTTAAAATACATTGTATTTATGCAATATTTTTTTATCAATCAGTTAAAATTGTAAATGTAAAAATTAAAAGAAAAGTTCTAACATTAAATTCATTGTTAAATAAAACAATAAATCGTGATTTTCTGGAATTTTTTTTTCAATTATTGTTAATATTACAATAAATTTGTTGCTAATATTCCTTCAATAAAATATTATTTAGAGGGAAATAGAATTTAGAAAAAAATAAAATAAAATAAAAATGTTGCATGATATCTCAATACATCTAGCGCATGTTGTTCTAACTACAATTGTGCAATAGTTTCTATAAAAAATTAAGTTCTAAAACCCTGTTAGAAACGAACATACAGACGTCTGTCCTCGTTGGCGTCCTTCCTTCCCTTTAAGTTTTATTCTGAATTTATTCTGTATAACATTTGAAATCAGTGAGTAGTAAATATCTGGTAAATGGGTGATTGTAGTTTGCCATCTGGGTTTTGTTTATAGAATTGTTTCAGTTTCTATAATTCATGGATATATTTTTTGTTTGTTTGTTAGTTTGTTTAAATATCATGTTCTAATGGCGGGAAACAAGTGTTTATTTGTTGTAATTTAATAAAATAGAAAAAAAATTAAAATTAAATAAAATATTTATTCAGACAGATGTGGTTGCTTGTAAAGTTACTTTTTTTTCATAAAGTCAATGATTCCGGTGAGGATTTTGCTTAAACTATTCAAATATTCTAGGTTTTTTTCACAAACACTCACGCCCGTTTTCATTTTCATTAAATCATTTTTTTTTTTTTTCAGATTATTTAACAGTTTTAGGTTTGTAGTTAGTTGTTGCTGGTTGCCTGCTGTTGCTTTAATTTAAATTGCAATTATATGTTAATAAGTTTAATGGCAAACTATAAAATTAAACTTTAGTTTTAAATAATTTATTAACAGTTCGTTCTATTGCATAAGAACAACTTTATTTAAGCTATAGTTTTAATAAATTATTGCTAGTACGAGTAAAACACCCGTAGTTTTATAAATTTTTTTTTTTTTTTTTCAAAATCTCCTCAAACAAAAGATTTATTTATGTTTGCTTAAGTGTGCGCTTGAATTTGAATTTTAAATTTGTTCACGAATTTATTTAGTGGAATATTTATGTGATTAAATGATCACAAATTATGGTGTTTGTTTAAAGCAAATGAAATCATAATTGATGTTTTAAATCCGTTAAAATTATTTGTAATTAATTAATAAATAGTAATTACTTTCACTATTCTAAACAATAGCACCTATTATTCAATGTTAATTAATACTATTAACAACTAATTACAATTTGTTGTTCTTTAAGAAGACCCAATATCAAAATGTTTAACTCTGGATTTGTATGTATTGCTGTTATAACAACTTCCATGTAATCAAATGTAGAAAATCCCCAAATGGATTTTGAAATTTCTAGAAACTATTGATAATTCATCTAAAACGATCCATAAATCTTGAAACAAATAACTTATTTACCAACATTTTGTTTATTTCGTTTATAATTTCCACAGTTTTCATATGCGACCCAATAAAGTATATTGTCCCCTTAATAAAACAATAGTGTAAATTTTTTTTGCTATTTCGAAATAATTGAGTTTAAATTTTTTGTGTTAGTAGACATCTAGAACAAAATTAATATTTAAATTGATCTTTTGACTTTATGGAAGTAGAATTTCACCAAATTTTGACCACATATAGGATCAGTTATGTAGATTCTTATTATGCAATAAAAAAATAATGGTGTATATGCTTATACACTATTGTTTTATTGATGGGACGATATACTCTGGATCGTGTACATTAGTTTAAATCAACTTTCCGAAGCCCCCAAATAACTAACATACATGAGTGATACATCAATATATCTGCTATATTCCAACGTAGGTTGCTATTTAAAATCGAGAAAATGGGCCCACAACTGGCTAAGATATAAGATTTTTCACCAAAATTTTTTGTGTTACCAAACATTTTTTTCCTAAACTAAATTCTCCAATTTTTTTTCACCAAAATTTTTATACCCACCAAGGATGGGGGTATATTGATTTTGTCATTCTGTTTGTAATACATCGAAATATTCATCGTACACAAACAAAAAAATATATATTTCGGGTAATTCTGAAATTTTAAGATGATCTAGCTATGTCCGTCCGTCTGTTGAAAATACGATAGGGCCCCTAGGAAAGGAGCAAGCTAACTGAAACTGAATACTCTGTTTTGATAAGGTTTGTTTGGAATTGAAAATGGGCTTTATCGGACCTAACCCCCATACAAATATACCCCGGAATACTGTTTGAACAGCTATAGATATGTTGATTATGCGGCAATCCTGATACAATTTGGCACAAATTAGTTCTAAGTACTATGTATTTGTGCCAGTGATTGGATACAATTGAGAAGACATTTCGACCAAATAACATTGAAGTTAAGAGCCTTGATTGATGCACGCTGTCCAAGTAGATATGTATAGTTGAATTTTCGAGATTCAGTTCCCGGATTCTTCTTGCGGCTGTATCGATAGCATAGATCTCTGCCTGAAAACCATGCAGGTATCGGGTAATCGAAGAGACAACAAAACGTATAGATCATCGGAGAAAATTCCCGAGTCTGTGTCCCTTTCTGTCTTTCAACCATCCATGTAGATTGAAATCACATTAGGACATAATTCGCGGCGCAATCATCCCTTGACGGTATACTGATCATAAAAGTTCTATTAAAATTAGATGTAGGTACTATGTATTCCGTTTCTTGCCCCATGATTGGCCTGCCTATTTTTTGTAGGATGGTGCCATGACCAATACGTTCATGCTTTAGTCCGGCCGACTGTTTAATTTATTACGAAGTAAGTGTTAAGTTTTAAGAAATCAATCACTCTATCAAATTCTTTTCAGTTCGGACCATAACTGATTCAAGTCCACATGAAGGCCAAATCCACATAATGATGATGTGTATATAAGATTCGGCACAACCGAATATAACACTCTTACTTGTTTTCTTTGGTTCCATTATTTGCATTATTTTCTCTGAAGCTTCATGAAGATCTTGAAATTCGACATATTTATAATACTGATCGAACTTTAAGACCTAATCACCCAAGAATATACGAGATCATACACTAGTTGTTTAATATTGCATCATATATGAAACAAATAATACATGAAAACGGATATTACTATTTCTCAAGATTGGCTGCCGTTATCGCAAGATACCGTTACCTCTAAAATACTGTTTCAGTTTGATTACCGTTATAGCTTAGCTACGCTTACCGAAATAACTTCAATTACCGTTACCGCTATTCTACAAATAATTTTCAATAATGAAAAAACAAATATCGCTCATTTGCTGCAACGTTGTCATAACTCGAAAAATGTAATTTTTCAGAAGACACTTTTTTAGTTTTTAAAGTTTGAACACGCAAACGTGTTTGACTTAATTATTTAAGTCAAAACGAAATTACCGTTACCGCTAAGATGCCGTTACAGAAATAACAGCAAACAACGTAACCGGTAAAAAACCGTTACCGAAAAATACCATTAAAATACGGTTTAAACTTTACAAATCGGTAGCAAACCTTGCTATTTCTTCCAGATTTGAACTATTTGCATGGTGTTGACAAATACAAATTGTGGAGACAAGTGAAACATTTTATTTTTTCATCATCAATTTAGAATACAGATCTAGCTGAAAAATCTGGTTGAAGTTTGGTTTTCTGCTTGAACAAAAATTATCTTCCAAAATATTAGAAAGCGGTCGATTTGAAACGTTTGATCGGTTTCCGGTTTCGGTTATTGAATACTCTAATATTAAAATAGAAACGCTATGCTGTTAATTTGTTTCAATCTTAAAGAAGTTGGATTGTCCTCTGCATTCTTCATTCTAGTTCACTGTATAAATTTTTCAGCCGAGCCCAATATGGTAAACTAAGCTTTCTTTTCATTGCCAGAGCTCTTCTTGATCGATGGTCCATATCCAATTACTTCATCTGGATGTTTTTGCTACCTCTAGCTTTAACGTCAATTTTCTTAGATAAGTTACAGGTTTTTTTTTTCCATTATTCTGGTATCTATTTTAAGCAAATATTAACTGGTGGTCACGAGATGTTTACAGCCAGACATGTATTACTGATCACACACAGAAAAATCTAATTTGTTGATTGGATTCTCTAAATCATTTCTTTTTGTTCCTAACAATGGAATGATAGTTGATAAAGATGAATTAAGATTGAAGCAAGCACTTTTTTATCAAACCATCTAAAGTTTTGCACTATAAAATTTTGAATCCTTCCATTAGCCACAAATTCAGCATTTGTGTATGTATTTTATAAGGACTATAATTAAACATTTTTGGCATGATAAATGCATTTCGACGTTGTCATGGTAAAAAATGATCAGTCTCCATTGTTATTGGACATTTTGTTAGTGCTTTTGCTCGGACAACTTTGTCTTGACAAAAGACGTCATTAATTGTTATGATAAATATTTGTCAAGGGATAAGTAGTCAAGAACAAATTGATGAAAAGAGTGGGACGAAACGAATGTAGGAAACTTTGGGATATGAAAAAATTACAATATGTACATGTAAATGGTGCAGGGAGACTTTCGAGGATATCACTTTTTATGTGAATTATCAAATAGATTATTTAATATACTTAATTCAGAACTTGACTGATATCAGATGTTTAATCTGCTGGACTATATCAAGGCATCGAATTGGAATAACTAGAACATATAATATATCACAATAAATATTATATTAGTACCAACATTTTACAACATCAATTTGTATAGATTAAATCCTTTTATTGCTGCAAACATTCCGCTACGATTTTCTTCATATGTATTTAAATATTTTACACTAAACTTACACTCATAAATAAATTATTCAGTATTCATTCCAAAATGGATAATGTTTATGTTTTACAGCTTCAATGTTAAAATATAGAAAATAAATTTGTAAAGCAAATTTAAAAATTTTAAAATAATTCTTAAACCTACTAGATTTTATTACCATAACGCAGATTTTTATTCATGTCATCCAAAATATTCAAGTCCCCAAACGTCAATTCCCAATCAAAAACATTAAAATTGCTTTCAATTCGGGATTTCTGAATAGATTTTGGTATTACTATATTGACACGCTGTATTTGATAACGTATTAGGATTTGGGCAGGAGTTTTTATTAACGAAATGTATTATATATTAGAATATCCGAACTCTATCTGATTATATAAAAAAATCGTCTGGAAGACTCGTCGTGAATCTGAATTTAAAAAAAAATGCATAGAATTAGAGAGAAGCTAGATTTGTTTGATAAAACATATGTACATTTTATGTCAGATGTATACCCATCAATCATATAATTGATTAGTTTTGACATTAGTCAATTTAATTACTAAAACCATATATCAGAAAACCACCTTCACAGATTATACAGATATGAATCAGCTGGTTCCAGTAATATGGCAATAGAAAACAAACAGAAGAAAATGTCAAAATGGTTGTGGTTTGGAAAGAATGACAAATATATGTATATCACATTTGTGTCCTATTGAAAATTGTATTTTTTCTCTAGCTCTGCAAACCACAACCATTGAAAAATAGTTGTAGAAAGTCAAAATATCCATTGTCATTTGTTTCGTATCTGTGTAATCAGTGCCCACCTCTTTTGATTCCAACAAACGTTTTTCACCTTTAACAGTATATGGCCTCGTCTCCGAGGAACCCAAGGGACTATAAGCCATAAATACAATATCCCTGCACCGAAAAAATTCCATTAATCTTTTTTGATTCAGTAACGGATGACATTCACATTGCAACACAGTTGGTTTAATACGCGCTACTTTCCACAAACGTTCTATTTGAGCTCTATTGAAATTTGAAATGCCAATTATTTTGGTTACACCTAGGTCTTGTAATTCTTCCATAGCATTCCATACAATTGGAAATTTCTGAAATACAATTGGAATTTTTTTTTTAATTAGAATTTTCTGAAATATAATTAGAAACTTTTGAAGTACAATTGGAAAGGGTGCAGTTATCCGATTGCAAAATAATCGTGACCACCCTGTTATAATACAAAGTGAGATGCAGGGTGTCAAAATTTTTGCTATTGATCCAACATGATTCTGTCGTTTCGTTTTATAAAAAAATCTCAAATTCTTTTGCTTACCAACCTCGTATTTATAAAATATTTTGTTAACAATTTCAAACTATTGTGAAATAGCATTTAATTGATTTATAATTTATTGCACATATCTAATGAGTATGTTTTTGTTTTTGATTTTTTTTTTTAAATAAAGGCATCTTAAAATTGACAAGTAGTAATTTTATCTAAATATTTTAATTAAGACATTTTACAGTTTAACGGAAATTTTTTGCAAAACATTTAAATAAAAATCGAATGACTTGTATGATTTTGAAGTGGAATATTATTGAATACGATTAAAAGGCCTAGTTAAAATTGTTGAATCTAATTAAATCAGGGGAATCCCTTTTAATTATAATGTTACATTTATTATAATCATTTTTTAAACTGTTTCAGAATGACGTATGAATGTGATAATGAGTTACACATGTAGGGCAATTAACGGTTCTAATAAATAATAGGCGTTAATCATCAATGAATTTGCGTGAAAGGTTGACATTAAGTTATTAATCGATTGTTTTCAGTGGAAACAAGTTATCAAAATTATGTGAATTACAAATAGAAAATTGTAAACAAATCATAAAATAGTTTATTTTGATAAATTTACGAAATTATTGTTATTTACAAATTGTTAAATAAAACCAAATTTGTTATACAGCAAGGCGTATTAACAAGGTGAGTGTATAAAATCAGCTGTTTCTTAATTCGCTGTGGTTTTATGTACACTATGTGTCAAACTTTGTTTATGTTTACATTTGTTATTGTAAATAACATAGTAATATTTTAATTCGCCTTGATTTTGACATTTACCGTACATTTTAACAAAAACAAATTGCCTGTTGTTTTTCCATTGTTGTATTTGTTGCCGGGACGCACTCACCTTGTTAATACGCCTTGTTATACAGCAATGAAAAGTTTCTACAAATGCCTTTGTAACTCCCTTTCTAAGCTTTTACTACATGACAGCAAATAGTAAGTTTTATGTCATTAATTTAAAACGAATAATGATCTTCAATTTAAAGTTCTACCAGAACCTGCATTGAAAATCCCAAAATTCCTACAAAAACTTTAAGTAGTGGCCATAAAATTCCGGTAATTGGACTAGGAACTTGGGGAGTAAGTTGTATTTTAGCTTAAAATTATAACAAAAAGTTAAATTTGTTTCATTACAACAAAGATTTTGAAAGATGAAGTAAAATTTGCTGTAACAACGGCAATCTATCGATTGATTGATAGCGCTTTTGTTTATCAAAATGAGAAATTTGTGGGTCAAGCCATCAAACAAATGTTGCAGGAAAAAGTAGTAAAAAGGTTCATCATTTAAATATCATCAATGTAGTTTTAATCCTATTTAAACTATGTTACAGATGTGATATTTTCATAACTACCAAACTCTGGAATACCTACCACCAGCCTGACTTAGTGTCCCAAGCTATACGTCTGTCCTTAAATGTTTTACAACTTAGCTATTTGGATCTTTATCTTATGCACTGGCCCACCGCCTATCAAGAAGGCAAAATCTTATTGCCTCGTGACACTCAAGGTCATACGAAATTTTCCGATATTGATTACGTAGAAACCTGGAAAGCTATGGAAGAATTACAAGATCTAGGTCTAACCAAAACAATTGGCATTTCAAATTTCAATAGAGCTGTATTGCAATGTGAATGCCACCCGTTTCTGAATCAAAAAAGATTAATGGAATTTTGTCGCTGCAGGGATATTGTATTTATGGCCTATAGTCCCTGGGGTTCCTCGGAGACGAGGCCATATGCTGTTAAAGGTGAAGAACGTTTGCTGGAATCAAAAGAGGTGGGCACTGATTATACAGATACGAAACAAATGACAGTTCTAATACACTACACTAAGTAAAAGAGCAAAAACATTTTTCTTTTAAAATTTCAATAATTTGTATTTTTGAGTGATTTTCGGAAGTGGGCCTTATATGGGAGCTATGACCAATTATGGACCGATCACCATGAAATTAAGTCGTATGATTTATGTCTATACGAAAGTTATTTATGTTGAATTTTGTGTGTTTGCTAACATTTTTAAGCGATTTATGCACGTTAAAGTGATTTTCGGAAGCGGGTCTATATGGGAGCTATGACTAATTATGGACCGATCGTAACAAAATTTCGTGACATGAATTTTGTATATATAAAAGTTATTTGGAGTGGAATCTGTGGAGATACTTATATAAATTAAATATTTATGACCGATAAAGTCCAATTTTGGAAGGACATTTGTATGGGGGCTAGGTGAAATAATGGACCGATTTCAGCCAGTTTCAATAGGCTTGGTCCTTGAGCCGAAAAAATAATATGTACCAAATTTGATCGAAACATCTTAAGTGATTCTAAGTCGATCGGTATACTTTAAGGTGGGTGTTTTTGGGCGTTACAAACATCTGCACAAACGCATTATACCCTCCCCACTATGGTGGTGTATGGTATATTGGCGTACGACATTTCAATGGTTGTTGTTTGCAGAGCGAGAGAAAAAAAATAGAATTTTCAATAGACAACGAGTGTGATATATATTAGCCCCTCTTTCCAAACCACAACCATTTTGACATTTTCTTTTGTTTGTTTTTGCTTTATTACTGGAACCAGCTGATTCTGACATGGTTTTAGTTACTGACATGAAGTCAAAACTGATCGATTATATGAATTTTAGGAATGCGGCGGAATTATAATTTATTTTTTATCAAACAAATATAGCTTCTCTCTTTTTCTATGGAATTTTTTTTTAAATTCAGATTCACGTCAAGACTTCCACACGATTTTATATAATCATATAGTGTACATTCGTTTTAATTTATAATACATTTCAGATTGTTGATATGGACGATAGTTACCATAAAACTCCTGCCCAAATCCTAATACGTTATCAAATACAGCGTGGCAATATAGTAATACCAAAATCTATACAAAAATCCCGAATTGAAAGCAATTTAAATGCTTTTAATTGGGAATTGACGTTTGGGGACATGAATAAAAATCTGCGTTATGTTAATAAAATCCAATAGGTTTAAGAATTATTTTAAAATTGTTAAATTTTTTTTAATATTTTATGTCTATTTTTTAACAGTGAAGCTGGAAAACATAAACATTATCCATTTTGGGATGAATACTAAATAATTTGTTGTAAGTTTAGTGTAAAATATTGAAATACATATAAAGAAAATCGAAGGGAATTTTTGCTGCAATAAAAATTATAATCATAAAAAACATAAAAGTGTAGACGTCCGTTTGCATTTAAGGTGACAATATATTAATAACCTTATCTTAATTTTATTCTTGCAACAACTTTTCTATGAAAAAGAGAATGTTATTCCTTCAAAACAAAACTATTATTTTCTTAAGTGAAATTCAATTTTAATGAAGGTGTTTTGGGATACTCAGACAACTTTAGCTGTAGGTTTATTTATCTACAAATTGAAAATAACATAGAAAGAGTATTAAAAAACTTGTTGTTTAATTTTGTGTAAAATCTAAAAATGTTTAAACTAATACCTTAAATTATGTTTACATTTTGTCTGAGATCATTCTTTGTCAATATTTTTTTTTAAAACAAACTCTACAAACTTACAAAATTCATTAACAAAGTACTAAAATTTGTTTGAATTTTGTAACTTTAACACAAAATCTTAATGAATTATATATAAAATTTCGAATACAATATGTAAATTTAAACTTTCTCGTTTTTTGTTTTGTTGTTGTTTTGTTGGTAAACAAATAATACAACAAAAACAACAAACAATATTGAAATAAAATTAATGGCAGGTAAATAAATAATAATTATTAGTTGTATTATTATTGCATAAAATCAGCTTAATGTATTCAAATTGTTTATGATTTCATATTTTGCAATATTTTGCTTATAAAAAGAGAAAAATAATAACAACAAATTGTATAAATTTAAAAAAAAAAAAAATTAAAAAATAACACGTGATTCTAGACGAGTTCGACAAAGACTGCGATTAGTTAGTTTATTTTAAATGCAGGCGTTTTTAAACATCTGGTGTTGGAATTTTATTACAATTTAGATAAAACAAGTTGCTTAGAAACATGTTGCATTTTCTTTGATTTTATAAAACAAATTGTTGTTATTGTTTTTAATCTTTCTTCTGTAATTTAACTGAGAAATGTTTTAAATATTTATATTAGTAGCATTTAGTTGCATATTTATGAAATGAAAAAAATACAAAAAAAAAATATGGAAGTTGTTTTTAATTGAAAATAATTAAAATAAATTAAAAAAAAAATTAGTTGTACAACATTAAGACAACAACTGCTACTGCTGATAAGTAATTTCATTCCAAGTTCAGTTAAGAAAACACAAAACATTTGCTACGTTACGTGTATGCTGCGAAACGAGGTAAACAACTTGGAGTGAATGTCAATAGAAACCCAAGACTACACACCGTTTTATTTTTCCCAGCCAATCACTCTGTTACTCAGACAGAAAGGGATTCAAATAACGAAACCAAACAACACGCAACAATTCTTACAGTTTTATTTCATTCATAAGATTTTCATTGTTAATATTTATTTATTTATTGCCATTGAATTGTTTGCACTATTTAGCAAATATCCTCTTTATTATTGAAATTGATTTTGAATTTTATTTAAACAATTTACCTTAAATTGCTTTTAGCCAGTAACAATTATTTCCTTTGGTCACACCTTAAAATCAGCTCAATTTAAAAGTGTTTTTTGTTTGTTCTTTCTAATTACTTGGTCACTATGCTAAATTTACTTGTTATACAAATAAAAAAAACTTTGAATTTTTATGATCAATAACAAATATCTTTTTATCTGAATATGTTAGAATGTATTTATGTTGTGTTCATAAACAACTTATGGCTAATTAAACAATACAAAGTTCATTGAACACATTTGGTATCATCGAGTTAATAAAAATAGACATCAATTGAAATAATGATTGCCTAAAGGCAACATTTATTTATTAATATCAAAATAAATTTTTTATTAAAAAAAAAAATAAACATCAACTTATAAATTCATTAGAATGCTGAGAGTTTTTATTTAAATTAAATTTAAAATTTGTATGAAATCACTATTTTCGAGTTTCCATCTTAAATCCTTTGTTTTGTACTTATTAGTTAATGAAAGTTTGTATCTAAAGTCTTTTGTTTTCCATGGTAAATTTATTAGTGAAACTAATGGCGTTTTCTTTTCTGGTATTAATGATGACATTATTCAGCCTTTTACCCTTCTTCGTATTATGTTCTGAACAAATTGTGGTTTGGTAAGCCCATCATAACTTGTTTTTATACCCTTCACCTTCGTGAGAAGGGTATATGTATATAAGTTTGTCATTCCGTTTGTAATTTCTACATTTTTCATTTCCGACCCTATAAAGTATATATATTCTGGATCCTTATATATAGCGGAGTCGATTAAGCCATGTCCGTCTGTCCGTCTGTCTGTTGACATAAATTTTCTGAAGACCCCAGATATCCTCGGGATCCAAATCTTCAATAATTCTGTCAGACATGCTTTCGAGAAGTTTGCTATTTAAAATCAGCAAAATCGGTCCACAAATGGCTGAGATATGAGCAAAAAACCAGGACAACCTCGATTTTTTACCTATATCTGGATTACTAAGACATTAACATAGACAATATGGATATCTAATGATAGATATTTCGAAGACATTTGCAACGACGTATACGGCAAAATCGGAAAAAAAAATTTGAACCCGAATATTTTTTTTAACCAAAAAAAAAAATTTAAAAAAACAAAAAAAAAATTTTAAAATTTAAAAAAAAAAAAATTTAAAATAACAATTAGAAAATTATTTTTTTCCAAAAAATGAAAAAAAAACAACTTTGGAAAAAAAATAAATTTTGTTTACCTAAAAATATTTAAAATATTTATTTTGAAGTATAATTTGGTGAAGGGTATATAAGATTCGGCACAGCCGAATATAGCACTCTTACTTGTTTTAAATAATGTTGCCCTAAAAAACCTTTGTTCGAATTTCCAAAAAGGACCAAACTTATATTTTTGTTATTTATTAATAAGTAAATAATACGATTCAAAATTTTGTTGCTATGTTTATTGGTAGCAAAAAATTACTAAATACCAAACACATGTCTGTTAATTTTTGAACTACACCATTTCCAATTGTATTTCAGAAAATTCCAATTGAATTTTAGAAATTTCCAATTATACAATTGGAAAATTCTGAAATATAATTAGAAATTTCTGAAATTCCATTAAAAGTTTCTGGAATACAATTAGAAACTTATGAAATACAATTGGATAAAGATGCATTTTAAATTTTTTTGTATCTATATTATCCCCTAAGCTTTTGAATTTTCAAAAATCCTTTCTTGTTAGAAGTACATAGTGTGAGGGGAACTAATAGGCGAAATTGTCTCTACCTTTTGGCATTTGTCACTCCGGCACTCAGTAACGTTCCTCTTTAATATATATAGATAAATTTAAAATCCGCATTACAGGGAAAATTAAAAAAAAACACATTTCATTCTAGTGGTTTGATCTGTTAATCTATTAAAATCTAACATGCCCTATAATTATTTCAATGAATTTCATTTAATACAAAAACAATTCATTTGTAAGTACTTATAATTACTAATAAATGCACTTAACACATAATCAATTGACATAAGCGGACATCTTTAGATATTTAATAGAATGCCGCAGAAAAATTCTAACATTATTAATTATAAGTTATAATTGAAAAGGAAGGAATACAATCATTATTAATTTTAATTAAATATTCCCAAGTTAACAAGTAAATCATATGATCTAAAACAATTAGATCATATGATAGCTGTTATGTGGTTTTCTAAGCAATTATTTTGTAAAACTCTTAAAACATACGACTATAGTTATAAATCCCCCACAAGATACTTTCACTTCTTTGTAATTATTCTGTTTAAAGTTGTACAGCAAACAAAAGAAGCAAAAATAAAAAAATTAAATAAAAACTCTACAACAATAAATAATTATGAAAATAAATTCAATTTGAAATTATTTATTAGCTGATTTTTTTTTTGTACTTAGCGTTTTTAACTCAACAATGAATTCCTATTCTTTAGGCGAAATATAGAGAAAAAAAAACAGCAACAAATTGCTATTATTCAATATATATTTTTTCATTCTTAATAAAGTTCACACTGTAAGTACGAGAATAAATCTGTTGCTCTCACATGCAATCACAATCATAATTAGGAAAACAGGGAAAATAGAAAACACTTGATTAGCGAAAAGATGTAAAATACATATATTAAATACTAGCAAAATCGGTTCGCTTTGTAGTAAAACTATGAATGGATTTTTTAAAAATCCATTTGAAAGTGTAAAAATATTTGCCTACGATTATCTAAAATACATAATCTATAAACAGTTATGATGTCTTCTGGCTGTTCTGATCTTCCTTTTTAGATTATAAAGAAGAATAAGAAAAAGTACCAAGAATTATCCCCTTTCACTTAGAAGCATATATGTATGCTCCGTTTCATATTTTTAGGTCCCTTATTATAAAAAATTCAAAAAGTACCATTAAAAGAACGAAAAGTACCATTAGTCCACCCTATGTTTGATTCTAACTTCACTCTGATGCACTTCCGCTAAGTTTTGTGGCCACAAGTTTAATAATTTGAAATATTAAAAGAGTACTATTAGCAGAAACAGTACCAATTTCCCTTTTCAATCTTAAACTCCCACCAAGTTTGAGTTTTCAAAATACTTCATTTTGTGGAAATTTGTTTGTGTCACAGACACACTCTTGTTCCAAATATCACTCTGTTAGTTAATTTTTGTATGGCTGCAGGAACCAATGTTTAAAATTTTATCAAAATTGGCTGAAATTTTGACCAATTTTGACATTGTTTTGTGTCACAGATATGTCTCAAGCGATTCAAATCTGTCTTCATATTTTATTTTTATTTATTTCATTTTATTTATTATTTTCAATAACTTAGCTTATTTTAAAAAAGTACCAAGCTGTTAACCCGAATTTGTACCAATCTACACTTTCATAATGCAGTTCCAAATAATATCATGCTAGTTAATTGTTGTCTGACTGCTTTAACCAATGTTTAAAATTGTATCAATATTGGCTTTATAATTCGAATAAAATGTATTTTGCTGTTTTTATTAATTTTTGGTACTTTTTTTCCCCATTGAAATGATAATTTTTTTTTAAAATAAAATCGTTAAAAATCAATATCGTCCAGGAAGTCATAATAAAATATTGATATGTCTGTGTCAATATCTAGAGAAACTATTTTATGAAAAAAAGTATCAAAAATAAATAAAAATTTTACCTCTCAATTTTTATACCCTTCACCTTCGTGAGAAGGGTATATATAAGTTTGTCATTCCGTTTGTAATTTCTACATTTTTCATTTCCGACCCTATAAAGTATATATATTCTGGATCCTTATAGATAGCGGAGTCGATTAAGCCATGTCCGTCTGTCTGTCTGTCCGTCTGTCTGTTGAAATCAATTTTCTGAAGACCCAGATATCTTCGGGATCCAAATCTTCAATAATTTTGTCAGACATGCTTTCGAGAATTTTGCTATTTAAAATCAGCAAAATCGGTCCACAAATGGCTGAGATATGACGAAAAAACCAAGACAACCTCGATTTTTGACCTATTTTTGACCTATATCTGGATTACTAAGACATTAATATAGGCAATATGGATATCTAATGATAGATGGGTCAAAATCGGAAAAAAAAATTTTAACCCGAATTTTTTTTTCACAAAAAAAATTGAAAAAACAAAAAAAAAATTTTAAATTTAAAAAAAAAAATTTTAAAATTTTAAATAACAATCGAAAAATTTTTTTTCCAAAAAATTAAAAAACAACTGGAAAAAAAATTAAATTTTGTTTACCTAAAAATAGTTAAAATTTTTAAGTATAATTTGGTGAAGGGTATATAAGATTCGGCACAGCCGAATATAGCACTCTTACTTGTTCCAATTTAAAAAAAATATCGAACTTTTATTTGTTATTTTTTACTAAATAAAGATTTTAAATTTATTTCTACATTTATTGGTTTAACAGATACGTAGTAAAAAGTATCAAAATACAGTTTTTACCCGCTATTTTTCCTAAAAAGTTCGAATATACCAAGTAATTTAAAATATTAAAAACGTTTTAGTATTAGGAGAAGCATTACCAATTTGCCTTTTCAATCTTAAACACCCTCCAAGTTTGAATTCTCAAAATACTTCATTTTGCGGAAATTTGTTTGTGTCACAGATATTTCATATTTTAAAAAAGTACCAAACTGTTTACCCGAATTCGTACCAATCTACACCTTCACACTCTTGTTTCAAATAATATCCTGTTAGTGCAGAAACCAATATTTAAAATTTGATAAAAATTAGCTGTATAATTTCGAATATTTTCCCATTTTTACCCCTTTGGTACTTTTCTGTTCCCATTGAAATGCTACACATTTTATTTTAATAAATTTCTGTATCGTGGAGGTCACTCATAATAAAATCTATGTCTATATAGAAAACATATTTTATGAAAAAAGTACCAAAAATAAATAAAATTTCTACCCCTTAATTGTTCGAATGTTATTTGTTATTTTTTAAGTAAAGAATACGTTTTGAAATTTATTTCTCAACCCCAGATACATGGCGAAGTAAAAAAGTACCAAAATACAGTTTTTACCCGTTTTCTCACGTAAAAGGTTCGAGTTTCAAAAAAGTACCAAACAGCTGTCTGTTGGTTTTATAAGTAGATAAAGATGAGTTTTATGTTTTGTTCGTATATATATTGGTTTAGAAGATATACAGTTACCGAATTTACCCCCTACGCATTCGAATTTTCAAAAATCCCTTCTTATTTTTTAATAAGTAAAGAATACGATTTGGAATTTATTTCTATAGTAGTTGACTGCACCGGCATCGCCCGGTAGCATTTACTAATGTTAGTCTCCAAGTTTCTCCAACACACATATCACTGCCTGTTCTTATTTATTTACAAAAATAAAATATCTAAATTTCTACTTTAGGGAGCTTTTTTATTATAGTTGACTGGACTCAAAAAAAAAATTCCGAGTTTTACCTGGAATTTTAAAATTTTTTTTTCTTCACAAACCATCTCCTGAAAATTTCGAATCGAATAAAAAAAAATCAGCCAAATCGCTCCAGCCGTTCTCACGTGATGCCATTACATACATGGACCATTTCATTTTTATATATATAGATTTATTGGTTTATACAGGCAGGTTCGAACTTAAAAAAAGTACCAAATACTAGTATATTAGTGTTTTAAATAAATAAAGATGCATTTTTAATTGTGTTTGTATCTATATTAGTTTAGACGATATAATTTACCCCCTACATATCGTGGTATAGAAACCACATGTCTGTCAGGGCTATAAACTTTCGATTTAAATCCCGTCTTAGTGGATCTAGACTGCAAGAGGGGAACGTATAGTCCAAATTGCATGTCTCTATGATTTCATGTTTGGGCTGGTCAATGTTGAATCAGTTAGTCACTCAGTGTTGAGAATTTCCCCTCTTTTCCCTAGGCAATTAAACAGTTGGTTTAAATAGAAACATTTTATCTTTATTTTTTGCTAATTTTCAATTTGTTGCCGTGTTTTTTTATTTATTAATGGCTAAAAACAAAGTACTTGTGGTATTTAAACGCAGTAATACCAATTGAGTATCTAAGTATCTAACTAGTCAACAGTCAGACAGAATAGAATAGTCATAATTGTATAATCAAGCAACCCATAACTTAATATTGGCTAAAAAAACAAAATGCTACTAAATAAAAATGATTTTTTTTTTATATTTATACTAACTATACTATACTATAGTATAGTATATTTTATTTTTTCAAATTCATTTAATTGAAGGTCAAACACTTTTTCCATTACACAATTGTTTTCTGTAGATTTTTGTTAAAGTTTAGTTAAGTGTTGTATTATGTTCTAAGTAAATATTCAATGGTAGGTTGAAACAAAAGCAAAAATGGTTGGTTTGTTGCTGCTGCTGCAACAATTAATACATGCTATAATTTGATGAATAAATTGCGGTAGAATTTGTTACTATTCTCCTTTTAGCTTAATGCTAAATGCTGATTTTTAAGAAATTATTTAGAATTATTAACAAACCAACAACAAATTAAGAGTAAATTGCTTTAAATTATTAGAATTTTTTGTTTAACAAATTAAATTAATTGCTGTCACATTGAATTTAATAATATAGTGGATTTTTTTTTTAAAACAAATCCGGTTTATTCCAGATTTTGATGGGGTTTATTGAAATTCTAATTCTAAATAATTTAAATTTAGATTTTTTCTCCAATTTGGAATTATAATATGCATCTCACATGATTATAAAGCTTTGAAAAAGATTTCTGATCACTGAAGATCTTAATCGCATCGTTAGCCTAGTGACCAATATCGTCTTAGAATCTTATGAGGATCCAGAATTTATATACTAATGTGTGTCTGCAAATATTCAACGGTAACGGTAATTGCATTTATTTTATCTAAAGTTTTATCTATATTTGCCCTTTTTCGTATTTATACAAAACAATGTTATATCCATTTTATATTAAATGCAATAAATGAATTCAATAATTTTTTGTATGCTTAGGTTTTTTCGTAGAATGTTTCGTGTTCATAAATACTTAAAGTTGTTTATTCCTAGAATATGATCGTAGTTCTTAATGTTCTCAATTTTCAAAGTGAAAAAAGTCAATTTATACAATCATTATATTCCTTGAAAGTATTTTTCTCTAGAGTTACACTTGTTTACTGTATTCGTATGCATTTCCACATAACTCTAACAGTTATCATTAATTTGTTTAACTTGTTTTCTTTTCACTACTTGTTGTTTAAAATATTAAAATATCGAATGACTCGATGATATATTTATTTATCCTCCGGCATTTTAACACATTTTTAAGCAGATCAAATTTAATAGCTTTTATCTGTTTTATCCATCAGTGGTAATCCATTGGAGAGTCAATTGTCCCTTCGTAATCTGGCGATCGGTCCGTTATTAGTCATAGTTCCTATATAATGCTCATTACGAAAGTTATTTACAACAAGTAAGAAAGTATGGTCGGTCAAGGTGGACCATATAATAGCCTACACTAAGTAAAAGAGCAAAAACATTTTTCTTTTAAAATTTCAATAATTTATATTTTTAAGTGATTTTCGGAAGTGGGCCTTATATGGGAGCTATGACCAATTATGGACCGATCACCATGATATTAGGTCGTGTGATTTATGTCTATATGAAAGTTAACTATGTTGAATTTTGTGTGTATACTAACATTTTTAAGCGATTTATGCACGTTAAAGTGAGTTTCGGAAACGGGTCTATATGGGAGCTATGACTAATTATGGACCGATCGTAACAAAATTTGGTGACATGAATTTTGTATGTATAAAACTTATCTGGAGGGGAATTTGTGGAGATACATTTATAAATTAAACATTTATGACCGATAAAATCCAATTTCGAGAGGACATTGTATGGGGGCTAGGTGAAATAATGGACCGATTTCAGCCAATTTCAATAGGATCCGTCCTTGGGCCGAAAAAATTATATATACCAAATTTTATCGAAATATCTTCAAAATTGCGACCTGTACTCTGTGCACAAGGTTTACATGGACAGCCGACCAGCCAGACGGACGGACGGACATCGTTTAATCGACTCAGAAAGTGATTCTAAGTCGACCTTTAAGGTGGGTGTTAAACTAACATTTTTGGGCGTTACAAACATCTGCACAAACGCATTATACCCTCCCCACTATGGTGGTTTAGGGTATAAAAATAAATTATAAAAACTTGAGTGTGATTTGTAAAATTGTGACTAATTTTTTATCATTAAAGTTAATTTACTCAGTTCCCAGATAGAGCGTATCTTAATATAAAGCTTTCTAAAGAATAGATTTATTTATTTCTAATGAAATGATTTGTATTAGAAAACGAAGAAATTCATAACATTCCTGTTAACTGGCAACAAAGCAAAATGTAAAAGTTCATTCCTCAAACACAAGTTCAAAACATTTACAAATAAAGATCACATGAGCAAAAAAAATACTTTGTAAATTTAGCATTATTTATGTTACCAGTTTATAAATTTAAAGTGAAGTTTAACAGGTATAAATTGCTTGTCAATATTTGGTATCATATATAAATCATGAAATTCCAATTGACAACAAGAGTGAGCAAATAAAACACAAAGGGGCAACGAATTGAAAAAGTACTTCTGGAGAAAAAAAAATGTTGATGATGAAATTTTATTTTTAATGTAAATTGTATATATTATATCAGTTTCGTACATTATTTCTAAGATATCTTGTAGAAAGTCCTTATAAATCAATTAATAGTTTTACATCATTTACTGGTTACCTAATGAGATAATAAAAAACGAATTTTGTAATAATTAAAATCTAATTGTTTGCCTCCAAACAACTATCAAATCCAAGCACTCTGGTGCTTTGTAAAGAAGGGTGTAAATAAATTATGATCATTGCAACTGATCAGTTTGCGTTACTCAATTAATGAACATCATCTTCTTACAAGTTAAACTTGATTATCTTCCTTAAACATTTGTTTGTTTTAAATATAGTTTAAAACAAGCACCAAAATTTGCCAATCACCGAATCAATATTTTTTTTATTTTTTAAATACAAACCTTTAAAAAAAGAAAAGATTTTATGAGATCATAATTAAAACCAAAGTATAAAGATTATATTTTTAAAACTATAATAAAAATATTAATGGAAAATTTTACAAAAAAAAAGGAAGTTTTTATTAACAAGGCCAAAAAGAAAACACCATACAAATTTTAAAATTAACTAAAGAGAAAGGAAGGCTAAAGAAAATTTATTATGAAAAAAACCCTTAAACACTTAAATTAAAAATAAATTATAAAAAATAAACAAAAACATTAAACTGTCTGAGATTTTGTTTTCTTAAAAACTATAATTCAAATAACCACAACATTGTTAACAAAATAAAAAAATATACACTTAAAAATAATATAAAAAAGTGTCTTAATTACTGCCAGAGTTTAAGTAATATGTAGATTTATTAATTAAGATTAATTGTTAATATGTTTGTGTACTTTATCATTATCATTATTATTATTAAATACTTTTTCAAACAATTACAAAAAGTTGTAAACTGTAAAGATTCTTACGATTAAAATCCACAACGACAACTAAAAATTACGTGAAAATTAAATTGCATAATAGTGTCTAGTAAAAATTGTAATTAAGTTATTAAGAAGTTTTATTCATTACTTTTAAATACAATTTCTGTTTCATTTCATTCATTTCGTATTTAAAAATCATTCAATAACAACAATTAATTAAAAAATATATTTTAAAACACCACATGCATCATATCCATTCATTTAAATGTTACAAACAATAAACAAAAGATTTAACACATTTACTTGTCATCACTTTTAACGGCTACAAAATGGAAAGAAGGATGAATGGATAGAGATTGATGAGTCGTGTGAAATTGAATTAAGAGCTTTTTAATTAATACAAACAATAATAATCATTAATAATTTTAATCCTATGGAAAGTGTAATGAAAGTAGGGAACAGAAGTGATTGCTAAATATGAACTAAACTAGTCTTGTGGAGTTTTTGAACGAACTAGTTCACTCAATTACGAAATTCCCTCAACATATATTTGTTATACGAGTATGTATTCCTTGAGCCCAACATTTCTATGTATTTAAGAAATGCTGAATAGAAATATGGAATTCACAATTTCTCATTTTTGAACGAACTAGTTCAGTCACTTACCTCAACATATATTTGTAATACGAGTATGTATACCATGAGCCCAACATTTCTATATATTTCAAATACTGAATACCACCTTTTTATCCTTTCCCAGCGGGGAAAAATTACAGTAAAGACGCCTTCCTAAAGTCCGTAATTTACAGACACATGAATACCCAGCCGGACTGAAAAATCGTTTCAATTTGCTTGAATACTCGCCTCTGTTAGAGTGCTGATAGAATGCCTTCTTAAGAAGGTCTTCCATTAAAGGCCTGTAAGTGGGGAGACCTGCCTCGTAATGCCTCATAAAATGTATACATAAGAACTTCTATTAAAAGGCCTGGAAATAAATGTCTAATTGAAGGTCTGTTGAAGTAAGACGTATTCAACAAACCCTATTTATAAAAAACTACTTCACGCGAACTTCACAACACACAGTGGGGCAGAATCGAAATTTTTTGGAAATAAATCTGGCATTTCTAAACAGCTTATCCGATCAGTATGAAATTTGACATGGGCGTAGACAAGGAGAAGTCGAGTTTAAGTTATTAAAATGGATCCTACAAATGCTCCTGCGGCGGCGCTATGGAGCTCAAAGTACCTTCGACATGTACAATTTTTAAACAGCGAAAATCCCAAAAATTTAATTTTTTACATTTTTGCCCCTAGAAATGTAGACTTTTCCTTTGGGGCTGGGAAAATACTTTGGAGATAAATAGGGAATACACAAGGGTTTCCAAAACTAATTTAAATTTTCTGATCCCAGCTTTGGCATTTTAGAACATGTGATCCAAAGTTAAAATTTTGATAAAAAATATGTCAAATTCCGAAGGTCGTAGGGCGTAGGGGCGACACATTAAAAAAATAGGAAATGTTTTTTATATCAAAATGTTTTACGTAAAGATACCTTACAGAAAAACATAAAATTTGTATACGTTCTTAAAGAAAGTTTTTTTTTAATAAAAAAAGAGTTAAGTTACATTTTCTCCCAAAAAACTGCAAAAATCTACTATTTTTTAAATTTTTAAATTGAAAATCGTTTATTTTTGGATCCGTAATTGATAATGCTCTGATATCTTTTACATATTATTGGTAATTTAGTTGTCTAACTAACAACAAAAATTAGAGTCCATTCGGTCCAAAATTACGGCCTATTTTTAAAAAAGGGCACCAAGGTATGGCAAAATTTTTAAATTTTAATTTTCAAATTCCTATAACTTTGAAATTTTAAGAGATGAATAGCACATGCAATTGAATCAATAATTTGGAATACATAAATACAGTGCGATGAACATGATATCAGGATTATATGATCTTCGCCTGAGTGGAAGTGCCTGCAGTCATTTGCACGTTACTTAGCTCAGCCCATTCACTCTACATAGCCAGTTATATACTTCCAGGATGAATGATGGCTGTTGAAATCCCTTGCATATATCGATAGTTTGAAAAAAAAAATGGAGGAAAGGTTAAGGTTTGAATCAATATGTATGATTCGAATACCAGTTGCAAAAAATACTGTGCGATGAACATAATATCAGGATTATATGATTTTCGCCTGTCATCTAAGGAGTGACTGGCTGAGTTATTTGCATTGAAGATCAAGTGCATATTACTCAGCTCAGCCTATTCGCTTAACATAGCGAAACAACCTTTGTCATTTGTTCGGATAAGAACTGAATTTTTGGTGATTTTGTTTTAGTTTTGTGGACCAGAGGTCTACAAAATTTGGGAAGTTACTCGGGACTAAATCCCGAGAATATGGCGGATGAGCGAGCAATCCGTATTCAAATTCTTTAATTTTTGCCATGAAAAGTGAACATGTATGTACCTTTCATTATCGATTACGGAAAGCTTTCTCATACCCAAGTGATCATTCAACCACTGAGCCATAAGATGCATATGGCTTCCACAATCACTCGCACTTTCAATCTCCGATCGGCCAATAAAATCTTTCGGTTGTAGAGACCCCAACTGGGCGGCCAAAACCTTGGGCATCGCTTTTTACCATTGAAATCGATGGTGCAGAGTTTCCATAGTATTTATAAAGCTTAGCCTTGGTTTGAGTGATGTTTTTTTCCCGCAAAAATAATTCATATTGTCCACATGAAATTAACTTTTTTCCATTTTATATCAATGGCAGTCAAACACAAACTTTCAAATTCTGACAGGAGTCAGGAGCAGTGTTCATTTAAGATTCGGGAAATTCAAAATTATTTCCAAAATTATAAGTTTCTAAACAACTGTGTGATCTATTAGGCCTATTCTGATCAACGAAGGCACGGATTCAGGTCAACATTTTTTGGCGGGGGTTAATAAAGTAAATTTATTTTCCTTTTTTATTTAAAACTATTCGGTTTTGGGGGGATTAATTTTTTTCACCCTCCTGAATACTCGTCTGATCTACATCAATATCATCCAATTTAAGCAGGAAAAACTCTGTTATATTGTTGTGATATCGAGCAGCAGTCAGTATGATGCATTTGTTTTTCAACAATTACATTTGCTCAAAAAATCAGAATTTTGCCCCAAAAATTTCAACAATGAAAATATGTTGTTCTCTTCTGTAATGCTACATTTTTCCAAACCCTAGATTATTATCTGTCAAATGGTTTTACATTCGTTGGCAACAGGATCTAAGTAAAAATATTCACTGTAAAAAAAACTCTTGGATATTAAATTTTAGTATGATGTACAAATTATAATAAAACTAAATATTCTAAGTAAAACCTTTGGAAATCTTTGATTTTAAGCAAACAATTGAAACAAATATTTCGTTACATTTATAACAATAAGTGCCATTTCAGTTCAGTTTAGTCTACAGCCTCGTTAGTAGAAAAATTACAATAAATATTTCTTAGTAATTAATACAATTCTATTTCGTAATTTGTTTATTACTTTTCTATTGCTGGCTGGCATTAACATAAAGTGAAAGTGTAGGAGAACGTGATCAATAACATGAACATTTGTTTGAACTATCGCAAATGACATTTTCATAACGCACTTTTTCAGTGTGTAAGACCTTGATTTTCAAAACTAAATATCCGTATTAATAATATTATATACATACTACCAATACTATAGTTAGTCATTTAAGTCACAACTAACTAACTAAATATCTAAGTTAGTAAATTGTGTTAGTTAATAGTCTCTACAACATGTAATATGTGCCATTTTACAGATAATAAATTGTTATTAACTTCCCTTTTTATTATTTTTTCTAGCAATAGAAAATAATAAACAACATTTTTTTCTCATTTCGAGAACAGGTGTGTGGTTTTACTCCTAAGAAAATTCATATTCATAAAATATCTATGTATTTAGTATTAAGAATTTAGAATATAGCATGTGGAGGATTTTTTAGTTGTAGCTACTTTAAGAAAAAAAAAACTAACTATTTTTTTGTATGTTTTTTTAAACTAGTTTATGGTATAATTAATAAATAACAACAATAATAATAAATATTGATTTAATAAAGAAAAAAATATGAATACGACAGCTAGAAATGAACAACTTTTAACAAAATGTTATATTTAATTCATTCATTGTATTAAACTAAAACATTTTGCATAAATATGGTATTAACGTTTTAATTTTAAACTTTTAGTTTAAACAATACTAAAAATAAAGAAAAAAAGAATAAAAAATATTATAAATGAAGTATTTTTATTAGCATTTAGTCCTTCAAGAAATATCATTGTATAAAGAGTCAAGCGAAAACGCCGGTTCAGCAATTTCAAGAATGAAATAGAAGCTGCAGAAGTTGACCAATATTATTTATTTATTATACTATATTCATTTTTATATTTACTTAAAACAATTTTTATACAAACTTTTGTTAAGTCTGCGTTTTTAAGAACATTGACCCATAAATATTGTTAATTATAAATTCAGTCCAAAAGTCAGTCAACAAATTTTAAATGTATATGAATCTATGTTCTTTGTTTTCGATACTTTAGTATTCGAATTAAGTTTGTCTCAAACCAATATTCTTCATTGAGAGTTTTGTATCTAAGCACATTCATTTAGCATTTTGTCTAAAATTTATAAATAGTGTTAAACAAAATTGTGAAAAAATAAAAGTTACTTTTTATTGTAATTAATATTTTAAATATTGTAATAAATAAATAGTAAATTGGTTAAAAATGTTTCGCATTTTTGGTATGTTGTGACAAACAGTAAGTATTGTTACACCGGTTTCCACATCCAACGGCTTTTGTGTATATTGTTATAAGTGGATACTTGGCAGCACAGTGCTGCCCACATTAGATGTCAAAGCTGCCGATAGCTCTAGAAATGGAGCCTTCTAATTTTGTCCTTTAGATAATTTATGATGCTTCCACAATATGGCACTGTGTATATAAATAGGAACAGCAAGTTGCAGTGAGTGAACATCAACTGCATTACCAGTGTATTAGAAAGTGTATAATTAAGGCGACCAGATTTTGAAAATGAAAATAGATGACATAAAGAAAAAAGTAAAAAATTTATTTGAATTCAACATTTTTTACAGAAAAATTTACGTTCACATATGCATATGTATGTATATTATAGTGCTCCAAGATTGTATGGACGAAGAAACATTTCAGGGTACAGGCCGTCCCCCACTAGAAGTATATTATTAGGATGATAGAATAACTTTAACTGGTGGCGCAACGACATTGAAGATTTGAGGTGCATTTAAAAGGGGAAAAATTATTTTTTTTTAAGTTTTTGTAAAAATTTTGCCATTAAATAATTTGCAATTTAATTTAAAAGATTCGAAATGTATGCATAATTGTAATGTAAGATGACATATAGAGGACACACATTTTATAGATGACATCCAGTTAAAATAGATGATTGTCCTCTAAAAAAGAGGATGTATGGGTCACCTTAGTATAATATATTTGTGTGTATTAAAATAGTGACTATTTAAATAAAAAAAGAGTTGTTACAAATCTTAAACTACTAAACTGCTTTTATTTGCAATCAAAAGTATCCGGTTTAATTAAAGGTAATAAACCACCGTTTTTAAAAGGTATAAACGTAAAAATATATATTAGAATTATTTAAATTAAATTGTTTGTAGTTTTTAATTTGTAATATTGTAATATACCCTTGAAAATTCATAGAACTTGTTCAAAAATTCTTAGTTCTAGAATGACTATAACCAGACTTCAGATTCTTTAATAACATTAATAGAACTAGTGATATCACAACTATTTCTAGAACCCGTTCTGAAGAGCAATATTGTGATTCTTTTAGAAATTCTATAAAGTTTTATTGGAACTAGGAACAAAATTAACACACAGCGGTATTTTTTACCCCTAATTATTTTTCACCAAAATTTTTTTTTGGGTTTGTTTACTTACATACATAAGATTCCGCACACCCGAAATATTTTTATTAAGTTTTTTTTTCAAAATATTTTTTTTTAATTTTCATATCAAAATTATTTGTTAAATTTTTTAGTGAAAACAAATTTAATGATTAGTAATCTAGATACAGATAAAAAATAGAGGTTATCCTGGTTTTTTCCTAATATCTCAGCCATTTTAGTCAGACCGAAATTACCGTTACCGAAATAAAACAAAATACCTTTACCGCTAAGCTACAGTTGCCGAAAGAATACAAATTACCCCCAGTAACACGAAGTCTGGTTATGTTTTAACTAATAGTTATACTGACAGTTTTCATATAAAAATTATTTTAACCGACAGTATAACTATTAGTTACGGCATAACCAGATTTCGTGTAAATTGGGGTTAGTGTTACCGTTAACTTTTAGCCGATTCGATTCTGTAGCCAACCTTGAGATTTGAATTTGAATATAATTTGTGAATAATTTGTTGTATTCTTTAACAAAAACTGGCTTTATTTGGAGTGGTAAATCATCAATATGGAAAAGAAATACATTACTTTACGATTTATATAGCAATTTAGTAAGATACTTCCTGAGAAGGGGATTCCCTATCCAACTAAAACTACTCAATAAATCTGAACTTTTAAATAAAATTCCATTGAAAAAAACTTTCCTCGTTTCTTGAGAAAACCGTCTTGACGTCAGTAGAAATTTGGCAAAAAAAAACGTTTAACAACCTTATTTTTCATATGATTGTCGTATACAAAAATAAAACAAATTATTGTATTATTTTTTGCTGTTTTAACAAAAATCTGGTTCTAACACACGTGATAAATAAGCGAAAAACACCAATAATAAGAAATATTTTATAATCTTTGAAAAAATTTGAAATAAATTAAACACATTAAATTTCAAATTTTGCATAATCAATAAAGAAATTAAACAAGAATTAAAATATTGAACAAAAAATAAAACCAAAACAAAAGAAATACAAACAAAAAACTGTGTTAATAACAGTTTTTGTTGGGTGTGTTTGAATATTTTATTTGTTTGTTTTTTTTTTATAATCCACTCTTGAGATGATTGTTATAGTAGCATCATTATAAACTTTTATATTTATTTAATAACATTAAACTTAATAAACATTTATCATTTCCTAATATGAATACGTCTGTCTCTATATACAAATGTATGTTTGAATACAATAATATTGTAAATAACGTATGTCAGTTGAAGTTGCTGGTTTGGTATCCGATTTGTAAGAAGCATCAGCATCATTTAAATTTGACGTCTGCAACCATGCAGACGCTTGTCTGCTGTTTTGGCAAAGTACTGTGGTCCAACAAAAACCTACTATTTTGTTTTATAATTTGACGTTTTTCTAACGTATGATTCATATTTGTCAAACTTCAAAAGGGGACTTTTCAAATTATTAATTACCTCGTTGGTGTTATTAAAAAATTTAAGTGAAATGTATCAATTAAATTCTTAATAATTTAATCATATGATGTTTAATCATTTAATGTACCCAACTGTTATTAATGAATGAATGAATGTGTAAATGATTTAAGTTACTGTCAATTGTGTTGAGATATTGTTTTAGTAATCCTAGCCAGGCAAATGGGAAATTCTGTTAATGTTTTTTTTTCTGTGGTTTCAATTTGTAATTGCAAATAATTAGTGTGATTTTGTAAATTACAGCAAATATATATCAAAATTAATGATAAATTATAAAGTTTTGTGGAAATTAATGTGAATTTGCAAACTACTGTCAAGGAAGATAACACAGGTCAACAGCAAAATAAAGGCTTGAGTAATCACTATATAGATTTGATGCATCATGGCTACCTAAGTACAAAAATTGTAAACTTTTTGAATTCTATGGATAGATTTTTTTAAAAAAAATGTTTAAGTAAAATTATAAATTTTGTTAGACGTTTCTCCACATAATTAATGATAACTCAAAAAAGGTTAGTCCGATGTTATTAAAATAAACTTAGAGAAGTTGAGATTTAGCTAACCTTTAGTCCATGTACTTTGAGTGTAAATTTTATATATGTTTTGTTTTTGTTACAAAAAAATGAGCGAATTCACTTATTTGTGAATAAATTCGAAAAGAATTCATCGATTTTTATGACCGATATCTCATTTTGTTTCTATTACATGTGGCTTTGCGATAAAGCTACAAATCTGAACAATTTCTGCCGTTTTCGATTTTTCATGATTTTTTTAAAAAAAAAAATTGTTATTTTCACCTAAAAAATACATATTTTGCTTCAATTTCTTATTATAACTCCAAAACTAGTGAGCCGATTGAAACGCAATATACATGTGAAAATTTATACATAGCATAGGGAAAATGCTTTCAATATTCAATCAATCGAAAGAAGAACTTTAACCACTCAATTTTATGTATATCCCACAAAAAACTAAATTTTTTAGAAAATGAGCGAATTCACTTAATTATGAATAAATTAGTAAACAATTAAACAATTTTTATGATCGATATCTAATTTTGTTGCTATTATATGTGGCTTTGCAATAAAGTAATAAAGCTGAACAATTTCTGGGGTTTTCATTTTTTCATGAGTTTTTTAAAACAAAAAAATTTTCTATTTTCACGAAAAAAATATATTTTTTGCTTAAATTTGTTATTATAACTTCGAAACTAATGAGCCGATTGAAACGCAGCATAGATGTGAAAATTTGTAAATAGCATGGGGAGAATGTTTTCAAACTTCAATCTTTCAAAAGAAGAACATTAACTATTCAATTTTAAGTATAACAAAAAAAAAAAAAAAAATTTATGAAAATTAGCGAATTCACTTAATTGTGAATAAATTCGTAAAGAATTAAACGATTTTTATGATCGATATCTCATTTTTTCCTACTAAACGTGGCTTTGCCACGTCTAAACAATTTCTGCCGTTTTCGATTTTTCATGATTTTTTTTAAAACAAAAAAATTATATTTTCACGTAAAAAATATATTTTTTGCTAAAATTTGTTATTATTGAGCCGAATTATTGAGCCGATTAAAACTCAAAATATAAACAGATTAAAGGCTATGCAAATTGCAATTTTTCTATGTTTACTTCAATAATATCGGGTTAACCGTTTTGGAGTAATCATTAATATTAATTATGGACAAACATCTAAAAAAATTCGTTTAATATTTTTTTAAAAAATAATTCTCCATAGAATTACTGGAACCACAATACATCAAAATTGTGTAGTGGTTTAAAAAGCCTCTAAAATTTTTTTCGATCTTGTTGCCCTGTGTAATAACTGTTTAATTGGTAATTTTTTCGCTTTTTCTTGCTAAAATTGAGAACATTAACAAATTCTAGTTGGGTTTTAGGAATATACAATTTTAAGTAGTTTTTAACACGAAAAAACCAACTACTTAATTCATTCAAACTAGTTAGTAAACAATAACGTTTAAAAGAAAAAAAAATATAATAGTTTGGTTTATAAAATAAATTTAATTGTTCAGAACGAAAATAGCTAAGAATACAAATTAGAAACTGATTTCTCCTGTCTTATTTGGATAAAATTTAAAAAAAACTATTACTGGCCTTGCACAAAACACTGATGTACTTAATGATAAATGATATGATAGGAAATTAATGCGAATGCAGTAGACAAAGGTACTTTCCATTTAATTTGTATTTTTTATTTTTTTGCTTTTCAAGTTGAAATAGAGAACATTAAGAATTCTATTGGGGTTTTAGGAATATACAACTTTAAATACAATAGTTATAAATATGAAAGATTCTGCGAAAAAAACTTAAGCATACAAACATCATATTATCATCATAAAATTCAGAATGGCAACATGGGTTCTTGAGATAATTGAAATTTAGGGATGCATTTAAAGAAATGTATTTACGTTTTTGTGTATATTTTTATAACTAATTGTCCAATTTTTATAAAACATTTTAATGAGCAAGAGGATAATTGGTATGTTTAGGGTCCTTTGAAGAATGACCTGGTATTTATGATTATATCAGTAATGGTATTTTAGCGGTAACGGTACAACATTTCCTCAAAATTTGTAGATTTCAATTCGGAATATGTACAACTACTGACCCAAAACACTAATTAATTTTAGAGGTTTTTCAAACCGCTACACAATTTTGATGTATTGTTCCTCCACACAATTAATAAAAACTCAAAACAATTTAGTCCGATATTATTAAAATAAACTTAGAAATTGAGATTTATATAACTTTTAATTAGTTTATATATTGCGTGTTAATCGGCTCAGTAGTTTCGGAGTTATAATAACAAATTGAAGCTAAAAATATATTTTTTAAGTGAAAATAAAATTGTTTTGTTTTAAAAAATTCATGAAAAATCGAAAACGTAAGAAATCATGAAAAATCGAAAACGTAAGAAATTGTTCATATTTATTACTTTATCGCAAAGCCACATATAATATCAACGAAATGAGATATCAATCGTATAAATCAAGTAATGCTTTTCGAATTTATTCACAATTAAGTGAATTCGCTCATTTTCACAAAATTTTAGTTTTTTGTTTGATATACATAAAATTGAATAGTTAGTGTTCTTCTTTCGAATAATTGAATTTTGAAAACATTTTCCAAATGTTACATACAAATTTTCACATAAATATTACATTTCAATTGGATCAGTAATTTTATACGTGAAAATAGAATTTTTTTGTTTTAAAAATCCATGAAAAATCGAAAACGTCAAAAATTTATCAGATTTATTGCTTTATCGCAAAGCCACATATAATAGCAATAAAATGAGATATCGATCATAAAAATCGATTGATTCCTTACGAATGTATTCACAATTAAGTGAATTAGCCCATTTTCAAAAAATTTTAGTTTTTTGTTAGATATACATAAAATTGAGTTGTTAATGTTATTCATTCGATTGATTGAAATTTGAAAACATTTTCCCCATGCTATGTACAAATCTTCATATATATATTGCATTTCAATCGGCTCAGTAGTTTCGGAGTTATAATAACAAATTGAAGAAAAAAGTATATTTTTTAAGTGAAAATATATATTTTTTTTGCTTTAAAAAAATCATGAAAAATTGAAAACGTCAGAAATTGTTTAGATTTATTGCTTTATCGCAAAGCCACATATTATAATAGCAACAAAATGAGATATCGATCATAAAAATCGATTGATTCCTTACGAATGTATTCACAATTAAGTGAATTCGCTCATTTTCACAAAATTTTAGTTTTTTGTTGGATATACATAAAATTGAGTAGTTAATGTTCTTTATTCGATTGATTGAAGTTTAAAAACATTTTCCCCATGCTATGTACAAATCTTCATATATATATTGCGTTTAAATCGGCTCAGTAGTTTTGGAGTTATAATAACAAATTGAAGAAAAAAGTATATTTTTTAAGTGAAAATATATTTTTTTTTTGCTTTAAAAAAATCATGAAAAATTGAAAACGGCAGAAATTGTTCAGATTTATTGCTTTATCGCAAAGCCACTTGTAATAGGAACAAAATGAGATATCGATTATAAAAATCGATTGATTGTTTTCACAACTAAGTGAATTCGCTCATTTTCACAAAATTGTATATGCTTACATGCGAGTACTTTGAGTGGAAATTTTAAATGTGTTTTTTTTTGTTACAATAACAAAACACATGTAAAACTCTAGCGTTTTTAATTCCCATTTAGCATTTATTAGAATCGAACGAAATTCAACGAAATTTAAAAAAATTTTAAAAATGTGAAATTTGAGAATATAATGGTTATCGATGTCAGAAACTTGAGTTGGACAATATTATATGGTGCCGTTTTTATATGGATTTGGATTCTCTGCTTCCAAAAATTATTTTTAAAAAGCTGTGTACTACGTCTGTTAAGGCAACTTATAGAAAATGTGTCTCAAAAAATGTTTGTCAAAATATAAGAAATTGTGGGCGTGGCATACTGGTAAACACTAACATTTGTGTGATTTGGCCTCTGGTGGCTATGAATTCCGACCACAGCTTTAAAAATAATTTCCATTTTTCGTAGACTTTTAAATTTCGAAAATTTTTGTTACCAATAAAACTATAAACCATAAGTGAGAGTAAAATATTGTATATTAAAAATATTTACTCTCCCTCCAAATGTTATGGCTGACACAACAACAAAATACATTGATTTTCCTGTATTTTGTTGTTGCAAGACTTAGGGTTTTTGTCTCTCAGTAACGCTTCTATTTACATATGTATTCCATGCTATAAACTATTATTAAAATAAATATTAATTAAATAATGAAATAAATTATAGGGTAAAAACTTTATTTAACCTTTTTCGATTAGATTGTTGCAGTAATTAATATGTAGTTTGTTTGTTTCATTAACAATTTTTTAAAATTATTTTATAATTTTTAACACAAGACTATTTAACATATAATTGAAATTGTTTTAACCATAAATTATCAAGGCCTAATTAAATATTAACTTGTAGACAAGATTAGAAGCAATTAAGAATTTATTGGATTTTAGAAAAAGCGTGTTTGTAATTAAGAAATAATTTAAGGGAAGTAAATGTTTGAATGTTTGATGACACGTGCCAAAAGCTAATAAATAGTTTAAGTTTGAAATAAATAAATATGATCTATTGTAGATTTTGAATATATCAATGTTAAGAATTAAAAATTTAATTTAATGTGATTCTCGTTATAAATTAAAATTCCTGGTATATAAAAAAGTTTCTGTCTTCCTATTATTTTTATAAGATTCCTGTAAAATCTTCTTTTATTTCATTTACCTTTTAAATAAGAAAATTGTCAACTCTCTTGAAACAATTGTTTGAGTTTATTATAAAATCGTATTTAAAATTTCATAACCTTATATTAAATAATAAATAAACAAACAACACTCAATAAAACCGACAATGACACTTTATCATTTTCAAAAACTACAATACATACAAATGAGAATATTGAAAAACACTACTCTACTACTTACTACCGTTTTCATAAACGTAATATTATTTTATAAACAAAGAAATAAAAAGGGGGATGGGTAACTTTAATATCAATTCACATAAATTTTAAAACTAAAGCAATAATAATCATTATCATCATTATCATTATCATCATCACCAACCATCATGCATTCTTTTTATTTTGCTTAAAAAACCCCCTTAAAACCGTTGAGTCAGTTTAAACTTAAACCATCTGGCCCGGTGAAAATGCAGACACACTTTGTTAACCCTTTGATGCGACCCCTTCCTCTTTTTTTGGTTGGTCAACACCCAAACATTGTGTAAAATCTCTTGCCCTGTTGCCATTGGCCATGACAACTAAAACAACAACAAGTGTTGGGTCCTGTTTTTGACATCTGTTGACATACATTTTCCATTCCATTGGAACAAAAGAAGAGTTTTATGGTTTAAATAAACAAAAAAAAACAACAACAAAATCACATATGTATGTATTCAAATACTGATATCAATGTGAAATAAAATTTAAATTTTAAATTCATATTTGCCAAATTAAAACGCTTAAGAAAATATATTTAAAAATAATACAATACAAATTAAAAAAAATTTATAATTTTATTCTGCATTTGAACACAGTATTTATTTTTGTTCAGAATTGTGTAATAAAATTTAATTTGCTACAAATTCCTTTATAAATACTAATAAAACGTGTAAGACTGATTTTGTTGTCCGAACCTCAACATTTTACAAACTAATACATAAAGGGTATTTCATTGAGCGCTTCCTATCATTAAATTTGAAATAAAACATCGAAATTTTTTATTCTTTTGGAAAGCCTATCAATGAAATTATGTATAGAATATAACATCTGGAGCATAAATTAGGCTGAATTTGACCGATGGTATGGGTTATGTTGGAATTGAGGGCCGCTGTGGTTTGTGGCCTATTCGCATATACCTGCGACAGAAGAAAACTCCACAAGAAAAAGCCTAGCGGGGTCAATTCACACGATCTCGGTGACCAGTTCACATTACCTTTATGTGAGATAACCATGCACAGTAGGTATTTTGACCTACTTTTTAAGCCATAATTAATTTCAGCCAAAGTTTTGGACCGCTATGTCTGAAATTTGGAATTTAGGAGTTTTTCATGAGCACGTACAGCTGGGTTTTGTAATAGTGAATTTTCAAAATATACATTTTTTGTTGTCATCGATTTTAAACATGTAAACATGTCAAAACTTAGGTAGCCAAAATATTTGGTCGAAATATTAGAAATTGTGGTCGTGGCATGCTGGTAAACATTAATATTTTATTTAATTTTAGAAAAAAGTAAAATTTTTATATTTGATCAGATATAAATAATGGTCATAGCTCGCAAATCAGAAATTTGTAGAATTTTGTCCCACTAAATTTGGGATCCTCGTTGCTTTGACCAAGTATTGGCTTTTATATTTCTGTTACCATATGAAAAAAAGAACTGAATATTTCGAAAACTAACTGAAAACGTTAATTGGGAGCCTTATGTCACCTTAACGATAAATTTTTACAAAAAGTTTGTATATTTTACTTTAACGAAGCTAAATCTTGTTTTGAAACATTATTTAAATAAATTGCACTGATAACAAAATTGTTTCTTATTATTTCTTTCACATTAGAAAGTTTGCTATATTTTAAGCTGAGGCTGTCTGAAAGAAAATTATATAAATCAAAAACCGAAACGAAAAATAACAAAAAATAAATTCAAAATTTTTTTATTAACACTTTTCATCAATGAAAAACACGGAACATATTACCCATTTTGATCAAACAATTTTATAATTTACACGTGTTGTTCAACGCTATATCCTTCCATGGTGATTTGAAAAAACAAACTGAATAAATGATAGCCAATCTGACAGATGTAGCTTCAACAATATGACCGCTATCAATGGTCAAAGTTTGGAAGTCCCTATGGGAAGATCCTTTATATTACAGTGACCCTTATTTTAGAATTTTCGTTGCTTCCAAGATGTTCAAATATAAAATCAAGGTTGGTTACCGTTACCGCTTAGCTACCGTTACCCCCAAAATACCCTTCAGTTCAACCACCGTTACAACTAAGCTACCATTACCGAAATAACTATTAATACTAATAATAATTTTATTGGTATTTAACATAAAAATGAGAGATTTTTTAAAATGTTTAGCTTTTATTTTGAAACATTTGTACAATATAAATTTATTCAATGTATTGGCAATTGTTAGCCAATACATTTTGACTCGAAATATGGATTTCGAGCCAAAAGAACTGCTCATCTTTTGAGGCCAAGAACTAATCAAGCCAATATCGGATACTCTATTCTGAAGTGAAGCGTATCCCAGAGAGAGCGTTCTGCATCGATCACAAGAAATAGTAGTCGGACAGTGCATGGTCTGGACTATAAAACGGGTGAGGCAAAGCTTCCCAACCACTTCATTCTAAATAGTTTTAATAGGTATTTCAACATGTGGCCGAGTATTGTCAATGCTCGCTTCCAACGAATCAGTCAGATGGTCTGGTCAGCTTTCAGCAGCTCATAATAGATAGCACATTTCTGCTCTCACCAAATACAGAGAATTGCCTTATCGCCATAGATATTTGGCTTTGGTGTCGATTCGGCTGGTTGACCGGTCTTTACATTCGATCTCTTACGCTTCGGGTTATCGTAATGGATAATTTTTTCATCACATGTAATAATTCGGTGCAAAAATGATTTTCTTTTATATCGTTTAACCAGAGACCTTGAAAGACGAATTTATACACAGAGAAAACATATTCGTGATAGCAACCGAATTTGTTGCCAATCGAATGATTCTACCTTAGTGATCGAATTTTACAGTTGTGGCTACAGAAAGGGTGACAAAAGTTTGGTTGCTTCAACCGAAATTCTTCTCTATCAACTGACTTTCTGTTGATAGAACTGAAAAATTCGATGTGTTCAACCGAATCATTCGGTTGCTATCACGAATATGTTTTCTCTGTGTATGTAATCAACTTACAATGTCTCTCGGCTTCAATTCGTATGGTACCAAATTTCACTGCATTTCGATGAATCCTGCTGCTGATCAAAAGTTTTGAAATTGCTGATTAAGTAGCTCCCAATGACTTTGCAATCTCTTGTTGAGTTTGACAACAATCTTTATGGATTGATGCATTCAATTATTCAAATACAATTGTTTTTATTTCAGAAGTTGAGTTATTTGAAATCTACAAACTTTAAATATAATAAAATATACTTTTCGTGCGATAAATCGCAGGAACTTTTTTTATTTGTCTCTCTTTTTATACCCTTCATCTTCGTGAGAAGGGTATACATATATAAGTTTGTCATTCCGTTTGTAATTTCTACATTTTTCATTTCCGACCCTATAAAGTATATATATTCTGGATCCTTACAGATATCGGAGTCGATTAAGCCATGTCCGTCTGTCTGTCCGTCTGTTGAAATCAATTTTTTGAAGACCCCAGATATCTTCGGGATCTAAATCTTTAATAATTCTGTCAGACATGCTTTCGAGAATTTTGCTATTTAAAATCAGCAAAATCGGTACACAAATGGCTGAGATATGAGGAAAAAACCAATACAACCTCGATTTTTTACCTATTTTTGATCTATATCTGGATTACTAAGACATTAATATGGACAATATGGATATCTAATGATAGATATTTCAAAGACATTTGCAACGACGTATATAAGACCATAGTAACTTGGGCCTACAATGGGTCAAAATCGGAAAAAAAAATTTAACCCGAATTTTTTTTTCACAAAAAAAAATTGAAAAAACAAAAAAAAAAATTTTTTTTAAAAAAAAAAATAACAATCGAAAAAATTTTTTTTTACAAAAATTAAAAAAAACAACTGAAAAAAAATTAAATTTTTGTTTACCTAAAAATATTTAAAATTTTGAAGTATAATTTGGTGAAGGGTATATAAGATTCGGCACAGCTTGTTTATTTTGAAATTTTCTTTTGTTTGTTTTCTAATGCCATATTACTGGAACCAGCTGATACCAGGTGATAACATTTTGCACTGTTTTCAAATTGCTAATTTTTTTACATTTTTATCGCTTCTCTGAACGTTATTTTTTTTTTAAAAAGGTCCCACAATTCCCTTTAAACTACAGATTTTCTTTTTATTGTTTTATTTTTAGCAATTTATGAGACTTTGTGTTTGGTTTATTGCGGCTTCAACACAAGCTTTTAATGCTATGTATGTAAAAGCGATATTAATTATAATTGGAATTATTTTTAAATCACCAAATCTGTTTTTCCCATAAATACAATTTATTTTTTACTTCCTGCAAACAGTTCTATACACAAACAACAAGTTGGAGTTGTGTAAATGGAGGAGTTGACAGGTTTTTGTTTCTTTCTAAATTTATATAAATAAGATTGTGTTTTGGGAAATAAAATTAAAAAAAAAATAAAAACATTCAAATACATATTCCTCCAAAATATAAGTATATAAAAAAAAGTTGAATGAACTTTGTTAATAATAATAACAAAAACATTAAAATTTGTATTTAATAACATGCATAAAATTAAGAAAATTTAAAAACAAACAATTTACTTAGAAATTTTTCCATTTTAACATAAATTTTGGAAACTTTTTATAGATTATTTATATAATTTTAACCGCAAACCACAAAAGATAAACAAAACAACATCATTAATGTTTAAAACCAATCTACGCAATCAATTTAATTTGTAGTTTTTCTTTTTGATTATTAATTAGTTAACAAGAAACTGTAGACTTTCGGGCTAAATCTTGGCTTAAATTGTATCTACCGGCGCTACTAGTGGCCACTACTTGTTTAATGTTCCGTATGTTATTTTGGGAAATTCCCTGGTCATGTTGTTTTCATAAAAATAAAACTAATTCAATAATGTTTTGCTGTATGAATCATTTTTTAAGAACAATTTTGTTTAATCTTTGCTTACGCACTCGTTTTGTATCATTTGTATCTTAAGAATACAAGTTTTGCTGCTGTGTGTTTGCTTTTGATTTGTTTCTTGGGATTTACCTCACTTTAACAACTGGTTTCCAATTTGCCCGTGACTCTTTAGATGCATTCTAGTTAGTGTCATGTGTTTAGAGCTCAACATATGATTATCCAGTAGATACCCCAACATGCTGCACTATGTGTTTTGGGAATCCCACAGTGTTGTTTACAAATAATTATGGATTTATTTGATTGATCTGATCATAATGGTGTGGTTGTTAAATTTAGAGCGTGGTTGATTAAAGTACAAGAACACAATGAATTTTTATATAAGAAAACTATAATTTAAACTTATTAAAGTCAGAGATGAATCAGTAACAAACTTTCCCATTAGTAAAATGCAAATATAAGGAGTTTTCAGTGCAGTGAATCAGTTTTGCCAATGGTTTGTTTGAAATATAATGTGGAACACATTGACATATTGATCGCAAAAGTATATATTTTGGGTGCTTATAAAATTCCAAGATGATCTAGCTATGTCCATCCTTCTGTCATGACATGTCAGTTGGTTAGTTCAAGGCACGATACCGCCTATAGTGGCCCCTAAAAAATATTTAATAAACCTATTTTACAGAAAACTGTCCATCGATTTCAAATATGCTACTCTTATTACAATCAGATTTTTTGTTCAGAAGATATAGACCTTCAAAGTTGACTGATTTTCTGTTTTCAAAAAAAAAACCCCATTTTTAGATTGTTGTTGTAGCAGCAGAGATTTCTGTGTTGACAGCCATTGGCAGAGTGATCTCGGTCATTCCGGTGCGTAGAACCGGCTGTCGTGGGAATGCCATTTTAAGGTAATTTGGTCTGCTTTCTGATACAATGTATAGAAAACTTGATAGATCTATTTATTTAGAAAATAATAAAGAAAAATTGTACTGTTTCCTTTGTATTTGTCCAGGTAAATCGATATTTATACCAACTATCCATTTTTTCAATATTTCTCAACTTTGATGGAAAATAAGAAAAGACTATCAATTTCAATATTTGCCATATTTTCAAAAATAAGTTCTTTGATTATTCCTTTACCTAATGCAAAAATTTCCAGCTAGAGGTAAAATTTTGAAACAACAAGTTTCGTGAAAACCCAACCAAAAGAAACTAAAAAAAATTTGTTTTGATCTTTTCTGGAATAATTTTAAATCCTAAAAAAGAAACATAACAAATATTTTATCTTCCTATAAAATAGATTTTTCCACAAATTTTAAATTTGCTAACCCATAAGTAGGCATCTGAAAGGCGTAGAACCCTTTTCAAATACTCATTTCATAGGCTGATCAATTATCTATTATATGCCTCTTAAATTTTTTAATTATCTCATTTGGTTCAAAAGTTATGATTTTTGCAACGAAAAAACTCAAATGCAGCCACTGTGCAATTTTCTGTTGATCACAAAGATTTAATATAAAAAATGGGCAAATCAGTAAACAAAAAAATTAGAACAAAATGTCCATCCGGTCGACGTTGCCTACACAGAGAAAACAGATTCGTGATAGCAACCGAATTTGTTGCCAATCGAATGGTTCGGTTGCACACATATAATTTTTCCTCTTCCAAAATTTTATAGCCACAACTGTAAAATTCGATCACTAAGGTAGAATCATTCGATTGGAAACAAATTCGGTTGCTATCACGAATCTGTTTTCTCTGTGTATAACCTATCATATTGTTATATATCTATATAACGGTAGACTTAAATCATATTATAGTTGTGCTACTATTATAATATGATTGGACAACCATAATAAGAGTAAATTAGGAACCCTAATAATTTCCCAGACTTTTTTCTTTCCCGGGAGGAAATTAAAAAATCGTTTGGTTCCCGTGAATTTTTTAACACTTAATTAAACCAAAAACCAGAATTTTTTTTTCCAATAAATTGACGTATAATTTCACCAGGGTTTTAAAAGAAGTATAAAATAACTAAATTTGGTTGTAGAATGTTGGTCCAGTCTTTATAAGGGTTTCTAATTTAATAGTGACATTTGATCGGTATTGTCACAATCGTAGTTTTAATCAGTATTAAATCAATAAATTCTTTGTTTAATTAAAAAACTTAAGAATTTCAACCATGTTAAATCTATAAAACATGCGTAGTTAGAAAAATTATGAAATCTGATTGTAGATAAACAAATTTGAACCACTATTATCGTTATTATTTTCTCTAAATATGAATAATTCTTATTAAATATCCTTAAAAGTTGTAATTCCTTTATTATATATATTATATAATTCGGTTATTTCAACAGTAATACTTCATTGCCAACTGATTATCTGTTGCTAGAACCGAACAAATCTATGGATATTATAAAACAATTCAATTAGCAAAAATTTGGCCATCGAAGCGTATCTGAATATTGTATCTTTTAGAAGAAAACTTTTGAAGAAATTCCCGAAAATTCCCTACAAACATTTTCCGAAAATTAAAAAAAAAAATATTGCCGGGAATTCCCGTGCAATTTTTCCCGTGTAGGAACCCTAGTACAGCAATAAATAAATGGTAACATTAATAATATTATGATTATTACTACTATAGTATAATTTGACATCAAGCATAGAAACCAATCATTATACGACTCTGTTCGATTATGGCCACCTTACCCATGTTTTTAATGGAAATTTTAAATAAAAATAATATTCCGTATTTATTTAATTTTTAAATCCAAAGCAACTGGAAGTTTTTTATAAATTCTAAACCACAAACCACAAATATTCTCAATATGATATTTATACATCAATACAAACAAGTTGAGCGATATTATATTGAATTAAATTTGGCTTAATAAATGGAAAAGTACTGCCGTAATATAAGTGACCAAAGCAGAGAGCTATACCACTTGTCGTAATGTACTGCGCATTAATTTATCCGAAGTCGTTTGTAAGACCTTACAAGAGCTAATTTATTATAGTAATTACAAGCCAATATCGGATACGCTGTTCCAAACTGAAGCGTATTCCAGAGAGATCGTTCTGCATCGATCAAAACAAATAGCATTCGAACGGAGCATGGTCTGGACTATAAAGCGGGTGAGACATAACTTCCCAACCACTTCATTTTAAATACTTTTTAACAGGTATTGCAAAATGTGGCCAAGCGTTGTCATGATGGAATATTACGACCAATGCGCAGGTCAGATTTCAGCTGTTCACAATAGATTGGGTCCCACCAAATACTGACAATTACCTTAGCGCACTGGATATTTGGTTTTGGTGTCGATTCGGCTGGTTGGCCGCGCTTCACATACGACCTCTTACGCTTTAGGTTATTGTAATGAATTTAATTTTCATCGCAAGTAATTATTGGGTGCAAAAATTAATTTTCTTTGAAAGCGTTCAATCATCATTTCGGACATGCAAAATCGTCTTTCAAGGTCTCTCGACTTCAATTCGTATTCGGCTTTTGGATTAATCCTGCTGCTCGCAAACTTTTTGAAATTGCTGCACTGATTTTTCAAGCTCTTTTTGAGTTTTACAACAATCTTCACGGAGTAATGTCTCCAATTCAAACTTTTTTGGCTGGCCTGGGCCAGCACAATCACTATAAGCTTTGGTGAGCAATCGGTTTGCTTCAGCGGCACTTTTTTTAAATTAAAAAAGTAAATCAAAACTTCTAGAATGCGACTATTCGTTGATACAAAATTCGACATTTTCGAAGCAAAAAAACTTTGTTGTTAACAATGTAATGTTCAATAAGTAAGTGAGAATAAATGACAGTTATGTACCCTTCAAAATGTTATATAAGTTATTAAAAACAAAAATCGCATTCAAAAGATACGCCATCTATTTTAAATCCCTCATTTTTAAGTCATACAACCAATATATCTGGCGAAAAAAGTAACACAAGTCGTACACGAACTGTATCAATTGCTGTATTGACTCCATACGTTATCGATTTGACACCGTTTGTCATTCCGTTTGTAATTTCTATATTTTTCATTTGCGAAGTCGATTAACCATGTCCGTCTATCCGTCTGTATGTTGAAATCAACTTTCCGTAGCCCCCAAATAACTTACATATGTACATGAATCATACATCAATATATCATGAATTCTTCCGGCTCGGTTGCTGTTTAAAATCGACAAGATCAGCTTACAAAGGAAAAAACCGGAACAACCTCGATTGTTGGCCTATTTTTGATCTATATCTGAATTACTAAATCATTAATATAGAAAATATGGATATCTAATGATAGATATTTCAAAGTCCATTGCAACGATGTGTATATACGGCTATAGTAAGTTGGACCTACAATGGGTCAAAATCGGGAAAACTATCTTTTAACCCGAATTTTTTTTTCATTAAAATTTTTTTTTGTCAAAAATTGTTTTTACAAAAAAAAAAAAAAAATGGAAAAAAACTTTTAAAAAATATTAAAAAAAAAATTTCGAAAAACCTAAAAACGTTTATTTTAAAATATAACTTGGTGAATGGTATATAAGATTCGGCAGAGTCGAATATAGATCTCTTACTTGTTTGATTTGAAATCGTGTAATCCCGATGGGTCTATAACTAGTTATAACTCCTACATAAAGCTCACTTCCGGAAATCACTCGAGATAAAATTTAATTCAAATATGTTTTATATGCACAGCAATTAAGCTACTAAATTTGACCATATACTTGGTGTAGGGAATTGACCGACTATATTTTATTCCTAGTTTCTTCTTAGTATTATCCAAGATGCGCTAAAATCTCTAATAATGGAAAGTGAAGAACTACAAAATGATTTTCACACTTGAGATGATTAATATGAGCCCACTGTAAGGACTCAATTGTTTAAATTTTACATTTCTTCAAAGCAAATTTTTCAATATTGTTTATGCTAAAATCGAAAATATAATAGTTATAATCACTATTTTTATTTAGTATATTTGCAAGGGTAGCAGATACTATACATTTTGTTAAAACCCTTTTTTGAAGCGTATAAACAATGGCTTTTTGTAATGATATTTAATCCTGCAAATTTGTTGAAGTAAAGAGCTGAATCACAGTTTCATATATTTTGTTGCAAACCCATAGCATTTATACTAAACTTGGTACATGAACTAAATTTACCATGAATGTGTAATTATACTAGACCTGGTATGTTTGCAAGGGAAATTTATCAGGAATAGATAACACCGCTAATATAAACATTTGGTGTCTTAAATCAATATTAGTATAGATTTGTTTAGATGTATAAATAAAAAAATGTTTGTTTATGTAAAAGAAAAGTTTGAACTTAAACTTAAAACCACAGCAAAAATATTCGTTGAATATTCAAATTAGAAAGGGAATTTGTTTTATTTAAAACATTGTTCTGTTTTTTTTTGTTGTTGTGAGCTTAATACTGTTTAAGTGTAGTTTGTTTAATTTTGTTCTTTAAATTTATAAACCGGAAATGTATGTATTTGTTTGTTGGAATTATTTTGTGTACAAAAAGTACATTTACCTTTGTGTTTTTTTTTGGGAATTTATTTCAAATGATTTGAATCTAATACTTGTATTGTATTATTCTTTTTTTTTAATTTAAAATTAATTATTTAATTTAGCCGCAGAATATTAAAAATTTAATATTTTGCGGCTAAATAATGAAATTAAAATATTTATTATTTAGAATTAAATAAAGAAGTAGAAAGAACGCAGAATATAATAAACAAATCATAATGTTTTATTTTTATTTTTTTTATTACTTCGTCTGCTTTGTTTTTTGTTAATACAATAATATTGTTTACTAAATTTTGATTAATATATTTGTTTTTAAAAGTCTCTTCTTTTTCAGGTTCCAGCGAAGAAAATATTCCATCGTTTAAGCCAATTAATATTTTGCGGTTGATTAATTTTGGAGGGAAATTACGTTTATTTACTATAATCATAAAATAATAAAATAAAATAAGGAAGTGGGGTTAGATTGAAATCAGTTTCTATGAATTAAAATTTATTTTAATAATATTTTGGTATTATTTCAAACAAATATAAAAATAATCAAATCCCTTCTAACTAATATGTACATAGGTTCATATTCGCAAAAAATAAACATGGTTGTGGTGAGCATAATAGAATAGCTACATACTATGATTGGAATTTATGGTAGCTGTCAAATTATATTGTATGTGATATAACATTGCCAAAATTTAATATCATAATAGGATTCATTTAACAATAATTTAATACATTGTTATAATTATTTTGTTTATTGGTAATCTTAATATAATCATGTGTAATCATAATATGGTTACACGATCCATAACACTACTCGACACCCAAAATTGGGCTCCTCGTGCAAAATATCTTTATTGTATAAATTTCTGCCATATTGAATACAAATTCGAGACATTTAAATTTTTAGGTTTTCACTTAAAACTTATTTTTATTTTATCTCAGAATCTTAGAATGTAATGAAAAATTTAAAAACTGTTTATGGCTTTAAAATCTATGTAAGTTAGGATTTTAATTGAGTACCATTTTATATTTTAAGATTTAAGAATATTTTTTTAAATGCATAAGCATTTAATGGAAAAATTCTAATTTTTCAATTTAATTTCAGTAGGTTTTTAATAACTTATATGTCATTTTAAAGGTTATATATCTGTCATTTATTCTCACTTAGTTATTGAACATTATAGTGTAAATAACAAAGTTTTTGTGGGAAGTTTAGCTTTACTTCTTTAATTTAAAAAAATAGTCTTGCTGAAGCACATCGTTTGCTCGGTTTCAACGAGCGATAGATGGTTTGTTCGATTCAGAAGTGGAGATTTTGACAAGGAAAACAAAGATCGTCCAGGCCAGCCAATAAAGTTTTAAGACCAAGAATTGGAGGCATTACTCCATAAGGATTGTTTTAAAACTCAACAAGCTTGCAAAATCATTGGGAGTTACTCTAGCAGCAATTTCAAAATGTTTGCAAGCAGCTGACTTCATCAAAAAACAGGGAATTGAAGCCGAAAGACCTTGAAATACGATTTAACATGTCCGAAATGATGCTAGAACACTTTAAATGAAAATTTTAAAATTACCCGAAGCGCAAGAGATCGTATGTGAAGCCCGGTCAACCAGTCGAATCGACACCAAAACCAAATATCCAATGCTCTAAGGTAATTTTCTGTATTTGGTGGGAGCAAATATTATGAGCTGTTGAAATCTGATCAGACCATAACAGTGAACCTGTACCGTATGCAAGTTTCGCAAACGTTTGCAAAATGTACAAAACAAATCAAAATTTTTATATTGTATTGTACATGAGCAAAAACAAAACAAAAACTTTTCATGTGACAAAGAGAGAAAACGAAACGATTAGCTTTTCACTCATCTTCATTATTTAATTTACCGTTACAATCGTACATTTGAGTACAAAACAGATAGAGAAACGTATTTTTTATTCGTTTTGTTTTTTTTTGTACTGTGTTCTCTATTATAATGAGTAAATCAATTACCAAACGTTTTTTATCAGAATGTTTCAATACTGTCCTTGTTTGCGCTCATGAGCAAAAACAATACAAAACAAAATGGAACAATCATTCTCATTGTTTTTGTTTGGTTTTTGTTTTAGTCACTGCAAAGAACAAAACAAAACGAAAGCAAATGTTTCGATTTGTTTATTTCCGTACTCTGGACTCCAGACGCACAGTCGTGCCATTTGAGTTTTTTCGTTGCAAAAATCATAACTTTTGAACCAAATGAGATAATTAAAAAAATTAAAAAGCATATGATAGATAATTGATCGGCCTGTGAAATGAGTGTTTGAAAATGGTTCTACACCTTTCAGGTGCCTACTTATGGGTTAGCAAAGTTGAAATTTATATTATTTATATTTTTTAAAATTTTTTAATTTTTTATGTTTATTTTTAAAGGCTTTTATGATTTAAAATTATTCCAGAAAAGATTAAAAAATAAATATTTTGTTGGTTTTTTCCCTGTCAATTCCATACGTACGCGACATTTGTACGCCTATAGAGTGGAATAGATTATGCAAAAATAAGAGTATCTGAAAAATAGTTTGGTCTTTATGTACCATTCACTATATTTTAAAATAATAAAAAGTTCTTTCGAAATATTGTTATCCAAAATATTGAGCGAAATAAGGGTATATCGTACATGACATTAAACGGAACTCCTTTACAATCTGTCATATTTAAATAAAAACAATCTTTGGATGATTTTATAATAAATAAAATTTAATATCGTACGTGACATACCGTACGTGACAGATTTTTGTCTTATAATAAGACAATATATATTCTGTTAATATATGTATACAAAAACTAAAATAGTGAATAGAAAATATACATTCGGTTTCAATAAACAATTTGGCAATAGCAAAAAACAATCAGAGTCAAATTCATTTCATACTACAAGATAATTGGGAGCCTAGTTTTCGCAGCAATTTTAGACTAATTTATAATTAATTTAAACTTTTATTTTTGTCTTTAAAATGTTGTAATATGTAAATACTTTCACATAGTAATATTTTATTATTTTCTTCTATTCAAATCATCTTGAAAAAAAGTTTCAAGGGTTTTTGTGTTTTCAGTCGTGGTAGCGATTCTCGTGGAATTGCCCATATATCATTTGTGGAAGAACAAGCAGCTGGAAATTTTTGCATTAGGTAAAGGAATTAGCAAAGAACTTATTTTGAAAATATGGCAAATATAGAAATTGATAGTTTTTTTTTTATTTTCCATCAAAGTTGAGAAATATTAAAAAATGTATAGTTGGTAAATATCGTCGTATTTTTTTTAAAAATTTTACCTCTAGCAAAAAATGGGACAAGGTCGGGCAGTTGTGAATTTTTGCATTAGCTTAATGAATAATCAAAGAACTTATTTTGAAAATATGGCAAATATATAAATTGATATTTATACCCTACACCACCATAGTGGGGAGGGTATTATGCGTTTGTGCAGATGTTTGTAACGCCCAAAACTATTAGTCTAACACCCACCTTAAAGTATACCGATCGACTTAGAATCACTTTCTGAGTCGATTAAACGATGTCCGTCCGTCCGTCCGTCTGGTCGGCTGGCTGGCTGGCTGTCCATGTAAACTTTGTGCGAAGAGTACAGGTCGCAATTTTGGAGATATTTCGATCAAATTTGGTGCATATTGTTTTTTCGGCCCAAGGACCAAGCCTATTGAAACTGGCTGAAATCGGTCCATTATTTCACCTAGCCCCCATACAAATGTCTTTCCGAAATTGGACATAATCGGTCATAAATGTTTAATTTATAAATGTATCTCCACAAATTGCGCTCCAAATAACTTTTATATATACAAAATCCATGTCACCAAATTTTGTTACGATCGGTCCATAATTACTCATAGCTCCCATATAGACCCGCTTCCGAAAATCACTTTAACTGCATAAATATCTTAAAAATGTTGGTATATACACAAAATACAACACAAAAAACTTTCATATAGACATAAATCACACGACTTAATTTCATGGTGATCGGTCCATAATTGGTCATAGCCCCCATATAAGGCCCACTTCCGAAAATCACTCAATAATATAAATTATTGAAATTTTAAAAGAAAAATGTTTTTGCTCTTTTACTTAGTGTAGGGTATTATATGGTCGGGCTTGTCCGACCATACTTTCTTATTTGTTTTTTTTTATTTTTCTTCAAATTTGAGAAATATTGGAAAAATTGATAGTTGGTAAATATCGATTTACCTGGACAAATACAAAGCACATAGTTTTCGATATATTGTATATGAAAGCGGATCAAAAGTAGAATATTCGAAATTATATGATTTGAACTCAATCATAATATGGTTATGTCATGCAGATGTCATCATATTATGGTAGTTGCACAATTGTATTGTGGTTGAATCCAACCTTATTATGATTCTATCTCATTAATAATATGATTAATTTTAAACCTACATGACAATGTTATAGTTGTAGCCACATGACCATACATATTATAGAGTATTTGTGATTTTGTAGACTATAAGACTATAAATATGACAAAATTATTGTTAGTTATCGTAATTAAGTTGCATATAGAATTGATGGTTCAAAATCAATCACATTGCCAAACATATAGCGACACTCATTTAAGTAATTATAAAATATAAACCAAAGCATTATCGGTGAAACCATATTATTATTGAAGTAAAATGTATTTAACAATTAAGTTATTAATGGTTACAAAGAGCATAGTATATTTGGTGCAACTATATAGTAACTACACAGAAAAAATTATATTTCAATTCAAACATTTATCATATATTGAACTGAACTAAAATTCAACCAATAACGAAAATTGTATATTCAATTGTCAAAATTATCAAATTCAAAACTCAAAATATTAGAAAATTTTGATTTTGAGCACATGAATAAAATAAAATAATTGAAACCAGTTCAATATGTGATATATATTTGAATTGAAACGGTTTAAGAAATAGTTTTTTCTGTGTATGCCTTTTCTCTATGTGTATTAAACATTATAATTATCCTTAAGATTAAAACTATTGTAGTTAAAAATATCTGTATTATGCTTTATTCTCAGAACATCACCGCCCTTAATTTGGCTGCTCATAATCATTGCGGTTGTCTTTTGTTAACAATATTGAATGATTAATGATTTGATTGATTGTATTCTATTAAACATTTGTATTCAAAGTGTTCTTACCAAAATTTAATTCCGTCTTATGTAATAACAATTAAATATTTCTAAGTTAAATAAAAAAAAATCCGGTAAATGATTTCTAAACAATCACATTTTGTATCATTATCATCCATACATTTTTAATGTGAAGAATTAAAGAAAAAAAACAGTAATTAAACAAGAAAAAATTAACACAAAAATGCTGTTGTAAATTAAATTTTATAAAAAAAACCATCTAAATACATTACGACATACAGTACATAAATTCATGTCTTTAATTTCAATTAGAATAAACTATATGTCAAATGATCACGTAGTCAGTCAGTAGAGATAAATAAATAAATAGGTAAGTCGGTAAAATGACAGAGTGAGGTAACTGATAGATTGAATGAATAAGTTGGCAATGCGAATTAGTCTATGTTTAAAGTAGTATCACTTTTATTTCAGGTCTTATTAAATCATTCATTCCCTTTTTTTGTTGTGTAATTCTTTACTGACATTTATCTCTATTAGATAATATGTCTAGTTATATTTAAGTTTTCAAATCCACTACTACTGACCATAACTGTCTAATTGTCTGAGACATTTTTTTTTTATAAAAAAAAATGCCACGTTATTGAAACGTCAATAACATGAATTTATTCTTGTTACGTTTAATACACATTGTAGTTTATTTATAAAAGTATAAAATTATTATGTGATTTTTTTTATTTTTTTATTTGTTTTAGTTTTATGTACAATATTATTATTATTATTTTTTGTGTTGTTTCAGATTATTTTATTGTTCAAATCTACTCTCATCTAACCATCCGTAAAGTTCAAGACCAAGGACATGTTAACTAAACATTTTATTGAAACATAAATAAATTTATAAATACCTGAACCTACCGTAAATAAAATAAATTAAATTGCATTACATTACATTACATTTGTTGTAAGTTTTAAAACTGTTTATGTTTTAATTTATTTAGTATAAATCACTTTATGTTTTATTAAATCAAACATTTTTTTATATCAATTAATTCAATGAAAACAAGATTTATGTGTTCGAGTACGAATATTATTATATTTTAAGTACATATTTTATAAATAAATAAATTATTAACTATTATTACGGGTTGTATAATATTTATTAAAACATGACATAAATAAATCATATAACAATTGTTTACTTTTAAAGTTTGTAATAAAAATAAGATATAAGGAAACTTAAACAAGTAAGATTTTTACATCACATACATCAATATGTGACAATATTGAATATTTTGAAAGCATCATTCGAATCGAAAGAAGAATATCAACTTCCCAATTTTATGTATATCAACAAACATTTTGTGAAAATGAGCGAATTCACTTAATTGCAAATAAATTCGAAAATAATCAATCGATTTTTATGATCGATGTCTCATTTTGTTCCTATTACATAAGGATTTGCGATAAAATAATAAATCATGACAATTTCTGCCGTTTTCGATTTTTCATGATTTTTTGAAAACAAAAAAAATTTTTATTTTCATGTAAAAAATATATTTTTTTTTTCAATTTGTTATTATAACTTCGAAACTACCGAGTCGATTGAAACGCAATATATATGTGAAAATTTGTACATAGCACATGGAAAATGCTTTCAAAATTCAATCATTCAAAAGAAGAACATTAACTTCTCAATTTTATGTATATCAAACAAAAAACAAAAATTTTGTGAAAATGAGCGAATTCACTTAATTGTGAATAAATTCGAAAATAATCAATCGTATTTTATGATCGATATCTCATTTTGTTCAAATTACATGTGGATTTGGGATAAAGTAATCAATTTGAACAATTTCTGCAGTTTTCGATTTTTCATGTTTTTATTAAAACAAATAAAAATTTTGATTTTCACGTAAAATATTTTTTTTTGCTTCAATTTGTTAATATAACTCCGAAACTATTGAGCCGATTGAAACGCAGTATATATGTGAAAATTTGTACATAGCGTGGGGAAAATGTTTTCAAAATTCAATCATTCAAAAGAAGAGCATTAATTACTCAATTTTATGTATATCCAACATAAAACAAATATTTTGTGAAAATGAGCGAATTCACTTAATTGTGAATAAATTCGAAAAAAATCAATCGATTTTTCTGATCAAAGTCTCATTTTGTTCCTATTACATAAGGATTTGCGATAAAATAATAAATCTAAACAATTTCTGTCATTTAAAATTTTTCATGATTTTTTGAAAACAAAAAAATTTTTTATTTTCATGTAAAAAATATATTTTTTGCTACAATTTGTTATTATAACTCCGAAACTAATGAGCTGATAAAAACGCAATATATATATAAAAATTTGTATATGGCATGCGTAAATTTTTTTCAAAATTTTATCATTCAGAAGAACAACATTAACTACTGAATTTTATGTATATCTAACAAAAAACAAAAATTTTGTGAAAATTAGCGAATTCACTTAATTGCGAACAAATTCGAAAAGAATCCATCGATTTTTATGATCGATATCTCATTTTATTTCTATTACATAAGGATTTGCGATAAAGTAATAAATCTGATTAATTTCTTCCGTTTTCGATATTTCATGATTTTTTAAAATCAAAAAAATTTGCTATTTTCATGTAAAAAATATATTTTTTGCTTCAATTTGTTATTATAACTCCGAAACTACTGAGCCGATTGAAACGCAATATATAAACCGATTAAAGGCTATGTGAATTTAAATTTTCACTAAGTTTGCTTTAATAACATCGGTGTAAGCCTTTTTGAGTTATCATTACTTATGTGGAGAAACGTCTAAAAAAATTTATAATTTTATTTAAATTTTTTTTTTTAAAAAAATCTCTCCATAGAATTTAAAATTTGGACCATATTAGTACCACAATACATCAAAATTGTGTAGTGGTTTAAAAAGCCTTTAAAGTTTTTTCGAGTTTGTTGCCTTGTGTTTACTTTTACTTAGAACTAATTTGTGAAAATCAGTATACCGGGAGGACATTTGTATGGCGGATAAGTGACATCTTGGTCCAATATTGCCCATTTCCAATACCAAACAAACCTTATCAACAGAGAGTATTTGTGGGAAATATCATCCAGCCTTTCGTTTGGGCCCTATCGTGTTTTTAATAGACAGACAGACGGACGGACATAGCTAGATCGTCTTAGAATCAAATACGAAGTGTTAAAAACGGAATAACAAAATCAATAATATCTTTTTAATGGTGGGTATGAAAATATTTAAAACAAAATCTTTTAAAATGCTGCTAAATTTATAAAAAAGGGACTTTGTACTTTTGGACACTAAGCTATTGATAGGACCTGACACATTTCCATACAAATTATGAAGTAAATTTTTAACAAAAACATTTAATTTGTTTTAACTTTTATTTATTGTAAACAAATATATTACACAAATGCAATCATTGTGAAAAATACCCGCCATCAGTTATTTTTGTACATGTGACAGACATTCAATATCAATTTCAAATATTTTAATTACTCAAAAGAATTCAAATTCTAAAACAATGTTGCTCGTAATTATTTCACTATTTAGGGTACAGTTTCAACAAAACTAAAATAATGTGAATTAAAATGAAAACATTTTAATTATATTTGACATATTTCAAACGACACTATTAATAATAGTGAGCAATTTAACACACAATTAAATAATTTGACCAAATGTAGTTTTGTTTTTTTTTTTTGCTTTTAAAAAATATTTGAGATAAACTTTTAACAAAAAATCTTAGACTAGACATAGCAATTAATTATAAATTAAATATACATTAGAATAAGTAAGAAAAATTGATAACAATACGACAGCATTCTATGAATATGAGGATCCTATAGGAAATTTTTTAAAGAATGATATTTTCAATGATCATTTACGGATTACAATAACTTATTGATTGTAGGAACTTTCCAATAAGCATTTTTGTTTTAATTCAAGTCGAAAGCAAGTGTAATTCAAGCCTTGAATTGTAGTCAAACAATTAAATGACATTTGTATTACACTTTATATCAATAGCATTCTCCAATAAAAAGAAAACATAAATTCAAGCCATATGTTTTTTGTTTGAAAAATATTTAATTTTTTCACTTAATTGTGAATAAATTCGAAAATAATCCATCGATTTTTATTACCGATATCTCATTTTGTTCCTATTATATGTGGCTTTGCGATAAAGCAATAAATCTAAACAATTCTGCCTTTTTCGAGTTTTCATGATTTTTTTAAAACAAAAAAATTGGATATTTTTACATAAAAAATTTATTTTTGGCTTCAATTTGTTATTATAACTCCGAAACTACTGAGCCGATTAAAACGTAATATAAATGTGAAAATGTGTAAATAGCACGGGGAAAATGTTTCCAACATTCTATCAATCGAAAGAAGAATATTAACTACTCAATTTTATGTATATCAAACAAAAACGTTAAATTTTGTGAAAATCAGCTAATTCACTTAATTGTGAATAAATTCGAAAAGAATCAATCGATTTTTATTTTCGATATCTCATTTTGTTTCTATTATACGTTTTGCGACAATGTAATAAACCTGAACAAGTTCTGCCGTTTTCGATTTTTCATGAGTTTTTAAAACACAAAAATTTGCTATTTTCACGTGAAAAATATATTTTTTGCTTCAATTTGTTATTATAACTCCGAAACTACGGAGCCGATTAAAACGTAGTATATAAACAGATTAAAGGTTATGTAAATTTAAACCTTTTGAAGTTTACTTCAATAATATCGGACTAACCGTTTTAGAGTTATCATAAAAAAAATACACAATTTAAAAAAAATCTATCCATAGAATTTAAAAATATTGGTACTTAAGAAACCATGATACATCAAATCTATGTAGTGGTTAGTGAAGCCTTTTTTTGCTGTTGACCTGTGTTTTAAACCAGTCATTTCTAAACTACTTCCAAGTAATGCAAATGGAATGGAATGAGCCGTTGAAATGCATACCGCTTAATGTAAAGAATTTTACTGAAATATCTGTTATTATTTTTTGATTGTTATTCATTGAATTGGAAGTTGTGTTCGTTATGTAATCTAAGAATGATGCCTACTTATGATGACTCCCACTCAGAGACCTGTAAGCCGGTTGAGCCGAGCCGCTGATAAATTTTTAAAGCCGCCGCCGCCCAATTTTTTTCGGCTTGAAATTAGCCTCCGTTTTTGAAAAATGCTCCTTAGTAATTTCATAAAATTTTCTGAATTTTACTTTTTAAATTTTTAATTATTTAGAATTTGAGTAGTTATTCTTTAATCGGCTGAAAGCCGGCTAGCTGCGGCCGGCGATCACTTTTGGAATCAGCCGCCGCCGATGCGAAATAGTCGGCGCAGGTCTCTGCTCCCACTGTCGTTTAAGACACATTTTCCAACAGGGGGCGTAAATTTGATTCTATTTAATTTTCTATGCAACAGAAAATCTTACAATTTACGTTATTTAAGAGCAACAAGTCGGTGTTTTTTCCACAATTCAAACACAACATGTTTCAAACAATATTTGTTTTATATATTGCAGTTTTTTTTTTGCTATTTTCAATGGCCAGATGGATGGATGGTTTTTGATTGAATGCTTGGACAGACGTTCAGACGTAGTAAAAAGGCGTTTGATTAGTTAGAGGCGGTGGTGGTGGCTCAAGTTAGTAATTCTAACTAGCTGTCTTTAGTAGCTGACAGTCTGTCGTTATATTTTACTAGCGGCATGGTAAGACAAGCTATCAAGCATATTCTCTGCGTGTTGTTTTTCTTTTTATTTTATTTATTTATTTAAGTTTTTTTCCAACTACATACTATTTGTTTAACAACTTTATTCATACATACAAGGATAACAACATTTGCTAATAATTCTATTAAATATTTAACTAATGTAGATCAATGGCAGAATGTTTTTGCTGTTAATGTTGTATGTAGTTGATTTTTTTTTTATTTTAATATAAAAGTGTTAATAATATTATGGAACAAATTGTATGTATAAAGAAATATATTTTTATATTTTTAACTTTAATTACCTAGAACTTGTATGTTTTTCAAAAAAAAAAATTTAAAGCTAAAATTAGAAAAATTCAAAATATTTGAAAATGAAATATTTGAGAATTTAAACATAATGGGTGAATAGTTCGTAAAGTTCGTTAAACAATTGGAATCGTTTAAAATTTTTCTTATATCCGAGTTATCACACTTTGGAGCCTTGTGACCATATCCTCTATACCTCTTCTATAACAATGCAATGTTTTATTAAAAACCGACTCAGTTTAGAAATAACTTATTTACATTATTTTTTAAATTTCTCCACAGTGATCTGCTAAACGATCGGTATTTTATACGTTAGATAAACCCAATATTTTAAGCATTATTTAATTTCTAGGTCTTGGGTTAGAAATAGGGTTGTCATTCGAATAAAAAATATAATAAATTATTCGAATAGTCGAAAAAAATGTTTATTCGACTGAATAAAAGTTTTCAGTTTATAATACAAAATTATTCGATCAATAATTGTCCAGTAATCAAATATATTTATTATACCCTTCGCCATGAGTGGCAAGAATATTTTTTTCATAAATTTTTTTTCTTTTGTCATAAATTCTTTTTCCAAAAAAATTAATTAAAGAAATTTAAAAAAAAAAATTTAAAAAAAAAAATTTTGAAAAAACTTTTTTTAAAAAAAATTAAAAAACAATTTGGAAAAAAAAATTTTAAAACATTAAAAAAAAAATTTTTGATTTTGTTTAAATAAAAATATTTAAAAAAAAAATAAATTTAAGTATAATTTCGTGAAGGTTATATAAGATTCGGCACAGCCGAATATAGCTCTCTTACTTGTTTTTTAATAATATTTTAAACATTGGGTTCGAAATAGGGATTTATTTACAATCATGGTCCGGTGCAGATACCAGAAGACTGCCAAGAAAATTAGTAACAAGTCCTATTACCACAGGGTTTTAATAAGTAACCAACCACTAAAAGCTTTCACTACTAAGTAACCAATGCTATAAATGAATCATTAATTCGCGAATTGTTCACACAAAAAAATTAATTGAATGAAATTGTAGTCAATTAAAATGAATTTGGTAAAAATGAATTGCAATTCATTTGTCAAAGTGAACTGCAATTCATTTCCAATTCATTTGAATTGAATTGATTTTGAATTAATTCAAATAAATGAGAAAAAATAATTAGCAATTCATTTCCAACTCATTTGAATTGATTTCGTAAGTAAATCTACAGTAAGCATCAGTGTTGTTTTGTTATTCAACTAATTTTTTATGTAAAAGACTGCAAGCATTACTATCGTGTTGTAATCCAAAAACAAAAAATTCTTAGATTTGAAATTCCCATGATATACTGGAATTGTCAGGTAGCGGCAGCATAGGAATTGAATTATTTGGTATCAGCGAAAATCTTATCAATGGAAAAATTTAGTTTATTTGCTAAAAGAAACTTAAATTTTTATGTCTCATTTCCCCTAGATCTGCTCTTGATTGATTGCATTCATTTGAGTTGCAATTCATTGTTCTAATTCATTTGAATGAATTCAAAATCAATTCAATTCAAACAAATTGGAAATGAATTGCAATTCATTTTAACAAATTCATTTGAATTGGAAATAAATTGAAATTCATTTCTGCCTAATTTGTTTGAATTGATTCAAATTTCATTCAATTCTTTTTTGTTGTGAAAAGAATTAATTCAAAATTAAGCTAATTCATAATGAATTAAAATCAAAAAAGAATGATTCATTTACAGCTCTGATTTTAATACAGGCATGTAATTATCATAATCGCTTGTAAATATTATGTTGAATAAATAAGTCATTACTATGATATCACCCAAATAACTAGTTACACGTAATTACTATAATAACTCATGAATCGTATGGACACTTACTGAAGCCATTTTTGGTTAAAAAATAATGTGCTTTTGTTAAATATATGAATAACTAAAGAAGTATTTTGATTATTTGATTTTAGATCTGTAATAACTAAATATTTACATATCAGCTTTCAATCCAGCCATTACTGAACAGCTTCCACGCATTCAACTTATATGTAGCAGTCTTTGAAAAGTAAGTAAACTAGTAATTGAATAATAATATTGGAAGGTATAATCATTGGTCCCAGAAGATTCATGTTCAGCACCTTTTGACTCATAGTCAAAAGGTGCTGAACATGATCGGTTATTTACCTGTAAACAACACGAATGTCAACGAAGTACATAGAAATTATGAAATAAATAATAAAAATTTTTATTTTTATTTTAATTGTAGTTTTTATATATAGCTAGTAGCTTTTATTAACCATATAAGGCCCTTAAGGGCTCGGTTATGTAAATGAAGAATTAATAAAAAAAAGTCTCTATAAATAGCTGGTCAGATTATCACAGAGAAATAATGTTGTCTGAGTCCTTCTGTTTGCATGCCTAACTGAATCGTCGAATCTGTTCAACCAGCCCATGTAGAACAAACCGATCGCCCGGTCATTTCTTCTCGTCAAATGATCAATATTTTTGCTGGTATGCTTTTATTTTTACCTCATAAAAAGTCTTTAAATTTTTCTATATTTCATCTTAGCACCCAGTTTCCATTTATTTTATAATAACAATTATTCATGTCCATAAGAAATATGTTAAAAATTTAAACTATTTTGTTTAATTTGGCGAAAAAGTTTTAATAATAATGATTAAAACAGAATTTACTAAAATTTACACATAACATGGCTCTTTGAACAGTAAATTAATAAATACCATATTATTATATTTAAATATAATAATTCTTTTAATTTGCAAACAATTATTTTTGGAGTAAACGAAATCCAGACTTACCAGTCCAGTCTAGGCCTTGTAAATTAACAAGAAAATATCTTTAATACGTTTGAATAACACGTAAATATTTGTAGACGTACGATTTTAATTGTACCGCTTTTTAATTAATTGAAATTCAAATTGAATTTTAATTAAGGAATTGCAATAATTATGAGTATTTTTTTTTTGGGATACATGTTTGATGATTTGTAAGTATACAAAAAATGCATTTTTAAGTTTGTTTAGAAAAATAATTTAAAATTATGGTTTGATGAGGGGGTCTCTCTGCCCAGAATTGTTGTTTTTTTTCCGACCCTATAAAGTATATATATTCTGGATCCTTATAAATAGCTGAGTCGATTAAGCCATGTGCGTCTGTCTGTCTGTTGAAATCAACTTCGCGAGGCCCTCAAATAACTTACATACACGATTCATACATCAATATCTTCGGATCGGTTGCTATTTAAAATCGAGAAAATCGGTCCACAAATGGATGAGATATAAGGAAAAATTTTTTCCGAAAAAACCAGGACAACCTCGATTTTTGACATACATATTTTGGAAAAAATAGTTTTTAACCACAATTTTTTTTTCACCAAAAGTGTTTTTTTCTCTTAATATTAAAAAAAAAAAATTTAAAAACAAAAAAAAAAGTTTCAAATTTAAAAAAAAATTTTAATTTAAAAAAAATTTTTTTTTAAAAAAAAAATAAAAAACCTAAATATATTTAAAATTTTTATTTTGAAGTATAAATTGGTGAAGGGTATATAAGATTCGGCACAGCCGAATATAGCTCTCTTACTTTTTGCTTAAGGAATTTATATTTTTAGAAACCAGATCAATGCCATTATATTTCAGCAAAGTTAAAGTTTTGTAAACGAATTGTATTCACACAGATATTATATCAATATTAAACACCCTGTCACTAATTCCAAGTAAGGGAAACGGTAACTAGTGCTCATTATAAAGTAAATGTTGCTTAAAATCACTCCAAATATAATCTCTATTGTCTTAAGTTAGACCAGAAATAGCTGTCATCAATAAGTGAATGTTTATGTAGATCGCCGTTTTCAAAACCAAATCATATTTGTTTGTTTTATTGATTTCCAAAACCTGTTGTACTGACAGCAATATCCAGTTGTTGACACTCAAACTCATCTGATTTGTTTGACTGCGTATTTAGTGCGTTTCAAAAACATTGAGTTGATAAATAGATTTTGCATTAATTTAAAAGTTTTGAAGCGCAAATATTTCATAAATAATTACAAGTATGTTGTATGTAGTGGATTTAATTGATGAACTAATCTTTATAATTAAATTGCACTTAAAAGCAATCGAATGTCAAAATAATAACAATTTTCACATAATTTTCTGATGTACTATTTCACATTACAATTTTAACACTTATGTTTCAAGTAGTTGTTTTGTTTTTATGAATTTTTGTTTTGCAATATTGTTGAATATTTAACAAAACATTTTGTTGAATTAATTTCTAATTTAGTTTATTATTGATTTGAAACGAGTGAGAACATGTGTTGATAAATAACACATTTACAATTGTATTAGAATACAGTCATTTAAACTGTCACTCAATAATAATTTATGTCAAATTAAATTAAATTGAAATTAATTAAATAACTTTAGTTGGAAATAAAATGAATGAAAGAAAACTATTGTTGAAAATTGATTGCTTTTAAGCTACCACAACATTTGCTAAATTCTCCTTCGAGAAGAACTAAAGGGCCTTTAAACAGACTTTGTGTTCCAGAAAGGCTGAGAACTTAGTTGCAGTAATGTTAGCTTTATAACAAAATAAATTTGTTTTGATATTTGAATAATTGCATTGTATAACAGCAATATGTTTAGTGATAACTAGTCCCCATAAATAATAAATTACCATTATTATTCATAGAAAAAAAACGTCCATTTGTTTAAACTTTAAACGTATTAGAATAAACATAAATTGACAGCATCAATTCAAACAAACACCTTGCAAATTGTAACGATCTACAACATCCGTATCCGTTTCAATTAGAACGTCCACACGAGTCTACATTAAAATTCAAATTATCGCTCAACTAATGAACCATTAAAAATCTATTAAGAAATACAGATAAATAGATATTCCACATACATATTTACAAACGTATGTAAGTACATAAATAGACAGAGACAACTTTAACTCGAGTACACATGTTGACACTTCATATTTATGGAAAAAGAAAAATTAGTCACATTAAAAAATATGAACTATAAATGAGAATTGAATTTATTTAAAGGGTGTTTTTAAGCCCTATGTAATTAACAAAGGGGTTAACTGTCAAACGAACTGTCATACTGTGCTCACTTTTTGACATTTATGATCAGTATACTCTGGACTCTGTTGTTAATAAACAAAATTGCAGCATTTGGAGTGAGATCAATCCACAACAGACTCTACAACCTCCATTACGAACGGAACAAGTAACAGTGTTATATTCGACAATCAAATATTTCCCTGATATAGGGGTTACATGGAGTGTAGGGTCAATTATGGAGCGATCCTCACGAAAGTTGTTAGAAAGATTTAAGTTCATATTAAACTTATTTATGTTCGATATTAATTATTATAAGACAATTATGAATGTTGAAGTCATTTTCTGTGGGGGACCTTGTTTGGGGACTAGGGACAATTGTTGCCCGATTTTCGCCATAACTTACACCATAATTTGTGCAAAATTTTATTAGGATTGCCGCATAATAAACATATTTATGACGGATTAAACAGTATTCAGGGGGAACATTTGTATGGGGGCTAGGTGAAAACATGGAGCTATATTGCCCATTTTCAATACCAAATCTTATCAACAGAGAGTATTTGTGGAAAATTTCAGCCAGTTAGCTTCTTTTGATTGCGCCCTATCGTGTTTTCAACAGACAGACAGACGGAGGGACATAGCTATATCGTCTTCGAATTTCATAGGGACTCCGAATATATACTTTTGTGGGTCTGTGACAAATATTTTGATGTGTTACATACGGAATGACAAAAGAAATATATGTTTTTTAATGGTGGGTATAAAAATGTACCGTTCGGTGCGGTTTTCACGCTGGTGACATCATCGGACCTTTTTTCTTCAAAAATGAAGCAGGAATTCGCGTTACGATCAGTAGAGATTGTTACCGCACTGTGATCAATGATTTTTTGGTTTGAAACTATGGACGACATTTATCCATTCGAGATGTGGTTTCAACAGGATGGCGCTACGTTCCATACGACGAGCGCTACAACCGGTTTATGGAAATCAACATTTGGCGATAACTTGATTTCGAGAAATGAACCTGTCAAATGGCCTATAATCGTGCTATTTGACAGCTCTTGATTATTTCCTGTGGGTCCGTCCACATGAAGTCACTGGTTTATGCTAATAAACCAGCAACAATTGACGCATTGAAGCCCTTACGAAAAATGCGAAAAAGTGGCCCAAAATTAGACATCCAGAAATAATCCTTTGAATAAAATCTATTATTTTGTGTTATTTTTTACAATTTCAAGTTCTATTGGACATAAAAAACACCCTTTAGAAGAATAAAACAATGTTACAAAATAAATATGTATGAGAAATGAATTTATTTGTAATTTAACTCAATTAGTTAAAATGCTCATGAAATTATCAACAGAAGGCAAACCAAATAATAATAATAATTCAGTATTTTCACAGTTCATAATAGCAGTTTCGTCATAGTTCCGTATTTGGAATAAAAAAGTCTTTCTTGTCACTTTCAATATAGTAAAATTTAAAACAAATATCCACAAACACTACTATATCTATTCTCCTTCCCTTTACATATTTTCCTAGTTCCAACACACTGCTTTGCATAAGTAAGGATCATCCCCTAAGTGCTGATCCAATAATAAAAATAAAATCGTTTTTAATAAAATTTCCATTTTTTTTAACATTCTGAATTTTTTCTTCAATATTTTTAGTGATAAAAACTATTTTTGGGAATTTCATTCGATTATTTCAAAATTATTGATCCAATAATTCTTTATTCTTTAAATTACTAGGACATTGTTAACCCTTCTGGAGTCAAAACTATCCAATACAACAAAAATAATAAATTTTCTCAAAATCCGTCAAATTTAGAACGGTCTCCATAAAAGGTATAACTGTTCTTATTTTTAATCCTTATTTCGCAATAATTAGAACTGAAAATATTTTTTAATTTTGTTGAAAAAAAAATTTGGAAAATGTAAAATTTGGGATTTGAGAGATTTTACTGATCTAATTTGAGTTTATAATCCATATTCAGCATTTGTTAAAACTTAAAATATTTTTTTAATTTTGGTGAAAACAAATTTTGAAAATATTAAATTTGTGATTTGAAAACTTTTATGTGTATTTTTGGTATCAAATTTAAATGGGATAAATGAAATACAAATCTATATTTGATTGCATTTTTTTCATACTTAATTTGTAAATTTGTTTGTGGAAAATATTGCTACTTTTACCCAAAACTCGTAACTTCAAATAAAATGGGCAACCTCTAAACGTTATCCAACATTTAGTTTTTAGGAGAACGGAGTACAATTTAAGACCATTCAAAAATCAAAAGACTGCCAACTTATTATAGAAATTTTTTATCTTAAAATCCCATTTCTTTACTAGTTTTTGAACTATAGTCGACGATAAATTGTTTTGCTACACGGTAATACTAAACTAATGATTTATTTTAACACTAAGACTATTTTCTTGTTTTTTGTAAACTTCAAATACATTTTCTAGCTATTTAAAACACAAAAAACTTTATTCTTTTTTTAATGTTCATACAATTGCAACTTTTTTAAACAATAATTTATATATAAGTTTTTAACATTTTAAATTCATTAATTTAATATTCAGTCATCCTCAGGCATGCTCACAGGATATATTAAAGCTGTTCAATTTTGACCTACGAAAAAATAAATAAAAGATATGAAAAGATAAATTTTAGTTAAATTTACAAGTATTCAGCTATTGTAGACTGAAATTGAAATTAAAACAGTGAAGAATATTAGAAACTGTATACTATGGATATAAGGAGGATTGTTCTAAAAATACCTACTAGTTCTAACAGAAATTTCACCCAGATAAAAAATATAGTTGTTCATATTTACAATACTATGGTCATGGTGATTATTTATATGAATGTGTTTACCATAATATGGTAAATTTGCCATCCACATGATCGGTATCATATATATGATTACACAGGTCAACAAAATCGAAAAAATGTTTGAGTCTTTTTAAACCACTACACAATTTTGATGTATTGTGGTTCCAGTAGTTCAAAAATGGTAAAAATTCTATGTATGGATTTTTTAAAATTTTTTTTTTTTTAAATTATGAATTTTGTTAGATGTTTCTTCACATAATTTATGATAATTCAAAAAGGGTTAGACCGATATTATTGAAGTAAACTTAGAAAACTTAGTAAACTTAGTTAAAATTTAGATAGCCTTTAATTCATTTATATATTGCATTTTAATCGGCTCTGTAGTTTCGGAGTTATATTAACAAATTGAAGCAAAAAATATATTTTTTACATGAAAATAGCAAATTTTTGTGTTTTAAAAAACTCATGAAAAATCGAAATTTTACATTATTTTGTTATTGTAACAAAAGTTTTAACAAAAAAACAAAACCCATGTAAAATGTACACTCAAAGTACAAGCTTGTACGCACATACAATTTTCCGAAAATAAGCGAATTCACTTAATTGTGAATACATTCGAAAGTGATCCATCGATTTTTATGATCGATATCTTATTTTATTCCCATTACATGTGGCTTTGCGATAAAGCTACAAAACTAAACAATTTCTGCCGTTTTTGATTTTTCATGATTTTTTTAAAACAAAAAAATTTGATATTTTCACAAAAAAAAATATATTTCTTGCTTGAATTTGTTATTATAAGTCCGAAACTACTGATCCGATTGAAATGTAATATATATGTGAAAATTTGTACGTAACATGGGGAAAATGTTTCCAAACTCCATCAATCGAAAGAAAATGATTAACTACTCAATTTTATGTATATAAAACAAAAAAGTAAAATTTTGTGAAAATGAGCGAATTTACTTAATTGTGAATAAATTCGTAAAGAGTCAATCGATATTTATGATCGATATTTCGTTTTATTCCTATTAAATATGGCTTTGCGATAAAGCAATAAAACTGAACAAGTTATGTCGTTTTCGATTTTTTATGAGTTTTTTAAAACACAAAAATTTGGTATTTTCATGTAAAAAATATATTTTTTGCTTAAATTTTGTATTATAACTCCGAAACTACTGAGCCGATTAAAATGCAATATATCAACAGATTAAAGGCTATGTAAATTTGAACTTTTCAAAGTTTACTTCAATAAAATCGGTGTAACCGTTTTTGAGTTATCATAAATTATGTGGAGAAACATCTAACAAAAATCACAATTTAAAAAAACAAATTTAAAAAAAATCTATATATTATTTTAATTATTCAACATGAACATGATTGTTTGTTGCAATCATGTTCATGTTGAATCATCATATCATATGTTTTTCTCAGTAATGTGGTAAATCCTTAATGATACAAATTGTTGTCGCAAACATATACTCATTTACTACAATCATATGAATTGTACATTTAAGATAGTCATATAAATAATTACAGGGACCATAGTATTGTTAAACAAATTCCACCGAAACCTTTTTGGCCTTAGTCCACTTCGTTAAGAAACTATAGGAAACATATTCAGCCCAATTATGGAAAAAAATCCAAGCAGTTTTTTCCCTTTTCTTGTTTTTAACATAGAATTTGAATAGTAATACTGAGAAAAGAGAAAAAACTCCCGTGGAATTTTTTTCCAAAATTGGGATGATTATATTTTGAGGAAAATTTATTAACTTACCCCATGATTTTATAAAACTTTTAGCTTTTTCCATTCGCCAATGTAACGAAATAAAATTTTTGTTTTCAACTTAATTAACTGTCTGTGTTTTACAAAATTGATGAATTTCTAAACGCACGATTCAGCAAATCAACAGTTTATTTATTTGTTCAAAAAATTTTATTTGAATATTATAAAATTCATTTACTTGTAAAACTTTTAGCTCATTCAATTCATCATAGTAACGAGAGACATTTTATTTTCGACTTTATTAGAAGAATTTTATAATATTCAAACGAAATTCTTGAAACACTTGAAATTTTGACATATAAACAAATATTTGTGATTTATAAAAATCAAATTTGTGACACATCTGTCTTTGTTGACGAATCGTTTATTTAGAAATTCGTCAATTTTATAAAAACAGACAGTTAATTATGTAAGTTGAAAACAAATATTTTATTTCGTTACATTGGCGAATGGAATAAGCTAAAAGTTTTTTAAAATCATGGGGTAAATGAATAAATTTTCCTCAAAATATAATCATCCCAATTTTGAAAAAAAATTCCCCGGGAGTTTTTTCTCTTTATATAGAAAATTATACATGGAGACGAGACACCACGATTTCGCAAACAAAAATTAAACAAATCATATGTCTTATACAACAACAAAATACTTAGAATAGCATGTATGTATATTGTTGTTGTAAGAGTTAGGTTTTTTACAACAGATTTAGATTTTTGACAATTAAGTCTCGTCTCTATGTTAACCTATGGTTAAAATCGTAGATAAATACACATAGACCGGAAACTAGAAAAAACACAATAAAAAAATACTCACTTTTTTCACATGTTTTTTATTAATACATTCGCACCAATTATGTTCTTGACAACTGAGTTAGGTCTTTGATAGGAGAATTTTCGATCTATGTGTGTTTATCTGAGGTTAATACTAATTCTTCTATTTTTTAGATATGTAGATGTCAAGTTGAATGTAAAAAATAGCTTTTTCCAATATAATTTAGTGGTATCTGGATTATATATGTTACAATCCAGGATTTTTTTTCCCAGATTTGTGATTTCTGCTTCGATCTAAGAAAACTATGTCTGCAAAGGCTCAAACTCTTAAGATTTTTTTTGTAAACACATTTTTATACTTCTTAGTTGAAGTGACACAGATCAAGGATATTCAATCCTCTAAATTTGACAGTTTAACATTAACAATTCCAATAAGTGTTCAAAATTTTCCAACTTAATTATTAATTACAAATAAAATTTCATTCGCAAAAATCACAAATATTTAACTTCTTAATTGCAGTTTACAGCAGCAATTTCTTTCATTCTGATTCCTTCTGAATCATTCTTTTCATTTCAGTCACTTGAAATAACAACTTTTTTTTGTTTAAATAATAACAAAAATACTTGGTAAACAACGCGAACTAACGTCATTGCACAAAAAAATGATAAATGAGTATTAAATCTGACTTATAAAAACTAAAATTGGTGGTTTTAATTAAAAATAAGAAAATAAAAAAAACTACTCTTTCTTCATAATTTTAAACAAAAAATATCCCCCGATTTTTGGAAATATTAAGTGCGAATGCGGCTTATTACAGCTACCAAAACAACAGAAAAACATGAAAAAAAGTTACAAATTAAATGAATAAAAATCGATTTGAAATTAAAATGTTGTATTTTTTTTTAAATATTTAAATTTCATGCAGATGACGCGAGCGCTTAAGCGTAAATGAACTCAATCGTTGATTGTAAAATACAAACAGACTAAATGCCACTAAATGTCCGTCGTACTCGCACAAATATTGTTGTTTTTTTTGCTTTTTAACTTAATAAAGTTTTTGCTTTTGAAAACAAAAACAATAAGAAGTAGAAGAAAAAAAAAACTCTTAACACCTGTTAACAAACGATCAGATCACTTAAACACCACTACAGGCTACAGTCAATCGTATTAAACGGTCGTATGGTCGGCCAACACTACTCTGATACTTGACGTTTGTTAATGATTTTAGTTTTTCGTTTTTTTTTTTTATTATTATTTCAGTTAATAAATAAATGATTATTAGCAGCTTTAACTAGCAACAACAACCTGAACGGTAACACCGTTCACACTCATAATCATTGTAACAACAGCAACAAACACTTGTTGTAATGTGAAAGGGAGATTCCGTGATTAGCACGAGTTCACAGAATCCCAACAATTCGATTGTTTGTTTGTCCGTCCGTCCGTCCGCCCTCCGTCCAAGCGTTTGCATGAATATTGAATTGTTTGTGGGTTTTTTTTTTATTTGTAGAAATGTTAAATACAGAATAAAAGACACTTTTAACGTTTAGTATTTTATTATGATGTTATTTACACTCTTAAAAACTCTCTTCTCGCACATTGAGTTGCAATGTTGCTGGTGATTCAGGGGAAGGTATGTCATTTGTTGGTAATTAATATTCAAGGGGATTTCCAAGACTTTCGTTAGGAATTAGAGACATTTAGAACAATTCCGATTTGTCTCTACTATAGGCTAATAATGGAAAGATTCCTTGACTCCATCAACCAATCCTGGAATAGTAGGATGGATTATCAAGTGTCCAAGACCTTTTAGAAAAAACTGAATGCAAAGGCAACCAAAACACTAACTGGCTTGGATAGGCGTAGTCTCAGAATTCTAGTAGGAGTAATAACAGGTCACTACTCAATTGGGGCCTTCATAGGTAAATGGAATAATAACACACAGGATTTGTGTAGGGTGTATGGGGATGCACAGTGGGGCAGAATCGAAATTTTTTGGAAATAAATCTGGCATTTCTAAACGGCTGGTCCGATCGGGATAAAATTTGAAGTGGCCACTTTAAAATTCCGTCCTTAAAAAATATTGCACTTTTTCATACTAAATTTTTTTTATAAATTTTCTTAATGTGTCTGAGTCAGAACCAATGACTTGTGTTGAATAAAATATTAAGAAAATTAATACAAATTTTTTAGTATGAAAAAGTGTAATATTTTTAAAGGAGGGAGTTTTAAAGTGGCATATTTTTAATTGAGATATTGACTTGAAATTTTGTTTGTAAGACCAAAAATTAACTTATCTAAACAAAAAAATATAGCTCGGAATAAAGGTGGATCAAATTGTTCCTAATATTTGCAATCCTATTAAAATTTTGATATAAATTTTAGTTTTAGAAACTCAATGAATATGTAATATGTAATAAAATCTTTATTTATTAAAGAAACTCAATGAAATTTTTAACGTTTTTTTAAGTTTGTCACTCTAAATAAGAAGGTGTAAAAACGTGTCAAAAGGTCAAAGGGAATCTCGCAATTTCTAAAAATTGGAGCAAAAATCCCAAAAATGGTATTTTTTTCAATTTTGCCTATAGGGTCCACATTTCCTTCGGGGCTGGGAAAATACTTTGGCGATAAATAGGGCACACATCAAGGTTTCCAAAGCTGCTTTTTATTTTTTGTTCCGAGCTTTGGGATTTTAGAACATGTGGCACAAATTTGAATTTTTGATAAAAAATAGGTCAAATTCCGAAGGGCGTAGGGACGACATATTTGAAAAATTTTACATGTTTTTTATACCAAAATGTTCTTCGTAAAGATACCTTGCAGAAAAACATAAAATTGTTATATGTTCTTAAATAAAGTTTTTTTTTAATAAAAAAAGAGTAAAGTCCCCTTTTCGCACAAAAAACAGCAAAAATCTACTATTTTTTTAAAATTTAAATTGAAAATCGTTTATTTTTGGATCCATAATTGATATTGCCCCCAAATCGTTTGTATATTATTGCTAATTTAGTTGTCTAACTAACAAAGGAACTTCGAATCCATTCGGTCCAAAATTACGCCCTATATTTTTAAAATAGCGGGCCAAGGTATGGCCAAATTTTTAAATGCATATAACTCGAAAATTAGAAGAGATAAATAGCACAAGCAAGCATGTTTTTTCAAGACCTAGCCGAGCGCCTTTCAAAAATGGGAAACAAAAAAATCTATTATTTAACGATAATTTACACCAATCAAAATTCAAAAAAACTTTTTTTTTAAAACTTTTTGTTTAATATTGTTTATTGTTATTTTTTTTATCTTATGTTGTATTATTAGGCATTATCTTAAATAAATCACGTTAAAAAATGACAGATTCATAAATGAAATCAAAATAATTTAATTTTATTAAAATACAAAATCCTCTATGTTATAATTTTTGGAATATTTTGAAAAGAAAAACCCTCTATCTATCATAAAGTCCCCAATAATGCAAAATTTTAAAAACCAATTATATGTGAGATTTAGTAGTTGCTTTAAAGAAATATTGTAGAATACCGAATTTTAATAACTCAAGAGAGGGTTTTGAATATAGGCACTCGATATATACATACTTTTGTGGGTCTGCGATGATTATTGGAATGACAAATCAATATATTTTGTGATGGTGCGTATTAAAAGTAATTTCTTCGCGCCATAGATGGGGGTAGTGCACTAATTTTGCAGTTTGCACTAATACTTAGTGATAGTGCAAAAATAGTGCAATCATTTTGTTCATATTTAGTGGTGAGTTGAAAATTAGCAGCCTCACTAAATATTAGTGATAGTGAGTTAAAAAATTTTGCACTCAAAATTAAATTAGTTGATTTAAAAAAATGCAATCATCAGTTTATTGCAACTTTTTTGTATGCACTAATTTGAGTGCAACTTCAAATTGTGCACTAAATTTTTAAGTTCAAAATGGTTTAAGTTTATTTCTGTACACTAATTTAAAACTTAAGACTAATATTTCATTAAAAATAACAAAAAATATTTAAAATTTGTATTTTTCGAATTTGGATTCAAGAAATTTTGTTTAAATAGAAATTTATTATTAAGCTGAAAAAGAAAAATCTTGAACACTTAAATATGTAATTTAATTAAAATGAAAATGTAAATATTATGAACAAATAAAAAAAATATGAAAATATGAAATAAATTTTTTGCAATTTTAGTGAGTGATAGTGCAATGCTGATTTCAATCAACATTTAGTGCACTACCCCCAACTATGCTTCGCGCGCCCTTAACTAGGCAATTACTTTTGTACAGGGATATAACAGAACGTATGAGTGATATTAAATTCACAATAAGAAAATATTAAGTTTCGTTAAGGAGTAAAAAAATACAATTTTAATGTTATTTTTAGTATTTTATTTCTTAATAAATATATCAAAAGTTTGAGCTTCTGTACTTTTTTCAATAGTTTTCCCGATGTTACACAGGTTAAAACATTACACCCATATAACAAAAACCTTGTAAACTAGTGATACAAAAGTAAACGAAAAAATATGCAGGGGTTTTCATATAGTAATTCTGTTTTATTGGAGTCCATAGAGTTCGGAAATACTTATAGGTTGTTCTCGATCACTTTGTTTAGTACTTTTTTTATTAGCAAATGCAGTGAAATAATGGTATTCTTAAAAGTTACAGTTTCAAAAAATCCAAACTTCAATGTTTTGAAATTGTTTGTTTTATTTCCTTTAAGTTTCAAAAAACTATAATTTTTCAAAAAAATTTCATTTTCATCACCGATCACGGAAGTTGATAATTTTTTTTTCGCGAGAAAGCGTAATAAAGTAGCTTTTCAAAACTTGTAAGTAATTAAAAATCGATAAAAAAATTAATAATTTATTTTTAAGACATGTTTTCCAACTTTTTTGGTTTTATTTTTCAAACAAAAACACTTAGCTGACAGTATTTTGCTTTAGTTGGAGAGCATCCTGACATTAAACTACCGTAAATCAGACTTCTTCTAACCAATTAAAAGATAAAGCTTATATTTTCCAAAAAAAAAAACAATTTTAAAATTAGTTTCGAAGGAATATATTTATGAAGTTTTGAAGTTGCAACTTTGATAATACCTTATTCCCATAAAATATTTACCCTCATGTAAAGAACATTTTTCTTTTAGACAACCATCCCACAAATTGGTAGTATTTTCTGAAACCCAACAAATGCTGTCTATCCGTCCGTCCGTCTGTCTGCCTGTACGTTATACAGCTTCTGCTGTTATTCGTATGAAACTTGAACTTGATTGTTTAATTGAGTTGAGGATGGAGATTTTTTTGTTTATTATTTTCACGATGTTGTTGATGCTGTAGAGAGGTAAATCCCACAAAAAAAAAAATCAAAATTGAGTACAATTCATAATATTGAAATATTTGGCCTTTATTTTCAAATAAACAAACGAACATATGTACGTATTTTACGTTCGTTCGTTTCAGCTTAAAGCATGCGCTCTAAAAAATCTCTTACGCACGATGCTTGGTGGTTCCCTAACGAGATAAAAAAAAAGTAAATTTCAAATCAGAATGATAAACCAGATGTATGTGTGACGTAGTAATAAGCAAATGAATGAGTTCCAATGAATAATAAAACTCTCACGGCGTCAGCAAAACAAAAACTTAAAAGATGCTTAAAACCAGCAAAAACAAAAAAAAAATATTGAAATTAAAACCTGTTAACAACAGAGCGAGCGGAGCGGTATGTGAGTGTAGCTGTGTGTGTGTCAGTGTGTTATTAACAGGGGCTAAAACGTACGGTGATTTTTATTTTCATGAACATGAGCGTAAGTGTGACTGGGAGTGTTAATATGAGTGTGACTGTGTGTATGGCCTGTTGACTTACTCATTCATTTAGCCGCTAATAAGACACATAAACTCTCTGTTAAGTAAATGTTCGGCTTAAAGGTTCGTCTCAGCGTTTTAGTGTTTTTTGCTGTTAACTGCAAAACAGAAAACTGAACCTTCTATACAGTGGTCGAGGGTATATAAGCATTGGGAGCTTGGTCATCGAGTATGCATTGATTCGCTATCATTCGCTCTAATAACTTGCTTCTTTGGTTGAAAGAAACGTTTAAACTTAAAACATTTTTTTTTGAAAAACAAAAAGTTGTAGCCAACTGTTGTAATTCTTAGCTTTATTATTGCTCTGGATATTTTACGAAACTAAAAAGGATACTAAAAACGCGTATTTTTAACTAAACTCGCATTCAAAACACGCAAAACGGTGTAACAAGTGAAAAATATCCACGAAAAATTAATCAAAAAAAAATTAGTAAAATTGTGTTTTTTCTCAAATAAAAAACAAAAATTTTCTAAACCTAATTTAACAGAAAGAAAAGCTAAACTAGACTTCAAGTAACCGGCTATCATAGATTGCAGAAATTGAAATTTAACAAATAGAAGCAAGTCCTTAAACCTACATATTAATAAGCAGTGAAAACCCAAAGTGTTCCAAGTTTTCGAAGGCTTATTATTCAAATAAATAAATCAAACAAATCAACAAAAAGTATTAAGTGTCTGTCTATTCACTAAATAAATTTTTTGAGATTTTAACTTCTAAAAGGAAAAATCTTAAATAAATACTTAAAATTTTTAAAACTACATATCCTACAAACAACAAAACCAACATAACTAACAAAATGATGGCTGTAGCTGCTGCTCAAAAGAATCGCGAAATGTTCGCCATTAAAAAATCATACAGTATTGAGGTGAGTTTTGAAATTTATAAAAAACGTTTATGAAAAGTTCCTGCAAGAAAATGTGTTTGAAAAGCTAAATTTTATTAAAAAAATCGTTTATTTGGTTTAAATTTAAAAATATAAGAAATATTGAAAAATTTTAATGTTTTGCTTAAAAATTGTTTTGCTAAATTTAAATAAAATCAGATTAATATTCTTTTAGTTGAAATACAATCTTTGTAAAATTAAGATTTTAATTTAGAAAGAATAATATTTGTTTCAAAATAAATTTTTAAAATGAATGGATTTTTTAAGGAAAATTTTCGCCTTTTTTAATTTAAAGATTTTGTATCAAAATATTAAATATTTATTAATTTTCTTATGCAAATTGGAATTTTTTAATTTCGAAAAGAAATATCAAAATTTGTATATTTAAATCTTTTTTTTTCAATATTTCATTTAAAGAATTTTTATTTTTTAAATAATTTTTTTTCAAAATTTTCAAAATTATTCAAAATTTAAAATTTTCTTAATAAAATTTCTAATATGGAAAATTTTATTTGATAATATTTAAAATTATTCCCTTTATTCTAAGATTTTCAATAAATTATTCAAAATTTCCAGAATTCCATTCAAATCGAAATCGAAATTTTAAATTTTTAAAGTTCAATTATGAAATACATTATTAAAAAAATCCTTTTAAAATTTAAAATTGTCCAAAAATATTAAAAATTGTTTAGATTTTAATCAGAACTTCTAAATTTTTTAACGAAATTTTCAAGTTTGAAAATAAATTTAAAAAAAAAAATCTGTTTATTAATAATGTTCAGTAGTATTTTAAAAACTTCTCAATTATTTGTTGAAAAATCTTAAAATTTCCCATAAAATATGAAAATTTTAATTCAAAACTTTTAAATTTTATTTCTCCAAATTTTCAATTTTCAATGAATGGTAAATTTTAGAATATTTAAAACAATTCCCTTTCCATATTTTCCATAGAATATTGAAAATTTCTAAATTTTGTTTTCAAAATATTCATTATTGAAAGTATTCTATACTGAAATAATTAAAATAATTCCTTTCATCAATGTTTAGAATAAAATATCAAATTTGTTCAAACATTAGCTACAAAATAAAATATTTTCCTAAGTCTTCCAATTAATATTTAAAGATTTCATTAAAAATATGAAATATTTCATAAAATATAAGATTAAAATTTAAAAAAAAAATTCAACAATTTTTAAATTTTAACATTAAACTGTTTAAAAAATTTGTCTATAATTCTAAATTTTCAAACTTTTGTAAAAAAATTTTAAATTTTGCATAAGATTTTTCAAAATAATTTTCAAAATTTCTCTTTAATTAAACAAAAGTTTGTTTTTTTTGACTTGTTTTAATTCTCTATTTAATTCCTTTATTAAAATTTAACAACTCAATTAATTTTTTTACCCAGTTCAGTAACTCTATTTAAAGATAAATTAACACACTTTGAAACAAAACTCATAAAATCCATAAAATTGATACCTAAGAAAATTGACACTTTAAAAGTGAAAGTGTTAAAGTAAATTTTTTGACATGAACTCAAAAATTTTCAACACAGCATAACCTTCAATATTTTCCCTAAAATTACCAACATATTATTTAATAAAACAACTTCTTTCATCAGCCAATATATGAAATTGATGAACAAAAATAATTCTTCAAAATTTGTTTTAATATAATATATTTTGCCTGCATTTAACATACAAAAATCATGTCAAATCATATATTAAAACAAAATAAATTGTTTATGCTAATTTTTTATTTAGTGTTTTACCACATGCCACACTTTTTTTTAAAGGTGTTAATAAAGCTGTAAACATAAATTAAAAATTAAGACCGAAATATAAAAAAAAACAAAATAAAATAAAATCAAACAAAAGATTTAAATAAATAATAAATAAATAGATGAATGGCTGTTTAAGATCTCTAGATGGCATGTTTTGAAAGAAATCCATAATTTATTTTTGAAAAATAAACAAAGATCTTCAAAATTTGCACGTACGCATTTTAAAGGGCATTTCTTTTGCTGTGCATTTAAATATGTATGGGTGCATACGTTTTAGTATCTGTGTTTAAGTTTAAGCCGGCCTCATTAACAACTTAACAAGTTAATCTTACACAGTTATGTGAGTTTTACGATTTTCAATAAACTTGTTTTATTGTTTTTTTTTTTCTTTCTGTTTTTATCGAAAATCTTCCTCATCATTCATTGATGAAATACTACATATCGTTATTATGATCATGACTTTTTTATCACTTTCGATTTCAGTTTAAAAGAAATGAACAAGATTTTGTAACAATTTTGTTGTTTATTTTTTGTTTAATGAACAAAATAAATGCTTTAAACGAAAAAAAATATAAAAATAATGACAAACATTTTGATCATTGTTTAAAAGAAAACAACAACAGAAATTATTATGTCATTGAGCAAATAACAGGCAACAGGCACTTAAGTTATTAAACAAAGAGGTTTTAGTTGTTGTTTGAACTTTAAAATATGCAATGAATTAAAACAAATTGCTAAAAGAATCTATGCAAAATTGTGGCATATTTTGAAATCTTATTTCCTTTAAAAATTTAATTAAAACTTTTATAATTTAAAGAAATACCAAGAAAACTGGTTTTAGTTCGAGGCTCCTAAAAATAGGCAACAGTTTTCTTATTATTGGCTAAAATTCTAAGCTGTTTCAATTTTAACTTACCAAAAGTTTAGTTTTCATTAAAATATTTCATATTAACACAAATTTCATTAAGTGTTCAGTTAATTTGTTTTAACTTAATACAAAATTCACATAAAATTCAAACTCCTAAAAGTAGGCCATATTTAGAACACTAATAAAAAGAGGACTTGTGGACGTATGTTTAATAAGGATTTATTAAAATAACTCATACGCCTGTTTGTTTTTAATTGAAATTTTGAATTCTTTAAAACTGTTTAAATATTTTTCAATTATTAATTTTTATTATTTTTCTTAATTTATTTACAGAACGGTTATCCTTCTCGTCGTCGCTCTTTGGTGGACGATGCCCGTTTTGAAAGTTTGGTTGTCAAACAAACAAAACAAATTGTCTTGGAGGAGGCTCGCACTAAAGCCAATGGTAAGTTTAAAACCACATAAATTAAATAATTAAAAAAGGAAAAGCACAAAATTTAAAACACATTAAAAGTAAAATAAGCCTAATTTTGGTCCTAAGAACTCGTTAAAAAACAAATAAAACCAAATATATTGCATTTAAATTCAATAAAAATCAAATGTTTTTTTTTAACTGACCCCAATATGGACCTACGAACCCAATTAAAGGCAATTTTATATTTATTTATCAAATTTAATTTTATTTTTTTTTTAATTGATTTCTAATTTTCTAAATTTAAATTAAATTTTTAACAATTAATATAAAATATAGTTCATATTTTACTTATTAAAGAATATTCAAGAAAAATTATTTTGTAGCATTTAAATTTAAAAAAAATTTTCAACATAACCTCAAAATTAAAATTTTTAAAATTACAATTTTTAACTCTTAAACTACAAATATATTTAATATTTGACTTAATAATTCAAATTTAAATGCAACATTTCTTGTAAGACTTCAATTTTAAGAAATATTTCCAAAAATTCATCCTAACCTTAAAATCATTTTTTTTAAATTCTACATTTTAACCATAAAACGGTGAATTTATATAATATTCAACTGAATAATTCAAGTTTAAGAAACATTTTTTATCTAGCGCTCAATTTATGGTAAATATTTCAAAAAATCCAACATAACCTCAAAAATTTTTTTTTTTTGGAATTGAAAAATTTAACAATTAGATATGAAATAAATTTAGTATTTAACTTAATATATCAAATTTTCATGAAAAAACATAAATTGTAAAAGATATTTTAAAAAATTCAACTTAACCTCAAAATGAAAATTTTTAAAATTTCAAATTTTAACTGTTAAACAGAAATTTAACATTTTAAAGACATTTTCTGTACAGCATTTATGTTTTAGCAAATATAATAAACATAAAATTTTTTAAGAATTTAAACCAATCATAATGTTTTATATTTTGGTCCTACGAACTCAATTTCAATTTAAAGACTTTTATGTATATATCAAATACGTTAAATGTAGCTCATTATAAGGAAAATTTGGCCTTTGAATATAATAATTATAAAGTTGTATAGAAATTTAAACCAAAAACATATAAAATGTTGGTCCTTCGAACCCATTAATTAATTTTATTTGATTTTATTGATTTGTTTTATGTTTTGCTTTATTTTTTTTATTTTATTAATTTATTTATTATAATTTCTTTTTATTTTCATTTAATTTTTAAAGATGGCACCTTGGAAGAGGCCATTTTGCAAGCCAAAGGTGAACATGTTCCAACTCAAGAACAAATTGAATTACAAGATGAACAACAATTAGAAAATATCGATGTTGTTGATGAAATCGAACAGCCCGTTTTCAATGAAGGTAGTGATTTATATTATTTATTTATTTGTTTAACATATTATTTATTTATTTGTTTTTACTTTTCTTTATTTATTTTCATTTCAATTGATTTTATTGATGGGCACACTAAAGATGATAATCAAGATGATTTACCAGCTGAATTTGAACAAACTCAGGAAAATGATTCGCAAGAATCAACAGATAAAAATAATACAGAGGGTAAGCTACAGGCTTTTAGAAACACTTAAATTTTAAACCATAAACTATAAAAATTCCAATGACCTTTTTAATCTTTTGCAATACAAAAAAAACACGTTATTACAATAAATTTGATTCTTTTAAATCTGCTTAACATTTAACATTTCACTTAATTTAGTTCTTTTGTGACAGAATTTTCTTTCTTTGCTTTCATTCATACACTCCATTACCACTGCTCTCTCTTACATTTAAACACTGGCTGGCTGGCTGCCTCAGCTTGCAAGAATTGAAATGGTAAATTGTTCATTTCCGTTTCCTTTTAATGCGTTTAACTTTGTAAAGTGTTTGAAATGAGCCAGTATGAGTGAGTGTTACACTTAAAATCCCAACCAAGATGATGATGTATGAGTGTTAAAACCATAAGTCTATAAAAATCTTATATTATTACAATATAATACTTTTTCCTTTCTACAATTGTTAGCAGCTTATGGTGGGGTTTTAAAAAGACATCTTCAAATGTTATACACTTATATACTTCCCCCCTTTTAACCAACCCCCCTCGCCTTTTATTAGGTAAAGATGAGGATATGGTTCATATATTTAATATACTTGTACTTTTGAGTGGGTGCAATAATCATATTTCTCATTCGTCATGTAGAGATCTTATTTTAAACGTGCCAGGCATTAGTTATTAAAAGAAAAATTAAAGTGATTTTCTTGACAATTTTAATCCTTTATATTTATATTTTTTGATTTGCTTGTGCTATTTTTAGATGCTGGTTTAACTGAAGATGAAATTGTCTTGGCCAATGCCGTTTCAGAGTCAGCTGAAGCTGAAAATGTTATGCAAAACGCCGCCTTGATTGTGCGTCTTAAGGAGGGCATTACCTCTTTGGGTCGCATCTTAAAGGCCATTGAAAACTATCATGGCTCCATTCAGCATGTGGAATCACGTCAATCGCGCTCCGATTCAGCTGACCATGATGTTTTGATCAAATTGAACATGACTCGCGGCAATTTATTGCAATTGATCCGTTCGTTGCGCCAATCGGGCTCATTCAGCAGCATTAACTTGTTGGCTGACAACAACATCAGCGTTAAGGCTCCTTGGTTCCCCAAGCATGCCTCCGAATTGGACAACTGCAATCATTTGATGACCAAATATGAACCTGATTTGGATATGAACCACCCTGGCTTTGCTGATAAAGTCTACAGACAGCGTCGTAAGGAAATTGCTGAAATTGCTTTCGGCTACAAATACGGCGATCCCATTCCCTACATCAGCTACACCGATGTTGAGAACAAGACCTGGCGTTCAGTGTTCCGCACTGTTAAGGAGTTGTCTCCCAAACATGCCTGTGTTGAGTATCGTGCTGCTTTCAAGAAATTGGAAGATGAGAATATTTTCGTTGAAGACCATTTGCCTCAGTTGCAAGAAATGTCTGATTTCTTGCGCAAGAATACCGGTTTCTCTTTGAGACCAGCTGCCGGTTTGTTGACCGCTCGCGATTTCTTGGCTTCATTGGCCTTCCGTATTTTCCAAAGTACTCAGTATGTGCGTCATGTCAACTCACCCTACCATACACCCGAACCGTAAGTATTACTAATCTTTTTATAAAAAAAAACAAAAAGTCAAAGTGTTAAATTGAATTTAAATTCAATTATTTCAAGGAAATTTTTAAATTTTAATATATTTTCTTGAAATCTGTTGTAGCGAACATATGGAAATTGTTAACTTTTTTATATTTTATCATATTTTCATTAAAATTTTATAAATTTGTCCTAAATTTTATAAATTTGTCCTAAATTTTATAAATTTGTCCTAAATTTTATAAATTATTTAAAAAATTCATCCTAACCTCAAAATTAATTTTTTTTTAATTTCTTTTTTTTTGCTTTAAATTACAAAATATGAATAATAATTAACACAAAATTAAAGACTTCAAAATAATTTTTGATCAATTGTTAAAATTGTAAGAAAAATTCAACCTAACCTCAAAATGAAAATTTTTAAAAAACGCTTGTTTAACTTGAAATTATAAAATAATGCAAGTATTTATCAACTTATATGAGAATTGTGAGTTAGTTTTTCTAAATATCAAACATTTCAAGAGTTATTTTAAAAAATTCAACCTAACCTCAAAATGATTTTTTTTTAAAAAACGCTATTTTTACTTGAAATTATAAAATAATTCAAGAATTTATCAACTTATATTAGAATTGAGAGTTAGTTTTTAAAAAAATCAAACATTTAAAGAGTTATTTTAAAAAATTCATCCTAACCTCAAAAATAAAATTTAAAAAAACGCTTTTTTAACTTCGAATTATAAAATAATTCAAGTGTTTATCAACTTATATAAGAATTGAGAGTTAGTTTTTCGAAAAATCAAATATTTCAAGAGTTATTTTAAAAAATTCAATCTAACCTCGAAATGAAAATTTTAAAAATTGAATTTTCCTGCATTTCTAATCAAAAATATGAAACTGTTCAAGGTTTTAAACTTTATTATTATTATTACATTTTAATAAATTGCCTTGTTAATTTCAAATATTTTTCTCTTCTTTTTCCTCAACTAAAACTTTTCTTTGGCAATTTCCAGTTGCTAGCAAAAGTATTTATAGGAAATTTGCTTGACATACTCAGCAAAAGCAAAACTTCTTCTCTATACATTCATTTATATTGTTTTAAGCATAAATAATTTCCTTTTCTTTTGTGTGACACTACCACATTTAAGTTTCCTTAACCTCAATACACCCAAACCCCCTACTCCAGCCCCCTTTTTTCAAGGCAATTCAATCGTATTATGTCTTTTGCCAAAAAGAACAAAGGGAAACCTCATAATTGGCCTGTAAGAGAATGAAAGTGATGAAATAGAAGGACTTAAAACTATGATGAGGATGTTGTGTGTGTGTGTGAAAAGCAACAAGTACAATTTTTATGATGATGGCACTTGTGACAACTCCATTAACAATAATTGAGTTATTTAATGCTATTGTTGCCATTACTTACTCTTGACTGGCTAGAAGTCAATAATAGCAATAGAGTTAAAAAACACTTTAACACTTTGAACGCATAATTTTATTATAATTTTGTGTTGTTGTTGATGAGTTATAAAACTGATTTTTAATATTTTATTTATTCTTTTTCTTTTTACAGCGATTGCATCCATGAATTGTTGGGTCATATGCCCTTGTTGGCTGATCCTAGTTTTGCACAATTCTCACAGGAAATTGGTTTGGCTTCATTGGGTGCTTCGGATGAAGAAATTGAAAAATTGTCCACTGTAAGTATTACTTAGTTATTTTTATTATGAAATATAATTAGTAAAATAAAATTATGAAATAGAGGGAAATCAAATTGAATTAAATGCAGTTTTATGATTAAAATATAACATTTTTGAAATGTCTAAAGAAAAAGCGATTAAAGCAACACAATGTCATATTAAAATGTTTAATATTGTTTATTAAGCTGTAGATTTTTAAAATTTAGCTTTATTTTTTAATTTAATTTATAATTTTGGCTTTGAATCCATAAATTCTATTGAAATTAGAAAAAATTCAACTTAACCTCAAAACTTCAATTGGAAATAAAGCCGAATTCAAGCTTTTGAATACACAGTTTATAAAGGTTTTGTTAGTATAAATAGGATTTGAAGGATTATGAAGGTCTAAATCCGAAATTTAAGCAAATATTTAAAAAAAATTCAACTTAACCTCCAAAAATTAAAATTTTTTAAAAACTTAATTTTCTTACTATTAAACCCCAAATTAATGAAATTTAAGATTTAAAAGAATTTGTGCTTTAATTTTTTATCCTGCTAAAAAGAGAAAATTTTAAAAGCTTTTTATTTAAGAAATATTGAAAGATTTCTTATTATTCAAATCCAAATTTGTTTTGTTATTCATAATTTAAAAACAAATTCATTTTGTTTTTAAAAATTTCTCCTTAACCTGGAAAACAAAACTTGAAAATTCCTTTCGAATTTGTTTTTTTTTACAAACAGGAAAATCTTTGGATTTTTAAAACCCTTCACTTACTTAATTTGTTTGTTTGCTTAAATAAATAGCCAATTAATTTCAAATATTTGTGTGTGGTTTCTTAGCTTTTATTAAATTGCTCACTTATTTTTTTTTTTTGGCAAATGACCTTCCAAAATAAATTCAGTTTTTATTTTTGGCATTTCAAATACAACAGTAACAGAAATTCTTGTCTGTGCTGGGTGGTGCAAGAGCAATTATTTTGGGTGTGTTTCTTTTTTTTGAAATTGTATTAAGGTTCTAAGCCAAGTTTAAAGTTATATTATAACATGGCTTGCATTCAATGGCTTAAAAGTCAAGTTCGCATTTAAAAGCCAAAAAACGTAAATTCATTCAATTGGACAACAACTGGTTAAGCAAATACAAGTTGAACAAAATTGAAAGAAAAAAAAAACGTTTAAAAAATTAGAAACGCTTTAACACTGCACTTGTAATCTTGACTTAAATGTTCACTTTAAAAGCTGAACGAAATAAAATGTATTTGAAATCAAGGTTTTATTCATTACAAAACTAGAATCTAGTTTAGTTTAGTTTTTAGCGTGTTAAATAACTAAAAATATAAATGGTGTTATTAATTATTTTTAAACAATTTTTATTATTTTTCTTACTTTTAAAGGTCTACTGGTTTACTGTTGAATTCGGTCTCTGCAAAGAACAAGGCCAAATCAAGGCTTATGGTGCTGGTCTCTTGTCCTCCTACGGTGAATTGTTGCATGCCATTTCCGACAAATGTGAACATCGTGCTTTCGAACCCGCTTCCACCGCTGTACAACCCTACCAGGATCAAGAATACCAACCCATCTACTATGTGGCCGAAAGTTTCGAAGATGCCAAAGACAAGTTCCGTCGCTGGGTATCCACCATGTCCAGACCCTTCGAAGTGCGCTTCAATCCCCATACCGAACGTGTAGAAATCTTAGACTCTGTCGATAAATTGGAAACTTTATTGCAGCAAATGAACACTGAAATCTTACATTTGACCAATGCCATCAACAAGATGCGTCGTCCTTTTTAAGCTCTCTACCCTAAAAAGTATAAGAGCGTAAAAGAGAGAGAGAGAGAGTATGAGAGTTTAACCTTAAAACGTAGCTTCATTTTTCTAAATGCACTTTGTTAAATAAGTATTTTTTTTTGTATAAACATATTTAATTTTAATTTGTTAAAAATGTTTACATTTTCAACTCTTATTGTTGATTTTGTATTCATTTAGTGTTCCATTTCCAATGAAAGCAAAAAAGTATTAAAATTAGCAATCTTTTAGCAAATTAACTTAAATTCCAAAACCAAACAACAACAGTTACGTTTAATATAATATTTTTTGATAATTTCAAAACTCTTAATGACCCCTTGAAAGTATTCTTTTAAATGTACAATATTTTATTATTTTATTTTTAATGCTTTAAATATTCCACACTCATAGCAAATCAATCATTTTTTTTTTTTTAGTTTTTAAATTCTGATTTTATGATTTTAACTCTCAAAATTATTTTGTAGCATTTTTTGTCATTTAATTTTATTTATTTTTTATTTCTTGTTTTATTGTTTAATTAATTAATTACTATTATTGGACCAAAAAATCCTTAGTATTTAAGTTCTGTTCTTTTATTTGTCTTTCTTTTTATTTTTTTGAATTTCTTTAAAAATTTTGTTAATTATTGTATTATTGTTTTAGATTTATACATTTTGTTTATTTTTATTTTTTAAATTTTATTTTGGTAACTTTTTCCTTTTTTTTTGTCTTTAAATTTTTCTTACCCTTAAGAAATATTTGAAAAGAACAAGAATTTATAATGACATTTTTTTATATACACCATATTTTATTTTTATTAATTAATTTTATATAAAATGTAACTATTATTTTGTATTAAATAGGTATGTAGTTTTATGTGTAGTATTATTTAAGATTTTCAATAATAAATAAATATATTATATTGAATTGCAAAAATAAAAAATTAAAAAAAAATATAAATGTGTTTGAATTTAAAATTAAAAATATATGTATAATAGAAATAATGAAGAATCAAAATATTATAAAAAAAATAAAAATAAAACAATAGAGTTTTATTAAAATTAAATTTATTAACAGACGAATGGAAATAATATATTGAAAAAAAATTAATTAAAATTTAAAAAATAGTTTAATATTTAAAAATATTGAAAAAAGAAATTTAAATTTCACCTAATTAATGTAAAACAAAAACTTTACAAATAGTTCAACGAATACAATAAATTTCATATATGAATTATTAAATTTTCTTGGGTTTTAATAAGTTGTTATATTAAATCTGTTTAATTTTTATGATTTTTTCAATTTATTGCCTTTATTTCAAGCTTTTTAATAGAAATAAGAAAAAAGTTCAACTTAACCTCAAAAATTATTTTTTTTATTTTAGCAATTTTCTCTTATTTAAACATAGACTCTTGACATATTTATCAATTTAACAAATATTTAATTCACGGCTTTCATTATAAATAACAAATAACTGAAATATTTGTTAAAATTCAACATAACCTCATAATTTATATATTTCAAAAAACTAAATTTTTGTAGATTTAAATATGATTTGTTTTCAAATAGTTAATTTGGAAAGTTTTGTTTAATATTATAAAACTTCAATGATTTTTTTAGAATTTTAGTTTTTTATTTAAAAATTTTTAATAGAAATGTGAAAAAAGTTCAACTTAACCTTAAAAAATTAAATTTTTTAATTTAGCTATATTCACTTATTTAAACACACAATTTTGACATATTTATAAATTTAATTATTATTTAAGTCACAGTTTTCGTTATAAACAACAAATAACTGAAATATTTGATAAAATTCCACATAACCTCAAAAATTATATATTTCAAAAAAACGAAAGTTTTCTAGATTTAAATATGTTTTACAAGATCTATATGTTTTCAAATTAACTATTTATGGAAATTTTTATTTAAATATTATAAGTTTTCTATGATTTTTTTAATTTTTGGGTTTTATTTCAAGAGTTTTAATAGAAATGAGAAAAAAGTTCAACATAACCTCAAAAATTAATTTTTTTTATTAGCTTTTTTCACTTATTTAAACCAACAATATTAACATGTTTATCAATTCAATAAAGATTTAAGTCACAGTTTTCTTAATAAACAACAAATAACTGAAATATTAAATAAAATAAAATATAACCTCAAAAGCTAAAAAATTCAAAAATCTTGATTTTCTAATATTTTAATATAAAATACGATATATATTTGTTTCTAAATTAAATATTTATAGTTTATATTTTTTTAAATGACATCTACTAACTAAAATACAATATTTTATAAAATTCAACTAAAACTCACAAATAAATAGTTTCAATAAAGTTATTTTCAACAAAAATTCAAAATAAAATATAATAAATATTCAGCATAATATTAATACATAAAGCTATTAAGTTTAAATATCAAGAATTAACTAAATTATTGTAAAAAATCAAAACTAACCTTAAAATATAATTCACTTATTCATAAGGCAATTTTTGTCAAAGATTTATGAAACAATACTTCTATGGAAATTTTATAATGAATAAGAGCATTATCCTTAAAATACTAATATACTTTTACAGTTTGTGTGACAATATAACAGTAAATTGAATTTTATTTTAACCTTTTGTAGAAGAAATGAGTTCAAATTTGTCATTTAATGAAGCGTAGTTCTTAACTATGAACACTTATGTTTTGTTAGTATAACCATAGTATGATAATGTTTTAACATTTCAAATTAAAATCTTTGTTAAACTCTTTTTAATAATAACTCAGATTTAATAAAAGCAACTTTGTTTCAAACTAAAATACTTAATAATAGGAATTATGTATATGTAAGGTGATAATAAAAATCAAATTATATTGAAATTGATAATTAAAATAATGAAAATTTAAAACTAATATCAAAGCAAATATCTAAAATACTCTAAAACTTTTTACCAGACGACGTTTAGTAAAACAAGATCTGTGCAAATAAACAATATACCAGTTGAAAAAATCAATTCGCTTCTGAGATTTTTTGCCTGGGAACACCAAAAACTTAACGTTATGATATCTCCGATTTTCGTATATATATTTAGTAAATTATCGAGAATTAATCAATAGTATTGGCTTTTCTACAATTGACAAACTTTTGATTTTGTTGTTACAAATATATTCGAAATTCAGAAATTGTTTTTGTTAGATTTCTATAGCGACACAGGTTAAAAAGTCAGAACGAATAACTACATATTTTAACTGGGTTATTTAATATAAAAATTTGTTAAAAATAAAAAATCTAATTAAGTAATAAGTATACAAATATTTGCCTATAAATGTTTCACAGCTTTAATAAAAACTATTTATTTGTTATTAATAGAAATATAATAATACCAAGGCCTGTTAGCTGATTTTAGTGTTAATCCTAACATATTAATCTGGATATAACCCTGGTTTTGAACTGGAATGAGTTAAGGGGCCTAAATAAGAATATTTTTATTTCTTAGAAAATACCTTTATTAATAATATTAGTAGTAAGCTAATATTTATTGAAAATAAATATCTAACCGACCAATATTGAATTTAATCATTAATAATTGGACCAATTGATTTTGAAATCATTAATATCTTGTAAATTATAAACAAAAAAAAACATATTAAATGAAATTTATTCTTATATTAAATTATTTATTAAATGTATACCAAAAATTGCTAATAAATGTGCTAGAAAGTGTTGCAACTATAAAAAAAAACTAAGACAATTTTTATTTAAAGCAACCTTAGGCTGCCTATAATTACTAGAGTGCTATATTATCCGCTATGACATTCATCAGCATACTCTGTTCCAAAGTGAAGCGTATCCCAGAGAGAGCATTCTGCATTGATTGAAACAAATAGTAGTCGGACGGTGTGGACTATTGGCAACTTCTTTCTAAATAGTTTTTAACAGGTATTACAATATGTGGCCTAGCGTTGTCATGATGGAATAGTACGGGTTCATATTTGGCCGCATATTCTGGGCGTTTTTCGGTTAATGCTCGCTTCAACTATAGTGCAGCACTTAATAAATAGGACCCTTTTGGTCCCAGCAAATATAGCGCCATGGATATTTGACTTTAGTGTCGATTCGGCTGGTTGGTCGCGCTTCACATACGATCTCTTATGCTTCGAGTTTTCGTAATGAATCCATTTTTAATCGTAAGTAATGACTTTGTGAAAAACTAATTTTCTTTTATAGCCTTTAAGCTGCATTTTAGACACGCCTTCAAGGTCTCTCTTCTTCAAATTGTATGGTACCCAATTTATCTGCTTTTGGTTGAATCCTGTTGCTCGCAAACATTTTGAAATTGCTGTATGAGTAGCTCCCAATAGTTTTGTAAGCTCTTGCTTAATTTTGTCAATAATCTTCATGCAGTAATGCCTACAATTCTGGGTCTTCAAACTTTTTTGGCTGGCCTGGTCGATCTTTGTCTTTCGTGTCAAAATAACCACTTCTGAACCGCACAAACCATATCTCGTACGTTGCTACCGATGAAACACATTCACCATAAGCTTTGGTGTGCTTCAGCGTCACTTTTTATACCCTAAACCACCATAGTGGGGAGGGTTTAATGCGTTTGTGCAGAAGTTTATAACGCCCAAAAATATTAATCTAACACCCACCTTAAAGTATACCGATCGACTTGTAATCACTTTCTGAGTTGATTAAAGGATGTCCGTCTGTCCATGTAAACTTTGTGTCGCAATTTTGAAGATATTTCGATGAAATTTGGTACATATTATTTTTTCGGCTCAAGCCAAGCCTATTGAAACTGGCTGAAATATGTCCTTCCGAAATTGGACTTTATCTGTCATAAATGTTTAATTTATATAGGTATCTCCACAAATTCCGCTCCAAATAAGTTTTATATATACATAATTCATGTCACCAAATTTTGTTACGGTCGGTCCATAATTAGTCATAGCTCCCATATAGACCCGCATCCGAAAATCACTTAACGTGCATAAATCGCTTAAAAATTTTGGTATACACACAAAATTCAATATATTTAACTTTAATATAGACATACATCACACGACCTAATTTCATGGTGATCGGTCCATAATTGATCATAGCCCCCATATAAGGCCCACTTCCGAAAATCACTCAAAAATATAAATTATTGAAATTTTAAAAGAAAAAATGTTTTTGCTCTTTTACTTAGTGTAGGGTATTATATGGTCGGACTTGACCTTCGTGAGAAGGGTATATATAAGTTTGTCATTCCGTTTGTAATTTCTACATTTTTCATTTCCGACCCTATAAAGTATATATATTCTGGGTCCTTATAGATAGCGGAGTCGATTAAGCCATGTCCGTCTGTCTGTTGAAATCAATTTTCTGAAGACCCCAGATATCTTCGGGATCCAAATCTTCAATAATTCTGTCAGACATGCTTTCGAGAAGTTTGCTATTTAAAATCAGCAAAATCGGTCCACAAATGGCTGAGATATGAGCAAAAAACCGGGACAACCTCGATTTTTGACTTATTTTTGATCTATATCTGGATTACTAAGTCATTAATATAGACAATATGGATATCTAATGATAAATATTTCAAAGTCCATTGCAACGATGTAGATAAGGCTATAGTAAGTTGGACCTACAATGGGTCAAACTCGGGAAAAATATATTTTAACCCGAATTTTTTTTTATACCCTTCACCTTCGTGAGAAGGGTATATATAAGTTTGTCATTCCGTTTGTAATTTCTACATTTTTCATTTCCGACCCTATAAAGTATATATATTCTGGATCCTTATAGATAGCGGAGTCGATTAAGCCATGTCCGTCTGTCTGTCTGTTGAAACCAATTTTCTGAAGACCCCAGATATCCTCGGGATCCAAATCTTCAATAATTCTGTCACACATGCTTTCGAGAAGTTTGCTATTTAAAATCAGCAAAAAAAACCAGGACAACCTCGATTTTTGACCTATTTTTTACCTATATCTGGATTACTAAGACATTAACATAGACAATATGGATATCTAATGATAGATATTTCGAAGACATTTGCAACGACGTACACGACAAAATCGGAAAAAAATTTTTAACCCGAATTTTTTTTCATTAAAAAATTTTGTTTGTCATACATTTTTTTTTTTTTAAAAAAAAATTTGGAAAAAACTTTTTTTAAAAAAAATTAAAAAACTATTTAAAAAAAAAAAAATTTAAAAACAATTAAAAAAAAAATTAAATTTTGTTTACCTAAAAATATTTAAAAAAAATTATTTTAAAGTATAATTTGGTGAAGGGTATATAAGATTCGGCACAGCCGAATATAGCTCTCTTACTTGTTTTTAAATTAAAGAAGTTAAGCAAAACTTTACGCATATTACGACATTTACGAAACAGAAAAAACTTTGTTGTTTTCAGTATAATGTTCAATAACTAAGTGAGAATAAATGACAGATATTTACCCTTCAAAATGACATATAAGTTATTAAAAACAAACGATACGCCATCTAGTGTGAATCTCACATTTTTAAGTGCCGGTCTTTTTCTATTGAAAATGTTCTTGAGTACTTTTTCTGATGAAAATGAGTAAGTACATTTTATATAGAAATTATATTAGTATTTTTTCTATATGATATTTTTGGTACTTTTTAAGAGGATATTTTTGGTACTTTTTCTACAAAAAATACTTGGAACTTTTTCTATAAGATACTTTTGGTACTTTTTCTGCATTATTTTTTTTGTACTTTTTCTATGGGATATTTTTGGTACTTTTTTAGAGTATATTTTTGGTACTTTTTCTATAAAAAATACTTGGTACTTTTTCTATAAGATAATTTTAGTACTTTTTCTATATTATATTTTTTGTGCTATGGAATATTTTTGGTACTTTTTTTAGAGGATATTTTTAGTACTTTTTCTATAAATAATAGTTGGTATTTTTTCTATAAGATCCTTTTGGTACTTTTTCTTTATTAAATTTTTTGTACATTTTCTATTAGATATTATTGTCACTTTTTGCTACTTTTTCTATAAAATAATTTTGAATTCTTTGTACTTTTTCTATAGCTTATTTTGGTTGTTTTACTTAGGGCATTTTTGGTACTTTTTCTACTGTACATTTTAGATACTTCTCTATTGAAATTTTTTGGTACTTTTTTATGGAAAAAATGTTTAGTACTTTTTTATAGAACATTTTAAAAATTTTGGAATTTGAAAGTTTATATACACTTGAAAAAATTATACAAAACTATTTGTAAACAAATTATCATTAAAATACCAAATGACTAATTGCTGAAAAATGCTTAATCCCAAAAACGACCTTGTTATTATATAAATTCATTAATTTTCAATTATAAATTTTCAAGTCTAAAAAATCAATTTAAGTTGTTTTTGTTCATTCAGCCACATGCAATGAATGAAGATCATGACCAAAATTTTTAACCATTACAAACCATTGACAATTAATATAAACCAAAAACCATAAACAATAATAATGCATTTTGAAAATTCTTTAACAAAAAAATTAAAAATTAAAAATGACTTTTCGAAATGAGCGTGCCAAAAATTGAGCTGAGAGTGTTAGAAGCAAAAACAAAGGCAATTAAAGTGCAGCCAATAAAATTGGCTAGATGGCAAGCAAGGTTGATTTGGCCAACAGCATTAAAGACCATAAAAACAAAACATATTTGGTCATAAAAATGTTTCCATGAAAAATCCAAGATCTTTTGTAAAGGTGTTGAAAACGAATTTTCAAAATTATTGTCAAAGCCAATGCTAAATGCAATTATTAAACATTTATGCAATAAATAAACAATATGGTTGGTTTGTTATTATTTAAATGAAATGATTGTTTCAAAAAAAAATAAAAAAACTAAAGAAAATAATCACAATAAGTCAGATTGAAATCATTTGCTATAGTTTCAATTTCAAGCTTGAGATTTATTTTTAAATTTCTATGGATTGAAACTACATTTCCGGTTTATTAGCCAAACAGTTCATTAAACCTTTTAAACCTTGTAGATACATAGATACTTACTTCATATAAATACAATACAATAATACATAGTATTGTACTCACTCGCATAATTGTAGTTTTAATTGCTGATTTCGTTGTTGTTTTTTTTTTTTTTATTTTTTATTATTAAACACTTTATTTTATATGTTTAATTAACAACCATAATTATTGCCGTGTAAATGCTGCGATTGTTAATTTTATTTGAAACATTAAAACAAAAACAAATTAATAAAATATTAGTAATAATACATTTTGTAGTGTCTTACATTTGTTTCAATTATTACTATTTGACTTGTAATCTGTAAGATTTAATACTAACAAACTATAGAATATTTTATTGTAATTTGCTGTAATTTTAAAGAATTTGTTTTACAACTTTTATTGTTTGTTTTGAGTCTTTTCCATTTTGTTTCATTTTGGCTTCCGTTTATTTGTTTTGATTTTCTTGCCCATAAAAACCCCTTCCAAACAGTTTTAATTATTGTTAATTATTTTATTAAAAAAAAGTGTAAAAATCTATTTAGAATTAACCTTGACTTAAAAACCATAATAATTGTTGTTGTTTTTATTATAACCGAACATTTTATAGTTTTAAACATATTTTGCCACTAAATTGGAGAGGGAATTTAGTATGTTGGGTTTTTCAATAGATTTGTAACAAAAAAAAAAGGACTCAATACAGCCACAAATTTAGTTGCTTAAAAGTTCTATAGGAAAGCACTAACAATTTTTTTGTACTACAGAAAAAAAGTACTAAATATTTTTGTAGAGAAAAATTATAAAAAGGTACTAAATAATTTTCTAGAGAAAAAGTCTTAAACAAATTTCGAGAGATAAAGTACTAAAATATTTTCTAGAGAAAAAGCACTAAAAAACATTTTGTACAGAAAAAGTACCATAATATTTTCTAGAAAAAGAGTACCAAAATACTTTCTATAAAAAATAAAAAAAAGTACTAACATACATTATTTATAGAAAATGTACTAAAAAAAATTATTTATAGAAAAAGTACAAACAAATATTCTATGGAAGTACCACCATTTTAGATAGAAAACAGTACCAAACAAAACCTTTTGCCTTAGAAAAAATTTTTTTTATAGAAAATGTTTAGTACTTTTTCTATAGAAAAATATTTAGTACTATTTTTCTATAGAAAAGTATTTAATACTTTTTTTATTAAGAATAGTATTTCGTACTTTTTTATACCCTTCATCGTGAGTGGCAAGGGTATATATAAGTTTGTCATTCCGTCTGTAATTTCTACATTTATAATTTGCGAACCCACAAGTATATATTATTATAAATAGCGGAGTCGATATAGCTATGTCCGTCTGTATCAACTTTCAGTTCCTATTTAAAATCGACAAAATCGATCCATAAATGTCTGAGATATCAACAAAAAACCACGACTACCTAAATTTTTGATATATATCTGGATGACTAAGTCATTAATAAATAAAATATGGATATCTAATGATATATGTTTTAAAGTCATTTCCAACGACTTGTATAACGCGATAGTACTTCGGACTTATAATAGATCAAAATCGGGAAAAATAATTTATTACCGGATTTTTTTTTTCCAAAAAAAAAAAATTGTTTGATATAACTTTTTTCTCAGTAATAAAATTTTTTCAGCTAAAAAATTGTTTGTTTCAAAAAATGTTTTAAATTTCGCGCTTTATAAAAACATTTTCTATAGAACACTTTACTCAAATTTGTCTCTAGCTAAAAGTACTAAGAACATCTCAGACGTTCGCAATTTTTAAAAGCTTGTGATTTGTTTCATTAAAATTGTTTCTGTTGAAGCAAATTTCAAAACAATATTTTTTACGAGTCCAAAAATAGTCAGTTTTGAATTAGAAATGTTGAATATTCATATAGTTTTTATTTCATAGAAAACAATTTCTTATGATAGATTTTTTGTCAAAAACAAACATACAAATCTTATCCCATGGGAAGAAATGTTTACAAAAGCACGATATTTTCATTATTAGAGAAATTATTGCAACATAAAAATGTCTCTAATTTTTAATAGGGGGACATTTCCATCCAAAGTTCTAGTTCAGTTCAGTTCAGTTCTAGTTCAGTTCTAGTTCAGTTCTAGTTCAGTTCTAGTTCAGTTCTAGTTCAGTTCTAGTTCAGTTCTAGTTCAGTTCTAGTTCAGTTCTAGTTCAGTTCTAGTTCAGTTCTAGTTCAGTTCTAGTTCAGTTCTAGTTCAGTTCTAGTTCAGTTCTAGTTCAGTTCTAGTTCAGTTCTAGTTCAGTTCTAGTTCAGTTCTAGTTCAGTTCTAGTTCAGTTCTAGTTCAGTTCTAGTTCAGTTCTAGTTCAGTTCTAGTTCAGTTCTAGTTCAGTTCTAGTTCAGTTCTAGATCAGTTCTAGTTCAGTTCTAGTTCAGTTCTAGTTCAGTTCTAGTTCAGTTCTAGTTCAGTTCTAGTTCAGTTCTAGTTCAGTTCTAGTTCAGTTCTAGTTCAGTTCTAGTTCAGTTCTAGTTCAGTTCTAGTTCAGTTCTAGTTCAGTTCTAGTTCAGTTCTAGTTCAGTTCTAGTTCAGTTCTAGTTCAGTTCTAGTTCAGTTCTAGTTCAGTTCTAGTTCAGTTCTAGTTCAGTTCTAGTTCAGTTCTAGTTCAGTTCTAGTTCAGTTCTAGTTCAGTTCTAGTTCAGTTCTAGTTCAGTTCTAGTTCAGTTCTAGTTCAGTTCTAGTTCAGTTCTAGTTCAGTTCTAGTTCAGTTCTAGTTCAGTTCTAGTTCAGTTCTAGTTCAGTTCTAGTTCAGTTCTAGTTCAGTTCTAGTTCAGTTCTAGTTCAGTTCTAGTTCAGTTCTAGTTCAGTTCTAGTTCAGTTCTAGTTCAGTTCTAGTTCAGTTCTAGTTCAGTTCTAGTTCAGTTCTAGTTCAGTTCTAGTTCAGTTCTAGTTCAGTTCTAGTTCAGTTCTAGTTCAGTTCTAGTTCAGTTCTAGTTCAGTTCTAGTTCAGTTCTAGTTCAGTTCTAGTTCAGTTCTAGTTCAGTTCTAGTTCAGTTCTAGTTCAGTTCTAGTTCAGTTCTAGTTCAGTTCTAGTTCAGTTCTAGTTCAGTTCTAGTTCAGTTCTAGTTCAGTTCTAGTTCAGTTCTAGTTCAGTTCTAGTTCAGTTCTAGTTCAGTTCTAGTTCAGTTCTAGTTCAGTTCTAGTTCAGTTCTAGTTCAGTTCTAGTTCAGTTCTAGTTCAGTTCTAGTTCAGTTCTAGTTCAGTTCTAGTTCAGTTCTAGTTCAGTTCTAGTTCAGTTCTAGTTCAGTTCTAGTTCAGTTCTAGTTCAGTTCTAGTTCAGTTCTAGTTCAGTTCTAGTTCAGTTCTAGTTCAGTTCTAGTTCAGTTCTAGTTCAGTTCTAGTTCAGTTCTAGTTCAGTTCTAGTTCAGTTCTAGTTCAGTTCTAGTTCAGTTCTAGTTCAGTTCTAGTTCAGTTCTAGTTCAGTTCTAGTTCAGTTCTAGTTCAGTTCTAGTTCAGTTCTAGTTCAGTTCTAGTTCAGTTCTAGTTCAGTTCTAGTTCAGTTCTAGTTCAGTTCTAGTTCAGTTCTAGTTCAGTTCTAGTTCAGTTCTAGTTCAGTTCTAGTTCAGTTCTAGTTCAGTTCTAGTTCAGTTCTAGTTCAGTTCTAGTTCAGTTCTAGTTCAGTTCTAGTTCAGTTCTAGTTCAGTTCTAGTTCAGTTCTAGTTCAGTTCTAGTTCAGTTCTAGTTCAGTTCTAGTTCAGTTCTAGTTCAGTTCTAGTTCAGTTCTAGTTCAGTTCTAGTTCAGTTCTAGTTCAGTTCTAGTTCAGTTCTAGTTCTAGTTCAGTTCTAGTTCAGTTCTAGTTCAGTTCTAGTTCAGTTCTAGTTCAGTTCTAGTTCAGTTCTAGTTCAGTTCTAGTTCAGTTCTAGTTCAGTTCTAGTTCAGTTCTAGTTCAGTTCTAGTTCAGTTCTAGTTCAGTTCTAGTTCAGTTCTAGTTCAGTTCTAGTTCAGTTCTAGTTCAGTTCTAGTTCAGTTCTAGTTCAGTTCTAGTTCAGTTCTAGTTCAGTTCTAGTTCAGTTCTAGTTCAGTTCTAGTTCAGTTCTAGTTCAGTTCTAGTTCAGTTCTAGTTCAGTTCTAGTTCAGTTCTAGTTCAGTTCTAGTTCAGTTCTAGTTCAGTTCTAGTTCAGTTCTAGTTCAGTTCTAGTTCAGTTCTAGTTCAGTTCTAGTTCAGTTCTAGTTCAGTTCTAGTTCAGTTCTAGTTCAGTTCTAGTTCAGTTCTAGTTCAGTTCTAGTTCAGTTCTAGTTCAGTTCTAGTTCAGTTCTAGTTCAGTTCTAGTTCAGTTCTAGTTCAGTTCTAGTTCAGTTCTAGTTCAGTTCTAGTTCAGTTCTAGTTCAGTTCTAGTTCAGTTCTAGTTCAGTTCTAGTTCAGTTCTAGTTCAGTTCTAGTTCAGTTCTAGTTCAGTTCTAGTTCAGTTCTAGTTCAGTTCTAGTTCAAGTTCAGTTCTAGTTCAGTTCTAGTTCAGTTCAGTTCTAGTTCAGTTCTAGTTCAGTTCTAGTTCAATTCTAGTTCAGTTCTAGTTCAGTTCTAGTTCAGTTCTAGTTCAGTTCTAGTTCAGTTCTAGTTCAGTTCTAGTTCAGTTCTAGTTCAGTTCTAGTTCAGTTCTAGTTCAGTTCTAGTTCAGTTCTAGTTCAGTTCTAGGAATAGACAGAAATTCTAAAACTCAAGTTTTTGGATTTTTTAACTTTTTTTGGGGACTTATGCCATTTTTTTCTAGGATTATAAGTGCCTATAATATCTTTAAATTAAAAGGAAGGGTACTTTGCTAATTCCACTTAAACTTAAAGCTCAAATAAAAAATAAATTCTAAAGTGTTAAATAAAACATTAACATGACTTTAACGTGTTCATAATACGTCAACTGATAAGAATTAAATACATTTTTATATTGTTTATACACTATTTTTTATATATAATTTCATTTAAAAATAAATTAACATTATTTCTTTTGCATTTATAGTGTCAGGGCTATTAAAGTACATACAATAAGTAGGTAAGTAAGTAAGTAAGTGTGAAATGTTTTTTTTTTTTTGTAATTGTTTAAAAAACTATTTTGTTTTGTTCAATTCTTTAAAAGTGTTCTTATGTTTTAAATTAAATAAGTTTAACGTTTATGGTTAGATGGAGACATGGACATACGGGAACTATGTGTCTTGAGGCACGTACATATGTATGTTTTCTAAAGTTAAATTTAACTGGGCTCAGTATCAGAACCAGTAATAGTTTGTTATGAATCATAACAGGATTTATGCCTGAGTAATTATTAATATCAAGTTTAAATTCACATTTGTCTATTTGTTTAAAATTTAAAGTCTGTTATTTTAGTTAATTAGGTGTGTATGATAATTAAAATTAAAATGTAATTGGTTTCCAATTACTCAATGCGTACGCATTTTTATTTTACAGCAGGAGTCATTGGTTAAAAGCTATTTTTTTATAGCAAAAAAATTTTATATAAAAATTAAATAAATGGTAATAAATATGTAACTACTTCTCAATTATCATTGAATTTTGAAATATCAGTAGAGTCAAGCGCTGTCACTTAATACGTGCGTGTTGCAAAGATTTGGGGCCTCGGTGTAATTTTAGCAAAAAAGTTATAATTTTCTCAGGCTCATATCTTGCAAACAGTTAGGAATTTTGATTTACTCTCTGCGGCAAAGTTGTAGCCCTTGTCATAAAGGGCTACATGTTTGCCTCAAACCCTATATGGTTATTTTTCCATGACTCAAAAAATTACACACAGTGTAATAATCGCTTAATAACTCATTTTTATATTTTTTGTTGCTTGACTGGTTTTTGAAATAAACGTTTCAATTAGCGTTACTGTCAAATAATTGTTTTTACCCACCCAATTCTAATAATTTCAACTATTCTGTTAAATTTTTTTTATTCTAACAATTTGTTTAATTAAAATTAATTTCTTTCCATTTTGTTTAAAATGTTTTTCTTAACAATATTAATTACCAGCAATTAAAACATAAAAAAAAATATTTCAACAAATCTGTTAAATTTGCGATAAGAGAACTTAAAAAAATAACAACGAATAGCTGCTAGTTTGTATTAATATTAAGCACATTAATTAAATCAATTAAATGTTAATTGAGTCTTAAATAAATTGAAATTAGAGTACAGACACAAGAGCAAGTCTAGTTAAGTATAAATGATTAAACTATAAATTCTAAATTCCTAAAACATTAACATGGTGGACATCTGTTGCAAAATCATTCTAGAGATTGTTTAGATTTCATTCAAAACAGTCGAGAGCTGGTGTTTTAATCTAAATGCAAAAACATTTTTAGCATTTTGTTTAACATTTTATGGCTTAAAGGTTTGTTGTTTATCTTTTTTAATTTTCAGCATGTTTAATTAATTATAGTGTTTAAATAAAATGTTTATTTATTTATTTATTTTGTTAAGAGCAAAACAACAAATGTTATGCAAATTACATTTACCCCTTTTTAGAAATGTGTTGCCAAGTGCAAGTGACCGACAATTGAAACTTGGATAGATTTTGCTAAGGAATTTCTTTTTTAACACTTGGATCTAGAATCTAGCACAGGTGTATGTTTTTTTAATATCTATTTCCACTTCCAGTTTTTTGCTCTTGCCAAGAAATTCAAATTAGACCACATTCTACAGGAAAACAAAAAATACATAAAAAATTGTATTAAAACTAATTCAAGAAAGTGAATTTAATTTTTAATTAGCTGGCAGTAGCATTAGTATTATTTAATACCAGCTTAAAATGAATATATTTGTCGTTTTTAAGGGTGGGTTGCTTGCTCTACAAGACTCTATCTATATCATTTTAAACTGTTACTAAGTAACCACAAGTTTTGCTATAAAATGCTGCTGCAAGTATTTCCAACCACATAAAAAGTAACATTTTATACAGCTTTCAGTCAGTTGTGAATTAGAACACGAGCACTTTGAATTAGAACAGTATTTATACAGACAGATTTACCAACTGTACCAACTGTTAGTTGATTTATGTTAAAAAGGAACAGGTGGCCAGTGATTACGTGCATATTTTAAATGCTGGAGCAGAGATCTTGTACAATTGGGTTATTATAAGCTGACAGTGAAATTATATTGATTAGAGTCGAATAAATCCTGAGTAGGATATTATGGAACAAGAGTTATAGCAGTAGACTTAATAAAACTCAAAACAGCTTACCCGGAAGTAGAATTGTAAGCGAATTATATCAAGCTCCTGTTAATGGAAGGCATAGGGAAACCGCCAGGATATAAATAAATTTGTCATTCCATTTGCAAATTCTACAATATTCATTTGCAACTCTATATAGTTATTATGGATCCATATACATAAGAAAGTTGATACAACGATATCCTTCAGATCTCCTGTTAATTTGTGTGTTGAAATCAAGCTCCACAAGGCTGCAGATATCTTATGAACGGAAATATTTTAATAATATGTAAGATATGTATTCCAAAAATTTGGTACTGAAAATCAGCATTTTGGTAGTCCATAAATGGCCAAAAACACGATTTTCTCAATTTTTAAAAAAAAAATATTTTTGTATGACATAAAAAGGTGGGATTTTTTTAAACTTTAGGCTTTTATTTTGAAACATTTGCACAATATAAATTTATTCAAAGTATTGGCCATTGTTAGCTATGACCTTTTCCTATCTTTATGGCAACATATGGATTCTGAGCCAAAAGAACTGATTATCTTTTGAGGCCAAGAACGAATCAAGTAAATTTCGGATACTCTGTTCGGTAACAGGTATTGCAGCATGTGGCCGAGCGTTGTCATCATGGAATATTACGTGTTCATGTCTGGCCGCATATTTTGGGCATTTTTCGGCCAACGATCACTTCAAACGAATCAATTGCGTTCTGTACAGATCACAATCACAAGGAATTGACTGATCAGATTTCAGCATATCATAATAGATAGGACCCTTTTGCTCCCACCAAATACAGAGTATTACCTTAGCGCCATGGATATTTGACTTAGGTATCGATTCGACTGGTTGGCTGGGCTTCACATACGATCTCTTGCGCTTCGAGTTATCGTAATGGATCCATTTTTCATCACAAGTAATGATTCGCTGCAAAAATTATTTTCTTTTATAGCGTTCAAGCATCATTTCGGATATTCAAAATCGTCTTTCAAGGTCTCTCGCCATCAATTTGCCGATTTTGGATGCATCCTGCTGCTTGCAAATGTTTTAAAATTGCTGATTGAGTAACTCCCAATGATCTTGGAAGCTCTTGTTGAGTTTTACAACAATCTTCATGGATTCAATCTTCTCCAATTCTTGGTCTTCAAACTTTTTTGGCTGGCATGGGCAATCTTTGTCTTCCGTGTGAAAATCACCACTTCAGAACCGCACAAACCATCTCTCGCACATTGATACCAATGGAACACATTCACCATAAGCTTTCATAAGCAATCGGTGTGCTTCACACAGAGAAAAGACATTCGTAGTGGCAACCGAATTTGTAGCCAATTGAATGATTCGGTTGCTCACATAGAATTTTTCGGTTCTAGCAACAGAAAATCAGTTACTAGGGAAGAATTTCGGTTGAGGCAACCAAACTTTGGTTATCCTTTATAAAATTTTGTAGCCACAACTGTAAAATTCGGTCACCAAGACAGAAGCATTTGATTGGCAATAAATTCGGTTGCTGCAACGAATCTGTTTTCTCTGTGCAGCGACACTTTTTTCAAATTAAAGAAGTGAAGCTAAACTTCCAGCATATGACGGTTTGTTGTCACAAAATTCGACATTTTCGAGTCTATTTTCTAGATTGCACTTTTAATAGTCCCAAGCGTTATTGAGACAACTACCATAATATAATATTTTAAGCGGATTTATCTCTGACAGTTTGTGGTCCAAATCACAACTATAATAGAGTTTATAAGCAGCGACCTAAATCAGGATAAGGTCGAAAACCTAACCTGGACTAAAATTAACTATCGTTATTTAAAGGCTTCTAAAAATCCAATAAAACTTCAATTACACTGTTAAACAAATTGAGACTTTTTGTTTGGTACAGAACATAGACCCTATAATTCTGAAAGGGCATGTTGAGTAGATCATTTTTGTAGAAGAAACATATAGTTCAGCTGGTCTGAATTTTTTTTTTACAGTGGGTTAAAGTTTTAGTTTTTGATCGAAGAAGGAGCATTATACTAACTGAAAAAATTTTCTTATATTGCGGAATTTTATGGGGATCATTTTTGTAGGAGATCTTAACCCTCTATCTCCTCTCTATAGGGGTCAATTTAACCCTCAAAAAAAGTCCTTTCAAAAAGGACATTTAAGGATTAAAATGTTCTACGTAAATTTTTGCAGGAAAATTTAAGTAGGGCCCACCAAAGATACTAAAGTTGTAAGTAAAGCCATTTAAGCTTAATTAGCAAAATTACACGCCACCTCGTGTCTCCCATTTTTAAAAAAATCGTTAAAAATCCAAGTATGTATGATCCGAATGAATAAATAGTCCTTAAGGAGATCTAAAAAAACATTCATACTCATGTAAGTTATCTCTTTGAGTTCAAGAGATATTTAGGTTTATTTTTTTAAAATTTGGCTCGATCTTTTTTTTGGTTTTTTAGATATGGAGGGCCTACAGAGGTTCCAATTTTTTTTTTAAAATATCATGTATATTTGCGATAAAATTTCGAATACAATAAAAGCAACTTGCTAACAGTTATCTTGTCCCCATAAAAAGTTACACGCTTGGATGCGTGTAACTTTGATGGAACATAGAAAAAATGGCGGTATTTATACCCTACACCACCATAGTGGGAAGGGTATTATGCGTTTGTGCAGATGTATACCGATCGACTTAGAATCACTTTCTGAGTCGATTAAGCGATGTCCGTCCGTCTGGTCGGCTGGCTGGCCATGTAAACTTTGTGCGCAGAGTACAGGTCGCAATTTTGAAGATATTTCTACCAAATTTGGTACATATTATTTCTAGGACCAAGCCTATTGAAACTGGCTTAAATCGGTCCATTATTTCACCTAGCCCCCATACAAATGTCCTCCCGAAATTGGACTTTATCGGTCATAAATGTTTAATTTATATATGTATCTCCACAAATTCCGCTCCAAATAAGTTTTATATACACAAAATTCATGTCACCAAATTTTGTTACGATCGGTCCATAATTAGTCATATCTCCCATATAGACCCGCTTCCGAAAATCACTTTAACGTGCATAAATCGCTTAAAAATGTTGGTAAACACACAAAATTCAACATAGTTAACTTTAATATAGACATAAATCACACGACCTAATTTAATGGTGATCGGTCCATAATTGGTCATAGCCCCCATATAAGGCCCACTTCCAAAAATCACTCAAAAATATAAATTATTGAAATTTTTTACTTAGTGTAGGGTATTATATGGTCGGGCTTGACCGACCATACTTTCTTACTTGTTTTTACATTCAAATGTTCACTATTATCATGTTTATTCATTCCTTCTTTAGGCTTTTTAACAAAAACACAAACTACAAAGCTTTTTCTTGAGAAACACTCAGAGTCGTTGGCGGGAATCGAACTCGCAATCTTCAGACTGATAGTCCACCACACTAACAAATGGCTATGGGTTCACTCGTCACATACAATGATTTAAATATATAAGTCATTTCTTTAAAGTCACTACAATAATTAGTTAAATGCAAGGACTACAATAACTCATTTATTATAGGGACTGACAAAAGTTGTTGGCAAGTTGACTGACTGATTTCATATTTCGGAAAATCATAAAATCTTTCGACTTTGACAAAATAGAAACATATTGACATATTTATGAATTAATGTCAGATGAGATTCGAACATTCATCAAATTATAAGCCAGCCATTACTATAACACTTCAAAGTATACATAGCAGTTATTTCAGAAATGTTACATTCGTCATTAAAAAAAATTAACTTCTTTCTTTAATGTCTAAACATTTAAAATATTTAAATATTCAGTCCATTATTTTTTCACCAAAAAAAACATTTTTTTTTCAAGTTATTTACCAATAATTAACTAAACAAAAATTCTTTAAAATTGTTGCCCAAAAAAAAAATAAGCGTGTTCATTCACAAAATTTATTGTCAATATTTATAGTTTTTAAGTTAAATAAACAATAAATCTTCTCATAAATATTTAATAAAAAATAACAGAATTGGAATTTATTTAAGACATCATTACTCACTTATTAGTAACGTTATTAAATTCAAATAAATAGATACTTACAACCCATATCTGTTAGTGATCTTTTGTTTGATTATTAACAAAAAATAAATAAAAATAAACAATTGTTTAATAATTAAACTTTAATACTTTTTTTAAAGTGTTTTTTTTTTTGATGAATAGCGTCAAAAATACTTGAGTTGTGATGGAACATTTCACGCTTATTTAAATTTAAATATTTATTTAATTTTATTTTTTTCATTCAAGTGTATTTTCTTTTTTGAATAGAAGCGTAAATAAAGTGGGCTTAAATACTTGTGTACTTTCTTCTTATTTAAGAAAGATAATATTGATTTTAGTTAATAGTAAATAAGTTGGTAAATAAGTAATAATAATAATAATGGATTTTTTTAATAATAATATTATTTTGGCAGCCTTTTAAGTTCTAAAGAAGTTCTAAAGGAAATTCTTTCAAAGAAATCACTTTGATTTAAATGAAATATTACTTTACAATCATACTACTTACTTGATCATTCATAAAAGTTTAGTTGTGGTATTTATTCTTTAATTATTTTAAATAAAATTAAAAAAAAACAAGTAAGAAATATGGTATTATATGGTCAAGCCCGACCATATAATACCCTACACTAAGTAAAAGAGCAAAAACATTTTTCTTTTAAAATTTCAATAATTAATATTTTTGAGTGATTTTCGGAAGTGGGCCTTATATGGGAGCTATGACCAATTATGGACCGATCACCATGAAATTAGGTCGTGTGATTTATGTCTATATGATAGTTTACTATGTTGAATTTTGAATTTTTTTGTGAGTATACCAACATTTTTAAGCGTACAGTAAACAAATATATGTTTGTGGCAATCATATTTATGATGAATAATTTTATCATAATATATTGTTCTCAGATTATGATAAGCCTTAAGCCGAGAGCAACATAATATGATAACCATATATATGGTTGCTACAATCATGTGAATCGTAAATTAACCATATTATGGTTACCATAATCATGTAAATGGTTACTGTTACTATAATATAGTTAAAAAACTTGTAACAATATTGAAATGGTTACAGTAACCATGCCCAACTATATTTTTTCTCTGCGTATATAATGTCGAATTTTGTGTGGGAAGTTTAGCTTTACTTCTGCCGCTAAAGCACACCGATTGCTCACCAAAGCTTATGGTGAATGTGTTACATCGGCTTTAACGTGCAAGAGATGGTTTGTGCGGTTCAGAAGTGGTGATCTAGAAGTTTGAAGACTAAGAATTGGAGTCATTACTCCATGAAGATTGTTGTCAAACTCAACAAGAGCTTGCAAAATCATTGGGAGCTATTCAATCAACAATTTCAAAACGTTTGCAAGCAGCAAGATTCATGGAAATGTAAGGAAATTGGGTACCATACGAATGGTAGCCTAAGACCCTTTTGCACCGAATCATTAACTGTCATGAAAAATGTATCAATTATGATAACCCGAAGCGTATGTGAAGCCCAGCCAACCAGTCAAATCGACACCAAAGCCAAATATCCATGACGCTAAGGTAATTATCTGTATTTGGTGGGAGCAAAAGGGTGCTATCTATTATGAGCTGCTGAAATCTGGCCAGACCATCACAGGGAACCTGTACTTAATGCAACTAATTCGTTTGAAGTGAGCATTGGCCGAAAAACACCCAGAATATGTGGCAAAACATGAAAAAGTAATATACCATCGTGACAACGCTCGGCCACATGTTGCAATACCTGTTACAAAGTATTTATAATGAAGTGGTTGGGAAATTTGCCTCACCCGCTTTATAGTCCAGACCTTGCTCTGTTCCAACTACTATTTGTTTCGATCGATGCAGAACGCTCTCTCTAGGATATGCTTTACATTAGAACAGAGTATCCGATATTAGCCTGATTCGTTATTTGCCTCAAAAGATGAGCAGTTCTTTTGCTCGGAATTAGAGTATCCAAAACCCATTATCATTGTAAACTCCACCAGTTTCGGTGTTTTTAACTTTTCGGTTTTTTGACAAACCGATTTTTGTATGACGGTTAACCGGTTTTAATGAAATATATTTTCTAAAGCACATTCAAAAATATTTATGAAAAACTTTGATACCATTTTTTAAAATATTGATTTTTTTTATAGAAAATTGTAGCATTTGACAACATTTCGTAAAATATATAAAATAATTGCATAAAGAATTCGAAAATGCTAAATTTCCATTAAATAAAAACTTAATATAAACCGGTTAACCGGTTTTTCGGAAGACAAAAACCGAAACCGGTTTTTTAAAAAACACACTTTTTCGGTTATACCGCGAACCGGTTATTTAAATTTGCCGGTTTTTAAGCACTCTATTCGGAATCCATATGATGCCAACATATGGCCAATACATTGAATAAATTTTTATTGCACAAATGTTTGAAAATAAAAGCTAACAAATTTGAAAAAATCCCGCAGTTTTAAGTCATGTTCCCTATATAAAAGAAATTTCTTCAGGCTCGTATACATTTTGTAAATTTTTCTGAAAGAAAACATTATTTAAATACATGTAGGAACATTGACTCCCACATATTGTAAAGAAAAATTATTTTGTTCAAATCATGACACAACATTAGAAAATAAATTCTCAATTAGACAATTCTTGTAACGACAAACAAAATAAAATTTAAAAAAAATCAAAATCAAAGTTTGACGTTATAGGGGTAAATATTGAAAACTCTTCCTAGTGATTCTAACTTCTACAATTATTGTATCATGATTTAAATATACAAAAAGTTAATATGATTTCTCACTGTAAATTATAATCATTTTTGGAACATATTTTCCCCGTTTTAGGAATTTCGGAATTTAAGTGAAGACAATGCCAAAAGTTATCAATTCATTGATTAGAAAACCTTTTGATCTATATAAGTTATAAATTTTATAAAGATATCATAATCCGTTCGAATTTTACACTAATGCGAATTTTTCTCCACGAAAAATCACTAAATTTCTAGTTTTTATGGTAAAAAATTGATCGGAAACCTTGTTTTCTATAAAATATTAAAGTCATGTTCGAAAGTTTTCAATTGTTTAAAAATTAAAAGTATTCTGGAATTCAAGCTAATCGAGATTTTACTGTGACATAGAGATAAACTATTTTTTAATTTCAAAATTGTGCCATATACATTAATTCCAACACCTGTTTAATTTTGCAACAGAAAAATCTATTAAACATTTAGTTGCCAAGTTCATTGCATAAAATAAATCTGGGTAGGTAGGTAGGTCTCTTAGAATAATTGAACCTCTGTTATAATTGCTCCATATGGCTAAAATGGAATTCTAATTATTAATTACAATTATTTATTTTATACTTTTATTAATATTGATAAATTAACAGGCAGTCACAATGCGAGTGTTTTATTAATAACAGAAAAATGCTTTTTAATTCAAACAAGAGTTTGTTTGGGTGGAAACCACGAATAAATTAATGTTTTAAAAACTAATGATTAAGGAGGGATTGGTTTAAATTTTAAACTAAGATAAGACTAAAATTTAAAACAGCCACTGGTTTATTTAGAATTAATCATTATTTGTTTAACATTCATCACAATGTCTTTTTTTGATGCAAACAAAACTTTAAATTTTCCATTCGCAAAATGCTGGTCCTTACTAATGCGATTGTTCTAATGGTCCTTACATGTAACTACTTGTTTAAGTGACGTCATATTAATGACATATTTAACTCCCTACAACTAGCGGGACAGGTTGTATTTATTTAAAAACTATTCTTCTGTATCTAAATACATAGTTAGCAATCATTCATGTGAATTTGAACAATTCAAAAAGAAAAAATTAATCAATTTGTTAAAATAAAAATAAATTAATTCAGGAAGTTTATTTGTATTAAATTGCAATCAATTTATCTTAATCGAAATTTAAATTTAAATAAACTAACACGTATTTTCCTCTATCCATATTTAAATAAATAACTTCTAAATTTGTCTCCACAATAGTTTATATAAACTTTCATTCCAGATTCTTAATAATAAAGTTGAGCTGCTACAAAACGAAAATTTACATAAGACTCTTACAATAGATTTCGAAACTTCACACACAATTGATCTAGTTCTGAATAATTTGAATATGAATTCTGTTTGGTTTGAAAACTTGGTCTGCTAGTTTTTCATAAATCATAAACAAAACAATACAGTTTTAAATAAAACTATTTGTTTAAATGAAATAAAATAAATACACGGAAAAAATAATCTTTTATTTAAAAGAAGTGTGTTAGTAAATAAAAAGGGATTAAAGCTGGTGTTCGTTCAATGAACCCAAAATAATGAAAAATCTTTAATTATAATTTAGTGTTTATTTATTTATATTAATTTTTAAATATTTTATTATAATAATGTTTGGAATAACGTAACGCAAATTACAAACATATTTTCAAATAAATTATGTTGAAATCAGACATTTGTTCACGTGTCACAGTGGTATCGATGGCAAAATGTGCTTTAATAAATATGGAATAAATAAAGAACTTTTTTGTTATCATTAAATTTAGAATTAAGGTGCAGTTAGGCTTCCATAAGTTGTTATATAGCTATATATGTACTTTTGTAAATAATTCTTATCTGGTGATAGGATAAATATCATAGATGACAACAAGATATGTAACTGAGAGCCAAAAACCAAAGTCTGTTATCAAAAACATAATTCCTGAGAATGTAATGTCATGTATTTATATATGATGCAATTGCATTAAATTAGAAAAGAGTCTAAAAATAGACATTTTTTAAATTAATTTTTAAAAATAGTAAAAAAAATTAAATTAAAATAATAAACATGAGGAATTATTTCCAACATATGTAACTGTTTCATAAAACATAAAAACCATGATTTACATGCAACTGCGGGACATCACATATGTGTAAACTTATGGTGTTTTCTTTTCTGACACAAAATGTTGCCTATATATTTTGTACCATTTATTAAATGTTACCCATTCCCTCATAATGTGTTGCATTTTTAACGATCACAATAGAACAAAAATCATTACCATTTATGCAATTTTATTTTATGTAGCTTCGAAATATTATAAAACTATACTTTTTGCTTACATAAAAAGTTGTGCATTTCTAACCCTTTGATAAAATTGAGGGTGAAACATGTAGCATATATTCAGGGTTTTAGGGTAACATTATTAGAAAAGAACACGACCAAACTACATTTTTTTCAGAAAAGAACACAAAGAAGGGTAAAAGGCAGAAAAAATGCACCATTTTTCCAGAAAAGAAAACACCATTAACTGTTTGAAATTTTGAACTGGCTTTTCTGGGAAAACGAAAAATTGGAAAATTTTTTTGACCAGATATTTGCAATCAGGGGCTCATAATAATTACCCTAAAAAAGTTATTTTTTTAAAAAAATAAATAAAAATTTTATCTCGGAGCGAAATGGGTTAAAAACCATTTATGGGTTAAAAACCATTTATAAAGCAAGCTGAACATGTTTTTTGTTTTAAAATTTTTTTATTTATTTTTGTGATCAGTTGTTCGTAGAACACGTTTCCTTGAGCACTTAACCATTTCAATTTAATGTTGTGAAGTATAAAAACTAAAAGAATTTAAAGTTTTGAAGTATAAAAACTAAAAGAAACATATAATTTTATTGTTAACAATTCAATAATCCAGGTAAGGTACATACATTTTCATTAAATTTATTGCTAGGCCCTTATTTTAGCATTATTTCCAGCTGACTGCACCTACAATATCTCAGAATCCTTTCGTCCTTTATGTCAAATTTTGTATTCTATTGTTTCTTCCAGAAGCATAAAAAAACAAGTAAGAAAGTAGGGTCGATCAAGCCCGGCCATAAATACCCTACACTGATTAAATGAGCAAAAACATTTTTCCTTTAAAATATCAATAATTTATAGTCGTAAGTGATTTTCGGAAGTTGGGCTTATATGAGAGCTTTCACCAATTACGGACCGATCACCATGAAATTAAGTCTTGTGATTTATGTCTATATCAAAATTATTTATGTTGAATTTTGTGTGTTTGCCAACATTTTTAAGAGATTTATGCTCGTGAAAGTGATTTTTGGAAGCGGGTCTATATGGGAGCTATGACTAATTATGGACCGATCCTAACAAAATTTGGTGACATGAATTTCGTATACATAAATCTTATTTGGACTGAAATTTGGGGAGAGACATGTATAAATTAAACATTTATGACCGTAAAGTCCAATTTCAGGAGGACATTTGTATGGGGGCTAGGTGAAATAATGGACCGATTTCAGCCAATTTCAATAGGCTTGGTGCTTGGGCCGAAATAATTATATGCACCAAATTTGATCGAAATAACTTCAAAATTGCGACATGTACTTTGCGCACACAGTTTACATGGACAGAAAAACAGCCAGCCAGACAGACGGACATCGTTTAATCGACTCAGAAAGTGATTCTAAGTCGATCGGTATACTTTAAGGTGGGTGTTAGACCAATTGTTTTTGGGCGTTATAAACATCTGCACAAACGCATTATACCCTCCCCACTATGGTGGTGTAGGGTTTAATAATGTTGAAGACTTCCGACGCACAGTGGCGCCATTTGAGTTTTTTCGTTGCAAAAATTATAACTTTTGAACCAAATGAGATAATCGAAAAATTTAAAAGGATTATGATAGATAGATTAGTCTATGAAATGTGTATTTGAAAATGGTTCTGCGCCTTTCATGTGCCTACTTATGGGTTAGCAAAGTTGAAATTTTGTGGAAAAATCAATTTTATGGGAAGTAAAATAAAGTATTTTTTAAAATTTTTCATTTTTTATGTTTCTTTTTAAAGGCTTTTATGATTTAAAATTATTTCAGAAAAGATTAAAATTTCTTTTTTCGGAAAAATTTTTTTTTGGTTGTTTTTTCACGGTTAATGTAATTTTTGGAAATATGTCTTTTTTTAAAAAATTTTACCTCTAGCAAAAAATGTGGCAAGGACGGACAGCTGGAGATTTTTGCATTAGGTAAAGGAATAATCAAAGAACTTATTTTGAAAATATGGCAAATATAGAAATTTATAGTTTTTTTTTATTTTCCATCAAAGTTGAGAAATATTGAAAAATGGATAGTTGGTAAAAATATTGATTTACCTAGACAAATACAAATCAAAAAGTACAATTTGTTTTATTATTTTCTTAATAAATAGATCTATCAATAGAATATAGTTTTCCATATATTGTATCTGAAAGCGGAAATTACCTATAAATGGTGTTTTTTTGAAAACTGAAAAGCAGTCAACTTTGAAGGGCTATATCTTCTAAAATCTGATTGTAATAAGAGTAGCATATTTGAAATCGTTGGACAATTTGCTGTAAAATAGGTTTATTCAATATTTTTTAGGGGCACATGAAATTTTTGATTTTTGCAGCCTTACTTGTTCTACGAGCGCCACTGTGCGACATAAATGAAAATCAATAACAAATTTATTTTTAACAAAAACAAAAATTTGTCGGGCATTTTCGTATGTTTTTGTTCAGGTACTTCGGCTAATTTTTCATTTAACCTTCGCTTTACCAAAGGTTTTTTATGTACATGGTTTACCAATACCCACCCGGGTGACACTACACTTCTATAAATATATGCGACGAACGAAATTTTAAAAAATTTAAAAAACCTTATAAAAAGTTTAAAATGGTTCTATTAAATTCTATAGAACTCTAGAATTTGTTCAGTGAGTACATATTTCATTTAAATCGAAACAAAATTAAAAAAAATATTAAACCAATAAAATCGATGTGGTCACCCGGGTGGGTATTGGTAAAGCGAAGGTTAACTTGTATCTTCATTCACAAAATAATTATCTTTTATTTGTATTTAATTCCTTGTATCTAGTATTATTTTTATTTTTTTAAAACATTAATGTGTTTAATATTTTCACCACGACTGTTAAAGCCAACAGCGCGCTGCAGCGCCTTTTTATCACACAGTGTTAAGTTTTGACACTAAATATAGAATAAAAGCTTTCCTACACAAAAGCTTTTATATACACAAACTTATTAAAACGTTACTTTTTTATTCATTCAAAACTCTACAAGTACATACTATTAATTTTTAAATTCATTTCAACTAAATTTTTTGTATAATTATTAAAATTTATTACTTTATTTTAAATAAATTACTCTTTACAAAATAATTAAATGAATGAATGAATGACACAGAAATTTACAATTAATTATCAATAAAATTTACTATTTAAATAACAAAAGAATTAACATTAATTTATAAATACAAAAACAATTTAAATTAAGAAAAAAAAACAAATCAAAACATAAATCAATCCATCAATCAATCTTTAGGCAAATTACTATCACTTTTCCCCCGACTGTAGGGTCTTGAACTGCCCAACATTCTCTCCAACAAACTCTGTTTCGATTTACGTTTCGAGGCTATAACTTCCTTGCACAAATCATTAAATACTTCGGCCACCTGGTCCACATGATCTGCCGCCGAGACCTCACTAAATTTACAATCAAAATCTTTGGATAAGATTTCTCCCTCATCTCGACTGACTTGACGTAAATGCACCATATCCACTTTATTGGCCACCAGTTGCACGGGTGTATCAGACTGCAGATCTGATTTGGCACGACGTATATAATTAAAGCTACCGCGGTCTGTTATGGAATAGACGAGTAACAGGCCATCAGCCCATTGTATCAGTTCACCGGCATTGGGAAATTCATCTTCTGCCTGTGTGTGTGAGTTATGACATCATCATCCATCCACGTTAAAGAGAGAGAGAGGAAGACATGAAAATAAAATAGAAAAATTAAAGAAATTATTAAAGTGAATGAAGGTTGCACTAATTTAAATGTTTTGTTAGTATAATGTTTTTTGTTGTTTTCTACATATTCCCCATTTGTTGTTAGTGATTTTTTGGTTTTGTTAGCAGGAGTAAGCTGGCATTAGAAATGAAAGTAAAATCTTGTGCAAACATGCGATGACACCATGTAGTTTATTTGTTTGTCCTTTTTATTCTACTTGTTTAATTTTGCAGGCGCGTCATTGTTGTTTTTATATGGTTTTCGAGGACTTTTCCTCTGCTCTGTGTGTTTTTTTCTCGCTGCCATTTACTGTGACCCAGTTTTGAAAACAAAAAACCATAAATGATGATGCGCGTTGCCACACCATTAAAACCATCTTTAGTAAAATGACATTTTGACACATGATAGAATAAGTATTTAGTTAGAAAATGGGCAGACTAATTAAAACAAAGAGATGGTTGGAGTTTTAGTACAATACGAATGATAGAAAATACATTTGGTGTGAAGAAGAAGGAGATTGTAATTAATCCAGAAAGATGATTAGACTGAAATAAATAGTAACAACTTGTAAGTACATAGATAGTAAGTAGTAAGAGTCATTTCAAACAAGCGAAATTCTTAATAAAATTCAGCTAAGGAATTAATAATTTAAATGGAAACATTACTATTGCAAATTAAATTACTTTTAAGAAAATGCTTTTATAAATTTTAGTTTTCTATTAAATTCAACTTTCCGAAACCGACAGATAATTGGCAGACATACATGCATATATAATTGAATAATACATCGGGCGTGCTTTTTTAAATGTTGCTATTGTTTATATATCTGTCAGCAGATTGAATGCATAAATAAATGGCTGAGATATATTGAAACCAGATGAAAAAAAATTTCCAAATTGTTTCACGAAAATATCGCTTTTCACCCAAAAAATCGATGTTTCACAAAACTAAAACAATGATTTATCAAAATATTTGATGATTTCGAAAGCTCTTAATTCTGTAGACAATTTTAGTTCTCATCTGAACTGAATAAAATAACAGGTCCAGAGAGTTATAGAAAAAAATCAAATAATCTAGAAGAGTTATATATATAAAGAGTCTTCCAAAAGGAACTCCCGAACTTTGAAAGTTTTTAGCGGTCATATTGTTGAAGCTAAATCTGTCTAATTGGCAGTCATTTCTTCAGTTTGTTTTGCCAAATGATAAAATTGTTTAATAATTTATCGTTAATTTCTGTCAAATTTATATCCATACCAATCCACATGAGCTCCATGAGTTTCCAATGCATCCCGTAAAAGTCACAGTTTGGTGTGATGTCATCGGTCCATATTTGTTTAAGAACGGCGGGCCCTATAGGTAGATGATTACCAACTTCTTTTGGTCCGAATAGGATGATATGGAAACCAAAGACGCGTCGTCACCACGTACCACACAGCTCATGCCACTTTGGGCACGTGAATGTGATGTGAACTGGCCATCGAGATCATGCGGTTTGTCTCCGTTAGACTTTTTCTTAAGTCACAGGTCTATATGAATAAACCACAAAACCATAGCGGCCCTGAAAGCCAACATAACAGCCTGATTTATGCGCACAGTGGGGCTGAATCAAAATTTTTTGGAAATAAATCTGGCATTTCAAAACGGCTCATCCGATCGGGATAAAATTTGACACTAACGTAGCCAAGGAGTATTCGAGTTTAAATTATTAAAATGGGCCCTAAAAATGGTCCAGGGGCGGTGCTATGGGGGCTCAAATTAGGATACCTTTGACATGTAAAATTTTTAAACACGTGAACATTTTTTACCCCTCCGATTTCAAAGTCTTTTATATTTTTGGAAAGCGCTCGTCCAGGTCTTGAAAAAACATGATGCATATGCTATTTATCTCTTTTAATTTCCGAGTTATATGCATTTCAAAATTGCAATTTTAAAATTTTGCCATACCTTAGTCTGCTTTTTTAAAAATATATACTTTTGGACCGAATGGACTTGAATTTTTTTTTGTTGGTTAGACAACTAAATTACAAATAACATACAATATCAATTAAAATAAACAATTTTCAATTTAAATATTCAAAAAATTTTTGATTTTTGCTGTTTTTTGGACGAAAAGGTGACTTAAATATTTTTTTTTTAATAAACTTTCTGTAGGAACATATAACAATTTTTCTATAAGCTATATTTACGAAGAACATTTTGGTATAAAAAACATGTCCTATTTTTCGAGTATGTCGCCTCTACGCCCTTCGGAATATGACCTATATTTTTATCAAAATTTCAACTTTGGGAAAGCAGTTTTAGAAACCTTGATGTGTTCCTTATTTATTCCCAAAGTTATTTCCCAGCCCAGAAGGAAATGTGGACCCCATGGGCAAAATTGTAAAAAAATACCATTTTTGGGATTTTCGATCCAATTTTTAGGAATTCCTTTGACCTTTTGACAAGTTTTTTTTCATTTTGTTAATTTGAATGACAATTTTAAAAACCGTTGAAAATTACATTTATTCCGAATTATACTTTTTTTGTTTAGAGAAGTTAATTTTTGGTCTTACAAAAATAATTTCAAGTCAATATCTCAAATAGATTCAAAAATATGCCACTTTAAAACTCCGTCCATCAAAAATATTGCACTTTTTCATACTAAAAAATTTGTGACTGAGTCAGAACCAATGACTTGTGTTAAATAAAATATTAAGAAAATTTATACAAATGGCTGAGAACGATTCAAGCCAATATCGCATTCTCTGTTCCAAAGTGAAGCTTATCCGTGCGAGAGTGTTTTGCATCGATCGAAACAAAAAGTAGTTGGACCTGACAAGGTCTGGACTATAAAGCGAGTGAGGAAAAGCTTCCCAACCACTTTATTCTAAATACTTTTTAAAAGGTATTGCGTTGTCGTGATGGAATATTAAGGTTTCATGCCTGGCCACATATTCTGCGAATTTATCGGCCAATTCTAGCTTCAAACTAATCAATTGCATTCGGTACAAGTGCAATGTGATGGTCTGGCCAGATTTCAGCAGCCCTTTTGCTCCCACCAAATACAGAGCATTACCTAAGCGCTATGGATATTTGGCTTTGGTGTCGATGGTTGACAGGGCTTCTCTCTTCGGGTTAAAATTCAGTGAAAAAATTATTTAGCATTCAAGCACTATTTCGGACATGCAAAATCGTGTTTCAAGATCTCTCAGCTCAACTCGTGTAATATTGATAATCCCTGCTTCTGGATGAATCCTGCTCCATGCAAATGTTTTGAAATTGCAGCTTGAGAAAAGCTCTACAACATATAAGAATCCTAATTAATTTCAACAACTTCCTGCACTTAACAACCACCTGTTTAATATTGTTTAAGCACTACCAATAAGTTTATGCATTTTAAGTCTATAATTAAAATGTAATTTAGTAATAATTCTTTTATTGCCGCCATTTGCTTAAACCTTCAACGCTGATGACCCTAATAATACAAAATAAATTCCCACTACTTCATTTATTTGTAGCTCTCTTCAGTTATCCCCATTTTCCTATAAAATTAATAGTTTTGTATGCTTTGAATTAAATAAATAGTTATTGTAGTTGCCAACGTTACCAAAACTAATAATGTTGGAATATGTAGTATTTAAGTTAAAACATAGAAAGAGTTTTGTACTCGTTCGTTAACTTACCTTGGGACATGTGTCTAGTATTTCAAATAACACTGGCTCCCCATCGACCAAGGCTTCATGTTTATATCGATTTTCTGGAATGGTTTTTAGTTATTATATTAAAATAATATTGAAATGGATAATGAATGGAAAAAATGTGGAAAACAAAAACTTTTGCATACATACACGCAGTAAAAAAACACAATTTAATAAAGCAAACTAATGCAATCATGCGAACTAAAAATAAGCGCAAAATGTAGGAGTTTTGCCTTTTTTTATTACATACTTACATATATTTTACAAACAAAAAACAACATTTTATGGTTAAGGCAGAAAAAATTAATACAGTGGCACACAAAATTTATGGCACCAATTAAATTTGTTTAGAGTGCTAATATTGAGTCAGATTTTTGAATAAGTACCGAACTAGTGATTTTACCCATCATTTAGGGTGGGAGCTAGTTACTTCAATAGCCACGTGACTAATCATTTTAACACGGGCATGTCCTAGACAGGGGGTCTATTGTCTCTTTTTGATTACAATGGGACTGTCTAATAGCTGGTCCAAAGTAGGCAACGCATTGGATTCACATACTGTACGCAGAGAAAAAAACATGGTTGTGGTAACCATAAACTAAGAGCAACATATTATGATCAGATTTATGCTTGTAGTCCAAAACATATTATGATCATTACTGGTATCATTAAATATCATAATATGTTCTGAAATAATCATATTATGATACAAATCAATCATAATATGACCCAAAGTAATGATATTTATGACCCAATTAAATCATATTATGATCCAAAGTAATCATATTATTATTAAAATTTATTTTTATAAATACAAAATTTAAAATATTATTGATAAATTCACTGAAATATATATTGATAAATTCACTGAAATTTATTGTTATTCGCTCTAGAAAAGTTAAAGATAATATACAAATAAAACTATAGAGCGAATGGGAATTATAGACACTCAAAATTTACTTGTAAAAATAACACAGCTTAGACAAACACCAGCACTCACAAATGGTGGGAAAAAAGACTGTTAAAAGTAAACATATTTTGTTTGCATCTTAAACATATTATGACTACATAATATAATTGGGGTATTCACACGGTCTACTATTTGGTCATATTGTCATAATGTCCTAAATTTGTGTTTCAAACAAAAAAGTTCTAAACTAATATGACTATTTGAACTATGTTTATTGTTTTGTCATAAAATAATACTTTTTTTGTTTAAAACACAACAAAAACTATTATAATATATTAGGACATTATGACAATATGACTAATAGCAGACCGTGTGAATACCCCAAATATGTTTACCTATTTATCATTATTTAGTTGTTGTAAATATATTATGTTTACATCTTAAACATATTATGACTACGCGTATAGAAACTTAACATTTAATGGTTGTACATAACATAATATGTTTACCTATTTATCATTACTTAGTTGTCCAAACCATTCGGTGAATCATATTCATATTTATAACATTTAATGGTTACATCAACTAAAATATTGTTTAAAAATTAAAACAACAATTATATGTTTACGACAACAATATATTGTTACAACGAACATAGTATATTTGTCGTAACCATGTCGAACCATGTTTTTTCTCTGCGTGTGGTTACATAGCGTCAGTTACCTTGCTAGCTTTGTAATTGGTTACTTGCTCAGCTACTTGACTAGTTATTTTAACACATGCATGTCCTATGCAGGGGATCAATTGACCCTTTTGATTACATTGTGACTATCTGATAGCTGATCGAAAGTAGTCAACGCTTCTGGTGGGTAAAATAAAGTGCAGTACAAAAAAAGTTACCAGATACTTAAGCAAAAACAAAAATAAACTGTATGAGAATTATACCAACACAATTCGTATAAAACCAGTTTGTACGAATTACTCACAAAACGTTTAAAATGACTACACTCCAGATTACTTAGAGACACTTAAGTGTCAATTGTCTTCACGCTAGATTACTTGGGATGTATAAAGTACCCAATTGTCTTCTCTCTGAACTAAAAAGTGCACACAAGTGTCAAATGACCAAAATATATAAATTGGAGTCCGCCAAGTGATAAGACATTTGTGACAATTACTGTCTTTAAGGGATACATTGACTAATTGCTTAACTGCTGGGTTATGTTAACGGCAACATACCTGGGTATGTTTTGCATTTTCAAAATGCTGTATCTCTGAATTGGATATTCGGATCGACTTGAAATTTCTTGATATCCTAGCTTAGGATAGGATCACCCGTTTGGAAGATAAAGCACATTTACAAAGTTGCACCCTTACGTCAACAGCATACATACCTGGGTATCCATAGTAAAACGCATGCAAATATAATGATAAAATTGAAAAGTATAGTATTTTTTTCAACGTTTTTGCCCACTTTACTCCTCATTTTTGATAACAGCGGGACCAAATATATCCCGATTTTCTCCATTTTTCTTTTGTTGGACTAACAACAAACGTATATGTCAAACCAAAAAAGAGTTATTTAAAAATCGTGACTGATTTCTAACCGGCCAATTTTATTTTGAGGTAAAAAAATATACCAGGTTATTGTTTGAATAAAAAAAAATACGTTGGAATAAAAAAAAACAAAAGACAAGTAAGTGCACATTCATATTTATCACAATAAGTAAATTGTTTGTCTCTTTACACATAATTACCATTATATACATACATTTAATATACCCCGCCTAAAGGCAGCCTTGCCGGTTAGAGGGTTAAAAAAACTTAAAAAGGCGATTTTTCGCTTTTTTTTTGGGAAAAAAGTACTTTTTTTATTTTTAAGTTATCTAAAAAATTTCAAAAAAGATGTATTAAGAATTTATACTTTTTGAAAAGCTAACTTTACATTAAATATTTGAAATTAAAATAAATTTAAAAATTGTTGATACGGAGGGGACCAGGTCCATTCAAATAACGCCTATTTCTTATGTAAAATTTAACTTTAGGGCAAAAATTCTCAAATCCCGTAGTCGATATCAAAATAAAGTAACCTATTTTAGATGGCCAAATATGTTCTTAATTGTTTTGTAAAAGCTTCCAATAACCCCGCTCCTCGTGTGGATATTATAGCAAAAAACTAAAAAATTCCATTTTTGGAATTTTTCAAAACTTTTTTGGGAATTACGGAATTCCTGATTATGAATTTCAAAATTTGTTTTTATTTTTCTATATCTAATAGAAAAGTCTATAGAACTGTAAAATTTCATTAGAAACTATTAATAAATAAAAAATTAATTTTAATTTAAAAAATGTGTATCTTTGCAAAAACTCAATAAAAAGCATTTTTTGACATACGTACACAACCACTTTTTTTTCAAAAAACAATGACTAAATGAAAGGAGTAAAACTGGTTATCATAAAATTGTTGAACCTTTTGTCTATTTCTAAGAAATTAAAAAAAAATAATACAGATATTCCAACAAACGAGTTAGATATAAGCATTTTTATGCTAACGGCATTTCATTCACCATACAAAACGTATGAACATACCCAGGTATGTTGCTGTTGACGTGCGTAAAGCTGTTCTGCTGTTGACATAAAGGTTAATAATTTTGAAATCTTTACATTATTTTCTCATCCACTGTACACAAGCAAGGACATTTTTCATGTTTCAAACCCCCTAATTTAAGCCAATTCATGTTTTAGTTCAAAAAAAAACAAAAAAGCGTGAAGCAAACATATTCAAAATCCCACATTCACAGTGATTAGGCTTTTTATATAAAAAATAAAAAAAATCATAAATAAAAAACCAGCAAATTAATTATTCATAAAAGGATAAAAGGACATCCATCCTTAAGTAAACAGTAAACTAAATATATTTTATTCATAAAATATAAATAACAATTTAGTAATTCTGAACTCACCTGTTTGATGATCATATTCACCTATATAACGTTTGGTTAAAAAACGTACAATAAGGGCTGAAAGTAAAAGAAATACGTAATTGTTAAATTCGTTTTAAAATGTAAAAGTTAAAAGCAGAAGTTTTAGTTAAAACCTTTAATATGTATTCGTTAAAAAAGTTTTATTTTTTCAAACGCAAAGAAACAATAACAGTTAAGTTATTTTCTTGTATGTTATGTTAGTTTTCTATTAGAAAAAAAAATGAGGTCAAATTGTTGGGTTTAAAAGTGTAACTAACTAGTTTATATTTACAATATAGACATTTTGCTATACAGTTTCAAATGCTAGCAATAGAGGTCGACATATGAGCACCCTTGTCTTTGAGAAGAAATACTTTTACAGAAATTAAATTATTGTCCCTTATTTTATGATGATAATTATGAATAAATATTGTTACATTTATAATCATGAGCACAAATACTCCATTCCATGGTCATGTTAAAAATAATTATTGTATGATTGAGCTGCAATCATAATATGTTTGGGTCATAATATGGTCTCATCAGATATCAAAGTTTCACATAACAATATTATGGTTGAAGTGGAATTATAATATGGTTGCATACAATAAAAATTATGGTTATGTTCATTTTTTTGAGGCCAAGAACGAATCAAGCCAATTTCAGATACCCTGTTGCAAAGGGAAGCGTATTCCAGAGAGAGCGTTCTGCATTGATCGAAACAAACAGCAGTCGGACGGAGCAAGGTCTGGACTCTAAAGCGGGTGAGGCAAAACTTCCCAACCACTTTATTCTAAATAGTTTTTAACAGGGATTGCAACATGTGTCGGAGTGTTGTCATGATAGAATATTATGGTTTCATGTCTGGCTGCATATTCTCGGTATTTTTCAGCCAATTCCAACTTCAGAGGAATCAGTTGCTTTCGGTACAGGTTCGCTGCTCCCACCAAATACACAGAATTACCTTACCGCTGTGGATATTTGGCTTCGGTGTCGATTCGGCTGGTTGGCCGGGCTTCACATACGATCTCTTACGCTACTGGTTATCGCAATTATTCGGTGCAAAAATGATTTTCTTTTATAGCGTTCAAACATCATTTCGGACATGAAAAATCGTCTTTCGAAGTCACTCGTCTTCGATTCGTATGGTATCTTATTTCCCTGCTTTTGGATGAATCCTGCTGCTCGCAAACAGTTTGAAATTGCTCTTTGGATAGTTTCCAATGATTTGGCAAATCTCTTGTTCAGTTTGCAAACAATCTATATGGAGTAAAGCTGGCTTAGGCGATCTTTGTCAAAATCACCACTTTTGAACCTTTGAAAGCTTTTTTAAAGCAAATGGGTTCAGGGGTCAAAATGTTTTTGATTTGGTTAACACTTGCAGTAAATAATATTTGATAAGTATTAACCAATAAACACATGAATAATGACTGACATTTCATCATAGATCCCATTGTCAGCCTATCATTTGACGTTCGCCAAACCAATCAGATACACAAATCATGGCGTTGGATCTTCAGACGCCCATTTCCGGCATTAAGTAACGTTATGTTAAAAGAAGTCGGTAAGCCGACAATTATTGACTCCGCAATACACTTTCCGGAAACACCTTACAGCCCTGGTACCAAATAGAGCCCAATGGTAGAATATCTTGCCATATCGTTTAGAGATGCCCGGTATTTTAGGACCAAATTGATCAAACAGCAAGTTTGCAGATATTTTCAACGTTGAAATCACAGGCTGAAGAACACATTATTAATCGAGTCCTTAGTATCGACTTGGGATCATCAGTGAAGATCAGAAATGTAAATATTGTTCCCTAAAGCTTGCTACATTCGCGATGGATATCTTAATCCCCTGCTGGAGACAGGTTCGGCTGTGTAGTAGGCAATGTTGTTCGGGAGTTTACGAGTAACGAGTCTAACTCATAGCCATAGCATCGTCATAACGAGGTCAATGTGGCAAAAAGGGATGTATTTAACCCTCTAACCGGCCAATTTTATTTCGAGGTAAAATAATATACCAGGTTATTTGTTTGAAAAAAAAAAAATACGTTGGAATAAAAACAAACAAAAGACAAGTGCACGTTCTTGTTTATCACAATAAGTAAATTGTTTGTCTCTTTACACATATTTACCGTTATAACGGGAAAAATAACCAAATAAAGCAGCATTACACACATTTAACATACCCGCCTAAAGGCAGCCTTGCCGGTTAGAGGGTTAAATAAACCCGTCAAGTACAACGTATGATTAATTGAAGAGCGCGCTTTTTTCTGGACTTTTTTGGGAAAAACATACAAAATATGGCCATTTTTTCATGTTCCAACTTTGGATGCGTGTTATTTTTATTGTTTTCGAAATTTTATAGCAAATTAGATAATATTTTAAAAAATAATTTCGAACCTTCGTATTCCCGCCATATCTAAAAAACCAAAAAATGATCGAGCAGAATTAAAAAAAATAAATTAATAAACCTAAATATCTCTTGAACTGAAAGAGATAACTTACATATATTTACATATGTTTTGTAGATCTCCTTATGGACTATTTACATTTTAAATTTCAGCTCATTCGGATCATACTTGGATTTTTGGAGATATTTATAAAAAATGTGAGATCCGATATGGCGTGTAATTTTGCTAATTAAGCGTAAAGGGCTCTATTTACATCTTTTGTGTCTTTTGTGACCCCCAATGAAATTTTACGGCAAAAAATTTCGTAGAATATTTTAATGTCCTTTAATGTCCTTTTTGAAAGGACTTTTTTCGATTTTCTCAAAAAACGGGTCAAATTGACCCCTAAAGAGAGGAGATAGGGGGTTAAGATATTCCACAAAATTGATCCCCATAAAATTCCACAATATAACTCTGACCATAAGAATTCTCTTAGATATTAACTTACAACATTTTTTGCAGTTAGTATAAAGCTATCTTCGATGAAAAAATTAAAAATTTTACACACTGTAAAAAAAATTCAGACCAGCTGTACTATAAGTTTATTCTACAAAAATGATAGGAATTATAGGGTCGCTAGTCTGATAGACAAGTTACCGGTTGGTTACTTCGTAAGGCAACATACCGTAAGGTAGTTCCGTGCGTTGACTACTTTGGACCTGCTATCAGACTGTCTCTTTGTAATGTATATACATAGTTTCAATTGATTCCTTCTACAACATGCACATGAATTACTAGTTGGGGACTGGGCCTTAGAATTTCATAAGGAGCATTAATATAGACAATTAGTTTATGGTGCCTTTGATAAATATGTCTAAGTGTTACAAACGAAAGAACTAATTTATATATAACCCCATAAACTACAACAGGTAGGTACTGGTGCATGGCATAACAAAATAATGCACATTTCAATTAACTAACCAAAGCTGTTTATGTAGCTGCACGTTTGTTACCAGGCAAGGAGGCTATTAAACTCTCAACAACAAAGTATGTGTAACACAATGTGGCTTTCCACCACCCCCACCTTCATTTGAGCCATATAAATACATTTTGAAGTTGGTCCTTTACACCCGGCATCTATGTAGCCACACCGGCCGATTCATTTAATGCACAGGCACACAATGTCCTGTAACACCATGTCATGCACCTTAATGTTGCGTGTTTTTAATAAAGTAAGGCTGACTGAAGGACTGAATGTGTTCGTTGTCTATAAAAGTTTTTTATTTAAAAAAAAAAGTGGTCAAATCAGCATGTTAAGGGTTGAAATGAACCGTTAATAAAACACGAAATGGCTTAGAAAATTGTAGTTATTGGTATGCAGTTTATTAACATTATTTGTGTTTGTGTCAGATTGTAAAATAAAGTTTGTTTAACAGCCCTAAATTCTCGTACAAAGTATTAAACAAATGTGGTAATAAGAAAAAGGAAATGGCTCAAAAAAAGAAACTACAATATTTCACCTGATTTTGAAGTTTCTATTACAATAGCAAAAGAGAAATCTTTATCAGAAAGTACATATTAAGATACTTGTAATATTTTGCTATTAAGGAAAGATATTTAAAGAAAATCATTTTTAATTTTTGTCTATTAAAACTTTTAGTTAAGTGATACTAGCTATCGGCAGATTTACTACAGGGTATTTGAAATTCGTCTAAAATTTAAGTGACATTAATTCGTTACTTTTTGTTTCTTCTAAAAATTCATTACATTGTATTTAATTTCTTTAAATTGTTTGCAAATTTAAAACAAGACCGTGCTACTTGCAACCACATGCAACTATTTATGTCATTGTTGATTTTTAATTCCTTTGGCTGTGAATTTATTTTTTATTTTTGTAAAACCGACACTTAACATAACATTGTATGTAATTCCTTTATAATTGTGATTTTAATTTGTTGGCGCTTTAGTGGGGACTTAAAGGGTGCCCGAAAGAATTAACGAAAGTGTTAACTGTCAAACAAACTGTCATACTGCGCTCACTTTTTGACATTTATAATCAGTATAGTCTGGCAAATCATCATGAATAGATTGACGCTTGAACAACTCTACCAAATTTACTTTGAAAATCACTCGTCGATTCGCGGGTTTATTAATGAACAAAATTGCCGCATATAATGTGAGACTCCATTACATCCAGATAAATGGTGGCATCTTCGGACCTTTTTTCTTCAAAAATGAAGCCGAAACTCGCGATACTGTCAATCATGATCAATGATTTGTTTTCCTATAAAGAGAGAGGCTAACAATCCTATATGGTTAACTACTATCTTGTGAAATATTCAGAGTCCAGCGACCGGCAGTATGGCTTTCGTGGAGTACGCTCTATGGCAGACTTGCTAGCCTTCCTATCGGAAAAATGGTGTCCTTCCATTCACCGTTTTGGCGAAAGTAATGTTGATACGTTGTATCAAAATGTATTGTCGATAATAAGTAACTTCTCTCGATTTATATCTAGCTATACCATTTGATTTGAGATTGAATCTCATTAAATGACTCCAAGATCAATTCGGGATACCGCACGGCTGCTTTCTTTCTCCTTCTCTATTTCTTATCTTTCTAAACGACCTTCTACGTTAAACTTCCAATCTCATCTATTCTTTTGCAGATGACAGCAACATTTGCCATTCATATTCATTTAAGTATAGACCAAGCCTGCCGGAAATTGGGGTATGAATGTTACGCTTTACCAATTTCATGCAACAATCTCTGAAAGGGGTTGTGCGAATGGAGTCGACATTAATACACGTAAGACTCAATGTTGTATTTTAACACACAAACGCACAACATATCATGATTCATCTTTTTTTATGGGTGAGTATTCAGTGCGATGTCCCATGGCCAAACCACATTTTTCAAGCATCGAAGGAAGCATTTAAGAGCCTTGGTTTTCTAAAACGATGTAGGAAATACTTCACTCCATCTCTCATGTATGGGCCGGTACTTCGAAGTCTATTTTGCAGTTACTCGACCGCGTACAGGAGAGGGCTCTATTGACTCACTGGTACATAGTCGCAATTTGGATTGTGTTTCACAATTCTACCGATACTATTGTACAATGGAAAGTGCTCTGTAGAAATTAGGCAATGGCTCATCAATTCGAGGTAGATCGCATAACACACTACAGGGAAAATTCGTTCTTTAGCCGTACAGTTCGTATGTGGAATAAGCTGCAGTCTTTCCTATCACTTTCAATATAGGACAATTCAAATGAAATGTCCACAAATACTACATTATGGTGTAAACAAGTAAGAGAGCTATATTCGGCTGTGCCGAATCTTATATACCCTTCACCAAATTATACTTTAAAATACATTTTTATACCCTTCACCTTCGTGAGAAGGGTATATATAAGTTTGTCATTCCGTTTGTAATTTCTACATTTTTCATTTCCGACCCTATAAAGTATATATATTCTGGATCCTTATAGATAGCGGAGTCGATTAAGCCATGTCCGTCTGTCTGTCTGTCTGTCTGTCTGTCTGTCCGTCTGTCTGTCTGTCTGTCTGTCTGTCTGTCTGTCTGTCTGTCTGTTGAAATCAGTTTTCTGAAGACCCCAGATATCTTCGGGATCCAAATCTTCAATAATTCTGTCAGACATGCTTTCGAGAATTTTGCTATTTAAAATCAGCAAAATCGGTCCACAAATGGCTGAAATATGAGGAAAAAACCAAGACAACCTCTATTTTTGACCTATTTTTTACCTATATCTGGATTACTAAGACATTAATAGACAATATGGATATCTAATGATAGATATTTCAAAAACATTTGCAACGACGTATATAAGACCATAGTAAGTTGGACCTACAATGGGTCAAAATCGGGAAAAAAATTTTGAACCCGAATTTTTTAAAAAAAAAAAAAAATTTTAAAAACAAAAAAAAAATTTAAAAAAAAAAATTTTAAAATTTTAAAAAAAAAAATTTTTTAAAATTTAAAAAAAAAATTTTTTAAAATTTAAAAAAAAAATTTTTTTTTAAAATTTAAAAAAAAAATTTTTTTAAATTTAAAAAAAAAAATTTAAAATAACAATCGAAAAAATTTTTTTTCCAAAAAATTCAAAAAACAACTGGAAAAAAAATTTAATTTTGTTTACCTAAAAATATTTAAAATTTTCAAGTATAATTTGGTGAAGGGTATATAAGATTCGGCACAGCCGAATATAGCACTCTCACTTGTTTTAAATATTTTTAGGTAAACAAAATTTAATTTTTTTAATTGATTTTCAAATTTTTTTTTTTGAAATTGTTTTTTAAAAAAGGTTTTTTCCAAATTTTTTTAAAACTTTTTTTTAAATTTTTTTTTTTAGTTTTTAAATTTTTTTTTGGGAAAAAAATGTATGACAAAAAAAATTTTTGATGAAAAAAAATTCGGGTTAAAAAATATTTTTCCCGATTTTGACACATTGTAGGTCCAACTATAGCCTTATCTACATCGTTGCAATGGACTTTGAAATATCTATCATTAGATATCAATATTGTCTATATTAATGACTTAGTAATCCAGATATAGATCAAAAATTGAGGTTGTCCTGGTTTTTTGCTCATATCTCCGTTATTTATGGACCGATTTTGGTGATTTTAAATAGCAAACTTCTCGAAAGCATGTCTGACAGAATTATTGAAGATTTGGATCCCGAAGATATCTGGGGTCTTCAGAAAATTGATTTCAACAGACGGACAGACAGACGGACATGGCTTAATCGACTCCGCTATCTATAAGGATCCAGAATATATATACTTTATAGGGTCGGAAATGAAAAATGTAGAAATTACAAATGGAATGACAAACTTATATATACCCTTCTCACGAAGGTGAAGGGTATAACAACAAAGCTTTGTTTACTTGGAAAATGTCGAATTTTGTACCAACAAAGCGTCATATGCGGGAAGATCTTTTTTGCACTTCTTTGAAAAAAAGTGCCGCTGAAACATACCGAATGCTCACCGAAGCTTATGGTGAATGTGTTCCACCAGTTTTAACGTGCGAGAGTTAGTTTGTTCGGTTCAGAAGTGGTGATTTTTGACACGACAGACAAAGGTCGCCCAGGTCAGCCAAAAATGTTTGAAGACCAAGAATTGGAGGCATTACTCTATGATGATTGTTTTCATACTCAACAAGATCTTGCAAGATCATTGGTAGCTACATAAGCAGCAATTTTTTGCGAGCAGATTCATCCAAAAGCAGGGAAATTGGGTACCATACGAATTGATGCTGAACGACCTTGAAAGACGATTTTGCATGTCCGAAATTATGCTAAAACGCTATCATTACTTGTGATGAATAATGGATCCTTTATAAATAAACCGAAGCGTAAAAGGTACATACTACTTTTTACGCTTCGGGTTACAGAGCATTACCTTCCGTATGTGAAGCACGGCCAACCAGCCGAATCGACACCAAAGCCAAATATCCATGGCGCTAAGGTAATGCTCTGTATTTGATGGGAGAAAAAGGGTTATATCTATTATTAACTACTGAAACCAGACCATCACAAGGAACCTGTACCGAACGTGACTGTTTAGTAAACTGTAAAGAAATTTGAAAATTTTACATTTTTACTTAGAATTTTGTTTAAAAATAATCACTATTTTCCAAGATTGCCTGAAGTAGGGTTTAAGTTTATATCGATTTAACTGTTTGCGGTTTAGTGGTCACTTTACTAACCACCTTTTCTATGGTCTTTAAAACATAGTTTGTTGGCATCTATTTGCATTTGGCAAAACTTTGCCGTCAGGGTGCTCAGGTTAGATAAATATATTAATTTGAAAATATTGTAAACCTCAGTTTTTTCTAAGAAACTTTCATATATTCAATAAAAAATGCATAGAGTGTTTATTGTTCATCGAATTCAGTGTTATTATGCCATTTCATATTTTCAAACAAATTTATATGCTACGAAAATTTGTATTATAATTGGTGGTGGTTTATAAACTAACCACCTCATTCCACAAAAGCCTTGGAATGGGGTTTTTTTTAAGTTTTGATTTATTTTTTTAAATAACCTAACCTTGTTTAAAGTAAAAATGTAACCTATTCTGTTTCATCCGAAAACTTTATCCCCTACATTTTACACAAACTTAAGGACAAATTTTGCTTAGCCTTCCCCTGTACTGGCCAAGTGTATCCAAACAAATAAATGTATTGTATGTAAATAAAAATTGTGCAAAGAAAAACACACGGACAGCAAAATACATATTTTGGTCTGGTTTAAAAACAAAAAACAAAATTTCATGTATTAAACAATTTTCTCGTTGGCTTTTCTGTAAACATTGAATTGAAATATAAATTAAGAAAAACAACTAAAAACAACAATACTAACAAACTACAGCGGCGCTGGTGTTATTTTATGACGTTGCTGTTGCTGCTGATGATGACTTTAATTATCAACATGAACATTATCTCCATCAACATCATTTCGATCGCCATTCCTTGAGATCGCAAAATATGTATGTATATGAATATTTGATTTGCCGGATTTAAACGACTGTTTTTAATTGAATAAGAAATATTTTTTAAATCGATTTAAATATTTAAAAATTATGAGCTGTTAGAGATTTAAACAGGAATGTTGTGTATGGCGCTTTTTTAAAACTGAATTAATAATGTTGATCACCAAGGTATTTGTTTATAAGGGGTATTCTGAGCTTTATATGAGAATATGTTAAAACTAATTGAATTATAAAGGTGCCATACGAATCATATTTAAACTGTAAGTTTTAATTATCCAATTTACTCTTGTCTTAACAACGAAACCTGTTTTTATTTAACAGTGTAAAAATAAATGTTTTTTGCTGGTTGTCTTGGGTCCATAACTTTTCTTCTACTGAACCGATTTAATTGGTTTTCAATACCACAGTACTTAGCACAATCATAAATATCATAGAAGAATCTAAAGAATTTTGGTTATGTATTTTAAGCCAGAGCGTGATTTACACCAATCACAGACACTTATTTAATATATAGAATATTGAGGTATTTAATGTTTTTAATGTTAATTTATACAGTGTGTAATTTGTTGAGTAATTTTGATTTACTCTCTGAAGCAAAGTTGTAGCTGTTGTCATAAAGAATAAAAATTGTGAACATATAAAATCAAAAAAACTTAATCTTCAAGATCAAAATCGCAAAAAACTTTAAAAAATTCGATTTTTTATTCGTTTTCCCCTGTTCAGGTTCATAGTTAGCAAACCGTTCAAAATTCAAGGAAACAATCAACTACAAAAATGTATCTAAGATCTCAATAAAGAACTTTCTAGAACATATCAACTTGCTAGGAATGATTCTTAACACCGTTTAGGTGGGTCAATATAAGTTAGTAAGAAAATACTAATGGAATTAAGTGTTTTGGGCCATAAACTATTAAATTATTATAAACTAAAGCATACTTTTAGGCAGTTTTTAAATTATTTCGAATTTATTTTGAATTCCTTTAGTTTTCCTTACCTACCTAAACGGTGTTTAGAATCATATGCATATGTTCTAGAAAGTTGTTTATTGAGATCTTAGGTACATATTTGTAGATGATTGTTTCCTTGAAATTTGAACGGTTTGCTACCTATGGACCTGAACAGGGGAAAAAAGATAAAAAAAAATCTATTTTTTTTAAAGTTTTTTTTTGCGATTTTGATCTTGAAGATAAGGTTTTTTTGATTTTACATGTTCACAATTTTTGTTCTTTATGAAAAGGGCTACATCTTTGCCGCAGAGAGTAAATCCAAATTTCAAACTATTTGCAAGATATGAGCCTGAGAAAATGATCACTTTTTTGCAAACATGACACCGAGGCCCCAAATCTTTGGGGGCCCATAAAAAAGTGCATGACTTTGGACAAAACTGGGAGTCTTTTTTTTGGTCTTTTTTTTCAAAATACCTAACGTACATATATGGTTATTTTGTTTGGATTTTTATTGAATTTCACCCGGCAGTGATTACCCTTTATTAAACAAATTCCATCTAAAGGTGGGTGGTTGCTTTTAATATTTTCAACAAAGATTTGTCAAGAAATTCAAATCACTATAAATATTAATAAATGAATTTTTCTTGTGTAAGAATTTTGATAAAATAAACATTAAGAAAAGAAAGAGCCCAAGAATGAAATAATAAAACAGCAAAAAATATTAATTTTATGAGATCATTAAAAACACATGCTTTTCACCAGCAAAATAATGCCAATCAAAAAGTAATAAATAGAGGTGGAGGAGGAGAGGATTAGAAGATAAAAATACCTACCACTTTTGCCAACACTAGGAGCCCCAACTACCGCAATTTTTAATTCGGTTAAAGTGGATTTTTTACGTCGTATACCGCGGGTAGTCATGGTGAGTCAAAATAGACACAAATATTTTATTTATTTATTTTAGTTCTAGTTGTTATTGTGTATTTGGAACGTTGAAGAAAAAAATATATGCAAAATATTTTAGTTAAAAATCTATTTATTTATTTTTATGGGTTTTTCTTGTTTTCCCAATGATTAACTGCTCAGAAACACGCACTTTCTGGAGGTAAAAATCCAATAATACAAAGCAAATAAAACACACGTTTTAGAAATCAAGCAAAACTATTTTCAAATTCTTTTTCTTTGTTTAATTATTAAGAATGTAAAGGTTTTTTGGCAATTTATCTATAATTTAGCAAATTTTTTCAATATTTTTTTTTTTTTTTTTAAATTCAAAATTCACTGTTTTTTTATAAAAAATAAATCAAATTTCTTAGATTTTTAAGCACTTTCCTGATGATTGAGTAAAAATAACACTTTTAAAAATAAATGCTCAAATGTAAAACAACTTGAGAAAAATTTCACAATTTATTTTTTTATATATGTTTTTGTTTTAAATTGTTTTGTTTTTTTTTGGTTTCAGACAAAAAATTTCAATGTCAAAATATTGTCTAAAAAATCATTCTGAAACAAGAAACAATTTTCTCATTACTTCTATATATAATTTCACTTAAAATTACTTTTTTTTTTGAAAATCAATTTTTCAAACAAAATTTTTTTTTCAAAATATTTTTAATATTCCAAATATTTAAATATTTTTTAATGAGTTTATTGTGCTTTGAGTTTTGAAAAATATTTACACTAAATTCCATGTATTTTTTATATTTTCTTTTTTTTTATTTGTTCTTTAGCAAAACAGTGTTTTGCCTGCTTTAACGCTAAATTTTGTACTAAATGTGATCGGGTGGAATTGTTTTTTTTTAGTTCAATTTCAAACAAAACTCAAATTCTTTATCTTCTAGATACAACGAAATTTTTGAAAAATAACATTTTCTTTCGTGTGTTGTTTTCTTTTTCTTGTTTTCTGTTTGAATAAATAAAATGTCTTAAAAATAGATTTTAATTTAAGAGAATTTTAAATATTCTTTTGCTACTAGACTTGATTAAAAGAAAATTTTAATCTTTTTGAAAAATGAAAAAAAAAGTTTCGAAATATTTTTATAATTAATTAATGATAGCCATAATTTGCATAATAAATTAAAAAACTAATGGCCAGAAATAAAAATATACAAATTTTGACTATTTCTCTTAATAAATATTTATGGTAAAATGTTTTGTTTTTTTAGCTAAAACACTTGTTTATATTTTTATGTAGACAAAAAAAATACTGCCAGATTTTAGAAATTAAAGAATCTCGTGCATTTTAAGTTGGTGGCCAAATAAGTATAAATCAACAAAACTACTGCTGCGATCGCTACAAAACTTCCAATATTAATAGATCATATCGTCACCTTACGTGCAAACTGACATAACTACACAAAAATTCCAAATCCATTTTTTTATTGATTATTGTTCGTTTTATCGAACTAAATGTTCATGTAAAATATTTATTAGTGTTCATAAAAAACAGACTTTTTAAAAAAACAGAGAATATAAAATATCCAATAGCTTTAAAATTTGTAGTTTTTAGTTAATAGTTAATAACTATAACAAAAATAGCCAAGTCCATTTCATTTTGTAAAAATTTCAAAATTTCAAAAAATGGAATTGATTATATACTAAATATATACTTGTTATACCCTACACCACCATAGTGGGGAGGGTTTGTGCAGATGTTTTTAACGCCCAAATTTATTAGTCTAACACCCACCTTAAAGTATACCGATCGACTTTCTGAGTCGATTAAACGATGTCCGTCCGTCCGTCTGGTCGGCTGGCTGTCCATGTAAACCTTGTGCGCAGAGTACAGGTCGCAATTTTGAAGATATTTCGATGAAATTTAGTACATATTATTTTTTCGGCTCAAGGACCAAGCCCATTGAAACTGGCTGAAATCGCTCCACTATTTCACATAGCCCCCATACAAATGTCCTGCCGAAATTGGACTTTATCGGTCATAAATGTTTAATTTATATATGTATCTCCACAAATTCCGCTCCAAATAAGTTTTATATACACAAAATTCGTGTCACCAAATTTTGTTACGATCGGTCCATAATTAGTCATAGCTCCCATATAGACCCGCTTCCGAAAATCACTTTAACGTGCATAAATCGCTTAAAAATGTTGGTAAATACACAAAATTCAACATAGTTAACTTTAATATAGACATAAATCACACGACATAATTTCATGGTGATCGGTCCGTAATTGGTCATAGCCCCCATATAAGGCCCACTTCCGAAAATCACTCAAAAATATAAATTATGTTTTTGCTGTTTTACTTAGTATATGGTCGAGCTTGACCGATCATACTTTCTTATTTGTTTTTATTATTGCTTTATTCATAAAATTTCAACCAAAAAGTGTAAATCATAAATGTTTTAATTAATTTAATTAGCTCTTATTAGTGATTTTTGAGTGGTTTTCAAAAATGAATATTTGGTGGGATATATGAGTGATTATAGAATATTGTTCTTTTTCCTATAGGAGCTCTTCTTAGTGATTAGTGATTTTAGATTTTTCATATAAAAATCGATATTTGGTGGGAAATATGAGTGATCACAGATTATTGGCCTTTTTCTTCTAGGAGCTCTTATTAACGATATATGAGTGATTTTAGATTTTTCATATAAAAATCGATATTTGGTGGGAAATATGAGTGATCACAGATTATTGTCTTTTTTCATCTAGGAGCTCTTATTAGTGATTTATAAGCAATTTTAGATTTTTATATAAAAATCGATATTTGGTGGGAATATGAGTGATCACAGATTATTGTCCTTTTTCATCTAGGATCTCTTATTAGTGATTTATGAGTGATTTTAGATTTTTCATATAAAAATCGATATTTGGTGGGAAATATGAGTGATCACAGATTATTGTCTTTTTTCATCTAGGAGCTCTTATTAGTGATTTATGAGTGATTTTACATTTTTCATATAAAAATCGATATTTGGTGGGAAATATGAGTGATCACAGATTATTGTACTTTTTTGCCTAGAAGCTCTTATTAGTGATTTATGAGTGATTTTAGATTTTTCATATAAAAATCGATATTTGGTGGGAAATATGAGTGATCACAGATTATTGTCCTTTTTCTTCTAGGGCCTCTTATTAACAATATATGAGTGATTTTAGATTTTTCATATAAAAATCGATATTTGGAGTGATCACAGATTATTTTCCTTTTTTGTCTAGGAGCTGTTATTAGTGATTTATAAGCAATTTTAGATTTTTCATATAAAAATCGATATATGGTGGGAAATATGAGTGATCACTGATCACTGTACTTTTTCGTCTATGACCTCTTATTAGTGATTTATGAGTGATTTTAGATTTTTCATATAAAAATCGATATTTGGTGGAACATATGAGTGATCACGGATTATAGTCCTTTTTCATCTAGGAGCTCTTATCAGTGATTTTAGATTTTTCATATAAAAATCGATATTTGGTGTAAAATATGAGTGATCACAGATTATTGTCCTTTTTCTTCTAGGACCTCTTATTAACGATATATGAGTGATTTTAGATTTTTCATATAAAAATCGATATTTGGTGGGAAAAAGTGAGTGATCACAGATTATTGTCCTTTTTGTTCTAGGAGCTCTTATTAGTGATTTTAGATTTTTATATAAAAATCGATATTTGGTGGGAAATATGAGTGATCACAGATTATTGTCCTTTTTTGTCTGAATCCGCTATAAGAAAAAAACCAGACTAAATTTGTTCATACTTATGTGGCTAACAAAATTAATAAAAAAAAACCCAAAAATTCAGTTTTTATCGTAATGTCAAGAAATTTTGTATCAGATAGAGGTGAGAATTTTTACATTTCAAAAAAGCCATATTCAGCTTTCTCATGGAATGAGGAATTCAAAATTGCCATGTGAGAGTTGTATCTCTCGCACTTTCAATCTCCGAACGGGCAACACCATATCGTGATTTTTTTTCAATTGATTTGGGTGTATTGACCTCACGAACGTGCGCCATCTGACAGATGGCTGTAGGGAGTAGCAAAATGCCCCTTGCAGTCAAGAGGCGGGAAATTAAAAAAGTCATGGACTTATTGACCTGCCTCGTATATCAGATTATAAGCCACCCATTACAAAACTGTTTCTAAGTTATATAGATGGTATAACTCATCAGTTTTAGAGAAATAACAGGTTAACAAAATTAAAAAAGAAATCAGATTTGTTACACAATCCTTTATTTCAGAAATTTCTCTGGTGAATTAAATAGATGCCAACTCCGAAAATGCTTTCCATTCTGCTATTATAGCTTGTTTAAAACATTTGGCATCTTCTTCAAACTAGTGAGATTAATTTAAAAATTCCGCAAAACATTTGCCAATTTGCAGGGCAAGAAATTATTTCGTTTATTCTTTTATATCCAGTGTATTTGAAAATATTTGCTAAGTATTTATAGAGAAAATTTGAAAATAGTGTTTCACGTGTTGTTTGATTTAAAAGAAAATTTCTCTTAAATTTCAAAACTAATTCTCTTAATTATAAGTGGATTGTAGTAATATTTATTTATGAATTTCATTTCATGTTTTTATTACCTGATTTTTTTAATAGGTTTTCTTAAGAGTGTAATAAATTTTAATTTGATTTTTATTTTTTCTTCTGGTGGCTAAATATTATTGTTGAGGTTGTAGTACAACATTTTTTCTAAAAGTACCTTGTACCCCCTATAAACATACCAACATAAATTTAGGTGTTTATTTCCGAATATTAACAAAATATGTACTTTAAGGTAATTTTACAGTGTTTTACAACCGCTATTTAAAAAATGAGTGGTATATTGATTTTGTCATTCCGTGTGTAACATATCCAAATATTGGTCGTAGAATCAAAAAGTATATAGATTCTAAGACGATCTGGCTATGTCCGTCCGTCTGTCTTTCTTTTGAAAACACGATAGGTGCCAAACGAAAGAAGCTAGCTAGAATAGCTGAAATGAATTAACAAATTTTCCAATCTTTAATAATTTCCTTACTATTAATCACTATGAATTAATGAAAATAGTTTAAAACTAAGTACATACATCGATCTTCCCAACCATATGTAACACTTTTACTTATTTTACGATCATTTTTATCTTTCATAAATAATTTATAAACAAATTGTTCTAGTTCTATGATGAAATCGTGTGAATGATATAAAACTGATTGTTTATTTTCCTACTCTTTGATTTTTGTTTCAATATTTTTTTTTATTTTTGGTGTTTTCGAAATAATAAAAAACACTTAAGGTAGGTTGGAATTTAAATAAAGGCAGATGGCAATGAAAATTGATTTGAGTTCAACCAAAAATTTGTGTATTTGTGTACAAGTAATTGGATTGGCTCGTGTTTAGATACGTTTTACGTCGGAACGGACAAATATATATTTTGAATGTTTAAATAGAAACAAATGCTGTTATTTATATTTAAGTTTTATACAAGAATCGGATACAGTGAGTGACAAAATAATGAAAATTTTGGAAAATTTATGAACTCTTCAAATAAAAGATTGGCTACCGTTACCCCTAAAGTAATTTAACCGAAATAACTGCAATTATCTTAACGCTAATATCATTACCTCAAAATAACGTTATTCTGTAAATAATTGCCCAATTCACAATTGTTGTCGTAGCGTTGTATGTCATAAATATTTTTCAAACAAATTTTTCGAAACAAAAACATAACATTAATATAAAAATTACGACATACAACGATACAACGCTACGACACCAATTGTGAATTGGGCAAATATAAATTTTGAAATTACAAATTTTCATTTCAATAATTAAATTTATTCAAATCTACAGAATTTAAAATATAACACTGCACAGAGAATACAGATTCGTGATAGCAACCGAATTTGTTGCCAATCGAATGATTCGGTTGTACACATAGAATTTTTCGGTTATATCAACAGAAAAACAGTTGACAAAGAAGAATTTCGATTAAAGCAACCAAACTTTTGTTACCCCTTTTAAAATTCTATAGACACAACTGTAAAATTCGGTCACTAAGGTAGAATCATTCGATTGGCAACAAATTCGGTTGCTATCACGAATCTGTTTTCTCTGTGTGTGTGTATTTTTTTGAGTCGTGGAAATATAACCTTATACGGACATCACTACGTCATAAAAGACCAAAACAAAAAAGACCCATGTCTCCCAGCTTTGCCTAAAGTCATGCACTTTTTTTATGGGCCACCAAATATTTGGGGCCTCGGTGTCATTTTTGCAAAAAAGTTATTATTTTCTCCGGCTCATATCTTGCAAACAGTTGGGAATTTTGATTTACTCTCTGAGGCAAAGTTATAGCACAGAACAAAAATTGTGAACATATAAAATCAAAAAACTATCAATTTGAATTTAACGATTTGAACACTGGTTTCCACATTCAGCAGCTTTTGTATACATTGTCATAAGTAAATATTAAACTGACAAAGCTGTTATCATGAACATTAAGGCTGCCGAAAATCTGCAAGGGAAACCTTCTAGTTTTGTCCGTTAGATAATTCATGTAGCTTCTAGAATGTGGCACTGTGAGTATAAATAGGTGTAGCAAGTTGAAGTTAGTTCTGTTAGAGTAAACATCAACTGCATTACCAGAATATTTCTTGTATATTATAAAGTGTGTAATTTAAATTGTTGTATAAGTTTGCATAAGTAAAGAGTTGTTACAAATTTTAAACTACAACTTAAACTGCTTCCATTTACAATAAAAAAAGAATACGGTTTATTTAAAGGAAGTAAACCACCGTTTTGAAAAGGTAAAAACTTATTAATATATTAAGATTATTTCATTTAAAAAATTACATCACAAAAAACCCATATATTACAGAAATTTAATGCTATATTGTTGCTAATATCTAAAATAAATACACTCTAATATTATTTATAGTTTCAGCAATGTGCCAATTTATTTATATACGTTTACCAATAATAAATCCCAGCTAATGAGTGTATTTGCGCCATAATTATGGATTTATTGTAAAAGAAAAATAATTTTCACACAAAACGAAAAATACAACCCAGACATCCCGCCAGCCAGCCAAACACTCCACCCTCCCCAAATCTGTTTAATTTAAAGAAATTTTTAAATATTTATGGTTAAACCATATTGGCTAAACATCACATTTATCAATATGATCAATGTAACGAAAATATTTAGTTAAATAAACAGTGCTGTTGCAGCAGCACAACAAAATATTATCAATGAATTCAATAATAAACCGGATATGAAAAATTACTACATATTTACAAAATTACACTACTACACTTAAAGTATGCAAAAAATCAAGGGGAAAATTTCAAGCAGTCTGTAAGAAATAAACACAAATTTTTTGAAATATTAAATTTAACACTTTCATTAGTAATACGACCGACGATGAGTATTGAATAATTTTCAAGATTTCGTTTAAATTCAGTAATGTAAACAAACGATTTGTTAAACAAATCGTTTCAAAACGAAACAAACAAAAATGATATTGAAATTTCTTAAAAAAAAACAAACAAACGAACATGAATATTAATTGTAGTTTGTTTATAATTTATTGCTGTTGAATGTGTTTAAAGCAGGGGTAGGCATCTATAGCTACTAGTGTCGAAGGCTATTTGCTAAATTCGAGGTATTCAGAAATAATCATTTAATTCAAACTATTGGTCGGTACGAAGGCAGAATTCACTGTGTTCATATTGAACTCTTTTTTGAAAGTATTTTTTATCGTTCGTGTTGTATAAAACGCAAATTAATGTCCGTGTTCCTTGGCTATGTCTGATTGGTTTCTACACCTTATCTTATATTTAGACAAGCCAAAAAGTATGCAACAGAAATTCTAAATGTAAAAAAGCATAACAAATTTTTAAATTTATCATAGTACCTTTATGAAATAAAGTACCTTTATGGAATAAAGTACCTTTATGGAATAAAGTACCTTTAAGAAATAAAGTACCTTTATGGAATAAAGTACCTTTATGGAATAAAGTACCTTTATGAAATAAAGTACCTTTATGAAATGAAGTACCTTTATGGAATAAAGTACCTTTATGGAATAAAGTACCTTTATGGAATAAAGTACCTTTATGGAATAAAGTACCTTTATGGAATAAAGTACCTTTATGGAATAAAGTACCTTTATGAAATAAAGTACCTTTATGGAATAAAGTACCTTTATGGAATAAAGTACCTTTATGAAATAAAGTACCTTTATGAAATGAAGTACCTTTATGGAATAAAGTACCTTTATGGAATAAAGTACCTTTATGGAATAAAGTACCTTTATGGAATAAAGTACCTTTATGGAATAAAGTACCTTCATGGAATAAAGTACCTTTATGGAATAAAGTACCTTTATGGAATAAAGTACCTTTATGGAATAAAGTACCTTTATGGAATAAAGTACCTTTATGGAATAAAGTACCTTTATGGAATAAAGTACCTTTATGGAATAAAGTACCTTTATGGAATAAAGTACCTTTATGGAATAAAGTACCTTTATGGAATAAAGTACCTTTATGGAATAAAGTACCTTTATGGAATAAAGTACTTTTATGGTATAAAGTACCTTCATGGAATAAAGTACCTTTATGGAATAAAGTACCTTTATGGAATAAAGTACCTTTATGGAATAAAGTACCTTTATGGAATAAAGTACCTTTATGGAATAAAGTACTTTTATGGTATAAAGTACCTTCATGGAATAAAGTACCTTTATGGAATAAAGTACCTTTATGGAATAAAGTACCTTTATGGAATAAAGTACCTTTATGGAATAAAGTACTTTTATGGTATAAAGTACCTTCATGGAATAAAGTACCTTTATGGAATAAAGTACCTTTATGGAATAAAGTACCTTTATGGAATAAAGTACCTTTATGGAATAAAGTACTTTTATGGTATAAAGTACCTTCATGGAATAAAGTACCTTTATGGAATAAAGTACCTTTATGGAATAAAGTACCTTTATGAAATAAAGTACCTTTATGGAATAAAGTACCTTTATGGAATAAAGTACCTTTATGAAATAAAGTACCTTTATGAAATAAAGTACCTTTATGGAATAAAGTACCTTTATGGAATAAAGTACCTTTATGGAATAAAGTACCTTTATGGAATAAAGAACCTTTATGGAATAAAGTACCTTTATGAAATAAAGTACTTTTATGAAATAAAGTACCTTTATGAAATAAAGTACCTTTATGAAATAAAGTACCTTTATGAAATAAAGTACCTTTATGGAATAAAGTACCTTTATGAAATAAAGTACTTTTATGAAATAAAGTACCTTTATGAAATAAAGTACCTTTATGGAATAAAGTACCTTTATGAAATAAAGTACTTTTATGAAATAAAGTACCTTTATGAAATAAAGTACCTTTATGAAATAAAGTACCTTTATGGAATAAAGTACCATTATGGAATAAAATACCTTTATGGAATAAAGTACCTTTATGAAAACTGTTTATGAATAAGGGGGTAAATATGTAATATTGGACTCTGAGTTTAGCTTAAAGTTACATATTTTAAATTTGTCTGCATTTAAAGCCAAAACCACCACATAACTAATAAGAAATATTTGGATATTAATTAAAGTTTGTCGATGTTTTAAACAAAAAGAACTTTATAACTCGTATCTATATGTTTGCAGCTGTAAAATCCCTCTGCCACATAATTTCCATGTGTTTGATTGTTTAAAATAAAAGACAGACAACAAACGGCCAAAACAAAGCAATGCACAGTGGCGCCATTTGAGATTTATCGTTGCAAAAATCATAACTTTGAAACCAAATAAGATAATTATAAAATGTAAAAGGCATATGATAGCTAATTGATCAAACTATGAAATTAAAGCTTGGAAAGGGTTTTACGCTTTTTAGGTGCCTACTTATGGGTTAGCAAAGTTGAAATTTGTGGAAAAATTAATTTTGGGGGTAGTAAAATTTTATGATTTAAAATTATTCCAGAAATATTTAAAAATTTGTGTGTTTTATTTATTATTAAATTTTTTCTAAAATATTCCAGAAAAGATTTAAAAAAAAATAATTTATTGTGAAATATTGCGGTTATTACTATGTCATAAATTGCCCAAAAGTGCATGCAACACATTTTTGGGACCATGTCTTTTTTCAAAATTTTACCTCTTGAAAATATGGAATATATAGAAATTTATGGTTTTTATTTTCCATATTTTCTTAATAAATAATTCTATCAACAGAATCAAAAAGAGTGACGATCCGTTACTTAGTTTTTGAGATACTGTATTTGAGAGCGGACCAAATTACCTAAAAATTATATATTTTTGAACACTGAAAATCAGTCATCTTTGAAGGACTATATCTTCTTAACCAAAAATCATATCATATTCCTGTAAAATAGGTTTAATCAATATTTTTTAGAGCCACATGCAATTTTTGATTTTTGACACCTCACTTGTTCTACAGGCGCCACTGTGCAACGCAGACATTTATTTAAAATAAACGGACAAAACTGCAGACAGATAGAGAGAGAGAAAAAGAACAAGCTGCAAAAGTTTATATGTACAAAATAAATACTCGCATATAATTTGAATGTAAATGAAAACAATTGTCTACATTCAGGCGTATGTATATTTACATACAGTTTATGTAGAGTGGTGTGTGAAAGGGTCTTGCAGATGTAAATAAACATTGTTGTTTTTGTTTACAGATGATGAAGTTGTTATTGTTTTCAATGATGCACAAACTTACACAGAAGCAAGTAAATAATACAGTAGTACTGCGAAATAAAAGTAAGTAAATAAATAAATATAACTTCTAAGCTAAATAACAACTTCCAAAGAAGAGAAAAAGAAGTAGATGCATAAATTTAAGAAGATTTGAGTCTTTCCAAAGAAGAGCTAGCTACCTTTTTAATGGATTTTTAACAGCAATTCCAATTGAAATATCAATAGAAGAGTAAAAGTTTATATTGAAGATATACAATTTGAAACAGTATGGCAAATTTGGAATTACAATGTTACCACAAAGATAGAAACTAAACATACATATTTTGAAACATTACTTCAAGTTTTGCTCTGATCAATTAACCACTTTTTATGGATTTCATGTTTATAATTTCCTCCCACCGTACATCGGTCATAGACATGATAAACTTTTGTTCAAAATTTTGTTGCATAGAAAATTTCACACTCTCCTTTATTTTTGTTTGGGTTAAAAATGTCCAACTTCCGCTTTTGTTCGGTATTACATATGTATGTACATATAAATACAATGCAAATGCGTTAACGGTGAAAGTTTGAGTGAAAGTCTATAAAAATATAAAAACATAAGAGAATGAGGGCTTAAAATATTCCCCCAATGGGGGGGTTGAATTCTATAGAAACATTATAAATCAGGTGCAAGTTGGGTGCACATAAAATATCATCAACCATTTCCCTTTTCCTTAAGGTCTTACATCAAATGTGCTTGTATTAAACGTATTCAAATTGAGGGTTGAAATACGAAATTATGCGTGAGTTGTACAATTAATAGGATTTCAAAGAACGTATATGTATGTAGTTTTTTCTACAATTACAACTGCGTAGACATTTTATTATGGAAATGAAAGAAAATAAGCCTAGCATGATTTATAAATATGTAGGGAAAAAGAATTGTTAGACATGTTTAACAAGAACTCTTATCTATGAATTTGCGTACGCCTGGCTGGTAACAATGTAATTTGAATTTTTGGCGTGTTTTTTGATTGTAGACATTTTTTTAATTAAGCCAGTACTGAAATAAAGCAACTGATGTTGGATTATAAGGAAAGTGGTAAGAGGAGAAGTTAAGCGGTCATACAATTGTAAACAATAGATCAAATATTATTTAAAACAAGTCAAGCTGTTTAAAGCCAGCAGGATGTATTTAAAATTGTCTGCTGTTTGTTAGCTAATATTTTAATGAGGTAAGAGATTTATTTGATTGGTAATGTGGTAGTAGTAATGATTCGATGGAAAAATTATATTATTTTATAGCGTTCAAGCAGCATTTCGGACACGCAAAATCGTGTTTCAGGGTCTCTCGGCTTCAATTAGTATTGTTACGAAATTGTACTTGAATTCAAATATAACGATTTTAAGGGCTGATTTAAAAGTAGCATAATGCTTATAAATAACAGTGCTGTAATAGCAAACTGTAACATATCTGTGGGCATTATTAAATAAAAGCTTTCAGTTGATTTGATCGTAAGTTGGCAACGCTGTATTCGAATATTCAGTTAAAGAATATTGTAGAAAGTACACCACAGATGGCGTATGTATTAGTAAGATCTAGAATATTCGAATTTTGACAGTTAAAGAACATTCTGGAGTGCAGATGGCAGTGTTATAAATAGTGGCAGAGGTTGCAGTCGTGAGTTTTATCAGAGAAGCTATTTGAATAAACATCAACTGAGTGCCTTAAAGTGTGCTATATTTTTCAAGTGAATTCGTATACATTATAAAGTGTCTGAATTTCTGAGAATTTATAAACGTGTATAAAAAAAACATTGAGTGACTATTTAATTCTGTTGTTGTACATTTTAAATAAAGCACCTTTATGAAATAAAGTACCTTTATGAAATAAAGTACCTTTATGAAATAAAGTACCTTTATGAAATAAAGTACCTTTATGAAATAAAGTACCTTTATGAAATAAAGTACCTTTATGAAATAAAGTACCTTTATGAAATAAAGTACCTTTATGAAATAAAGTACCTTTATGAAATAAAGTACCTTTATGAAATAAAGTACCTTTATGAAATAATGTACCTTTTTTAAATAAAGTGCCTTTTTTAAATAAAGTTCCTTTTTCAAATAAAGTGCCTTTTTTAAATAAAGTACCTTTATATACATATTAATGGACTATGAAAATTTATTGACAGATAGAAGAACTAATTGTGATTAATAGAGTAAGAAATTGTTCTAAAAATGTGAAATCGTTTTGACAATTTATAAAAATATATGAATAAATCTTGTTCAATATAACAAATTTTACAGTTAAAAATCCGTTATACCGAGGTGTGTACATATTTAAAAATCATTTAAAATTTGTTGAATTCTTTTAAAAATATTTAAATAATAAACTTAACCCCTAAATGCTGCAATACATATTGTTTATTGCAATTGTCATCATCAAGAATTTCTGTAGTTCAATACAAACAAATTCACCAAAATGTCTGTTCAACAAATTCAAGTGTCTTAACAAAGTTGGCGCGTTTTTCTTAATATGCGTGTGTTAAGCTTTAAACAGTATGGTGAAGAGAGCTACCGACAGTGGTGAGTTTTATGTTACAGTTATAAAGTTAAACCAAAGATGGCGCCGCGGAAACAGAAAATAGAGGTAAACTTAAACACACACACTCTTGCACCTTCACACTAATTCACCCAAAAGAAACAAAAACACAGCCATACAGTGTTTGAAGCCAATCGTTTAGAAATGAATTCAGTTGAATTTTGAATGTGGCGTATGACGGACGTACGAATTTGAATAATAAAACAAAAACAAACGATTAAAATTAATATTTAAATTTAAAAAAAAAGTAGAAAATAAAACGCGTGTTGGTTCTAACAAAATCAGAATCTAAAGCAAAAAGGTGAATAGTGTTGAAAATCTATGAAACAAATTATAAAAAAATCAAATCATAAAAAACAAAAATTTATTGTTATGAATTTTGAAAAGAAACGAAATCATATTAATGTGCTAGTAAATATTTTGTAAATTTTGCCATTTAAAATTATGATTTATGTATTTAAAAGAAATTCGGTAAAGAGTTAAAAGAAAAATGTGTACCAACGTTTTCTAAATGAAATAGTTTTGCAATTGTACTATTTTTGTCGTTTTAAAATTTAAACAAGAAACGCAGAATAAACTTACACACACAAGTGGGCAATTTAGTTTTATTTTTTTGTGTTTTTCATGAAAACCGAAAGTGAAATAAAGAAAATTTATTGTGGTGGCCTTCAAATTTTTAGAGTGAAGCAAATAAAAATAAAGATTTCAAAACATCCACCACCAACGACAAAATACAAACCAATAAAACTACAAACTTAAATTACAAAATTCCCAAGAAAAGAAGAATTTAAAAAGCCAAACAACAACATTTAACAGGAAAAAAGAATTTGAAATATGATATTAAGAGGCAAGCAAAAGCAACACATGTTGCATGCAAAAATAAAAGGATATTTTTAAAATGACTTTATAAAGAAATAAAAAAACTAAGTCATTCATAAATTTTAAAAATAACAATAATAAAAAAGGGTTAAGTATACTTAAGTCATTATTAGGTTGAATAAAATAAAACCGTTAATTTGAAATCTATTTACAAATTATCAAATATTGTTTTTTTATTTTTATTACTGTACAATTTACAAAACTGTGCCAAATTTTCTTTAATAAAATAATGACTCATTCCATTTGTAAACACCAAAACACAAAAATAAAGAAACAAACAAACATTTTAAGGCACTAGTTTTTTCTTAAAATGCGTGTGTAGTTGCTGCATTTCTCACTCTTTTACTTGCAGCATGTTGTCATCACAATTTTAATTTAAAAATAAGTTTTTTTTAAGTGTTTCTCTCAAAACGAAATATATTTGTGGCAGCGACTCTTTGTCTTCGCCAAAAGGACCCTGTATTCAGGCGAAACAATATGAAGTCATGCATTTTATTTGCACATTCATTCTCTTACTTTAAAAATCTGTTGCTTTATTTTTATTACATCATTTTTTGAAAACTGCATTATTCTTCTTTTTTTGTACTTTTGACAGCTACAAGAACAACTTCCTTTAAACTAAAATAAAAACATTGATTTTTTTCTGCCGTTTTTTTCACTCTTTCTCGAAAAACATATTAATAAAGGGTGAGATCATAAAAAAGAATTGATGAAATCATAACTGGGTTAGACTATATATAAAAACAAATGGAGAAAGAGAAATAAATATAAAACCAAGTAATTAAATTGGCCACTAACATTATTTAATTGATAACAAGGTCATAAATGAGTTGACTTCATTTTAATAATGAAACAAATTTTTAAAAATAATTTTTAACATCTAAAGTAATAAAAACCTGTATTTAAATAATTAAAGTACAATACTTTCGGAATAAAGTACCTTTTGAAATAAAGTACCTTTTTAAATAAAGTACCTTTTTAAATAAAGTACCTTTTTAAATAAAGTACCTTTTTAAATAAAGTACCTTTTTAAATAAAGTAACTTTTGAAATAAAGTACCTTTTGAAATAAAGTACCTTTTGAAATAAAGTACCTTTTGAAATAAAGTACCTTTTAAAATAAAGTACCTTTTGAAATAAAGTACCTTTTGAAATAAAGTACCTTTTGAAATAAAGTACCTTTTGAAATAAAGTACCTTTTGAAATAAAGTACCTTTTGAAATAAAGTACCTTTTGAAATAAAGTACCTTTTGAAATAAAGTACCTTTTTAAATAAGGTACCTTTTTAAATAAAGTACCCTTTTAAATAAAGTACCTTTTTAAATAAAGTACCTTTTGAAATAAAGTACCTTTAGAAATAAAGTACCTATATGTAATAAAGTACCTTTTTAAATAAAGTACCTTTTGAAATAAAGTAACTTTTGATATAAAGTACCTTTTGAAATAAAGTACCTTTTTAAATAAAGTAACTATTGAAATAAAGTACCTTTTGAAATAAAGTACCTTTTGAAATAAAGTACCTTTTGAAATAAAGTACCTTTTGAAATAAAGTACCTTTTGAAATAAAGTACCTTTTGAAATAAAGTACCTTTTGAAATAAAGTACCTTTTGAAATAAAGTACCTTTTGAAATAAAGTACCTTTTGAAATAAAGTACCTTTTGAAATAAAGTACCTTTTGAAATAAAGTACCTTTTGAAATAAAGTACCTTTTGAAATAAAGTACCTTTTGAAATAAAGTACCTTTTGAAATAAAGTACCTTTTGAAATAAAGTACCTTTTGAAATAAAGTACCTTTTGAAATAAAGTACCTTTTGAAATAAAGTACCTTTTGAAATAAAGTACCTTTTGAAATAAAGTACCTTTTGAAATAAAGTACCTTTTGAAATAAAGTACCTTTTGAAATAAAGTACCTTTTGAAATAAAGTACCTTTTGAAATAAAGTACCTTTTGAAATAAAGTACCTTTTGAAATAAAGTACCTTTTGAAATAAAACCTTTTGAAATAAAGTACCTTTTGAAATAAAGTACCTTTTGAAATAAAACCTTTTGAAATAAAGTACCTTTTTAAATAAAGTACCTTTTTAAATAAAGTACCCTTTTAAATAAAGTACCTTTTTAAATAAAGTACCTTTTGAAATAAAGTACCTTTAGAAATAAAGTACCTTTTGAAATAAAGTACCTTTAGAAATAAAGTTCCTTTTGAAATAAAGTACTTTTTGAAATAAAGTACCTTTTGAAATAAAGTACCTTTTGAAATAAAGTACCTTTTGAAATAAAGTACCTTTTGAAATAAAGTACCTTTTGAAATAAAGTACCTTTTGAAATAAAGTACCTTTTGAAATAAAGTACCTTTTGAAATAAAGTACCTTTTGAAATAAAGTACCTTTTGAAATAAAGTACCTTTTGAAATAAAGTACCTTTTGAAATAAAGTACCTTTAGAAATAAAGTACCTTTTGAAATAAAGTACTTTTTGAAATAAAGTACCTTTTGAAATAAAGTACCTTTTGAAATAAAGTACCTTTTGAAATAAAGTACCTTTTGAAATAAAGTACCTTTTGAAATAAAGTACCTTTTGAAATAAAGTACCTTTTGAAATAAAGTACCTTTTGAAATAAAGTACCTTTTGAAATAAAGTACCTTTTGAAATAAAGTACCTTTTGAAATAAAGTTCCTTTTGAAATAAAACCTTTTGAAATAAAGTACCTTTTGAAATAAAGTACCTTTTGAAATAAAGTACCTTTTGAAATAAAGTACCTTTTGAAATAAAGTACCTTTTGAAATAAAGTACCTTTTGAAATAAAGTACCTTTTGAAATAAAGTACCTTTTGAAATAAAGTACCTTTTGAAATAAAGTACCTTTTGAAATAAAGTACCTTTTGAAATAAAGTACCTTTTGAAATAAAGTACCTTTTGAAATAAAGTACCTTTTGAAATAAAGTACCTTTTGAAATAAAGTACCTTTTGAAATAAAGTACCTTTTGAAATAAAGTACCTTTTGAAATAAAGTACCTTTTGAAATAAAGTACCTTTTGAAATAAAGTACCTTTTGAAATAAAGTACCTTTTGAAATAAAGTACCTTTTGAAATAAAGTACCTTTTGAAATAAAGTACTTTTTGAAATAAAGTACCTTTTGAAATAAAGTACCTTTTGAAATAAAGTACCTTTTGAAATAAAGTACCTTTTTAAATAAAGTACCTTTTGAAATAAAGTACCTTTTGAAATAAAGTACCTTTTGAAATAAAGTACCTTTTGAAATAAAGTACCTTTTGAAATAAAGTACCTTTTGAAATAAAGTACCTTTTGAAATAAAGTACCTTTTGAAATAAAGTACCTTTTGAAATAAAGTACCTTTTGAAATAAAGTACCTTTTGAAATAAAGTACCTTTTGAAATAAAGTACCTTTTGAAATAAAGTACCTTTTGAAATAAAGTACCTTTTGAAATAAAGTACCTTTTGAAATAAAGTACCTTTTGAAATAAAGTACCTTTTGAAATAAAGTACCTTTTGAAATAAAGTACCTTTTGAAATAAAGTACCTTTTGAAATAAAGTACCTTTTGAAATAAAGTACCTTTTGAAATAAAGTACCTTTTGAAATAAAGTACCTTTTTAAATAAAGTACCTTTTTAAATAAAGTACCCTTTTAAATAAAGTACCTTTTTAAATAAAGTACCTTTTGAAATAAAGTACCTTTAGAAATAAAGTACCTATATGTAATAAAGTACCTTTTGAAATAAAGTTCCTTTTGAAATAAAGTACCTTTTGAAATAAAGTACCTTTTGAAATAAAGTACCTTTTGAAATAAAGTACCTTTTGAAATAAAGTACCTTTTGAAATAGAGTACCTTTTGAAATAAAGTACCTTTTTAAATAAAGTACCTTTTGAAATAAAGTACCTTTTGAAATAAAGTACCTTTTGAAATAAAGTACCTTTTGAAATAAAGTACCTTTTGAAATAAAGTACCTTTTGAAATAGAGTACCTTTTGAAATAAAGTACCTTTTTAAATAAAGTTCCTTTTGAAATAAAACCTTTTGAAATAAAGTACCTTTTGAAATAAAGTACCTTTTGAAATAAAGTACCTTTTGAAATAAAGTACCTTTTGAAATAAAGTACCTTTTGAAATAAAGTACCTTTTTAAATAAAGTACCTTTTGAAATAAAGTAACTTTTGATATAAAGTACCTTTTGAAATAAAGTACCTTTTGAAATAAAGTACCTTTTGAAATAAAGTACCTTTTTAAATAAAGTACCCTTTGAAGAGCTCATTATAAAAAATTACATTTTGAAAAAGTACATTTAGTACCTTTTCAATTGTATGCCGACCCTCTATAATAATTGCTATTTTCTTTTAAAACTCATAAACCTAAATTTCGAAATATATAATCCCCCACTGTAAAAAACGAAATCCATTTAAAATGGGTTAAATGTTCGACAAGATATAAATCGTTCAACAAAATTAACCAAACCATTAAAATTAAAAAAAAACACACACTTTCATTCAAATTACCAGAGTTCAAATGTAAAAGAATTTTATAGAAATCAGCAGGAACACATGAATTTGAACTCATCAAACATTTTATCTAAATTATGATGTTGTAATACTAAGAGTGTGCGGTAAATTTATTAAAAAAACACACCTCTTAATATAAAAAACCATACAAAAACTCAAACACAAAAGTATGTAAAAATACTCGTACACCAGAAGCACTTCAAAACCATGTGTGTGCTGTAAGAAAAATTATAGTAATTTCCCCCCTGCCCTTTTAAGACTTGAAAATTTAAAGAAAATTTTCAATTCCAAAAAAAGTGAGAAACCCAAGTATTGAAAAGTTTTAAAAATAAATCAACATGTACGAAATCTAAACATTCTAATTAAATTTTTTGAAATAGATACAAAGTTTTTTTTTTTAAAAAGTGTTTTTTTTTTGTTTATTTTTGACTTGAATGAGTGTTTGTGTTAAGCATGCAGTCAGTCAATTTGTCTGACACACATACAAATGGGTTGGAATGAAGTATGGGGAAATACAAGATTTTGGAAAATGAAAATAATGCAAATGCAATTTGATAAATTTTAATGTAGAATTTAGAAAATTTTTTAGAAAAATTCCTCCCAGTATTACTTAGTATTGAAAATATTTAATTTATTCCAACTTAATATTTTTTTAACAGCAATACTTCTGTGAGTCTTAGACAGTGAGTGCTCACAGATGCACCTTTTGGGGCACCACAACTGGGTGCTCACCAACCACTCTATAAAACTGTCTTTGATTTACGTGCGTAAATTTTTAAATTTTCAATTTGTTTTTCTTTAAAATTCTTTATAGTTTATGTGTCTTTTTGTTAATTTGCATCTTCTGTAAACAAACAACAACTTTGTCTAATAAATTGTTTATTTGTTTGTTTTTTGGTTTTTATAGTTGTAAGTTTGTTTTATGTTGGCCATTTAAAAATGGCAATAGCAATTTAAATATTCGCAATAAAACGAACACACCCGCATGACCTAATCAGTGATTAAATAAACGCACATAATAAAAAAAATAGTTTTCTAATTCGTACATTTTACTTTTGCAAAATATAACCTTTTGTCTAGATGATTTAATGCAAACTGTATTGTCTTCATATTAAAAAATAAAACTGTATTTTGCAAATTAATTAAATTAAAAACGAATTGAATTGAACTACATTATTTTTTGTTAAAATTTGTACTGTAAATTTGCATAATGGAGTTTTTTTAATATTTCCACAATTAAATTAAAATTTTCATTAGTTTTGGTACTAAAATAAAAGTACATTTTTGTTTAAAAATCTATATTTTTTATTTAGATTCAAAATAGATTAAATTTAATTTTGTTTAAATAATCAATCTTTATAACTTTTGGTACTAAAATAAAAGTACTCATAAAAGTACCTTTTGTACAAACATAAATACAAACGAAAGTTAGTTTTTAGGTACTAAATTTTTAATACTAATGTATAATTTTTTTTTTATAGAATTATAAATAAACTTGAGTACTAAAATATGTCTTATTTTTGGAATGTTTATTTGTGACATTCTTTCGACCTTTTCGATAATTGAGGAGTCGCAGAACAAAAGGTACTTTTTCGATTTTTTTTTTACAAATTGATTTTTTGGTATTTTTATAATATTTGGGTTGAATTCTTCTAGAAAAAATCAATTTCACAAAATTTTAAAATTTTCAAAAAAGTACCTTTTGTTCTGCGGCTCCTCAATTGGTATTATATATCTCAAATATTATTTCGTACTAATTTTAAGTTTCTTAGCATTTTGCCTTTAGTGTTTGCTATTGTGTCCAATTTAACTGAAATTATGTTAATTTAACTACTTTTTCTTTTAAATTTTTACCATTGAATATTTAAAAAAAATATTACATATTCTTTAATAAAGCTTTTTGGTAACATTTTTAGAAAAGTACTTTTTTGAGTAAAAGTACCTTTTGAAATAAAGTACCTTTTGAAATAAAGTACCTTTTTAAATAAAGTACCTTTTGAAATAAACTACCTTTTGAAATAAAGTACCTTTTGAAATAAAGTACCTTTTGAAATAAAGTACATTTTTAAATAAAGTACCTTTTGAAATAAAGTACCTTTTGAAATAAAGTACCTTTTGAAATAAAGTACCTTTTGAAATAAAGTACCTTTTGAAATAAAGTACCTTCTGAAATAAAGTACCTTTTGGAATAAAGTACCTTTTGAAATAAACTACCTTTTGAAATAAAGTACCTTTTGAAATAAAGTACCTTTTGAAATAAAGTACCTTTTTAAATAAAGTACCTTTTGAAATAAACTACCTTTTGAAATAAAGTACCTTTTGAAATAAAGTACCTTTTGAAATAAAGTACCTTTTGAAATAAAGTACCTTTTTAAATAAAGTACCTTTTGAAATAAAGTACCTTTTGAAATAAAGTACCTTTTGAAATAAAGTACCTTTTGAAATAAAGTACATTTTTAAATAAAGTACCTTTTTAAATAAAGTACCTTTTTAAATAAAGTACCTTTTGAAATAAAGTACCTTTTGAAATAAAGTACCTTTTGAAATAAAGTACCTTTTGAAATAAAGTACCTTTTGAAATAAAGTACCTTTTGAAATAAAGTACCTTTTGAAATAAAGTACCTTTTGAAATAAAGTACCTTTTGGAATAAAGTACCTTTTGAAATAAAGTACCTTTTGAAATAAAGTACCTTCTGAAATAAAGTACCTTTTGAAATAAAGTACCTTTTTAAATAAAGTACCTTTTTAAATAAAGTACCTTTTTAAATAAAGTACCTTTTTAAATAAAGTACCTTTTTAAATAAAGTACCTTTTGAAATAAAATACTTTTGAATCGTTTGATCTTAAATATTCTATAAAATATAAAAGTACCAATTTTAAAATGTATGATTAAGTACGATTTTTTTAAAAAAGTAATTATTTCTGAAAATTTTTACTATTTGGAATTATTGCTTATTTGATTCAAATATTTTAATAATAAAATTTTTCCTACATATTTTTAAAAAGGTACTTTTTTGAGGAAAATTGGAATTTTTTTGTTTGCAAGCAGATTTAAGTACATTTTCGGAATTTTTGGTACTTGAAAAAGTACTTTTTCGTCATTTAGTACTTTTCATAAAAAAGTACTATTTTTACTAACATTTGATCTTAAATATTCTATAAAAATATCATGTTTTTTATTATTTTTGTATAAAAGTACTCTTTCTCTATAGTTTTCAAATCTAAAATTTATTCCTAAAATAAGGTCTTGCTTTTAAGAATTTTAGTACTTTTAAAAAAAAATACTTTTTGACAAAAATAAAAATCGATTTTAAATAATTAATTTTTTTATAATTTCAAATTGGTACTAAGCTTTAAGTACATATATTTAGTACCATATTTTTAAATTAATTTAAAAAAAGTACTTTTTTCTGAAAATTCTTACTTCAAATATTTTAAAATTTTTTTGAGGAAAAGTGTTTTTTTTTTGTGTGCAAATTTTTTCCGAATTTTTGCTACTAAAAAAGTACTTTTTCGTCATTTGGTACTTTTCCTAAAAAGTACTTTTTTTTACAAAAATATCACTTTTCTTACAAGTTTAACTTTTGAAACATTTGATCTTAAAAATTCTATAAAAATAGCATGTTCTTTATTATTTTAGTATAAAAGTACTAATTTCTAAAAAGAGTACTTTTTTCAAAAATTCTTTCTTTATAGGCTTGTTAATATTTTAACTTATTTATTTTTCAAATCTAAAACATATTCCTAAAATAAGCTCTTGATATTTGGTATTATTTAAAAAAAATACTTTTTGACTAAAATGAAAACCGATTTTTAATAATTAATTTCTATAACTTCAAATTAGTACTACAATTTTTTAAATTCATTTAAAAAAGTACTTTTTTCTCCCAATTCTTAATATTTGGAATTACTAGTTTTTTGGTTCAAATATTGTAAAAATAAAATTTTTCCTAAAATTTAGATTTCATGTTAAGACCTTTTTAAAAGTGGTAGTACAAAATTACCACTTTTAAAAAGGTACTTTTTTGTTACGTATCTGTAATAATAAATTTTCAGAATTTTTGCTACTAAAAAAAGTACTTTTCGTCATATACTACTTTTCCTAAAAAAGTAAAATTTTTTACTTTTCCTAAAAAAGTCTATTTTTTGGGTAAAAGTACTAATTTCCAAAAAAATACCTTTTTCAAAAATTTACAGATTTTTCCTAAAAATTTGGATTTCATATTTATTAAGTCATTTTGTACTACTAAAAAGGTACTTTTTGTACTTTTAAGTCTATGTAAATTTATGTTTTATTTTTAAATAATTAATTTTCATAATTTCTGATACTAAAATATTAGTACGTTTTTCTTATTTAGTACTATTTAACAGGATTTTACTGTGTCTTAAATTTTTAAAAAATTTCATATTGAATATTTCAAAAGTAAAACATTTTCTTCAGCTAGCAAATAGATTTTAAGTTTATTTAACCTTTTTGGTACCATTTTGAAAAAGTACTTTTTTGTGAACATTTAGTGATTTTTCTTTTCTTGCTATAAATACATACCACTTTGCTATTTTATACTATTGTATTCAAATGAAAAAATTTATTTTACTTTATAAACATTAGTTAGAGTCCTTAAATAATTATAGCCAGTATTAATACTTGTAAGAAAAATTTAAATTTTCTGTTTAAATATCTTTCGTATGAATTTTAAAAAAGTACTTTTTTGAAAAACTTTTTTTTTGATCTCATATGTATCAAATATGCAAAATGTTATTTCATTATATTTTTATTGCCATTTTTAAGTAAAAGTACTTTTATAAAAAAGTACCTTTTAAGAAAAAATCATTGTTAAACAATATTATCTTATGCTCTTGAAACAGTTATAATTAATAGCTAAAAATTGCACTAAAAAGTACTACTTTCCTGTTTTAATTATGTACTTAGTACTATTTTACCCCGAAAATTACTTTTATAAAAAAGTACCTTTTTCGAAAAATTCACAAGTTTTCATTGTTAAACTATGTATCTTATGTTTTATTTTTAATATTAAATTTTCATTACATTTAGTACTAAAAAAAATAGTACTATTTCACTAGTTTTATTTCAATAATATACATATTCTACTGACAAATGTGTCCGGTTTTGAGAGGTGTCCGCTATTGAGAGAAGAAAATAATTCCGAAGAATTTTTTTGGGACTGAAAAAAGTGTCCGTTTATGAGACGTGTCCGCTTTAGAGAGATGTCCGCAAAGAGAGAGTACACTGTATCAAGTTTCTGTACACGTTTTAAAAAAAGTACTTTTTGTGAAAACTAGGAATTTTGAGCTTAAAAAAAATTAATGATTTTCTAACAAATTGTATATTTCTTGAATTTTTTTTTCTAAAAAATTGTATAAAATCGTTTGATAGATTTCACTTTTTGAAAACATTTGCTCCATCCTATAAATTATGCATACAATGCATGTCCTTATTCATATAAACTAATTTACATTCATTAAAAATTGCATTTCAACTTTAACTTTTCCAACAAATGACTTTAAGGGAATTTCCTTAAGGGCACTTAAAGAAATTCCCTGGGTGGATAACATAAAAAAATGATTTTAAGAGGTAAACATTAAATACCGGAAGTTTACCGGGTGTATTTTTTCATTATTTTCTTAAGGGTATCATCCCACCACCACTTAACAATATGACAAAAAACACCCTTAGCTGGATGAAGTTAAATAAAACTTAAGCGTAATAATTTATGGGATAAAGGAGCGTCAAATACTAAACAACAAAAGCCGGTAAAGGGACAAACAAACCAACCCCTGTAAAGAACAAATAATAGAAATTAAAGCTAGTTTTGTGTTGAAGTATTTGAAAAATAGCTTTAAGTTGAAAACATTCCTATAAACTTTACTGATGTTAATATAAATTTGTTTTTTTTTCTACCTTCTAATTTATGAACCTAAAAAAACTAATTTAGTTTTTTTTAAGCAAAAAGAATAAGATTAATAAAAAAAAGCTAAAACCAAAATTTAGCCAACACTCAACGAACCATAATTATGAGTGAGTGTAGCATGTCAGTAGCGGCAAAACTACATGGTTGGTTGATTGTTTGGATTGGATTGTATGGTGGCAGGGTATGACATCATTCGCGTCATCAACCATCCATTCTATAGACGACTGACACCTCCAACATTATTACGACAAAAACGCCAAATTCAAAACAACCAGCAAGCGACCAACCAACCAACAACATTTATTATTATTTATATTTTTGTTGTCTTTAACAATAACAAATTTATAAAAAAAAACCAAACCAAACAACAAAACATCTACTATGAGACATTAATAATAAAATATACCTACATATAGAAGAAAACAAATCACAACCAAAAACACATTAAATAAAAATATATACATACATACATTTGTATAAAAAAATTTAAAAAAGAAAAAACTGGCAAAACTGCCAACACATAAACGTACAAAAAAACCATCTTATAAGAACCGTCATTGTGTCTTTATGCCAGTAGTACGCTCGCTACCAACACTCTGTCAGACATCCATTCGTACACACTTTAACAAAGTCATTTCTAATCGCTTGTATTTGAAAGCCAAAAAAAAATACAACTAAAAACTATTTTTATTTAACAAAAATATAAAAGAACAGACAGAATATTTATAAGAAATTAAATTAAATTAGGAAAAAGACGAGACAAGAATGTACCAAAAAAACACAGAAAAATAAAGCAGACTACAAAAAACACAAATAGTGTAGCATACTTATTTACAAACTAAGCCAGGTTTTCAAGGTCTAGGCAGAAAACACAAAAAATTAATTTTGTTTTGAAATTTATTTCCCTATTTATCTCAATAATTTAACTGTAAAAGACTCGTTTGATAACACAGTGTTTAAATATGTTTAAATTCTTGGTTCTATGTCCATGATACAAAACTGAAAAGAAACTATTAGAAGAAAGAAATTATCATATAAACAATTTTATTTAAGCTTCATTATTACAATATTTCCTTGTGGATTCTCACTCAAATTAAAAAAGTACCATTCGAAAATTAAATAAAAAGAGCCACAAATTCCTCTTTGAGGTTTCTCATTAACTCAGGACCTTATGTATCTAATTTAGGTTCACTAATACAGAATACAAATTGGTCCCATCTACTATTCTTCACTCTTGTGTTTAAAATTAAAAACTGTTGGTCAGGTTTGTGAGACTGGGACAAACAAAGTTTAAAATTTATTAAAAATGTACTCAATACAATGCATATTTCCATGTTTATATTTTTTTGGAACTGAACTCCCCCAAAATGTACTTAAATAAAGAACCTTTTGAAAAAGTACTATTTAAATAAAGTACCTTTTAAAAAGTACTATTTAAATAAAGTATCTTTTGAAAAAGTAATATTTAAATAAAGTACCTTTAGAAAAAGTACTATTTAAATAAAGAACCTTTTGAAAAAGTATGTTTTGAAAAAGTACTGTTTAAATAAAGTACCTTTTGAAAAAATACTATTTAAATAATGTACCTTTTGAAAAAGTGCTATTTAAATAAAGTACCTTAAGAAAAAGTACTATTTAAATAAAGTACCTTTTGAAAAAGTACTATTTAAATAAAGTACCTTTTGAAAAAGTACTATTTAAATAAAGTACCTTTTGAAAAAGTACTATTTTAATAAAGTACCTTTTGAAAAAGTACTATTTAAATAAAGTACCTTTTGAAAAAGTACTATTTAAATAAAGTACCTTTTGAAAAAGTACTATTTAAATAAAGTACCTTTTGAAAAAGTACTATTTAAATAAAGTACCTTTTGAAAAAGTACTATTTAAATAAAGTACCTTTTGAAAAAGTACTATTTAAATAAAGTACCTTCTGAAAAAGTACTATTTAAATAAAGTACTTTTTGAAAAAGTACTATTTAAATAAAGTACTTTTTGAAAAAGTACTGTTTAAATAAAGTACCTTTTGAAAAAGTACTATTTAAATAAAGTACCTTTTGAAATAGTACTATTTAAATAAAGTACCTTTTGAAAAGGTACTATTTAAATAAAGTATCTTTTGAAAATGTACTATTTAAATAAAGTATCTTTTGAAAATGTACTATTTAAATAAAGTACCTTTTGAAAAAGTACTATGTATTTAAATAAAGTACCTTTAAATAGTACCTGTATTTAAAGTACTGTTTAAATAAAGTACCTTTTGAAAAAGTACTACTTAAATAAAGTACCTTTTGAAAAAGTACTATTTAAATAAAGTACCTTTTGAAAAGGTACTATTTAAATAAAGTACCTTCTGAAAAAGTACTATTTAAATAAAGTACGTTTTGAAAAAGTACTATGTATTTAAATTAAGAACCTTTTGAAAAAGTACTATTTAAATAAAGTACCTTTTGAAAAAGTACTATTTAAATAAAGTACCTTTTGAAAAAGTACTATTTAAATAAAGTACCTTTTGAAAAAGTACTATTTAAATAAAGTACCTTTTGAAAAAGTACTATTTAAATAAAGTACCTTTTGAAAAAGTACTATTTAAATAAAGTACCTTCTGAAAAAGTACTATTTAAATAAAGTACTTTTTGAAAAAGTACTATTTAAATAAAGTACTTTTTGAAAAAGTACTGTTTAAATAAAGTACCTTTTGAAAAAGTACTATTTAAATAAAGTACCTTTTGAAATAGTACTATTTAAATAAAGTACCTTTTGAAAAGGTACTATTTAAATAAAGTATCTTTTGAAAATGTACTATTTAAATAAAGTATCTTTTGAAAATGTACTATTTAAATAAAGTACCTTTTGAAAAAGTACTATGTATTTAAATAAAGTACCTTTAAATAGTACCTGTATTTAAAGTACTGTTTAAATAAAGTACCTTTTGAAAAAGTACTACTTAAATAAAGTACCTTTTGAAAAAGTACTATTTAAATAAAGTACCTTTTGAAAAGGTACTATTTAAATAAAGTACCTTCTGAAAAAGTACTATTTAAATAAAGTACCTTTTGAAAAAGTACTATGTATTTAAATTAAGAACCTTTTGAAAAATACTATTTAAATAAAGTACCTTTTGAAAAAGTTCTGTTTAAATAAAGTACCCTTTGAAAGAGTACTACTGAAATAAAATCCCTTTTGAAAAAGTACTATTTAAATAAAGTACATTTTAAAAAAATAAATTTTAAATAAAGTACATACCTTTCAAAAAAGCACTATTTAAATAAAGTACTTTTTAAAACTGAAGTACTGTATTGAAATAAAATTTATTTTGAAAAAGTACTTTTTAAATAAAGTACTTTTTCAAAAAGTACTTTTTAAATAAAGTTCATTTTGAAAAAGTTCTGTTTAAATAAAGTACCTTTTGAAAAAGTACTATTTAAATAAAGTAGAATTTAAATAAAGTATATTTTGAAAAAGTACCTTTTGAAAAAGTACTATTTAAATAAAGTACCTTTTGAACAAACAATATTTAAATGAAATACCTATTAAACCGTTTTTTTTAAATAAGATACATTTGAAATAAAGTACCTTTTGAAAAAGTACTTTTTAAATAATTGAAAAGAAAGTCCTAAAAAACCTTTAAACAACTTTAATCTTCCCTAAAATGATTTCCCTTAAGAACTTCATTAACATTTCATTTCAAACCCAATCTATTATCCCATTCATTCTCCTCGTAGTTCAGTCAAATTTATTACAAACTTCACATACAAAACACTTTCCCTAAACTACTTTATCTTCTTTGTTAAGCCATTTACTACAAAGTTTCTTAAAATCTTTTGTTGAATAAATATTGAATTATTTCTGTTTATTGTTGAAAACACATCTTTATGACAAATCCTTGCCAACTTTATATTTTATTAAGACTTTGTAGAAATCTCCAGACACTCTTTAGATTCATAAGATTGTGTATGTTTTGAATAAGTAACTAATAAACTTTATCCTTCAACTATATATTCATACTTTCTCAGTTTCTCCTCACCCAGAAAACTGCGTCAGATTGTCTCAATTTTATTTAGAAGAATTGGTTTCCCCATAAAATTTGTTTTTATTTTTAGTGTGTCAGCAATGTTAGAATTATCTATTATTGTATTGAAAACTAGGACAAATGTGTTTATATATTTAGCAAGGAGAAAAAAACAAATTGTGGTAAAATTTTCTGAGTCACTCACTCACTGCGAGTGAACTTTAACCGACAATAAACAGTAGTTTTTTGTCTTGATAGAAGGCAATAAAACAGCGAATATATGTAGGTCACTGGGAAGACAGTGTACAATTAAGACGCAATAAATTTTATTTGTATGAGATCAATAAATTTTGCATTGGTATACGATTTAATAGTGGATGTGTTGTGGAAATGGTGAGGGGTTTTATTTAAACATATAGATTTTTTAAAGAAATAGAGTTTTTTTTATATATTATATTAAAATTATCGGAAAATTAAGAACTGATTAGACAGTTCTGTAACATGGGGTCTCTAATCAAAAATATTATTAAAACTTACAGCAAAGTGTTTAAAATCTTTAAAGTATTTTATTATTCCTTCATTTCCTGTGGCTTTTATACGGTAGATAATTTATTACGACGCAGTATTTTAAAATCTGTTGCGGATTTTCTTTAGCAAAATAAATAGCCATTAATTAACTTTAAGCTCCAGTTATTATTATTTGTTAAACATTTGTTGACCACCCTAAACAGCATTTATTAAAGCAAACAAAATCTGTATAAATAATCGCCCTACCTGAAACCCTATATCTCTCATTCTCCCCAAATTTAAATAATATAAAACAAAACAAACAACAATAATCTCACAACATCAACAACAAAAGGTTCTTAAACAATGATGTCATACTTGAGAGGCCAATATCTTTTGGTTTTCACAAACTTAAATACAATCCTTCAAATACAAATATTGTGTGTGAATGTATTTGTCTGTATTATAATGAATGACACTACAACAATCCGGTTCAGCTTCAATTTTGTTGTTTTTCCCCATTTTGGCAGCCATCGACGGACGACCACAACAACTCCTTACAACCAGTCATGGTTCACAATACCAAAGACCGATATCTATTTAATGCCTTAAACAGCCTTTGGCCTTAATAATTCCTTATTTGTGGCCTGTTTAGAAACTATTTGTTTGTTTTTCTCTGCTTCTCTTTGGAGCTGTAGTTTTCAAGTTTAAGTTCAAAATCACTAAAGAACAATGAAGACTAACAACAACAAAAAAACAAGAAATGTATTTGGTTGTACATTTCTGGTCTCATAATCTTTGAAAGACAAAATAAAACAGATATATAGACAGCGGGACGGACAAACAGATAGACAGCCAAATCCATGTTTGTTGAGTGTGGAGAAAAAGAGCCTCCAATTCCGCTTGTTTGGCAAATAATACCAGTAACAGCCACAACAATAAAAAAAACAGCATCATTTCAAATACACAACAACACTAACAAAAACTGGTTAAATCCATATTAGACATTTAAGGAAATACTTGTCTTGTATTCTCGTGCCAGATATGCGTAATGAAAATACTTTTGAAATAAAGTACCTTTTGAAAAACGTACGTTTTAAAAAAGTGCCTTTTGAAACAAAGTTCCGTTTGAAATAAAGTACCCTTTGAAAAAATACTTTTGAAATAAAGTACATTTTGAAAAAGTACTTTTGAAATAAAGTACCTTTTGGAAAACTACTTCTGAAATAATGTACCTTTTGAAAATTACTTTAAATAAAGACCTTTTGAAAAGTACTTTAAATAAAGTACCTTTTGAAAAGTACTTTAAATAAAGTACCTTTTGAAAAGTACTTTAAATAAAGTACCTTTTGAAAAGTACTTTAAATAAAGTACCTTTTGAAAAAGTACTTTTTTAAATGAAGTGCCTTTTGAAAAAGTACTTTTTAAATAAAATAACTTTTGAAAAAGTACTTCTGAAATAAAGTACCTTTTGAAAAGTACTTTAAATAAAGTACCTTTTGAAAAGTACTTTAAATAAAGTACCTTTTGAAAAGTACTTTAAATAAAGTACCTTTTGAAAAGTACTTTAAATAAAGTACCTTTTGAAAAGTACTTTAAATAAAGTACCTTTTGAAAAGTACTTTAAATAAAGTACCTTTTGAAAAGTACTTTAAATAAAGTACCATTTGAAAAGTACTTTAAATAAAGTACCTTTTGAAAAAGTACTTTTTTCAATGAAGTACCTTTTGAAAAAGTACTTTTTAAATAAAATAACTTTTGAAAAAGTACTTCTGAAATAAAGTACCTTTTGAAAAGTACTTTAAATAAAGTACCTTTTGAAAAGTACTTTAAATAAAGTACCTTTTGAAAAAGTACTTTTTAAATGAAGTACCTTTTGAAAAAGTACTTTTTAAATAAAATAACTTTTGAAAAAGTATTTTTTAAATAAAATAACTTTTGAAAAAGTACTTTTTAAATAAAGTACATTTTGAAGAAGTACATTTTGAAAAAGTACCTTTTTAAATAAAGTACCTTTTTAAATAAAGTACCTTTTTAAATAAAGTACCTTTTTAAATAAAGTACCTTTTTAAATAAAGTACCTTTTTAAATAAAGTACCTTTTTAAATAAAGTACCTTTTTAAATAAAGTACCTTTTTAAATAAAATACCTTTTTAAATAAAGTACCTTTTTAAATAAAGTACCTTTTTAAATAAAGTACCTTTTTAAATAAAGTACCTTTTTAAATAAAGTACCTTTTTAAATAAAGTACCTTTTTAAATAAAGTACCTTTTTAAATAAAGTACCTTTTTAAATAAAGTACCTTTTTAAATAAAGTACCTTTTTAAATAAAGTACCTTTTTAAATAAAGTACCTTTTTAAATAAAGTACCTTTTTAAATAAAGTACCTTTTTAAATAAAGTACCTTTTTAAATAAAGTACCTTTTTAAATAAAGTACCTTTTTAAATAAAGTACCTTTTTAAATAAAGTACCTTTTTAAATAAAGTACATTTTTAAATAAATTACCTTTTGAAATAAATAAAGTGCCTTTTTAAATATAGTGCGTTTTGAAAATGTATTTTTTAAATAAAGTAGTTTTTAAATGAGATACTTTCTGTACTTTCCTAAAAAAGTACCATTTCAGAAAGTACTTTTTGTAACTAAAGTACTTTGTCACAAACTAAAGTACATTTTCAAAAAGTATTTTGTACCATTTCAAAAAGTACTTTTTGTATAAATTATATTTTCAGGTATTTTAGCTCTTTCAATTGTACCCAACAAAAAAGTACCAACATTGTCGTACTCGCAATCGTGCATACATCTTAAGAGGAAAAAGAACACGATGACAACTGTTTTTGTTATTTTGTTTTCAATAATAATGATGATCATCATCATGATCACAATGCTGACGATGACGACAAAAGTTAATAATGTTGAGGTTTTTGATGTGTGATTTGAGCAAAAAAAAAATAAGTTACAATAAAATAACTATGTATGTAATGAAATAAAAACAATTGTAATGTTTTTTCCAAACATTTAATTATTTCTATAGCTCTTGGCATTCATGTTGACTATGACAATGAAGTTTTAGATTTATTAATGAGCTGTCTGCCATCCAGATCTTTCAAAAAAAAAACATTAACGTTTTTCTTTATTTATTTCCTATTTTTCAGGAAACCAGTTTATTTTGCAGTCATTTAATTGAGGCAAATAATTATTTACAAGAAATTAATAGAGAGAGATTGTTTTTTAAAGAATTTTTATTGTAGGCTGGAAAATTATGTAAATACTAATACATGGAACTCTGGTTTTAGAATGTTAAATTAAAGTTGGTTTAAATTTGCTTCAGGTTTTATTTAGAGCTTAGAAATATTAACTATTTCATGTTAAAATAGAGTCTTTAGAGACTTTTAATTTGAGGTTAGGTGCAATTTTAAGAAATATGTTTAAGTCTCCCAAAACATAGCTGGCAATTTAAGTTTGTTTTCTATTTGTTTATTTGAAATTAATTCAATATTATTGTATTTCAAACCTAATGGGTTTTATCTACCACTCAAAATCTCTATTATTTATGGCATCTAAATACTTAAAATTAAACGATTTTTTAATTATTTTCTATACAAAAAATATGAATCAAGTTGTTTATTATTTAAAAAATAACAAAATAAATAAATAAATTTTGTTTTGTTGTGTATTGTTAATTTAATTAAATTTTATACATTTCATTGTTATAGTTTTGGTTTTGCTTTAATGTTTAAATAGTTTTTTAATTTAATTAACGTTTTTCTCATTTTAATCTCAAGGGGGTTTGAGGTTTTTTTCTCTTAAATTTTATAATAGAAACAAATTTAACAGATGTTTAAGCAAAAATAAAATAAAACAGATACGAATATTTGAAATTATCTGTTTCGAAATTGATAAGAGTTCACAAAAACAAAGTTCTAACTTTTGTTTTGGCAATGCATGAATTTTTTTTGAAATGTTAATGAATTTGAAAATCGTTTTTTTAAAAATTCTCTAAATTTCTGTTCTCATAGCAACAATTCAGATACTCAGTCAGACTAAGCTGTCATTTTGGTAATAATGCAGACCCTATTCAAGAAAACTCGTATCTCGTATTTTAAATAGTAAATAACTTAACTAACCCAATAAGCCCCGAAAATTCAAGCACTTGAATATTTTGTTGGAATTTGACTTGAATGCAAATGTAATTATGTTTTAAACTTCAAAAATATTTGAAAAATTAAATATTTTATGGCTTGAATTTATTTTTCCTTTTTACTGGAGAATGCTACTGAAATAAAGTGTAATAGAACTGAAATTCAATTGCTTGACTATAATTCAAGGCTTGAATTCCTTTCTTTGCTTTCAACTTGAATTCCAGTAAAAATGCTCATTCAAAATTCTTAAATTCATCTTTCTAATAATCCTCAAATATTTAAACTTTTATTAACCAAAATCTTTAAATGCTAATTTTCATTTACATTTAAATGAAACCTGTAAAATCTCAGAAATTTAATATTTCATTTGTTGTTTTTCCATAAAAATTCTTTATTTTTATAGTTTTAAATATAAAAATACTGGACAAACAAGTTTTAACTAATTTTAGAAAGATTTCATTATAAGTATTAGCAAAAAAGCTCGTTACTAAACTCAAAATAGCTATAATTATGATGTCATTAACAAAAGCCGGCTTTTGTAAAATAAATATATAAAAATTATACAATATGAAACAATAATAATGACAACAACAAATAACTAACCTGTCCCATTGATATTTCATAAACAATTTATGTTAATTTTACATTAAAAAAATAAAACAAAAACTATTAAATAAATGAAAATCATTGGAAACAAGTGGAAAACAAGCCAGTAGTAGACAACACAATAACAACAGCAATTATATCATGTAAATATTCACTGTTAAGTGCAATTGCAACTGCCACAGCAGCAACAAAACGAATCGAACCAACTGTTGGCATGTGGTAGAATTATGACTGTTTGTAGTTTTATTGAATTAAGGTTTGGTTGAACTGCAAGAGCTCTACTGCTTAGAATTGAGATGATATCCGCATTACGAACTAGTTCGGGGTATTAGTTCAGGACACCTGTTTTTCTTCCTAAACATCTGTAGTATAGATCCTGTCTCATGATCTATAGTACTGATCATGAGACTTGATCAGTGATATGGATCATATCTCAATTGCTATTACTTAAATTAAAGCTACATGTTATCTCAATTATATAAAATTTAATAAGACGATGAATTGAAATTTACATGGTTCCTTTCAAAGTCTATCGCTTTTTAATAGATTTTAAGAAATTATGGTCCTTCATTCATCTAAACAATTTTTATAATTTTCCTCTAATACAAATTTCTTTACATTCAAAATGTCATTGCGACAATTAGCTTAGGTTATTGTGTAGGGTATAAAAACAAATTGAGTTAAAAATATATATTTTTTTTATTATAAATTAAACAAATTGTTTTAGATAGACAGAGGGAAAATGTGCAAAAAATAAACATAAAATATTAAAATGCTTATGACCTTCAATATCAGACATAAGTCCACCAATATTGTCGATTTAGTTATAAAAAAGAAAATTCACATAAATTATGGGAAAAAATATGCCAAAAGTAAACACAAATTTAATAAAATAATGTAATTGTGTCGCAAAACAGACTTCTGCAATAGCAAAACACGGTAAAATCGGATGAGGGTTTATCATGTTTTATAGAATTTTCAAAATTTCCCTTACATAAAAAATATCCCTCAAAGTAAAATTTTATTTAAAATTAAATTTTTACATCTTTTATTATATTTAAAGCTAGATTTATTTGCTTAATGAAAATTTTAGAGAATTTTCGAAATTTCCCTTTCCGCAGATATTTTTATTGAAGGGAAATTTTTCCTATCAAGAAATATTGTAAATTTTTATTATGCTTAAGCTAGTTTTATTTTCAAAAGAAAAATTTTATAGAATTTTCAAAATTTCCCTTACCTAAAAAAATATCCCTCAAAGGGAAATTTTATTTAAAATTAAATTTTTACAGCTTTTATTATATTTATAGCTGGATTTATTTGCTTAATGGAAATTTTAGAGAATTTTCAAAATTTCCCTTACATAAAAAAATATCCCTCAAAGGGAAATTTTATTTAAAATTAAATTTTTACAGCTTTTAATATATTTATAGCTGGATTTATTTGCTTAATGGAAATTTTAAAGAATTTTAAAAATTTCCCTTACCTAAAAAAATATCCCTCCAAGGGAAATTTTATTTAAAACTAAAATTGTATAGCTTTTATTATATTTAAAGCTAGATTTATTTCTTTAATGGAAATTTTAGAGAATTTTCAAAATTTCCCTTACATAAAAAAATATCCCTCAAAGGGAAATTTTAATTAAAACTAAATTTGTATAGCTTTTATTATATTTAAAGCTAGATTTATTTCTTTAATGGAAATTTTAGAGAATTTTCAAAATTTCCCTTACATAAAAAAATATCCCTCAAGGGAAATTTTATTTAAAATTAAATTTTTACAACTTTTATTATATTTAATGATGGATTTATTTGCTTAATGGAATTTTTAGAGAATTTTCCAAATTTCCCTTACACGCAGTCATTTCCTTTTAAGGGAAATTTTTTTCTAACAAGAAATTTTGTAAATTTTTGTTATGTTTAAGCTAATTTTAGTTGTTAAAGGAAAATTTTAGTGAATTTTAAAAATTTTCCTTACTTCAAAAAAATCCCTCAAAGGGAAATTTTATTTAAAATTAAATTTTTACAGGTTTTATTATATTTAAAGCTCATTTATTTGCTTAATAGAAATTTTAGGAAATTTTCAAATTTTCCTTAAAGGAAATTATTTCTGACGAGAAATTTAATATATTTAAAGCTAATTTTAATTGTTAAAGAAAAGTTTCATCGAATTTTCAAAAATCCCCTTACATTTTCCAAATTTTTCTTATATAAAAAAATATTCCTCAAATTTTATTAACAAATTTAATTTTTACAGTTTTTATTACATTTAAAGCAAAATTTATTTGCTTAATGGAAATTTTTGAGAATTTTCAAAATTTCCCTATATGCACACACTTATTTTAGGGAAATTTTATTTGAAATTAAATTTCTTTAGCTTTTATTATATTTAAAGGTTTTATTTTCTTAACGAAAATTTCAAAATTTCCTTTAAATGAAAAAATTTCCCTATGAGAAAATGGTAAATTTTATTTTAAAGTTTTAATTGCTTAATTCAAATTTTAAAGAACTTACAAAATCTTCCTTAAAGAGGAACATTATTTTAAAAGGAAAATTTTGCATTATTTTTATTAAAGTTTTGATTTTAAAATATGAAATTTTGATAATAATTTTAATATTTTTTTATTGATTTAATTTAATATTTTTATATAAAGTTTTGTTTCATTTATAAACAAATTTATTTAAAATTTTGTATAAAAATTCTTTGAATTTTTAATAAATATTGAAATAATGCTTTAAATAAATGAAGGACAAATTTGTTCAATTTATAATAAGAAATGTGTGTGTCGAAATATTTCCCATTTGTTATTTTGTATTAAAGAAATATTTATCTGTTCATTCATTTAAACTCTTAATTAAAGCAAATTTCACACAGCCAATTGGAAAAACTTAATTAATACAAAGATTAGATCTTACTGACGGAATAATGATGATCATGATGATCATTATTATTATCTAACTCAGCACATCTTAATAATTAAAACAATTTGAGTTTTTTTTTAAAGCAGCAATTGTTTAGTTATTTGTAAAACTAAATATTTCTAAACATATTTTAGCAATTTACAAGCATGTGGACAGAAATTGAGCAATTAATTAAAATGCAATTAACAATAAATTGTTAATTCCAAAAGCATTTTGTTAATGCTTAGTTTTAATTGTTTTTTCTCTACTCGTTAAAAGTTATTTACAGTTTCCAAAAATGGTTAAACTATTGAATGAATTGAATGAATCGTACTAGTAGTGTTGTGTTTAAGTGTTTGAGGAATGTGCTAAAATATTTGTTTTAATTTTGTTTGTTTTTATTATTAATTTTAAATGCTTTTTTTTTGGTGGTTACGAATAATAATTATTTTCTAGCTTTATGGCAAACAAAGTAATTAAATTAGACCTTTTTTGTTTGCAGCACGTAATGAAAGTACCAAAACCAAAAGAAGTAATCAAAACATATAAAATAACAATTGAGGGCGGCTTAAAACTTTTGATTTTCATTAAAATTTAATTAAAATTTTGAGCATAATCAAAAATATTGTATTATTCAGGGTATATATAAGGTGAAGTCAATAACGTTTTTATTATTTTTAAAATGATTTATAGTCTTTCCCAAAGGTTGGTCTAAACAAGCAGCTACAAGATTTGTTATGTCCAAATTATGTATAAATGTGTTTAAGACACATTTATAAAGGATTTAAATGAAAGTGCAGATTTCTAATTTTTCCAAATATTTACATAATTAATCATTTGCCAAATTTGCGAAATTGTCTTTGAATTAGAAAGTTTCAAAAATATGCAAACAAAAATGATTAAATAAAAAATGGTCCTCCCAATTTTTTAAAAAAAAACTTACATTTTAGCAATATGAAAGGAAAAGTCAGAGGTCTAAAATAATTTTTTTTATGGACCCACAGTAATGTCAAATTATTTATTATTTGCTTTATTTTTCATAATAAATCTACAGCCTCATCATTTATATTTTTGAACACACATTTCGTTTCTTTTTCTCTCAATTAAATTGCCAAATAAAAATCTAGTTGCGTTGTTAATTTTCTCTTAGATTTTGTGTATTTATTTTGGATATTTTCTTTAGTTTCCATTCAAAACGTCAAATGGCTAATTATGTTTCTTTTTAAAAAGACTCGTTTATGTCAAGAATAAAAAAGAATTTTAAGTTTATTTTAAGCAAAAATATTTTGAAAATAAAGACTTTCAAAAGAAATGATGACGACGACGAGTGCTAGTGGCGACCCACAGGCGAAATCACCAGTGGGTGCTGCTGAAAATAAATCTAAAGTCATAAATTTTATTATTTTTGTTTTTGGAACATTTTTTAATTTAAAAATAAAATAGTTTCGAATTAGTTTTTTTTTATACAAAATTGTGCAAAATATAACATTGTTTATGTTGAGTTTAATTGTATGAAATACGTTTAGAAAAATATGTTTGGTATATAAAAACAAATTAACAATAATTAATAAGTCATATTTTAATTGGTCAATTCACAAGGTCTCTTATCATGTCATATTGTTATAATGTTCTAATATTTCACAATGGTTTAAAATTGTTATTGTTGCTATTCAAGCAAAAAATGTCCTAAACTATTACTACTCTGTAAGCTATGTTTATTGTGCTGTCGTATCCAACCAGCAGAGACCTGTGCCGAACCCCTACTAGTCGCATACGCCGAGCCGTCAAGTCGCTGATAATATTCGGGAGCCGACACCAAGAATTGCAGTCAAAAAGTTCTAGTCTCGAAAAATTAAGCAAAACCGCCATACCATTTTTCACAAGCCTCCGCCGCCGATAAAAGTGCTCGACACAGGTCTCTGATAATCAGCTGTTTTTGTTTACAATTATTTTTTGAACAAAATTTTTATTTGTTTTCGTAAAAGTGGTTGCAGAATAATATTTAATGGACGCTATAGAAAATAATTATTATTTTAGTTTTCTCACTTGGCATTGTAACAGAAAATGTTTGTAATTGTTTTATTTTGTATCGGTCTTTTATATCAGCTGATTTAGATTTGAAATAGCACACTTAGTTATGAGGGGTTGTTCACAACAATCGTATTTTTTCATGTTATTATTTTAGTACTTCTGAAATTAGGACACCTTGTGAATTAGCTTAATAATAAAGTAATTTAGTAGTTTTTTTTTGGGAAGATTTTCAGTGACTTGGACTAAGTAGAAATTGAAGACAAAGGGATTTCAAATAAAATATATTTTCTTTAAACCAGATTTAATAGTTTATTTACAAAGTTCTGATTATTGTTGAACATATTAGTAATTTATTAAAATTTGTTTAAGACTCTGCTATTCTCTCATTTAAATATACACATTCTCTCTGAGTTTTCCATATCTTAAAACAACATATTGTTACGAAATTGTACTTGAATTCAAATGTAACGATTTTAACAGCTGATTTAAAAGTAGCTTAATGCTTTCAAATAGCAAACTGTAACATATCTATGGGCATTATTAACATTGAATAAAAGCTTTCAGTTGACCATTGATCGTAAGTTGGCAACGCTGTTTGCTGCGACCGTATATTCGAATTCGAATATTCAGTTAAAGAACATTGTAGGAAGTACACCACAGATGGCGTATGTATTAAAAACCTCTAGACAGTTAAAGAGAAATCTAGAGTGCAGATGGCAGTGTTATAAATAGTGGCAGAGGTTGCAGTCGTTAGTGAGTTTATCAGAGACGCTATTCGATTAAACATCAACTGAGTGCCTTAAAGTGTGCTGTATTTATACCCTACACCACCATAGTGGGGAGGGTATTATGTTTGTAACGCCCAAAAATATTAGTCTAACACCCACCTTAAAGTATACCGATCGACTTAGAATCACTTTCTGAGTCGATTAAACGATGTCCATCCGTCCGTCTGGTTGGCTGTCCATGTAAACCTTGTGCGCAGAGTACAGGTTGCAATTTTGATGATATTTCGATGAAATTTGGTACATATTATTTTTTCGGCTCAAGGACCAAGCCTATTGAAACTGGCTGAAATCGGTCCATTATTTCACCTAGCCGCCATACAAAGTCCCCTCGAAATTGGACTTTATCGGTCATAAATGTTTAATTTATATAAGAATCTACACAAATTTCGCTCCAAATAAGTTTTATATATACAAAATTCATGTCACCAAATTTTGTTACGATCGGTACATAATTATTCATAGCTCCCATATAGACCCGCTTCCGAAAATCACTTTAACGTGCATAAATTGCTTAAAAATGTTGATATACACACAAAATTCAACATAGTTAACTTTAATATAGACATAAATCACACGACCTAATTTCATGGTGATCGGTCCGTAATTGGTCATAGCCCCCATATAAGGCCCACTTCCGAAAATCACTCACGAATATAAATTATTGAAATTTTAAAAGAAAAATATTTTTACTCATTTACTTGGTGTAGGGTATTATATGGTCGGGCTTGACCGACCATACTTTCTTACTTGTTTTCAAGTGAATTCGTGTACATTATAAAGTGTCTGTATTTCTAAGAATTTATAAACGTGTATAAAACAAACATTGAGTTACTATTTAATTCTGTTGTTGTACATTTTTAAATAAATAAAGAGTTGTTACAATTTTTAAACTACTAAAAGGCTTTTATTTGCAATCAAAAGTAACCGGTATATTTAAAGGAAATAAACCAGCGTTTTGAAAAGGTTAAAACGTAACAATATCTTAAATACATAGTTCTAACAAATTCATGAAATGTCTTTAAGTTTGACCAAAGTTCTCATTAAAAATTAATATTTCATCAGTTATACTGACAAATTCATTAAATGAATCGTTTATTTCAAAAACCAGTCAAGCAACAGAAAATCTAAAATTTAGTTATTGGGCGATTACTGTTTTGTAAAGGTAAACGCATCGTTTAATGCAAGAAAAATATATATTGCCCCTCTATTATGATGAAGCAAGCAGTGTTTAGTGCAAAAATATGACAAGTGACAGCGGTTGACTGGTTTCAGCCTATGTAATATAAAGTCCTAATCTATTTCTTTGTAGGTCTCCATAAATGTGAAAAAATAAAAGACTTACAAGCTGTAAAACCCTACTTGGTTGGATATGAAGAGTTTTATGTTAATATTTTTCAATAGCCTACAACTGAAGCAAAATGCTCTGCAGAACGAGTGTATGATGACGATCTTAAACTCTTTATGAAACTCTTCGTGATGGTTGTTTCTCTCAGAAACCAGACAAGTGCCAAAAAAAATATTTTATTTTCACATATTTTTTAACCCGAATTTGTTTTTTCACCAAAAGACTTTTTTCGCTAAATATTAAAAAAAAATTTAAAAAAAGCAATTCGAAAAATTTTTTTAAAAAAAATAAAAAAAAACAACTTTGGAAAAAAATTTTTGTTTACCTAAAAATATTTCAAATTTATTTTTTTTAAGTATAATTTGGATAGGAAAAGAAAAAATTTTGTAAAAGTAATTTTGAGGTTGCTGAGAAGTTTTCTTTGATTTACCCAATATCAATAATTTGTTGCTTGACTGGTTTTTGAAATAAACAAAATGAAAAAAAATATTATTATTCAAAGTTTTAATAAATTAATTCTGAATTTCGTAAACGTGTACTAATATATCAGATTTTATGTCAGTTATTACCAAACAACTTCTAAGTAATGCATATAACATGAGGCAACCATTGAAAAGTTAGTTGTTCAGTTTTTGCTAGGTATTATTCAATGATTTAATAATGTATTTTAAATCACTCTAATAACAAGTCGTTAATCTATCTCCTCTCCCTCAAAAGGCCTTCAATAGCTTAAATTTAATTTATTAAATTATATTTTTTCTAATCTCAAATATGACTTCATATAATTAATCATCTGGCTATAATTAAATTATTTTAACTGTAAAAATGTCATGTATACAATAACAACAAATATTGTATTATTACTAATCAAGACATGAATTTATTTGTTATTTGTATTTTTTTGTCACAACCATGATGCCGTTTTATTATTAAAAACTATGTGCAATGTTTCATTTACAAACAATCTGTAATAACAATAAAACAAATTATTAATAAAAAAAAAGTAACAAATAATCACGTACAATTCGACAATCTGCAATTGGAAGTAGTCATCGGTGCAGGCAGCCAGGCATCCAACCAGCCAGCCGTTGAAATGGAAACAAATGAAATGTTTTGGGAAATTTGTTTTAATAAAAAAGCAAAATTTCAAAGAATGTAATATCGTAATAAATTAATAGAATAAAAATACTTCAAACTTGAGCAACTTTAATTTCAGAACCTTATTCGTCTGCTATAAGTTTTAATTTTAAATTTTGATAATTTTGTGGCTTTTTCTCTTTTGCCAGATCATAAATGTCAAAAAATAAGCTTAGTATGACAGTTCATTTGACAGTTAAAACTTTCATTAGTTCTTTATTTACCCTTTATTTACTTTGTTTTTGATATTAACTGAAATTGCTTTTTTTACAGACTTTATCCTTTCAAATTACTGTATTCAGATGAGGCATCTATGAATATTGTTTAAATGCATAATAAACAAAGTGAGAACAAATATTTATTAAATACATTTTTTTGGGTAAACAAATGTTTATATTTGTTAAACATATTCACACGTTATGTGTCAAGGAATTGGGGAAAATCATAAACATTTGTTTGTTTAAGAAAAAATCTATACAAAAAATACTTTTAAAAATATTTATTTAATTTCAAATTAAAAGAAAACAATTAATAATTGTTTAATTTAGAAAGCAACATTTAAAAATCAGGCAATAAATTATGATATGATTATGACATCATATTGGATGGGAAATAATAGGTGAGTTCCCCAATAAATGCCACTCAAGGCATTTTGTTGTGGTATATATATTCTGGATCGTTATAGATGTATGTTGAAATCAACTTTCCGTAGCCCCCAAATAACATACAAACATGATTGAAACATCAATATATCGGGAATTCTCCCAGCTCTGTTGCTATTTAAAATCGAGAAAATCGGAACACAAATGACTGAGATATAAGGAAAAACCGGGACAACCACGATTTTTGGCTTATTATAGCCTTCACCTTCGTGAGAAGAGTATATATAAGTTTGTCATTCCGTTTGTAATTTCTACATTTTTCATTTCCGACCCTATAAAGTATATATATTCTGGATCCTTATAGATAGCGTAGTCGATTAAGCCATGCCCGTCTGTCTGTCTGTCCGTCTGTCTGTTGAAATCAATTTTCTGAAGACCCCAGATATCTTCGGGATCCAAATCTTCAATAATTCTGTCAGACATGCTTTCGAGAATTTTGCTATTTAAAATCAGCAAAATCGGTCCACAAATGGCTGAGATATGAGGAAAAAACCAAGACAACCTCGATTTTTGACCTATATCTGGATTACTAAGGCATTAATATAGACAATATGGATATCTAATGATAGATATTTCAAAGACATTTGCAACGTATATAAGACCATAGTAAGTTGGACCTACAATGGGTCAAAATCGGAAAAAAAAATTTTAACCCGAATTTTTTTTTAAAAAAACAAAAAAAAAAATTTTTTAAAAAAAAAATATTTAAAATTTTAAGGTATAATTTGGTGAAGGGTATATAAGATTCGGCACAGCCGAATATAGCACTCTTACTTGTTTTTTATCTATATCTCGATTACTAAGTCATTAATATAGACAAATCGGGAAAAATATTTTTAAACCCGAATTTTTTTTTCACCAACAAATTTTCTTTGTCATAAATTTCTTTTTCACTAATAAATTTAAAAAAAAACAAGTAAGGAAGTATGATCGGTCAAGCCCGACCATATAATACCCTACACTAAGTAAAAGAGCAAAAACATTTTTCTTTTAAAATTTCAATAATTTATATTTTTGAGTGATTTTCGGAAGTGGGCCTTATATGGGGGCTATGACCAATTATGTACCGATCACCATGAAATTAGGTCGTGTGATTTATGTCTATATTAAAGTTAAGTATGTTGAATTTTGTGTGTATACCAACATTTTTAAGCGATTTATGCGCGTTAAAGTGATTTTCGGAAGCGGGTCTATATGGGAGCTATGACTAATTATGGACCGATCGTAACAAAATTTGGTGGCATGAATTTTGTGTATATAAAATTTATTTGGAGCGAAATTTGTGGAGATACATGTATAAATTAAACATTTATGACCGATAAAGTCCAATTTCGGGAGGACATTTGTATGGGGGCTAGGTGAAATAGTGGACCGATTTCAGCCAGTTTCAATAGGCTTGGTCCTTGAGCCGAAAAAATAATATGTACCAAATTTCATCGAAATATCTTCAAAATTGCGACCTGTACTCTGCGCACAAGGTTTACATGGACAGCCAGCCAGCCGACCAGACGGACGGACGGACATCGTTTAATCGATTCAGAAAGTGATTCTAAGTCGATCGGTATACTTTTAGGTGGGTGTTAGACTAATATTTTTGGGCGTTACAAACATCTGCACAAACGCATTATACCCTCCCCACTATGGTGGTGTAGGGTATAATTAGATAACAATTTTGAAATTTTGTTTACCTAAAAATATTTAAAATTTGTATATTAAAGTATAATTTGGTAAAGGGCATATAAGATTCGGCACAGCCAAATATAGCTCTCTTACTTGTTTTTAAAACACTTCAGCTCACTGTGAAAATATTTCTATACACATTTTTGAAAAACAAAGACAATTTATAGGTAAAATTCCTCATATTCAGGTGAAGTGATTAACAAAATAACACTCTTAAACAACACTTGTTTGAAACATCAATCATTAATACAAGGTAATGCAAAGGGTAATGACTAAAGGCACTAGGTAATGAAGTCAAAATGTATTCTATTTATTATTTTTTATTTTTCTAAAAAAAGTTTAGCCTCTAAACTTAAAAAAACATTAAACTGTTCAATACTTTTATTAAACAAAATTTAAATATTTTCAGTGCCAACTTGTAAATATAAAATTTATGTATTTTTTTTTTCTGGAGCCGATCGCTATAACATTTGCTACAATGTGTGTGTGGGTATCTATCTGATTATAATTAATGTTGAGTTAAATTTTAATCTAAATGAAACAAAAACAACAAAAACAGAAATACGTATAAAAAAGTAGAACAAAAATTAGAACAAAGTGCAATTTAAAGGCGCTCTCTACAGTTTAATGAGTTGTCATTTTTCAAAAAATTAAAAAAAAAAAAACAACAACAACAACAAATAACAATAATTTGAATTCATTGCTATTTGAAAAAAGTGTGGCCAGATTTATTTACAATGGAAATAAATAAATTTGGAAATGTGAGTGAATAACTTTAATAAATCAATAAAATATTTTTAAAAATATTCTTAAACTAGTTATGAATAAGGTTACTTAATGATCGTTTATTTCAAAAACCAGTCAAGCAACAAAATATCCGAAATTGAGTTATTGGGCGATAACGATTTTATAAATGTAATAGCATCGTTTAATGCAAACAAATTAAATACTGTCCCTCTATTATGATGAAGCAAAGCCGAGAAATCCGTGTTTATTGCAAAAAGAAGTCAAGTGACAGCTCTTAAATGGCCCTAATGATGTTAAACTTTTTAAAAAATTCATTTGTCATTTTAGTTTTTAAGTGTTTTATAAAATTAGAATATTTCGTATGAAATTTACAAAAGTGATGGTTGTTTTTGTTAGAAACCAGTTAAGTGCAAAAAAAAGTTTTATGTTTATCAAACAGTTACGCAAATAAATAACTTTCATAGGGAAAAATATGAATTTTGTAAAAGTAGGAAGTTTTATTTGGTTTATTCAAAATCAATAATTTGTTGTTTGACTGGTTTTTGCAATAAACGATTGAATTGTGATCAAGTGAAAAATTTTTTCTTGCAATATAAGATTTTTATGTACATTTATTAAGATATTTTTAAATCTGATTATGAATAAGCCATAAATCTTTCATTACTAAAACATTTAACAGTTTCAAATCAAACAAAAATATAATACAATTTGATTATAAAGCAAACAAATTTACTAATTACACAGGTCAACAGCAAAAAAGGCTTGACTAACCATTATATAGATTTAATGCATCATTTTGAAAATTTTTAAGTAAAATTATAAATTTTGTTAGACATTTCTCCATATAATTAATGATAACTCAAAAAGGGTTAGTCCAATGTCATTAAAATAAACTTAGAAAAGTTGAGATTTTTATAACGTTTAACCCTCTAATGCTTAAGCATGTCTCAAGGCACTCATCGCAAAATGCCAATAAATGCAAATATAACTGATATTTCATTTCAAAAACTTTGAAAGCTTATTCAAAGTTCTGAAATGCAAAATCAGGTATATTTGCTTTTATTGGCATTTTTGCGAATGAGTGCCTTGGGTATGCTTGGGCATTAACCCTCTAATTCGTTTATATATTGCGTGTAAATTTTACATGTGTTTTGTTATTGTAACAAAAACAAAACACATGTAAAATTTACACTCAAAGTAAACGCTTGTAATTCACTTAACTACGAATAAATTCGAAAGTAATCCATAGATTTTTATGATCTATATCTCATTTTGTTGCTATTACATGTGGCTTTGCAATAAAGCAATAAATCCAAACAATTTCTGCCGTTTTCTAATTTTCATGATTTTTTTGAAATAAAAAAATTTGCTATTTTCATGTAAAAAAAAGTTTAGCTTCAATTTTTTATTATAACTCTGAAACTACTGAGCCGATTAAATCGCAATATATATGTGAAAATTTGTACATAGCATGGGGAAAATGTTTCCAAACTTAAATCAATCGAATGAAGAACATTAACTACTCAATTTTATGTATATCAAAAAAAAAAAACTAAAATTTTATGAAAATGAGCGAATTCACTTAATTGTGAATAAATTCGAAAAGAATCCATAGATTTTTATGATCTATATCTCATTTTGTTGCTATTACATGTGACTTCGCAATAAAGTAATAAATCTAAACAATTTCTGGCGTTTTCGATTTTTCATGATTTTTTTAAAATAAAAAAATTTGCTATTTTCATGTAAAAAAAAAAGTTTTGCTTCAATTTGTTATTATAACTCCGAAACTAATGAGCCGATTAAATCACAATATATATGTGAAAAATTGTACATAGCATGGGGAAAATGTTTCCAATCGAATGAAGAACATTAACTACTCAATTTTCTGTATGTCAAACAAAAAACTAAAATTTTGTGAAAATGAACGAATTCACTTAATTGTGAATAAATTCGAAAAGAATCAATAGATTTTTATGATCGATATTTCATTTTGTTGCTATTATATGTGGCCTTTCTAAAAATAATAAATTTTAACAATCTCTGCCGTTTTTGATTTTTTTTAAATAAAAAAATTTGCTATTTTCATGTAAAAAAAAAGTTTTGCTTCAATTTGTTATTATAACTCCGAAACTACTGAGCCGATTAAAATGTAATATATTAACGGATTAAAGGCTATATAATTTTCAATTATTTAAAGTTTACTTTAATAATATCAGACTTGAAATTTTTTTTTTAAAAAATCTCTCATTATAGTTTAAAATTTGACCATATTTGTTACACTGGAACCCCAATACTTAAAAATTGTGTAGTGGTTTAAAAATTCTCTAAAATTTGTTCGATTTTGTTGCCATGTGTTATTAAATAAAATCCAAAATCATTAAAATTTTCTAAACATTTGAATTATTTGTACATGATTTTTAACACCTGTTTGGTGATTTTGCAAACATTTCGCACATATTTAATTAATTTGGTTGCTATATTTAGAATGCAAAAAGAAGCCGCAGCAAAATGTTTTCAAAAATTATTTATTAAAATTAATATTTGATGTTCTCAAAATTATTTCACGAGTTTCTTAAATTAATTATTATTAGATTTAGTAATATAAAACCTCTCTAAAGTATGCAGTACAAATTTAGATATTTTATTTGCAAATAAATAAGAACAGGCAGGGATATGTGGGTTGGAGAAACTTGAAGAACTAACATTAGTAAATGCTACCGGGCGAAGCCGGGGCGATCAACTAGTTTATAATAATTGAAAGAGTTCATTGAGTAAGTAATTAAGCAACTTGGCAGAATTAAATGCCTTTTCTGCCACGCTATAGGCTTTATCAGCAATATTCAGTTGTTCAAATTAAAGAAGTAAAGCAAAACTTCCCGCATATGACGCTTTGTTCGCACACAATTCGACATGTACAGAGAACCTCAAAAGTGAGTAAACACCAGTGAATTTTTTGATTTTTTTAAGATCATGAAAATCATTATAGTACGACTTTAATAAATTTTTTTTTCAGAACCGAATCTATTATTCTGCCCGATCTCCAACAAACCTAAACTTTTAAATTTTAATCGATTGATAGATTTTAGGATTTTCATTATCTTAAAAAAAATCAAATATTTTGTGGTGTTTACTCATTTTTGAGTCTTTCTCTACATCTTGATTAAGTATATTCCCTTTAATTACCATTAGGGGGACTATTTCCCCCTTTTTTAAACCTCGATCTGGCAGTTCCATTAATCATTAAGTTTGTTTTACAGTAATTAGATTTAAATTTATTTGCTCTGCCCAAGCTGGGGTTCCATGTCTATATGTCTCTGTGGTTGTTATTGTTTAAAATTAATGTGATTTAATTATAGTGATGATAATAAATATTTCTATTTTACTTATACTTGTCATAAAAAAAGACATTTATTACAAAAATGTGTGTGTTTTCTTGACTCTATGAATCGGCAGTTGACTACAAATTATAAGTATTTCTAATGTAATTGTAGAAGATTTTAAGATTACAACACCTTTGCAGAGGCATAAGAAAATTTGCTAGAAAAAACAATTTGTTTTTCTTTGACCTAAGCTTAGCAGCGATATTCTTTTTCTCAAGTTAAATATCTACTACAAAGTAATTGTTTTTCAACACTTTGTATTGTTAATCATTTGACATACATTAGAGCAAGTCAATATTGGCAACACAAGAAGTCACACCATTTCGTTAAGTAAAACGTTTGTAATTAGTGGGGATTTGTTGGCGGTAAAGCGGTTCCCAAACTTTCGAAATTTTCCAAAAATAATGATCGTAAAATACAGATTTTGTTAACTTCAACTTAAAAAACTTGATATTAAGAGCGAACATATTTTCAAAAGTATTCAAATATATTTTGAGTAGTATTTTGGGAATCCCTGGCCAGTTTTCCGCTATTCTGTATACATATTAATATTTATGCTTAAATTACATGTAACAAACTACTTTAGTTCATTGTCTCATGCGTTAATTAAATGACACGCACACCCGGGCAAAACATAAATTATTTCCCTTTTAGAAGTGGGAGGCGAGTAGGATGAGACTCTCCCCCCTTCGACTTTGATCTAAAGCGTTACTAAAGAAAACAATACAACACATTTATGCCATAAATTAATTGAATACTAGAAAAAAAGTATGTATCAAAACAACGAAGGGGGATCTAGAGGCTAGTGCAACTTGCATAATGTTTTATAAAAAAGAAATAAAATAATACGCATACTAGGATCTAATGAACTTTATTAATTAATCGGTGCAAGGAAATCGGGTCAATGTTGTTTGTTGCTGTTATTCAATATTCATTCATTCAATCATTTTCAATTCTAGTACATACTAAGTAGTTTTCAATGTAATAAACAACTAAAGTTTAAATTTCACAGACAACCAAAGGCGTTGTAATTGAGTAATTTCAAGACATTGCAATTGTGATGCGGCCGGCATTATACCAATCAAGGGAATTGATTACAGAAGGTGATTTTTTTCACAGCTGATTTAGAATTTTAGTTCGCTTAGAAAAATATAGGGGACATTTTTGTGTACATATTGCTGTATTTAGGTGCTAGTCAGATTTATACTAACTAAACAAATACATAATTTAAGGCAGCCAAAATAAAACAAAGTTATTAGTATAAAATGAAGTTTTTAGTACAAAACCACGTTTTTAGTACAAAACCACGTTTTTAGTATAAAACCACGTTTTTAGTATAAAACGACGTTTTTAGTATGAAACTACGTTTTTAGTATGAAACTACGTTTTTAGTATAAAACAACGTTTTTAGTATAAAACTACGTTTTTAGTATAAAACTAAGTTTTTAGTATAAAATTACGTTTTTAGTATAAAACGACTTTTTAGTTTAAAACAACGTTTTTAGTTTAAAACGACGTTTTTAGTATAAAACGACGTTTTTAGTATAAAACTACGTTTTTATTATAAACTACGTTTTTATTATAAAACTACGTTTTTATTATAAAACTACGTTTTTAGTACAAAACGACGTTTTTGGTATAAAATTACGTTTTTAGTATAAAACGACGTTTTTGGAATAAAATTACGTTTTTAGTATAAAACTACGTTTTTAGTATAAAATTAAGTTTTTGGTATAAAACGATGTTTTTGGTATAAAACGACGTTTTCAGTATAAAACTACGTTTCCAGCATAACAATATGTTTTTAGTATAAAAATACGTTTTTAGTATAAAAATACGTTTTTAGTATAAACATACGTTTTTAGTATAAAAATACGTTTTTAGTATAAAAATACGTTTTAGTATAAAAATACGTTTTTAGTATAAAAATACGTTTTTAGTATAAAAATACGTTTTTAGTATAAAAATACGTTTTTAGTATAAAAATACGTTTTTAGTATAAAAATACGTTTTTAGTATAAAAATACGTTTTTAGTAAAAAACGACGTTTCTAATACAAAACGACGTTTTTAGTATAAAAATACGTTTTTAGTATAAAACCAAGTTTTTAGTATAAAACTACGTTTTTAGTATAAAACCAAGTTTTTAGTATAAAACTACGTTTTTAGTATAAAACTACGTTTTTAGTATAAAACTACGTTTTTAGTATAAAACTACGTTTTTAGTATAAAACTACGTTTTTAGTATAAAACTACGTTTTTAGTATAAAACTACGTTTTTAGTATAAAACTACGTTTTTAGTATAAAACGTTTTTAGTATAAAACGACGTTTTTAGTATAAAACGACGTTTTTAGTATAAAACGACGTTTTTAGTATAAAACGACGTTTTTAGTATAAAACGACGTTTTTAGTATAAAACGACGTTTTTAGTATAAAACGACGTTTTTAGTATAAAACGACGTGTTTAGTATAAAACGACGTGTTTAGTATAAAATTACGTTTTTAGTATAAAACGACGTGTTTAGTATAAAACCACGTTTTTAGTATAAAACCACGTTTTTAGTATAAAAATTTGTATTTAAATTTCGTTTTGTAAATTAAAAAATATTTTACTGGGGCTTAAAATATAATTGGATGACGGAATTCTTATTATGACCCGAAAAAACAATCTCTGACATTTACTTTTTCAAGAAAATCCAGTTTTCAATCACTTTTTCATTGTTACCAGTAACGCGCGAGTAATGTTGGTTTCCAAGTCTTGAATCGTAGCTGTCTTATTAACGAAGACTTTTGACTTGACATTGCCCCAAACAAATCCATAGGTGTAATATCATACGATCTAGGTGGCCAGTTGACAGGTCCAGAAAGCGAAATTAGCGATGCTCGAAGTGCACAAAAAACATTTCTTACCGAATGCCGATTTTGGAATTGTGTTTTTCCATGAAGAATTGTCAAACAATTAATAAAAATAAGATGACAGTATGATACCACTTACGCGTGATCTGTGACCTTTGACCTTCAATAACTCGGGTAGCTATCAAGGCGATTTAGAGTATGCTTATTTACATTCCACTATATTCAATTCCACAAAAAACCCTATTTTAACAGGACTATATATGTTTGTGTGTGTAAATCAATGTCACTTTCAAAATACGAAACCGAAATAAATGATTTTTACCCAAAATATTTTTTATTGTCCTAAGTATTGTGGGATTGAAAGTCTTCAAAATTAGTTAAGTAGAAAAAAAGTAATGAAGCAAAAAATAAGACTACCACGAACATTTTTTTTTATTATTTTTCTTATTATTTGTTTTCAACATTTTTTAATAATCAACTTATTATTTAGCTTTTTTTACAAGTATTCTAAGCATCTTCAAAGTGGGCCGAGATCTAGTTTCTGAGATATAATATGATATTGAAAATTTAATTTATATTTATTCTTTCGAATCATTGTGACTCCATTGTCTAAACAGTACTTTTAAATTTTATCAGAATAACCTAATATTTTCTGCCAACTTCAACATAATGATATTCCTCAAACTAAATGATCTCAATCTCTCAACTACATACTAGAAACTAATAACAATAATCTATGTAAATAAATAATAAATTTATGAAAAATACTTGAACAAATATTTGCTAAGCTCTATTTAAAAAAAAAAAAACTATGAACTTTGAAAACTAAATTAACTTAATAATAAATATATTCTCACAGCAAATGTTGGCAACGAACGAACAACTTGATTAAAATACGAATAAAAATAAATTGATAACTATAGTACTAGAAGAAGCATAAACAAATTAACCGGTTTTAAATATTCGTAAACAAATCAATGAGGAGATAAATGACATCACTAATGATGTCATTTACCATCAAACAACAATTATAATGTATTCATAACTACAACAACAACAACGAACAAGCCATTACAATAACCATATACAACAAAGAGTACAAAAAGTATAAAGTTTTTGTTGTTGAAATTAAACAGAGCAGATCATCGCAAAAGAGCACAACAAATAAAAAACCAATTACGCATTAAAAACGCGTTTTTTATTAAAAGAAGAATAAAATAAAAACAAGAAACAGATTTTAAATAGCAAAAACGCCCATTTAACAAATCTTGAAACATTTTTATACTCTAAAGTTGTAAAAGATGATTGTGGAGTTTTTTTTTTTGTTCCTAGATACAAAGATAGCAAGATCACATCTTGTTTGTATTAAATAAATTCAATAGTTCTTTTTTAGTTTTTAATGGAAAAGAATAGCGTTAAAGCTGTATAAAGCTAGAATAGTGTTTTTCTGTTTAAAATTGAAAGTGATACTTACGTTCAATAGTATTTATTCTCTTTTACACATGAAATGCTTAAGGAAAAATAATATCACAACAGTTTAATAGTGTGAAGCTGTTTTGTTGAGATGATAAATTTGATCATGTCGTACAATGTCAGTGGCTTAAGAAGTGTTATTGTAAACGCTACCTTAAGGTTGAGGGTAATATTAGTTGATGCAGGAATGTGATCTTCAAGTAGACTTAATCATCATAGATCACATGACAGATCACCATAGATCACATGACAGATCATCATAGTGACATATATTGCTGAACTTGAACTGAAATAGAACTGAACTAGAACTGAACTAGAACAGAACTAGAACTGAACTAGAACTGAACTAGAACTAGAACTGAACTAGAACTGAACTAGAACTGAACTAGAACTGAACTAGAACTGAACTAGAACTGAACTAGAACTGAACTAGAACTGAACTAGAACTGAACTAGAACTGAACTAGAACTGAACTAGAACTGAACTAGAACTGAACTAGAACTGAACTAGAACTGAACTAGAACTGAACTAGAACTGAACTAGAACTGAACTAGAACTGAACTAGAACTAGGACTGAACTAGAACTGAACTAGAACTGAACTAGAACTGAACTAGAACTGAACTAGAACTGAACTAGAACTGAACTAGAACTGAACTAGAACTGAACTAGAACTGAACTAGAACTGAACTAGAACTGAACTAGAACTGAACTAGAACTGAACTAGAACTGAACTAGAACTGAACTAGAACTGAACTAGAACTGAACTAGAACTGAACTAGAACTGAACTAGAACTGAACTGAACTAGAACTGAACTAGAACTGAACTAGAACTGAACTAGAACTGAACTAGAACTGAACTAGAACTGAACTAGAACTGAACTAGAACTGAACTAGAACTGAACTAGAACTGAACTAGAACTGAACTAGAACTGAACTAGAACTGAACTAGAACTGAACTAGAACTGAACTAGAACTGAACTAGAACTGAACTAGAACTGAACTAGAACTGAACTAGAACTGAACTAGAACTGAACTAGAACTGAACTAGAACTGAACTAGAACTGAACTAGAACTGAACTAGAACTGAACTAGAACTGAACTAGAACTGAACTAGAACTGAACTAGAACTGAACTAGAACTGAACTAGAACTGAACTAGAACTGAACTAGAACTGAACTAGAACTGAACTAGAACTGAACTAGAACTGAACTAGAACTGAACTAGAACTGAACTAGAACTGAACTAGAACTGAACTAGAACTGAACTAGAACTGAACTAGAACTGAACTAGAACTGAACTAGAACTGAACTAGAACTGAACTAGAACTGAACTAGAACTGAACTAGAACTGAACTAGAACTGAACTAGAACTGAACTAGAACTGAACTAGAACTGAACTAGAACTGAACTAGAACTGAACTAGAACTGAACTAGAACTGAACTAGAACTGAACTAGAACTGAACTAGAACTGAACTAGAACTGAACTAGAACTGAACTAGAACTGAACTAGAACTGAACTAGAACTGAACTAGAACTGAACTAGAACTGAACTAGAACTGAACTAGAACTGAACTAGAACTGAACTAGAACTGAACTAGAACTGAACTAGAACTGAACTAGAACTGAACTAGAACTGAACTAGAACTGAACTAGAACTGAACTAGAACTGAACTAGAACGGAACTGAGTGCACAAAAGTGAGATCTATTAAAAATTTAGCTTTAAAAATGTTGTTACTTTTAATATAGCAAGACGGATTTTATTGAGAAGTAAAATTAATTTTTGAATAAACAATTATGTTTCATAAAAGAGTATTTTGTACTCAATTATCAGAGACAAGTGATGTCCTTGCTAAAAGTAAGATCAACTGAAGCAGGGCATTTTTTCCAGTATCCCTTAATTCTGAATCTTATTTCTACTGAATATTGTAAATGTTCATTTAAAAAATTGAGTAATTAAAATTTTAATTTTAAAAGTCGAAATTTATTTGAAATTCAACATAATTTTTGCATAAACAATTTATTTTCAATAAAAAATTATCTTTTAGTTTATTTTAATATCCAAAATAGCGCATCAGTTTGCCATTATCCCTCAAACTCTAACTCTCGTATCTGTGATTTTATTAAGGCCTCCATTTACAATTGCATTCAACATTGTAGAAACTGAAGTGTGTGGGTTGCAATTTATTGCAACAATAAAAGCCACAATAATTGTATTAAAGTACATTAAAATTTGTATTCGTGCAATTGTTGATGTTTCGCTTTTTGATAGGGGAGTAAAAGAGAGTAAGAGTAGGTGTCAATTTAGTTGTCTGGATTTTTAAATGATGATTAAATTGTCAACTAGTGATGTTATAAAATTGTCTCCTAGAGCTAGAGTATTAGAAAAGTAATGGTGTTTATAATTTAAAATTAAGAAAAAATTGGAAATATGAGATTTATGAACAAATCATTTAAAGTTTTTAGAATTCAAAATTATTAGAAAATGTAGTTATTTTAAACCTATTAAAAATTGTAAAAAAAAGTTTTCAAAATATTTTATATATGAGTAATTGAATCGATTATTTCAAAAACCAGTCAAGCAACAAAAAATACAAAATGGAGTTAATGGGTGATTACTGTTTTGTAAAGGGAAATTCATGGTGTAATACAAACAAATTAAATATTGCCACCCTATTATGTGGCAAACCCGATAAATCCGTGTTTAGTGCAGAAATAAGTCAAGTGACATCGCTTGCCTAGTTTATATTTATGTAATACTAGGCCCTAATCAATTTTGTTTCATAAATTTTGTAGGTCTCAATAAATGTGAAAAAAATTAAATGATTTACAAGCTCTAAAACCCTACTTGGTTGGATATGAAGAGTTTTATTGGAATATTTTATAATGGCCTACAACGAAAGCTGAATGTACTTTAGAACGAGTGTATGCTGATGAATAGTTACTTCGGAACTAAAATGTGTATTTAAATATGACATTAAACTCTTTAAAGAGATTATTTGTCTTTTTACATTTGAAGTTCCTAATTAAATTTGAATATGTCGTATGAAATTTACAATATTGATGGTTGTTTTTTTTCAGAAACCAGTCAAGAGACAACTTTAAATTATAAGTTTTATGTTTATTAAACTGTCTAGCTTACATAGAAAAAATTATGATTTTTTTAAAAGTAATTTTTAGGTTTCTAGGATGTTTTCTTTGATTTACTCAAAATTAATAATATGTTGCTTAACTGGTTTTTGAAATAAACGATTCAATTTAAAACAATATTAATTTGTCCGATCATAGTCAAATATTAACAAGTTTCTTAAGATTTCATGTACTTGCAGATTTTCTCTATTGTAATTTATTTTACAGTTTTTTTTTATAGCAAACCTCAGTATGAATACCCTTAATATTTCACCCAAAGTTAATCCGCTAATTTCGCCTTTTTCTACTTTTTAGAAAAGGCGTATTTTGAATATTGAAGTTGTATCAATTATTAGGTGCCGATCGACAATTTCAAAACAAAAATCTGATATAAAAAAAAAGTTGAAAACAAATCGTAATTTAAATACGTTTAACATTTGTATTCAAGGTGAGCAAGTTTTGTTTATTTTACAAAACAGCACAAAGGTAAATTCAAACAGAGAGAGGCTACCCATAGTCGAGCATGTTGAACACGTTGGTGTAACGTTTCTAATAATGAATTGTGATGTTGTTGGGCATGATTTGGATTCGGTTAGATTTTGCATTTGGAAAAAGTTTTTTGTTTTGGAATAAAATAAAAACAAATTGTATGAATGAAATTGTTTGCCAACCATATGTTTGTTGTATGTATATATGTATGTATTTTTTTTTTCTCTAATTTCAAATTATTAAGCATGCGTAACGTATTTCAATACCTTTAGGTTTTTTTAATTAACGTTTTAAATACTCATCAAACTGACAAACTGACTGAAACAAACTTTTTTTTATAATCTCAAAAACAAACCCATAGAATTAATATTTTTCTGTTTAATCACTACGCCAACAACAACAACAAAATGATCGCAGACAGTGTGAGTCTGCGATCATTTTGTTGTTGTTGTTGGCGTAGTGATTAAACAGAAAAATATTAATTCTATGGGTTTGTTTTTGAGATTATAAAAAAAAGTTTGTTTAATTGAAAATCATAAAGTGGAACTTTTTTTTTAGGAAATTTCTTAATTAAATGAAAACATGAAGAAATTTATTTATAAAATCTATAAAATATTTAAACTATGATCATAGATTAATACAAATAGATCGGAAACTCTCTTTTTAAACACCTAACTCAATTGTCAAAAACCTAAGGGGATGAGAATGTATTTAAAAAAAACATGTGAAAACAAAAACAACTCTCATACATGTGATAATTTTAAGAAATTTTTTGTTTGATTATTTTTTCAAGTTTCCGATCTATTATTAAAATTTTCTATTCAAATTTTTAACGATATTATTCAGATCTTAATCAGTGGTCGGCATAAGAAGAATATGGAACTCTAATTATACCCTACACCACCATAGTGGGGAGGGTATTATGCGTTTGTGCAGATGTTTGTAACGCCCAAAAATATTAGTCTAACACCCACCTTAAAATATACCGATCAACTTAGAATCACTTTCTGAGTCGATTAAACGATGTCCGCCCGTCCGTCCGTCCGTCTGGTCGGCTGGCTGGCTGGCTGTCCATGTAAACCTTGTGCACAGAGTACAGGTCGCAATTTTGAAGATATTTCGATGAAATTTGGTACATATCATTTTTTCGGCTCAAGGACCAAGCCTATTGAAACTGGCTGAAATCGGTTCTTTATTTCACCTAGCCCCCATACAAATGTCCTCCCGAAATTGGACTTTATCTGTCAAAAATGTTTAATTTATATATGTATCTCCACAAATTCCGCTCCAAATAAGTTTTGTATACACAAAATTCATGTCACCAAATTTTGTTACGATCGGTCCATAATTAGTCATAGCTCCCATATAGACCCGCTTCCGAAAATCACTTTAACCTTTATAAATCGCTTAAAAATGTTGGTATACACACAAAATTCGACATAGTTAACTTTAATATAGACATAAATCACACGACCTAATTTCATGGTGATCGGTCCATAATTGGTCATAGCTCCTATATAAGGCCCACTTGCGAAAATCACTCAAAACTATAAATTATTGAAATTTTAAAAGAAAAATGTTTTTGCTCTTTTAGTTAGTGTAGGGTATTATATGGTCGGGCTTGACCGACCATACTTCCTACTTGTTTTAATTGTATTCTGACCAGTTATTTACTGTGATTTTCTTTTGATGTTTCTTATGAACTTTGTTGTCATTTGTATTGTTTAAAGATAAACTAACTGATCATGTTCATTCCCCGGTGCCATGAATGCCGATCATTGACTTAAATACATTTTGATTTATAACATTATTTAGCTAGAAAAATAATTTGTAAACAATATAACAATATTAATTATTTTTGGCCTTTTTTGCCAATAAAAATTTATTTAAACAATAAAAGTTCAAGAAAATGTAATTGTAATATTTAAAATAAAACATGAGTAATGTGTGTGTTTAAAAACGAGAAATAAACAATAAATAATTTGTTACAATTTAACCCTGAATTTATTTAAAATAGAAAAACATATTTAAATGAACTTTGAGTATAACAACAATTTAATTTTAATAAAGTTTTATTAAATAATAAAACTCTAAAATGACATCATACAAAAACCTTTGAAAACTTTATTATAAAATTTAATATTTATTGTTTTCTCCCCTTTTTTTATTTCCAGATTCAAATCAACACCTTTAATTTCTTTTATTGAGCACGAAAACTAACCTGAATTCTAATCCTCACGATTGTATTGTACCACCCACCCGGAGCTTTAAAAGCTCTTACGAATTGTTGTTGTTGTTGTACCAGAAACTCCACCTATTTTAAGTAGTTTATTTTAAATTAGTTGTTTAAGGAGAATCCTAAAATCACAACATCTAAACTGACTCCAAATCTACTGCAAAATGGGAGCCTTTTCCAGAAAGCCTAGAGTCAATAAGACTCTAATATCACTGAAAGTGGTAGCCTTCTTTGTACTGAGTGGTAAGTATTTTAACTAAAATTATTAAAATTTAATAAAAATTAAGCATTAGCTACTTTTCGAACCCAAAGTAATGCAAGTGGTGGTTAGTTTTTCATAACATAAACAGATATGAGCAATCTGCAGTTAAGTGGTTAGTGTCAAAATCATTACATGTAAACAGATGGGTAACTAGTTCCTAGTATGAAACGAATCTGTCAATTCGGAACTAGTTCTTTGTTAGTATAGAAATTCCAGTTCCTATTGCAGCTATTTTTTTTTTAAATTTCCAATTGTTACATATTCTTAATTTATTCGACAACACGGTTTAAAATTCAAGCACTTGAACATTTTGTTGGAATTTTACTTGATTGCAAATGTAATTATGTTTTAAATTATTTGAAGAAATTCAATATTTTCAAATAATAAACATAAGAATGAATGAAAGCAGTTGTATTAGTCTTTAATTCAATTACCTGACTATATTTCAAGGCTTGAATTACACATGCTTTCAACTTGAATTCCAGTAAAAATGCTTATTGGGAACAGAGCTCTGAATTGATAATACGAGTCTCATTGTATTACTGCAATTTGTTAGAAAAGGGTCAACGCTACAGTCAGATTAAAAGCTTATTTTTAGTATCTGAAAATTAATAATAGTTTGAGGCAGAACTCCACCATAACTTGTTTAAAATAAGTTCAGATTAGAGGGCTATACAAGGGCTGTAAAGTATTACAAATTGGCCTGCTGTTTTATTTCAATTCATCGAGTTTTTAATCTGTTACTTGGAAAAGAATTGTATCCTTGTAGAGATCAAAATTTTAAGTTTAATATATGGTAAACTATTCTTTTTTCAAGCTTAAAATTCAATGATATTCAGATAATCTCATTAGAGTTGTATTTCAGAAGTATTTTAAGAATCGAAATATGGAGTAAACAAGGTACTCCGTTTCTTTTTGTTGTACATTCATTTACAGTTGGACGTCTGCAATCTTTGGATAGTATATTGTTCAAAAGATCACTGAAATGTTTGCTTCTATATGTTATTTTCCTTTATAACAATGCATCAGCGATCGTGCCCCAATTTGTTTTAAAATGCAATGATATTCGGTTGATCTCAGTAGAGTTGTTTTTCAATATTCTTTAAAGAATCGAAATATGGAGTAAACAAGGTACTGCGTTTCTTTCTGTTGTACATTAATTTACAGTTGGATGTCTACGATCTTTGGATAGTATATTTTCCTTTACAGCAATGCATCAGCGATCCTGCCTCAATTTGTTTTAAAATGCAATGATATTCGGTTGATCGCAGTAGAGTTTTTTTTCAATATTTTTGAAGAATAGAAATATGGAGTAAACAAAGTAGTCCGTTTCTTTTTGCTCTATATTACAGTGGAATATCAACGGTGTTGAGATTTAATATTGATCGGCAGATCACTGAGAGGTTTGCCTCTATATGTTATTTTCCTTTACAACAATGCATCAGCGATCGTGCCTTTTTTTAAATTCAATAATATTCGGTTGATCTCAATAGAGTTGTTTTTCAATATTCTTTGATGAATTGAAATATGGAGTAAACAAGGTACTCCGTTTCTTTCTGCTTTACATTAATTTACAGTTGGCAGATCACTAAGAGGATTGCCTATTTTCCTTTATATCAATGTATCAGCGATCGTGCCTTGATTTTTTTTTTTAAATTCATTGATATTTGGTTGATCGCAGTAGAGTTGTTTTTCAACAAGGTACTCCGTTTCTTTTTGCGGTACATTAGATTGCAGTGGAATGTCAGCGAACTTTGAATTGAACATTTATCGGCAGATCGCCGAGAGGTTTGCCTCTATATGTTATTTTCCTTTACAACAATGAATCAGCGATCGTGCCTCAATTTGTTTTGAAATTCAATGATACTCGGTTGATCTAGAGTTGTTTTTCAATATTCTTTGAAGAATCGAAATATGGAGTAAACAAAGTAGTCCGTTTCATAAATTTACAGTGGAATGTCAGCGATCTTTGGATTGAACATTGATTGGCAGATCACTGAGAGATTTGCCTCTATATGTTATTTTCCTTTAAATCATCGTGCGATCGTGCCTCTATTTTTTAAAAATTCAATGATATTCGGTTGATCTCAGTAGTGTTGTTTTTCAATATTCTTCGAAGAATTGAAATATGGAGTAAACAAGGTACTCCGTTTCTCTTTGCTGTATATTAATTTACAGTGGAATGTCAGCGATCTTTGGATTGAATAAAAAAAAAAAAAAAATCGTGCCCCTATTTGTTTTCAAATTAAATGATATTCGGTTGATCTCAGTAGAGTTGTTTTTCAATATTCTTTGAAGAATTGAAATAACGAGTAAAACAAATGGCTCAGTCTCATTTTCCCGTTGGATATCGACGATCTTTGAAATACATAATACTCGCATGATCACTGAAGTGGTTTGCCTGTATTTGCTTTCTCCTTTACAACAATATATCAGACATCGGCGATCGCTGGATAAAATGAGATTGATCACTGCTAGATCATGCTTCTATTTCTTTTAAAAGGACACTTTCAGTAGAGAATTGTTTCTTTAAATAATCGAAAAATTAAGTAAAACAATCTACGATCTCTAGATTGAATGATAATAGAATGGTCATTGTTAGATCGTGTTGAATGGAAAGTGGAGCATATATTTTCTCTTCGACCTTGATTAACTTAGAAAATTGGTACCAAAAATGTAGATGGTTGTGAGATCAAAGTCAACTATTTTAAAATTTAGTGAAACTGGATTATTTTCTTTTTAAAATGATTTAATTTGTCTAGAATCTGTTTTCATCGAGGCTTTCTAAATGGATTTGGAATTTTTATATCCCTGATAGTTGGAGCGTTCGGCGATCATAGTGAACTATTAGCAAGTTGCTTAAGTTTTCATTTACTTAGAGATTTTCACTTTCTACCATTTTTTAATTCATCCAGAGTAGCTTATTCTCGAGAATTTCAATATCGATTAGGAATTATTGTAATGGTTAGTTTTGATTTGTTTGTTTTATACAGAAATGAATTTCTTCTTTTATAATTCTCAGTACTTATAGTTTTCTCTTTAATTCACATTTCCTTTCAGGTATCTCCGCCTTGCATATACTCAACAATCGCATGCCCTCAGTGTTGGGTTTAAATTTCGATGAATATCGCAACATAACCATTATTGCCTCGTTCGTATCCATTTTGGGTCCCCTCATAGCCGGTCCTTTGGCAGATCGTTTTGCCGCCAAAAATCCAAACAACTTCGGCAAGACACTCAGAATATTAACCGCTATATTCCTGCTAATAACCGCTATTATTTATGCCTGTTTGTTTGCGGTGCCCGAGGTGAAACGCGGAGAAGCACATCAGCCGTTAGTTAGTTTCGGTTGTGATGCCAAAGGAGCCGTTATATTCCAGCAACGTTGCTCGGAAGACAATCAATGTCATCACTGGAAGTCCAAGGTAGGCAGTGTTAATCTAACCAGATGTACATACACCTGTCAAGATCCCACACAATATGAAAATATGTATACACCTTGGTTGGAGAGTATACCCACACCCTCACCCTCCACCGAACATAGCTCCGAATTTGATTATGAAGATGAATCGGTGGCTGCGGTAACAGAGAGTTTAAGAACACGCAGAAATGCCCAACATGTTGAGCAGTCATCTGAATTGGGTGCCGCAGAAGTAATGAGTTCTGAAGTGTTGTCCAGACAGAAGAGAGCTTTCAAATCGGCCCCCAATAAGGTATATGTAGAGCCGCCACACTTGTGTATGACCGAACTTAATGAGGAGGGTGAAAGTGTGGTGAAACACTGTCATGTTTATACCGATGATACCAGCAGTATTTTGGTGCACACCGTCATGAAGGCCGCTACCAATGTAGAGAATGATACACATTCTGCCGAATGGTGTAATTATCCTTTGGGTAAGTTGAGTCTTTGTTTTTGTGAAAGAAGATTTTATTTATTTTGCTTTGATTTTTAGATGGTTTCCAATGTCAGATACCATTGCAACAGGCTAACTACATGATCCAACTGAAGAATAACAGCGACTGCAAGCCCATGATTGAATGCCAGGTTATTGATCCTTATGGCAGCAAAGGCAGCGTTTTGGCCGATAGTGAATGCGTGAAGATCGAAGGTGATTTGGACGCCACTTTGGCTGGTTACACTGCCATACGCATATTGGGCGACATCTTCGCTTTAGCCTGTTTGACATTGCTGAATACCGCCATTGTGATTGCCGTCCGTGAGACTTCCGAGGGTAGAGGAGAAGTTTGCCGTCAATATGCCTGGGGTGCTGTGGGTTATGTGATCCTCTTCAGTTCCTTGGACTTGTTCTTCTTCAAAGAAGCTGCTGGCATGACTGTAGCTTTAGTTTTAGTTATAGTCTGCTTTGTAGTGGGTGCTTTAGTGCTGTTGTTTTCTTCCCAAATGCCTTTGAGTCCACCCGAATGGTGGTGGCATACCAAGACCGGCATGTTGGTCTTTCCCATGTCCGCCATTAGGAAATATAGTCCAGAGATTTTTGTTTTAACATTGGTGGCCATTTTGTTTGGCACTTTCTGGGGCAGTATACACAGCTATTTGTACTGGAGCTTTTTGGGAGAATATGTTGCCTATTTCGAGGGCTTGCTTTTGATTTTGGTGTTGTTCTTTAATGTCGATAAGTTTATAGAATATTGCGGTCATTCGAATATTTTCATTGGCGGCTTTGCCATGTTCATCATACGTTTCACTGCTTTGGCCAGCAAGGACACCAATTGGTTGACCAATATTATGGAGATTTTTGAGCCTGTGATTTTGGGCATTGTCTGGATTACCATTATTTTGTATATGCGTCATGCCATGCCACGTAAATTCACCGCCACTGGCCAGGCTTTGGCTGTTATTGCCTTCTTTGCTTTGGGCAAAGGTTTTGGTGCTTTAATTGGTTTGGTGCACGACGACAAAAAGGGCATACACACCGATGATGATCTCATTAAGTACGAATGGCTATCGGTGACTGCCTGCATTATTGCCTTGATCTATTTCGTGATCTATAATCTAATATTGGCTCCACGTTGTGCCGCCAAACCTGTCCATCTAGATGATTTAATGTCCGGCTCAGCCTCCCAAACATTTGCCAGTGGTGCTGGCGGTACCGGGGGTAATGGCAGCGCAGGCGCCGCCCTTAATGGTAACGGTGCTGGACCCACTAACGGCAATGCCAACAGTTATTCACCCTTAAGAGTGTATCACAACGAAAGAGGAAAGAAGGGTCAATTTAGGTATTAAATTTTGTTTTTAGTTACATACATAAATATTTTTTTTATTTACACTAACTAAAGGATGATGTTTTTTTTTCTAACTATTATTTTGTTTAATTTAATAAATACAATAATAAAAAAAGATTATATTAAGCTTAATAAAATGACAAAATTAAATAAAATAAAAATAAAAATAAAAACAGAGAACAAATTTATCTATTATATAAAAGAAAGAAAAAAAACAAAGCTAAATTATTGATTTGAAAAGGAATTTTAAATATTCGAAGAAAACTAAAATTATGAATTTAGTAAAGAAAATTTAAAGAAATTTGTATTCAAATTTAAATTTTTAAGACGGGATTTTCAACTTTAGGTCAACAGTGAATGAAAATACTTGAAAATATTGTTTAAAACTGAGAAAAAGTTTATGTCTGTTAATTAAATATTGATGAAAGTGCTGCAGTTTAAAAGAGCAAGAGATATCAGATGAAATAAAATCTTCAAAAAGGTACAAGGATCGAGGCGGTTAAAAGGAATGCTGATCTAACGATTTAGTTTACAGACAGAGATTTGCATTAAAGTTAAGATTGAAGTAAATGTTCATAGTCTCTCATATTTCGCATTTTTAGAGTCTGCCATTAAAGAAACGAAAATCGATCTAGAGATCACCTTGGATAAATGATCATTTGGAAAAAAAAATTGGTATATATTTTTACAGGCAAAACTAATTTTTAATTTTGACCCCTACACTGGAAATTGGAGTAAACTCAGCAATAACGATCGATAATAAAGGAATTTCAAAATATGTTTGGTTTTTAATAAAATATGACCATAAATACAATTTTTATAACGATTTAAGTCCGTCATACTTTAATTTCCGCTACCTATACTTGGTGTTAATATGGTCTCCAATAATTTGACTAGAGAAAGAAAATTCCTTTCCTTTAGAAAGGAAATTTGATCTAGTTTCCAAAATTATTTAATAATTTACCACCGTATTAAAAAAAAAATTTAAATTTAAACAATTGGGGTATTCACACGGTCTACTATTTGGTCATATTGTCATAATGTCCTAATCAGAGTATGAAAACAAACAAAACATTTCGAAAACGTTTGCAAAATGTACAAAACAAATCAAAATTTGTATATTGTATTGTACATGAACAAAAACAAAACAAAAACTTTTCAAGTGACAAAGAGAGAAAACGAAACGATTAGCTTTTCACTCATCTACATTATTTAATTTACCGTTACGATCGTACATTTGAGTACAAAACAGATAGAGAAACGTATTTTTTATTCGTTTTGTTTTTTTTGTACTGTGTTCTCTGTTATAATGAGTAAATCAATTACCAAATGTTTGTTAAACGTTTTTTATCAGAATATTTCAATATTGTTCTTACTCTTTTCTTTTCTAGCTGCGTACGTTTATATTAATGTACAGTTTGCGCTCATGAGCAAAAACAATACAAAACAAAATGGGACAATCATTCGCATTGTTTATGTTTGGTTTTTGTTTTACTCACTGCAAAGAACAAAACAAAACGATAGCAAACGTTTCGATTTGTTTATTTCCGTACTCTGGTCCTAATATATTACGATAGTTTAATCAAATTTTTGTTGTTTAAAACTCACCAACAACTATTATAATATATTAGGACATTATGACAATATGACTAATAGCAGACCGTGTGAATACCCGAAATGTTTTAAAGCTAAATTTCCATACAAAATTTGATTTTAAAACGTTGTTTAAATTTAAAATTTGTTTATGAATACGACCTTTAATATTTACATATGTAAATTTAAAAAGTTATTATAAATTTTTCTTCAAAAAGTTTTTTTTTTGAAAATTTTACTTGAATTTCACTTCAAATATTTTCTTGTCAATTAAAGATTTTGTCCGAAATTGTATATATGGGAGATTTCATGTCAAGTGAAATCGATGTCTTACGATCGGGATGAAATTTGCAGCAACGTAGTTATATTGGATAGTAATTTTCAACAAAATCGTTCGAGAACTCTCTGAGTTAGAGGCGTAAAAATTTGACATTTTGGCCAAGCAGGTGTTTATTCTCATCCATGTAACTTATTACCTATTGTTCTTAGCAAAATGTATCCCAAATAGTTTAGATAGTCTGCTTTTACACACAGCAAGTTTACTTGAAGCAAGTCTCTTCGATTCCCTTTTAAACTTGCTCGACTGTTTACACACAGCAAGTCTGTGTTGAATTTTGTATGTCAAAACCTATTAGACGCCATAGTGAAAATGAGAAAACAAAAGAGAATTGAAGAGACTTGCCAGCAAGGTTGCCAACTCTTTAGCTCTGAAAATGGCTATATTTTGAATTAAAAATGGCTAGAAATGGCTAAAACCCAAAAATAACTGAATACAAATTCATAAATATTACATTTCTTGCCTCAATTACCACGAAGTCTGGTTATGTATTACTGACAGTTTTCAAAAATAATTTTTGCCGACTTCGTGTTAATGGGATTTAGCAGATTAACCCCCATTTTCTCAATTAATAGAATTTTTGTATGAGAACTGTCAGGATGTCGTCACGATAAAAAATAATCAGAGATTGAGAAAATGGGGATAAATATTGTAATATCAATAATTTTTTATTCCTTTTTGATAAATTAAACAAATTTCTGGGCACTTACATTCAAAATTGGATCCATTGAGGAAATGCAAAATTGATTTTTGAATATGCCTGATGTGTTTGCTTTGGAAACAATTTCGAAGCCTGTTTTCAAAAAACCAATAATATTCTCATCAAATCTTTGTCATTTGATAAAAAATACTGTTTTATTTTTAAAAAATTCCAAAAATGTTCAAGAAAAGTATAAAATAAAAAAGGCTAAGACAAAATAAAATGGCTAGATCTTCCGGCTAGATAAAATCTAGCCATTTTTTTATGGCTAAATGAAAATAAAATCGCTAGATCTAGCCGGAAAATGGCTAAATTGGCAACCTTGCTTGCCAGTACAAGCAAGTGTGTACCGCTCTTCTTTCTTCTTGCCTCTCTCTCCTATAAACTCTAGACTTGCGCAAGAAAACTTGCCCTGTGTAAAAGCAGACATAGCTATTTCTTTAATATTTGAAGAAAAAAAATTTTTGAATTTTTTTCCCGAAATCAAAAACTTTTTTTATTTTTTCTTCTCAAAAGAAAGTTTAGATATTTTTCTTGAAGACCTTTTTGGTCGCTTAGTGGGATGCGAGATGAATTTCTATCAAAATAAATGTTTTGTAACTCAAAATATGCAATTTTTTTACTATTTTTTTGCCAAATCAAAAACTTGACTTTTTTTTCAAAATTTTTTTTTTTGCCGAAAAGAAAACTTAGGTCCATTCCTTTAAGAAGATTTTGGTCGCTTAGTGGGATGCGAGTTGAATATCTATCAAAATAAATGTTTTGTAACTCAAGACATTTGAATTTTTCCTTTATAGCAGCCAATATTGTACTTAAATCCATGCTGCTTGCTGTTGCACTGGTATAAACTTCAACTTCTTCTTTATTTTCAAATTAGTAAGTTCCTGCTATCCGCAACTCCAACTTATACAATTCTCTCTTGAGTTGTTCTACTTTAAGCTCTTCAAACTTCATGCTTATTATTTTGCAATTCTACTTCTGATACCAATTGTTAAGTTTTTACCTTTTAAAAACTTTGCAAAAAAAAGCAGTTTAAATTAAAATTGTACCAACTCTTTGTTCATTTAAATTTATACAACAAAAGTTTAAATATTCTCTCTGTGTTTAACAATGGCAATGCAGTTGATGTTAATTCTAACCAGCACTTATGATCAACTAACTACTGGCTGGAACCGCTGCCACTATTTTTACACACCGCCATCTTCCAGCAGTTTCATGAACTATCTTAACGGACAAAAGTAGAATGTTCTATTTCTAGAGCTTTTAGCAAGCAAGCAGTCGTTACAGACCGTTAAATTCAAATCCTAAATAAAAGCTAATGTAAGTCGGGCCTACAATGGGTCAAAATCGGGAAAAATATTTTTAAACCAAATTTTTTTCACCTAAAAAAATTTTTTGTTATAAAATATTTTTCAATAAAAAATTAAAAAAATACTTTTTTTTTAACAATTTAAAAGTTGATTTAAAGATTTGAATACTGTTTTTAATAATTTTCATTATTTTCTCTAAAAAAACGTCTGTTTTACTAAATTGTTTACTAAATTCATCATTTGGGTTTTTATTTAAAAGAAAACTTAACCTCACTCACTTTAAAAGTTTAATATTATTTTCGAATAGGAAATTTCATGTTCCTGCTGACTTTAATACCAGCTTTAATATAAAATATCTAAACAAGAGCCTCTTCTTCATACAATTTGTTAAATTTCAGCAGCTCAACAACTCCTGGATGTCTATAGTACTGTAGAAACTAAGAAAGTTTCGTATCATTTGAACAGAATAAAGTACTGTTGAAAATATTATAGTTTTCTTTCACATTATTTCAGTACTATTGACTTGGTACTGCTGACATTTATTCTAATAAGGAAGGGGGTTTCATAACCCCTCGTCCTTACAAGCCATCAATTTGTTTACTCATTGGACAATTTTTTTGTTCACACATGAATTTGTCTAGTGTGGACAGGAACATAATACTGACAAGAAGTGTCCAAACGCGACAAGAAATCATTTATATAAAATCAGTAGAAAAAGTCAGTAGGGAGATAAAATTTCACATTTCTTTTGAATTTTTTATAAAAAACTGCCATTTTTTAAAATATTTTTTTTGGAACATTTGAATAAAAACTGAAAATATTAATAATATTTTATAATTTGCTTTAAAACTTAAAATATATATCATTATTTATATATATTTTGTATTGTTATTTTTTAAACACAAATGAAATATTTTTTAAAACAATAATAAGTATTTAAAAAAATTAAACACTTTAAATACATAGTAAGATAAAGAAAACTTAATTCTTTTTTATTTAATTTATGTATATCAATTGTAATTAATTTGCTTTTGATTTATTATCTGAAAAAAATCCCCTCCCCAATTTTAATAAATAAGCTAAGAAAACAGAAACCGAAAAAGTAATCATCTATTTGTGTTCAAATAGTCTGCCATTTTTTTTTATTATTTTTTCAGTTTCAATTCTTTTTTTTTCAAATATTTTTGTAATTTTTAATTAAATCTTAAGCTAAACAAAATAACTACTTTTTTAAGAATAAAACATTTTAAGATAAAACTAAATCTGGAAACTATTTTTGTATACAAAATTATTTTAAACAAAATATATAAAAACTATAAAAGCAGTATAATTTAAAAGAAAAACCAAATCAAATTTGAAAATTTGCCACTAAAACTCAAAAACAATCTGCTATATGTGTGTTTCATAAACTTAAAAGTAAATATACTATATACAAAATACAAGAAATATAATAATTGTTAAGCTCATTTTAAAATGAAATAAATTCAAAATAAATCTACACAAAAAATTGTAAACAAATTAGAGTTTCTTTAAAAATAAATTTCAATATATACAATTATATTCATAAAAAAGTGTCACTATTACAAGGTTGGAATTAGAGCTTCGAATGAATTAATTAAATTTTGAGCCATTTCCAGCCATCATTCAGTTTTGCTTTTAATCATTTACAAAATGTATTGCAACAAAATTGACTCAAACTTTATTGGAATAGATTTAAATTGAAGAAATATTTAATAATTCAGTGCATTTTTAAAGCAATTTGTAATGGAATTGAATTTATGAAAATTTCAATGATTCAATAAGGAATTAATTCAATTAAGAATGACTTCTCAAAGGAATATGTTCAATAAATTTGAATTACAAAAGAATTAAGCCTACGAATTAATTCATAATCACCCCTATCGACAATAACATGTGAAATTTTGTTCCCATGAAATATTCATTTCCCTCGAAGGGAAAATTGCTATCGGGAATATCACGATGAACTTTACATTCACAATAGTTGATTTTGTTTGTAACAGCTGTTTGTTTACAAAATTCCATCTAAAAATTTCACAACAAGGGGAATTTTTTCACGTGAATAAAGTTGATGAACGAAAAAAGGAAAAGGGAAAATATTTCATGTGAAATATTTATTCGAGATAGGGGTGAATGAATTCATTAACGGAATGGTTAAAATTAAATTTATTTCGATTTCGAATAAATTCTTTCAAACCTTTAAACAATAAATTTTAAAAAATCTAACAGGTAAGTCCAATTTTATTTATAAAAGCAAACCAAATATCACTGTTACAAGGTTGTTTTCTTAAACTTTTTAATAATTTATACATTATTTCATAAATCGTAACAATTTGCTGCTAATTAAGTTTGTTTGTATTTGATGTCATACAGGTTCATTGAAATTTTGGCCAGAGATCAATTGATTTCAATTAAAGCAACCAAACAACTGTCAACTTCAACTGTTTATAAATTGAAATCTTTTTCTCTATGATAAACAATTCAACTATTTTCAATTTCCATTGACATTTTATGTAGCCAGTTGAAGTGTTTGATTTTTGACACTTGGGGAATTAATCAAAACAAGTCATTTAAATAATCATTAATCAATTGCAATTCGTATGACTTTGTTACTGTTAGGAAAGTAAATGAAACACGTAGCAAGTGTTTGAATATTTACAATATCCGATTTGCATGTATTCATTAAAAAAAAATTCATTTAATTCAATACTTTTTTAATTCTATCTACAATATTTACATGTTATTTGTGCAGTAGGTACATAAATATTTAGTGAAGAAGAAAAGTTTCATTGCCATAATAAATTATTATTTACACGTTTTCTTTAGCTTCTTTTTCGTTATTATCATTTCATCGACATTTGTTTTTAAACTAAAATGGTCATGGTTTTAATGTTAGGAAGTTGAAATGTTAATTTGTTAATAAATGTATGTAGCTTTAATTTAGTTGTGTGGTTTTGAACAACTTCATAATTGTTGTAAAGGTCAATCAATGTTGTAAAAGAATGAAGAACTATTTAAACTTCCGTAAGTTTTCTTTAAATAGTGTTACAAGGTGTATAAAGAATTTTATAAAAGAAAAATAATAATAATTGAATTCCTATTATGCCGCTACCTGACAATTCCAGTATATAATGGGAATTTCAAATCTAAGAATTTGTTGTCTTTGGACTATACTAGGTGCTATACAAAACGAGTGTAATGCTTGCTGTCTTTTATATAAAAAACTAGTTGATCGCCCCGGCTTCGCCCGGTAGCATTTACTAATGTTAGTTTTTCAAGTTTTTCCAACCTACGCGCACTACCCGTTCTTATTTACTTGCAAATAAAATATCTAAATTTGTACTGCATACTTTAGGGAGCTTTTTTTATTACAGTTGACTGCACTCACAAAAAAAGAATTTCCGAGTTTTACCCGGAATTTTTAAATTTTTTTTCTTTCAAACCATCTCCTGAAAATTTCGAATCGAATAAAAAAAAATCAGCCAAATCGCTCCAGCCGTTCTCACGTGATGACATTACATACATGAACCATTTCATGTTTATATATATAGATTAGTTGAATAAGAAAACGACAGTTATTACTGTAGATTTATTTCAAAATCAATTCAAATCAAATGAGTTGGAAATGAATTGCTAATTCTTTTTTCTAATTCATTTGAATTAATTCAAAATCAATTGAATTCAAATGAACTGGAAATGAATTGCAATTCACAAACCCATATGAATTAGAAACCTGCAATTCATTCTACAAATTCATTTGATTTAACTAACTCAAATTTCATTCAATTATTTTTTTTTTGTGTGAAAAGAATTAATGAAAACTTTGCTAATTTAGCGCATGAATAATTCGCGAATTAATTCAAAAACAAGTAAGAAAGCTATATTCGGCTATGCCAAATCTTATATACCCTTTACCAAATTATACTTCAAAATAAAAATTTCAAATATTTTTAGGTAAACAAAATTTATTTTTTTTCCAAAGTTTTTTTTTAATTTTTTTGAAAAAAAAATGTTGTTTTTTAATATTTAGCGAAAAAAATATTTGGTGAAAAAAAATTCGGGTTAAAAAATATTTCCGATTTTCACCCATTGTAGGTCCAACTTACTATGGTCTTATATACGTCGTTGCAAAGGTCTTTGAAATATCTATCATTAGATATCCATATTGTCTTTATTAATGACTTAGTAATCCAGATATAGGTCAAAATCCAGTAATCCAGATATAGGTTTTTCCTCATATCTCAGCGATTTGTGGACCGATTTTCTCGATTTTAAATAGCAACCGAGCCGGAAGAGTTCCGGAGATATTGATGTATGAATCGTCATTATAAGTTATTTGGAGGCTTCGGAAAGTTGATTTAAAGAGAAAGACATACGGACATGGCTTAATCGACTCCGCTATCTATAAGGATCCAGAATATATATACTTTATAGGGTCGAAAAATTATATTGTGGAAATTACATCGCAGAAATTATTGGTTTTGAAATTAAAATTGTTAAATTAAAATCAAATAGTTAAACTGTAAAAAAGAATTTTTTTGCATTAAACATATTTTTCCATAAATTTCTTTTTCAACAAAAATCTTTTCCCAACAGAAATAATCTTAAAATATACTTTGATGAGGGTTTTGTTCTACTTAAATTCTGTAAATTTGGTTAATACTGGAACAGTGAAGGTATTAACATTAATTCAAATGTAGTTTCGCTATTCTCGAGACTTATTTTCTTCAGAAAAAACTTTCGGTTGATACAGAAGTTGAGGATCTCAGACTCGGGACGTTCAGGATCGTAAATACAATTATTAGTGGGAAACGGAATTAAATTGTCCCTGGTATTACCTACAGAGCACTTTTTTGACTTCTTATTAGTCTGTAGAAAAATCATGACATTTTGTTAATAGTTCATCATATGATTTAATTATTTGAGACGGGTGAATGAAAAATTTGTATACCAAATAAAGGAAATTAGGTCTACTTTTCAAACATGTATAAATAATTGCAACATTCTAATTTATTAAAGGAATTTAAAATCTAGAGTAGAACTAGAGGCACAACTGAATGTAAAATATATTAAAAATATTTACTGTCTCACAAATTTTACCCCCTGTCTATACTTGACAAATATTTATTATAACAATTAATGACGTTTGTTGTCAAGACAAAGTTGTCTGAGCAAAAGCACTAACAATTTTGTCATAACCCCCTGTCTATACTTGACAAATATTCATCATAACAATAAATGACATTTGTTGTCAAGACAAAATTGTCTAAGCAAAAACACTAACAATTTTATCATAACGAAGCAATAATACTAATAAATGGAGACTATACCGATAATTCTTTATCTAGACAACCACTTTGAAGTTTATCATGATAAAAATTTGTCAGGTATAGACAGGGGATAGCGAATCAATATTACTAATAAATGGAGACTATATGTGTGTTCGCGTACTTTCCAGTAAAAACTATCCAGTAACTTTATTTTAGAGAGTAAAAATATATTACTCTCAATCTGAAAAATAACCAAAAAAAGTACGTGAGCAACAATTTGTAAAAATAAGTTGTATTTTATTATAAATCAATTTAAAACGTTTGTTTTGTGTTATTTTACTTCTTTTCTTTGCAAAACTTGTAAATTGTATTAATTTTCAACTTTTTAGTTTTGTTTGCATTTTTTTGTTTTGTAACAATTTTGTCATGGCGAAGCAATGATACAAATAATTGATAATATTTTATCTTGACAACCATTTTGACGTTTATCATGATACAAATGTATCAGATATAGACAGGGGATAACGAAGCAATAATACTAATAAATGGAGACTATACCTACCTGACTCCCTCCCTATACCTGATAAATTTTTATAATGAGACGAGAAAAAATTATCACCCCCTGTCTATACTTGACAAATATTTATCATAACAATTAATGACATTTGTTGTCAAGACAAAGTTGTCTGAGCAAAAGCACTAATAATTATGTCACAACTAAGCAATAATACTAATAAATGCAGACTACAATGAACCTTTCAAGACTGGTATCTATTTTGAAATCGAAACGGTTTGATACCCAAAATGGTTGAAATCAATTTATTACTTGTTTTTCGTGTATTGTTCAATTTCCTTAATTTTCAATAAATTTGTATACCTATACATATTTGCTGTCTAAATTATTTTAAATTACTTGTTGGAAACATATTTGAAATCGATTTAAATCAGTGATGTTCATCCCATACAACAATTGTTTAAAAAATTTAAACACATTTTTTACGCTCTTTTAAAGAGCGTAATAAATGTCTCATTTTTTCAGAAATTCAATAAGCATTGTTGTTGGTTGGTTTTTGGATGAAGCATAGCAAACACACGCGTTTCAAATACAATTGAACACAAAAAAACAAAGTTAAAAATAAATAAAAAATTTGAGAGTATTTCGGCCGTATAATGTATATTCTTTCATTTCCTTAAAATTTAAATTATATTCATTTAATAAATTGGTTTTATTTGACAAAAATTCTAAATTTAAACTTTGTTCATTTTGTTATTATTTTAAGTGTTTGACATTATGTTTGCTGGGTAGCTCTCTCACCAAATATCTTCATTTTTATTTTTGAACATCACTGATTTAAATGCATTACACCATTCACATAACTAAACTATTGACTTTAAGTATTTTATAAAAGGAAATTTATTTTTTATTTATTTTATTCATTCAAGTAATACAAAGCCTTCAAGGCCAAAATTACATATTACTTAGCAATAATACCTAAGTTCAGTTAAATTCAGTTATTTATTAGATAATTGTTTGATTCGGAATTGTTTGATTCGTACATAAACATACATATTTATAAACGATAGCTATGTTCATTTAAAAACAATTTATATTTCAACATAAATCAAATGTGTATATTAGGGTGGGTAAATTTTTTTCACTGAAAATTCTTTGAAACTTACCCCAAGAAACCATAGGTCTAAAATCAAATACTATCTTGCGCATTTCGTCTTTTTTCCAATGATTTTTATTGAATACATACTTTTTTATGTATTTAAAACCAAATAAAATGTTTGTTAATGGGTGACTAACTATTAAAGGAGCATTCAAAGAGTTTAACGTTCTCATTTCTTAGTAAACCAAACTCTTATTTAATAGTAATCACCCTTTAATAAACATTTTACATATTTGGTTTTAAATACATAAAAAATTATGTATTCAAAAAAACAGAAAAATCATTGGAAAAAAGACGAAATGCGCAAGATAGTATTCGATTTTAGGCCTATGGTTTCTTGGGGAAAGTTTCATACAATTTGACCCAGCCTAAAGGGTTTTCTCTAATATACAGGTTTTGTTATTAGCATTTTAAAAGATATTCCAAAAAATAATTTTCCATTCAAACTTCCTTAGATTCTATTGGAAACATGAAAAATCGAAATAACTCCTTTCTACATTAAACCCTACTATCTGACCTCTAAATTAAAGAATACATAAAAAATCAATTGCTTGTTTTTTGCAGTTAGTACACACATATATATATTTATAAACTTAAATTAACAAAAAGTACTACGAGTATAAATAAAACTAATTACTCGCATTAAACATGTACGTTCATGTTCATAAAGCGAGCTGAACACAATCTAAACTTCGTCTTCATTTAACAGCATATTGGGAATGCCATCAGTAATGGGGAATAGGCGTCCAGTTTCGGGACATTCCAAATGGCCTTCCAAAACATCTACCTCCAACAAGAGATGATGCAGCTTTTGCAAGAGTTCCTCAGTGACAGCAATATTGGTAGGATGTTCAGAAGGTATGTCATCGGCCAAATCCACCTTAAAAAAAACAAAGATACACATTAAATTACAAATAAATTCTTATTAAAGTTGTTACAAACTAACCATTTGAGCAGCTGAATACAGGGTAGGCCAATCCAATTTGGGTATGAGTCTTTCAATGAATGTAGCATTATATTCAGCCTCTATGCATTCCGTTTTGGAAATCTGGGAAAAAATTATTATTTTAATTTTCTTATAAATGTAAAATATTTATAATACTTACAGTTAATTTTAAGGGAAATCCAACTTTAACACCTTTAATGGCTTTAGAGGTAAGGAAATTATAGGTACTTAGTTTCATTTTTATTGAATAAAATGTAAAATTCAAAAAATTGGAAAATTTTATGCGTATTTTCTGTCAAGCACGTTGTAGCGCAAAGTATACTATGCGATTGTAGTGTAGAGAAAATTGTAAACAATTATGTGAACAGTTGCTTAAAAATAGTAGTAAACAATGATTGATAGTGTAGCAACGCCTTTAAAGTGTAAATAAAAAAGTACTGTAGAAATAAAATAGCAAATTGTTAATTAAATGTTATTAGTTATAAATTTAACAATTTATCATATTAAGGTAGATTATGACGTAATTTGGAGGATACTAGTTTAATTATTTAAAGCATTAAGGATTTTTAAGAGAAATTTATAAAAATAATTTATCCTATCATCCAGCTGATAATGCAGTACAATTCCTGTAGAGAGATAAAAAATACCAGTATTTTATGGCATTTAACAAAATTGCAGCTACTAATGATTTCTATCAAGGCGTATTTAACAAGGTGACAGCAGTGGCGAATTGAAATAAATACAGGCGAATTCACTTATTTTTATATATAGAGCAAGGTGCATTTAATAAGGTGCCATCGGCAGCACAGCTGATTATAGAAATAGCACGCACAAATGTCAAACTACATATATAAAAAATATCCGCCCGTACGCCCGTATGTCAAACTCTATATATAAAAAATAAGTGAATTCGCCTGTATTTATTTCAATTCGCCACTGCTGTCACCTTGTTAAATACGCCTTGATATAGAGTTTGACATACGGGCGAATATTTTTTATATATGAAGTTTGACATTTGTGCGTGCTATTTCTATAATCAGCTGTGCTGCCGGTGGCACCTTATTAAATGCACCTTGATTTCTATTGTATTTCTTCAAGGCGAATTCATATATGAATTCGCCTTGTATTTCTTTATTCAATTTATTATAATTTTTCATTCATTTCAAGGCGAAGGTGGTGGTAGTTCTACAAAAACAACAAATGGTCTTAACAATGTCAAAAAACAAAAATTAAAAAATATGTATTAAAACTAAATATAGTGTAGATAATTGAATAGTGAGGGTTTTACTTATTTATGCAAAATATAAATATTTTGTTAATTAGCTTTGAATATATAGATATTGAAGTATAAAAACAAGCTTTGACAGATGTTAGAACCAAACAAGCGAAAAAAGAGTAAACAGCTGATTGAATATTCGCCTTGATTCATTTCTTATTTAGCAATAGTTTATTTTTTTATTTTAGCGCTTTTCCATAATGTAGACAACTCTGCGCACTGACAGCCTTTTGACGTTTTTAGTTAATTTTGTTGTTGTTGTACAATTTGGGAGTATTAATAAAAAATTTCTTATTTTGTTAAGCAATCTGTTTTTAATTTAAAGAAAATACTTGCAAATACTACATAACTATAAATAGATTTTAGTGTTTTTATTAAATTATAATATAATAACATAATTATTTATCAAAATAAAGTTTTTTATCCTTAAAAATATAAAGAAAAATGGAGGATATTTTCCATTGGTGTCGCGAAGGCAATTCCATACAAGTCCGTTTATGGCTTGATGAAGTGGAGCATGATATGAATTTGGGGTAAATTAGTGAAACAACAGCTTTAATAAATTATTAAAATCGTTAGAAATTAAAAATATTTGTTATTAAAAGTGATTTGAAACAGTAATAAAATCTTTGGTGTTAAATGACGTCATTGTCTGTATATTTATGAAAATTTGATTAGTAAATGAATTTTTTAATAGAAATTTTATATGTATTTGAATACAAAAACAACAAGAACACCTACTTTTTTTTCTGCTAATAAGATGAATATGATGTTATGTTTTTTTGAGCAACAGCCATCAAGAGAGCATGAAGTGATTCAATGTGAAAGAGAGTAATGTAAACAAACGGAAAGAGTTGCCGAGTGTTTTGAAAAATTTCGAATAAAAATTAAAATTTACAAAATATTCAAATTTCAAAAATTTGATATTAATAAAGAAATGATTTACTTTCTATTTGCAGTGATGATCATGGTTTCAGTCCTTTACATTGGTGTGCCAAAGAGGGTCACAGCAAATTGGTGGAAACCTTATTACAAAGAGGAGCTCGTGTCAATGCCACCAATATGGGTGATGATATACCTCTACACTTGGCAGCAGCCCATGGTCATCGTGATGTAGTACAAATGGTAATTTGATATTAAATTCAAATAATTTGCTCAAATTAAAACAAATTTCCATATTTTTTTCTTGCCTCCAGCTGCTCAAAGAACGTTCTGATGTTAATGCCGTCAATGAGCATGGTAATACTCCCCTGCATTATGCCTGTTTCTGGGGTTACGATATGATCTGTGAGGATTTGGTAAATGCCGGAGCCTCTGTAACCATAGCCAACAAAGACGATGACACACCCTTGGACAAGGCTAAGCCGGGTTTGGCCAAACGTTTGCAAGACTTGGCGGAACGTAATGGCCAGGAAATGAAAAAGATTAGTTTCAAAGAACAAAGTTGGCTGGGCTTTAAGACCCGTTCGCGTGATGCTACTTTATCCCGATTCAAGGGCATCAGTATGGGTGATTTGGATTTGCATACGAAATTGTCGGTAACACCATCGGGCGAGACATGGCGTGGCAGATGGCAAAAGAATGATGTTATTGCGAAGATTTTATTGGTTAGACAATGTACTTCGCGGATATCAAGAGATTTTAATGAAGAGTTTCCCAAATTGCGTATCTTTTCACACCCCAATATATTGCCGATTATAGGAGCGAGTAATTCACCGCCAAATTTGGTGGTGATAAGTCAGGTGAGTGGGAAATTGAAAAAGGCAACATTTTATTGAAAATTTTAAGGAATTTCTTTTGAAAAAAAAGGATTTCAAATGATTGTTTACATCAAAATTAGTGTGAATTTAAATTAAGGCAGTTTTCACTAAAAATTTAAGTTTTCTTAAAAAAAAAAAAAAATTTCAAAAGTTCAAGTTCAAAAATTCAAAAATTTTACAATATTTTAAAGGGAAACTAAAAATAACAATTTCCTTTAATTTCGAAAGTTTGAATTTATGTTCGGAAATTTCAAATACTCCCAAAATAATATTTTTTAATGAAATGTAAGTAATCAAAACTTGTTGACCAATTTTTAATGCTATTTTTATCTCAAAAATTCGAATTTTCAAAAATTCTGGTTTGGAAAATTCGAAATTAGTCAAAATAAACAATATTTTAAATAAAACCAAAATACTGAATTTTTGATTAAAATTCAAAATACTGAATTTTTGATTAAAATTCAAAATACTGAATTTTTGATTAAAATTCAAAATACTGAATTTTTGATTAAAATTCAAAATATGTACTGAATTTATTCAAAATTCGAAATATTGATTTTTTTTCAAAATTCAAAAAACTGAATTTTTAGTCAAAATTCAACACACTGAAAATTTGATTAAAATTCAAATTAGTGAATTTTTAGTAAATTTATGGAAAAAATTCAAAATACATACTGAATTTTTGTTGAGAAATTAAAAAAACTGAATTTTTGTTGAAAAATACTGAGTTTTGGCGAAAATTCAGGAAACTAAGTTTTTGGTGAAAATTCGAGTTTTTAGTGAAAAACGGAATTTTTAGTGAAAAATAAAAACTGAATTAATTTTTGGTTAAAATTCAAAATACTGAATTTTTAATTAAAATTCAAAATACTGAATTTTTGTGAAAATTCAGAAAAATGAATTTTTAGTCCAAATTCAACACACTGAACTTTGGTCAAAATTCAAAATACTGAATTTTTGAAAAAATTCAAAATACTGAATTTTTGTTGAGAAATTAAAAAAACTGGATTTTTGTTGAAAAATACTGAGTTTTGGTGAAAATTGCAGTTTTTAGTGGAAAATTTAATTTTAGGTGAAAAATAAATAAAACTGAATTTTGTTGAAAATTTAAAATACTGATTTTTTGGTCAAAATTCAAAATACTCAAATAAATGAGTATTTGGCATAAAGTAAAAAAAAATAGATTTATAATAAGATTTCTATAAAAATTGTTTGAAACAAGTTAAGACGGCCTCCTTTCCAAATAATCATTAAATGAATTTATTTATTTATTATCTTCAAATTAAAGTTCATGCCCCGAGGATCTTTATTCAATTTACTGCATGGAGCCACCGGCGTAGTGGTGGACACTTCACAGGCAGTACGTTTTGCTTTGGATATAGCTAGAGGTATGGCTTATTTGCATTCTTTGGAAAGAATTATACCCACTTATCATCTTAACAGTCATCATGTCATGGTAATTTATTGAATTAAAAACAATTTACAGTATTTATTAATTAACTATTCTATTTCCAAAAGATCGATGAAGACTTAACCGCCCGCATTAATATGGGCGATGCGAAATTCTCCTTCCAAGAAAAGGGACGCATTTATCAACCCGCCTGGATGTCACCCGAGGCTTTACAACGTAAACCCACCGATCGCAATTGGGAGGCCAGCGATATGTGGAGTTTTGCTGTCTTACTGTGGGAGTTAACCACCCGTGAAATACCATTTGCCGAATGGTCACCCATGGAGTGTGGCATGAAAATAGCTTTAGAGGGTTTAAGGGTAAAGATACCACCGGGTACCTCACCCCATATGGTGAAATTAATCAATATTTGCATGAATGAAGATCCCGGTAAAAGACCCAAATTCGATATGGTCGTGCCTATATTAGAAAAAATGAAGCGTTAATTTTGTATTTGTTTTCTTTAATACTCGAAACTAATTTAAACACTTTTCTTCCTCCTCTTAATCCACTTTGTTGTCAAAAATCTGCCAAAATATTGTTAAAGTGCCTTAAAGGATTTTTTTTTTATTTTAAAAAAGTTAATTAAATGTTTGTAAATGTAGAAATTTCAAAGAAAAATAAACTAACTTTAGTTTTAGTTTAGGTGCTCGATTTATGAGTTTTTTGTTTGTGTACTAATGCCAGCGAGTTTTTTAAAACTATAAATTAAGAATTTTTTGTGGTGAAATCCTTTAATTACAAAATGTATTTTTTATATATTATTTATACTTTTACTACTACTACTACTTCAACTATACAATTTTTAAAATGTTTATTAAACCGTATTTAATAAATAAAACAAAACGAATTTTATATTTATATACATACATACATACATACATACATACATATTTTGTATAACAAAATAATTATTAAAAATAATAATAACCAAAGCCTTAAACAAATGTTGCTGTTTAAATATGCCGGTCACGTGAGTATAGGCCAACAATCCATTATTCTTTCATTTAAACATTAAATTAATTCCCTAGGAGCTTAGAAAAAACACTTCCTGTTAGTATTGTTTGCTATTTCCCAGTCTCTTTTTGTTTTCCTTTTCACCCTACTTTTTCTCTTTCTTTTTTCTGTCTCTATTATTATTTAATGTTGTGTGAATTAAGCTTTCTTTCGTATGTTTTGTTGTCAAAAAGTGTGTGTTTGTAGGTGAATTTGTGTTAAGGGTTTGTTTGTTAGTTGGTGTTTTAGCGCTTTGTTGGAAAATGAGCACAATGTCCCTGACCTACTTTGTCCCAGTGAGAGTTGGGGTAGTAAAAGAAACTCAACAACAACAATATTAATACAAAATAGTTGTTATAAGAGTATTGTAGTGCTGGGAAAAAGGGTGTGCGAATATTTAAAGAGTTGTTTAATGATACAGAGAGTGCGAGATTTTGAGTAGCAAGGATTTTGTAGAGAAAGGAGAAATGAATGCAAAGGACAATAAAAATATAAGAAAATAAACAAAATATTTCATATACTAACTGATATTCATGGAGAGATGCTTAATTTCCAAATCAGTAGAAAGGAAATCTTACAGTTTATGACTTTTTTTAGCAGATTGTAGATTTTACAGTAACATAATGTTGTCGTTATATCCTGATTTTATTTTATCAAAACGAAATCGTATACGATTTTAATTGCTTGCTTATGCGGTTAAAAATTTCAAAAGAAGAAATGGTTTGTGAGTCTTTTGAAGGGCTGATTATAAGCTGTTTGAACAAGTATTTGGTATTATTTATTCTGGATCCTTATAGATAGTTAAATAAGCCATGTCCGTCTGTCTGTCGGTTGAAATCAAATTTCTGAAGACCCCAGATATCGTCGGGATCCAAATTTTCAATAATTCTGTCAGATATGCTTTCGAGAAGTTTTCTATTTAAAATCAGCAAAATCGGTCCATAAATGGCTGAGATATGAGGAATAAACCAGGACAACCTCGACTTTTGACCTATATCTGGATTACTAAGTCATTAATATAGACAATATGGGTATCTAATGATAGATATTTCAAAGACTTTTGCAACAACGTATATAAGACCATAGTAAGTTGGACCTACAATGGGTCAAAATCGAAAAAAATATTTTTAAACCCGATTTTTTTTTTCAAAAATTTAAAAAACTAAAATTTTTGTTTAAAATTTAAAAAATTTTAAAATTAAAAAAAAAATATTTAAAAAAAAAATTTTTCCAAAAAATGAAAAAACAACTTTGGAAAAAAAAATAAATTTTGTTTACCTAAAAATATTTAAAATTTATATTTTGAAGTATAATTTGGTGAAGGGTATATAAGATTCGGCACAGCCGAATAAAGCTCTCTTACTTGTTTACTTACTGAATTTGAATAGATAAAATGGGAAAAGGGATTAAACTCCCGCGGATTTTTTATTGATGATCCAGGACAACCTAGATTTTTTACGTATTTTTTATCTATATCTACCAAGTCATTAATATAGACAATATGGGATATCTAACTGCAACAGCGTATATAAGGCCATACATAGTAAGTTGGAGCTAAAATGGGTCAAAATCGGGAAACAAATTTTTAACCCGATTTTTTTTCACCAAAAAATTTTTTTTAAAAAATTTTTAAAAATAAATTAATTACTATCGCTTTATTTCCAAAATAAAATGTTTCTAAACCACCACAGTCAAGCATTTACAAACAGAGCCTATATCAACGGAAAGATTTTAACCAGAGCAGACAGTTTGACAGCTCTAACTTAGGTTTGATGCTCAGTTAAACCTAGATTATAAATTAAATCAGCAATCACCCGTATTATGTATGTCGTTGTCGACGTCGGCATCACTTTGTAGTCGTTGTCACTTCGAGTCGACATCGACATCAACTCGACGCTAAATTGGTATTTACTAACAATGTTGTGTTCAAGGCGAATCTATAGAAGGTGACGACAGAAGAACAGCTGATTATTTTTTTTATTCAGTTGTTTAGACAAGTGAACTGTCAATTCACTTGTGTTTGTTGTGGCGAAAAATACAACAAACCCAAAAGCAAAAACAACCACAGGCAACTTTGACAGTTCACTTATCTTTTTACAAAAACAAAGTACCTGTTGTTTTTGTATATGTTGTATTTGTTGTAGTTCTGTCGTCACCTTCTATAAATTCGCCTTGGTTGTGTTGATGTCGAATCGTTATCGATAATCTAAAAGAAATGAGTATCATCCCTATGCATTTCGTGACAGCTGTTGAATTTTATTTATTATTCTTATAAAAAATGCCTTTTTCTATTGGATTCCAGTGAAACAAAGAAATCCTTAAGCTTCAATGTAATGAAAATAAGCTATGATTTGAATATTTCGAACACCGGCTTCGCTAGTAAATATTTCATATGCAGCCGGCACTCGGCCGGGCGAAATAATTTTTTACACTATGGTAGTACGTGGCAGGACAAACTTATTTTATTTTGTTTACAATAGATAATTCCGCTAATAGCAACATTTTTAAGTGATTTGAAAAGTGTCAATAGAATTGATTTAAGCCGGAGTTCATCCCTACCATGTTTAAAATTAATTGAAATAAAAAAATAAATAAAAAAAATAATTAAAAGAATAATAAAAATAAATTGCAGCTCTAAGTTCTGCCATTACGGTTTCAAATTGCTTCCCATTGTTGATTTTATATTTTTAATTTTAATTTTTGTATCAGTTTTTTTGTATTTGACAACGTCAAATTTCGTGTCGACAGAAAATACTCGTTTTCAGTCAATGTCGACTTTAACGCGCCTTAGAAAATTGCAAATTGCTGTCAATTGTTATCGATATTGACTTCGCAAATACAATTTTAGTGCCGTCGACGTGACTTAATGTCGACAACGACATACATAATAGGGGTGAATAAGTGAAAAATTTTAATTTTTATTTAAGCTAGGTTTAAACGAAGAAAGTAGATAAAGATTGTCTTAATATTTTGTAATATTAGTGGCCGGTTAATTTACCTAAAGATCAGAGATTTAAAGGGGTACTTGAAACATATTTATAATACAATGAGTGTAAATATAAATTTCATTGGAATTAGGTGAAATTTATTAATTTAATTAGAAGCTATTCTTCAATATTATAATAAATCATTGTTGGATGAAAGAAACAGGTTGCATTTTATCTTTAATCTAGTACGAAACTGTTAATATTAACTTACCTTAATTATATTTAGACTCCATATTGTTTTCTCGTATATATTATCGAACTTTTAGTTATAAAGAAATTATTTCAATATTTTAGAACAGCACTTTTTTTTATACAAAACAGGCCATAGTGTAATAAATACACTTTTTACAATTGATTTTTTAAAATTTTTTTCACTTAATTTTTAATATTTTTTTTTTTTATTAATTTAAGCATATTTTCTTTATTTGACATTAAGAAAACAAACAAACACACACTAGGATACTCGGACACAGCTAGGAATGGACCAACGAACGACCGACTTATGAGGATACTAACGAACGGCGATAAAACTCTATTTTCTTAATATTTTATACCTAATCATATTATACTCAATACAAATTTAGAAATTCAAAACTTTATTAAACATTTTTACAATTTTCAACATTATTTATACAATTATTGTCATTTCATTAAAATTTTAACACAATTTACTAAAAATTTCCTTTAACCACTCGCGCACACGATTCAATATAAAGAGAAACTAAAGAAAAACACCAATAAATGCAATAACTAAATCCGAGAGAAAAAGAGACAACACTATATAATTATAATAAGTGCATAAAAAAGCTTTTTTATACAATAACAAGACAAATAAAAAGCTGAAAATAGCTAACTACTCTAAGCTTTTAAACTAAAACGGAGGGAAACGGATAACGACACAAAAGGAAATGAACAAATAACTTTCGTTAAGTGAAAAACTTTATATAGATTTAGATTTTGGCAAATTTAACAATAATTTTTGTTAAATAAATGTTAGAATTGAATTAATTAATGGTTTTTCTTCACATTTAATTTATTTATACATTTCTTCACAACCGTTTAACCGTTTTTATAAAACACCGAAATGACCAGTCACTTGCGCACGTCTGACTGCATCAAATTTTCTTTAAAGACTAATGAGAAAATATAACGAAGAGATTTAAAAGAAGCTTTTTTAAGAAACCAAGAGTTACCATGACTGTATTGTAAGGAATGTATTAAAAGGAATTCTCGCTTTTAGCTAAGTGATTATTGTATTAAAATTTATTTTATAAATATAATTGAAGTGAAAAAACATGTTCTATAAAATATTAGCATGACTTAATAACACTAAATCGAGCTGCATCGGCTCTGAAATTTTGATGATGCATTTACAAGAAAAAAAAAACCGGATGTTTTTCAGTTTTTGCAAAATATGGAGTCTTAAATATTTGCTTTCACATGTTTGTTATTATAAAAATACCCAGAAAAATATGTATTTTCTACAACTAGTTCTAGAATGCATATAGCCAGTTCTCGTTTTAGAATCGTTCTTTAATTATTTGTGTTTGAAATTGTCAGCCTCGGAACAGTTCTAGAACTAGTTCTTTTATCAGTGATTTTCGTGTGTTAGTTGCGCTTGGAACTGGGTTCAACAAGCTAATGAGGAATTTTTATTTTTCCATTGATTTATCTTTGAATTGGTACCAGAAGACTTAAATTTACCGAAAATATGCTTTATAGATTTCTTAACATGAAAAAAAGTGGAAATAAATCAGTAATTTAGCCCGATTTTAATAAAATTTCTCATGGCTTTAGAGGAGGTGTTGCTTAGTTTATGTTTTGAATTTGGACTTTAAACACTATGGGGTGGTCCTCAAGACTCCAAAATGGGTATCTCGGGTATCTGAAAAATTATACTAAAGTTTTGTTCTCGATCCGATTTGAAAGAGTTTTATATATGTAGAATATACCTGAAGAGACCTACAAATTTAACTTTGTTATTGAGAATTCCAAAATTCCCCAAAAAAATTTCTAAAATCCCAAAAATAGGATTATTTACATTTTTGTTTCTATTGACGGTAACAAGGTCCGGTCTATAAATTCCCTTTGCAAAATATTGGGGGATACAAAACTGTTGTCAGTTTTTTAAAGAAAGCTATCCTATTAGAAAATATTTGGCCTAAAGTTGAAATTTACATAAAAAATAGGTCTAATCGGAAGGCCCTGCACCACGCAGTGATAACAATTTTTCAAAATTTTTTTTTAAGTATATTTTTCTGTTCCTGGGTATTTATATTAAAAGAAAATAATAAATAAAAAGTTTCCGAGTCTCTGAAAAAATATTTTTTTTTATAAAAGCTATTTCTACTACTATTTTATAAAAATAGTAGTATTTCTACTACTATTTCACAAAAAATTAGTATTTATACTACTACTATTTTATAAAAAAAGTAATTTTCCAACTACTATTTTTAAAAAAGTAGTATTTCTATAACTATTTTATAAAAAGCCATATTTCTATTACTATTTCATAAAAAATTAATATATCTACTACTATTTTAAAAAAGTAGTATGTATTTATAAAAAAAAGTAGAATTTCAACTACAATTTTATATAAAAAAGTAGTATTTCTACTATTATTTTATAAAAAAAGTAGTACATATTTCTACTAGGTACTATTTTATAAAAAAAAGTATTATTTCTAATACTTTATTAAAAATGTAGTATTTCCTACTTTTTTAAAAAGTAGTATTTGGAATACTATTTTATAAAAAAGTAGTATTTCTACTACTATTTTATAAAAAAGTAGTATTTCTACTACTATTTTATAAAAAAAGTAGTATTTCTACTACTATTTTATAAAAAAGTAGTATTTCTAATACTATTTTGTAAAAAAGTAGTATTTTTACTACTATTTTATAAAAAAAAGTATTTCTACTACTATTTTAAAAATGTAGTATTTCTACTACTTTTTTAAAAAGTAGTATTTGTACTGCTATTTAATAAAAAATGTATTTCTACTACTATTTTCTAAAAAAAGTTGTATTTCTACTACTATTTTATAAAGCAAGTATTTTTTCTTCTACTATTTGAAAAAAAGTGGTATTTCTACTACTTTTTTATAAAAAAGTAGTATTTTTTTTATAAAAAAAATAGTATTTCTACTTTTATTTTAAAAAGTAGTATTTATACTATGTATTTTTTTAAACTAATTTTAAAAATGTAAGGTTAAATCTTGTACTTTTTTTTAAATATATCTGAGAGAACTTAAAAAGAATTAGATCAATACCATTTACAATTTAGCTGTACCTAGAGTCTAGTTCCTAGACCAAATAATTTCCAAAAAATATATATATTTAATGACCCACATCGAATGAAATTATTAATGAACATTTGATCACAGTCCTATAAGTCTAATCCTATCACCTCCTGGTTATCAAAGTTCAAAATTTGTAAACTGCTTATAAACTGTGGTCTAAAACTATTTTTTTATTTATTCAAAATTAACACTTTAAAGTCTTAACTAAAATAAATCCGTATAAAAACTTTTACTTTTTTATGTTTTGTAATGTATTTTATACATTATATTTTACATACATCTTTTTTATGTGTTATTTAATTAATTGTATTTGCTTTCGCATTGAAATAATATTTATTATTCTCATTTACTTAATTAATTATAATCACTATTTCAGTTACCATTAAATAACCATGGCAATCCTATTGTCCTTTTAACTCAACTTTTATTCGTTCATTATGTTTTCTCTTTAGTGTCTTTAGAAAATTTGTGACAGTGAGAAGTGCGCGAGTGGCTGGCCACTTCGGTGCCTTATAAAATCGGTTAAACGGTTGCGAAGAAATATAAAAATGTCATTAACTTGAAGAATAAGTGTTAATTAATTAAATTCGTACATTTGTTTATTAGGAAATATTGTGTAAATGTGTTAAATTAGCAAACAACTAAATTAATATGTAGTTTTCAACTTAACGAAAGTTAGTTGTTCATTTCCTTTTGTTTCGTCCATTGTTTCCCACCAGTTTTTAATAATAAAAGTTTTCGTTAAGTTAATAAGAGCTTTAAGTTATTAAAACAGCTTAAGCGTATTAGAAAACTAGGTATGTATAAAACATATAATAAAAGTTTGGAGTTTAAAATCAAAGCTTTTGATATTTAAATTTATCTAAACCAAGATAAGTTGTACATATTGCTCAAGTAGTTTAAGGATTTAATATACTATCTATTAGTAGTACAAACAATTATGTTATTAAATAGTGAATAATTATTTGTAAATTATTCATGATAAATTTTTAAATTTATAATTATTTAGAGAGCTTTGATTTAATTAATTTAAATTGAGCTTAATTCAGTAAATTCTTAATTCGGGCTTAATAAGTGTAATCCATAAATCCCAGCAAATAGAATTTATTCATCGTTGAATTAATTAATAATAGAATTCATTCATCCTTTATTTGATTAAATTTTTGTTATAATTCAACTCAAATACAAATTGAATTAAAATATTTTTTATCATTCAGTTTTCTTTTGCTTCAATCACTTACAAAATGAATTGAAAAATTTGAGTTAAGCAATTGATTTGAATTGAAGACAAATTTAATCATTCCATACACTTTTTAAAGCTATTTTGTAATGGATTTGAATTCAAGAAAATTTTAATGATTCATTAAGGAATTAATTCTATAAATAATGAATTCTCAAAAAAATTAATTTAATATGTTTGAAGTACTAAAGAATTAAGCCAATGAATTTATTAACGGAATGTTAAGAGATAAAATTTAATTTAAAAATGGAACTAAAATGAAATCTTTCTAACCTTTGACTATTAATAAGTGTTTAACATTGTAATAGTTTCTTTTCAGTTAAATGGTTCGCTTTGGTTTTGATTTTTTCTTTAAATTAAAATGCATTTATTTAGTTTTAAAACTGAACGAAAGTTTGTTTGTCATTTCCTTTTGTTATGGTATCCGTTTCCAGCTACTTTATTGTTTTTATAAAAGCTAAAGCTTTTGCTCTTACTTTTGTAAGTAAAAGAAAAACTTGTTGACTCTTTTCACAATCTGTCTCTCTTAGTAGTAGTTCTCTTTGTTGTGTTAAATACTCCTTAAAATGCGCAATGGATTTAGTTTTTATTTTTAATATGTTTTAAAAAAAATATTTCATAAATTAATTGAAAAGACGAAAGAAATTTAAATTATTTAATAATAATGTTTGTTACATTTAATGATTTTGTAAGAAATAATTTAGGTATATAAATAACTGTTTTAACAATTAAGAATCAAAGAAATATTAAATAAATTATTAAAAAAAATATATATTTTGTTCCCATGATACAATAATTGTAGAAGGTAGAATCACTAGGGAGAGTTTTCAATATTTAGCACTATAACGTCAAATTTTGATTTTGATTTTTTTCAAATTTTTTTATATTTTCTTTTGTTTGACGTTACAAGAATTTATTTTCTATTGAGTGTACCTTATATTGTTGTGTCATGTTTTGTTCCTAAACAATTTAAAAATTTCATTGAAATGTAAAATATTAATGATAAACCTTTTTAGTTATTGGGAGTATGACTTAAAAATGCGGATATTTTTAAAATTTTTAGCTTTTATAAATTTATTTAAAGTATTGGCCATTGTTAGCTATAAACTTTTCCCATCTTTCTGGCAACATATGTATTCCGCGCCAAAACAACTGCTCATCTTTTGAGGCCAAGAACGAATCTAGCCAATTTCCCAGGGAGAGCGTTCTACTTCGATCGAAACAAATACTAGTCGCTCGGGGACTATAAGGCGGCTTTCTAAATAGTTTTTAACAGGTATTACATGGCCTAGCGTTGTGATGATGGAATATTGCGGTTTCATGTCTTTCCGCATATTCTGGGCGTTTTTCTTCCAATGCTCGTTTCATACGAATCAGTTGCGTTCAGATTTCATCAGCTCATAATAGATAGGACCATTTTGGTGCCACCAATTACAGAGCATTACCTTAGCGCCATGGATATTTTAATTTGGTTTCGATTCGGCTGGTTGTCCGGGCTTCACATACGATCTCTTACGCTTCGAGTTATCGCAAGTAATGATTAGGTGCTAAAATGATTTTAATTTATACCGTTCAACCATCATTTCGGACATGCAAAATCATATTTCAAGATCTCTCGGCTTCAATTTGTATGGTATACAATTTCCCTGCTTTTGCATAAATCCTGCTGCTCGCAAACGTTTTAAAATTACAAAATTTTTTGGCTGGTCTGGTCGCTTTTTGTCTTCCGTGTTAAAATCACCACTTCTGAATTGCACAAACCGAAGGAACACATTCATCATAAGCTTTGGTGAGCAATCCTTGTGTTTCAGCGGCACTTTTTTCGAATTAAAGAAGCCAAGCAAAACTTGAAGCTTTGTTGGCACAAAATTTTACATTTTCGAAGCAAAAAAAACTTTGTTGTTTACACTATAATTTTCAATAACTTAGGGAGAATAAATGACAGATATAAGGTTGTTTTTTTCATTTTTTGTAAAATAAAATTTTTCGAATTGTTTTTTTCATTTTTTTTTTAAATTTTAAAAAAAAAATTTTTTAATTAAAATTTTTTTTTTCAATTGAAAAAAAATTCGGGTTAAAATTCCGATTTTGACCCATTGTAGGTCCAATATGGTCTTATATACGTCGTTGCAAAGATCTTTCAAATATCTATCATTAGATATCCATATTGTCTATATTATTGACTTAGTAATCCAGATATAGGTAAAAAATCGAGGTTGTCCTGGTTTTTTCCCTATATCTCAGCCATTTGTGGACCGATTTTCTCAATTTTAAATAGCAACCGAGCCGGAATAATTCCGCAGACATTGATGCATGAATCGTGTATGTAAGTTATTTGGCGCTTCGGATAGTTGATTTCAAAAGACAGACGGACCCTATAAAGTATATATATTCTGGATCCTTATAGATAGCGGAGTCGATTAAGCCATGTCCGTCTGTCTGTCCGTCCGTCGTGTTGAAATCAATTTTCTGAAGACCCCAGATATCTTCGGGATCCAAATCTTCAATAATTCTGTCAGACATGCTTTCGAGAAGTTTGCTATTTAAAATCAGCAAAATCGGTCCATAAATAACGGAGATATGAGCAAAAAACCGGGACAACCTCGATTTTTGACCTATTTTTATCTATATCTAGATTACTAAGTCATTAATATAGACAATATGGATATCTAATGATAGATATTTCAAAGTCCATTGCAACGATGTAGATAAGGCTATAGTAAGTTGGACCTACAATCGGGAAAAATATTTTTGGACCGAATTTTTTTTTCATCAAAAATTTTTTTTTGTCATAAATTTTTTTTCCAAAAAAAAAAAAATTTTAAAAAATTTTAAGAAAAATTAAAAAACAAAAAAAAAATTTTGAAAAACAATTTAAAAAAAAATTAAATTTTGTTTACCTAAAAATATTTAAAAAAATTTATTTTAAAGTATAATTTGGTGAAGGGTATATAAGATTCGACACAGCCGAATTAGCTCTCTTACTTGTTTTTTCTTTCATTTTTTAAAAAAAATCAATCAAATAAATTTCCTTCTAAACTTTGTAATAACATTTCTTAATACATAATTCCAAAATAAGTACATTTATTTTACATAGTTTATTTTTTTAACCAGGATTTATTTAAAAAATCCATCAAATAAACAAATATCCTTTTAACATCAAAATATATTTCAAAATAACGTTTCTTAAACATTTCACTAGCTTTAATATGAGTAAAACTATCTCAATTTCTACTCTCTTACTATTTAAATTCTCATATAAACATAAATAAAAGTTCTCTGTTTACAATTTGTCCTGCATTTCCTGCCGACACATGTTTGTTTGAGTGTTAAAAAAAGTGTTTGTTTATTTTGCCACACGCATTTGCACTTACACTCATAGAAAATATTGTGTACCGTTATTTATAACTGTTATGAATGTTTGAATTCTCCTACTCTCCAACTCTCTTAGAATTTGTTGTTGGTAAAACTTGCAGTAGTGCAGCAGTAGTGTTAGCTTTTTCGTATTGTAGTGTTATTTTTTGTTGTTGCTGTTGTTGTTGTTAAATAACGGTTTGGGGATGATGTTTTTCTACTTTTTGTTTTGTTTGGATATTAGTGGCCCAATAAAAAATTAAAGAAAGACAGCAAACTAAAAAAAAAAACACAACAAAGTTACATACTCACACAAATCAAATTGTACTTAGTTGTCAAAAATTTTATAAAAATGCACATTTTCATAAACTAAAGCGGATGGTCAGAATAAAGTTTTTTAAAAAAAAACTAAATAAAAGTGAAACAAAAATAAACTAAATATATATAAATACATATGTATTACTAAACTATAAATAAAACATTATAAAAAGTATTAAATTTAAAAATTACTTTTAAATAATTCATAAACGTAAAAAGTGCATTTATTTAACTAAAAAAGAAAACCATACCCGTATGTGTTAATTGTGAAATGTTTAAGGATTTGTTTTATAAAATATAAATTGTGTTGTTGTTTTATTTAGCATTTTATAACAAAAGTTCCGGTTTTGTTAAATTATTGTGGAAATATCAATATTTCCTTTAGTTTTTGTTGAAAAAAATTTATGAAAAATCCTTTAAATGTTAATTTCTACCATGTTTTGGTGTCTTCTTCTCATTTTAACCCAATAAAAAAAGCTGCATTTCGATGCTTTTTCTACACTCACACACACACTTTTTTTTATTATTTTACTCTTCCCTTTTGAAATTTGCCTCCTCTATCTCTTCGTTGGTAGAAAATAAACAGAAATTAAGGAAGACCCGGCTACACAGAAGCAAACATCAACAACAAATTTATGCACTCACAAACAGAAACACACGCACATGCACTCATACACACCCAAATGTGCAAATAATAAACCTAGTTGAGTGTTGAAGGATACTGCCAGATTATTAATGTGATTTGTTGGAGGAAATGGGAATTTGGAAAGGATATTTAAACATTTTTAGACCACTACAATTATTGGATCTAAAGATTGTCCACCCAGCTGTATCAAACGAAAGTTTGATGCAGCTGGGTGAATTTTAAATATCTCAAACTCTTTGGTATTATGAGAAACAAATATTTCTATGTGGATTGAGACGAGATACAAAGTATTTATGATGTCCAAGTAAACCTTTGGAATCAATTTCGATATCTTTTAATATTGAGTTGATCTCTCATTTTGAGCATAGTATTTGATATGAAATTGAATAGAGTACTAATATTCTATGCATAGACTTCGAGCACCAGAGATTCTCAGACACACTATTATATTTACCTGTTCCCCTAATGGAACCATATAATTTATCCTTGAGAAGCTCAGTAAGAATGCACTTTTTCATTTTAAAATAAGAACACGTATTTTTTGAGATAGTTGTGATTTTTGTATTGGATTTGACGGATAAAAGATCCGTTAAATGGCTCCCACGGCACCTTAATAATTCCCTTAAGAATTAAAACTTTCAATTTAATTCATTCGTAAGACCGAAATTTTCTGCTGTGGCTTGAGTTGTGTTAAAAAAAAATCGTTATTTCTGACGTAATGCTTCTTTGCAAACCGAAAAATCTATAGAATCATTCAATTACAATCAATTTGGCCATCGAAACGATTCTTAATATTCTAACTTTGCCGACAAACATTTCCCGAAAATTTCCAAAAAATATACCAGGAAATTCCAGGACTTTTTCACGGAGATGTGGCTGTATCTTACGGATGACGCGTTGGATTTTGGATTTGAGCTCAGGAATTGTTTCTGGTTTATTCGGGGTTTCACAAAAACCCAAAGAAAAAATCGAACGGCGTTAAATCGAAAGATTTTGGCGGCCAGTTGGCATCAGCATTTCTTGACATAATTTGTTCTGGAAATCGTTGCTGCAATAAACCGATTGTTGCATGCGCGGTGTGGCAGGCGGCGCCATCTTGCTGGAACCAGATTCTTGCCGTACAGTTGATTCCACAATAACTCCGTTATCATGTTCCTGTAATGAATGACGTTCACATTCACTGCAATTTCGTCCTCATATTCAAAAAAGAAAGGCTCAATCACAGCTCCTGAACAAAATCAGCACCAGACAGTTTCTCGTTGTGGGTGCATTTGTATCTGAAGGATTGCATGACGATTTTCTGAGTCTCAAATTCGAACATTTTGTGTATTCACGAAACCATTCAAATGAAAATGCGAAAATTTCGAAAAATTGGCATTGACTTCACTTTGCTCCATTACCCATTGAACGAATTGCAGGCACTTTCCATAGTCTGCTGGTTTGAGCTCCTGGGTAAGCTGAATTTTGTACACATGAAGGTGTCAAAATTCGCTGCATAGTGCTTCGTGAAATTTGAAGTTGTTGAGAACGATGCCGAATATATGTTTTTGGGTTTTCGGCGACACTCTCGTTTACAGCAGTAATGGTTTCAAGAGAACTACCGGTACGTTGACGTACAGGAGTAAGACTCCATAACCGATTCAGGTTCTTCTATTTTTTTGACCACAATTCCAATGGTTGACCTATTTTACAATATTTAATCTGGGAGTTCTGCAAGATCACGTCCAAGAAATTGTGCTACTTCTACTGGGTGGGTCCATAAATCCATTGGACATAGTGAAGTTGGGTTGGATGGAGAGTTAAATATATGGAGGGTGTCATGGGGACCCTGACCACATGCTGGGCATAAGATGAGCACTGCACGGTCTATGCGGGACCAGAAGGTATTAAGCCTGATGTTCCATCCTGATCTTAGTTGTGCCAGAATGAATATTTTTTTACGCGGCAGAATCTTCTCGGCGTCTGTTATCGGTGGTCGGGGAATCCAAGTACGCGGAATGGATGGCGTCTCTATGAATGTCGTTCAAAGCTGTCACATACGAGCTGCGATCAAATGGATTCCGCACATACCTCTCCACTTTTTTTCTAAGGTCCTGTATGAAATGACTCGTGGGAGATTCCAACCGTGTGATGTTAAAGTTTGAATGACTCCTCCGGTGACATCCCAGAAGGAACTGTTGCATCAGTATGACGTTATATTCCCTAGTAGAACTTTAGTTTCCTGGTGAATGTGGTGTTCGGAGCTAAGTTGAAGGCAGCCTGTGATGGTTCTTAAAGCTGCATTTTGACAGCTTTGAATATTTCTCCACTGAATATCACCTAACGAAGGCGACCACACTAGAGCATCATAGTTTACCACTGACCGGCCAAACGTCTTGTAGATTGCTAGCAAGGTTTCTTTGTACATAACCCAAGTGCCGGCTAGTGTCTTGAGAACCTTGTTCCTATTTCGCAATTTATGCGTGATTGCAGTGGCGTGTGCTGAGGAGGTTAAAAGGCTATCAAAAGTGACACCCAAGATTTTTGTATCGTCCATGATGCCTAAGTTGAGTTTTACCTCCCTTTTCTAGGTGGTGAAGAGTGTTGCCGATGACTTCGTTGACGATAACTGCAGGTTATGCGCAGTGAAGAAATTGTGGATATTGTTGAGATAACCATTTACCACCATACCGCAATGCTCATCACATAGTTACCTAACTCCAAGATAGTGCTGTCGTTCGCATAGGTGCTTACCTCCACATTCTGTGTGGGCTGTGGGTGTTTAGAGAGGTAGAAATTAAACAGGAGCTGCAACAGGACCCCAAGGGACTCCTTGTTTAACTCTACGGGGTTTTAACGACTTCCAGCTACTCAGATAGTTTACTATCCATATATTCGTATTGCTGGGCAATGTGGATACAATAAATTCTATTGTTTAGTTTAAAAATTTAAGAAATTTTACTGCATATGTTCAATATGTAAAGCAATATTACAATAGTTAGTTTCGAAAGATACATTTTTCAAATCAGATTGTATACAAACAAATTTAAACCACTATTATTGTTATTTGTAGCTCTTAATATGAATATCCTTAAAAATTTAAGTATTAGGCAACTTAATAATTCCCTTAAGACTTAAAACTTTCAATTTAATTCATTAGTAAGACCGAAATTCGTTATTTCTGACGTAATGCTTCTTTGCCAACTGACTGTCTGTTGCTAGAACCGAAAAATCGATAGAATCATTCAATTACAATCAATTTGGCCATCAAAACGATTCTGAATGAATAATTTAACGACAAACATTTCCCGAAAATTTCTAAAAAATATTCCAGGGAATTCCAGGATAAATTTTCCCGAGTAGGAATCCTACTCTCCACTCTATACGTTATCGATTTAACGTATAGTTTTACTGAGTAAATAAAGGTTAAACAATTTTTGAGTTTTCGAAAACCCAATTTTTGGATGTAAATATTAGGGTGGCCCTTAATAAACGAAAGTTGGATTTTGGCCATTCTCACCCCCCAGTTTGGTGAACATTAGTAAAAAAATCATCCTGAAAAAATTTTAGGTAAATCGGTTGGGGTTAAGACGTGCCGCAAGCCCTCTGAAGTTTTGAGATGCATTTACAAGGGGAAAAAATTCATTTTTTTTTCAGTTTTTGTAAAAATTTTGCCATTAAAAAATTACTTTTGTAATTCAATTTAAAAGAATCGAAATGTGTACGTAATTGTCGTTCTAATGAGACATAAAAAACAGAAATCGGTTAAAAAATTTTAAAGTTATTAAAAATTCGCCAGGCCATTAACGTGTCTCAGGCCACTAGAACAAGAAATGTTGGAACAAAATTAACATATTTTGAGAAATATTAAAATAAAAGCTCATTTTTACTTAAAATATGTCCATATTTACTTGTATATGAGTTTTTGTCTTCGTAGGATACCGTTAACCTATTCTTAGGTATGAACAAAAAAAATTAATTTTTTTAACGGCAGTTTCAAAACTCCATTTTCAAATTTTTAAAAATTTTGTTAAACAAATTTCAGAATTTTTTGATCATCTCATTGGGATTTATTAAGAGTATAATAGGGAATTAAATCGTGAAAAAATTATGAAAATATCTCTTATAGTTTTTCCGTACCTGCGATTTAAATTTTGAAATTTTCGAGAAAAACCAATTATTTGGCAATTTTTAGGCCAATGAGCTCTATTTTCTTACTCTTATGAATTTTAAGCAAAACCCTTAAATCGTGAAGGTCAAAGGTCAAATTTTTCAATATTTGGAATTTCTCTTGGAAAGATTTTGAAATGTTCGAAATGTTGTATATTTTTGGGCCGATTTTGATGAAATTTAACAAAAATATAACACAAAGCCTAGTATTTACAAAAGCAGCAGACAAATTAAAATTAACCCTATATAGCACTTGGTGTTAAAATGACCCCAAACTTCTAAAACCATAAAAAATTATGATTTTAAAAGTTTGGTGTCATTTTAACCCCAAGTGCCATTAAGCGTTAATTTCCATTCTTGTGCTGTTATTATAAACCCTAGAGTTTATGTTATATTTTTGTTAAATTTCATCAAAATCGGCCCAAAAATATACAACATTTCGATCATTTCGAAATCTTTCCAAGAGAAATTCCAAATATTGAAAAATTTTACCTTTGACCTTCACGATTTAAGGGTTAACGTCTTCCGATTTTAGTAGAAGTTTCAGAGTATATTTTGAATTATCTGGACTATAATATTCTGAATAGGTTTTACTTAAAATTCATAAGAGTAAGGAAATAGAGCTCATTGGCCTAAAAATTGCCAAATAATTGGTTTTTCTCGAAAATTTCAAAATTTAAATCGCAGGTACGGAAAAACTATAAGAGATATTTTCATAATTTTTTCACATTTTTATTCCCTATTATACTCTTGATAAATCCCAATGAGATGATCAAAAAATTCTGAAATTTGTTTAACAAAATTTTTAAAAATTTGAAAATGGAGTTTTGAAACTGCCGTTAAAAAAATTAAATTTTTTTGTTCATACCTAAGAATAGGTTAACGGTATCCTACGAAGACAAAAACTCATATACAAGTAAATATGGACATATTTTAAGTAAAAATGAGCTTTTATTTTAATATTTCTCAAAATATGTTAATTTTGTTCCTACATTTCATGTTCTAGTGGCCTGAGACACGTTAATGGCCTGGCGAATTTTTAATAACTTTAACATTTTTTGACCGATTTCTGTTTTTTATGTCTCATTAGAACGACAATTACGTACACATTTCGATTCTTTTAAATTAAATTACAAAAGTAATTTTTTAATGGCAAAATTTTTACAAAAACTGAAAAAAATGCATTTTTTCCCCTTGTAAATGCATCTCAAAACTTCAGAGGGCTTGCGGCACGTCTTAACCCCAACCGATTTACCTAAAATTTTTTCAGGATGATTTTTTTGCTAATGTTCACCAAACTGGAGGGTGAGAATGGCCAAAATCCAACTTTCGTTTATTAAGGGCCACCCTAGTAAATATCAATGATCGCATATTGAGCATCGTTTCTAATTTGACACGTATTTACTGATTTAAAGACAATTAAAGATTTTATGTGTTATTCATATAAAAAATAGATTTTTGAATCATAGATTGATCTCCTTTTCTTGATCTGACGAATATTTTCCGAGATATTGAGGATTAAATTTTTGGAAGGACATATGAGTCTCAAAGATTGGTTTCCTCGGATAAATTTGACGCATATTTACTGACTAGATGACTATTGACCATTTTTCCAGTTTTTATGCTGGAGTTCGCTGGTGAAAAAAGTCACCATGCATAAGAAATTTCTAACTAGGTTGTTGATAACTATTAAACTTCTGTACATATTTAAGTAAAATCCTGCACTTAAAATTAATCTGGCCACTTGACATTTTAAGTTGCAGCAGGCATTTTAACACACGACGACGACGACAGCCGGCCAACGAAAAATAGAGTAGAGTAGGCCAAACGCAATTCAAACTTAAAACGAAAAAAATACAAGAGGATGAACACCAACAAAAACATGAAAACAAACAGTAACGCAAAAAAATAAACACAGCTTTGTACTCGCACTCACACTCACACTAGTGCAGACAAAGAGTAAAAATATATTTTGCAAATAATCCAACGAAAAACTGAGTAAAAGAATCGAAAAAAGGAAAACAAAAAAAAAAAATAAAAAAAACAATAACAAAAAAGAAAAAGTGGTGCATTTAGTAGGGAAAAAAGCTTTTCGGTATGCAATTCATCCATGTACATGGTAAAACACCAACAAAATGCGGTCATATTAAAGTTTTAACACAAAAAGTGTAAAAAAAAGTAATAAGAAATGAAAGAAAATTAAACCGGGTGGACATATAAAGAAACCATTTTATTCTCAATAAAAACTTTCCAAAATAAAAAAGGATTTCTAAAGAAATCATTAATGCATTACTTTTGATAAAAAATAAATAAATAACACCGGAAACGGAATATAAATAGTTACTTTTTGTGCAAAAAAATTTAATAAAAATAAAAGTGCTGAAAAGTGTGTCGTGAAATTTCTTTGAAAAGAAATCTGCGTTTATTGTTTAAGTGTTTTTAGGCGTTCTTGTTAAACAAAATTGTTTAAATGTATTTAAGACGTTTTAATGTGTTACGGCCAGCCCCAATGAGGGCCGGCGCTCCATGGAGTATCCAACTACATCTGTACTAAGCGATACATATGAAAACTGTCAAAGGTGAGAAAATAGATTTTACTTAAGTTAACACCCTTTAATCGTTCCAAAATGTATTTCCGGTTGCTTTAAGTCAATTAAGGAAATGCTCATTTATACCATTTTATGATTTACTGAGTAATAATTCCATCGATTTCTGGATGGAATAAAAGTGATCCGTTTCTTGATTTGAGGCATATTTGCTGAGAAAATTACGATTTTTGGGGATGTTCATATAAAAAAGTAGATCCTTGTTAGAAAATAGTGATCAGAGATTGAGCTTATATTATTGATTTGTCGTATATTAATGATTACAGATTTTTTTTAATTTGTAATATTGGGTATGACTTAAAAATGCGCCATTTACAATAGATGTCGTATCTTTTGAACTCAGTTTACTTACACTGTGTGTAATTTTTTGGGTCATGGAAATATAAGCATATACGGACACCACTACGTGATAAAAGGCCAAAGAAAAGGAACCATGTCTCCATTTTTGCAAAAAAAAAGTGATAGACTAGTCTATAGTGTGCTGGACTATTAATCTAAGGGTTGCGGGTTCGATTCCCGTCAGAGACTCTGGGTGTATCTGCATACAAGCAAAACGCTTCGCAGTTTGTTTTTTTTTTAAAAAGCTTATATTTTGCAAACAGTTCCGAATTTTGAATTACTCGCTGAGGCAAAGTTGTAGCCCTTGTCATAAAGAACAAAAATAAAATCAAAAACTTCATCTTCAAGATCAAAATCGCAAAAAACTTTAAAAACTTCGAAATAATTTTTTTTAAGCTGCCTAAAAGTATGCTTTAGTTTATAATAATTTAATAGTTTATGGCCTAAAACACTTAAATCTTTAGTTTTTACTTACATTGACCTACCTAAACGGTATTAAGAATCATTCCTAGGATGTTCATATCTTCTAGAAAGTTGTTTATTGAGATCATAGGTATATTTTTGTACTTGATTGTTTCCTTGAATTTTGAACGGTTTGCTACCTATGGACCTGAACAGGGAAAAAAAGGTAAAAAATCAAATTTTTTAAAGTTTTTTGCGATGTTGATCTTGAAGACGAAGTTTTTTGGATTTTATATGTTTACAATTTTTGTTCTTTATGACAAGGGCTACAAGTTTGCCTCAGAGAGTAAATCAAAATTCCGAACTGTTTGCAAGATATGAGCCTGAAAAAATTACACCGAGGTCCCAAATCTATGGGGACCCATAAAAAAAAGTGCATGACTTTGGGCAAAAATGGGAGACACTGGCCTTTTTTGTTTTGGTCTTTTCATATGTCAGGGTACATATCTGTTATTTATTCTCACTTAGTTATTGAAAATTATAGTGTAAACAACAAGGTTTTTTTGCTTCGAAAATATCGAACCAACAAAACGTCACATGCGGGAAGTTTTGCTTTACATCTTTAATTTGAAAAAATGACACCGATTCCTCACCGAAGCTTATGGTGAATTGGTTTTCAAATATCGGTTTCAAAGTGCGGGAGAAATCGGTTTCAAAGTGCCGTTCAGAAATGGTTATTTAACACGGAACACAAAGATCGCTCAGACCAGCCCAAAATGTTTGAAGACCAAGAATTCAAGGCATATCTCCATGAAGATTGTTGTCAACAAGAGCTAGCAATATCATAGGGAGCTTCTCAAAGCAGCAATTTTTAAACCGTTTGCCATTCAAATGGAAATGTGCTTCACCGGAGAAGATGTATTTTTTTCGAAAAATTTACATTGACTTCACTTTGCTCCATTACCCATTGAACGAATTGCCGGCGCTTTACATGTTCTGTTGGTTTAAGCTCCTGAGTGAGCTGAATTTTGTAGCATTAAGGTGTCTAAATTCCCTTCGTGAAATTTGAAGTTGTTGCGAACGATGCCGAATTGATGTTTTCGGGTTTTTGGTGACAGCAGCAATGTTATCAAGAGACCGACCTGTACGTTGATGCACAGGAGTAAAACTCCATAATCGACCCAGTTTCCTCTAATCTATTGACCACTATTCCAATGTATGACACAATCCAATTACTGGGAAGTACTCAAGCAACAATTTCAAAACGTTTGAGAGCAGAAGGTTTCTGGGAAATTGGGTACCATACGAATTGAATCCGAGAGACCTTGAATGACCGAAATTATGCTTAAACGCTATAAAAATTATCATGTTTGAACTTGCGATGAAAAATGGATCCATTACAATAACCCGAAGCGTAAGAGATCGTATGTAAAGGCCGGTCAACCAACCGAATCGACATTAAAGCCAAATATCCATGGCGCTAAGGTAATGCTCTGTATTTGGTGGGAGCAAAAGGGTCCTATATTTTATATGGAACCTGTCTCTAACGCAATTGATTTGTTTGAAGCCCAGACATGAAACCGTAATATACCATCATAACAACACTCGGCCACATGTTGCAATATCTGTTAAAACAATTTAGAAAGAAGTGGTTGGAAAGTTTTGCCTTACTCGCTTTATAGTACAGACCCTACCCTGTCCGACTTATATTTGTTTCGATCGATGCAGAACACTCACTCTGCGATACGCTTCACTTTGGAACAAAGTATCATATATTGGCTTGATTCGTTCTTGTCCTCAAAAGATGAGCTGTCCTTTTGGCTCGGAATCCACATGATGCCAGAAAGATGGGAAAATGTCATAGCTAACAATAGCCAATACTTTGAATAAATTTATATTGTCCAAAATGTTTTAGAATAAAAGCTAAAAATTTAAAAAATCCCGCATTTTTAAGTAATAGTTATTCATATGTTTGGAATCTGTAAACATCTGACAACTTGATATTAAAAAAATCAAAATTTTCAAAATTTAAATTTACGTGAAATTCGTATAACCAATAGTTTTCTCTACAGCCAAGGCTGTTTTTCATTCCTAGCAATGAAATACCAATAAATATGTTTTCATTTTTAAAATACTCGTATTCCAACAATGTTTTTTTCCTAATCCTTAATCCTAATTAAAATTCTTTTGTTATTTACACTATTTTATATTCCAAACAATTCTTTCTCTGGTTCTTTATCATTTTCAGAGCACATTTGAATACAACAAGTAGAGGAGCAGCGGCTTGTTATTCGAAGGCAACATATTTCAATTTTGATTTAAAGCCACAACAACAGCAACAACAATATAAAGAATTGTGTGATTTTACAACATTGTCAGCATCAGCATCTTTGGCAACAACACCTACGCCTGCCACTACAACAATTTTAACAACAATAGCAGCTGCAGCAGCTTCAAGTGCCGCTGCCGCTACAGCAAACAGAATATCATCACCATCATTGTCGTCACCATCATCATCATCTTCGACATCATCGTCATCATCATCAACAACATCATCATCAGCGTCAGCAGCATCGCTGCCATCATTAACACCACCCACACCCATAAGTCCTTCCTCCGAAACATCACACAGTCCAGATGGGCATGCCTCATCAGTAAGTTCAACAGCATCATCCAGTGATAATACAACATCAGGTAAGTGTAAGGAAGTGAAGGAAAGTAAAGCAAGCAATGAGAAATGTATTTATTCCCCAAAGCTTGAAGGTAGAAAAATCCAAAAATAAAAAAAACTTGCAATAAATTTTCGTATTCGTCGTTCTTCTATGTAGATCATGACCCAGGAAATTGTTGAATTATATGAATTGTACATTATTGGACAAGACAGGCATGTTGTATGTCATTGTCTTGTGCGAAATGCGTCTTAACAGCCATTTTATTGTGTTGGTTGGTTGGTCTTTTGGGAGCAGTGTGATGCTGATTAAATGGTAGGAGATGGAAATATTTGAAATGTTTCTAGTAGGTATTAAATGCCAATATTAGGTACTTGAATTTATTTAATGTTTAAGTATAGTTAAGGAAAGCAAAGAAGTGAATCTTCTTGTTGTTTTAGTACTTAACTTTCTTTAGCTATGAAATGGTTTTATTATAGATAGGGCACTAAGGTTTAAGTTTTAAATATAAGAATTAAGTAAACTAAAGATTAATTGAATAATATCATAGTTTGTCGACAGAATAATTTTAGGGTCTATGAACGCCTCACTTAAATAAACACACAAAATAAGCAGACTAGAAAATCTTCGTCTTCTGTGATCTTTTGGACTCTCCGATATCTATCGCTCTTCCCCTCTCAGGAAGCGGGAATTGCAGACCAAGTGAGCATAGGATATCTTAAGCAGAAAATCACCAATTTTACAAATATGGATAAGTGACATGGCTTGAAAACTTTGTAATTTATAGATTGGCAACGATGAACGATGCAAATTATGTTAAACTCCTAGTCGCTAGCATTACCAAAATTATGTTCCTTTTCAATTGCAAATGTAATTCAGGGCTTTGTAGTACTCACCGTTAGGTCGTTATTCTGGCCTTCAATTGATCGAATCCTGCTGGTAGGTGTTTCAGGCGCTTCGGGAAAATATCCTACAAATATTTCCGTCCGTGGTACCTCATCTTCCGATACAACCTTTAGCACAACTTCCTTCCAAGGTTCCAGTGTGGCAACATGTTCCTTGATCTATTATGCTGCATCGTTGTCCTTGCAGTTAAAAATAAGCCAGCCAGTGCAGCCAGAAAATTGTGTTTAGAGCCCTTTTTCAGCTCCACAATTTTGTCCTGGACTGCTAGTTGTATATCAGCCCATATTGTCCTCGGATAGTCTGATGGGAATACCTCCAGCCTTACAATTTTAGCCGCATCCCTGTACGAAGATAGAGGAGTTTTAAACGTGTCTATGCTTTTGGTACGAGGTATACCAGTAGCAGTTGGACTAGCTACTCCTTTTGGGGGATTCAGTTTTTCAGGAGTTGATCCGTTTGAGCTACTTCTTTCCTGGCGATTTAAAAGGTCATGGAATTCATTTCGAACTTCTTTCATTAGTTTTAGGCATATTTTTCTTGCCTCACTCTATAAAGAGGTTTAAAAGTGCTGTGGTTTTATAGAACCCTTTGTCAGCTCCACAATTATGTCTAGGTCTGCTGCTTGTAATGCTTTAGCTTGTCATCAGACTATATTTTCCTATTTAAGTCTGATGGAATTACCCCCAGACGAACAGGTTGAGCCACATCCCTGTACGAGGGTAGAGGAGATTTAAACGTGTCTATGCTTTTCATAGAAGGTATAATGTCTGCAGTTGTACCAGCTACTCATTTTGGGGGATTCGGTTTTTCAGGAGTTGTTTCGTCTGACCTACTTCTTTTATTTGGATTTAAAAGGTCACGCTCGCTTCGAACTTCTTCCACTGAATTGCCCCATTTAGCTTTAGACGTTTTCGTGCTGCCCCACATAATTTTGGTCTATCGTTCACAAGTTTTGTCTGTTGCACCGTGACACCAGACAGATGTAGAGGTTTGCATGTTAGGCGTTGATTCCAGTAACGCTGGAATCATCCGTTGAGATGGATACCCCAGTTGATTCTTGAAAAGAGTCCCCCAATACCATATCATCGATTATCGAGTTAGGATCATGATATCCTTCACAAGTCTTGTCTGGTGCATCGTGACACTAGACGGATATAGAGGTTTGCATGTTAGGCGTTGATTCCAGTAACGCTTCTTCTTTTTCAGTTGGGATGGATACCCCAGTTGATTCGGGACAAGAGTCCCCCAATACCAAGGTATCATCCATTTCTTTGATTATACAGTTAGGATCATGAGATCCTTCAACAAGTTCAGTTAGGTCTATAGCGACAATACCCTTGTCCGGAGGCCACCGTTAGGAAACACATTAACGTAGTGCCATTCATTCCGGAATTACGGGCTTTTAATGAGCGTCCGCTATAGATCCGCCATATTCTGCTTTAAAAAGACACCTCGTGTAGGGTGTGGCTCTACACCGCGCATGGACAGTCATTGTATACCAAAGAGGATTGCGCATTATCAACAGATTAGATATGTTGCGCTTTCCGGAACCTACAGTGAAAACTGCTTGACACTCTAAGTAAATAACTATTAACTGTTGAGGATACTGCACCAGTTCTAATCTTTACAAGAATGGATCCTGCACGCTTTGAAAGTTGCCTCTCAATATTTGAGAGTGCAAGGGTTGTTGCATATGTAGCCATTAATGGGTTCAGTAGCTGCTAAATATTAGATGGAAAAATGTCTACGCATTCGCTAAAGACAATCGACGGTTGGTGGTATAACGTTCTGTATATTTTTGCGATGGCGATGAAGGTCCATGTGAATGTGTCGTGGAAGGGGATCCAGCATCAGAATCTGATAGTAGTCCTGAAATGCATCGGGACCGACCTGACCGATAACTTCTAGTTCTTCTCATGTAAGTGATCCAAGTTCCTTATCTTGACACAATCGGTTGCGATACAGAGTGCTTTGTTTAAGACCATCTATAGACCTTGCCATTAGGCGTTTCGCTGATGAATAAGTTCCACATTTTTAAGAGCGACCAATTGTCTTGTATGGTTCCGTATGATAGCGAGACGTCTGTCTTTAACCAATATTACGAGAACAGTTTTTACTTCCGTAAGATATTTACACCTGATGAGAATATACTGCAAAATCTGCATGCGATACTATAGAAATTTCTTGGGAAGGTGCAGGAACTTGGCAGCATAAATATTGAAGAGTACTGATAAAAGTAGTCCTCTTTAGTAGTACACTTTTTATCTTCTAATACTGAATTCAACAAACCTTTATCAGCTATAGAGGAACTTCTTGGAGAGGTTGAGGAGCTTGGAGACCTAAATATTGAACAGCAATTGTTGCACTACAATTTTTACTGAGTAATAATGAATTCAATAAACCTTTGTCAGCTATAGTGCATTAACAATATAGAGTTTGACATTTTTGGAAAGAATGGAGTTCTGTTTCAAATGTGTTTGGTACGGTCTATGCAATCTATGAAATTTTCTCTAGATCTGGTTTTGAAAAGAGTGGGTACAGGGCTTTGGCAAACTTGTTAAAATGTACTTTTCCATTGTATCGAAAGGTAAGAGGAAATTCTGTTGCATAAGTGATAAAACAATGTACAAGGTGGCGCAAAAGTAATCCTCCTATCAGAAAATGCTATAAATTTTGCGATTGACCCCTAATGTCAGTTCTGTTTTGACATTTGTGTAGAAAACACATGCGAAATACACGTTAATAAACAATGTTACGCTACACTGCTCCAGAACGCGGAATATTGCTGACTATTTATTTGACCAATAATCGGTCGGTGACTTTGGCACAACGTGAATTTCGTCGCAGATTTCCTGGCCGTCCAACGCGTATGTAAATAAGCAAAATTTACGCTTCTGGGGCACTGAAAATCCGCGTGTAACCCACGAAGAGCCATTACACCCGCTCAAAGTCACTATATGGTGTGCTGTTTTCGCTGGAGGAGTCATCGGACCTTTTTTCTTCGAAGACGTCGCGGGCCAAACGGTTACTGTAAATGGTGAGCGCTACAGAGCAATGATCAACGAGTTCTTTTTGCCGCAGCTTGATGAATTGGGATTGGAAAACATGTGGTTCCAACAGGACGGTGCAACGGCACACACTGCACGTGCCACAACCGATATGCATTTCCTGGGCGCCTAATCTCCCGTTTTGGCGATTTGCACTGGCTAGCAAGATCGCCTGATTTGACCGCTCCAGACTTCTTTTTGTGGGGCTTTTTGAAGTCGCGGGTTTATGTCTACAAGCCTCAGACTCTTGCAGCTCTTAAAGACAATATCCGTCAAGAATGTGAGGACCTATCGCCGGAAGTTTTGGCCAAAGTGATCAAAAATGCCATAAAATGGGCTCAAATGACAATCAACTGTGGCGGCGGCCATTTACATGACATCATATTCTCGACTTGATGTAAAAAATACTAAAATACCAAATAAAAATAATCCACAAGAAGAATCAAAGTTTTTAATTTTTTTTTTAATTACAGCCAAAAGACATCGGAAAATTACTTTTGCGCCACCTTGTATAGCTTTGTTGTTTGTATGTATGCCGATTACTATTAAACGTGGCACCACATATAACCAGAATTGCTGGCAATTATAAAGTTGACTTTTACGCCTACTTCATTAAATGGGAGTGGTTAATACATAATAAATTAATATTTATGACATTATGACCCATTTTCTCAATCACTGGTTATTTTTTATCGTGACGATATACTGACAGTTCTCATATAAAAATAATATTAATTGGAAGTACATATATCGTTACGAAAAACGATAACCAGAGAAAATGGGACTAAATGTTGCGTACTTTCATGTCAAGTTAACCATAAGTTTCTATTCCTTAATTATCTACAAATAAATAACATATTTTAAGGCATTTACTATTCAAATAATCAAAAGTATGCTAATAATATTTCATTATTTAACAATTCAATGCATTCCTAAATGTATGCTAAGCATTACAACATTTCCCATTAAGCATATTTGCATAACATAGCAAATATTTGCATTAAAATCTCTTATGATAAAAGCCCATATTTCTTAATTTAATCACATGACTACTTATTAAATTATTTTGTGCATTTCAGCAAATTAAATTCAATTAAAAGGAAAAACTATTTGCTTAATTTTCAAAACAAAATGAAACGAAACGAAAAAAAGAAAACAATTTGTTGTAATTTCCTAAGATTTGTTGTGTGTGATTATGAAAGTGCTTTGTTTGACTAATAAATAGACAATTTTCTATAATTTTCATTTATTCTATTACAAACAACATTGTTGTCGTTAATATTGTTATGGCAGCCTTAAATGTTGCTGCTGTTGTTGTTGTAGTTCTTGTTGTTGTTGCTGTTGATATTAAATATAATTGTTTACAACACATTTCACTATCAACACTATGTCTATGTCAAGTAATATTTTTTACTTTTTATTTTATTTTTTTTTCTCAAATACACTCAGGCTAAAGTATAAGAAGGCATTTATTTGTATTTGTATTTGCATTAGTATTTGTTTAAAAGTGTTTCTATGTATAAGTGTGTGTGTGTATGCAATACAAACGCATTTAAGTTGTTTGCCCATGACGTTGCTGAAACGAGTCATTGAACTTAAAAAAAATATTGCAGTTTTTTTTCATTCTTTTTTTCAAGAAACTAGGCGAGAATCTTTAAAGAGACGAGTACGTTCATTGGCACTTATTGTAACGGTGTTGGGCTTTTTTTTTCTTCTGGCAGTCGAAGAGGAGAAGAGATGATTGCATTGATCTTTTGAAAGTGTTTTGTTGGATTAGGCTGTGTATAGGAAAAAGGGACTTTTTTCTGGGGAAGCAGAAAGTGTACTTTTTTCAATATTTCAATAGTTTGATGTTTTTTGTGTATAGTACTTAAATGTCAGGAAAAATATTCCAAATCAGTTGTGATTTTTACATCTGCGCTCATATGAAAACATACTGATACTCTCTGATAATTGTCAGGAAGACAAAATCAACAGATTCGCCTCTTAAGCTCTTAAAAATGTTGTTCGTCATAGCTGCCATATAAGACAATCTTCCACAAAATCATTCACGAAAAAAAGAAATGATTGAAATTGTCGGGCTTGACCGACTATACTTTCTTACTTGTTTTGATTTAGCTTAGTTAGTTAGCCGTTCAACGATAATAAATTGTTTCTCTAGGCACTCAGATGCTCTATTCTCCTAATGATGATATTCTTTGGCCTGTAACCACCAATATCTTCTAAATCATCGTAGAATTGACGACCCGACTTAGTTCTGTGACGTTGCAGCTCCAGCAATGACAGACAATATGATCTTCCCCTTCTAAATCCTCTTTGTGCCCACACGTCCTATAATAATCCAGAGTGTTGTCCCTTCTGCCTGCCATATTTCTAACAGGTCAATGACCCCTAATAATACCTTAATACTACTTCTATCTAGGTTCATATATCAGTCTGGTGCCTGCTATATTTAGTTTAGGTCTTAGGGCTCTTAAGACTCTACTGTCTTATCTATTTATCCAGGATTGGTTAGTCCTCAGAAGGATTTTCTCCACAATCTTACCTCGTAGTTTTCTTACTGCCATATATCAACTTGTAGTTGACTATGTGAACCTCCAGACCCTTTCAAGCCGCCTGATTATTAACACAGAAAGTGATCTTATTAGCCCAAATGACATATTCCAATACTCCACAGCTTTCATACCTAAAGGATATCCGCTTGAAAGACACTACATTTATTCGGAAGTCTAAAAGATCTCCTAGTATCTGTCTCTACTATATATACATCAGATCCTTTACCAACTTCGATCGTCAGTAAATACCGCATAACCATCGTACAGTCTCTCGTATCTCTTCCATACATCTGTAGCGAGTGTCTTACCGTAGTTGATTTAGTTATTATGTAGTTCGAATCATTATTATGTCCTGTGGTTCCTATAAGGAACAAATGGTCACCACAAACTGATTCCATTCAATTCTGTTAGACGATTTATGCTTGATTACTCTCCAGCTTACAACCACTCTGAGTCATCGCGCATTCAAGTTGATGGGTGCAATGGACGGCCTCTTCTTCGCGTGTTACCATCGCCATTTTAGATTGAGTATTTCAATCTAGATTGGCCGCTGATTTGTTTGATATTGTTGCAGGCCAGAATATCCGAAGATTTCTTCGCAAGCATCGGTTGGCAAATACCTGTACAGCATTTATGTCACGTGGCAGCGCATTCCACGTCTCGCTGACATATAGGAGCACGGATTCGACACAGTTGTTGATCAACTTTATTTTGGTGTTGAAAGAGATGACGATTGATTTCCATATTGGATGCCGAATGCTTAATTGGATTTTGATATTCGGTATTCCACATCATTACTAGAGCCGCCAGTGTTTGTAATGATGCTACCAAGGTAACAAAAAGATGTTGCATCATCCAGGTCGACGTTGCGTATTTTGAAGCTTGGCGGTGTTTATTTTTTGACCAGCTTTTGCTGCTTTGATCTCTAGAGTCTTGAGTTTTGATACCATATCTCTGTGGATATGTACAGAAAGCAGATGTCGTCCGCATAATCAAGGCATTTAAGGCGTTCATTCCTTTGCACAATGCTGAACGCATCCTTGCCTGACTCCTGTTAGTACTTCGAATCATCGAGGATCCCAAATTCGTAAAAGAATTTTTGTATGGCCCGTTTCTCTTAGAATCAACAGAGTCGACTTGTAAGTTCTAATTAAAACTAGTGTTGCCATTCCCATTACATGCCCCTCAATGGATAGTAAGTGTTTGGCTCCGGCAATGCCAAGTTAGATACATCCTTGAAGGTGTCAGTTCTGATTGCCGCCTATCGTTCAGTTTCAATTCAGTACGTTCGACTATAACCCCTAATTACTCCTTTCATTGGGACTAATTATATCTAAACCAGTCAATTTTTTTTCATAGTGGATGACCCCTACTTATGCAAATTATTGTGTTGGAACTAGGAAAATAGGTAATGGGAAGTAGGAAAGAGGAGTAGTATTTGTGGACATTCGATTTGAACTTACCTACATTGAAAGAGAACTTCAAAGGGATGTGTTCTTGATGAAAAGCGTGTATTACGTAAAAATCTGCTGGTATCAGGAAGAAGTTTCCATTATAGTACCGATAGAACAGTGAAACGCAACCCACATTGCGTCAGTGCTCCAGCGAATCAATATAGTTGGATACCCTACTGTCACCAATAACCACCTTCGCTCACTCCTGTACGCGGTCGAGAAGCTCCAAAATACACTTTGAAGCTCCTGCCCATACATGGGAGTTGTAGTCCATTTTCGGTCGGATATAGATGGTGTAAATAGTGAGGAGATCAGATGGAGTGAAGTAATTCAGAAAATCGAGACACTGGAATGCTTCTTTCGACACTTGCAAAATGTGTTTAGAACAGCGGACATCACATTGTAGTCTCATGTCCAGAACATCAAGGGCGTCTGATTCTACAATATTTACAGTACCCATAAATACAGATGACGCGATATGTTCTGTCGTTCGTTTATGGGTCAACATGCAACACTGAGTCTTGTGAGCGTTGAAAGCGACCCTATTCGCACGACCCCATTCAGCGATTGTCAAAAGGTCCCGATTCAGGGAATGATTCATTTGCCAGTCTGTATAATACTACATCCGTTTGGGATTGTGAAGGACATCCGTATCTTAAATTCCACAATGTAGTTATAATCTTTTTGATATTATATACTTCTTCCTTATATTTCGATAGCTTTACAAAACTACGAAAAGTCCTACAGCCCAATTATGAATAAAAAATTCCGCGGGAGTTTTTTCCCATTGAATTTGAATAGGAAAAATGAGAAAAGGGAAAAAACTCCCGGGGAATTTTTATTCATAATTGGGCTGATAATCTTTTAATTATATCTTAGTTTCCCATATGAATTTATTATTCACGGTCATTATATTAATTTGGTAGAGATATAGTAAACGCTGTAAGCCGGATCTAAAGAACTCCAAAAAAGGGAATGTAAGAAATCTTTTGAAATTTTAGCGATTTGCGATCATCATTACGCTCATTATTTCAATTTGAGAGAGACTTCGAAGAATTAGAATTTAAGCAATCTTATGGAATTTTAGCGATTTGCGATCCCGTTCTAATAATATTCATAGATTTGTTAAGATCACTATATATAGTCGTTTATAAATTCCCAAGTATTATCTTAAATGACATAAAACAAATTTTCTTTTTACCAACAAGTGACAGTTGTTCCCAAGTAACCACAACAAAATTCCCTTAAAGCGTAAATGCGACAGCTACGAAAAATCCCCCTTGATCGTTTGTTGATTTAGCAACAACTCTATTTACTCACTACTCTACAACAACTATAACAACAGCCAACAAAACTATACACGATTACTATTACACAATCTTAAATACTCCGGCCTCCACAAAATAAATACAAGGAAAATATCACAACAAACACAATATCAGCAGCAACAGCAAAAGAAAATCAACAACAATAATAACAAAAAAGAAAGAAAAATTAACAACAACAACAACAGCAGCAGAAAAAAACTACAAATAAACCAATGCACTCTACTTGAACAGTTTTCTTCCTGGTTCAAAGATAGTTGTAGATGTTGTTATTGTTTGTTTTCATACCACATTAAAAAACGAATCAACTGATAGATGCCACACGTTGCTAGCTGTTATTGTTGTTGTTGTTGCAACTATTTGTTATTGTAGCTGTGTTGTTGTTGTTGTTTTTATTGTTGTTGTACAATGTTACTCATAGACAGACATGCATTTGAAAATTTATCATTGCAGCAAAGACATTCTGCCAGGCGGGCAGGCAGTCAGGCCGACAGGCAGCCTGGCAAGAAATAAAGAAAGAAAAGACACTGAAGCTAAGGCAGGCAGGCAATCAGTTATAGATTGTAAGTAGTTTCTTCTGTATGAAGACGACGTCGACAATACTGCTGATGATGATGTTGGAACATTAAGTAGGTGGAGGAGAGGTTGGGTGTAATGAGCAGTACATATTTTGTGGTGGTAGTAGTTGATAGTTTTATAATAGTAGTAGGCGAATTGTGGTTTGGCATTTCTTGGTTTTGGTTTTTTTTCTTCTTTTCTGTTTTTCATAACATAAATAAGTACTTCTTTCGCTTTCGTACTTAGTATAATTGTCAGAGTTTTGAAAAATTTAATTGATTTAGAAAGAAATTTCGAATAGATCCAAGTAATTACTTCCAATCGGTGCTCTCTACAATAATTAACATCTCCTGACAAAACTATTCAATTAAGTAACATTTGATTTGAGCTTAGGAACTGCACGGACTTGAACCGAAATGAACAAAGGAGTGAGAACTTCGTCACACTATATTGTCCACATATACGATGTCGATTACTTTCTTTGCCCATATTTCCCAAAAGCAGAACCAAAAACAATGGTTCCAGTCATAGCAACTGTTATGGATTGTTATCTAGAATCCGTTCTATCGACCTCAGACTTCTTTTAATGATGATACAACAGTCAAATCTTAACAAAACTACAATACTTTGCATTGCCATCTGTCATTCCAAATCATGCAGTTGAAGTGCAATGTTCTGAGAAATAAGATTGTGGAGATCTGATATTGTATGCATTTTATTATATGTATTGTTACGAAATTGTACTTGAATTCAAATATAACGATTTTAACGGCTGATTTAAAAGTAGCCTAATGCTTTCAAATAACAGTGCTGTAATAGCAAACTGTAACATATCTGTTGGCATTATTAACATTGAATAAAAGCTTTCAGTTGACCATTGATCGTAAGTTGGCAACGCTGTTTGCTGCGACCGTATATTCGAATTCGAATATTCAGTTAAAGAACATTGTAGAAAGTACACCACAGATGGCGTATGTATTAGAAACCTCTAGAAAGTTAAAGAGAAATCTAGAGTGCAGATGGCAGTGTTATAAATAGTGGCAGAGTTTGCAGTCGTTAGTGAGTTTATCAGAGACGCTATTCGAATAAACATGAAATGAGTGCCTTAAAGTGTGCTGTATTTTCAAGTGAATTCGTGTACATTATAAAGTGTGTCTGTATTTTTGCGAATTTATTAACGTGTATAAAAAAAAACACTAAGTGACTATTTAATTCTGTTGTTGTACATTTAAAATAAATAAAGAGTTGTTACAATTTTTAAACTACTAAACTCAAAAGTATCCGGTTTATTTAAAGGAAATAAACCAACGTTTTGAAAAGGTTAAAACGTAACAGTATTTCAATTTTCCTACATTTGAAGTGAAAAGAAAGACTTCTGCTGGTAGATTATTTCACATACGGACGGTACGGCTAAAGAACAAACTTAACTGCAGTGTGTTGTGCGATCCACTGTCCAATCGACTACTCCTTTTGCCAACTTTCCTTCTCCAATTTATCCCCTTTCCAAAGAAAGTAACATAAGCATTAATTTCCTGAGGTCAGATGGAGTGATGTATTTCATACGCCGCTTTAAAAAACCAATGTTCTTGAATGCTTCTTTCAACACTTGAAAAATGTGTTTAGTCCAGTGGACATCATATGCAGAACAACAAAATGATTCCTTCTGATTCCTTACACCATCCATGGAAACAGATGAAGTAACAAGATCTGTGGTGCGTTTGTGTGTTATTACAAAATGACACATACTCTTAGTCCTATTAAAGAAACTCGGTCCAGTAAGACTGGAATTTATCACACATCTCCTTGAACTCTTGATTCGTTAAATAGTTATTCCTGATATTTTTAAAAGTTTGAAAATTTTTTTTTGCTTCGAAAATATTGAATTTTGTACCAAAACAGCGTAATATGCGAAAAACGCCTAGAATATGCGGCCAGACATGAAACCCTAATATTCCATCGTGTCAATGTTCGGCATTAGGTTGCAATACCTGTTAAAAACTATTTAGAAAAAGTGGTTTATAATCCGAACCATGCCCCGTCAGACTACTATTTATTTCGCTCTCTCTGGTATAAAAATTAAGAAATATTGCCGAATGCAATTTTTTTTTAAATTTTTGTAAAAATTTTGCGATTAAAAAATTACTTTTGAAATTTAATTTGGAAGAATAGAAATGTGTACGTAATTCTCGTTCTAATCTATATATATAAAAGATAAACGTGACTGACTGATTCATCATCGCACAGCCCAAATGGCTAAAGCTAGAAACTTGAAATTCGGGAAATGGGTTCCTTTTATAACATGCAGATCCACTAAGATCTGTCGGTCGTTAAGGGGGACAAATGGGGCAAAAACGGGTAAAACCTGTACCTCTATATCTCCAAAACAAATAAACATAGAAGTAATATTTTAAATGCGTCCGCCTTTTATCAAAAAAAGAGCCGACAGGTGTCTGATACTTTTTTGAAATTCGAAATTCAAGTGGCCATATGGGGTAAAAAAAGTCCCCGTAGAACCCTCTGTTAACATGTATATCTCCTACATAAATAAACATAGAAATACTATATTAAATACATCTGGCTCAGATCAATAAAGACTAGAAATATTTTTGGTACTTTCTTGAAATTCGAATTCCTAAGGCCTAAAAATTGTATTCTTTTTTGGTACTTTTTTATCAAAATGTATTTTCTCAATAAAGAATCCATGAACTATTATTTTTAAATAGTACGTATTACTGAAATTAATAAGTACTTTTTTAAAATTATTTCTTCACGGGGGACAAAAAAGGGCCCAAAAAAATAGGTAAAACAGGATATTCCAATAAGCGTTTAATCAAGATAAGGAGCTCGATCTGTGGTCACTCATATTTCGATTTGTTATATAAAAACTCAAAATATCTAAATTCGCTAATAGTTTGGCCAATAAGCGTTGAATCAAGAAAAGGAGCTGTGATCACTCATACTTCTGACAAAAAATCGATTTTTTATATAAAAACTCACAATATCTAAAATCGCTAATAACTTGGCCAATAAGCGATTAATCAAGAAAAAGAGTTCGATCTGTGATCACTCATTTTTCAGACCAAAATGCGATTTTTTCGATTGGTTTTTGACAACAAACTTAGGTTCTTTGTCTCTCAGTAGCGCTTCTATATATATTTTATTCTATGTCCATAAGCGTAGCTAGGCTATTCTTCTGGGGTGGGCAAGTGCCCTTCCAAATAGTAAAAATAAACAATTTTTTTTATAAAAAAAAAATAATTTTTTATTAAAACAAAACTAAAATATCACAAAAATTCAGTTTGCTAACATAACTACTTCATTTTTAATATTTAAAACTGCTAATTTATTTTATAAAATATTTTTATATATTTAACTTCCAATAATCAACTGAAGGAATAGAATCCGGCAAATCCAGATTTTAACTTTTACCTAATGTTGATTATATATAAAAATCTTCAAGAAAACTTTTAATTACAGCGTAATTTTTAATTACTGACTTACAATTTTCATATCTACAACTCCATCTAGTTGTGCAAAGGCTGTTTATTTTATACTGTTTAATTTGAAGAGCTTGGCTTAGGCTTTTTAAATCATTATTATTTTCTGGTTTCGAAAAGTGAATGAATAAAGTCTCTATGCTAAGAATGTTTGCGCTGAGCCTGTCGGATAAACAATGAACCAAAATGGCTTGCGGATTTGACTCCTTTATTTTAGCTTGTAAAAAACAAACATTACATGTGCTCCGTTGTACGATTGGCATTGGAATATTTTTTAACTTTTTGGGTTCCAAAAACCCCATGATTAATGTTCTAGGGCACAGGAATCTCATAACGGAACAATCTACAAATCCAAAAAAATCTTTCTGCGACTTTCCAAATTTTTATCTGGGGTGGACAGATGCGAGTCTGGGGTGGTTTTGCCCACCCCAGCAACCCCCTATCTACGCCAATGTCTATGTCCTATGTATATGAATAAAAATAATCATTCAATAATACGTTTTTTTTTCTTTTTAACTATTTTTACCCTTTTCAAACCGCTTCTCACAAATTCAGTAATAGAACACAAGCATTTTTTTAACTTGGACAGGACAACGTCTGTCGGGTCAGCTAGTGAGATATAAAAGACAAAAATTGGTTAAAAAATGTTAAAATTGTTAAAAATTCCCAAGGCCATTAATGTGTCTAAAAGAAAAAATATAGGTACAAAATTAACATATTTCAATAAATACTAAAATAAACCGTTAACCTATTCGCAGGTATGACCAAAAAAATTAAATTTTTTTCCGGCAGTTTCAAAACTCCATTTTTTAAAAATTTTGTTACCCAAATTTCAGAATTCTTTGATGTTCACATTGGGATTTATTGAGAATATAATAGGGAATAAAATTGTTCAATATTTGGAATTTCTAATGGAATGCTAGGGAAATGTTATATATTTTTGGGTCGATTTTATCAGTATTTATAATAATAAGCACTAAAGCACTAAATAAAAGCACTTGGGGTTAAAATTACACTCAACTTTTAATATCAATAGTGCTTATCAAAATACATCCCAAAACTTCAGAGGGCATGCGGCACGGCACGTCTTAACCCCAACCGATTTACCTAAAATTTTTTCAGGATGATTTTTTTTTACCAAAATTCATCATAAATACTCAGTTCATTATAAAGAGATTTGTTATTCAAATATGTTTACAAACTTACTAAACCGAGTCTAAAACAACCTAAAATTATGAACTCAGCAACAGGTGTATCAACCTAAACTGTCTTCCCCAGTTACCAAACATCTACAAACTTTTGGTTAATGTAATGTGTTGTGTGGATGTTGGCGATCTCGTTGCAAAACTGGAATATTCTCTACTAATAATAATTTGTTTGGGGTTCACTCTTTGTTTTAGTTCTACTTATAACGAATTAACTCCTTTACATCACTTAATGATAATAAATATCGTTTGTAGTATTTCGTTATTATGTCTATCTATTTATCTATTACGCTGTTTTTTCCAACTTTCAAGATTTATAGAGTGTGTACTGTTTATTTGTACAATTTCCTTCTTTCGAAAGCAAATAAGTAAAAAAAAAAACAGAAAAGAAAAATTGCGTGGCTTTTCTTTTCATTTGCCATGATCATTGACTTTTGCTAAATTGCATTTCTTGCAATATTTACAACATGCACTCAGAGATATTGAACATATTATGTAGATATGTATTAAATAATAAATTTTAAAATTAAATTTAAAAAATAACGGTTTCTTTTATTTTTGTTATAAACAATGTTTCGAAATATGTATAAAAATTCTTTTCCCCAACCTTCATTCGATCTTGATCTTTAAAGTATTTTAGCAAAAATGTTTGTATTTTGAGTTTTTTTGCTTTTATTATTATTGTTGTGACATTATCTAGCAAATGTCAAAGTACTTTTTATTTTCATTTCGCAAAGGAAACTCTTCCTGTTATTTTTTGTCTCACTCTCAGTTTGTTTCAGTTTCAGTTCAATTTATTATTGTTGTTATCTAATTTGTGTATGTGTTTGTGTGTGTGTGTGGATTCTCAAGAATTTGTTTACTCAAGTTGTGTTTTATTACTGTACGAGTCGTATGCCTCCTCATTGTAACCCACTGCTAGTAACGGTTCTCACACACACTAAGAAGATATTTATTTTGCGAAAAAGAGTACTTTAGCTTTATACTATTAAATAATATATATGGGGTGTTCCATAAATAGAATGATTAAATTATTTACATGGTTGAAAAGTAAGTCTGTAATGGTATCAAAATGCTATAAACTAGTGAAATACCATTGAAACTTGATGTACCAATTGATGGGTTAATATTGCTTCGACAAGCCTTCTTTGGAATTTGAAGACATTGTCATGTTTGGCTTAAGATTGCCAGCTCTTTGACATTTCAATATCATGCATACTTGCCGTTTTATTGAGAATGATTCTCAGCTGATTAAACTTTCTCATGGAAACACCCATATGATTGTTATTTAGTTCTGTGCCGTTGATCTTGTAACTTGAAGATAGATAGTTTGTTTTGTTTTCTTTTTTATGTTGTTGTTTTTGCAAAAAAAAAGTTGTGCTTTTTGTTGTTGTAGTTTCTCTTACTTGAAAAGAAATTGAAAATAGTTACAACAACATTAAGTAAACTGTAAGTACAAATACATACCAACAAACACACATACGAGTAACAATGACACATGAGCTCTATTCGATTCTTTTAATAATGAAAAAATAACTAAAATAAAATAAAAATTCTTGCCAGAAAAGAACAGCAGATTTTCAGAATCGTACAAACACACGCACACCTTCAATGAAAACTTCTCCAAACGAGAGTCTTGTCTAGTATTGCTCTTTTTTGCTCCACGGTGTGTGTGTGCCTGTATGTTTTTCCTGCTTCGAAATAATTTTCACAACAATATTTTCTTTTCCACACAAATAAAACATTAGAAGTGAGTTTTCTTTTCAACAAATTTTGTCATGGCTGTTGTTGCAGTTGCAGTTGTTGTTTTCCGTATTTTCTTTTTCTATCGTTTGAAATTTTTTTAGTTGCAGCTATTGCTACATGCAGCTAATGTTGTTGTTATTGTTGTTTTTGATTTTTAGTTGCAACATTCTCGACTTGAGTTTTTACTTTCGTGCTAAAAAGTAAGAAGAATTGCAAATGGATTAGAAAAATATTATATGGGAACGGCATATAGACAACAGCAAAAACAACAGCGTCAAAAAGAATTGCAACTACAATTGTGATAGAATAGAGTGTAGAGTATAGAATCTGATGCCCATGACCACAACTTGCAATTGCACCATTTCCTTTAAAATAATTTTAACAGATTATAAAATAATGTGACTGTGAATTGAAAAGCAAGAGAAAACTGATTAGGAATACTTCCATGGGTATTCGATTCGACATAGATCAACAGAAAATCAATTGATAAACATGAATTACGATATATGTAGCTCCATCTAAGAATATCTGTAATTAGGACAATAATTTCGGTTGTCACAAAGAATCTAATCGATACAATATTCCAAGAGAAGATTATAGCAATTTTGAATGATGGAAGAAACATTATCCCAATTCACCAAAATTTAGTTTCAGTGAACATCATGTTAACATTCAATCGTTTAACTGGCGAGATTCGAAAATCTTTTAATTACTAGACCCTTATCTGTCGAATCTATTATTCAGATTACAATATAAAGGCAGGTGTTCCACAGGGAAGTTTTCTTGGATATATGGCGTATCTTTTGAAGGGTACATATTTGTCCTTTATTTTCACTTAGCTATTGAACATTATAATGTAAACAACAAAGTTTTTTTTTCTTCGAAAATGTCGAATTTTGTAGCAACAAAGCTGACCCTGGAAGTTTTGCTTTATTTCTTTAATATGAAAAAAGTGGCGCTGAAGCATACCGATTGCTCACCAAAGCTTATGGTAAATGTGTTCCATCAGTTTCAACGTACGAGATATGGTTTATGGGGTTCAGAAGTGGTGATTTTGACATGGAAGAGCAGATCGCCAGCCAAAAAAGTTTGAAGGCCAAGAATTGTAGGCAAAACTCCATGAAGATTGTTGTCAAACTCAACAAGAGCTTATAAAATCATTGGGAACTACTCAAACAGCAATTTCAAAAAGTTTGTGAGCAGCTGGATTCATCCAAAAGCAGGGAAATTGGGTACCATAACAATTGAAGCTGAGAGACCTTGAAAGCAATTTAGCATGACCGAGCTGATGCTTGAACGCTATAAAAGAAAATCTATTACGATAACCCGAAGCGTAAGAGACCATATGTGAAGCCTTTCCAACCAGCCGAATCGACACCAAAACCAAATATCCATGGAGCTAAGGTAATTCTCTGTATCTGGTGGGAGCACAAGAGTCCTGTCTATTATGAGCAGCTGAAATCTGACAAGACCATCGCAGGGAACATGTACCGAACGCAACTGATTCATTTGAAGTGAGCATTGAACGAAAAACGCCCAGAATATGCGGCCAGACATGAAACCGTAATATTCCATCATGACAACGCTAGGCCACATGTTGTGGCCCACTTCATTCTAAATACTTTTTTTTTGATTTTTAGTTCATTCTAAAAAGTATTTAGAATGAAGTGGTTGAGAAGTTTTGCCTCTCCCGCTTTATAAACCTGACCTTGCCCGTCCTATACTATTTATTTCGATCGATCAGCACGCTCTCTCTGGGATACGCTTCACTTTGGAAAAGAGTATCCGATATTGGCTTGATTCGTTCTTGGCCTCAAAAGATAAGTAGTTCTATCGGTTAGGAACCCATATGTTGCATTTGGTCACGAGCGATAAATGAATTATTTCTACATTTTCTGATGGTCACCGAAAACCCTCTCGTAGCTTCTAGGATACTGGAAAATTACCTCATACGTGGTTAATCAGCGATCAAAATATTAGAGATTATTTGGAGTCATCCTGTATAAAACCGATTGAAAACCAATTTGGATGTGTGGAATTCAATTATGGAGAATAGCCAATTTAAAATTTCTTGGAAGTGCCATTGGTTAAGGAAGAGTTCAAGAAAGTAGGTGTTTTACGATTGATGGAGGATAAATTGTACTTGAATGTATGATATAGAATGTAAAAAGTTTCCCATAAGTAAAATTAGAAAGTGTACTGTAAATATCTATTCAGAAACTTTATCTATTATTATGCTTGATCATTGAAAAATGGCAACTTGATTTAACTCTCGCGTTGGCAATAATATGCTTTCCGATTGCCTCTCAAAGATGTAGGTTCGATCTTTGAGATTCCGGAAATTTCGATTAATATTTGGCGGGTAAGAAGCAGCAAGTCACTGGACATTAACAGTATGATTGAAGATATTTCTAAAAGTATTTGCAAGGCCATTCCGGATTACGTACAGATAATGTGTTTATGTTGCATTCCAGTACTTGGAAATGTGATAGAGGGAAAGTTCCAACAAAGATTTGAGTGCGAGTTTGGCTTTTCGAAATATAGGGACAATCATTCACGGCTGCGACAGATTGTTGGAGATTGTGGAAGCAGAATGTTTGTACTAAAAGAACATACAGGCAGTACTTGGAATATGAATAAATCATTCTTGTTGGGCATATTGGTACCCAGTGGAGATCTGTTGCACTCACATCCATTACGGGCTGGATGCAGAAGTCCTGAAGTCCAGAAGTCCTGAAAACACCATCTTCATAAGGAAACGATGGGAATCCAATCCCATGATTACACATCAGTTCCTTCCGGAATGTTATCGCAGTTAAACTCTTCCCTAGGCTTATCAGAAAGAACCAGATACAATGAGAGATGAGGCAAACAAAGTGATTGAAGATATTGGTCGATTAGTAGAAACCGAATAAACACTGCCCTGGAAAACAAGGGTAATTCTGACACAACTATGATCTGGAAGGAGCAATGTCTACTGGTCTCCCATAGACCATCGTCTATTCTCAACAGGTACCCCATTACCTTTTTGACTATTCAACAAACTACATCCCCCTTCGTCCTGATGATCTATGGACTCATCCAGTGTAAATGGTTCAACATCTTGACCTTGAACATCAGTTCCTTCTGGAATGTTATCGGAGATTAACTTAGAAGGAACCTGATTCGATAAGGCAAACACTGCGATTACAGGTTACTGCATGGATATTGTACTTGAAGGTCGATTAGCACCTATTGCAGTATCCGAATGAACACGTCCATGGAAAACAAGGGCAGTTCGTCTACAACTAAGCGAGTATCCTTTCCATATTTGGGGAATTTACGAATGCATTTATCTTCCTTTCATGGAGATGTGTGGTTAGAAAGTGATTAGCCGGAAGTTGGTTCATTGGGGGAACTATTTCCACTGAATTTCTTATATACAGCAATTTGTGGTTGTCCACAGAGTTGGAACCTCATTGTGCCCTCTCTTGGGGATGTGTAGTTAGAAGAGATCTGCGAAAAAATATGTATTAAAACAGTGCTGGATACCGCAGCTCACAATAATATTGGAAGTAATCAAACTGTAAATGAAATAGCAAGAACCAAAGCGTTGCCTAGGTATTATTGTAAGACAAACTGATCTAAGATATTTGAAAATTCGGCTACTTTCCTTCATTTATAATCTCAATGCTTATTCGTACCACGAATCAAGGGAACTTATAAAACCTCTCTGAAAGCATCGAAGGAAGGACTTTCATAATCAAGTTTGACTTTCTGTTTCTTATCTAGTTAAAGAAAAAAGTAGGTAATCACTGTTAAGACGGACTAGCAGTTATGAAGGAAAAATAACGTATAAATTTATAAGAGACACAATCAGGAAAGCATTGATTTTGGGAGGGATTTATTAGGAAGGAGAAGGAGACTTAGCTGATGGAGGGAACTTTATCACTCATCGGAGTTAAGGTGCTGATATTTTGTTACAGTTACTACTGCTATTTTGTTTCCTTGTTCCTTTTGTCTGTGATGCCTGTTGTGTTGTTACTATTCTCAGTGATCCGTGAGGTGAGGTTGATTGTGTTGCTAGCTGTCTTCATGGAATTTTGTGAGTCAATTATTTGAAGACATTCTTGTGCTTCAGAGCTTTCGATGTCCGTGACCTTTAGGTAACCTCTGTGGCGCTATGATGTTTTAAATATTCAATAATCCAGTTTCTATAGTAAATTGTATATAAAGTTCGGTCTGTGTCTCTGCTGTGTCTCTGCTGTACCTATATGTTTAATTGAATATAATTTATTAAAAATCAATTAGTAGTAGTAAGTAGTTGTTACTTTCACCAAGCAATGGTGTAATAGATATTGTTGTCTATGTGTTGGCGTCGTTTTTTAGAATTACATTCGAAAGCAGCAGCAGTAAAAGCAAGCAGTAATACTCTAGCAGCAACAACAACAACTACTACAGCAACAATAATAACAACAACAACGACTAGAAAGAATGAAAGAAAGAAAAAAGCCATCCCAGAATAGGCCTCAACTCGCTTTTTAGTTTGCTCTTGTACTTTTAAAAAACATTTGCGAGTTCTAATAGAGTTAGAGCCATTGGTTGGTTGGCAGGGAGTTGGGAGTTCTTCCTCTTCTTTCATATACCATACATTCTGCTAAATGTTCTTCTTATACACGCTTCAAAGGTTCTTTTGCCAAACGATCGGGATATTTACGTGAATATTGACTATGAAGCGCTTTACGTGAAAATGTGTGATTTTTTTTTATTTCATTAAACGCGATCGCAATTGAATAATTTGAAGACAAAAAAAAAAAAATAAAATAAAATACAAACAAACCTAAATAATTAATAAGTGATCATTAAATTATTAGGCAAATTAAATGAAATATGAATAAATAAATTAATATAAAAAAAAAATTAATTAATTTTATAGATGAACGAGTTTGTGTGTTTTGTATTAAAGAAAAAATTATAACAAAAAAAAAAAAAGAAAATGAAAAATATATCAAATCCCTTCTACAATCACACCCTTCAGCGTCCACGTTCTATGTGCGGTTGTGTGTCTTATCTCCATTCAGTGGTGGTGGTGTTGTTGTTTTTGTTGCTTCAAGTTGAAATTTGTTGCACCATTTAACTGAAGAGCAAACAAATATGCAAAAGAAAAAAATATTAATTACGGAAGTGTATTTAATTTAGAAATTAATTATTGCAATAAATATTATTATTAAAATATAATAAATAACAAAAGAGATGTATCATAATAATTGCCTACAAAGTTTGAATAAAACAAGAAACATCCTTATTATCCCCATTTACCTGACACTCCTGCAAAGCTTTATCAAAACCTCTGCCCCAAACACCCTCCCTCCGCTCATTTAACACAACAGGATTAAGGAATTAAAGAATAAAAACCAATGTGATCAACAATATGGATTAACGTGTTGAAAAAGAAAGAGAAAATTTATTAGAAATTAAGAGGAAAAGAAAATTTGAAGTGATTAAACAATTTTGCTATTAAATTGATTGAATAATAGGAAATAACATATTTAACCCTAAAATGCTCTTTTCAATTAAATAATTTTATAAATTTGAGCATTATGAAAATATATGAGCTGATGAAAAGTTTTGAAATCTAAAAAATAATTTTAAAAATTTTAGTTTTGACAAAAAAATTTTAAATTTGAAATTGTTAAAAAATTTTGAAAATTATTTGTATCTAAAATTGATTTGTATTATTACAATTTAAATATTGAATAGAATTTTTAAAGAAAATATTGAAATATATAAAAAAGAAATTTTAAAAAAAATTATTTCAAAACTTTAAAAAATTTTGAATACTTTCAACAAAATACTTTAAATTTTTACACAATATTAATTTTTTTTTCAAATTTCAAAATTGTTTTTTTTTTCAAATTTCAAACAAATTTTATTTAACAAAATATTGTAATATTTTTTTAAATTTTTAAAAATAAAATTTTAGAAAATTTTTAAAAAATAATAAAATTCGAAATTAAAAAAATAATTTTTAAACAATTTTGAAATCTAAATAAAATTGTTCATAAATTCATAAAATAAATATTAACAAAATTAAATTTTAAATATTGAAGTAAATTTTTTAAAAAAATTTCAAAATTGTTTTTTTTGAAAATTAAAAACAAATTTTATTTAACAAATCATTGTAATAATATTTTTAGATTTTTAAAAATAATATTTTTTTAACAAAAAACTCTTGGAATTTTGAAAAATTTTTAAAAAATAATAATTTCGAAATTAAAAAAATAATTTTTAAAAAATTTTGAAATCTAAATAAAATTGTAAAATAAATATCAAAAAAAAAATAAATTTTAAATATTGAAGTAAATATTACAAAAAAAGTTTTGAAAATTCCAAAAAAAATCTATAAATTTCTAAATACATAAAGTAATTTTTTTTTTAAATCTTTGGAATTTTGAAAAAATCAAGTATTTGAGTATTTAAATTTGAACAATATTTTTCAATTAAAAAGTATTTGTTTGAAATAACAAATTTTGAAAAATTTAAAATTTAAAAAAGTTTTGAAAATTCCAAAAAAAAAATTTTTGAAATTTATAATTTTTTTTTAGTTTCAAAATCTTTTAAATGTTAATATAATTTTAAATTTTTTTCAAATATCAATTTTATTTAAATATTAACAACAAAAAATTTTAAATTTTTAAAAATATTTTTTTTCAAAATAATGTATAAAATAATAAACTACAAAGTTGTTTTTAAATTAAAAAAAAAAATTAATTTTAATAAAATTGAATTTTGAAAAAAATATGTATTTGAGTATTTAAATTTGAACAATATTTTTCAATTAAAAAGTATTTGTTTGAAATAACAAATTTTTATAAAAAAAAGTTTCAAAAAAAAAATTTTGAAATTTATAATTTTTTTTCTTGTAGTTTCAAAATCTATTAAATGTTAATATAATTTTAAATTTTTTTCAAATATCAATTTTATTTAAATATTAACAACAAAAAATTTAAAATTTTTAAAAATAATATTTTTTTTAAAATAATGTATAAAATAATAATTTCCAAAGTTTTTTTAAATTAAAAAAAAATTGAATTTTAATAAAATTGTTAAAAAATTCATAAAAATAAATGTTGAACATTTTTATCAAATTATAATTTTATTTATTAAAGTGAATTTTTAAAAAAACAATAATTTTAAAATAAAAATTGAGTATTTTTGTTAATTTTGAAACTAAAAAATTTTGAAAATTATAGAAGTTTTAAAAATTTAAAAAAAATTTTAAAATTTTTGTTAAAATTAATTATTTTGGTATTAAAATTTGAACAATATTTTTCAATTAAAAAGTATTTGTTTGAAATAACAAATTTTTATAAAAAAAAAGTTTCGAAAATTCAAAAAAAAATTTTGAAATTTATAATTTTTTTTCTTGTAGTTTCAAAATCTATTAAATGTTAATATAATTTTAAATTTTTTTCAAATATCAATTTTATTTAAATATTAACACAAAAAATTTAAAATTTTTAAAAATAATATTTTTTTTTAAAATAATGTATAAAATAATAATTTCCAAAGTTTTTTTAAATTAAAAAAAAATTGAATTTTAATAAAATTGTTAAAAAATTAATTTTTAACATTTTTAACAAATTATAATTTTATTTATTAAAGTGAATTTTTAAAAAAACAATAATTTTAAAATAAAAATTGAGTATTTTTGTTAATTTTGAAACTAAAAAATTTTGAAAATTATAGAAGTTTTAAAAATTTAAAAAATTTTAGAAATTTTTGTTAAAATCTTTTAAATTTTAACATATTTCAAAATTCCGTTTAAAATTTCCAAAAATTTTTTTAATAATAATTTTTTTAAATTATTTTGAAAGTAAATTTTAATTAGGCTTAAATTTGTATTTTTTTGTAGTTTTGATAACTTTAAAAAAATAATACTTTCGAATTCTTTTAAGGATTTAAAATAAATTAATTTTTAAAAAATTTCGAAAATTTTAAAATTTAATCAAAATTTTTCCATGAAAAAATAGTTAGTTTTGAAAATCTTTAAGATTGAAATTCTATAAATTTTATCTTTTAAATTTTAACATAATTTTTTTTATAATATTTTAACAAATTATTAAAATTTATACATATTTTTTTATTTCAAAAGAATTTAAATTTTGTTTGAGTTTTGAAAAATTTCCACCAATTCAAAATAATTGTAAATTTGAAAAATACTTAGTCGCATTTTTTTATGCATGAAAAATAATTTATATTTGAATTAAATTTTATAAATATTTGAACTTTTAATTTTACTAATAATTTTGAAAATTTCATTTGAAAAATTTCAACCAAATTTTGAAAAAAAAATTGAAATCAAAATTATTTTAAATTTAAAAAATACTAGTTTCTAATTTTTTCTATGAATGAAAAAAAAATCACGAACTATTAATAAAATTTGTTTTAAAAAAATATTCAAAATTTAATGTTTTTAGATTTATATTTCAATTAAATTTTATAAATATGAAAATTTTATTTTGATTTGTATTTTTTAAATTGAAACAATATTGTTTTCAATATAAAATTTTTAAATTTTTTAATAAAATTATTATTATTTTTTTAATTCTAACTAATTTTAAAACTTTGTTTATAAAAACAGTTTGAAAATTAGTAATAACATTTACTTAAATATTTAAATCGATATTTTGGAATCAATAGTTTGAACACTTTAAGAAGTTGAAGTGAATCATGATTTCATAGAAATTTGCAGACAGTTTTCTTCAGACATAAAATTTTAAGGTATTGACAAATGCTTGAAAACTTTTTTATGGAAGTTATAAATAGGAATTGTCAAAAGTCATCTTTAAAATTCCAATCTGTAGTAGTTTTCAATAAATACTGCTATTTTTTTTGGATTTGTTTACATCTGTTTAAAATTTTATGATTTTTGTGATGAAACTTTTGAATTACACATTCATTTAGTCATTTATAGTCTTCAGAATATAGATTTCAACATACAGACGGACATCGTTAAATCGATCCCGAATATATTTATGTTGGTTTATAAGTTTTGATTTTTTATGTGTGAATAACAACATAAAATTTGAGAGTATTTCTAAAACCTATTGCTGATCACATTTAACTCTTGAATACCAAACAAAACTTGTAAATATTATATTATTTTTATACTCTAACTACACTTAAACATACCCTAAACCGCATTACCCAAATCCTTATCCAAAACTATGCCCCATAAATGGGAGTTACAACCTTAAATGGTTAGGTATATTCTATTACAACAAGTACAGCAATTATACAATAATACATCAAACGAATAAGGAACTAACTAACTAAACAAATATAAAATCATAATCGAATCAACTCAAAACAACTACTAAAAGCCCCCCTCCCAAAAAATAAAAAATAAAATACATTTGAGTTCGACTTGTGTAAAATAGTTTGGCCATAAAATAAACAAAAATGTCTACCCCAAAGACGATGGCTCTGGAGTTGATTGAACCATGGATGTATTCAACTTAGATTTGGATCAAGCTCAAATCGGTTCCAGTCTGGTGGAAAGTAGCAGTGCCAATAATACAATACAACGTAATTTACATACAGCAACCGGCCCGACCGGTAACGGTGCCAACGACAATCATCTACACACAGTCGATGAAGACGACGACGAAGTCTTACCCGAAGTTAGTTTTGATGCAAATAGTGTTTTTAATTTACATTTTTTCGATACGCCCGAAGATTCCTCTACCCAGGGAGGTTTTAGCGATCAGGGTTCGGTAGAGTCTGAAACGGAGGCTTATCTGGAATCACCCATACTTGCTACAACTGGTCTGCAGCAGCAGTTGTCACAGCAGCAAAACCAGCAACAGCATCAGCATCAGCGACAATCACACACTTTGTCCAGCGAGTGTCAAAAGTTTTATCAGTCATCCACGGCGATTAGTTTAAATCAAAGAACTGTTAATCAAAGCAACAATACAAATAATACGTTGAATTCTAGTGTAGCTGCGGCAAGTTTTCCTCAATTTGGCAATGGTGGAGGTTCGCTATACGCCACTAACAATATCCACAACTTTACACAATCGAATTCATCGTCATCCGGCTGTTCTTCAACCTCTTCAATCGCCAGCAATAGTAGCAGCATTTGCGGCAGTAGTTCTAGCCTCAACGCAAACAACAACAACAGCAGCAGCAACAACAACAACAACGGATCAATATCCGGAAATAATCGAATTATTGGATCATCAGCAATATCCTCATCCTCGACTGGCTCAGCAGCAGCTGCAACAGCATCATCTTCCTCAACTACAGCAGCCAATTCAGCCTCAGCCTCAACGTCATCAACATCATTGGGTACTGAGCATTTTATTGGAAACCTCAATCATACAACAACAACACAATCATCAACCGTTTCATCCTCAATAGCTTCATTGGCCAATGTTAAATTACCCTCAGGTAGGATTTACAAATGGTAAAGGGTTGCTATTAAAGGAATTTTAAGTTTAAGAAAAAGAGCTTTAATAGAGCTTTAAAAGTTATAAAAAATAACGTTTGTAAACCCATCTCAAAAATGTCACGGAAACCACTCTTCGTCGCAAACTACCCTGCAAACCTTGCTTTTGTTGCAAATCTAGCATTTCCCCTAATAATTTACATTGGAGCTTTTCCTCTTAAGCTTTATTAAAACTATTTTGAATGAAAAAACCTCCATGTCGTTTTCTATTTATAGAGCAAATCGTATCCAACAATTTCCATTCACATATTTCCATTTGTTTGCTTTTAAATTTTATGTTTTTTTTTTGTTTCTTCTGGTCGAAATTTAATTTATTTCTACGAATCTGTTATTATTATTTTACCACCAAAGAAAGAATTTCTGTATCATTAAAATCCATAAAAACAGCAATTTTTCTTTTTTTGTAGTTGTTTTTTCCGTGATCTTCAAAAAGAATTTGTTTTTTCATTCTGTTTCTACTTTTTACAATCGTTAGTTTAACTTCAAAATGAGATACTTCAACTTATTTATGACTTTCAAACTTAAAACAGCCACATGAAATGAAACGTGCTGCAACGAAAAGACATTAAACAAGTAAGAGTATAGTCGGCAATTATGAATTTTATTTAAGCTACACCAAAGATAATGAAAATTTTACTCTCTTGATGGTCGTACTTTAGATGTCAGATGCTTTTGTGTAAAAAAGCTTTCTGAATTCTAATCTGAGGCGCTCATGATTTGTCTTTTTACTGATTCGTAAATGTGAATCGGAGATTTGTGAATATGAATCGGAGAAATTTCCTTACTATGACTATTCTGTAAGAGTACTGATTTTGTCCTGCTGACATTTGATCAAATATCTGAGAAAATAAATAAGCAGTGGCATTAGGTTTTACATAACAGTTAAAAAATAGAAGAAAATTAAATGTCGATGGCTGTGGAGTTCATTGAACCGTACATCCATGGTTTAATTTTAATTTAGATTACAATAACAGTACAAAAATGGAAATTAACCCTTAAGAGCACTTGGTGTCAAAATGACCCTGAACTTTTAAAATCACGAAAAACTGTATTTTTGACCCCAAGTGCTCTTAAGCGTTAATTTCCATTTTTGTACTGTTATTGTAAATACTAGACTTCTTGTTATATTTTTCTTAAGTTTCATCAAAATCGGCCAAAAAATATATAACATTTCGATATCTTTCCATTAGAATTTCCAAATATTGAACATTATTACCTTTGACCTTCACGGTTTAAGGGTTAACGTTTTTCGATTTTACGAAAATTTTCAGACTATATTAAAAATTACCTGGACTATTATATTCTGAACAGTTTTTACATAAAATTTATAACAGTAAGGAAATTGGGCTCATTCGCCAAAATATGGCTGAATAATTAGATTTTCTCGAAAATTTCCAAATTTAAATCGAAGGTACGGAAAAACTATTAGAGGTATTGACATACTTTTTTCACATTTTTATTCCGTATTATGTTGTCAATAAATCCCCATGTGATGATCAAAAAATTCTGAAATTTGTTTAACAAAATTTTTAAAAATTTGAAATTGGAGATTTGAAACTGCCGTTAAAAAAAATATTTTTTTTTTGCTATACCTGCGAATAGGTTAACTGTATCCTATGAAGACAAAAACTCATATACAAGTAAATATGGATATATTTTAAGTAAGAATAAACTTTTATTTTAATATTTATCAAAATATGTTAATTTTGTTCCTACATTTCTTGTTGTAGTGGCCTGAGACACGTTAATTGCCTGGCGATTGTTTTAATAACTTTAACATTTTTTAACCAATTTTTGTCATTTATATCTTATTAGAACGTCAATTACGTACACATTTCGATTCTTTTAAATTAAATTGCAAAAGTAATTACTTAATAGCAAAATTTTTTAAAAAACTTAAAAAAATGCATTTTTTCCCCTTTTAAATGCACCTCAAAACTAAATCGAAAGTCGGTGGCACGGGTTGCCCTTCATAGAACAAGCTAAAAAAATGTTTGGTGGTATTTTAGGTCATTATGAAAGTTTTCAGCGGGTACCGTTTCAACATTTCAAAAAATTTAATTCTAAGTGACACTCTATTGTACATGTTTACTGCAACCATATCAATATTTTCTACAAGATTTTTAACAATATTATGGTCACTGTAGTTATTATATGATTGCGGTAACCATAATATGTTAAAGTTATGATTGTAGCATTCAAATATGTATATGATTGTAGTAAATAATTATATGTTTGTGACAACCATTTTATGATGAAGATTGTTCCTCTCAGCTTATAATCTGATTAGGTTCTGATCACATGTTAAAATGATTCATCATTAACATGATTGCCATAAACATATATTTATTTACTACAATCACATCGATGAAGACGACGACGAAGTCTTACAAGAATTTAGTTTTGTTACAAATTTTAATTTCAATTTACTCAGAGGAGTTTTAGCGATCAGGGTTCAGTGCAGTCTGATTCTGAGGCATATTTTCTATCACCCAGAAACTTAAAATTTCATAAAACTTAAACTAGATATAGAAGTACTTTTATTTTGAAAATGTTTTTATACCCTTCAACTTCGTGAGAAGGGTATATATAAGTTTGTCATTCCGTTTGTAATTTCTACATTTTTCATTTCCGACCCTATAAAGTATATATATTCTGGATCCTTATAGATAGCGGAGTCGATTAAGCCATGTCCGTCTGTCTGTATGTCTGTCTGTTCGTCTGTCCGTCTGTCTGTTGAAATGAATTTTCTGAAGACCCCAGATATCTTCGGGATCCAAATCTTCATTAATTCTGTCAGACATGCTTTCGAGAAGTTTGCTATTTAAAATCAGCAAAATCGGTCCACAAATGGCTGAGACATGAGGAAAAAACCAGGACAACCTCGATTTTTGACCTATTTTTTACCTGTATCTGGATTACTAAGACATTAACATAGACAATATGGATATCTAATGATAGATATTTCGAAGACATTTGCAACGACGTATATCATAGTAAGTTGGACCTACAATGGGTCAAAATCGGAAAAAAAATTTGAACCCGAATTTTTTTTTTCAAAAAAAAAATTGAAAAAACCCCAAAAAAAAATTAAAATTTAAAATAACAATTAGAAATTTTTTTTTCCAAAAAATTAAAAAAACAACTGGAAAAAAAATAAATTTAGTTTTTTCATAATTCTGTGTGTACACTTAGTGCATTTAGTTTTGCTGTAGCGTGCCCAAACAATAACAGTTGAAGTTGTAAACAAGCTTTTACTTCCTCGTTGTTAATTTTGTTGCATCAACAGCAACGTAGTGAATGAGCGCGCGAGTGGGTGGCTGGTTGGTGGGTTTTTTTTGTCAGTTTTGCAAATTGTTGCTGTTGTTTTTGTTGTGGTTTTTTGTTTATTTTTTTCGTCCATTTGAATCAAATCAAGTTTATTCAACTCGATTTATAGTTTTATTGTAGTTGTTGGTTGCACTGTGTGGCTTTTTTTCTTCATTCTCGTCGTACTCTTGTAAAACACGTTGCCAATTCATTAGATGGTGGGTAATTTTAGTTTGGGGTGGCCAGGTGAATTTTAAAATATGCCACCCTTTACTAAAAAAATTAATGCAGAATTATAGGAACATTTTTTAAAAATAATAAAATAGTTTTAAGAAAAAAAATTTAGATACAATTCTAAAAATTACAATAACTGGGTCAGTCTGTTATAATCTGTTCAGCTCTGATTTGACACCCTTTATTCCATTTTTTGACATCTGAACAAAATTTAAATTTAACTATTTCCAAATGTGGAAAATACACCAGTGCAATACGAAATTTGTGAAATAGACAAGGTTTTCTGAGTTGCACTAGGATTTTGATTGGTTGTTCAAAAGTTAAACTCAAAAAGTTTATTAAAAATTTAGAGACTTAAGATTTTATGTTTGTAAAATATTAAATCTTTATAATTTACAGTTTCTAAATGACAAGTTATCAAAGTCAAAATGGCGTTTTAACTTTTATCTAATTTAAAACAAGTAAGAAAGAATGGTCGGTCAAGCCCGACCATATAATACCCTACACTAAGTAAAAGAGCAAAAACATTTTTCTTTTAAAATTTCAAAAATTTATATTTTTGAGTGATTTTCGGAAGTGGGCCGAATGACCAATTATGGACCGATCACCATGAAATTAGGTCGTGTGATTTATGTCTTAATGAAAGTTATTTCTGTTGAATTTTGAGTATATACCAACATTTTTAGGAGATTTATGCACGTTTAAGTGATTTTCGGAAGCGAATCTATATGGGAGCTATGACTAATTATGGACCGATCGTAACAAAATTTGGTGACATGAATTTTGTATATATAAAACTTATTTGGAGCGGAATTTGTGGAGATACATATATAAATTAAACATTTATGAACGATAAAGTCCAATTTCGGAAGGACATTTGTATGGGGGCTAGGTGAAATAATGGACCGATTTCAGCCAGTTTCAATAGGCTTGGTCCTTGAGCCGAAAAAATAATATGTACCAAATTTCATCGAAATATCTTCAAAATTGCGACCTGTACTCTGCGCACAAGGTTTACGCCAGACCGACGGACGGGCGGACATCGTTTAATCGACTCAGAAAGTGATTCTAAGTCGATTGGTATACTTTGAGGTGGGTGTTAGACCAATATTTTTGGGCGTTACAAACATCTGCACAAACGCATTATACCCTGCCCACTATGGTGGTGTAGGGTATAAAAAACAGCAACCATAAACTTTAATTATAATATGATGCTGTTCGATTATAAATGCTTTATATTATAATACAATTTTATAATTTGTATTTCTTTAAATCTTCAAGATCTGGTCACTCTACAATTTTCATTTGATTGCTTATCGTTACGTCTCCAGCAAATTTCCCATGTGATCTCACCTTTTCAAACTTTTCTTTATCTCTCTCTCTCTGTCTCTCTCCATTTCACTGTCTTCTTTTCACGATTGTTTTATAATATAAACCGTTTTCCTCTATAGTTTTGTCTCCACTAGGTTTTCTTTTCATTTTTCTTTAGGAGTTTTCCATTTCGTTGCAATTGATTACATAACAATTCACAAACAGAGTTGAACATCATCATCGTCGTCATCAACAACAGTTGTCTGTTTGTATGTTGGCTGGTTGCTTGGTTGGTATGTGAAGTAGAAAGGTGCGCATGCGCAATGTTGTTGCTCGTGTTCGTGCTGCAGCAAGCCAGTCGTCAGTCCGCCAACTTTTTGGCAGCACAGCACACGTTTAAACCAATGCTTTTGTTTTTCCATTTTCATACTTTTCCTTATTTATCAGTTTGTGGTTGTTGCTGTTGCTGTTAGTTTTTCGTTTTCTACAATATTTTTTCAGATTTTCTTTTATTTGTTACAACATTTTAATGCAGTTATTTAATGTTTTGTTTGTTGCACACTAACGATTGTCTATGTTGAACATAATATTTCCTCATGCTCCTATCAAATAGACGTGTGGTAAGTAAATATGAGTGTGTGTGTGATTGCAATTGCAATTGCATTTACACCAAAAATATTGTTGTTGCTCTTGCTTGCTGCAAGTTATTCATTCGCCTGCAATTTACTTTTGCTGGTCTATTACTCACTCAGCTCAGCTCAGTTTTTTTTGCTCAGTCACTTTTTGTTTTTGTTGTGTTGCAGTTAGTTACTGTTGTTGTTGTTAGATTTCGTTGCTGGTATTTCGATTATGTAAATTGCTGATATTCGTTGTTGCATTAAATTTTTGTGTACAGCTACATGTTTACATAGATGTACGCGTGTGTGTGTGTATGTTTGTAGTTGTATGTTGCATGCAACGGGTGTTTTTTTTATAGAGGCGTATAACCTTAAATTTAAATAAAACAGAGAAAAACGTTTTTAATAGGAAATCATATTATTTTATTTCAATTTAATGCTCTCCGCCCCTATAAAAAAACACCCTTTATTTTCTAGTCATACACACAGGGTGTTACACATCATGAAAATGTGGAAAATGTTTAATAAATACAAAGAAAAACCAAAACTTAATTACAATTGCTGTTAAATTGAAGGAAGGCGTTATAAATATAATTGAAAAGGCATAAAAACCTTTTGTAAACAATACAAAGCAAAACAAACGTGACTTTTAGGTTAAATGTTAAAATTTGCAAATTATTGTGACACAAAAGGTGTGTGTTTTAGCTGTGAGCCATTATGTTTTATAGGACATTTTATTATTTACAAACAGATGTTGCAACTTCCTTAGGAAAACATTTAAACCCAAGACCACCCTAAAAGTATGAATTTCAATTGAAACATGATAAGACCACCTACAAACAAAAGTTATGAACATTTTCTAACAGCTTTAAATTTCTATTTATTATGATTATTACAAATCTCAGATAGAATCGTTGTTATCTTAATAAATAAAGAGGGTATTAGATAGGGTTATTAGTTATACCCTACACCACCATAGTGGGCAGGGTATAATGCGTTTGTGCAGATGTTTGTAACGCCCAAAAATATTAGTCTAACACCCACCTTAAAGTATACCGATCGACTTAGAATCACTTTCTGAGTCCATTCAACGATGTCCGTCCGTCTGGCTGGCTGGTTGTCTGTCCATGTAAACCTTGTGCGCAAAGTACAGGTCGCAATTTTGAAGATATTTCGATAAAATTTGGTGCATATAATTTTATCGGACCAAGGACGGAGCCTATTGAAATTTATTCACCATTATTTCACCTAGCCCCCATACAATGTCCTCCCGAAATTGGACTTTATCGGTCATAAATGTTTAATTTATATATGTATCTCCACAAATTCCGCTCCAAATAAGTTTTATATATACAAAATTCATGTGACCAAATTTTGTTAAGATCGGTCCATAATTAGTCATAGCTCCCATATAGACCCTCTTCCAAAAATCACTTTCACGAGCATCAATCTCTTAAAACTGTTGGCAAACACACAAAATTCAACATAAATAACTTTCGTATAGACATAAATCACACCTAATTTCATGGTGATCGGTCCATAATTGGTCATAGCTCCCATATAAGACCCACTTCCGAAAATCACTCACGAATATAAATTATTGATATTTTAAAGGAAAAATGTATTTGCTCATTTAATCAGTGTAGGGTATTATATGGTCGGGCTTGACCGAGTATATGAGTTTTTGTCTTCGTAGGATACCATAAACCTATTCGCAGGTATGACCAAAAAAAATTTAATTTTTTTAACGGCATTTTCAAAACTCATTTTCAAATTTTAAAAAATTTTATTAAACAAATTTCATAATTTTTTGATCATCACACAGGGATTTATTAAGAATATAATAGGGAATAAAAATATGCATAAAAGATGTCCATACCTCCTACAGTTTTTCCGTACCTGCGACTTAAATTTTGCGATTTTCGGGAAAAACTAATTTTTTGGCCATATTTTGGCGAATGATACCAATTTCCTTACTGTTACGAATTTTAAGTTGAACCTATACAGAATATTAAAGGTCAGATAATTTTAAATATACTCTGAACGTTTTACTAAAACCGGGCAACTTTAACACTTAAATCGTGAAGGTCAAAGGTAAAATTTTGCAATATTTGGAATTTCTAAATGAATTATAGACAAATATTAAATATTTTTGTGCCGATTTTAATGAAAGTTGCGAAAAAAATATACCTTGAGGTCTTAGATTTCCAATAACAGTGCAAAAATTGAAATTAACCCTTAAGAGAGCTTTGGATGCAAATGACCCTCAACTTATAAAATCACGAAAAACACAGTCAAATCATTAACTTTTGCGATATGTTTTAAATATGTGTAGCGGATAATTGCGGAAATGTCCCAAAAGAGAATCACCCAAAAACACGTTAAAATTTTGCCTAAACTTCCACGTTATGAAAATTAATTTTTGACTCGTGAAATTGGGTCAATATTTTGTCACATTCTGACATTAAAATTTAATAAAAAACAAGTAAGGAAGTATGGTCGATCAAGCCCGACCATATAATACCCTACTCTAAATAAAAGAGCAAAAACATTTTTCTTTTAAAATTTCAATAATTTATATTCGTGAATGATTTTCGGAAGTGGGCCTTATATGGGGGCTATGACCACTTATGGATCACCATGAAATTAGGTCGTGTGATTTATGTCTATATTAAAGTTAACTATGTTGAATTTTGTGTGTTTACCAACATTTTTAAGCGATTTATGCTCGTTAAAGTGATTTTCGGAAGCGGGTCTATATGGGAGCTATGACTAATTATGGACCGATCGTAACAAAATTTGGTGACATGAATTTTGTGTATATAGAACTTATTTGGAGCGGAATTTGTGGAGATACATATATAAATTAAACATTTATGACCGATAAAGTCCTATTTCGGGAGGACATTTGTATGGGGGCTAGGTGAAATAGTGGACCGATTTCAGTCAGTTTCAATAAGCTTGGTCCTTGAGCTGAAAAAATAATATGTACCAAACTTCATCGAAATATCTTCAAAATTGCGACCTGTACTCTGCGCACAAGGTTTACATGGACAGCCAGCCAGCCAGCCGACCAGACGGACGGACTGACGGACATCGTTTAACCGACTCAGAAAGTGATTCTAAGTCGATCGGTAGACTTTAAGGTGGGTATTAGACTAATATTTTTGGGCGTTACACACATCTGCACAAACGCATTATACCCTCCCCACTATGGTGGTGTAGGGTATAATTATGATATGAAGTTAATCTATTTGGTGGATGAGGAATCCAATATAAATAGTAATTTATTTATCTAAAATCGACTAATTAAATAATTAATGTGTGTTTAATTTAGGAAATAAGTTTGTAAAACAACTTATAATTTAATAATATTTGTATATATATGGGGCATTTCATGTCAAGTGAACCAACTTTTGAAATCGATGTCTTCCGATCGGGATGAAATTTGCACCAAGGTTAGATCTATTGGATAGTAACTCAGACACAATTTTTCAACAACATCGGTCGAGAACTCTCTGAGTTATAGGGGGTAAAATTTTGACAATTTGGTCAAACAGGGGTTTTTTCTTATCCATGTAACTTATTACCTATTGTTCTTAGCAAAATGTGTCCCAAATAGTATAGATAGCTATTTCTTCGATCTTTCGAAAAAAAATATTTAAAAAAAAAAATAAAAAATTTTTAATATTTTTTTTCCGAAATCAAAAACTTTTTTGACTTTTTTTTAAAATGGGTCCTTTTTTTTTTTTTTTTTTCTTAAAATAAAGTTTAGATATTTTCCTTGAACACCTACTTGGTCGCTTAGTGGGATGCGAGTGGGATATCTATCAAAATAAATGTTTTAACACAAAAATTGTATGTCTTGAGTTACAAAACATTTATTTTGATATATATCCCACTCGCATCCCACTAAGCGATCAAAACCATCTTAAAGGAATAGGCCTAAGCTTTCTTTATAGCAAAAAAAAAAATTACAAAAAGGGCCCATTTTAAAAAAAAGTCAAAAAAAGTTTTTGATTTTGCCAAAAAATCAAAAATTGTATATCTTGAGTTACAAAATATTTATTTTGATAGATATCCCACTCGTATCCCACTAAGGGACCTAAAATATCTTAAAGGAATGGACCTAAGCTTTCTTTTGACTAAAAAAAAATTTTAAAAAAGGGCCCATTTTGAAAAAAAATTCGAATTTGCAAAAAAAAAGTCAATAATTGAATGTCTTGAGTTACAACATTTTTATTTTAATAGATATCCTACTCACATCTTCCTAAGTGACAAAATAGGTCTTAAAGGAAAAGACCTAAGCTTTCTTTTGAGCAAAAAAAAATTTTTAAAAAAAAGTCCCATATTGGAAAAAAATTTCGATTTTGCAAAAAAAAATTAAAAAATTGTTACAAAATATTTATTTTGATAGATATCCCACTCGCATCCCACTAAGGGACTAAAAATATCTTAAAGGAATGGACCTAGGCTTTCTTTTGAGCAAAAAAAAAAAATAAAAAAGGGCCCATATTGGAAAAAAATTTTGATTTTGCAAAAAAAAATTAAAAAATTGTATGTCTTGCGTTACAAAATATTTATTTTGATAGATATCCCACTCGCATCCCACTAAGGGACTAAAAATATCTTAAAGGAATGGACCTAAGCTTTCTTTTGACTACAAAAAAAATTTTAAAAAAAGGGCCCATTTGGAAAAAAAATCGTATTTGCAAAAAAAAAAGTCAAAAATTGTAAGTCTTGAGTTAAAAAATATTTATTTTGATAGATATCCCACTCGCATCCCACTAAGCGACCAAAAGGGTCTTCAAGGATAATATCTAAGCTTTTGTTTGACCTAAAAAAAAAGATTAAAAAAGGGTCCATTTTGAAAAAAAAGTCAACAAAGTTTTTGATTTTGCAAAAAAAGTCAAAAATTTTATGTTTTGAGTTACAAAATATTTATTTTGATAGATATCCCACTCGCATCCCACTAAGCGACCAAGTAGGTGTTCAAGGAAAATATCTAAACTTTATTTTAAGAAAAAAAAAAAAAAAAAAAAGGACCCATTTTAAAAAAAAGTCAAAAAAGTTTTTGATTTCGGAAAAAAAATATTAAAAATTTTTTATTTTTTTTTTAAATATTTTTTTTCGAAAGATCGAAGAAATAGCTATCTATACTATTTGGGACACATTTTGCTAAGAACAATAGGTAATAAGTTACATGGATAAGAAAAAACCCCTGTTTGACCAAATTGTCAAAATTTTACCCCCTATAACTCAGAGAGTTCTCGACCGATGTTGTTGAAAAATAGTGTCTGAGTTACTATCCAATAGAGCTAACCTTGGTGCAAATTTCATCCCGATCGGAAGACATCGATTTCAAAAGTTGGTTCACTTGACATGAAATGCCCCATATGTATGTATACTTATGAATATTATGTGTCTGTACTTAATTTTTACTAGCTAGTATCCGCTTCCAAATGTCTATACTTTTGATATCCGTATCACAGAAACTAAAAATATTTTACCATAAATTATTCCTCAAAAGAAAAAAGCGAAAGCAACTATATTTTAAATTTTAAAATCTCCTTAGTAGACTATTATCAAACGATCGTATATTTTCGCAGTTATCGATGGAAAATTGATGAAAGTCAATAAATTAAGCGGGGTTTTTTGTTGTTGTTGTTGCGCTGTTTTCCACATCTATTGTAATAAATATGTACTTACATACAACAAAGTATTGTTTGCTATTGTGTTGTTCATTGGTGGTTTTATACGATTTTTATATGGTTGGTGTCTTTTTGTTATTTTTTGCAAAACTACACACATCTATTATTAAAGGTAATATTGTAAGTAAGTACTTTTGTGTTGCCATTAATAGGTGAACGGGGGGTACGGTCGGCTCGGTTGAGTTAAAATAACTTTAGTAACTTCATTTTTAATGCAATGTTTCCTTGTACCAACAATCAAATAAAAGGTTTTTTTTCTTTGTGTTGCTATTGTTGTTGTCGTTGTTGCTATTGGTGCTTGCATAGAGTGCCTTAATAACACTTTGCTACAAAATCGAAAAACATTTTAGATCAATTACACCCAAATCAATTGATTTGATATTTGATGTACATTTAGATCCTTATGTGGGGAGTACCATAGCCTAACGATTTCGTATATAAAAAGGGAAAAATTTGTTAACTTTTGTTCTAAGTATAAAAATCTTTGATTTTAAATCTGGAAAAGAACTCACAAAATAATTACGTATCATCAAAAACCCGGGTTTGGCTAGTTCATAACACTATGCCACAAATGGCAGGGGAAAGTTACCAGGAAAAGTCATCCAATTGTTCAATTAAAAGTACCTGACCCCATACATTTATTTGCGGTCTTTACTTTCTTGCGTGATTATGCGCCTTCGTGTTCGAAGTCTGTGGAAACTGTTCGAAGTCTTAGGAAACTCCCATTCTTCCTCATCCTCATTGTCGGGATCGTACGACTTTTGCGATCACCAACAAATTTCAGCCATCAGCGAGTCCAGCCTTTTACCTTTATATCGTATTTGCAAGGCGTTAGATAGGATGTGGCATGGTGCGCTTTTATCAAAACTTTGTGCTTTTGGTGTTGATAATAACTTCTAGCTTTCTTAGAGATCGCACTATAGATAAGAGTTGTTGTAGATGGGATCTCATCAAACGAGTTCAAGATCAACTCAGGGGTAAAGCAAGACTCCGTTCCTACCGTTAACCTATTTGCAGTTATGACCGAAAAAATAAAATTTTTTAACGTCTGTTTCAAAACTCCATTTTCAAATTTTTAAAAATTTTGTTAAACAAATTTCAGAATTTTCTGATCATCTCATTGGGATTTATTAAGAATATAATAGCGAATAAAAATATGTAAAAATTATGAAAATATCTCCTATAGTTTTTCTGTACCTGCGATTTAAATTTTGCAACTTTCGAGAAAACAAATTTTTTTGTCTAGTATTTATAAAATTTAAAAAATAAAAATAACTATATGCATGGATAGCAATCTTTGTAATCACAATAAATCATTATTTGAATTGTTGGATTTTAACCTATGGTCAATACAAACTAAATTTTACGCAAGAAAAAATATAAATTTTGAATTTTGTTTAGCTTAAACTTAAAATATTTCAGAATTTCCAAAACTGAATAACTGGGCGAGTGTTTATTTATTGTAGCACATTGTATGTATGAATATATTTTTTGTGTAGACTTTTGTATTTAAAATATAGAACAGTATGTAACAAAAGTGTAACTTTATAATTTTATAAAACTCAGTAATAATCAAGCTGTGTTCGTCCTTATGTCTGTTTCAACGCTGTCCAAATTGTCTAAAATTTTCAGTGCTGTAACCTAATATCACAATATTCTAACCAGCTCTTCTCAGGATTCCAAAAACGAATCTGGTCACACAATATTCCTATATGTTTATACTAGCTGACCTGGTGAGCTTCGCCACCCCAATTAGAAGAATGAAATAGTACTATCAAGTCGCACTTTGTGAATCTATTTGTAAATGTCTAATTTCATATTTCTCCATTCTCCATTATTATAGAAAATGCAAAATGTGTTCCTCATTTTAAATTTTTAGGTTTATTATTATAATTCACTATTAAATTCGCATTCACTAAATCATAACCCGTCAAGTTTGAATTTTAGATTTGTATATCATTTCCTATATTATCAACTAATTTTGTTTCTATAATACTTAATATTTAATAAATTATCACAAAACCGAAACCGATCGGTTTTTAATTTTTTAAAACCGAAAACGCGGTTTTGAAATTCTTCGATTTTTTGGAAACTCTAGGTCCATTATTATAGGAAATTCAAAAAAGTACCATTAGAATATATAAAAAGTACCAAAAATCCCCCACTTGTGGTTTCCCACTCACTCGGGTCCATATAAGCTTAATTTGATGGCTTTAGGTTCATTGGTGAAGAAATTACAAAAAGTACCATTCGAATAAAGAAAAAGTACCAAAAAGTCTCCCCCTAGACTTCTCACTCACTTAGGACCATATATGTTGATTGTTGATTCCCACTCACTCTGGTCCATTGCTATAGAAAATTAAAAAAAGTACCATTAGAATAAACAAAAACTTAGGGCCATATTCGCTTAATTTCATATTTCTAGGTCCATTATATTATAGAAAATTCAAAAAGTACCATTAAAATTCAAAAAGAATATAGAAAAAGTACCACAAAGCACCCACTTGTAGTTGCCCACCCACTCGGGTCCATATAACCTTTATTTCATGTTTCTATGTTCATTGGTGAAGAAATTACAAAAAGTACCAAAAAGTCTCCCCCTAGACTTCTCACTCACTTAGGACCATATATGTTTAATTTCGTGTTTCTAAGTCCATTGTTATAGAAAATTCAAAAAAGTACCATTAGAATATAGAAAAAGAACCAAAAAGCAGCCACTTGTGGATTCCCACTCACTCTGGTCCATTGCTATAGGAAATTAAAAAAGTACCATTAGAATAAACAAAAACTTAGGGCCATATTCGCTTAATTTCATATTTCTAGGTCCATTATATTATAGAAAATTCAAAAAGTACCATTAGAATATAGAAAAAGTACCAAAAAGCACCCACTTGTAGTTTCCCACTCACTCGGTTCCATGTAAGCTTTATTTCATGTTTCTAAAGTACCAATTGAATAAAGAAAAAGTACCACAAAGTCTCCCCCTAGAATTCTCACTTAGGACCATATATGCTTAATTTCATGTTCTAAGTTCATTGTTATAGAAAATTCAAAAAAGTATCATTAGAAGAACAAAAAAGTACCTATAGTTCATTTCACACATTAGGGTACCTAAATATTATACCCTATTCCTAACACTAACTTCACTCAGATACATATCAGCTAACTTTAATGTCGATAAGTGAAATAATTTAAAATATTAAAAAAAGTACCATTAGGAGAAAAGTACCAATTACCCTTTTCTGCCTTGAAACAATCAGGTTCGAACTTTAAAAATATTCCATTTTGCCAAAATTGTTTATGCTACAGTCATGTCTGAAAATATTAAAATCTGTGTTAATGTGCCCAAGAATAAATATGTTTTAAAAAAAGTACCAAACTGTTTACCCGGATTTGGCCCAATATACACCTTTGTACTCGAGTTCCAAATAACAACCTGTTAGTTAATTTTTGTATGAATCCAGGAACTAACGTTAAAAAAATTATCAAAATTGGCTTAATAATTTCAAATATAATGTATTTTCCCGATTTTATCACCTTTTTGGTACCTTTTTTATCCCCATTGAGGTGGTACAATTTCATTCAAATAAATTTCTGTAACGTGGTGAGAGCTCATAATAAAATATTCGTATGTCTATGTCAAATTATAGAAAAACATATTTTATGAAAAAGTACCAAAAATAAACACAATTTTTATCCCTTAAGGGTTCGAATTTCCAAAAAGTACCAAACTTATATTTTTTATTTTTTGATAAGTATAGAACACGATTTAAAATTTGATTCTATGTTTATTGGTTTAAAAGATACATAGGGTGCCAAAAAAGTACCAAAATACAGTTTTTACCCGTTTTCTCCCCTAAAAGTTTCGAATTTCGAAAAAGTACGAAACACCTGTCAGCTTATTTTTTGAATGGAGTAACATGCAATTTTAAGTTTTTTTGTATCTTTATTAGTTTTTAAGATATAAGGTTACCGAATTTACCCGTTTTTACCCTTTTTTACCCCCTAAACGTTCGAATTTCCAAAAATCCCTTCTTATCGGATCGTTTTGGGGAGGGAGGAACCCACAGTTAAAATTTCATGATTCTAGCTTCAGTCGTTTGGGCTGTGCGATGATGAATCAGTCAGTCAGTCAGTCAGTCAGTCAGTCAGTAACGTTACTCTTTTATATATATAGATCTGAAGAACACCGATTACTCACCAAAGCTTATGGTAAATATGTTCCAACGGATTCAATGTTCGAGTGATGTTGTGCGCTTCAGAAGTGGTGATTTTGACACGGAAGATCAAGAATTGTAGGAATTAATCCATGAAAATTGTTGTAAAACTCAATAAGAGCTTGCAAAATCATTGGAAGCTACTCATTCACTAATTTCAAAACTTTTGCGAGCATCAAGATTCATCCAAAAACCGAAAAATTGGGTACCATACGAATTGTAGCCGACGATTTTGCATGTCCGAAATGATGCTTGAAAAAACATAATTTTCGAAGCCCGGCCAACCAGCAGAATCATCACCAAAGCCAAATATCCATGGCGCTAAGGTAATGCTGGTATTTGGTGGGAGCAAAAGGGTCCTATCTATTATGAGCTGCTGAAATCTGACCAGACCGTCACAGGGAACCTGTACAGAACACAACTAAAGCGAACATTGGCGAAAAATACCCAGAGTATGCGGACAGACATGAATCAGTAATATTCCACCAAGACAACGCTCAGCTACATGTTGCAATACCTGTTAAAAAGTATTTCGAATGAAGTGGTTGGGAAGTTTAGCCTCACCCGCTTTATAGTCCAGACCGTACATCGTCCCACTACTATTTGTGTCGATCGATGCAAAACGCTCTCTCTGGGATAGAAAGATGGGAAAAGGTCATAGCTAACCATGGCAAATACTTTGAATTTAAGTCATACACCCACTGACTTCAAACCAGTATTCTTCAAAATTTCGCTGTCTTAACCCTTTAATGCATATTATTGCCAATTATCTACATTCCAGTTCCACTTAATTTTAGACGATACTAATTCAGATTACTTGATACTAATTCAGATTCTAATTTTGAAAAATCAAATGGAGTACGAAAAGTTTCTGCTAAAGAAATTCTAAATCAAACTAAAGCTAAAGGAAATATACACAGAAAAAAGAAATTCATAATTCGAATGAATTTTGTAATAAATATTATTAATCGAACTTGACTTTTTTTTCCCAAACTTTTTTCATTCAGAATAAGAATATTATAAATTGTTCATGACGGATATTTTTGCTTTTTTTGCATAAATTTAATAATATTTTATAATAAATTGCATTATAATTGCATTATCTAATGAATTAATTCAAAACTATTTGCATAATAGCCATATATTGCCTAATATTTTAAGATGAATCAACAATATCAGAAAATTAAAAACAACATAATAAAAAACATAATAAAATATAAATAAACATTAAGCATATCATCCCCTTAAAAAAATTTAATCATTTTCGCGCATATTGGCTCATTTTGTAGCTGAAAATCATAAAAATAAATAAAAAAATTTTCAAGGAAAATTTCAAACATTTTTCAACAACATACAAATATAAATGAAATTGAAATTATATTTTTCAAGCTTTCTAGACTTAATTTGAAAACACAAAATATTAACAAAATCTTAATATTTAAGAAATAATTTATAAATGTTATGAATTGAAATCAATGAAATCAAATCATAACATTTATGTTGAAACTTTTTTCTGTGTAATAAATAAAAATCAACTAAATATTTGATACTTTATAGAAAAAAAAAGTAAAATTCACGAATTTAAGGGTTAAGCGCAAGTTTTTCCTTTTTTTCATTATCTACTGCGCTACATGGATTCTACATGGACTCACTTTTAATAGCCAAAGTTTGTTTAAACAGACATTTCCTCTAAATCGTATATTATTTTTAAAAGTTTCAATGTTTCTTAAAATCTGTAATAAAAATATTTTGAAAGCTTAACATTAGCTGTGGATATTGGAAAGTCTGTACAGATCGGTTTACACATGAAAGTGTTACAATTCCTTATCATACTTTTGTCGATCACTGTATTTATTTCTATACATAGGTACTCGTACACTTCTATTTGCACTTTGAATGCATTTTAAAATGTATTGCTAGGTTTTTTTGTTGTCTCTTATATTTCTTTCTAATGTTTCTATTGTAAGTATCTGCATATTAAGTGATGTTGTTGCAGTTGTTGTTGTTAGTATAGCTTTGACGGTTAAGTGTAGATGCCTTGATGAAGATAAAACCCAATAAAGGAAGTTTTTAATAGAGACCGTATGTAAGTACCATGGGCTGCCTCTCTCTAGCACTGGGTATATATTTGTATTAGGAATAAAAAATGACAATAGAAGTAAGCAAAGCAAAAAAATCACAAGTAATAAAATTACAGCGGTGCATTGAACGTTAAAATACACTGAAAGTACATCTTAATAAATAATAAGAGAATTTTGAACAGTGTATTAGTACATTGATTGGATAGTGCTTGTATTTATCGGGGTGGTAAAAAGTTTATAACTTATTTACATAAAATGTTATTTAAAATGTTAATAATTTTTCTCTAAGTGTTTTGTCTATTAAATGCTATGTAAATGTAAGTAAATTTTGTTGCTGTATCTTTTTATTTATTCCATTGTCTATTGACATTATGGACGTATGTATGTTTGCCTGTAGTTGTGTCATTTGCAACAATTGCATTTGTTGTTATTTTTGCTGTTTTTCAATTGATTTTGTTTCATTGTATTGCTGTACTTTTAACGGACTGCCAGGAGTCCTAATAATGAAATCAATAAACCGATTATTGATTTGAATAAATAACAAACATTTGAAATTTTAATTTTATTTTTTTGTTTTCAAAACTAATGTAACCCTGTCTCCTTGTTTTTGGAATATTTAGTTGTTGTTTTGATTTTTTGTTTTAAGATCGTTGAGGGTCTTAAGTGAATTGAGTAACAGTGACAATTTGCATCGAAAATTTGTAAAGGGGGAATTTCATATTTGTATGTTATAGCTAGAAAAGCAAGAACTAAAATAAAAACACAGTAAACTAAATTAATTATATTCCTGGAGGAAAGGGAACTAACACAGAACTAGTTCCGATATTATAACTGATATATCGACCTGTCCTAATTCTAACACTTTTATGTGGAAGCAAACTATCAAATTAATATGGGTTTAACTTATGAGAAGAAATAGACATTTTCTAGACACTGATCACACCAATGCGATCATTTTATTTTATGATATTATTTACCACTTTTGAAAGCACTTTTAAATTGTTTTAATCAATATCGTGGTTATTTTTCCAGTCCATCTTTTAGTGTTTCTTTACTAGTCCAATCGTGTTCTTCTACTATTCGTACTTTTAGTGAAATCGTGGTTCTTTTAATAGTCCAATCGTGGTTCTTCAACTAGTCAAATCGTGGTTCTTTTACTAGTCCAATCGTGGTTCTTTTACTAGTCCAATCATGGTTCTTTTACTAGTCCAATCATGGTTCTTTTACTAGTCCAATCATGGTTCTTTTACTAGTCCAATAGTGGTTCTTTTACTAGTACAATCGTGGTTCTTTTACTAGTCCAATCGTGGTTATTTTACTAGTCGAATCGTGGTTCTTTTACTAGTGCAAACGTGGTTCTTTTACTAGTCTAATCATGGTTCTTTTACTAGTCCAATAGTGGTTCATTTACTAGTCCAAACGTGGTTCTTTTACTAGTTCAATCATGGTTCTTTTACTAGTACAATCGTGGTTCTTTTACTAGTCCAATCGTGGTTCTTTTACTAGTCCAATCGTGGATCTTTTACTAGTCCAATTGTGGTTCTTTTACTAGTCCAATCGTGGTTCTTTTACTAGTCCAATCGTGGTTCTTTTACTAGTCCAATCGTGGTTCTTTTACTAGTCCAATCGTGGTTATTTGACTAGTCCAATCGTGGTTCTTTTACTAGTCCAATCGTGGTTCTTTTACTAGTCCAATCGTGGTTCTTTTACTAGTCCAATTGTGGTTCTTTTACTAGTCCAATCGTGGTTCTTTTACTAGTTCAATCATGGTTCTTTTACTAGTACAATCGTGGTTCTTTTACTAGTCCAATCGTGGATCTTTTACTAGTCCAATTGTGGTTCTTTTACTAGTCCAATCGTGGTTCTTTTACTAGTCCAATCGTGGTTCTTTTACTAGTACAATCGTGGTTCTTTTACTAGTCCAATTGTGGTTCTTTTACTAGTCCAATCGTGGTTCTTTTACTAGTTCAATCATGGTTCTTTTACTAGTCCAATCGTGGATCTTTTACTAGTCCAATTGTGGTTCTTTTACTAGTCCAATCGTGGTTCTTTTACTAGTCCAATCGTGGTTCTTTTACTAGTACAATCGTGGTTCTTTTACTAGTCCAATCGTGGTTCTTTTACTAGTCCAATCGTGGTTCTTTTACTAGTCCAATCGTGGTTCTTTTACTAGTCCAATCGTGGTTCTTTTACTAGTCCAATTGTGGTTCTTTTACTAGTCCAATCGTGGTTCTTTTACTAGTTCAATCATGGTTCTTTTACTAGTACAATCGTGGTTCTTTTACTAGTCCAATCGTGGTTCTTTTACTAGTTCAATCGTTGTTATTTTACTAGTCCAATCGTGGGTCTTTTACTAGTTCAATCGTTGTTATTTTACTAGTCCAATCGTTGGTCTTTTACTAGTCTAATCATGGTTCCTTAACTAGACCAGCTTCTATATTATTCAAGGATATTTTAGTAGTGCAATCGTGGTTCTTTTAGTATTCCAATCATCGTTCCTTATCTAGTCCAGCTTCTACATTATTCAAGGCTCTTTGAGTATTCCAATCGTGGTTTTGTTACTAGTCCATCTTTGACATTATTCAGAGGTATTTTCATAGTTAAATCGTGGTTCCTTTACTTGTCCAACTTTGACATTATTCATAGTTTTTTCATAGCTAAATCATCATTCCTTTACTAGTGCAACTTTTACATTATTCAGAAGTCTTTTCATAGTTAAATCGTATTTTCTTTATTAGTCTAACTTTGACATTAGTCAGAGGTCTTTTCATAGTTAAATCGTGGTTCCTTTACTAGCCCTACTTTGAAATTATTCAGAGGTCTTTTCATAGTTAAATCGTGATTTAACTACATTTATATTTATAGAAAAATATTTGACGAATTCAACAAATTCCCCGATGATCTCTTATTTGATAAAGTAGATAATTTTTTTGTGTTTTTCATCAACTTACAAAATAATTTGAAATCGATGCATATTTTGTCAACTTTGATCCACTATAGATCTCTCTTTTTCTAAATTATCCATCTTATCACTCTATATTAAATATATAACAGCTACCCCTACTGTCTACTGTTCCATAACTGAGCTCTTCTGCTCTTGCCCTACTCTACGTATGATTAATAATAATTTGTTCTATAAAATATTAACTTTCCCTTTTGTTTTCTCTCCTTATTTTCACTTTTTTTCTAGAACATCAACAGACACATCAAACCCATCAACAACAATCATCACAACAGCAGCAACTACAGCAGCAACAACAACAATCTCAGCAGCAGCAGCAACCAACTCCACAACAGCAGCAGCAGCAACAACAGCAACAATCATCGTCACAACAATTTGCCATTGCGGATTCCAATTCGAACAGTGCAGTGGCAAAATCATTTGTTCCATGTAAAGTTTGTGGTGACAAAGCATCCGGTTATCATTACGGTGTAACATCCTGTGAGGGTTGTAAGGTTCGTGGTAAATGAGATTTTCGGACAGATTAACATTTGTCATCTTTACTTTATTTTTTTTTTATACTTTAGACAATATTTTACATATTTATCTGAACATTTTCCTTTTTATGTGCAATTTTCTAGGGTTTCTTTCGCCGCAGCATACAGAAACAAATTGAATATCGTTGCTTGAGAGACGGAAAGTGTCTGGTAATACGTTTGAATCGTAATCGCTGTCAATATTGTCGTTTTAAGAAATGTCTATCAGCTGGTATGAGTCGAGACTGTAAGTACTGAATTAAATAATAAATTACGACTTATTTTGAGTTATTAAAAAATAAATCAATTGAAATAACTACCAATTTATGATTTTAGTTTATGTTTGAGTTCTAAGAACTTGAATGTTTTCAAATCTTCTAAATTTAAACAAATCTGATAAATTGGTGGCTATAAAAGATACCACAATTTATTTTAGAGATTATATGACGATATTTCATCCACATGATAATAATTTCGGTTACAAGTTTTATTTATAAGAAACTTTCATAATGTAAAAAGTATTTGGACCAACTGGTTTCGACTCTATCCGCCGGAGTTTTTACTAATTAAATCAATTCTGAACAGATTTTTCAAACATTTTAAAAGATAAATATGGAAAATAAACTGCAGACATAGTTTATATCAGCAGATAAATATTTATATAAAACTAGTTGATCGCCCTGGCTTCGCCCGGTAGCATTTACTAATGTTAGTTCTTCAAGTTTCTCCAACCCACATACACCTGCCTGTTCTTATTTATTTGCAAATAAAATATCTAAATTTGTTGCATACTTTAGGGAGCTTTTTTATTACAGTTGACTGGACTCACAAAAAAAAAGAATTTCCGAGTTTTACCCGGAATTTTTGAATATTTTTTCTTTACAAACCATCTCCTGGAAATTTCGAATCGAATAAAAGAAAAATCAGCCAAATCGCTCCAGCCGTTCTCACGTGATGACATTACGTACATGGACCATTTAATTTTTACATATATAGAAGAAGATATATTGAGGATTTTTGTAAAAATGTATTCCCAGTTAAAATATTGCGCTAAAAATGCTTATTTTATTAAAAGATATGGTTTACGTGGTAGTTCACTACGTGCGAACAATCAAGTAGAGTCGAAGGGACCCCGTTTTGATGATTAAAAGATATAGTCCCATATATATATATTTGAATATATCTAAATATATTTAGCAAATCAAATCGTTAAAAAATGTCTGCCATGATAAAATGTTAAAAAATTGGGAAAAATGGACGTATTTTAAAATTTTCAATCAGCCCTAGACGTAGGGTGTATATTAGGGTGGCCCTTAATAAACGAAAGTTGGATTTTGGCCAGTTTGGTGAACATTAGTAAAAAAAATCATTCTGAAAAAATTTTAGGTAAATCTGTTGGGGTTAAGACGTGCCGCAAGCCCTCTGAAGTTTTGAGATGCATTTACAAGGGAAACAAATTAAATTTGATCAGTTTTTGTAAAAATGTTGCCATTAAAAAATTACTTTTGCAATTTAATTTAAAAGAATAGAAATGTTTACGTAATTGTCGTTCTAATGAGACATACAAAATATAAATTGTTCAAAAAATGTTAAAGTTATTAAAAATTCCCCAGGCCATTAACGTGTCTCAGACCACTAGAACAAGAAATGTAGGAACAAAATTAACATATTTTGAGAAATATTAAAATAAAAGCTCATTTTTACTTAAATATATCCATATTTACTTGTATATGAGTTTTTGTCTTAGTAGGAAACCGTTAACCTATTCGCAGGTATGACCAAAAAAAAATATTTTTTTAACGGCAGTTTCAAAACTTCATTTTAAAATTTTTAAAAATTTTGTTAAACTAATTTCAGAATTTTTTGATCATCTCATTGGAATTTATTTAGAATATAATAGGAAATAAAAATGTAAAAAAATAATGAAAATATCTCTTATAGTTTTTCCGTACCAGCGATTTAAATTTTGAATTTTTCTAGAAAAACCAATTATTTGGCCACTTATTGGCGAATGAGCTGTATTTCCTTACTGTTATGAATTATAAGTAAAACTTGTTCAGAATATTTGAATTCCTCTATATCAATTATTATTTTCTCAATTTGTGTTTTCTTAATACTGTTACGCTTTTACCTTTTAAAAACGGTAGTTACAATTTTAAGTTAAAATTGAGAAAATCAAAATTTATATTGAGAGAAAACAAATTGAAATTTAATAAGTAAGAGTGTTATATAATACTGACAACGATTTTTTTGTACAAAATTTTATCGATTCCACTATTATATAGACATTTATGTATCATAGAGCCATGTGACACTCAGCCATATGAGATCCACAATCTCTCGCACTTTCAATCTCTGATCGGCCAACATCATATCGTGATTTTTATACCTTACACCACCTTAGTGGGGAGGGTATAATGCATTTGTGCAGATGTTTGTAACGCCCAAAAATATTAGTCTAACACCCACCTTAAATTATACCGATCGACTTAGAATCACTTTCTGGCTGTCCATTTAAACCTTGTTCGCAATTTTGATGATATTTCGATATAATTTGGTACATATAATTCAAGGTCGAAGTCTATTGAAATTGGCTGAAATCGGTCCATTATTTCACCTAGCCCCCATACAAATGTCCTCCCGAAATTGGACTTTATCGGTCATATCTACACATATTTCGCTCCAAATAAGTTTTATATATACGAAATTCATGTCACCAAATTTTATTATGATCGCTTCATAATTAGCCATAGCTCCCATATAAGACCCGCTTCCGAAAATCATTTTAACCTTCGCTTTACCAAAGGTTTTTTATGTACATGGTTTACCAATACCCACCCGGGTGACACTACACTTTTATAAATATATGCGACGAATGAAATTTTAAAAAATTTAAAAAACCTTATAAAAAGTTTAAAATGTTTCTATTAAATTCTATAGAACCTTAAAATTTGTTCAGTGAGTATAAATTTCATTTAAATCGAAACAAAATTAAAAAAAATATTAAACCAATAAAAACGATGTGGTCACCCGGGTGGGTATTGGAAGGTTAAAGTGCATAAATATTTTAAAAATTTTGGTATACACACAAAGTTCATGATAAATAACTTTCATATAGACACGACCTAATTTCATGATGATTGGTCCGAATATAAATTATTGATATTTTAAAAGAAAAATTATTTGGCTAATTTACATAGTGTAGGGTATTATATGGTCAGGCTGGACTGAGAGAACTCAACTTCCGACATCTTCCGTACTTGTACGGCCACAACAAAATTCAGTAAACCCCTTTTTACCATTGAAATGGATGGTGCAAAGTTCTCAAGTCACGATGTAATCTGCTATCGATGGCTGTCAAACACAAACTAAATTCAAATTTTGACAGGAGTCAACTGACAGATGCCTGCTGACAGGAGAAGTATTACCATCTCAGTTAAGAGCGGACTTAATAACCCAATCTCGTATTATCTCTAAAATTGGCAAAACGTTTTGAAAAATATAAGGCCCTAATTTTGTAAATCACGTCACAAAGTGATATTTATATTGAAAGCAAAAACAAAATTTCAATAATTTTAAAAATTTGTTTTTGTTTTATATACAAAATTTTCAAATTATGAAAGGCACATCACGCTTAAATTTTGGTGCGTTTGTTCTGTTAAGAATTTGTATATAAAACAAAAACAAATTTTTAAAATTTTTGAAATTTTGTTTTTGCTTTCAATATAAATATCACTTTGTGACGTGATTTACAAAATTAGGGCCTACAGTTTTTTGGATGTTGTCCTACCATTATAAAACTGTAGTTCTTCTTGATCGATTCTGTACATTTTGAATATCAAATATTTCTGATTAACAACGAAAAATTCATTCACTTATGTCCTTCCCTGTAGGCCCTACAGGAACAGACGGACGGACATTACTAGATAGGACAGACATTGCTTAGAATTTCAAGGACCCAGAATATATATATACTTGTGTGAGTCTGCAATGAATATTTTGATGTGTTACAAACGGGGTGACAAAATCAATATACCTTTTCGGCGTTGGGTAAAAATATTCAAAAAAATATTAGGAATTACAAATCGAATTTAATCTAGAGACAAATCAAATTGTAATTCTTCCAATGAATTTCTTAATTTAAATATGTATTTTCTCAATATTAATTTGCTTTTGTGAATTATTAATTTTGATTTTCCGAAAGCTTAGGTCACCTTCGTGAGAAGGGTATATATAAGTTTGTCATTCCGTTTGTAATGTCCAAAATATAATTTTCCAACCCTATAAAGTATATATATTCTGGATGCTTATAGATAGCGGAGTCGATTAAGCCATGTCCGTCTGTCTGTCTGTTGAAATCAATATTCTGAAGACCCCAGATATCTTCGCGATCCAAATCTTCAATAATTCTGTCAGACATGCTTTCAAGAAGTTTCCTATCTAAAATCAGCAAAATCGGTCCACAAATGGCTGAGAAATGAGGCAAAAAAACCTGGACAACCTCGATTTTTTTACCTATTTTTGACCTATATCTGGATTACTAAATCATTAATATAGACAATATGGATATCTAATGATAGATATTTCAAACACCTTTGCAATGACGTATATAAGACCATATTGGACCTACAATGGGTAAAAATCGGAAAAAATATTTTTTAACCGGAATTTTTTTTTCACCAAAAAATTTTTTTTTTTAAAATTGAATAAATTTAAAATAACAATTCAAAAAATTTTTTTTTTACAAAGAATAAAAAAACAACTTTGGAAAAAAACAAATTTTTGTTTACCTAAAAATATTTAAAATTTGTATTTTGAAGTATAATTTGGTGAAGGGTTTAAGATTCGGCACAGCCGAATATAGCTCCTCTTGTTATATTTAGATTCAATATATTTATGAAAGAAAACTCAATCGTAGCAAAAGTACACGAAGTAATTATTACAAAGATCCTTATTGACACAAAAGGGCAAATAATTACCTCGCGTTTACTGAGTTCCTATTTCAGTGTTTATGATTAAATTTAAATTAAATATATGGGGGATTTCATGTCAAATGAACCAACTTTTAAAATCGATGTCTTCCGATGAAATTTGCATCAAAGTTAGACATATTTTTCAACAAGATCGGTCAAGAACTCTCTGAGTTAGAGGGGGTCAAAATTTGACATTTTGGCCAAACAGGTTTTTTTTCTCATCCATGCAACTTATTACCAATTGTTCCTATCAAAATGTGTCCCAAATAGTTTAGATAGCTATTTCTTCAATCTTTCGAAAAAAAAATTAAAAAAAATAAAAAAAAATTTAGAAATTTTTTCCGAAATCTAAATTTTTTTTTACTTTTTTTTTTTCAAAATGGGCCCTTTTTTAATTTTTTTTTTTGCTCAAAAGAATGCTTAGGTATATAAACAAATATGTATTTGAGCTACATATTTCTCACAGTCAGTCATAGTTTTGTCTAACTAATAACAACCCACAACTGTTGCTAAATTAAAAAAAATTATTTTGAAACACAAAATCCAAATACAAAACTATATCACTTTAAATTAATGCAACAACCAAACAAATATTAAATCATATTCAAATTAAATATTCTCATACCTATGGATGGCCACACATTAATAAGATTAACTAACATTACACGAAGTCCACCTTTAACTTTAATTGATCTGATTGATTTGTCCATCATTTGTGTTGTGATGTGGAAAACCCTGATGACCATGTTTTCTATGGCAATTACAATACTATTTTGCAAAACCCTGGTAAAATTCTTATAAATCTAAACTGTGGCAATTTAATTACAACTACAAAATAAAACGAAACGAAACAATCAAATCAAATGCTTAGATTTACATATAGATTTGCAACAGCAACAACTAAAACTACTTTACTATAAACATTATACTTAAGTTAACATGGCCACAATACAATAGTTAAATAAATGTCTTGCAACATGTAGTAACTTTGATTTAATTTTTTTCTGTAATTTGTTGCTGTTTTCATTCGTCATTCACACTGAATTGGAAACAAAAAAAAAAAAACAAAATTGCAAACGTTCTTGTTTGGCTTTACAAAATTTGTTTTGTTTAGAGTGTTTTTGTTGTTGTTGTTCTTGTTGGTGCAGCTTAGTTTTCGTAATTGCTGCTGTTGTTGTTTTATACATTTGACGCATGGTGACCTACTTATCACAAAAACTTTACAATTTGGTAGTAATTTTACAACAAACAATTTACCAACCAACAACCACCATCCGAGTTAAGCGTTAGGTGATTTAAAAGAATTGAATCGTGTGTTTTTATTACTTCTGTCCAAATAAAATGGGTCGAATTGTTAGTTTTGAGGATAAAAGGCTACCAAATTTCCATAATTTAGCGGAGGACAAATCTACAGTTCAAATTGCGTGTCTCTAAACGTAAAGAAACAATTGGGGTATTCACACGGTCTACTATTTGGTCATATTGTCATAATGTCCTAATATATTATGATAGTTTAATCAAATTTTTGTTGTGTTTCAAACAAAAAAGTTCTAAACTAATAAGACTATTTGAACTATGTTTATGGTTTTGTCATAAAATAATACTTTTTTTTTTGTTTAAAACACAACAACAACTACTATTATATATTAGGACATTATGACAATATGACTAATAGCAGACCGTGTGAATACCCTCAATATATTATTTCTAATGCGTAACATCATATAATAGTATAATATGAATCATATTATATGATTCTACATAAGTATAATTTAAACCTTTGTTATAAATACTAATTTGTTTATGTTTATCAATCACGATTATACAATAATAGTAGCACAACCATACTAAGATTGTGTCCAACCATATTATGATTACACCTCAACCATAATATGGTTATGTAAAAACATGGTATCTTATATTATCATATTACAATATTGTTATTCCAACCATATTATGTTTCCGATCTGTCTTAATATGATTATGTTTAAACCTATTACATATTATTTGTGACATATGAGGAAATCATTTTGGGAAATGGTAATGACTTTTTATACCCTACACCACCATAGTGGGGAGGGTATTATGCGTTTGTGCAGATGTTTGTAACGCCCAAAAATATTAGTCTAACACCCACCTTAAAGTATACCAATCGACTTAGAATCACTTTCTGAGTCGATTAAGCGATGTCCGTCCGTCCGTCTGGTCGGCTGGCTGGCTGTCCATGTAAACCTTGTGCGCAGAGTACAGGTCGCAATTTTGAAGATATTTCGATCAAATTTGGTACATATTATTTTTTCGGCCCAAGGACCAAGCCTATTGAAACTGGCTGAAGTCCATTATTTCACCTATCCCCCATACAAATGTCCTTCCGAAATTGAACTTCATCGGTCATAAATGTTTAATTTATAAATGTATTTCCACAAATTGCGCTCCAAATAAGTTTTATATATACAAAATTCATGTCACCAAATTTTGTTACGATCGGTCCATAATTAGTCATAGCTCCCATATAGACCCGCTTCCGAAAATCACTTTAACGTGCATAAATCGCTAGTTACCTTTAATATAGATATAAATCACACGACCTAATTTCATGGTGATCGGTCCATAATTGGTCATAGCTCCCATATTAGGCCCACTTCCGAAAATCACGCAAAAATATAAACTATTGAAATTTTAAAAGAAAAATGTTTTTGCTCTTTTACTTAGTGTAGGGTATTATATGGTCGTGCTTGACCGACCATACTTTCTTACTTGTTTTTACTTATAATAGATGCATCTAACTACCATAAGTAACCACATTGAATGTTAAGGATGCCTAATATAAAACCACTTTACGTCATCTTTCGTGAACCTTCTACAATGATCTTAACGGAAAACTACTATATTTGAATTCTAAAGCTTTCGAAGTTAATGTTCGCAGCTTAAATATTCAAACAATTCTAACAACCGCATGCTATCAACATTGTTGATAAGTAGAAGCTTGTACTGATGGAAATGTTTAAAAACACTATCGCTAGTGCAAATTCGTAACAGTATGTTCTTTTTTAAACAATAATATTTTGACTAAATATTTTGAATTTAAAATTTTGACATTTTGGCCTAACAGGTGTTTCTTTATAGAAAAATTATACTGCGCTCAAAAGTATGCTAACAAAATTATGTACCGATCCACAGAGGTTTAAAAACTTTTTTTTTGGAAATAATTCGGTATCTCGGGAACTACTGGATATATTATTACGAAATTTCCCAGGTTGGAGCTGATGTGTTTTCGAGTTGACTTACGTTTGTTCAGCTTTCTAGCGCTAATGGGGGCCAGTGCGTGACCCCTCAAAGTTGGTCACCTAGGGTCTCAAATTTTTAAAAATACTTTAATACCTTAAAAAATAATCCATTTATGATCCAAATCAGCTTAAAATATAAATAGTCCTTGAGAAGATCTTCAAAAAATACCTATACTTGTGATGGATATCTAATAGTTGAAGATATATTTAGGTTAATTGATTTATTATACCCTTCACCTTCGTGAGAAGGGTATATATAAGTTTGTCATTCCGTTTGTAATTTCTACATTTTCCATTTCTGACCCAATAAAGTATATATAATCTGGATCCTTATAGATAGCGGAGTCGATTAAACCATGTCCGTCTGTCTGTCTGTTGAAATCAATTTTCTGAAGATCCCAGATATCTTCGGGATCCAAATCTTCAATAATTCTGTCAGATATGCTTTCGAGAAGTTTTCTATTTAAAATCAGCAAAATCGGTCCATAAATAACGGAGATATGAGCAAAAAACCGGGACAACCTCGATTTTTGACCCATTTTTGATCTATATCTGGATTACTAAGTCATTAATATAGACAATATGGATATCTAATGATAGATATTTCAAAGTCCATTGCAACGATGTAGATAAGGCTATAGTAAGTTGGACCTACAATGGGTCAAAATCTGGAATAATATTTTTTTACCCGAATTTTTTTTCATCCAAAAATTTTTTTTGTCATACATTTTTTTTCCAAAAAAAAATTTGAAAACTAAAAAAAAAAATTTTTTTTAAAAAATTTGGAAAAACCTTTGGTTAAAAAAAATTAAAAAACAATTAAAAAAAAAAAAAATTTTAAAAACAATTAAAAAAAAAAAATTTGTTTACCTAAAATATTTAAAACAAATTATTTTAAAGTATAATTTGGTGAAGGGTATATAAGATTCGGCACAGCCGAATTATCTCTTATAACTTAGGAGATAATCGCATTTGAATATTAAATTATCAACATTTTTACCCACCCTACTCCAGTTTTTTGATAACAGCGGGTCCAAATATATCCCGATTTTCTCCATTTTTCTTTTATTGTACTAACAACAAATGTATATGGCAAACAAACAAAAGAATTATTTAAAAATCGTTACTGACTTCAAAGTTATATGCATTTGAATTTAAATATTTAAAAAAATGCGATTTTTCGCTAGTTTTTTGGACAAAAAAATACTTTTTTTCTCTTTAAGTTATCTAAAAAATTTCTAAGAAGTTGTATAAACAATTTATACTTTTTGAAAAGCTAACTTTACATTAAATATTTTAAAAGAAAACAACTTTGAAAATTATTGATATTTAGGGGACTAGGTCAAACCAAAACACCTATTTTTTTATCTGAAATTCAACTTTAGGGCAAAATATAGTAAACGATTTTAGATGGCCCAATATGTTTTTAAATATTTTGTAAAGGATTCCGAT